>NC_140989.1:79761342-82222831 GCF_052327205.1 Somniosus microcephalus | reverse complement strand
ACAAAGATAGATAATCCAATTGGTCTGAGTGTTGAATTAAAAAATGTACGGCAATTACATCTTGCCACCTTGAAGGGGCCCATACTTTCATATTATCATCAGAACATACATTGCTAATGACTTGGTATAGTCTCCTGTCTTTATAAAGCTGCACATCCCCTGACTTACTGTTTGCAGTTCATGGGATGTCTGTTAGTATGCTTAATAAGCAATCCCAATACTTTTATTTACTACTGATGCCATTAAGTTTATCAGAAAGCTGCAACATTGTCTGTAAAGTTGATTTGTGATGTATCTTGAAATCTGGTTAAATTTTGCAAGCTGAACAAGAGTAAAGGTATTTGTTATTTTAATAATAGGTTATGACCAATCCTGTATCTAATTTGTTGATGGCTGTAGTTTTAACATGCTGGCTTCCAAGTTTAACCAGGATGTTCTTATGAGAAAGTGCTTGGCAAGTATTTTTTCCAGATTTGTAGGCTTTTGTTTGTAAACAATTAAGTAAAGATATGCCAAACACTTTATAAAAAAAGTCAGCGCCCTTTAAAATGAGAGTATTCTGTAATTTACTACTTATTCATTATAACCATCTACCTGGCTTATGAAGGCCATAAAGTATATATTTTATGCATAGCTCAAACTCAAAAAACAATCTTCACAAAGTCCACCAAAAACTCTCAGTAGCCTACACCACTGACAGCACAGAAACATTTCTGTAATTAATTTGCAAAGCCCTCCCTGAAAACATTCACTCTTGTAGGGTCCTTCGCATCACTTGTTATTATATCCAGTCTGAACTTATAGCAACTGGATCATAAAGATAAGTGCCTTGAAAATGAGTTTACCGTCTACATTAATAGAGGAGTGCATGCTGATACAAGTGTTGACCCTGTGGCCTTATTCTGTAGAAGATCACCCGCTACTCATTACTTTTATAAAGCAACTTATATTTAAAAAAAGGCATTTCTGCTGTGGTACAAATGTACCAGTGGCTATTTCTGAGCACAGTAGTTTTTTTCATGCAGACTGTTCCAGTAATTTGGCCTATGTGAAAATTCCCTAAGGAGCTGACAGCTTTTTTTTAAATTGGAAAGTCCCAGAGCCATGGGCCCAGATTATCAGAAGGTCTGATATTATTTGCAGTTCTCCTTCAGCAGGCCAAGACTTTTTATAATATAGAACCATACAATTTTACAACAGTGAGGATATCTGGCCCATCTTGTCTGTGCCGGCTCTTTGCTCGAGCATTCCACAACTAATTCCCCAAAGCTGTATATTTCCTATGGATCAAATATGTATCCACTTTTCTCTTAAAAGATGCCTCAATGCCCTGTAGCAATGCATTCCATGCTTTAATAACTCTCTGCATAACTTTTTTCTAACCCGCTCCTCACTCCCTTGTTACAATTTTAAAACGATGGCCCCTTGTCACTACAGTAATTCCCTAACCTGAGTGGTGCTCTCTCCCTATCATCCTATCCAAACCCAAAATGCTGTTGGACTTGTTTGTAGCTTTGCCTACCTGCACTTGCACTTTAATTAAATTATATATTTGATGGGCCTTCAATAACCACAAAACTAGAAGTTATAGACTTAAACAAGTTGGCTTTTAATCACTAAGATCAGAGCTAACATCTCAACATGCCGACTGGTTCACAGGAATGAGTCATACAGATCCTGGGATCTTTATGTAAGAGAAGTCAGGGGCGGAGCCAAGAGCCAAGACCTGGAACCTCCCAGGTTAGTTGGGAAAGAGGGAGTGAAACTATACACAGTGGGGGAGGGTAATATACATGAGTGCAAAACAAATACAGGATCAAGACAAACAGATTTCATTACATTCACCCCTTCTATAGATTTAGTCCATCGGGGTGATATTTCTTAAAAGTTGGTAGAAGTGAGTCTGTCAGGAGGTTTTGCAGTGCTCAGTGATCGGCGCAAAGCCGGTTGGGGTGCCTCTAGGGGAGTGGATTCTGGTTCCTCCGCTGTCCGGAGCCTCCGCAGTGTCTTCCAGGTTATCTGCAGTGTCCTCCAGGTTAAAGTTGGGTATTGATACCTCTGGGCGTCCTGTCTCTTTGTAGTGTAGGTCTTCATCGGGTAGTCTCCCATCGTTCTCTCCGCTCCCCAAGGGAGCGAGGTCTTTTATGGAAACAGTGTCCTCTCGCCCATCAGAGTATTCGATTATAGGTGTACTGAGGGGTTGCATGGAGGAGCTGTACCTTTTCCACAAGGGGGTCCATTTTATGGCCTCTCACGTGCTTCCGCAATAGTACTGTCCCCGGAGATGTCAGCCACGCGGGTAGAGATATGCCCGAGGTGGATTTCCGGGGGAAAACGAACATCTTTTCGTGAGGGGTAGCGTTAGTGGCAGTCCATAACAGAGACCTTATGGAGTGGAGCACGTCTGGGAGGACTTCCTGCCAGCGGGAGGTCGGAAGGCCTTTTGACTTTAAGGCTAACGTGACAGCCTTCCAAACAGTAGCATTCTCCCTTTCCACTTGCCCATTACCCCGGGGGTTGTAGCTAGTGGTTCTGCTAGTGGCTATCCCCTTCGAGAGCAAGAACTGGCGCAGCTCGTCACTCATGAATGACGTCCCCCTATTGCTGTGTATGTAGTTCGGCATGCCAAACATGCAGAATAGATTACAGAGACACTTGATGACCGTGGCACTGGCCATGTCTGGGCAGGGAATGGTGAAGGGGAAGCGGGAATATTCATCAATGATATTGAGGAAGTATACGTTACGGTCGGCAGAGGGAAGGGGTCCCTTGAAGTCCAGACTTAGGCGCTCGAATGGCCGTGTGGCTTTGATGAGGTGTGCACAGTCAGGCCTGTAGAAACGAGGCTTGCATTCCGCACAGATGCGGCAGGCTCTGGTCATTGCCCTGACCTCCTCGATGGAGTGGGGCAGATTGCGGGACTTTATAAAATGGTATCGTCGGGTGACCCCTGGGTGACAGAGGTCGTTGTGGAGACCCTGTAATTTGTCCGTATGAATGCTGGCACACATTCCCCGCGATAGGGCGTCTGGGGGTTCATTAAGGGCTCCCGGCCTGTACATAATATCATAGTCGAACGTGGATAGTTCGATCCTCCACCTGAGTATTTTGTCATTCTTGATTTTCCCCCTTTGTTTGTTATTAAACATGAAAGCCACCGACCGCTGGTCGGTGAGCAGGGTGAAACGTTTGCCGGCTAGGTAGTGTCTCCAGTGCCGCACTGCCTCCACTATAGCCTGTGCCTCCTTCTCGACAGAAGAGTGCCTGATTTCAGGCCCCTGAAGGGTTCGGGAGAAGAAGGCCACAGGTCTCCCAGCCTGATTGAGGGTCGCAGCTAAGGCAAAGTCTGACGCATCGCTTTCGACTTGAAAGGGAATGCATTCGTCCACTGCACACACTGCAGCCCTTTCAATGTCCTGTTTAATACTGGTGAAAGCCTCCCGAGCTTCAGCTGATAGTGGGAAGGACGTCGATTTAATGAGGGGTCGGGCCTTATCAGAGTAATTGGGCACCCATTGGGCATAATACGAAAAAAATCCCAGGCACCTTTTTAAAGCTTTGGGATTGTGTGGCAGGGGCAGTTCCTTTAGGGGGCGTAATCGGTCAAGGTCCGGTCCAATTACCCCATCTTCCACCACACAGCCGAGGATAAAGAGACGGGTTGTGTTGAAGACACATTTGTCTTCGTTGTAGGTTAGATTCAGCTTTAGGGCAGTTTTTAAAAATCTCGCAAGATTTAGATCGTGGTCTTGCTGGTTGTGCCCGCAGATAGTGACATTGTCCAGATAGGGGTAGGTAGCTTGTAGTTTATTCTCGTCAACCATGCGGTCCATCTCACGTTGGAAGACCGAGACCCCATTTGTTACCCCGAAGGGCACTCTGAGAAAATGGTAGAGGCGCCCGTTCGCCTCGAAGGCGGTGTATGGGCGGTCCTCCGTTCTAATGGGGAGCTGGTGATACGCGGATTTGAGGTCGATAGTCGAGAAGACTCGGTATTGCGCAATCTGGTTGACCATTTCTGATATGCGGGGTAAAGGGTAGGCGTCCAGCTGGGTGTAAATATTAACAGTCTAGCTGTAGTCAATTACCATCCGTTTCTTTTCGCTATTTTTAACTATGACTACTTGGGCACGCCACGGGCTGGTACTGCATTCAATAATGCCTTCCTGCAGGAGTCTGTCCACTTCCGCCTTGATAAAGTGTCTGTCTTCCAGACTGTACCGTCTACTTTTGGTCGCTATGGGCCTACAGTTTGGAGCGAGATTAGCGAATAAAGAGGGCGGGCTGATTTTTAAGGTTGATAGGCCACAGACTGTGAGTGGCGGCTGGGACCCGCCATATGCTAGCGTGACACTTTCGTGGTGGCACTGGAAGTCCAGGCCCAAGATTACATTAACACAGAGTTCTGGCATCATGAGGAGTTTAAAATCCTTGTAGTCCGTGCCTTTTACAGTCAGTGTTATCACACAGCAGCCCAAAATGTCCGAAGTGTGGGGCTTAGCAGCCATAGCAATTCTGCTCCGTGTAGGGGTTACCGTTAATGAGTGCCGCCGTACCAGGCTAGGGTGGATAAAACTCTCGGTACTCCCACAGTCAATTAAACATTTCGTTAAATTCCCGTTTACCTGTATGTCCATCATGGATTTTGTCAACGGGTGTGGCCTGGATTGATCCACCGTGATCGAAGCCACTGTTGGGCCCTGGGCGGCCGTTGAGTTGGGAAAAGATGGTGGATCCCAAGATGGCGTCCCGCACAGCACGCACGAGGCGGTGACGGAGCTGGAAATCGGATTCCCCCTGCAGACTTTGCTAAAATGCCCCTTTTTCTTACATTTGAAGCATGTAGCGTCCTTCGCTGGGCATCGTTGTCTGGGGTGCTTGGCCTGGCCGCAGAAGTAGCATTTCGGGCCTCAAGACATTGCCGCTGTAGTAGGACTCCTGGGTGAACTTCTGTGTGGGGACTCCGGCGGTGTAGAGCTGGTCTGAGACCTGGATGGGGAAGATGGCTGATTCCAAGATGGCGGCCCCCTCGGCGCGCACGAGGCAGTGAGGGCCGCATGTCCGGAAGAATAGGAGTCAGAGTTTCTCTGGGCCACGTCCAGTGATCGCGCAGTGGCCACTGCCCTTTTTAATCCAGGACCTCCTTCTCCAGCAGTCTCTGCCGGATATAATTCGATTTGAGGCCCGTGATGAAGGAATCGCGGACCAATTCGTCAGAGTACGCGTTGGCCGTCACGGCCTTGCAGTTACAGTCCCGGACCAGGTCCCGTAGGCCCTGTAAGAAATCATCCATTGATTCCTCTGGTCGCTGCCTGCGTGTAGCCAGCAGATGTCTGGCGTACACTTCGTTTACCGGCCTCTGGTATTGGGCCTTCAGGATAGTGATGGCCTCCGTGTAAGAGGTGGCGTCCCGGATGAATGAATAAATCCGATGACTTACGCGAGTAGTCAGTAGACTCAGTTTATCTACCTCGCTAGTGGATGAGGCCCCCGCGAAGAGTTCGAAGCATTTGAGCCAGTGTCCAAATTGATTTGATGCTTCAGCAGAATGTGGATCCAAGTCCAGACGCTCTGGTTTTAGGAGTCAATCCATCCTAGTATTCTTTAGTGATTAAAATTGATGGGCCTTCAATAACCACAAAACTAGAAGTTATAGACTTAAAGAAGTTGGCTTTTAATCACTAAGATCAGAGCT
Organism: Somniosus microcephalus; assembly: GCF_052327205.1. Classification (NCBI taxonomy): domain Eukaryota; kingdom Metazoa; phylum Chordata; class Chondrichthyes; order Squaliformes; family Somniosidae; genus Somniosus; species Somniosus microcephalus. The sequence continues at coordinate 82,217,136 of NC_140989.1, read as the reverse complement.
AACATCTCAACACGCCGACTGGTTCACAGGAATGAGTCATACAGATCCTGGGATCTTTATGTAAGAGAAGTCAGGGGCGGAGCCAAGAGCCAAGAGCCAAGACCTGGAACCTCCCAGGTTAGTCGGGAAAGAGGAAGTGAAACTATACACAGTGGGGGAGGGTAATATACATGAGTGCAAAACGAATACAGGATCAAGACAAACAGATTTCATTACACTATTTGAACCTCTTGGTCTATCTATTTCCATTAAGTGTATTCTCCTAGTCCAAAATGTACTTATCCATATTAAATTGCATGTGGGGACTTAGGACCTTACAATGTGGGCGAAGAAAGAGAAGTCATTAGTGGAGATAGTCCGGCGACGATCAGATAGGTAAGAGTGGAACCAAGCAAAGGCAGCCCCACTGAACTAGACAGCGGAGGAGAGGCATTGGATGAGTTGTTGTTATTGTCCTTTCAATCATCCAACTTTCTGTCTATACTACTACTTTTCCTCTTATACCATACACTTGGATATGGGAAGTGTTGCTATTTCAGTCAAGGCACCACAAAATGAAGACTGGAATATTGGCTAATCAACTTTTTAAATGGCAGCTAACATGGATTTGGTGCAGTTTATAATAACACCCTAAAATGTTTTGATTAAGGATAAATAACTTTAAAAAAAAAAATCTCAAAGATACTCTTTTAGTGTTGCTGTGCAGTTTAACTTCTAATGAAGCAGATACAATTGAAAGGGAGAACTGAATGCCAAAAAAGGAGGGGATGGTACAGCTTTATCTCCTTTGTGGATTATTAGGAAACTTGTTTGCAGGGGAGGGTGGTTCACTGAACAGATGGGATTGGTCTTTTTCAGTAATTTACACCTCCTTTACTTCTGACACTGACTTGAGGCCCTCCACCTGCCTTATCGCTATGGAAATGCAGTGGAGCTGGATAATAGCAATGACATCAGTTGGCATGACATCAACCTCTTGAATACTAACAATACAAGGGATACTACTTTGTTTAGGCAGTACTGCTAGTGGTGGTAGATGATGTAATCCTAACAGGTGGTGCTAGGCATACCGTCTAACTGAAACAAACACAGATAATTTAGGATCATTATACTGTATGCAAATTGTATGTATATTTTGGAAAAGGCCATATGCTTTGTCTGACAATAGTTGTCAGCTTATGATTCCATTTGATGTGTACAAAAGATTGCGTGGGAGAATTTGTAACCCATAGTTGATGAAATATTTCTATTGCTGGGGTTTCTAAATTCATTAGCTGTAATTTATACTAAAAAGACATGAGCTCACAACTTGTGTTTTAAAAATAACTTCTGTTTCGTCAAAGGTCATTAAAGAGAGCTTCAGGGAACAAACATAGTAGTTCTGAAGATGTACAGTGACAGTGGGTTTATCTATCAATCAATTCATTACTGCTCTATTCTGGATTTCAAGTCACGATTTCTTGCATTCAACCAGGATAGATTTATGAATCTATAAGTTTATTTTATTTTAAAACTGTGTAATATCACAGCTAGGTTGGATTCATACAATAAGCCCAAAATTCTACTGGCAGACTGAGGCACAGCGTGATGTTGTCTGCTATGAGGTATTGGTGCAGACGCTGCCGTAAATTGCAGAGTCAACTAATTTAAATATGTTTAAATACAGCCTGCAATGCCTTAAGTATGCTATGGGAGTCGTGTGTGGGGAGGACGGAAAACCTCTGCAGAAGCAGGAGTTATGCCCCAAATGGACCCTCAATGGTTGATGGGGGTGGCGGGGGGGACAAAAAATACCTGAAGGAGAAACCTATTTTATTGGTTGCAAAACCTGATGCTCCTTAAAGGGATAATGACAACAGTACTGGAGGAAGCAGGCAACCTGGGCGACAAGGATGGTAGCTAGACATGGTTGAAGAAATGTGTAGCAAACCTCAGGAACTAGAGCTGGAGCTGGACCTGCATGCCCTCTTAAAAGAGATCCAAAGCAGGAGGAGACGGGCTGTTTGGTTCGCAGTCAGTGACCCACCAGAATTGTGGTTCTGCATGTTGTAGAGGGAGGTGGCTGTGGCAGTGAGTGCTACCTCCTTAAAATGCATGGTTCCTTTACCATGCTGGAAGACAGTTAATGACCTCAGCAGAGCAGCCTGCACTCCTGACCCTTCCTTGTAATTTCTTCATTCATCACCCAGAGGAATCAGAAGTGAAAGTAGAATTTGACAGTGGGGAGTGAAGGCTATGCAGAATTCAGCCACAGGCTCCCGAGCCTGTGAGCTCAGATCTCTGTGGCCCTGCTCTAAAAAGAAGAATGTTAGATGAGTATCACATTATGTGGCGATATTGAGGAACATCTTGGAGGACCAGAGATGGATAGCAAAGGAATATCGGAGAAACAGATGGAACAGGTGGTGGCAACACTAACATCTCCATCCATCCACTTTAATGGAGAGGCCTTCAGTCTAGTCAGTGCATCCAAAGTGGATGCTTTAACAAACTGGTGTTCAGACCTCGAACACTCCTGCTTCTCCTGGCCCCACAAAAATCTTTGAAAAACATATCTTTTTGGGGAGGTTTCCAGTGGTCTCTTTAAGGACTCTTACTGCCTGGAGCAAGTGCTCTGGCATGCGCCATGCATACTTCACCCAGTTCTCATTGCAACTTGCAATTAGGATTCTGCAACAGGTATAGGAATAAGATTTGTATATTTAAACAACCTCCCACATGTTTGTATGGGAGGGCTGGGTGCCCGTTTAAAGGGTGAATGAGTGCACAAGGCACCCACCAGATCTGTTACTGATGGTTACCCAATTTTCAGGTGAGGAAAGGGTGGTTGGCGATTGAAAATCTCCCCTGATATTTCGGACAAAGATTACGGACAGTCAAAGCCTGTGAACTCAACCACTTCCTAGTTTGACAAGTCACGCTGGAATAAATGGTGGATTTTCTGGGACAACAACTTTTGCCCTCATTACCTTCTCATTTGCATATATAGGTAGATGCAGCTACTCCCAGTGACACTAGGGGAGAAATTCACTATCGTCCCGTTTGGGATGCTAATTTTTAAAAGTTTGAAAAGTTAGCGCCAGGCGCTAACAATTTCAAACTTTTGAAAAATTCACCATTTACGCTCCAATAAGGAATTGTAGCGCTAAATCAAGTGTTCCACTTTGTTCTTGGAGCGCAATTGGCAGCAGGCAGGGCGGAGACCTCAGCAGCGCTGCACACTGGGCCGTGCACACTGGGCCGTGCAACGCTGCCACATTCAAAGGCTCCTTCCCTCCCTTAAAGGGAAGGACCATCGCTGCAGGCTCTGCCATTTAAAAAGTACCTACCTGGACCACCAAGGCAGCCGCGATCCCGCACGATCAGCCCCGCACTCAAGCAGAGAGCCGAGCTGATCGATCGCGGGCAGGAACCCGTGAAAAAAACTGGAACAAGAAAGGTAAGTTTTTTTTTTTTCTTACCTCGGCCACCTCACCTTTAATCATCGCCCCCGAAGCGATCGACTGCCCGATGCACGCCTCCTGCAGCTGTCTGTGTTTTTGACCGGCGCTGCTGCAGGGGGCGGAAGTCAATTTCGGGTCCAGGGTGCTACTGGGGCAATGCGCATGGTGATGACGTCACGATCTCTGGGCGAAGGAGATCCGGGCGCAATGCCGTAGTGCCGCCACAAAACTCCCGCCGAATATGGCGGGAGTCGATGTCAGCGCCGCGCCTGGTCCCAAAGCCATTTGTGCCGGGGGGCACTAACGGGAGGCGCAAAGGCACCCAATTTCACACCGCTGGTGTTTAGCAAGTATTTTAGAATGGGAGCAACTCTGACATACCTGACTTACAACCCAAAATCCAGCTCTCAATGCTAGAACTACGCCATTATTTTCCCCTCAAAATTGTAGAACTTTGGGCCCAGTGTGTTTTCCTCCTGCCAGCACAGAAGTTATGAGTTGTGCTTACAAGTTACGTTATTGTAGATCCGAAAACAAATATCCCGTTGTTAACATTTTACTTAATAAGTATAGCAGTGAAATTCACGGAACAGCTACTTCAATTCAGAAGAGTTTTGGGGGGAGAAATTAATTATAGCCCTGTTTGGGGCGCTAAAACTTCAGAAGCAGAAAAATGATCGCCCGATACTAATGATAAGAGGCTCCCGTGAAATTCAGTTGTAGCGCTCTAAGAGGGAAGTGGAGCGCTAAATCAAATGCTACCACTTCCCTTAGAGCGCTAAAGGGACTGAGAGGGGCGGTATCGGCAGAGCGCTGAGCAATGTTCCATGCAGCGCTGCCGGATTCGTAGGCTCCTTCCCACCCTTAAAGGGACAGGCCAATGGTCACAGCAGTTAAAGGTAAGGCTGGGGATGGGTTGGCGATGGCTCCCGCGATCCGCGAGGAGCAGCCCCAAGCATGCTAAAAGAGTGCAGGGCTGATCAATCGCGGCAATGAAAAGTTTAAAAAAACAGCACAAAGGGGTGAGAATTTTTTTTTGGCCTAGCTGACCACCAATTCCTTTAATTATCATTCTCCAAGCGGCTGGCCAAGGTCACAACACCTCCTGCGGCTGCCATTGCTGACGCCCGCCGAAGCTGCAGGGGGCGGAAGCAAATTTAGGATCCGGGCGGTAACGGGGCGATGCACACCGGATGACGTCACGATCTCCGGAGCGCAGGAGATCGAGGCGCTACTCCCCCATTGAAATTCGCAGGAGTCGTTTATTTCACTGCGCCCGGTCGGTATCGTTAGCGCCCTGGAGGCGATAACAGGAGGCGCAAAGGAGGCCAATTTCTAGCCCATGATTTTTAAACTCTGCTACCTTTCTGAATGAACTGACTGCACAATATCAATGGTTAGATGTTTGAATAAACTCTTGTAAAAGAGAACATTCAGTAGTTATATATCATTCACTGTTAAAAGGGCTATCATCAGAAGTTTTTAATATTCTGTTTACACATTATTCAGTTGTCACAATATCGAAGATGCACTGCTTCTGCTGCCTGAAACTTGATAGAAATTGTGGGCTGGATTTTGCCAATGGGGAGCTTTTTGAGGCGGGACTCCCACTTGTCGGGTTTTAGTCCCGCCTCCATTGACCTCTGATCAACCCACACTATTTTCCTTTGGTTGACCTTGTTAAGCCCACCCAGCGGGCTTAGAAGGCCAATTAAAGGAAGTTGGTTACAGAAAACAGAAAATTTTTGACAGATGAATTGTCATCGTTTGACAGCTCTGTGAAGCTGTCAAACACTGACATTCTCTGTAGTTTGATGTGTTCTTGTATTCAAGACTCATCAAACCTCTTTCTTTAGCAGAAATTAGATGGTTGTTGCATTGGAGAATGCAGCAGCCGTCTGTCATCTCTGCAGCGGAGGTGCGAGACTCTCCACATACCCAACGACTGAAGCCTGCAGGAAGAAACAAAGGTAAGTAAACTTTTTCTAACACTTTCCACTTACCTCAGATACTCGCCTCTCCACACTTACACCCAGCACTGACCTTCACAGCGCACTTTTGCACCCCGCAGACCCACTACTCGCCTCGCTAACCCTGGCGGGGTTTTCAGCCTTCAGGAAGCCCGCACTTGTGTGGGTAAAATGGGGATAAGCCTCTTATCTGTTAACAGGCAGTTAAGTGGCTGGAATTCCCTTCCCGCCTCCAGGAGATGGGACCCGGCAGGGATCGGCTACTCGCCTCCCGGGAAGATGGCTTGGGGGTGGGTTGGGGGCAGGATGGGCACCCGCCCCCAGATTCTGCCATTTTCCCGGCAGTCCCGCCTCCAAAATCGTGCCCTTGAGTCCAGAATATGGTGACGGTTTAAACCGTGTAATCCTTGACGTGGTGGTGTCAAATTTGTATAGCTCAGTATGAAGTTGGGATCAATATGAAGTTTATAGAATATTCTACAATAATTTGTGAAGGACAAGTAACGTTTTTAAATGAAAGATTATGAGCTCCCTTTGGTAGGCATCTCAGAAATTACAGAATGAGTTCGTTAAAATATGCAAGTGGCAGAATAAAAGATGAATTTTAATACAAACCGGTGTAAAGTACTGTACATAGGAAGAGAAAATAGGTGTCACATGTACTCCATAAATGATACTGAATTAGCTAAGGATGAAACTGAAAGAGACCTCAGAGTCTTAGTAGAGTTGATGCAAAACATGCCCAACCAATGCAGAGCCAATGGAATGTTGAACTACATAGCCAAAACAGTAGATTACAAATCATAGGGGGTTGTGATCAAACTTTAGACTGTTCTGGTCAGACCACACCTTGAAGACAGCATCCGGTTCTGGTCACCAAGACACAAGGAGGGTATTCAGGCACCGGAGGCAATGCAGACAAGAGCCACAAGTCTGAACTTTAGTGTCAGGGGCCCCGAGTTATTAAGATTAGAGAAAGTTGGGCTTTTCAGTCCAAAGAGGCACCTGAAAGGTGATCTTATTGAGATATATAAGATAGTTAAAGGAAAGGAATCATTAAATCCAGAATATTACTTTAAATTAAATTGTGAGAGTACGACAAGGGGTTCCAGGTTCAAACTAGCAAAAGGTAATTTTATGACTGATATCAGGAGATTCTTCTTCACATAGAGGGATTAATTTTAACTTCTGCAATAAGGTAAAACAGGTGTTATTGGATCGGCCACCTGTTGTACTCCTCACCAACTTCCCGTTAAGCTGCACGGCCGCACAGCGGTCAGGAGGTCCCACGCAGGCCGCTCACTGGCTTTTCAATGGGAATAACCACGCATTGAAGGTTTGAATGGGCCGCGCAGCCAGTTAAATGGTCCGTGCAGGAAAAAAACATTACAGGGAACATAGCACCTCACCTGATTTTCCTTTACAGTGAGGTCATTGGAAAGGAAAATCGGGCAAGAGACGACCTATCTGATATCTCCCATTTTAGACTATAGCCAAAAGTCAAAATTACCCGCAGAGAATGATCAACGTTTGAAATAAACATCCAGATGGAGCTAAAAACCCTGGAATCATTTAAAGAGCAATTGGATGCTGCTGTGGGATCTGTAGGATCTCTCTGGATTGATGAATTAAAGTATGCCGAATGTCCCGTCTTAGCCCTAATTAGTTTTTGGTTTTGTGTTAACTGTTAAGGAGTCCTCTGAGCACAACACTGAATCAGAGCCCCAAAGCACTGTGCCACCTATTGGTAGCATGGTGGTTTCTTAGTTGGTGAGTTCCTAGTCTCAGCAGAGCCATTATGGGAGCCAATCCGATGAAGCTAGGTGCTTCCCTACAATACAGAAGGGATTTTTTATCACTATTCATTCTCTGGATGTAGAAGGCAAGGCCGATATCTATTGCCAATCCCTAGCCCTGAGAAGGTGGTGGTGGGCCTTCTTCTTGAACCTCTACAGCCCATGTCGTGAAGGTGCTCCCACAATGCAGTTCGGTAGGGAGTTCTAGGATTTTGATCCAGCGATTAATAAGGAACAACGATATATGTCCAAGTCAAGATGGTGTGTGATTGGAAGGGGAACTTGTAGGTGATGGTTGTTAAATCCGTGAATCTTAAAGTATGGTGTTCTTCAATAAGTAGACGGAGACTGCAGATTAACAATCAACAGGTGTTTACTGGATGAGGGTAGTCTAAAGACTAACAGTACAGATGCCTGCTCAAGGCTTATATACAGGTGTGGTCACTGCCGGCACTACACTATACAGGAGCTGTAAAAGTAGTTCTCTCTTAAAGGTACATACACTACAATTCCTCCCCTTTTAGATTAACAGTACCATAACATTCAAATAACAGTTAACACTTTAACATGCACATTAACTGAAATAGTCCATTTATAGATTCAGTCATTGGGGCGGCTTCCTGGTCCTTTCTGGATAGCGCCTTTCCTGAGTGTCTTGTTCTTGGTGCGGAGGCGATTCTGGCCCCCTGTCGTCGGTTAGTTCATCAGTTTCCGCTGCTACTGTTTCTGGGGTAGATGCTACTGGTATGTCGGGTTCATCCCCAGGTACGCGAGACATGGGGTTGACTCGTTCCTGTGACGCTAGGATCTGGTCAACATGGCGTCTCACAATGTTCTCCCCGACATCCACTGTGCACATTAGTGGCCCCTGCCGTGTGCATATCGTTCCGGGTTGCCATTTCTTTGTTCGGTAGTCGCGGGCCAAGACTGGTTGTCCTACATTGAAGCTCCTTGTCGGCTTCTCATTGATGTGCTGGAATTGCTTATTCTCAACATTTCTTCGCACATTTGGTCTGAGCAAATCCAGACGAGATCTCAACCTTCGGTTAAAGAACATCATGGCAGGGGTCTGGTTGGTAACTGCATGTGTCGCATTTCTGTAGGCTAACAGGAAATTGTCCACCTTATGCTGTAGTGGAATGTCATCGTCGCACATGGCCCTTACTGCCTTTTTAAAGGTTTGTACGAACCTCTCAGCCAATCCATTTGTGGCTGGATGATACGGGGTGGATGTGTAATGCCTTACCCCATTCCTTCTCATAAATTTCCGAAACTCTTCGGACACAAACTGTGGTCAGTTATCAGAGCAAATCTGCTCTGGCAAGCCGTTCCTGGCAAATATGGTCCGTAGGACTGCAATCGTTTTCTCCGTAGTGGTGGAGGACATTTTGATCACCTCAGGCCATTTCGAGTGCGCATCCACTGCTATTAAGAACATTGAGTCCATGAATGGACCAGCAAAATCAATATGCACTCGTTGCCATGGAGAGGAGGGCAACTCCCATGGGTGTAGAGGGGCATGTGGTGGTGCATTTTGGACCTTCTGGCATCCTGAGCAGCTCTTTCTTAGGTCCTCGATTTGTTGATCGATCCCCGACCACCACACATAAGCCCTAGCAAGGCTTTTCATTTTCACCCCTCCCAGATGGCCTTCGTGAAGCTCATTGAGCACTCTCTCCCTTAACTTGGGTGGAATTACCACTCGGGATCCACACATCACTGTCCCCTGGCATACTGACAGCTGTTCTCTTCTGGATGAGAATGCTGGCAACAGTGAGTCGCCATGTGCTGGCCATCCCTTCACCGTCAAATCATATACCCGAGACAGTGTCGGATCATTTCGGGTCTCCTCTATATCCGCGTTAGTTACTGGCAAGCGTTCAATTATCGACAAATAAAATATTTCGACAGGGTCCACTGCTGGTGCTTCCTCCACAGTAGGCAGTAGCAGGTGTGATAGCCCATCAGCATTTCCATGCTGTTTCGTGCCCTTATACTCTATTTCATATTGGTTCGCCCTAGAAAAAGGGACCATCTTTGTAGCCGTTGCGCAGTCATCACTGGAACGCCCTTCTTTGGATTAAAGATGGAGACAAGTGGTTGGTGGTCAGTCAGGAAGGTGAACTTCTGCCCATGCAGATAGTGGTTGAACTTTTTTACTCCCCATACTAGGATGAGGGCCTCCCTGTCAATCAGGGCGTAGTTGCGCTCAGCTGAGGTTAGTGACCGAAACGCAAAGGCTACTGGCCTCTCCAACCCGTCTGGGAATTTGTGCGACAGCACCGCTCCAATACCATAGGGTGATGCATCACATGCCAACCGAATTGGTAGTGCTGGGTTGAAATGGGCCAACACCTCTTTTGATGTGATCAATTCTTTGCACTTCTGGAAAGCTCGTTTACGTTCGTCATTCCACTTCCATGGTACCCCCGTTTGCAGTAGGGTGTTCAGCGGGTGTAATACTGTAGACAAATTTGGTAAGAACTTATGGTAGTAGTTCACCAGCCCGAGGAACGACCTCAGTTGTGACACATTTTCCGGTGCTGGAGCCTTGACTACTGCCTCAATCTTTTCAGGGGACTTATGTAACCCCTCTTCATCAATAACGTGGCCACAATACGAGATCTGCTTCTGGAAAAACTCGCACTTGTGGCGATTAGCTCATAGCCCATATTCCTTCAATGTAGTGAGCACCTTCTCCAGGTTGGCGAGGTGATCACTGTCATTTTCGCCCGTGACCAGGATGTCGTCCAAATAACACTGGGTCCCTGGAATCCCTTGCAGGACTTGATCCATTGCCCTTTGCCAAATAGCCGGAGCCGATGCTACACCGAACACCAGCTGGTTGTATTGGCAGAGAGCTTTGTGAGTGTTGATCATGAGGTATTGTTTCGAGGCTTCTTCTACCTCCATTTGCAGGTACGCCTGGGCCAGATCAATTTTGGTGAAGCGTTTTCCTCCAGATAGCGAGGCGAAAATATCTTCAATCCGCGGAAGCGGATATTGTACCGTGTGAAGGACTGGGTTCACTGTCACCTTAAAGGCCCCACAGATGCGAACCTTCTTTGGTTCCCCAGGCGTATTACTCAACGACCTCTTCATTACAGGAATGATGGATGTAGCCCACTCGCTCCAGTCCACTTTGGACAGTACTCCTGAACGTTCCAAACCTTCCAGCTCTGCTTCGACGGCTGGGCGGATCGCATAAGGCACCGGTTTGGCCTTAATAAACTTTGGGCTTGCATTTTCCTCTATTTTAATCGTCGCTGTTATGCCTTTTAGTGTTCCGAGTCCCTCCTGGAACACTTCTTGTGCGTCAGTTAGCATTTTTGACAGTCGTCCAGGTGTGACGTCGTCATCCTTTTTGGCCTCTACCGTCAGTGCCTGTATGGAATGCCAATCTAATTGTATCTTCCGGATCCATTCATGTCCTAGTAGTGGTGGTCCTCCATCTGGCAATACATATAGTTCCATTTTTGGTATTTCCTGGCCATTGTATATCATGTTCACCCTTATTTTTCCTTTGGGGTAGACTTTTTGTCCCGTGTACGTCTTCAAGACAATCTCTGTAGCTTTCAAGGGTATATGTGAGAATAGCCGCTTGTAGTCCCTTCGGTTTATGACTGTTAGGGCTGATCCTGTGTCCAATTCCATTTTCACTTGGACTCCGTCTATCTTGAGCGTGACCCAGATAGTCTGGTGATCCTCCATTTTGATTACATTATGTAGTTTCAGACAACCCAGCTCCTTGCTTCCGGAGTCTGTATCACTTTTCTGTTTGTCTGAACTACTCTCCGTCGCCTTATGTACCTTTTTGTACTTCTCCTGTGGAGATTTCTTGCTGCTGGTTTTCTTCCCGGACCTGCAGACTCTTGCTATGTGTCCTGCTTTTCCACACTGTCTGCACACTTGGTCCTTGAGCCAACAATTCTTCTGGTCGTGTTTTGTTCTGCCGCAGCGATAACACTTCCCTGCTCCATATGACATTTCATTGGTGCCATATTCTTGCGGTCTCCGTTGTATCTCTGCAGCGCCCCGTGCAGCTGCTTCGTGTGATACTGCCATGCTGAAAGCCTTGTCCAGCGTAAGATCCTTTTCTGATAGAAGCCGTTTCTGGGTTCCTTCACTTTGAAGCCCACACACAAACTTGTCCCTTAACGTATCTGCTAGTCCCATTCCAAACTGGCAGTGTTTCGATAGCTTGCGCAGTTCCATTAAATACTCAGCATTACTTTCATCTTTCTGCTGGTTCCTTTTGTGGAACTTAACTCTTTCTGCTATCAGCAGCGGCGTGGGGTTTAAGTGGTCCTGTAGGATTTCCACTATGCTTTCGAAATCCTAATCCACTGGCTTCTCTGGGGTTACTAGGTTTCGCAGTAAGCCATACGTTTTTGCACCCATGAAATTCAACAAAACCAGTGCTTTCCTGGCATCTGGCACTTCATTCGCCTTGCAGTACACCTCAATGCATTCCACATATGTCGCCCAATCTTCGACTTCATTGTCGAACGCTGTGACACTGCCACTCTTCGGCATCCCTGGGTGTGGTTAGACTGGCTAAAATGGCATCTCCCGCACTCTCCCTTCTTCTCCGCTGGCTCAAAATGGCGTCTCCCGTGCTTTCCTTTCTTCCCGCGCTCGCCCTTCTTCTTCGCTGCGGCTTCAAAAATGGCGTCTCCCGCGCTCTCCCTTCTTCTCCGTGGCTCAAATGGCGTCTCCCGCGCTTCCTTTCTTTCCCTGCGGACGCTGCTCATCCCTTGAGCCCTGGCTGCGCTCTGCGCGTTCTCCTGTGTGCCTCTCTCGTTGCCGCCGCTCAGTCCTGAACCCCGGCTGTGCTTTACCCTCTCTTTTTGTTTTCCGTCGACGCCGCTCGGTCTTCAACCCCCGGCTGCGCCCTGTGCGCTTTACCCTCTCTCTTACCCCGTTGACGCTGCTCGGCCTTTTCTGTGCCGTCGGTCGGCTCCAGCCGCCGCTGTCCGGGAAGGGTCTGCGCTGTACCTGTTGCCCGTCTGTTGCTGGATCGTCGTGGCTGGAGAACCAAGCCCAGCTCTCAGCAGCCTCCCCTGCGATGTTCACTCTCTGCCGGATGACTAGGCGGTTGCTCATGGTCGACGCCCGTGCTTCTGGCCTCGACTTTCTTCCACTGTCCTCCAGGAGCGAATCCCTGGGAGGAAATGCAGAGTTGCAGGTAGATTCGAATCGACCTCGTCGCCACTGTTAAATCCGTGAATCTTAAAGTATGGTGTTCTTCAATAAGTAGACGGAGACTGCAGACTAACAATCAACAGGTGTTTACTGGATGAGGGTAGTCTAAAGACTAACAGTACAGATGCCTGCTCAAGGCTTATATACAGGTGTGGTCACTGCCGGTACTACAGTATACAGGAGCTGTAAAAGTAGTTCTCTCTTAAAGGTATATATACTACAGTGGTCTTCCCATGATCTTGCTGCTCAAGTGCTTCTTGGTTGCAGAGGTCATGGTGCTAGTAGCTGCTGTCAAAATAAAATCAGTGGCCTAGATGATGTTCCAAGACACCTGTTGCCCTTGTCCTTCTAGTGGTGGAGATTGCGAGTTTGGGAGGTGCTGCCAAAAAAGCCTTGGCGAGTTGAACAACCAATTGGTTCAGGCCATATTCGTGCACCCACTAGCAAACAGCTATAGTACAGTCATGACAGAGGCTTGCAAGCAGACTTTTTCTCAGACAGGGAAGGTTTGAAGCGGGAGGAGACATAGATGAAATAGAAGAAAGAAGCAATTTCCAAAAAAAATTAATACATTTCCAAAACCAAACATGTACATACATTTTGAATTGAAATGGTTGGAGTTCATCACTAAAGATGCTGTCAATAGATATAGCTGCAGTCATTGTTCAGTCTACAGCAAATAATTTCTTCCAACATACAACCTCCAGGCTGTTAAAAGATGGCTTACTTTAAAGTGAAAGTAAAAGTTATATTTGTTTTTAAGCAAATAAACATTTTTGAATGATTTTTGTTTGCCTGTGTTTGTTTATTGATGCTGTGTTTACGATGAGACCTGTTGCCATTATACAACCTTTTTTTATTTGTTTATGGGATGTGAGTGTCACTGGCAAGGCCATCATTTATTGCCCATCCCTAATTGCCCTTGAGAAGGTGGTGGTGAGCCACCTTCTTGAACCGCTGCAGCCCATGAGGTGAAGACGCTTGCACAGTGCTGTGAGGGAGGGAGTTCCAGGATTTTGACCCAGTGACAAAGAAGGAATGGCGATATATTTCCAAATCAGAAATATATCACCTCAGGTGAACCTGCATTTTTACTAGATGCACATCACAGACAGTTATTTTCTTTTTTTTAATTATATCAAATATTGTAGGCCCATTTTTTTGGGGGGTGGAAGAGGTTAATATCATGCAGGAGGATCATCCAATATGCACAATGTATGAGGCTAGGAGTCCATTTTCAATCAATACAAATATGTCCAAAGCAATACTGATAGTGGGTCTTTTGGCGCACAAAATGTAGCTTTTATAGTGTGAAAGGAAGATCCGTTCTGGTCTCCAATCCGACCTCTAAACACTAATGTGCATGAGGTACAAGTTGCTGGTTGTGTGAGCCTGAACTAACAATCTTTGTACCAAAGATTAAAGCAGCTTTTAAATTGACAGCCATTAGCTGAGAGGACTTCATTAAAATTTCCAAGATCAAAGCTAGCTAATCCATTTTGTATATTACTCTCGAGGTATTTGAAACATAGCTGTTCAAGGGAAAACGTAGTTCAGATCTGTCAAGTGGGTTATTTTGGCAGGGTCAAAATTTTATGACATGAGCCTATAGCACTTACATAGCTACCGAATAGCTGTACTTTTTATATGTCTAATTTTAGTCACTGAAAGAAACATTCTCGAAAATAATTAATTCAATACACCAAATATCATGCTCCTCATTTGCTAATGAGCTTAGGAAATCATGTTGTGCAATTTTTATTGAACTTTTAGAGGAACCACCGCGATTGTTGGGTTACAGCCAAAACATTATATGGGTTGTCTTCGATAGCTGGGAGCTTAGGTGGGCAGATCAAAAAAGGATGATTTCTCTTTCAACATCAATGTTAATGGGACTGTACAGTAGTGATAAGTGTTAACGTGTAAATATAGAGTCATGTTCCCAATCTGAGTCACGTCAAGGAAAGAGGTGCTGAAAAGAGGCAGTTGCATATCTACCTGGGAGGAGAGGAAGAGAAAACTGAATGGGAGAATTGAACTTGAGTAGCTCCTGGTGCCTTCTTCTGGCCAGCTACAGGGGGCATTCATAGAGATCCTTTCAGTCACAAGCTGCCAAAGGAAAGGGGATAAAAGGAATCTTGCCCAAATACCCCCATTAAAAATAATGTAAAAGGAAAATCAGTATGAATACAATAGCAATCTAACCTCATCAATAGAGTCATCCCCCCTCCCGGCATAGACATCGCTGAATCCCCCACCATCAACATCCTGGGGGTCACCATTGGCCAGAAACTTAACTGGACCGGCCACATAAATACTGTGACTACAAGAGCAGGTCAGAGACTGGCTATTCTGTGGCGAGTCACTCACCTCCTGATTCCCCAAAGCCTTTCCACCATCTACAAGGCAGAAGTCAGGAGTGTGATGGAATACTCTCCACTTGCCTGGATGAGTGCAGCTCCAACAACACTCAAGAAGCTCGACACAATGCAAGACAAAGCAGCCCATTTGATTGGCACCCCATCCACCACCATAAACATTCACTCCTTCCACCACCGGCGCACCATGACTGCAGCGTGTACCATCTACAAGATGCACTGTAGCAACTCACCAAGGCTTCTTCGACAGCACCTCCCAAACCCATGACCTCTACCACCTAGAAGGACAAGGGCAACAGGTGCATGGGAACATCATCACCTCCAAGTTCCCCTCCAAGCCACACACCATCCTGACTTGGAAGTATATCGCTGTTCCTTCATTGTCACTGGGTCAAAATCCTGAAACTCTCTCCCTAACAACACAGTGGGAGCACCTTCACCACACGGACTGCAGCGGTTCAAGAAGGGGGCTCACCACCACCATCACAAGCGCAATTAGGGATGGGCAATAAATGCGGGCCTTGCAATTAATATACAATTGTACTAAAAATGCCATTATGATTTTTTTGCCTTTAAAACAGCAGAATGAGATCTTTTATTTGATTGCAGTAGTATAATCTGGGCAAATTTCAAATATCTTTGAAGTGCTTTTTCTGTGCACATTGTGTCACTGATTTTATAGGATCAAGATTTGATGATGAATTGATCTGCCTTTTGTTCCTTATTGAATTTACTTAATTCATTAATAAGGTAAAATGTAATCCGAATTGAGTTCCTAAGTGTGTTTTTCTTAGTATTTTATGTATCCTCAAAAGACCTGTGCAGCCGATCTCTGTGGACATCTACATTGAAGTACTGAGGCAGCTTTAGCGCAGCCGTCCCTGTGCAACACACTTTCAGGGCAACTGATGGTGGGGAGGGGAGAACGTTTACATTTTTTTTCAAGAAGCCACAGGGGTCGTGACCGGTTCCCCAGAAGCCCACTCCAACCTCACCCCCACGGGACTTGGGCGCCGCTCCCAAAATTAGCCTGATTCCAAACAGAATTCTCTTGATTAAAATTTTCTTAAAGGAGACATTTAGGGGTAGAAATTGGTATGTGTTGCACCCATTTTTCAGGAGTAAAATGGGCATGAAGCATACCAATTTAGCAGTGGAATGGACTGTCCCCAACTTGTGCATTATTGGTCCTACTGCCAAATTCGTGGGGCCCATTCTTTAGGAGGTCCCAGGCCAACGCCTAAAACAGGTGTTCGGCCCCTTGAATATGTAAATTAGGGGCATAGCACCTGTGAGGAACCCTTGGACAAATTCTGCCCCTCCCAGGATTCTTCAGCCCCCCCCCCCCAGCCACCAACGACAGGTAAACCTTCAAATTTTTTTTCAAGAAGCCACAGGAGTCATGATCGGTTCCGCAGTAGCCCTCTCCAACCTCGCCCCCATGGGACTTGCCTGAGGGAGGCTGCCAGCAAGGCAGGCAGCCTGAAATTAATGTCCCCTGACGAGTGAGCTGCTTGTGGGGTCACAACTCAATTATACAGGTGATGCCGCAGGACCAATTCCATTGCTCCCCGGGCCTCTTGCTTCGGGCGCACGGAGTCTGGACTCAAAAACAGGCACAGACTAATTTCTACCCCTTAGTATATATTTTTTTTACAATTTATCAGTGCTAGGATTGTAATTGCCCTAGTAACGATTTTATGTGGGCCGTTAATTTTAGTTAACCAGAACAGAGGGGAGTGTAAAGGAGGTAATGACTGTAAAGATTAGTATTTGAAGTTGGAGTTGGAACTCACTGTCCTAGATGCAAGCTCAATTAAAGTGTTTAAAAGGGAGGTAGATAATTAATGGTGTTAAGGGAGCTAGAGAATTGGTATTAAAATGGGAGATGCCATGGCTGGCAAAAAAAAGGTGCAGCAGACCCAAAGGGGCAAATGGCTTACTCCTGTTGGTATAAAGCAGTGTTGTCCAATACATTTTGGTGACTATCCACAGGTGTGGCGATGGCAGCAACGTTTTAGCCACATGCACTAATTTTAGTAGAAAACGCCTTATGCACAATACAAGTAAATGTACTTTACAAGTGCATATTTATATAACAAGCATTCAGTGATCCCTCTCCATACAGAGTTGCTGGTGTTTCCATGGTGCAGCCGTTTTAACCTGTGTTACACACCATTTTAACAGAATGTGCTAGTAGCAACACAATATTGCATTTACCCATTTGCTTAAATTGAGTAAACAGCAGTAAAATCAAATTAATGCCTTAAAGCCAGTTTATTGATCAGTTGTTAAATATGCCAATGAAAGTTGGTATCTGTAATGATCAGTAACATGTCATTCTAGAATGGTACACTAGGTGGAGCTGTATGTTTAGTAGTGGGCTACCCACAAGGCAGTAGTCAAGATGGATGCCTGTACACAAGTCCACATGTCTGAATAAATGACTAGCTCAAGCTAGCTGTTCATAATGAAAACGTCTATTTATTTATGAACATAACATGGTACCAGAAGTGGTAATATCTGCTGAATATTGTGCAATGCGACATGGAGAATTTGAAGCCACCGGAGGGTTTGAAACTCACGGGGAATGTCGACTGCAATTGGCGGACTTTCAAACAACAATTCGAACTCTACATTGCTGCCATCGGGTTCGGTACGAAGCCGGACGCAAGGAAAATTGCGTTACTGCTCACGGTTGCAGGCCCACAGGCGATAGAGGTATTTAATACATTTGTATTTGATCAAGAGGAGGACAGAGAAAAGATGGACAATGTGCTGAAGAAGTTTGATACACATTGTTCTCCCAAAAATAACGAGACCTATGAGAGGTACGTGTTCCGTTCACGGACACAGCAGCAAAATGAGACTTTTGATAGCTTTGTGACAGATCTGAAACTGAAAGCACAGACATGTAATTTCTCTGCACTGAAATCATCCATGATTCATGACCAGATTGTGTTTGGTATTCATGATAAAAAGGTCAGGGAATGTCTGTTGAGAGAAACCGAACTAACATTGGAGAATGCTGTGAAAATATGCCATGCCAGTGAGCTAGCTCAACAGCACGCAAAGACTTTCAGTGAAATTAATAATAATGCGACTGTAATGAGTGACTGTGCTGCTGTTGGTGCTGTGTCCTACAATGGGAAGAAACTTGGGCAGAACAGAAATGCAAAGCAATCGGAGGATGGAATTTTTAATTGTAAACGCTGTGGTTACCAGCACCAGTCAAGACAATTCCCAGCATTTGGGAAAATGTGCACAAAATGTAATGGAAAGAATCACTTTGCCAAACAATGCTTTTCAAAAGTAAAAACAAAGAAAGGGCAACAAGTCAATGTGATTGAGGACACTGATTTAAGTGAGACATTTTTTGTAGGAATGGTGTCATGTGACAATATCGAAAAGGATACAGAAAATGTATAGCCCTCAGGAATGGACAATGCTGAACATAAAGTTAATGCAGTAAAAGAGGACAAATGGATGATGCCACTGCAGGTAAATGGAGCATTAGTTACATTGAAACTAGGCACTGGGGCAAAAGCAAACTTAATCAGTATGAGTGACATTAAAAATATGAAAGAAAAGCCTAAAATACAGAAAAAGTCAGTACTACTGAAGAACTATAATGGACAGAAAATAGATAGCTTAGGTGTATGCAGGCTTAAAGTGACAGTCAAAGACAATGTGCATCATCTCATGTTTTCTGTTGTGACTGAAGGACTTGATTCACTACTAGGTGACAAAGCTTGTGAGGACTTAGAACTGGTCAAGAGAGTCTACCGTATAAACTGTGCCATAAGCAGACCAGATGACTCAGTGGATTCTGTAGTGAGTAATTTCCAGGATGTGTTCAAAGGATTTGGAGTTCTACCATTCACTTACAAGATCCAGCTAAAGGAGGATGCTCAGCCAGTGGTACATACTCAACAGAGAGTTCCAGCACCCCTGCGTGACGGGTTCAAGAAAGAACTGGACAGAATGACCACACTAGGAGTCATCAGGAAAGTCGAAGAGCCAACAGACTGGGTTAACTCCATGGTATGTGTGAAGAAAAAGAACAATGATCTAAGAGTATGCATGGATCCAAAGGACTTAGATGCAAACATAAAACGTGAACACTACCAGATTCCCAAGCGAGAAGAAATCACCAGTGAAATGTCAGGTGCCAGATACTTCACAAAGCTCGATGCCTCACAAGGATTTTGGCAACTAAAACTGGATGAACAGAGCACCAAATACTGTACCTTCAACACACCATTTGGCAGGTATTGTTTCCTCAGAATGCCTTTCGGGATAATATCTGCATCTGAAATCTTTCATAGAGCGATGGAACACATAATTGAAGGTCTGGAAGGAGTTCGGGTCTATGTTGATGACATCATCATCTGCGGCTCCACACTGAAAGAACACAATGAGAGACTGACTAAACTGCTACAGAGCATACGCTGGAATGGACTGAAGCTCAACAAAGCCAAGTGTCAGTTTGGCGTCCAGGAAGTCACTTTCCTAGGAGATAATCTATCTGGTAAAGGAATAGAGCCAGATATGGAAAAAGTAAACGCCATACTCAACATGCCCCGACCCACTGACAAAAAAGGAGTGCTATGCATCATGGGGATGATAAACTTCATTGGAAAGTTCATTCCTAACTTGTCAGCCAAGACAGCCTGTCTGCAAGACCTGCTATATAAAACAAATGAGTTTGCATGGACAGAAAGACATGAACAAGAGTGGATGAACCTCAAATCAGTGCTGACAACCACACCTGTACTCACCTTCTTTGACCCAACAAAGAGAATCAAAGTGTCAACGGATGCATCAAAAGATGGCCTAGGCGCGGTCTTGCTACAAGCAGAGGGTGAAGATTGGAAGCCTGTTGCCTATGCCTCCAGGTCTATGACTGATTCTGAGTGTCGATATGCCCAGATTGAAAAGGAATGTCTAGGCTTGGTAGTTGGACTAGAAAAGTTCCATGGCTACATATATGGACTTCCCACCTTCACAGTTGAGACAGACCACTGCCCACTGGTTGCCTTCATAAAAAGAAATCTGAATGAGATGTCTCCAAGGATTCAAGACTCATGATGAAGCTGCAAAGATATGACTTTGAACTGATCTTCACACCAGGCAAACACATAGGCCTAGAAATTCGGTATAGCCACGTTTGGGGCGCTACAGCCGGGCGGCCGCTAAAGTTTGCGCCCGGCGCAACTTCGCGACACCTTCGCTGATATTCAGTGGCATCGCCCCAAGAGGTTGCTGCTGCGCTAAAACAGGCGATGCACGACTATCATTAGGCACTAAGCCGGCGGCCCGGGGCGATACCCCCGAGGGCGGGCGCAGCGCAGGTTCGGCGAGTTGCTGATTGACGGCAGACACGCTGGCGCCGGTGAGCTCTTAAAGGGGGAGGGTGGATTTGTTTGCCTGCCACGCCCTGCACACTGCAGCCCTGAAGCAAGGCCTGACCACTGCTGCTTGATCTGTACAACGCCCAGGACTATGGAGAAGGCCAACATTTGCACCCATTGCAGCCCCCATTATATGTTTCCAATCAATGCTATGGCTCTGCAGTTAAAGACAAGTGCAAAGCTGTGGCCTGAAGCCACAAGTACCTGTGCGAGTGTTGAGCCAAACCAGAAAGCTCTCTACCTTTGTCTCTCTGCAAAGATCCGTCTCTCACAAAGAAGGAGTGTTGCAAAATGGCTGCCATTTCTACTGCAGGAGGAGTGCCCTTTAATTTGCGCCCCCCTCGCCCCGCAGCGACTGGGAACCGTTCCCCTCTACCAGTCGCTAGGGGCGCCAGGCGCACAATAGGCCGGCGCCACTGAATTTCCGGTTTGGGGCGCACAAAGGGCGTTGCACGATGAAATGACGTCAGGATCTGCGCGCGCAGCTGAGCGCGCGCAAAGGCTTTGCACCGCCGCTAAATCTTTACTGAAGTTGGGGAGAGGCGCAGATCGCGCTGCGCCCGGCCGCTAGCCGCCTAGCGCCCCACATCTGTGATCCGTGATCTCCTCCTCCTAAGGCGCTAGCGGCTGGCGCAAACAACTGAATTTCTAGGCCATAGTGTTAGCAGATGCACTATTCCGAGCACCCACAATGAGTCATGTGAGCTCTACTGAAGAAGACGTGGATGTTCATGTGAGTATGGTCACTGCTGCGCTGCCCGTGTCAGACACAAAATCAAAGCAAATAGCAGAAGAAACAGTAAAAGATACAGTGTTACAAACAGTAATAGAGAACATTCTTCATGGTTGGCCAAAAGGTTCCTGTCCAAAGTACTTTCACATAAGGTCAGAGTTGAGTGTCGCAAGTGGACTATTACTAAAACAGAACAGAATAGTCATTCCACAGGCTCTACGTCGAGACATGCTCAAAAGGATTCATGAGGGACACCTCGGAATTGAAAAATGCAAAAGGAGAGCAAGAGACACTGTTTATTGGCCTGGCATAAGTAAGGACATTGAGAACATGATAGGCAAATGTGAGACATGTCAGAAACACCAAAACAAACAAGCAAAGGAACCAATGATAGTAGCTGACATACCAACAGCACCATGGCAAAAGGTTGGTATGGACTTTTTTCATTTGAATGGTAAAGACTATCTATTAGTGATTGACTACTATTCTAACTATCCTGAGATGGCGCTGCTCTCAAGCACATCAGCAAGCAGTGTCATAATGCATGTTAAATCCATCTTCGCCAGACATGGGATTCCCAGGATTGCCGTTAGCGACAATTGTCCGTGCTTCAACTGTAAGGAGTGGCAACAGTTTGCAGCACATTATGACTTTCAACACATCACATCCAGTCCTCTGTATGCTCAGTCGAATGGTAAGGCAGAGAAAGATGTTCAAGTTCTCAAAGAGCTACTGAAGAAAGCAACAGAAAGCAAGTCTGATCCTTATCTCGCCCTGCTGAGCCTCCCCTTTAGACTGTGGTTCTTCACCTGCTGAACTCCTAATGGGTCGCAAGTTGTGCACCACGCTACCCTGCTGTGCAAAAGAAAAGCAGAGTAAGGAACTAAGACAGAGACTTCAACTGTTAAAGCTGAAACAGAAATCACACTATGACAAGTCATCCAAAACTCTGAAACCATTGACAAGGGATGATGTCAGGATTGAGGATCCAGATGCATGGAACAGGAAAGCTACAGTTCTTGAGGTAGGACCAAGGTCATACACTGTTAGAACTGAGGAAGGACAGATTCTCAGGAGAAACCGCCGTTCCCTCCTGAAAACACAAGAAACTATCCAAGAGCAAATCGATGACAATGCCGCAACTGAATCTTGTCACTCACCACCAGAACAATCTAACACAAACACACATACAGGCTCTCATGCAAACACATCAGACTTACCTGTGCTGAGAAGATCCACACGTGAAGTAAAAAAGCCTGATAGACTTAATCTTTGAGTACAAAGAAAACTATAATAAAAAAAATGAAAAGCTTAGAGTTCATAAAGTAAAGCTTTGAAAATGTGTTGACTGTTGTGAAGATGTTTATGTCGCTATGTAAAAAAAAAACAAGTTCATTCGAAGGTTTATAGAGCACTAACAAAAGTGTTACTGATATCATCGTTATCATTGTTCTTGAAAGTTGATTGATATTGATTTTGTTTAACCTCAAAGGAAGGGGGATGTAATGATCAGTAACATGTCATTCTAGAATGGTACACTAGGTGGAGCCGTATGTTTAGTAGTGGGCTACCCACAAGGCAGTAGTCAAGATGGATGCCTGTACACTAGTCCACATGGCTGAATAAATGACTAGCTCAAGCTAGCTGTTCATAATGAAAACGTCTATTTATTTATGAACATAACAGTATCCACAACTAAAAATAGTGTCATTACAAATTGACCTTTCACTTTGGTCCTTGTGCCATATTGCAAGATAGAGAAAAGTGTTCTGGGTAAGTAAGCTCCTTGGATGTTTCTCAGTAGGCTGCAGGTTTCACATTTTAAGGGACTGAGTTTTCCAGACATCCTGCAGAACTTTTACTTTCAAAAGTTCTACTCAGTTGGAAGGAAGTGATTAGTGCTGTCCCACAAGGATCTGTGCTGGGGCCTCAACTATTCACTATATTTATTAATGACTTAGATAACACGATAAAGAGCCATATATCCAAGTTTGCCAATGACGCAAAGATTCGTGGTCCAGTAAGTAGTGTAGATGGGAGAAAAATATTACAAAGAGACATTGGTGGTTTATGTGAGTGGGCGAAACTGTGGCAGATGAATTTCAATGCAAGTAATTGTGAGTTCATCCATTTTGGACCAAAGAAGGATCGATCCAAGTATTATTTAAATAGTGAAAAGCTAGAAAACAGAGGAGGTCCAAAGAGATTTAAGGGTTCAGGTACACAGATCACTAAAATGTAGTAATCAGGTACAAAAAATAATCAAAAAGGCAAATAATGGAATGTTAGCTTTTATAACTACAAGGCTAGAATATAAAAGGGAGGAAGTTTTGGTCCAGCTATACAAAGTCCTGGTTGGACCATATCTGGAGTACTGTGTACAGTTCTGGTCACTGCACCTTAAAGATGTATTGGCCTTGGAAGGAGTGCAGTCCCGAATCACCAGAATGTTGCCAGGGCTCCAAGGGTTACATTATGAGGAGAGTTTACATAAACTAGGCTTGTACGCTCTGGAATATAGAAGGTTAAGGGGTGATTTGATTGATGTTTTTTAGGATTTCGAAAGGAATTGTTAAGGTAGATCAAGAGAAACTTTTTCCGCTGTTGGGGGAGTCTAGGACAAGGGGACATAATCTTAAAACCAGAGCCAGGTCATTCAGGAGAGAAGTTGGGAAACACTTCTTCACGCAAAGGGTATAGAAGTGTGGAACTCTCTCCCATGAAAGATGCTAGCTCAATTAATAAGTTTAAATCCGAGATCGATAGATTTTTGCAAGACAAGGATATAAAAGGATATGGAGCCAAGTCAGATGGATAGAGATAAGATGCAGATCAGCCATGATCACATTGAATGGCGGTACAGGCTCAAGGGTCTGAATGGCCTACTCCTGTTCCTATGTTCAGTCTTTCCTCCTTCCTACAATCTGAACTTTAAAGCCCAAGTTTAGCATCACCTAACCATTACTTCTTGATTATTTCATTTTTATTCTATTTCTTTGTGGGGAGGGAGAGATCATGGAGGGGTCTGAAGATCGCAAGGGGGGTTGGCTGATCGTGGGTGGGAGAGAATGCAGTGGAAGACCACCAACCTTTGTGTCATTGGCAAACTTGGATATATGGTTCTCTGTTGTGTTATCCAAGTCACTAATTAATATAGTGAATGGTTGAGGGGCTGGGGGGAAGCACCCCTTCCCCTCCTGGCCCACAACTGGTGCTGAAAAACCACATACCTGCTGGATCTGGCAACTCCCGCCTCCCTTTAGCTGCCGGGTTTCCCGAGCCCTGGGAAACCCGACCTGCAGCCATTAAATTCAAATCTGAGGAACTGAACCTCATTTAGATATTATAATTATGGACTCACCTCTCCAGTGCGGATTACTCGGACGCCCACAAACCCACCACGGTTAAGTTGGAAGTAGGCGCGCTCATGGCGATTTGGGGTCGGGTTTCACATTTTTACTGCTTTAACCCCCCCCCCCCAATCCTCTCCTGTCCATCATGGGGTTTCAAATTTCCCCCACTGTATTCGTATCCTCAATCATGTATAAGAGCAATCATTTAAAAACAGTTGTTAAGTGATACTGAATTGTAGAAAGGGGTGATACATAGATACATAGAGATAGGAACAGGAGTAGGCCATTCGGCCCTTCGAGCCTGCTCCGCCATTCAATGAGATCATGGCTGATCTTTGTCTGAGATCATAGCTGATCTTACCAGTTCAGTACCCCGTCCCCGCCTTTTCTCCGTAACCCTTAATCCCCTTAGCCTTCAGAAATATATCCAATTCTCTCTTGAAAATATTTATTGAATTAGCCTTCACAGCCCTCTGTGGCAGGGAATTCCACAGGCTCACCACTCTTTGAGTGAAGAAATTCTTCCTCATCTCTGTTTTAAATGATTTGCCCGCTATTTTTAGACTGTGGCCCCTGGTTCTGTGCTCCACGGCCATTGGAAACATTCTCTCTGAATTCAGCCTGTCCAGGCCTGCCATAATTTTATATGTTTCGATGAGATCCCCTCTCAATCTTCTAAACTCCAGTGAGTACAAGCCCAAACTATTTAATCTCTCTTCGTAGGTCATTCCCGCCATTCCAGGTATCAGCCTGGTGAATCGCCGTTGCACTCTTTCCATGGCAAGAACATCCTTCCGCAGATGGGGCGACCAAAACTGTACACAATACTCCAGATGCGGTCTCACCAGCACCTTGTACAGCTGTAGTAAGGTATCCCTATTCCTATACTCGAACCCCCTTGATATGAAGGCCAACATACCATTTGCCTTCTTAATCGCCTGTTGCACCTGCATGCTCTCCTTCAGTGACTGGTGCACAAGAACACCCAGGTCCCTCTGCACTTCCCCATCTCCCAATCTATTGCCATTTAGATAATAATCTACCCTCCTGTTTTTACCCCCAAAGTGGATAACCTCGCATTTATCCACATTATAGTGCATCTGCCACGTATCCGCCCATTCCCCCAACCTGTCCAAATCGCACTGTAGCCTCCTGACATCCTCATCAGAGCCCACCCCTCCTCCTAGTTTAGTGTCGTCAGCGAATTTGGAAATATTGCATCCAATTCCCTGATCCAGATCATTTATATATATTGTGAACAGCTGGGGTCCCAGGACAGATCCTTGCGGCACCCCGCTGGTCACTGCCTGCCACTCCGAAAACGAGCCGTTTATTCCAACTCTCTGTTTTCTATCCGCCAGCCAGTTCTCTATCCACGTTAATACTTTGCCCCCAATCCCATGAGCCTTAATTTTGCATGATAATCTTTTGTGTGGAACCTTATCGAAGGCTTTCTGGAAGTCAAGGTACAGCACATCCACTGGCTCTCCCCCATCTATTTTACCAGTTACTTCCTCAAAAAATTCCAGCAGATTAGTCAAACACGATTTACCCTTTGTAAATCCATGTTGACTCTGTCCGATCCTTTCCCCATTTGTCAAGTGCTCCGCTATTTTATCCTTAATAATGGACTCTAGCATTTTGCCCACAACCGATGTAAGGCTTACTGGTCTATAATTCCCTGCTTTCTCTCTACCCCCCTTTTTAAATATTGGGGTAACATTAGCTACCCTCCAATCCACGGGTACTGTTCCCGAGTCAATGGAGTTCCGGAAGATGATCCTTAGAGCATCTGCTATCTCCAGGGCCACCTCCTTAAGTACCCTAGGATGTAGTTTATCAGGCCCCGGGGATTTGTCGGCCTTCAGTCCCCTCAACTTACCCAACACCATATCCCTAGAGATACTAATTTCTGTCAGCTCCTCCCTCTCATTAGTCCCTATGTTTGCCGATATTCCTGGGAGGTTATTTGTGTCCTCCTTTGTGAATACAGAACCAAAGTATGAGTTTAATTGGTCTGCCATTTCCTTATTCTCCATTATATATTCTCCCGAATCGGACTGCAAGGGACCGACTTGGGATTTTACCAGTCTTTTCCTCCTGATATACCGATAAAAGCTTTTGCAGTCTGTCTTTATGTTTGCTGCAAGTTTACTTTCGTATTCTATTTTCCCCTTCCTGATTAATCCCTTTGTCCTCTTTTGCTGTATCCTGTACTGCCCCCAATCTTCCGGTCTGGTGCTTTTTTTTGCCAGTTGATATGCCCTTTTTTTTTATTTTATGCTGTCCCTAATTTCCCTCGTTATCCACGGTTGAGTCACCTTTTTAGGTTTATTTTTATGCCAAACCGGTATAAACATGTTCTGGAATTCTTCCATTCTATCTTTGAATGCTTGCCATTGTCTATCCACTGTCAATCCCCCCAGAAACACCACCCAATCAATCTTACCCAATTCCCGTCTCATACCCTCGTAATTCCCTTTATTTAAGTTCTGGACCTTAGTCTCTGATTCAATTTCCTCACTCTCCATCTCGACTGAGAGCTCGATCATATTATGATCGCTCTGACCCAAGGGGCCTCGTACAAGAAGATTGCTGATAAGTCCCTTCTCATTGCACAATACCCAGTCTAAAATGGCCTGATCTCGAGTCGGCTCCTCGACATATTGGTCCAGATAACCGTCCCGAAAACATTCCAGGAATTCCTCCTCCTCAGAATTTTTACTAATTTGGGTAGTCCAATCAATATGTAAATTAAAGTCACCCATGATGACAGCTGTGCTCTTATCGCACGCTTCTCTAATTTCCCTTTTTATGCCTTCCCTCACCTCCATTTTACTATTTGGAGGCCTATATATCACACCCACTAACGTTTTCCTCCCCTTGCTATTTCTCATTTCTACCCATACAGATTCCGTTTCATCCAAGTTAATATCCTTCCTTTCCATTGCATTAATCCCCTCCTTTACCAGCAATGCTACCCCACCTCCCCTACCTTTTTGCCGATCCTTCCTAAATATTGTATATCCCTGGATGTTAAGTTCCCAGCCTTGCCCACCCTGCAGCCACGTTTCTGTAATCCCAATCAAATCATACTTGTTTACCTCTATTTCCACAACTAATTCATCCACCTTGTTCCTAATGCTTCTAGCATTAAGATACAAAGCCTTCAGGCTTGCTTTTTTCACACTCTCATTATGAATTAGTTTGGCCCTTTGTGTTTCTCTCCTTTGCTTGTTGCTTCTCACCTTTCTACCATCTATTTCTGACTTCATATGATTTCCCTCTTTTCCACTACCTAGGTTCCCATCCCCCTGCCAAATTAGTTTAAATCCTCCCGAACCGCCCTAGAAAATATTACCCCGAGGACATCGGCTCCCTCACAGTTCAGGTGTAGACCGTCCCCTTGGTACAGGTCACTCCTCCCCAAGAACTGGTTCCAATGCCTCAGGAATTTAAATCCCTCTCCCATGCACCACTGCTCAAGCCACGTATTTAGCTTATCTATCTTACTCTCTCTAAACTTATTAGCTCGTGGCACTGGTAGCAATCCAGAGATTACTACCTTTGAGGTCCTACTTTTCAATTTAGCTCCTAACTCCCTAAATTCAGCTTGTAGGACCTCCTCCCTCTTTTTACCTACATCGTTGGTACCTACATGTACCACGACAACTGGCTGATCCCCCTCCCCCTTCAGAATGCTCTGCACCCGCTCCGAGACATCCTTGACCCTTGCACCAGGGAGGCAACATACCATCTTGGAGTCTCGGTCTCGGCCACAGAAACTCCTATCTATCCCCCTTACAATTGAATCCCCTATCACTATAGCCCTATCCCTCTTTTTTCCGCCCTTCTGTGCAGCAGAGCCAGTCATGGTGCCCTGAACCTGGCTGCTGGTGCCTTCCCCTGATAAGTCATCTCCCCCAACAGTACCCAAAACGGTAAACCTGTTTTGGAGGGAGATGACCGCAGGCGACTCCTGCACTACCTTCCTGCCTTTACCCTGCCTTTTGGTCACCCATTTACTGTCTGAGCTAGCCTTTACCTGCGGTGTGACCAACTCACTGAATGTGCTATCCACAAGATCCTCAGCATCGCGTATGCTCCAGAGTGAGTCCATTCGCAGCTCCAGCGCCGCCATGCGGTCCGCTAGGAGCTGCAGCTGGACACACTTCCTGCACACATAGTTGTCAGGGACAGTGTCCCTGATTTCCCACATGGCACAGGAGGAGCATGGCACGGGTCCGAGCTGCCCTTCCATGACTTAACCCTTACAATACCCTTTTATTTACTACGATTTAACTTAATTATTGAATTCTACTTAGAATAAGTTTGTGAAAGTACTCACCAACCAGTCACCTACCTGTTTTCTGGTGTTGTATTTTCACTGCCGCCTCCTGTCCTGGAACCTTTTCCACCTAGGTTAGGCTCCTGAAATAAAATAAATTGAACCTACCTTTTCAACTTCCCCTAACCCCTAAAAGGTTAGAGGAGGTGGAAGGGTGGGAGACACTACACTGTAGTGTTTCGGGTTTAGCAACAGCTCCACCTATATAGGGGTTACTGGCCTCCTGCTCTCCTGATTGCACCAGCTGTGAAAGAAAAAGCCCGCGAAAGGTGAGCTTTTAAACTCTCCCGCCTCGGGCTGCTTCCGCGCAGGTCCGCTGCTCCTCCGGTCTCGGGGCTGTGGGCCTCGGTGCCTCTGACTGCTCCCTCTCAAGCCTTTAAGCTCTCCCGCCTCGGGCTGCTTCCGCGCAGGTCCGCTGCTCCTCCGGTCTCGGGGCTGTGGGCCTCGGTGCCTCTGACTGCTCCCTCTCAAGCCTTTAAGCTCTCCCGCCTCGGGCTGCTTCCGCGCAGGTCCGCTGCTCCTCCGGTCTCGGGGCTGTGGGCCTCGGTGATGAGACACAAAAGCTGAAGAATCCTTTCTTTTACTAGAGGTAAGATTGCAATTGATAGATTTTTTGTTAGGTAAGGGTATCAAGGGATATGGATCAAAGGTGGGTAAATGGAGTTGAGGTAAAGATCAGCCATGATGTAATTGAATGTGGAACACACTCGAGGGGCTGAATGGCCTACTCCTGTTCCTATGATTCATTTATGTTAATTCCTTAATATTCCTACTGAAAATGTTTGGTGAACTATCATTTTCTCTTGTTGGCTTTTTACCTTTTACACTTTTGTTTCATTATGTGATTTAATTTTGTATGACTAATTGAAAAATGAAGGTGAATGACTCAGAAGACCAGCAAGGTTGAAAAGAAAAGTAAAGCACGACGTAGTATTTAGATGAGGTTAAGTTTGGGAGGAAGAAAGACTGAGGGAAAAATTCGGTTGATTTGCGCCTCCTGTTAGCGCCCTAAGAGGGCGCTAATGGGGCGCAAAGCAACTAGCACTTGGGCCCTGCGCCATCAACGCCTCCCGCGAAATTCAGTGGGATGTGGTAACCATTAGCGCCCCCTGGCACTGCAACTCCGGCGATGACATCATCGCCGTGCGCAGCGCCCCGCTCGCGCACCAGCCGCGATCTTCAGTAGCCCCCCTGACTTACCGCCAGACGCTATGTCCGACAGGGTCAGGGGGGCCTACCTGTGGCCGGGGCGGCGCAAATTAAAGGGGAGGTGCTGGGTGGCCATTTTTGTTGCTGGCCGCCTGCCAGCACCTGCTCCCGGTGCTGTCCCCGGCCTTCTGTGCAGCCCCCCCACGGGGTGCCGGCTGCACTCCGTGAGCCTGGCGCTTCTCTTGAGTGCTGGGCTCTTTTGGCGGCACTCCGAACCCTGGTGGCCCAGCTGGGCCCCGGGTCGCACTGCACTAGGCCCCTTCCCTTTAATAAGGGGAGGCAGGCCTGCAGTACCACAGCGTGACGTGCTGCAGCGCATGGCACCTCGGCACGTAGCACCGTGATATTCACTTGCAGCGCCCCAAGAGAGAGACGGGGCGCTTCCAGTAGTGCCCCGCCTCCCTCCTGGGGCGCTACCAGTGAATTTTGGGCGTGGGGGCGCTATTTATTTCGGGGCGCTAAAAGTAGTGCCCCGGCAAAGTTAGTGCCCCAAAAGGGGCGCAACCCAAATTTTCACCGGAGTTTTAAAATCCATATATTGAACTAGTATGTGGCTGGGTGATAACTGGACTCCAATCTCTTTTAATCATTTTGTAAACAGGACTACATGTAATAGTTTACCTACTGAACACTTTCACTGTTAATTAGTTAAATCATTAACTCTTTCTTAAATCCATTCGTGAATGTTAACCCTCTTGGAAATGTAGCTGTAAAAAGAAAAAAAACTTGAAGCTAGCGAATTTATATAAAATTCCCTGAAAATGCAGGTAGATAAAGCCATTTAAAAGGTCAACAACATTTTGGGCTTTATAAATCCTAGTAAAGTGACAATAAATTTGTACAAACCATTAGTTAGGCCACAGTTAGAGACATGTGTGCAGTTTTGGGTGCCCCATTATAGAAAGGATATTAAAGCCATAGAGAGCATATAGTGTAAATTTACCAGGATGATGCCAACAATGGAAAACTATAGATATGAAGAGAGACATGAGATATTGGGACTATTTCCACTGGAGCAGAGAAGATAAGAGGAGATTTAGTTGAGGTTTTTCAAATTTTGAAGGGCTTCGCTCGAGTGAATAGGGAAAGACTGTTTTCTCTGGTGGGGAGTAGGTGACAAAATTGTCACTAAGAGAGTGAGGAGAGAGGTTAACAATAACAAGCATTTGGGTTTATATACTGCATTTAGTATAGAAAGTGCTTCATCGAGGCAAAACAAAAATGTATGCTGAGCCAAAGAGAGATTAGGAGGACTGACCAAAAGCTTGGTCAAAGAGGTTGCATAAAAAGAGTATAACTCAGAATCTCTAGGATGCTGCCTGGTATGAGAAAATACAAATATGAAGAAAGGTGAAAAATTAGAACAGAGGAGATTATAGGGTGATTTGATAGAGCTGTTTAAAATTATGAAGGGATAGGACAGAGCAGAGAGAAACAGACTGGGGTGCACAAGAAACCAAAGTCAGAGGAATGGAGAATTCGAGGGGGTTGTAGCACTGGAAGAGGTTACAGAGTTAGAGAGGGGTGAATCATGGAGGGATTTAAACAAATGGATGAGAATTTTAAAATTGAGGCAGGGAGACCAGCAGCTATTGTAGGTCAGTGAGGATGGGTGAGATGGGCAAGCAGGACTAGGTCTGGGATAGTGCGAGCTGATAACATCGCAGTGAGGGAAACATCTGGGACCTGTGTGAACAGAGCAAGCTACTACGTATCCCCT
Organism: Somniosus microcephalus; assembly: GCF_052327205.1. Classification (NCBI taxonomy): domain Eukaryota; kingdom Metazoa; phylum Chordata; class Chondrichthyes; order Squaliformes; family Somniosidae; genus Somniosus; species Somniosus microcephalus. Next base: position 82,185,567 of record NC_140989.1, on the reverse strand, counting down.
TAACCAATCAAACCGAAGGATTGTGAAATTAACAGCGCATGACTTAAGAAGGAAGTGTAAATTAGAATGGGTGCATTCAATGTCAAATCAGGTAAAGAAAGAGAAATAAAAAGAGCGAAAGATAGATTGGAGTAAGAGAGAGAAAAAAGAGACAGAAAGGAAAAGTTAAAAGAAATAATTTTACATTTTACATTTAAAAAATCTCCAACAACAATTAAAACCTGAAAAAATTAGACTCCACGCTTGTAATAGTTAATTTTCAGTGCCAGAGAGGTTGACTGGCAGCAATTAACACTTATCACATTGTTAAGAGAGTACTTAGACTGAAATGGACAAGACTTAACTTTCAGTGGCGGGTTTATTTCGTATCTACGTGCAAATGCAGCAACGTCACATCATTCAATGCAATGAGGCAGACAGCGAGATGCCGTTTTTGCAAAGCTAATGGCAGAGCAGCACAACTCTTACAGGAACTTTTGAATATTTGAATTTAACCACACATCTGCCCCTCATCTGAAGTTGCTGTACCATTTACGCATAAATAACGGCGAGCACCATTAGCCTCACTGTTATTTTGACAGCAAATTATGGCACATTATTTTTAAATCTTATATGCATTTAAGCGTCATAATTCCTTTTCATCTGATTATCTATTCAACAAATGTCTTAATCACTAGAGTTCTTTACTTTGTGCCTTCACATACAACAAATATCTATTCATACTTTGTGTTCATAGTTTATGATATTCTGCAAAAATGTTCAGCAATGTGTGAAAACTGTGCTAGGATCCAGTTGGAAAACTCAATTGGCAACTTGCTTGAATTGAAGTATAATTTTACAACCACAGGAATGATCTGCATTTTGCAAAAACATACTACAGAAAAAGTCACATGTTTACTGTGGCTTCTAAGAGATTACTACAGGCTTTCACTGATAGTATCCAAGAAACCTAAAACCACAGAACCGACTGCCTTTCGATGTTCTGAAAGCAATACCTATGTTACAAGCAATGCCCGTGTTATACAACACATTTGGGAGCAGTATCCAGATGCTGTTTTCCTGACCTGCGGAGTTCTTCTAAATGAGGCCATTTCCAAGCGGCAATCCTGCACTAATACAAGGATTTGGCAGCTGCAATGTAACCTACATATTAGTACAGAAAGGGTTTGGGTTGAGTTACAGTAAAGTCACCCTAGGTGGATTTTATTCAATTTAGAAGTAAGAAGTGAATCAAACTGGAGTGTTGGTGGAGAATCTCAATGGTTACATCATGGTGCAGCATTTCATATTGTGCATCAAGGTGCGCAGGTGCAGAAATCTGTTGATTCCCACCCTTGATTAACTGGCTTAATCTTTGAAGATGTTATGCAGAATTGGAGCCCAGAACCAGCGTTGAACCAGCGTCAAAGTATAATGGCAGTATTAGGATCTTGACTGTGATTAAATAGCCAACAGCTATTGTAAGTTCTGGAAATGGGTTCCATTACCAGAACGTACAACAGCTCTCGGCTATTTATTCCCTGTCTGAGTTGTATTTGTATTGTATTTGAGTGTTGCCACAATACAAAAGACAGAAAGTAGTACGTTATTTCTTTGTAGAGTACTGCAGCAGGGATGTTGCCATATTACAGTGTATACAGCAATATGTGAGCCACTATGATTTGTTTTCTTTTTATATTAAGATAACCATAATGATCATAAAAATGCAACAGGAAAACTAACCCTCTGATCACAGTGGGCCAATTTTAACAGTTTGCGCAAAAAGAGGGCAGGAAATCAGCCGGCTCCTACACAGAGCTGGCTGACATTCCAGGCCTGACGGGAAGGCTGGAGGTGATCCCGAGGGAAGGTCGCGCAAAGGCCGGCAGGAGGCCTTCTCCTGACCCCTCAAAAATAAAAGGTGAAAATGGTTTTGGATTGTTTTTCCAGTAGCCTCCAGCGGTCACTTTAAGGGTCGCTGGTTAGGCCACTTAATGCTGTCACAAATGGGCGGAGCTTGCTCTGTGCCCATTTACCAGACAATTGGAAACGGGATCTTATATGTGTCATAGGACCCTGTTCTGTACATTAAAAGTGGCCTCCCATCTGAAACAGGAGGGTTCTCCCACTGCCCATCTAAAGACCCTTACCAAGATGGCAGTGGCTGGAACACCAGTGTAAACAGGGTGGTAAGTGTCCCGATGCCACTTTCAGGCCAATACTGCTCCATTCACACCCAGCGGCCACAGTTAAAATTGGCTCCAGTGCCTTTTTGTCCAGTGAAGAATCACAAGTTATTGGGGATTGGTTGTGAAACACTAAAAGTAAGAAAAAGAGATTAGTAGCAGCAGTTTATTTTTAAAGGAGTAAGACACAAAAGTCCATTCACAAAACTTGGTGAAATAATCGAGTAATAATAATGAAACACATATTTGCAGTTGGATAAATACTTGGAGCAGAGGAAGATAAGGATTATGGGGAGAGCGCGGGACAGTGGGATTAGTTCTGGATTGTTCCAGCAAAGATATGCTGAATAGTCTCCTTCTGTGCTATACACTCCTATGGCCTATGCATGGTATTGCAACAGAAGAATTACTAGATTTGTTTTACATTTGTCTTATTGTAAAATCATGACTGCCTGACCACCCTACTTGAGAGTAATGTGAATTATTTAGTTTAGCACAGTGCAGTTGGGGCACTGGGAATGTTCTGGAAATCTATGCCTGGCTAACTGTGTTCTAATTTTTTCTCTTTTTTTGAAGGTGGGCACAGCAGTTTCAAACAACACCACGAGAATCTTTGTGATCACTCCCTGCAGCTTCAGGAGTGCCCAGATGCAGGGGGAGCCTCCGCAATTCCAACACAGCTACCTCAGTCCATCCCCACCACCCCTGACATTGAAAATGCCGAGCTGACCCCCATCCTACCCTTCCTGTTTCTAGGAAATGAGCAGGATGCTCAGGATATAGAGAAAATGCAGCAGATGAATATCGGCTACATCATCAATGTAACTACCCACCTGCCTCTTTATCATTACGAAAAAGGTATCTTCCATTACAAACGGCTACCTGCCACCGATAGCAACAAACAGAATCTCAGGCAATACTTCGAAGAGGCCTTTGAATTCATTGGTAATTACTTTTTCAGTATCTACTGTTTTCCACCCTCTTTAAACTAAAGTATATTCTGTGGTTCTGTTGACAAAGAGCTTTTTATTATAACGTGCAGTTTATTACAGTCGGTGGTTTTGAAAGTTTTCAGCTCTTAAAATTAGACTTTAGTGCAACGTACTTTGCTGCCTAAGTAAGTTACAAGCCATCAGTATTCTGGGATTGTAGACTCACAGCCTGTAAATCTAGAGATTAAATGAACCAAAATGTAGTATAAATGTGACACTAGGTCAAAAATCCAATTACAGCAAATCTGGAATTCCTGCCCCTGCCCCCTGCCAATTTTCAAAAAAAATTTAAGTTGCATCTTTGGTTCTGCTTTTTTTTCTCTGACCTCTTAAATTGAAGGGAGCAGTTTACATAATTGTACAAGTTCCCTTTTGTAACCCGAATGGTTATAATTTCACATGTGGATAGATACGTTCTCTGGTCCAGTGTCGCCATTGCTCCCATATGTGGTCTGAGTGCCCTCCCTCTATGGGAATTGACTAACACTGACCTATATCCACTTGTGTGATCGTATATTCCAGACATAACAATAATATTCCCTTGTGATCTGGACTGGACTTGCATCTTTTGCAAATGTGCTTCACTTTCTCTGAAAGCAAACACTTGATGAGCGGAGGCCCGATACAAATCAACAAGCTGCTTTATTTCACAAGAAAGTCCTGATCGGACGCACTTACTTCAAACAGTACACCTTTTCTTTGCATAATGATATAAAATAAAGAACAAACTATGCTTCTCCACATCAGCGGGTCATTTTACTTAAACAAGATGCCGTCCAACCCTTCAGCATTTTCGGAGCGTGGCTAAAGCTTTCCGAGCTCTGTTTTAATGAATTGACTGCCAGAGCACGAGTCTTTGTTCACCTCTTTCGCATGTCGGCAGCAAATTGGAGCTTAGTTCCTGACCTTTCGACGAAAGGTCATCGATCTGAAACATTTCTCTGTTTCTGTCTCTCTCCACAGATGCTGCCTGACCTGCTGAGTATTTCCAGCATTTTCTGGTTTTATTTCAGTATTCCAGCATTGCAGTATTTTGCTTTTGTAATTCAAAAACTTTTTTTTACTAGGGCCAAGAGGAGCAGACGTGTTCCTCCAGGCCCCACAAGGAAAGTCTGGGCCTGTGCTGCCCTGGGCTCCCCCATTTCCCTCCTGCAAAATGACCCCAACCTCCCTGCTTTGACTTGCCTTGGTGCCGTTGAGCAGCCTGCGGGTTAGACGATTTTGACATGCCCAAAGCCAGCCAGATGCTGCTTGCTGCCCATTTTGTTTGTGCAGCTGGCTGGCACGATGTAAATGGGGCTCGGGACTGATGTCACCTGGACGGGTTTGATACTCGCCCCACCTCCCGCCCGCCCAAAACCCGCTCCCAGTTAAAATTTACCCCCAACATTTTTATCTTAAAATTTAAAAAAAAGTAATTTAGATAGAATTTCAATTCATTTTTGTGGGCTACACAAGTTAGGGTAGAATTTATGACACCTTGCCACACCTGATGGCATGTGAGGCATCTACCCAGTTGTATAATATATAATATATATTTGAAATTATTTTGAACTTGCTCTAATGCATGCTATTAATAAATTCCACTATCTGTTGAAAGACTGTATTGGATACTAAAATGTCTTTTTTTATAATTTTTCATTACTATGCTCCAGTGAAGTGTAGATATATTTAGAAGTGAGAATTGTAAAGAAAGCAAAATATTTACTACAGGAATGATTAGTTTTGCAGTTAGCCTGCAGCTATCATACCTTCTGTGGTGTTGCAGATCACATTTTCTACTCCAGATGGCCCAGAATTGGCTTCACCCTATTCTGTGAAGGATTTCAGCAGTGCTACATTTGCCATATTTAAGCTTGTTTTTACATTTTGGTGTATCAACAGTTGCAATGTTTTACAGCTCTTAAGTGCAGCTCAATTATTGTTAATAAAAATGAGTCATTTACGAGTTGCATATTTGGCAAGTGCCAGGGAAGCCCAATTGGAAAACCACTGTAGTGATAGAGTTAAGGAACTGATTAATATTCAGTCAGAGTCTCAAAAGATGGCCTGCAGATGCTCCACTCTGAATACAGAGTCCCACCTCCTTTAGGGATGGAATAATGCTCATCCTTCATCTATCTGTGCAAAATGACAGAAATCAAATAATGCCTTCATCAAGTTTAATAGGCCTAGTCTCTCAAGAATAATCATTAAATCCTTTAGTCGGGCTTTGATCCTGTAATACTCATGGATACTTATCAAGGGATTGTAGGTTGGTAGGGTTGTTTTGCAGGGCTTGCCTCAATCTTGCTGTGTATTAGAAAATATTCTTTATTCGTTTTTTCAAAATTTAATAGATGTTTTCCATTCAAATTAATTTAAAAAAATCAAACTTTCAAAGTCGTAAGATATTTCAGGGCATGGAAAAATCTTCTGAATTCCTTACTATTTCATTTATTTCATTGGGAAGCATTATAGAATAAAACCTGCACCTATGCATAGCTGTAGACTATCTGTATGGAGTTGCTGCAGAAACTCTTTAACAATGCAGCAGCAAGTGCATAAAATAATTACAAGCTCAATTGAAGTTTCTGGAAGTTCGTATTGCATAAAGCACCCTGAAGCACCGATCCAGAAGATTGCACCTTTTATAGTGTTTGTTGCATTTCCATTGCTTTTTATCAGCTAGCACCTGTGACCATTGTTGTTAGCAACTGGCCAGCTGCATACAAAATCCAGGATTGATTGTTTACTATGTTCAAATGGACTGTTTGATCTTCATTCATTCAACCTAGCAAGCACCAAATGTCTTGGATTATCCAGCACTGTCCATATGAACCTCTTTTAATTACTGAAAATAGTATTGTACGTTAAGGTTTTACTTAACAGAGGTGATCAGCACGCCTAAGATGCTGTTGAGCTTTAGGTTGAACGAGCGAGTTCAGTTGTAATTTTGACGTGCGCATTTCTTTAGCCATAAAACAAAGAACAAGTACAATAGAAAGGAAACGTCAACAACTGCAGCAAAATTTCAATCCATTCAGGTTGAGCCTATATATTCTGATAGAGGAAATATCATCTGCACTGTCATGAACATCTCTACTTGTAGGGAAGTTGGAACTGTCCAACTTGCAGAAGAAAGATTGTACAATTAACGGGGTTTCAAATGAACAATGGTATCCAAGGCCGACACTAGTTTAAACCATTGAGAGTGTAATGTGACTGGACCAACAAACAAATGAATGCACCCTAATTGGATCAGTGCTCACTGCATTGTGCACACATACACAGGAAGTTTCTTAGAACATAAGAACATAAGAAATAGGAGCAGGAGTAGGCCAATCGGCCCCTCGAGCCTGCTCCACCATTCAATAAGATCATGGCTGATCTGATCCTAACCGCCAATCCACCATCCCAGAACCATCTCCTGAATCTAACAGAATTAGACACACGAAATAGGAGCAGGATCAGGCTACACGGCCCCTGGGCCCGCTCCACTACCCACAGGGCCATGACCGATCCGAACCTAGACTCATGTCCAAATTCCTGCCCGCTCCCCGTAACCCTTAATTCCCTTTACTTCTAGGAAACTGTCTATTTCTGTTTTAAATTTATGTAATGATGTAGCTTCTACAGCTTTTTGGAGCAGCATATTCCATGAACCTACCACCCTCTGAGTGAAGTAGTTCCTCCTCATCTCAGTTTTGAAAGAGCAGCCCCTTATTCTAAGACTATGCCCCCTAGTTCTAGTTTCACCCATCATCGGGAACATCCTCCCCGCATCCACTCGATCCAACCCCTTCACAATCTTATATGTTTCAATAAGATCGCCTCTCATTCTTCTGAACTCCAATGAGTAGAGTCCCAATGTACTCAACCTCTCCTCATATGTCCATCCCCTCATCCCCGGGATTAACCGAGTGAACCTTCTTTGTACTGACTCGAGAGCAAGTATGTCCTTAAGTATGGACACCAAAACTGTACGCAGTATTCCAGGTGCGGTCTCACCAATACCTTGTACAACTGAAGCAATACCTCCCTATTTTTATATTCTATCCCCCTAGCAATGAAAGCCAACATTCCATTGGCCTTCTTAATCACTTGCTGCACCTGCATACTAACCTTTTGACTTTCGTGCACCAGGACCCCCAGATCCCTTTGTACTTCAGTACTTTCCAGTTTCTTGCCATTAAGATAATAACTTGCTCTACGATTTTTCCTGCCAAAGTGCATAACCTCACACTTTCCAGTATTGTATTCCATCTGCCAAATCTCTGCCCACTTACTTAGCCTGTCTATGTCCCCTTGCAGGTTTTTTATGTCCTCCTCACTCATTACTTTCCCTCCCATCTTAGTATCATCTGCAAACTTTGATATGTTACACTCGGTCCCCTCCTCCAAATCGTTAATATAGATTGTAAAGAGTTGGGGACCCAGCACTGACCCCTGCGGAACACCACTAGTTACTGATTGCCAGTCTGAGAATGAACCATTTATCCCAACTCTCTGCCTTCTGTTAGATAGCCAATCCTCTATCCATGCCAGAATATTACCCCCAATCCCGTGATTTTTTATCTTAAGCAATAATCTTTTGTGTGGCACCTTGTCAAATGCCTTTTGGAAGTCTAAATACACTACGTCCACTGGTTCCCCTTTATCCACCCTATATGTTACTTCCTCAAAGAACTCCAGCAAATTTGTCAAACATGACTTCCCCTTCATAAAACCTTGTTTAGGCTTTTTAGAAATTGCTTTGTATATCGATCTATATGTAAAGTTTTCTGAAATCTTTTGGTTAATTATTGTTTGTTGTTGGATGAATCACTGAATTTGATCAGTTCTAAGCTTCAACTAGGTGTGTTTATAAAAATATACTTCAGTAGCAGTTAAAGATTTTTTGAACTTTAGGTAACCTATAAGTGGGTGGAGGCAGATGGAGTCGTTTATATTTTAGTGGGGTCTACTAAACTCAAGAAGAGTCTGTAAAAGTCCACGTTGTTCCATATTACAGTGTAATTGCAGAATTCATATAAGAATTGTGTTTACACTATGAAAAGCTCAGTCTATTAACTGAAAAATATCAGAACTTGGAGCTGTATAAAGTGAACAGAATGTTAAATAGATGAAGTTATTTGGTCAAAGGATTATAGTTATTGGACTATTGAAGTTTGGAGGTTAAGAATAAATAGAGGGTAGATGAGGGTAGTGCGTTTGATGCAGTGTATATGGACTTTAGCAAGGCTTTTGATAAGGTTCCACATGGCAGACTGGTCACAAAGCTAAAAGCCCATGGGATCCAGGGCAAAGTGTCAAGTTGGATTCAAAACTGGCTCGGAGACAGGAAGCAGAGGGTAATGGTTGATGGGTGTTTTTGTGACTCGAAGGCTGTGTCCAGTAGGGTTCCGCGGGGCTCAGTACTAGGTCCCTTGCTTTTTGTGGTATATATCAATGATCTAGACTTGAATATAGGGCGTATGATTAAGAAGTTTGCAACTGATACTAAAATCGGCTGTGTGGTTGATACTGAAGAAGGAAGCTGTAGACTGCAGGAAAATATCAATAAATTGGTCAGGTGGGCAGAACAGTGGCAAATGCAATTCAATCCAGAGAAAAGTGAAGTTATGCATTTGGGGAGGGTTAACAAGGAAAGGGAATACACATTAAATGGTAGGACACTGATTAGTGTAGAGGAACAAAGGGACCTTGGAGTGCATGTCCACAGATCCCTGAAGGTAGCAGGCTAAGTAGATAAGGTGGTTAAGAAGGCATACAGAATGCTTGCCTTTATTAGCCGTGGCATAGAATACAAGAGCAGAGGGGTTATGCTTCAACTGTGTAAAACACTAATTAGGCCTCAGCTAGAGTACTGCATGCAGTTCTGGTCACCACATTACAGGTAAGATGTGATTGCACTAGAGAGGGTACAGAGGAGATTTACAAGGATGTTGCTGGGAGTAAAGAATCTTAGCTATGAGGAAAGACTGGATAGGCTGGATTTGTTTTCCTTGGAACAGAGGAGGCTGAGGGGAGACCTTATTGAGGTGTATAAAATTATGAGGGGCATAGATAAAGTGGATAGAAAGGACCTATTTCCCTTAGCAGAGGGATCAAAAACCAGGTGGCACAGATTTAAAGTAATTGGTCGAAGGTTTAGAGGGGATTTGAGGGGAAATTTCTTCACCCAGAGGGTTGTGGAGGTCTGGAACTCACTGCCTGAAAGGATGGTAGAGGCAGGAACCCTAACCACAATTAAAAAGTACAGGAAACTCTTTTTTATCCGGCACCGACGGGACCGGCGTGGTTCCGGTTTATCAAACAGTCCAGATTACAGAGAGGTATAGTTACAAGGTACGAGAGCTCCGTACGCAGCAACAAATCCAGGCTTCCCTGTTGCTTAGCAACAGCTGCAGGAACCCTGGCCACAGACCAAGCGTTCCTGTTGCTTAGCAACAAGTGCAGGAACCCCGGTGACACAGCCACAGCTCCAGGAACGGCCACTAATATGAAGTAAAACTTACCTGAACCTACTCCTGAATTTTGCCGGTTAACAGAGATTTCCGGTTATTTAGATGCCGGTAAATCGAGAGTTTCCTGTACTTGGATGTATCAAATCAAATCAAATCAAATCAACTTTTATTGTCATTGTTAGTGCACAAGTGCAGTACAACGAAATGTAGGCTTGCGGCTCCCGAGAGTGTACAATTTGGATTAGGACACTTAAACATTTCAACATACATTTGTACATATATATTAGCATAAATATGACCATAATAAAGTACATCGGCAGATGTGCAGGCTTTAGTGTTTATTTCTGGAGTTCAGTAGGATGACAGCCCTGGGAAAGAAGCTGTTCCTAAATCTGGTCATACGGGTGCGAATGCATCTGTAGCGTCTTCCAGATGGTAGGAGGGCGAACAGACTGTGGCTGGGGTGGGTAGGGTCTTTGATGATGGACCGTGCCCTCCGTAGGCAGCGTTTCTGATATATATGTTCTATGGTCGGTAGCCGGGTGCCGGTAATGCGTTGGGCAGTTTTGACTACCCGCTGCAGGGCTTGGATACTTTGGATGCTCTAACCTGCAGGGCTACGGACCAAGAGCTGGGAAGTGGGATTAGGCTTGATAGCTCTTTGTTGGCTGGCGTGGACACGATGGGATAAAATGGCCTCTTTCCGTGCTGTAACTTTTTATGATTCTATGATTTGGAGAGCAGGGGCCATATTTTGGGTTCAGAGAAATTGGTGAAAAGAAAAGAACACAGCGTTTTGCTTGTTAATGGCCTTACTAAAGGCCAACCATGATATTTGTGGTAAACATGTTACTGAATTCAAATGAAATTCCTCTATGCACTATTTTAACAGGAATTTTATATGAACATGGTAATGTGTTTGTTACAAATATTGTTGATATTTTACCCCCTTGCTTTTTGTTACCTGTTCAAAAAGCTGTTTCATCCATATTTCTGCTCAACATATTTTCACTTTCAGATACTTTTGACAATGTTCCACATGATAAACTTCTAAATAAACTAAAAGCTACAGGGATTCAGAGTAGAATAGGGATAGAAACTAGTTAAGAATAGGAAACTGACATTTCTTATCAGATGAGTAATGTCAGACTGGGGAAGTTCTGTATGGAGTCCCATAAGGGCCAGTGCTTGAACACCGATTGTTTCTGATAAATGGTCAGGCGAGCAAATCCAACTGCACATTTGCTGATGACACAAGAATAGGGCGAGTAATAGAGACAGACATTTGCAAAATAATGTAGATCAGTTGCACAATTAAATAGATAAATGGAAATAGAAATTTAAGACTGAAATGTAAAGCATTTTTTATATATCTATCTATATTTATATATATTTATATATATAGTTTGGAATAATCAACTAAGCAAGGAAACAAAGAAAAAAACAGATAGTTTATGTACTGACTAATCTTTCGCATTCCTATTTTCATATTATTAATCTGATATTTCTATTAATCTGTCTTCAGATGCTAAAATTGAATTCTGATTATGTTTAGTCTCAGCACAAAATGTTGGAAGGGTGATTGTATTCTTTGCCAGGCCAGCCAACAAAGCGTAACATATTTTGTTTCCTTTGCTTTCAGAGGAAGCACACCAGTGCGGCAAGGGGCTGCTCATTCACTGTCAAGCTGGTGTCTCTCGTTCTGCTACAATTGTTATTGCCTATCTGATGAAGCACACACGGATGACCATGACCGATGCCTACAAATTTGTTAAAGGAAAGAGACCAATCATTTCCCCAAACCTCAATTTCATGGGACAGTTGCTGGAGTTTGAAGAAGACCTAAACAATGGAGTCACTCCTCGAATTCTCACACCAAAGCTGGTCGGAGTGGAGACAGTTGTCTAAAGTGACTTGGCTGAATTTTTGCAGCAGTTTATTTGAAAGGAGATGTTTATCTCCCCTTGATGCTTTGAAGCATCTTGTAGTATGCTGGAACTGAGAACCTAAAAAAGACTGCACTGTCATTGATTGTGGAATTATACAGTTGGTGGTCTGTGCAGGTTCATAGACAGCAACAAACAACTGGAAATGAAGGGAAGAAAATGATAGTGGGGATATGGTCTGGAGATTTCCCAAGGAATGTTCTTTCAATATATCTAAAGGTTGCCAAAGCAGATTGGGCGCTGTGAGGGAACCCAGCACGCACATAGCTGCAACTGATCTCCACTAAGCTAATGAAGAAAGACATATACCTGTAAAGACAAACCTGATTATTTTGTGTATTCAGGTCCTGTTGATGCTGGTTATATTTTTCTATAAGGGTTAAACACAATTGTGGGAGTTAAAATAAAAATGGTCTCGTCCATTACATGCCTTTTGAGGCACATTGTGCAATAATTGATTTGTGTGTGGAAAACCAAATGAATGGAGCTGGGTGCATTTTCCTTATGTAAATAGACAGTAACATGCACCTGCTCGTAGCTGGGAAAAAAATCAATTTTAGTTTTGATTTAAATTCTGGTCACAGTGCCATATGTACTGGTGCAATTTCTTAGAAACATGCTGGATCAGAATGTTAAGGAAAAATGTTATTTAATTTTTTTCACACACAATCTCAGTGTGTTACTGTTGTCTGTACAATTTTCTTTATAAAAAAATTATGTATAACCATCTGGAGTATATTTTTGTGTCTCTCTGTGAGGTTTTCTAATTGCACAAAACACATTTATAATAGCGATAGGGACACACATGACTGAACGGCACTCTCTTGAGCTGCTTCCTGTAAAATACAATGAGAGGAGAACATAGTATCAAACATGATAGCGCTACACTAGCCAGTCTATTATTGAGAGTATGTTTTAATAAACGTTGCATAATCCTGTGAAGAGAAACCCCCCTAGCCCCCAAAAAATCCCATTTGTTTCACTTTTATATGGAACTGTATGGATTTTTCTTCAGCTTATCAGATTTGTGCATGTGTAGCATTGAATATTTCATACTATGTGCCAGTGTGGAATCCTTCCAAACAGCATCATTGTGGTGGACAGTAAGGTGAGTGAGTAGGTAGAGTTCTAGATGGGCTTTTTGAAGATTGGATGCAAGCTATATTTTCTTTATTATTATTGCTATTATTTTGTAACTGTTATAGAATCTTCCACCTGTGCCAGTGGGAATGTTCAGCGGGATGATAGATGAGCTCTGAAACTGTTTTTAAATTGGTCCAATTTGGCAAATATTTGAATTTATTTATTTTACTCAGACAAAGCTCGCAGCTGGTTGAGTTCAGCTTTAGTGTTATTTCGTTAACAGATTCAAGCCTCGGCTTGAAATGGAAGCTGCGCTGTAGAAGAATTAATTGGGAAAGAATTTGAATGTTAAGCACTGAATTTGCAATCTGAAGCACACAATCATTTTGGAAAGAGGTAGGAAGTCAGGAAATGAATCAAACTCGAAGTTCCACTTTGGGATCACAAGATAGCTACAGCTGAGGAAGGCCATTTGAACAATACAGCCACAAAATTTAGATTGCAACATCAGAATGTATGGGGATGAAATTGGTCTTCAGCGATAGCTTAAAATGGAGGCACTCTCCCGGGTTTCCATCCCGCATCGGAACCCCCCAACCCACCTTCCCCATGAAAATCTAGCCCAAAGTAATCGTCGGTTTGGCCACCGGGCACTTGACGTCTCCAGGACAGGTTAAGTTGGGTTCTTTGTGTGTTAGTGGTTAAATAAAAGATCTCTGTGAGAGATAGTGTATCTGTGTGTGTTTTCTTTGAAGGTGGATTCAGGTCTACGAACCCCACTCTTAACACCTAACGTGGGAGGTATGAAAGTCATAAATAATTCTTACAAAGGCATGGGCGCCAATGGTGGAGCGATTTAAATCACGGGCGGTCAGCGTGCGCGTTCGATGGGGAGTCAGTGGGAATATTTTTTTGACAACAGGTCAGGAACCCGCTGTCAACCCGCCACCACACGACTTTCCCAGGTGTTGGGTCTGCCAGGGCTGAACAGACCTGACACGCAATTCAGGTCATTATGACCTTGTTAACAGCCCATTAAAAAGTATTTTGAGCTCACCTTACCATTTTACGAGGTTGACCACTGGGTCCACGCAGCTTGGGGATCACGTAAGGGAAGGAGGTCGGGAGTTGTATGACCATGGGATCATCTCATTACTTGACAGCTGCAAATGTGCTATAAAAGCTCCCATTTCAGAGCTGTTCACTTTCCAAGCTCAGAAGCTGTTGCTTATTGCATTTGGAAGACAGATTGAACTTTATGCAGGTTGCAAGTGTTTGGAGCAAACACTCTATCCAGTGTCACCTCATTGGAACAACCTCTCTCACCATTGACAGATTGCTTCTATCATCTCAAGTTCACCTGCCATCTATTACATCAGCATCGGTGCCCTTGAAACTATCTCAACTTGGTCTTCAGAATCCCACCACGATCAGCCCCAACAACAGCTGCACCAGGCACACCAGCAGCACCAACAACAACACCAACCTTCTCCGCAATCAACTGATGCTGCATAGGACAGAGGGTATCAGCACCCGACCACATTGCTGCCCGGGATGCCAGGGATAGCCTCACCATGGCCAGATTTACTTCATTTGATGCTGTACACCCTGGCTGCCACATGATGTGCCAGGTTGGCACCACCCCACACCAACACCATAAAGCATCCCTACAATGTCCAAGCCATTCCTATCAAACTCATGACCATTGCGGGGGATACCATTATGTCTCACCGTTCACTGCAACTCACCAAGCTACTTCCAAAGGTGCACACAAATCTGTCCAAGAACGCAAAGTGTTGAAAATAAAGGTTTCAATGTTTGACAGCACATTAACAGAAACTTTACATGAACGTTGGCTAAAACACCCAAGTGACTACCCTTGTGTGTTGTTAGTTGGTATGATTGGACTAGGGTGAGTGTGAGGGGTGGCTAGTGAGATGGGGAAGTGATAATGTAAATAGAGAGAGATGGGTGGAAGTGCAAGGTAAGTTGGTGTGAGTAAAGATGTGCAGGATAAGTGTAGGGAAGGCAGAGTGATGGAGATGTGATGAGTGGCACAGCAGGATGAGGTTGAGTGTAGCTTTGCAGTAATGTTTCGTGATCTACTGAGATCATTCCTCCTGCCGACATCCCTGCTTGAGTCCTCCTGTGCAATGTGCAACTGGGCTGTGTTGGTGTCCTGGGGAGGTCTCTTCTGCCCATGGGAAGGGAAGAGAACCTCTCTGCTTGTGTGACTCCCTCCATAAATATATGGAGCGAGTCATGGGAGAGCCTGGGTACAGCCGTGCACCTCTGTGCAGTGCTGGTCAGCGTTTGCAGCACCTCAACGCTGTAGAACACTGACAGCACAACTGTCAAAATCAATTTGGACATGGTCCCTTTAAGGAAACTGGCTGATGACGCGTCATCAAATGACGTCATCAGACCCGCTTCCTTCAATTGGCTGGCAAATGCACTGGGCGGGCTTAACAAGCCCCATCAACGTAAAATCATTCTACAAAGCGGGCTGGAGCCAGCCGTGGGGTTGGGTCCCACCACCGAAGTCGCCCGTCCTGGACCCACCGAGGTAGGGGAAATCACAGCCAGGGATGTTCAAGAGGCCAGAATCTGAGGAATGCAGATATCTCGGAGATATCACTATTTTTGTGAAAATCCAAAAAGTGTTAATTAGCGAGGGTTTAATGGCGGTGGTTTATGATACTAAGAAAAGAATGAAGGCAATAGGGAAAGATATGAACCCTGATAAAACTTAAGTGATATCGTTTACTTGTAGAAATATAAGCACTATAGCCTCAAATATCTGTGTGGTGGCGCATCCTGATGTAAGTGGTGCGACACGCCTGCCCCAGACCACTGCTAATCCCCTGCCAAAGTTTATAGTGTCAGGGGGAGGTCCAGTCATTTGAGTGCCATTAACAATCTTCCGTGTCATTAGGAATGCAGCTGGTGTGATCATCTTGCCAACCCCACACCCCTCCAAAACAATCTTTAGTTGCCCCAGCAGTCTCCTTACAAAGAGGCTGGTTGAAAAATGTTTCTAAAAATTCAGATACTAATCTTCAGTGGTCCAAACCACAATCACAGCCAAAACCCCAAGATGGTTCCTACATCTAGAATCATAGAATCATAGAAAGTTACAGCACGAAAGGAGTCCATTTCAGCCCATTGTGTCCGCGCCGGCCAACAAAGAGCTATCCAGCCTAACCCCACTTCCCAGCTCTTGGTCCATAGCCCTGCAGGTTACAGCATCCCAAGTGCACATCCAAGTACTTTATAAATGTGGTTAGAGTTTCTGCCTCTACCACCATTTCATGCAGTGAGTTCCAGACCCCCACAACCCTCTGGGTGAAGAAATTTCCCCTCAAATCCCCTCTAAACCTTCCCCCAATTACTTTAAATCTGTGCCTCCTGGTTTTTGATCCCTCTGCTAAGGGAAATAGGTCCTTTCTATCCACTTTATCTAGGCCCCTCATAATTTTATACACCTCAATAAGGTCTCCCCTCAGCCTCCTCTGTTCCAAGGAAAACAAGCCCAGCCTATCCAGTCTTTCCTCATAGTTAAGATTCTCTACTCCCAGCAACATCCTTGTAAATCTCCTCTGTACCCGCTCTAGTGCAATCACATCTTTCCTGTAATGCGGTGACCAGAACTGCACATAGTACTCTAGCTGAGGCCTAACTAGTGTTTAATACAGTTGAAGCATAACCCCCCTGCTCTTGTATTCTATGCCACAGCTAATAAAGGCAAGCATTTCGTATGCCTGTTTAACCACCTTATCTACCTGGCCGGCTACCTTCAGGGATCTGTGGACATGTACTCCAAGGTCCCTTTGCTCCTCTACATGACTCAGTGTCCTACCATTTAATGTGTATTACCTTTCCTTGTTAGCCCTCCTCAAATGCATTACCTCACACTTCTCCGGATTGATATCTTCCTGCAGTCTACAGCTTTCTTCTTCAGTATCAACCACACAGCCGATTTTAGTATCATCTGCAAACTTCTTAATCATACCCCCTATATTCAAGTCTAGATCATTGACATATACCACAAAAAGCAAGGGACCTAGTACTGAGCCCTGCGGAACCCTACTGGAAACAGCCTTCCAGTCACAAAAACACCCATCAACCATTACCCTCTGCTTCCTGCCTCCGAGCCAGTTTTGAATCCAACTTGACACTTTGCCCTGGATCCCATGGGCTTTTAACTCCGTGACCAGTCCGCCATGTGGAACCTTATCAAAAGCCTTGCTAAAGTCCATTACACTACATCAAACACACTACCCTCATCTACCCTCCTTGTTACCTCCTCAAAAAATTCAATCAAGTTTGTCAGACATGACCTTCCCTTAACAAATCCGTGCTGACTATCCTTGATTAATCCGTGTCTTTCTAAATGAAGATTTGTCCAGTCCTTCAGAATTCTTTCCAATAATCTGCTCCCAGCTATACCTGCACTAACTATATATCAGGTCCCAATGAAGACCCATGGCATGGAAACTTCAATCTTCAGAGTTCCTTCCCATCCACCCTTATATCGATGGCCTTATAAGTGGCAGCTGGAGGCTGTGCTTTCACAAGCTCATCCTGGGGAATTGGCATTCGGTCAAGACCCAGCATTACTGGATCCTGGTCAAGTCTCCAGCAGCTCTGCCATACTCCCTCCGAAGTTTTAACAGGAGTATGCCAGAGTATCTGTGGATTTTGGGATAATCTTATATATTTATATTTAAAACTAAAAGGTGCCGTACCTGAAAATGTGAGCTCAGAGGCATCAGCCTCTGCATATTGTAGGTGACCAGGTGACTATTCAGATATGAGCGAGGAAGCCATTGGAGGAAATTAATGCATTGGGATAAGTAGGAATGGAACTGGGAGGGGGTAGTGCCATGGTGATGGGTCGCAGAGAAGAGGGAGTGAAAGAAAATGGAATGATCAACTCTGTCAAATGCTGTGTAGATGGAGAAGTGGAAGGGTTTAGACCAGGAATTCCAGAGTGTGGGTGTAGATGGCTGAAGGCATGGCCACCAATGCAAGGACAAAGAGAGGGTGGCATGAGATGCCAGGGGAAATGAGAGGTCTGGGGGGTGTGGGGCGGGGGTTGTAGAGCTGAAGAAGCTTACAGAGCTAGAGAGGGGCAAAGCAATGAAGAAATTTAAACACACATTTTAAATTGGAGTCATTGTGAGACCAGGAGTCAATGTAGGTCAGCAAGGAGAGGGGTGGTGGGTGAAAGGGACTTGGTGCAGGATAGAATACAGGCAACAACATTTTGGATGAGCTGAAGTTTACAGAGCATGGAGGATGGGAGGATGGCCAGGAGGGCATTGGAATAGTCAAATGTGAAGTTGACAAATGCTGGGGTTCACATGGCTCTTCCGCCAAAGTTACAGATAACCTCACTCTTTGTGGGGCTGCAGCGATGGTCCTGCTGCCCAATTGCATGCGTTTTCCTTTCCTGACAGCAGCAGGCTCCCTCTTGCTGGCAAGGATCCTGCCAGGGATCTGCCCTGCATACATAAATAGTCCTGTCCCAGATAGATGGCAGGATCAGGGCAGCTGATGGAAGTTCTACCCCAACCCTTCTCCAGCAGACAGAAGGATATCCAGCCCAGTTGGTCTAGCACTGTGTTCAAATCTATCAATTAAATTGGTGTTAGATAATAGCTGATTCCTTTATTAGCCAATGTGATCTGCGGTACTCCAGTTATTTAAAAGATGTGGTATTCAGCTGTTTTTTTACAGACAGCAAGTGAATGTACAAAGTAACAGATGCAATCAAATCTCATCCCCACTTCTGACCTGATGATGGAGGGAAGGCCATTGATGAAGCAGCTGAAGATGGTAGAGCCTCAGATGCTGT
Source organism: Somniosus microcephalus (assembly GCF_052327205.1). Lineage (NCBI taxonomy): Eukaryota > Metazoa > Chordata > Chondrichthyes > Squaliformes > Somniosidae > Somniosus > Somniosus microcephalus. The sequence continues at coordinate 82,167,072 of NC_140989.1, read as the reverse complement.
CCTGAGAAACTCCTGCAGCGATGTCCTGAGGCTGAGAGGATTGGCCTCCAACCACCACAAACATCTTCCTTTGTGCTAGGTATGACTCCAAGTGATACTATCAAGCCAAGAATTTGACCCAGTTTAACCTCTGGTGCTATATGCTCTTGTTCTTCACCTACTTAGCAACAGTGCCTGCATTTCATATTATTCATTAGCCCGGATTTTGCGGTGGTAATGTCAGCGTTAGCCATCATTGCCCCTCTGAAACTGACCATTTTAACTAACTACAGAATCCTTCCCAAGAACAAGAAACACAATAGAAACATGCCACATACTGATAGTGGGCTCGCTACATTTTTTTCTTCTGACTTTCACTGGCTCTAGGCTTGAGGTGACTGAATTTCTCCTCTCTGTGCCAAGCATCCTTGCCAGATCTAGTTGACTGCGCATGTATCTTTTTGTCCTTTTCTGTCTTCCTAGTTGTGAATTCACTTTGTTTTAAAATACAATTGAACATATCTCATTCCCAAATCCTTCTGTGAAGAGAACAATTATCTTAATGTTTAATGTTCTTCTTTTCAAATATCAAATTCATTTTTAAAATGTTATGGACTTTGCTTCAATAATATTTTGAGACAAGAATTTCACATTCTAATCACCATCTGTCTTAGAACCCTTTCTCACCATCCATTTAATTATTTTTGTTATTATCTTAAATGCATGCTCTCTGAGAGCCACAGAATTATACAGTATGAGGGAATTTGATCCATTATTTTCTGTGCCAGTTAAAGCAATCTAAAACTAATCCCACTGCCCTTCTCGCTCTCTATAGCCCCCTCGTTACCATCTTGCCAACCAATGGAAATAATCTCAGTATTTATCCTATCATAACTATTCAGAATCTTGAAGGTCTCAATCAGTTCACCACTTAAGCTTTTCATCTCTCTACAAAAAATCCCCAACTTCTCAAGTCTCTTCATAATTCTGGCTCCTCATCTTTGATAACATCCTCATAAATCTAACATGCAATCTTTATATTACTTTTATATCTGTCTCACTCTGTGTTTAATGGGGTTGTGATCTACCTCACTGTGTGTAATACGTTTGTGATCTTTCTCTGTTTATTGAGTTGGTGATCTGTCTAATAGGATTGTGCTCTGATTTTGTTTAATGGGTTTGTGATCATTTTGTTTATTGGATTTCTGATCCATCTTACTCTGTTTAATTAGTCTGTGATCTCTCTCACGCTACACTTAATGGGAACGTAATCAGTCTCATTGAGGGTGAAATTTATCTTGGGGGCAGTGCAAAACGGGCGATAGCGAATCGGTAGCTTGTTTTACATCCCGCCTGGTTTTTGTTTCCACAGTTGAGAGGCTTTGGGGAGTCAGTAATTGAGCCACTTGCAGCAGAATACCCAGCCTCTGACCTGCTGTAGTAGCCACAACATTTATTTAGCTAGTACAGTTGAGTTTCTGTCAATGATGACCCCCAGGATGCTGATGGTAGAGAACTCAGTGGTGGTAATGCCGTTGAATGTCAAGAAGAGATGATTAGACTTTCTCTTATTGGAGATAGCCATTATCTGGCAATTGTGTGGCGTGAATGTTACTTGCCACTAATCAGCCGAAGCCTTGATGTGGTCCAGGTCTTGCTGCATGCAGGCATGGACTGCTTCATTATCTGAGGAATTGCGAATGGAGCTGAACACTGCAATCATCAGCAAACATCCCCACTTCTGACCTTATGTTGGAGGGAAGGTCATTAATGAAGCTGCTGAAGATGATTGGGCCTAGGGCGCTGCTCTGAGGAACTCCTGCAGCGATGTGCTGGGGCTGAGATGATTGGCCTCCAACAACCACAATCATCTTCCTTTGTAAAAGGTATGGCTCCAGGTGGTACTATAAAGCCAAGAATTTGATCCAGTTTAACTTCTGATGCTATATGTTTTTGTTCTTCACCTACTTAACAACAGTGACTGCATTTCAAAATATTCATTGTGTGTCAAGTGATTTGAGATGTCTTAAGAGGTGTAATAAATGGAAGTTCTTTATTTTTGCTTTACTATATTTCAAATCAAAACTCATTGCAGTCTTCTACTCTTAGCACAGTCCTTTTTGACAACCTCAAAACTACGTATTAAAGTATAGCACAATTATAAACCTGCTACAGAAATCATCACATTTTACTGCTGTACTTTGGCCACTTTGTATTATTTAATGGTCAGCCTTTCAGCATTGCTTTACAAGTATTTTTACAAATTGCATTCACTGTCAAGCCTGATCTGAAGATGGCAAGGTTGAGGGAGTGGCCATGAATATGGGTAGGAGAGTTCATGTGGAGGGAAAAGTTTAGAGAGGATAGGAGGGTAGTGAGTGCAGAGCAAAGAGGACAAGGGAAACGGAAATGAAGATTGAAATCACAGAGGAGGAAGAGTCACAGAGGCTGAAGGAAGAAAAGAAGGAAGGAGGATATCTCAGTGAGAAACTCAGAGTAGGGCTTGGGGTGGGGGGAGGGGGCGGTAGACAGCAATGATTTTAAAGGAGGTGAGGGGGTGGAACAAGGTGAGGTGCTTGAAGGAGGAAAAGGTGCCAGAGGAGTAGGGGGAGTGACCAATATGTGATTTGGTAATAAGGGCAACACCGCCAGCACGCAGTTTGAGCAGGGCAGTTGGTGCATAGCCAGGTGGGGAGGCGCTAATAAAGGGCAAGGTATTGCCACCTATAAGCCAAGTTTCAGTAAAACCACATTTTCAGGTTTCCACTATAGCCATTCTTGAGCTGACTGCTAAAGACATACATGGCAGTTGCAAGTAACTTCTAGGCTCATGTACCTATCATAACATAGAGCAGACTTTTCACTTTTGCAGACATGCTCCCAGTGACATTGTTGTTGAGTCAGTTTCAAAACAGCAGCTCCAAAGAATTGACATATTACTTACATATTAAAAATTTCATGCAAATTTTCTGTGCCCACATACTGTGACTCACCTGCTGATTCCTCTTACATTGCCTATAAGAACATAAGAAATAGGAGCAGGAGTAGGCCAATCGGCCCCTCGAGCCTGCTCCGCCATTCAATAAGATCATGGCTGATCTGATCCTAACCGCCAATCCACTATCCCAGAACCATCTAACAGAATTAGACACATGAAATAGGAGCAGGATCAGGCTACACGGCCCCTGGGCCCGCTCCGCTACCCACAGGGCCATGACTGATCCGAACCTAGACTCATGTCCAATTTCCTGCCCGCTCCCTGTAACCTTTAATTCCCTTTACTTCTAGGAAACTGTCTATTTCTGTTTTAAATTTATGTAATGATGTAGCTTCTACAGCTTTTTGGGGCAGCATATTCCATGGACCTACCACCCTCTGAGTGAAGTAGTTACTCCTCATCTCAGTCTTGAAAGAGCAGCCCCTTATTCTAAGACTATGCCCCCTAGTTCTAGTTTCACCCATCATCGGGAACATCCTCCCCGCATCCACCCGATCCAACCCCTTCACAATCTTATATGTTTCAATAAGATCGCCTCTCATTCTTCTGAACTCCAATGAGTAGAGTCCCAATCTACTCAACCTCTCCTCATATGTCCATCCCCTCATCCCCGGGATTAACCGAGTGAACCTTCTTTGTACTATAGGAAAGCACCTGGCCGATGTCCAGTGGCATGACTGGGGTTTGGAACCTCATTGGTGGCAACGTAGAGAGAAATCTACACGTGTTCCCATAACATGGAACAAACAAAGCATGGGAGCAGCAACATGCTGTACAAGCAAGCTGTCTGCTGTATACAATCCTCATTAAAGCAAATGAGGCAGTTTCCATTCATGTGTGCTTTTTTCGTCATTTTACGGCATTGTGAAATCTTTCATTCAAATTTATACATGGCACTGATGTAACATGGGAAGAAGGTTCGAAATTCCAGCTGAGATGAGTTTGTGTCTTGATAAAAATGACCCAGAAACCGAGTTGATTGTGTGCTGTCAAACCATATAAAGCCAGCACATGTCTGCCTCTTGTCCTCAGAGGCTCAGGCAAAGAAGCCTGCGTTTCCAAATACGTCGAAAAACAAATCCAAGGCTGAATGCAGAGCAGCTGAGATCAGGGCTATTCTTGCACAGACGCGTATGCACTGCTGATAGCAGAGGATTAATATGATGGACTGCTCATCAGTTGCAATTAGAAACTCCCTGAAACTATTTTGGTGCTGTTTACAAGCAAAGAACTTGACCTGTTTATCGGACGAGCCATGAACCAGTCAATGATAATCGGAGCTATCTAGACACTGTGACTAAAATCTTATCCTACAGTTAGGCCTGAGTAATAAATGCAGTCTCTGAAGTATAAAGCCACAGAGGAGATCGATCTGCTGCCCACCAAATATAATGAATTATTTAAAATATCCGCAACAAAAATTAGTCAGTAGAATTCCTGCAGACTGGATTTAATACAATTTGAATTTTTATATGATATTCCTTTTGCACTTTTGTTATTGTAATATTTTTGTTATGCTGCAAATGGATAAGGAAACATAACCATGGGAATAAAGAAATAGTCCAAAAATCTATATTTTAGTGAATCATTTTATTAGAGATAATTTGCCGTTCACAATACTGGAGTATATCTTTAGACTGATTAAATAGCACAAATAGGCAAGGCTAAGCTATGGTGAAATAAAGTAAGCTTTTAGTGATACAATGTGCATTCAATAACTTTAAAGATTATTGGTTTCACATGCTCTGAAGAAGACAAATGAATGAAATAGATAGATATTACACACATTTATTGAGTGCAGTCCAAAGCCTGTACTGACAAGGTGTGGGCAGACCTTTCCTTAAGCACCCGAGATCCTTTCTCAGAGTCCTTGAACTCACATTCCACTCACACACTCTACATTGCCCAGCGTGCTAACATGCCTGCAGGAGAATGTCTCTACTGGACTGCCATGGGTTCATGAACTGTGGTAAAGCAGAAGCTATACTTTCACACACACACACACACATTAAACAGTCCCTGAGCAATGTTGCACAACCCAGAACCCCAGTTCCTTGTACCTCTCATAAGCACAAAGCAGACCAATTAACCTTGTAGCCACATATGGAAACCGAAATCGAGAGAAGTGTATAATGAGCAAGCAATCTGATATTGCTCGGTTTACACCATGTTTCTCTACCTAAGGACAGTTCTTTGCCTTAGAAACCCAAACACAGTCATTATTCATGGCTTCCCTAAAGCCTTCTTATTTCATAGAAAGACTGGCATTTGCTGTCTTTTCTCTTAACAACAGCCTAATACCATTACATTAAATACCATACGCGATCAGATTAGTGGCAGCTATGGGAGGCAGCTGCCCTTCTTCCTTCTCAACAAATCGAGTAAGAACCTGGGTGGGTGGTGTTCTCGAAAGAATCTCAAGTTGGTCTGCTGTTTCAATTGTAAGTCATATCCTCTTTCCTCAATCCCCAAAAAGTATCAGCTCGTTTATAGCTGCAATTTTTATAGGACAGATGTTTTTGGGTGATTTGGATACCAATGAGTGAGAGTGCAGATCACAAAGCAATAATGGCCCAGAAATTTGGGTCGGTGGCTTCCCGCAGGTACAAGCCCCCGACCTGCAGTTACCTTGCGCGCCGGCCGTTGAGCTGTAGGGCCCCGTGGAATTCCGCTCCGGGACCTGGCCCAGCTGCCGGCGCGCTGTGCTTGTGTGTCCCAGGGGCGTAGTTAGTTCGATGCGTCCCCTGGGATCACGTGGGCCATGGGCAGCCAATCGGCGCAGGGAAAAGCCCATTCATAAGTAGTGACAGGAAGACCTGTCAAAACTTATAAATACTATGGCCCCAAAATAGTAGTAAACCATCAAATAAATTTTAAAAAATCATCACACTTTTTAAATAAACTATAAATTACATTAAATAACTATTTTAAACAATAATTTAAATTTTTGAAAAAAATAATTTTATATTCTAACGGGGCTAAAAATAAACTTACCTTGCTTTAAAGTATTTAAAAATAATAAACCTGTGGAAAAAATGTTTTAATTTTAATTAATTGACCACTTACCTTTTAAAATGCAGGCCTTACGCCTGGTTTTTACATTTCTAAAATCTAAAGACTTACGTAACCTCACGGAAAAATCTGTAAAAAAAAACGTAAGTTCAAAGCGCACGCGCAGACTCCCGCGCGCACGCGTTCGACCTCTGAACCCCTTCGTTCAGAGGAACGGAAGTGCCGGTTTCCCGCGCATGCGCAGTGCATGCAAGAAAGTGGCACTTCCATCGGGCCCACGCGTCAGTACACAGCACGTACTCACCCGTGGAGACCCGAATCTCTGGGCCAATGTGTCTACTGTAAACCCAGGTACCTGCCCCTGGGCCTGGTTTGAGTCAGTAATGTACAGACCCCAGAGTGCGTTTGCGGGATAGCACTGAGCACTCATGGTCTTCATCATGTTCCCCATCAGGAATATTTCCTGAGTCCCTACACTCTGCTGTTTCTTCATTATACTCCAACTGCTGTAGTTGGGATTTGTCCCTGGGTCTCAGCCATTTCCGTCATCTTTTTTCCTCATTTTCTCCCTTTCTCTCCTGAAGGTGCTAGCTTTTGCCAAAGGCAGCCCTTTGATAGCTTGTCCAAATGAGCAATCTTCACATGTGAGCCTTAACAATGAGTGTAGACAGGCTATTCAACCACAGAAGGCATCACAGTCCAGCCTGATTCTGTTTTCATCCAATGTCCATACGTGCACTGTTACAAATTGCAGGTCTGAATTAGATATTCTTTTGTCACCGGTTTATCCCATAAGTGTATCCCACATCCCTTCCGATTGGGATTTACCTTTACTGCCCAATATCCAGTCATACGATAGCATGACCTAGGGGTTGTAACAATGAAATGTTTTGTTAGGTGAACTGGATGCTGTAATCTTGGACACACCCTCGCCACCCCCCACCCCCCCCCCCTCACCCCAGTGCATTTCTTCTATCTTCCAGAAGGTGGACTGATGAACGCTTTCATGAGACAAAGCCAATTATAAACTAACAAGCTGATTTATTTTACATATATGTGAATGATCAGAGCAGCATTTTGTAAATCTTCTCCTAACATATAAACTAACAAAGCATGCCGCACTATTTCTGTTAGTGAGCCAAATTTCTGACCAGCAACTTCTCTGAACTTAATCAGTAATAAACTTAGCAAGGAGCTTTCAATTTGTGGCTAACTTCCTTTTCCAGATTTCTTCAGATTATCTGTCCTTTCTTAGACAAAGACTAGAGCCTTGAATTTAACTTGGGGGCAGTCGAGGGCCAAGGTGGATGGCAAACTGTCCCCACCTCGGCAGCATGAGGCCCAGGCGATTTTAACTCCCGGGCCTTATCTGCATAGGCCCAGGGAAGTGGCAGCTGGGGGGCAGGTAGGCATGGAATCATGAGTGGCAGGAGTCCACCACTGGGAACAGGGAGGACCTAAACTTTTCTTATGGATTCCGTGTGCAGACCTCTGATTAAAATAGTAGGTGGGCCGTGATGGCATCAGCAGAGTCCGATCTGCATAGTTAAAGAAGAAGGACCCTGCTGGTTTCCGCTGGGTGTCCTTCCCGCCTACTCAGAAGTGCAGGTTACAATTAGAATCTGGGGGAAGAAAGCAGGACCTCGGTGGTTAAGTCCCACGGGCGATTTTAACAGCCTGCCAGCATGGGCTCAAGGGGCCGAATGGCCTTCTGCCGTGCTTTAACCATTCTATGATTCTATGCCCAGTATCTGCCAGACTGACGAGGTTAAACTTGCCTTTTAGATCTCGGACCTTCTCCAACTCCCCACTGTTATGTTCATTAATAACTAGACATTCTTATTATGAACACAGCTAGCTTCTAGCTAGTCATTTATTCAGTACACGTTCTCTAGGTACAGTATCTGTAGAGGCTTCCATGTGTGCTCCTGTGTGCAGGCTGCCATCTTGACTGTTGCCTTGTGGGTAGCCTAGTGCCTCATGGGTAATGTAGTCTTAATATCATACAGCTGGGTAGTGTAGTCTTATACATACAGCTATATACAGCTCTACACAGCTCCACCTAGTGTCCACTATAGAATGACATGCTATTGATCACTACACCGACATTGGTTAGTTAGACTGCAAATCAAACAGTCTACCACTCTCCAAGGTGAAGGCTTCCCTGGCAGCCACTGAGCTCACGAATGAAGCCATCCCAACATATTACACCCAATTTCTCTGAGATGTATTAACAAATCTTATTGTCCCAAACTAATATGGTAGCAGTTCCAATATTGGGCTGTATTTTAATGTGCAGACATGCTTGGAGGAGGGTGGGGGGGGGGGCGGGTGGTGGTGGAGGGGGGCCCGATAGTGCGTGGGAAACCCAGAAATATGTGCAGCGTGTCTGTCAGTGGCTTTTTAACCCAGCCACTTCATTAACATCTGATTTCTGGGTTTCCCACCCAATTGGCATCAGCGGGTGTGATGACGACCCGCATGACGCGATCTCCATTCCAGTATTTAAAGGGACACTCCAAACATACAAGTTGAACCAGTTGGAGTTGGGAAGGAGGGAGAAAGAAATGTTACAGTGGATGGTAGAGGTCAAAGGCTGCGCCACACTTCACCGACTAGTCATTTATTCAGTACACGTTCTCTAGGTACAGTATCTGTAGAGGCTTCATTCTGGAGGGGGAGGGTGAACAGCCAGTGGTCGTGGTCCACATTGGTACCAACGACATAGGTAAAAAGAGGGATGAGGTCCTGCAGCAAGAATTTAGGGAGCTAGGTGAAGGATTAAAGAGCAGGACCTCAAGGGTTGTAATCTCTGGATTACTCCCGGTGCCACGTGCTAGTAAGTATAGGAATAGGAAGATAGAACAGATGAATGCGTGGCTAAAGGGATGGTGCAGGGGGGAGGGCTTTAGTTTCCTGGATCACTGGGTCTGCTTCTGGGAAAGGTGGGACTTGTACAAGTCGGACGGTTTACACCTGAACCAGAGGGGAACCAATATCCTTGCGGGGAGGTTTGCTAGCACTGCTGGGGGGGGTTTAAACTAACTTGGCAGGGGGATGGGGTACAGAGTGGAGCTATAGTAGGGGGTGATTTACAGCCAAATACAGAGGGAAAAACAAGTCAGCTGGGAAGGCAAAGCAAATATGTGAAGGCAAAAGAGAATATGGCAGGGCTGGAAGGCATTTATTTTAATGCAAGGAGTCTTGCAAATAAGGTGGATGAACTGAAGTTGTTGTTGAACACATGGGAGTACGATATTGTTGCTATCACGGAGACATGGTTGAGGGAGGGTCAGGACTGGCAGCTCAATATTCCGGGGTATAGAATCTTCAGGCGAGACAGAGGGGGGTGTAAAAGGGGAGGGGGTGTTGCAATATTAATTAAGGAGTCAATTACTGCTGTAAGGAGGGATGATATATTAGCGGGTTCCTCTAATGAGGCCATATGGGTAGAACTTAAAAACAAAAAGGGGGCAAGCACTTTGCTGGGAGTGTACTATAGGCCCCCAAACAGTCAGGGGGAGATAGAGGAACAGATATGTAGGCAAATCTCAGAAAAGTGCGAAAATAATAGGGTAATAATAGTGGGGGATTTCAACTTCCCCAATATAAATTGGGATAGTCAGAGTGTGAAAGGCTTAGAGGGTGCAGAATTCTTAAAGTGCATCCAGGAGAGCTTTTTGAGCCAACATGTAGAAAGTCCTACAAGAGAGGGGGCGGTACTGGACCTAATTCTGGGGAATGTAGCCGGGCAAGTGGTGGAAGTGTCAGTAGGAGAGCATTTTGGCGACAGTGACCACAATTCGGTGAGATTTAAGGTGGTCATGGAAAAAGACAAAGACGGCCCGGAAATAAGGGTTCTAAATTGGGGGAAGGCCGATTTTAATATGATAAGGCAGGATCTGGCCAAATTGGACTGGGAGCAGCTACTTATAGGAAAATCCGCATCAAAACAGTGGGAGACTTTCAGAAGGGAAATAGAGAGAGTACAACGCCAACATGTTCCTGTAAAGGTCAAGGGTGGGACCAACAAGCAAAGGGAACCTTGGATGACAAGGGATATACAAAAATGCATTAGAAATAAAAGGGGGGCTTTTGGCAGTTACAAAAGACTAAAGACGGAAGAAGCCCTAGAGGTGTATAAAAAATGCAGGGGCATACTTAAAAAAGAAATTAGGAGGGCGAGGAGGGGCCATGAAATAACACTGGCGAGCAAAATAAAGGAAAATCCTAAGATGTTTTATAAGTATATTAAGGGCAAGAGGATAACCAGGGAAAGGGTAGGGCCCATTAGGGACCAAAGTGGCAATCTGTGTGTAGAGCCAGATGATGTAGGCGGGGTTTTAAATGAATTTTTTGCATCTGTGTTCACTATGGAGAAAGACGATGCAGACATAGAAATCGGGCAAGGGGGCTGTGACATACTTGAACATATTAGCATCGAGAGGGAGGAGGTGCTAGCGGTTTTAGCAGGCCAAAAAGTGGATAAATCCCCAGGCCCAGACGAGATGTATCCCAGGCTGCTGTGAGAGGCAAAGGAGGAGATTGCAGGGGCTCTGACACAAATTTTCAGAACCTCTCTGGCCACAGGGGATGTACCAGAGGACTGGAGAACAGCTAACGTAGTACCATTATTCAAGAAGGGTAGCAGGGATAAACCAGGGAATTACAGGCCAGTGAGCCTAACATCTGTGGTAGGGAAATTATTGGAAAAAATTCTGAGGGACAAAATTAGTCTCCACTTGGAGAGGCAAGGATTAATCGGGGATAGTCAGCATGGCTTTGTCAAGGGTAAATCATGTCTGACCAATCTGATTGAATTTTTCGAGGGGGTGACTAGGGGGGTGGATGAGGGAAATGCTGTGGATGTGGTTTACATGGACTTCAGTAAAGCTTTTGACAAAGTCCCGCATAGGAGACTGGTCAAGAAGGTAAGAGCCCATGGGATCCAGGGTGCCTTGGCGCGTTGGATCATAAACTGGCTGAGTGGCAGGAGGCAGAGGGTGATGGTCGAAGGTTGCTTTTGTGACTGGAAGCCTGTGTCCAGTGGGGTACCTCAGGGATCGGTGCTGGGTCCCTTGTTGTTTGTGATCTACATAAATGATTTGGATGAGAATGTAAAAGGTATGATCAGTAAGTTCGCAGATGACACGAAAATTGGTGGGGTGGTAAATTGTGAGGAGGAAAGCCTCAGGCTACAGGACGATATAAATGGGTTGGTCAGATGGGCGGAAAAGTGGCAAATGGAATTTAACCCTGAAAAGTGCGAGGTGATGCATTTTGGACGGACAAATAAGGCAAGGGAATACACAATGAGTGGTAGGACCCTAGGAAGTACAGAGGGTCAGAGGGACCTTGGTGTACATGTACATAGATCCCTGAAGGCAGCGGAACAGGTAGATAAGGTGGTTAAAAAGGCATATGGGATACTTGCCTTCATTAGCCGAGGCATAGAATATAAGAGCAGGGAGGTTATGATGGAGCTGTACAAAACGCTGGTGAGGCCACAGCTGGAGTACTGTGTGCAGTTCTGGTCGCCTCACTATAGGAAGGATGTGATTGCTTTGGAGAGGGTGCAGAGAAGATTCACCAGGATGTTACCTGGGATGGAGCGCCTCAGCTATGAAGAGAGGCTGGACAGGCTGGGGTTGTTTTCCTTGGAGCAAAGAAGGCTGAGGGGGGACCTGATTGAGGTGTACAAAATGATGAGGGGCATAGATAGGGTAGACAAAGAGGAACTTTTCCCCTTAGTAGGGGGGTCAATAACAAGGGGGCATAGATTCAGGGTAAGGGGCAGGAGATTTAGAGGGGATTTGAGGAGGAACTTTTTCCACCCAGAGGGTGGTTGGAATGTGGAACTCAATGCCTGAAAGGGTGGTAGAGGCAGGAACCCTCACAACATTCAAGAAGCATTTGGATGAGCACTTGAAATGCCATTGCATACAAGGCTATGGACCAAATGCTGGAAAATGGGATTAGACTGGACAGGGATGGATGGGCGGCGCAGACACGATGGGCCGAAGGGCCTCTTTCTGTGCTGTAAAACTCTATGACTCTATGACTCTATGACCGACGCCTCCCCACACTTCACCGACACCTCCCTGGATGTGCTTCTGGGGGCTGTGAGGACCCGGAGGGAGATACTGTCCCCTAGCAACAGAAGGAAGAAGCCAGCTGGGGACACCAAGAAGGCGTGGTTGGAGGTGGCACAAGAGGTCAGCAGCACCTGGATCCAATGCAGGATGTGGTTCAATGACCTAAGCAGGGCAGGAAAGGTGAGTACAGTGGCACATTCACCTACATCCTGATGTGCATATCACCCCAACCCCCTCACTCTGCCTTCTCAAGCCTACTCCAGCACATCAGTCCTCACACCAACTTACCTTGGAGGTATACCCATCCCTCTCTGTCTATGCACTTCCTCACATTCCCATCTGTCCATCCACCACTGGCACTCACCCTCATCCTTATGCAATGTCATGCCTATCCCTCATAGTCACCCTTAACAAATGCTCTCCATCCATCAGGTGAACACATGCCATGACTCTTACTCATAGGTCTCTTCTTTCCCTTCTTGCAGGAGAAGAGAGCAGTGAACACCAGGGAGAGGCAGAGAACCTGAGGTGGCCCTCCACCAATCTCATAACCTGGCGTGCCTTGCCGCTGGAGTTGGGGAAATGGGGGCATCCCAGCTGCCTGGTGACAGAATTAAATATCGGACAGCCACATGGCATACAACACTCAGTCATATCGACTTGATGTCAGCAGCCAGTGAAATATAATCATGTGCATAATAATAACTGAAAACATTCTTACCTTGACTGTACTCATTCATGTCTTTTAACTCCCACAGGGCCTTTATGTGTCCAGCAGGAGGTGGTTGAGGTCGCCGCCGCCGCCACCACCGACTCCTCAGAGGAGCTCACTCCCTTTAAGGGTGCACCATCACAGGATTTATGCAGACCATGCACCAGCTCAGATACTCGCACTTCAGTGGGACTAATGTAAGAAGTCACACAACACCAGGTTATAGCCCAACAGCTTTATTTGAAATCACAAGCTTTCGGAGCGCTGCTCCTTCGTCAGGTGAAGTGGAGAGATGCATAAAAACACAGCTTATATAGTCAGAGAATAATGTCAGATGTTTACAGGTAATCTTTCTAACTGCCATTTATCACACCTCGGCAGAGAGATAATCACAGCAAACAAAGGTGTGAATGGTGTCCAAACAGGTCAGTCAGGAAAACATCACATCAAAGAACAATGAGGTGGGGTCACAAGGGGTCAAATGTTGCAGATGCTGGGGTCTGTATGAAAAGCAAAAAAAGACAGTAAACATTTATTTTGCTGGAAATCACAGCAGGTCCGGCCGCATCTGTGTGGAGAGAACAAGCCAACGACGACTCGAGTCTGGATGACCCTACGTCAGGTGGGGTTACATGTAGCGTGACATGAACCTAAGATCCTGGTTCAGGCTGTCCTCATGGGTGCGGAACTTGGCTATCAGTTTCTGCTCGACGATTTTGCGTTGTCGTGTGTCTCGAAGGCCGCCTTGGAGAATGCTTACCCGAAGATCGGAGGCTGAATGTCCTTGACTGCTGAAGTGTTCCCCGACTGGGAGGGAACACTCCTGCTTGGCGATTGTTGCGCAGTGTCCGTTCATCCATTGTCGCAGTGTCTGCACGGTCTCGCCGATGTACCATGCTCCGAGGCATCCTTTCCTGCAACGTATGAGGTAGACAATGTTGGCCGAGTCACATGAGTATGTACCATGTACCTGGTGGGTGGTATCCTCACGTATGATGATGGTATCTGTGTTAATGATCTGGCATGTCTTGCAGAGGTTGCTGTGGCAGGGTTGTGTGGTGTCGTGGTCGCTGTTTTCCTGAAAGCTGGGTAATTTGCTGCGAACGATGGTCTGTTTGAGATTAGGCGGCTGTTTGAAGGTGAGTAGTGGAGGCATGGGGATGGCCTTAGCGAGGTGGGCTTGTTCTCTCCACACAGATGCGGCCGGACCTGCTGTGATTTCCAGCAAAAAAAATGTTTTTGGTCTGTTTTTTTGTTTTTCATACAGACCCCAGCATTTGCAACATTTGACCCCTTGTGACCCCACCTCATTGTTCTTTGATGTGATGTTTTCCTGACTGACCTGTTTGGACACCATTCACACCTTTGTTTGCTGTGATTATCTCTCTGCTGAGGTGTGATAAATGGCAGTTAGAAAGATTACCTGTAAACATCTGACATTATTCTCTGACTATATAAGCTGTGTTTTTATGCATCTCTCCACTTCACCTGACGAAGGAGCAGCGCTCCAAAAGCTTGTGATTTCAAATAAAGCTGTTGGACTATAACCTGGTGTTGTGTGACTTCTTACATTTGTCCAATCAAGTCCAACTCCGGCATCTCCACATCAGTGGGACTAGTAAGAGACATAGTTGGGTTCTCACATGGTGACTCGCACTTCAAAAGTAAGCAAGAGCAGATGGTGGAGTCAGGGACAGCAGTGAAGATTCCACGTCAGAGGATGCAGGACTCTCCAAGCTCTACTCAGCTGAATGCAGATGCTGTACCTCGGGGGCCATCGATGAACAGGATGCTTCTTGAGCAGCAGCAGAGAATGTGTGGTGTATTTGGCAGGTGTTTCAATTGCACTGTGCACAATTGCAGAGATATTGGAGGAGTCTGCCTCAAACATGAATGGCATGCTGTCGCAGGCCATTGCGATGATGTCTTCTTCTACAGAAAGAGTGGCCAACTGCATGGAACATCAAATGCAGCAATCATATGAGTGCATGCAGGCCTTCAACAATGGCTTGCACACTCTGAATGCCACCTTAAATCGGATGAATGAAACACCAGCCTTGGCCTTTCAGCACCCCACTGATCTGCAGCAAGGTGTTCTCCAGCACACTGCTAGCAGGTAAGTGTGGCTGGGCCATGAGAGGGATGATGGTGAAAGGGGACTTGGAAGTGGGGACTCTGCTCAAAGTGCTTCCATTTCTCACCCGTTGCACCACCTCCCCTCCCCCCCCAACCCACCCCGCACCCCAGTCAGCATCCCAATGTCACAGATGCAGATGGAGCCATCTTTGGCGGGGCCCTCACAGGCTCCAAAACCCAGAGGACGTTGGCCAAGAGCAACTCAACAGTCAGAACAAGGATCTGAGCAGCCTTCCTCAACCTCTGCTAGAGCCACAGGGGTTGCACCACGTAGATGCAATCGGAAAAGGGAGAGTAAAGATTTGTATTTGCATAAGGGCATGCACATGGGTGTCCCATACATTTTGTACCATTAAGTCTAATTTGTTCATTTGATGCACATAAATATTATTATTTTGCACCACTTTCCCATGCTGCCCACTCTTGGTTGCTGGCTGGCAAGTGGCCTTTTCAGTTGTTTGATGATGAATGGGAAAACCTGAATTGACGGCAAACAATGGGGGGGGATGTGAAACTGATGCTTGGCTTTTGCATGTGGTCGTGAGATGGGTGCACTGGTGGAACCTAAGTGAACCTCCCAATAATTAGGGCATCCTCCCGGGCATCTAGGGCAGCAATTTGCACTGCTGGTGGTGCATTGCCCTCATTACCATCCGCCTCCTCGTCTTCCTCCTCCTCCTCTGACAATGATGATGAATCCTCCAGAGAGGCTCTGTGCCTTGGGCCTCCTGTAGGTCCAAACCTCACTGCTGGGCAATGTTGTGTAGCGCGCAGCACACCACAACCATTCTGGAGACCCTGGCTGGTGTTTACTGAAGGCGCCTCCACATTTATCCAAGCACCTGAAGTGCAGCTTCAGCATGCCGATAGCTTGTTCAATGGCACATCTGGTGGTCATATGGCATTCAGTGTAGCGCTCCTGGGCCTCATTCCTTGGGTTTCTGAGCGGTGTCATCAGCCATGTTTTAAGTAAGTATCCCTTGTCTCCAAGCAGCCAGCCGGTAACTCTGTCAGCCATGGCTCAGTTGATAGCACCCTCTCCTCTGAGTCAGAAGGTTGTGAGTTCAAGTCCTACTCCAGAGACTTGAGAACAAAAGTCTAGGCTGACGCTCTAGTGCACTACTGAGGGAGTGCTGCACTGTCGGAGGTGCCGTCTTTTCGATGAGATGTTAAACTAAGGCCCTGTCTGCTCCCTCAGTTGGATATAAAAGATCCCATGGCACTATTTTGAAGAAGAGTAGGTGAGTTATCCCCAGTGTCCTGGTCAATATTTATCTCTCAACCCACATCACTAGTCATTATCACATTGCTGTTTGTGGGAGCTTGCTGTGCACAAATTGGCTGCCGCATTTCATACAACAGTGACTACGCTTCAAAAAGTACTTAATTGGCTGTAAAGCACTTTGGAATGTCCAGTGGCTGTGAAAGGCGCTGTATAAATGCAAGTCTTTTCTTTCCAGGTGCAAAGATCATCTGGAAGAGTGGGCTGCCACAGGACGAAAGCATCATGACAGCTGCCCAGGAATCTTGCACACACCTGCATAAAGATCTTTTTGTGGTTGTACAGCAGTTGCACATTGATGGATTGGAAGCCTTTGCGGTTGACGAACACTCCTGGGGGGATCTATGGATGCCTTAATTGCCACATGTGTGCAGTGGATGACGCCGTGCACCTGTGGGAAGCCATTCAGAGCTGCAAACCTGAGCGCCTACTCATTCTGACTGGCGTCATCGCAGGCAAAGTTGACATAATTGGCAGCCCTTGCAAACAAGCCATCAGTCACCTATCTTATGCATTTTTGTGCCGCCGACTGCGGGGCCCTGCAAATGTCTCCAGCAGAGCCCTGGAAGGACCCAAAGGCAAAAAGGTTGAGGGTAGTGATGACTTTGACAGCTGCTGGTAAAGCGTGGCCACCAGGTCCAGCTGACAGCAGGTCTTGTTCCAGCAGCCTGCAAATGTCTGCCACCACCTGATGCAAGACCCTGAGCCTCCTGAGGCATTGATGTTCAGGCATGTCGAGGAAGCTTATCCTCTGCCTGTAGACCATGTGTGCCGAGTATGGCCTCTTGCGAGCTGCACCTCTCTGCTGCTCCCCTTTCTCCTGTGGAGCTACAGGTCTGTGACCAGCAGGCTGATATTGTTGCTAGTTCTGTTGCTGGTGCTGTTGCTGGTCATCTTGGTCCTCATCTGACATCCAATCTAAGGTAGTGTAAGTGGCGCCCATGCTGATCAGATAGATCAGAGCACCAAAGCGCAGATCAGACCTCTAAAGTGTAGAGACACCTCCAAAGTGTTGAAGAAACCTTCAAGGTGTGTAAAGTGATCTCTCAGCACAATTACTGTGAACAAACCCTTTCCCACAAGCAGGTAAGAAAGCAGCTGTGAGTACTAAACACTTATTGGCATATTTCCCTGACATGGCTTCAGCCCCTAAATTGCCATTGTGTCCTCGTCTTGCTTTCACTGGCAAGTTCCAGGAAGCCCAGGAAACCCATGGACCCAAAGTTAAAGATAAAAACACATGTCAATATCGCTCCAATTGAGCGATTAACATATGTTAATTTCCAACCGCATCTCCCTGTGATGGAGTAAGCCATATTTCAAGAGATGCACCATAATATGAACAGAATTCTGATATTTATTAATACATGATATACTGGGTTTAAAATTCTAAAGCCTCAGAGACACAGGCTGTAAACAGAAAACAGGCTTCTGAGATGGGATGGTTTGATAACAAAGTTGTAAACATAACAAGCTTTGAAATGGGAATTGATTGTTAATGCTAATACAATGGCCCTATTGAAAAAGCAAAGGCTTGCTTTCAAAAGGTCTGCGGTTTGCAACCAACACAATGCAATGACCCAAGTAAAGTGTTAAGAACCATCACGTGAAACAGAAACAGAATATTAAAAAACCATGTGCCTTTGAAAAGATGACATCAAGTAAAAGAAACACCTGCTGGTCAAATAGTTTTTATGTTAAACTTGGAAGACAGGAAACACGATTAAATATGCAACCAATTGAGATAGCTAGAAGTGCATTAAACACCCTGGTTAAAGTGGTTTTAATTTACATATAGTAAATATGATAACTGCAGAACACATTGAAGATATGACTTCAATAGATGCACCAAGCAATTACATTGTTTTTGTATTGAACTTGGAACACCATGGAGTCACAACGTCTGCTAAAACCAGTTAAGCCAATATTAAGAATTGAATGAAAGATCATCGATAAGAATGACATCAAATAAATACTACTGTCATATTGTTTTTATGATAACTATTGAACACCTAAAGGTAGAGACATAATTATGCATGCAGCAGCTAAATTGACAATAAGATCAGTAAGAATTCAACAGAGAGAATGAATAAGACAATCAGCTTACATCAGCAGGAAACTTCAAAGAATAAACCACTAAAAAAAGAGTATAAAAGATAGAGCTTCTCAGATGAAAAGTCAGAAGTCGCTGAACGGGCAAGCGTTTCTCAACTTCACAGGCACGCTCTGTAAGTTTACAACTATGAGTCTCGGGTAATCAAGGTATTTGATTTTGGTGGATGTTCTGGATTTAGAAATAAGTAAGAAATGTAACGAAGTAAAGATTTGAAAATAAGGATCTCTGTGAAATAAGAAATGTAAGCTAATTGTTTTTGAACTGTTAATGTTGTGACTGACTCAACAGCTGTTAAATGAATGTCAGCTCTTAAATAAATCTATATATTTTTAGAATTGTCTCAAAGAGTATTTCTGTATAAACTCACAAACCCAATTTCTGTACACTCTTTTGTAAGGAGTTGCAGAATTCTGGGGGGTATTCCGGACCCTCATAATATCCGGAAGGTTACAGTCTAATTAAACTTATTAAAAGTGCTATCCGGAGGACGGTAACATCTTCAGTCATTCCTTTCCTTTAGGGAGAGATAGCCTGAACCTTTAGACCCATTTAAGCATCTTATAGAATTTGGCTATCTCTAACTTTAGGTGAAGGTGAATGTCTGGGGAATACGCCCGATCTGGGGTAGCCCGAAAAGGGCTAGGACTTGTAATTATCTCTTCATCCCGAGGGGGTTGCTCGCGCGCAGCCTAAAGCGTTGCAGTGAAACATGGAACTCAGCAGGTTGGAGCCGGCTTCCTGACGCGCTGTCAATTTTGGCGGTTTTAACCCCCCCCCCCAAACCGCTCCCAAACCCATGTGCTCCTACTCGTTGAAATCTAGCCCACTGGCTGCCTCTCACACATTTTATAGGGTCTTGTGCAATTAAATAATCGAGTTGAAAGATCTCTGTGCATTCTGTTAACCAGCACAGAGTCATCCAAGCTATGGTGTTCCATTCAAAAATGCTATTTAAATACGAAGATGATACCACATGCAGTGGATCTACAGGCAGCTGCAATACATTTTACAACCATTTCTATTGTAGAATATGGGACCAATACCTCAGAAAAGGCCAGTACAATATTGAGTGCCTGTGTGTGAATCTCAACTTTCACTACTTGTGCTTGTATAGTGCAATTTTTGCCCTGTTAGCAGAGATAAAAAACATTGTACCCCAATTTATTTCACCTAGCCGTTTTGCCCACAGTGGCAGAGCTTAATGTCATATGTTTCATTGGTATCCAAATCATCCAAAAGCTTCTGCCCTCTGTTTTATCATGGGGAGGGGGGAGGAGCAAACATAATAGGCAGTGTACGCCCCTTTAAGCACTTGGCTATCACTTTAGCTTTAATTTGATCGCTGTACCCCATTCCAGCATATAATTTTCTCTATACCAAGCCAAAGAGTATCTTTGATATGACTGCAGTCATTTGAAATCCACGTTTGTAATGCCACAAGATCCTATGATTCTGCAAGAACTGCTATTGCTGCTGATGTTTTTGTAATTCCATGTTTTGTGACCCCAAAATAATTTTTGTTAATGACTTAATTAATCCATTTACTTAGTTGAATTCTACACAGTGAATAAGTGTCTTTTATGAAGGAAGCCCAAATGAGCAGCAGGGTGGAGCTGTCTTCATGCGCATCATTCCCCACACAGTTAATTGTCTCACCAGGAGAAGAGTCACCCGAGTCTGCTCCCATGCATATCCTGACACCGAATTATTCACAAGCATTTGCAGAGGACAGGTTCTGTGGATACTGCGCATAGATTTGCTGTCACCTTCTTCCAGGTATGCTGCATTGCTATCCTTTGGAAGGGATGCCCTGGAACCCCATATGTAGCCACTTACCTTGAAGTGGCCGAACCTTTTGGACAGGTTGGGTGATTATACTGCATCTGCCATGCATCTGCCCAATGTGGATAAATGCGAGGTTATCTACTTTGGTGGCAAAAACAGGAAGGCAGGTTATTATCTGAATGGCAATAGATTGGGAAAAGGGGAAGTGCAATGAGACCTGGGTGTCCTTGTGCACCAGTCGCTGAAGGTAAGCATGCAGGTGCAGCAGGCGGTTAAGAAGGCAAATGCTATGTTGGCCTTCGTAGCGAGAGGATTCGAGTACAGGAGCAAGGATGTCTTGCTGCAGTTGTACAGGGCCTTGGTGAGACCACACCTTGAGTATTATGTGCAGTTTTGATCGCCTTATCTGAGGAAGGATGTTCTTGCCATGGAGGGAGTGCAGCGAAGATTCACCAGACTGATACCTGGGATGGCAGGAATGACATATGAAGAGAGATTGGGTCGATTGGGCTTGTATTTGGTAGAATTTAGAAGAATGAGAGGGGATCTCATTGAAACTTATAAAATTCTAACAGGACTAGACAGACTAAATGCAGGAGATATGTTGCCGATGGCGGGGGAGTCCCGAACCAGGGGTCACAGTCTAAGGGTAAGGGGTAAGCCATTTAGGACAGAGATGAGGAGGAATTTCTTCACCCAGAGTGGTGAACCTGTGGAATTCACTACCACAGAAGCCAGTTGAGGCCAATTCATTAAATATATTCAAGAAGGAGTTAGATATATTTCTTAAGGCTAAAGGGGATCAAGGGATATGGGGAGAAAGCAGGGACAGGGTACTGAATTTGGATGATCAGCCATGATCTCATTAAATGGCGGAACAGGCTCGAGGGGCCGAATGGCCTACTCCTGCTCATATCTTCTATATTTCTACTTCCAGCTGTAGTCCCTTAAGAGCTTATAGCAGGAAATTAAAAGCAGACCGGGAGTTCACTGTGTGAAATTGAAAACGGGCCCAGCTTGCCTTTTTGCTCTGACAGATGGGTGAGAAAGGGGCACGGCATGATTCTGTCCTAAACAGGTTGAGCAACTGTGCTTTATGCCAGCTCAAAGATCAGGCACAACTTGAATCAAATGGGGATTCAGCAAAAGGGCTCCCTACTTGATGTCATCCATTCTGCGCCAGCAAAACCAATTCTGCTGACCAGAAAATCTATCCCAGTGTCTATGTAGACCACAAATATATGTGCAATCTCACGTAGCAGAGCACCGCAGGTGAGCAAATATATGAACAGGGCAGGGAGTTAATAATTATATTTGCTATGATACTGTAGTTACTTTTGCACAACTGTTTAAACAGACTCATATGTTAGGGAAAAAACAGAGATGACAGCACTACACTTTTATTTAGACATTGAGCTCACAGGGTGCAAACATGGCATATAAATAAAGATATCAGATCTGCAATCTATTTTTCCCTTTTCATATTCACCTAGCAGTGTCTCTGCTGAGGTCTGTTTTGATAGAACCACTCACCTCAGTCTTTACAGACTATTGACTTATTTTTCTCGCTGAGTTATTTACCTTTCATTGGCATCCCTCCAGACAAAGCATTTGAACAGTATTTATTTTAAGAAAGCATCATTAAAATTCCAGCAGAAGTGCAGTGCAAGCTTAAAACAAGCCAGAGTTCAAATCGAGTGTATATGCTGGTGTATTTAGAATTATTACCAACAGGCTAATCAAGTTATCAACAAGTCTAATCATGTAGTAGGATTCATCTCAAGGGCATTTTAATAAAAGTTCAAACAAGTTATTTTAATCATGGGGCAACGTTTGAAATATTAGCTGTAATTCCATCATCCTGCACTCCCAGTGGGATAGAGCTACAACATTGTAGTGTGATTTTCTGACCCTCGACTTTGTGCAGTTTTGAGCACCCTACTTAGAAGAGGACATTGATGTATTATAGAGGGTCAGAGAAGGATGACCTCAGAGCCCCATGGAAAAGCAGTGTTGAAGCAATGGATGGGCATGGGGCAGAATTTGGAGTGCAACAAATTACACCTCTTTTTCTGTCCATTAAAAGTGCCTGCTGAAATGGGGACAAGCATATGGTACTGGATTTTCCTGTCCATTTGCACAAAGTAAACAGTGTCATTGCAGTGCAATGCCAATTTCCAGCACAAAAGATCGAGGAAATTCAGATGTAAGTGATTTACTCCCGTTTTTACACTTTGCCTGAATTTCCTTGATCTTTTGCATTGAACCTTCCGCTGCTCATTAGCATAACCACCTCCCCATCTGAAAGTGCATACAACACAAATTTCCTGCATTTGCACTGGCTTAGAATGGGTGTTACTTTGCACTCAGAATTTTAGATGCACAAAATTCCTTTGAATACACACTCTTTGAGAGATTGGCAAATGCAATCCCAGTCCTGGAATTCACAGTCCCATTTTATACAGGCTGCTTCCATTATTGACCATGGTGTGGAGATGGACTGGGGTGGACAAATGTAAGAAGTCACACAACACTAGGTTATAGTCCAACACTGAAAGACGCCCTCGTAAGAACGGGATATGACGCTTGACTCATCGATCGACAGTTCCGATGAGCCACAGCAAAAAATCGCATAGACCTCCTCAGAAGACAAACACGGGGCACAACCAACAGAGTACCCTTCGTCGTCCAGTACTTCCCCGGAGCGGAGAAACTACGCCATGTTCTTCGCAGCCTTCAACATGTCATCGATGACGACGAACACCTCGCTAAGGCCATCCCCACACCTCCACTACTCGCCTTCAAACAGCCGCCTAACCTCAAACAGACCATCGTTCGCAGCAAATTACCCAGCTTTCAGGAGAACAGCGACCACGACACCACACAACCCTGCCACGGCAACCTCTGCAAGACATGCCAGATCATCAACACAGATGCCATCATCACATGTGAGGACAGCACCCACCAGGTACATGGTACATACTCATATGACTCGGCCAACATTGTCTACCTCATACATTGCAGGAAAGGATACATCGGCGACACCATGCAGACACTGCGACAACGGATGAACGGACACCGCGCAACAATCGCCAGGCAGGAGTGTTCCCTCCCAGTCAGGGAACACTTCAGCAGTCAAGGACATTCAGCCTCCGATCTTTGGGTAAGCATTCTCCAAGGCGGCCTTTGAGACGCACGACAACGCAAAATCGTAGAGCAGAAACTGATAGCCAAGTTCCGCACTCATGAGGACGGCCTCAACCGGGATCTTGGGTTCATGTCACGCTACATGTAACCCCACCTTACATGTCATCCAGACTCGAGTCGTCGTTGGCTTGTTCTCGCTACACAGATGCGGCCGGACCTGCTGTGATTTCCAGCAAAGAAAATGTTTTTTGTCTGTTTTTTGTTTTTCATACAGACCCCAGCATCTGCAACATTTTACCCCTTGTGACCCCACCTCATTGTTCTTTGATGTAATGTTTTCCTGACTGACCTGTTTGGACACCATTCACACCTTTAATTGCTGTGATTATCTCTCTGCCGAGGTGTGATAAATGGCAGTTAGAAAGATTGGCCTAGAAATTGAGTTTTGGCGCAGCCAGGGCTTTAGCGCCGGAAGTTAGTGCCGGAGCTAAGTCGCGCTGGTCGGGCCCAAAATTCAATAGTTCTGCGCCCAAACGGCTGCCGGCGCTGCTGAGAGCTGTTTGCGCCTGAAAACTGGCGCTACGCGCTGAATATCGGCGCTATTCCGGCGCTGCGGCGCCCGCTGCGGTGCGGCAGGTTCGGGAAGTGCAGGCCTCCTCCTTCCCTTAAGGAGGAGCTGCCTGCACCCGGCCGCGGCCCGCGAAAATCTTTTTAAAAATGAGCCCGGCACCTCGGACAAGTGCCGGGCTTGCTTCTGTTCCGGGGGGGGGGGGGGGGGGGGAGTCCGGGGAGGGAGCTGCGGCCAGGCGGCCGGCGGGAAAGCGGCCGGCCGCCGCGGGGCCTTTAATGCGCCGGCGCAAAGTCATGTAAGACTCTGTTGCCAGAGTCTTAGTTGCGGCTGCCACGGGCGAGGCGGCCGCAACTGAATTTCGGCGCTGGGGCCCGTCGGCATGGCAACCGGGACGCTGCGCACACCGATGATGTCATCGGTGCCGGCGCAGCGCTACCGGTCTACCGCGGCGGAAGGGCCCCAGGCAATTTCGGCGCCGGCGCCAATTGCAGCGCTAGGCCCTCTAGCGCCGCAAAATCGGCGCTAAGGGCACTGAATTTCTAGGCCCTGACCTGTAATCATCTGGCATTATTCTCTGACTATATAATCTGTGTCTATAGGCATCTCTCCACTTCACCTGACGAAGGAGCAGCGCTCCGAAAGCTTGTGATTTCAAATAAAACTGTTGGACTATAACCTGGTGTTGTGTGACTTCTTACATTTGTCCATTATTGACAGCAGTTAATCATGAAAGAAAAATCACAACCTAAACATTCATAGCATTAATAATAACAATGTTTTATAATTTTAATATGGATTGTAATTAATATTCTGATTAGGGGTACCGCAGTATTCTCAAATTACTCTTTTTCTGCTTTAAACTGTTTAGCAGTCCTTTCTTAATCAAAACATAATCAGATATGTCAAGTCTATGTTGTCAGACTGTTTTATGTGTGCGTCTCAGTCAAAATAGTGATAATTTCACTCCTTGTGAAATCTCATTTGTAAACATGCTTGAATTATTCACAGCACTCTAATCCTGACAAAACTAAATGTATTTTAATCAACTTAATAAATCATCTTCAACAACGAAAAAGTTGATCATAATTTTTTGCAGATTTGCATCCAGATACTTGTTCTTTTAAAATGTTGTGTCGATACTACACTATCAAAACTTAAAGTACATTTAGCATCCACTTAAAGGCCGTGATTACAATTCAAGCACAGTATTAAATTAATGCCTGCTTAACAAATTATGTTGCACGAAAGAAAATTAAAGCGAAAATGAAACTGCTGCTGAAAATAAAACTGGACATCAAGGTTTAGAGAAGTATCCCAGGCCAAAAATGCCTGATGACAGCACTCCTTCAAATAAGCAAGTCAACTTTAGCTTCATTTTCAACATCTGCCGAAGTTTATGAGGAAATAGAAGAATAACCTATTTTAGAATAAAGTTAGCAGGAGCCACAATTGACAAAAGAGAATCCAATTCGAAGGGAATGGGAAAGGAGCACAGGAAAATGAAGCATGTCATTTTGGGGCTTATGAAAACCTTTCACCTTTCTGATCATATTTTTTTTTAAGGAAGACTTCTTCCACTTAATGATTTGCCTCCGTTGCTGTTTTTATTTTTGAGATTGGCATCTCATTCAATAACGATTTGGGCTAACTGCTAAATGCATAGTAACCTTCCGGTTGTTACCACAATATAGAGTCTAGCTTCCTGAAAACTATTTAAAACACATTTCCTTAAAAGTTTTAAGAAATAAATTGACAGGGAAGGTGATGTTTAAAAATTATTTATAGCAGATAAATGTGGGTGTTCACATGTAAGACACCAACATATAGGGCTGAAAATTCAGTAGGGTTAGCGCCCCATTTGAGGCGCTAGAGGGCCTAGCGCCGGAGTTATGGGCGGTTTGTAAATTCAGTGGGGCCCTGCCATCGGCGTTAGGCCGGTTGCGCTGCGCCGGCACCGATGACGTCATCGGTGTGCGCAGCGTCCCGGTTGCCGTGGTGACGGGCCCCAACGCCGAAATTGAGTTGCGGCCGCCTCGCCCGTGGCAGCCGCAACTAACGATGTTTCAGCAGAGTCCTACGCGAGTTAGCGCCGGCGCATTAAGGTCGCGCGGCGGCCGGCCGCTTTCCCGCCGGCCGCATGCCCGCACCTCCCTCCCCGGACTCCTCCACCCCCCCCCCCCCGCGGAACAGATGCGTCTGGCCTGCGAGCCCGGCACTTCTCCGAGGTGCCGGGCTCATTTTTTTCAACATTTCAACGGCCAGCGGGCGGGTGCAGGCAGCTCCTCCTTAACTGAAGGAGGAGGCCTGCACTTCCCCAGCCTGCCGCACCGCATCGGGTGCCGCAGCGCCGGAATTGCGCCGCAATGCGGCAGTCAGCGCCCATTTCGAGGCGCTGACACCCTCCTGTAGCGCCGGCAGCCGTTTGGCGCGGCGCTACTGAATTTTTGGCGCGCGCAGGGGGACTTAGCGCCGGCGCTAAATTTCCGGCGCTGAAGCCCTGGCGCGGCGCCAACTGAATTTCTAGGCCTTACTGTTTAGGGTGCATTAGATTTCAATGTGATCATTGACTATATATAACACCCAGAGCAGCTGGGTGTCTGTTCTGGATAACCAATGATCACTTTGAAAAAGCTAATAGTGCCTCCTCTTCTACCCAGCATGAAGCTGTGTTACTGACATATTTTGTGCATGCTCCTTTTTGTGATTTTTGCTTCACAAAACGTGGAAAATAGCCAGTTAAATAAGTTAAAGATGGAGTATCACGATATGCTCTGTACATTGCACCTTAAATTTGACAGGAACAGAAAGTGAAACTACAGATCAGTTCAGATGGAAGCGGAGTTAAAAAGTAATCACTGCACGAAAGAGGAAGGGGATAATTTGAAAGGCGATCAGGCTTTTCTCAACTAACATCTAATAACAGATTATCTGGTCATTATCACATTTATTTTGTGGGACTTTGCTATGCTCAAATTGGCTGCCGTGTTTCCCACATTACAACAGTGACTACACTTCAAAAAGTACTTCATTGACTATAAAGTACTTTGGTTGTGAAAGGCGCTATATAAATGCAAGTCTTTCTTTTTTTATTATCTAGAAGGACCTGACTTTAGCAAGTATAGAAAACCATCATCATTTCACTGGGCTGCAATAAATCCAGCCCAGTGTCTTTCAGTTGCTCTGTCAGAGCTTCTTGGGGGCTTTCTGAACTATTGTCCCTGTTAAAATGGTCTCATGGGCACATTGCTGTTTGGGACCAGCACAGTGGCCACTCAATGACCCTCCCATTGTGGATTTAAATCTAAATATATAAAGATGGGAATGATAGTTCTGATCTTTCTTTTTCTCTTGCATCAAAAGTGCGCCATACATAATTTGAAAATTGATGGTTTGCTATAAAACAATAATGCACCATCATATATAGTGAGCAGCAACATTTAACCTGGAATGAAAATATAGAATAGTGGAAAAGAATGAATGCCAAAATAGCGAGACCTTTCGGTTTGAATTTTTTGTGTGGGGTGCTGGTTTTGAAAACTGGGTATTTTGCAGATATTTTATATGGAATTTATAGAGAAAGCAGTATTCACTTTTAAAACACCATTTGCAGCAAAGGTTTTTAAAAAATCTCTCTGACTTATTTGCTGTAAGTTGTAACATGAGATGCAGTGAGTGGTTAGACAGTAACGGCACTGCTGGTGGAATACGTGGTTTGGCCTAGAATGTCAGTCTACTGGCGAGAAAAGACAAACTGAGCATATTTTTCAAAAATTATTTGCTCTTCAAATAACTTTGAGCCGTTGCACTTGCACTTGCATCGCCGATGAAAAGATTTGACAAGTCAGGACAAGGCTAGAGGGCATTTCTTCATTATGTTTAAATCATGCTGGTTGTTTGCGCTCTAGCATCATCTAATTCGGCACACAGGGCATTTCGGCAAAATTGACCTCGGCAAAATCGCCATACAAATGGGCGTAAAATCAGACGTAACTTCCCGATTACGCTACTCCAGGAAATCTACCCCATTATGATGCAATGCAGATGAGGGAAATTTAGCATTTGTGCCCCAGCAACGCTAACCCCAAGGGTTGCCTGTGCATCTCTGGCATTCAGTATTACTAAGGGCTGAGGGAGGACAGCAGGGTTAAATTTGAAATGATCAGTTTTCCCTGAGGAAGCTGACCAATTCAAAAATTGGGAAACATTTTGAATTTTTAAAAAATCTTCCCAGCTACACTGTAGCAAAGTGTCTACAAGAGGTAGGTGCCTCAGTTGTGATGTAAATGTCCACTAAAAGTGTGCAATTGCCCCGACCCTAAGATCTGAGAAATTCCGACCCACTCCTGATTCACCCCAAATAGGCCTCATACTGAATTTCTGGGCTAAGATGATTTCAAGGCTTCAAGTTGCAATGGAGGCAAAATTGGACCTCGTTTCACCCATTTCTCGGGCATGAAACAGGGGTAAAAAGGTTTTAATTTTGCGGGGCTATGTCCTGTGCTCCAAGGGTGTCCAATGCCATACTGGCTGGAGCGATAGTCAGACATCCCTGGTAGCTGCCTTAAAGAAGTATTAGGCCCCTTGCATATACTACCAAAGGGCCAAACGCATGTTTAAGGGTTCCTCTATTAATTTGGTTTGTTTTGCACTGACCATTTTGGCCCTAAACAAATTTCTTCTCCAATATGTGGAATAGACTCCCAGGAAAAAAAAACAGCTAAGATATCTAGTTAGGAATGTACTTGGAGGCCATAGGAACAAATATAGAGATGATCAAATTCTCAATGGTTCTTGTGCTGAGATCAAGGAAATGTCACATGTGGAAAGCAGCATTATAAAATGGAGATGTGAAAGTGAATAGATCTATTGGAGTCTTTATGGTTACCTTTGGAGGCAAGGGAGAAATTAAACAGAACTTTCCCTCAGAAGATTGTCACTGAGTGTGTTTTTACTGTACTACTGAGTTTTTATCTAGTTTCAGAACAACAGCATGTGCTGCTCTTGCCCATTTAGGGTTAGGGTTATTACCTTCCTGATGTCAGTCTCCAAAGACCTATAGGAGGCTGATTGGGAATATAATGACTGATTTTTCTGTACATGCATCAATTGTAATGATATGATTACAGCTTTTCATTTCAATGTGAGCACAGTACTTCAATTGAGCAGCTTGTGATGTCAAGAAACCACATGCACTAAACCATCTTTGCATGTTTAGTGGGCCAGAAACGGAACCAGCGAGGAGAATTTTAACCCCCCCCCCCCCCCAAGGATGGACAGGTTAGTGTCGGGTAGGTAGGTTAAAATATCAAAAACAGGAAACCCGATCCCAATCCGCCTCTAAACGTGCCTGATGTAATAAAACTCAATACGCACTTGGTTTGAGCATAAAGCAAGGCTTTAATCAACTTGTTTCAGAACATGGAGGTCTAGTTGTACTTCACTAGTTCTTTGTCTTACAAAATGTCCCAGGTAAGCTGGGCCCACGCCCGAGTATTTATACTCCTTGGACGGCACCACCAGCTGGCCGCCCAGCGTTATTTCATGAGTAGTTTCTTGATAAATGATGAGATTTATAACAGTGCCCACTTCTGGTTTTAACAGAGGCAGGTTTGGGTGTGGCTGAGTAACCTGACCTCAAGAGGTGGGTCTGTCATTAGAATATGTTAATGAGGATACCTCGCTCCAATTTTGACTATCATTTGAATTTAACGCCTCCAGCATTAATTTACTGCCGAGTTTCCTGGGACTGGGGAAACTCGGCAGTAAAACGGAGGCAAGGTTGAGTGACACTTCATGGGGATGGTTAAAGGGCAGGTATACTGATATTAATAAAGACTCATTGCTCACAGCTGCTTTCTCAGCTGCCTCTGGTAAACGGTTTGCTGAGTTCTTGTGGTGACAGATATACTGATAATGTTTGGAGGTGTTCACACAGGGAACATCAGGATGTGCTTTAGATTGGACCTCGGACAAGGAAGACAATCACCATCCACAGCAGCAAGGTCATACTGTGGAGGGAGCGGCAGGTGGACAACAAGCATCTGGACAACAGAGAGGTGGACAACAGAGAGGAGAGCACAGGAGGTACTACCCACCTAACAGGCTGTACAGATAGAGGCTCAGCTTCCTTGAGCAGCTCTTCTGGAAGCCCAGATTCTGCAGCCTCCTAGAAGAAGATGGTATGAGATGTGGGTCAGAGATATTTCATTCTGTCACCAGGCAGCTGCAAAGTCCCAGTCTCTCCATCTCTGGTGGTCAGGGACGCAGAGATGCCACTGATCTCCATTGTGTCTTCCTCTGCAGCTATCAGCTGCACTATCTGTGGCGAGCCACGTCCAGTCCTCTCCCTCTCCCTTGTGTACTGTGCCCTCTTCGCCTGCAATGGGGGAAAGAACAGGCCCATGAGTGACTGTAATGGCATGTGTTCACCCGATGGTTGCAGTGCATTCGGTGAGGGTGACTATCAGGCAGATGCATCACATTGCATAAGGATTGGGGACGAGTGGCAGTGGTGGATAGATAAATGGGGATTTCAAGAAGTGCATAGAAAGTGAACGATGGATGCTCTTGAAACTTAAGTGGGTATGAGGAGTGTGGTGATGCAGTACGCTGCAAAGACAGAATTAGAGGGGGTGGTGTGCACGACAGGATGTAGGTGAATCTGCAACTCTACTCACCCTTCCTGACCTGATTTGGTCATTAAAGCGCTTCCTGCACAGGATCCAGAAATGGGCCACAATATTCCTGCTGCTCACCTCCTCAGGCACCTCAAACCACGCCTTCTTGGTGATAGCAGCTGGTTTCTTCTTCCCGTTCCCGGGGAAGTTGATCACTGCACCCAGCAATACAGCAAGAGATGCATCGTCAAACCGGGCCACAGCCTTTGACTGTCCTGAGTTCATCTTTAAACTTCGCTGTCTTTGTTCAAACTCCTAACTCCTCCAAATACCATCTTTGAATTGGCCCCTTAAATAACGGAGTTGAGTTTGTGTCATGCGGGTGCGCACCATGCCCGCTTTCGGGATTGGAGACGCGAAACCTGGAAGAAAAATTATAATTAGGTAGCCATGTTGAAAATTGATATTTCGACGTGCCAAAATTTCTTCCGTGCTTGGCACCTGGTATCACTCCCCACATCCGCTCAGAACCCCCCCCCCCCCACATCTGGGTTATTATCGGGCCCAGTGAATTTGGTGTCAGCTCACAAGATCAGTTAAAAAAACAGGCTTTTACTGCTGTTAGAATGACAAAGGTCAAGTCATGCAGCCAGTGGGAGAGAGCTGCACATTTACCAGCAGTTACCCTCTTCTAATGTAAAAGTTGCTTAATTGCTTACAGGGCAACCACGCCTAGCTTCCACCTGTAGAAAAATATTACCACTGATTTCAAATAGATCTTTGTGTATAGATTACACTCAACATCAGACAAAAGGAGCAGCCACTGCTTTAAGCAGATTTTTCTATGCCTTCTCTGAAATGTGGTTGATACCAGTTTAACCAGTGTTTAACACAAGAGAACTGTTTAAAGGGGCACCATCATATGAATAAATGTTCAACAATTTTTTTAAATTAAAAACACAGGATTCAATGACATAAATCACAAAACATTGTGCAACTTACACACTCATCACAAGTGTCAACTTAGCTTAGCTGGTAGTGCTCTCATTCCTATGTCTTTTGGATGAGACATTGAACACAGGCTCTGTCTGCCTGCTCAGTTGGATACAAAATGTCCCATTGCACTATTTGAAAAAGAGCAGGGGAGTTATCCTGGTCAATATTCATCCCTTAAACAGCACAACCGAAAAAAAGATGATCTGGTCAAACAATGCTGTTTATGGGATCTTGGTGTGTATAAATTGGCTGCCACAGTTGTCTACATAACAGTGACTGCACTTCAATGTGATAAGGTGCCACATAAATGCAAAAGTAAATTCTTCCTTTACCTGCAAAGCTATATTGAAAAAAATGACACATGGCTTTACTATTTTCTCTACCCACCAAAAAGATGCAGCAAACATTTTTTTTGTGAAGACACTGCCCCTTTAAAGGATTCTTTTTGTGTTTGAAGCTTAATTTTACAGATGACATAAGCTGCACCTATGGGAGTGGTGAAATTGTAGTCCTGCAAGATATTTATGGAGAGGTGGTGAATTTAATGGCAAGATCTCATTATAATTTTTTCTTCTATTTTCTGCCTGGCAGCCAGCTAAATTGACAGGCTGGCCAGCTACCTGGACGGGAAAACCAGCGGCAAGAGGCCGCAGCCAAGGACCCATGGCAATAGTCCCCGGTAATCGGGAGGGGGGAAGGGAGCGTGACTTTTGTTTGGGATGGGGAGATCGACCATCGCGGGAGGGACAGAGCAAGAGATTGGGGCTTGCGGGGGGAGAGAGATGCCATCATGGGAGGGAGGAAGGTTGGAGATCAGGGCTGGAGCGGGGAGGTCAGCAATCGCGGCAGGGGGTAGAGAGAGGTGTAATCAGCAGAGGGGAGGCCAGAGGTTTCTTTGAGGGGCTGGGGGGATCGCTCCTGCTCCTCTGGCCCACAAGGAGTGCTGTAAAAGGCACTTATGTTCTTGAGCCGGCAGCTCCCGCCTCCCTTTCGCTGCTGGGTTTCACGAGCCCTGGGAAATCCGTGCGGCAACTGTTGAATTTAAATCAGGCTCCCAATTGCATGGTGGGAGCCTGATTTAAATATGTTAGTGAAGTGTCGACATGACACGAAACCCACCGCTGTAAAAACAATAACAGGCACGGATGCAGCGGGCTGGGGACGCATTCCCCGCTTGCCTGTCGTGGGGGGTTAATATCGAGGCCGAACTTGAATACTTTAAATGCTTGAAGGACTATGGGGAAAGAGCAGGGGATGGGACTAATTGGATAGCTCAAACAGCCAGCACAGGCATGATGGGCCGAAAGGCCTCCTGTGCTGCATCATTCTATGATTCATTCTATGAACGTCTTTTATCACATTATTTACTGTTTTGGTCTATTTAGATGTTAAACTATGATTTAATTACAAAATGTTTAGATAACATCAGAAGTAGATGATTATTAATTGAAACGTCACATTACATGACGAGCAGTGAAGATTCAAATAACAGAAAGTACAGCTAAAGTCGAAGCTTTCCAAAGTAAAACAACATCATGGAACTCAAAGGGAACGCCACAAAAACAAGGAATGGAAACATTTTAAGGAATTTCAGAGCAGTATTGATCATAAAACTGAAACATCCTGCATAGTTTCAGTTGGACCAGTTTAACTCACTCCATTTTTATTGGTTGTAAGTCATTATGTAAGAGGCAGTAGGTCTATATGAGGACTGAGAAGACAAATCAGCAATATTTTAAAACCCTTTACTTCACAGTCCGGGTGTGGAGAATACAATGCTGTCATCAATGATGTCAAGGGTAAAGTAACTGAAATGCCTTTACAGATACAGCAGATGAAAGGGCAAGGAGTGTAGAAGAGCATGTTGGGAGCAGCACCAGGCGTGCCTAAAAATGAGGTGCCAGCCTGGGGAAGCTGCAACACAGGACTACATGCATACTAAAACGCGGAAGCAGCATGCTATAGACAGAGCTAAGCGATCCCACAATCAACAGATCAGATCAAAGCTCTGCAGTCCTGCCACATCCAGTCGTGAATGGTGGTGGACCATTAAACAACTAACAGGAGGAGGAGGCTCCAAGAATATCCCCATCCTCAATTATGGTGGAACCCAGCACATGAGTGCAAAAGACAAGGCTGAAGCATTTGCAACCAACTTCAGCCAGAAGTGCCGAGTGGATGATCCATATTGACCTACTCCCGAGGTCCCCACCATCACAGAAGCCAGTCTTCAGCCAATTCAATTCACTCCACGTGATATCAAGAAACGTCTGAGCGCACTATGTACAGCAAAGGCTATGGGCCCCGACAACATGCTGGCTATCGTGCTGAAGACTTGTGCTCCAGAACTAGCCGCGCCTCTAGCCAAGCTGTTCCAGTACAGCTACAACACTGGCATCTATCCGACAATGTGGAAAACTGCCCAGGTATGTCCTGTCCACAAAAAGCAGGACAAATCCAACCTGGCCAATTACCGCCCCATCAGTCTACTCTCAATCATCAGCAAAGTGATGGAAGGTATCATCAACAGTGCTATCTAGCGGCACTTACTCACCAGTAACCTGCTCACTGATGCCCAATTTGGGTTCCGCCAAGACCACTCAGCTCCCGACCTCATTACAGCCTTGATCCAAACATGGAAAAAGGAGCTGAATTCCAGAGGTGAGGTGAGAGTGACTGCCCTTGACATCAAGGCAGCATTTGACCGAGTGTGGCATCAAGGAGCCCTAGTAAAACTGAAGTCAATGGGAATCAGGGGGAAAATGCTCCACTGGCTGGAGTCATACCTTGCACAAAGGAAAATGGTTGTGGTGGCTAAAGGTCAATCATCACAGCCCCAAGACATCGCTGCAGGAGTTCCTCAGGGCAGTGTCTTAGGCCCAACTGTAATGTCCGAGTATAAATAGTACACGGACTGCAGGAGAACAATAAAACAGGTATTTACTTGAACAGAGGGTACTCTTTTATTTGGACCCAAAAAAAAACCAATTCGACTGTAAATAAACAAAAGTTCAACTAAAGCTTAACAAATCAAATTAAAATTTGGTTTTCCGTGTTGATGATGCACTCCAGTCCCCGCGGCGCCCACCGGTCGCGGAAATACTCAAGCGCACCGGCGGACACCGCGTGCTCCATCTCCAGGGCCACCCGGGCGCGAACATGGCCGCGGAAGAGATGCAGGCAATCCGGCTGGACGACCCCCTCGACCGCCCGCTGCCTGGACCAATTGATGGCTCTTTTAGCCAGGCCCAGGAGCAGGCCCACAAGGAGGTCCTCCAACCTGTCCGCTCCCCTCCGCACCGGGTGACCGTAGATCAAGAGCGTGGGACTGAAGTGCAACCAAAAATCGAGGAGCAGCCCCTTCAAGTAGTGAAAGAGGGGCTGCAACCTCTCACAATCCATATAAACGTGAAACACGGACTCCTCCAGGCCGCAAAAAATGCAGGCGGCCTGGGAGTCCGTGAACCTACTTAAAACCTTATTGCACGGGACCGCTCCATGCAACACCCTCCAGGCCAAGTCCCCGATGGAACAAGGGAGGACTCCCGCATAGAGAGCCCTCCATTGGGGACCTCCGCTACCGCCGGTCGGCAAAACGCCACGCCAAGGCGTGTCCGGACGGTAGACGAAGATGGCAAAGTGGAGAGTGTGCAGGAGCAGCCCGTACAGGAAACCCCTCCGCGCGGAATGAAAAGGCACGGAGGGTATTTCCTCGAGACGGCTCAAGTTGTGAGGCGCCGGTTCCCGAGGGGAGTTTCGGGGCCGGGCGCCGATGAGGAATTCCGTCCGAACGGGGGTAAGCTCGGACGGGATCACCCCACGTGCTTGAGCCGCCTCGATACACCTAGTGGAGTCGGGGCCCAGTGCCGCTTTTACCGATTCGATGGTTTCGACCGCGAGCTGGACGTTGGCCCAGGACAGGCGCCGCGCCAGCTCCTCCGGCGCCATCCAGCCCGCTCCTCCGCCATCGAGCAGGTCCCCGACTCTGGTCACCTTGCCAGCCACAGCCCTACCCTCCGCCAGCCGCCCGAACCCGTGTTCGTGGAGGTGCGGATTCCTGAGCAGCGGCTCCCGAAGGAGAGCCGCCGCTCCTGACGGGGGAGAGCTCCGCCTGGAAGCGACGTAGTTCCAAACCCATAGTAGTTCCTGGTAGAAGACAGGCAGCTCCCGCACGCCGGCACGCCTGCTGCCCACTTTCGCAAACAGGAGCTGCGTGTCGTAATTGAGGCCATGCAGCTGGCGGAAGAAAAACGTCGCCAGCGCACACCATCTCGGAGGATTCTCGACGTACAGGTATCTCTGCAGCGTCTGAAGACGGAAAGTCGCAGCCTGGGTGCGAAGGCACACCAGCGCCTGACCGCCCTCCCTAAGCGGGAGACACAGAACCGCGGCAGAGACCCAGTGCTTCCTTTTGTCCCAGAAGAAGTCGATGAGCTTCTTCTGAATCTTGGCGACAAACGCAGGGGGAGGGATCAAAGTGACCAACCGGTACCACAACATGGCGGCCACCAGCTGGTTTATGACCAGCGCTCGACCCCTGTAGGACAACACTCGGAGCAGTCCTGTCCAGCGTCCTAGGCGAGCGGTGACTTTGGCCTCCAGCTCTTGCCAGTTCGCCGGCCAAGCGTCCTCGGCAGGGCTAAGGTAGACTCCCAAATAGAGGAGGTGCGTGGTGCTCCAGGCAAAAGGCCTGAACTCCTCCGGCAGGGAGTCCACCCGCCACTGACCCACCAGGAGTCCGGAACATTTCTTCCAGTTGATCTTGGCGAAGGATGCGTCCGAGTAAATCTGCTGGCATTCTCGCATCCTCCGCAAGTCAGCGGGATCCGTGACCGTGAGGAGCACGTCATCGGCGTAAGCCGAGAGGACCACCTCCACGCCCGGCCCTTGCAGAGCCAGTCCCGTCAACCTCTTCCGCAAGAGGCGCAGGAAAGGCTCCACGCAAATGGCATATAACTGACCGGACATGGGGCATCCCTGACGCACCCCCCTCCCGAAGCGAAGGGGCGCCGTCAAGGACCCGTTAACTTTAATCAGACACTCCGTGGCGGCGTACAGAAGTCGGATCCGGGCGACGAAATGCGTCCCGAACCCGAATGCGCGCAGAGTCCCGAAGAGATACTCGTGATCCACACTGTCGAACGCCTTCTCCTGATCCAGGGAAAGGAAGGCGACCGACAGACCAGCCCTCTGGGAGTGGTGGACCAGGTCCCGGACCAGATGGATGTTATCGTGGATGGTCCAGCCCGGGACCGTGTAGGACTGGTCGGGGTGGATCATGTGAGCCAGCACGGTGCCAAGACGAGCAGACATGGCCCTGGCAAAGATTTTATAGCCCGTGCTGAGGAGGGAGACCGGGCGCCAGTTCTTAAGGAGGCGGAGATCGCCCTTCTTCGGCAGCAGGACAATGACCGCCCTGCGCCAAGAGAGGGGCATCTCCCCGGTCGCCAAACTTTCCCCCAGGACCCGCGCGTAGTCGCCCCCCAAGACGTCCCAGAACGCCCTGTGGAACTCCACGGTCAGCCCGTCCAGCCCCGGGGACTTTCCCCTAGAGAGCTGGCGGAGGGCGCCGGTCAGCTCCGCCAGACTTAGCGGAGCGTCCAATTTTTCGGCGCCCTCCGGGCCAACCTTCGTCAGGTCCTCCCACAAAACTCTGTGCGCATCCTCGCTGGACGGATCCGGAGAGAACAGAGCCCCATAATAGGCGCGGGTCTCCGCGCTGATTCCCTCCGGATCCGAGACCAGAGATCCGTCGTCGGCCAGCAGCCCCAAGAGCTGCTTACGGACCCCCCGTCCTTTTTCCAGCGAGTAGAAGAAGGGGGAGCCGCGGTCCAGGTCCCGCAGGAGCTGGATCCGCGACCTCACGTACGCGCCTCGGGACCCGACGAGCTGCAGGTCCTTCAGCGCGCCCTTCTTCTCTTCGTACACCTTCCGCAGGGCCGGGTCCTCGACGACCTGACCGAGACGGGACTCCAGGTCGAGCACCTCCTTCTCCAACCGCCCGACCCGGGCCTCCCGCCTCTTGGTCGACCCCTTTGCGTACTCCTGACAGAAGAGACGGATGTGAGCCTTGCCCACATCCCACCATAGCCTCAAGGAGGGGAAGCCCCCCTGCTTCCTTCTCCAGTCGGCCCAGAATCGACGAAACGAATCCCGGAACCGTGCGTCCTCCAGCAGCAGGTTGTTAAAATGCCAGTACACGGACCCCCCCCGCGCGCGCTGCGGAGAAAGCTCCGCCCACACCAGGTGGTGGTCCGTGCACGGCACCGGCCGCATGGAAGCTGCCGGAACGCAGGAGACGAACGCCCGGGAAATGTAGAGGTGGTCGATTCTGGACCTTCCTCCCCCAGACCTCACGCTAGTGAAGGCGCTGGAGTCGGGGTGGAGATTTCGCCAGACGTCCACCAAGTCGAAGGACCCAACCAGGTCCCTCAACTTCTCCATCGCCGCCGGGCTTCGCGGGGGACCCGAACGGTCCCTCGCCTCGAGGGTGCAGTTAAAATCCCCCCCCGAGGATGACGCACTCGCCCACGTCGACGGAGCCCAAGAGAGCGGACACTTCTTCGAAGAAGCGCACTTGCTGCGCACTGGTCTGAGGGGCGTACACGTTCACTAGATGGAGCGGCACGCCCCCCAGGCGAACAGTGACATGGAGCAAGCGGCCCGGCACGTGCTCCTTGACCCCCAAGATCT
The DNA here is from genome assembly GCF_052327205.1 of Somniosus microcephalus. Classification (NCBI taxonomy): domain Eukaryota; kingdom Metazoa; phylum Chordata; class Chondrichthyes; order Squaliformes; family Somniosidae; genus Somniosus; species Somniosus microcephalus. Next base: position 82,128,933 of record NC_140989.1, on the reverse strand, counting down.
CCGGCTGAAAATGCGGGGCCAGCAAGATAGCCACCCCGCTGGAATTGTTGGAGAGGTGACTCATGCTGACCCCTCCTTGCCACTCCAGGAGCCACGTGGCTTCGTCTCCCGGAACGGTGTGGGTTTCTTGCAGGAAGCACACCGCATACTTCCCGTCCCGAAGGACCGAGAAGTTATTGAATCTGCGGCGCGCCTCCCTGCTGCCGTTGATGTTGAGGCTGGCTATGGTTATCTTCATGTCAGAAGCATAGTGCAACCTCTACCTACACCTAACGGGGCGAGGAAGCGCAGCCGCTGGTCCGCCGCCACTTCCTCAGCAGCCCAGTGAGAAACGTTGTGAGCCGACGCAGCTCGAGCGGGTTCACACCCTCGTCCGCGCCCAAGATCTTAACGGCGGCGCGGACGGAATCGATGAGCAGCGCCAGCTCCGACCACCTGTCGAGGGCCAGCCGGACCTTATTGCGCTGACCCAGGCACGTGGCCATAAAATCCCGGAGTTCCCTTACGGAAATGAGGGGAGACTCGGCAAGGGGCACGAGGTCATCCATCGCCACGTCGGCGCTGGAGTCCGAATCGTCCTCCGTGCCCATCACCGAGTCCCCATCCTCCTCCAGGGGGTCGTCACCAGCGGCCGACCCGTCCGCCGCGCAGTGCGAAGCGAACGACTCGGCCGCGCCAGCCAGCCCCGCCTCCGCCCGGATCCCACCCCCAGGATCGGCGGCAGAGGATTTCTCCCTGGGCTCCTCTAGGGGTGCCGGGCCAGAAGACGGCGGCGGTTCAGAGCTCCCCTCCGCCTCAGACGCCGGAACGACCGGAGAAACCGGGGAAGAGAACAATTTCCAGCTCCTCCAGTACGTCCGGCACCAGAGACGCAGCCAGGGGGCCATCCTCCTCCCCGCCACCAACCTCCGACCCAGCGGACGGGGGGGTTTTGAATTAAAAGCTCTACCAGGACGAGCATCCCCTGGGAGACGTCCGGGTCGCATTGGGCGAGCTCATTAACCTCGAGCTCGCCCGACCCAGCCCCCAGACTGCCCGACCCGGCGAGGGGTAACGACACCGATAAAAGGTCAACTTCAATTACTGCCGCGGGTTGTTCCGCAACCCCCCCCACGGGCAGGGTCTCATCCCCATCCCCGGGAGGCACGTGCTGGACAGACACATCTGCCTCAGCCTCCCGAGGGACAGGCGACCCCTGCCGATCGCTGGTGATGACGACAGCGCTGGGGGAGCGGGGGGGCGCAGTACCCGCGGCGGGCGACGACTCCCCCTGCTCGGAGGGACCTTCCTCCTCCCGGTCCTCCTCCTCATCCAGGGGGTCGCGCCTTCTTTTTAGCACGGAGGGAGCGAGGGAGACCTCCATGTCTGCAAAGGCCTCCTCCTCGACTCCCTCCGGCGGAGCAGGTTTGTCGGGTTCCTCGGGCCCGAGCCCGGCCGCAGGTATTGGCATTACCGCTGCGGCGGTTGCGGCCACAGGCTCGGGCACGGGGCCCCTCCCGCTCACATCTGCCCTGATCAACTCCGCGAGGAGCGCGGGTGTAAGGGGCTCAAGGGGCAAGGGCTCACCATCCACAGGGGGACCTGCCCTAAGGTGCTTCTTTTTTCCCCGCGCCTTCTTTCCGGCCGGACACGCTCCCTCCCCCCCGCCGGAGGCCTTGGTGGCATCGGCCCCCGACGTCAACCGCGCATCAGACGTACTTGACGCGCGGGCAGGTCCGGGGGGAAGGGCGGCGGCGGTGGCGCCAGCCTCGGCCGCACAAGATGATCCGGCGGCCTTGGAGGCAGGGCAGTTCCTCCTGATGTGCCCCACCTCCCTGCAGGCATGGCACCTCACACCGTCCGACGTCCAAAAGGCGCGGTAGGCGGTCCCCTCGTGGAGGACGACGAACGCCCCTTCAGTGTCCTCCTCCCGCGCCAGCTGGATAAACAGCTGGCGCCGGAAGGAGAAGACGTGGCGAAGGCTGGCCTCCCGGAAGCCGAGCGGGATGGGCGTGATCCCCGACCTCACCTCCCCAAGTTGTCGCAAATGGGGAAGGAGGAGCTCACCAGGAACATAGGGCGGGACGTTGGAAATAATGATCCTCTGCGCGGTGGCCTCGAGAGGATCCACCGGCAGGAAGGTCCCGCCCACGGTGAGCCCCTTGGTGACAGCCAGGGACACCGCCCGCTCCGACCCCAGGAAGAACACAGCCTTCCCATACATTTTCGAGGCCGCGACGATGGCTGAGGGGCCGACAACCCCAGCCATGGCCTTGACGCAGGCCTCGATGGTCATAGTGGGGTGAGTGTAGCTCTTCACCCCAAGCTTTTTTGTTATTAATCGAAAAGGTGACGGGGCAGCAGGAACAGCGGGAGCAGCTGTGGCTGTGGCTGCCACTCTCGCATAGGTCCCAGCTGGCCCCGCCACCGGCGAAGATGCAGTCGCCATTCTGGGGTGCTTTTTTTAAGGGCTACACTCACCCCAAGTCACAGGCCTGAAGGTGTTAATGGCTTCGGTGTATATATATTTTTTTGTCCTCTATTGAGCAGAGGGAGCCGATTAAAATGAGGACACACCTCTCTCCTTATTGATTTAAATTGGGAGAGGAGCCCTCACCCCTCTGCTCAATTGGCAATTAATAAAATAGATGAAACTAAGGTGCCTTAGAAAGACAGGCAGAGAGAGACAAAGAGAGAGAGAGAGGTGGGGGGTGGGAAGTAGGGAGGCCGCAAAGGGCAGTGTTGCCACTCAGGATGGTGGGTGGGTGTAGGCAGGGTTGCACTCTCCGATGGAAAAAGTCTTTGGTGATGGTGGTCTTCTGGCAGGGGGAGAAGACGTCTTCACCTGGAAAAGCTGGAGAAGCCCAGGCTTAGTCCTGCAACAGGTCTTAACGATGTAATTAAATTAAATTAAGGACTTCACCTTGGGCAGCTCCAAGCTCTCCCAGGGCAGGCAATAGAAGGGATGCTAATTAGTGGTGTGTGTGGCCTAGCTTTTAACAAGAGCACACACACACACTACACCCCTTGATGATCCGGCCTTGCTTCTTCTTTTCTCCCCCCACCTAAAATACAAAGTCTTGGGAGAGTGCCCCAAATAACACCCACCTGTAGATGTTCCGGATGAAGTTTTCTTCCCTCCTTTCAAGCAGTTGGTTTCTCTCCCCTCTCTCCCTCTCCTGAAGTGGAGGCCAAATTGGGGAGGCAGTGATAGAAAGGCCTCTCCCCTGGTTGATGTTGATGTAGGCCTCCTTTCTCCTTCTCCTCCTCCTCTGTCCTCTCTCTCCAGGCACCTCAGTTGATGTAATGATGGTGGTGGTGGTCCAACGTTCTCCTCCTCTTCCTGGTCAGGGGACCACCACTTTAATCCACTCTCCAAAGTCTGGCTGCTCCCTCTGCTCGTGCTTGCAACTGAACAGAGGGTACTCTTTTATTTGGACCCAAAAAAAAACCAATTCGACTGTAAATAAACAAAAGTTCAACTAAAGCTTAACAAATCAAATTAAAATTTGGTTTTCCGTGTTGATGATGCACTCCAGTCCCCGCGGCGCCCACCGGTCGCGGAAATACTCAAGCGCACTGGCGGACACCGCGTGCTCCATCTCCAGGGCCACCCGGGCGCGAACATGGCCGCGGAAGAGATGCAGGCAATCCGGCTGGACGACCCCCTCGACCGCCCGCTGCCTGGACCAATTGATGGCTCTTTTAGCCAGGCCCAGGAGCAGGCCCACAAGGAGGTCCTCCAACCTGTCCGCTCCCCTCCGCACCGGGTGACCGTAGATCAAGAGCGTGGGACTGAAGTGCAACCAAAAATCGAGGAGCAGCCCCTTCAAGTAGTGAAAGAGGGGCTGCAACCTCTCACAATCCATATAAACGTGAAACACGGACTCCTCCAGGCCGCAAAAAATGCAGGCGGCCTGGGAGTCCGTGAACCTACTTAAAACCTTATTGCACGGGACCGCTCCATGCAACACCCTCCAGGCCAAGTCCCCGATGGAACAAGGGAGGACTCCCGCATAGAGAGCCCTCCATTGGGGACCTCCGCTACCGCCGGTCGGCAAAACGCCACGCCAAGGCATGTCCGGACGGTAGACGAAGATGGCAAAGTGGAGAGTGTGCAGGAGCAGCCCGTACAGGAAACCCCTCCGCGCGGAATGAAAAGGCACGGAGGGTATTTCCTCGAGACGGCTCAAGTTGTGAGGCGCCGGTTCCCGAGGGGAGTTTCGGGGCCGGGCGCCGATGAGGAATTCCGTCCGAACGGGGGTAAGCTCGGACGGGATCGCCCCACGTGCTTGAGCCGCCTCGATACACCTAGTGGAGTCGGGGCCCAGTGCCGCTTTTACCGATTCGATGGTTTCGACCGCGAGCTGGACGTTGGCCCAGGACAGGCGTCGCGCCAGCTCCTCCGGCGCCATCCAGCCCGCTCCTCCGCCATCGAGCAGGTCCCCGACTCTGGTCACCTTGCCAGCCACAGCCCTACCCTCCGCCAGCCGCCCGAACCCGTGTTCGTGGAGGTGCGGATTCCTGAGCAGCGGCTCCCGAAGGAGAGCCGCCGCTCCTGACGGGGGAGAGCTCCGCCTGGAAGCGACGTAGTTCCAAACCCATAGTAGTTCCTGGTAGAAGACAGGCAGCTCCCGCAGGCCGGCACGCCTGCTGCCCACTTTCGCAAACAGGAGCTGCGTGTCGTAATTGAGGCCATGCAGCTGGCGGAAGAAAAACGTCGCCAGCGCACACCATCTCGGAGGATTCTCGACGTACAGGTATCTCTGCAGCGTCTGAAGACGGAAAGTCGCAGCCTGGGTGCGAAGGCACACCAGCGCCTGACCGCCCTCCCTAAGCGGGAGACACAGAACCGCGGCAGAGACCCAGTGCTTCCTTTTGTCCCAGAAGAAGTCGATGAGCTTCTTCTGAATCTTGGCGACAAATGCAGGGGGAGGGATCAAAGTGACCAACCGGTACCACAACATGGCGGCCACCAGCTGGTTTATGACCAGCGCTCGACCCCTGTAGGACAACACTCGGAGCAGTCCTGTCCAGCATCCTAGGCGAGCGGTGACTTTGGCCTCCAGCTCTTGCCAGTTCGCCGGCCAAGCGTCCTCGGCAGGGCTAAGGTAGACTCCCAAATAGAGGAGGTGCGTGGTGCTCCAGGCGAAAGGCCTGAACTCCTCCGGCAGGGAGTCCACCCGCCACTGACCCACCAGGAGTCCGGAACATTTCTCCCAGTTGATCTTGGCGGAGGATGCGTCCGAGTAAATCTGCTGGCATTCCCGCATCCTCCGCAAGTCAGCGGGATCCGTGACCGTGAGGAGCACGTCATCGGCGTAAGCCGAGAGGACCACCTCCACGCCCGGCCCTTGCAGAGCCAGTCCCGTCAACCTCTTCCGCAAGAGGCGCAGGAAAGGCTCCACGCAAATGGCATATAACTGACCGGACATGGGGCATCCCTGACGCACCCCCCTCCCGAAGCGAAGGGGCGCCGTCAAGGACCCGTTAACTTTAATCAGACACTCCGTGGCGGCGTACAGAAGTCGGATCCGGGCGACGAAATGCGTCCCGAACCCGAATGCGCGCAGAGTCCCGAAGAGATACTCGTGATCCACCCTGTCGAACGCCTTCTCCTGATCCAGGGAAAGGAAGGCGACCGACAGACCAGCCCTCTGGGAGTGGTGGACCAGGTCCCGGACCAGATGGATGTTATCATGGATGGTCCGGCCCGGGACCGTGTAGGACTGGTCGGGGTGGATCATGTGGGCCAGCACGGTGCCAAGGCGAGCAGACATGGCCCTGGCAAAGATTTTATAGTCCGTGCTGAGGAGGGAGACCGGGCGCCAGTTCTTAAGGAGGCGGAGATCGCCCTTCTTAGGCAGCAGGACAATGACCGCCCTGCGCCAAGAGAGGGGCATCTCCCCGGTCGCCAAACTTTCCCCCAGGACCCGCGCGTAGTCGCCCCCCAAGACGTCCCAGAACGCCCTGTGGAACTCCACGGTCAGCCCGTCCAGCCCCGGGGACTTTCCCCTAGAGAGCTGGCGGAGGGCGCCGGTCAGCTCCGCCAGACTTAGCGGAGCGTCCAATTTTTCGGCGCCCTCCGGGCCAACCTTCGTCAGGTCCTCCCACAAAACACTGCGCGCATCCTCGCTGGACGGATCCGGAGAGAACAGAGCCCCGTAATAGGCGCGGGTCTCCACGCTGATTCCCTCCGGATCCGAGACCAGAGATCCGTCGTCGGCCAGCAGCCCCAAGAGCTGCTTACGGACCCCCCGTCTTTTTTCCAGCGAGTAGAAGAAGGGGGAGCCGCGGTCCAGGTCCCGCAGGAGCTGGATCCGCGACCTCACATACGCGCCTCGGGACCCGACGAGCTGCAGGTCCTTCAGCGCGCCCTTCTTCTCTTCGTACACCTTCCGCAGGGCCGGGTCCTCGACGACCTGACCGAGACGGGACTCCAGGTCGAGCACCTCCTTCTCCAACCGCCCGACCCGGGCCTCCCGCCTCTTGGTCGACCCCTTCGCGTACTCCTGACAGAAGAGACGGATGTGAGCCTTGCCCACATCCCACCGTAGCCTCAAGGAGGGGAAGCCCCCCTGCTTCCTTCTCCAGTCGGCCCAGAATCGACGAAACGAATCCCGGAACCGTGCGTCCTCCAGCAGCAGGTTGTTAAAATGCCAGTACACGGACCCCCCCCGCGCGCGCAGCGGAGCGAGCTCCGCCCACACCAGGTGGTGGTCCGTGCACGGCACCGGCCGCATGGAAGCTGCCGGAACGCAGGAGACGAACGCCCGGGAAATGTAGAGGCGGTCGATTCTGGACCTTCCTCCCCCAGACCTCACGCTAGTGAAGGCGCTGGAGTCGGGGTGGAGATTTCGCCAGACGTCCACCAAGTCGAAGGACCCAACCAGGTCCCTCAACTTCTCCATCGCCGCCGGGCTTCGCGGGGGACCCAAACGGTCCCTCGCCTCGAGGGTGCAGTTAAAATCCCCCCCGAGGATGACGCACTCGCCCACGTCGATGGAGCCCAAGAGAGCGGACACTTCCTCGAAGAAGCGCACTTGCTGCGCACTGGTCTGAGGGGCGTACACGTTCACTAGATGGAGCGGCACGCCCCCCAGGCGAACAGGGACATGGAGCAAGCGGCCTGGCACGTGCTCCTTGACCCCCAAGATCTCCGGCTGAAAATGCGGGGCCAGCAAGATAGCCACCCCGCTGGAATTGTTGGAGAGGTGACTCATGCTGACCCCTCCTTGCCACTCCAGGAGCCACGTGGCTTCGTCTCCCGGAACGGTGTGGGTTTCTTGCAGGAAGCACACCGCATACTTCCCGTCCCGAAGGACCGAGAAGTTATTGAATCTGCGGCGCGCCTCCCTGCTGCCGTTGATGTTGAGGCTGGCTATGGTTATCTTCATGTCAGAAGCATAGTGCAACCTCTACCTACACCTAACGGGGCGAGGAAGCGCAGCCGCTGGTCCGCCGCCACTTCCTCAGCAGCCCAGTGAGAAACGTTGTGAGCCGACGCAGCTCGAGCGGGTTCACACCCTCGTCCAAGATCTTAACGGCGGCGCGGACGGAATCGATGAGCAGCGCCAGCTCCGACCACCTGTCGAGGGCCAGCCGGACCTTATTGCGCTGACCCAGGCACGTGGCCATAAAATCCCGGAGTTCCCTTACGGAAATGAGGGGAGACTCGGCAAGGGGCACGAGGTCATCCATCGCCACGTCGGCGCTGGAGTCCGAATCGTCCTCCGTGCCCATCACCGAGTCCCCATCCTCCTCCAGGGGGTCGTCACCAGCGGCCGACCCGTCCGCCGCGCAGTGCGAAGCGAACGACTCGGCCGCGCCAGCCAGCCCCGCCTCCGCCCGGATCCCACCCCCAGGATCGGCGGCAGAGGATTTCTCCCTGGGCTCCTCTAGGGGTGCCGGGCCAGAAGACGGCGGCGGTTCAGAGCTCCCCTCCGCCTCAGACGCCGGAACGACCGGAGAAACCGGGGAGAGAACAATTTCCAGCTCCTCCAGTACGTCCGGCACCAGAGACGCAGCCAGGGGGCCATCCTCCTCCCCGCCACCAACCTCCGACCCAGCGGACGGGGGGTTTTGAATTAAAAGCTCTACCAGGACGAGCATCCCCTGGGAGACGTCCGGGTCGCATTGGGCGAGCTCATTATCCTCGAGCTCGCCCGACCCAGCCCCCAGGCTGCCCGACCCGGCGAGGGGTAACGACACCGATAAAAGGTCAACTTCAATTACTGCCGCGGGTTGTTCCGCAACCCCCCCCACGGGCAGGGTCTCATCCCCATCCCCGGGAGGCACGTGCTGGACAGACACATCTGCCTCAGCCTCCCGAGGGACAGGCGACCCCTGCCGATCGCTGGTGATGACGACAGCGCTGGGGGGGCGGGGGGGCGCAGTACCCGCGGCGGGCGACGACTCCCCCTGCTCGGAGGGACCTTCCTCCTCCCGGTCCTCCTCCTCATCCAGGGGGTCGCGCCTTCTTTTTAGCACGGAGGGAGCGAGGGAGACCTCCATGTCTGCAAAGGCCTCCTCCTCGACTCCCTCCGGCGGAGCAGGTTTGTCGGGTTCCTCGGGCCCGAGCCCGGCCGCAGGTATTGGCATTACCGCTGCGGCGGTTGCGGCCACAGGCTCGGGCACGGGGCCCCTCCCGCTCACATCTGCCCTGATCAACTCCGCGAGGAGCGCGGGTGTAAGGGGCTCAAGGGGCAAGGGCTCACCATCCACGGGGGGGCCTGCCCCAAGGTGCTTCTTTTTTCCCCGCGCCTTCTTTCCGGCCGGACACGCTCCCTCCCCCCCGCCGGAGGCCTTGGTGGCATCGGCCCCCGACGTCAACCGCGCATCAGACGTACTTGACGCGCGGGCAGATCCGGGGGGAAGGGCGGCGGCGGCGGCGCCAGCCTCGGCCGCACGAGATGATCCGGCGGCCTTGGAGGCAGGGCAGTTCCTCCTGATGTGCCCCACCTCCCTGCAGGCATGGCACCTCACACCGTCCGACGTCCAAAAGGCGCGGTAGGCGGTCCCCTCGTGGAGGACGACGAACGCCCCTTCAGTGTCCTCCTCCCGCGCCAGCTGGATAAACAGCTGGCGCCGGAAGGAGAAGACGTGGCGAAGGCTGGCCTCCCGGAAGCCGAGCGGGATGGGCGTGATCCCCGACCTCACCTCCCCAAGTTGTCGCAAATGGGGAAGGAGGAGCTCACCAGGAACATAGGGCGGGACGTTGGAAATAATGATCCTCTGCGCGGTGGCCTCGAGAGGATCCACCGGCAGGAATGTCCCGCCCAGTGAGCCCCTTGGCGACAGCCAGGGACACCGCCCGCTCCGACCCCAGGAAGAACACAGCCTTCCCATACATTTTCGAGGCCGCGACGATGGCTGAGGGGCCGACAACCCCAGCCATGGCCTTGACGCAGGCCTCGATGGTCATAGTGGGGTGAGTGTAGCTCTTCACCCCAAGCTTTTTCGTTATTAATCGAAAAGGTGACGGGGCAGCAGGAACAGCGGGAGCAGCTGTGGCTGTGGCTACCACTCCCGCATAGGTCCCGGCTGGCCCCGCCACCGGCGAAGATGCAGTCGCCATTCTGGGGTGCTTTTTTAAGGGCTACACTCACCCCAAGTCACAGGCCTGAAGGTGTTAATGGCCTCGGTGTATATATATATATATTTTTTTGTCCTCTATTGAGCAGAGGGAGCTGATTAAAATGAGGACACACCTCTCTCCTTATTGATTTAAATTGGGAGAGGAGCCCTCGCCCCTCTGCTCAATTGGCAATTAATAAAATAGATGAAACTAAGGTGCCTTAGAAAGACAGGCAGAGAGAGACAAAGAGAGAGAGAGAGGTGGGGGGGTGGGAAGGAGGGAGGCCGCAAAGGGCAGTGTTGCCACTCAGGATGGTGGGTGGGTGTAGGCAGGGTTGCACTCTCCGATGGAAAAAGTCTTTGGTGATGGTGGTCTTCTGGCAGGGGGAGAAGACGTCTTCACCTGGAAAAGCTGGAGAAGCCCAGGCTTAGTCCTGCAACAGGTCTTAACGATGTAATTAAATTAAATTAAGGACTTCACCTTGGGCAGCTCCAAGCTCTCCCAGGGCAGGCAATAGAAGGGATGCTAATTAGTGGTGTGTGTGGCCTAGCTTTTAACAAGAGCACACACACACACACTACACCCCTTGATGATCCGGCCTTGCTTCTTCTTTTCTCCCCCCACCTAAAATACAAAGTCTTGGGAGAGTGCCCCAAATAACACCCACCTGTAGATGTTCCGGATGAAGTTTTCTTCCCTCCTTTCAAGCAGTTGGTTTCTCTCCCCTCTCTCCCTCTCCTGAAGTGGAGGCCAAATTGGGGAGGCAGTGATAGAAAGGCCTCTCCCCTGGTTGATGTTGATGTAGGCCTCCTTTCTCCTTCTCCTCCTCTGTCCTCTCTCTCCAGGCACCTCAGTTGATGTAATGATGGTGGAGTTGGTGGTGGTGGTCCAACGTTCTCCTCCTCTTCCTGGTCAGGGGACCACCACTTTAATCCACTCTCCAAAGTCTGGCTGCTCCCTCTGCTCGTGCTTGCAGCTGAACAGAGGGTAACTTAAGACTGAAATACAGAAGCCTGCTATGGCTTTATATACAGGGGTGGTCACTGCCGGTACTGCAGTATAGAATCAGTTCTTCTCTTAAAGGCACATACACAACACCAACCATCTTCAGCTGCTTTATCAATGAACTTCCCTCCAGCATAAGATCAGAAATGGGGATGTTCGCTGATGGCTGCACAGTGTTCAGTGCCATTCACAACTCCTCAGATAATGAAGCAGTCCATGCCCACATGCAACAAGACCTAGATGACGTTCAGGCTTGGGCTGATAAGTGTCAGGTAACATTTGCGCTACAGAAGTGCCAGGCAATGACTATCTCCAACAAGCGAGAGTCTAACCACCTCCCCTTGACATTCAATGGCATTACCATCACCGAATCCCCCACTATCAACATCCTGGGGGGGTCACCATTGCGTATGTACCTTTAAGGGAATAACTGGTCTTAGACTGCAGTACCGGCAGTGACCACCCCAGTATAAAAGGCCCTAGCAGGCTTCTGTATTTTCAGTCTGACGCTGCCTCCTGTTCAGTAAAGTACCTGTTAAACTGTTCTCCCGAAGTCCGTGTATTATTGCGGCGCGGACTTTACAGTGGCGACGAGTAAGTTCGAACTCACCTGCAGTGTGGCATCATCTCACAGGGATCTTGCCTGAGAGGAGGGTCATGGAAGGTCGTAGTCTGAGCAACGGGCGTCGACCGAGGGCAACCGCCCAAAGAATTCATCGGTGTTCGGAGAATTGCGGGAGAGACTGTGGTTCCAGCGAATCGTGCCGGTAGCAGGTAGCGCGCTGACCCTTCTGGACTGCGGTGGGCTCAAGCTCGATCGAGCGGCTCTACAAAACAGGCCGCGCAGCGCCGCTGGGAAAATAAAACAAGAGAGAGAGGGTGGAGCGCACAGGGCGCAGTCGGTGCTCAAGAACAGGACAGCGGAAAGAAACTAAACGGGGGGAAGGAAAGCGAGACGCGCCGAAGCTGCGGGTCGCCGCCATTACCCCGTAGAACGCTAGGAGCAGCGTGGCAGTAAGGGGAAGAAGCAAAAGTGCGGGAGGCGCCATTTTATCCTGTTGGGGAAGAAGCAAAAGCGCGGGAGGCGCCATTTTATTCCATTGGGGAAGAAGCAAAAGCGCGGGATGCGCCATTTTAAATCGCCCAAGATGCCGAAAAGTGGCAGTATCACTGCTTTCGACAACGTGGTAGAAGACTGGACCACGTATGTGGAAAGAATTGAAGTGTACTGCAAGGCAAATGAGGTGGCCGATGGAAAGAGGTCGTCCGCATTATTAAATCTGATGGGTGCGAGTACGTACGGCCTATTGCGGAATTTAATTACCCCAGCTAAACCAATGGAGAAAAGTTTTGAGGAGATTGTTCATATCTTACAGGAACACCTATCTGCTGATAGCAGAAAGATTCAAGTTCCATAAAAGAAACCAGCACAAAGATGAGAACAATGCTGACTATCTTACGGAACTACGCAAGTTATCGAAGCACTGCCAGTTCGGAGCAGGACTGGCAGACACCTTACGGGATAAGTTTGTCTGCGGGCTCCAGAGTGAAGGAACCCAGAAACGACTACTTTCAAAAAAGGACCTGACGCTAGAACAGGCTTTCAGCGTGGCAGTATCCTACGAAGCAGCAGCACGGGGAGCTGCGGAAATACAACAGAAACCACAAGAATACAGTGCTAACGAAATGGCGTATGGAGCCGAAAAGTGCTATCGCTGCGGCAGAACAACCCATGAGCAGAAGGACTGCTGGTTTAAAGACAAAATATGCAGGCAATGCGGGAAAATGGGACATATAGCAAGAGTCTGCAGGTCGGGAAAGAAGACCAACACGACAAGAACTACTAAGGAACAGTACAGGAAAGTAAAGAAACTGACAGATAGTAGTTCAGAAGATCAGGAGAGTGATAAGGACTCCGGGAGCAGGCGACTAAGTTGTTTAAAGTTACACAACGTGATCGCAAAAGAAGATCACCGAACCATTTGGGTCACCCTCATGATAGCAGGGTCCCCAGTGAAGATGGAATTGGACACAGGATCAGCCCTAACTGTCATGAATCGATGAGACTATGAGCGGCTATTCTCACACATACCCTTAAAGGACACATCCATTGTATTGAAGACATACACGGGGCAAAAGGTCTACCCCAGAGGAAAAATAAGGGTGCCAGTTGAATATAACGGAAAGGAAACACAGAAACTATACATGTATATACTATGAGATGGAGGACCACCATTATTGGGACGTGAATGGATCCGAAAACTACAATTGGATTGGCATTCCATTCTGGCACTAACTGTGACTGACAAAAAAGATGATGACGTCGCACCTGGACGTCTGTCACAAATTCTATCTGACACGGAAGAGGTGTTCCAACAAGGACTTGGGACTTTAAAAGGAGTAAAGGCAACCATAAAGATTGAAGATAACGCAACCCCAAAATTTTTCAAGGCCAGACCGGTGCCATATGCGATCCGCCCAGCTGTGGAAGCTGAACTGGAGAGTCTGGAGCGTTCGGGGGTGCTGTCTGAGGTGGACTGGAGCGAATGGGCCACACCCATCATTCCTGTAATGAAGAAAGCATTGAGAAGCACGCCTGGGGAGCCAAGGAAGTTTCGCATCTGTGGGGACTTCAAGGTGGCTGTGAACCCAGTCCTGCACACAGTACAGTATCCGCTTCTGCGGATAGAAGATATTTTCGCCTCACTATCTGGAGGGAAACGTTTTACAAAGATTGACCTGGCTCAAGCGTATCTACAAATAGAGGTGGAAGAAGCATCTAGGAAATACCTCACGATAAACACTCACAAAGGCCTTTACCAGTACAATCTACTGGTATTCGGGGTAGCATCGGCCCCGGCTATTTGGCAGAGGGCAATGGAACAAGTCCTGCAAGGGATCCTGGGGACCCAGCGTTATTTGGACGACATCCTGGTTACGGGCAAAAATGACCTTGCCAACCTGGAACAGGTGCTCACGAGATTGCAGGAATATGGGCTATGAGCCAACCGTCCCAAATGCGAGTTCTTCAGGAGACAAATCTCGTATTGTGGCCACATGATTGATGAGGAAGGGTTGCATAAGTCGCCAGACAAGATTGAGGCTGGAGGCAAGGCTCCAGCACCGGAAAATGTGTCGCAACTGAGGTCGTTCCTCGGGTTGGTAAACTACTAGCATAAGTTCTTGCCGAATTTATCTACAATTCTGCACCCACTGAACGCCCTGCTTCAAACTGGTGTAACATGGAAATGGAGTGATGAGTGTAAGCATGCCTTTCAGGAATGTAAATGCCTAATCACTGCAAAAGAAGTATTGGCCCACTACAACCCAACACTACCGATTCGGTTGGCATGTGATGCGTCACCTTATTGCATTGGAGCGGTACTGTCACACAAATTCCGTGGCGGTTCAGAGAGGCCAATAGCCTTTGCATCGCGCTCGCTAACCTCAGCCGAGCGTAACTACGCCCAGATTGACAGGGAGGCCCTCAGCCTGGTGTGGGGGGTGAAGAAGTTCAATCACTATCTGCACGGGCAGAAATTCACCCTACTGACTGATCATCAACCCTTGGTCTCAATTTTTAACCCAAAGAAGGGCGTTCCAGTGATGACGGCGCAACGGCTGCAAAGATGGTCACTTTTTCTAGGGGCACATCAGTATGACATAGAGTACAAAGGTACGAAACAACATGGAAACGCTGATGGGCTGTCACGCCTACCGTTGCCTATGGCGGAAGAAGCACCTGCAGTGGACCCTGTGGAGATATTCCATGCGACCATAGTCGAATGTTTGCCTGTTACAAACGCAAGTATTGAGAAGCAAACCCGAAATGACCCGACACTCTCTCGGGTCTATGATTTGACGGTGAAGGGATGGCCAGCATATGGTGACTCACTGTTGCCAGCATTCTCGCCAAGGAGAGAACAGCTGTCAGTGTGCCGGGGAACCTTGATGTGTGGATCCCGAGTGGTAATTCCACCCAAGTTGAGAGATAGAGTGCTCAATGAGCTTCACGAGGGTCATCTGGGAGGGGTAAAAATGAAGAGCCTAGCCAGGGTGTTTGTGTGGTGGCCGGGAATTGATAAAGAAATCGAGGATATGACCAAGAGATGCACAGGCTGCCAGAAGGTCCAAAACGCTCCACCACAGGCCCCGCTACATCCATGGGAGTGGCCCTCATCTCCATGGCAACGGGTACACATTGATTTTGCTGGTCCATTTATGGACTCAATGTTTCTAATCGCTGTGGACGCCCATTCGAAATGGCCAGAGGTCATTAAAATGTCCTCCACCACCATGGAGAAAACTATTGCAGTCCTAAGGACCATCTTCGCCAGGAATGGGTTGCCAGAACAGATTTGTTCCGACAATGGCCCACAGTTTGTGTCTGAGGATTTCTGGAGGTTCCTGAAGAATAATGGGGTGAAACATTACACATCTGCCCCATATCATCCAGCCACAAATGGATTGGCTGAGAGGTTTGTTCAGACCTTTAAAAAGGCCATAAAGGCAATGTATAATGACGACATACCACTGCAACACAAGGTGGATAACTTCTTGTTTGCTTACCGGAATGCGACACATGCAGTAACCAACCAAACTCCAGCCGTACTGTTTTTGAACCGGAGACTAAGATGTCGCTTGGATTTGCTCAAACCAAACATAAGACGAGATGTTGAGGATAAGCAGTTCCAGCACATAAATGAGAAGCCAACCAGGAGCTTCAAGATAGGGCAACCAGTCTTGGCCCGCGACTACCGAACAGAAAAATGGTAGCCAGGAACGATATGCACACAGCAGGGACCAGTAATGTACACAGTGGACGTTGGAGAGAGCATCGTGAGACGCCATGCTGACCAGATTCTAGAGTCACAGGAACAAGCCAAACCTATACCACAAGCATGTGCACCTGGTAATGAGCCCGAAGTACAGATTGCGTCTACCTCAGAAGCAGGGGTATTGGAAGCTGACGAACCAACCAATGACAATGAGCCAGAATTGACTCCACCGCCAGAACAGGATACTCGAGCAAGGCGCTATCCAGTCAGGATCAGGAAGCCTCCTCAAAGACTGAACTTATAAATGACTATTTCAGTTGATGTATATATTACTGAGAAAATTGTAATTGTAATTAGTTATCATTTAGTTGTTAAATGAATGTTATGTACTGTTTATCTAAAAGGGGAGGAATTGTTGTGTATGTACCTTTAAGGGAATAACTGGTCTTAGACTGCAGTACTGGCAGTGACCACCCCTGTATAAAAGGCCCTAGCAGGCTTCTGTATTTTCAGTCTGACGCTGCCTCCTGTTCGGTAAAGTACCTGTTAAACTGTTCTCCCGAAGTCCGTGTATTTTTGAGGCGTGGACTTTGCAACCATTAACCAGAAACTTAACTGGACCAGCCACATAAATACTGTGGTAACACAAGCAGGTCAGAAGCTAGGTATTCTACGGCGAGTGTCTCACCTCCTGACTCCCCAAAGCCTTTCCACCATCTACAAGGCACAAGTAAGGAGTGTAATGGAATACTCTCCACTTGCCTGGATGAGTGCAGCTCCAACAAAACTCAAGAAGCTCGACACCATCCAGGACAAAGCAGCCCGCTTGATTGACACCTCATTCATCACCTTAAACATTCACTCCCTCCACCACCAGCGTACCGTGGCTGCAGTGTGTACCATCTACAAGATGCACTGCAGCAACTCGCCAAGGCTTCTTTAGCAGCACCTCCCAAACCCGCGACCTCTTCCACCTAGAAGGACAAGGGCAGCAGGCGCATGGGAACACCACCAACTCCAAGTTCCCCTCCAAGTCACAAACCATCCTGACTTAGAAGTATATCGCTGATCCTTCATCGTTGCTGGGTCAAAATCCTGGCACTTCCTACCTAACAGCACTGTGGGAGTACCATCACCACACAGACTGCAGCGGTTCAAGAAGGTGGCTCACCACCACCTTCTCAAGGGCAACTAGGGATGGGCAATAAATGCTGGCCTTGCCAGCGACGCCCAGATCCCATAAGTAAATTTAAAAAAAATTAAAGGATTACTGTTGTGTCGGTACCTTTATACCTAGACACAATTTAGGACTCAGAACTCAGAGATTCAAACATGAAGTGCTTTATTGGAAGGAAAGGAAGTTCTGGCAAGTTCCGAACAAAGAGAGCTAAACTTAACCGAGAGAATACCCAACCATTTATCTCCTGTGACAGCGCCACCACAGGTGGGAGGAGAACACACAATAGAACACACAATACATAACATTTCCTCCCCTCTTAAATGGAAGGTCCACAGTATTCCTCAATAGGTAAGTTACTTTCAATACACTCAACTAACCTAGGGTAGAGGTAGACTGCCTCAAACCCTGACTTTACCCTGGGGTTTATTCTGCCCCAGTCTTGTGGGTAAGTCACTAAGCCTACAGATCCAAGCGTCTTGGAGGCCGCCGCTCTCTGACAGGATACCGGCGGTCATCGCTGGCTTCCACAGCAGTAGGCATTGACACAGGCCTGGATGGAGAAGGTGCTTGTGTCAGTTGAAAGTCAGGAGTTTGCACAGGTGGAACAGTCTCTTTGACTTCCTGTGTTGGAGAAGAGCACTGTGGCAAAGTATGCTGGTTTGCGGTATCATTCGGAAACAGTTCAGGCCAACCAGCCATTGGAGCCTCTGTGGCTGTCTCTGCTAAGACGAGGAGGAACGCGATGGACACCTACAGACACTGAAAGGCGCCCTTGTAAGAACGGGATATGACGCTCGACTCGTCGATCGACAGTTCCGACGGGCCACAGCGAAAAATCGCATAGACCTCCTCAGAAGACAAACACGGGACACAACCAACAGAGTACCCTTCGTCGTCCAGTACTTCCCCGGAGCGGAGAAACTACGCCATGTTCTTCGCAGCCTTCAACATGTCATCGATGACGACGAACACCTCGCTAAGGCTATCCCCACGCCTCCACTACTCGCTTTCAAACAGCCGCCTAACCTCAAACAGACCATCGTTCGCAGCAAATTACCCAGCTTCCAGGAGAACAGCGACCACGACACCACACAACCCTGCCACAGCAACCTCTGCAAGACATGCCAGATCATCAACACAGATACCATCATCACACGTGAGGACACCACCCACCAGGTACATGGTACATACTCATGTGACTCGGCCAACGTTGTCTACCTCATACGTTGCAGGAAAGGATGCCCCGGAGCATGGTACATCGGCGAGACCATGCAGACACTGCGACAACGGATGAACAGACACCGTGCAACAATCACCAGGCAGGAGTGTTCCCTCCCAGTCGGGGAACACTTCAGCAGTCAAGGACATTCAGCCTCCGATCTTCGGGTAAGCATTCTCCAAGGTGGCCTTCGAGACACACGACAATGCAAAATCGTCGAGCAGAAACTGATAGCCAAGTTCCGCACCCATGAGGACGGCCTTAACCGAGATCTTGGGTTCATGTCACGCTACATGTAACCCCACCTGATGCAGGGTCATCCAGACTCGAGTCGACATTGGCTTGTTCTCTCTGCACAGATGCGGCTGGACCTGCTGTGATTTCCAGCCAAAAAAAAAAATGTTTTTTGTCTGTTTTTTTGCTTTTCATACAGACCCCAACATCTGCAATATTTGACCCCTTGCGACCCCACCTCATTGTTCTTTGATGTAATGTTTCCCTGACTGACCTGTTTGGACACCATTCACACCTTTGACTGCTGTGATTATCTCTCTGCCGAGGTGCGATAAATGGCAGTTGGAAAGGTTACCTGTAAACATCTGACATGATTCTCTGACTATATAAGCTGTGTCTCTATGCATTTCTCCACTTCACCTGAAGAAGGAGCAGCGCTCCGAAAGCTTGTGATTTCAAATAAAGCTGTTGGACTCTAACCTGGTGTTGTGTGATTTCTTACATTTGTCCACCCCAGTCCAACTCCGGCATCTCCACACCTCTGCTCCTAGCAACAGTTGATCTGTGTGTCTTCTCCAGACGACGTCCTCAGCAGTCTCAACCGTGTAAGACACAGGGCCCGTCTGCACGATCACCGTAGCAGGAACCCATTTCGGTCCAGTGTTGTAGTTTCGAGCTAGGACGTGCTCTCCCGGATGAAACCGTCTCTCCTTGGCTCTGTTCTCTCTCTTTTCAACTTGAGCTTGTTGTTGACGATGGACAACCTGCTCTGCCCTTGGAGGTTTGAGTAAGTCAAAACTTGTCCGCAACTGCCTCTTCATCATGAGCGAAGCGGGGGAAGTTTTGGTTGTGGCATGCGGCTCGTTCCTGTAGGACAACAGGAAGCTGTTCAGACGTTGGTGGATTGAGCCGTGACCTTGCGATGCCTTCAAGGCGTGCTTCAAAGTTTGCACGAATCTTTCTGCCTGGCCGTTAGTAGAGGGATGATAGGGCGCAGACCTGATGTGTTGGACACCATTCACATGCAGGAAGGTTGCAAACTCCTGTGATACAAATTGTGGACCATTGTCACTTACGAGTTGTTCCGGTGAGCCATAACGGCTGAACATCTCACCAAGTTTCTCAATTGTTTTCTCTGCCGTGGTAGACCTCATCACAGCGACCTCCGGCCACTTGCTACGAGCGTCCACAACCACCATAAACATCTTCCCTTCGAAAGGACCGGCGAAGTCCACATGTACTCGCTGCCACACTTCTGCAGGCCAATCCCAGGGGTGTAGGTTTGCCAGCTGTGGAACATTCCGGACCCTTTGACATGGGGAACATGTTTTGGCTTTCTCCTCAATATTCCCATCGAGACCTGGCCACCAGAAGTAGCTTCTTGCCATTTCCTTCATCCGAACCATCCCACTGTGGCCTGTATGAAGTTGTTGCAGTATAGGTTCCCTCAGAGGTGGCGGAATGATGACACGGCGTCCCCAAAGAAGACAACCTGCCTGGACGGAGAGCTCATTTCTTTTTGAAACGTAAGGTTTCAAACTAGGAGAATCTCCTATCGCTCTCCCTTGAATGACATTGTCCATTACCTCAGATAGGACTGGATCGTTGCGGGTGTACCTTCACACCTGAACTGCAGTGACAGGTGCTCCCTCCACTTGTCTAAAGTAGAAGATGTCTATCTGACGAGGCTCTGGGGGAGTAACAGGCAAGGGTAGCCTCGAGAGACTGTCTGCGTGCCGTGCAAGTATGATTTGCGATATTTGATGTCGTATGTGTGTCCTGACAACAGTAAAGCCCACCTTTGCATCCTGCTTGCAGTGAGAGACGGAATTCCGGTGTGGGGCCCGAAGATTGAAGTCAATGGACGGTGGTCCATCAGGAGTGTGAACCTTCTCCCAAACAGGTACTGATGACATTTTCGAATTCCAAAAACAATTCCCAAGGCCTCGCGCTCAATCTGCGCATAGTTACTCTCGGCCTTGTTCAAGGTGCGTGATGCGAAGGTGATAGGTTTCTCTTCACTCGAAGGCATGATGTGGGATATGACTGCTCCCACACCATATGGTGATGCATCACATGCTAGCTGCACGGGTAGCTTTGGGTCAAAGTGTGTCAGGGCCTCCGATTTCAGCAATGCTTTCTTTGCTTGGGCGAAAGCTTCGTTGCACAGTTCAGTCCATTTCCATGTTTTGCCTTGACATAGCAACTGATGTAACGGCTTCAGCAATGTTGCTACGTCTGGAATAAACTTCCCATAGTAGTTAAGTAGCCCCAGAAATGAACGTAACTGGCTCACATTCTGGGGTGCTGGGGCCTCCATGACCGCCTTGACCTTTGGCGGCGCCTTATGCAGGCCAGTAGCGTCAATCACATGCCCCAGGTACTCAACTGAAGACTGAAAGAATTCACATTTGTCTTTACGAACTCTGAGTCCGTACTCTTTCAGTTGTTGTAGTGTCGCATCCAAGTTCAGATGATCCTCCTAATTTGTCCCAGTGACAAGGATGTCGTCCAGGTAGCACTGGACTCCTGGCAGTCCACTCAAAATCTGATCCATTGCCCTTTGGAATAGAGCAGAGGCCGACATAATTCCAAACGAAAGGTGGCAGTACCTGTATAGCCCCTTGTGTGTCACAATTGTCAGCAGCTCCTTTGATTTGTCATCAACATGCATTTGTAGATAAGCCTGGCATAAGTCTATTTTGCTGAACTTTTGCCCTCCAGCCAGGCCCATAAAAAGATCATCAATGAGGGGAAGAGGGTACTGTTCCGCAGACAGCACCGGGTTAATAGTCACTTTAAAATCCCCGCAGATTCGAACAGATCCATCCTTTTTCAGGACAGGAACAATGGGTGTGGCCCATTTGCTCACGCTCACAGGCTCCAGGATTCCATTCTCGACTAAGGCCTCCAAGTTAGCCTCAACTTTTGGCCTAATTGCATAGGGTACAGGTCGGGCTTTGTGAAACTTTGGTTTGCTGTCAGGTTTAATGTCCAGTCTCACGCTGATCTTTTTCATGCTCCCAAGTTCCCCATTGAAGAGTTCTGCATGTTTGTTTAACACTGCAGTCAGACCTGACTCCCCTTTTGACATCATGCGGACTGCAGGCCAGTCCAGCGTGCTTTTCTCTAGCCATGCACATCCCAGTAGCGATGGGTAATTTCCCTTTACCACATATAGTGGCAGTTTTGCAGTCTGTCCATTCAATTTAACTGTCTGGCCACACGTTTGCCGGTATACGTCTTTAGCACAATGTTTGTTGGCTGAAGGGCAAGATGCTTTAGCATTTTGTTGTAGACAGTGTCTGAAACAAGGGATGGTCCACCTCCATCCGCACTGATTGTCCCTCCACCAGTGGTGACACCCAGTAGCCATTTGAACCGCCTGCAACTGTCAGTATATGCACCTCTTCCTCCTCAGAGGTGTCGCTCCCCTCTGTTTTGCTTGTTCCATCATACTGCACTGAATGAACACTCTTTTTCCTCTCTTGTCCAAATACAGACATTTTGCTTCCATGCTTCCCAGCTCTGTCTGTTCTTTTTTTACCTCTACAGACGCGTTCAATGTGACCCTTTTTGCCACAATTTCGGCATTCCAGCTCTGTACACCAGCAGTCATTAGCGTGATGGCCCGTTTTCCCACCACAGTAACATGTGCTGTTCCACGCACCTTTAGGCTCAGACGACACCTTGTGAACTCTCCCTGTTGAACTCAACTGGTGAGCCTCCTTTTCCGCCATCTCCATGGAGACACTAACTTCAATGGCCTTTTCAAGAGTAAGGTTGCCCTCAGTAAGAAGGCGCTTCAGTGTGGCTGCATTTTGCAGACCACACACAAGTCTGTCTCTAATGGTGTCATTCAGCACCTCCTTGAACTGGCAGTGTTCCGACAACCTTTTTAAAGCAGCAATAAACATCGTCACTGATTCCCCCTCCTCTTGATTCCGTTTGTGAAATCTAAATCTCTCGGCAATAACCAGAGGTTTTGGTGAAAAATGTGCTCCAAGAATTTCCACTAGTTGCTAATATGTTTTAGTTCCTGGCTTATCTGGCTGCACGAGGCTGCGAAGTAAATTGAAAGTCTTCGGCCCGATTACACTCAAAAAGGTAGGCACGACCTTTTCATTTGCCACTGCATTCGCCAATACAAAATAGTCAAAACGTTCCGTATATGCGCTCCATTGCTACACATTTTCATCAAAATCACCGATGTTTCCTAATATAGTAGCCATCTCACGTTTCAAATTAAATTTTCTGTTTACTCACTGCACCCGTAACGTATGCAGATTCATCCGCTCCTTGTTGCCACTTGTTGTGTTGGTACCTTTCTACCTAGACACAATTTAGGACTCAGAACTCAGAGATTCAAAAATGAAGTGCTTTATTGGAAGGAAAGGAAGTCCTGGCAAGTTCCGAACAAAGAGAGCTAAACTTAACCTAGAGAATACCCAACCATTTATCTCCTGTGACAGCGCCACCACAGGTGGGAGGAGAACACACAATAGAACACACAATACATAACAATTACCTGTAGAGAACCGCAGTTAGTTGTCACCTTGTATAAACCTTCATCCTTTCTTTCCTATGGACTTTGGCTTCTGTGCTTCCTATCCTCAAGATTTTTGACAGCATATTTGGCTACTGTTTCACTGAGCTGAACTTGGAGCTTAATGTTTGGGAGGTCCGGCACTCATTAAAAGGATTGCCTTCCCAACATTGTTTTTACTTGTGTATTCTGTTTGGTCTGCCTTTGGGGCTGCAACATGAGGACCAGGGATGATGGCAGCACCAGCAGCAAGGAAGGCAACTTGAAGAGAGCGAAGGAGGGAAGGGCAGAGGAGGCTTTACACCATGAGGGTCTACAGGAACTGGATTTCCTACCTCAACTTTACACAGGAGGAAATCTTCAGGCACCTCTGGTTCTCCTGTGAGGCCGTGCCTGAGCTCTGCCACCTGCTCAACCAAGAATTTCAGCCCAGCACCAGGGCATCCACAGCACTGCCTGTGTCTGTCACGGTCACTCTGGCCTTTGACTTTTATCCATCAGGCTCCTTCCAACATCACCCTTCATTTGATAATTGCTTATACTGAACATTGAGAACTAAAAATTTCCCTTGTGCAAAGCTAGTTTACCTACTCTAGTGCTCCTACGAGCTGCATCCCCAATGGCTACAGAAAGGGAATTGAAAAGCTGCTGAACCTCCACTGAGGACTCCTAAGATGTCTGTGGTGGGCGACTTCGGGCAGCTCTGGCTGTAGAGGGTCCAGTTGCAGTCCTGCAGTATCTCGGCAGTGATCGGAGCAGTCAGGCCCAGCTGGCTGTCTGGCATCAACAAGGGCATTAGTTGAGATTGTGGCGGGACAGTGGATGTGATGTCATCCTGAGAGAAGACAGCATCTGCCTCTCCCATGGTGTCAACGCCTCCGCACTCCCACTGTTCTGCGCAAGAACAGAGTGCAGGAGTGATGCAATGCTGCCAACGCCCTTATTGACGCTGTCCTTCATGTTTTGAAAGCCAGAGGACATGCTGGAGCCCAAAGCCAAGGAGGGAGCAGGCTGGGCTTCAATCTAAGGTGTCAGAGCTGCCACCAGAGGCTCCAGCATTGTAAGTCCCAATGTAATGTTCACAGAGCTGATCACTCAACCTATGATTGAGTGCATGGTCTGGATGCCATGCGCAAAGACCCCACATAAGTTGGAGCTGGACTCCTCCATGCTCTCACTGGTTTATATTTAAGAATGTCTAAAGACTAGAAGGGTTATGTTTACCACAGCAAGGCCACAGTATTTTATGTGCATCTAACATTGTTGATGTATGTTGAAAAAAATGTTGACTTGTGTCTCTGGACTATGCAGTAGCCAGAGACTACCATATTAGGCAATGCCAGTTCCAGTGTATAAATATAAGCTTTTTCCTTTTTTTCAAGCCGCATGAGACGAGACCCATGCTTAGGTTCGCATGCTCTATCTGTGACTATACTCCGCTTGTAAATTGCATTTTATGCTGAAGTTGAAGAATAAAATGATTATAACCAGAAGACAAAATTCGTTACTACTCAACTGAACAACAGAAGTCTGTTTTAAGACAACAGCAGGGCACTGCACTTAGAAGTTTGTGCTGTACAGCCAACAGTTCCCTTCTGTACGCTGGCTCCTTGAGATCTTCATCTCCGCCCTCTGCAGCAAGGCTAGGATGTGAAGTCGCCCTCCAGCTGCCCTTGTTCCTGCGTACTTGTGCTTGGTCAATCTCCTAGTGCAACTCTTTCTACTCTAGCTTCTAAACTACGCGGGGTGCCAATCTCTGAGCTGGTGCTTGCTTGGGCAAGGTTGAGTGATGTTACATCATGTGGAGGGATGTCCTCCTTTACCTCCAGTCTCACTTGCTCTCCAGAGTTTCAAGATCTGAAAGGGAAGAGAGGATAAGGATAAGCGGTTAGTGGCAAGGATAGGCAGAGACAGATGAGTAACTGCTAAAAATAGCAGCCATTTGGCATATATAGGGCTGGATTTTGCCAGGTCCGAGGAGGCGGGTTTGAAGGCAGGTCAGGTGGGAAAGTTGCCAAAAAATGGCCTCGGGCTCCGATCCCGCCTCTGAGCAACTTTCCCAAATGCAGGCTTGCAGACACCGTTTCGGTCCCACCTCCAAGAGGCGGGATATGCCCTTAAGGCACTTAACAACCAATTATGTACCTCTATAATGCCATTTTGAGAGGCCTTTCAGAGTTTAACACATTTCCCGTGTGCTGCACGTCTCCCCTGGAATACGCCAGTTAATCCTAGCGGGCTCACAAGTGGATGCCTTATTAACAGCTGCAGCTCCACCATAAAAATGGAATTTTCAACAATGATCATTTGCAGGTGGCAGAACTTTCTTTTCTCAGGTCTGGGAGAACTTTTTGCAGGTCTACTGATTTTGGAAGTTTTGAAGCTGAGATCCATCTCCACTGTGACCTCCTGGGAAACCCCTCTCCCCACCTTGACTGAGCGCTTCCTTAACTGAGGTGTATA
Organism: Somniosus microcephalus; assembly: GCF_052327205.1. NCBI lineage: Eukaryota > Metazoa > Chordata > Chondrichthyes > Squaliformes > Somniosidae > Somniosus > Somniosus microcephalus. Next base: position 82,103,952 of record NC_140989.1, on the reverse strand, counting down.
CCTGCAGCATGGGAACCATTTATTTCCTTTCCTCCTGGACCTCAGATTCGGATGAAGACCAGCCGCGGCAGCAGCAGAACCGGGAATAACAGCAGCACCAACAGTAGGACCAACAACTGGAGTTCCAAGCTGCTACTCACCCACGTGAAGCTGCACAGGCCAGAAGATGCCAGCGCAGGGAAGGACGTCGCCGCAGGAGATACCCACAAAACAGGGTTTACAGACAAAGGATCAGCTACCTCAACATGACTGAGCAGCAGTGCCAAAGGAGGCTCAGACTTTCACAAGAGGTAATGGGTGACACCTCCGCAATGCTGCAGCAAGACCTGGAGCCCAGAGGAACGGGTGGACACCCCTTACCAGTGGCTGTCAAAGTCACCACCGCACTCAACATTTTTGCTTCAGGCTCATTCCAGGGATCAACAGCAGACATCAGCAGCGTCTCCCAAGCGGCCGCGCACACTTGCATCACACAGGTAACTGATGCCCTCTTTGCCAACGCGCAAAATTACATCAACTTCTCCAAGGATCAAGCAAGTGTAACCACGTGTGCAGTTGGATTTGCTAATCTGGCAGGCTTTCAAAGGGAGCAGGGCATCGTACACTGCACACATGTGACCCTGAAGGCACCCCAACACAATCCAGGTATTTTTGTCCAGGGCTTCCACTCCCTCAACATGCAGCTGGTGTGTAACCACAATAAGGAAATTTTGCATGTTTGCACCAAGTACCCCAGCAGTTGCCATGACTCCTTCATCCTGCGGCAGTCTAGTGTGCCTCTGCTCTTCAGTCCGCCAGACCAACTTTGCGGATGGCTACTTGGAGACAAGGGCTGTCCCCTGAAGACATGACTAATGACGCCGTTGAGGAGGCCATCCAATGAAGTTGAGGAGCGCTACAACTCCAGCCACATTTCCACCAGATCCATTATCGAGCAAACCATCGGCTTGCTGAAGATGCGATTCAGATGCCTTGATAGATCAGGTGGAGCCCTGCAGTAATCAGCAGCCAGGGTCTCCAGAATCATCGTGGTCTGCTGTGCACTTCACAACATGGCAGAGCATCATGGCTTGCAGCTGCCTGAGGTACAAGTGGCTCATCGCATAGCCTCCTCAGATGAGGAGGAGGAGGAGGAGGAGAAGGAGATCAACAACAAACAGCTTGCGGAGGCGCATCAACCAGCGGCAGCAGCAGCAGCAGCGAGAACATTGCTGCCCGGGATGCAAGGGATGGACTGATCTTGACAGCACCTTGCTGCACTTCAGGGGGCCCATGAGGACCCGTTTCTGCACTGGCAGTCCTACTCCAGAGGACTTCCATGAAGCTCTGGTTTCTCTGCTCAATAGCTGTCCATCGCTTCTCCAGGGATGTCAGTCTATTCTGAACAATGACCATGTTTTCAAGACTCTGGTGACTTAGCTCCTCCATGGCCATAGCCATCCTCTCCTCTTCCATAGCCATCCTTTCCACGGAGGCTGCCATCCTTTCCGTGGTGATGTGTTCATGCGCCAAAGCCTCCACAAAGGCTCTGCTCATGTTAGCGATGGACTCCTCCATCTGCTCCACACTCGCAGTGACCCTGGAGACAAAACCTGCCAGAGACTCCTGCACCTGTTCCTGGAGTTCCAGCACCGCTCTCCTTCTGGATGGACACAGAGGCGTAGGGTCAACATGCAGCTGAGCTGAGCTGGGAGTGCTCTGCGCCCTCCAATGAGGACTCTCCACTGCTGTCCCTGTCTCCACCATCTGCTGATGCTCACTTGTGAGCTGTGATATACCAGGTGACAACACTACTCTATGTCCCGAAGGTCCCACCGAGGTGTGAGTGTCTGCGCTGGTGCTGGGTGCGCATAATTCTGGTGACGCTGCACCCTCAGAGGCTGCAGCTTCCTCTCATAGAGTCATAGTCAGAGAGTCATAGAGTTATACGCACAGAAAGAGGCCCTTCGGCCCATCGTGTCTGCGCCGGCCATCAAGCCCTGTCTATTCTAATCCCATTTTCCAGCACTTGGTCCGTAGCCTTGTATGCTATGGCATTTCAAGTGCTGATCTAAATGCTTCTTGAATGTTGTGAGGGTTCCTGCCTCTACCACCCTTTCAGGCAGTGAGTTCCAGATTCCAACGACCCTCTGGGTGAAAAAGTTTTTCCTCAAATCTCCTCTAAACTTCCTGCCCCTTACATTGAAACTATGCCCCCTGGTTATTGACCCCTCTACTAAGGGGAAAGGTTCCTTTCTATCTACCCTATCTATGCCCCTCATAATTTTGTACACCTCAATCAGACCCCCCTTAGCCTTCTCTGCTCTAAGGAAAACAACCCCAGCCTGTCCAGTCTCTATTCATAGCTGAAGCGCTCCAGCCCAGGTAACATCCTGGTGAATCTCCTTTGCACCCTCTCCAATGCAATCACATCCTTCCTATAGTGTGGCGACCAGAACTGCACACAGTATTCCAGCTGTGGCCTAACTAACGTTTTCTACAGCTCCATCAAACCCTCAATGCTCTTATATTCTATGCCTCGGCTAATGAAGGCAAGTATTCCATATGCCTTTCTAACCACCTTATCTACCTGTCCTGCTGCCTTCAAGGATCTATGTACATGCACACCAAGGTCCCTCTGATCCTGTCCTCCCTAGGGTCCTACCATTCATTGTGTATTCCCTTGCCTTGTTAGTCCTCCCAAAATGCATCTCCTCACACTTTTCAGGGTTAAATTCCATTTGCCACTGTTCTGCCCATTTAACCAACCCATCTATATCGTCCTGTAGCCTCCTCGCTATTTACCACTCCACCAATTTTTGTGTCATCTGCGAACTTACTGATCATACCTCCTACATTTATATCTAAATCATTAATGTACACTACAAACAGCAAGGGACCTAGCACCGATCCCTGCGGTACACCACTGGACACAGGCTTCCAGTCACAAAAACAACCATCACCCTCTGCCTCCTGTCACTAAGCCAATTTTGGATCCAATGTGCCAAATTGCCCTGGATCCCATGGGTTCTTACCTTCTTGTAGTCTCCCATGTGGGACTTTGTCAAAAGCCTTACTGAAGTCCATGCAGACTACATCAACTACACCACACTCAACCACACACCTCGTCACCCCCTTGAAAAATTCAATCAAATTGGTTAGACATGATCTCCCCATGACAAAGCCATGCTGACTATCCTTGATTAATGCTTGCCTCTCCAAGTGGAGACTAATTTTGTCACTCAGAATTTTTTCCAATAATTTCCCTACCACTGATGTTAGGCTCACTGGCCTGTAATTCCCTGGTTTATCCCTACTACCTTTCTTGAATAATGGTACTACGTTAGCTGTTCTCCAGTCCTCTGGCACCTCCCCTGTGGCCAGAGAGGTTCTGAAAATTTGTGTCAGAGCCCCTGCCATCTCCTCCCTTGCCTTACACAGCAGCCTGGGATACATCTCATCTGGGCCTGGGGATTTATCCACTTTTAAGCCCACTAAAACCGCTAGTACTGCCTCCCTCTCAATACTAATTTGTTCAAGTATATCACAATCCCCCTGTCTGATTTCTATGCCTACATCGTCCTTCTCCATAGTGAACACAGATGCAAAATATTCATTTAAAACGTCACGTACATCTTCCGGCTCTATACACAGATTGCCACTTTGGTCCCTAATGGGCCCTACTCTTTCCCTGGTTATCCTCTTGCCCTTAATATACTTATAAAACACCTTTAGATTTTCCTTTATTTTGCCCGCCAGTGTTTTTTCATGCCCTCTCTTCGCTCTCCTAATTTATTTTTTAAGTACCCCCCTGCACTTTCGATACTCCTCTAGGGCTTCCACTGTTTTTAGTCCTTTGTATCTGCCAAAAGCCTCCCTTTTTTTCCTAATTCATTCTTGTATATCCCTTGACATCCAGGGTTCCCTGGGCTTTTTGATCCCACCCTTGACCTTTACGGGAACATGTTGGCTTTATACTCTCTCTATTTCCTTTCTGAAAGACTCCCACTGCTCTGATGTGGATTTTCCTACAAGAAGCTGATCCCAGTCCACTTTGGCCAGATCCTGCCTTATCATATTAAAGTCGGCCTTCCCCCAATTTAGAACCTTTATTTCCGGTCCATCTTTGTCCTTTTCCATGACTACCTTAAATCTCACTGAATTGTGGTCACTGTCACCAAAATGCTCTCCTACTGACACTTCTAAGCACTTGCCTGGCTACATTCCCTGAGGAGTCTTGTGGCTCAGGCTGTTCCTCCTGGACAGTGGGAAGGGGGGCTGTCGATGGTCCTGTGGGGGAGTAAAGGAGTTAGACCTGTGAGATAAACGTTGCATGCACATGGAATTGTGCAGATGATCATAAGTCAATCTGTTAGAGCATCAGAATCAATATCAGTCACTCATGCAATGTCAATGAGAGAGATGAAAAACTATTCTGTCACCAGCTTGCTCTGATGCGTCCGTCTGACCGTCCCCCACTTGCGCATCCTCCGCGGTTCCCACAATCTCAAGGGCCACCTCCTCTGCGTTGGTGAGCTGAGCTATTGAGGGTGGCCCTTCTCCTGTCTTCACCCTTTCCCACTTATTGTGGGCTCTCTTTTCCTGCATTGAGGGACACAAGCGGGGTTTGAGTGAGAATGAAGGAGTGAGTGTAGAGAATCCATAGCATAGGAGGACACAAAGATTGAGTGAGGTCCCAAGACCAAGGGCCCTCCCTGTGTGTTGTAAGTTGTTGCCATAGCATAACAGTGATAGGGAGTGTGAGGGCTGCATAGTCGAATAGTTAAGTGAATGTGTACATAGAGAGAGAGGGAGTGGTTAAGGGTGCAGGGATGTAAGGGTCAAGTGGGATGTAGAGGAGGAGGTTGACAAAGCAGAGTGCTGGTGATGAGAGGTGATGGGTAGCAGATTGAGGGTCATGATGATGTCATACTCACTTTTCCTGTGCGGAGAAGCTCATTAAACCTCTTTCTGCACTGCAGCCAGGTTCTGCTGTACATAGATCTTGCACTGACCTCCTGTGCCACTTGCAGCCACATGGCTTTGGTCTGCTGGGAAGGTTTTTGTTGTGTATGTACCTTTAAGAGAATAACTGGTCTCAGACTGCAATACCGGCAGCGACCACCCCTGTATAAAAGGCGCTAGAGAGCCTCTGTTGGTTAGATTCGTTTATGCCTTCCACCAGTAAAGATCGTTTTGTTTTCTCTCCTGCTAGTCCGTGTCTCAATCATTCACGGACTTAACACTGGCGACGAGGTAGAAAGAACTTGCCTGCAAATCAGCAGCAGCTCCGACGACGTTGAAGGTCGGAAGAAGAAAAAAAAATAGAGTCCATTGAAACTCGAGGAACGGGCGTCGACCGTCAATCATCGGGTTCAAGGCTTTGCAGGAGAGACTGTCCAGAGCCAGGCTGGGTTCCTCGGTCCGTGGTTTCCCAGCTAATCGGGCTGGTGGCAGGTAGTGCTCTGATCCTTCCTGGGCTGCAACGGGGCCGGGCAGCGAGTCGGGAAGCAAGGAGAGAGAGAGAGGGTGGAGCATACAGGACGCGGCCGGTGTTTCGAAGCTGGGCAGCGTTCGGACCTCAGAAGAGGGAGGGAAGTGTTCCAGAGGGTCCGCTCCACGACGGGAAAATAATAAAAGAAAAAGAATACGCGCAAGAAACCATGGAAAGCAGCGCTAACAACAGCGGGGGAAGAAGGAAAAGCGCGGGAGGTGCCATTTTGTTAAATCAGATAAGAAGGCAAAGCGCGGGAGGTGCCATTTTAGATTTGCAAGATGCCGAAGACTGGCTGTATCACTGCTTTTGATAATACATTAGAGGACTGGACCACGTATGTGGAAAGAGTCGAGGTATATTTCGAGGCAAATGAAATAGCGGAGGGGAAAAAGGCATCAATATTGCTAAACATAATGGGCGCTAGAACGTACGGCCTATTGCGGGATCTGATTACTCCAGCCAAACCAAAGGCGAAGAGTTTTAACGAAATTGTTGCTGTTCTACAGGAGCACTTAAACCCTGCACCGCTGTTGATAGCAGAAAGATTTAAATTCCACAGGAGAACTCAGCACAAAGATGAGAGCAATGCTGAGTATCTTACAGAACTACGCAAGCTATCAAAGCACTGCCAGTTCGGAGCAGGACTGGCAGATACCCTACGGGACAAATTTGTCTGTGGACTCTTGAGTGAAGGAACACAGAAGAAGTTACTCACAGAAAAAGAGCTGACGCTAGATAAGGCTTTCAGCGTGGCAGTATCGTATGAAGCAGCAGCCAGGGGAGCTGCAGAAATTCAACAAAAACCACAGGAATACGGCACCCACGAAATGACACGGGGATTTGCAAAATGTTATCGCTGTGGCAGAACTAACCATGACCAGAAGGACTGCTGGTCCAAAGACAAAATATACAGACAATGCGGGAAGATTGGACATATTGCACGAGTTTGTAGGTCTGGGAAGAAGACCAGCGACAACAAAAAGGCTACTAAGGAACCGTACAAGAAAGTACAAAAGATGACGGACAGTAGTTCCGAAGACCAGATCAGCGATAGTGAATCCGAGAACAGGAGATTAAGCTGTCTCAAACTTCACAATGTAATCGCAAAAGAGGATCACCGAACCATTTGGGTCACCCTCACGATAGCAGGGTCCCAAGTTAAAATGGAATTGGATACAGGATCAGCGCTAACCGTCATGAATCGATGAGACTATGAGCGGCTATTTTCACACATACCCTTGAGAGAGACATCCATCGTCTTGACGACGTATACGGGGCAAAAAGTATACCCCAGAGGAAAAATAAGGGTGCCTGTCGAATACAATGGCAAGAAAATACGGAAATTGTATCTCTACATACTGCCAAATGGTGGACCACCGTTATTGGGACAGGAATGGATCAGGAAGATAAACTTAGATTGGCATTCCATTTATGCAATGACGGTGGACGGTAAAAAAGATGAAGACGTCACTCCTGGACGATTGTCAACAATCTTAGCTAACGCCAAAGAGGTATTTCAACAAGAACTGGGCACGCTTAAAGGCGTAACTGCCTCGTTAAAAATAGAAGAGAATGCAGTTCCCAAGTTTTTCAAAGCGAGACCGGTACCATATGCAATTCGTCCAGCCGTCGAGGCAGAGCTGGAGAATCTGGAGAAGGCGGGCGTGTTGTCTAAGGTCGACTGGAGCGAGTGGGCGACACCCATCGTTCCTGTCATGAAAAAAACGTTAAGCAATAAGTCCGGAGAGCCAAGGAAGATTCGCATCTGTGGGGATTTCAAGGTGACGGTGAACCCTGTCCTTCACACAGTACAATATCCTCTTCCAAGGATAGAAGACATCTTCACCTCACTGTCTGGAGGGAAGCGTTTTACAAAAATTGACCTGGCACAAGCATATTTGCAGATGGAGGTTGAAGAGTCCTCTAGGAAGTATCTCATGATAAACACTCACAAAGGTCTTTACCAATATCATCGATTGGTATTCGGAGTAGCATCGGCTCCGGCGATAGGGCAAACAGCGATGGAACAAATCCGGCAAGGGATTCCGGGGACTCAGTGTTACTTGGACGACATCCTTGTAACAGGTGAAGATGACAGTGAACACCTTAACAACCTAGAACAGGTGCTCACTAGACTACGGGAACATGGGCTGCGAGCCAACCGCCCCAAGTGCGAATTGTTTAAGAAACAGATATCGTATTGTGGCCACGTGATTGATGAAGAGGGGTTACATAAGTCCCCTGACAAAATTGAAGCAGTTGTTAAGGCCCCAGCACCTGAAAATGTGTCGCAACTGAGGTCATTCCTCGGGTTGGTGAATTACTATCATAAGTTTTTGCCGAATTTGTCGACAATTCTGCATCCACTGAACGCCCTGCTACGAACGGGGGTAGCATGGAAATGGAGCGATGATTGTAAACGTGCTTTTCAGAAGAGTAAGGACTTAATCACTTCGAGGGAAGTATTGGCTCACTACAACCCAGCATTGCCAATCAGGCTGGCGTGTGATGCGTCTCCCTACGGCATTGGGGCGGTACTGTCACATAACTTCCTTAATGGTTTGGAGAGGCCGATAGCTTTTGCGTCACGCTCGTTAACTTCTGCCGAGCGTAACTACGCCCAGATTGACAGAGAGGCCCTCAGCCTAGTGTGGGGGGTGAAGAAGTTCAATCACTATCTGCATGGTCAAAAATTTACTCTACTAACCGATCATCAACCTCTTGTCTCCATTTTCAACCCTCAGAAGGGCGTACCGATAATGACAGCACAACGGCTGCAGAGATGGTCCCTTTTCCTAGGGGCACACCAATATGACATCGAGTACAGGGGAACTAAACAGCATGGAAATGCTGATGGATTGTCACGTCTACCGTTGCCGACGGTGGAAGAAGAAGACCTTGCAGTGGATCCAATGGAGTTATTCCACTCGACCATAGTCGAATGTCTCCCTGTGACGAATGCAAACATAGAAAAGGAAACACGGAATGACCCGACACTATCACGGGTCTGTGATTTAACGGTGAAGGGATGGCCAGCACATGGCGAACCACTGCTGCCAGCATTTTCGCCAAGAAGAGAACAGCTGTCAGTGTGCAGAGCAACCTTGATGTGTGGATCCAGAGTAGTAATTCCACCTAAGTTGACAGATAGAGTGCTCAATGAGCTTCATGAGGGTCATCTGGGTGGGGTAAAAATGAAGAGCTTAGCCAGAGCATTTGTGTGGTGGCCGGGAATCGATAGAGAAATCGAAGAGATGACCAAGAGCTGTGCAGGATGCCAGAAGGTCCAAAACGCCCCACCACAAGCTCCTCTGCATCCATGGGAGTGGCCCTCATCTCCATGGCAAAGGGTGCACATTGATTTTGCTGGTCCCTTCATGGACTCGATGTTTTTAATTGCGGTGGATGCACATTCAAAGTGGCCAGATGTAATAAAAATGTCCTCAACCACCACGGAAAAAACAATCGCAGTTTTACGACGCATATTCGCCAGGAATGGGCTGCCTGAACAGATTTGCTCTGACAATGGACCACAGTTTGTGCCTGAAGAGTTCCGGAGGTTCTTAAAGAACAATGGTGTTAAGCATTACACATCTGCCCCATATCATCCAGCCACTAATGGATTGGCCGAGAGGTTTGTCCAAACATTCAAGAAGGCTATCAAGGCAATGTGTAATGAAGATATACCCCTACAACACAAGGTGGACAACTTCTTGTTTGCCTACCGGAATGCGACACATGCGGTTACCAACCAAACTCCAGCCATGATGTTCTTCAATCGAAGACTACGATGCCGCTTGGATTTGGTTAAGCCAAACGTCCGAAGAGATGTGGAGAACAGGCAGTTTCAGAATATGAATGAAAGGCCGACCAGGAGTTTTAAGATAGGTCAACCAGTTTTGGCCCGGGACTACCGCACTGAGAAATGGCAGCCAGGAACGATCTGTACACGACAAGGACCTCTCATGTATACCGTGGACGTTGGGGAGAGCATTGTAAGACGCCATGCTGACCAGACTCTAGAGTCACTGGAAAACGTCAACTCCACACCATGATCTGATACACCTGGTAATGAAATCGACGTTCCAATTGCAGCTACCGCAGAACCGGTAATATTGGAAGCAGATGAACCAAACAACGACATTGATCCCGACTCAACATTGCCAGAAGAACCTGATACTCTAAAGGGGCGTTATCCAGACAGAATCAGGAAGCCTCCTCAAAGACTGAACTTATAATTGCTTAAACTTAACCAATGTATCTAGCAACAGTAATTGTGATTGTAATTCGTTATCATTAGTGTTAAATGAATGTTATGTACTGTTTATCTAAAAGGGGAGGAATTGTGTATGTACCTTTAAGAGAATAACTGGTCTCAGACTGCAATACCGGCAGTGACCACCCCTGTATAAAAGGCGCTAGAGAGCCTCTGTTGGTTAGATTCGTTTATGCCTTCCACCAGTAAAGATCGTTTTGTTTTCTCTCCTGCTAGTCCGTGTCTCAATCATTCACGGACTTAACAGTTTTTTCCTCCCAGAGGAAGGAAACAGCACTTCTTCTGAGCTCTGGCTCCCGCCACCAGAGCTTGGAGAAAGTCCTCATCAAAGCGTACTTGGGCCTTTAGCTTGACATCTGTGTAAAAGAAATCCCTCAGAAATGTCTCCAAAAAAAGTTGTAAAGCAGAAAATGAACCAAGGCTGCTTGCAGGCTGGATTTTAATTGGGCCGTGGAGTCGGCCTTGGAGGCGTCTGGGGGTTTAAAATCCCAAAATCAGGGATCCCGACCCCATCCCGCCCCAACCCGCCTCCATGGGGGAAAGCAGGGACAGGGTACTGAATTTGGATGATCAGCCATGATCTCATTGAATGGCGGAGCAGGCTCAAGAGGCCGAATGGCCTACTGCTGCTCCTATCTTCTATGTTTCTATGCCAGTTTCAAAGGAGGTGGGTACCCGCCCCGCACTGGGACCTGCCTCCCCTAGGCGGGAAGGGGATTAGTGCCAATTAACTGCCTGTTAACAGGTAGTTAACAGGCAGTTTTTAGCCTAATCCCTATTTTCATTGTTGAAATGTGTGATTCCCGATGGCTCCAAACCACGCCAAGTTAGCGAGGCGATGAAGGGCTTGGAGTGGTCGAGATGTCCGGTGTTCAGGTGAGTGATGGGTGCATGAGTGCAGAGGTAAGTGTGTTTGGTCTGTGTAAAGTGTTTAAAGAAGTTCTACTAAGCTTTACTTACCTTTACAGCCTTCCTTCCTTCAGGTCTCGGGAGTCCCTCATCTCACCAGCACAGAAAGCAGAATGGCCGCCAGCTGTCAAAATCTGCAGCATTCAGCTTTCTGTTCCGGGGAGACCTCTAAGTCATCCTGAGAGGGAGGAATTAACCTGGAGTACAGATTGTCAGTGTTTGACAGCTTCAAATAGCTGTGAAATGCTGATATTTCATGTGTCAAAAGGTCTTGACAAATGAAATTTCAATCTGTGACGTCACCTGTTGCCGGGTGGCCCTTAATTGGCTTGCTGAGCCCGCTGGGTGGGCTCAACAAGGTCAATCAAGTCAAAATCACGTGGGTTGGCTAGAACTTGATGGAGGCGGGTCTACAACCCCAAAAGTTGTTGTCCCGCCTCCTACCCACCTCCTCAATGAAAATCTAGCCCATAGCATTGTTTCTTTATCAGCGCTGGGTCAAAATCCTGGAATTCCTTACCTAATACCAGGATGGGGTGACCATCTTCACAGAGACTACAATGGTTCAAGAAGATGTTCCATCACTCCCATATCAGGACAACGAAGGATGGGCAATAACAATGCAGCTTGCATTGTCCCCCACATACTGGAAATAAATACAAAAATGGCAGCTCCACCTTACTTACACAGGGCTTGGGCCAAATTTGGATAATGTATAGAGGATGGTGTTTTTGCAACTGGGCTTTCTTAAAATCCCAGCCTTAAGCAAAATCCAATAAGACTTTGCCCTTAGTTTATAATCCTTCCTTGTGCAGTTTTATCACAGTGAGGGCATACATCACCACCATGGATTATAAATTCACTTTTACAGTTGTTAGTCTAGGAAATAGAATCTAATTTTGATTTTTAAAGAGCCTTGAGAGTACATTGTATCCAAGTTATGCACAATAGTACAAAACAAACTGTATAGGTAACAAAAACTAAAACTGGTAATTATTTTAAAAGTTTTGTATCTAGCATTCATCTGTGGTCTTATGCCTACTAAAGGTCTCACACCCTCAAGGTCCTGCTTTTTAATTTAGCACATTATTCTCTTAGCAGGACCTCTTTCCTGTTCTTTCCTATGTCATTGGTTTCAACATGGATCATGACAACTGATGCTTCCCCCTCCCCTTCCAACTTCATTTCCAGCTGCTTGGAAGGATCCCTTACCCTGGCATCGGGCAGGCAACACACCCTCCTAGACTCTAAACTGCAGAGGATACCCTCTGTCCCCTAATAATTGAATCCCCTAAGACTGCAATGTTTGTATTCTGCTCCTCCCCTTGAATTGTCTCCTACTCCACAGTGCCTTAGTTAGCATTCTGGCCATCCTCCCTACAACTTTCTTCCTCATGCCCACAGGTAGCACATAATACCTGTTGGACAAGACCAGGTTCTGCGGTTCCTCCTCTGCTTCCACGAGGATCCCCCTACCCTGTTGACTGTCAGTCACACACTTCTTTTCCTGTACTTTTCTTTGTATGTGGTGTGAATGTGTTCTGGAGTAAACTATCCAGATATTCCTCCCGTCTCTTTTGTGTTGGAGTGGCTCATCACCGACAAATTTCTTGATGGGGTCTTCCACCTGGGATGGCTAGAAAAGAGGGTCCCATGAATTTAGCAGTGGGACCAATGCCTGTGCAGATTGAGTGCAGGCCATCCCACAGCTAAATTGGCATGCTTTGAGCTCATTTAACACTCGAAATACGGGCACCATGCATGCCAATTTCTACCATTATCACTTTGTTGTGCCTTTTGCCAAACATGAGCATGATGCCATGTAAGGTTTTCTTAAGATATATTATAAATGTCACTGAGGTAACAAGACTGAGTGTAATACACAAAGTAAAACATTTGTGTGAAGTTGCTGTACTATTCAAACTGTAGCATTGTATAAAACAGGGCAAAGTTTTGTAAAGTTCTAACACTAGGTAATGTTGATTGAAGGCAAGTGTCTTTGTGCTGTTAATTATTATTGTTTTCAAACATTATTCACTCTTTGTATAGAACCCCATGGTTGACAGCTCTGGTTGAACTTAGTCCTGGAAGTTTCATCACATGATCTCCCGACTTTATTCCCATTGTTGAGATACCGCGGCAAATGTGGGAGTCGAGACCAGAGTTGGTGGAACACAACTGCTTTAATTTACATCATGGCAAAAACAAGTGCTTAAAAAGCCCGCGCAACCACTTAAATACTCCCCAGACAGGAAGTGCTCCTGGCAGCCTGTCCCTGCGGGAAACAAGCTGCCGGAGGAAAGGGCCCACGGCTAGGGATGGCTGCTGCTGGCAGTGTGCCTGCGTAAACTGTCCGTGCCGCCGTGAGCGGATTATGTCCAATGGTGGCATGTCGCCACAGCCTCCGCCGGGCTTGGGGGCGATGTGGAGGGGCGAGGCCCAAGGGCTGCTGGAGCGGCGGATGATGCCGAGTTGCTCCATGGTGGTGAACTCGGCCCGCGCGATTTCCAGCTTGGCCAGGTCGAGTCTGCGGGCATGGGCAGCGACTGGGGGGCCGGTGGTGGGGATATAGTGCTCCACACCGTGTTTGGCGGCTTTGGCCAAAAAGGTCGGGTTAGTGAGGGCGGGAAACTCGGCTAGTAGTGCCGAGTAGTCGTCCGTGGCTCTGGCGAGGCAGTAGGTCGTCAGGCCAGCCGAACGGGCTGGGGTGACTGCGCCAGGGATGGGGGCCATAGTGTTAATGTCGACGAGGCGGTGCCTCGGAATGTCGACAAGGAGGCCATGGGCGCATAGGAAGTCGGCGCCGATGAGTGGACAGAGGACCTTGGCTATGAGGAACTCCCAGCGATAGCGGCGGCCTGCGAGGTCGAGCGTGACCATGCGGGTGCTGTATGTGCGGATGTCAGAGCCATTGGCTGCAGCCAGCGTAACACCCCGTGCACCGCGTTGGATTTTGAGGGCGGAGGTGGGGGTGATGCTGTGCTGGGCTCCTGTGTCGCACAGGAATCGGCGGTTGGTGCTGTCGTCAGTGACGTACAGTAGGGGCCCCTTTTGCCCCACGGCCATCGTGGGGGCCGGTGCGGGGAGGGGTTTGAAAGTGCACGGTGGTGTGCAGCATTGGGCCCTAGTGCCAAAACGGGTGTGGTAGTAGCAGTGACCTGGAGTGGAAGGACGGTCGGGCCTAGTGAGCCGGGGGGACCGCGTGGTCGTTGCCGTGAGGTCGGGCGCGACGTCGCGGGCGGTCTGCGCGGAGAGCAGCCGGTCAGCCTTTTCAGCTATCTCGTTCAGGTCCATGGAGCCAGACTCCACAATGAGCGGGCGGATGCTGGTGGGGAGCTGCCGAACGAAAAGCGTGCGAAAGAGGGCGCCGGGTTTTTTGTCGTCCGAGAGGGACAGCATGTGGGAAAGCAGGTCTGATGGTGAAGCATCACCAAGGCCTGGGAGGTCGAGGAGTTGGCAGTTGCGCTGGTAGGAGGACGCCTGAAATTTTTTAAGGAGCGCGGCCTTCAGATGTTCGTACTTGCCTTCCTCTGGTGGATCCTGCAGCGCTGCCCAAACCTTAGGGACTGTGGCACAGGTGAGAGAGGCGACGAGGTAGTCGTACTTCGTGGCGTCGACTGTAATGCTTCTCAGCCGGAATTTGGACTCGGCTTGAACGAACCAGGCCTCGGCCAGGTTCTCCCAAAAGTCTGGTAGTTTAACCATGACTGCGTTTGTATCCGCCATGCTAGCTTAGGATTCGTCCTGAGTGTCGGGGTCACCAGTGTTGAGATACCGCGGCAAACGTGGGAGTCGAGACCAGAGTTGGTGGAACACAACTGCTTTAATTTACATCATGGCAAAAACAAGTGCTTAAAAAGCCCGTGCAACCACTTAAATACTCCCCAGACAGGAAGTGCTCCCGGCAGCCTGTCCCTGCGGGAAACAAGCTGCCGGAGGAAAGGGCCCACGGCTAGGGACGGCTGCTGCCGGCAGTGCGCCTGCGTAAACTGTCCGTGCCGCCGTGAGCGGATTATGTCCAATGGTGGCATGTCGCCACACCGTATTCAATATTTTTATAACTAACAAATGAATGTGTTCAAAGAAAGTGAAGAAAGCAAACAATTTTTTAATGCCTATTGATTTTTCTCCATGGTTGCTTGCAGCCATGTCCAGGAGATTAATCTTTAATTACTGGGAACTCCCGGACAATCCTGGAGGGTTGTCAACGCTGGTGTAGATTGAAAGCAGATGAGGCTTTAAGATCCATGAAGCAAGTGTATATAAAATGTGCATGTATGGCAATCAGTAGTCGTGCCCCAAGTGCTTGCAAGCTTCAACTGAGCATTCAAAATGTGCTGGACACGTGGAGGAAAATAAATATTGTGCTAATTCAATCTGCAGAATGGAATGAGTCATTATAACTACAACAATCCTTCAGACATCAGCCAGGGAATACTGTGTGGGCATTATTACTGGGTATCATACTGCAGGAAAGTGCAGCCGTTGCAATCTGTAGCCCTGGGATATACCGCTGAAAGGAATACATTGAATGAGGTTCTGAGCAATAAATAAATAGCCATTCAATTGTATCTAAGGGACTACCTGAAAAAAGATTGCCTGAAGAGTTTTATGGAAACTGTTAATTGAAATTAAATTAAAAATCCTTATTAGCATGTTCCATATTACAAAATAGTGGAGCCTATTTGTTATCACACTATTTGTTGGAGTAAGTGGTTTATTTTTTAATCTCTTCTCAGTTTACCAAAAAAGGATTTTTTTCCTCAGTGGTCAATGCATGGAACTATTATACATCTAGACCCTGCATTTGAATTGCAGCACTGTACTCAGCAAGCTTTGTCTACATTAGTGCCTTGTTTAACCTGAGAGTATAGGGATTTCACAGTGGCTGATCACAAATCATTAAAAGTAGCAACACAAGTTAACAAAGCCATAAAAAGTGCCAACAAAGCACTGGGGTTCATTTCTAGTGGAATAGAATTCAAAAGCAGAGAAGTTATGTTAAATATATATAGAACCTTGGTTAGATCACACTTAGAATACTGTGCACAGTTCTGGTCTTCATATTAAAACAAATGGATAGAAAACTGGCTACAGAACAGGAAACAGAGAGTTGGAGATAAGGGTAGCTACTCAGACTGGCGAAAGGTAGGATGTGGTGTTCCACAAGGGTCAGTGCTTGGACCACTGTTGTTCACAATTTACATAAATGATTTGGAGTCAGGGATCAGAAGTACAATTTCCAGTGATCAAAAGCTTGGTGGAAGAGATGGGTTTCGAGAAGGAAGAAAGAGCGGCAGGGACCCTAAACTCTGGATCTCCCTCCTTAAACCTCTCCGCCTCTCTACCTCTCTCTCCTCCTTTAAAACGCTCCTTAAAACCAACCTCTTTGACCAAGCTTTTGGTCACCTGTCCTAATATCTCCTAATGTGGCTTGGTGCCAAATTTTGTTTGATAACGCTCCTGTGAAGCGCCTTGGGCCCAATGTTCTCTTTAAGCTGCGCAGCTCCCGCGCAGCCGGCTCATCGGCTTTTAAACAGGAAGAACCCTGAATGCCCCTTAAAGGGGATGCACACCCAAAAAAAAATTAAGGGAACATTTCTTGGGACATTTAACTATGTTAAAGGCACTATATAAATGCAAGCTGTTGTTGTTGTAGAGAGGGAGTTCCAGAGAGTGCAGCAGAGATGACTGACTGTATTACAACTAATAATAGGATGGAGTCAGGGCTGTTTGCACAAAAGATCAGAATGAAAGGGCTGGAGGAGATGGAAGGGGATGAAAGGTAGACAAACTTCTAAGTGTGGGGCAAAGTTGTGGAGGGACTTGTAGATGATGAGAAGATTTTAAACTCAATATGTTGGGGGCTTGGAGTAGGTGTAGGCCAGCGATGGTGGAAACAATGGGCAAATGGATTGTGAGTGATGAAGTTAATGGAGGTGAGAGGTGACAGAGATGTGAATAGGGGTTTTGGCAGCAATGGGTGTAAGGCAAGGACAGAGGCAAGCCATGTTGTGAAAGTAAAAGTGAGAAGTCATGTTGATGGGTAAGTTATGGGGTTTGAAGCTCATCTCTGTAACAGAACATCAAATCTGCGTTCAGTCAGATTTGGTCGGAGCAAGCAGCTGAGGAGGGGCAGCAACCGAAGTGCAGAGTTTTTTGTGATGGCCAAAAACAATGACATTGGTCCTTCCCATGTTCAATTGTAGAAAGTTTAGGTTCATCCACAATGATGTCAGAAAGACAGTCTGCTTACAGAGGTAATTAAGGGAAATGGACAGATTGAGCTGGGTGTTGTCAGCACACATATGGAAGCTGATCCCATGCTTGCAGATGGGTGGCACAGAGATGAGGAAAAGGAGTGGGTCAGTGGGTCAAGGATAGATCATTGGGGAACTCTAGAAGTGAATGTGTGAGAGTGGAAGGAGAAACCATTGCTAGAGATGCACTGGTTGCATTGGTACAGGTGGGAGTAAAATCGCACAAGAACAGTCCAATGGAAGAGATCACAGTGGAAAATGAACTGAGGAAATTATGTCTTAATCAGTAGATTAAAGGTTTTTTTCTTTCATAGTGAGTCTGGTTGTGTGTGGTTATTGGGGGGTGGGGGGGGGGCGATGCACACTCAGACCACATAGGGCTTAAAGGACAAGTCTCATCTGGTTGGGAAGCACTGCATATAATGGTTCAATCCATGGAGCAGCTAGAAGATGCTTTTGTGCAGTGCCCTTCACTTCCCTTCCCCCATTAAATGATCCTGAGTTTAAGGAGGATCTCCTGACTAATGCACAAATTGATACAGTAAGGTAATCACACCCTATCATCACATACGTTCAAGATTGCAAATGGAGATTTTTACAAGACAATACAGCCCCCTTAATAACATTACTTGCTCAGGACAACATTCAGTGCAACAGTTCCAACAGTCTGTATAGGTGGCTTGCCAGAAACAGGCTATGAACAGTTAATGGAGATTAATTATTTCAACTGTGTAACTATGTTCAATGGGAACTTAACTGAGACTGTCAGAACTCAAAACTGTTACACTCATTAGTTAGAGCAGAGACTTGGTCCAAATTCATGTCCAGAGGCAAATGGCCACAGCAGTGTTCAAATGCCCTGAGCTGTTGAAGTCACTCAGCATGGATACTTTTCTGACAATGGGCCATATTTTGCGACCCCTATAGGTGTGTACGAGGTGTGTACCCGCTTGTAGGGGCCGCGCAAGTTCCGGGTTTAGGCATGTGAAGTACATGCGCTAAAACCCGGAACTTACGATCTGTCAAGAATCCTCTTGACAGATCCTCCGCATCCCTGGGAGAAGGGCCTCTGCGGGTGGAGAGTTGCGCTAATTGCCCAACTTCCGCCCTCTGAATGCCTGTGAAATTCTTGCGCCTGGTAAAAGCAGGCGTAAGGCCTGCTTTTACCAGCATAAGAGTTTAAAAAAATAAAAAATAAAAATTTTATCACCCATTTATACATTAAAAACCCTGTCCAATAAGGTAAGATTATTTTTAGCCCAAGTAAAGCATGTAAAGAAATTGTTTTCAAAAATTAAATTTTCGTTTAAAATATTTAATTAAATGGCATTTTAATTAATTTGAAATATGTAATTAAAAAAAAAATTATTTCAAGTGTTCGTGTAATTTTTAAGTGATCCCCATTCATACTTATGGGGATTAAGTATGAATGGGGATTCCCTCCTTTTATTGGTTGGTCAGGCCCACATGATCCCAGGGGCGCTTGCAAACCGCATGCGCCCATAGAAACATAGAAGATAGGAGCGGGAGTAGGCCATTCGGCCCCTCGAGCCTGCTCCGCCATTCAATGAGATCTTGGCTGACCATCCAAATTCAGTACCCTGTCCCTGTCTTCTCCCCATATCCCTTGATCCCATTAGCCTTAATATATATATCTAACTCCTTCTTGAATATATTTAATGAATTGGCCTCAACTGCCTTCTGTGGTAGAGAATCCCACAGGTTCACCACTCTCTGGGTGAAGAAGTTCCTCCTCATCTCTGTCCAAAATGGCTTACCCCTTATCCTTAGATTGTGACCCCTGGTTCTGGACTCCCCGGCCATCGGGAACATCCTTCCTGCATTTAGTCTGTCTAGTCCTGTTAGAATTTTATAAGTTTCAATGAGATCTCCTCTCATTCTTCTAAACTCCAGCGAGTATAAGCCCAATCGACCTAATCTCTCCTCATACGTCATTCCTGCCATCCCAAGTATCAGTCTGGTGAATCTTCACTGCACTCCCTCCATGGCAAGAACATCCTTCCTCAGATAAAGCGACCAGAACTGCACACAATACTCAAGATGTGATCTCACCAAGGCCCTGTACAACTGCAGCAAGACATCCTCGCTCCTGTACTCGAACCCTCTCACTACGAAGGCCAACATACCATTTGCCTTCTTAACCGCCTGCTGCACCTGCATACTTACTTTCAGCGACTGGTGCACAAGAACACCCAGGTCTCGTTGCACTTCCGCTTCTCCCCTGGGATAGGTGGGCCTCTGCCCGCGTGTACCCAGAGAGGCCCAGGATCGCAAGCCTCCATACTTCCCAGGCCACCAGGTAAATGTGTAGATTTTTTACAAGCCTCCAATCGCAAATTGTAAGTTCACTAGCTGTTTAATACATTTGATTTTGTAGAAGGCTTGTTGAATGTCCTTGAGGTATTATGCACTCCAGATGTAGGCCCAGCAGGTTATTGAAATCATCTCATTGATATCCGATTGCTCAACAGTAATGTGCAGTCCACTCTCACCTATCAGTATACTTGTTAGATTGTTCATCTGAAAAGATCTCTCGGTTTAACCTTAGAGAAAGAGGGAGGTCGTATCATATTAGATCTTTCATGCCCTTGAGAGTTGTGGATAATGATAAAATTCAGTGTTGACTTGTTAGAAAAGGCAGAGCACATGACTGACATGTTTGCCAAGTATATTTGTTTCCTTGTTTTCCCAGCTGATGGGGGGTTAACATTTTACCGCCCAAGAGAATCTGCATTCTATTCTTTTAAAAAGCTCAGTCCAATGCAGACAGAATACACAAGAACATTAGTGTACTACCAAGTTTAACTTTTCTTTCTGTGTATCTGTGTTTCGTGCACTCAAATGTTCATGCGTTTGTGTGTGTAAATGTGTGTGGGTATTTTCATTGCAATTAGTGCTAACTGTGTGCTAGAATTGAAACATTTTTCCATTCAACAAATTACCTTCCCAGGTCAGATATAATGCAGGTCAAGTACAATTCAGAGCTCTTTCTATACTATCCTGAGAATAGCCCTACATGCTCAGAAATGTATCAACTGGATTTTCCATTTCCAAAATTGCCACTGTTTCTCCTGGGTTTCCACAGATCTTCCAAGCTTTAAAACAATCAAAGCCTCACAAAGAATTATGATTAATCTTAAAATCTCCTTACCCCCCCCCCTATTTTCATGCATTTTTTTTCTCTTTAAACAGTGAATGCTGATTGTAAACTTGGAAAACCTTCACCAGTTCAGGTCTGTATTCCACTTCCAGCGGCCCAATTTAATGGTGCAAATTGGGTGGGCGGCTGTGTGAAATGTGCTGGAGATTTATTACATGAGATAGCCAGCCACGTTATCTCCCGCCACACTTTCCACCGTCATTTCCAGTGGCTCGGGGAAACACCCATGGGGCCTTAGAAATTGGTTAAGGTACATTTTTGGGCTCATAACCATTGGCACAAGGCCATTCCAAATTGGGCCTCAGGCCTCATTAACCTTATGTGGGTGAGCTGCCAGTGCCTGTCCATTGGCTGCTGTTGCTCAAATTGGGACCCTTGAGATGCTCATGGCCAGTGTCTACTGGATGCTCAAGCCTGTGAGGGCCCGGCTGTAAACTGCAGCACCTCAGCTGCTGCCCTGGGTGATCTGGCCAAGGTGATTTCCTGGCAACATGGTAATAATTGGTTGAGGAAATGGCTAACGAGCAGATGTGGTGGCATCCTAAGAGAGGACAGTATGCACTGCTCCCATACTGCCACAACCAGTACCGTGAGGCGGGGGCTCATCACCTCTACAGGAGAGCAGACCGCAGAAGGTGAGTGTCTCCTTATAGCCCTTATCTATTTAGTCCATCAATCTGTCCAAGGTGGGCACCTGTTTCTCCAATGAGGAGCCCAGAGCCTGCATGGCATCTGTTTGAGCTTCCATCAAAATGACAAAATCTGGTGACTGGCTCCTTTTCTGAGGGCCCAACTCCATTGTCCCGAGAGGCGGCCACACTCTCCAAGGTAGACTGCACAGAGCTGATGTAATGTAAGATGATACCACAAAGGCTGGAAGTGGACTCCTGCATGCTTTCAGACATGGTGCTGAAACTCCTTGGCAGGCCTTCCAATACCTTGTATAACTGCTTGTGAGAAACCAACAGTTTTCTTTTCGTAGCTGTGCCCCTGAAGTCCTTGGATCTGTCCTCCTCAGCAGAGCTGGCATAATAACTCACCCTCCAAAGAGCTCTCTCCTAGATTGTCCCTCCACCAGTATCTGCTGCTCTTCACTTGTGCTGGCTGTTTTACCACATGCCGACCGCTCTGGCACACTGTCTAATCCACGCAGAGTGCCAATATCTGTGTTGGTGCTTGGGTGGGATGGAACACGTGAGGGTGTAACCTCAGGCGGAATGTCCTCCTCCTAGGTGTCTCCTTCAGCATTATCTAGGTGCTGAGAAGGACCCAGAGGAAAGAGAAAATGGACAAGAGTTAGGATCACATTGAGAGGCTGGACATTATTAGCTGACTTTCTTCAGAATGCAATTGAAGTTGTGAGGTTTGCTGAATATTTGTGAATGAAAGGTTACAAATAATATGTAGATACCCTGCTCAGATAATCCGCCAGCCACACCTTCCCTGATGCTCATGGGTTTTCCCACGCCACTAATGTCCAGGAATTCCTACTCTATTTGGGTGCAAGGTATTGGGCTCGATTTTGCCAGGCCCGAGGAGGCAGGATTGGAGGCGTGTGAGGTATTAAAATCGCAAAAACTGGCGGGCGGGCCCGAACCTGCTTCCATCCCGCCTACGAGCAATTTTCCCACATGCGAGTTTTCTGACCCCGTCTCCATCCCGCCTCCAAGAGACGGGATAGGCACTTAAGGCCCTTAATAACCTCTATAATCCCATTTTGAGAGGCCTTTCTGATTTTAACAGTTTTCCCACGTCCTCTGAAACACGCCAGTGAAACCTGGTGGCAGCACAAGTGGATTGCTTACCAACAGCTGCAGCTCCACCATTAAAAAGGAGTTTTCAGCAATCTTCATTTGCAGGTGGCAGAACTTTGTTGTCTCAGGTCTGGTGGAACTTTTAACAGGCCTGCTCATTGTTGTGGAAGTTTGGAGCCTGACACCCATCTCTAGTGTGACCTCCTGGGAAACCCCTCTCCTCACCTTGAATGAGCGCTTCCTCAACTGAGGTAACATAGAAACATAGAACATAGGAGCAGGAGTAGGCCATTCGGCCCCTCGAGCCTGCTTCGCCATTCAGTGAGATCATGGCTGATCATCCAAATTCAGTACCCTGTCCCTGCCTTCTCCCCATATCCCTTGATCCCTTTAGCCTTAAGAAATATATCTAACTCGTTCTTGAATATATTTAATGAATTGGCCTCTACTGCCTTCTGTGGTAGAGAATTCCACAGGTTCACCACTCTCTGGGTGAAGAAATTCCTCCTCATCTCTGTCCTAATGGCTTACCCCTTATCCTTAGACTGTGACCCCTGGTCCTGGACTCCCCGGCCATCGGGAACATCCTTCCTGCATCTAGTCTGTCTAGTCCTGTTGGAATTTTATAAGTTTCAATGAGATCCCCTCTCATTCTTCTAAACTCCAGCGCGTATAAACCCAATCGACCCAATATCTGCTCATACATCATTCCTGCCATCCCAGGTATCAGCCAGGTGAATCTTCGCTGCACTCCTTCCATGGCAAGAACATCCTTCCTCAGATAAGGCGACCAAAACTGCACACAATACTCAAGATGTGGTCTCACCAAGGCCCTGTACAACTGCAACAAGACATCCTTGTTCCTGTACTCGAACCCTCTCGCTACGAAGGCCAACATACCATTTGCCTTCTTAACCACCTTCTGCACCTGTATGCTTACCTTCAGCAACTGGTGCACAAGGACACCTAGGTCTCGTTGCACTTCCCCTTCTCCCAATCTATTGCCATTCAGATAATAATCTGCCTTTGTAGGAATGTCTAGTTCCTATCCAAAGACTGAGGTCCACTCAGGCGCTTAAACAAAACAAAGTTCAATGGAAACTAACAGGTTTAAACAAGTAACTGCAGGAGAACATCGAGTGTAGGTCTATTCAGTTCGGAGGCTCCACGAGGACTGCTGGCTGGTCCCGTGGTTGACGTCATGATGTCATCACATTCTTCCCGCCAGTGGGGGATCACGTGATGTACGGCGTGACGTCATCGCATTTACCCACGCTGTTAAAGCGATCATGCTCTATACAAGTAAACAGTACAATTAAAGATACAGACTCAAGCTGTAGCTAACATGTTGTTAAAGGGAATTATATACAAACGATCTGAGTCCTTTAGTGGCTCCGCCACATGCGCCCCCCCCAGAATTGTCTTTAACAGCAAAAGTGAGATGGCGAGGAGGCCTGACAAGCCTATCCGAGCGACTTCTGTAACCCTGAAGCGGAAGCTGATGGCCGGTGGTCGAGCTGTCGGGCGGTTGTGGTGGAGCTGGCATGGCGACTGTGGGCGGTCGGCCCCATTTTGGCGGCTGAGCGATTTCGGCTGGGCTGTCCAGGTCTAAGTGCGCCGGCTTCAGCCGGTCAACCGATATGTGGTCCGGTTTACCTCCGATATCGACCGAAAAGGATTTGTCTCCCGGCTCTATGACGCGGAAGGGACCAGTGTAAGGAGGCTTGAGTGGGTCCCGGTGAGCGTCGTGGCGGACAAACACGTACTCGGCGCTTTTCAGCTCAGTTGGGACGTGGGAGCTCTGTAAGCCGTGATGCGACGTAGGCACTGGAGAGAAACATCTGGCCGCTTCCTGGTGGCTGACGAGTTGCTGGGATGCGGACCATGGCTCTGTTGGAGACGGGAGGAAATCCCCTGGTACTCGTAGAGGTTGGCCATGTACGAGTTCCGCCGAGGAGGATTGTAAATCTTCTTTGGGCGCTGCACGAAGACCCAAAAGGACCCAGGGGAGTCTGTCCACCCATCCCGCGCCTTGATGACTGGCCCGCAGAGCAGCTTTGAGCGACCTGTGGAGTCGCTCGCACAGGCCGTTCGCCTGTGGATGATAGGCGGTGGTGCGATGTAGTTTGGTGCTGAGCCCCTGAGCCACAGCGTTCCAGAGCTCAGAGGAAAACTGCGGTCCACGATCGGAAGAGATGTTCGCCGGTAAGCCAAAACGAGCAACCCAAGAGGAGATGAAAGCTCTGGCCACGTCCGCCGAAGTGGTGGAAACCAAAGGAACTGCCTCTGGCCATCTAGTGGTGCGGTCTACCATTGTGAGGATGTGTGTAAAACCTTGAGAAGGTGGAAGCGGCCCCACGAGGTCCACATTCACGTGGTCGAATCGACGCTCCGGAACAGCGAAATTGGCCAATGGAGCTTTTACATGGTGTTGTACCTTGGCCTTTTGGCAGACCACGCAGGTGTTGGCCCAGCCGCGGACATCCAGGTACATGCCCCTCCAGACGAATTTTGATGACATCAGCCTTTGCGAGGCCCTCATGCCAGGGTGTGACAAACTGTGTATGGCGTCGAAGACCTTTCTGCGCCAGGTGACTGGAACTATAGGGCGGGGTACTCCCATGGAGACGTCGCAAAGTAGCGTGGTGCCTGCGGCATGGAATTTGACGTCGGCCGCTTGGAAGCTAGAGGGGCTGGTCCTGTATGCTTGGACCTCCGGGTCCGAGGCTTGATCTGTAGCCATGAGGGCATAGTCAACTCCGAGCTGGACTGCGTGCACAGTCGCGTGGGAGAGACAGTCCGCCACCAGGTTGTCTTTGCCGGACACATGCTGAATGTCCGTGGTGAATTCAGAAATGAACGTCAGGTGACGTTATTGCCGAGCAGACCACGGTTCGGCGGTCTTGGCCATAGCGTACGTTAGTGGCTTGTGGTCCACGTAAGCCGTGAACGGACGTCCCTCTAGTAAGAACCGGAAATGGCGAATGGCTAGAAAAAGGGCCAGCAACTCCCGGTCGAAAGTGCTGTACTTTCTTTCGTTTCGCCGTAGTTGACGGCTGAAAAACGCAAGCGGTTGCCACGTCCCATTCACCCACTGTTCCTGCACTGCGCTGATTGCGTAGTCCGACGTGTTGGTGGTAAGGGCAATGGTGGCACCTGGAAGCGGGTGCGCCAGCATGGTTGCGTTGGCCAAGGTGCCTTTTGTGTCGACGAACGCCCGGTCCATCTCGGGTGTCCAGCTGATCGGTTCCTTACCAGACTTGGCCTTGAGGGCCTCTTACAAGGGCTGCATAAGTAGAGCTGCCTTAGGGACGAACCAATGATAACAATTTACCATCCCGAGGAACTCCTGTAGGGCCTTGACAGTCTGCGTGCGCGGGAAAGATGTAACCGCCTCGACCTTCGTCTGTAAGGGAATTGCGCCGTCTGATGTAATGCGGTGGCCCAAGAAATCAATCCGCTGCAGGCCGAACTGGCACTTGGCCGGGTTGATAATCAAACCGTGCTGACTGAGGCGTGTGAAGAGGGTACGCAGATGGCGGAAGTGCTCCTCTTTGCTAGGGCTGGCGATAAGGATGTCGTCGAGGTAGACGAAGAGGAATTTTAGATCCCGAAGCACGGAGTCCATTAAGCGCTGGAAAGCCTGTGCAGCGTTCTTTAAGCCAAACGGCATCCGCAGAAATTTGAACAGGCCGAATGGAGTGATGACTGCGGTTTTCGGGACGTCTTGCGGGTGCACGGGGACCTGGTGGTAACCGCGGACGAGTCGACTTTCGAAAAAAAGGTATTTCCCGCCAAATGGGCCGAGAAGTCTTGGATATGCGGAATCGGGTACCGATCAGGAGTAGTGGCGTCATTCAGGCGTCGGTAGTCGCCGCATGGCCGCCATCCGCCGCCGGGTTTCGGAACAATGTGGAGAGGCGAAGACCAGGGACTATTCGACCGGCGAATAATCCCCAGCCGCTCCATCGTGTCGAACTCCACTTTCGCAGCCGTGAGCTTGCCGGGTTCGAGTCGTCGGGCCCCTGGTGGTGATGTGATGTTCGACACCATGTTTAGTAGCCGAGGAGGAGAAAGTGGGCCTGGTCAGATCTGGGAACTCTCCGAGGAGCCAAGTGAAGTTGTCTGAAGGTGGGAACACACAGAAGACAGTGCGCAGCACGATGTTACCGTGGTGGCATGGGATGGAGTGGAACGTGGCCGCATTGATCAACCGGCGGTGCCTGACATCGACTAGGAGGCTGTTGGCGCACAAGAGATCTGCCCCAAGGATGGCCTGCATGACTTTGGCCGTGATGAATTCCCAGTGGAAACGCTGGCCACCGAAACACACCTGGACCCGCCGCCTTCCGAAGGTCCGAACGGCCGCGCCATTAACCACCACGAGGGCGGGGCCGTGTCCCCCAGCTAGTATATCGAGATGCGACGCAGGTAGGATGCTACACTGCGCCCCGGTGTCGCAAAGGAAACGTCGACCAGAAAGGGAGTCGCTGATGAAAGGAAGCTTTCCTGAGTCTCCGATGGCCATCGCAGCCGCGGGGCGCTCGTTAGGCCCGATCCTCTTTCGCCAGGGTGTCTGTAGATGTTTTGTTTTTTTGTGCGAAAAACTGCAGGGATGGCGGCAGCCTCTTGCTTTCACGCCAAAACGGGCGTGGTAAAAGCACAACCCCGCTGATTGAGGAGCTGGAGCAGCGTCTGTGGGGGAGGGGCGCCTCACAGCCGCACAGTGCTGTTGTGTCACCGCGAAGATCTTGTTCGCTTCGGCAGCAAGCTCCGCGCAGTCTGTGACTTCGGACCTGGCTAGGGCAGCCTGAACTTGCTCCGGGAGTAGGCTGAGGAATAGCTCCCTAAAGAGGAAGCATTCCAGTTCTGATCC
The DNA here is from genome assembly GCF_052327205.1 of Somniosus microcephalus. NCBI lineage: Eukaryota > Metazoa > Chordata > Chondrichthyes > Squaliformes > Somniosidae > Somniosus > Somniosus microcephalus. Next base: position 82,077,220 of record NC_140989.1, on the reverse strand, counting down.
GAGGAGCGTGAGCATCTGGCTCATGAGCTCGGACGGCTTGGAGTCCCCGAGGCCAGGCATAGCGAGCAGCCGGCGAGCGCGCTCCGACTTCGTGAGCCTGAAGACCTGCAGCAACCGCGCCTTTAAGGTGTCATACTTGCGATCAGTAGGCGGACTACCGAGTAGGCTGATGATCCGCGAGGCTGTGGCGCTGTCGAGGGCGGAGACCACGTAATAATAACGGGTCTGATCCGCAACGATGTCCCTGATGGCGAACTGGGCTTCAGCCTGGATGAACCATGCGGCTGGTTGGTGCTCCCAGAACTGTGGTAGCTTCAAGGTAACGGCGTTCGTTTCCATGTTGATTATCTTCTGCGTAAACCGTTCGCAAAAGTCGGGGTCACCAATGTAGGAATGTCTAGTTCCTATCCAAAGACTGAGGTCCACTCAGGCACTTAAACAAAACGAAGTTTAATGGAAACTAACAGGTTTAAACAAGTAACTGCAGGAGAACATCGAGTGTAGGTCTATTCAGTTCAGAGGCTTCACGAGGACTGCTGGCTGGTCCCGTGGTTGATGTCATGATGTCATCATATTCTTTCCGCCAGTGGGGGATCACGTGATGTACGGCGTGACGTCATCGCGTTTACACGCGCTGTTAAAGTGATCATGCTCTATACAAGTAAACAGTACAATTAAAGATACAGACTCAGGCTGTAGCTAACATGTTGCTAAAGGGAATTATATACAAACGATCTGAGTCCTTCAGTGGCTCCGCCACACCTTCCTGTTTTTGACACCAAAGTGGATAACCTCGCATTTATCCACGATATATTGCATCTGCCATGCTTCTGCCCAATCACCCAACCTGTCCAAATCATACTGGAGTTTCTCGGCATCCTCCTCACAGCACACACGCCCACCCAGCTTTGTGTCGTCTGCAAACTTGGAGATATTACATCTAGTTCCCTCATCTAGATCATTGATATATATTGTGAATAGCTGGGGTCCTAGGACCGATCCCTGCGGTACCCCACTAGTCACTTCCTGCCACTCGGTAAAAGACCCGTTTATTCCAACACTTTTCTTTCTGTCTGCCAACCAGTTCTCTATCCAAGTCAATACCTTGCCCCCAATCCCATGTGCCTTAACTTTACACGCTAATCTCTTATGCGTGACCTTATCGAAAGCCTTCTGAAAGTCCAAATACACCACATCCACTGATTCTCCCTTATCTATTTTACCAGTTACATCCTCAAAAAATTCCAGTAGATTTGTCAAGCACGATTTACCTTTTGTAAATCCATGTTGACTTTGTCCGATCCGGTCACTGTTTTCCAAGTGATCTGCTATTAAATCTTTTATAATGGACTCTAGCATTTTCCCCACTACCGATGTCAGGCTTACCGGTCTATAATTCCCCGTTTTCTCTCTATCACCTTTTTTGAATAGTGGGGTACCATTAGCTACCCTCCAATCCATGGGTACTGTTCCAGAGTCTATCGAATTTTGGAAGATGACCAGCAATGCATCTATTATTTCCAGGGCCACTTCCTTAAGTACCCTAGGATGTAGATTATCAGGCCCTGGGGATTTATCGGCCTTCAATCCCATCAATTTCCCCAACACCATTTCCCTACACATACTGATTTCTTTCAGTTCCTCCCTCTCATTACACCCTATGTTCCCCGACATCTCTGGGAGGTTATTTGTGTCTTCCTTTGTGGAGACAGAACCAAAGTATGTATTTAATTGGTCTGCCATTTCTTTGTTCCCCATTATAAATTCCCCTGATTCTGACTGCAAGGGACCTACGCTTGACTTCACCAATCTTTTTCCCTTCACATACCTACAGAAGCTTTTACAGTCAGTTTTTATGTTTCCTGCAAGCTTACTCTCATATTCTATTTTCCCCTTCTTAATTAATCCCTTTGTCCTCCTTTGTTGAATCCTAAATTGCTCCCAATCCTCAGGTTCACTGCTTTTTCTGGCCAATTTATATATGCTCCCCTTGGATCTTATGCTGTCCCTAATTTCCCTTGTTAGCCAAGGTTGAGTCACCTTTTTTGTTTTATTTTTATGCCAAACTGGGATGAACAAATTCTGTAGTTCATCCATGCGATCTTTGAATGTTTGCCATTGCCTATCCACCATCAACCCTTTGAGTGACATTCCCCAATCAATCCTACCCAACTCGCACCTCATACCACCATAGTTTCCTTTATTTAAATTCAGGACCCTAGTCTCTGAGTCAATTACTTCACTCTCCATCTTAATGAAGAATTCGATCATATTATGATCGCTCCGACCAAAGGGGCCTCGCACAACAAGATTGCTAATTAATCCTTTCTCATTACATAATACCCAGTCTAAGATGGCCTGATCTCTAGTTGGTTCCTCGACATATTGGTCCAGGAAACTATCCTGTATACACTCCAGGAATTCCTCCTCCACAGTGTTGTTACTAATTTGGTTAGCCCAATGTATATGTAGATTAAAGTCACCCATGATAACTGCTGTGCCCTTATTACACGCTTCTCTAATTTCCCTTTTAATGCCCTCCCCAACCTTCGCATTACTATTTGGAGGTCTATATACCACTCCCACTAATGTTTTCTGCCCCTTGGTATTTCTCAGTTCTACCCATACAGATTCCACATCATCAGAGCTAATATCCTTCCTTAAAATAGTGGTAATCCCCTCTTTAACCCGCAATGCTACCACACCTCCTTTTCTTTTTTGCCTATCTTTCCTGAATATTGAATACCCCTGGATGTTGAGTTCCCAGCCTTGGCCACCCTGGAGCCATGTTTCCGTAATCCCAATCATATCATATTTGTTTACCTCTATTTGCGCAGCTGATTCATCCACCTTATTACGAATGCTCCTTGCATTAAGACACAAAGCCTTCAGGCTTGTTTTTTTAACGCTCTTCGACCTTTTAGAATTATTATTTACTGTGGCCATGTTTGATTTAAACCCCTGATTTCTCTGACTGCCACCTTTGTTTTTCTCCTTCCTGTCTTTTGCTTTTATCCTTGTTTCCCTTTCCTCTGTCTCCCTGCTCAGGTTCTCAACCCCCTGCCATTTTAGTTTACACCCTCCCCCAGAGCACTAGCAAACACTCCCCCTAGGGCATCGGTCCCGGTCCTGCCCAGGTGTAAACCGTCGGTTTGTACTGGTCCCACCTCCCCCAGAACCTGTTCCAATGTCCCAGGAATTTGAATCCCTCCCCCTTGTACCATTCCTCTAGCCACGTATTCATCTGAAATATCCTTCTATTTCTACTCTGACAAGCACATGGCACTGGTAGCAATCCTGAGATTACTACCTTTGAGGTCCTATTTTTTAATTTATCTCCTAACTTGCTATATTCAGCTTTTAGGACCTCATCCCATTTTTTACCTATATCGTTGGTACCTATATGCACTACGACAACTGGCTGTTCACCCTCCCCTTCCAAAATGTTCTGCAGTCGCTTTGAGACACCCTTGACCCTTGCACCAGGGAGGCAACACACCATCCTGGAGTCTCATTTGTGGCCACAGAAATGCCTATCTATTCCCCTTACAATAGAATCCCCTATTACTATAGCTCTACCCCTCTTTTCCCTCCCGCCCTGTGCAGCAGAACTAGCCCTGGTGCCAGGAATTTGGCTGCTGCTGCTTTCCCTTGATAAGCCATCCCCCTCAACAGTATCCAAAGTGGTATATCTGTTTGAGAGGGGGGTGGCCACAGGGGACCCCTGCACTACCTGCCTGCACCTACTAATCTGCCTGGTGGTCACCCATTCCCTTTCTGCCTGTGCAACCTTTACCTGCAGTGTGACCAACTGATTAAACGTGATATCCACAATGTCCTCAGCCTCGCGAATGCTCCAGTGTGTATCCGTTCGCAGCTCCAGTGCCACAATGCGGTCTGCCAGTAGCTGCAGCTGGATACTCTTCCTGTACACATGGTCGTCAGGGACACAGGAAGTGTCCTTGATTTCCCACATAGCGCAGGAGGAGCATACCACAGGGCCGAGCTCTCCTGCCATGACTCACCCTTTAATTAATTCAAATTAAATTAATTCAAATCAATACCACCAATTACACTATAATTAAATGATATATTCAAGGGCCCTTTTTTACAAACAGTCCCCGCTACACCACAGAGAGCTTAGAAACTATAAACCACAGAGTTTAAGTTTGGAAAAAAGGAGAAAGAGAGAAATACTCACCAACCAATCACTTACCTGCTTTCTGGTGACGTCACACTTCGATTACTTTTTACTTCTCTCTCTCCCGCTCTGAGATTGGTAAACCTACCTGCTCCTCACCGCCGCTTGTAGTCGCTCCGCCGCCGCTGTGGGGCCTAACTGCTGCTGCCGCCGCTTTTATCCTCACTCCGCCGCTGCCGCCTCACCCGTGCTGCTGCTGTGGGGCCTACCTGCTGCTGCTGCCGCTTTTAAGCTCATTCCGCTGCCACTGCCTCACCCAGGTCCGCCACCGCTGTGGGGCCTACCTGCTGCTGCTGCCGCATTTATCCTCGGTCCGCTGCCGCCGCCTCACCCAGGTCCACCGCCGCTGTCCAGAAGAATGGGAACCATTTATTTCCTTTCCTTCTGGACATCAGATTCGGACGAAGACCAGCCGCGGCAGCAGCAGAACCCTGAACAACAGCAGCACCAACTGCAGGAGCAACAGCAGGAGCTCCAAGCTGTTGCTCACCCACCTGAAGCTGCACAGGTCAGGAGGCACCAGCGCGCGACCACATTGCTGCCCGGGATGCAAGGGATGCACTCATCTTGGCCAGATTTGCTTAGCCTGCACAATCAAACACTTTTGCCTCGCACATTCTTATCAGGTCATCGACAATGGCCAAGAACCTGTGGATTCCTATCACTCTGACCACCATACTGACAATTGCAAGTCACCCTAAGCCCTCAATGTGGAAGTCCCATTTGCAAAATGACACATGCCACAGCTGCAACAGTTTGCCATCAGAATTTTTTATGACAATAAGCAAGTGATGGCATTTTAAAAATAAACACAACATTACACTTAAGTGACTACCCTTGTGACTACATGTGCATTATCTTCCTCTTATGCGTGCTCCTACGTGACGCTTCCCCTGTGGCTTCAGCAGATGTGGAGGACCTTTGCTCACTTTCTTGCTACTCCTGTCTCGACAGCTTTGGCGGGCGTCCTCTGGGGTTGCGAACCTGTGAGGGCTCGGCAACAGTCTGCTGTTCCTGCGGCTGTGCAGGGGCTGAGACGCCGATCTCAGTTGGGTGGGGACTCTGGTGGGGCTCTGACCGAGGGCTTTGCAGTGGCATGGTCATGTGAGCACTTGGAGAGGAGCCCCCACCTCCTTGTTGTATGCCACCAACATCCCTCTCATGGGTCAGTCCCACTTTAGAGCTAGCAAGTGGCTTGACAGCACCTTGCTGCACTTCAGGGGGGCCATGAGGACCCATTTCTGTACTGGGATTCCTACTCCCGAGGACTTGCATGAGTGTCTGGTTTGTATGCTCAATAGCTGACCATCGCTCCTCAAGAGATGTCAGTCTATTGTGAACAATGACCATGTTTTCACGAACCTGGCGACTAAGCTCCTCCATGGCCGTAGCCATCCTCTCCTCTACCATAGCCATCCTCTCCTCTATGGTAGCCATCCTTTCCACGGAGGTTGCCATCCTTTCCGTGGTGATGCATTCATGCGCCAATGCCTCCACAAAGGCTCTGCTCATGTTAGCAATGGACTCCTCCATTCGCTCCACACTCGCAGCGACCCTGGAGACAAAACCTGCCGGAGACTCCTGCACCTGTTCCTGGAGTTCCAGCACCGCTGTCCTTCTGGATGGACCCGGATGCACAGGGTCGACATGCAGCTGAGCTGAGCTGGGATTGTCCTGCGCCCTCTGACGAGGACTCTCCACTGCTGTCCCTGTTTCCACCATCTGCTGATGCTCACTTGTGAGCTGTGATACACCAGGTGACAACTCTACTCTATATCCCGAAGGTCCCACCGAGGTGTGAGTGTCTGCGCTGGTGCAGGGTGTGCTTAATTCTGCTGACGGAGTGCCCTCAGATGTTGTAGCTTCCTCTGAGGAGTCTGGAGGCTCAAGCTGCTCCTCCTGGATAGTGGGGATGGGGGCTTTTGATGGTCTTGTGGGGGAGTAAAGGAAAGAATCAGAGATGTGAGGCCAAGTTTACATGCACATTGAATATTGCAGATCAAAAGTCAATCTGTTAGAGCATCAGAATCATTATCAGTGACTCATGCAATGTCAATGAGATGATAAACTATTTTGTCACCAGCTTGCTGTGATGCACCCGTCTGTTCATCCCCCACTTGCGCATCCTCCTCCACTCCCATGATCTCCAGGTCTGCCTCCTCTCAGGGGGTGAGCTGGGCTACTGAGGATGGCCCTCCTCCTGTCCTTGCTATTTCCCTCTTATTGTGAGCTCTCTTTTCCTGCAATGAGGGAGACAAGTGGAGTTTGAGTGAGAATGAAGGAGTGAGCGCAGAGAATCCATATCATTGATGGTTAGAAGAAGACAAAGATGGAGTGAGGTGGCAAGACCAAGGGCCTTCCTTGTGTGTTGCAAGTTGTTTTCATAGCATCACAGCGATAGGGAGTGTGAGGGCTGCATAGTCAAATAGTTAGGTGAATGTGACCATAGAGAGAGAGGGAATGGGTAAGGGTGCAGGGATGTCAGTGTCAAGTGGGATGTGGAGGAAGAGGTTGTCAAAGCTGAGTGGTGGTGAAGAGAGGCAAAGGGGATCAGATTGAGGGTGATGGGAACGTCATACTCACTTTACCAGTGCGCAGAAGGGCATGCAACCTCTTCCTGCCATGTTCTGCAGCACATAGACAAAGAGTTGACCTCCTGGGCCACTTGCATCCACACAGCTTTCGTCTGCTGGGGAAGCTTCTTCCTCCCTGAGGAAGGGAAGAGCACCTCCTTATTTCCTCTTGCTCCCTCCACCAGAGCTTGCAGGGCGGCGTCATCGAACCTTGGTGCAGACTTTGGCCTACTGCTGGACATATTGGCTGGAGGAATCTATCACAGCAAAGGGCATAAAGTTTGCAGTCTGCAGAAGATGCAAGGCTGCTTGCAGGCCTTAAATCCACCAGCACTGATGACGTCATCGGGGGCGACTTTCAGGATGGAAAGACTAAGTGGGCCAGGGGTTCCCACATGCTGGAAATCAATTGCCCAATTAGGTGAAAATCGCATATTTTTCCCACATCAAATTGGAGTCGGGTGGCTAACACGAAAAGCGGCTGACATGCCCCCAGCCCGCCCCAATGGCAAAATCGAGCCCATTATGTATGGTACTCTTCCCTGGCATTATGTGCTGCCTTGTTCTGCAGACAGAGAGGGCAAGAGTTAGTGAGTGACTGTTGGAAAGGTAAGTAGGGCCTATGCTGAGTGTGGGAGAAGAAGCAATGTAGCATAAAGATGGGGGTGATGAATGGAAGATAAATGGTGTGGAATGTGAAGTGAGGAAGGAGTGGTGGGAAGAATAAGTGGTTGTGCAAATGCTAGGCCGAGAAGAGAATGCTGTTAGTGTGTCGTGCAAAGACAGCAAAGGAAGAGGTGCGTATATTTGGAATGAAGAGAGGTGTTGCAGAGTGCTTTTGTGGTTGTACATTTAAGGATGTGATGGAAGGGAGGGAATTGCAGAGAATGCTGAGGGAACGGGTGCAAGGAGTGTTGGCAGGTGTTGTTGAGAGAGATGGAGAGCTGTACTCAACTTTGTTGCTCTTGTGAGTTCATTGAAACATTCCCTACATTGAACCCATGTCCTGCTGATGCTATCAGCACTGACCCTGTCAACCACCTCTGTCCAGGCCTGCTGGATAAGTCACCCTGGTGCTGGAGAACAGTACCTGCTTCCTTGTCCTGACCACCTCCATCAGGACCTCCAGGGTAGCATTGGAAAATGTGGGGGCAGCCCTCCAACTTATTTCTGATAGCAGAATTCTGTCCCGCACTGTCCCACCTAAAGCTCAAAACAGGGCAAGTTTTTTAAGAGGTGCATTTTTGCTTTAAATAAACCTTGGGTAGCCCGCTGGAAATTGCGCAGAGAGAATGGGTAGGCTGTCCGTTTCCCGACATGGTCGGTTGGATAGCCTGTTCATTATATTGAAATGAGGCCTAGGAGTTAAATCACATTGGCAATGTCAGGGGACTTGCCGCTCACCCCACCCCCATCCTGAGTTAAAATTGGGATTATGGTGGCATCATACATATGATTTTCCATCATTAATGGCACATTTGTATTCATTTATAGTCAGATCAGTAGAAAAGTGGCATCTGGGGTTGCTAGGTACAATGTTGAAGGTGGAAGAAAATGTCCAGGTGCTGTTAAAAGCTTACTACTGTGTCATTTATTTTGCCGCTGTCAACTCCTTTTCCATCTGTCTGTAGATTTTGCTATGGGGCTGTCATTTCCTCCCTCCCTTTTCACACAAGGGCACAATGTGTTTCCCATTGGGAATTCCCCTCTAGCTTTGTTGTTTAGGGAGAAGAGAAGGAGCAATGGAGGGAGGCCAGAGTGGTGACCCTGCCCCAGAGATGCGTGTCACCCACCCGCTGGTATCCCACACCAGGGTATACAGGCAGACGCGCTCTTACCTACAATTGACCGACAAGCACTGTGGAAGCTTTGTTTTGCTAAGGCAGCTGTCAGAAAGTTATGTCACATTCTGGAAGCAGAACTGCAGGCTGCCTCTACCATATGAGTCAGTCTGTCAGTAGCTGTTACAGTCACTATCGCCCTTAACTCTTATGCCGTGGGGTCATTCCAGGCTGCCACTGGGGAGATTTGTAACACAAGCCAAACAGCAGATGCATCAAGTAATCACAAATAGCAATTTCACTAACCTCCCCATCAACAACCAGCAGCAACATGACCAAGCACTGATATTTTATTGAATATTGGGATTCCCCAAAGTCCAAAGAGTCATAGATTGCACTATATGGCCATACAGACTCTCTAGATCAATATTTGATACGCATATCAACAGGAAAGGATACCACTCTGTCAGTGTACAGCTCCTTGTAATCAACAGTACACTGTCATGCAACCAAATGTTCACTTCCCTAGAGGAGACGAAGAGGAAGCAAGGTTAGAATAATCCATTTTGGTCTGATTACACATCTGTAAAGCACTTTGAGATATTTTTCTACATTAAAGGTGCAATATAAATGCAAGTTGTTGTTGTAGATTACTGGGAAGTAGAATTCACACATCACCTTCAATGGGAAGAGTAGTATGAGGATTCCATGATATAGTTTGCTGACTGGTAATGCAGGTAAAGTAAGACAAGAAGCAGAAAAGCTGAATGTCACGGTGAATCTGTAGTTGATACCTGCCCTCCTACTTCACAAGCTCCGATATCCGCTGTAGCCTCCATCCTCAGAATTTGGAGAGCTTCTTCTTGTTGGGGGTTTGGTGGTCGGTCACCTGTCAGGGTTCTTCCTCTGCTATTATGGGATGCCTTCTTGAAAAAGAATGCAAAAATGAGCATTACTTTTGGTTACCATGACATGCAGTAAATCCCAGCTGCCAGCATTCAGCCTATAATGTGCACGATGACAATTGTATGCACCAAGCAATTGGATTCAATGTGATGCTTTTAATAATGTGATTGCATGTAAGAATGAACATTTTCAAAATGAAGGCTATGGGTTTAAAGGTTACCATGCTGTCTTCTTGGCATTAATGATAAGCAATTCAAGCACTTTAACACAGTGTGAAGGGAAGCCACTTTAAGTGGCAGTCATGCATAATACTGAAAGGCGTGATTGGCTCCTTTGCCTGACCTGGTAAGGCCATCAAGCTTTCTTCTTGCTGGTGCTGACTGCTCAGGAGAACTCCTTCCACTATCTCTGAACAGTTCCCCTTGGGGACCTTTGTCAATTTGTTCCAAGCAAAACTGTACTCCTCTGCCTCATAACTTCCAGCAAAACTTCCATTGCACCGTCAATGAATCCTGGGGTTCACAGACCTCACAGAAGACCTCAGATCTAAAAGTTGAGATCTGCTACAAATCGATTTCTTGCATACCTCCTATGCCGGCTTTGTACAGTACAGAAGTTCTGCCCCCTCCCAGTCATAGAATCGTAGAATCATACAGAACAGAAGGGGGCTGTTTGGCCCATCGTGTCAGCTCTTTGAAAGCACTACCCAATTAGTCCCACTTCCCCGCTCTTTCCCCAATTTTTTCCTTTTCAAGTATACATCCAATTCCCTTTTGAAAGTTATTATTGAATCTGCTTCCATCACCTTTTTGGGTAGTGAATTACAGATCATAACAATTCGCTGTGTATAAAATATTCTCTTGATCTCCCCTCTGGGTCTTTTGCCAATTATCTTAAATCTGTATCTTCTGGTTATTGACCCTCCTGCCAGTGGACACAGTTTCTCCTTATTCTCTCAAAACTCTTCATCATTTTGAACACCTCTATTAAATTTTCTCTTAATGTTTTTTGCTCTAAGGAGAACAATCTCAGCTTCTCCAGTCGCTCCACATAACTGATGTCCCTCATCCTTGGTATCATTCTAGTAAATCTCCTCTGCATCCTCTTCAAGGCCTTGACTTCCTTTCTAAAGTGTGGTGCCCAGAATTGGACACAATACTCCAGCTAGGGCCTAACCAGTGATTTGTAAAGGTTTAGCATAACTTTCTTGCTTTTGTATTCTAGATCCGAGTATTTTTTAAATGCTGAAAGGCTAGGAACAGTGGAGGCCCAAAGAGATTTAGGGGTCCATGTACACAGAAAAAGAAAGAAAGAAAGACTTGCATTTCTATAGCGCCTTTCACAACCACCGGACGTCTCAAAGTGCTTTACAGCCAATGAAGTACTTTTGGAGTGTAGTCACTGTAGTAATGTGGGATCACTAAAATGTAGTCATCGGGTACAAAATATAATCAAAAATGCTAATGGAATGTTAGACTTTATGGGGGAGAAATTCAGTATCGCCCCGTTTGGGGCATGTTTATTGGCCGGGCGCAATGTTTAGCGCCTGGCACTAATTATCGACTCTGACTGCAAACTTGGCTTTTATCGCCCCTGGAGGTGATTGGAACACCAAATCAGGCGCTGCACACCTGTCTTAAGGTGCAAAGGCCGAGGAGCAAGGCGCTAACTCAGAGCGCTGGCGAAGCTCATGTGATGTCAGTCAGCAATGGAACACAGACACACTGGCGCTGGCCAGTTCTTAAAGGGGATTGGGTCGATCTTGCCCTCCATCCACACCCTGCTCATTGCAGCTTTGAATCTAGGCCTGGAGAGACCTGCACATCAAATCTGTTGGAAAGAACAATGGAGAGGCCCAGGAAAGAGCCCATAGTCTCTTCTAAATCGATGCAGCCCCCACAGTCTCTTCTAAATTGATGCAAGGAAGATCAAATAAAAAAGAACCTGCAAAGTGCTGCTCAGTACCCAAAACTCCTTAACACAGCTTTGAATATCTCCTGCAGTCTCTCTCACTCAGAATGCGTGGTGAAAAAATTTCGCCCCAAAAAAAGGCAGGAAGTGGTCGGCTTTAAATAGCGCTCCCCCAGTCCCTTCCCGACTGCAAAACGTTCCCCTCAACCTGTCGTTGCTAGCGGCAGGCGGTAAGACAGGGAGTGCCACTCAATATCTGGTCCGGGACGCTACCGGGGTATTGCACGCTCGACTGACGTCACGATCTGCGGGTGCAGGAGATTGTGGCGGTAGTGTTCAGTGCCGCCACAAAATGTCTAGTCCATTTCATGAGCAGCGCAAACATCGCCGCGCACGGGCGCTAGTTGCTTTGCGCCACATTAGCGCCCTCTTAAGGTGCTAATGGGAGGCACAAACCAACCAAATTTTTCTCCCTATATCTATGAGTTGAGTTGAGGTTGAAGATCAGCCATGATCTTATTGAATGGCGGAGCAGGCTCGAGGGGTTGTATGACCTACTCCTGCTCCTAATTCTTATATTTTTATATTCTTCTTCTCTAGAGGGATAGAATATAAAGGAAGTTTTGCTACAGCTATACAAAGCTCTGGTTATACCACATCTGGTGTACTGTGTACAGTTCTGGGCATCGCACCTTAGAAAGGATATATTGGCCTTGGAAGGAGCACAGCGCAGATTCACCAGAACATTACCAGGGCTCCAAGGGTTAGATTATGATGAGAGATTATATAAACTAAGCTGGTATTCCCTGGAATATAGAAAGTTAAGGGGTGATTTGATTGAGGTCTTTAGGATTTTGAAAGGAATTGATAGGGTAGATAAAGAGAAACTTTTCCTGTTGGTGGGGGAATCTAGGACAAGGGGACATAATCTTAAAATCAGAACCAGGTCATTCAGGATAGAAGTTATGAAACACTTCGTCAGGCAAATGTTGGTAGAAGTGTGGAACTCTCTCCCACTAAAAGCAATAGATGTTAGCTCAATTAATCATTTAAACTCTGAGATCAATAGAGTTTTGCTAGCCAATGGTATTAAGGGATATGGGCCTAAAAATTCAGTTGCTTTGCACCTCCCGCTAGCACCCTAAACCTTAACGGGGCACAAAGCAACTAGCGCCTGCGCGCGGCACCGCCAACGCCTCCTGCGAAATTCAGCAGGAGGTTAGTGGCAGCGGTAACCGTTAGCACCCTGCGGCGCTGCGCCGCCAGCGATGACGTCATTCCTGTGTGCAGCGCTCCGCTCGCGCCCCGGCCGTAATCTTCGGTAGCGCCCCCTGACTTACCGTCGGACGCTATGTCCGACGGGATCAGAGGGGCCTAGCTGCGGCCGGAACGGCGCTAATTAAAGGCGAGGTGCCGGGCGGCCATTTATGTTGCTCGCCGCCTGCCAGCACCTGCCCCCGTTGCCGTCCCCGGCCTCCTGACCAGCCGCCCCCCGCCCCCGCGGAGTGCTGGCAGCACTCAGTGAGCCCGGCACTTCTCCTGAGTGCCAGGCTCTTTTGCCAGCACTCCAATCCCTGGTGGCCCAGGGGAGGAAGGCTTGCAGTACCGTGGTGCGATATTCCCTCACAGCGCCCCAAGAGGGAGGCGGGGCGCTTCCAGTAGCGCCCCACTTCCCTCTTGGGGCGCTACTGATGAATTTCGACCGCGGGGCATGGCGCTAAAAGTAGTGCCCCGGTGAAGTTAGCGCCACAAAGGGGGCATGACTCAATTTTTCTCCCATGGAGCCAAGGCGGGTGGATGGAGTTAGGATACAGATCAGCCATGATCACATTGAGTGGCGGAACAGACTCAAGGGGCTGAATGGTCTCCTCCTGTTCCTATGTGGCTATCTGGAAACTAGATTGTTCTGGAGATGGGAAACATTCTTATTTCCAGATGACAGTACAAGAGGGTCATAAAGTTCCTTAGTATTGTGATGGCTGCAGCCATGCTAGTAACAATTTACTTTAGACAATAGATAGACAAAGGCATAATAGGTCATGAATGTCATCAGAAGCTGACAACCTGTGAGGAACAAACTGAAATTTATATTCCTCTAAGCAATGATAAACTGGGAGATAGCACAGGAATAAATCTCAAGCAATCTTGACCAAAGTTAAGCAGAGTTCAGTTACACTAGGTATGATTTGTTTAACAAAGATACAGGACCAAAATACAATAATTCAAAGGGACAGTCCATTCCTCTTTAGGTAGGAAAGAACATTGGCTTGCACACAAGAGATATTAAGTAAAAGCCTATCTGTAATTTGTTCTATGTTATAGAGTCTTGGGCACGATTTTGCCAGCCCTGGGGAGGTGGATTTCCCTCCAAAATATTGAACGGGCCACGCTACAGGCATTGGACGAGAACACTCCCTTTCAAGTGGAAAGTGATGCGTCTGACTTTGCCTTGGCGGCCACCCTCAACCAGGCGGGGCGGCCCGTAGCTTTCTTCTCGAGGACCCTCCAAGGGCCCGAGATCAGACACTCCTCCGTGGAAAAGGAGGCCCAAGCCATCGTGGAGGCAGTGCGCCACTGGCGCCACTACCTAGCCGGCAAACGCTTCACCCTACTTACCGACCAGCGGTCGGTAGCGTTTATGTTTAATAATAAACAGAAGGGGAAGATTAAAAATGATAAGATTCTCAGGTGGCGGATCGAGCTCTCCACCTTCGAGTATGACATCATTTACCGGCCAGGGGCCCTTAACGAATCCCCCGACGCCCTCTCACGAGGGATGTGTGCCAGCGCCACCGGGGATCGGCTACAGACCCTCCACAACGACCTCTGCCACCCAGGGGTCACACGGCTGTTCCACTGTTTCTCAGGGCCCGAGAAATATTCCCTCCAAAAGCTCCCCATTGAGAAAATCCAGTCCATAGACTCTGTATTCTGCAATCTTTGTTTCACCTCCGTCCCTCCAGATGTTAGCAGCTTGGGGGAAATGCTCCTTAACAATCCTACCGATATATTGTGATGGAGAATGTTGGCAATTTCAGGCTGTGAACCTACCACCACCTTACCAACCCAACTGTGATTTCTCTCCCCCTTGCCCCGCCAGGACCGCTGCTGGCCACTCCTTTCCCACCTGCTGCTTGCAAATGGTGGCGGGGGTGTTGCCCAGGTCCCCAGTCGATTTCCCTCCTATTAGTCCCACTTACCACTGCTTCCCGGGGCCACCATGTGGGAGATGGTGGTAGGCCTCAGGAAGTGGCTGTAAAAGCTACGAGTTCCACCAATGGAGGGAGAGGGCCTTGCAGTGGTCTCCTCTTGCCCCAGTCGGCCACAAAGACTTAACTGCTGAAGACTTTGGCCTTCGCTGTGGCTTTCAGTGGGAGCATTTTTGTTCCAAACTTCAGGGCCCTTCTGCCCCTTTTAGGTGCCTCGCTATTTCTTATGATGCTGCAGCAGTAACACCATTGCAGCACTGCTGGAGGTTCCTCAGTTGCATTGGCAGGCTTCCTCTTGACAATATGCAGATAAAATGAGCCCCGAACAGGAAAATGGGTCAAGCTGGGGCAGATATAGAGGGGTGGGTGGAAATTCTGCTCCATCAGAGATTTCTACTATTAAACATGGTTAGTCTGATCATTGGCAGTTCCTCCTCCAATGATTCTCCTCCATCCTCCAGCTCCACGGGACTGTCATTCCATGCTTCCATTCCTACCTATCTGAACACAGCTAGCACATCTCCAGCGTATCATTCTCTTCCTTCCCTGCACATTCACCTCTGGAGCTCCCTGAGGATCTATCCTTATTGACATAATCCACAGGTATTGGGTCAGCCTTCACCTATCCACTGAAGGTACACAGTTTTAACTCTCCACCACTTTTCCTCTCCCAGACTGCCTTTGTGCTGTCAGATTGCTTGTCCAACATCAAGTTCTGGATGAGTCACAACTTCCTCCAGCTCAATGAGATATACTAAATAAACTAACGAAACTCAAAGAGGATAAAACCCCTGGTCTGGATGGATTTTAAAGTCCAGGTATTTTGAAAGAATCTAGGGAAGAAATAGCAAAGGCATTACTACACATATTTAGTAATTCATTAGAAAAATGTGTAGTGCCAGAGGTCTGGCGGATAGCTACCGTTATACCTATTTTTAAGAAGGGAGATAGAACATGTCCAGGGAATTGTAGGCCAGTCACCTTAACGTCAGTGGTAGGAAAAATAATGGAATACCTACTAAAGGAGAAAATAGAAGAACACCTAGAAACAAAAATTATAATAATAAATAGTCAGCATGTATTTCAAAAGGGAAAGTTTTGCTTGACCAACCTAATTGAATTTTTTGAAGAGGTAACAGAGAGAGTAGACAAGGGTAATGCAGTAGATGTAATTTATCTAGATTTCCAAAAGGCCTTTGATAAGGTACCACATAATAGACTAATGAATAAGGTCAGGGAATGCAGAGTCAGGGGACAAGTAGCAGAATGGATAGCTAGCTGGCTTCAAGACAGAAAGCAGAGAGATGGGGTAAAGGATAGCTATTCAGAGTGGCAGAAGATCGGAAGTGGTGTTCCACAAGGATCAGTGCTGGGACCACTGTTGTTCACAATTTATATTGATGATTTAGACCTTGGAATCAAAAACGCAATTTCTAAATTTGCAGACAACACCAAATTGGAGGGGAAAGCCAATACTGAGGAGGACTGCAACAAATTACAAGAAGGCTTTAATAAACTTGCAGAATGGGCATATAATTGGCAAATGAAATTCAACACAGATAAATGTGAGGAATTAAATTTTGGTAAGAAAAGTAGGGAGGTCACATATTACTTGGAAAATAAGAATCTAAATGGGGTAGAGGAACAAAGGGATCTAGGAGTACAAATACACAAATCACTAAAAGTATCGACACAGGGCCATAAAAAAAGTAAACCAAGCACTAGGATTTATTTCTAGAGGAATAGAATTGAAAAGTAGTGAAGTTATGCTAAACTTGTATCGAACCTTGGTTAGACCACACTTGGAGTACTGTGTGCAATTCTGTTCACCGCATTATAAAAGGGATGTGGAGGCACTGGAGAAGGTGCAGAGAAAATTTACAAGGATGATACCAGAAATACGAGGGTACACCTATCAGGAAAGGATGAACAGGCTGGGTCTCTTTTCTCCTGAAAAGAGAAGGCTGAGGGGTGACCTAATAGAGGTCTTTAAAATCTTGAAAGGTTTTGATAGAGTAGATACAGAGAGAATGTTTCCACTTGTGGGGAAGAGCAAAACTAAAGGCCATCAATATAAGATAGTCACCAAGAAATCAAATAGGGAATTCAGAAGAAACTTCTTTACCCAGGGAGTGGTGAGAATGTGGAACTCGCTTCCACAGGAATTGGTAGAAGTGAATAGTATAGATGCATTTAAGGGGAGATTAGATAAGCATATGAGGGAGAAGGGAATAGAAGATTATGCTGATAGGGTTAGATGAGGAAAAACGGGAGGAGGCTTGAGTGGAGCATAAACACTGGCATAGACTGGTTGGGCTGAATGGCCTGTTTCTGTGCTGTATATCCTATGTATGTAATCCTATGTAATGTTGTGAAGCAAAACCATTGTCTTCAGTCTCCACCCAAGCTTTGCCTCCTTGCCACTAATTACATCCCCCTACCCAGCCACTCTCTCAGGCTAACCTAGACCGTTGGCAATCTGGTCGTTCTGTTGAACCCTGAGCTGAAATGTAAACTCCATATTCTATCTATTACCAAGATTGCTTTCTTCCACCATCACAACATTGCCCTCCTGTACCCCTACCTCAACCCCTTCTCTGCTGAAACCCTTATACATGCCTTTGTCACATCCAGACTCAACTATTCTAATGCTATCTTTTCCGGCCTCCCATCCTTCACTCCCCATATATTCGAGCTTGTCTCTCGCATACCCTGTCTCACACAAAGTCCTGTTCATCATTGTAAGATTAGTGCCAGTGAGGAACATGTATTATAGAATCATAGAATCATAGAAAGTTCCAGCACGGAAGGAGGCCATTTCGGCCCATCGTGTCTATTACGTCCATGAATGATTGAGACACGGACAGCAGGAGTTGAACAAAACACGTCTTTACTGATGGAAGTCAATAGTGAAACTGAAAACAACAGAGGCTCACTAGTGCCTTTTATACAGGGGTGGTCACTGCTGGTACTGCAGTCTGAGACCAGTTACTCTCTTAAAGGTACATACACAACAATTCCTCCCCTTTTAGATAAACAGTACATAACATTCATTTAACAACTAAATGATAACTAATTACAATCACAATTACGGTTGCTAGATACATTGGTTAAGGTTAAGCAATTATAAGTTCAGTCTTTGAGGAGGCTTCCTGATTCTGTTTGGATAACGCCTCTTTGGGGCATCAGGTTCTTCTGGCAATGTTGCGTCGGGATCAATGTCATTGTTTGGTTCATCTGCTTCCAATATTACCGGTTCTGCGATAGCTGCAATTGGAACGTCAATTTCATTACCAGGTGTATCAGATCGTGGTGTGGAGTTGCCGTTTTCCAGTGACTCTAGAATCTGGTCAGCATGGCGTCTTACAATGCTCTCCCCAACGTCCACGGTGTACATGAGAGGTCCTTGTCGTGTACAGATCGTTCCTGGCTGCCATTTCTCAGTGCGGTAGTCCCGGGCCAAAACTGGTTGACCTATCTTAAAACTCCTAGTCGGCCTTTCATTCATATTCTGAAACTACCTGTTCTCCACATCTCTTCGGACATCGCTTCACCAAATCCAAGCGGCATCGTAGTCTTCGATTGAAGAACATCATGGCTGGAGTTTGGTTGGTAACCGCATGTGTCGCATTCCGGTAGGCAAACAAGAAGTTGTCCACCTTTTGTTGTAGGGGTATATCTTCATTACACATTGCCTTGATAGCCTTCTTGAATGTTTGGACAAACCTCTCGGCCAATCCATTAGTGGCTGGATGATATGGGGCAGATGTGCAATGCTTAACACCATTGTTCTTTAAGAACCTCCGGAACTCTTCAGACACAAACTGTGGTCCATTGTCAGAGCAAATCTGTTCAGGCAGCCCATTCCTGGCAAATATGGTTCGCAAAACTGTGATAGTTTTTTCCGTGGTGGTTGAGGACATTTTTATTACCTCTGGCCACTTTGAATGTGCATCCACCACAATTAAAAACATCGAGTCCATGAGATGAGGGCCACTCCCATGGATGCAGAGGAGCTTGTGGTGGGGCGTTTTGGACCTTCTGGCATCCTGCACAGCTCTTGGTCATCTCTTCGATTTCTCTATCGATTCCCGGCCACCACACAAACGCTCTGGCTAAGTTCTTCATTTTTACCCCACCCAGATGACCCTCATGAAGCTCATTGAGCACTCTATCCATCAACTTAGGTGGAATTACTACCCTGGATCCACACATCAAGGTTCCTCTGCACACTGACAGCTGTTCTCTTCTCGGCGAGAATGCTGGCAGCAGTGGTTCGCCATGTGCTGGCCATCCCTTCACCGTTAAATCATAGACCTGTGATAGTGTCGGGTCATTCCGTGTTTCCTTTTCTATGTTTGCATTCGTCACAGGGAGACATTCGACTATGGTCGAGTGGAATAACTCCATTGGATCCACTGCAAGGTCTTCTTCTTCCACCGTCGGCAACGGTAGGCGTGACCATCCATCAGCATTTCCATGCTGTTTAGTTCCTTTGTACTCGATGTCATATTGGTGTGCCCCTAGGAAAAGGGACCACCTCTGCAGCCGTTGTACTGTCATTATCGGTACGCCCTTCTGAGGGTTGAAAATGGAGACAAGAGGTTGATGATCGGTTAGTAGAGTAAATTTTTGACCGTGCAGGTAGTGATTGAACTTCTTCACCCCCCACACTAGGCTGAGGGCCTCTCTGTCAATCTGGGCGTAGTTACGCTCGGCAGAAGTTAACGAGCGTGACGCAAAAGCTATCGGCCTCTCTAAACCATCAAGGAATTTATGTGACAGTACCGCCCCAATGCCGTAGGGAGACGCATCACACGCCAGTCTGATCGGCAGTGCTGGGTTGTAGTGAGCCAATACTTCCCTTGAAGTGATTAAGTCCTTACTCTTCTGAAAGGCCCGCTTACAATCATCGCTCCATTTCCATGCTACCCCCGTTCGTAGCAGGGCGTTCAGTGGGTGCAGAATTGTCGACAAATTCGGCAAAAACTTATGGTAGTAATTCACCAATCCGAGGAATGACCTCAGTTGCGACACATTTTCAGGCGCTGGGGCCTTAACAACCGCTTCAATTTTGTCAGGGGACTTATGTAACCCCTCTTCATCAATCACGTGGCCACAATACGATATCTGTTTCTTAAAAAATTCGCACTTGGGGCGGTTGGCTCGCAGCCCATGTTCCCGTAGTCTAGTGAGCACCTGTTCTAGGTTGTTAAGGTGTTCACTGTCATCTTCACCTGTCACAAGGATGTCGTCCAAGTAACACTGAGTCCCCGGAATCCCTTGCAGGACTTGTTCCTTCGCTCTTTGCCATATCGCCGGAGCCGATGCTACTCTGAATATCAATCGATGATACTGGTAAAGACCTTTGTGAGTGTTTATCGTGAGATACTTCCTAGAGGACTCTTCAACCTCCATCTGCAAATATGCTTGTGCTAGGTCAATTTTTGTAAAACGCTTCCCTCCAGACAGTGAGGCAAAGATGCCTTCTATCCTTGGAAGAGGATATTGTACTATGTGAAGGACTGGGTTCACCGTCACCTTGAAATCCCCACAGATGCGAATCTTCCTTGGCTCCCCGGACTTATTGCTTAACGTTTTCTTCATGACAGGAACGATGGGTGTCGCCCACTCGCTCCAGTCGACCTTAGACAACATGCCTGCCTTCTCCAGATTCTCCAGCTCTGTCTCGACGGCTGGGCAAATTGTATATGGTACCGGTCTTGCTTTGAAAAACTTGGGAACTGCATTCTCTTCTATTTTTATCGAGGCGGTTACGCCTTTAAGCGTGCCCAGTTCTTGTTGAAATACTTCTTTGGCATTAGCTAAGATTGTTGACAATCGTCCAGGAGTGACGTCTTCATCTTTTTTACCGTCCACCGTCATTGCATGAATGGAGTGCCAATCTAAGTTTATCTTCCTGATCCATTCCCATCCCAATAACAGTGGTCCACCATTTGGCAGTATGTAGAGATACAATTTCCGTATTTTCTTGCCGTTGTATTCGACAGGCACCCTTATTTTTCCTCTGGGGTATACTTTTTGCCCCGTATACGTCGTCAAGACGATGGATGTCTCTCTCAAGGGTATGTGTGAAAATAGCCGCTCGTAGTCTCATCGATTCATGACGGTTAGCGCTGATCCTGTATCCAATTCCATTTTAACTTGGGACCCTGCTATCGTGAGGGTGACCCAAATGGTTCGGTGATCCTCTTTTGCGATTACATTGTGAAGTTTGAGACAGCTTAGTCTCCTGTTCCCGGATTCACTATCGCTCATCTGGTCTTCGGAACTACTGTCCGCCATCTTTTGTACTTTCTTGTATGGTTCCTTAGTAGCCTTTTTGTTGTCGCTGGTCTTCTTCCCAGACCTGCAAACTCATGCAATGTGTCCCATCTTCCCGCATTGCCTGCATATTTTGTCTTTGGACCAGCAGTCCTTCTGGTCATGGTTAGTTCTGCCGCAGCAATAACATTTTGCAAATCCCTGTGTCATTTCGTGGGTGCCGTATTCCTGTGGTTTTTGTTGAATTTCTGCAGCTCCCCTGGCTGCTGCTTCATACGATACTGCCACGCTGAAAGCCTTATCTAGCGTCAGCTCTTTCTCTGAGAGTAACTTCTTCTGTGTTCCTTCACTCAGGAGTCCACAGACAAATTTGTCCCGTAGGGTATCTGCCAGTCCTGCTCCGAACTGGCAGTGCTTTGATAGCTTGCGTAGTTCTGTAAGGTACTCAGCATTGCTCTCATCTTTATGCTGAGTTCTCCTGTGGAATTTAAATCTTTCTGCTATCAGCAGCGGTGCAGGGTTTAGGTGTTCCTGTAGGACAGCAACAATTTCGTTAAAACTCTTCGCCTTCGGTTTGGTTGGAGTAATCAGGTCCCGCAATAGGCCGTACGTTCTAGTGCCCATTAAGTTTAGCAGTATCGATGCCTTTTTCTCCTCCGCTATTTCGTTTGCCTCAAAATATACCTCGACTCTTTCCACATACGTGGTCCAGTCCTCTATTGTATTATCAAAAGCAGTGATACAGCCAGTCTTCGGCATCTTGCAAATCTAAAATGGCGCCACCCGTGCTTTGCCTTCTTCCCCGATTTAACAAAATGGCGCCTCCCGCGCTTTGCCTTCTTCCCCGCTGATTAAGATGGCGCCTCCCGCGCTTTGCCTTCTTCCCCGCTGTTGCTAGCTCAGCTTTCCGCGGTTCCCGTTGCAACCTGCAGCTCCTCGCGGTTTCTTGCGCGTTTAATATTTTTTTTTTCATTTTTTATTATCTTCCCGTCGTGGAACAACCCTGTGGGACTCTTGCCTCCCTCTTCGCGGGTCTATACGCAGCCCGGCTTCGTAGCACTGGCCGCGCCCTGTGTGCTCCACCCTCTCTCTCTCTTCTTCCCGACAACGCTGCTCGGCCCCGTTGCAAACCACCCGCTCGAGTTCGCGACCGCCGCAGCCCAGGAAGGATCAGTGCACTACCTGCCACCAGCCCGATTAGCTGAAGCACCGTCAACAGGAACCAGGCCCCGCTTCCGACAGCTTCTCCAGCAATCTTCAACTCCGCAAACACAGGGGCAGATGCCCACGGTCGACGCCCGTTTCTACTGCCTCTTACTTTCTTTTCTTTCTGGCCTCGACCTCTGCTCACTTCGCTGTAGGAATGGATCCCAGGAGGTGGTGCAGACTGTAGGTAGGTTCGTATCTGCTCGTCGCCGGTATTACGTCCATGAATGATTGAGACACGGACAGCAGGAGTTGAACAAAACACGTCTTTACTGATGGAAGTCAATAGTAAAACTGAAAACAACAGAGGCTCACTAGCGCCTTTTATACAGGGGTGGTCACTGCCGGTACTGCAGTCTGAAACCAGTTATTCTCTTAAAGGTACATACACAACAATGTCCACGTCAGCCAACAAAGAGCTATCCAGCCTAATCCCACTTCTCAGCTCTTGGTTCGTAGCCCTGCAGGTTAGAGCATCCCAAGTGCACATCCAAGTACTTTGTAAATGTGGTTAGGGTTCCTGCCTCTACCACCCTTTCAGGCAGTGAGTTTCAGACCCCCACAACCCAGAAATTTCCCCTCAAATCCCCCCTAAACCTTCCCCCAATTACTTTAAATCTGTGCCCCCTGGTTTTTGACTCCTCTGCTAAAGGAAATAGGTCCTTCTTATCCACTTTATCTAGGCCCCTCATAATGTTATACACCTCACTAAGGTCTCCCCTCAGCCTCCTCTGTTCCAAGGAAAACAGACCCAGCCTATCCATTCTTTCCTCATAGTTAAGATTCTCTACTCCCGGCAACATCCTTGTAAATCTCCTCTGTACCCTCTCTAGTGCAGTACTATAGTAGCTATCTAGGTTTATTTTTACCACATCAAAGAGTAAGGTGGTGACCTTATACCATATCTGCAGTATCTTATTTGCTAGCCATCATGGCATGACCACCTGATACAGTAACGATATGTCCTAGATAATCATTTGGCTGTACAGTACTATATAGATTGATGCCAGTACTACAGCAGTGACCTCGAGCTCTACTTTAAACTATTCGTGTGACTCTATAATTTGGTTATATGGTTAAAAATGTGCAGGATGATGGCTAAGCTTCACTGAGCAACACTGTAATTTTAATAAATCTCCCACAGCGACATACTGGTACCCTTTGGTTATTTATTAGGGTAAATTCAGGGAGCTCCAGTGGAGGAGAGTGCAGTTTGGAGAATTGCTGTTAAGGTATTATAGCCCTCTGTCTGCCCTGTGCTCTCTTTGAGTGTAGCTCCCTCTTGGGAGCTCAGAATTGATGAATTTATCCTATTGTTTAAATATATACATGCATGATCTTTCAATTCTGAACATTATCAGCTGTAGCTTCCCATACCTTTCTTTCTAAACTAGAACACAAGTACTGAAAGCTGATCTGCGTTGATACCTGTACACCTTCCTGCCACAAAAACTTATGTAAATTAACTTTTCTCCCCAAAACCAATACATGGCTCAACTGATGCTTTTAGTCTATTGGTGTTAAAGATTTTCCATGTGAAATATCTCCCCAAAGTAGCTTTAACATCCGAACAGTCATTTTCTGGCTCTTTTAAAAAGCTATCCAATTAGTCCCACTTCCATGTTCTTTCCCTGTAGCTCTGCAAAATTTTCCCCTTCAAGTATTTATCCAATTCTCTTTCCACCACCCTTTCAGGCAGTGCATTCCAGGTCATAAGAACTCGCTGTGTAAAACAAATTCTCCCCTCTGGTTCTTTTGCCAATTGCCTTAAATCTGTGTCCTCTGGTTACTGACCCTCCTGCCAGTGGAAATAGTTTCTCCCTATTTACTCTATCAAAACCCTTCATAAAAATTACTGACAGTCTGAATGTAATGGCCATATCCTTCTTAATGGTGTTATCATAAAACAGCATATTAGCATTTCAGAACTGTTTTGCTTTTGCGTGGGTTTGAAGTGCAATTTGCTGATATACTATATTAATAGGGGTAGAGTTTCTGCCCATTGCACCCATAATTGCGCTAGTTTTGAGAAGTGTTTTTTCTCAAACTCATTTGCATATCTCTGAACGTAAAGTTTACCATGAACCAGCGCAATTGGAAAGCTTTTTGGAATGGAATTGCTTTTTTTAAACGTTTTGCTTTTAAAAATATTCCTTGTTATATTTAAGAGTGGAGTGGTAATTTGGTGCAGTTTTATTAATACATCTGAAAATGGTTCATCACAAAATTAAGCTTTTTAATCAGAGAGTCTAGTCCAGCGCCTGTGGGTAATCCAATTTTAAATAACTGAAAGTGACTTTAAAAAACGATACAAAACCATTTACTAGTTATATTGCTGTGCAGTAGTCAGTTTCTTAGTTAACTTAAAAAAATTATATTCAAAAGCTTTTAAAACATGCCTATTAGTGCCCTTATGCCCAAAAGAAAGCTTAATTTTACGAGCCTGTTCAAAGGCCCGCAAACAGGCACAATTATTGGAAACTCGCCATGGTGATTCATTCACCCTGGCCAGTTTTGTGGGCAGGGCCAGCTTCTAGCGCGGTGTTTTTTAAACCAGCGAAAAAGATAGTGGAAGCTCGATTTGTGCTGGGCGTAATTTGCGCTTGAAATTTCCTGATCTTTTGCACTGGTTTGGCCGATTTTGGGTGAAATGTGCTGAAAAAAACAGCGCAACCTAGCGGAAAATCCAGCCCATAATGTTTATGAGTACACTGCCAAGGGATGAAAGACATGCTTAGGACAAAGGTAGGCTAGAAATCTTAAGGATTAAGGTGCTTTTATACTTCAGCACTGCCCTCCCCTGTTGGTGTGTTTGCCCACCACCTTTTTCCCTGAGGTATCATGCAGCAATAGAGCTGGTACATCTGGCCATAGCCAAGAAAGTGGGTCTCCACAGCTGCCGGACCAAGGCAAGTCGTCACCATCTGGAAACAGAAAAGATGCTGATGAATCTGCTTTGTATTTCCGGCATTTTTATTTTATTTCAGATTTAGAACATTTGCAGATTTTTCTGTCTGTGCAGTTTAATTATAGTCCATGCAAACCTTTTTTTGGTTTATCATTAATTGTGTTTAAAACAGTAATAGGTTTTATTAAAACTTTGTTCATTGTATATTTAATTTCATATTTAGCCAAGCAAATAAAAAATGGAATTTATCAATCATTACAATTACACAAGGTGCACATCATCCTGTATTATACCTTTAAATAAGTTCAGTGTTACAGCACTTACACGTATTGTGTACTAGTATACTGTATTCAAAGGGATAGTTTCTCTCCTTTTGTCTTTGTTCCAAAAAGCTCCAGGCGTTTACAAAAGAGTCCCAATTACAAAACTTATTATCACAGTAATTTGCTGTTTCTTTCTCCTGCATGTTTCTTTTATTATTGATGTGTAATTTAAACTACTCTACCACGTCAATATTTCACAGCATTCCAGTTTCACTATGTTATTAACTCCTCAGTAAAACAGATCACTGAGTATGAAGTCACAGGCATGGTTGGTCATCTATCTGTAATGTGTGCAAGATGTTAGCCACTGTTTAGAACTGACAGTTTGCCACAAGATCTTAAGACAAACAGGGATGAAGTCATCTGAACTCCTGACGCACAATAATAAAAGGTGCTTTGAAAATTTTCCATGAGTAAATCTCCATGTGTGCTGTTGATTGCACAATGGCTCTCAGCCAATCAGATTTTTTTTAAATCCCAATATATATATTAATATTAAACAGTAGTCACTTACAAAATAGATATGCAGTGACGGATTTCTGTGGTTTTATTAACTGCAAGTGTGTAAGTTAACTTACAGTTGCCTTTAGTTTATCCATTGCTATTGGTATATTTTATATAATAATATATGATGGGGGAACCCTGTCTTGTTTCAGTATTCCAAACACTTTGAGTAGGCTGCAAGGATATATCACTTCCCTCACTATGTAGCATTTGTTCTGTGTAGGGAGAACAGAAGGAATCAGTCAAGGGGCATGAAGGTGCCCTAGTAAAATGCAAGTCAATGGGAATCGGGGGGAAAACTCTCCACTGGCTGGAGTCATACCTAGCACAAAGGAAGATGGTTGTGGTGATTGAAGGTCAATCATCACAGCCCCAGGACATCACTGCAGGAGTTCCTCAGGGCAGTGTCCTAGGCCCAACCATCTTCAGCTGCTTCATCAATGACCTTCCCTCCAACATAAGGTCAGAAATGGGGATGTTCGCTGATGATTGCACAGTTTTCAGTGCCATTCACAACTCCTCAGATAACGAAGCAGTCCATGCCCACATGCAACAAGACCTGGACTACGTTTAGGCTTGGGCCGATAAGTGGCAGGTAACAGTCGCGCCACAGAAGTGCCAGGCAATGACTCCCTACCTAACAGAGCTGTGGGAGTACCTTCACCACACAGACTGCAGCGGTTCAAGAAGGCGGCTCACCACCACCTTCTCAAGGGCAATTAGGGATGGGCAATAAATGCTGGCCTTGCCAGTGATGCTCACATCCCACAAATGAATAAAAAAAAGAGAGGCAAGCTGATAAGCCTTTTAATATTGGCCTTCTGAGTTTTGCCTAATGCAAAAAAAAAGGTCAGAGTTAGCATCAGCCCAATGTAACAGTTCTTCTTCTTCTTAGGCAGTCCCTCAGAACCGAGGATGACTTGCTTCCACATTAAAAATGAGTTTGCAGGTGACTGATGAGTCCAATGTGGGACCTACAGTCTCTGTCACAGGTGGGGCAGACGGTGGTTGAAGGGGCGGGTGGGTGGGGTGCTTGGGTTGATGTGCGTTCCTTGCGCTGCCTGCGCTTGGCTCCCGCTTGCTCCCGGTGAAGAGACTCGAGGTGTTCGGCGCCTTCCCGGATGCTTCTCCTCCACTTTGTGCGGTCTTGGGCCAGGGATTCCCAGGTGTCGGTGGGGATGTTACACTTTTTCAAGGAGGCTTTGAGGGTGTCCATGAAGCATTTCCTCTGCCCACCTGGGGCTCTCTTGCCGTGCCGGAGCTCCGAGTAGAGCGCTTGTTTTGGGAGTCTCGTATCGGGCATGCGGACAATATGACCCATCCATCAGAGCTGATCGAGCGTGGTCAAAGCTTCGATGCTGGGGATGTTGGCCTGAGCAAGAACACTGACATTGGTGTGCCTATCCTGCCAATGGATTTGCAGGATCTTGCGGAGGTAGCGTTGGTGGTACCTCTCCAGTGCTTTGAGGTGCCTGCTGTACATGGTCCATGTCTCTGAGGCATACAGCAAGGCGGGTATCACTGCTGCTCTGTAGACCATGAGCTTAGTGCTGGGTTTGAGGTCCTGGTCTTCAAACACTCGCTTCCTCTCTTCTTCAGCCCAATGTAACAGTAGTTAGTTTTTTAAAGCATGCATGCATGATCCCAGACAGGCAAAATGTCTCCATGTTCAATTAAAACCTACAGTATGGACCTGAAAAAAATAAGTTGAAGTCTATACGGTACAATATATACTGGTCAAATGTGATGCATTATTTTTGGTAAAAGTGTTCTTCCTGTCACAAGATCAGACATTTTCCTGTCACATGATATCAAATCGTACTGCTACTGCAAAGGAGATCTTCTACCCAAATGGGTTTTCTCTCAGAATGTCATTCTACATAGAAAATAAGCCATGGCAATAGTTTATTCCCTATAGCCCCACATGCCCACGTCACCCTGGAAACTGTCCAACCTTTTTTATGGTGACCTTTCTCCACATCACATAATTATTTTTTCCCAGGACCCTAAAACTATGAAACTTTTTAACTCCCTCAGTCTTTCCTTCTTCATACAAACTTTAGGCTTTTAAAACTCAAACTTGGCCACGCCTAATCATTGCTTATTGATTTACCTCATCCATTATTTTCAACATGCTTTCAACTTGGGTGTTGTTCTGCAGTTTGGGTTTTGGATTTTCACCTTGGTTTCCAAATTATTAAAAACTGCAGAACATCATCTCTAAACTACTTCTAAAAAACCCATCCTACATAACCTGTTGCTGAATGTGATGATGTAATGCTTCAGGAATAACATCCTTCTTTAAAAAAACCATGATGTAATTCTTTGTTTGCCCTTTCTTTTTCTTCCCCTGTTGTCTCCTTGGGTCATGCACATCTTGCAGCTTAGATGGCAGGCATCCAATCTGCTCCCAGGCCTTCACTAATGAAACACTTGATCAGGCTGCTAGGAGTTGCACAACAACAACTGGATGACAGTGACTTGCCCTATGGGCAGATGTTTCATCACAGCTTGGTGCCTTCCCACAGTAACACATCCAACATCAGGAACTCAATAAAATGGGAATCAAACCTAGAACAGAAAATGATAGCAGAGGGTCTTAAGGAGCTTCATAAGGTCAATCATTCTGTGAAAACTTTTGGCCCTTGGCTGTGCTATTTTAATAGGGCTGAGTTGTCTGCTTTTAAACGTTTATGTTTTTGGCACTAGCTGATGCCTCAGGTATACAACTTGTGACTAAAAATCTCGCAGCTAGTGTGTATCCAATGTTGACAGTTCTGGCAGCGCTGTAACTCAGTTTCCCACCCTATTCCTCCTGGAAACTTGTTTTCAAGTCATTCATTACGCTGGTTACGGTTTAATGGACATTTTGCGGTTTATTAGTTGTTTTGAGACCTGTAGGACTACCGATGAAACAAAGCTTATAAATTAAAATCAGCAGAAATGGGCCAGTCTCTTTATTAATATGAGACAACACAACACAGCTAGTCTATGATAAGACTTCCTTTGATGAATTTTAATGTAATGTGTTCATAGACAAGTTATGCAGCTGAATCAGTCAAATTTACCCCAAATTCCTACTCATGCCCATTTTTATTTTCAAATACCTTCAGGTCACATTCAGTTGAGGTCATGTCATGACGACCCAGCTGAATAAAATCCACCAGCTTTAGTGAGTGCTAACTCAGCTTTTGTATGCACCTCGAGTTTCATAAATTACCTGCTCAATGCACTTGGTGACTTTTGAGTGTTGAAATCTACAAACTGCAAATAACAAACATCAAGGGGAAGAGATGTGCGTTTTCATATCAAAATCAGGCTGGAGTAAATTGCTCTGAGTAATTTAGACTTTTCCAGTAGCTGTGAACCTGCAACGCAAATATAATAAGGCATTTGAAGTCACCTCATAGGGTTCCAAAATTATCCCTGGCTTTATTACAACGTGATGTTTTCAATGCTTCTGTGAGAAAAATAATTTTATATTGGAGTGACTCTGTAATAGGAAGCAATAGCAAAATAGAACGTGGTTTAATTATTTGCCTTGCTAATTTTCATTTTTGAATAAAATTAGTTACAAAAATATTGTGATTATTACATAACTGGAACTTTTAGATCAATATTGTATAGCTGTAAGATTCGCCATTTTCAGTATATAAAACTCACGTTTAGGTTAGGCATCTTAATGCATAAACAGCACACATATATAAATATAAGATAGCTAGGCATCGTAGGATAGTAGCTAAGGATGATGAAATAGCCAAGTTAAAATCACCCAGAATGCAGAATAACAGCTGAGCGAGGTAAAGCTGAAAGCTGCTTACACTGCAGGTTTCAAGCACTTGTTTTAGACAAGATCAAGGCGACGTAGAGAATGTGTTGAGACTGTATTGAGACTTTGTAGACCATGGGTTTGTCAAGATGAAAGGGGCTGTGTACACATTGACCTTGAGCTAAAGGGGGGTTGTGTACACACTGACACTGAGCTAAAGGGGGGTTGTGTACACACAGACCCTGAGCTAAAGGGGGGTTGCGTACACACTGACCCTGAGCTAAAGGGGGGTTGTGTACACACTGACCCTGAGCTAAAGGGGGGTTGTGTACACACTGACCTTGAGCTAAAGGGGGGTTGTGTACACACTGACCCTGAGCTAAAGGGGGGTTGTGTACACACTGACCCTGAGCTAAAGGGGGGTTGTGTACACACTGACACTGAGCTAAAGGGGGGTTGTGTACACACTGACCCTGAGCTAAAGGGGGGTTGTGTACACACAGACCCTGAGCTAAAGGGGGGTTGTGTACACACTGACCCTGAGCTAAAGGGGGGTTGTGTACACACTGACCCTGAGCTAAAGGGGGGTTGTGTACACACTGACCCTGAGCTAAAGGGGGATTGTGTACACACAGACCCTGAGCTAAAGGGGGGCTGTGTACACACAGACCCTGAGCAGTTCTGATAAGTGGTCAAGGAATGTGAATCACAAATTCAGATATGGGAGAGCTTGCACAAGAAGAGGGTTATAAAGAATCCTAGTTTTACACTTGAATTTATAGAAGCACAGCACGGCAAGAGAGAGAGTGGCAGGCAGACAGACAAGTTGTCATCCAAGGGTTACGGCTTCTACCCAAAGCAAAACTAACAGGTAGTATAGTTTTCTTCTTTGTAATACTATTCTTTGTAATAGTATTGGCTTATACATTGTGTTGATACTTGGTTACATTCAATAAAGAATTAATGGCAGCCATATTGGTGTCAAGTTCAAATTGATCTTACATAGCCGGCAGCTGTTCAGCAACAAGAACACAAGTTATAAATGTTTTCATATGTTGATAGTGTAGTGTATGTACCTTTAAGGGGAGGACTACTTTTTACAGCTCCTGTATACTGTAGTACTGGCAGTGACCACACCTGTATATAAACCCTGAGTAGGGATCTGTACTGTTAGTTTTAGAGTAACCCTCATCCAGTAAACACCTGTTGATTGTTCCTCTGCAGTCTCTGTCTATTTCTTGAAGGACACCGTACATTAAGATTCACGGATTTAACATTGGCGACGAGTCGATTCGAACCTACCTGCAACTCTGCAGAGGAAGGCCGATTCCAGAGGCACGGGCGTCGACCATCCGGCGGAGACTCCAGCGAGGCGGGCTGGCAACAGGTACGGCACAGACCCTTCCCGCAAAGCGGCGGCTAGAGCCGACCGACGGCACAGGAAAAGGCCGAGCAGCGTCGGCGGGAGCAGAGAGAGAGGGTAAAGCGCACAGGGCGCAGCCGGGGTTCAGGACCGAGCGGCGTCAACGAGGGAGGCGCGCAGGAAAACGCGCAGAGCACGGCCGGTGTTCAAGGGCTGAGCAGCGTCCGCGGGGGAAGAAAGGAAAGCACGGGAGACGCCATTTGAGCCGCAGCGGAGAAGGGAGAGCGCGGGAGACGCCATTTTTGTGCCACAGCGGAGAAGAAGGGAGAGCGCGGGAGACGCCATTTTTAGCCAGTCTAACCACACCCAGGGATGCCGAAGAGTGGCAGTGTCACAGCGTTCGACAATGAAGTCGAAGATTGGGCGACATATGTAGAACGCATAGAAGTGTACTGCAAGGCGAATGAAATGCCAGATGCCAGTAAAGCACTGGTATTGTTGAATTCCATGGGTGCAAAAACATATGGCTTACTGCGAAACCTAGTAACCCCAGAGAAGCCAGTGGAAAAGGATTTTGAAAGCATAGTGGCAATCCTACAGGACCACTTAAACCCCACGCCGCTGCTGATAGCAGAGAGATTTAAGTTTCACAAAAGGAACCAGCATAAAGACGAAAGTAATGCTGAGTATTTAACGGAACTGCGCAAGCTATCGAAACACTGCCAGTTTGGAACGGGACTAGCAGATACTTTAAGGGACAAGTTTGTGTGTGGGCTTCAAAGTGAAGGAACCCAGAAACGGCTTCTATCAGAAAAGGATCTTACGCTGGACAAGGCTTTCAGCATGGCAGTATCACATGAAGCAGCCGCACGGGGCACTGCAGAGATACAACGGAGACCGCAAGAATATGGCACAAATGAAATGTCATATGGAGCAGTGAAGTGTTATCACTGCGGCAGAACAACACACGACCATAAGGATTGTTGGTTCAAGGACCAAGTGTGCAGACAGTGTGGAAAAGTAGGACACATAGCAAGAGTCTGCAGGTCGGGAAAGGAAACCAGCAGCAAGAAATCTCCACAGGAGAAGTATAAAAAGGTACATAAGGTGACGGAGAGTAGTTCAGACGAACAGAAAAGTGATACAGACTCCGGAAGCAAGGAGCTGGGTTGTCTGAAACTACATAATGTAATCAAAATGGAGGATCACCAAACTATCTGGGTCATGCTCAAGATAGATGGAGTCCAAGTGAAAATGGAATTGGACACAGGATCAGCCATAACAGTCATAAACCGAAGGGACTACAAGCGGCTATTCTCACATATACCCTTGAGAGATACAGAGATTGTCTTGAAGATGTACACGGGGCAAAAAGTCTACCCCAAAGGAAAAATAAGGGTGAACATTATATATAACGGCAAGGAAACACCAAAAATGGACCTATATTGCCAGATGGAGGACCACCACTACTAGGACGTGAATGGATCCGGAAGATACAGCTAGATTGGCATTCCATACAAGCACTGACTGTAGATGCCAAAAAGGATGACGACGTCACACCTGGACGACTGTCAAAAATGCTAACTGACGCACAAGAAGTGTTCCAGGAGGGACTTGGAACACTAAAAGGCATAACAGCGACGATCAAAATAGAGGAAAATGCAAGCCCAAAGTTTTTTAAGGCCAGACCGGTGCCTTATGTGATCCGCCCAGCCGTCGAAGCAGAGCTGGAAAGTTTGGAACATTCTGGAGTACTGTCCAAAGTGGACTAGAGCGAGTGGGCTACACCCATCGTTCCTGTAATGAAGAGGTCATTGAGTAATACGCCTGGGGAACCAAAGAAGGTTCGCATCTGTGGGGACTTTAAGGTGACAGTGAACCCAGTCCTTCACACGGTACAATATCTGCTTCCGCGGATTGAAGATATTTTCGCCTCGCTATCTGGAGGAAAACGCTTCACTAAGATTGATCTGGCCCAGGCGTACCTGCAAATGTAGGTAGAAGAAGCCTCGAAACAGTACCTCACGATCAACACTCATAAAGGTCTCTACCAATACAACCGGCTGGTGTTCGGGGTAGCATCAGCTCCGGCTATTTGGCAAAGGGCAATGGATCAAGTCCTGCAAGGGATTCCAGGGACCCAGTGTTATTTGGACGACATCCTGGTCACGGGCGAAAATGACAGTGATCACCTCGCCAACCTGGAGCAGGTGATCACTAGATTGAAGGAATATGGGCTCTGAGCTAATCGCCACAAATGCGAGTTTTTCCAGAAGCAGATCTCGTATTGTGGCCACGTTATTGATGAAGAGGGGTTACATAAGTCCCCTGAAAAGATTGAGGCAGTAGTCAAGGCTCCAGCACCGGAAAATGTGTCACAACTGAGGTCGTTCCTCGGGCTGGTGAACTACTACCATAAGTTCTTGCCGAATTTGTCTACAGTACTACACCCACTGAACACCCTACTGCAAATGGGGGTACCATGGAAGTGGAATGACGAATGTAAACGAGCTTTCCAGAAGTGCAAAGAATTGATCACATCAAAAGAGGTGTTGGCTCATTTCAACCCAGCACTACCAATTCGGTTGGCGTGTGATGCATCACCCTATGGTATTGGAGTGGTGCTGTCGCACAAATTCCCGGATGGCTCGGAGAGGCCAGTAGCCTTTGCGTCTCAGTCACTAACCTCAGCCGAGCGTAACTATGCCCAGATTGACAGGGAGGCCCTCAGCCTAGTGTGGGGAGTGAAAAAGTTCAACCACTATCTGCACGGGCAGAAGTTCACCTTGCTGACTGACCACCAACCACTTGTCTCCATCTTTAATCCAAAGAAGGGCGTTCCGGTGATGACTGTGCAATGGCTACAAAGATGGTCCCTTTTTCTAGGGGAGAACCAATATGAAATAGAGTATAAGGGCACGAAACAGCATGGAAACGCTGATGGGCTATCACACCTGCCACTGCCTACGGCGGAGAAAGCACCAGCAGTGAACCCTGTCGAAATATTTTATTCGACTATAATTGAATGCTTGCCAGTAACTAACGCGGATATAGAGAAGGAGATCCGAAATGACCCGACACCGTCTCGGGTATATGACTTGACGGTGAAGGGATGGCCAACACATGGTGACGCACTGTTGCCAGCATTCTCATCCAGAAGAGAACAGCTGTCAGTATGCCAGGGGACCTTGATGTGTGGATCCCGAGTGGTAATTCCACCCAAGTTAAGGGAGGGAGTGCTCAATGAGCTTCACGAAGGCCATCTGGGAGGGGTGAAAATGAAAAGCTTTGCTAGGGCTTATGTGTGGTGGCCGGGGATCGATCAGCAAATCGAGGACCTGACAAAGAGCTGCTCAGGATGCCAGAAGGTCCAAAATGCACCACCACATGCCCCTCTACACCCATGGGAGTTGCCCTCCTCTCCATGGCAATGGGTGCATATTGATTTTGCTGGTCCATTCATGGACTCAATGTTTTTAATAGCCGTGGATGCGCACTCGAAATGGCCTGAGGTGATCAAAATGTCCTCCACCACCACGGAGAAAACGATTGCAGTCCTACGGACCATATTTGCCAGGAACGGCTTGCCAGAGCAGATTTGCTCTGATAACTGACCACAGTTTGTGTCCGAAGAGTTTCGGAAATTTATGAAAAGGAATGGGGTAAGGCATTACACATCTGCCCCGTATCATCCAGCCACAAATGGATTGGCTGAGAGGTTCGTACAAACCTTTAAAAAGGCAGTAAGGGCCATTTGCGATGACGACATTCCACTGCAGCATAAGGTGGACAATTTCCTGTTAGCCTACAGAAATGCGACACATGCAGTCACCAACCAGACCCCGGCCATGATGTTCTTTAACCGAAGGTTGAGATCTCGTCTGGATTTGCTCAGACCAAATGTACGAAGAGATGTTGAGAATAAGCAATTCCAGCACATCAATGAGAAGCCGACAAGGAGCTTCAATGTGGGGCAACCAGTCTTGGCCCGCGACTACCGAACAGAGAAATGGCAACCAGGAACGATATGCACACGGCAGGGGCCACGAATGTACACAGTGGATGTTGGGGAGAACATTGTGAGACGCCATGTTGACCAGATCCTAGAGTCACAGGAACGAGTCAACCCCATGTCTCGCGTACCTGGTGATGAACCCGATATACAGGTAGCACCTACCCCAGAAACAGTAGCATCGGAAGCTGATGAACCAACCGAAGACAGGGGGCCAGAATCGCCTCCGCACCAAGAGCAAGACACTCAGGAAAGGCGCTATCCAGAAAGGATCAGGAAGCCGCCCCAAAGACTGAATTTATAAATGGACTATTTTCAGTTAATGTTGCATGTTAAAAGTGTTAATTGTTAAATAAATGTTATGGTACTGTTAATCTAAAAGGGGAGGAATTGTAGTGTATGTACCTTTAAGGGGAGAACTACTTTTTACAGCTCCTGTATACTGTAGTACCGGCAGTGACCACACCTGTATATAAACCCTGAGTAGGGATCTGTACTGTTAGTTTTAGAGTAACCCTCATCCAGTAAACACCTGTTGATTGTTCCTCTGCAGTCTCTGTCTATTTCTTGAAGGACACCATACATCAAGATTCACGGATTTAACAGATAGCTTTTCCAGTCATATACCTGAGGGATATTTTTGGACTGCACTGTCACTGGGTACAACTTAGGTTTTTTATGGATGCAGCAATAACTATAACATTTTCTGTAGTCCAAACAATTTGTCATTGCAATACATTGACTGCCTCCAAGCACTTACTTCTGTAGACTTTTACTCGTGTGCACAATTTGTTTTCAATATGTGTGAGGGACAAGGCGACTAAAACATTTCCCTTGCTAATTCTTCATTTACTGCATACACTAAAATTGTGGACTTGGGGGTGGGGGGGGGGGCCTGAAATCTTGTAAGTTTGCACTGGCCAATTTTATTCCCTCCCCTCCCCTGGATCATGAAGGAATGATTAAAGAAAATAAGGATTTACAGTTTTCAGATTGTGCAAAAGAATAAGTTACAGTAGGAGACTATGTGATGAGCCTTAAGTTCCACATAATGGAGATGTATAGAGGTGGCCGAGCATATAAGGTGGTGTGGCGGAGCCACTGAATGACTCTGGGCAACTGTATATAATCCCCTTTAATTATGTTCTAACACCAGCCTAAGCCTGTACCATTGTGTTAGACATTACTTTGTTTTGTATATAGTGTTTGTATGCACGGGGCGTGGCCCCTTTATGAGCGCAGGAAAACGCGGGCAAACGCGATGACATCACGTCGCAAACCACGTGACTGCCCAGGCAGTCCTCGTGGAATCTCCATCTTGTTAAGACCTGTTTTCGTGGTTCTCCTGTATCGATCTCATCAAACTGTTTGAACTCGTTTAGTCTTACATTAAAGACCTGTTTGATTGATCTCCTGAGTCGACCTCAGTTATTAGTTAGGAATTCATCAATTCCAACATTGGTGACCCCGTTTTTTGTGAACGTTTTTCACAAAAAGGACACAGCATGGAGGCCAACGCCGTTTCGCTGAAGCTACCGCAGTTCTGGAAGCAGCAACCAACCTCGTGGTTCATTCTGGTCGAGGCCCAATTCGCCCTGAGGGATATCGCTGCAGATCAGACCAAATATATCTATGTGGTCTCCGCACTCGACAGCTCTACCACCTCACGGATCGTCAGCCTCCTCGAGAACCCTCCAACGGAGCGCAAGTATGAAACCCTCAAGGCGCGGTTGCTGCAAGTTTTCGGGCTCACTAAAGCGGAGCGCGCCCATCGATTGCTCGCTATGCCCAGGCTCAGGGACTCCAAGCCTTCGGAGTTAATGAGCCAAATGCTTACACTCCTTGGCTCCGAACCAGAATGCTTCCTATTCCGTGAAATATTCCTCAGCCAGCTATCGGAACAGGTGCAAGCCGCCCTGGCCAGATCCGAAGTTGAGGACTGCGCAGCACTTGCGGCAGAGGCGGACAAAATTTTTGCGGTTAATCAGCAGTACTGAGGCGCCCATCCCCCACAGACGCCACCCCAGCTCGTCAGCCTGCTGGGCTGTGTTTCTACCACGCGCAGTTCAGCGTGAAAGTGAGACATTGCCGCCCTCCCTGCAGCTTCCCCCCAAAAAAAACAACTACGGCCACTGAGGAACGGGTCTAACGGGCGCCCCGCGGCCGCGATGGCAATCAGCAACGCGGGCAAGTTGCTGTTTATCACCGATACTTTCTCCGGTTGTTGTTTTCTATGCGACACCGGGGCGCAGTGCAGCATATTACCCGCGCCCGCCCTCGATGTGCAGACCGGGATTCACGGTCTCGCCCTTGAAACGGCCAATGGCGGAACAATTCGGACCTTTGGCAGACGGTGGGTGCAGTTCTGTTTCGGGGGCCAATGTTTTTACTGGGAGTTTGTGACGGCCAAGGTTTCGCAACCCATTCTCGGCGCGGATTTCTTGTGCGCCAACAGCCTCCTGGTTGATGTGAGGAACCGGCGGTTGATCAATGCGGCAACTTTTCATTCTATCCCTTGTTACCGCAGTAACACTACGTCGCGCACCGTAGCCTGTGCTTTTCCGGCTCCGGATGAGTTCGCTCGCCTGCTCGGTGAATTCCCCGACCTGACAAGACCCACGTTCTCCTCCACAGCCATGAAACATGGTGTGGAGCACCACATCACCACCAATTGCCTCCCGGTCTACGCGCGGGCCCGGTGCCTGGAACCTGGCAAGCTGGCGGTCGCAAAAGCGGAGTTCACGACCATGGAACGGTTAGGGATTATTCGCCAGTCGAATAGTCCCTGGTCTTCACCCCTCCACATCTTCCCAAAGCCTGGCGGCGATGGCGGCCATGCGGCGACTATCGACGCCTAAACGACGCCACCACTCCTGATCGGTACCCGATCCCCCACATCCAGGATTTCTCTGCCCATTTGGCAGGGAACACTGTCTTCTCGAAAGTCGACCTCGTCCGGGGCTACCACCAGATCCCTGTTCATCCCCAAGACGTCCAGAAGACTGCAGTCATCACCCCATTCAGCCTTTTCGAGTTTTTAAGAATGCCGTTTGGGTTAAAGAACGCTGCCCAGGCTTTCCAACGCCTGATGGACTCTGTGCTGCGGGACCTCAAGTTCCTCTTCGTCTACCTGGACGATATTCTCATTGCCAGTCCCACTAAAGACGAACACATCTGTCACCTTCACACCCTTTTTCGACGTCTCAGCCAACACGGCCTGATTATCAACCCAGCCAAGTGTCAGTTTGGCCTGCAAAAATTGATTTCCTGGGGCATCGCATCACTTCAAAGGGAGCGGTTCCTTTACAAGCGAAGGTAGAGGCGGTGACATCCTTTCCACACCCGCAAACCATTAAGGCCCTGCAGGGATTCCTAGGCATGGTAAACTTTTACCACCGTTTCGTGCCTAAGGCAGCACTACTCATGCAGCCCCTGTACGAGGCCCTCAAGGGCAAGACTGGCAAAGATACGGTAGACTGGACGGTTGACATGGCCTGGGCGTTCGCCGACACCAAAAGCGCCTTGGCCAATGCGACTATGCTGGTGCACCCGCTGCCAGGAGCCACCATCGCCCTCGACTACGCAATCGGCACCGTGCAAGAGCAGTGGGTGAATGGGACGTGGCAGCCGTTGGCATTCTTCAGCCGTCAACTACGGCAGAACGAGAGAGCGTATAGCACGTTCGACCGGGAGTTGCTCGCTCTTTTTCTGGCCATCCGCCATTTTTGCTTCCTCCTGGAAGGACGTCCCTTCACCGCCTTCGTGGACCATAAGCCACTCACCTTCGCCATGGCCAAGACCGCCGAACCGTGGTCATCCCGACAGCAACGTCAACTGGCCTACATATCCGAGTTCACCACGGATATACAGCACGTGGCCGGTAAGGACAACCTGGTGGCCGACTGCATCTCCCGCGCGACCGTCAATACGGTCCATTTAGGCATCGATTACGCCCTCATGGCAGCGGATCAAGCCTCAGACCCAGAAGTCCAGGCCTACAGAACCACCATCACTGGCCTCCAGTTGGCCGACGTCAAGTTCCATGCGGCAGGTACCACGCTCTTGTGTGACGTCTCCGTACGGGACCCTCATCCTGTCGTACCAGCCGTCTGGTGCCACTAAGTGTTCCACGCCATACATGGGTTGTCACACCCAGGAATGAAGGCCTCTCAGAAGCTGATGTCAGCGAAATTCGTATGGCACGGCATGCACAAGGATGTCCGCGACTGGACCAACACCTGCATGGTCTGCCAAAAAGCCAAAGTACAGCGTCACATCAAAGCTCCGTTGGCCACCTTCACAGTTCCAGAGCGACGGTTTGACCATGTCAATGTGGACCTGGTGGGTCCACTCCCACCCTCCCATGGTTTTTCACACATCCTGACCATGGTTGACCGCACCACCAGATGGCCAGAGGCGGTTCCCCTACCATCCACTACTTCGGCGGACGTGGCCAGGGCACTCATTTCCACCTGGGTCTCCCGTTTCGGAGTGCCCGCTGATATTTCTTCAGACAGTTGACCACAGTTTTCCTCTGAACTCTGGAATGCAGTGGCCCAAGGACTCGGTGTCAAATTACACCGCACCACAGCCTACCACCCACAGGCGAATGGTCTCTGTGAACGTTTCCACCGGTCACTGAAAGCTGCGCTGAGGGCCAGCCTCCAGGACGCTGGATGGGCAGACAAGCTACCGTGGGTCCTGTTGGGCCTTCGCACGGCCCCCAAAGAAGACCTTCACTCTTCATCCGCGGAGCTGGTGTACGGTCAACCGCTGCGAGTCCCAGGGGATTTCCTACCAGAATCGACGAAGCCTTGGTCCGCGTCTGACCAGCTTACTAGTCACCAAGAGGTGGCCAGATGTTTCGCGCTGGTGCCCACTTCGCACCACGGGCTGCAGAGTTTGCACGTTCCAACGGAGCTTCACAAGGCAGAATACGTCTTTATTCACCACGATGCTCATAGGGATCCACTCAAGGACCCATATACTGGTCCCTTCCACATGTTGGAGGCAGGGGACAAAACCTTCAAGGTAGATGTCGGTGGTAAACATTTCAGTCGATCGATTAAAGCCGGTACATCTGGACCTCAACCGCCCCGTCGAGACAGCACAACCACCGAGACGAGGCCGGCCACCCATCGCCATTACGGCAGACCAAGCGCAACTGCCCGCCAGACCGCCAGCTGCCCAACAGCCTCCGCCTCAGGAGTACAGGAGTCGTTCTGACAGGCTCGTCAGACCCCCTCACCGCTTGACTTTTTCCGTTAAAGCGAATTCTGGGGGGGCGCATGTGGCAGAGCCACTGAATGACTGGACAACTGCACATAATTCCCTTTAACAATGTTCTAACACCAGCCTAAGCCTGTACCATTGTGTTAGACATTACTTTGTTTTGTATATAGTGTTTGTATGCACGGGGCGTGGCCCCTTTAAGAGCGCGGGAAAACGCGATGACGTCATGTCGCAAACCACGTGACTGCCCAGGCAGTCCTCGTGGAATCTCCATCTTTTTAAGACCTGTTTTCGTGGTTCTCCTGTATCGATCTCATCAAACTGTTTGAACTTGTTTAGTCTTACATTAAAGACCTGTTTGATTGATCTCCTGAGTCGACCTCAGTTATTAGTTAGGAATTCGTCAATTCCTACAGTGGCATATTTGGAACTTAGAAGGAACAATAGAAGAAAGTTCAGAGGTGCACTGACCACGGTTGTGATGGAGAGAGTATATATAAATAAAACGATCCTTGGCAAAGCATTGATAATTTAAATATAGGCATGTTTTCTCTTGCCATAATGTTCTGGCACACTGATTGAGCTTTCAGAAGACATGCTTCTTCTATCTTCAGGACCGTATATCAGTAGCACTCATTGCTAAACAAGTTCCCTAAATACTGGGAGCACCTGTCTACCAAACATCGATTGGTTAACACTTGACCTTGCAAAAACCAATTGGTATGTAATGGAGCGAGAGAGAGAAAGAGTGAGAAAGAGAGCAAGAGAGTGGGAGGCTAAAGTGGAGCGGGGAATTGCCTATCACGAGGAGCATTGCAGTTTTATGGCTGCTCTCCCTGCCACATTGAAGTAAAGGGACCTCGGAAACATTCTTCTATGTGTGATGCCATCCTATTTGGGGAGATTTCTGCTTCCTGTAACCTGACCCTCTCCCTCAAAAGTACTGTTTAAAACCTAGCTTGCTAGTGTTGGAAAGTGCAGCAACAGCTGGTGAGTTGTCATAATTGCAACCATGAGACTAATCTACTTTAGTTCTGTACAGGCTGAAGGGCAGAGTGAGAAATATTTGTGACATATTGTTAACGCGATCCGCAACCAAATGGAAAGCCAGATTTTGCCTAATTATTTTTTCAAATCACACAGTAGCAACAGAGGTCTTAAAAATAAACACACTGCTGAGGTAGCAGCAGTAACAACTATATAAGTGGGCCAACAGCAGTACTAGTCTCACTGACAAAAACATAAACAGGCAGGTGTATTAAAACCTCAATGTGCACATAGAACATAGAAACTTAGGAGCAGGAGTAGGCCATTCGGCCCTTCCAGCCTGCTCCACCACTCAATATGATCATGGCTGATCCTCTATCTCAATACCATATTCCTGCTCTCTCCCCATACCGCTTGATGCCTTTTCTGTCTAGGAATCTATCTATCTCCTTCTTAAATATATTCAGTGACTTAGCCTCCATAGCCTTCTGTGGTAGAGAATTCCACAGGTTCACCACCCTCTGAGTGAAGAAATGTCTCCTCATCTCAGTCCTAAATGTCCTACCCCGTATCCTGAGACTGACTCCTCGTTCTAGACCCCCCCAGCCAGGGGAAACATCCTCCCTGCATCCAGTCTGTCTAGCCATGTCAGAATTTTATATGTTTCAATGAGATCCCTGTAGTGTATGTACCCGTCTATCTTTAAGGGAACTATTGAATGTAACCGTTCACCTTTAAGGGAACTACTTTAGGTGTGGCACTATTTGTTTGGCTTCTGTATACTGTAATACCGATAGTGACCACACCAGTATATAAGTGTTGTGGCATGATTGCTGGGGCAGATTCGCCCGGACCTTCGAATAGTAAAGACCTGTTTGTTGTTATTTCTGAAGTCTGTGTATTTATTAACTGCACAATCCACAGACTTTACAGTGGCGACGAGTCCGATCGTACCCTGTGGCAAGATTACCAAAGCAAGAAGAGCGTCGAAGAGAGGCAACCGCCCTCGTCGTGCTGCTGGAAGAAAACACGAGGCTGCAGCAGGAGAAAGGTGGAAGACTTTAGCAATAAAAGCTTCCATCTGCAACAGGCACTGACTACCCTTCTACCACGGTACAGAGTGAGCCGATCAGCAGGGAACAAGGCGGCCGAAGAGACTGTGAGTAGGGGAAGGTGTAGAGAATATCCGGAGGATAAGGGCAGAGCACTCGACCTCGGTCGAGGGGGAGCTGAGCCGGTCAAAAGTCGGGTCCAACGGCGTCGGGTGACAGCCGGACCGCGATCGGCGGGAAAAATCCGGGCAGCGACTGCAGCCACGAAGCGCTGAGCCTGCGAGTAGGCGCGGGAAGAGAAACCCAGCCGCAGCCGGGGAGGGAAACACCGGTGTCTGCGAGTGGGCTGGGGAGGCGAACGGGAACCGTGCGGGTGAGAGCCGGGTGCGGAGAGAGAGACTGCGAGGAGCCAGTCCAGCGGCTGAGCTGTTCTCCACCAACGGGGTACTCAGAGCCGGCAAAACCGAACGTGCGGGAGTGGGTGAGAGACACAGCCGAAAACGGGGTGAGAGACTGCGCGAGAGCCAGTCCAGCGGCTGAACTGTTCTCCACCAACGGGGTACCCAGGGCCGGTAGCACCGAACGTGCGGGTGAGAGAGCGACAGAGCCGGGTACGGAGAGAGAGACTGCGCGAGAGCCAGTCCAGCGGCTGAACTGTCCTCCGTTAACGGGGTGTACCCAGCGCCGGTTGGGCCGTGCGGGCGGGAGGAAAAGACATAGCCGAGTAAGGGGAGCTGTGCAGAAGCCAGCCAGCGGCTGAACCTGTCCGCTGTGGGGGAAGCGTACCCCTTCCACCGGGAAGAAACGCGGGAAGCCGCCATTAGGCGGAGAAGACGCCAGAAGCGGGAAACCGCCATTGAAGTGGGCGGGGCGAGAAAGGAAGAGCGGGAAACCGCCATTTTTGCGGGAAAACCGCCATCTTGATTGACATACCGCCATTGAAGTGGGCGGGGAGAGAAGGAAAGAGCGGGAAACTGCCGATTTCGCGGGAAAACCGCCATCTTAGAAACAAACAAATAAATAAGAATACTTAAAGAAATACTGGTGCTGCTCCCAAGGGAAGAAAAATGCCTAAGCGAGGGAATATTAACGACTTTAATTCTGAAATAGAAGATTGGGCCACGTACGTGGAACGCATAGAGATCTATTGCGAAGCCGACAAAATAGAGGAAGACGACAAGGCGATAACATTGCTAAACTCGATGGGGGCAAAAACATACGGGCTCTTGAAGCATCTAATAGCACCAAATAAACCAGCGGATCAGACCTTCGAAGAGATTGTGGCTGTGCTGAAGGACCACTTGAACCCCACACCGCTGATGCTGGCTGAACGATTCAAATTCTACGCAAGAACGCAGAAGAAAGACGAAAGCAATGCGGAATATTTGGTCGAACTGCGTAGGCTAGCGAAGTACTGCCAGTTCGGAGGGAATCTGACAGAAGCGCTGCGGGACAA
Organism: Somniosus microcephalus; assembly: GCF_052327205.1. Taxonomy (NCBI): domain Eukaryota; kingdom Metazoa; phylum Chordata; class Chondrichthyes; order Squaliformes; family Somniosidae; genus Somniosus; species Somniosus microcephalus. The sequence goes on along the minus strand of NC_140989.1, from coordinate 82,033,542 downwards.
GTTCGTATGCGGATTGTCCAAAGAAGGGACGCAGAAGCGACTACTGGAAGAGAACGACCTCACACTGGACAGGGCTGTCCTTATAGCTGCATCGCACGAAGCCGCAGCGAAAGGAACGGCGGAAATGCAACTAAAGGCGGCGGCACTCGGGGTGGACCAAATTACTTCAAGCACAACAAAATGCTACCTGATGTAAGAAAAAGGAGACTTACCATCAAGTAACTTTAAAGTAAGCTTTAAGTAACTTATAAACACACTATATACAAGAGAGGTCTTTACCATGCCTCTGGTAGAAGCCTCTTACAATACTGAACAGACCAGTATTTATACCAGTCCAACAGGAAGTGACATATGACAGGAAGTGAGGTATGTACACAGTTCATAGTTCACAGTTCATAGTTCACAGGAAGTGATGACATAACTTCCCGGAAGTTAGCATTTTTATCACATTCTTCCCTCCTGCAGGATTAGGAGGCTGTGGTCTACCTTTTGGTCCGCAGCCGCCGAACAAGGAAGAGTCGCACCCGTTTGGATTCCCGTCGTAGAGGGTCGCTGGTCCGCTTACATGCGGTTGGCCATTGGGCAGAGTCTGTGTGGCCTGGATTGCCCTGTGAAGGGTCGGGGAGATCATGGCTTCGAGTACGAGCCCCAATAGGTTCAAAGTCGGACTGCCTCTGTTCAGAGGGAGGTGCAGAGCTGGTCTGTGGTGGATCAGTACTTTCATGCGCGGTACTGGGAGGGTCGCAACCTTGAGCACGGGGTTCTACCGGCACCAAGCTAGTTGGTGTCCGATCAGGATCCTGGAGAGGGGTACCTGATAGGTCCCAAGAGTTTCCTGGTGAAATGCCATCACCCGATGTCCCACTAGGTCCTGGTGGGCAGGGAGCCAGATCCCGTAATGATACGGTAGATTCTCGGCCGTCGGAATATCGTATGTTTGCATAGGTGGGGTTGGCATCGGTTAGTTCAACCTCGTCTACGAGAGGGTCATTTTTAGACGTCCGAACGTATCTTCGGAGTAATACAGGTCCAGGAGTAGTTAGCCATGACGGGAGTGATGTCCCATGAGATGAGCGACGCTGGAATCCAAAGAACCGCTCATGAGGTGTAGTATTTGTGGCTGTAGAAAGCAGGGACCGTATAGAGTGCAATGCATCCGGAAGCACTGTTTCCCATTGCTGGTCTGGTAGGCCCCGAGATCTTAAAGCGAGACGTACGGAATTCCAGATGATACCATTATACCTCTCTACCTGCCCATTTCCGATGGGATGGTATGGTGTTGTTTTGCTTGTAGCAATTCCCCGTTCTGAGAGGTAGTCCTTGAGTTCCCTTGACATAAAGGATGGACCCCGATCTGAGTGAATATAAGCCGGCATGCCACAGAGAGAAAATACCTGCTCAAGGCAGCAGATTACTGTGGACGCCAGCATATTGGAGCAGGGGAAGGCAAACGGAAAACGTGAATATTCGTCGATCATGGTGAGCAAATATGTGTTCCGAGTTGAAGAGGGCACTGGGCCCTTAAAATCGATGCTAAGTCGTTGCATCGGTTGGGTTGCATGTATGAGTATACCAGCTGAGGGGCGGAAGAACTGAGGTTTTAATTCCGCACAAAGCCGGCATTCTGAGCATATTTTCTTTACATCTCCAGTGGAAAAAGGGAGATTCCGTGATCGTACGAAATGTAGCATGCGCGTAACGCCAGGATGACACAAACCATTGTGGACATCCATGAGAGTGGAGGATGACATAGTGGAGCAGAATGCCCGTGTGAGGGTGTCCGGGGCCACATTCTCCTTGCCAGGCCGATAGAGAATGGTATAACCAAAAGAGGCCAGTTCCATCCTCCAAAGTTGTATTTTATTATTCTTAATTTTGGTTCGTTTTCGATTATCGAGCATGAAGGCGACTGATCGTTGGTCCGTGATCAATGTAAAGTGCTGGCGAGCTAGAAAATGGTTCCACTTCCGTACTGCCTCTATGATGGCTGTGGCTTCTTTCTCAACCGGAGGATAATGTAGCTCAAGTGTTTTACTTTCTAGTAGACGCTGGCGTATAAATGGAGAGGCAATCCCGCAGATGAAAGCATCACGAATCATTTCTTGGCGGTACAGCTCAGCTGAGGCTGCCTGAAAGTTACAATCTACGCTGAGCCTGCGAAGTTCTTGCAGGAATTCGTCAATTGATTCCCCTGGCCCTTGTCGGGCTGTGGCCAGTAGATGTCTAGCATAGACCTCATTTGGGGTCTTCGCATACAGTTTCTTAAGTGCCCGAATCACCTCTTCGTAATTATCCCAGTCATCAACATATTCGAACACTTTTGGGGTCACATAATTGACAAGTATCTTCAATTTAGCAGGAGCATCCACTTTACATTCATCCAGAAATTTCTCAAAAGTACGATACCAATGCTTCCATACCCTGCCAGCTGCTGGTGTATTCGGGTCCAAGTCCAGACGAATAGGTCTAAGGATTTTCTCCATGATGGGTGGTTCCCTGGATCCTTAACTTCCGAGTTTGTCTGAAGGTCTAGTATTTGTCAGTGTAAATACTAAGTTACTTAAATTGATGTAAGAAAAAGGAGACTTACCATCAAGTAACTTTAAAGTAAGCTTTAAGTAACTTATAAACACACTATATACAAGAGAGGTCTTTACCATGCCTCTGGTAGAAGCCTCTTACAATACTGAACAGACCAGTATTTATACCAGTCCAACAGGAAGTGACATATGACAGGAAGTGAGGTATGTACACAGTTCATAGTTCACAGTTCATAGTTCACAGGAAGTGATGACATAACTTCCCGGAAGTTAGCATTTTTATCACACTACCGTTGTGGGAAGACAACGCATGACCAGAATCAATGCTGGTTTAAGAACCAAGAGTGTAGGAAGTGTGGCAAACTGGGTCACATCGCGAAGGTATGCCGGTCCGGGAAAAAGACCAATAATCAAAGGAAGCCACCACCAGAAAAGTACAACAAGGTACACAAGGTGGCTGAGAAGAGTTCAGACGAACAGAATTCAGACTCAGACCCAAACAACCAGGAGCTGGGTAGTCTGAGAATCCACAATGTGGGTAAAGCAACGGATCTACAGGCCATCTGGGTCATACTAAAAATAGCTGGAGTCCAAGTAAGAATGGAGCTGGACACTGGATCAGCTCTATCAGTCATCAACCGAAGGGACTACCACTGGCTATTCTCTCACATACCTTTAAGAAATACCAAGTTCGTATTACAGACATACACGGGGCATAACGTATACCCCGTGGGGAAAATAAGAGTCAAGGTGAGAGATAGGGGTAAAGAACACCCAAGAATGAACTTGTACGTATTATCTGAGGGAGGACCACCACTTCTAGGACGGGAGTGGATTAAGAAAATAGACATGGAATGGCATTACCTAAAAGCCATAATGAGGGAGGACTCGGTGCAAGCTATTAGCTCAGATTCTGAAATGGATGATGATAAGACCAAGTCGGAAATGGAAGACAAGGCTAAAAGGGACTTGCCGACGATGGGAAAGAAAACGAAGACATGCAGAAGGACTTATGGTACCAAGAAGAATAAAGCTGCAGAGCAGAACTCCAGGTTGACAGAGAATTCTGAGCCTGTTCAAGCAAAGGATTCATCCATGACGGAAGAACACCGAGCTCGGACGCAAACTTATGTCAAAGTACGACAACAATTAGAACAGTTGAGTGACCGTCTCGTACAGGAGATGAAAAATATGGAAAAGTTCTGGGACACCGAATGGGGGAACCTGGAAAGACTACAGAGACAGCTAGCTCAAGCAGAGAGCGACCATAGAGCCATCATGGTCAAATACCAATCACATTCCCCTGATGCTGTTCAGGAACTAGAATATGTACAGAATGAACCAAAGGAAGAGGAATCTTCAGGGAGCCAGGATTTTATTCCAGTTCTTCTCTACGACTCCTTACAAGCAGAGTGTGAGAAGTTGAAAGAACAGAATGAACAGGCCCAGGCTACAATTCTGGAGGGGGTTAACTCGGCAGCCTCCGAAAAGCTAGTTTCAGTAGAAGCATATGAACAACTAAAGGTTGAACATGAGCAAGAAGTCCAAAGGCTGCAGGAAATTCTTGATGAACTCAAGGCCAAGACAGACTCATCAATAGAAGCTCCATCCATAGATGAGCAATTAGAGGTGAAAATCATGGCAGAGCATGAAAGACAGGATGTCCAAGAACTTATAAAAACATTGAAGGACACCCAAGACAAGTATGAGGCGGCAATGACCGAGGTGCAACAACTTGAAGAACAGATTCAACTGAGAATCCTTTCAGTGGAAGAACAGGACACTGTAAGAATGGTCCCTGAACATGAACTAGAGAGCATCAGGGCGCAACTTTGCCGAGCGCTGAAAGCCAAAGTTCAAGAGGAACGTAAGGTGGAAGTATTGGAGAAAGAGGTGGATGAAATGGAGAAGACGCTGATCCACCGTGTTCCCAGGGAAGAGTTAACGGTCGGCCAACTCCTTCATATGCTGAAGGACAAGACTCGGCAAGGGGAACAATCTGAACACGAGCTTCAATCTTCAGGGGGAACGAGTTCGGAGCTCTCAAAAGTCACGGAGATAGCTGAGGTGGCAACACAAATTTTACAAGGATGCCAAAAGTACATTGAATCACGTCAAGGTGAACAGAAGAATGTGGAAACCGTTATTTCAGTAGAAGGGTTAAATAGCCTGATAACGCAATTACCGATGGAAAGGAAGGTATTGAACTCACAAATGAGGTCCGTCGTGAAGGAATGGCAGATAACCCAGGAAGAGCGGGATGAATATGAATGCATGAAGAAGGCTTTTCAAGAAAGATGTTTAGGGAAGGAACCACCGTCAGCTAACGTCCAGACGGGTGAGGAGGAAGAAGAAGTCTCTCTCGCTGGCCTAACTCAGGACGAACCTGAATATTACCATGACCTGTTGAGTGACACTGAATATTACGAGGATGTGGTCTGCCCAGCTTGTGATGAAAACTCTCAAAGTGCTGAAATCCGGATGAAGCACTTAAGGTCTAAGGAACATAGAGAGTTGGTGGCGCTACAGCTGGCAGCCGAGAAAGGAGCTCCGAGAGTTCCAAAAAGGCAGAAAAGAAAAAGAAGAAGCAGAAGATAATAACTGTCTAAAATATTAGCACTTCTACCATTCCAGGCGGGACATTACGAAAGGAGCTAAATTAGTTGAAAAACTGGAAAATGTCAAGACAGCCAGTTGGTTGTAAAAGTCCGCACTGCTGGTTCAACAGGACGAAAGTTCAAGCTGTTACGTCAAGAAAAAGGCTATGGAGGAGTCATGCTAGCCAGGTGAACTGGCTACACCAAAGAAATGTTGTTCGGAACGAGTCAAGATCAGAGACTGAATCTATGAACTGTTTCTGCAGAGACTGAACCTGTGAACTGTTTCCACCGAGATTATATTTGTAAATTGTTTTATATGACATTGACTCCACCGAGATTATATCTGTAATTTGTTTTATAGAAATTTGAAGATATGTATGTTTAACGGGGACTCTGTAAGTAATAAGCTAAAAAGGGAGGATTGTAGTGTATGTACCCGTCTATCTTTAAGGGAACTATTGAATGTAACCGTTCACCTTTAAGGGAACTACTTTAGGTGTGGCACTATTTGTTTGGCTTCTGTATACTGTAATACCGATAGTGACCACACCAGTATATAAGTGTTGTGGCATGATTGCTGGGGCAGATTCGCCCGGACCTTCGAATAGTAAAGACCTGTTTGTTGTTATTTCTGAAGTCTGTGTATTTATTAACTGCACAATCCACAGACTTTACAATCCCCTCTCATTCTTCTAAACTCTAGTGAATACAGGCCTAGTCGACCCAATCTCTCCTCATATGACAGTCCTGCCATCCCATAAATCAGTCTGGTGAACCTTCGCTGTACTCCCTTTATGGCAAGTATGTCCTTTCTTAGGTAAGGAGACCAAAACTGCACACCGTACTCCAGGTGTGGTCTCACCAAGGCCCTGTATAACTGTAGTAAGACATCCTTGCTCCTGTACTCAAATCCTCTTGCAATGAAGGCCAACATACCATTTGCCTTCCTAACTGCTTGCTGCACCTGCATGTTTGTTTTCAGTGACTGGTGTACAAGGACACCCAGGTCCTTCTGTACATCAACATTTCCTAATCTATCACCATTTACATAATATTCTGCCTTTCTGTTTTTCCTACCGAAGTGGATAACTTCACATTTATCCACGTTATACTGCATCTGCCATGTATTTGCCCACTCACTCAACTTCTCTAAATTGCCTTGAAGCCTCTTTGCATCCTCCTCACAACTCACAATCCCACCTAGTTTCGTGTCATCAGCAAACTTGGAAATATTACATTTGGTCCCCTCATCCAAATCATTGATATATATTAGCCCAGAAATTCGGGTCTCCACGGGTGAGTACGCATGGGGTACTCACCCGTAGGCCCAATGGAAGTGCCGGTTTCCTGCATGCACTGCGCATGCGTGGGAAACCGGCACTTCCGTTCCCCTGAAAGGAGGGGTTAAGAGGTCGAACGCGTACGCAGTAGAGGCTGCGCGTGCACATCGAACTTCGTTTTTTTTTACAGGTTTTCCCGGGAAGGTAAGTCTGCAGAAGTTAGACATGTAAAAAGCAGGCGTAAGGCCTGCTTTTTACAAGGTAAGTGGTGAATTAATTAAAATTAAAACATTTTTTCCACAGGTTTATTATTTTTAAATACTTTAAAGCAAGGTAAGTTTATTTTTAGCCCCGTTAGAAAAACATTTTAAAAATTCAAAAATTTTAATTATTGTTTAAAATAGTTATTTCATGTAATTTATAGTTTATTTAAAAAATGTGATGTTTTTAAAAAACTTATTTGAAGATTTAGTGCTGTTTTGCGGCTGTAGTATTTATAAGTCTTGACAGCACTTCCTGTCAGACTTATGAATGGAGCATTCCATGCTCCGATTGGCTCCGCATGGCCCACATGATCCCAGGGGACGCATTGAACTGGGATACGCAAGCACTGTGCGCCGGCAGCTGGACCAGGCCCCGGATCGGAATTCCACGGGGGCCCACAGCTCAACGGCCGGCGCGCAAGGTAAGTGCAGGTCGGGGGCTTGCACCCGCGGGAAGCCCCCGACCCGAATTTCTGGGCCATTGTGAATAGCTGGGGCCCAAGCACTGATCCCTGCGGTACCCCACTAGTCACCGCCTGCCACCCCGAAAAAGACCCATTTATTCCTACTCTCTGTTTCCTGTTTGTTAACCAATTTTCAATCCATGCCAGTATATTACCCCCAATCCCATGTGCTTTAATTTTGCACACTAACCTTTTATGTGGGACTTTATCAAAGGCCTTCTGAAAATCCAAATCCACCACATCCACTGGTTCTCCCTTATCTATTCTACCAGTTACATCCTCAAAAAACTCCAGTAGGTTTGTCAAACACCATTTCCCTTTCATAAATCCCTGTTGACTTTGTCTAATCCTGTTAATATTTTCTAAGTGTCCTGTTATCACATCCTTAATAATAAACTAGCATTTTCCCACTACTGATGTCACACATAGGGGCAGTAATTCCTCCCCAAACACGTGAGTACGGAAGGGGTACTCACGCGTCTGGCCGGAGGAAATGCCGGTTTTCAGCATGCACAGCGCATGCGCTGAAAACCGGCATTTCCTCGCCTCTAACCCAAGAGTTGAAGAGGCTAGCGCGTGCGCTGTAGGGGGCAGCGCGTGCGTCTTGGATTTCCTCTGTTTTGGGGGATTTGCGCATGTGTAAAGGCCTCCGGTCTTTACGCTTGTAAAAAGCACACGTAAGTATTTATTTTTACAGGTAAGTGGTGTTTTAGTGCAATTTATAATTTTTTTTCCCACAGGTTTATTATTTTAAAGAATCTACAATAAGGTAAGTTTATTTTTAGACCCTTTTTATTAAAAATTTATTTTTTTCAAAAAAAAAATTATTGTTTAAATTATTTTTTTAAACTTATTTATACTTAATTTAATGATTGGGATGTTTTTTAAATTTTTATTTAAAGTTTAAATAGTGTTTTGGGCCCCCGTAGTTTTCATGAGTTTGACAGTTCTTACTCTCAAACTCATGAATGAACCTTCCCCTCCCCTGATTGGTTGTACAGTGCTCACCTGATCCCAGCCAGCACATCGCACTAACTACGCCGCTGGATCAGGTAAGCACTGCGCGCTGACATCTGAACCGGGCCTGTGACAGGAAATGCAAGCAGGCCCGGGCTTCAGATGTTAGCGCGCAGGGTGAGTGCAGATCGGGGGCTTGCACGCGCGGCAGGCCCCCGACACCAAGTTCTGGGCCATTGTGTTAATCCAGATTCTTTATCATGGCATATAGCTGTATTTAAGACAAATATATTTGTAGTGAGCTGCATATTCAGAATTATTGTTACTTACTGTTATTTTAAAGAAAAACTATGCGCTTGGGAAACTTTGTCTCATAAACTGTAATATTGCAGTAATGCTTCAAGGTGAAATGGTTTGTAATGAACTACAATTTAAATGGTTTTATTTTGATAGTTAAGAATGTGTCCAAATAAAATGGTACATGCATATTCTCTGCTGCTACTTGTTTTGTAAATGTACAGTGTTCCCAGCTTTAAATCCAACATTTTCTAAGGCTGCATTAAGGCTGCGGTTTGTCACAATAATACTCTCTTTGTACAGCAGCTGTGATCTTTCTGATAACAAGTCATTAATAACTAACCATTAACTTCAATAACTGTAATATTTCACTCCAAGTGTTGCATTTATATATAGCACAGCTCTAAGAAACGATACAACTTTCTGAATTAGTGTACATCTTACCTTGTGCCTGTGGACGGTAGACTTTTTACATTACAGTGTTGCCACCGACTACAGATCCAATTTCAGGAGCAGGGCAGTAATATAAATCAGGCAGCAGTGCCACCTTTAGAAGAACAGAGAGCCAACTCATTCACAACTGTATAGACTATGGGGGCTGAATTGGGTCTAGTAGCACCCATTCTTCAGGCGCTACGTGACAAATTGAGACTTGAAAATGGGGTCTGAGATGCACACGCACACTTCAGATGGTAAGTGACCAGGATGCCAACTTGGGAAAGAGGTTTGTGCCTGCGTTCCTAACCACCACCGGCAGCATACAGAGCAGCAAGATGATGATGCGAATCATTGTGCAATGCTGATTTGAAGCCATCGCTGCCATTTTCAAACTTCACATTTCAGCCAACACCCTGTCTTAACCTTGCACAGCTTAACATGATGTTAAACGAAATGAAGGACCTCCCACCAGCACTATTTAATGGGATCATGAAGTACTTACAGGTTAGTTGCTGGATTATTTCTTCTGGCTGCTGGTGCAATTGTACATGTTTTTGGTGGTTTCCTACACTTGGCTAAAGCTTAATTTCTCTACGGGGAGTAGTCTGGCTGATCTTGCTGTACGTTTTTTGGCATATAAAATATTGTGCTGAAAGAAGTTGCTTCCAGACATGGGTGGCCTGGTAGGGCTTCCACTGGGAATTGAACATGACTGGGAGAATAAAGAGTGGCCACACAGAGCAAGACAAGCTGCTAGAAGAGGAAGGAGGAGGAGGGGGAGATGGGCACTCAGTAGGAAGCTATATCCGCCGAGGGTCTTCAGGGAGCAAATCTCTTACCTCAACTTCAGCGAGGACCAATGCTTGAGACGTCACAAAAGAGGTCATGAGTGAAATCTGCCAACAGCTGCAGCCAGAACTGCAGCTTCAAAGCAGGGCAAGGACAGCATTTCCTGTGGCTGTCAAGGTGACGGCTCTTAACTTATATGCATCTGGCTCCTTCCAGGCTGCTGCTGGAGATATAAGCAACATCTCACCTTTTGAAGAGAACTGCTGCATAAAGGAAGTCACTGAGGCTCTCTATGCAAAGTGAATCACATTCATCTCATTCCCTCTTGTCAGACACAAGCAGGAGGGGGGAGCGTGAGATTTTGCATGCACTACAGGCATCCGCATGGCACAGGGTGCCGTTAACTGCACAGACATTGCCTTGTGTGCTCCTCACCTGAATTCAGCCATATTCATCAACCAAAAGGGATTCCACTCCCTCAACATGCAGCTGGTGTGCGACCACAGGCAGCACATCATTCAGGCGAATGCCCGTTAACCTGGCAGCAGTCATGATTTTTTCATTCTGCGGCAGTCCTCTGCCCCAGCTGTATTTGAACCACTACAGCATTTCAAAGGTTGGCTACTGGCTGACAAGGCTTATCCCCTCATGGCTTTGGTCAGGAACCCACGTATACAGCAGGCCTACAGTGAGAGACATGCTACCACAAAGAATATTTTAGAGCACACCATCGGCATCCTCAAACAATGGTTCTGCTGCCTGGACTGCTCTGGAGATGCCCTGCAGTACTCGGTTGAGTGGGTGTCATGATTTGTGGTGGTCTGCTGCATGCTGCACAACCTGGCCATCATGAAGGAACAGCCTGATGTGCCAGCAATAACTCAAAGACAAGGAGTTTAAAGGATTCAACTAAAGGCTTTTAATCACTAAGAACATTGCAGGTCTTTCCACATCGGGTTCATCTGATAGAATGACTCATACAGCTCTTGAGACCTTTATATGACAAAAGACAGGGGCGTAGCCAATACACACAATAGGAAAAAGGGGGCGGTACACACAATACAAAGCAGGTAAAACACAGGGGCTGATGAAGGCATAGATGAAGGCATATATTTCATCACATTCACCCCTTCTACAGATTTAGTCTGTCCGGGGGTGTGATAGTCCTTCCTGAACGTCGCAACAGTACCTCGGGTTCCGACCGGGAGTCCGTGGTGCCCTCCTGGGCATACCCATGTGTTGGGGGTGTTGCAGGTACTTCTGGGGGTGGTGAGCCTGGGGATGGTGGAGGTTCTTCTGGGGGTGGTGGTGATGGGTCGTCGTCGCTTCCTGCCGAGGCGAGGTCCTTTATGGACACGGTGTCCTCACGCCCGTCGGCGTGCTTGACGTACGCGTACTGTGGGTTTGCGTGGAGTAGGTGTACTGCCTCCACGAGGGGATCTGTTTTGTGGCCCCTCACATGCTTCTGTAATAGGACTGTCCCTGGGGTGGAGAGCCACGAGGGTAGGGACACTCCTGAGGTTGATTTGCGGGGAAAAACAAACATCTTCTTGTGAGGGGTGGCATTAGTAGCAGTACACAGTAGCGACCTTATCGAGTGGAGTACGTCTGGGAGGACCTCTTGCCAGCGGGAGGTGGGGAGGCCTTTAGACCTTAGTGCTAAGGTGACCGCCTTCCACACTGTTGCGTTCTCCCTCTCCACTTGCCCATTACCCCGGTGGTTATAACTAGTGGTCCGACTCGTGGCTATCCCCTTCGACAGCAGGTATTGGCACAGTTCGTCGCTCATGAACGACGCCCCCCTGTCAGTGTGGATGTAGTTAGGCATGCCGAACGTGCAAAACAGGTTGCCGAGGCACTTGATGACCGTGGCACTGGTCATGTCTGGGCAGGGGTAGGCGAATGGGAAGCGGGAGTACTCATCCACAATGTTGAGAAAGTACACATTGCGGTCGGTGGAGGGGAGTGGTCCCTTGAAATCTAAGCTCAGGCGCTCGAATGGCCGTGTAGCTTTGATCAGGTGGGCTCGGTCGGGCCTGAAAAAACGGGGCTTGCATTCCGCACAGGTGCGACAGTCCCTGGTCATCGACCGGGCCTCCTCGATGGAATAGGGCAGGTTACGGGATTTTATAAAGTGGAATAGCCGGGTGACCCCCGGGTGGCAGAGGCCATTGTGGAGGCCCTGTAGCCTGTCCCCCTGGATGCTGGCACACATCCCTCGTGATAGGGCATCGGGGGATTCGTTGAGGGCCCCTGGCCTATATATTATGTCGTACTCAAGTGTGGAGAGTTCGATCCGCCACCTGAGAATTTTGTCGTTCTTGATCTTCCCCCTCTGTTTGTTGTTAAACATGAAGGCTACCGACCGCTGGTCGGTAAGCAGGGTGAAGCGTTTGCCGGCTAGGTAGTGCCTCCAGTGCCGCACTGCCTCCACTATGGCCTGGGCCTCCTTCTCTACCGAGGAGTGCCTGATCTCGGGCCCTTGGAGGGTTCTTGAGAAAAAGGCTACGGGCCGCCCATCCTGGTTGAGGGTGGCTGCTAAAGCGAAGTCGGACGCATCGCTTTCGACCTGGAAAGGGATGTTTTCGTCCACTGCCTGCAGCGCGGCCTTCTCAATGTCGTGTTTAATGCTGTTGAAGGCGGCGTGGGCCTCGGCCGTGAGCGGGAAGGACGTTGATTTCAGGAGGGGACGGGCCTTGTCGGAATAATTGGGGACCCATTGGGCGTAATAGGAGAAGAACCCCAGGCACCTTTTCAGGGCCTTGGGAGTGTTTGGTAGGGGTAGCTCCCGTAGGGGGCGCAATCGGTCGGGGTCTGGACCGATTTCCCCGTTTTCCACCACGCAGCCCAGGATACAGAGGCGCGTGGTGCTAAAGACACACTTATCCTCGTTGTAGGTGAGATTGAGTCTGAGGGCGGTTTTCAGAAATCTCGCAAGGTTCGAGTCGTGGTCTTGCTGGTCGTGGCCACAGATGGTGACATTGTCTAGGTATGGGTAGGTGGCTGTTAACTGGTTCTCATCGACCATGCGGTCCATCTCCCGCTGGAAGACCGAGACCCCATTCGTTACCCCAAAGGGGACTCTGAGGAAGTGGTAGAGGCGTCCGTTCGCCTCGAAGGCGGTGTATGGACGGTCCTCCGGCCTAATGGGGAGCTGGTGGTATGCCGATTTTAGGTCGATGGTGGAAAACACCCGGTATTGCGCAATTTGGTTAACCATATCCGCTATGCGGGGCAGAGGGTAGGCGTCTAGCTGGGTGTATAGATTAACCGCCTGGCTATAATCTATCACCATCCGCTTCCTTTCGCTACCCTTAACTACTACTACCTGGGCGCGCCACGGGCTGGTACTACATTCGATGATACCCTCCCGCTTGAGTCTTTCTACTTCCGACACAATGAACCGTCTATCCTCCCAGCTGTACCGCCTACTCTTGGTCGCTATGGGTCGACAGTTGGGTGCGAGGTTGGCGAACAGAGAGGGCGGCTTGACCTTCAGGGTAGCCAGACCGCACACTGTGAGGGGCGGCTGGGACCCACCGTAGGTAAGCGTGATACTTTGGTGGTGGCACTGGAAGTCCAGACCCAAGATCACGCTCACACAGAGATCTGGCATTATCAATAGTTTACAATCTCTGTAATCAGTGCCTTTTACCGACAACATAACCGCGCAGAAACCTGTAATTTTTGAGGTATGAGTCTTATCAGCCATGGCGATTTTGCCCTGTGTGGGGACTATCGTTAGTGAAAGTCGTTTTACCAGGCTAGGATGAATAAAGCTTTCGGTGCTCCCACAGTCAATCAAGCATTTAACCTTGTTCCCGTTTACCTCTATGTCCATCATCTATTTAGACAACGGATGCGGCCTGGATTGATCCACTGTGATCGAGGCCACCAGTGGGTCCTAGAGGTCCATGTAGTCAGGGCAAGATGGTGGACTCCATGAGGGTGGACAAGATGGCGTCCAAGATGGCCGCCCCCACGGCGCGCACGCGGCGGTGGTGGAGTTGGAGGCGGGGTTCCCTCTGCAGACATTGCTGAAATGTCCTTTCTTCCCGCATTTAAAACAGGTGGTGCCCTTCGCTGGGCACAGATGCCTGGAGTGTTTGTCCTGGCCGCAGAAGTAGCATTTCGGGCCCCGATGCATCGCGGCAGTAGTGGGGCTCCTGGGTGGGGGCTGGGGCTCCGATGGTGCTGGGCTGGCCTGAGACCTGGGAGGTGAAGATGGCTTCCAAGATGGCAGCCCCCACGGCGCACACGAGGCAGAGTGGGCCGCGTGGCCTGAGGAACAGGATTCAGAGTTCCTCTGGGCCATATCCAGCGATCGCGCTATGCCCATAGCCTGTTTTAAGTCCAGTCCCTCCTTTTTAAACAGTTTCTGCCGAATGTAATTTGAACTGAGGCCCGCAATAAAGGCGTCTCGGATCAGCTCCTCCGTGTACACGGTGGCAGACACAGCCTTACAGTTACAGTCTCTGCCCAGTACTTTTAGGCTGAGCATGAAGTCCTCTAGTGACTCACCATGCCGCTGCGTGCGAGTAATCAGAAGATGCCTGGCGTACACCCCGTTTATTGGCCGCACGTAGTGGGCCTTCAGAATGGTGCAGGCATCCCCATAGCTGGTGGCATCTTGGATGAGAGGGGAGACCCGATGGCTCACCCAGTTTCGCAGGATTCCCAGTTTCACGTCTCCGGTGGCGGTTGCGGCTGCTATGGTGGTGGATGAGGTTGCGATGAAAAATTCAAAGCATTGGAACCAGTGTCTGAACTGTGTGGCTGCGTCTGAGGCATGGGGGTCCAGATCCAAGCGCTCTGGTTTCAGGAGTCGATCCATCTTGGTGTTTTAGTGATTAAAATTAATGTGCCATCAATAACTCAAAGACAAGGAGTTTAAAGGATTCAACTAAAGGCTTTTAATCACTAAGAACATTGCAGGTCTTTCCACATCGGGTTCGTCTGATAGAATGACTCATACAGCTCTTGAGACCTTTATATGACAAAAGACAGGGGCGTAGCCAATACACACAATAGGAAAAAGGGGGCGGTACACACAATACAAAGCAAGTAAAACACAGGGGCTGATGAAGGCATAGATGAAGGCATATATTTCATCACACAGCCCTTGCAACCACCTATCAGGTAAGAAGCTGAGGAGCAGGAGCACGAGGAAGAGGAGGAGGTTTGGAGTAAGTGGAGGAAGGGAAACAGGAAGTGGAGGAATGCGAAGAGGAATGGGGGCTACAATGTTGACGCCCCTTTCTGCCCGGGCTCTAAGTGATCAAATTATTCAGGAGCAATACCAGTAACCTCAATTCCATCTCCCCATGCACCAACAGCCCTACACGCTTGACCTTACGTCTATCCCTGACCATCACATTATCCTCTTTCTGACAACACAAAAATAAATACTACCAGCAAGAACAATTTAAATCCAATTTTAAAAATTCACTCTTTAAAAATGTATACAAAATGAAACTCTTGTCATTCCCTTAGTGCCTGTCGCCCGTGTGCCTTTGCCTATCCTAGTGCTCTTCTGAGGCACTTCCCCAGGGGCTGCGGCATGGCTGGTGGAAGGAGGCTGGCTGGCTGACAGACAACAGCAAGGGCACTGGCGGAGTGGCAGGAGTGACAGCAGGAATGCTGTCATCCTGAGAGAGACCAGCGGGTTTGTGTTCCATGGAGCCACTGTCACTCTCCCGGTGCGGTGCCTCAGCAATCCTACTGATCTATTGGAGAACAGATTGATGGACTGCTGTGATCCTCTGGAAGCTCCTTTGAAAACTGGTATCCAGAGCCACAATGGCAGCAGTCTGAGCTTGCAAGGCAGCAGTCTGAGATTCCAATGCAGCAGTCTGACATCTGATGGAAGCTGTTTGTGTTGCAATGGAAGCTGTGACACTGGCCATCAGATGCTGCATCATGGTGGGTTACACAGACGTGCAGATGGAGGTGACCACTTGTTCCATGTTATAAAGGATGGGCTCCAAGCTCTGTGCAAAGCCCTGTGCCAATTTAGAGCTAGACTCCTCCATGCTCCTTGACATTGTGCGCAGGCTTTCTGGCAGGCTTTCCAGTGCACCAAGCGTTTGGTTGTGTACACCCATCAGCCTTCTTCTGTAGCTTGGCCCATCAAAGTCCTCATCGGACTCCTCTGCAGCAGAACTAGTGTACGGCCTCGCCCTCTGGTGAGCTGGCACCTGTGTTAACCTCCCCACCCACCACCCCCCCGGCTCCTGCGCACCAGTGCCCATGCAGATCTCTCCTCTATCCTAGCCTCTAAAATACACGTAGGGGTCGATTTTCCTGGAGCCGTCAGGCGGGGTTTCAGGCGTGTGGGGGGGGGGGGGAAATCCTGAATTCGGGGGTCCCGACACCATCCCGCCCAAAACCCCGCTCCATGCAAGTTTCAGAGGCGGCGGGTACCTGCCCCGCACTGGGACCCGCCAACCCCAGGCGGGAAGGGATTAGTGCCAATTAACTGCCTGTTAACAGGTAGTTAACAGGCAGTTTTTAGCCTAACCCCTATTTTGAGGGGTGTCATGTGGGATTCCCGACGGCTCCAAACCACGCCAGGTTAAAGCAGGCGGGCTGTCGGGTTGAAGGACTTGGAGGGGTCACGATGTCGGTGTTCAGGTGAGTGATGGGTACATGAGTGCAAAGGTAAGTGTGTTTGGTGTGTCTAAAGTGTGTAAAGAACTTTTACTTACCTATACTTACCTTAACAGCCTTTCTTCCTGTAGGCGTCGGGAGCTCATCACTCAGCCGGCACTTAAAGCTGAATGGCTGCGATCTGTGAAAAGTGACAGCCTTCAGCTTTGAGTGCTGCTGAGAGTTCTAACTTCAAACAGCTGTGAAACGTTGATATTTCATCTGTCAAGAACTCTTGACAGATGAAATTGCAGTCTGTGACATCACCTATGCTGGGTGGCCCTTAATTGGCCTGCTGAGCCCGCTGGGTGGGCTTAACAAGGTCAATCAAGGGAAAATTGCGCGGATTGGCCGGACGTCGATGTAGGCGGGTCTAAAATTCGAAAGTTGTAGTCCCGCCTTCTTCCCGACAGCTTCGGGAAAATCGACCCCGTAGTGTCAGTCTCTGAGCTGGTGGGAAGGTTCCAGTTCTTGGTTATGTGAAATGAAAAAGGGACAATTGTTGTGTTGTGGTGAGGGGTGAGGAGAAAGTAAAAAGTGCATGTTTACACCATCTGCAGCTTGTGAGTCATAAGAGATTGTGGGATGAAGGAGAAGTGGGAAGAGATAAGGAGGATTAGGTTTGTAGATACCATCATCATCGATCCCTCCAGTGCCACCAGTGACCACAGCCTCAGCGATGCCCCTTCCCATGATGGCCAACAGTGTCATTTCCATGGGGGTTAAAAATTTCAGGTGTGCTTGTCCTCCTCCAGCTCTTTCCTGCCGACCCCTGTTATGCGCCACCTTCTGCAACAAAGAGGGCAATGTGTCAGTGAGTGTTTCGCAATATGTTTGGGTGATGTGGTTGTCATGGTTGAATAGCTGCCAGTGTGTGAGTTGTGGCTGTGAGTTTTGCAACAGTGCTAAGTGTGTAAGGGTGAGGTAAAGCATATGAATTGAAGGGTTGAGTCCTGATTGATAGAGATTGTTGGTAAGTGGGTGGTGGGGCTATAAATTGAGCGATGGATGAGGCTAGTCGTGCTGTTGGTAGGATATGCCATTTGAAAATTGGACTCACTCACCTTGACAACTCATGTCAGATTATTAAGTTTCTTCCTACACTGCATCCAGGTTCTTGGAGATATACTTGTGGCATTGACCGCTGCCATTATTTCCTCCCACTACCTCCTGAGCATATGTCTCAAGGGCCTCCTGCCCCCCTGCGGATACAGGATGTCTCTCCTTCTCTCCACATCTTGCACCAAGGCCTCCAGTGAATTATCAGAAAACTTTGGTGCTCGTTCTCTCGCAGAGTGAGCTACCTTGACAAAATTCTTCAAAATCAATTCACTTCCTGACACAACTTCCAGCAGCCACAATGCACCTCCCCTTTAAGAGGTGCAGGCTGCCATTAAGTACCCCAGCCACTCGCAGTATCGGCTGATGTGCACAGCCAATGAAAACTCCCATCTGGGTCTCTCGCAGAGTGTTCCACTGTGAATGGAATCAACTTCTGTATTAATATTGACACCCGCCAAACCCCCACCCCTCCCACCTTCCTTGAATTGAAGAAAGCAGCATACACTGGTCCCACCTGTGAATGTTTAAGCTTTTAGGACTCTCACTCTTCTCAATGAGTCAATAGTAAAACATCTAAGGGCCAATTTTAAGAATCAGTACTCCCAGTAAGCAAGGCTCTCCGCCAGAGTGCACTTCTACAACATCAACCCTCTACTCTGTTATGGGGCTTAATTGCTGCAGATTTTTAAAGCACTTGACTGGATTTTGAATTCCTTTCACATTCCACGAGAATAATTTAATATGAGAATTGCTGATTACAATAGTTCGAACTTTCAACTTTGGCGGGGGTTTAATCTGGGTGCTAGCAGATCGCCGCCCATTATATACACTGCCTGGACAGGGTGTATAACGGGCAGTCGATCCATTCCCACCCATTTTATGCCCTCTCCAAAGTTGAAAATTCCACCTGTCCTTTAAATCTGAAGTCTTCTGTCTTTACTCTGCTCTTTGGTTCCAGTTAACCTTGAGAGCTGAAATAAAAACAGAAAATGCTGGAGATACTCAGCAGGTCAGGCAGCATCTGTGAAGAGAGAAACAGAGTTAACGTTTCAGGTCGCTGACCTGTTGTCAGAGCTGAGAGCTATCTGTAGCCCTTTCCTGAACAGAGCAGAAAATCACTTCGAAAATAATACATATAAGTCATACCATGTTTAAAGATTTAGAAATATTTGTTGTAGGTATTTACTGCCCCTCATGAGAAAAAATACATTTATTGTTTGGGAAAAGCAACAGCTAGATGGAAGGGTGCAGCATATTTACCAGGATGATATCACACCCAAGTGACATGGTGATGTGTTTCATTATGATTTACATCATCACGTTGTTTATAAATAAATAGAAGAGGTTTATCACACATTTTTTCGTAAAAGTGTGATCCTTTAAGGTGACTGGAAGGAATGTAACAGGGTACTAACTATCCAAAGCAATGCTTGATGGAACATTGATTACTAACCACATATTTCTGTTATTAGTACAAATCATCTGCTCTAAGGTAAACCGTGTAGCAAAAGAATATTATTCTGACACAGTTTACTGACTATATTGTAATGCCAGAAAATGACTTTATGGTGCATTATTTTATTTTTGAATGGTCCTAATCTGTGTTCCCAAACTAAATGTAACCATGCTCATTTCCCTCAGCTACTATATTGTGAACATTTTATAATAACAAAAATAATTATACTGCAAACAAAGGACGTATCAAATGTTCCAGGAAAATAAGGATTGATTTTAACCCTACCCACCTGACAGGAATGGGGTGGACGGGTGGTTAAAATGGTTGCGTGCTTCCCGCTGCATTTCCGATGTGTTCTCACTTGCTGCCATTTTAACTGCACAATTTGTGGATTCTGGCAGGCAGGAGCCTCATTGCTATGTAAAAGCTGAAACTGTGATGCAATTAGCACCCGACGTGATTTTAAGTGCCGATCGCGCAAGTTGTGCATAGTGCCGGACACGCCGGTGAAACCTGGTGGCATGCTGGAGCAGGGCCAGAAAAGGCTCAAGAAGGTATGTATTTTAAATTTTTTACAGATTCCTTGTGGGCTGGGAGGAGCTGAGTCACATGGGAGATATTGGGACAGGTGACCAAAAGCCTGTCCAAAGGGATAGGTTTTAAGGAGTGTCGTAAAGGAGGAGAGAGAGAGGTAGAGAGGCAGAGAGGTTTAGGGAGGGAATTCCAGAGCTTAAGGCCCAGGCAGCTGAAGGCTGAAAATTGGGGTTGCGCAAGAGGCCAGAATTGGAGAAACGTAGATATCTCAGAGGGTTATAAGGCTGGAGGACGTTATAGAGATAGGGAGGGGCTAGGCCATGGAGAGGTTTGAAAACAAGGATCAGAATTTTAAAATCAAGGCTTTGTTGGACCGGGAGGCAATGTGGGTCAATGAGCACAGGGGTAATGGGCGAACAGGACTTAGTGTGAAATAACAACAGAAAATGCTGGAAAAACTCAGCAGGCCAGACAACATCCGTGGAGAGAGAAATAGAGTCAACGTTTCAGGTCGAAACCCTTTGTCAGGACTGAGAGAAAACACAGGAAATGAAACAGATTAAAAGGCCAGTTTGGGGGCTGGGAAATGGGGATGAAAGAACAAAAGAGGAGAGAAGAGACATTAAGAGGTATTCAAGACGAGACGAGATGGTGATAGGACTAGTAGAGACAAAAGACGGCTCTAGATGTTTATTAAATGGATAAAGTGTGAAATGCGCTGGCAGAATGAGAGAGAGCTGCCATGTGGGAAGAGAAAAAAAGGAGAAGGGCACAAAACAAAGGTGTGGATAAAAAATATATAAAAATGTAACAGGGGCCGAGATTATGATCTGAAATTGTTGAACTCAATATTGAGTGGAGAAGGGCGACATTGCAGAGGTGGAACGAGGCGATCTTGGTGATGGAGTGGCTATGTGGTCAGAAGCTCATCTCGGGGTCAAACAGGACTCCAAGGTTGCGAACGGTCTGGTTCAGTCTCAGACAGTGATCAGGGAGAGGGATGGATTCGGTGGCTAGGGAATGGAGTTTGTGGCAGGGATCGAAGGCAATGGCTTTGGTCATCCCAATATTTAGTTGGAGGAAATTTCTGCTCATCCAGGACTGGATGTCGGACAAACAGTGTGACAAATCAGAGACAGTGGAGTGGTCGAGAGAGGTGGTGGTGAGGTAGAGGTTGGTGCCATCGGCGTAGATGTGGAACCTGACATTGTGTTTTCAGATGATGTCACCGAGGGACAGCATGTAGATGAGGTAAAGGAGGGGGCCAAGCTAAAGCAACCCTTATGCCAAACAGCTAAACAACATTTGCACATCACAGAGTATTTCCTCATACCCTGTTGCACACTAACTGCTTCCCCATCCATAGCACTCAGAATTCATTATAGCTCTTTGAATAATAATCATGCAACAATACCAACTTACATTTATATAGCACCTTTAATGTAGAAACAATTTAAGAAAACACATATTGAACAGTTGTGGGAGAGTTAGGAGGGGTTATCAAAAGTATCATCAACTAGGTCATTTTAAGAAGTCACTGAGTGGTAGCAAGGCAGAGAGGTTTGGGAGGGAATGCCAGAGAGTAACACCAAGACAGCCGAAGGCTCTCTTACCAATGGTAGGACGGAGGGAGCAGAGATTGCACAGATGGCCAGGGTTGGAAGAATAAAGAACAGAGAATGTGACAATAAGCTTCAAGAATTTGCAGAGTAGGGTGGGACTGAGGCAATGAAGGGATTTGTAGATGAGGATTTTAAATTCAATGCATTGGGGGCTACAACTTATCACTGAAACTATTGATACACTGACACCTTAAAATGGAGTGAGCTGTTGGCTTAGTGGTAGCATTCCCACCTCTGAGTCAGAAAGTGCAAGGTTCAAACCCGGATCCAGACAATACCAGAAAATGGGTAACAAAGCTCTCTTTGAATTCTGGACTAATATGGTGGCTGTGGGTGGCTGCCCTCAGTATATTGTTTGAGGGCATCCATAAAAACCTCCTACCATATAGGAATAACCACCTTATCAACTGGTATAAAGATGGTTACAGCCATGGAAGCAGCGTTCACATCATGGCCTGTCAGATTGCTAATCAACCTTCAAATCCTGCCGCTACTTCTGACTATTCTCCAAAAGAAGAGCGGGAAGATATGAAAACAACAACAACAATGCTTCACAAAAAAGCTTGTGACAAAAGCTATTTGCATCATGCGTGTTGGTGTATTCACACACGATGGACTGCAGCGTACACACGCAGGAGTCACTGTATGTGCTGCTACACTTTGTGGTAGTGGATCCTGTAAGGATGTCATTAGCCAGAGGATAGCCTTTGCCTCCTTAGCAAATTTGCCTTCTCCTTCAAAGAACTCAGGTATAGAGGATTGACGTAAAAAAAAAGTCTTGGGAAGAAGAGATTCATCTTTATGATCCCGTGATGCTGGTCACTGGCCACCTGCACATTGATGGAGTGGAAATGCTTGTGATTCATGAAAGGCATGGCATTGTGATCAGTGGCCAGGATGGCCACATGAGTGCCATTAATAACACCCTAGGCTTTGGGGAATCCTGCTATGTGAATGACTTGCATTACCCTATCATTCTGCTATTGTTTTATCCTGGGGAAAGTGACAGAGATAAGTATCAGTGAGCTGCTTGATGCATTTATGAACTGATGATTTGCTGATGTTGCAGATATTCCCTGAGGAAGGTTTGAAGAACGGAGAAGCATAGAAGTTGAGGATGGTTGTGCCCTTGGTTGCTGTTGTCCCTTTGGTTAAAGTAGTCTTCAGATTAGCTTGCAGCTGTTGGCACAATTTCATTACCCTGTACTGCATTCCTGGTGAACAAAGACAGTTCTCTCCTGACAGTTCCAGGTAGGTGGCCTGGTAAACATAGCAGGTGTAGGCAGATTACTTCCAGTGCAGTCAAATCTTCCAGCATTCCTTCATTTCTCCCCCCCTTCGGCCTCTAAAAAAACTCAAGGATAGAGGAGCACAGAATGTTCTACCCATTTTCACAGTTTCGGTTATAGCAATCAACTGCGAGTAGCTCAGGAAATTGTATGAGTGTGCATTAACATCAAATTGATTCTGCTAATTAAACTCTCACACATTTTGTGAGAGTGCAGTTTATGCTGGCCTATGCAGCCAAAAGATTGCCTGCTGTGTGAGTTCAATGGAAAGCTGGCAAAATGGGATGTACTATTTTCTAGCCCCCTATATGTCCCAGGCACTCTGGTGAGAATCAACCCTTTTTTTGAGCTTGTTAATCCTTTAAGCATTAAGGAACCATTGGTCCTATATTTAGACTTGAGTATGTTAAAGGACTTTGGGTGGTAATTGGGCAGTTACAATGTTCAGTTACTACTAGCAATAAGAGAAGCATACTATGGGAGGCTAGCTTACCAATCCAATAACTGAAAATGAGCCTGTTGACATATACTAATGGACAGGGGGGGAGACTTTCTGCTTTACCGCTCCCAATGCATGTTATCAGCACATATTGGGAAATGTTGCACCCACAGTCCATGACTTCCATCTATTAAAATTAATGGATGGAAAATCGTGGCCTGGGGGTGTACAATTTCTTGATTGGCACTCCTGACATTTTTAGTCCTCTGAAGCTAAATGGTGAAAAATGGCAGCTAAAGGAATGGCTTGATGTAAGTCATGTTTTACTAAGGCTGAATGCTTCAGTGAAGCGATATATAAAAACAGAAAGAGGTATTTCTCAATAGCAAAATACTGATAGTGGTCGAAGGGCTGTCAACAGGCCTGAGTGCACAGTTATATGATGAATAAAATCAGAAGGCTTTCACAAGATTTTGGGATTCAGAAAACAAAATCAGAATTAATGTGTGGGAACTAATTTATAAATTGAACACAGTAATAAAAATGAAAATATTATTGGTGGACAAACACAGTGACATGCCAATCAATAAAAGCTAACAGTAACAGAAAAAGTGATTGCAAAGCTTTTCAATCTTGTGGATAAGGGAGACAGCATTCTCTGACATTTTGAGTTCTGGTAAGTGATGCATATTGCTTTTTTATAAAGAGTTTATTCACAAATAACCAACAATGCCAATAGTAATTTTCACAAATTATTCTATATTTGTCAGTAGTATTTAGTAATAGCTTGCAAATCTAATCTATGATATTTATTTTCTTTAATGATTTCCTGTGTATGAAGTAAATAAATTAATTATTGGATATCTGTCTTCTGGGAAAATCTTACTAAAAAATATATATCCATAGTTCATGGAAAGTCCAGTCAATCAATAAAACATTTTCATATCACCATCTTCATTACCCACCTCACATGCCTCAGGCACTCAAGAGAAAAGCATTGATCTAGTACCTTCAGGCATTCAAACACTAGTGATAACTCCTAACTTCCACTATTATGGCTACCAAAATTGTTGTTCTGTATCACATAAAATTTGGAATGATTTAGATGATGTTTCGGGGTAGTTTGATGAAATGGCGCTCCCACTTCCTACATTTTTGTTTCTAATAAAATTAATGAGCAAAAACTATGTGAGGCACCCTCTCAAATTCCACGCAAGAAATGTGATTTTACCACATTCTCAAGAGCAATTAGGGATGAGCAATAAATGCTGTCCTTGCCAGCGATGCCCACATCCCATAAACGAATAAAAGAAACCTGCATATGGTCCGCTTTTTAATGCTGATAAATATGCTTTACTTAAAAGAAAAGTGCTACATTTTAAACCAGCCCCTGATTTGAACATAAAACATTGCTGCTCGTTGGGTGTCTTACACATTCCTCAAACTTCTCTTAAGGTGCTTTTAACAGCTTTAAAATTGGGAGCTGACATGAAGTGATGATGTCACTGCGCTGTGAGTGCCAGTGATGCTCTCACTTGAGTACTTTTTATCCAATCAGAGTTCAGTAACTCTCTCCGGCTTGACTGAAATTCGATTGCTCTTCACTAAATAAAGCAACAAGTGCATTATATTAAAGTGCAGACTATTAATATCCAGCCCAACTGGCTGTTGTGCAGACCACATGTTCAAAGTATCCCATTACCCTTCACACGTCACACAAATGTGACACATGTTAGGCAGCCTTTGGTTGGTTCTGTGTCTTTCACGGTACAAGCTCTCTTGATACACTGGGAGGAATTTTAACAAGCAAGAACGGGTGGGTTGGGGACGGCTGCCTATTTAAATTCAGAAAAAAATAATTGCGACCACAACACGGCTCCAACGCACCGACTTCCGGGTTTCACTGAGGTGCGTTTGGCTGTGTACAATCAACCTGCTTGCCGGAGTCAGTGTGATCATTAGCGCAGGTGGATGGGCATGAAGACACCTTTTAAGGTGATAATTGGATGCAAGTGAGGACCTTTTCAAAGGAATTTAACTTTCCTTCAGGTTTAATGCCTCCAGCATGGGCTTCCGGGGCTCGGGAAATTGACCAGTAAAAAGGAGGCGAGTTTCAGGTACACTTCATAGGGGTCTATCAATTTCAGACAGCCTGAACCTAATAAATACTCAGTTCTTACAGCTACTTTGTCAGTTCTCTCTAGCAAACGTTTAGCAGAGAGTTCTTGTCACCAAAGATGCTTTGGAGAATTTTGGAGGCTTTCAAACAGATATCACCAGGATGAGAGGTGCCTTCGAATTTTTTGACAAAACATCAGAAGAGGAAGACAATCACCATCCACGGCAGCGACAATGTGGTGTGATCAGCAAGTGTACAGGAGAGAGGTGCTCAGGAGAACGGGGCACAGAGGAAAAGGTGCACAGGAGAGCGGTGAACAGGAGAGAGATGCACAGGATAGAGGGGCACAGGAGAGAGGTGCTCAGGAGAAAGGTGCACAGGAGAAAGGTGCGCAGGAGAGCGGGGCACAGGAGAGAGGTGCACAGGAGAAAAGGGCACAGGTGCACAGGAGAGAGGTGCTCAGGAGAAAGGTGCACAGGAGAAAGGTGCGCAGGAGAGCGGGGCACAGGAGAGAGGTGCACAGGAGAAAGGGGCACAGGAGAAAAGGGCACAGGTGCACAGGAGAGAGGTGCACAGGAGAAAGGGGCACAGGTGCACAGGAGAGAGGTGCACAGGAGAAAGGTGCACAGGAGAGAGGTGCACAGGAGAAAGGTGCACAGGAGAAAGGTGCGCAGGAGAAAGGGGCACAGGTGCACAGGAGAGAGGTGCACAGGAGAAAGGTGCGCAGGAGAGCGGGGCACAGGAGAAAAGGGCACAGGTGCACAGGAGAGAGGTGCACAGGAGAAAGGGGCACAGGTGCACAGGAGAGAGGTGCACAGGAGAAAGGTGCACAGGAGAAAGGTGCACAGGAGGGAGGTGCACAGGAGAGAGGTGCACAGGAGAAAGGGGCACAGGAGAAAGGTGCACAGGAGAGAGGTGCACAGGAGAGAGGTGCACAGGAGAAAGGTGCACAGGAGAGAGGTGCACAGGAGAAAGGTGCACAGGAGAAGGGCACAGGAGAAAGGGGCACAGGAGAAAGGGGCACAGGAGAGAGGGGCACAGGAGAAAGGGGCACAGGAGAAAGGGGCACAGGAGAGAGGGGCACATGAAAAGGTGCACAGGAGAGAGGGGGACAGGAGAGAGGGGGACAGGAGAGAGGGGGACAGGAGAGAGGGGCACAGGAGAGAGGGGCACAGGAGAGAGGTGAAAAGGGGAAAGGTGCACAGGAGACAGGTGCGCAGGAAAGAGGGGCCCAGGGGAGAGGTGCACAGGAGAGGGGGGCGAACGGGAGAGGGGGGCGAACGGGAGAGGGGGGCGAACGGGAGAGAGGTCAACTCGAGAGAGGGGCACAGGATAGGGCACAGGAGAGAGGGGCACAGGGGAGAGGGGCACAGGGGAGAGGGGCACAGGAAAGAGGGTTGCAGAGGAGAGAGGTGCACAGGTGACAGGGGCACAGGTGACAGGGGCACAGTAGAGATGTTAACAGCAGAGAGGGGCACAAGAGAGAGGGACACAGGAGAGAGGGGCACAGGAGAGAGGTGCACAGGTGAGCGGTGCACAGGTGAGAGGTGCACAGAAGAACGGGACACAGGAGAGACTGACAGAGGGGAGAGGTGCAGAGGGGAGAGGTGCAGAGGAGAGAGGTGAACAAGAGAGAGGGTCCCAGGAGAGAGGGACAGAGGAGAGAGGTGCACAGGAAAGAGGGGTACAGGAGAGGGGGGCACAGAAGAAAGGTGCACAGGAGAGCGGTGTAAGGGAGAGAGGTGCACAGGAGAGGGGGGCACGGGAGAGGGGCACAGGGGAGAGGGGCACAGGAGAGAGGTGGAAAGGGGCACAGGAGAGAGGGGCACAAGAATGTGGTGCACAGGAGAGAGGGGCACAGGAGAGAGGGGCCCAGGAGAGAGTTGCACAGGACAGAGTTTCACTGGAGAGAGGGGCCACGGGAGAGAGGGGCCACGGGAGAGAGGGGCCATGGGAGAGAGGGGCCACGGGAGAGAGGGGCCACGGGGGAGAGGGGCCACGGGGGAGAGGGGCCACGGGGGAGAGGGGCCACGGGGGAGAGGGGCCACGGGGGAGAGGGGCCACGGGGGAGAGGGGGGACAGGAGAGAGGTGCACAGGAAAGCGGTGCAAGGGAGAGAGGTGCAGAGGAGAGACGTGCACAAGAGAGGGGGGCACAGGACAGAGGTGAAAAGGGGCACAGGAGAGATTGGCACAAGAATGTGGTGCACGGGAGAGAGGGGCCCGGGAGAGAGGGGCCCGGGAGAGAGGGGCCCGGGAGAGGTGTGCACAGGAGAGGGGGCACAGGAGAGAGGTGCACAGGTGACAGCGGCACAGGAGAGAGGTGGACAGGAGGGAGGGGCCCAGGAGAGCGGGGCAAAGGAGAGAAGTGTATGAGAAAGAGGGGCACAGGAGTGAGGTGCACAGGAGTGAGGTGCACAGGAGAGGTGCACAGGAGGGAGGTGCACAGGAGAGAGGAGCGCAGAAGAGAGAGGGGCACAGGAGGGAGGTGCACAGGAGAGAGTTGCACAGGGGAGAGGTGCACAGGAGAGAGGGGCACAGGAGAGAGGGGCACAGGAGAGAGGGGCACAGGAGAGAGGGGCACAGGAGAGAGGGGCACAGGAGAGAGGGGCCCAGGAGTGAGGTGCACAGGAGAGAGGTGCACAGGAGAGAGGTGCCCAGGAGAAAGAGGCACAGGAGAAAGGGGCACAAGAGAGAGGGGCACAAGAGAGAGGGGCACAAGAGAGAGGGGCACAGGAGAGAGGGGCACGGAAAAGCGGGACACGGGAGAGAGATGCACAGTAGAGAGGGGCACAGGAGAGCGGTCTACAGGAGAGAGGTGCACGGGAGAGCAGGGCACAGGAGAGAGGTGCACAGGAGGGAGGTGCACAGGAGAGAGGTGCACAGGAGAGAGGTGCACAGGAGAGAGGTGCACAGGAGAGAGGTGCACAGGAGAGAGGTGAACAAGAGAGAGGGTCCCAGGAGAGAGGGTCCCAGGAGAGAGGGTCCCAGGAGAGAGGGTCCCAGGAGAGAGATGCACATGAGAGAGGTGCACAGGAGAGAGGTGCACAGGAGAGAGGTGCACAGGAGAGAGGTGAACAAGAGAGAGGGTCCCAGGAGAGAGGGTCCCAGGAGAGAGGGTCCCAGGAGAGAGATGCACATGAGAGAGGGGCACAGGAGAGAGGGGCACAGGAGCGAGGTGCACAGGGGAGTGGTGCACAGGATTGAGGGGCACAGGAGAGAGGGGGACAGGAGAGAGAAGTGTATGAGAAAGAGGGGCACAGGAGGGAGGTGCACAGGAGAAAGGTGCACAGGAGGGAGGTGCATAGGAGAGAGGGGCGCAGAAGAGAGAGGGGCACAGGAGGGAGGTGCACAGGGGAGAGGGGCACAGGAGAGAGGGGCACAGGAGAGAGGGGCACAGGAGAGAGGGGCACAGGAGAGAGGTGCACAGGGGAGAGGTGCCCAGGAGAAAGAGGCACAGGAGAAAGGGGCACAAGAGAGAGGGGCACAAGAGAGAGGGGCACAGGGGAGAGGGGCACAGGAGAGAGGGGCACAGGAGAGCGGTCTACAGGAGAGAGGTGCACGGGAGAGAGGGGCACAGGAGAGAAGTGTATGAGAAAGAGGGGCACAGGAGTGAGGTGCACAGGAGAGGGGCACAGGAGGGAGGTGCATAGGAGAGAGGGACACAGGAGAGAGGGACACAGGAGGGAGGTGCACAGGAGAGAGTTGCACAGGGGAGAGGGGCACAGGAGAGGGGCACAGGAGAGAGGGGCACAGGAGAGAGGGGCACAGGAGAGAGGGGCACAGGAGCGAGGGGCACAGGAGAGAGGGGCACAGGGGAGAGGTGCACAGGGGAGAGGGGCACAGGAGAGAGCTGCACAGGAGTGAGGTGCACAGGAGAGAGGTGCCCAGGAGAAAGAGGCACAGGAGAAAGGGGCACAGGAGAGAGGGGCACGGAAAAGCGGGACACGGGAGAGAGATGCACAGTAGAGAGGGGCACAGGAGAGCGGTCTACAGGAGAGAGGTGCACGGGAGAGCAGGGCACAGGAGAGAGGTGAACAGGAGAAAGTTGTACAGGAGAGAGGGGCACGGGAGAGAGGGGCACGGGAGAGCAGGGCACAGGAGAGAGGGGCACAAGAATGTGGTGCACAGGAGAGAGGTGTACAGGAGAGAGGTGAACAAGAGAGAGGGTCCCAGGAGAGAGGTGAACAAGAGAGAGGGTCCCAGGAGAGAGGGTCCCAGGAGAGAGGGTCCCAGGAGAGAGGGTCCCAGGAGAGAGATGCACATGAGAGAGGGGCACAGGAGAGAGGTGAACAGGAGAAAGTTGTACAGGGGAGAGGGGCACGGGAGAGAGGTGCACGGGAGAGCAGGGCACAGGAGAGAGGGGCACAAGAATGTGGTGCACAGGAGAGAGGTGTACAGGAGAGAGGTGAACAAGAGAGAGGGTCCCAGGAGAGAGGTGAACAAGAGAGAGGGTCCCAGGAGAGAGGTGAACAAGAGAGAGGGTCCCAGGAGAGAGGGTCCCAGGAGAGAGGTGCACAGGAGAGAGATGCACATGAGAGAGGGGCACAGGAGAGAGGTGAACAGGAGAAAGTTGTACAGGAGAGAGGGGCACGGGAGAGAGGTGCACGGGAGAGCAGGGCACAGGAGAGAGGGGCACAAGAATGTGGTGCACAGGAGAGAGGTGTACAGGAGAGAGGTGAACAAGAGAGAGGGTCCCAGGAGAGAGGTGAACAAGAGAGAGGGTCCCAGGAGAGAGGTGAACAAGAGAGAGGGTCCCAGGAGAGAGGGTCCCAGGAGAGAGGTGCACAGGAGAGAGATGCACATGAGAGAGGGGCACAGGAGAGAGGTGCACAGGAGAGAGGGGGACAGGTGCACAGGAGAGAGGTGCACAGGGGAGTGGTGCACAGGATTGAGGGGCACAGGAGAGAGGGGCACAGGAGAGAGGGGTACAGGAGAGAGGGGCACAAGAGAGAGGGGCAGAGGAGAGAGGGGCACGGAAGAGCGGGACACGGGATAGAGATGCACAGTAGAGAGGGGCACAGGAGAGCGGTGTACAGGAGAGAGGTGCACGGGAGAGAGGGGCACAGGAGAGAGGGGCACAGGAGAGAGGGGCACAGGAGAGAGGTGCACAGGAGAGAGGTGCACAGGAGAGAGGGGCACGGGAGAGCAGGGCACAGGAGAGAGGGGCACAAGAATGTGGTGCACAGGAGAGGTGTACAGGGGAAAGGTGCACAGGAGAGCGTGGCACAGGAGAGCGTGGCACAGGAGAGCGTGGCACAGGAGAGAGGGGCACAGGAGAGAGTTGCACAGGAGAGGGGGACGCAGGAGAGAAGTGCACAGTGTTATGTACTGTTTGTTCTCCTCCCACCTGTGGTGGCGCTGTCACAGGAGATAAATGGTTGGGTGTTCTCGGTTAAGTTTAGCTCTCTTTGTTCGGAACTTTCCAGAACTTCCTTTCCTTCCAATAAATCACTTCATGTTTGAATCTCTCAGTTCTGAGTCCTAAATTGTGTCTAGGTAGAAAGGTACCGACACAACACACGAGAGAGAGGTGCGCAGGAGAGAGGTGCGCAGGAGAGAGGTGCGCAGGAGAAAGGTTCGCAGGAGAGAGATGCACAGGAGAGAGGTGAACAGGAGGGGCACAGGAGGGAGGTTAACAGGAGAGAGGGGCCCAGGAGAGAGGTGCACAGGAGAGAGGTGCACAGGAGAGAGGTGCACAGGAGGGAGGTGCACAGGAGAGAGGGGCCCGGGATTGAGGTGCACGGGAGGGAGGCGCACGGGAGGGAGGCGCACGGGGGGGAGGCGCACGGGGGGGAGGCGCACGGGGGGGAGGCGCACGGGGGGGAGGCGCACGGGGCGGAGGCGCACGGGGGGGAGGCGCACGGGGGAGAGGCGCACGGGGGAGAGGCGCACGGGGGAGAGGGGCACGGGCGAGAGGGGCAGAGGAGGGAGGTGCCCAGGAGGGAGGTGCCCAGGAGAGAGGTGCCCAGGAGAGAGGTGCCCAGGAGAGAGGTGCCCAGGAGAGAGGGGCCCAGGAGAGAGGGGCCCAGGAGAGAGGGGCCCAGGAGAGAGGGGCCCAGGAGTGAGGGGCCCAGGAGTGAGGGGCCCAGGAGTGAGGGGCCCAGGAGTGAGGGGCCCAGGAGAGAGGGGCCCAGGAGAGAGGGGCCCAGGAGAGAGGGGCCCAGGAGAGAGGGGGGCCCAGGAGAGAGGGGCCCAGGAGAGAGGGGCCCAGGAGAGAGGGGCCCAGGAGAGAGGGGCCCAGGAGAGAGGGGTCCAGGAGAGAGGGGCCCAGGAGAGAGGGGCCCAGGAGAGAGGGGCACAGGGGTGAGGTGCACTGGGGTGAGGTGCACTGGGGTGAGGGGCACTGGGGTGAGGGGCACTGGGGTGAGGGGCACAGGAGAGTAGGTGCATGGAAGAGCGGGACACGGGAGAGAGATGCACAGTAGAGAGGGGCACGGGAGAGCGCTGCACAGGAGAGAGGGGGACGGGAGAGCAGGGCACAGGAGAGAGGGGCACAAGAATGTGGTGCACAGGAGAGAGGTGTACAGGAGAAAGGTGCACAGGAGAGCATGGCACAGAAGAGAGGGACACAGGAGAGCATGGCACAGGAGAGAGGTGCACAGGAGAGAGGGACGCAGGAGAGAAGTGCACAGTGTTATGTACTGTTTGTTCTCCTCCCACCTGTGGTGGCGCTGTCACAGGAGGTAAATGGTTGGGTGTTCTCGGTTAAGTTTAGCTCTCTTTGTTTGGAACTTTCCAGAACGTCCTTTCCTTCCAATAAAGCACTTCATGTTTGAATCTCTGAGTTCTGAGTCCTAAATTGTGTCTAGGTAGAAAGGTACCGACACAACAAGTGGCGACGAGGATCGGATGAATCTGTGTTGTGGGAACTTTCTTGTTTTCGACTACAAAACACTCGGAACAGAGATTGTAGCATCACATTAACGTTACGGCAGTGAGTAAACAGAAATTTTCATTTGAAACGTGAGATGGCTACTATATTAGGAAACATCGGTGATTTTGATGAAAATGTGGAGCAATGGAGCGCATATACGGCATGTTTTGACTATTTTGTATTAGCGAATGCAGTGGCAAATGAAAAGGTCGTGCCTACCTTTTTGAGTGTGATCGGGCCGAAGACATTCAATTTACTTCACAGCCTTGCGCAGCCAGATAAGCCAGAAACTAAAACATATAAGCAACTAGTGAAAATTCTTGGAGCACATTTTTCACCAAAACCTCTGGTTATTGCTGAGAGATTTAGATTTCACAAACGGAATCAAGAGGAGGGGGAATCAGTGACGATGTTTATTGCTGCTTTAAAAAGGTTATCAGAACACTGCGAGTTCAAGGAGGTGCTGAAGGACACCATTAGAGACAGACTCGTGTGTGGTCTGCAAAATGCAGCCACACAGAAGCGCCTTCTTACTGAGGACAACCTTACTCTTGAAAAGGCCATTGAAGTTAGTGTCTCCATGGAGATGGCGGAAAAGGAGGCTCACCAGTTGAGTTCAACAGGGAGAGTTCACAAGGTGTCGTCTGAGCCTAAAGGTGCGCAGAATGGCACATGTTACCGTTGTGGGAAAACGGGCCATCACGCTAATGACTGCTGGTGTACGGAGCTGGAATGCCGAAATTGTGGCAAAAAGGGTCACATTGAACGCGCCTGTAGAGGTAAAAAAAGAACAGACAGAGCTGGGAAGCATGGAAGCAAAATGTCTGTATTTGGACAAGAGAGGAAAAAGAGTGTTCATTCAGTGCAGTATGATGGAACAAGCAAAACAGAGGGGAGCGACACCTCCTGAGGAGGAAGAGGTGCACATACTGACGGTTGCAGGTGATTCAAATGGCTACTGGGTGTCACCACTGGTGGAGGGACAATCGGTGCGGATGGAGGTGGACACAGGCATGGCTGTGTCCCTTGTTTCAGACACTGTCTACAACAAAATGCTAAAGCATCTTACCCTTCAGCCAACAAACATTGTGCTAAAGACGTATACCGGCGAACCTGTGGCCATGAGAGGCGCCATTGAGGTGACAGTTAAATTGAATGGACAGACTGCAAAACTGCCACTATATGTGGTAAAGGGAAATTACCCATCGCTACTGGGACGTGCGTGGCTAGAGAAAATCACGCTGGACTGGCCTGCAGTCCGCATGATGTCAAAAGGGGAGTCAGGTCTGACTGCAGTGTTAAACAAATATGCAGAACTCTTCAATGGGGAACTTGGGAGCATGAAAAAGATCAGCGTGAGACTGGACATTAAACCTGACAGCAAGCCGAAGTTTCACAAAGCCCGACCTATACCTAATGCAATTAGGTCAAAAGTTGAGGCTAACTTGGAGGCCTTAGTCGAGAATGGAGTCCTGGAGCCTGTGAGCGTGAGCAAATGGGCCACACCCATTGTTCCTGTCCTGAAAAAGGATGGATCTGTTCGAATCTGCGGGGATTTTAAAGTGACTATTAACCCGGTGCTGTCTGCGGATCAGTACCCTCTTCCCCTCATTGATGATCTTTTTACGGGCCTGGCCGGAGGGCAAAAGTTCAGCAAAATAGACTTATGCCAGGCTTATCTACAAATGCATGTCGATGACAAATCAAAGGAGCTGCTGACAATTGTGACACACAAGGGGCTATACAGGTACTGCCGCCTTCCATTTGGAATTACGTCGGCCCCTGCTCTATTCCAAAGGGCAATGGATCAGATTTTGAGTGGACTGCCAGGAGTCCAGTGCTACCTGGATGACCTCCTTGTCACTGGGACAAATGAGGAGGATCATCTTCTGAACTTGGATGCGACACTACAACAACTGAAAGAGTACGGACTCAGACTTCGAAAAGACAAATGTGAATTCTTTCAGTCTTTAGTTGAGTACCTGGGACATGTGATTAAGAACATAAGAACATAAGAAATAGGAGCAGGAGTAGGACAATCGGCCCCTCGAGCCTGCTCCGCCATTCAATAAGATCATGGCTGATCTGATCCTAACCGCCAATCTACTATCACAGAACCATCTCCTGAATCTAACAGAATTAGACACACGAACTAGGAGCAGGATCAGGCTACACGGGCCCTGGCCCGCTCCGCTACCTATAGGGCCATGACCGATCCGAACCTAGACTCATGTCCAAATTCCTGCCCGCTCCCCATAACTCTTTATTCCCTTTACTTCTAGGAAACTGTCTATTTCTGTTTTAAATTTATGTAATGATGTAGCTTCTACAGCTTTTTGGGGCAGCATATTCCATGGACCTACCACCCTCTGAGTGAAGTAGTTCCTCCTCATCTCGGTTTTGAAAGAGCAGCCCCTTATTCTAAGTCTATGCCCCCTAGTTCTAGTTTCACCCATCATCGGGAACATCCTCCCCGCATCCACCCGATCCAACCCCTTCACAATCTTATATGTTTCAATAAGATCGCCTCTCATTCTTCTGAACTCCAATGAGTAGAGTCCCAATCTACTCAACCTCTCCTCATATGTCCATCCCCTCATCCCCGGGATTAACCGAGTGAACCTTCTTTGTACTGACTCGAGAGCGAGTATGTCTTTTCTTAAGTATGGACACCAAGACTGTATGCAGTATTCCAGGTGCGGTCTCACCAATACCTTGTACAACTGAAGCAATACCTCCCTATTTTTATATTCTATCCCCCTAGCAATGAAAGCCAACATTCCATTGGCCTTCTTAATCACTTGCTGCACCTGCATACTAACCTTTTGAGTTTCGTGCACCAGGACCCCCAAATCCCTTTGTACTTCAGTACTTTCCAGTTTCTTGCCATTAAGATAATAACTTGCTCTACGATTTTTCCTGCCAAAGTGCATAACCTCACACTTTCAGAGTGTGAAAGGCTTAGAGGGTGCAGAATTCTTAAAGTGCATCCAGGAGAGCTTTTTGAGCCAACATGTAGAAAGTCCTACAAGAGAGGGGGCGGTACTGGACCTAATTCTGGGGAATGTAGCCGGGCAAGTGGTGGAAGTGTCAGTAGGACAGCATTTTGGCGACAGTGACCACAATTCGGTGAGATTTAAGGTGGTCATGGAAAAAGACAAAGACGGCCCGGAAATAAGGGTTCTAAATTGGGGGAAGGCCGATTTTAATATGATAAGGCAGGATCTGGCCAAATTGGACTGGGAGCAGCTACTTATAGGAAAATCCGCATCAAAACAGTGGGAGACTTTCAGAAGGGAAATAGAGAGAGTACAACGCCAACATGTTCCTGTAAAGGTCAAGGGTGGGACCAACAAGCAAAGGGAACCTTGGATGACAAGGGATATACAAAAATGCATTAGAAATAAAAGGGGGGCTTTTGGCAGTTACAAAAGACTAAAGACGGAAGAAGCCCTAGAGGAGTATAAAAAATGCAGGGGCATACTTAAAAAAGAAATTAGGAGGGCGAGGAGGGGCCATGAAATAACACTGGCGAGCAAAATAAAGGAAAATCCTAAGATGTTTTATAAGTATATTAAGGGCAAGAGGATAACCAGGGAAAGGGTAGGGCCCATTAGGGACCAAAGTGGCAATCTGTGTGTAGAGCCAGATGATGTAGGCGGGGTTTTAAATGAATTTTTTGCATCTGTGTTCACTATGGAGAAAGACGATGCAGACATAGAAATCGGGCAAGGGGGCTGTGACATACTTGAACATATTAGCATTGAGAGGGAGGAGGTGCTAGCGGTTTTAGCAGGCCAAAAAGTGGATAAATCCCCAGGCCCGGACGAGATGTATCCCAGGCTGCTGTGGGAGGCAAAGGAGGAGATTGCAGGGGCTCTGACACAAATTTTCAGAACCTCTCTGGCCACAGGGGATGTACCAGAGGACTGGAGAACAGCTAACGTAGTACCATTATTCAAGAAGGGTAGCAGGGATAAACCAGGGAATTACAGGCCAGTGAGCCTAACATCTGTGGTAGGGAAATTATTGGAAAAAATTCTGAGGGACAAAATTAGTCTCCACTTGGAGAGGCAAGGATTAATCGGGGATAGTCAGCATGGCTTTGTCAAGGGTAAATCATGTCCGACAAATCTGATTGAATTTTTCGAGGGGGTGACTAGGGGGGTGGATGAGGGAAATGCTGTGGATGTGGTTTACATGGACTTCAGTAAAGCTTTTGACAAAGTCCCGCATAGGAGACTGGTCAAGAAGGTAAGAGCCCATGGGATCCAGGGTGCCTTGGCGCGTTGGATCCTAAACTGGCTGAGTGGCAGGAGGCAGAGGGTGATGGTCGAAGGTTGCTTTTGTGACTGGAAGCCTGTGTCCAGTGGGGTACCTCAGGGATCGGTGCTGGGTCCCTTGTTGTTTGTGATCTACATAAATGATTTGGATGAGAATGTAAAAGGTATGATCAGTAAGTTCGCAGATGACACGAAAATTGGTGGGGTGGTAAATTGTGAGGAGGAAAGCCTCAGGCTACAGGACGATATAAACGGGTTGGTCAGATGGGCGGAAAAGTGGCAAATGGAATTTAACCCGGAAAAGTGCGAGGTGATGCATTTTGGACGGACAAATAAGGCAAGGGAATACACAATGAGTGGTAGGACCCTAGGAAGTACAGAGGGTCAGAGGGACCTTGGTGTACATGTACATAGATCCCTGAAGGCAGCGGAACAGGTAGATAAGGTGGTTAAAAAGGCATATGGGATACTTGCCTTCATTAGCCGAGGCATAGAATATAAGAGCAGGGAGGTTATGATGGAGCTGTACAAAACGT
Organism: Somniosus microcephalus; assembly: GCF_052327205.1. Taxonomy (NCBI): domain Eukaryota; kingdom Metazoa; phylum Chordata; class Chondrichthyes; order Squaliformes; family Somniosidae; genus Somniosus; species Somniosus microcephalus. The sequence goes on along the minus strand of NC_140989.1, from coordinate 81,997,051 downwards.
TGGTGAGGCCACAGCTGGAGTACTGTGTGCAGTTCTGGTCGCCTCACTATAGGAAGGATGTGATTGCTTTGGAGAGGGTGCAGAGAAGATTCACCAGGATGTTACCTGGGATGGAGCGCCTCAGCTATGAAGAGAGGCTGGACAGGCTGGGGTTGTTTTCCTTGGAGCAAAGAAGGCTGAGGGGGGACCTGATTGAGGTGTACAAAATGATGAGGGGCATAGATAGGATAGATACAGAGGAACTTTTCCCCTTAGTAGGGGGGTCAATAACAAGGGGGCATAGATTCAGGGTAAGGGGCAGGAGATTTAGAGGGGATTTGAGGAGGAACTTTTTCACCCAGAGGGTGGTTGGAATGTGGAACTCAATGCCTGAAAGGGTGGTAGAGGCAGGAACCCTCACAACATTCAAGAAGCATTTGGATGAGCACTTGAAATGCCATTGCATACAAGGCTATGGACCAAATGCTGGAAAATGGGATTAGACTGGACAGGGATGGATGGGCGGCGCAGACACGATGGGCCGAAGGGCCTCTTTCTGTGCTGTAAAACTCTATGACTCTATGACTCTATGACTTTCCAGTATTGTATTCCATCTGCCAAATCTCTGCCCACTTACTTAGCCTGTCTATGTCCCCTTGCAGGTTTTTATGTCCTCCTCACTCACTACTTTCCCTCCCATCTTAGTATCATCTGCAAACTTTGATACGTTACACTCGGTCCCCTCCTCCAAATCGTTAATATAGATTGTAAAGAGTTGGGGACCCAGCACTGACCCCTGTGGAACACCACTAGTTACTGATTGCCAGTCCGAGAATGAACCATTTATCCCAACTCTCTGCCTTCTGTTAGATAGCCAATTCTCTATCCATGCCAGAATATTACCCCCAATCCCGTGATTTTTTATCTTAAGCAATAATCTTTTGTGTGACACCTTGTCAAATGCCTTTAGGAAGTCTAAATACACTACGTCCACTGGTTCCCCTTTATCCACCCTATATGTTACTTCCTCAAAGAACTCCATCTCCATATTTCCCACCATTAATTTCCCGGTCTCATCCTCTAAGGGACCAACATTTACTTTAGCCAACCTTTTTCTTTTTATATAACTATAAAAACTCTTACTATCTGTTTTTATATTTTTTGCTAATTTACTTTCATAATCTATCTTCCCTTTCTTAATCAATCTTTTTGTTATTTTTTGCTGTCTTTTAAAGTTTTCCCAATCCTCTATCCTCCCACTAGATTTGGCTACCTTATATGCCCTTGTTTTTAGTCGAATACTATCCTTAATTTCTTTACTTAGCCACGGATGGCTGTCTTTTCTTTTACACCCTTTTCTTCTCAGTGGAATATATATTTTTTGGAAGTTGTAAAATAACTCCTTAAATGTACACCACTGATCATGTATCGTCTTACCCTTTAATCTATTTTCCCAATCCACTCTACTCAATTCCGCTCTCATACCTTCATAGTCTCCTTTATTCAAGCTTAGCACGCTTGTTTGAGATCCAACCTTCTCACCCTTTAATTGAATATGGAATTCAACCATGTCATGGTCACTCATTCCAAGGGGATCCTTTACTAGGACATTTTTAATTAATCCTGTCTCGTTACACAGGACCAGATCTAAGGTTGCTTGCCCCCTGGTCGGTTCAGTTACATACTGCTCAAGAAACCCATCCCTAATACACTCAATGAACTCATCCTCAAGGCAGCCCTGCCCAATTTGATTTGTCCAATTAATATGATAGTTAAAATCCCCCATAATTATAGATGCTCCCTTATTACAAGCCTCAACTATTTCCTGATTGATACTCCATCCAACAGAGTTGCAACTGTTCGGAGGCCTATAGACTATGCCCACTAGTGTTTTTTTCCCCTTATTATTCCTTACCTCCACCCAAACTGTTTCATTATCCTGATCTTTTGACCCAATATCATTTCTCTGTATTACAGTGATTCCTTCCTTTATTAACATAGCCACCCCACCTCTCCTTCCTTCCTGCCTGTCCTTCCTGATCGTTAAATAGCCTGGTAGGTTTAATTCCCAGGCATTGTCACTCTGCAGCCATGTTTCTGTAATGGCCACAAGATCATACCCATATGTAGTTATTTGTGCCATTAACTCGTCTATTTTGTTATGAATGCTACGTGCATTCAGATAGAGAACTTTCAAATATGTTTTGTGACACTTAGTTCCTGCTTTTGCCCTTTTTATTACTTTACCTTTTACTCCATACCTTCTGCCCCTTCCTGACATGCTCTGGTTTTTAATTTCCCCACTGCTACCTAAGTCTATGACCTTCTCTGTTGTCATTTTTATTATTTGTTCTCTAGGAACCTCCCCCCCCACTAGTTAGTTTAAAGCCTTCTCTACAGCCCTAGTTATATGATCCGCCAGGACTCGAGTCCCAGCACTGGCCAAGTGAAGCCCGTCCCAACGGAACAGCTCCCTCCTGCCCCATTACTGGTGGCAGTGTCCCAGGAAGCAAATCCCATTTCTCCCACACCAGTCTTTGAGCCACGCATTAAACTCTCTGGCCTAGAAATTGAGTTTGCGCTGCGCCAGGGCTTTAGCGCCGGAAGTTAACGCCGGCGCTAAGTCCCTTTGCGCGCGCCAAAAATTCAGTAGCGCCGCGCCCAAACGGCTGCCGGCGCTACTGAAGGGTTTTAGCGCCTGAAAACTGGCGCAATGCGCCGCATTGCGGCGCTATTCCGGCGCTGCGGCGCCCGCTGCGGTGCGGCAGGCTCGGGAAGTGCAGGCCTCCTCCTTCCGTTAAGGAGGAGCTGCCTGCACCCGGCCGCGGCCCGCGCAAATCTCTTCAAAAATGAGCCCGGCACCTCGGACAAGTGCCGGGCTTGCATCTGTTCCGGGGGTGGGGGGGGAGAAGTCCGGGGAGGGAGCTGCGGGCAGGCGGCCAGCGGGAAAGCGGCCGGCCGCCGCGCCTCCTTAAAGCGCCGGCGCAGACTCCGGCAACACTCGTTTGCCGGAGTCTTAGTTGCGGCTGCCACTGGCGAGGCGGCCGCAACTGAATTTCGGCTTGGGGCCGGGTTACCACGGCAACCGGGACTCTGCGCACACCGATGACGTCATCGGTGCCGGCGCAGCGCTACCGGTCTAGCGCCGCGGAAGGGCCCCAGGCAATTTAGGAACCGGCGCCAATTGCAGCACTAGGCCCTCTAGCACCGCAAAATCGGTGCTAAGGGCACTGAATTTCTAGGCATCTAATTTTATTTGCCCTAGCCAAATTCGCTCGTGGCTCAGGTAATAATCCAGAGATTATTACCCTTGAGGTTCTGTTTTTTAATTTGACCCCTAGCTGCTCATACTCCTTTAACAGAACCGGCTTCCTAGTCCTATCTACGTCGTTTGTACCAACATGGACCACGACAACTGGATCCACCCCCTCCCACTGCAAGTTTCTTTCCAGCCCAGAGTAGATGTCCTTAACCCTGGCACCTGGTAGGCAACACAGCCTTCGGGACTCTCGCTCTCGGCTGCAGAGAAGTCTATCTATCCCCCTAATAATACTATCCCCTACCACTACAACATTTCTATTTACTCCCCCCTCTTGAATGGCCCCCCGTTCCACGGTGCTGTGGCCAGGTTGCTCATCCTCCCTGCAGTCCCTGCTCCTGTCCCCACAGGGAGTAAGAACCTCGAACCTGTTGGTCAAGAGCAAGGGCTGCGGCTCCTCCAGCTCAACCTCCTGGATCCCCGTACCTGCCTCACTCGTAGTCACACCGTCCTGTCCCTGACCATGGGCTACATCTGAATTACTTAACTTCATAGGTGTGACCACCTCCTGATACACAGAGTCCAGGTACTTCTCCCCGTCCCTGATGTGTCGCAGTGTCTGAAGCTCAGACTCCAGCTCATCAACACGGAGCTGGAGTTCCTGTAGCAGCAGACACTTGTCACAGACGTAATCACCGTGAGCCTCAGTGGGATTGACGCTACTGGCCTGCATAAGGCGCCGTCAAAGGTCAAGGCGATCGTGGAGGCCCCAGCACCCCAGAATGTGAGCCAGTTACGTTCATTTCTGGGGCTACTTAACTACTATGGGAAGTTTATTCCAGACTTAGCAACATTGCTGAAGCTGAAGCATCAGTTGCTATGTCAAGGCAAAACATTGAAATGGACTGAACTGTGCAATGAAGCTTTCGCCCAAGCAAAGAAAGCATTGCTGAAATCGGAGGTCCTGACACACTTCGACCCAAAGCTACCTGTGCAGCTAGCATGTGATGCATCACCATATGGTGTGGGAGCAGTCATATCCCACATCATGCCTTCGGGTGAAGAGAAACCTATCGCCTTCGCATCACGCACCTTGAACAAGGCCGAGAGTAACTATGCGCAGATCGAGCGCGAGGCCTTGGGAAACGTTTTTGGAATTCGAAAATTTCATCAGTACCTGTTTGGGAGAAGGTTCACACTCCTGACAGACCACCATCCATTGACTTCAATCTTTGGGCCCCACACCGGAATTCCATCTCTCGCTGCAAGCAGGATGCAAAGGTGGGCTTTACTGTTGTCAGGACACACATACGACATCAAATATCGCAAATCAGACTTGCACGGCAACGCAGACGGTCTCTCGAGGCTACCCATGCCTGTTACTCCCCCAGAGCCTCGTCAGATAGACATCTTCTACTTTAGACAAGTGGAGGGAGCACCTGTCACTGCAGTTCAGGTGCGAAGGTACACCCGCAACAATCCAGTCCTGTCTGAGGTAATGGACGATGTCATTCGAGGGAGAGCGATAGGAGATTCTCCTAGTTTGAAACCTTACGTTTCAAAAAGAAATGAGCTCTCCGTCCAGGCAGGTTGTCTTCTTTGGGGACGCCGTGTCATCATTCCGCCACCTCTGAGGGAACCTATACTGCAACAACTTCATACAGGCCACAGTGGGATGGTTCGGATGAAGGAAATGGCAAGAAGCTACTTCTGGTGGCCAGGTCTCGATGGGAATATTGAGGAGAAAGCCAAAACATGTTCCCCATGTCAAAGGGTCCGGAATGTTCCACAGCTGGCAAACCTACACCCCTGGGATTGGCCTGCAGAAGTGTGGCAGCGAGTACATGTGGACTTCGCCGGTCCTTTCAAAGGGAAGATGTTTATGGTGGTTGTGGACGCTCGTAGCAAGTGGCCGGAGGTCGCTGTGATGAGGTCTACCACGGCAGAGAAAACAATTGCGAAACTTGGTGAGATGTTCAGCCGTTATGGCTCACCGGAACAACTCGTAAGTGACAATGGTCCACAATTTGTATCACAGGAGTTTGCAACCTTCCTGCATGTGAATGGTGTCCAACACATCAGGTCTGCGCCCTATCATCCCTCTACTAACGGCCAGGCAGAAATGTTCGTGCAAACTTTGAAGCACGCCTTGAAGGCATCGCAAGGTCAGGGCTCAATCCACCAACGTCTGAACAGCTTCCTGTTGTCCTACAGGAATGAGCCGCATGCCACAACCAAAACTTCCCCCGCTTCGCTCATGATGAAGAGGCAGTTGCGGACAAGTTTTGACTTACTCAAACCTCCAAGGGCAGAGCAGGTTGTCCATCGTCAACAACAAGCTCAAGTTGAAAAGAGAGAGAAAAGAGCCAAGGAGAGACGGTTTCATCCGGGAGAGCACGTCCTAGCTCGAAACTACAACACTGGACCGAAATGGGTTCCTGCTACGGTGATCGCGTAGACGGTCCCTTTGTCTTACACGGTTGAGACTGCTGAGGACGTCGTCTGGAGAAGACACACAGATCAACTGTTGCTAGGAGCAGAGACAGCCACAGAGGCTCCAATGGCTGGTTGGCCTGAACTGTTTCCGAATGATGCCGCAAACCAGCATCCTTTGCCACAGTGCTCTTCTCCAACACAGGAAGTCAAAGAGACTGTTCCACCTGTGCAAACTCCTGACCTTCAACTGACACAGGCACCTTCTCCATCCAGGCCTGTGTCAATGCCTACTGCTGTGGAAGCCAGCGATGACCGCCGCTATCCTGTCAGAGAGTGCCGGCCTCCAAGACGCTTGGATCTGTAGGCTTAGTGACTTACCCACAAGACTGGGGCAGAATAAACCCCAGGGTAAAGTCAGGGTTTGAGGCAGTCTACCTCTACCCTAGGTTAGTTGAGTGTATTGAAAGTAACTTACCTGTTGAGGAATAATGTGGACCTTCTATTTAAGAGGGGAGGAAATGTTATGTATTGTGTGTTCTATTGTGTGTTCTCCTCCCACCTGTGGTGGCGCTGTCACAGGAGATAAATGGTTGGGTATTCTATCGGTTAAGTTTCGCTCTCTTTGTTCGGAACTTCCCAGAACTTCCTTTCCTTCCAATAAAGCACTTCATGTTTGAATCTCTGAGTTCTGAGTCCTAAATTGTGTCTAGGTAGAAAGGTACCGACACAACAGTGCGCAGGAGAGAGGGGCGCAGGAGAGAGGGGCACAGGAGAGAGGGGCGCAGGAGAGAGGGGCGCAGGAGAGAGGGGCGCAGGAGAGAGGGGCGCAGGAGAGAGGGGCACAGGAGAGGGGCACAGGAGAGAGGGGCACAGGAGAGAGGGGCACAGGAGAGAGGGATACAGGAGAGAGGGATACAGGAGTGAGGGACACGGGAGAGTGGGGCACAGGAGAGTGGGGCACAGGAGAGAGGGATACAGGAGTGAGGGACACGGGAGAGTGGGGCACGGGAGAGAGGGATACAGGAGAGAGGTGCACGGGAGAGAGAGGCGCGCAGGAGAGAGGCGCGCAGGAGAGAGGGGCACAGGACAGGGGCACAGGAGAGAGGTGCACAGGAGAGAGGTGCACAGGAGAGAGGTGCACAGGAGAGAGGGGCACAGGAGAGAGGGGCACAGGAGAGAGGTGCACAGGAGAGAGGTGCACAGGAGAGAGGGGCACAGGCGAGAGGGACACGGGAGAGAGATGCACAGGAGAGCGGTGCACAAGAGAGAGGGGCCCAGGAGAGAGTTGCGCAGGAGAGAGTTGCGCAGGAGAGAGTTGCGCAGGAGAGAGTTGCGCAGGAGAGAGGAGCGCAGGAGAGAGGTGTACAGGAGAGAGGTGCACAGGAGAGAGGGGCACAAGAATGTGGTGCACAGGAGAGAGGGGCACAGGAGAGAGGGGCACAAGAATGTGGTGCACAGGAGAGAGGGGCACAGGAGAGGGGGCACAGGAGAGCGGGGCACAGGAGAGAGGTGCACAGGAGAGAGGGGCACAAGAATGTGGTGCACAGGAGAGGGGGCACAGGAGAGGGGGCACAGGAGAGTGGTGAACAGGAGAGAGGGGCACAGGAGAGAAGTGCACAGGAGAGAAGTGCACAGGAGAGAGGTGCACAGGAGAGAGGGATACAGGAGGGAGGAGCACAGGAGAGAGGTGTACAGGCGAGAGGTGTACAGGAGAGAGGGGCACAGGAGAGAGGTGCCCAGGAGAGTGGTGCACAGGAGAGATGTACACAGGAGAGTGGTGCACAAGAATGTGGTGCTCAGGAGAGAGGGGCTGGGGAGAGAGGGGCTGGGGAGAGAGGGGCTGGGGAGAGAGGGGCTGGGGAGAGAGGGGCACAGGAGAGAGGGGCACAGGAGAGAGGGGCACAGGAGAGAGGGGCACAGGAGAGAGGGGCACAGGAGAGAGGGGCACAGAAGTGAGGTACACAAGAAGGTGATGCACAGGAGGAGGCACTAACCACGTCGCAGGGTTTACAGACAGAGGCTCAGCTTCCTTGACCTCTCACAAAAGCAGTGCTTCCGCAGGCTGAGTTTATCAGAAATCTACAGCCTCCTGGAAGAAGACCTGCTCCCTGATGGACCTGGTGGCCATGCATTACCAGTGGCTGTGAAAGTCAACACCACCCTTAATTTTTTTGTCTCTGGCTCCTTCCAAGGTGCTGCTGTTGACATCTCAAGGGTCGTGCAATCCACTGCTCATAAATTTATAAGGCAGGTGATGGATGGATTGTTTGCCAGGGCTGGGAATTATATATGTGATTGTGGCGGTACCACCGGTTGTACCTTACATAAAGACACATAATTCCCTTTAACTTACCTTACTGTATGTTTAACTTACCTTTTGGGGCCGTTGCCCTTTTAACTTACCTGTTGGGGCCATTGCCCCTTTAAGACACGCCCTAGCGCGCTGACGTCATGTCACGTACGACGTGACGTGCGTGCGGCGGCTGCTGGCCCAACTTGGCCTTCCAGGACGGCCGCCGGCACAGCCCGGCCTAGCGTCTTCAACCGCAACGGCCAGACCGGGTAAGCGTGCCGACGCTGCGACGCGAGTCATGTGACCGCCCCAAGCGCAGGCAAATGTGACGACGCGCATCACGTGATGCCCTAAGCGTGGGAAACGCGAACAACGCGATGACGTCATCACGCTCCCCACAGGACTGCGAACTCAGTCCTCGTGGAGTCCCCGCTGGGACAAGACCTATACCACGGTGCTCCTACAGTCAGCCATCTTACCTGCCACCTTACCTGATGTAATTAGTCTGTTCCTGTAAATAAACAACTTGTTAATAGTTTGTCGAAGTCAAACTCTCTTATTTAGTGGCGATCTACATGAACCGCTACATGATGACAATAGCCAGAACGACCGGACACTCAGATTTGACTCTCTGGCTGGATTTCCACAAGTACAGGGTGCCATTGATTGTACACACGTGGTAATCTGAGGACAACCACAGCAACCAGAAGTTTTTATCAACCGAAAGGGATATTATTCCATCAATGTGCAGCTGGTGTGCAACCACAAGAAGAGGTTCATGCAGGAGTATACCGGATTCCCCGGGAGCTGTCATGTTGCTTTCACACTGCATCAGTCCAACATTCTAGATCTTTACATTCAGGGGCAGACTCGGCCATCAAGAGATGAGACAACATGTCGGGTACTGACTGAGGGTGGTGCAACCGGTGAGAAGTGGGAGCACTTTGAGTGGAGTTCCCAAGTCCATGTCCCCTTTTGCCATCATCTCTCTCCTGGGCCAGCACCACATCACTCCTATCACTCTTCTGCAGACCAGCTTGGTGGAGATCAGTGACGTGTTGTAAGACCACAAATAAGGCATCTGTCATCCTGTTTAAAGCGACAGACATGTTGGCATCCAAAGTCTGCATGGCATTGTTAATGGCCTGCATGGAATCATTTGAGAGCCTTGTTTGAAGCTCCACGGAGGCGACTCTCTCACCATGGCAGACATTCTCGCAATTACCTGCACCACCAATCCACTAGCGATCAAGTTGGACTCCTCCATCCTCTCCGCTATTGAGGAGAGTGTGTGTGGCACATCTGTTAGTACCTGACGACGCTGCTGATGCATCTCTAGCATTCTCCTTCTCAACGATGGCCCCCAAGGTTCAGCATCTGTGTTCAGCTGAGCAGAGTTTGGAGTCGGGTTCCTGACACGAAAACCACCTGACATGCCCCCAGCCCGCCCCAATGGCAAAATCCAGCCCTATGAGTCAGATACATAACATTGCATGAGGATTGGGGTGAATGTCGACGGTGGATGGATAAATGGGGAGGTGATGAAGTGCATAGAAAGTGAAGGCTGGGTGTTGCTGAAAGTTGAGTGGGTGTGAGGAGTGCTGTGATGGAGAACGCTTGGCAAGGCAGAGTGAGGGGGCGGGCGCTTAAAGAAAAGAAAGAAAAAAGACTTGCATTTATATAGCGCCTTTCACGACTTCAGGACGTCCCAAAACACTTTACAACTGATGAAGTACTTTTTGCAGTGTAGTCACTGTTGTAATGTAGTCACAGGATGTAGGGGAATAAGCAAATGTACTCACTTTTCCTGACCTGGTTAGATCAATAAATCACTTCCTGCACTGCATCCAAGACTGGGGCGCAACGCTCTTGTTGCTCACCTTCTCAGCTACCTCCAACCAAGCCTTCTTGATGCTAGCCGCAGTTTTCTTCTTCCCATTGATGTGGCAAACTACGACCCTCCTCCTCCTGACTGCACCCAGCAGTAATTCCAGGGTGGCATCATTAAATCTGGGTGCTGCCCTTGCTCTCCATACCTCCTGGCTCCTCCAAATTCCATTTTTGACATTGTCCCTTTAAATAGAGTTGAGATCACATCATGCGGGTGTGTACCATGCCCACTGAGCAGCTTGGAAACTCGGCACCCGGAAATCAAAATTTATTGCTTCAAATAAGCTGAAATCAGAGAATCCGACGTGCTGATTTGACATCCGGGCTTGGCCCACGCAATTCCACCCCCTCCACCCGCCCCCCCCGCCCCCCCAGCTCAGAAGCCGCCTTCACATTAATAGCGGGCCATTGAAGCTGACTATATTCCATACCAACCCTTCTCTAATTAAACTGGATATGAGAAGCATCTACGCTAAAAATGAATTGCTATCTTATTTATAAAGGCCAGATTTGCTTTTATGAGAAGCTTTTAACTTTATATCTCTGTAAAATAAGTCTGTGAAGTGCTTTCTGGAAGACGGCCACTTCTGCTATCTGTTGGCAGATAGTCTTAAAAATAGAGCCAATGTTAGTGTTAGAAAATCATTTATTATTTATCCTAGCAGTTTAAAAACATTCCTTTCACATATAGAAAAGTTCATTTTTTAAATTAAAAAATGGCATGCCAGAATGTCCAATATGAGCTCTCAACAGGCAAGGCACCACGCTAGGAGCACAACACCAGAAAATCACTCATTTAGATTCAGCTCCAAATTGAATATGTACAAATTTATGAAAAGACCGAGGGGGCAATTTTGCCAGCCCTGGCGAGGCGGGTTTGGAGGCGGGACTGCCGGGAAAATGGCAGAATCTGGGGGTGGGTACCAATCCCGCCCCCAACCCGCCTCCATGCCATCTTCCCAGGAGGTGGGTACCCGACCCGCGCCGGGTCCTGTCTCCTGGAGGCGGGAAGGGGATTACAGCCAATTAACTGCCTGTTAACAGGTAGTTAACAGGCAGATAAGAGGATTATCCCCATTTTTCCATCATAGGTGCGGACTTCCCGACGTCGGGAAACTGGCTTATTTTCCCCTCATAATCCAGTAATTGGCAGTCCATTTTTCTTTTCCATGGATGAGATGATAACCCTTTTAAAGAAGTAGAAGAGCTGAGAGAAATTAGGGATTCAGTTGATAAAGCTGTGAAAATGCATATGGGATCCGAGGTTTTATAAATAAGAGCACTGAGTACAAAAGCACAGAGGTAACGCTAAACTTATGCAAATCATTGGTTAGGCCACAGTTAGAATATTGGAAGGAATTTTAACTGCCCCCGCCACCTCCCATCCAGTGGAAACCAGGCAGGGGCCAATTAAAAAGGAGCAGAGGCTTTACTCACATGTTCCTGCCCCAATCAAATTTTTGACAGATGAAACGTTATATGCTGACGTTCTCTGTAACCGGCTTCCCTATAATTGGCCTGCTAAGCCCGCTGGGCGGGCTTAATAAGGTCAATCAAGGGAAAATGGTTTGGCCACAAGTCGATGGAAGTGGGACTAAAACCCGACAAGCAGCAGTCCCGCCTCCAACGTGCCCCCATTGGCAAAATCACCCCCATTGTTGGTGGTCTGGTTAGTTCAGTGGTTCTTTTTAACGTCTTGTATGCAAGTTTGAATTCATCCCTGAGTGATGCAGCTGTAAGGGATCCAATGTGAAATGAGCTTCAACAATTGCAATCAAATTCCCAGTGGATACGGAACACCGGCGTAGGATGACCAGAGATGGTCGGGAAAGTCCTGATCAACATTAGCTGCTCAAATCAGGGACAGGACAAGGGGAGTGTTGACAGATTCAGGATCAATTGAGGAAGCTTTTACATAAATTTCTGAGTTAATACCCCCTCTGCAGCATCTAGTTGTTTCTTAAATAATTCCAGAGCTTTTGCTCATTTACATATCCTAATGCTCCTTCAAAGTGTCTCCCCAGTGACTACAACTTAGGAGGTGAAAGCTGCTGAGCTTCCACTGAGGACACTTCAGTTGGCCATGGTGGACGATCTTGAGCAGCTGTGGGCCTTGAGGGCCAGGCTGCAGACTGCAACATTGCAACGTGGGTCGAGGCAGTCTGGCCCAGCTGGCTGTGTGGCACTAACAAGGGCACTAATGGAGTGGGTGGCAGAGGGCAGGCATGAAAGAGGACAGCAGGTGTCGCTCCCATGGATCCAAGGCCCACCCTCCTGGGATTGCGCCTCACCATTTCTACAGCTCTGCATGAGAATGGAGTGCAGGAGTGATAAAAACATAGAAACATAGAAGATAGGAGCAGGAGTAGGCCATTCGGCCCCTCGAGCCTGCTCCGCCATTCAATGAGATCATGGCTGATCATCCAAATTCAGTACCCTGTCCTTGCTTTCTCCCCATATCCCTTCATCCCTTTAGCCTTAAGAAATATATCCAACTCCTTCTTGAATATATATTTAATGAATTGGCCTCAACTGCCTTTTGTGGTAGAGAATTCCACAGGTTCACCACTGTCTGGGTGAAGAAATTCCTCCTCATCTCTGTCCTAACTGGCTTACCCCTTATCCTTAGACTGTGACCCCTGGTTCTGGACTCCCCCGCATCCTTCCTGCATCTAGTCTGTCTAGTCCTGTTAGAATTTTATAAGATTCAATGAGATCCCCTCTCACTCTTCTAAACTCCAAAGAATATAAGCCGAATCGACCCAATCTCTCCTCATACGTCATTCCTGCCATCCCAGGTATCAGTCTGGTGAATCTTCGCTGCACTCCCTCCATGACAAGAACATCCTTCCTCAGATAAGGCGACCAAAACTGCACACAATATTCAAGGTGTGGTCTCACCATGGCCCTGTGCAACTGCAGCAAGACATCCTTGCTCCTGTACTCGAATCCTCTCGCTATGAAGGCCAACATACCATTTGCCTTCTTAACCGCCTGCTGCACTTGCATGCTTACCTTCAGCGACTGGTGCACAAGGACACCCAGGTCTCGTTGCACTTCCCCTTCTCCCAATCTATTGCCGTTCAGATAATAATCTGCCTTCCTGTTTTTGCCACCAAAGTGGATAACCTCGCATTTATCCACATTATACTGCATCTGCCATGCATCTGCCCAATCACCCAACCTGTCCAAATCATACTGGAGTTTCTCGGCATCCTCCTCAAAGCACACACGCCCACCCAGCTTTGTGTCATCTGCAAACTTGGAGATATTACATCTAGTTCCCTCGTCTAGATCATTAATATATATTGTGAATAGCTGGGGTCCTAGCACCAATCCCTGCGGTACCCCACTAGTCACTACCTGCCACTCGGAAAAAGATCCATTTATTCCAACTCTTTGCTTCCTGTCTGCCAACCAGTTCTCTATCCAAGTCAGTACCTTACCCCCAATCCCATGTGTTTTAACTTTACATGCTAATCTCTTATGCGGGACCTTATCGAAAGCCTTCTGAAAGTCCAAATACACCACATCCACTATTTCTCCCTTATCTATTCTACCAGTTACATCCTCAAAAAATTCCAGTAGATTAGTCAAGCACGATTTTTCTTTTGTAAATCCATGTTGACTTTGTCCGATCCTGTCACTGTTTTCCAAGTGCTCTGCTATTACATCTTTTATAATGGACTCTAGTCTTTTCCCCACTGCAGGCTTAATTCTCCATTTTCTCTCTACCACCTTTTTTGAATAGTGGGGTTACATTAGCTACCCTCCAATCAATGGGAACTGTTCCAGAGTCTACAGAATTTTGGAAGATGACCAGCAATGCATCTACTATTTCTCTGGCCATTTCCTTAAGTACCCTAGCATGTAGATTATCAGGCCCTGGGGATTTATCGGCCTTCAATCCTGTCAATTTCCCTAACACCATTTCCCTACAAATACTGATTTCATTCAGTTCCTCCCTCTCATTAGACCCTATATTCCCCGACATCTCTGGGAGGTTATTTGTGTCCTCCTTTGTGAAGGCAGAACCAAAGTACGTATTTAATTGGTCAGCCATTTCTTTGTTCCCCATTATAAATTCCTCTGATTCTGACTGCAAGGGACCTACGCTTGACTTCACCAATCTTTTTCTCTTCACATATCTATTGAAGCTTTTACAGTCAGTTTTTATGTTCCCTGCAAGCTTACTCTCATACTCTATTTCCCCCCTCTTAATTAATCCCTTTGTCCTCCTTTGCTGAATCCTAAACTGCTTCCACTCCTCAGGTTTGCTGCTTTTTCTGGCCAATTTATATGTCCTCTCCTTGGATCTTATGCTATCCCTAATTTCCCTTGTTAGCCACGGTTGAGTCACCTTCTTTGTTTTATTTTTATGCCAAACAGGGATGAACAAATTCTGTAGTTCATCCATGCGATCTTTAAATGTTTGCCATTACCTATGCACCGTCAAACCTTTAAGTAACGTGATGTGATGCTCTGGAAGCCCTCTCAATACTGGCCCCCAGAGCCAAGATAGCAGTTGTCAGAGCTGTCATCAGCGGCCCCACCATGGCCCAGCCAATTAAAGATGCAGCAATTTAATGTGGTCCCTGCGACCACATCATCAGGCGCATGCAGCAGGTGCCCCACCCCCTGCACACCAATTTTCAGGCGTGATCAAATTTGTAAGCCCATGTCTTAAATAAAAAATATTTGGCAAATGCTTTTGATGGTTTGCAAATGCACAGTGTGAAACTCCAACTTCCATTGAAATATATATAATTCTGTAATTTTTGCATGACTACACTGTGGAATAAATAACAGAGGGGGTCATCTTGACTTTGTGCGATAGTGTAAAATGGGTGATAGGACCGGCAGCACATTTAACATTATCGCAGAAAGTTAAAATGACCCCCAGAGAGTTGTCCTGATTCATTTCTCTTCCCAAAAATAAAAAAATGGCTTGTCAAGTATTTGTTTCATACACACAGTGTTTCTTTACGTTACTGGAGAATCACCTGTAGCTGAAGACAGCTGTGAATTAAGTGACTTTAATGTGCGTTTGACTCACCCCTGGGTGAGATGTCCCTGAACACCTGTACTTGAGCCTTTACCAATATGGCGGGTGGTGCACTTGTGGCGCTGAATGCATGTGCTCACATCACCAACATATTAGATGCTCAGGTGCTCATTTTACACCTGTAAACTGAATGCGGTGTCAATGAATTTCTAGACCATCATGTCTCAAATATGAAAATTCTTGCTTTTTGATTCCCCATAATGATCTATATTTGATCCCATGCCTAAAGAATAAAAGTTAACATTTACACATGAAGTGCTTATTGCACAACATATTGTTACTTTCATTATGATTACAAAATCATTCTGAATTCGACAATAAAAATGGTCATTGCTGGCATTACAGGACTTAGGAAGGAAATTATAGTCCAACTCTTGTTTTATCTAAGGTAGAGAGCAGTATTTAGTACTTATTTCTTGAAATCACATGTGAATTTTTAATCTGACATGCTGGGAAACCCCATGAAGGTATTTTGTTCTTCAGATCACATTTTTCAATGGCTTTTTCATGCAAAAAGTCATTCCACGCAGCTGGAAGAATCGTTCGGATTTTTGTGCTATAAAGAAGTACATGACATCACCACCTCAAGCGGATAGCTTACATGTCTCAGAACCAGACTGACTTGTATAACAAGACCAGTTTTCGTTCTTGGAATCCTTAGATAAGACTGGATGTGTCTGCGTTGATGTCATATTAATCTCCCCACATTTACGCTACCTCTGAGCTATTTCTTCATTCTATATGTAACATTAGCCCTTTGGTAAAAAAAAGTTTCACCCAAATTCTCTTCATTATTTCAGTGATGATCTTAAATTTATGCTCTCTAGTTATTAATTCACCAACCATGGAAATAGTTTTTCTCAATTTACCTCATCAAAAGCCTTCATAGTTTTGAATACCTCTATCGGATCTCCTCTTAATTGTCTCTACTCTAATGAAAAGAGCCCTAGTTTTTCTGGGATAGCCTCATAACTAAAGCCTCTCATCCCTGGTATCATCTTAAGGAATCTCCTTCTACATTATTTCCATGGCTTTGCCATCTTTCCTAAAGTAAGGCACCCAAAATTGGATGCAGTGGGGTTGATTTTATTTCCCGGCTTCGGGCGCGTGTCCTTACTGCATGCAATTTAAAATTGCAGTCAGCCAGATTGGGGCAGGAACATGAGAGTAAATCCTCTGCTTTTTAATTGGCCCCTGCCTGGTTTCCACTGGATGGGAGGTGGGGGGGGGGGGCAGTTAAAATTCCTTCCAATATTTTAACTGTGGCCTAACCAATGATTTGCATAAGCTTAGCGTTACCTCTGTGCTTTTGTGCTCAGTGCTCTTATTTATAAAACCTTGGATCCCATATGCATTTTCACAGCTTTATCAACTTGTTCTCACACTGTATCTGAATCCCTAATTTTTCTCAGCCCTTCTACTTCTTTAAAAGGGTTATCATCTAGTCCATGGAAAAGAAAAATGGACTGCCAATTGCTGGATTATGAGGGGAAAATAAGCCAGTATTCTTGCTTCTGATCACTATTCAGCGATCTCTTTTGGAAATGCACATGTGTAGACGTCAGATGAGGACAGGATTGAGCTCTGCTCTGATGTCGCCTGCAGTCAAGCTTGACAACGTTCAATGTCTGGGTTCGCATCTGCAGAATCACTGCTTTGGTGAGGTACTGGAGGACATCTGCCATCCATGGAACCCTACCCCAGCAGGATGTGATGCCTTCAGGAGAGGAAGAGGGAAGAAATAGGGCAGGGTAAAATTTGGAATAAGAAAAACTAAGGAGGTAGTGACGGTAGTATTTTTTAAACAGCCTGGTGAGATGGTAAAATAATCCTGTCCCTTTAAGAGCACTCTGTGGTACAGCAAATGTTTACATACTGATTGAAAGGTCATAATCTTGGCTTTCTGAAGCATTGTTCTGAACAGTTTGCATTTGAAGTTATGATGTCACCAGTAGCCAATGAGAATCATGCATTTTGTTTGAACGATAACTTATCTCATCTGCAATAAAACCTCCGATGGCTGCTTTACATGCCTGATCATACCATTGCCAAATAGGGTTTCTGTGGTTTGTGTAAATTATAACCCTGCAATAATATTTCTTTTAAAAATACATTTGAAGACCTGTCACTGTTGGTATGTTTGCTGACAAGTTCTGTGTAGCCTGGCATGTGAGAACAAATGGCACTATCATAACCTTTCTGCCCTTCACGCTGATCAATTATCTTCTGTAGAAGCATATTTCTAAGTCTTATAAATAGATGGACCATTAACAACATTCTCATTTAAAGGCATAATTGAAAATAAAACTCTCAATACCCTCTACAACAATAACAACCTATATTTATATAGCGCCTTTAACATAATAGAATGTCCCAAGGCGCTTCACAGAAGTGTTATAAAAAAAAACCCATCAAGCCATATAAGGAGATGTTAGGGCAGATGACCAAAAGCTTGATCAAAGAGGTAAGTTTTAAGGAGTGTCTTAAAGGAGGAAGGAGAAGTGGAGAAGCGGAGAGATTTAGGGAGGGAATTCCAGAGATTAGGACCTAGGCAGCTGATGGTACGACTGCCAATGGTGGAGTATTTAAAATCAGGGATGTTCAAAAGGACAGAATAGGTGGAGTGCAGAGGTCTAGGGGGATTATAGGGCTGGAGGAGATTACAGAGATAAGGAGGGGCGAGACCATGGAAGGATTTGAAAACAAGGATGAGAATTTTAAAATCGAGGTGTTGCTTAAGGTGGGAGCCAATGTAGGCCAGCAAGCACAGGGGGGAGGGGTAAGCGGGACTTGGTGCGAGTTAGCATACAGGCGGCAGAGTTTTGGATGACCTCAAGTTTATGGAAGGTAGAGCTAGGGAGGTCGGCCAGAAGTGCATCGGAATAGTCAAGTCTAGAAGTGATAAAGGCACAGATGAGCGCCTGTTACCCCCCTTTATGAGTTTACTGAATTTACATGATGTGGTTTGGCTGTGTTGTTGCCTATTGTGGAATACTGTGCCATCACTCACTGTCTAGCCTGACAAAGGAAGAAAGGCCACTTGGATGAGACACTTTGGGGTGGCTGATGTCCATGGAACCATCCCCCATGATGTTTTCTCAATTAAATAAAAATGAGTCTTCAATTCAAGCAGAAAGTGGAAAAAATGGAAGAGGAGAATAAGTTTAAATGTTTAACCTGTGAAGGATCAGGATAGATTTTTCAATAATGCAGAAATGTAATCCTCAGGAATCACATTACTACAATGGATAAATACACCAGGAATACCATTTTAATTATGTAAAGCAATCTCTTTCTTGTTCTTGTATTGAGTAAGTTTTAACAAAGTTAAGTGTGGACTTCATTATCTAAACCAAGCTCTTTGTCTAAACAATGCTTTTAATAAACTACCTTGGGAGTAGATTATGTCACTGTTCAATGATAGTGCTGCACTGCACTACATACCCTCTACTTAAAGCATGAAAATATAATTATCAAGTAATTTGATTGCATTACTCACAAGCTATTGTTGATTATGCTGATCTGACCAATTTACCATAAAATGATTTTAAAGCACTTCTACACAAAATAAATAATAGCCCTCACTGACTCAGTATTGTAAAATGAAGACCCAATTTTCTTAATATGTACAATGGTACAAAACTCTTTATGTGGTGTTTTCCCCTCTCTTTCCCCAAAGATTAGAACTACATTTGTGAAGCTCACGTCCAGCACCAATTATTCAAGTGTCTGACCACCAAATGAAGCTTCCAAAAACAGACCAGAGACAGCTGAGCAAAAGGGGCAGACAGGTGGCAGATGCATTTTTATGTGGGTAAGTGTGAGCTAATTAATTTGGGGGTAAAAACATGGGATGGGAGTATACACCCAAATGGAAAGATACTGAAGGGCATAGATAAACAGAGACTAGGGGTTTGAATTAATAATTCCCTGAAGTGTATGTGCAGGTAGATAAAGCCATAAAAAAGGCCAACAGCATTTTGAGTTTTATGAAACATATTACATAGTTACGTAGTATTTACAGCACAAAAACAGGCCATTCAGCCCAAAAGGTCCATACCAGTGTTTATGCTCTACACGAGCCTCCTCCCACCCTTCTTCACCTAATCCCATCAACAGATCCTTCTATTCCTTTCCCCCTCATGTGCTTATCTAGCTTCCCCTTAAATGCATCTATGCTAATCGCCTCAACCACTCCTTGTGGTAGAAAGTTCCTCATTCTAAACACTCGCTGGGTAAAGAAGTTTCTGCTGAATTCCCTATTGAATTTATTAGTGACTATCTTACATTTATGGCCTTTAGTGCTGGTCTCACCCGCAGTGGAAACATCTTCTCTATGTCTACCCTATCAATTTTAAAGACCTCTATCAGGTCACCTCTCTGTTTTCTCTTTTCTAGAGAAAAGAGTCCCAACTTGTTCAATCTTTTCTGATAGGTATAGCCCCTCAGTTCTGGTATCATTCTAGTAAATCTTTTTTGCACCTTCTCCAGTGCCTGTATATCCTGTTTATAATATGGAGACCAGAACTGCTTACATTACTCCAGGTGTGATCTAACCAAGGTTCTGTACAAGTTTAACATAACTTCTCTGCTTTTCAATTCTACCCCTGTAGAAATGAACCCCAGTGCTTTGTTTGCTTTTTTTTAAAGGCCTTATTAACCTGCATCGCTAATTTTAGTGATTTGTGTTTCTGTATCCACAGATCCCTCTGGCCCACATTGTAAAGAAGCAATGATAAACTTGTACAAAACATTGGTTAGGCCAGTTAGAATATTGTGTGCAATTTTGGATGCCCCATAATAGAAAGGATATTAAAGCCATAAAGAAGAAATAGTGCAAATTCACCAGGATGATGCCAGTGACAGAAAAATATAGTTATGAGGAGAGACGTGGGATATTGGGACTACACCCACTAGATCAGAGCAGACTAAGAGAAGCTTTAATAGAGATTTGTAAAATTATTAAGAATATTGATGCAATAAAGAAAGATTACTTCCCCTGGTTGGAGAGTCAGTGATGAGGGGATCACCCATATAAAAGTGTAACTAATAGTGTAAGGGGAAAGGTTAGAAGAAATTTCTTTATACAGGGGGTTATTGGAGTATAGAATGCTTTATCACAGGGGGTGGTTAAGGCAGACGTGTTGGAATTTTAAGGGAAAATTGGATAAATATTTGAAGCAGAGAAAAATACCAGGCTATGGGAGGGAGATCAGGGATGTGGGAATAGTTTTAGATTGTTCTAACAAAGAGCCGGCAGACACAATGGGGTCTAAATTGGTCCTTGTTGCATCTGTTTTCCAGGTGGAAAATAGGGGCAAAAATGACCAGTTTCGTAGGGCTGAGCTCTGAGCCCCAAGGACAACTGAAATATGTCCATGGCCATATTGGCAGCAACCTTAAACAAGCGTTAGTCATCTTGCGTATGCTAATGAGGGGCCTAACGCCTTTTTAAGGACCTCCTCAGCAAAATTCAGCAGCGCTGAGCGGCGCAGGTACTGGGACTGCTCCACTCAGGTTTTGGTGGGGTTGCTGCAGTGTAACAAGCAGCCGCCGTCAAAATGTAAGTTTTTTTTTAACTTATTGACCTTACTGTGGAGCCATGTAGAGCACTCCTGGGGGCCACTGCTGGTCCGTGATTGTCGCCTGCTCCAATTTCCATCTCCCCCCCCACCCACCCGCCTCAAGGACGTACCTTAGAACTGTTACTGGTGAGGCAAGCAAAATTGGATCAAGCCACGGGGCAAGCAGCCTTTGGAGGCATGAAAGGCATTGGCAATCTGCCCCATTATTAAAATGAGGTCGGAGGCCCAAGTTCTGACGAGCCTCGGGCCTTCTGGTTCAGGCACACACTGGAAGCACGCCCTCGGTTACGCGCCTCAAGACGAGCCATAAAGAATTTTTACTCGAATGGGCCGACGGGTCTATTTCTGTGCTGTGAACCTCAGTGGTTCTATTGAAGGCTAGGGTATTGGCTTTATTTTCACATTGATGCAAACAGGAAGCACTGGTCCTGAAACTCGGGTGGGGCTATCACCAGTCTCCCACTGTAATCTTGGCGGGAGATTGACAGAATTCTCAGAGAAACTACAGAAAATGGTCATTTCCCTCGGTGTTTCAGCTGGTTTTCTGCTAAAGCTACAACGGGACACCAGTAGTAGCCCTACAGACATTCAGGGCCACTGTTTCCACTGGCTGCTCACAGAATTGTAAATTCATTGCCTCTCTGTTAAACAGGTAAAACAGCTTTGTAGTTAATTTGTTAAAAACAGTCTACTACAATATATATCAAAGCTGATAATAGTAAGTAGGCTTCATTCAAAACAATTGCAACACAAGCGACTATTAAACTACTTTAAACAGAAAACTGGCCCATAGAATTATGTAAAATGTTTTTGTATTTCAATAATAACTGACTTATGCAAATAACTTGATTAAAATGATCACAGGCCCCCTATTATGTGGCTAATGAAACAGTTGGTGATGTTTCAAACACACTATACAAGTTTGCATTCCTTTGGTTTACAATTATAAATCCATCAGTAGTGATATTTCCAGTTTTCTGTTATTATAATTTCATTTTGTGCTTCATTTCTTGCACATTTCACCACAGACTCCTGCACACTTAAGATTGCGGAATATTAGCACACAACAGCATAATGCCGTCCCCTATTTTGGAACAAAATTACCATTGTGTCATAAAAGATAGTATAAAAACAATTGGAAATAAAGTACCACAAACAGAATATTCCTTTAGACGTGTAAATGATTGGGCAATTTTTTAAAAATCCAGTTTTCTCCTCTCCTCTTCCGAAAGCATTGACTCTACCTGGAGCCTAGCATCCCTCTGCTGATTCACTCAAGTGACCATCATTGTGTGAGCCAGGGCAGTAAATGCCAGCAGGATATTTGGCCATGGGCGCAGCAGAACCAAGTTTGACTCTGTGCTTTTCTGACATCTGGTTCATGCCCACTTTCCAGCTGGGCCATTAGACAACAATCAGGAGCAGGAAAGCTAGCCAATTATTTTCCCCCTTCCTAGGCCAGGTTATTGAGGCCAATTACAATGTCCTTAATGCTGCTCTGGTTGAGACCAGCTAATGTAGCACAGAAGATGGGTGCCCATATGGCTTGGATCATACTGGATGGTAGATTTACCCACTGTGCCTTCAGGACAACCTATGAAATGTTACACATACCTAAATTACTTGTGATGTTTCTAAAAAGCATATTGCAAAATATTACAACAATTGATTTACAACAACAACTTGCAATTATAAAGTGCTTTTAATGTAGTAAAACATCCCAAGGCACGTCACAGGAGAGTTATCAAACAAAATTTGACACCGAGCCACATAGGTGATGTTAGGACAGATGACCTAAAGCTTGGTCGAAGAGGTTTTAAGGAGCATCTTAAAGGGGCGAGAGAGAGGTAGAGAGGCAGAAAGTTTTAAGGAGGGAATTCCAGAGCTTAGGGCCTTGGCAGCTGAAGGCACGGCCGCCAATGGTAGCGCGATTAAAATGGGGGATGCGCAAGAGGCCAGAATTGGAGGAGTGTAGAGATAGCTAAGCAAGTTAGTCTTCTGAGTCACAATCCTAATGGACAATTCAGAAAGAGTACCGCAATCAGTCACTCTCAATCTTCCACTCACTGGGAGTAGATTTTGACTTTGTGCGTTAGTGTAAAATGGGCGATAGCGAAGCAGCAGCCCATTTTATATCTCTCCCGATTTTTATTACCATGGGAATAAAAATTGGGAGAGATGTAAAACGGGCTGCTGACTTGCTATCGGCCATTTTACAGTATCGCACAAAGTCAAAATTACCCCGCAATGTTTTTGTTCAGCAACACCTTAAAGCATACTGTTGTGGCCAGACTCTTTAATTGATGCACGTGCTGTGATCTAAAAGCCTGTGTTACCATTTTTAAATGGCACTGAATGTTGAAAGTAACCATTGTAAAAAAACACACAATGCAAATCCAGAACATTGTAGTAGAGCATCTCAGTGCCAATACAAAACTGGAGAACTCTTGGACACCTGTTTAATAAATACTGTGTTACAAGCTCTGGTCTGCCAATATATACAAACATACACATAGTTAGTGATGTTATTAATGACCATGACAGGGGACTCATTAAAACTGTCATTTTACATTTACAATGATGGGACAGTTTAGGGCAGTTAACATACTTGAAATACCATCTATGCTGGCTAGACTCTAATAGTTAGTGAATAATGGGTCTGATCCATTTACAAGAATATATCACCATTTGCAAATGTGAGACATGGGCTATTAATCAGCTCTATAAACATGCATGATGTGTGTGGGCTGCAAAACTATACACTTAAGAGAACAACTTTCTATAATAAATATGGTGCATTGACATTGAGGTTATAAAAATCACCACACTTCAATGGCCAAACAGTTCGCAGGTACCCAGTTTGGTGGAGTAGTCTGTTTTATTATAAGGAAAAGTTTTTAACATTTAAACCTAAGCCCCAATTAAACTTTACAAGTTTACAGATATTTCAGAGAAAATTCCCAAGTATAAACAAATACAGTTCCCCCATCTGGGTAAAAGCCTCCTTCTCCAGATTTTAAGTACATTGTAAATCAGGAAATTCAAGAAGTCCAATGATACAATTGTTCAGTGTGTAGATTACTTCTCTGTAATTGTCCCTAGGTTTGGGGTTTCAACTGTAAGTGGTAATATATATAACATGTTGCATTTCCTCAAAAGTTTCTGTTTTTAAACAACATAGGTCAGCTGAGCTGCGAGTTAGGCCATCAAAGCTTTGAGACAACAACAACTAGCATTTATATAGGAATGGGCGACAAAATTAGAAAAGTTGGAGAATTAGCGCCAGGTACTCAGCAGCCTTCCACCAGCCCTGCTGTAGCCACTGGGCCAACACTTCATAGGAGCACTAGAGTAAGCAAAGTCACAGTAATGAGAGGCACTAATGGATGGCACAAAGGTCAATAGTTAATATTTTTGTTGTAAATATATGTTCACTGATTTTCGATAAATTTATTAATTCAGTTTGGATTCTTTTGTGGTGTGTCTCATTTCAGCTTTTCACTGTAATATGGCCTGCGACAGGGATGGAATGATGGGGATGCGGTGAGCAATGGGGATCTGGGGTTTAATTCATTTGAAACGCAGTCGGATGAGGCGGTCATGGACTGCCCTTCCGGGAGGCCGATTGGATGGCTGCCTCCTCCCTCGCTCCTGTTCCTCCTGTTCCTCCTCCTCCTCGTCCTCCTCATCATCCTCCTCATCTTCCTCTTCCTCTTCCTCCTCATCCTTCTCCTCCTCCTCTCCTTCTTCCTCCTCCTGAGGTGCTCCCACAGCCCCTGGTGGCAAGGGCTGGGCCCTCATGATGGCCAAGTTGTGGAGCATGCAGCAGACCACCACGAAATGGGACACTCACTCAGCCGAGTACTGGAGGGGTCCTCCCGAGCGGTCAAGGCAGCAAGCTTGATATGGTGGCTGGAAGAGTGCTGGCACACCGGTCTGGCGCAGGATGAAGGCATCATGGCTGCTGCCAGGACAGCGGGCATTGATGGTCGCACACCAACTGCACATTGTGGAAGATCTCAGGATTGTTATGCGGTGCCCGCAAAGCCATGTGGGTGCAGTCAGTGGTGCGCCGCACCATGGGGAATCCTGCTATCCTGACAAAGCCACATACATTGTCATCCTGCTTCTCTCTGGTGATGAGGAAGGAAATGTAATCCCTTCTCCTACAGTAGAGAGCCGCTGTGACCTCCCGGATGCAGCGATGGATGGTGAACAGCGAGATGTTTGCTGTGTCTCCTGTTGCAAACTGGAAGGATCCGCTGGTGAAGAAATTGAGGGTGACGGTGACCTTGACTGCCACTGAGAGAGCCGTGGTTGCCCTGATCTGAGGCTGGAGGTCTGGTTGCAGGAGGTGGCAGAGTTCTGTGACCACTTCCTTGGTGAAGCGAAGCGTTCTAATACTCCGCTCCTCACTTAATTGGAGTTAGGAGAAGTGCTCTCGGAATACCCTCGGAGGGTAAGGCTTCCTGTTGAAAGCCCTGATGGCCCTCCTCCTCCCTCTGGCCACATGTTTCAATCTTTCTCGCTGCCTCTGCTCCCTCCACTGTAGATCCTGGAGGGCGAGGTCGACTGTCAGTATAGTGCCCATTAATGTGTAGCAGCTTGACTTTTTTAAGAATAAATGTAGCTACCTTTTAGTTGCCACAACACTCCTGATACTAAACAATGTTGAAATAATGGAATGAGACTGTTGGGCTATGTGAAACTGACAAGAAAGCACTGAAACTCCACTAACCTACAGCTGCAACTCATTATTGATGATCCATTTAAATAATATTCCTGGTGCTTCACACCAGCTCTCCCTGTTGCTGTTTCCTCCAGATGCTAAGGTAGGTGGCGACAATCAATTTTGCAGATCAGGCACTCAGTGAGCGTTGCACAAGCACTGACGTAATGATCCACCTGGCATTGAGACACCCGGCGATGACTCTTAGCGGCAGTGTTGCAGGGCGATGGTGCTGCGGAGGGGGCGGGATTTGGCATGCGCCGTTGGATTCACCCCGAACCGGCGCTAATGCTCTAGCGCCCTGTTAGCGCCTTCTGCTGGTGCTAATGGGAGGTGCTAAGGTACTGAATTTTTCCCCCAAAGTATCCTTCTCTGCACTAAGGTCTCTTGTTCCCTTGTCAAAGGAACTGATGGGCTGGTGTAGCAGTCTTCCATGAATGAACTGTGGTATTATATATGGGCAGCCCAGTGATGAGTATGCATCCATTTTCCTTGATGGGAAGGGTTTGTACCTGCTGGTCTGATGGTTGAACATGCGCCTTATCCCTTGTCAGAATTGATGAGTTGACTATCAGGAAATTATACATCTGATCCCTGTAGTGCTCTATAATGGAGTGGGTAGTGCACCTTCTTTAGTTGGACCTTCTTAAACTTCTCATCCTCAGCTCAATCATGTAGTGTGTTTGGAACATCAAATAAATATTCACCCTCACCTCTTTGCATTGTGTAACATCAAAGGCAGCAGTAACCAAGAATAGTGAAGCAAAGTATTGATGGAAAAAATTCCACAAAATATAAAAATGAAGAGCTGCCAAGCAAAATGAACAATTGCATGGAACAAAATGCTAAAAGAAAATGCAATAATACAAAACAAATTTCAACAAAAATCTACCTTCTCCCTTGAAGATCTGCTTCACAGGCCAGATCTAAGACTCCCCAGTGCTCAGTTTTTAGTATAATTCAACATTAGGTATTTTTCAATAGAATTTAAATATTAAACTAAGACCACACATGCCAGTAGCACCACCTAATTATTTGCAGCCAAATTGTCAATCTGAAAATTGAGAACCTCAGTCGTGTACATATTTCTTGATCCTTGCCTGCTTACTTTAAGCCCCACAATGCCAATGGGGTCTCACAAAATCAGGACTGTAGGGCTGAAAATCCACTCCTGTGAGCTGGTGAGGCAGGTACACGGCAGGCACAGAGGAATTTTTCCCTTGCGTCCGTTTTCTGCGTGTCTTGTGTTTTCCGCTCAGGACAAAAGAAGCTTGGCCTGCTCTATAGTGCAAGTCTCGTTAACATATGCATTTGGGAGTTTCTGCGGGCATGTCACGTGAGCTCAGGAAATTTCAGTATTTTGTGCCATTGGCACATCCTCCATAAAAATTTGGAGAAGAGGGCAGGCCTGCTGGTGCACAACTACCAGAAGTAGTTAAATGTGTACTCCTTGACCTTGCATCCAAGTTCGCTGAGCTTTTTTGCTTGTCCTCTGTTTTATCAGCTTGTTGTTTTCTACTGAGAGTCATTGGGCTGGGTTTTGCCAGCCCTGAGGAGGTGGGTTTGGAGGCGGGACTGCCGGGAAAATGGCAGAAACTGGGAGCGGGTACCCACCCCACTCCCAACCCGCCTCTGTGCCATCTTCCCGGGAGGCGGGTCCCCGAGTCACGCAGGGACCCATCTCCTCGAGGCAGGAAGGGGATTAGAGCCAATTAACTGCCTGTTAACAGGTAGTTAACAGGCAGTTTTGAGGCTTTTCCACATTTTGCATCTGCAATTGCGGGCTTCCCGATGGCTGCAAACCTCGCCTGGGTCAGCGAGGTGAGCATTGGGGCTGCGGGGGTGAGAGGAATCAAAATGTCAGCTGTAGAGGTGAGTGATGGGTGCAAGTGTGGACAGGTAAGTATGAGAGGTGAGTGTAAAGTGTTGGAAAAAGTTTCCTTACCTTTGCTTCTTTCTGCAGTCTTCAACCTTTGAGGATCCGGAGGTGCCTCATCTCAACAGCAGAGATGACAGAATGGCTGCTGCATTCTCAGATGCTGTAGCCATCTGCTTTCTGCTGAGGAGAGAGGTCTTGGTGAGCCTTTGTGCAAGGGCTCACCTTAGAACAGAGATTGCCAGTGTTTGACAGCTTCTCAAAGCTGTCAAACGCTGACAATTAAACTGTCAAAACATTTTCAACAGATGAAGCATCATACGCTGACGTCATCTGTCACCGGCTTTCCCTTAATTGGCCGCGGGCTTAACAAGGCTAATCAAGGGAAAATAGCATGGGCTGGTCAGACGTTGCTGGGGGCGGGACTAGAACCCAGAAACCAGAAGTCCCACCTCCAGCACGTCTCCCTTGACAAAATCCAGCCCTGAATTTGATTTATTTCTCTTTAATTTGGACTGCAGCATCCATTTGCTGGTCTTTGTTTTGGAACTTCACTCCACTGAAAACATCCCGCCACCTTGCTTGGCCTAGGCCTAGGAATGTTGACCTGAATAATGGGCATAATTTTGGCAATTCCACTAGCTGTTCGTGATATTGCTAGTGAAGAAGAAATGTACCAGCAGGAGTACAAGAAGGCGCACCCGAATCGTAGGAGGGTGCAGCACACCTGGGGCCATCCCAAGACACAGGCCCGGGTACAGTTTCCTGGAAAAGTCAGAGTTGCTGTGTTTGAGGAAATTGAAGTTCACCAGGGAGACTGTTATCAGAATGGTGTCATCTTTTACAAGAAGACTTGGCAGTGCTCTGCCTGTGGTGATAAAGGTTACTACTGTCTTAAATTTCTACACTATTCAAAGTGCCACGGGGACATCTGTTAGATAAGCCGGAATGCAGTGCATTGAACAAAGGCACTATTTAAAAGGCCAAGCAAACTCATCACGTATTCTAAGGAAATATTCTAAGGCTGTAGCAGTAGGGAGCCCAACAATTTTACAGGGTGGCAGAAATCCCACAGGTTCAAGGCCTCACTTATGCCACTCATGGCCAAATAGGCTCCTTACACTACTGTAACAGAAGGGGTTCCATTCAATAAATGTCCAGTTTTTCTGTGACCACAAGCATTTCATTATGCAAACTGATGCCAGATACCCAGGAAGGACCACAGCTCCTCTGTCCTGTGATAATCCACAATAACACCTTTGTTCCAGGAAGAATCAGCCCTCGGTGACGTGGATTCTGGGAGACCAGGGATACCTGATGGAGCCTTGGCTATTGACACTTGTCTGAAAGCCATGCGCAGCAGCAGAAAGAATGAAGCCCATTTGCTGCTAGGACCCAAATCAATCACGCAACGGGCCTCTGAAGCAAGGATTTTGTTGCCCAGCTCAGTCAGGGGACATCCTATTATACAGAACCCAGCCAAAGTCTCCAAGATGAATGTGGTCTGCTGCATGCTTAGGAAAAGGCCGCAGATGAACTAGAGCAAGGTCAACAGAATTGCCGCCATCCCTTGAACAGCAGTCTGCTCACCACTTGAGACAAAGATGGCTCTTAAACTAGTTTACTTAAAAGGTCATTGCCCCAAACGAGCACTCCTGGATCTAGTTTCCCTGACCTAACACACCAACACAATATAAGGTGAGTTTCCACCTTCCTTCACCCACTATCAATGCATAACCATTCCTGAATAAAAAGCAGTGATCCTTTAAGAAAAGGCCAACACCAATATCCTTTGCAACTATGTCCAATTCATTGTGCTTCAGCACACAATGGGTGAAGATTTGGTTAGATTGAGCTCCACATATTTTCCCTCCAAAGTCTGAAACTAATGTTAAGTTGTCACTGATTTTAAAGTTTGTTTAATGTTTTTACTTCACTGATTTGCCTTAAAAATCTAACTGGAGTTTTTCCACCATTACCAGCTGTAGCTTCCTGTAATCAGTGCAAGAGAGATATCCAGAAATCTGGTGCTTGCAATGCCAGGTTAACATTTTCAAAAATGCTGCCACTGCTCTTGGTTACTCGCTGCAGCAGCATGCAAGCTGCCCCACATGTCGTCCTTTAACACCATACTACTCCTTGCCTTCTGCTTCCCTTTGGTGGCCACTCATTCGGCCACTGCATTATTGCCCTCTAGAAGTCCCGGCCTAGTTCTCTCCAGATTACTAGGTCCTTACCTATTTTCAAAAACCTCCTCAAAACCTTTCTCTATGATTCTGCCACCCTAACCCTCTCCATTTTCTTTCCTCTTTGGTGTTCACTGCTTTTTCTTCCCCATTGTTTTTGATTCATCAACCTGTTAAGTGAGGAGTGTTATCGAAATGCAAGTTGTTGTTGTAAAATAAAGCATTAATCAGTTGTCAATGCACTTTCCCCAAATGCACAGTATACATTACTCTGACTGGGTTTAAATATGCTATGGTGTCAATTGTGAGGGAGATTTTCCTCCACTATTTTACAGGTGCATGATCCTTCCCACTCGATGTTCCTCCAAGCGCTCCACCCAGGAAATTCCTTATGCCTAAGCACAATTGAGGAAAATTTTCCCCAGTGGAGTCCGCTTAAACAAAGAGTCCATTTGGCACCAAAACTATTTGTTTATCCAGACCATCCTGGGTCATGTCCCCATTTTTCCATTGCTGCTGCTCAAACCAGCTCCATTCCAACTCCAACAACTGCAGCAGTTGACAGCTTATCTTACCTGTATTACAGTGATGTTCTACTAGCTCTTTGGATTTTCTATTGCCTTCTGCACATAGTGTCCTGTGGAAACCACCCTGTTAGAATATCACAGCAGAGAAAAATGGCTGTTCCAATGTAGTCTCGACTGTTTAG
The DNA here is from genome assembly GCF_052327205.1 of Somniosus microcephalus. NCBI lineage: Eukaryota > Metazoa > Chordata > Chondrichthyes > Squaliformes > Somniosidae > Somniosus > Somniosus microcephalus. The sequence continues at coordinate 81,967,044 of NC_140989.1, read as the reverse complement.
TCAGCTCTGATATTCGATTGCCTTGCTGAGGCATGCTAGTGCTTCAATTTAATCTTAGGATTGAGAGGAAGTGTTGGGCAGCAGACTGGGAAAGTCAGGGAAGAAGCAGTGTCACTTTGGGAGATTCGGGTGGAAGTAGAAGCAGGTCAGGAGCGCAGGTAAAATATCAGCAACAACGTGTCTCTGCTGTGATCTTCAGAAATGCAGCAGGTGAGTCAGGGAGACTTCACAGATCACAGGTTTGATAAGGCTCGGACACTCATTGTTTCAGGTATTAATTTCATTTAAAATGACAAATTAATTTGTTCAAATGATCTGGAAATCAGTGGGAGTTATACGGAAAAGATTTGTGCAGTGAAGTTTTATTCTTTTAAGGGAGCCGTTTGTTTATCAGACATTCATTTAAATGGGCTTCACTGTACATGCTTGTCACAGTTTCCTCCATTCACAGGTAGAAATCCCATCAAAGGACAGGCATATTCATCTTATCATATCTCCAGTATGGGTTCATTAAAGAGGACAGAATGGTAAAGAGCTGAAATGCTAACATGGGAACAGCATTTTGAGCCCAAGTTTGATTGACCGTGAGTTGAAACATGTCCCCAGTATAAGAGTTTAACTAGATGTAAAACAGGCAGCTAGCTGATCTGTCTTGTGCTGGTGGAAAGTAACTGATAGGAACCAGTCTTCACAGAGTTAATCCACTTCACAGAGCATGCTTCCTATCAGGTTGTGTTAGTAGCATTGATGGAAATTGTGGAGGAATATGTAGCTCAGGATGTCCCACTGTCACAGTTGCTGGGGTTGGGAGGCGGGCATGATAATGAAAAAAGAGAGCAGACAAAGGTATATTAATGGAGGAGAATAAATGATAACAATTCAGAATCGGTGCAAAATATCTTCTTACTGATTTTCTTTCATGCCAAATTCTGCTTTAACATACTCACAGCTTGGTATAACCCCGCACCCGCAACAATTAAATTACTCTGAGCCAATTGAGGAAATTCATAGAAACTGTAACACAACTATGGCGGTGGACAGCCATGGCTCAGTTGGTAGCACCTTTGCTTCTGAGTAAGAAGGATTGTGGGTTCAAGCTCCCACTCCAGGGACTTGAACATAAAAATCTAGGCTGACACTCCAGTGCAGTACTGAGTGAGTGCTGCTTTGTTGGAGGTGTTGTCTTTCAGATGAGACGTCTGTTCTCTCAGGTGGCACTATTTGAAGAAAAGCAGGGGGAGTTATCCCCAGTGTCCTGGCCAATATTTATCCTTCAATCAACATCACTAAAACAGATTATCTGGTCATTATCACATTGCGGTTTGTGGGACATGTGCACAAATTGGCTGCTGCATTTCCTACATTACAACAGTGACGACACTTCAAAAAGTACTTCATTGGCTGGAAAGTGCTTTGAGATGTCCGGAGGTCGTGAAACGCGCTATGTAAATGCAATCTTTCTTTTTTCTTTTTTTTTTACGTAAGCACTGAAGTACTGAATTGGGATTTAGGAACTTTGGCTAAGCTGTTGGAGGATTGATCCTTTAAAACCCCACAGTTGGTCCGAAGAAACTTCACAATTTATGTGTGTAATCAGTTTGTCAGAGCTTGCTGCTAGCTGATGAGAAGGTTGAGGATTTATTGGTTTTAAATTGAAAACCTGCCTTGGAACCATGAAACACGAAAGCTCAATCAATCATGTTGTGAGTGTCCCCTGCTGACTGACCCTGAAAATGCAGCAACAGTGCAGTGTGGAACCTGCAGTAAAACCAGTCAGCAAGTTCAGCTGGAGAGGTGCCAGTGTGTTTCGGTATCCTAAATTAGTTTATTTCTCAGAAGATGGTCATAGCAAGATACAGAGCTGTGTATTGTGGATAGCACACTCTGTTAGCACATTTGCTTTGTATATCTGGGACCTGGGTTTGAATTTAGCCCTGACAGCAGGGATAAAAGTGCCTCTTTCTTTGATTGCTATTAAAAGGTCTCCATCAAGAAATTGTGGTTTCCAAGCCAGAAATTCTTTCAAGTTAATAGAGGCCAGTTTTGAAGTTGTATAAATAGACAGTAGCCAAAATGAGTCTAAGGACATTTTCATGATAACAATATTTTTGAACAGCTTCAGCTAAGCAAACTGGAACTGTACCTGTGAAACTATTAAAAAATTGTTATTTTCAACTTGACTTCAACTGAGATTCCAGGTCTAAAGTGACCCAAATTGGATCATTTGAACATATACTTGCAAAAGACACGTCAAACACTTGATCCAATTTTATTCAGAGTCATTATAGATAATAGAAACAGGAATGGGACAAAATGTTTCTCTGTGAAGAGTTGCTTCCAATTTTCCTGTGCCGTCACTCCAGTACTTGCACAGACAGATATTCTGCATCCCTATTGCATATAATGCCAATACTATACTTTTAGGATGATCAGACACAACTGGCTCAAAATGGAGTGTGAGCAAGAAAGTTAGCGTTATATTTTAAATGAATTTCCGGGATGGGGGGAGGGTTCAACCACTCGTCCACCGTACCTTCAGTGCTAATGTACTTTGTAATCTTTGTAATCTTAAAATACGGCTGACTATTGATAGTTGAGTGACTAGTTTTCCAAGAAATGTCATGCGTGGATGAAGATTTCTATAAATTCCAATTTGTTAACCTTAATAGATTAAAGTGTTTAGAAAGGACAGCCTAGACAGGAAAGGAGGTGGAATAGCTCTATATTTCAAGGAAGGCAGGGAAGTAAAGGAACTAGACCCATTGATACAGAATAAGCTTTCTAATGCGATAATCCCACTGGAAGTATGCAGGGATTGCAAAGGGAGGATAGAGAATTCTAGTGTATTATTATAGACCACTGGATTTAAACGACAAGTAGGACAGGTTACTCTGTGCAGAGATAACAAAGGTATATGCAAACATAAATATCTTTCTAATCGGGGATTTTAACAAACCTAATGCAAAATGGGAATATCCAAACAATCTCGAACTTGAGCTAATGAATGTAGTGCATGACTGTTTTCTGATTCAGTGTAGTAAGGATGCCACAGGAGTTAACTTACATTTTGACTTGGTAATGGCAAGTGACCCAGGTAGCACATTGAGAGTTGAATTAGTGTCACCCCTGGGCAACAGTGACGATAACATGATTAAATTTGACATGATCTGAGATAAACCAATGCCACAAGGCAAAACTCAGGTGTACAAAGTCAAAGCAATGAGGCCAGAGCTGGAAATAAATTGACTAAGGGTAATATTCAAAAAAACCTGAAATGAGGACAAATAGAATACCTTTAAGGGCATATTACTGAGCATGCATAATAAGTACATACTGTACCAAGGAGTAGTATGCCAGATTAAAGAACTGTAACACTAAATAGATTAATAATCAATACAAAGTGAAATAAGTAAGATAAACAACTCTACAAAGCCCGCAGGGAAAAATACAAACCTAACAAAAAATATAAAAACGCAGTCAGAGGGACAAAGGGGGTAATTTTAACCAAACCCGCCCATCAGGAAACTGACAGGATTGGGTGCAATGCTGGTTTCACATGCTGCCCGTTGGACGGGGTGTAAAACCAACATTGCACCCGATCCTATCAGTTTTCTGATGGGCGGGTTTGGTTAAAATTGCCCCCAAAGAGTGCAATACAAATAAACGTACCTGTAGAAGCCAAATGCAATGGCAAGAAATACTTCCAGTATTTTGACTGCAATAGGTTTAAGAAAGAAGAATCGAGATCCCTTAAAAATACAAATGACGTTGAAACTGAGGATGAAATTAAAATTGTTAATATACTAAATGATTACTCTCTGGGCGTATTCATCAGAGAAGCCATTGTCTTCTATGTTTATGATAAGAGGTCTACAACTAAACTTAGTGGCCTAGAAACTGGATCGCGCACAGAATCGGGGCACAATCCCCGTGTAGCGCACACTGCACTCGCCTAATGAGGCTGGTGGCAGAACTACAGCAAATTGGTCTGCCGGCTTCATTAGGATAGTACTGGGGAGCTGTAGGCACCAGATGCGGCCCCAGAGGTAGCGTGCCAGACACAGTGGGTGGGAAGAGAGATCGATTGGCTCAGGTGACGGCCGAGGGCCTCAAGTGAGTGGGGGATGGGTGGAGTGGCAATCGGGAGGAGGCCAGTTGCGGCCAGCAGTTTTAACGTGGAGCCAGGAGGAGCATTCCTGGTCTTGTGTGCTGGCCTCCTGAGCTCCATGTATGCAAACTAGAATTCATCCAAGATTCCATCGCTCATATCAAGACCTATTGGCCCAGAAATTCGGGTCGGGGGCTTCCCGCGGGAGCAAGCCCCGACCTACACTTACCTAGCGCGCCGGCAGTTGACCTCTTGGCCTGCGTGGAATTCCTCTCCGAGGCCTGTCCCAGAGGCCGGCGCGCTATGCTGGCGTGTCCCAGGGGCGTAGTTAGTGCGAAGCGTCCCCTGGGATCACGTGAGCAACAGGCAGCCAATCGGAGCAGGGAATGCTCCATTCATAAGCCTTGACAGATAGACCTGTCAAAACGTATAAATGCTGAGGCTGTAAAACTGTACTTTACCTTCAAATAAATTTTAAAAAAGTCACACTTTGTAAATAAACTATAAATGACATTAAATAACTATTTTAAACAAAAAGTTAAATTTTTGAAAAAAATAATTTTATAAAAAAACGGGGCTAAAAATAAACTTATCTTGCTTTAAAGCATTTAAAAGTAAAAAACCTGTGCAAAAAATGTTTTAATTTTAAATAATTGACCACTTACCTTTGAAAATGAAGTCCTTACGGCTGCTTTTTACATTTCTAAAATGTACAGACTTACCCGCACGTTAAAACCTGAAAAAAAAAGGAAGTTCAACGCGCACGCGCAGACTCCCGCGCGCATGCGTTTGACCTCTGAACCCCTTGGTTCAGAGGATCGGAAGTGCCGGTTTCCCACGCATGCGTAGTGCATGCAAGATTCCAGCACTTCCATCGGGTCCACGCGTGAGTACTCCGCCCGTACTCACGCGTTGGGACCCGAATTTCTGGGCCATTATCTCTGTTCTTGCCAACCACATTGGCTCTTTGTTCTTCAACTTTTTGAGTTCTAAATCCTGACCCCAACCCACCTTTTTACAAATCTATTCGTGGCTTTGCCCCATTGGATCTCTGCAACCTCCTTCAGCCTTAGGCCCAGTCTATGCCCTTCAATGCTCTGACTCTGACTTCTTGTGCTTCCACCCTGTCACATTCCACTCCATCATTGGTAGCAGAGCCTTCAACTGTATCTGGCCCAGTTTTCAAAACACTTTGCCTAAACCCCTTCACCTTTCTATTTTCCCCCCAACCCACAAAGTCTCCTCAAAACCTTTTGGTTCATTCATTTGGTCACTTTTCCTAACTCTTCTGCTTTCTCGACATCCATTTCTTTTCTGTGAAGTGCTTTGGGCATTTATTGTGTTAAAGGTGCTATACAAATGCAATCTGCTGTTGTATCTATGAAGAGCAAACCAATCAACTTGTCTTCAATGTGGAATAAATAGGAAACTCATGATTCCTTCCCAATTAATTGTTAATTGGAACTCCCTGGCAACAGGATAGTCACATGAATAATTATTTGGTGGTAGTCATAGGCCAGTGGAATTCATTAAGAAGCACCCATTTCTGTTGATGAATGCCATGGGATGGTCTCATGGATGCGCTCGATCGCTGCCTGTAGCCTGGGAACACCAGGCGTTTCAAAGATCCTTGTCAGCATCTCCTCTTGCTGCTGCTGCTGCATGCCGATGCTGATCTGCACGGCCTCCACCTGCTTGGAACAGGGCAGTTGAGGGGGAAAATGGCAGAGCACCACTTACAAGCCCATTCCCATTCCAGTTATGGTAGCCACCAATTTTGTTGGGACCGTCACATGTCTAAAATAATGTAAACAGTTAATGAGGTTTAAGAATGAGATTCAAGGCCATTTCTGAACCGAACTGGATCCAAATTGATCAGAATGGCTAGGGTTTATATGTGATGCGATGGCATTTCCTGTAGCCACATACTTTCAGCACACGTTCTAATTTAGCATAATTTTGCTCAAGTAAACTTCAACTGGGTAAGTCTGGTATATTTCGGTGCACTTTTCATGGACCAATTTGCCTCATGGCAGTCTGAAGTCACAATCAACTATGGCCCCAAATTTCTTGGATTGCACTTACGTAGAAATCACGCTGAAATTTACGAGAGCTTCTGTACCGATCTTGCCGACGGAAAGTTACGGCAAAATTTCCCGTGGAGCTCATTTGCTTCCACCGGTACATAAAAGCTGGTGTAAAACAAGCGCAAATACTACACTACCAATAGCAAGTGGTGCCTCACTCTCGGAGCCTATACTGCTTTCTTCCTCATCCATTATTATGCAGAACAGGAGTATGCACCTTGGGAAGGCCATTCCAGATGCGTGGAGGTAGTGGGGGTCGGAAATATTTCGAGTGCACTGGGACTGACAGTGCTTAAGTTAAATATAGTGCAGGTCTGACAAAGAAAAATACAAAAACAGAACGTAGCTACCCAGTTTAACACCAAAGCTGCTGGCATTTTTACTATTAGATTACCTGCAAAGCTCAGTTGGGTGAAGCAAAGAAATAAAAGAGGAAATTGCGGGGTCAATTATAACTTTTGGCGGACTTTGGGCAAGCGGTGATTGGCGCTTTGGCACTGCCCGTCTGATGTCCTTGGCAAGAAGCCTGAGCCATTGTAACGGTCAGGCCTCATTTGTATGAAGTTGGCGAGCTGCGAGTGCTGAATCAGAGTAATCAGGCAGGTCACCGATCGGGGAGGTGGTGTGGAGCGGAGACAGGAAATCCCACAGCTCCTCCGCGGAGCCGAGTCACAATTTACAGGCTAAAGTCAGGGAGAAAATCATGGGAGGGGGCATGGATGTGCTGGCAGTGGGCGGGAAGACTTTTGTGGGGCCAGGAGGAGATTCCGTGTTCCTTCAGGCTCCATGCAAATCTTTAAAAAAAACTTGCCTCTGCCACTTTTGTGATGGCCTGCAGCAGTTGCTTTAACTCAGTAGTTAGGCTGCTCTACGTCTAGTACCAATGGGTGGAGCAAGCTCGGTGCACATTCTGCCTTTCGGTGCATGAAAAGTTGCTTTGGGATGCTATGCATGAACTCGATTTGCATGCCTTAATCGGGTGTCCATCTGAAACAGATGCCCTTTTCCAGGAGTGTCTGGAAATGATGGCAGAGGTATTGAGAGTGGGAATGAGGCACAAATGTTTGAGTGCTATTTCTGACCGGCAGGGGTAGGCCGGGCATCTTTAACTTGAGAGCAAAGTGAGATGACAGATGAAGCGAATGAGCACCAGGTGGGTCTGTCTTTTGGGAATAGATGTGAGCAGGAAGTGAGTGTAATGAAGAATACATTTATCAGGTATATAAACGTGAATCAAACCTGTATAGCTTGACCCCATAAAAAAAAACCTCAGCTACTTTAGCTGAGTTACATCCAGAACGAGTACTGAGGACAAGTCGGGGCAGCTACTGGGTGACATTCTTTCTGATTTGTCGCTTCAATGAACATGAAACTTTAATGATCAAATGAATATCAGGAGCAAGCTTGACCTCTCCAGGGCACTGCAGAAAGCCATCTTGTAAATTTATCTCACTGTTTGGCTGCCTGCTCAGGCACATTGCAGCTATTTCCTCCGGTTTTATGCTTCATTTTAATGCCTACTCGCAGCTGCACCAGAGAAGTAAAGGTCACTTCATTCCTGGTTTTTAAAAGGCTCACTTTGGCCAAGTCTACGTAGCATCTTGTTGAAATGTTCACTTTGCCAGAACATAAATTTCATGCCGTATAAGACTATTTTTCAGCTACTAATGGATTTTGATGCGTTGGGTGCCATTATTGGAATTGGAACCAGTTAGGGCACTTGTCACTGAGTAGAATTTATTATAATCCTCCAGAAATAAATATCATTCTCCTTTGAAACAAAATTGTATTTCAGGTCAGTGGCATCCTCTCCTCCAGCAGTTAAGTCAGTGAAGTGCAAAGTGTTTGAGAGGTTTACAGTTTTAAATTCTATTTTTATCATAATTAGAATAATGTCAAGTCACCCCTCTGCATCCTACCCTATAACGTTACTTTAATAATAGATCAGGTCATTTCTTTCACAATCTATAATACATTTTGTAGACATTCCTTTTTGGCTGTCTGCATAGTTTTGTTCAGCTGCCAAAAGGGCTTATAACCAGCCCTTTTTATATTTGTCCCACTCAGGTTTATGCTCACTGTTGTTCTGCTGGCAATGGTACCACATTGATACCATTTTGGGAAAAGATAGCTACTTTTTCCACTAGCACCACTCCAAAGGGTTCAAATCATGAGGAATCTGGAGTCTGATGCATGATTATTATTGCCATATAAAGGTAAATCTGTAGGTTTGAATAATAGTACTAGCACTATTTGATTAAATTTACAGACTAATTCTTACAATAAGAACTAAGGAATACACGTCCTTGGGTGTCACTGCCACAAGGTCAGTGTGTGCATATGCATGCCTAAATGTAGCATCTGCATGCACTGCACGTGCATTGTGGGGCACCTCAGTATCCAAGTTGGCAGGAAATACTAAAGTGTGACTCAAAGTAGGATCTCTGGGTTTCCTTCCGTTCTATTGGCTGGACACCTTGCCTCTGCTCAGGGCGGCACCTGATAACTTGGCTGAGACTAGCAACTTGCCATCTGGGGTAAATCTGTGTGACAGTGTCAGCCAAGGATAGAATTTGAACCAAATTTTCCTGCACTTTACTGCAACACAATTTGGTTAGTAGTAGTGATTCAGATGGGACAACAGCAATCAGTAGGGTTGCCCAACATAAACTAAGGCATCCACTGTCGTTTATAAAATTTTTAATAACATGACAAAATATTATAAGCATAATAGCTAAATTCTGGATATTCAGGCAAGCAGAATGTTCAGGAAGGTGGCTATTGTTCACCTTGATATTACCTGAGAACATAAGAACATAAGAAGTAGGAGCAGGAGTAGGCCATACGGCCCCTCGGGCCTGCTCCGCCATTCAATAGGATCATGGCTGATCCGAATCTAGACTCACGTCCACTTCCCTGCCCTCTCCCCGTAACCCCTAATTCCCTTATCTGCTAGGAAATTGTCTATCTCCATTATAAATTTATTTAACGTTGCAGCTTCCACAGCTCTCTAGGGTAGCAAATTCCATAGATTTACTACCCTCTGAGTGAAGAAGTTTCCTCTCATCTCAGTTTTGAAAGGGCAGCCCCTTATTCTAAGATTATGCCCCCTAGTTCTAGTCTCACCCATCAGTGGAAACATCCTCACCGCATCCACCCGATCAAGCCCCCTCACAATCTTATATGTTTCGATAAGATCGCCTCTCATTCTTCTGAACTCTAATGAGTCGAGTCCCAACCTACTCAACCTTTCCTCATACGTCAACCCCCTCATCTCCGGAATCAACCGAGTGAACCTTCTCTGAACCGCCTCGAGAGCAAGTATATCTTTTCTTAAATATGGAAACCAAAACTGCACGCAGTATTCCAGGTGTGGCCTCACCAATACCCTGTATAACTGAAGCAAGACTTCCCTGTTTTTATATGAATGACACTGGAAGCCTAATATAATTAGTGGGGGGACCTAGCCTCATGATTTTGAACAAGGACAGCCCAATACACTGCTAGCACAGGTGAGCTCGCGCTACAGGAGGGTACAAGCCCGAAGTTGCCGGCATCATCATTTTAAGGCTATTGTGTCATTGTGGTAAAAAGGATTTGAAAATTTAGCTTGTCGAGCACTTTTTTCATGAAATTAAGTCAGCGAGTAATTAGGAGAGGCCAAGGGAGCTATATCTGTTCTCATTGAGAACAAAGGATTTTATTTTCCAAAAATTGGCAGAGTATTGTCGTGTAACGATTATGGAACTGGACTAGCAACCCAGAGGTCATGAGTTCAAATCTCACCAAGTTGTGAAATTGGGCTAGTAAAAGGAAAAATGGCCATCAAAGCTGTTGGATAGTTATAAAAACCCAACTGTTTTACTAATGTCCTAGTCAGAAGGGAAATTGCCACCACACAATATGTAGTTGACTCATAATGCTGAAGTAGCCTCCAGATCATATTCCTAAGAGATAGATCTATCAGTAATGACAGAGGCATTGGATCAGGACAAGACTCGGGCAATTCCAGTCCAGTCAACACTGCAAAGTCCTCCTCACTACATGTACATAAGAACATAAGAAATAGGAGCAGGAGTCGGCCTTTTGGCCCCTCGAGCCTGCTCCGCCATTTAATGAGATCATGACTGATCTGATCTTGGGCTCAGCTCCAATTCCCTGCCCGCTCCCTATAACCCATCACTCCCTTATTGTTCAAAGTAGGCACTGGCGTCCATGTTAGGAGAGCTGTCAGTCTGACATAATTGTACTCACAGAGTTATATATTTCAGTCAACATCTCAGACTCCTCCATCACTATGCTTGGGTTTCCAACCTACAGGATAGACTCACCAGAGATGTGGGCACAGTGGTATACAGTTGAGTAGGCTTGGCTCTGGGAGTCCTCTAGTGGACCTCATGGTTTCAGATCAAACAAAGTCAAGGAAAATTTCAGCCAGTTACTGTGGTGTATGTAACCTGTTCCACCTTAAGAGAACTTAAGCCTGTTCCACCTTAAGAGATGTACTACTTTCTCTGGCTGCTGTATACATAATACCGGTGGTGACCACCGGTATATAAGTACTGTGTAGTGATATTGTATTTAGTATAGTCCTGACCTCCAACTAGTAAAGACCTGTTGAACTTTATTCTTGTAGTCTGTGTCAGTAATTAATCTTAATACAACTGGAACACACAGACTTAACAGTGGCGACGAGTCCGATTCTTACCCTGCGGCAGTTTATATCCACGGCGGCTTCGTCCACAGAACGGGCGTCGAAGAGAGGCATCCACCCTCATCACCCTGCTGGAAGACACGTCGCGCGGCAGGCATCGAGAACCCGGAGTGCAGAAGACATCCTGAACTCGAAGCCTCCATCAGCGGCAGTCAGCTATCTTCTTTCTACCTCGGTAGTGGGTAAGCCGGTCAGCGACGCGAGCAGAAAGTCGGCTGCGTTGGCTGTACAGACGGGGGGAGGAAGACGGAGGAATAAGGGCGGTGAGATCGATCGCGACCGGAGATAAGGGCCGGGCCGCATACGGGCCGAAAGGCGCAGCGCGGGGACATCGATCGCGGCTGGTGATAAGGGCCGGGCCGCTTTCGGGCCAAAAAGGCGCAGCGTCTGGGGCGACTGAAGGCGCGAGAGCCGCGGTGAAGGAGAACGCAGCCGGTGCTAATAACCGGGCTGCAAGAAGGGCTGCGAGGCGCAACATCGGGGAAGTGCGAATGCCCGAGGGAGCCGCGGTGAAGCGGAGACAGCGTCGGGGGAGTTACTAACCGCTGGGAAAGGGGAGCAGCAGCGGTACGCCAAACGCCATTGCAGCCAGTGGGTGAAGACCGCCAAGCGTGGGAAAACCGCCATTTTGTAGGCGGAGGACGAAGACAAGAGCGGGAAGCCGCCATCTTGGGATAAAATAAATTGCAACGATGCCTAAACATGGGAACATTGATACCTTTGATGGCGACATCGAAAATTGGGCCATGTATGTAGAACGCATACAAAATTATTGTAAAGCAAATAAAATCCCAGATGCAGAGAAAGCACTTACTTTATTGAACTTAATGGGTGCGAAGACATACGGGCAATTGAAACACCTTTTATCACCAGATGAACCGGCGGATAAGACGTTCGAGGAGATTGTTACTGTCCTGAAAAATCATCTAAACCCCACGCCGCTGATGCTAGCGGAACGATTTTAAATTTTACAGCAGAAGGCAGCTGAAGGATGAAAGCAATGCTGAATATTTAATGGAATTGCGTAAGCTGGCAAAGTACTGTCAGTTTGGAACGGGACTGACAGACGCGCTAAGGGATAGATTTGTGTGTGGATTATTAAAAGAAGATACACAAAAGCAACTGCTTGAGGAGAATGAGCTGACGCTTGAGAAAGCGGTCACTATGGCAGCAGCGCATGAGGCCGCAGCGAGAGGCACGGCAGTAATGCAGCTACGGTCACCGGAACTCAGTACAAATAAATTGGGTTTGAGTACTGTAAAATGTTATCGTTGTGGAAAGACAACACACGATCAGAACCAGTGTTGGTTTAAAAACCAAGAATGCAGAACGTGTGGCAGGCTTGGCCACATAGCTAAAGTATGCTGGTCAGGAAAGAAGACCAGCAACAAAAAGTCACCGCAAGGAAAATACATAAAGGTGCACAAGGTGACAAAGACCAGTTCGAACGAACAGAAGTCAGATTCAGACGCTAGCAGTAATGAACTGGGTAGCTTAAGAGTACACAACGTTGGTAAGGATGCAGATCTCCAGACAATTTGGGTCACTCTTCAGATAGCAGGAGGCCAAGTAAAGATGGAATTGGACACTGGATCGGCATTGACGGTCATGAATAAGAAAGATTACAAAAGGTTATTCCAACATATTCCCCTACGGGATACGGAGATTATATTGAAAACATACACGGGGCAAAGAGTGTACCCCATCGGAAAGATAGAGGTAAAAGTGGTCCACAAGGGCGAAGAAAGCCAAGTAATGGACTTATATGTGCTACCTGAAGGAGGTCCACCACTACTGGGATGGGAGTGGATTAGGAAAATGAATATGGACTGGCACTCCTTGAAGGCACTAACGGTAGATTCCGGGGAAACAGATGTCAAACCTAAACGATTGTCCAAAATATTGGATGATGCTAAAGAGGTGTTCCAGCAAGGACTGGGAACACTGAAAGGAATTACGGCAAACATCAAGATTGATGAACATGCACAACCAAAATTTTTCAAAGCCAGACCGGTACCCTATGCAATACGACCTACTGTAGAAGCGGAACTGGAAGCGCTAGAACGTTCAGGTGTACTGTCTAAGGTAGATTGGAGTGAGTGGGCTACGCCCATTGTTCCCGTTATGAAACGTCCTTCGAGCAACAAGCCAGGAGAACCAGGGAAGGTTCGCATCTGTGGAGATTTCAAGATCACCGTTAATCCGGTGCTTCACACGGTGCAGTATCTGCTTCAGCGGATTGAGGATATTTTTGCTTCGTTGTCTGGCGGGAAACACTTCACCAAGATAGACCTGGTGCAGGCGTACTTGCAGATGGAGGTTGAAGAAGAGTCACGCCAGTACCTCACGATCAACACGCATAGAGGTTTGTACCGGTATAATAGGCTGGTTTTTGGAGTGGCATCGGCTCCGGCAATTTGGCAGAGGGCCATGGAGCAGGTATTACAGGGAATTCCAGGCACACAATGTTACCTGGACGATATTCTGATTACAGGTGATGGTGATGAAGAACACCTCTCAAACTTGGAACTGGTGCTCAACAGACTGAAAGAGTATGGACTTAGAGTTAATCGGCAGAAATGTGAGTTCTTTCAGAAGCGGATCTCGTACTGTGGTCATGTCATTGACCGGGAGGGGCTTCATAAGTCTCCTGACAAGATAGAGGCAGTTGTAAAGGCTCCCGCTCTGGATAATGTCTCTCAGTTGAGGTCGTTTCTGGGATTGATTAACTATTACCATAAGTTTATACCGAATCTATCCACGGTACTGCACCCGCTGAAGGCTCTTTTACAGAAGGGGGTACCATGGGAATGGAGCGAAAACTGTAAGAAGGCATTTCGCAAAAGCAAAGAATTGATCACCTCAGAGGAAGTGTTGGCTCACTTCAATCCGACACTGCCTATTCGGTTGGCTTGTGATGCTCCTCCATATGGTATTGGGGCAGTACTCTCACACAAGTTGCCAAATGGCACGGAAAGGCCAGTCGCGTTTGCATCCAGATCATTGACCTCCGCTGAGCGCAACTATGCGCAGATCGATAGGGAGGCTCTCAGCCTTGTATGGGGAGTGAAGAAGTTTAATCATTACCTGCAGGGCCAAAAATTCACACTTCTGACAGACCATCAGCCGTTGGTATCCATTTTTAACCCTAAGAAGGGTGTTTCGGTGATGACAGCACAGCGACTCCAGAGATGGTCCCTTTTCCTAGGGGCACATCAATATCAAATAGAATTCAAAGGTACGAAGCAGCATGGCAATGCTGATGGGCTGTCGCGCCTGCCACTACCTGAAGCAGAAGAGACGACGAAAGTTGACCCTGTTGAGTTATTTCATTCGACCATCATCGAGTGTTTACCAGTCACCAATGCAAGTATTGAAAGAGAAACCAGGAACGACCCGACACTGTCCCGAGTTTACGAGGTGACAGTGAAGGGATGGCCAACACATGGTGATCCTCTGTTACCGGCATTCTCGGCAAGGCGAGACCAGCTGTCCGTCTGCCATGGTACTTTGATGTACGGGACAAGAGTGATTATTCCTCCCAAGTTACGGGAAAGAGTTCTAAAGGAACTGCATGAAGGTCATCTGGGGGGAGTTAAGATGAAAAGTCTTGCTAGGGCTTATGTATGGTGGCCGGGCATTGACCAACAGATAGAGGAGTTGACAAAAAGCTGCGCTGGGTGCCAAAAAAGTGCAAAATGCACCTCCGATCGCACCGCTACACCCATGGGAATGGCCTTCAGCCCCATGGCAACGCATACATATTGACTTTGCTGGTCCATTCATGGACTCCATGTTCCTAATTGCGGTGGACGCACATTCCAAATGGCCAGAAGTGATCAAGATGAATACCACTACTTCAGAAAAGACAATTGCGGTGTTAAGAACAATATTCGCAAGGAACGGATTGCCAGAACAGATATGTTCGGACAACGGACCACAGTTCGTGTCGGAAGAATTCCAAAAATTCTTAAAGAAGAATGGGGTGAAACATTATACCTCTGCCCCATATCACCCGGCGACAAACGGGTTGGCCGAGAGATTTGTCCAAACATTCAAAAAGGCAATAAAGGCCATGAACGATGATCAGATTCCGTTACAACACAAGGTGGACAATTTCCTAATGGCATATCGAAACGCCGCTCATGCAGTGACTAACCAAAGTCCTGCCATGATGTTTTATAACAGGAGGTTGCGGTCCAGGTTGGACTTGTTAAAACCAAATGTGCGGAGGGAAGTGGAAAACAAACAGTTCCGGCCTATTAATAACAAGTCCACTCGAAGTTTCGACGTAGGACAACCAGTGTTGGCAAGGGGCTATGGAAACGAAAAATGGCAGTCCGGAACAATTCGGGCCAGACAAGGACCTCTGATGTACACAGTAGATATTGGTAACAATGTGATAAGGCGTCATGCGGATCAACTGGTAGAATCAAGAGCAAGGGTCGAACCCATGGTTGCGACAGAGACAACTGTGGAAGACGTTAATGAACCTGAAGCATCTACCTCGGCAGGGACTGTAACTGATGATGACGTCCAATACATAGGAAACCAACAAGAAGAGTCACCTCAGCAACAAGAATCAGAGACCACTGAAAGGCGTTATCCAAACCGAATCAGAAGGCCTCCTGCGAGACTGAACCTTTGAACTGTTTATACCTGAAGTTATATATGTATATATGTTATGATGTTATGTTAAATGGGGATATGACTGTTAAGCTAAAAAGGGAGGATTGTGGTTTATGTAACCTGTTCCACCTTAAGAGAACTTAAGCCTGTTCCACCTTAAGAGATGTACTACTTTCTCTGGCTGCTGTATACGTAATACCGGTGGTGACCACCGGTATATAAGTACTGTGTAGTGATATTGTATTTAGTATAGTCCTGACCTCCAACTAGTAAAGACCTGTTGAACTTTATTCTTGTAGTCTGTGTCAGTAATTAATCTTAATACAACTGGAACACACAGACTTAACAGTTACTACCTACCATCCTCATCCTTAACTGATGAATCACTACTCCTCCATTTTGAACTTGGAAGAAGTAGGTGGAGTACCACCACCAAGAGTGGCTCAGTAGTATCATTACTGACTGAGCTAGTCAAGACTTGAAGAACATAGTTGCCAGACTGGGTCTGTGTCAGGTGATAAAAGAAGCACCAAGAGACAGTAACCTACTTGACCTTATCTTCATTGGCCTACTGACGGAACCACATCTGTTCACTTCAGCATCCTTGTTAAAATATAACTCACAATTTTAATTCGAATCGGGCACGAATCTGGCAGGCGAGCAGGAGGCCCCCATGAAGTCACTAGTGTATGGCCTGGGTGATGTTAACTCCCGGGCCCCATTTTAATATGATTAACGGGCTGCCCATCTGATTGTGTGGGCATCGGACAGCGGACAGTCTGCCCACTTTTTCCACACAATTTTTAGCAGGTTACCCATGGCATATTTAAAGCAGGAATGTATTCCCTTCTTTGAGCTTTTGTTGGCATACTGCTGCAAGGAGGAGAATCTGAGAGATGAGTTGAAGGGCTGCCCCCAGGTTTTCTATTGCCTCCCTGAATATCCTGGTGGAGGAAGTCAAAGTAAGGAAGCAGGTACTGTTCCCGGCACCCACAGGAGCATCCCCAGGACCACTATCCAGCAGGCCTGGACAGAAGCGAGTGACAGGGTGAGTGCCAGCAGCATCACTCCCAGGGCCTGGCTTCAGTGTAGGAAGAGGTTCTGTGACCTCACAAGAGCAACATAGTGAGTACAGCTCTTCATCTTTCCATCTCTGTCAGTAACACCTGACAACACTCATTTCACCCCCTTCCCCACCACTCCCAGCAATTCCTTCCCCTCTATTACATCCTTCACTATCCAATCACTCGGGCACACTGCAATACCTCGCTTTCTCATTCCAAACATACTTACCTCTTCTTTTGTTATTTTCACACCACACACTAGCAGCTTTGCTCATTCTAGCACTTGCATAATCATCAACTCTTCCCAGCACTCCTTCCTCACTTCACATTCCACACACTGGGCTTTTCATTCACCACCTCCCCATTCTCATTCCATCTTGCTTCTTCTCCAGCTCTCAGCACTTGCACTAAATGTACAAGCACTGCACATCTTCACTTACATTTTCAAAAGCCACTCACTGACTCTAGCCTTCTCTTTCTGCAGGACAAAATAGCACATAATACAAGAGAGAGGACCAAAACAGGAGGAGGAGTATCCAATATTGTAGCCCTCATCCAAGCAGAGCAAGAAACCCTGGCGATTAGTGACCCAGGCAAAGCCATAAGCATCAGGGAAGGCGAGGTTGGCAGCTTATCTCAGCAAAGTATCTGGTATTACTTGTAACCCTTCATTCATCTCAGCAATTATTCACCAAGCTTCACAACTTCAGGCTGCATTCTGAATAAAGTCAGCTAATAATGTCTCAGTGTGATCCTAACTCTAGTCCATTTTCTCTTCCCTCTGGGTCCTTCTCAGCACCTGGACAATGCTGAAGAAGACACCTTGGAGGCGGACAATCCTCCTGAGGATACACAGTCATGTGTTCAATCCCTCCCAAGCACCAGCACAGCCATTGGCACTCCACGTGGGTTAGAAGGTGAGCCAGAAGGACAGAAATTAGAACTTCAGGGGCCCAAGCATTAAAAAAAAGCTTCCCTTTCACAAGCAGTTATACAAGTTATTGGAAATCCCGCCAATGAGTTTCAGCACTATGGCTGAAAGTATGGAGGAATCCACTTCCAGCCTGTATGGCGTCATCTTGCATGGCATCAGCATTCTTCAATCTACCTTAGAAAGAAAGAAAGGCATGCATTTTGTAACACTTTTCATGACCACTGGACATCCCAAAGCGCTTTACAGCTAATGAAGTACTTTTTGAAGTGTAGTCACTGTTGTAATGTACCTTGGTGAGTGTGGCCATGTGGCCACCTCCAGGGACACTGCAGCCAGGCCCTTACAAAAGGAGCCAATGTCACCAGCCTTTATAGTTTTGCTGTAAGCTCAAATGGCTGCCATGCAGGTTCTAGGCTCCACAATGGAGAGACTGGTATCCATCTGCAGGTGAACCAGTCAGCAGCCGAGCTCTCACAGGCTTGAGCGCCCAGAAATCATCAGCCACGAGCATCTCAAGGGTCCCAACATGAGCAATAGGGGAGCATCTTATAGCAGTAGTAGCATTATGAAACCTGCTTATAAGATAGGCGTCATGGGTTGACACTTGAGTGCGTAAAAAAATTGAAGGCAATTCTTGTATTTTGAATCAAATTCATCACCTTTATCACATTTGGCACTTTGGTCTACAGTGTGGTTTTATAGCAGTTTTTGCGTCTGCATTGTCAGTATGTCATTGACACAGAATTTGGCTGAATGGTTTCAATGTTCTTTAATGTAAGATTAAGAGAGTTGTGATGGATGTAAAAAGGACTATTAATGCAGAGGGGCTTTGTGTATATTTTCAAGACAGAGGCATGAGTTGATCATCAGTATTGCTGAGCAATTAATAGATCCCTCACATCTCTTTCTGCAAGGTGTTGAGGTGGCCCCCTTTCTTCTATTGCTTCCTCACCTTTCCCCTGCTCTTCCTCATCCAATGAGAACTGCTGTTGCTGCTGCACCTCCTCCAAATGCAGGCCTCTGTTATGGCAAAGTTGTGCAGCACATGACTATGATTCAGGAGACTCTTTGTGTGGTATATTGTAGGGAGCCCCCCAGACTTGTCCAGACCCCTGAACCTCTGCTTCAGCAGTCCTGTGGTGCACTCAATAATCGCCCTGGTAGTCCCATGGCATTGATTATACCTGTGTTGCTCAGGCATGGTGGGGTTGCGGAGGGGTGTCATGAGCCACGTGTGTATCCCTTGTCCTCCAGCAGCCATCCTGTCATGTTGATGGAAGGGTCTAATATTGGGGGGGGGGGGTGATGGTTGAGCTTTGCAGGATAAATGCATTGTGACAACTGCCTGGGTACTTTGTACAAATTTGCATGAACCTGTTTCTGTGATCAGAGACTAGCTGGACATTAATGGAGTGGTAGCCTTTTCTATTCATGAAGGCTGATGTTCTGGTGCCCTGATGGTAACATGAGTGCAGTCAATGACTCCTTGCACACAAGGGAAGCTAGTCACTGAGCTCTCTCCCGTTGGCTGTTGTGGCCATTGGGGAAGGTGATGTACTGGTCAGCTCTGGCAAACAGGGAATTAATTGGTGATCCTTTTACTGCAACCGTATACTGCAAATTGGGAGATCCGGGTGATGTCCCCTGTAGCAGACAGGAAGAAGTCAGTGGCAAAGAAGTTAAATTACTATGTTCCACTGGTTAGCCCATTGTTCAAGAATAGAACACAATGGCCTAGAAATTCACTGGCCTTAGCGCCGCTTTTGAGGCGCTAGAGGGCCTAGCGGCGAAGTTATGGCCAGTTTTGAAATTGACAGGGGCCCTAAATCGGCGTTAGGCCGGTAGCGCTGCGCCGGCACCGATGACGTCATCGGTGTGCGCAGCGTCCCGGTTGCCATGGTAACCCGCCCGAACTCGGAAATTGAGTTGCGGCCGTCTCGCCCGTGGCAGCCGCAAGCAACGTTCTGGCAGAGGTGCCTTACAGAACGTTGCGCCGGCGCATTAAAGGCCCCGCGGCGGCCGGCCGCTTTCCCCGCCGCCCGCCTGGCCGCAGCTCCCTCCCCGGACTTCCCCCCCCCCCCCCCCCGGAACAGAAGCAAGCCCGGCACTTGTCCGAGGTGCCGGGCTCATTTTTAAAAAGATTATCGCGGGCCGCGGCTGGGTGCAGGCAGCTCCTCCTTAAGGGAAGGAGGAGGCCTGCACTTCCCGAACCTGCCGCACCGCAGCGGGCGCCGCAGCGCCGGAATAGCGCCGAAATTCAGCGCATAGCGCCAGTTTTCAGGCGCTAACAGCTTTCAGCAGCGCCGGCAGCCGTTTGGGCGCAGAAGTAGTGAATTTTTGGCCCGCCCAGCGCGACTTAGCTCCGGCACTAACTTCCGGCGCTAAAGCCGTCGCTGCGCCAAAACCCAATTTCTAGGCCATTAGATCCCCAGGTGAGTCCAACAACAACAATAATATTGGCCTAGAAATTGGGTTTTGGCGCAGCGACGGCATTAGCGCCGGAAGTTAGTGCCGAAGCTAAGTCGCGCTGGGCGGGCCAAAAATTCACTACTTCTGCGCCCAAACGGCTGCCGGCGCTGCTGAAAGCTGTTAGCACCTGAAAACTGGCGCTATGCGCTGAATTTCGGCGCTATTCCGGCGCTGCGGCGCCCGCTGCGGTGCGGCAGGTTCGGGAAGTGCAGGCCTCCTCCTTCCCTTAAGGAGGAGCTGCCTGCACCCGGCCGCGGCCCGCGATAATCTTTTTAAAAATGAGCCCGGCACCTCGGACAAGTGCCGGGCTTGCTTCTGTTCCGGGGTGGGGGGGGGGGGGGGAAGTCCGGGGAGGGAGCTGCGGCCAGGCGGGCGGCGGGAAAGCGGCCGGCCGCCGCGGGGCCTTTAATGCGCCGGCGCAACGTTCTGTAAGGCACCTCTGCCAGAACGTTGCTTGCGGCTGCCACGGGCGAGGCGGCCGCAACTCAATTTCCGAGTTCGGGCGGGTTACCATGGCAACCGGGACGCTGCGCACACCGATGACGTCATCGGTGCCGGCGCAGCGCTACCGGCCTAACGCTGATTTAGGGCCCCTGTCAATTTCAAAACTGGCCATAACTTCGCCGCTAGGCCCTCTAGCGCCTCAAAAGCGGCGCTAAGGCCAGTGAATTTCTAGGCCATTGTCTTTCCGACTGCTTCATTGGCAGACTGACCCTATCTTTGCCTCAGACCAGTGTACTTCCCGTGGAGGGTTGGTCATCGTGCTGCAGGTCATTTTAACTGAGCAGCAGTTTCATCCGCCTTACCATAAACACTGCTTCAGGGTACTTAATTCTGCAGTAGAATTATATTTAGTCTAATTATTATCAATAAAAAGTATGCATATCTTTAGTGATTTGTGCACATTTCCTTAACTCCCAATGTTGGGTGGAGGGGGTGCAAGGGCTCAACCACCTAAAGAACAGGGATCCAATGCTTAGAACTGGATGACCAGAGGCAGGCTGCTGAGTCAATGATGAGCATAGGCTAGGTTATTGGGGATATCCCTATAACCCAGCTAAGTGCCACCTAGATGAAAGCAGCGTTCCTGTATCTAGGTGCCTTCTCCATCATGCACAGAAAAAAATGGTTGCAGCAGTAGTTATTCTGCAAAGCATTTGCACTTGCAAGCATAAGATTCACACTCTATTGCTTGGAATCAGGTATTCATCCAGTGGAGTTTGGTGTTGTCACTGACTACAGCTGCTTTCAGATTGGTTTTGTGCTATGCTAGTGCCACTGACTTTCAACATGTGGGTTTCACACATCCAGCAGCAATCTCAGATTAAACTTACTGTTTTATTTACAGGGTCTTTCTAGAGGCAAGCGTTAGCAAATCTGGCATTTTTTTCTTGGGATTGGAGACACGTGTTGGGAGCCAGCAGCACTGGTATAACACAAAACTAATATATAAGCAGCTTATAAAAAGCTGCAATCAAGATAAAAGGCAAGCGCTCTTCCATCATATAAATTGGCACTCTCTTTGTAATCATATAAGCCTAGAAATGACAGTGCAATATTGATATACAAATGCTTATCACATTCATATGATAGTACTTTGTCCATTATTTTAACAGAGAGATTATTTTAAATCTCCATTAAAATAATGGACAAAGTAATGCTAATATTTTACACCATCATTTCTAGGCAATAGCAAGGCCTTGGGTTATTCATCTCAGCCATTCATAACGTAAATGTGAGAATCTAATTTTCAGCAAATCCATAATCATGAATTTGCAATGAATATTAAAGGTGACTGTCATCATGCCTTGAAAATCAGAAATTCCTTCCTGTAAACAAGAACAAATTTGAAGGTATATAAGTGACTTGTGAAATAATATGTAAAAATTATAGCAAATTTAGATGGCTATTTCAGTACACCTGATTTTACCCTGCCTACTTGTATTCCCAACTAGAACATTTTTTCTCTTGTATTTTCTACTTGTATTTGTTGTGAGCTATAATGAGCAAAGTTGAATTCCTACATTTTGTTTCTTTAAAGACACACTCGGGAAATAGATCCTTAACAAATCAAATGTTGTTTTTTCGTGTGTACTATCAATTTCCTGCCACCAGATAGCTTCATTGGACTTTTTGAATAGTTCAGTGCAAAAGTGTGTGTTCCATTGCCCCAGTTATACTCTCTTAAAAAAGGTGGGGCGAATTTCACATTCATGGTTAAGAATCTGATTTTATGAATAAATATTCATAGCTACCATAACTAGAACAATATTTAATTGCTCAGCACCATCAATACATATCTTAAAGCAGCATTGTAACCTTGTTGGGAGTTTGAAGAGAGACCGACTACCTGGAAAAAATTTTGAGTGCCAAGAGAGGCATTAGCCATTGATATAAGATTTATTCTGATTTAATGAAGGCTCTAATTTGTTTTTAGTGTTTTAGATAGGATCGATGATGTTATGATGTCATCACAGTCATTAATCCAGTGACTGTGCATCTCTCTTTAAAAAGAACTGGTTAAATAACATGTCAATCATCATACCTTTTGTCTTTTAATCTCTCCTGCCTTCCACCCTATCACAGACCTTCCCTTTTGTTCTTTCCTCTCCCCCCCCCCTTTCCCTGCCTCAGTACTTGTTTAAAATCTGTTATGTCTCTAACTTTTTCCAGTTCTGATGAAAGGTCATCAACCTGAAATGTTAACTCTCTTTCTCGCTCCACAGATGCTACCTGACCTGCTGAGAATT
This sequence comes from Somniosus microcephalus, assembly GCF_052327205.1. NCBI lineage: Eukaryota > Metazoa > Chordata > Chondrichthyes > Squaliformes > Somniosidae > Somniosus > Somniosus microcephalus. The sequence goes on along the minus strand of NC_140989.1, from coordinate 81,944,289 downwards.
TCCAGCATTTTCTGTTTTTATGTCAATCAATCATTTTACCAGGTTGATGATGATGTTTTAAAGGAGAGATACATTCATTTGAATTAATACATCATCCTAAGCATTAAAAAAAATCAGTACACTCACTGATCATATGTATGGTACTTGCATAGTGTTAACTGAACACTAGATGGCCCCCTGATGGGAGTAAACACATTGGCCCGGATTTTCCAACACCCACGGGTGTGTACGAGGTGTGTATGAGGTGTGTACGAGCGCATAGGGGCCTCGCAAGGGCCGGTTTCAGGCATGCGAAGTGCATGCGCTGAAAACCGGCACTTCCAATCTGTGAAGAATCCTCTTGACAGATCGCACACCTGCCTGGGAGAAGGGCCTCTACGGGCAGAGAGTTCTGCTTTCTGCACAACTTCCACCCACTGAAAACCTTTAAAAATCTTATGCCTGTTAAAAGCCTGCGTAAGGCCTGCTTTTACCAGCATAAGAGTTTAAAAAAGTTAAAAAAAATACATTTTCATTCAATTATTTATCATTTTAAAATACTTATAAAAAAAGGTAAGTTTATTTTTAGCCCCATAAAAAACTTTAATTATTTTTTCAAAAAATTACATTTTTGTTTAAGATATTTAATTGAATGTAATTTTAACTAATTTTAAAAACGTGATTTAAAAAAAAATGTATTAAATGTTTTAATGTGTTTTTTGAGTGATCCCCATTCATACTTTTGACAGATCTATGCAGAGAGACCTGTCAAAAGTGTGAAGGGGGATTCCCTTCTTTGATTGGTTCCCCATGGCCCACGTGATCCCAGGGTCGCTTGCGAACTGCCTGCACCCCTGGGATACCTGGGCCTCTGCCCGTGTGGACCAGGAGAGGCCCAGGAGCGCAAGTCTCGGGACCAACGGAGCCAGCAGGTAAGTGTGTAGATTTTTTCCGATCGGAGGCATCTGCACACAGGAAGTCTCCCATTGGAAAATTCGGCCCATAGTAGCAGTTATACTCCACTGTTACTGTTTGATGGGAATGTTGTAGCGCAGGGCTGGGCAATTATTTGGGCTGGAGGGCCACTAAACAAGTTTTGGTGAGCTGGTGAGGGCCACACACTAATGTTCCTGCTAAACTGAGGGGACGTGTGATCGTACAGCGGTCTGGAAGTCCCGCACAGGCAGTTAGTGAATAAATCTCTTAAATAATTTACTAATTATCAGTTAGTATAAATAATCAGTGTTAAATAAATAAATTTGAGATAATTAAAATGCTAATTAGTAAACACAAATCAGTTTTGCATTAATTACAATGTACGTAGATCATTAAAATGTCATGGACAGATACAGAAAATAATCAAAAGGCTAATGGTTGCTGGCCTCTAGATCTAATCGACTAGAATACAAGGGGGTTGAAGTTATGCTGCAGCTATACAAAGCCTTGGTTAGACCACACCTGGAGTACTCAGAGCAGTTCTGGGCACCACATCGTACGAAGGATAATATGGCCTTGGAGGAAGTGCAGCATAGATTTACCAGAATGATGCCTGGACTCCAAGAGTTGAATTACGAGGAGAGATTACAAAAACTAAAGTTATATTCCCTGGAATTTAGAAGGTCAAGAGGTGATTTGATCGAAGTTTTCAAGATATTAAGGGGAACTGTAAGATTTGCAAAATTCCCACATTCCCCCAAGGTTATTAATAAAAGGGACCCTGAATGGACAATTTAAAAAGGGTACCCAAAAGATGGCGTCCGCACCTCGTGACCAAAAGCCTGTAAGATTTTAAAAGCTTGGACTCTGCAGCACAGAGCAGGCAGTTTCGGGAAATTGAAACTTAAAATGCATTTCTGTGAAAAGGACTTTGTGTTTGAAAAAACAGACAGTTAAGCAAACACTGAATATGCATTTCGTCAGATTGGAACAGATCAACCCAGTTAGGCCTAAGCGTAAAGCCATTAGTTTGTCCACATAAATAATCGGAAGCAGCTTAAGGAAGACACCAAGGCTGGACAGACCGATTAAAATGCATTAATGACAATACAAGTCGGACATCACGCCAAAAGCCAGTTAGTTTAGATTGGTGTAATCATTTAAAACAGCCCGCCTAAAGTTAAAAAATGAACTGACCTGATTTGGCAGGCAGATTAGGGCCTTCAGAAGGAGTATAATTGTAGGCCCTCAGTAGCAATCACTCTCTCACTCTTACTCTTCTCTTGACTCTGACCTCTTGGGCTGCTGCCGCCCGTACTCGTGCCTTGGCCTCGTGGCGGATTCTCCTCTCGCTCCCCGCATTGGGTGCATAACAACCAAGGACATCCATATCAATCGTGGAGAGGGGAACGAGACCCGAGTCCAAAGTCACCCAGGGCACCCGGGCCATGAAAGAGGGCAGAGGAAATGAGGCGAAACGAAATGAGACAAAGAACAAGGTAGGGACCCGACAAGAGCAGAGAAGGGCAGCAAAAGCCACATTGATAAAGACCGAGCACCTAGTTATAAGCTGGTGCTTGGGGAAGAATTTAGATGAATATGCTGGCGTTTTGACGCTTGGGCAGTAAAATCAAACCAGCCGTGAAGACCACCAAACGCTACGTTACCGCCGACGACCGCCCGAGGGAGAAGAAGGAGAGAACCCATCGCGACGAGACGATGATGGTAGCTGAGGAGAGGAAAGGTGTGCCGCAGCAACAGCCCCAGCACCGCGCCCTGAGACCACGTGGCGACGGAGCACCCCAAAGGACAGGAGACTAAACCTCAAAACTCACAACGTTTAAGGCAACAAGCCTTGGATTGGTGAGCATGAATTCCTGGCCCCTCATAGCTTAATCTAGTTAGGTATAGGGGTGGGATAAGGATAAGGGGATTGTAAAAGTAGTTGTTTTTCCCTCGATGTGCCGTGTGTTCCCCATTCCCTGTATAAGTATAGTTATTTGTTTATGCCTGTAATTGTTTACCAGTAATTTCTCATAAGACTGTGTTTTTATTCCTGTTTTAATAAAATCTTGATTTTCTTACACCAAGCCACTTGTCTACTCGACTTGTCTGTATCGCCGCCTGCACCTAAGTCTGGTGTCTAGAACCCAGGGGCGTGGGAGCGATTCGAACCGCTCACCAACAGTCAGGGGCATAACTGACTGGGTGCACGCGCCAACCCGCCACCCCCTACAGAAAATGGCGACCGCGGCAGGACACCGGCAGCAGGGTTGCGATACAGTAGACAATGGTTTGGATGAGCAAACCATGATAGAGGAAAGGATTTCTGATTATGTGTTTAGCAAGGTGAATATCAAAAAGAAGTGGATCACCACTCTGTTAAGGGCTGGGCGTCCGGTAGATGCAGCAGCTAAGTGGACAGAGGGAAAGGAACACAAGAAGTCCTTAGAGAAGGCAGTCTGGCTGATGTGTTTCAAAAAGCAGGTCCAGCTTTTGGACAGGCTCATTGCAGCACAGGTAGCCAAGTTAAAGGAGTCAGCCCTGGAGATCCAGGATAAGGCTCTAGCAGGGGAAAAGTTATTGGTAGCATTGCAGGCCCTGAATCAGGAGAGAGTGTATTTAATGGGAGAACACAAGGCCCAGTTGGAATACCTACGGTGCCAAGTCACCGAAGCCAAGGGAAATGAGTTAAGGTTGCGGGAGAAGAACGCCCACTTGGCAAAGCAAGTTAGGGAACAGGAAGAGAAAGTGCAGGAGGTAAAGGCAGCTTACAAGCTAGCGAGCGAACGAGGGTTTGAGGAGGCAGACCACGGCCCCTGTAAAGAGCGGATAGAAAATCTGAGCCTGGCCCTCAGGAAGGCAAAATGCATGGTGTGCCTCATAAGCCCAAAGGCAGGTCAGGTGGATTTTATGGGGAACGAGGGGAGGACAGTTTCAACATCACCGGTAGTGCCCAGGGACAACCCGGTTGAGGGACAGGAGGTCTCACGACCACCACCCATAGCGCTAAGCTTCAGCGAGGTCTGGCAGCAAGGGGGGGTGGAGCCAGAGGTGGAAGCGGAGGTGGAGCAACCCCCGCCAGGACCGATGTGCCCAGCACGGCATCGGAGGCTCGGCCCACCCGTCAATGGCGACGATGAGGGACCCCTCCAAAACCAGTTCGTATTACCCTATAGGACCCTGTGCACCATGAAGCCCAAAGAGGGTTATAACCTCGAGCTTATGGTCAGTAACACCCCACAGGAGTTCCAGGCATTTGTGCAGGCCCACCTAGCCACATTTGCCACAGACAAACACGACTGTGGGAGGGTCAAAGGGTTTGAGGTCAGCGTAGACGGGGACACCATGGCCCAACCACAGAAACAGTATAACTTCCCTAGGGAAGCAGAGCCAGACATGGAAGCAGCCATGTCCTCGTTAGTACAGCAGGGAGTTCTGAGACCGATAGCCACCCACGTGAGTTCTCCATTGTGGCCGGTTAGAAAGCTGGACAATTCCTGGAGGGCCACGGTGGACTATCGGTTGCTCATTAGTAACATCCCAGCCTGCGCACCGACAGTAGCAGCAGTTGCCGACCTGATAGGAAGTATTCCAGCATCCGCGACCACTTTCACGGTGCTAGATATTTCCAACGGGTTTTGGTCCATCCCTTTAAGGAGGGAGGATCAGTACAAGTTTGCCTTTACGTTTAAAGGGCAACAGTACATGTGGAACTGCTTGCCTCAGGGCTTCCACAACAGCCCCATCATTTTCCATCAGTGCATGGCGAACAGTTTAAAGGAGTTCAGCCAGCCCAGACAGTTGGTACAACATGTGGATGACCTGCTTCTCTTCACCAATTCAAGAGAGGAGCATGGCCCACTATTGGCCGAACTGCTGGAGCTACTTTGGCAGAAGGGTTTTAAGGTAAACCCCAAGAAAGCGCAGATCGGCCAGCAGGAGGTGAAATTCCTAGGCCTGACCATGCGCGCCGGAGAAAGGGCCATAGATAAGGCTAGGAGTGAAGTGGTACAAGAGCTACCAGTCCCCAACACAGTGACGGGTATGAGGTCATTTCTAGGGCTAACCGGGTACTGCAGAGACTTTATTGAGGACTATGCAGCCACAGCGGCCCCTCTGCTCCAACTCCTACACAAGGGAGTGGAGTGGCTTTGGGATGAGGGCCGCCAGGCAGCATTTGTCAGGCTCAAGAAAGACTTGCAGACCGCAACAGCTCTAGGGGTTATAGATGGGGGGAAAGAGTTTTTCCTGGAGGTAGCAGCCAGTGGGGACAGCCTGAGTGCTGTGCTGCTCCAAGAGCGGCACGGCAGGCTGAGGCCAGTGGTCTACTCCTCCAGGATACTCACGGATGTGGAGAGGAGCTACTCCAACTGTGAGTGGCACCTCTTGGCCACACATTGGGCTGTGAAAAGATCGTTGATCTTCACAGGCACCTCTCCCATCACCCTCCTCACCCATCACACACCCACCCAGATGCTTTTGGATGGGAGGATCAAGGATGGAACAGTGAGCAGTGCCCGCATTGCCCGCTGGACCTTGCTCCTCTCACAGATGGATCTTAAGGTGAAGGGTCTCTGTGAGCCAAAGCTCGCAGCCAACCTGGTATATCCTGGAACAGCCCACCGGTGTTCCATAGAAGGGGTTTGGGAAGTGAACATAGGTTTATGGGCCAGGATACATCCCACAGGCCGCGAGATCTATGTAGACGGTTCCTGCTGGCGAACGTCTCATGGGGTGTGGAGTTTACGACCCAGCGGCAAACATTGCCCTGACGATTAAGCTCCCCAGCACCATGAGCACGCAGCAGGCTGAACTGTCTGCGGTCATGTACGTCGTTACACACCCCGAAATCTTTCCCACCCCCTACACGATTTGCTCGGACAGCATGTTCACGTGCAATTCGTGTACGGAATACCTGACCATCTGGTCCCGTCGCGGATACACGTCCGCCGACGGGAGACCCCTCACAGTAAAACCCCTGCTGGAAAAGATCTTGGCAGCAGTGGGGGAGGAAGGGGAGGTTTTCATCCACAAGGTGAAGGCCCATTCCTCCACAGAACCCCGCGGCCAAGGCAGCCAGCAGGCTGACTTGCTCGCCAAGGAGGGTGCCCGCACAGGCACTTTCTGGGACCCATTTGGGTCCAGACCCATGGTGGCGGTCAGAGGTAGGGACGGGACCCAAGGGAGTGTAGGGGTAGCATTAGCCCCGGACCTTAAGATGGTCCAAGCCCAAGACCCCGTCCTCAAAGCAGTCCTCAGTGCAGTAACTGAGGGAAAAAGTGTAGAGGGTCCGTACGGCACAGCAACCCTCTCCATAAAAGAGGGCATGCTGTTCCGGGGGGAACAGTGGGTTGTGCCGCAGCAGCACTGGAGGAAATTCCTTCAACTGGCCCATGAGGGTCCAGGAGCGGGACACCCCGGGCCTGAGACCACCTGGCAGCGGGTGGAACAGGCGGGATGGTGGCCCGGACTCAGGGACGATGTCCACGAGTTCTGTGCAGGCTGTCTTGTGTGCACTGCTAATAACCCTGACCCCCACAAAAGGAAGGTACCTATGGGACACGTCAGGAGGGTAGAGGGACCATGGCAGTCGATACAAGTCGACTACATCGGGCCCCTGCCCACCGCCCAGGGAGGCTATAAGTACTATAGCAAAATACTGCAGATGTTGGAAATCCAAAATAACAACAGAAAATGCTGGAAAAACTCAGCAGGTCAGGCAACATCCGTGGAGAGAAATTTGAGTTGACGTTTCGGGTTGAACCCTTCTTCAAAACTGGCTATAAGTACTGCCTAGTCCTGGTGGACGTGTTCACCAAATGGGTAGAGTCCTTCCCCTGTAGAACAGCCATAGCTCTGGGTACTGCCAGGATCCTGGTCCAGGAAGTGATCTCGCGGTGGGGACTACCACAGTATGTGGAGTCCGACCAAGGGAGCCACTTCACCGGACAGGTGATGCAGAATACCCTTATGCTGCTGGGCATCGAGGGGAAGTGGCACGTGGCCCACAACCCACAGTCATCAGGGATTGTGGAAAGAGTGAATAGGACCCTAAAAGAAAGATTGAGGAAGGAGATGGTGGACTTGCCCCGTAAATGGGGATCCGGGCCAGCCAGTCTAAAAACACGGAGTACTCCCCGTACAAGCTGATGACTGGCAGGGTTATGCGGACCCCCACCCATGTACTAGCCCCAGTGCTCACGGAGGGTCAGCTCAGAGAGGTAAACCGGGACAGGTTCGCCCGAAACCTTTTTGAGCACCTGAAGCAGGTCCACGAGCAGACGGCTGGGAACATGGGAAAGCAGCATCAGAGTAACCGATTGCTGCTTGAACCCCGAAAGCACCACGAGTGGGAAGTAGGAGATCAGGTCATGGTGAGGAACTATGCCCGAGTAGGGAGTTTGGAACCATTATACATGGGGCCCTACAGCATTGTAGATAAAGCCAGCCCCATGGTATATGCCATTAAGATGCCTCGGCGCACAAAATGGTTTCACATTTACAAGTGCAAACTGTTTAAACCTGAAAGGGGAAAACAGCCAGTTGGGGAAAGGTCTGAGGATAGAGATCCTCAGCCTGCAGGTGGAGCGAGTTCATAGACTGCACAGGCAGGCGCTGTGGCTTGCTTAAAGGGAGGGGCCATCCCGTCCACTGATTGGGACACTCCCCCGCTCTTCTGGGATCCAGATGAGGAGGGACCCGAGAGCAAAAACCCCGCCCCTAACCCAGGTGTAGAGGAGGAGGGACCCGAGGGCAAAAACCCCGCCCTGGACCCAGCCATGGGACCTGGGGGCGGAGACTCTCAGCTTGCAGCAACAGGCTGCGAAGAGTTACCTGCCCCTAGCCCAGGTTCGGGGAAGGTCAAGCCTGAGGGAGCAGCGGTTCGGGTTTGTTGTGTCCGTGTATAATAAGACACAAACTGCAGGAGAACAGTACACATGTGTTTACTCAACGTGGCTCACACTGGAACTGATCTGTTCAGATTACTATTCAGTGCTATATACAGGTGTGGTCACTGCCGGTACTGCAGTATACATGAGCTGTAAAAGATAGTTCCCCCCTTAAAGGTATATACATTACAATTCCTCGCCTTTTAGATTAACAGTACCATAACACTCATTTAACAATTAACACTTTTAACATGCAACATTAAGTGAAAATAGTCCATTTATAAATTCAGTCTTCGGGGCGGCTTCCTGATCCTTTCTGGATAGCGCCTTTCCTGAGTGTCTTGCTCTTGGTGCGGAGGCAATTCTGGCCCCCTGTCGTCGGTTGGTTCATCAGCTTCCGATGCTACTGTTTCTGGGGTAGATGCGACCTGTACGTCGGGTTCATCACCAGGTACATATGGGCGAGGCATGGGGTTGACTTGTTCCTGTGACTCTAGGATCTGGTCAGCATGGCGTCTCACGATGCTCTCCCCAACGTCCACTGTGTACGTTAGTGGGCCCTGCCGTGTGCATATCGTTCCTGGCTGTCATTTTTCTGTTCGGTAGTCGCGGGCCAAGACTGGTTGCCCTACATTGAAGCTCCTTGTTGGCTTCTCATGGATGTCCTGGAATTGCTTACTCTCAACATCTCTTCGTACGTTTGGTCTGAGCAAATCCAGGCAAGATCTTAACCTTCGGTTAAAGAACATCATGGCTGGGGCCTGGTTGGTGACTGCATGTGTCGCATTCCAGTAGGCAAACAGGAAATTGTCCACCTTGTGCTGCAGCGGAATGTTGTCATTGTACATAGCCTTTATTGCCTTCTTAAAGGTTTGTACGAACCTCTCAGCCAATCCATTTGTGGCTGGATGATACGGGGCGGATGTGTAATGCCTTACCCCATTCTTTTTCAAGAACCTCCGGAACTCTTTGGACACAAACTGTGGTCTGTTGTCGGAGCAAATTTGTTCTGGCAAGCCATTCCTGGCAAAAATGGTCCGTAGGACTGCAATAGTTTTCTCCGTGGTGGTGGAGGACATTTTGATGACCTCAGGCCATTTTGAGTGCGCATCCATGGCTAGTAAAAACATTGAGTCCATGAATGGACCAACAAAATCAATATGCACCCGTTGCCATGGAGATGAGGGCCACTCCCATGGGTGTAGAGGGGCCTGTGGTGGTGCATTTTGGACTTTCTGGCATCCTGAGCAGCTCTTGGTCAGGTCCTCAATTTGTTTATCGATTCCCGGCCACCACACATAAGCCCTGGCTAGGCTTTTCATTTTTACCCCTCCCAGATGACCCTCATGAAGCTCATTGAGCACTCTATCCCTTAACTTGGGTGGAATTACCACTCGGGATCCACACATCAAGGTCCCCTGGCATACTGACAGCTGTTCTCTCCTTGGCGAGAATGCTGGCAACAGTGAGTCGCCATGTGCTGGCCATCCCTTCACCGTCAAATCATATACCCGAGACAGTGTCGGGTCATTTCGGGTTTCCTTTTCGATACAAGCGTTAGTTACCGGTAGGTATTCAACTATAGTCGAATGGAATATTTCGACAGGATCCACTGCTGGTGCTTCCTCCGCAGTAGGCAGTGGCAGGCATGATAGCCCATCAGCATTTCCATGCTGTTTTGTGCCCTTATATTCAATCTCATAGTAGTGCGCCCCTAGAAAAAGTGACCATCTTTGTAGTCGTTGCGCAGTCATCACCGGAACGCCCTTCTTCGGATTAAAAATGGAGACAAGAGGCTGGTGATCAGTCAGCAAGGTGAATTTCTGCCCGTGCAGATAGTGATTTAACTTTTTCACTCCCCACACTAGGCTGAGGGCCTCCCTGTCAATCTGGGCGTAGTTACGCTCGGCTGAGGTTAGTGATCGTGACACAAAGGCTATTGGCCTCTCTGAGCCGTCCGAGAATTTGTGCGACAGCACCGCTCCAATGCCGTAGGGTGACGCATCACATGCCAACCGAATTGGTAATGCTGGGTTGTAATGGGCCCAATACCTCTTTCGATGTGATTAGTGTTTTGCTCTTCTGGAAAGCTCGTCTACATTTGTCACTCCATTTCCATGGCACCCCAGTTTGCAGTAGGGTGTTCAGTGGGTTTAGTATTGTAGACAAATTTGGCAAGAACTTATGGTAGTAGTTCACCAGCCCGAGGAACGACGTCAGTTGTGACACATTTTCCGGTGCTGGAGCCTTGACTACTGCCTCAATCTTCTCTGGGGACTTATGTAACCCCTCTTTATCGATAACGTGGCCACAATACGAGATCTGTTTTCTAAAAAACTCGCATTTGGGGCGGTTAGCTCGGAGCCCATATTCCTGCAATCTAGTGAGCACCTGCTCCAGGTTGGCAAGGTGATCACTGTCATTTTCGCCCGTGACCAGGATGTTGTCCAAATAACACTGGGTCCCTGGGATCCCTTGCAGGACTTGTTCCATTGCCCTCTGCCAAATAGCTGGAGCTGATGCTACCCCGAATACCAGCCGGTTGTATTGGTAGAGACCTTTATGGGTGTTGATTGTGAGGTATTTTTTTGATGCTTCTTCTACCTCCATTTGCAGATATGCCTGGGCCAGATCAATCTTAGTGAAGCGTTTCCCTCCAGATAGCGAGGCGAAAATATCTTCAATCCGCGGAAGTGGATATTGTACGGTGTGAAGGATCGGGTTCACTGTTACCTTAAAGTCCCCACAGATGCGAACCTTCCTTGGTTCCCCAGGCGTGCTGCTCAACGACTTTTTCATCACAGGGACGATGGGTGTAGCCCACTCGCTCCAGTCTACCTTGAACAGTACACCTGAACATTCCAGACTCTCCAGCTCTGCTTCGACGGATGGGCGGATCGCATAAGGTATCGGTCTGGCCATAAAAAATTTTGGGCTTGCGTTTTCTTCAATTTTAATCATCGCTGTCATGCCTTTTAGTGTTCCGAGTCCTTGCTGGAACACTTCTTTCGCGTCAGTTAAGATCTTTGACAGTCGCCCAGGTGTGACGTCGTCATCCTTTTTGTCAGCCACAGTCAGTGCCTGTATGGAATGCCAATCCAGTTGTATTTTCCGGATCCATTCATGTCCCAGTAATGGTGGTCCTCCATCTTGCAATACATACAGGTCTAGTTTTGGTGATTCCTTACCGTTATATATAACGGTTACCCTTATTTTTCCTTTGGGGTAGACTTTTTGCCCCGTGTACGTCTTCAAAATAATTTTTGTGTCTCTCAAGGGTATGTGTGAGAATAGCCGCTCGTAGTCCCGTCGGTTTATGACTGTTAGGGCTGATCCTGTGTCCAATTCCATCTTTATCTGGACTCCTGCTATCTTGAGAGTGACCCAAATGGTTTGGTGATCCTCTGTTGTGATCACATTATGTAGTTTCAGACAACTCACTTCCCTGCTTTCGGAGTCGTTATCACTCTTTTGTTCGTCTGAACTATTCTCCGTCATCTTATGTACCTTCTTGTACTTTCCTTTGCTAGGTTTCTTATTGCTGGTTTTCTTTCCTGACCTGCAGACTCGTGCTATGTGTCCTACTTTTCCACACTGTCTGCACACTTTGTCTTTGAACCAGCAATCATTCTGGTCGTGTGTTGTTCTGCCGCAGCGATAGCACTTCTCTGTTCTATATGACATTTCGTTAGTGCCATATTCTTGTGGTCTCTGTTGTATCTCTGCAGCGCCCCGTGCTGCTGCTTCATATGATACCGCAATGCTGAAAGCCTTTTCCAGCGTAAGGTCCTTTTCAGATAAAAGCCATTTCTGGGTTCCTTCACTTTGAAGCCCACACACAAACTTGTCCCGTAAGGTATCTGCCAGTCCCGCTCCAAACTGGCAGTGTTTCGATAGTTTGCGCAGTTCTGTTAAATAATCAGCATTGCTTTCATCCTTATGCTGGTTCCGTTTGTGAAACTTGAATCTTTCTCCTATCAGCAGCGGTGTGGGGTTTAAATGTTCCTGTAGTATCGTTACTATGTCTTCAAAACTCTTTTCCATTGGCTTCGTTGGGGTTACTAGATTTCGTAATAAACCATACGTCTTTGCACCCATTAAATTTAACAATACCGACGCTTTCTTGTCATCTGACACCTCATTTGCCTTGCAGTATACCTCTATTCGTTCGACATATGTAGTCCAATGACTTCATTGTCAAATGCGGTGATACTGCCACTCTTCGGCATTTTGGGTGTGGTTTAAAATGGCGTCTCCCAATGGCTTAAAATGGCATCTCCCGCGCTTTCCTTCCTCCCCCGCTGCTGCCAACGCCGCTCCCGGCGGTTCTCGTGGCAATGGCGGCGCCCTGTAGGTTTCGCACGCTTTTTCTCACTCTCTTCAATGCTGCTCGGCCCCTGAACACCGGCTGCGCCCTGTGCGCTCTGCCCTCTCTCTCTCTCCCCCGTCGACGCTGCTCGGCCCTTTGCTGTGCCGCTCGGTCGGGCTCTAGCCCGCCGCTGTCCGGGAAGGGTCTGCGAACAACCTGTTGCCAGCCCATTTCGCTGGACCACCTCGACTGGAAAGCCAAGCCTGGCTCTCGACAGCCTCCCCCGCAATTCTCGAGTCTCTGCTGGATGACTGGGGGGTTGCCCGTGGTCGACGCCCGAGTCTCTGGCCTTGACCTCCAATCCACTGAGCTCCAGGAACGAATCCCCGGGAGGTGATGCAGAGTTGCAGATAGGTTCGAACTTGCCTTGTCGCCAATGTTGTGTCCGTGTATAATAAGACACAGACTGCAGGAGAATGGTACAACAGGTGTTTACTCAACGTGGCTCACACTGGAACTGATCTGTACAGATTACTACTCAGTGCTATATACAGGTGTGGTCACTGCCGGTACTGCAGTATACATGAGCTGTAAAAGATAGTTCCCCCCTTAAAGGTATATACATTACAGGGTTAAAGGCCCATCGGCCAAGAAAGCCCCACCCGCCAAGGCCCCTAGAAGGTCCCCACGGACGCCCCAGCCTAGAAAGCCATGGTCACCAGCTCCCCAGTTACCAAGGGCCGCCCCTCGAGTCAGGGGGAGGTCCGAGGACAGAGGTCCCCAGCCAGCAGCCACGGGCGGCGAGGGACCAACAGTGCAGGACGGTGCGGCCACGCCGGAGGAAGCGGTATGCCGCAGTCCAACCAGGAATTAGCCTGGATGCCCGGAGACGGGCGGCAGATGTATATAGTTTAGGTAATGTAAGTGTACATTTTAAGCTTAGGTATTTAGCTTAAGTTTGGATGTTTTAGCTTAAGTTAAGCAAGGTGATGGGTAGTTTTTAATTAAGTAGTAATCTGCTAAGAGTGTGTGTATTTGAGTCGAGGCCGCAAGGCCCGACTATGCTTCACCCAAGCCAGAGAATCTCTTGGGGACCTGGCTGCATGTTTTTGTATCTGTTGCAGAAAGACTTTCAGGATGAAGGGGATCATAATCCTACTCACCCTGATGGGACTGAGCCTAGGAAAGAGGAGTGACATGGAAGACTCCCACATCTACGGGTGCTCTGAAGATAGAGCGCCGATAGCAACCGACGGAAGTGGCGAACGGGATGCAGAGGAGACCGCCGTCTATGTCCACGAGGGAAGGTGGCCAGGGTGGCTGGGGTCCAATTCGTCTCAGTACTCCAGCCAGACCGGGTTTACGTATGGGGAGGCCTCCCTCCTGTGCCCCAGGGTACGGGTTGTTACCACAGGTTCAGCGTCACCGTAGGGAAGCGTGTATGTTTAACGTGCAAGGGACATATTCCTCTGGATAGGTGGTGGTGGCTCAGAAAGCTGAGCAAAGATATGAGGGACCCCGCAGTCGAGTGGGAACGGTTGGGGAACAATACCCACCGGACGATTACAGGGACTCACGGGGGATTAAGTGTGTGTTGGGACAAGTGGTGGGAATCGGATCAAGGGATTTACATCTGTATGTGGGGGTCGGAGAGGGTCTGCTCCTCAGGCATATCCATTATTTTCCACCGACAGTGGCAAGACACCAGGGAGGGGATGAAGTGGGATACCAGCCTGAAGGCGTGCACAGTCCCATTCTCCCCGATCCCAGTCAATGCCACTGAGCTTGTAACCCGCCCCCGAAAGCCCCTGCCCATGGCGCAGGCAGCGAGGTTACTCAGAGAGGGGTGCTCCACCACCACCAAGGGACCAGGGAATGGGTTGGTACTAGTGCCTACCAACCAAATGTTGTACCAGGGGGTACACTACGCGGTAGCCTCCGTGATTCTAAATCTCACCGAGGTACATTTGCCGGAGTGGTGCCCCAAAGAAACAGATCAGCTATACCAGGCCCTATTAAAGGAGATGTTCAGGAAGTTTTATGAGTTCGATTTCGCCCATGTGGACAAAACCGAACTGTACACCACACACCGCGAGTTTTTGGGTAATGCAGGGAGACAAAGAATGGGAGTATGGAATGATGTTTTTACTGCGTTTAATACTGGGTCCTCTGTCATCAACAGTTTGGATGACATAGCGCTGCAGACCCAGATAAACGGTTTAAAAACACAGTTAAGGAAGATATTAATGGACGAGAACAAGGTAGTGGGCTCGGAGTTGCATGAAGACCAGGCCATGACGGTCCATTTAAAGGAGATTATAGCGGAGTTGGAGAAGCACGCAAAGGCGGTAAATGCCCTCATAAGGGAGGACAGAAATGCTTCTGACCAGGCTGCTCAGAACGAGGTGTGTGTGCTATACGGGACATGGTTGCTGGGCGAAGGCTGCAGTAATCTGGAGGATTTTGTAGTGTATGTACCTTTAAGGGGAGAACTACTTTTTACAGCTCCTGTATACTGTAGTACCGGCAGTGACCACACCTGTATATAAACCCTGAGTAGGGATCTGTACAGTTAGTTTTAGAGTAACCCTCATCCAGTAAAGACCTGTTGATTATTCCCTGCAGTCTCTTGTCTCATTATAGAAGGAAATACAACATCAAGATACACGGATCTAACAGTGGCGATGAGGCGATTCAAACCTACCTGCAACTCTGCATCACCTCCCAGGGATTCGCTCCTGGAGAACAGTGAAAGAAGAAGGCCAAGTCCAGAAGCACGGGCGTCGACCATCCAGCGGAGATTTGAGCATCGCAGGGGAGGCTGTTGAGAGCTGGGCTTGGTTCTCCAGTCACGGTGGTCCAGCTAAACGGGCTGGCAGCAGGTACGGCGCAGACCCTTCCCGGACAGCGGCGGCTAGAGCCAACCGACGGCACAGAAAAGGCCGCGCAGCGTCGACGGGTGAAGAGAGAGGGTAGAGCGCACAGGGCGCAGCCAGTGTTCAGGGCCGAGCGGCGTCGACGGGAGGAGAGAGAGGGTAGAGCGCACAGAGCGCAGCCGGTGTTCAAGGGCCGAGCAGCGGCAAAGAGAGAGAGCGGCGCGCAGGAAAACGCGCAGAGCGCAGCCGGTGTTCAAGAGCCGAGCCACAGCGGAGAAGAAGGGAGAGCGCAGGAGACGCCATTCAGAAGGGAGAGCACGGGAGATGCCATTTTGAGCTGCAGCGGAGAAGAAGGGAGAGCGCGGGAGATGCCATTTTGAGCCAGTCTAACCACTCCCAAAAATGCCAAAGAGTGGCAGTATCACAGCGTTCGACAATGAAGTCGAAGATTGGACGACATGTGTCGAACGCATTGAAGTATACTGCAAGGCGAATGAAGTGCCAGATGACAAGAAAGCGCTGGTATTGTTGAATTCAATGGGTGCAAAAATATATGGCTTACTGCAAAACCAAGTAACCCCAGAGAAACCAGCGGAAAAGAATTTTGAAAACATAGTGTCAATCCTACGGGACCACTTAAACCCCACACCGCTGCTGATAGCAGAAAGATTTAAGTTTCACAAAAGGAACCAGCATAAAGATGAAAGTAATGCTGAGTATTTAACAGAACTGCGCAAGCTGTCGAAACACTGCCAATTTGGAATGGGACTAGCAGATACTTTAAGGGACAAGTTCGTGTGTGGGCTTCAAAGTGAAGGAACCCAGAAACGGCTTCTATCAGAAAAGGATCTTACGCTGGACAAGGCTTTCAGCATGGCAGTCTCACACGAAGCAGCAGCACGGGGCGCGGCTGAGATACAACGGAGGCCGCAAGAATATGGCACAAATGAAATGGCATACGGAACAGTGAAGTGCTATCGCTGCGGCAGAACAACACACGACCATAAGGATTGCTGGTTCAAGGACCAAGTGTGCAGACAGTGTGGAAAAGTAGGACACATAGCAAGAGTCTGCAGGTCGGAAAAGAAAACCAGGAGCAAGAAATCTCCACAGGAGAAGTATAAGAAGGTACATAAGGTGACGGAGAGTAGTTCAGACGAACAGAAAAGGGATACAGACTCCGGAAGCAAGGAGCTGGGTTGTCTGAAACTACATAATGTCATCAAAACGGAGGATCACCAAACTATCTGGGTCACGGTCAAGATAGCCGGAGTCCAAGTGGAAATGGAATTGGACACAGGATCAGCCCTAACAGTCATAAACCGAAGGGACTACAAGCGGCTATTCTCACATATACCCTTGAGAGATACAGAGATCGCCTTGAAGACGTACACGGGGCAAAAAGTCTACCCCAAAGGAAAAATAAGGGTGAACGTTATATATAACGGCAAGGAAACACCAAAAATGGACCTATATGTATTGCCAGAGGGAGGACCACCACTACTAGGACGTGAATGGACCCGGAAGATACAGCTAGAATAGCATTCCATACAAGCACTGACTGTAGATGCCAAAAAGGATGACGACGTCACACCTGGCCGACTGTCAAAAATGCTAACTGACGCACAAGAAGTGTTCCAGGAGGAACTCGGAACACTAAAAGGCATAACAGCGATGATCAAAATAGAGGAAAATGCAAGCCCAAAGTTTTTTAAGGCCAGACTTCAGTTGCGATCCGCCCAGCCGTCGAAGCAGAGCTGGAAGGTTTGGAACGTTCAGGAGTACTGTCCAAAGTGGACTGGAGCGAGTGGGCTACACCCATCGTTTAGTAATGAAGAGGTCATTGAGTAATACGCCTGGGGAACCAAAGAAGGATTGCATCTGTGGGGACTTTAAGGTGACAGTGAACCCAGTCCTTCACACGGTACAATATCCACTTCCGCGGATTGAAGATATTTTCGCCTCGCTATCTGGAGGGAAACGCTTCACTAAGATTCATCTGGCCCAGGCGTACCTGCAAATGGAGGTAGAAGAAGCCTCAAAACAGTACCTCATGATCAACACTCATAAAGGTCTCTACCAATACAATCGGCTGGTGTTCGGGGTAGCATCAGCTCCGGCTATTTGGCAAAGGGCAATGGATCAAGTCCTGCAAGGGATTCCAGGGACCCAGTGTTATTTGGATGACATCCTGGTCACGGGCAAAAATGACAGTGATCACCTCGCCAACCTGGAGCAGGTGCTCACTAGATTGAAGGAATATGGGCTCCGAGCTAATCGCCACAAATGCGAGTTTTTCCAGAAGCAGATCTCGTATTGTGGCCACGTTATTGATGAAGAGGGGTTACATAAGTCCCCTGAAAAGATTGAGGCAGTCGTCAAGGCTCCAGCACCGGAAAATGTGTCACAACTGAAGTCGTTCCTCGGGCTGGTGAACTACTACCATAAGTTCTTGCCAAATTTGTCTACCAAACTACACCCACTGAACACCCTACTGCAAACAGGGGTACCATGGAAGTGGAATGACGAATGTAAACGAGCTTTCCAGAAGAGCAAAGAATTGATCACATCAAAAGAGGTGTTGGCTGATTTCAACCCAGCACTACCAATTCGGTTGGCGTGTGATGCATCACCCTATGGCATTGGAGTGGTGCTGTCGCACAAATTCTCAGACGGCTCAGAGAGGCCAATAGCCTTTGCGTCACGATCACTAACCTCAGCCGAGCGTAACTACGCCCAGATTGAGAGGGAGGCCCTCAGCCTAGTGTGGGGAGTGAAAAAGTTCAACCACTATCTGCACGGGCAGAAGTTCACCTTGCTGACTGACCACCAACCACTTGTCTCCATCTTTAATCCAAAGAAGGGCGTTCCGGTGATGACTGCGCAACGGCTACAAAGATGGTTCCTTTTTCTAGGGGTGAACCAATATGAAATCGAGTATAAAGGCAAAAAACAGCATGGAAACGCTGATGGGCTATCACACCTGCCACTGCCTACTGCGGAGGAAGCACCAGCAGTGGACCCTGTCGAAATATTTCATTCGACTATAATTGAACGCTTGCCTGTAACTAACGCTGAGATAGAGAAGGAGACCCGAAATGACCCGACACTGTCTCGGGTATATGACTTGACGGTGAAGGGATGGCCAACACATGGCAACTCACTGCACAGCATTCTCATCCAGAAGAGAACAGCTGTCAGTATGCCAGGGGACCTTGATGTGTGGATCCCGAGTGGTAATTCCACCCAAGTTAAGGGAGAGAGTGCTCAATGAGCTTCACGAAGGCCATCTGGGAGGGGTAAAAATGAAAAGCCTTGCTAGGGCTTATGTGTGGTGGCCGGGGATCGATCAGCAAATCGAGGACCTGACAAAGAGCTGCTCAGGATGCCAGAAGGTCCAAAATGCACCACCACATGCCCCTCTACACCCATGGGAGTGGCCCTCATCTCCATGGCAACGGGTGCATATTGATTTTGCTGGTCCATTCATGGACTCAATGTTTTTAATAGCCGTGGATGCGCACTCGAAATGGCCTGAGGTGATCAAAATGTCCTCCACCACCACGGAGAAAACTATTGCAGTCCTACGGACCATATTTGCCAGGAACGGCTTGCCAGAGCATATTTGCTCTGATAACAGACCACAGTTTGTGTCCGAGGAGTTTCGAAGATTTATGAAGAGGAATGGGGTAAAGCATTACACATCCGCCCCATATCATCCAGCCACAAATGGATTGGCTGAGAGGTTCGTACAAACCTTTAAGAAAGCAGTAAGGGCCATGTGCGATGATGACATTCCACTGCAGCACAAGCTGGACAATTTCCTGTTAGCCTACAGAAATGCGACACATGCAGTCACCAACCAGACCCCGGCCATGATGTTCTTTAACCGAAGGTTGAGATCTCATATGGATCTGCTCAGACCAAATGTACGAAGAGATGTTGAGAATAAGCAATTCCAGCACATCAATGAGAAGCCGACAAGGAGCTTCAATGTAGGGCAACCAGTCTTGGCCCGCGACTACCGAACAGAGAAATGGCAACCAGGAACGATATGCACACGGCAGGGGCCGCTAATGTACACAGTGGATGTTGGGGAGAACATTGTGAGACGCCATGTTGACCAGATCCTAGAGTCACAGGAACGAGTCAACCCCATGTCTCGCACATACGTACCTGGTGATGAACCCGACATACCGGTAGCATCTACCCCAGAAACAGTAGCATCGGAAGCTGATGAACCAACCGATGACAGGGGGCCAGAATCGCCTCCGCACCAAGAGCAAGACATTCAGGAAAGGCGCTATCCAGAAAGGATCAGGAAGCCTCCCCAAAGACTGAATTTTTAAATAGACTATTTTCAGTTAATGTTGCATGTTAAAAGTGTTAATTGTAATTAGTTGATATTTAATTGTTAAATGAATGTTATGGTACTGTTAATCTAAAAGGGGAGGAATTGTAGTGTATGTACCTTTAAGGGGAGAACTACTTTATACAGCTCCTGTATACTGTAGTACCGGCAGTGACCACACCTGTATATAAACCCTGAGTAGGGATCTGTACGGTTAGTTTTAGAGTAACCCTCATCCAGTAAACACCTGTTGATTATTCCCTGCAATCTCTTGTCTTATTATAGAAGGAAATACAACATCAAGATACACGGATCTAACAGATTTAAAACAGGGTTTAATCCCCTCCTGGATCAGCAACAAACACCTTGCCGCCCTCCATCCATTTGAGAATGCATTAAGCCCGTGCCAACTCCGGCTAGCTTCCGAAGCCTACCCAGTCCCAGTGGATTGTGGGCGGTCCAACCACACGATCATGGGAGTAGTAGTCAGGATTCCGGTCATGGGTCGGACAGCCCGACCCGCACTGGTATACAGGGTTGAGAATATTGGAGTCATTCAAGGGGGTGCGCACATTCGTTTCACAGTGGTCCCGCCTTACGTCATAAAGTGGGAGCACGCTATGACAGGTACTGACCTCTCAGGGTGCCGGGGCCGGGGAGCACACATAATCCTGTGTCCCCAGCACTTGAATGCCTATTCAAAACTGCAGTGTGGGTTCAGAGCTGTTGGCGCGAAACCTATAAATTGTACCATGGAGGCAATGGCACAAGGCCATGTTCCCCCGCAGGTAGCATATATAGGTGAGACATATTGTGTCACCACAGGTGCATCCCACTACCAGCATGGACAGCATAGCTGGTGTCCGGTAAGTGACAGCAGTTTCTGCTTTAAACCCGAGGCAGAAGTTCAAGTGGTCCAGGAGTGAATTGTCCCCATTCCTGAACCCTCCACTGTTCACCTCACTGTAAAGGAGAATTTTACCAATCTGCAGAAGTACGTAGCGCATCTCAGCTACGAAATTCCCCCTCTCCCAGGACACCTTACCAAAATACTCAAAGCCGTTATAGTTTCACAGAAACACTTTTACACTCTAGAGCAGAAAACAGTAGAGATCGGGACTAAGATATTGGATATTGTGATTCCACCCTGGTGGGACATTTTCAATAACATAGAGGTCCCTTCGTGGATCAGACTGGCTTCCCACATTCTCATGGTTTGCCAGTTAGGGATAGTGTTGTATCTAGTCTGCATTCAATGTAAGGGAAAAGGTCAGATGCTAGAATTCCGAAACCAGAGGATCTGGAAGGAACATTATGTGAAGGTGGAGGGAGATACGCCTGTTTGAGTTTTTTTGTATTTTGATTGAAGATTGTTGATTTTTTGTGCGTTTGTTGTTTTTAATAAAGATTTTGTGACGCGTTGTTAATAAAGATGTATGTGTACCAAGTGGTGCAGGGGTGTTGGACCCCTCCATTCTTGGATGTGTGTAAAAGACTGTAATTATTCTACGTATACTTATGTACACTACATTTCTGTGGAATGGGAAGTGCATGTGTCGTGGGTGTATTAGATAGGTAATTACAGGGGAAGGTTGACTATGGAGGGTCAGAAATTTTGCTCACCTTGTGAAATAAAGAGTAGATTGCCTTTCAAAAGCTAGGCTTTATTAACCTTAAAAAACCAGCAAGTACATGTTGAGCACCCAGTCTCAACCACTGTAGAAAACTGAATTTAAGATGGCCACCACAGGTCACATGGAACCAACTAACCAATAAGTTTACAGCATATATCTCAAGGCAGGAAAACAGGCAACCAATTACAATGCTTCTTATAAAACAAGAATAATCACCACATTCACCCCTCCTTTTAAAATATACTTCAACCTAGGTAGCCTTTACAGTTTACAATTAGTTATTTATGACTGGAGCAATACATGTATAATGCCTTCAACAATTTTAAAATTTTACTATTAATTTATTAATTATTTTAAAAGTCCATTTTTAATCGGTCGACCAGATATCTTGTTCGTGTCGACCTTCTTAGCCTTGATGGAGTTCCTTGCCCTCCCACACCAGGAGACACAGAAATATCTTCTGCAGGGAGGCTATCAATATCCCGATTATCAACGGTTTCCGGATTGGAAGTCCCATTAGAAGGTAGACTGGGAGGGTCATGAACATCCATCGGGGGCAGACTAAGAGAATTGTAAGTATCTGCAATAGGATTGGAAATGTTCGTAGTATCTGTGACGACATCAACATTATCTGAATTATGGCTATTGTTAATGTCCTCAGGAGAGGGCTGGCCACCACAAGGAGCTAAGTCTTTAACTGAAACCGTACTTTCTTTCCCATCTTGGAATCGAATGTGAGCATATTGGGAATTTGCCTCCAATAGCTCCACCTCCTCCACTAAAGGATTATACTTTGACAGTCTAACATGGCGTCGGAGCAGCACAGGTCCCTGCATAGTAAGCCATGAAGGTACCGAATATCCCGTAGTGGATCTCCGCGGATAGTTGAAGAGCCTTTCATGGGGGGTCACATTAGTAGCCGTTGAAAGCAATGATCTAATGGAATGCAGGGCATCAGGCAGTACCATTTCCCACTGTGTATTCTTAAGGTTCTGGGATGTCAAAGCCAACATAACTGCCTTCCAGATCACCCCATTGTATCGTTCGCACTGTCCATTACCCTGGGGATTATACGGGGTAGTTCTGCTAGTAGAAATTCCCCGACTCTGGAGGTATTCCTTCAACTGGGAAGACATAAAAGAACTTCCCTGATCCGAATGGATATACGCAGGCATCCCAAAGATGACAAAAAGTTGAGTCAGACATTTAATAACTGTAGCAGCTGATACATCTGCACAAGGAAAAGCAAAAGGGAACCTTGAATCAATTGAAATGAAGAGTAGATTGCCTTTCAAAAGCTAGGCTTTATTAACCTTAAAAAACCAGCAAGTACATGTTGAGCACCCAGTCTCAACCACTGTAGAAAACTGAATTTAAGATGGCCACCACAGGTCACATGGAACCAACTAACCAATAAGTTTACAGCATATATCTCAAGGCAGGAAAACAGGCAACCAATTACAATGCTTCTTATAAAACAAGAATAATCACCACACCTTGTAAGGATGATACTTCAAGCAAGTTTTAGTATCACAGGGGGGAGTGTAAGATTCGCAAAATTCCCACATTCCCTCAAGGTTATTAATAAAAGGGACCCTGCATGGACAATTTAAAAAGGGTACCCAAAAGATGGCGTCCGCACCTCGTGACCAAAAGCCTGTAAGATTTTAAAAGCTTGGACTCTGTAGCACAGAGCAGGCAGTTTAGGGAAATCGAAACTTAAAATGCATTTCTGTGAAAAGGACTTTGTGTTTGAAAAACCAGACAGTTAAGCAAACACTGAATATGCATTTCATCAGATTGGAACAGATCAACCCAGTTAGGACTAAGCATAAAGCCATTAGTTTGTCCGCATAAATAATCGGAAACAGCTTAAGGAAGCCACCAAGGCTGGACAGGCTGATTAAAATGCATTAATGACAATACAACTCGGACATCAGGCCATCAGGTGCGATAAACGGCCATCTAAAGCCAGTTAGTTTAGATTGGTATAATCATTTAAAACAGCCCGCCAAAAGTTAAACAATGGACTGACCTGATTTGGCAGGCAGATTAGGGCCTTTGGAAGCAGTATAATTGTAGGCCCTCAGTAGCAATCACTCTCTCACTCTTACTCTTCTCTTGACTCTGACCTCTTGGGCTGCTGCCGCCCGCACTCGTGCCTTGGCCTCGTGGCGGGTTCTCTTCTCGCTCCCCGCATTGGGTGCATAACAGCCAAGGACATCCATACCAATCGCGGAGAGGGGAATGAGACCCGAGTCCAAAGTCACCCAGGGCACCCAGGCCATGAAAGAGGGCAGAAGAAATGAGGCAAAACGAAACGAGACAAAGAACAAGGTAGAGACCCGACAAGAGCAGAGAAGGACAGCAATTGATAAAGACCGAGCACCTAGTCATTATAAGTAGGTGCTTGGGGAAGAATTTAGACGAATATGCTGGCGTTTTGACGCTTGGGTAGTAAAATCAAACCAGCCGTGAAGACCGCCAAACGTGACATTACCGCCGACGACCGCCCGAGGGAGAAGAAGGAGAGAACCCATCATGACGAGGCGACGATGGTAGCTGAGGAGAGAAAAGGCGTGCCGGAGCAACAGCTCCAGCACCACGCTCTGAGACCACGTGGCGACGGAGCGCCCCAAAGGACAGGAGACTAAACCTCAAAACTCGCAATGTTTAAGGCAACAAGCCTTGGATTGGTGAGCATGAATTCCTGGCCCCTCATAGCTTAATCTAGTTAGGTATAGGGGGTGGGATAAGGATAAGGGGATTGTTAAAGTAGTTGTTTTTCCCTCAATGTGCCGTGTGTTCCCCATTCCTTGTATAAGTATAGTTATTTGTTTATGCCTGTAATTGTTTACCAGTAATTTCTCATAAGACTGTGTTTTTATTCCTGTTTTAATAAAATCTTGATTTTCTTACACCAAGCCACTTGTCTACTCGATTTGTCTGTATCACCGCCTGCACCTAAGTCCGGTGTCTAGAACCCAGGGGCGTGGGAGCAATTCAAACCGCTCACCAACAGTCAAGGGCATAACTGACTGGGCGCACGCGCCAACCCGCCACCCCCTACAGAACTGATAGGGTAGCTAGAGAGAAACATTTCCGCTGGTTGGGAAGTCTAGGACTAGGGGGCAAAGTCTAAAAATTAGAGTCAGACCTTTCAGGAGTGAAATTAGGAAACACTTCTACATGCAAAGGGTGGTAGAAGTTTGGAACTTTCTTCCGCAAACGGCAATTGATTTTTGTTAACCAAAGGTATTAAGAGATATGGGGCAAAGGCGTGTATATGGAGTTAGGTCACAGATCAGCCATGATCTCATTGAATGGCGGAACAGGCCCAGGGCTAAGGTTTACTCCTGTTCCTATGTTCTCATTATTAGAGAATTATGTAGCAATTCAAATGAACGCATTTCCCCCTTAAATTGGCACTTTGCAAAATATGCAGTCTCCTCTTTATGTTACAGCCATAAATGTAGTTTATGTATACTCATTTCAAATCCAAAAGCAAATAATGCAAATTAACTTAATACAAATTATTCATAAATCTTAAACCCATATCAGCCCAGTCCAAATGAGAAATTGATTCATTTCAATGTAATCCAAGTGATACCAGCGCAAACAAGTACAGTACAATGCAAATCAAGTTTTACTTCAGAATAGTGGGGTAGCTTTTTTAAATTAAGCATGCTTCAAGAAAGATTAAACATGCATGAGTGCTACACTACCTATTTGTATGATTAGAATTGAACTTTGAATGCTTGTATTAGTGGAACTAAAGAAGCTTCCTCATTAGACAATGCGGTTGCTGCCCACACAAATAATTACTCTGTAATTACAGGATGGGGTTAATTGGAAACTTGACTTCTTCTATTTTAGTGATTTCAACAAGCAAATTAGTGCCTCAGTTATATTGTTGGCACTAGTACAATAACAGTACCCTCTTTAAAGCAGTGCCAGTAGATGACACAGTGTTATACCATCCACTTGCTCCTTATTGGGTGATATTTCCAGACATGTGGGCGTTTGTGTGCTCATTTACACATCTTGATGTTGATATGCACCATGCAGTGAAATTTGGGGCAAGTTTTGATTAAGCCACATCAGTGATAATGCAGGACTACATTTTCCAAGTAATCTCACACTAATGTGAATTCCAGAACTGATACAGTTTGGAAGAATGACAGTGAATGTACAACATGAACAATCATGTTGCACTGATGAAAGATGCTCATTAGAATTAGTGCATATGACATCGGGGGTCATTTTCAATGGAAAGTAAAATCAGGCAGGGTGTAAAATGGGTGGCCGATCTGATTGCCTTAATTTCCCCCTGGGCAGGTTAGACTAAAATTACCCCCATTATTTTTGTGGTCTTTTTAACTTTTTCTCAACAGACAAGATACATTCCAAATGTTGAGTGCCTTGGCATTAACTTTATTAAATGTGATAAATGTAATAAAATAAAGCTTAACCTTGAACAGGCATAGATTCCAGGCATCATTGTAAAGTCTCTATGAACCATTTGTATATTTCCATTAATTCCGTTGAAGCACGTGTTATTTTTGGGGAAAGTTCTTTATTTTGAGCTGGAGCCTTGCATTATAATAATGTAATCAGTTTGAGTAGAGGCTAAATGCATCATTTCGGGACTGAATTAATTCCACCAAGGCACATATGGAAAATGCCACAGTAACAGGTAACATAGCGGGGTGGATTTTCATTGCCTTTTGCCTGGCGGTGACGGCCTGAGAATGGGGTCAGTAGCCTTACTGGGGCCTGAGAATTGCAGGGGCCTCTCTGCTGCCGGAACAAAAGTAAAAATGGACCCCATAGTGTGTGTGTGTGTTCTGAGTCATCTCACACTTTGTTACACAGGGGGCAATTTTAACCTAACCTTTGGCGGGAAATGGGGTTAGTGTCAGCCACCCGTTTTACATGGTGCCCAAGGAGAATACAATCCCTAGTTCCCCATTTCCTACCCGGTGGGTTAGGTTAAAATTACCTCACATAATTTTAGAAGACATATTTATTTGCCTTGTTTTTCTAGTAAACCCCCCAAAAATCCAGTAATTGTATGCCCAAAAATAACACAAACTATTTGTAAATCATGCCCATTGTCCAATGAGCATCCTTCTAAGCATCAGTGTCCTGTGCCAAAGCTTTGTTTCTATGTTATAGTGCCATCATCTGGTAATGTGCTGTACTGTACATTAATAGTAACTATTATTTCAGTTTCAAGTTTATAATTTTTTAAGATAATGAGCTCAAACCCTACCATGGTAAGTTATGAAACTGCAACTTAAAAAAAAAAGATCTGGACATTTGTGGAATAGCACCAGCAAAATGATCATGAACGTTGCTGAATTGTAAAAACTCAACTGTCTCACTAATGTCCTTCAGGGAGGGGTCCACATGTGACTCCAGTCCACAAACTATGTGATTGACTCTTAATGCCCTCTGGGATGAGTGATAAATAATATCTTGTCAGTGTTGCCCACATCCCAAAAAAACCCGTAGATCTTTTTTGGGGTTGTTTTTTGATTTAATTTTATTTACACACACACCCTGCTGTCATTACAAACATTGCAACATCAAACCAAGAGCATTTACTTAATTTTTGTTGTGTCTGCAACCTTACAAAAACTGGAAGGTTGTGAGGTGATCTAATTGAGGTGTTTAAAATGATAAAAGGATTCGACAGAGTACATACAGAGAAGCTGATTCCTTTGGCGAGGGAATGCAGAACAAGAGTGCGTAATCTTAAAGTTATAGCCAGGCCTTTCAAGAGTGAAATCAGGAAGCACTTTTTCACACAAAAGGTAGTCGAAATCTGGAACTCCTCCCCCACCCCCACCGCCGCAAAAAAAGGCTGTGGATGCTGGGTGAATTTAAATTTTCAATTCTGAGATTGATAGATTGTTATTAGGTAAAGGTATCAAGGAATATGGCGCAAATGCATGTAAATGGGGTTTTTCATCCCATTGAAAATTGGGCTGGATCTACAAGAGAGGGATGTGATCGACTCTTTCAGGTTACCACCCAGATGGTGAGGGAGAAAATGACCCCCAGTGTGTCAGAATGCATATGGAAACTGATTACATCTGCATTAAAAAAAATGTTACCGAGAGGCAACATGTAGATGAGGAAAAGAGGCCAAGGATGGATCTTTGGGGGACTTTGGAGGTGATGGTGTGAAGGGGTGATGGGAAGAGAAGCCATTGCTCTGGCTATATAATCTATCTTCTATCAAATCAAATTCAAATTCAAATTCAAATGCTTTATTGGCATGAAAGTTTACAGAGAACCATATTGCCAAAGCTTACATAGCAAAAAGGTACATTTTCAAACATTCTGTAGGTGTCAATCGATTTGACATTTGTTGGGTACATACAATATTACTTTTAAACAATATTAATTTTAAACAGTCTTTGTACTTCATTTGGTACGTTCAATATTAATTTTAAACAGTCTTAATTTTAAACAGTCCTCAGGTTGTGACATGTTGTTACATATTTGGCCCCAAGGTATGGTCTGTCTCCTTCTCCCAGGACTAATCTCAATTTTGACAGGTCATCCAATTCCTTGAAATCTGGGGTTGTTTGGCTTAGCTTGTTGAATAATATGTTTCTTGATGTGTTGAATTTTTCGCATTTTAGGAGGAAATGCATTTCTGTTTCAACCTCGCCGGCCAGACATTGATCGCATATTCTATTCTCTCTAGGCTGCCAGGATTTCTTGTATCTGCCTTTTTCAATTTCCAGTTGGTGGTCGCTTAGTCTGTACCTGGTGAGGGTCTGTCTCTGTTTTGTGTCTCTGATGGTCGTGAGGTAGTCTGCCAGTTTATATTCTCTTTTTAGGGCCCGGTAACATTCTAATCTGCTTTGGCTTTCGGTTATTTTGTTCCAATGTTCCAGGTAGGTTTCTTTGCATTGTTTAATGATTTGGTTCACTCGGATATATATAAGCAGTTCGTTTGTCTGTCTGTCTGTGTGCATGTCCTATGCCTGCTATACACTCAAAAGTTATAGAGCGTACCTACACATATGTTATATCAAAAGAAAGCTGATGATCAGGGGAGTGTCATAGGTGTATTTACTTTTTGGTCAGACAAAAATTGTTCGGACAGTATACAAAAAACTTTCAAAAATCCGCTCATTAGCGGTTTGACCAATCCTACCGCTCATTAGCGTTGAGTGACGTGATGGTTGACCAATTGGGGGGCATTTCATGGCGTTTGTGGGTGGGGCCTAATCCTTCAAACTGCCGAGTGGGAGCTGAGCTGAGGTGAGTGGCGGCCATTAAACACCAGCCAGGCCTGAAGCGCTGGCGGCCGCCCTTCTTCACCCGCAAAATCTCCCTCCGGCTCTCACCTTTTAGCGGGGGAGAGGCTGCTTTAAATTAGATCGTTCACTCAGTCGCGTCTCTCTTCATCTCTTTTGTTTTTCTTCTCTCTGGCTGGCTGCGTGGGAAAACAGAGAACCAAGCGGCCCGAGAGACAGCGAGCAGGGGAGCAGTGGCAAGGGCTCCGGCTCAGTGGATCGGGCGCTCATCAGGGGTCGGCCCGCAACACATCGACCGGAGGAGCGGCGGCTCTCTCTCTCCTTCCCCCCCTCTCTCTCTCTCTCCTTCACCCCCCCTCTCTCTCTCTCTCCCGCTGACCTCACAAAATGGCGGCCGCCCTTCTTCACCCGCCAGGCTCTCGGACACCGGAGTCCGGAGCGAAAGGCCTTCGACTGCCGCCCAGCCAACCGGGTCCAAAGGCCCGCCTGGTTAAACATGAGGAACCCCGGGCTCGCTTCTGAGCGATGGGCACCCGGCCTCCCGGTGTCGGACTGACTCCGTTCTGGTACCGAGGTGAGTCGGAGGGAGAGGGAGAGAGAGGGAGGGAGAGAGAGAGAGAGTGGGGAGCGAGGGAGAGAGAGGGGCAGGGAGAGAGAGGGGTGGAGAGAGAGAGGGGGAGAGAGAGAGCGGCAGGGAGAGAGAGGGGGAGGGAGAGAGAGAGGGTGAGGGAGGGAAAGAGAGAGGGGCAGGGAGAGAGAGGGAGGAGAGAGAGAGGGGGAGAGAGAGAGCGGCAGGGAGAGAGAGGGGAGGGGGAGAGGAGAGAGGTGAGGGAGGGAAAGTGTGAAGGGGTGGGAGAGGGAGGGAGAGCTCGCCTTCTTCCTTCGGCCGCCACAATTCAAACTTCCCGCCGACCTTCCAAAATGGCGGCCGCCCTTCTTCACCCACTGGGCTCTGAGTCCAGCCCCTTCCCCGGGGTGTCTTCCTCTCTTCTCTATCTCCTTCCCTCACACTCTCTCCTTCCCTCTCTCTATCTCTCTCTCTCTCCATCCCTCTCTCTCTCTCTCCTTCCTCTCTCTCTCTCTCTCTCCTTTCCTCTCTCTCCTTCCCTCTCTCTCTCCTTCCCTCTCTCTCTTCCCTCTCCTTCCCTCTCTCTCCTCTCCTTCCCTCTCTCCTCTCTCCTTCCCTCTCTCTCTCTCCTTCCTCTCTCTCACTCTCCTTCCCTCTCTCTCTCTCTCCTCTCTTCCCTCTCTCTCTCTCTCTCCTTCCCTCTCTGTCTCTCTCTCCTTCCTCTCTCTCTCCTTCCCTCTCTCTCTCCTCTCCTTCCCTCTCTCTCTCTCTCCTTCCCTCTCTCTCTCTCTCTCCTTCCCTCTCTCTCTCTCCTTCCTCTCTCTCTCTCTCCTTCCCTCTCTCTCTCTCTCTCCCTCCTTCCTCTCTCTCTCTCCTTCCCTCTCTCTCTCATCCTCTCTCTCTCTCTCTCCTCTCTTCCCTCTCTCTCTCTTTCTCTTTCCCTCTATCTCTCTCTCTCCTTCCCACACAGACAGACAAACTCATTTATATATATATATGTAAAAATTATTTCTACTTTTTTCATAACAACAGCCCTCAAAAAACCCTCGGCACCGCCGGGCACTCCAGCTAGTCAGTTATATAAGACTGGAACTAAGCAAGGGCAGTTCCACAGAGCTAGATAATAGAGGAATGGTGTTGGAGGAGGATAGTGTGGTTGACCATGCTGAAGGCTACAGAAACATCAAGATGCATGAGGAGAAATAATACACCATAGTCACAGAGAATGTTGTTCTATAGCTTAAGTTACAAGTCCATGTTCCACGGTACTTTTAGTGTAATTATTTATTTTGGCATTTGAAGTAGTCAATGTTCTTTAAATATTTGCTTGCTTTCTAGGCTTAACCGTGTAGCATCGTGGTAATGCTACTGGTATTAGTAATCCAGAGCCTGGACTAATAATCTGGAGGCAAGGGGGGAAAAATTGGATTGATTTGTGCCTCTTGTTAGCGGGGAGGGTGCTAACAGGACACAAATCCCCTAACAACCGGGGCGCGGCGCTGCTAACGCCTCCCGCAAAATTCAGTGAGAGGTTAACGGCAGCGGTCGCTGTGCGCAGCACCCCACTTGCTCCCGGCCCGCAAACTTCGCATCCGCCCCCTGACCTATCACTGGACAATATGTCTGACAGGGTCAGGGAGGTGTTTTTGCAGTGGTGGTGGCGCTATTAAAAGGGGCAGGTGTCAGGAGGCCTTTTTTTTGAGCCGACTGCCAGCACCTGCCCCCTTTTCCCCTTTTTTTCTCGGGGTGCCCGCCGCGATCGCTCAGCCCGGTGCCCCGAGATTTTGATTGCAGGAGGGATTTTGAAGTTATGCAGCAATCAAACCCATACAGCATTTCATTTGTTTCTGTGAACATTGGCCCAAAGTTTCAGGTATTTCAATATAATTTTCAATATTGATTTTACAGGAGAAAAAGCACACAGATAAACAGTGTTAAACTTCCATCCAAGGTCCCAGTTCAAATGTCAGCTTAATTGCTCTCAGTCCACCAGGTGGACTACTGTGTGGATGTGTAGCCCTCACCTTCAGGAGAAGAGGAACAAGTGGTAGGACGACCCCTAGGCCCCAATATTTGGCTTCAACACTGGGCGGGAATGGTGTGGTAAGGCGACAAAAATCATGGCGCAGCATTTACCACCCCATTTTGATGCTGTCTTTCACATGGATGGCACAGCCACCCACTGAAACCAAGCAGGTGATTCTAGTTATTGGGGTCCTATGACATCAATAGGGGCCAAAGCAATTTTCAAGTACCAATGGGCGGAGCATGCAACATGAAAATTCCATTCATTGGTACTTCCCATGAGCAGCCTAACCAGCGGTCCTTAAAGGGACTGCTGCAGACTGTTCCCAAGAATGTATGCCAAAAATTTTTAATTGATTCTTGTGTGTCTCGCGGAACATTAATACTCCTCCTGGCCCCAGCAAAAATTAACCCCTGCATTGTCCGACCCTTCACAGCCCTCCCCAGGATCACCTCCCTCCCCTTAACTTACTTTCACCGCCTAGGCTCCATGGTGCTGCTGCCTGAATTTTGGGGTCCTCCAATCAGCGAGCTGCTCGAAATGCGCGAGAATCTCGCCAATGGAATGATAACGAGGCCCGACCGTGAAAACTAGTCGGGCTTCATACTGGTGGCATCGGGCAGGCAGTTGTCACAATTCTCCTAGTGCCCGCCCAGTATCTGCCAAAATTAAAAATTGCCCCCCTACTGTTGTACTGAGGTGTACCATCTGCCAGCAGGTCACGTTACAGCTTTGAAGGGGATGATGAAAAAAACCCTGTCCATAGAGAACCTACAAAGACTTGAAGGCATGTGCTTCTCAGTATTAGTTAGATAGCACCAATGTTTATAATGGCGATGTTTCAGAGTTACTTTAACAGTGCACTTCTAATCATGAAAAACGTTAAAAAAAAATTATTATATGAAATTAAATATGTTAATTTTCAGGCTGCTGGGGGGTAGAATTGGAGTATTTTACAATCGAATTTGAATATATAATTTTAATAACTTCAGGTTAACAAAGATTACAGCCAATTAAGTACTTTTGAAATGTAATCACTGTTGTAACGTAGGTTGACTTTCCCAATGATTTTTTTTCCAACTTGAAAGATGAAGCTTATGGCAATTTCTGCTACAATATTATATAATTTTCTTTACGAAGTGAATAGCTACCATAAAAATGGCTGAAGCCCCATATAAAAATTAAAAAACTGTCCTTTTTACATAGGATGAGAGAGCAAAATTACATGGTACTGAGCCTGTTACACAGGGAGTCTTTTAGTTTGCCTTATTAAAATATTAGTACATTCTGTCTAGTAGCTCTGAATCTGATGGTGAATTTTGTGTGCTGGGGAACAGTTTTTTTCACTTTTGACACCAGTGTCAGCATCAAGTACTCCCAGATCAGGTATAGAATAGACCAGTTGGAAAGTAAATCTGTCTCTACTCTCTCCCACCAATGTGCCTTAAATTCAGCCAAAGTAAAGGTCCCCCCAGCACTACACCTCGTGACATTTCCATTTCCTAAATCTGCCATCCTTGCGACTTCTTTGCTTAAGACTAAGAAGATAAGATAGCACAGAATGAGAAAAATGTAGTTAGACTTATTAAACCTGTTCTTCTCAACTGAACACATATAACAAGCTCTATTGTGGGTTATATTCAATCCCTTTCATATGAGGAAAGATTATGCAAAAATATTCCTGTTCCCCAAAGGTCAATCAGGCAAATGTTGGAATATCAGTCTAACCCTACATCTTACATTAGTCATCCTTTCAATTCACAGTTATCAATGATTGTTCATTTGTGAACACTTGGTATAAAATAACTATTCAGTGGGAAAAAAGTGGATTCTGAAACATTTATTTTTTCTGCATTCACCAAGTGAGATTTATTTTTCTAAATCACATTAGAAACAAAGTTTGTTGCTAGAGATTATTTGTATTGAATCAACAGCAACCATCTCCGCAGAATGGGTGAATATTGGTGCTTTTAGCAGACTTTTAGTAAAACCACTGCCCTGCTCAGCCTAGTTTATTGTTTGATGAAACCTGAATGCCTTCAACAAGGCACCAAAATAATCTTGTACAATTTATTGATACCTTAATAGAAATACAACATGAGTTTAGCAGAGTTAAATGTAAATCCATTGAAAGAACCTGAGATCTCTAACTCTTGGAATCCACGAAGGTAAATTAAATCAATGCAACTAAACCAGCTGCAGAGAGTTAAAAAAATCAGTCTAGCCATGTTACCACTGTGCTTTAGGGCTTCTTGTTACTTCAGATAATAAATACTATCAGTCACTTAGACATAACTTGGATAGAGTTTAGAATATAAAAACAATTTTTTTTAAGAACAGGAAGAAACCATTTAGTGCTATAAGCCCATCTATTTTTGATTGATCTTGGCACATCAGTCCACATTCTCACAAGGATCGATCCCTGCGCCTGAATGGATAGGCCCGAGACATACCCAATATTGGGCCTTGGACCTCGGGCCTCATGATCATCGAACCTGCAAGCTGCAGACACCTAATAGATCTCTGCAGACAGCTCGCCGGTGAAGAAGAATGGAAGATCGGACTGCTGCCACACTAACATCAGCCCTCAGGTAAGTGGTTAGAGGAAGGTAGGTTAACGAGAAGGCGGACAATCATGATGGGGCATGATCGGGAAGAGGGGCGATCAGGTCAGAGGGTATCGGTGATCAGGAGGAAGGATAGCAGAGATCGGTCAGGAGGGTAGCGGTGATCGTGGAAAGGGTAGCAGAGATCGGTCGGGAAGGTAGCAGTGATCGGGGGATGAGTAGCAGTGATCGGGGGGAGGGTAGCGGTGATCGGGGTAGGGTAGCGGTGATCGGGGGAGGGTAGCGGTGATCGGGGAGGGTGGCGGTGATTGGGGGAGGGTAGCAGTGATTGGGGGGGAGGGTGGCGTTGATCGGAGGGAGGTTAGCAGTGATCGAGGGAGGGTGGCGGTGATCGGGGGGAGGGTAGCGGTGAATGGGGGTGAGGGAAGAGGTGATCGGGGGAGGGTGGCGGTGATCGGGGGGAGGGTAGCGGTGATCGGGGGGAGTGTAGCGGTGATCGGGTGAGGGAAGAGGTGATCGGGGGAGGGTGGCGGTGATCGGGGGGAGGGTAGCGGTGATCGGGGAGGGTAGCGGTGATCGGGGGAGGGTAGCGGTGATTGGGGGGGAAGTTGGCGGTGATCGGGGGGAGGGTAGCGGTGATCGGGGAGGGGGGCGGTGATCGGGGTGAGGGAAGAGGTGATCGGGGAGGGGGGCGGTGATCGGGGTGAGGGAAGAGGTGATCGGGGGAGGGTAGCGGTGATCAGGGGGAGGGTGGCGGTGATCGGGGGGAGGGTAGCGGTGATCGGGGGGAGTGTAGCGGTGATCGGGGGAGGGTAGCGGTGATCGGGGGGAGTGTAGCGGTGATCGGGGGGAGTGTAGCGGTGATCGGGGGAGGGTGGCGGTGATCGGGGGAGGGTAGCGGTGATCGGGGGGAGTGTAGCGGTGATCGGGGGAGGGTAGCGGTGATCGGGGAGGGTGGCGGTGATCGGGGGGAGGGTGGCGGTGATCGGGGAGGGTAGCGGTGATCGGGGGAGGGTAGCGGTGATTGGGGGGGAAGTTGGCGGTGATCGGGGGGAGGGTAGCGGTGATCGGGGAGGGGGGCGGTGATCGGGGGGAGTGTAGCGGTGATCGGGGGAGGGTAGCGGTGATCAGGGGGAGGGTGGCGGTGATCGGGGGGAGTGTAGCGGTGATCGGGGGAGGGTAGCGGTGATCGGGGGGAGAGTAGCGGTGATCGGGGGGAGAGTAGCGGTGATCGGGGGAGGGTAGCGGTGATCGGGGGGAGTGTAGCGGTGATCGGGGGGAGTGTAGCGGTGATCGGGGGAGGGTGGCGGTGATCGGGGAAGGGTAGCGGTGATCGGGGGGAGTGTAGCGGTGATCGGGGGAGGGTAGCGGTGATCGGGGAGGGTAGCGGTGATCGGGGGAGGGTGGCGGTGAATGGGGGTGAGGGAAGAGGTGATCGGGGGAGGGTGGCAGTGATCGGGGGGAGTGTAG
This sequence comes from Somniosus microcephalus, assembly GCF_052327205.1. NCBI lineage: Eukaryota > Metazoa > Chordata > Chondrichthyes > Squaliformes > Somniosidae > Somniosus > Somniosus microcephalus. Next base: position 81,909,400 of record NC_140989.1, on the reverse strand, counting down.
CGGTTATCGGGGGAGGGTAGCGGTGATCGGCGGAGGGTAGCGGTGATTGGGGGGGATGTTGCCGGTGATCGGGGGGAGGGTAGCGGTGATCGGGGGGAGGGTAGCGGTGATCGGGGGAGGGTAGCAGTGATCGGGGGGAGGGTAGCGGTGATCGGGGGGAGGGTAGCGGTGATCGGGGGGAGGGTAGCGGTGATCGGGGGGAGGGTAGCGGTGATCGGGGAAGGGTAGCGGTGATTGGGGGGAGGGTGGTGGTGATCGGGGGAGGGTAGCAGTGATCGGGGGGAGGGTAGCGGTGATCGGGGGGAGGGTGGTGGTGATCGGGGGGAGAGTGGCGGTGATCGGGGGGAGGGTAGTGGTGATCGGGGGGAGGGTAGTGGTGATCGGGGGAGGGTAGCAGTGATCGGGGGGAGGGTAGTGGTGATCGGGGGAGGGTAGCAGTGATCGGGGGAGGGGAGCGGTGATCGGGGGGAGGGGAGCGGTGATCAGGGGAGGGTAGTGGTGATCGGAGGGAGGGTGTCGGTGATCGGGGGGGGGGTGTCGGTGATCGGGGGGGGGTGTCGGTGATCGGGGAGGGTAGCGGTGATCGGAGGGAGGGTGGCGGTGACCGGAGGGAGGGTGTCGGTGATCGGGGGGGGGGTGTCGGTGATCGGGGAGGGTAGCGGTGATCGGAGGGAGGGTGCTGGTGTTCGGGAGTTGAAGCTGGGATGATATAACTTAATAGGGCACACTCGAACAGATATGTAACTATGTAAATTGCAGGTTGACATTTTTGATTCCACGCAATTAAAAACTTAATAAAGTGCTTTGCTAGTTTACTTCAACAAGACAATACTGTGCCTTAAATAAGGTATAAAGTGCTATAAATTGCTATAAACAGCAACTCCGTGCTACCTGCTAATTATAATTGCCCAGATATTCTGATCGCAGGCCTCCCGCGGGCGGAGGGCTGCGATCTGGAAAAATCTGCGCCCTTACCGGAGGGCTCCCAGGAGGCGCAGAGTTCCGATGCTGGGCCTTTCCAAACTGCCGCTGTGCAGGGCCCATGTATCTCAGAGACGCAGGTAGTTCGCAGCGTCCCTGGGATCATGTAGGCCATGGGGAGCCAATCACAGAAGGGAATCTCCCGTCATACATTTGACAGGCAAACCTGTCAAATATATCAATGGAGATCTCCCCCAAAAACATAGTAAAACTTCAAATAATTTTTTTTTAAATCACATTTTTAAAATGACTTGAAATTACATAAATTAATTATTTTAAACAAAAATTAAAATGTTTGAAAAAAATAATTAAAGTTTTTAACAGGGCTTAAAATAAACTTACCTTTTTTCAACTCTTACCCTGGTAAAAACAGGCCTTACGTCTGCTTTTACCAGGCGCAAGAATTGTAAGGGTTTTCTGTGGGCGGAGTGTCTCCAAAAAGCGGAACTATCCGCCCGCAGAGGCCCTTCTCCCGGGCAGCCGGAGGATCTGTCAAGAGCTTTCTTGACAGGTCGGAAATGCCGGTTTCCAGCGCATGCGCAGTACATGCCTGAAACCAGCATTTCCAATGTCCCTACGGGTGGGTACACAGCGTGTACCCACCCGTAGGGATCGGAATATCCGGCCCAATGATTTCTGCGTGCAGCCAGCACCTCCCACGCTGTTCATTGGATGCACGCAACATCAGGGGTCCCAATATCATTTGTAACTTGCACTACTTAAAGCTAGCCTGTACTATTTAAAGCTAGGCTACACCTCTTAACGGGAAGGTGCATTGTGGCTGCAGCAAGTGATGGGACATGTTCTGCAACTGAATCTGACCTGGGAAAGAGAGAAGAATGGCTGACCATGAGTGAGAGCGGGCCCTCAGGCTTTCGTTGCTGCACTGGAAGCCTTGGTGGAGGAGAGGTGTCCTGTATCCTCAGGGGGGCAGGAGGCCCTCCAGACACACAATGAGAAGGCAGTGGGTACAGATAGCAGTGGAGGTTATGGCAGGAGTGCAGCCCCAAGGACCTGGATGCAGTGTTGCAAGAAGTTTAATGATCTCACCCGAGTGGTCAAGGTCAATGAATGCCTCTTCAAATGCCATATCCTACCTACTAGTAGCCTCAGCCTCTGCTCAATTCACCGCACCCCCATCACTCACCTACCAACAATCTCTATTATTATGTCCGTGTATAATTGAGACACGGACTGCAGGAGTTAATAAGAACATAAGAACATAAGAAATAGGAGCAGGAGTAGGCCAATCGGCCCCTCGAGCCTGCTCCACCATTCAATAAGATCATGGCTGATCTGATCCTAACCTCAAATCTTCTATCACTCTGCATCCACCCGAACCCATGTGATCTCCCGGGAGAGGCGAAAAACCAGATAAAGACCCAATGGCCAATTTGGGAGAAAAAAATCTGGGAAATTCCTCTCCGACCCATCTAGGCGATCGAAATTCTTCCAGGAGATCACCCTGTCCCGATATTTTCTACAGTACTTACCTTCTGTAAAGGCGATCTCCACCCCAGCCAGGAACAGGAATAAAACCATCTCCTGAAATCTAATACAGAATTAGACCACAGTAGGAGCAGAACAAGGCTACACGGCCCCTGGGCCCACTCCACTACCCACAGGGCCATGACCATTCCGAACCTAGACTCATGTCCAATTTCCTGCCCGCTCCCCGTAACCCTTAATTCCCTTTACTTCTTGGAAACTATCTATTTCTGTTTTAAATTTATTTAATGATGTAGCTTCCACAGCTTTCTGGGGCAGCAAATTCCACAAACCTACCACCCTCTGAGTGAAGAAGTTTCTCCTCATCTCAGTTTTGAACGAGCAGCCCCTTATTTTAAAATTATGTCCCCTAGTTCTAGTTTCACCCATCATTGGGAACATCCTCACCGCATCCACCCGATCAAGCCCCTTCACAATCTTATATGGTTCAATAAGATCGCCTCTCATTCTTCTGAACTCCAATGAGTAGAGTCCCAATCTACTCAACCTCTCCTCATATGACCACCCCCTCATCCCCGGGATTAACCGAGTGAACCTTCTTTGTACTGACTCGAGAGCAAGTATGTCTTTTCTTAAGTATGGACACCAAAACTGTATGCAGTATTCCAGGTGCGGTCTCACCAATACCTTGTACAACTGCAGCAATACCTCCCTGTTTTTATATTCCATCCCCCTAGCAATAAAAGCCAACATTCCATTGGCCTTCTTAATCACTTGCTGCACTTGCATACTAACTTTTTGAGTTTCGTGCACCAGGACCCCCAGATCCCTTTGCACTACAGTACTTTCCAGTTTCTTGCCATTAAGATAATAACTTGCTCGATGATTTTTCCTGCCAAAGTGCATAACCTCACACTTTCCAGTATTGTATTCCATCTGCCAAATCTCTGCCCACTTACTTAGCCTGTCTATGTCCCTTTGCAGGTTTTTTATGTCCTCCTCATTCACTACTTTCTGTCCCATCTTTGTATCATCTGCAAACTTTGATATGTTACACTCAGTCCCCTCCTCCAAATCGTTAATATAGATTGTAAAGAGTTGGGGACCTAGCACTGACCCCTGCGGAACACCACTAGTTACTGGTTGCCAATCTGAGAACGAATCATTTATCCCAACTCTCTGCTTTCTGTTAGAGAGCCAATCCTCCACCCACGCCAGAATATTACCCCCAATCCCGTGATTTTTTATCTTGAGCAATAATCTTTTGTGTGGCACCTTTTCAAATGCCTTTTGGAAGTCTAAATACACTACGTCCACTCGTTCCCCTTTATCCACCCTGTATGTTACTTCCTCAAAAAACTCAAGCAAATTTGTCAAACATGACTTCCCCTTCATGAAACCATGCTGAGTTTGTCCTATTAAATTATGTTTATCCAAATGTCCCGTTACTGTCTCCTTAATAATGGACTCTAACATTTTACCAACCACAGATGTTAGGCTAACAGGTCTCTAGTTTCCAGCCTTCTGCCTACTACCCTTTTTAAATAAGGGTGTTACATTAGCAGTTTTCCAATCTGCCAGGACCTTTGCTGAGTCCAGTGAGTTTTGGAAAATTATTACCAATGCATCCACAATCCCTACCGTTACTTCCCTCAAGACCCTAGGATGCAAGCCATCAGGTCCAGGGGATTTATCCGCCTTGAGTCCCATTATTTTACCAAGTACCACTTCCTTAGTGATTTTAATCGTATTTAGTTCCTCCCCCCCTAGAGCCCCCTGTTTGTCCAGTGTTGGGATATTCTTAGTGTCCTCTACTGTAAAGACTGATACAAAATAATTGTTCAGTGTTTTTGCCATCTCCATGTTTCCCACCATTAATTTCCCGGTCTCATCCTCTAAGGGACCAACATTTACTTTAGCTACCCTTTTTCTTTTTATATAACTATAGAAACTTTTACTGTCTGTTTTTATATTTTTTGCTAATTTACTTTCATAATCTATCTTCCCTTTCTTAATCAATCTTTTAGTTATTTTATGCTGTCTTTTAAAGACTTCCCAATCTTCCATCCTCCCACTAGATTTGGCTACCTTATATGCCCTTGTTTTTAGTCGGATACTATCCTTAATTACTTTACTTAGCCACGGATGGCTATCTTTTCTTTTACACCCTTTTTTCCTCAGTGGAATATATTTTTTTTGGAAGTTGTAAAATAACTCCTTAAATGTACACCACTGATCATGTACCGTCTTACCCTTTAATCTATTTTCCCAGTCCACTCTAATTAATTCCGCTCTCATACCTTCAAGGTCTCCTTTATTCAAGCTCAGCACGCTTGTTTGAGATCCAACCTTCTCACCCTCTAATTGAATATGGAACTCAACCATGTTATGGTCACTCATTCCAAGGGGATCCTTTACTAGGACATTTTTAATTAATCCTGTCTCATTACACAGGACCAAATCTAAGGTTGCTTGCCCCCTGGTCGGTTCAGTTACATACTGCTCAAGAAACCCATCCCTAATACACTCAATGAACTCATCCTCAAGGCTGCTCTGCCCAATTTGATTTGTCCAGTTAATATGATAATTAAAATCCCCCATAATTATAGCTGTTCCCTTATTACAAGCCTCAACTATTTCCTGATTAATACTCCGTCCAACAGAGTTGCAACTGTTCGGAGGCCTATAGACTACACCCACTAATGTTTTTTTCCCCTTATTATTCCTTATCTCCACCCAAACTGTTTCACTATCCTGCTCCTTTGACCCAGTATCATTTCTCTGTATTATAGTGATTCCTTCCTTTATTAACATAGCCACCCCATCTCCTCTCCCTTCCTGCCTGTCCTTCCTGATTGTTAAATAACCTGGTATGTTTAATTCCCAGTCATGGTCACCCTGCAGCCATGTTTCTGTAATGGCCACAAGATCATACCCATATGTCATTATTTGTGCCGTTAACTCATTCATTTTGTTACGAATGCTACGTGCATTCAGATAAAGAACTTTCAAATATGTTTTGTAACACTTAGTTCCTGTTTTTTCCCTTTTTAGTACTTTACTTTTTACTCCATACCTTCTGTCCCTTCCTGACACATTCTGTTTTTTAATTCCCCCACTGCTACCTAAGTCTATGACCTTCTCTGTTGTCATTTCTATTATTTGCTCTCTAGAAACCTCCCCCCCACTAATTAGTTTAAAGCTCTCTCTCCAGCCCTAGTTATATGATTCGCCAGGACTCTAGTCCCAGCACTAGCCAAGTGGAGTCCGTCCCAACAGAACAGCTCCCTCCTGTCCCAGTACTGGTGCCAGTGTCCCAAGAAGCAAAACCCATTTCTCCCACACCAGTCTTTGAGCCACGCATTTAACTCTTTAATTTTATTTATCCTAGCCAAATTCGCTCGTGGCTCAGGTAATAACCCAGAGATTATTACCCTTGAGGTTCTGTTTTTTAATTTGACCCCTAGCTGCTCATACTCCTTTAACAGAACCGTCTTCCTTGTCCTATCTACGTCATTTGTACCAACATGGACCACGACAACTGGATCCTCCCCCTCCCACTCCAAGTTTCTTTCCAGCCCAGAAGAGATGTCCTTAACCCTGGCACCGGGCAGGCAACACAGCCTTCGGGACTCCCGCTCTTGACTGCAGAGAACCCTATCTAGCCCCCTAATGATACTATCCCCTACCACTACAACATTTCTTTTTACTCCCTCCACTTGAATGGCCCCCTGTACCACGGTGCTGTGGCCAGGTTGCTCATCCTCCCTGCAGTCCCCGCTCCCACCCACACAGGGAGTAAGAACCTCGATCCTGCTGGACAAGAACAAGGGCTGCGTCTCCTTCAACACTACATCCTGGATCCCTGTACCTTCCTCACTCGTAGTCACACTGTCCTGTCCCTGACCACGGACTACATCTGCAGTAATTAACTTCATAGGTGTGACCATCTCCTGAAACATAGAGTCCAGGAACTTCTCCCCCTCCCTGATGTGTCGCAGTGTCTGAAGCTCGGTCTCAAGCTCCATAACATGGAACTTGAGCTCCTCTAGCAGCAAACACTTGTCGCAGATGTAATCACCGTGAGCCTCAATGGGGTTCACCGGCTCCCACATCTCGCAACAGTAACACATCGCTTGCTCCATTCTATATAATTAATTAAATTTCTTATTATTAGTTATGAAGACCCTGCCCGGATATATATGATAATATCACACCACTATTCAATAGGACTTACCAACTTAAAGGTATAAAAGAGAAGAGAAGGAAGAAAACCAACCAACCAGCTGATCACCAACCTCCTCCTTGAATACTGTCTGTGGGGCCTGTTTGGTTGACTCATCTCGCTGCTCCGCCTCCGCAGTGCTGTCTAAGCCTGGGAGTGGGGAACAAAACAGAGCAAAAAAACACACCCTCACCTCCCACTTATCCAAACTCTCCCACTTAGCAAAACTCCAGCAGCACTCAATGCACAAAGTACTCTGTGCACAGCACTAGCCCCTCCCCTTTTATACCCGAATTCTACTTCTGGTTTAAACTGCCCAAGAGTTTAAAAAACCCTTAAAAAATTTAACTTATGTCAAATAATTGACTTCTTAACACACTAAAATTCACAAAATACACTTAAATGATTTTTCTCCCACTTAGCAAAAATCCAGCAGCACTCAATGCACAAAGCACTCCGTGCACCGCACTAGCCCCTCCCCTTTTATACCCGGATTCTACTTCCAGTTTAAACTGCCCAAGAGTTTAAAAAACCCTTAAAAAATTAAACTTACTTCAAATAATTGACTTCTTAACACACTAAAATTCATAAAATACACTTAAATGATTATAACAAGTCTTTACTGAATGGAGACAACCTGGAAACTGAAACTACAGAAGCCTGCTAGGGCCTTTATACAGGGGTGGTCACTGCCGGTACTGCAGTCTGAGACCAGTTATTCCCTTTAAGGTACATACACAACAATTCCTCCCCTTTTAGATAAAAAGTACATAACATTCATTTAACAACTAAATAATAACTAATTACAATTACAATTACGGTTGTTAGATACATTGGTTGAAGTTAAGCAATTATAAGTTCAGTCTTTGAGGAGGCTTCCTGATTCTGTCTGGATAACGCCTCTTTGGGATATCAGGTTCTTCTGGCAAGGTTGAATCGGGATCAATGTCGTTGTTTGGTTCGTCTGCTTCCAATATCACCGATTCTGCGGTAGATGAAATTGGTACGTCGGTTTCATTGCCAGGTGCATCAGATCGTAGTGTGGAGTTGCCGTTTTCCAGTGACTCTAGAATCTGGTCAGCATGGCATCTTACAATGCTCTCTCCAATGTCCACGGTATACATTAGAGGTCCTTGCCATGTACAGATCGTTCCTGGCTGCCATTTCTCTGTGCGGTAGTCCCGGGCCAAAACTGGTTGACCTATCTTAAAACTCCTGGTCGGCCTTTCATGCATATTCTGAAACTGTCTGTTCTCCACATCTCTTCAGACGTTTGGCTTAACCAAATCCAAGCGGCAACGTAGTCTTCGATTGAAGAACATCGGCTGGAGTTTAGTTGGTAACCGCATGTGTCGCATTCCGGTAGGCAAACAAGAAGTTATCCAGCTTGTGTTGTAGGGGTATATCTTCATTACACATTGCCTTGATAGCCATCTTGAATGTTTGAACAAACCTCTCGGCCAATCCATTAGTGGCTGGATGATATGGGGCGGATGTGTAATGCTTAACACCATTGTTCTTTAAGAACCTCCGGAACTCTTCAGACACAAACTGTGGTCCATTGTCAGAGCAAATCTGTTCAGGCAGCCCATTCCTGGCGAATATGGTTCGTAAGACTGTGATAGTTTTTTCTGTGGTGGTTGAGGACATTTTTATTACCTCTGGCCACTTTGAATGTGCATCCACCGCAATTAAAAACATCGAGTCCATAAAGGGACCAACAAAATCAATGTGCACCCTTTGCCATGGAGATGAGGGCCACTCCCATGGATGTAGAGGGCTTGTGGTGGGGCGTTTTGGACCTTCTGGCATCCTGTACAGCTCTTGGTCATCTCTTCGATTTCTCTATCGATTCCCGGCCACCACACAAACGTTCTGGCTAAGTTTTTCATTTTTACCCCTCCCAGATGACCCTCATGAAGCTCATTGAGCACTCTATCCTTCAATTTGGGTGGAATTACTACTCTGGATCCACACATCAAGGTTCCTCTGCACACTGACAGCTGTTCCCTTCTCGGCGAGAATGCTGGCAGCAGTGGTTCGCCATGTGCTGGCCATCCCTTCACCGTTAAATCATAGACCCAGGAGAGTGTCGGGTCATTTCGTGTTTCCTTTTCTATGTTTGCATTCGTCACAGGGAGACATTCGACTATAGTCAAGTGGAATAAATCCACTGGATCCACTGCCAGTTCTTCTTCCACCGTCGGCAACGGTAGGCGCGACAATCCATCAGCATTCCCATGCTGTTTAGTTCCTTTGTACTCGATGTCATATTGGTGTGCCCCTAGGAAAAGGGACCACCTCTGTAGCTGTTGTGCCGTCATTATCGGTACACCCTTCTGAGGGTTGAAAATGGAGACGAGAGGTTGATGATCAGTTAGTAGAGTAAATTTCTGACCGTGCAGGTAGTGATTGAACTTCTTCACCCCCCACACCAGGCTGAGGGCCTCTCTGTCAATCTGGGCATAGTTACGCTCGGCTGAAGTTAACGAGCGTGACGCAAAAGCTATCGGCCTCTCTGAACCATCAAGGAATTTATGTGACAGTACCGCCCCAATGCCGTAGGGAGACGCATCACACGCCAGTCTTATCGGTAGTGATGGGTTGTAGTGAGCCAATACTTCTCTTGAAGTGATTAGGTCCTTACTCTTCTGAAAGGCCCGCTTACATTCATCGCTCCATTTCCATGCTACTCCCATTCGTAGTAGGGCATTCAGTGGATGCAGAATTGTGGACAAATTCGGCAAAAACTTATGGTAGTAATTCACCAATCCGAGGAATGCCCTCAGTTGCGACACATTTTCAGGCGCTGGAGCCTTAACTACTGCTTCAATTTTGTCAGGGGACTTATGCAACCCCTCTTCATCAATCACGTGACCACAATACGATATCTGTTTCTTAAAAAACTCGCACTTGGGGCGATTGGCTTGTAGCCCATGTTCACGTAGTCTAGTGAGCACCTGCTCTTGTTTGGCAAGGTGTTCACTGTCATCTTCACCTGTCACTAGGATGTCGTCCAAGTAACACTGAGTCCCCGGAATCCCTTGCAGGACTTGTTCCATCGCTCTTTGCCATATCGCCGGAGCTGATGCTACTCCGAATACCAGTCGATTATACTGGTAAAGACCTTTGTGAGTGTTTATCGTGAGATACTTCCTAGAGGATTCTTCAACCTCCATCTGCAAATATGCTTGTGCTAGGTCAATTTTTGTAAAATGCTTCCCTCCAGATAGTGAGGTGAAGATATCTTCTATCCTTGGAAGAGGATATTGTACTGTGTGAAGGACTGGGTTCACCGTCACCTTGAATTCCCCACAGATGCGAACCTTCCTTAGCTCCTCAGACTTATTGTTTAACGTTTTCTTCATGACAGGAACGATGGGTGTCGCCCACTCGCTCCAGTCTACCTTAGATAACATGCCTGCATTCTCCAGATTCTCCAGCTCTGCCTCGACGGCTGGGCGAATTGCATATGGTACCGGCCTTGCTTTGAAAAACTTGGGAATTGCATTCTCCTCTATTTTTATCGAGGCGGTTACGCCTTTAAGAGTGCCTACTTCTTGTTGAAATACCTCTTTGGCGTCATCTAAGATTGTTGACAATCGTCCAGGAGTGACGCCGTCATCCTTTTTACCAGCCACCGTCAGTGCCTGAATGGAGTGCCAGTCTAAACTTATCTTTCTGATCCATTCACGCCCCAATAACAGTGGTCCACCATCTTACAGAATGTAGAGATACAATTTCCGTATTTTTTTGCCGTTGTATTCGACAGGCACTCTTATTTTTCCTCTGGGGTATACTTTTTGCCCCGTACACGTCCTCAAGACAATGGATGTCTCTCTCAAGGATATGTGTGAGAATAGCCGCTCGTAGTCTCGTCGATTCATGACGGTTAGAGCTGATCCTGTATCCAATTCCATTTTGACTTGGGACCCTGCTATCGTGAGGGTGACCCAAATGGTTCGGTGATCCTCTTTTGTGATTACGTTGTGAAGTTTGAGACAGCTTAGTCTCTTGTTCCCGGATTCACTATCGCTCATCTGGTCTTCGGAACTACTGTCCGTCATCTTTTGTACTTTCCTGTACAGTTCCTTAGTAGCCTTTTTGTTGTCATTGGTCTTCTTCCCAGACCTGCAAACTCGTGCAATGTGTCCCATCTTTCCGCATTGCCTGCATATTTTGTCCTTGGACCAGCAGTCCTTCTGGTCATGGTTTGTTCTGCCGCAGCGATAACATTTTGCAAATTCCCATGTCATTTCGTGGGTGCCGTATTCCTGTGGCTTTTGTTGTATTTCCGCAGCTCCCCTTGCTGCTGCTTCGTACGATACTGCCACGCTGAAAGCCTTATCTAGCGTCAGCTCTTTCTCTGAGAGTAACCTCTTCTGGGTTCCTTCACTCAGGAGTCCACAGACAAATTTGTCCCGTAAGGTATCTGCCAGTCCTGCTCCGAACTGGCAGTGCTTTGATAGCTTGCGTAGTTCCGTAAGGTAATCGGCATTGCTCTCATTTTTATGCTGATTTCTCCTGTGGAATTTAAATCTTTCTGCTATCAGCAGCGGTGTAGGATTTAGTTGTTCCTGTAGGATATCAACAATTCGTTAAAACTCTTCGCCTTCGGTTTGGCTGGAGTAATCAGGTCCCGCAATAGGCCGTACATTCTTGCGCCCATTAAATTTAGCAATACCGATGCCTTTTTCTCATCGGCTATTTCGTTTGCCTCGCAATATACCTCGACTCTTTCCACATACGTGGTCCAGTCTTCTATTGCATTATCGAAGGCAGTGATATCGCCAGTCTTTGGCATCTTGAAAATCTAAAATGTCGCCTCCCGCACTTTACCTTTGTCCCCGATGGATCAAAATGGCGCCTCCCACGCTTTTCCTTCTTCCCCGTCGAGTTAAGATGGCGCCTCCCGCGCTTTCCCGCCGCTGCCGCTGCTGCCAATGCTGTTGCTGGCGATTATATTTATTTTCCTATCCTGTAATGGCGACGCCCTATGGTCTTCGCGCCTCCCCGATCGCTGCTGCCTACGCCGCTCTCTGCGGTATTTTTATTTTTCTATCGCGCTTCAATATTTGCTCTGTTAATTGAAGAACCATTCCCGTCGTGGAGCGGACCCTCTGGGACACTTCCCTCCCTCTTAGGTCCGAACGCTGCCCGGCTTCGAAGCACCGTCCGCGCCCTGTGTGCTCCACCCTCTCTCTCTCTCTTTGCTTCCCGACTCGCTGCCCGGCCCCGTTGCAGAGCCACCCGATCGAGCTCTAGCCTGCCGCAGCCCAGGAAGGATCAGTGCACGACCTGCCACCAGCCCGATTAGCTGGGAAACCACAGACTAGAGAACCAAGCCTGGCTCTCGACAGTCTCTCCTGCACTCTTCAATCCGATGATTTGGAGGGCGGTTGCCCACGGTCGACGCCCGTTTCTCGAGTTTCTTTGGATTATTTTTTTTTTCTTTCTTCTGGCTTTGACCTTCAATAACGTCGTCTGAGGTGCTGCCAAGTTGCAGGTAAGTTTGTTTCTTACTCGTCACCAGTATTATGTCCGTGTATAATTGAGACACGGACTGCAGGAGTTGATTATAACAAGCCTTTACTGAATGGAGACAACCTGGAAACTGAAACTACAGAAGCCTGCTAGGGCCTTTTATACAGGGGTGGTCACTGCCGGTACTGCAGCCTGAGACCAGTTATTCCCTTAAAGGTACATACACAACATCTATCAATCAGGACTCACACCTAAAATTCATATGCTTCACCTCACCCTCACACACTGTCGCAAGCCTCACACTCACATCTCACAGTTTTCACACACTGCCAGCTAATGCATCATGACACCCACATCACCCAAACAGATTGCTCAACACACACTGACACACTTCCCTCTCTCTCTTGCAAGAGAAGGTGGCGCACAACTGGAGGCATCAGGAACTAATTGGAGGGGGAGAGGCGCGCCTGCATGTTCTAACTCCCATGACGGTGCTGGTCATTGTGGGAAGTCCCATTGCTGAGGTCATGGCCACTGGCAGGAATAAAGCCATTGAAGATGACAGTATCCTCATACCTAATCCTCCTTCTCATATCCCACTTCTCCCTCATCCCTCACTCTCTTCTGACTTACAAGCTGCAGATAATGTAAGCATGGACTTCTTACTTTCTTCTCTCCCCTCACCACAACCCAACCCTTGTCCATTTTCTTTTGAGATACCCAAGATCTGCAACTTGCCCAGGCAGTGGTGGAAGAACAGGAAGACAGTGAAGAGGGTGGCGGTGATCAGGGGAGAGGTGGCAGTGATCGGGGGAGGGTAACGGTGATCGGGGGAGGGTGGCGGTGAACGGGGGGAGGGTAGCGGTGATCGGGGGGACGGTAGCTGTGATCGGGGGAAGCGTGGCGGTGATTGCGGGGAGGGTGTCGGTGATCGGGGGAGGTGTCGGTGATCAGGGAGGGTGGCGGTGATCGGGGGAGGGTGGCCGTGATCGGGGGAGCGTGGTGGTGATCGGGGAGGGTGGCGGTGATCGGGGGAGAGTGGCGGTGATTGGGGGGAGGGTGTCGCTGATCGGGGGAGGTGTCGGTCATTGGAGGTGGCTGGCGGTGATCGGGGGAGGGTGGCGGTGATCGGTGGGACTGTAGCGGTGATCGGGGGGAGGGTGGCGGTGATCGGGGGAGGGTGGCGGTGATCGGTGGGACTGTAGCGGTGATCGGGGGGAGGGTGGCGGTGATCGGGGGAGGGTGGCGGTGATCGGGGAGGGTAGCGGTGATCGGGGGGAGTGTGGCGGTGATCGGGGGAGCGTGGCGGTGATCGGGGAGGGTAGCGGTGATCGGGGAGGAGCGTGGTGGTGATCGGGGGAGGGTGGCGGTGATCGGGGAGGGTAGCGGTGATCGGGGAGGAGCGTGGCGGTGATCGGGGTTGGTGGCGGTGATCGGGGGACGGTAGCAGTGATCGGGGGGAGGGTGGTGGTGATCGGGGGAGGGTGGCGGTGATCGGAGAGGGTAGCAGTGATCGGGGTTGGTGGCGGTGATCGGGTTGGTGGCGGTGATCGGGGGGAGGGTGGTGGTGATCGGGGGAGGGTGGCAGTGATCCGGGGGAGGGTGGTGGTGATCGGGGGAGTGTGGCGTTGTTCGGGGGGAGCGTGGCGGTGATCGGGGGTGGTTAGCGCTGATCGGGGAGGGTAGCGGTGATCGCGGGAGGGTGGCAGTGATCGGGGAGGTTAGCGGTGTTCGGGGGGAGGGTGGAGGTGATCGGGGGGAGGGTAGCAGTGATCAGGGGAGGGTGGCAGTGATCGGGGAGGGTGGCGGTGATCGGGGGGAGGGTAGCGGTGATCGGGAGGAAGGGTGGCAGTGATCGGGAGGAAGGGTGGCGGTGATCAGGGTGAGGGTGGTGGTGATCGTGGGCGGGTAGCGGTGATTGGGTGGAGGGTGGCGGTGATCGGGGGGAGGGTAGCGGTGATCGGTGGGAGAGTGGCGGTGATCGGGGGGAGGGTAGCGGTGATGGGGGAGGGTAGCGGTGATCGGGGGAGTGTGGCGGTGATCGGGGGAGGGTGGCTGTGATCGGAGCGAGGGTAGTGGTGATCGAGGGGCAGCGGTGATCAGGGGAGGGTAGCGATGATTGTGGGGAGTGTGGCGGTGATCGGGGGAGGGTGGCAGTGATCGGGGAGGGTGGCGGTGATCAGGGGAGTGTGGCGGTGATCGGGGGGAGGGTGGCGTTGATCGGGGGTGGGTAGCGGTGATTGGGTGGAGGGTGGCGGTGATCGGGGGGAGGGTAGCGGTGATCGGTGGGAGAGTGGCTGTGATCGGGGGAGTGTGGCGGTGATCGGGGGAGTGTGGCGGTGATCGGGGGAGTGTGGCGGTGATCGGGGGAGGGTGGCTGTGATCGGAGCGAGGGTAGTGGTGATCGAGGGGCAGCGGTGATCAGGGGAGGGTAGCGATGATTGTGGGGAGTGTGGCGGTGATCGGGGGAGGGTGGCAGTGATCGGGGAGGGTGGCGGTGATCAGGGGAGTGTGGCGGTGATCGGGGGGAGGGTGGCGTTGATCGGGGGTGGGTAGCGGTGATTGGGTGGAGGGTGGCGGTGATCGGGGGGAGGGTAGCGGTGATCGGTGGGAGAGTGGCTGTGATCGGGGGAGTGTGGCGGTGATCGGGGGAGTGTGGCGGTGATCGGGGGAGTGTGGCGGTGATCGGGGGAGGGTGGCTGTGATCGGAGCGAGGGTAGTGGTGATCGAGGGGCAGCGGTGATCAGGGGAGGGTAGCGATGATTGTGGGGAGTGTGGCGGTGATCGGGGGAGGGTGGCAGTGATCGGGGAGGGTGGCGGTGATCAGGGGAGTGTGGCGGTGATCGGGGGGAGGGTGGCGTTGATCGGGGGTGGGTAGCGGTGATCGGGGGCAGGGTGCTGGTGTCGGGAGTTGAAGCTGGGATGAAATTATAATTTAGTAGGGCACACTCAAACAGATATGTAACTGGTAAATTGCAGGTTGACAAATTTGCTTCCACACAATTAAAAACTTAATAAGGTGCTTTGCTAGTTTCTTCAACAAGACAATACTGTGCCTTAAATAAGGTATAAAGTGCTAGAAATTGCTATAAACAGCAACTCTGTGCTACCTGCTAATTATAATGGCCCAGATATTCTGATCGCAGGCCTCCCGCGGGCGGAGGGCGGCGATCTGGAAAAATCTGCGCCCTTACCGGAGGGCTCCCAGGAGGCGCAGAGTTCCGATGCTGGGCCTTTCCAAACTGCCGCTGTGCAGGGCCCATGTATCTCAGAGACGCAGGTAGTTCGCAGCGTCCCTGGGATCATGTAGGCCATGGGGAGCCAATCACAGAAGGGAATCTCCCGTCATACATTTGACAGGCAAACCTGTCAAATATATCAATGGAGATCTCCCCCAAAAACATAGTAAAACTTCAAATAATTTTTTTTAAATCACATTTTTAAAATGACTTGAAATTACATAAATTAATTATTTTAAACAAAAATTAAAATGTTTGAAAAAAATAATTAAAGTTTTTAACAGGGCTTAAAATAAACTTACCTTTTTTCAACTCTTACCCTGGTAAAAACAGGCCTTACGTCTGCTTTTACCAGGCGCAAGAATTGTAAGGGTTTTCTGTGGGCGGAGTGTCTCCAAAAAGCGGAACTATCCGCCCGCAGAGGCCCTTCTCCCGGGCAGCCGGAGGATCTGTCAAGAGCTTTCTTGACAGATCGGAAATGCCGGTTTCCAGCGCATGCGCAGTACATGCCTGAAACCAGCGTTTCCAATGTCCCTACGGGTGGGTACACAGCGTGTACCCACCCGTAGGGATCGGAATATCCGGCCCAATGATTTCTGTGTGCAGCCAGCACCTCCCACGCTGTTCATTGGCTGCATGCAACATCAGGGGGCCCAATATCATTAGTAACTTGCACTACTTAAAGCTAGCCTGTACTATTTAAAGCTAGGCTACACCTCTTAACGGGAAGGTGCATTGTGGCTGCAGCAAGTGATGGGACATGTTCCGTAATTGAATCTGACCTGGGAAAGAGAGAAGAATGGCTGACCATGAGTGAGAGCGGGCCCTCAGGCTTTCGGATGCTGCACTGGGGGCCTTGCTGGAGGAGAGATGTCCTGTATCATTAGGGGGGCAGGAGGCCCTCCAGGCACACGATGAGAAGGCAGTGGGTACAGATAGCCATGGAGGTTATGGCAGGAGTGCAGCCCCAAGGACCTGGATGCAGTGTTGCAAGAAGTTTACTGATCTCACCCGAGTGGTCAAGGTCAATGAATGCATCTTCAAATGCCATATCCTACCTACCAGTAGTCTCAACCTCTACTCAATTCACCGCACCCCCATCACTCACCTACCAACAATCTCTATCAATCAGGACTCATACCTAAAATTCATATGCTTCACCTCACCCTCACACACTGTCGCAAGCCTCACACCCACATCTCACAGTTTTCACACACTGCCAGCTAATGAATCATGACATCCACATCACCCAAACAGATTGCTCAACACGCACTGACACACTTCCCTCTCTCTCTCTTGCAAGAGAAGGTGGCGCACAACTGGAGGCAGCAGGAACTAACCGGAGGGGGAGAGGCACGCCTGCATGTTCTAACTCCCATGACGGTGCTGGTCATTGTTGTTATGTTCATAAATAAATAGACGTTTTCTTTATGAACAGCTAGCTTGAGCTAGTCATTTATTCAGCCATGCGGACTAGTGTACAGGCATCCATCTTGACTACTGCCTTGTGGGTAGCCCACTACTAAACATACAGCTCTACCTAGTGTACCATTCTAGAATGTCATGTTACTGATCATTACATCCCCCTTTCTTTGAGGTTAAACAAAATCAATATCAATCAATATCAATCAATCATAACGACATAAACATCTTCACAACAGTCAACACATTTTCAAAGCTTTACTTTATGAACTCTAAGCTTTTCATTCTTTTATTATAGTTTATTTTGTACTCAAAGATTAAGTCTATCAGCCTTTTTTACTTCACGTGTGGATCTTCTCAGCACAGGTAAGTCTGATGTGTTTTCATGAGAGCCTGTATGTGTGTTTGTGTTAGATTGTTCTGGTGGTGAGTGACCAGATTCAGTTGCAGCATTGTCATCGATTTTCTCTTGGATAGTTTCTTGTGTTTTCAGGAGGGAATGGCGGTTCCTCCTGAGAATCTGTCCTTCCTCAGTTCTAACAGTGTATGACCTTGGTCCTACTTCCTCAAGAACTGTAGCTTTCCTGTTCCATGCATTTGGATCCTCAATCCTGACAACATCATCCCTTGTCAATGGTTTCAGAGTTTTGGATGATTTGTCACAGTGTGATTTCTGTTTCAGCTTTAACAGTTGAAGTCTCTTTCTCAGTTCCTTACTCTGCTTTTCTTTTGCATAGCAGGGTAGCGTGGTGCGCAACTTACGACCCATTAGGAGTTCAGCAGGTGAAGAACCACAGTCTAAAGGGGAGGCTTGGTAGCTCAGCAGGGTGAGATAAGGATCAGACTTGCTTTCTGTTGCTTTCTTCAGTAGCTGTTTGAGAACTTGAACACCTTTCTCTGCCTTACCATTTGACTGAGCATACAGAGGACTGGATGTGATGTGTTGAAAGTCATAATGTGCTGCATTATAGTTGAAGCACGGACCATTGTCGCTAATGGCAATCCTGGGAATTCCATGTCTGGCGAAGATGGATTTAACATGCATTATGACACTGCTTGCTGATGTGCTTGAGAGCAGCACCATCTCAGGATAGTTAGAATAGTAGTCAATCACTATTAGATAGTCTTTACCATTCAAATGAAAGAGGTCCATACCAACATTTTGCCATGCTGCTGTTGGTAAGTCAGCTACTATCATTGGTTCCTTTGCTTGTTTGTTTTGGTGTTTCTGACATGTCTCACATATGCCTATCATGTTCTCAATGTCCTTATTTATGCCAGGCCAATAAACAGTGTCTCTTGCTCTCCTTTTGCATTTTTCAATTCCGAGGTGTCCCTCATGAATCCTTTTGAGCATGTCTTGACGTAGAGCCTGTGGAATGACAATTCTGTTCTGTTTTAGTAATAGTCCACTTGCGACACTTAACTCTGATCTGATGTGATAGTACTTTGGACAGGAACCTTTTGACCAACCATGATGAATGTTCTCTATTACTGGTTGTAACACTGTATCTTTTACTGTTTCTTCTGCTATTTGCTTTGATTTTGTGTCTGACACGGGCAGCGCAGCAGTGACCATACTCACATGAACATCCACGTCTTCCTCAGTAGAGCTCACATGACTCATTGTGGGTGCTCGGGATAGTGCATCTGCTAACACTATGTGTTTGCCTGGTGTGTAGATCAGTTAAAATCATATCTTTGCAGCTTCATCATGAGTCGTTGAATCCTTGGAGACATCTCATTCAGATTTTTTTTAATGATGGCAACCAGTGGGCAGTGGTCTGTCTCAACTGTGAAGGTGGGAAGTCCATATATGTAGCCATGGAACTTTTCTAGTCCAACTACCAAGCCCAGTCATTCGTTTTCAATCTGGGCGTATCGACACTCAGAGTCTGTCATAGACCTGGAGGCATAGGCAACAGGCTTCCAATCTTCACCCTCTGCTTGTAGCAAGACCGTGCCTAGGCTATCTTTTGATGCATCCGTTGACACTTTGATTCTCTTTGTTGGGTCAAAGAAGGTGAGTACAGGTGTGGTTGTCAGCACTGTTTTGAGGTTCATCCACTCTTGTTCATGTCTTCCTGTCCATGCGAACTCATTTGTTTTATGTAGCAGGTCTCGCAGACAGGTTGCCTTGGCTGACAAGTTAGGAATGAACTTCCCAATGAAGTTTATCATCCCCATGATGCGTAGCACTCCTTTTTTGTCAGTGGGTCGGGGCATGTTGAGTATGGCGTTTACTTTTTCCATATCTGGCTCTATTCCTTTACCAGATAGATTATCTCCTAGGAAAGTGACTTCCTGGACGCTAAACTGACACTTGGCTTTGTTGAGCTTCAGTCCATTCCGGCGTATGCTCTGTAGCACTTTAGTCAGTCTCTCATTGTGTTCTTTCAGTGTGGAGCCCCAGATGATGATGTCATCAACATAGACCTGAACTCCTTCCAGACCTTCAATTATGTTTTCCATCGCTCTATGAAAGATTTCAGATGCAGATATTATCCCGAAAGGCATTCTGAGGAAACAATACCTGCCAAATGGTGTGTTGAAGGTACAGTATTTGGTGCTCTCTTCATCCAGTTTTAGTTGCCAAAATCCTTGTGAGGCATCGAGCTTTGTGAAGTATCTGGCACCTGACATTTCACTGGTGATTTCTTCTCGCTTGGAAATCTGGTAGTGTTCACATTTTATGTTTGCATTTAAGTCCTTTGGATCCATGCATACTCTTAGATCATTGTTCTTTTTCTTTACACATACCATGGAGTTAACCCAGTCTGTTGGCTCTTCGACTTTCCTGATGACTCCTAGTGTGGTCATTCTGTCCAGTTCTTTCTTGAGCCAGTCACGCAGGGGTGCTGGAACTCGCCGTGGAGCATGTACCACTGGCTGGGCATTCTCCTTTAGCTGGATCTTGTAAGTGAATGGTAGAACTCCAAATCCTTTGAACACATCCTGGAAATTACTCACTACAGAATCCACTGAGTCATCTGGTCTGCTTATGGCACAGTTTATACGGTAGACTCTCTTGACCAGTTCTAAGTCCTCACAAGCTTTGTCACCTAGTAGTGAATCAAGTCCTTCAGCCACAACAGAAAACATGAGATGATGCACTTTGTCTTTGACTGTCACTTTAAGTTTGCATACACCTAAGCTATCTATTTTCTGTCTATTATAGTTCTTCAGTAGTACTGACTTTTTCTGTATTTTGGGCTTTTCTTTCATATTTTTAATGTCACTCATACTGATTAAGTTTACTTTTGCCCCAGTGTCTAGTTTCAATGTAACTAATGCTCCATTTACCTGCAGTGGCATTATCCATTTGTCCTCTTTTACTGCATTAACTTTATGTTCAGCATTGTCCATTCCTGAGGGCTGCACATTTTCCGTATCCTTTTCAATATTGTCACATGACACCATTCCTACAAAAAATGTCTCACTTAAATCAGTGTCCTCAATCACATTGACTTGTTGCCCTTTCTTTGTTTTTACTTTTGAAAAGCATTGTTTGGCAAAGTGATTCTTTCCATTACATTTTGTGCACATTTTCCCAAACGCAGGGCATTGTCTTGACTGGTGCAGGCAACCACAGCATTTACAATTAAAAGTTCCATCCTCTGATTGCTTTGCATTTCTGTTCTGCCCACGTTTCTTCCCCTCGTAGGACACAGCACCGACAGCAGCACTATCACTTACTACAGTCGCATTATTATTAATTTCACTGAAAGTCTTTGCGTGCTGTTGAGCTAGCTCACTGATATGGCATATTTTCACAGCTTTCTCCAATGTTAGTTCAGTTTCTCTCAACAAACGTTCCCTGACCTTTTTATCATGAATACCAAACACAATCTGGTCACGAATCATGGATGATTTCAGTTCAGAGAAATTACATGTCTGTGCTTTCAGTTTCAGATCGGTCACAAAGCTATCAAAAGTCTCATTTTGCTTCTGTGTCCGTGAACGGAACACGTACCTCTCATAGGTCTCATTCTTTTTGGGAGAACAATGTGTATCAAACTTCTTTAGCACATCGTCCATTTTTTCTCTGTCCTCCTCTTGATCAAGTACAAACGTATTAAATACCTCTATCACCTGCGGGCCTGCAACCATGAGCAGTAACGTTATTTTCCTTGTGTCTGGCTTCGTACCGAACCCGATGGCAGCAATGTAGAGTTTGAATTGTTGTTTGAAAGTCTGCCAATTGCAGTCGACATTCCCCGTGAGTTTCAAACCCTCCGGTGGCTTCAAATTCTCCATGTCGCATTTTGCAATATTCAGCAGATATTACCAATCCTGGTACCATGTTATGTTCATAAATAAATATACGTTTTCATTATGAATAGCTAGCTTGAGCTCGTCATTTATTCAGCCATGTGGACTAGTTTACAGGCATCCATCTTGACTACTGCCTTGTGGGTAGCCCACTACTAAACCTACAGCTCCACCTAGTGTACCATTCTAGAATGACATGTTACTGATCATTACAATTGTGGGAAGTCCCATTGATGAGGTCGTGGCCACTGGTAGGACTGAAGCCATTGAAGATGACAGTATCCTCATACCTAATCCTCCTTCTCATATCCCACTTCTCCCTCATCCCTCACTCTCTTCTGACTTACATGCTGCAGATAGTGTAAGCATGGACTTCTTACTTTCTTCTCTCCCCTCACCACAACCCAACCCTTGTCCTTTTTTCTTTTCAGATACCCAAGATCTGCAACTTACCCAGGCATTGATGGAAGAACAGGAAGACAGTGAAGATGAAGGGACAGCATCACTTGCAGCCACCAGCTCAGATATTGACATTGCATGTAATTTAGAGGATAGCAAAGAGGCGGGATCTGCACATGGTGAGACAATGGGCACAAGTGTGCTGCAGCCAGGGCAGGGGGAAAGGAGAGCACAGTTGCCAGCTCACCAGAGAGCAAGCCGCACACTAGCTCTGCTGCAGAGGACTCAGACAAGGACATCAATGGGCCAGGCTACAGAAAAGGGCTGATGGGTAGACACACCAAAATGCTTGGTGCATTGGGAATGGGAAGCCTGACAGAAAGTCTGTGTGCAATGTCCAGTCACCAACTTGGCACAGGTCTTTGCGCAGTGCTTGGAGCCCTTCCTTTCCAGCATGGAATGGGTGGCCAACTCCATCAACACACTTGTGGAACCACCCATGATGCAGCATCTGATGGCTGATGTCTCCACTTCCATTGCAGCACAAGCAGCAGCCACCCAACATCTGGGGGCTGCAGTGGAAGCACAGACTGCTGCCATTCTGGCTCTGGATACCAGTGTTCAAAGGGGCTTCCAAGATGTCACAGCAGTCCAGCAATCTGTTCTCCAACAAATCAGTAGGATTGCTGAGGCACCACACCGGGAGAGTGGCAGTGACTCAATTGAGCATGAACCTGCTGTCCTCTCTCAGGTCGAAAGCATTTGTGCTCCCACCCCTGCCAATCCACCAGTGCCCTTGCTGTTGCCAGTCAGCCCAGACTGCTGCCGCCCAAGCTGACATGGTGCAGTCTGAAGCCGGGCCTTCTAGGCCCAGAGCTGCTCAAGGTCATCCTCCAAGGCCATCTGCAGTCTCCCCCACTGAAAGTCAGCAGCCTTTCACCAGCCATGCTGCAGCCATTGGGGAAGCACCTCATAGGAGCACTAGACGGGCGCTAAGGGAATGCACACGGGTGAATAGTTTATTTTTTTTATGCAATATGACATGATTTAATTCATAAATTTGCATTGAATGTGTATTTTGTGTTGGCTTTTATTTTTGAATTGTGGCCAAGAGCACAATGTGATGGTCAATAACGAAGGGAAGGTAGAGAGTGTGGAGCTGTTGGTGCACGGGGAATTGGGGTTGAGGTTATTGGTATCATTGTTGAATTAGTTGTTCAAGTACAGCCTGGGCAGAAAGGGGCTGTCTAGGTTGCAGCCTCCCTTCCTCTTCCTCCTCTTCTGCTTTCTCCTCCTTTTGCTCCTGCTCCTCAGCTTCTCAACGATAGGTGGTGGCAAGGTCTGTTCCCTCATGATGTCAAGGTTGTGCAGCATGCAGCATAACACCACAAATCTTGAGACCTGCTCAGTCGAGTACTGCAGGGCTCCTCCAGAGCGGTCCAGGCAGCGGAATTGTTGCTTCAGGATGCCAATGGTCTGCTCTATCAGATTTTGTGAGGAAGCAAGTCTCTCATTGTATGCCTGCTGTGCATGTGTACGTGAGTTGCAAACTGGAGTC
Source organism: Somniosus microcephalus (assembly GCF_052327205.1). Taxonomy (NCBI): domain Eukaryota; kingdom Metazoa; phylum Chordata; class Chondrichthyes; order Squaliformes; family Somniosidae; genus Somniosus; species Somniosus microcephalus. Next base: position 81,886,371 of record NC_140989.1, on the reverse strand, counting down.
ATGAGCCATGTCATCAGCGGATAGCCCTTGTCGCCCAGGAGCCACCCTTTGGTTTGCCGTGATCATTGAAATACAGCAGGCACAAAGGACTGCTGCAGAATGAATGCATCGTAAGTGCTGCCAGGATACTGGGCATTGACCTGTACGATGCGCTACCTGTGGTCACACACCAGCTACACGTTGAGGGAGTGGATTCCCCTTCGGTTCAGGTACATGGCAAAGTTGACATGAGGCGCACGCAAAACAATGTGCGTGCAGTCATTGGTACCCTGCACAATGAGGAAGCCTGCAATCCTTGCAAACCCTCGTGCTCGCTCCACCTGCTTCTCTCTGGCAAGAGGGAATGAAATGAAGTTATCTCCCTTTTCAGAGAGAGCCTCAGTGACCTTCCTTATGCAGCAGTGCACAGCAAGCTGCGAGATGTTGCTAATATCTCCAGCAGCAGCCTTGACGGAGCCAGACGCATAAAAGTTCAAAGCCATCGTCACCTTCACAACCACTGGCAATGCGATCCTTGCCCTGGAGTTGTGACTGCAGCATTTCAGAGACAACCTCCTTAGTGAAGCACAGACGTCTCAAACATTGTTCCTCGCTGAAGGTCAGGTAGGATAATTGCTCCCTGAACACCCTGGGCGTATATGGCCTCCTGCTGAGAGCCCTTCTCCCCTTCTCCTCCTCCCTCTTCTAGCAGCTTGTCCTGCTCTGCATGGCCTCTGCTCATTTTCCCAGTCACGCTTAATTCCAAGAGGAAGGCTTACTAGGCCACCCATGTCTGGAAGCAACTGGTTTGTGCACAAGCCTTTAAGTTACCAAAAAAGTACTTCAGCACCAGCCAGACCACTCCCTGTAGACTATTGAAACTTTTAACAAAGTATAGAAAAACACCCAAAATGCATAGAATTTACAGTAACAGCCAGAAGAAATAATTCAGCAACTAATCTGTAAGTAGTTGATGATCCCTTTAAATGACACTGCTGGGGGTGTCCTTCATGCCGTTGAATACATGTTCAGCTGTGGGAGGCTAAGAGAGGGCGTAGGCTGGAGTGCAGAGGTCCAAAATGTCAGCGCTGGTATCAAATCAGCATTGCACACTGACTGAGGTCATGATCTGGTTGCTCTGCATACTTCTGGTGGACATTAAGTAAGCGCGCGCTAACCCCATTACCAATATAGCATCCGGCACACTTCGCGTCAGAAGTGTGCTTGCCGTGGATACCATTTTGGAACTTTAAGGGGGCTCGAAGCGCCCAAAAAACAGGCGCTACTGAGCCAAATTTTACCCCAATATTATTTATGATATTATCACAAAGCTGGGAGTGCGTTAACAGAAAGTAAGAACTTAATGATTTCAGATGATTTCATAAACCAGCAGAGTACAGCTGTGTGCCAGCAGCACAGTTTCATAAAATTATACCTCATATTCCTGGTGAGAAGCCCCTTTATGCTGTGCATGCAGGTTGCTGTAATAACTTGGAAATGGTACATCCTAAATATTCCCTTTCATATCACGCATCCGTTGATCTACTTCAATAATGGCAGGACTGAATCAGGTATGTTACAGCAGGCAAGGATGAAAGAGTTAGCACAGAGAACTTTCTTGCATATCTACTTGTAGAAGATGCTTGTTATTCATAACAGGTTTTTCCAAGTCTAAATCTCCTTCCTGCTATCCTTCTAAATCCTGGTGTTTCAGAGACAGCAGTAACCCTTTCAGCAATTTGATCCCATGCCTGTAGACCAGGTACTTTGGGGAGTGATGGTGCCCATCTGTTCCCTAGAGTGTATCCCTTTCCTCCCTCACTTCCACAACCTCATCTTTGAGCTTGACTTTTCTCTACCTGGGTAAATGAATTCTTCAGCAAATCTGCTGTTATAACAGTTTACCTTTTTATATTTGTTGTGCGGCTTTGAGCCACCCTGGGAAGGCCACATTTGTTGGCGATAAATAATTAATCTGACAATGTAGTGTTGGGCCTTCTCCTTGAATTGATGCAGTCCTTGTGGTGATGGTGCTCCCATGATGGCATTAGCAAGGGAATTTCAGGATTTTGACCCAGCGACAATGAAGAAATCAGAATATATGTCCACATCAGGATGGTGTGTGATGTTTAGGGAAGCTTGGAGATGGTAGTGTTTCCATAATCTTGCTGTTCTTGTCATTAGTGATAGAGCTTGTGGGATTGGGAGGTGTTCCTGAAATAAACTTGGTGAGTTGTTGCATCCTGTAAATCATATATACTGCAGCCAACGGTGGGCCAGTGGTGAAGGGGGTGGATAATAAAGTCAGTGACAAGGGCATTGATCAAGCAAACTGCTTTGCCCTGGATAGTATTGAGCTGCTTGAGCGTTTTTGCAATTGCTTCCACCCAGACGAGTGGTGAGTATTCCATCACATTCTTGAATTGAGCCTATGTAGGTGATGGAAAGACATAGAGAGGTCAGGAGCTGAGCCACTTATTGCAGATTACCCAGCCTCTAGCCTGCTCTTGTAGCCATTGTGTTGATATGGGTGGTCCAGTTAAGCTTTGATGAACAATGCCCCCCCCACCCCCCAAGATGTTGAGGATGGAGTACTCGATGGCGATAGTAGTGTCAAAGGTCAGAGAGCTTGTTGAACCTTTTCTTGTTGGGGATGGGCATTACTTGGTACTTATGTGGGATGAATGTTACCTGCCACTTGTCAGCCCAAGCCTGGATATTATTCAGATGCTGCTGTGAGTTGGCATGAACTGCTTCATTATTGGAGGAGCTGTGAATGGACCTGAATAGTCACCAAACTACCTGATTCTCCCTGTGCTATTTCAGTGTTTAAGTGCCTCATCAATGCACTTTACAGGTGGTGTTCTGCATTATAAATGTGGCTCACCATTGAATGCCCACTGTGTGGGTGTTAGAGTGCACATTTCAGGGCACCTACTGAAATCAGTAAAATTGTTCAGCAGTTGCCCTTTTAATTCTCTAAAATCCAACGTAAAACTCAGTTAACCTTTGATTAGAGCACAGAAAAGTTATTGGTTAATGTGTTTTAAATATGTTGGCCTAGAAATTCAGTTGCGTTCGCCAGCCGCTAACGCCATAAGAGGGGTAGATTTCCAGCGCTAGGCACTTAGCGCCCGGGCGCAGAACGATCTGCGCCTACGCCCAACTTCAGTTGACATTTAGCGCCGGCGCAAAGTGTTTGCGCCCGCACAGCTGCGCGCGCAGCTTATGACGTAATTTCATCGTGCAACGCTGTTTGTGCGCCCCAAACCGGAAATTCAGTGGCGCCCGCCCAATGTGGGCGTGGCGCTGTTAAGAACTGTGAAGTGGAATGCAACAGAGGCCCTGTGGGCCTCGGGGAGCGCTAATTAAAGGGCACTTACACTGACCTATAAAGCCCAGCCATTTTGCTGCAATGACTTTAGTGCTTTGGATTTCTGGACAGAGACCAAGGAACAGAGCTTACTGATTTGGGACAACATAGGAGAGGTATTTTTGGCTTCTGGCCAGAGCTTGAAAATTTGAATCATTGTGATTTCACTGTTTGCAAGTTTATTATGGGGGCTGTATGGGGTTCCAACCCTCAGTTCCAGCATTATGTGCGAAGGGCTCGCAGACACTGTGTGAGAGGGCCAGCCATGCCTAGACGCAGAGGGGCCATCAGGCGTCAGCAATGTAGGCCTTACCCACTCAGGGAATACCGGCAGCAGGTGTCCTATCTCACCATGACTGCCGTGCATTGTGTTAAGAGGCTGCGCTTCAGAAGGGAGGTGGTTGCAGAGATCTGCCAGCTGCTTCACAGAGATCTGCGTCCACAGCTGATGTGCAGGACGTCTCTCTCGGTGGAAGTGAAGGTCACGGTGGCTCTGAACTTTTATGCAAGCGGCTCCTTCCAAGCCGCTGCTGGGGACATAGCGAACATCTCCCAGTTCGCCGCGCATCGCTGCATCCAGCAGGTCACCGATGCCCTTTTCACGAGGAGACACCAATTCATCTCCTTCCCCATGACCCTAGAGAGGCAGGAGCAGCATGCAGTCGGATTTGGCAGGATCGCGGACTTCCCCATGGTGCAGGGCGCCATTGACTGCATGCATGTGGCTATGCGGGCACCTATCGACAATGCCGAGGATTACCGCAACCGGAAGGGCTACCATTCCCTCAATGTACAGCTGGTGTGTGCCCACAGGCAGCGCATCCTAGCTGTCAATGCCCGCTTTCCAGGAAGCAGCCACGATGCATTTATCCTGCGCCAGACTACTGTGGCTGACATGTTCGAGGCACAGCCTCCACCAAGGGGATGGCTTATTGGGGACAAGGGCTACCCTTTGTGTACATGGCTCATGACCCCGCTCCGCGCGCCCAGGACCCCTGCGGAGGAGGCATACAACGAAAGCCATCAAGCCACAAGGAACATCATAGAGCAAACGATTGGCGTCCTCAAGCAACGGTTCAGCTGCCTGGATCGCTCCGGCGGATCACTACAGTATTCGCCGGATAGAGTCTCCCAGTTCGTCGTCGTTTGCTGCATGCTGCACAACCTGGCTATCCGCAGGACTCGGGCACTGCCACCTGACGTCGCACCACCACCTCAGGAGGACGCGCAGGAGGACCATGAGGAGGAGGAGGAGGAGGAGGAGGAGTACCAGCCCAGGAGGGAGCCACAAGGTCCAAGGGCCGTCCGCCGGCGGCTTATTGAACGACACTTCTAGGCCCCCTGTCAGGGAATGGATTGTGGCAATGAACGCACCTGAATGCAGCCGCTCCGCAAGCCCTCAGCCGCTTAACGCAACAACCACTCGAAACATGACACCTGGACAAGCTGAATAAATAAAAAGCTTTATTTAACAAACTCAGGGCCCTTCCCACATGAAACAGAAAAACAGACAAGACCCCCAAAAAACAGTCACAAAAATATCTCACTCCCACAACCTGGGGAGGAATAACAAAACTTGCCCATCCAATTGGCCTTCATCCTCGGCCTTACCAAAAGAAGCCCCCCCCACAACACAAACACCCCCATATAAAAAAAACCGTTGCCAACACACTGTACTGGGTGTGCCGAGAGGGCGAGTCCTTGTGCAGCCTTGTGCGGCCCCTGCCCGACCTGTTGCTCCGCCTCAACCTGGGCCCTGTGGGTGTTGCAAGGCTGGGGGAAGGCTCCTGAGGGGCAGAATGCGTGACGGCAGATGCCCTTGGGGGTCGGCCTAGACGAGGTCCGGCCCTGGAGGGGCCGGCTGCTGACTGCTGCAGCTGTGGCTGGGCAGCATCAGTGTCTGCAGCAGCTCGTCGCACCTTGGCTGGGGGAGTGGCAGTGGCGGCTGCAGCAATGGGGGCAAGCTGGCTGATGCCAGGCACTCGCTGGTCGCCAGAGACACTGGCACTCGGCCGGGCTGGCAGTGCAGCAAGCGCAGCAATCTGGTGGAGGCCAGACCGCTGTGCTGCAGCAGGGCGGCGGGTGCCCTGGCGATGCTTCCGCGACACAGCGAGTGTGGCAGAAGTGAGTGCCCGAACTGCCCTGGTCTGTGCTCGCATCAGATCAGTGAGTGTCTGCACGGCACCACTCATGAACTCGCGACTCGCGTCCTGCGCTGCCGCGAGTTGATGGACACCCCTGTCCTGTGCTGCCGCGAGTTGGTCGACACCCCTGGCCTGTGCTGCCGCGAGTTGTTCGACACCCCTGGCCTGTGCTGCCGCGAGTTGGTCGACACCCCTGGCCTGTGAGTCCCCGAAAGCGGCCACACTATGAGCCAGGGACTCAATGGCCTGAGGCAACTGTCCCACAACCCCCATGAACTCCTTGTGGCGGCGCTCAGAATCCGCGGACATTTCATCTAGGAGGCGCACCTCCTGGGCGAGGACCGTCTCCGGACTGGAGGCCGGACTCTCCCTCTGGGGAGAAGGCCGCCGTTCTGCCCGACCCTTCCCACGTGCCTGGACGCCACTGGGCCCAGCAACTGGCCTCCCCTGCAACACTTGCCCCCTCTGGGGAGAAGGCCGCCGTTCTGCCCGACCCTTCCCACGTGCCTGGACGCCACTGGGCCCAGCAACTGGCCTCCCCTGCAACACTTGCCCCCTCTGGGGAGAAGGCCACCATTCTGCCCGACCCTTCCCACGTGCCTGGACGCCACTGGGCCCAGGAGCTACACCCCCCTGCAGCACTTCCCCCTGGCTCTCCTCCAGGCAAGACGTCTCCCCTCCATTGCCATCCCCTGGCGCGGATGAGGCTTCCCCCGATGTGCCGCCTTCCTGTTGGTCCTCGTCGTCCTCCTCTTCCGAGGGACTGGCACTCTCAGCTTCAAGGACCTCCTCCTCACCAGCTGAAAACAGGAAGGCACAAGAGTAGCTTTAGAGTGAGGACAGGGCGTCAGCGAGGGAGGCATGAGTGGTAGCATTCAGCGCATTGGTCGGACAGTGGCAAAGGATGTAGATCTGATGCGCTAGGGGAACGAGAGAGGTCCAAACGGTCATGTCCTTACCATTGGGTCGCAGCACAGGGTCGGCATCTCCAATGGCAACAGGGCCAACCACCCGGCCATGCATGAGTCGAGCCACGCTCTCCTCCAGCTCACTGAGCTCCTGGAACTGGGCACGGCCTCCCCCGGTGACATTCTGGCTCTTCAAATTCCGGGCCATCTTGGCCTGCAAGAGAAAGGACGGCCTCTAAGTACATTGTGGTGGCCTGGTGTTGTGTGCACTGCCTCCCATGGTGGAATAGCTTGGCCAGTGTGGTGGCCTGTTGTTGTGTGCACTGCCTCCCATGGTCAAATAGCTTGGCCAGTGTGGTGCCCTGTTGTTGTGTGCACTGCCTCCCATGGTGGAATAGCTTGGCCAGTGTGGTGGCCTGTTGTTGTGTGCACTGCCTCCCATGGTCAAATAGCTTGGCCAGTGTGTTAAGTGCAGAAAGTGCTATTGAGGATCATGCCAGTGCCATAGCTGCGGGAGGAGGGCTGGCCATTAGGCCTTTGAGGTCCCTTTGCCCATAATGTGAGGTGCACATGCAAGGATGAGGAGGACACTGGAAAGGGTACTCACCTTGACCATCCGAGTGAGGTCGTTGTACTTCTTGCGGCATTGGTCACCAGTCCTGGGGACATCGCTGTTGACTGACACCCTGTGGGCGATTTTCCTCCAGGCTCTCCTGTACTGCCTCCTGGGAGCCTTCTTGCCACTGTCCGGGCACAAGATCTCTTTGTACCTTTCCAACCCCCTAACCAGCACCCTCAAAGCATGCTGGGAGAAGCGCTGCGCTCGTTCACGGGCCTTCTCCATGGCTTCAGGCGCTATTTGGGTCCACCAGCAGTGTTCAGGCCTAGCTGCAGGGCTCCACTCTCCAGGGCGTGGCTGCAGACCAAGTCGACCCTTCCCCCTTTAAGAGCTGGCCGGCGTCAGGGTGTCTGCTGTCAATCAAAACATGACCGCACCTGCGCTGCGCCCGGTCTCGGCGTTATCAGTCCGCACCGCCGGCTTAGCGCCTAAAGATAGGAGTGCAATGCCAGTTTCAGCGCTCGCCCAAACTCTTGGCCAAATCTACTGAATTTTGGCGAAGTGACCTGCACTTTCCGGCGGGCGCTAACTTTAGCGACCGCCCGACTTTACCGCCCCAAAAGTGGCTATACTGAATTTCTAGGCTGTTATCTCCTCTCTTTTTTCTGTCTTTGTGTCAGCTTGGCTCAGTGGCACTCCTTCCTCTGAATTAGAATATCAGAGGTTAAAGCCCCACTGCAGGACTTGTAACACTTCAGTTCAGTACCAAGAGAGTGCTGCATTATTAGAAGTGCCATCCTTCAGATGATATGTTAAACTGAGCTCTTATCTGCCTGTTCAGGTGGATATCACAGATCTCATGACACTAACCAAAGAAGAGCAGGGGGCCATACTGAATGCTATTTTTGGGACCTTGGTGTGTGCAAAATGGGTGCCACATTTGTCTACAGAGCAGCAATAAATGTAAGTGGCAAAAAGGTAATTCATCGCGCTTTGGGATGTTTCTGAGATATCGGTTAAGGTGCCATATAATGGCACGCTCTTTTCTGTTTGTTTTTCTGTTTGTCTTCCCATCTCTTTCTCTCTTGTTTTGTAATTGGGCTTTTCAAGTACAAGTGCTCAATTCATTCCTATGAAATAATTCCTCTGAAATTTTAATGGAAACCAAGCCCATTTACAATGAATGTTATAGGTTCGCGCCCCCATTATAATAGCGGGCACAAGAATTACATATCAATTACTTACACACTAATATTGAAAGAGCCCAATTTCAAGGCACTTGTTTCTGACTCTCTAACTAGGGAACAACATTTAGCACCACTGGCCTCCATATTCTTAATTCAGGGAATGGAGAAATTTACCAAGGCTCCTGCTCCTGCTCATTATTCAGATACCTGTTGGAAACTGTGCATATCTCAGTGTCAGGTAAGGACAGGAGCTGCTGGGTTGCAAGGTCTCCCATGATTGAGTTGCCTGGAGACACGTATATTCTGCTGGAGTTCAGTTCCATGTGTGCCAGCAGTCCTCTGTTATCTCAGCATTGTGGTTATGCCAATGAGTGTGGATGGACTATTTAGCCATGGGGGAATCACTGATCAGCCTGACCTGTCTTCACCAGATGTCTACGCAGACACTTTCCTGCAGTGGTCAATGGATGGTGATCGGGAGCAGGAATCGTGGCTGATTTTTTCTCCCCCTAATTTAAGAGGCACTGAAGGCAATAGTAACAGCTGAGATCAGATAACCTAGAACAGAGCATGGATCAAACTTAAGACCATCCTCATCCATACTGCTTAGGACTGTAATGTATATATACCTTAAGGGAGAGAACTACTTTTTACAGCTCCTGTATACTGTAGTACCGGCAGTGACCACACCTGTATATAAACCCTGAGTAGTGATCTGTACAATTAGTTCTAGAGTAACCCTCATTCAGTAAACACCTGTTGAATCGTTCCCTGCAGTCTGTTGTCTGATTATTGAAGGACACAACATTAAGATACACAGACATAACATTGGCGACGAGGCAGATTCGAACCTACCTGCAACTCTGCATCACCTCCCAGGGATTCGCTCCTGGAGAACAGTGGAAGAAGGTCGAGTCCAGAAGCACGGGCGTCGACCACGGGCAACCGCCCAGTTATCCAGCGGAGATTTGAGCATCGCAGGGGAGGCTGTCGAGAGCCAGGCTTGGCTTTCCAGTCATGGTGGTCCAGCGAAATGGGCTGGCAACAGGTACTGCGCAGACCCTTCCCGGACAGCGGCGGGCTAGAGCCCGACTGAGCGGCACAGAAAAAGGCTGAGCAGTGTCGACAGGGGAGAGAGAGAGGGCAGAGCGCACAGGGCGCAGCCGGTGTTCAGGACCGAGTGGCATCAACGGGGGAGGGAGACGAGAGAGAGCAGAGCGCAGCTGGTGTTCAAGGGCTGAGCAGCGTCAACAGGGGAGACAGGCGCGCAGGAAAACGCGAGGCGCTGCCATTGCCACAAGGACCACAAAGAGCGGCGTTGGCAGCAGCGCAGGAGCAGCGCACGAAACCCACAGGGCGTTACCATTTGCCACGAGGACCGCCGAGAGCAGCGTTGGCAGCAGCGTGGGAGACGCCATTTTAAGCAGCAGTGGGGAAGAAAGGAAAGCGCGGGAGACGCCACTTTAAGCCAGTCTAACCACACCCAAAAATGCCGAAGAGTGGCAGTATCACAGCGTTCGACAATGAAGTCGAAGATTGGACGACATATGTCGAATGCATAGAAGTATACTGCAAGGTGAATGAAGTGCCAGATGACAAGAAAGCGCTGGTATTGTTGAATTCAATGGGTGCAAAAACGTATGGCTTTCTATGAAACCTAGTAACCCCAGAGAAGCGAGTAGAAAAGGATTTTGAAAACATAGTGTCAATCCTACAGGACCACTTAAACCCCACACCGCTGCTGATAGCAGAAAGATTTAAGTTTCACAAAAGGAACCAGCATAAAGATGAAAGTAACGCTGCGTATTTAACGGAACTACGCAAGCTATCGAAACACTGCCAGTTTGGAACGGGACTAGCAGGTACTTTAAGGGACAAGTTTGTGTGTGGGCTTCAAAGTGAAGGAACCCAGAAACGGCTTCTATCAGAAAAGGATCTTACGCTGGACAAGGCTTTCAGCATGGCAGTATCACATGAAGCAGCAGCCTGGGGCGCTGCAGAGATACAACGGAGACCGCAAGAATATGGCACAAATGAAATGTCATACGGAACAGTGAAGTGCTATCGCTGCGGCAGAACAACACACGACCATAATGATTGCTGGTTCAAGGACAAAGTGTGCAGACAGTGTGGAAAAGTAGGACACATAGCAAGAGTCTGCAGGTCGGGAAAGAAAACCAGCAGCAAGAAATCTCCACAGGAGAAGTACAAGAAGGTACATAAGATGAAGGAGAGTAGTTCAGACGAACAGAAGAGTGATACAGACTCCGGAAGCAAGGAGCTGGGTTGTCTGAAACTACATAATGTGATCAAAACGGAGGATCACCAAACTATCTGGGTCACGCTCAAGATAGCAGGAGTCCAAGTGAAAATGGAATTGGACACAGGATCAGCCCCCACAGTCATAAACCGAAGGGACTACAAGCGGCTATTCTCACATATACCCTTGAGAGATACAAAGATTGACTTGAAGACGTACACGGGGCAAAAAGTCTACCCCAAAGAAAAAATAAGGGTGAACGTTATATATAACGGCAAGGAAACACCAAAAATGGACCTATATGTATTGCCAGATGGAGGACCACCACTACTAGGACGTGAATGGATCCGGAAGATACAGCTAGATTGGCATTCCATACAGGCACTGACTGTGGCTGACAAAAAGGATGACGACGTCACACCTGGGCGACAGTCAAAGATCCTAACTGACGCGAAAGAAGTGTTCCAGCAAGGACTCGGAACACTAAAAGGCATGACAGCGATGATTAAAATTGAAGAAAACGCAAGCCCAAAATTTTTTAAGGCCAGACCGGTACCTTATGCGATCCGCCCAGCCGTCGAAGCAGAGCTGGAGAGTCTGGAACATTCAGGTGTACTGTCCAAGGTAGACTGGAGCGAGTGGGCAACACCCATCATCCCTGTGATGAAAAAGTCGTTGAGCAGCACGCCTGGGGAACCAAGGAAGGCTCGCATCTGTGGGGACTTTAAGGTAACAGTGAACCCGGTCCTTCACACCGTACAATATCCACTTCCGCGGATTGAAGATATTTTTGCCTCGCTATCTGGAGGGAAACGCTTCACTAAGTTTGATCTGGCCCAGGCGTATCTGCAAATGGAGGTAGAAGAAGCATCAAAAAAATACCTCACAATCAACACCCATAAAGGTCTCTACCAATAAAACTGGCTGGTATTCGGGGTAGCATCAGCTCCGGCTTATTGGCAGAGGGCAATGGAACAAGTCCTGCAAGGGATCCCAGGGACCCAGTGTTATTTGGACGACATCCTGGTCACGGGCAAAAATGACAGTGATCACCTTGCCAACCTGGAGCAGGTGCTCACTAGATTGCAGGAATATGGGCTCCGAGCTAACCGCCCCAAATGCGAGTTTTTTAGAAAACAGATCTCGTATTGTGGCCATGTTATCGATAAAGAGGGGTTACATAAGTCCCCAGAGAAGACTGAGGCAGTAGTCATGGCTCCAGCACCGGAAAATGTGTCACAACTGAGGTCGTTCCTCGGGCTGGTAAACTACTACCATAAGTTCTTGCCAAATTTGTCTACAATACTACACCCACTGAACACCCTACTGCAAACTGGGGTGCCATGGAAGTGGAGTGACGAATGTAGACGAGCTTTCCAGAAGAGCAAAACACTAATCACATCGAAAGAGGTATTGGCCCATTACAACCCAGCATTATCAATTCGGTTGGCATGTGATGCGTCACCCTATGGCGTTGGAGCGGTGCTGTCGCACAAATTCTCAGACGGCTTAGAGAGGCCAATAGCCTTTGCGTCATGATCACTAACCTCAGCCGAGCGTAACTACGCCCAGATTGACAGGGAGGCCCTCAGCCAAGTGTGGGGAGTGAAAAAGTTCAATCACTATCTGCACGGGCAGAAGTTCACTTGCTGACTGACCACCAACCACTTGTCTCCATCTTTAATCCAAAGAAGGGCGTTCCGGTGATGACTGCGCAATGGCTACAAAGATGGTCCCTTTTTCTAGGGGCGCACCAATATGAAATTGAGGATAAGGGCGCGAAACAGCATGGAAACGCTGATGGGCTATCACGCCTGCCACTGCCTACTGCGGAGGAAGCACCAGCAGTGGATCCTGTCGAAATATTTCATTCGACTATAATTGAATGCTTGCCAGTAACTAACGCTGGTATAGAGAAGGAGACCCGAAATGACCCGACACTGTCTCGGGTATATGATTTTGCGGTGAAGGGATGGCCAGCACATGGCGACTCACTGTTGCCAGCATTCTCATCCAGAAGAGAACAGCTGTCAGTATGCCAGGGGACCTTGATGTGTGGATCCCGAGTGGTAATTCCACCCAAGTTAAGGGAGAGAGTGCTCAATGAGCTTCACGAAGGTCATCTGGGAGGGGTGAAAATGAAAAGCCTTGCTAGGGCTTATGTGTGGTGGCCAGGGATCGATCAGCAAAACGAGGACCTGACAAGGAGCTGCTCAGGATGCCAGAAGGTCCAAAATGCACCACCACATGCCCCTCTACACCCATGGGAGTGGCCCTCATCTCCATGGCAACGAGTGCATATTGATTTTGCTGGTCCATTCATGGACTCAATGTTGTTAATAGCCATGGATGCGCACTCGAAATGGCCTGAGGTGATCAAAATGTCCTCCACCACCACGGAGAAAACTATTGCAGTCCTACGGACCATTTTTGCCAGGAACGGCTTGCCAGAGCAGATTTGCTCTGATAACGGACCACAGTTTGTGTCCGAAGAGTTTTGAAGATTTATGAAAAGGAATGGGGTAAGGCATTACACATCCGCCCCGTATCATCCAGCCACAAATGGATTGGCTGAGAGGTTCGTACAAACCTTTAAAAAAGCAGTAAAGGCCATGTGCAATGACGATATTCCACTGCAGCATAAGGTGGACAATTTCCTGTTAGCCTACAGAAATGCGACACATGCAGTCACCAACCAGGCCCTGGCCATGATGTTCTTTAACCAAAGGTTGAGATCTCGTCTGGATTTGCTCAGACCAAATGTACGAAGAGATGTTGAGAGTAAGCAATTCCAGCACATCAACGAGAAGCCGACAAGGAGCTTCAATGTAGGGCAACCAGTCTTGGCCCGTGACTACCTAACAGAGAAATGGCAACCAGGAACGATATGCACACAGCAGGGGCCACTAATGTACACAGTGGATGTTGGGGAGAACATTGTTAGACGCCATGCTGACCAGATCCTAGAGTCACAGGAACGAGTCAACCCCATGTCTCGGCCATACGTACCAGGTGCGGAACCCAACGTACAGGTCGCATCTACCTCAGAAAAAATATTAGAAGCTGATGAATCAACTGACGACAGGGTGCTAGAATTGCCTCCGCACCAAGAGCGAGACACTTGGGAAAGGCATTATCCAGAAAGAATCAGGACGCCTCCCCAGAGACTGAATATATGAATGGACTATTTTCATATAACATTGTATATTAAAAATGTTATTTGTTAAATGAGTATTATGGTACTGTTAATCTAAAAGGGGAGGAATTGTAATGTATGTAATGTATATACGTAATGATATACCTTAAGGGAGAGAACTACTTTTTACAGCTCCTGTATACTGTAGTACCGGCAGTGACCACACCTGTATATAAACCCTGAGTAGTATCTGTACAGTTAGTTCTAGAGTAACCCTCATTCAGTAAACACCTGTTGAATCGTTCCCTGCAGTCTGTTGTCTGATTATTGAAGGACACAACATTAAGATACACGGACATAACAAGGACCACATCAGATGGTGCCTTTAGGCACTGAGCCTATTGAGAACTAAAGAATGGTGGTGGGCTAATTTCCAGTTATGATCTCAAAATTTTCAATTTGTTGTATTTTGTTAGATTGAAGAAATAATCAAAATTGTATAGTTTATGTAGCAGCTAAGCTGATAACATGCCCAAATGGGGCAAAATTAAAACATCTAAAGGATTTTACAAACAATATTGTTCTATTAAATGGAATTGAATACAATAGGTATAGTTAGAAGATGTTTTGGATTTTGAATCAATTAACAGATGTATTCGCTGAAGTGAAAGTGACTGTATCTAAAACCACTTCGACAACTGAGCAGTTTTACTTCAGCTATAGCAAATCCCCTAAAGATGAATTTGTCTTTCAGTATGGGATTACTTAGCATCGACTGGAAATGATTTTATTTCATCTTTAGTCAGCTACCCGCATATACTGCACATACAAGGATCTCCAAGATTACTTACTCTTTGGGAAGCTGACAGCTTCATACAGCAGGATTGAAAGAAAGCCAACACATCAAATGTCAATTGGAGGGGAGCTGTCGTCAGGGAGTGCAGAAAAAAATGGGCTTCCATCTTTGTGCAATGCATTTTATTCTTACATCTGTTCCTAAAATGTACTTAAGTTTTTATATCTTTCGTGTTTTGTTATGATAGCTCAGAAAAAAACCAAAACTTGGATACTTTTGCTGTAGTATTGGGCATGTTATTCCTATATTACAACAGAACCTACACTTCAAAAGTACTTCATTGGCTGCAAGCACTTTGGGACCTGAGGTCATGAAAGGCACTATATAAATGCACGGTTTTCTTTTATTGTATATTTCTAGACTATAAACTGTCTATAAGTTAAACCTAATTTAAGAATATTGCATAAAGAATATTATAGCTATAAGGCACACATGAAGTACATATTTCTATTATGTACCCTTGCTTCAAAACGATATGTCCCTTTAGGGTTAAAAGCAAACTACAGTGCAGGACTCAGTGGACCTTTATTAAAGAGGTCAAGAGCAATGTTTCCATTTTGACCTGTGGCTCGGTATGAGTTCTTGATATGGCAAACAATATTTGATATAATGTAGAAGACTATGATGGATATTAAGAAATCTTTAAAATAACCCTTGTTCTGATCTGGTAGAACTCTTCAGATAATAAATAAAAGATTTGCCCCATTTGGTCAATGGGAGAATACATTGAATACCCCGGTATAGTAGCTAGCCAAATCTGGGACAAAGGAAATGTTATGTTAAAGATGATTTGTGGGATTATCAGGCCCTACAGAAAATGAATGTGTGGTAACTGGAAAGAAAGATACCAATTCAGTCCACAACATAGACTCCCATATTGCCTATGATATCATGATGAACCCATTTCACATGAATTTGTGAATGTGTTACATTTCCATCAGAGTTACCATTATTGATGTAATATTGGATGAGTGTAACTCGATCACTGAGTAGAAGCCAGACATTTCCTCATAGAGAGAAAAGGAAAATGAGAAAGCAAGCTGTCCTGGAGCATTCTTGCGTATCGCCTTATAGCTGGTTACAGAATGGCATTGGCAAATGTCTGAGAATAATGGTCTTCTCTTTTTCTCAGTCAGTGAATAGCATGTAGGAAAAAAACAGTTTTTAAATCACAAAGGGGAATATCAAAGTACCACATAATTATCATAAAAAACACCCATTCCTTCTGATAAAATTCAATTATATCTCTGTTATATATACTGCACATAAACAGGTGAATTCAGCAGTGCCGCACTCCCAGTGAGGAGCCGCACTCAAAGGGGATGCGTGTTGGAGAATCGGTGCTACAGTATTGTAGCCCTATTTCCAGCCCTTCTTCCATTCGAACGCAACTCCCTACTGGGAGCATGGAACCTGTGTCTTAACCCCAAAATATCCTGGTAACCAATTACAGATTAATTCTCACTGAACAAGCAGTAATAAAATCAGTCGTTAATCCCCCTGTGTGAATCTCATCTGGAATACCCTGATATTCAGAGTCCATACTGGTAATTACTGCCAGAAGCAAAACACAATAAAACCACCATATAAAAAGTGAAACCATCTACATTATAAGCAATGATGGCGAGCAGGGAACACATCTCAGAGTTTAGATCACAAGCACAAACATCAGAATGTATTAAATAAGATATGAATTATTGTTCTATTTATTTTCCAAAAATCAATAAAATAAACATTGTTTCAAATGCTGTCATATTTGGACATGCATAGCAGTAGAGCTGGGCTAGAACTGAGCACAGACTGAATCTAAGTTGAAGTTCAAAATAAGCATTGGCAGAATGATTCATTCATGTAAATAAACTGAGAGAGAATAAATTATGCAGATATCCTCACAATGTGTTTTTAAAACCTTATTTTACCTAATTATCAAAATTAGAAATTGACGATTGTTTTGCTAATGCTTAGGTTAGTAGGAGTGTTAATACCTGTGTATGAATCCATCATTCAAACATGCATTTTTGAGTTTGTTAAACTGTAGTTGTCTTTTACTGCCACTAGATGGCTATCACACTATAACTATAGTGGATTTCTGTTCCGTTCTGTTCCAGGATGGACACAAAAATGTGGATTATAACCAGAGAGCTGAGCCATTGCTTCCTATATAAGAGCATTGTTGCTCGCTACAAAATCATTAGTTGTGTTAAAGCTTTGACAAGAAGACTATTCAAGTTTTAAGATATATTTAGGTCCTGCCAGTACTTTGTTTGTAACCTAGAGTTACAATACTTTGGCAGGGTAGTTAACCATTTGATCAAGTTTACT
The DNA here is from genome assembly GCF_052327205.1 of Somniosus microcephalus. Lineage (NCBI taxonomy): Eukaryota > Metazoa > Chordata > Chondrichthyes > Squaliformes > Somniosidae > Somniosus > Somniosus microcephalus. The sequence continues at coordinate 81,869,647 of NC_140989.1, read as the reverse complement.
CTGTAACATGATGAATGAACTAATCACCCACCATTTCGCAACAAACTGCTATGGAATTTTCCTATTAGCGCATCTGATATTCCCAACTGCAAAACCACTACCACAAATAAAGACTTGGCAAAGCAGGCAGTAATTCAATATTGAATACTGAATATGGCTTAATATTAGAACTTGAAACATTAGAAAGTCTGGAGCTGCTTTTGCAAGTAACTGGTTTTTAATTAGTTCTTAATAGGGACACTTCAGTGTTGAAGATTCATTAATGGAAGGATAGATCCTTAGAGGCACTCTAATTAAACTTCACTGAATGTGATACAATATGTTATCGGTAAACTTGTGCCAGGACAAGCTTGGAATAAAAAGCTAAGTGAAGTAGCTAAATTTAACCCTGAAAGATATTTGTTATTAATTCACTCCACCCAGTTTACTACTGCTAACTTGACAGTTTAAAGCATCTGTTTGGAACCTAAGACATTATAGAAAGATTTAACAGACGTTCAAATTTTTTCTAAATATCCAGTATAATAAAACCTAAGTGCATTAGCTTTACTTATACTTTGTAAATGTATGTGACGTAAGCAGCATAGAGTTACCAATATTTTTTTTTTAACTCTTAAGTATCCTGTTCTCCAAGTGGTGGTATTGCTGTGCTGACATACAGAGAGTGAAAGGGGAAAAGGAGAGATTTTTTGTTTTGATAATTTTAGTGAAGTCATCCCCTCTTTCCCATGAAGTTGCTTAGTGTCCCTAACCAGAGACCCCGACCAAGAAAAAGGAACTGCATGTTCCACAAATACATTTTTTCAGAGGCGGGTGTAGTGAAACAGAAGATAATTTCATAGTACAACAGATGACAACTTCCTTCTGATTATTTTGTGAATCTAATGCTCCAAAAAGTAATGAAGAAAGTGAAACACCTAATGATAGAACTATTAGAGAGTAGAAAACTACTCTGCACCATCAATGCGAAGGATGGGCTTCAAGGAGGGATGTTCTTATAGAACAGGCAAACTTGATGAGCCTCAGCCCTAATGTGAAGATCACCTTTGCCTGGTTTGAGATTTTTTTCCCATGTAACATCAAAGTACATAAATAAAAGAATGAAGAAGCTAAGCATTCATTTTATGCCAATTATTATTTAGAGTCTCTAGGATTCGTGCTGACTTTATGTGCATCAGACTGGCTCTTCTGGTTCCTGAGCTATAACTGGTGTCATTAAACAATCTTATATGCCAGGTATGGTTAGTCTTTCAAAGCTCAAGAGCCAAAAAAGGAAATTGTATACTGATAAAGAGCTACAAGGTTTAAATATAGTCATACAGATTAACACAAAAGAAAATCAATATTTATTTACAAATAAAAACAATAAATAATGCAATTTGCTGTCAATTGTATTGTTGTTAATATATTACAATTATAGCGTATTCCACAACATGAGATTCCTGAGACTGAGCATTTGTTAGAAGGTAGTTAATTATGGGCATGAATAGGTGTTCTGCTGTTATCATTACTTAAAAGAAAAATGTCAGTTCTTTATAAATATGTTCCAAAGTAAACGTTACAACGAATGTCAATTTATTATGGTAAAAATGTATTATCTGGGAAGGGTGGTATGGGGCGGAGGGGGCTGGGTTTATAAATTGTGGGAATTCAGTATAGTAAAATTTTATGGGGACTGTTCAACAAGCATTAACAACATATTAACATCTTAGTGTCCAAACCATAAAATAACTGCATGCCAACTGTGGGTGTATATTGCCAATGATGTACCTAAATTGGACTAATTTACTGCCAATCCCTCCCTTCCTCCTGAGCCTTGATTTACCAACCCTCTCTCTGCACTCCTTCTCCCACCCCACCCCACCCCATTATCCTGCTCCCTCTTCCTCCCAGCCTTATTCTGCCATTATTATCTGCCTCCAATCAGGCGTCCTGCCTGCTCCAACCCCGCCCATCAGCTACCATTGGGCCTTCTGCCATCATTGGGCATCTTGCCTGTTTAAATCCCATGTCCGCCAGCTCCCATCATCAGATGTTTACTCACTTTGACCCCCCCACCTGGCATTGGGCCTCCGACCATCACTGGGCTTCATGCCAGAAGTAGAATATCTGAAAATTTATCCCATGCAGCACATTGCCAGTAAGGAGTGCAAATTGGGAAATCTTGTGTGCAAATCTTAGCTTTCCTCCCATTCATTTAAGTGAACAGAAAATCATGAGCTGCACATGTGTAATTTCCTGATCTACACTCTTTGCAGGCAATATGCTGCATGCGATAAATTTAATTAATGAAGAGCAATAGAGAAACCAATTGTAATATTGTTGAATGCTTTGGAAATGCAATTTTATCCGCTTACAGGCAATCTTGCTAACAGCAAATTTTGGATAATGTCCAGAAATAGCCTAACTGCTACATATTGCTGCTTTTCTCCGCACAGGCACTAATGATACAGCAAGGGTGAATTGGACCTCATTGTGCTCATTTTCCAGGTGATCGGGGACACAGAGATCCAATTTAGAGAGCCAATCTCCCATGCCCGGTCAACATTGGAAACGTGTCCGACACCACATTGGTTCGAGTGCAGCAAAGGCGTCCCCTGGCGGCAGCCTAAATCAGGCTCTATCTTGGTGCCTCACTGGTGGATAAATCCTTAATCAGAAGACCAAGATCTGTAAGTATCAGCAACTTGATGTATATGCAAATTAAGGGAACATGGATTTAATCTTTATATGTGGCCTGCAAGGATCCATGATATGCATCTATGTGGCCCCTCCATAGGGAAAAGCTTGGATATCCCTAGCCTACAGAAGTTTTAAAACTCAACATTTGAGTATGTGTAACCTGGCTTCTTTTACCAGCCTTAAGCTGAATTTGGACCATTCCAATAGTTACTATCCTAACACAAGCTGAATACATTATAATTTCCTAATGATGCACAGAACTACTTACCTCTAAGGTAAGAGTGGCCACTTGACAATTCCTCCCACACTATTGAACTGTAAGTTTTAGCCTCAGTAACTGTAACATGTGGGAGGAAGTTGTGAGAAGCCACCCTGAGCACAAAGACCTTATGTACCATTATCAAATTTTAATAAATTGTCAGTTGAAAGAACAATGTACTTGAGAAGCTTTGGGGAAATGATCTTGTGCACTTAAATTAAATATCAATGGGCCTGAAATTTTCTGTAGAAATGGGATACATTCTGCCTAAGGTCCATATTCAAAGCAACTCTCAGCTTGTTGAAGATTTTTCTAACAGTATAAACAGTGCTGCAGATTGTTCAGCGATGCCATGAAGATTGATAATGTAAGTCAAAGCATTGTGAATGGAGTTTTTTTTAAATGACCTGAGAGTTAGACGTTGGAGTGCAGTTACTAACTCTTCTCAGTCAATGTGCTCTTATACTCACTTTGTTCTGAAGTTTCTGATGGACCATTCAGTTTTCATCAGGTGACATCATTTTTTTAACTTGTTTTCTTAAAGCCTGCAATCATAAGCAATTACTTTTTTTTCGATAGCAATAGCTCACACAATGGGTCATCTAAAACTATTCTGAGTACTAGATGTTTTTAATTTGCCTGTTAATTCACAGATTTACACAAGTCCATATATTTTATTTAAAATCCAGATCCAAACACCAGCTGCTGTTGTCACTACAATGGGAAATTATAGGTGGGATCCCAAAAATTACAATATGTGTGTTAATTCTGTCCATGTAGTTGCTCGCCACAATTTTTTTTTTAACAAAAGGCAGCTGTGTTTAAACCTGTCAACCTCGGGTAACAGCAAATGGATCCAATGTGGCCCAACTGGGGTTACTTTGAGATCCAAGTTCATTTTGATGCTCATGCCTGGGTTCCATGAATTTTAACTGTTTTCTTATTCTGATTTGGTTAACTTATGCTCATATTATTTAACTCAATATACACCATCTCAGCACTAATCAAGCTTTCCTAGCATTCCCCAGATGTAGAGCAGAGCCTCAGGTAGCCAACCACAACAACATTCCTTAACCCCAACTTCAGAAAAGCACCCAGTGACCCAGTCCGACGTCAGGCATTCTTCTAGCCTCTTCAAAATTATTATTTTTATCTTCGTTTTAATTAAGCCTAATATAAAAATGTTTAAACTGCATTGCAAAACTTCATATTTCGGGCTATATAAGCATCTGCTGGATGTTTAGAATTAAGGGTTTTAAGGTTCAGAACCCCCACCCCAAATAATCTACTATTTCTTTTGCAATGTTACACTTTGGTTCGAGACTTGTGGTTGCAACAGATGGAGCTGCTCCTTCGGCAGAATGAAATGTTATTTGTTAATGGAGAGGAACCATCTGCTTCATTGTAAATTCACCATTCAACAGAATGATCCTAACAAGAAGTAAAAAACGGTGGTAACATCAGTGTTTCAAAATAACCTGAACCTTTATAAGTCCAGAATTTAGTCAGGTCAGGTGGCAGAAATTCTATTGATCCAATGTCTGAACGTTCCATTCTGCTGTGTTAACCAACATAAAATATTCTTCAGAAGCCTGATGGGGCAAGTACTGTAGTAATAATGTATTGTGCTCAGAGACACGGTATAAAAGGTATTTTATCACTCTCGTGTTTTCCAAAAAATTATAACCCTGCATTTATGTGAGAATATGCAATGGATTTTCCTGTACTTTTGCAAATCTGACATTTGTTCTCTGTTGTTCTTTTGCCCCAAGGATCAAATGTGAAACACGGCTCAATCTAGTTCCTGTGGGCACATTCTCCGCAGCAAAAAAAGTCCTAATTTGTTATTAATTGACAACTAAGTGACTAATGGGGTATCACATGACTCGGATCTGGAGCCATTGTTACTTTTCATGTATATTAATGATTTGAAAAAAATAACATTAACATAACACTCCAAGTTTGCTGATCGTACCAAATTGGAAGGGATTATAACTATTAGGGAACAAGTGGAAATAGTATGGCATTTCAAGTCTCAGTTTGGCTCATTCAGCAGTATTTTTGCCTCACAATTACAACAGTGACTCCACTTCAAAAGTACCTTATTGGCTGTAAAACACTTTGAGGCGTCCGGTGGTCGTGAAAGGCGCTATATAAATGCAAGTCTTTCTTTTTTAAATCAGAAGGCTGTGGGTTCGAGTTCCACTATGGACATAAGCATATAATCCAGGCTGACACTCTAGTGCGTTGCCCAAGGTGTTATCTGTCAGATGAGATTTTAAACCAGATCCCTGTTTAGATTGACATAAAAATGCCATGGCAGTATTTGAAGAAGAGAAGGGACTGGCTTGGTGTCCATATTCCTCCCTTAACCAAAAACAGATTGTCTGGTCATTCCTTTGCTCTTTGTGGGAACCTGTTGAATGCAGATTTGACTGCCATGTTTGCCTATGGAACAGTGACAGCACTTCAGAGGTAGTCCAGTATTTTCAAAGCATTTTGGGGAATCCAGGGAATGTGACAAGGTGCAATATAAATGCAAGTTCCTTCTTCATTACAAAGGGAGCTGGATGTTACCCCAAAAAGTGGAAGATGCTGTTTAATGTAGCGAAATACAAAGCCACAAAGATGAGGAAAGAAATAAACAGTGGAAGTACAAAATATATGAGAACAATCTACAGATAATGACACAGGAGAGGATTCAGGGGGGTTTAATAGAAACCACCCTTAACAATGTGCACAAGTAGTGAAAAAAGCAAACAGGATGTTAGGATGTAAAGTTCAAGATCGAGAGCACAAGTCCAAGAAATTGAGAATTCTTTTTTTAATGCACTGGTCTACTGTAAGGAGTTTTAGATCACAGAGGTTTCTCTCTCTAGAGGCCTCTCTCTCTCTTGCACAGTAAAACCTTGAGTGGTTCGACCCACTCGCCCCTTAGGTTCTATACACTGGACTTTGAGGCAGGAACTACAATGTAGAGAAAACTCTATTGACCAGGTTTAATGAAAAACGAAATGAAACTTTATTGTATAAAGGAACAAATCAAACTGCAAACCAATAAGGTACATGGGAGGGAAAAACAAATCATAATACAGTACTGGCTAAGATATACACAGGCATATTATACTTTACAAAAGTCATCACAAAATGGGGAAACACATGGAACATCGAGGGACAACAACTCATTGTTAAAATTACCCTTTAAATGCCCACCCCCTAAGCCTATCTGGATCAGATTGTGAGGGGCTAGAAACATGCTCACCAATCCAGTCGGAAAGTATAGAGTTTTGAAACAGGTCTGCGTTTTGATCCTTTCAGGCATCCTGTCTCCACGTGGTCAGTGCTGCGGGTTGCGACACTCTCTCTTCTTCCTCGAGGTGAAGGTCACGGACAGGCTGGATGTCAGCAGGCCTGGAAGTCGTTGCGGGGAGAGACCAAGGCCTAGAAATTGAGTTGACGCCGCGCCAGGGCTTTAGCGCCGGAAATTTAGCGCCGGCGCTAATTCCCTTGCGCGCGCCAAAAATTCAGTTGCGCCGCGCCCAGACGGCTGCCGGCGCTACTGGCGGGCGTGAGCGCCTCCCAATGGGCGCTGAGTGCCGAATTGCGGCGCTAATCCGGCGCTGCGGCACCCGATGCGGTGCGGCAGGCTGGGGAAGTGCAGGCCTCCTCCTTCAGTTAAGGAGGAGCTGCCTGCACCCGCCCGCTGTCCGTTCAAATATTGAAAAAATGAGCCCGGCACCTCGGACAAGTGCCGGGCTTGCAGGCCAGACGCATCTGTTCCGCGGGGGGGGGGGTGGAGGAGTCCGGGGAGGGAGGTGCGGGCAGGCAGCCGACGGGAAAGCGGCCGGCCGCCGCGCGACCTTAATGCGCCGGCGCTAACTCGGGGCAGACTCGGTTGCCAGAGTCTTAGTTGCGGCTGCCACGGGCGAGGCGGCCGCAACTGAATTTCGGCGCTGGGGCCCGTCGGCATGGCAACCGGGATGCTGCGCACACCGATGACGTCATCGGTGCCGGCGCAGCGCTACCGGCTTAATGCCGATGGAAGGGCCCCACTCAATTTCCCAACTGGCCATAACTCCGGCGCTAGGCCCTCTAGCGCCTCAAATGCGGCGCTAAGGCTACTCAATTTCTAGGCCCAACTGTTTTACCATTCTCGTATGGGTTTCGTCGCACAGCCCAGTTGGTTCACCGTTTTCATATAGGTTTCACCTATACTTGTCAGCATCCCGGGGTTGGTCGATGATCTCCCGACAGTTACCCCGGGGCTAGATGCTGACTCAACCTCCCATCCCGAACCTCGATCCTTCGTCGTCTCCGCTTGAACTCCGTACCAATGTAGAAGCCCAGCTGAAGCCCCGGATCCTGTGAACCTCCTCAGCACCTTGATCTTTCTCAGGACATTGAACTTTTCCGAACCTCGATCGCTACCCCGGGTCTTCCAGATATACTTCTCAAAAGAGGCCTTTATCTCCCGCCAAATGAAGGTTAGTCTTTGTTTAACTTTTGGCGAGCTGGTATCACAACGGGGTAGTTATTATGTTTTAAACTACTTTGGGATGGCCGCTAACGGCCATCTCTGGTCTGGAATGACCTTGTATTGTTTTGAATGTCTTCTTGATGTCTTTAATGGGTCTTTGATGCTCCCCTTATGAATATAAAACTGTTTCCCTTTGTCTGGGTAAACATGTAGATGGCCTTTATCTACAGGCCGATCTTGTAGTGTCCGCGCCTTAATAATACACGGACTGCAGGAGAACAATAAAACAGGTATTTACTGAACAGAGGGTACTCTATTGTTCGTACCAAAAAAAAAACAAATTGACTGTAAACAAAAGTTCAACTAAAACTTAACAAATCATATAAAAATTTGGTTATCCATGTTGATGATGCACTCCAGTCCCCGCGGCGCCCACCGGTCGCGGAAATACTCAAGCGCACCAGCGGACACCGCGTGCTCCATCTCCAGGGCCACCCGGGCGCGAACATGGCCGTGGAAGAGAGGCAGGCAATCCAGCTGGACGACCCCCTCGACCGCCCGCTGCCTGGACCAATTGATGGCTCTTTTAGCCAGGCCCAGGAGCAGGCCCACAAGGAGGTCCTCCAACCTGTCCGCTCCCCTCCGCACCGGGTGACCGTAGATCAAGAGCGTGGGACTGAAGTGCAACCAAAAATCGAGGAGCAGCCCCTTCAAGTAGTGAAAGAGGGGCTGCAAACTCTCACACTCCATATAAACGTGAAACACGGACTCCTCCAGGCCGCAAAAAACGCAGTCAGCCTGGGAGTCCGTGAACCTACTTAAAACCTTATTGCACGGGACTGCTCCGTGCAACACCCTCCAGGCCAAGTCCCCGATGGAACAAGGGAGGACTCCCGCATAGAGAGCCCTCCATTGGGGACCTCCGCCACCGCCAGTCGGCAAGACGCCACGCCAAGGCGTGTCCGGACAGTAGACGAAGGTGGCAAAGTGGAGAGTGTGCAGGAGCAGCCCGTACAGGAAACCCCACCGCGCGGAATGAAAAGGCACGGAGGGTATTTCCTCGAGACGGCTCAAGTTGTGAGGCGCCAGTTCCCGAGGGGAGTTTCGGGGCCGGGCGCTGATGAGGAATTCCATCCGAACGGGGGTAAGCTCGGACGGGATCGCCCCACATGCTTGAGCCGCCTCGATACACCTAGTGGAGTCGGGACCCAGTGCCGCTTTCACCGATTCGATGGCTTCGACCGCGAGCCGGACGTTGGCCCAGGACAGGCGCCGCGCCAGCTCCTCCGGCGCCATCCAGCCCACTCCTCCACCATCGAGTAGGTCCCCGACTCTGGTCACCTTGCCAGGCACAGCTCTGCCCTCCGTCAGCCGCCCGAAATCGTGTTCGTGGAGGTGCGGATTCCTGAGCAGCGGCTCCCGAAGGAGAGTCGCCGCTCCTGACGGGGGAGAGCTCCGCCTGGAAGCGACGTAGTTCCAACCCCATAGTAGTTCCTGGTAGAAGACAGGCAGCGCCGGCACGCCTGCCGCCCACTTTCGCAAACAGAAGCTGCGTGTCGTAATTGAGGCGGTGCAGCTGGCGGAAGAAAAACGTCGCCAGCGCACACCATCTCGGAGGATTCTCGACGTACAGGTATCTCTGCAGCGTCTGAAGACGGAAAGTCGCAGCCTGGGCGCGAAGGCACACCAGCGCCTGACCGCCCTCCCTAAGCGGGAGACACAGAACCGCGGCAGAGACCCAGTGCTTCCTTTTGTCCCAGAAGAAGTCGATGAGCTTCTTCTGCATCTTGGCGACAAACGCAGGGGGAGGGATCAAAGTGACCAACCGGTACCACAACATGGCGGCCACCAGCTGGTTTATGACCAGCACTCGACCCCTGTAGGACAACACTCGGAGCAGTCCTGTCCAGCGTCCTAGGCGAGCGGTGGCTTTGGCCTCCAGCTCTTGCCAGTTCGCCGGCCAGGCGTCCTCGGCAGGGCTAAGGTAGACTCCCAAATAGAGGTGGTGCGTGGTGCTCCAGGCGAAAGGCCTGAACTCCTCCGGCAGGGAGTCCACCTGCCACTGACCCACCAGGAGTCCGGAACATTTCTCCCAGTTGATCTTGGCAGAGGATGCGTCCGAGTAAATCTGCTGGCATTCCCGCATCCTCCGCAAGTCAGCGGGATCCGTGACCGTGAGGAGCACGTCATCGGCGTAAGCCGAGAGGACCACCTCCACGCCCGGCCCTTGCAGAGCCAGTCCCATCAACCTCTTCCGCAAGAGGCGCAGGAATGGCTCCACGCAAACGGCGTATAACTGACCGAACATGGGGCATCCCTGACGCACCCCCCTCCCGAAGCGAAGGGGCGCCGTCAAGGACCCGTTAACTTTAATCAGACACTCCGCGGCGGCGTACAGAAGTCGGATCCGGGCGACGAAATGCGTCCCGAACCCGAATGCGCGCAGAGTCCCGAAGAGATACTCGTGATCCACCCTGTCGAACGCCTTCTCCTGATCCAGGGAAAGGAAGGCGACCGACAGACCAGCCCTCTGGGAGTGGTGGACCAGGTCCCGGACCAGATGGATGTTATCGTGGATGGTCCGGCCCGGGACCGTGTAGGACTGGTCGGGGTGGATCATGTGGGCCAGCACGGTGCCAAGGCGAGCAGACATGGCCCTGGCAAAGATTTTATAGTCCGTGCTGAGGAGGGAGACCGGGCGCCAGTTCTTAAGGAGGCGGAGATCACCCTTCTTAGGCAGCAGGACAATGACCGCCCTGCGCCAAGAGAGGGGCATCTCCCCGGTCGCCAAACTTTCCCCCAGGACCCGCGCGTAGTCGCCCCCCAAGACGTCCCAGAACGCCCTGTGGAACTCCACGGTCAGCCCATCTAGCCCCGGGGACTTTCCCCTAGAGAGCTGGCGGAGGGCGCCGGTCAGCTCCGCCAGGCTTAGCGGAGCGTCCAATTTTTCGGCGCCCTCCGGGCTGACCTTCGGCAGGTCCTCCCACAAAATTCTGCGCGCATCCTTGCTGGACGGATCCGGAGAGAACAGAGCCCCGTAGTAGGCGCGGGTCTCCGCGCTGATTCCCTCTGGATCCGAGACCAGAGATCTGTCATCGGCCAGCAGCCCCAAGAGCTGCTTACGGACCCCCCGTCTTTTTTCCAGCGAGTAGAAGAAGGGGAAGCCGCGGTCCAGGTCCCGCAGGAGCTGGACCCGCGACCTCACGTACGCGCCTCGGGACCCGACGAGCTGCAGGTCCTTCAGCGCGCCCTTCCTCTCTTCGTACACCTTCCGCAGGGCTGGGTCCTCGACGACCTGACCGAGACGGGACTCCAGGTCGAGCACCTCCTTCTCCAACCGCCCAACCCGGGCCTCCCGCCTCTTGGTCGACCCCTTCGCGTACTCCTGACAGAAGAGACGGATGTGAGCCTTGCCCACATCCCACCATAGCCTCGAAGAAGCGCACTTGCTGCGCACCGATCTGAGGGGCGTACACGTTCACTAGATGGAGCGGCATGCCCCCCAGGCGAACAGTGACCTGGAGCAAGTGGCCCGGCACGTGCTCCTTGACCCCCAAGATCTCCGGCTGAAAATGCGGGGCCAGCAAGATAGCCACCCCGCTGGAATTGTTGGAGAGGTGACTCATGCTGACCCGTCCTTGCCACTCCAGGAGCCACGTGGCTTCGTCTCCCGGAACGGTGTGGGTTTCTTGCAGGAAGCACACCGCATACTTCCCGTCCCGAAGGACCGAGAAGTTATTGAATCTGCGGCGCGCCTCCCTGCTGCCGTTGATGTTGAGGCTGGCTATGGTTATCTTCATGTCAGAAGCACAGTGCAACCTCTACCTACACCTAACAGGGGGAGGAAGCGCAGCCGCTGGTCCGCCGTCACTTCCTCAGCAGCCCAGTGAGAAACGTTGTGAGCTGACGCAGCTCGAGCGGGTTCACACCCTCGTCCGCGCCCATGATCTTAACGGCGGCGCGGACGGATACGATGAGCAGCGCCAGCTCCGACCACCTGTCGAGGGCCAGCCGGACCTTATTGCGCCAACCCAGGCACGTGGCCATAAAATCCCGGAGTTCCCTTACAGGAATGAGGGGAGACTCGGCAAGGGGCACGAGGTCATCCATCGCCTTGTCGGCGCTGGAGTCCGAATCGTCCTCCGTGCCCATCACCGAGTCCCCATCCTCCTCCAGGGGGTCGTCACCAGCGGCCGACCCATCCGCCGCGCAGTGCGAAGCGAACGGCTCGGCCACGCCAGCCAGTCCCGCCTCCGCCCGGATCCCACACCCAGGATCGGCGGCAGAGGATTTCTCCCTGGGCTCCTCTAGGGGTGCCGGGCCAGAAGACAGCGGCGGTTCAGAGCTCCCCTCCGCCTCAGACGCCGGAACGACCGGAGAAACCGGGGAGAGAACAATTCCCAGCTCCTCCAGTACGTCCGGCACCAGAGACGCAGCCAGGGGGCCATCCTCCTCCCCGCCACCAACCTCCGACCCAGCGGGTGGGGGGTTTTGAATTAAAAGCTCTACCAGGACGAGCAGCCCCTGGGAGATGTCCGGGTCGCATTGGGCGAGCTCATTATCCTCGAGCTCGCCCGACCCAGACCCCAGGCCGCCCGACCCGGCGAGGGGTAACGGCACCGATAGAAGGTCAATTTCAATTACCGCCGCGGGTTGTTCCGCGACCCCCCCCACGGGCAGGGTCTCGTCCCCATCCCCGGGAGGCATGCGTCGGACAGACACATCTGCCTCAATCTCCCGAGGGACAGGCGACCCCTGCCGATCGCTGGTGATGACGACAGCGGGGCGGGGGGGGCGCAGTACCTGCAGCGGGCGACGACTCCCCCTGCTCGGAGGGACCTTCCTCCTCCCGGTCCTCCTCCTCTTCCAGGGGGTCACGCCTTTTTAGCATGGAGGGAGCGAGGGAGACCTCCATGACTGCAGAGGCCTCCTCCTCAGCTCCCTCCGGTGGAGCAGGTTTGTTGGGCTCCTCGGGCCCGAGCCCGGCCGCAGGTGATGGCGTTTCCGTTACGGCGGTTGCGGCCACTGGCTCGGGCACGAGGCCCCTCCCGCTCGCGTCTGCCCCGATTAACTCCACGAGGAGCGCGGGTGTAAGGGGCTCAAGGGGCAAGGGCTGGCCATCCACGGGGGCTTTTCCGCCGCGCCTTCTTTCCGGCCGGACCCGCTCCCTCCCCCCCGCCGGAGGCCTTGGTGGCATCGGCCCCCGACGTCGTCCGCGCATCAGACGTTCCCGACGTGCGGGCAGATCCGGGGGGAGGAGCGTTGGCGGCGCTAGCCTTGGCCGCACGAGATGATCCGGCGGTCTTGGAGGCGGGGCAGTTTTTCCGGATGTGCCCCACCTCCTTGCAGGCGTGGCACCGCACACCGTCTGACGTCCAGAAGACGCGATAGGCGGTCCCCTCGTGGTGGACGACGAATGCCCCATCAATGTCCTCCTCCCGCGCCAGCTGGATGAACAGCTGGTGCCGGAAGGAGAAGACGTGGCGAAGGCTGGCCTCCCAGAAGCCGAGCGGGATGGGTGTGATCCCCGACCTCACCTCCCCAAGTTGACGTAGATGGGGAAGGAGGAGCTCACCAGGAACATAGGGCGGGATGTTCGAAATAACCACCCTCTGCGCGGTGGCCTCGAGGGGGTCCACCGGCAGGAAGGTCCCGCCCACGGTGAGCCCCTTGGTGACAGCCAGGGACACCGCCAGCTCTGACCCCAGGAAGAACACAGCCTTCCCATACATTTTTGAGGCCGCGACGATGGCTGAGGGGCCGACAACCCCAGCCATGGCTTTAACGCAGGCCTCAATGGTCATAGTGGGGTGAGTGTAGCTCTTCACCCCAAGCTTTTTTGTTATTAGTCTGAATGGTGACGGGGCAGCAGAAGCAGTGGGAGCAGCTGTGGCTGTGGCTGCCACTCCCGCATACATCTTGGCTGGCCCCGTCACCGGTGAAGATGCAGTCGCCATTCTGGGGTGTTTTCTAAAAAAGGGCTACACTCACCCCAAGTCACAGGCCTGAAGGTGTTAATGTGGCCTCAGGTATTTTTTTGGTTCTCAATTGAGCAGAGGGAGCTGTTTAAATTGAAGGCACACCTCTCCCCCTTATTGATTGAAATTGGGAGAGGGGCCTTCTCCCCTCTGCTCAATAGGCAATTAATAATTAAAGATGAAATGAGGTGCCTCAGAGAGAAAGGCAGAGAAAGACAAAGAGAGAGAGAGCGGGGGTTGGGAAGGAGGGAGGCCGCAAAGGCAGGGTCGCCACTCAGGATGGTGGGTGGGTGGGTGTCGGCAGGGGTGCACTCTCCGATGAAAAATTAAAGTCTTTGAAGGTGGTCTTCTAGCAGGGGGAGAAGATGTCTTCACCTGGGAAAGCTGGAGATGCCCCAGGCTCAGTCCCACACCAGGTCTTAACGATGTATTAATAGGGCTGATCACCTTGGCAGCTCCAGCTATCCCAGGTCAGGCAATAGGAAGGGGTGCTTAATTAGTGGTGTGTGTGGCCTAGTGTTTTACAAGAGCCACACACACACACACCCCTTGATGATCCGGCCCTTTTTTCTTCATTTCTCCCCCCACCTAAAATACAAAGTCTTTGGGAGAGTGCACCAAATAACACCCACCTGAAAGATGCTGTTGTTCTTCCCTCCTTCCAAACAGTTGGTAGTTGTTGGTTGTTTCTCTCCCCTCTCTCCTGGAATGGAGGCCAATTTGGAGAGGCAGTAATGGGAAAGGCCTCTCCCCTGGTTGGTGTTGTTGCTGGCCTCCCTTCTCCTTCTCCTCCTCCTCCTCTGTCCTCTCTCTCCAGGCACCTCAGTTGCTGTGATGATGGTGGAGGTGGAGGTGGAGGTGGTGGTGGTCTAATGATATCCCCCTCTTCCTGGTCAGGAGACCACCACTTTACACTCTCCACTCTCCTGGTTTGTCTGCTCCTGCTCCTTCTCCTCCTGCTGACTGAGGCAGCTGCACAGGCAGGAAATGCTGGAACAGAGGGTACTCTTTTATTTGGACCCAAAAAAAAAAAAACAATTCAACTGTAAACAAACAAAAGTTCAACTAAAGCTTAACAAATCAAATTAAAATTTGGTTTTCTGTGTTGATGATGCACTCCAGTCCCCGCGGCGCCCATCGGTCGCGGAAATACTCAAGCGCACCGGCGGACACCGCGTGCTCCATCTCCAGGGCCACCCGGGCGCGAACATGGCCGCGGAAGAGATGCAGGCAATCCGGCTGGACGACCCCCTCGACCGCCCGCTGCCTGGACCAATTGATGGCTCTTTTAGCCAGGCCCAGGAGCAGGCCCACAAGGAGGTCCTCCAACCTGTCCGCTCCCCTCCGCACCGGGTGACCGTAGATCAAGAGCGTGGGACTGAAGTGCAACCAAAAATCGAGGAGCAGCCCCTTCAAGTAGTGAAAGAGGGGCTGCAACCTCTCACAATCCATATAAACGTGAAACACGGACTCCTCCAGGCCGCAAAAAATGCAGGCGGCCTGGGAGTCCGTGAACCTACTTAAAACCTTATTGCACGGGACCGCTCCGTGCAACACCCTCCAGGCCAAGTCCCCGATGGAACAAGGGAGGACTCCCGCATAGAGAGCCCTCCATTGGGGACCTCCGCTACCGCCGGTCAGCAAAACGCCACGCCAAGGCGTGTCCGGACGGTAGACGAAGATGGCAAAGTGGAGAGTGTGCAGGAGCAGCCCATACAGGAAACCCCTCCGCGCGGAATGAAAAGGCACGGAGGGTATTTCCTCGAGACGGCTCAAGTTGTGAGGCGCCGGTTCCCGAGGGGAGTTTCGGGGCCGGGCGCCGATGAGGAATTCCGTCCGAACGGGGGTAAGCTCGTACGGGATCGCCCCACGTGCTTGAGCCGCCTCGATACACCTAGTGGAGTCGGGGCCCAGTGCCGCTTTTACCGATTCGATGGTTTCGACCGCGAGCCGGACGTTGGCCCAGGACAGGCGCCGCGCCAGCTCCTCCGGCGCCATCCAGCCCGCTCCTCCGCCATCGAGCAGGTCCCCGACTCTGGTCACCTTGCCAGCCACAGCCCTACCCTCCGCCAGCCGCCCGAACCCGTGTTCGTGGAGGTGCGGATTCCTGAGCAGCGGCTCCCGAAGGAGAGCCGCCGCTCCTGACGGGGGAGAGCTCCGCCTGGAAGCGACGTAGTTCCAAACCCATAGTAGTTCCTGGTAGAAGACAGGCAGCTCCCGCAGGCCGGCACGCCTGCTGCCCACTTTCGCAAACAGGAGCTGCGTGTCGTAACTGAGGCCATGCAGCTGGCGGAAGAAAAACGTCGCCAGCGCACACCATCTCGGAGGATTCTCAACGTACAGGTATCTCTGCAGCGTCTGAAGACGGAAAGTCGCAGCCTGGGCGCGAAGGCACACCAGCGCCTGACCGCCCTCCCTAAGCGGGAGACACAGAACCGCGGCAGAGACCCAGTGCTTCCTTTTGTCCCAGAAGAAGTCGATGAGCTTCTTCTGAATCTTGGCGACAAACGCAGGGGGAGGGATCAAAGTGACCAACCGGTACCACAACATGGCGGCCACCAGCTGGTTTATGACCAGCGCTCGACCCCTGCAGGACAACACTCGGAGCAGTCCTGTCCAGCGTCCTAGGCGAGCGGTGACTTTGGCCTCCAGCTCTTGCCAGTTCGCCGGCCAAGCGTCCTCGGCAGGGCTAAGGTAGACTCCCAAATAGAGGAGGTGCGTGGTGCTCCAGGCGAAAGGCCTGAACTCCTCCGGCAGGGAGTCCACCCGCCACTGACCCACCAGGGGTCCGGAACATTTCTCCCAGTTGATCTTGGCGGAGGATGCGTCCGAGTAAATCTGCTGGCATTCCCGCATCCTCCGCAAGTCAGCGGGATCCGTGACCGTGAGGAGCACGTCATCAGCGTAAGCCGAGAGGACCACCTCCACGCCCGGCCCTTGCAGAGCCAGTCCCGTCAACCTCTTCCGCAAGAGGCGCAGGAAAGGCTCCACGCAAATGGCATATAACTGACCGGACATGGGGCATCCCTGACGCACCCCCCTCCCGAAGCGAAGGGGCGCCGTCAAGGACCCGTTAACTTTAATCAGACACTCCGCGGCGGCGTACAGAAGTCGGATCCGGGCGAAGAAATGCGTCCCGAACCCGAATGCGCGCAGAGTCCCGAAGAGATACTCGTGATCCACCCTGTCGAACGCCTTCTCCTGATCCAGGGAAAGGAAGGCGACCGACAGACCAGCCCTCTGGGAGTGGTGGACCAGGTCCCGGACCAGATGGATGTTATCGTGGATGGTCCAGCCCGGGACCGTGTAGGACTGGTCGGGGTGGATCATGTGGGCCAGCACGGTGCCAAGGCGAGCAGACATGGCCCTGGCAAAGATTTTATAGTCCGTGCTGAGGAGGGAGACCGGGCGCCAGTTCTTAAGGAGGCGGAGATCGCCCTTCTTAGGCAGCAGGACAATGACCGCCCTGCGCCAAGAGAGGGGCATCTCCCCGGTCGCCAAACTTTCCCCCAGGACCCGCGGGTAGTCGCCCCCCAAGACGTCCCAGAACGCCCTGTGGAACTCCACGGTCAGCCCGTCCAGCCCCGGGGACTTTCCCCTAGAGAGCTGGTGGAGGGCGCCGGTCAGCTCCGCCAGACTTAGCGGAGCGTCCAATTTTTCGGCGCCCTCCGGGCCAACCTTCGTCAGGTCCTCCCACAAAACTCTGCGCGCATCCTCACTGGACGGATCCGGAGAGAACAGAGCCCCGTAATAGGCGCGGGTCTCCGCGCTGATTCCCTCCGGATCCGAGACCAGAGATCCGTCGTCGGCCAGCAGCCCCAAGAGCTGCTTACGGACACCCCGTCTTTTTTCCAGCGAGTAGAAGAAGGGGGAGCCGCGGTCCAGGTCCCGCAGGAGCTGGATCCGCGACCTCACGTACGCGCCTCGGGACCCGACGAGCTGCAGGTCCTTCTTCTCTTCGTACACCTTCCGCAGGGCCGGGTCCTCGACGACCTGACCGAGACGGGACTCCAGGTCGAGCACCTCCTTCTCCAACCGCCCGACCCGGGCCTCCCGCCTCTTGGTCGACCCCTTCGCGTACTCCTGACAGAAGAGACGGATGTGAGCCTTGCCCACATCCCACCATAGCCTCAAGGAGGGGAAGCCCCCCTGCTTCCTTCTCCAGTCGGCCCAGAATCGACGAAACGAATCCCGGAACCGTGCGTCCTCCAGCAGCAGGTTGTTAAAATGCCAGTACACGGACCACCCCCGCGCGTGCAGCGGAGCGAGCTCCGCCCACACCAGGTGGTGGTCCGTGCACGGCACCGGCCGCATGGAAGCTGCCGGAACGCAGGAGACGTACGCCCGGGAAATGTAGAGGCGGTCGATTCTGGACCTTCCTCCCCCAGACCTCACGCTAGTGAAGGCGCTGGAGTCGGGGTGGAGATTTCGCCAGACGTCCACCAAGTCGATGGACCCAACCAGGTCCCTCAACTTCTCCATCGCCGCCGGGCTTCGCGGGGGACCCGAACGGTCCCTCGCCTCGAGGGTGCAGTTAAAATCCCCCCCGAGGATGACGCACTCGCCCACGTCGATGGAGCCCAAGAGAGCGGACACTTCTTCGAAGAAGCGCACTTGCTGCGCACTGGTCTGAGGGGCGTACACGTTCACTAGATGGAGCGGCACGCCCCCCAGGCGAACAGTGACCTGGAGCAAGCGGCCCGGCACGTGCTCCTTGACCCCCAAGATCTCCGGCTGAAAATGCGGGGCCAGCAAGATAGCCACCCCGCTGGAATTGTTGGAGAGGTGACTCATGCTGACCCCTCCTTGCCACTCCAGGAGCCACGTGGCTTCGTCTCCCGGAACGGTGTGGGTTTCTTGCAGGAAGCACACCGCATACTTCCCGTCCCGAAGGACCGAGAAGTTATTGAATCTGCGGCGCGCCTCCCTGCTGCCGTTGATGTTGAGGCTGGCTATGGTTATCTTCATGTCAGAAGCATAGTGCAACCTCTACCTACACCTAACGGGGCGAGGAAGCGCAGCCGCTGGTCCGCCGCCACTTCCTCAGCAGCCCAGTGAGAAACGTTGTGAGCCGACGCAGCTCGAGCGGGTTCACACCCTCGTCCGCGCCCAAGATCTTAACGGCGGCGCGGACGGAATCGATGAGCAGCGCCAGCTCCGACCACCTGTCGAGGGCCAGCCGGATCTTATTGCGCTGACCCAGGCACGTGGCCATAAAATCCCGGAGTTCCCTTACGGAAATGAGGGGAGACTCGGCAAGGGGCACGAGGTCATCCATCGCCACGTCGGCGCTGGAGTCCGAATCGTCCTCCGTGCCCATCACCGAGTCCCCATCCTCCTCCAGGGGGTCGTCACCAGCGGCCGACCCGTCCGCCGCGCAGTGCGAAGCGAACGACTCGGCCGCGCCAGCCAGCCCCGCCTCCGCCCGGATCCCACCCCCAGGATCGGCGGCAGAGGATTTCTCCCTGGGCTCCTCTAGGGGTGCCGGGCCAGAAGACGGCGGCGGTTCAGAGCTCCCCTCCGCCTCAGACGCCGGAACGACCGGAGAAACCGGGGAGAGAACAATTTCCAGCTCCTCCAGTACGTCCGGCACCAGAGACGCAGCCAGGGGGCCATCCTCCTCCCCGCCACCAACCTCCGACCCAGCGGACGGGGGGTGTTGAATTAAAAGCTCTACCAGGACGAGCATCCCCTGGGAGACGTCCGGGTCGCATTGGGCGAGCTCATTATCCTCGAGCTCGCCCGACCCAGACCCCAGGCTGCCCGACCCGGCGAGGGGTAACGACACCGATAAAAGGTCAACTTCAATTACTGCCGCGGGTTGTTCCGCAACCCCCCCCACGGGCAGGGTCTCATCCCCATCCCCGGGAGGCACGTGCTGGACAGACACATCTGCCTCAGCCTCCCGAGGGACAGGCGACCCCTGCCGATCGCTGGTGATGACGACAGCGCTGGGGGGGTGGGGGGCGCAGTACCCGCGGCGGGCGACGACTCCCCCTGCTCGGAGGGACCTTCCTCCTCCCGGCCCTCCTCCTCATCCAGGGGGTCGCGCCTTCTTTTTAGCACGGAGGGAGCGAGGGAGACCTCCATGTCTGCAAAGGCCTCCTCCTCGACTCCCTCCGGTGGAGCAGGTTTGTCGGGTCCCTCGGGCCCGAGCCCGGCCGCAGGTATTGGCATTACCGCTGCGGCGGTTGCGGCCACAGGCTCGGGCACGGGGCCCCTCCCGCTCACATCTGCCCTGATCAACTCCGCGAGGAGCGCGGGTGTAAGGGGCTCAAGGGGCAAGGGCTCACCATCCACGGGGGGACCTGCCCTAAGGTGCTTCTTTTTTCCCCGCGCCTTCTTTCCGGCCGGACACGCTCCCTCCCCCCCGCCGGAGGCCTTGGTGGCATCGGCCCCCGACGTCAACCGCGCATCAGACGTACTTGACGCGCGGGCAGATCCGGGGGGAAGGGCGGCGGCGGCGGCGCCAGCCTCGGCCGCACGAGATGATCCGGCGGCCTTGGAGGCAGGGCAGTTCCTCCTGATGTGCCCCACCTCCCTGCAGGCATGGCACCTCACACCGTCCGACGTCCAAAAGGCGCGGTAGGCGGTCCCCTCGTGGAGGACGACGAACGCCCCTTCAGTGTCCTCCTCCCGCGCCAGCTGGATAAACAGCTGGCGCCGGAAGGAGAAGACGTGGCGAAGGCTGGCCTCCCGGAAGCCGAGCGGGATGGGTGTGATCCCCGACCTCACCTCCCCAAGTTGTCGCAAATGGGGAAGGAGGAGCTCACCAGGAACATAGGGCGGGACGTTGGAAATAATGATCCTCTGCGCGGTGGCCTCGAGAGGATCCACCGGCAGGAAGGTCCCGCCCACGGTGAGCCCCTTGGCGACAGCCAGGGACACCGCCCGCTCCGACCCCAGGAAGAACACAGCCTTCCCATACATTTTTGAGGCCGCGACGATGGCTGAGGGGCCGACAACCCCAGCCATGGCCTTGACGCAGGCCTCGATGGTCATAGTGGGGTGAGTGTAGCTCTTCACCCCAAGCTTTTTTGTTATTAATCGAAAAGGTGACGGGGCAGCAGGAACAGCGGGAGCAGCTGTGGCTGTGGCTACCACTCTCGCATAGGTCCCGGCTGGCCCCGCCACCGGCGAAGACGCAGTCGCCATTCTGGGGTGCTTTTTTTAAGGGCTACACTCACCCCAAGTCACAGGCCTGAAGGTGTTAATGGCCTCGGTGTATATATATATATATATTTTTTGTCCTCTATTGAGCAGAGGGAGCTGATTAAAATGAGGACACACCTCTCTCCTTATTGATTTAAATTGGGAGAGGAGCCCTCGCCCCTCTGCTCAATTGGCAATTAATAAAATAGATGAAGCTAAGGTGCCTTAGAAAGACAGGCAGAGAGAGACAAAGAGAGAGAGAGAGGTGGGGGGGTGGGAAGGAGGGAGGCCGCAAAGGGCAGTGTTGCCACTCAGGGTGGTGGGTGGGTGTAGGCAGGGTTGCACTCTCCGATGGAAAAAGTCTTTGGTGATGGTGGTCTTCTGGCAGGGGGAGAAGACGTCTTCACCTGGAAAAGCTGGAGAAGCCCAGGCTTAGTCCTGCAACAGGTCTTAACGATGTAATTAAATTAAATTAAGGACTTCACCTTGGGCAGCTCCAAGCTCTCCCAGGGCAGGCAATAGAAGGGATGCTAATTAGTGGTGTGTGTGGCCTAGCTTTTAACAAGAGCACACACACACACACACTACACCCCTTGATGATCCGGCCTTGCTTCTTCTTTTCTCCCCCCACCTAAAATACAAAGTCTTGGGAGAGTGCCCCAAATAACACCCACCTGTAGATGTTCCGGATGAAGTTTTCTTCCCTCCTTTCAAGCAGTTGGTTTCTCTCCCCTCTCTCCCTCTCCTGAAGTGGAGGCCAAATTGGGGAGGCAGTGATAGAAAGGCCTCTCCCCTGGTTGATGTTGATGTAGGCCTCCTTTCTCCTTCTCCTCCTCTGTCCTCTCTCTCCAGGCACCTCAGTTGATGTAATGATGGTGGAGTTGGTGGTGGTGGTCCAACGTTCTCCTCCTCTTCCTGGTCAGGGGACCACCACTTTAATCCACTCTCCAAAGTCTGGCTGCTCCCTCTGCTCGTGCTTGCAGCTGAACAGAGGGTACTCTTTTATTTGGACCCAAAAAAAAAAAAAACCCAATTCGACTGTAAATAAACAAAAGTTCAACTAAAGCTTAACAAATCAAATTAAAATTTGGTTTTCCGTGTTGATGATGCACTCCAGTCCCCGCGGCGCCCACCGGTCGCGGAAATACTCAAGCGCACCGGCGGACACCGCGTGCTCCATCTCCAGGGCCACCCGGGTGCGAACATGGCCGCGGAAGAGATGCAGGCAATCCGGCTGGACGACCCCCTCGACCGCCCGCTGCCTGGACCAATTGATGGCTCTTTTAGCCAGGCCCAGGAGCAGGCCCACAAGGAGGTCCTCCAACCTGTCCGCTCCCCTCCGCACCGGGTGACCGTAGATCAAGAGCGTGGGACTGAAGTGCAACCAAAAATCGAGGAGCAGCCCCTTCAAGTAGTGAAAGAGGGGCTGCAACCTCTCACAATCCATATAAACGTGAAACACGGACTCCTCCAGGCCACAAAAAATGCAGGCGGCCTGGGAGCCCGTGAACCTACTTAAAACCTTATTGCACGGGACCGCTCCGTGCAACACCCTCCAGGCCAAGTCCCCGATGGAACAAGGGAGGACTCCCGCATAGAGAGCCCTCCATTGGGGACCTCCGCTACCGCCGGTCGGCAAAACGCCACGCCAAGGCGTGTCCGGACGGTAGACGAAGATGGCAAAGTGGAGAGTGTGCAGGAGCAGCCCGTACAGGAAACCCCTCCGCGCGGAATGAAAAGGCACGGAGGGTATTTCCTCGAGACGGCTCAAGTTGTGAGGCGCCGGTTCCCGAGGGGAGTTTCGGGGCCGGGCGCCGATGAGGAATTCCGTCCGAACGGGGGTAAGCTCGGACGGGATCGCCCCACGTGCTTGAGCCGCCTCGATACACCTAGTGGAGTCGGGGCCCAGTGCCGCTTTTACCGATTCGATGGTTTCGACCGCGAGCCGGACGTTGGCCCAGGACAGGCGCCGCGCCAGCTCCTCCGGCGCCATCCAGCCCGCTCCTCCGCCATCGAGCAGGTCCCCGACTCTGGTCACCTTGCCAGCCACAGCCCTACCCTCCGCCAGCCGCCCGAACCCGTGTTCGTGGAGGTGCGGATTCCTGAGCAGCGGCTCCCGAAGGAGAGCCGCCGCTCCTGACGGGGGAGAGCTCCGCCTGGAAGCGACGTAGTTCCAAACCCATAGTAGTTCCTGGTAGAAGACAGGCAGCTCCCGCAGGCCGGCACGCCTGCTGCCCACTTTCGCAAACAGGAGCTGCGTGTCGTAATTGAGGCCATGCAGCTGGCGGAAGAAAAACGTCGCCAGCGCACACCATCTCGGAGGATTCTCGACGTACAGGTATCTCTGCAGCGTCTGAAGACGGAAAGTCGCAGCCTGGGCGCGAAGGCACACCAGCGCCTGACCGCCCTCCCTAAGCGGGAGACACAGAACCGCGGCAGAGACCCAGTGCTTCCTTTTGTCCCAGAAGAAGTCGATGAGCTTCTTCTGAATCTTGGCGACAAACGCAGGGGGAGGGATCAAAGTGACCAACCGGTACCACAACATGGCGGCCACCAGCTGGTTTATGACCAGCGCTCGACCCCTGTAGGACAACACTCGGAGCAGTCCTGTCCAGCGTCCTAGGCGAGCGGTGACTTTGGCCTCCAGCTCTTGCCAGTTCGCCGGCCAAGCGTCCTCGGCAGGGCTAAGGTAGACTCCCAAATAGAGGAGGTGCGTGGTGCTCCAGGCGAAAGGCCTGAACTCCTCCGGCAGGGAGTCCACCCGCCACTGACCCACCAGGAGTCCGGAACATTTCTCCCAGTTGATCTTGGCGGAGGATGCGTCCGAGTAAATCTGCTGGCATTCCCGCATCCTCCGCAAGTCAGCGGGATCTGTGACCGTGAGGAGCACGTCATCGGCGTAAGCCGAGAGGACCACCTCCACGCCCGGCCCTTGCAGAGCCAGTCCCGTCAACCTCTTCCGCAAGAGGCGCAGGAAAGGCTCCACGCAAATGGCATATAACTGACCGGACATGGGGCATCCCTGACGCACCCCCCTCCCGAAGCGAAGGGGCGCCATCAAGGACCCGTTAACTTTAATCAGACACTCCGCGGCGGCGTACAGAAGTCGGATCCGGGCGACGAAATGCGTCCCGAACCCGAATGCGCGCAGAGTCCCGAAGAGATACTCGTGATTCACCCTGTCGAACGCCTTCTCCTGATCCAGGGAAAGGAAGGCGACCGACAGACCAGCCCTCTGGGAGTGGTGGACCAGGTCCCGGACCAGATGGATGTTATCGTGGATGGTCCGGCCCGGGACCGTGTAGGACTGGTCGGGGTGGATCATGTGGGCCAGCACGGTGCCAAGGCGAGCAGACATGGCCCTGGCAAAGATTTTATAGTCCGTGCTGAGGAGGGAGACTGGGCGCCAGTTCTTAAGGAGGCGGAGATCGCCCTTCTTAGGCAGCAGGACAATGACCGCCCCGCGCCAAGAGAGGGGCATCTCCCCGGTCGCCAAACTTTCCCCCAGGACCCGCGCGTAGTCGCCCCCCAAGACGTCCCAGAACGCCCTGTGGAACTCCACGGTCAGCCCGTCCAGCCCCGGGGACTTTCCCCTAGAGAGCTGGCGGAGGGCGCCGGTCAGCTCCGCCAGACTTAGCGGAGCGTCCAATTTTTCGGCGCCCTCCGGGCCAACCTTCGTCAGGTCCTCCCACAAAACTCTGCGCGCATCCTCGCTGGACGGATCCGGAGAGAACAGAGCCCCGTAATAGGCGCGGGTCTCCGCGCTGATTCCCTCCGGATCCGAGACCAGAGATCCGTCGTCGGCCAGCAGCCCCAAGAGCTGCTTACGGACCCCCCGTCTTTTTTCCAGCGAGTAGAAGAAGGGGGACCCGCGGTCCAGGTCCCGCAGGAGCTGGATCCGCGACCTCACGTACGCGCCTCGGGACCCGACGAGCTGCAGGTCCTTCAGCGCGCCCTTCTTCTCTTCGTACACCTTCCGCAGGGCCGGGTCCTCGACGACCTGACCGAGACGGGACTCCAGGTCGAGCACCTCCTTCTCCAACCGCCCGACCCGGGCCTCCCGCCTCTTGGTCGACCCCTTCGCGTACTCCTGACAGAAGAGACGGATGTGAGCCTTGCCCACATCCCACCATAGCCTCAAGGAGGGGAAGCCCCCCTGCTTCCTTCTCCAGTCGGCCCAGAATCGACGAAACGAATCCCGGAACCGTGCGTCCTCCAGCAGCAGGTTGTTAAAATGCCAGTACACGGACCCCCCCCGCGCGCGCAGCGGAGCGAGCTCCGCCCACACCAGGTGGTGGTCCGTGCACGGCACCGGCCGCATGGAAGCTGCCGGAACGCAGGAGACAAACGCCCGGGAAATGTAGAGGCGGTCGATTCTGGACCTTCCTCCCCCAGACCTCACGCTAGTGAAGGCGCTGGAGTCGGGGTGGAGATTTCGCCAGACGTCCACCAAGTCGAAGGACCCAACCAGGTCCCTCAACTTCTCCATCGCCGCCGGGCTTCGCGGGGGACCCGAACGGTCCCTCGCCTCGAGGGTGCAGTTAAAATCCCCCCCGAGGATGACGCACTCGCCCACGTCGATGGAGCCCAAGAGAGCGGACACTTCTTCGAAGAAGCGCACTTGCTGCGCACTGGTCTGAGGGGCGTACACGTTCACTAGATGGAGCGGCACGCCCCCCAGGCGAACAGTGACATGGAGCAAGCGGCCCGGCACGTGCTCCTTGACCCCCAAGATCTCCGGCTGAAAATGCGGGGCCAGCAAGATAGCCACCCCGCTGGAATTGTTGGAGAGGTGACTCATGCTGACCCCTCCTTGCCACTCCAGGAGCCACGTGGCTTCGTCTCCCGGAACGGTGTGGGTTTCTTGCAGGAAGCACACCGCATACTTCCCGTCCCGAAGGACCGAGAAGTTATTGAATCTGCGGCGCGCCTCCCTGCAGCCGTTGATGTTGAGGCTGGCTATGGTTATCTTCATGTCAGAAGCATAGTGCAACCTCTACCTACACCTAACGGGGCGAGGAAGCGCAGCCGCTGGTCCGCCGCCACTTCCTCAGCAGCCCAGTGAGAAACGTTGTGAGCCGACGCAGCTCGAGCGGGTTCACACCCTTGTCCGCGCCCAAGATCTTAACGGCGGCGCGGACGGAATCGATGAGCAGCGCCAGCTCCGACCACCTGTCGAGGGCCAGCCGGACCTTATTGCGCTGACCCAGGCACGTGGCCATAAAATCCCGGAGTTCCCTTACGGAAATGAGGGGAGACTCGGCAAGGGGCACGAGGTCATCCATCGCCACGTCGGCGCTGGAGTCCGAATCGTCCTCCGTGCCCATCACCGAGTCCCCATCCTCCTCCAGGGGGTCGTCACCAGCGGCCGACCCGTCCGCCGCGCAGTGCGAAGCGAACGACTCGGCCGCGCCAGCCAGCCCCGCCTCCGCCCGGATCCCACCCCCAGGATCGGCGGCAGAGGATTTCTCCCTGGGCTCCTCTAGGGGTGCTGGGCCAGAAGACGGCGGCGGTTCAGAGCTCCCCTCCGCCTCAGACGCCGGAACGACCGGAGAAACCGGGGAGAGAACAATTTCCAGCTCCTCCAGTACGTCCGGCACCAGAGACGCAGCCAGGGGGCCATCCTCCTCCCCGCCACCAACCT
This sequence comes from Somniosus microcephalus, assembly GCF_052327205.1. NCBI lineage: Eukaryota > Metazoa > Chordata > Chondrichthyes > Squaliformes > Somniosidae > Somniosus > Somniosus microcephalus. The sequence goes on along the minus strand of NC_140989.1, from coordinate 81,843,455 downwards.
CCGACCCAGCGGACGGGGGTTTTGAATTAAAAGCTCTACCAGGACGAGCATCCCCTGGGAGACGTCCGGGTCGCATTGGGCGAGCTCATTATCCTCGAGCTCGCCCGACCCAGCCCCCAGGCTGCCCGACCCGGCGAGGGGTAACGACACCGATAAAAGGTCAACTTCAATTACTGCCGCGGGTTGTTCCGCAACCCCCCCCACGGGCAGGGTCTCATCCCCATCCCCGGGAGGCACGTGCTGGACAGACACATCTGCCTCAGCCTCCCGAGGGACAGGCGACCCCTGCCGATCGCTGGTGATGACGACAGCGCTGGGGGGGCGGGGGGGGCGCAGTACCCGCGGCGGGCGACGACTCCCCCTGCTCGGAGGGACCTTCCTCCTCCCGGTCCTCCTCCTCATCCAGGGGGTCGCGCCTTCTTTTTAGCACGGAGGGAGCGAGGGAGACCTCCATGTCTGCAAAGGCCTCCTCCTCGACTCCCTCCGGCGGAGCAGGTTTGTCGGGTTCCTCGGGCCCGAGCCCGGCCGCAGGTATTGGCATTACCGCTGCGGCGGTTGCGGCCACAGGCTCGGGCACGGGGCCCCTCCCGCTCACATCTGCCCTGATCAACTCCGCGAGGAGCGCGGGTGTAAGGGGCTCAAGGGGCAAGGGCTCACCATCCACGGGGGGGCCTGCCCCAAGGTGCTTCTTTTTTCCCCGCGCCTTCTTTCCGGCCGGACACGCTCCCTCCCCCCCGCCGGAGGCCTTGGTGGCATCGGCCCCCGACGTCAACCGCGCATCAGACGTACTTGACGCGCGGGCAGATCCGGGGGGAAGGGCGGCGGCGGCGGCGCCAGCCTCGGCCGCACGAGATGATCCGGCGGCCTTGGAGGCAGGGCAGTTCCTCCTGATGTGCCCCACCTCCCTGCAGGCATGGCACCTCACACCGTCCGACGTCCAAAAGGCGCGGTAGGCGGTCCCCTCGTGGAGGACGACGAACGCCCCTTCAGTGTCCTCCTCCCGCGCCAGCTGGATAAACAGCTGGCGCCGGAAGGAGAAGACGTGGCGAAGGCTGGCCTCCCGGAAGCCAAGCGGGATGGGCGTGATCCCCGACCTCACCTCCCCAAGTTGTCGCAAATGGGGAAGGAGGAGCTCACCAGGAACATAGGGCGGGACGTTGGAAATAATGATCCTCTGCGCGGTGGCCTCGAGAGGATCCACCGGCAGGAAGGTCCCGCCCACGGTGAGCCCCTTGGCGACAGCCAGGGACACCGCCCGCTCCGACCCCAGGAAGAACACAGCCTTCCCATACATTTTCGAGGCCGCGACGATGGCTGAGGGGCCGACAACCCCAGCCATGGCCTTGACGCAGGCCTCGATGGTCATAGTGGGGTGAGTGTAGCTCTTCACCCCAAGCTTTTTTGTTATTAATCGAAAAGGTGACGGGGCAGCAGGAACAGCGGGAGCAGCTGTGGCTGTGGCTACCACTCTCGCATAGGTCCCGGCTGGCCCCGCCACCGGCGAAGATGCAGTCGCCATTCTGGGGTGCTTTTTTTAAGGGCTACACTCACCCCAAGTCACAGGCCTGAAGGTGTTAATGGCCTCGGTGTATATATATATATTTTTTTTTTGTCCTCTATTGAGCAGAGGGAGCTGATTAAAATGAGGACACACCTCTCTCCTTATTGATTTAAATTGGGAGAGGAGCCCTCGCCCCTCTGCTCAATTGGCAATTAATAAAATAGATGAAACTAAGGTGCCTTAGAAAGACAGGCAGAGAGAGACAAAGAGAGAGAGAGAGGTGGGGGGGTGGGAAGGAGGGAGGCCGCAAAGGGCAGTGTTGCCACTCAGGATGGTGGGTGGGTGTAGGCAGGGTTGCACTCTCCGATGGAAAAAGTCTTTGGTGATGGTGGTCTTCTGGCAGGGGGAGAAGACGTCTTCACCTGGAAAAGCTGGAGAAGCCCAGGCTTAGTCCTGCAACAGGTCTTAACGATGTAATTAAATTAAATTAAGGACTTCACCTTGGGCAGCTCCAAGCTCTCCCAGGGCAGGCAATAGAAGGGATGCTAATTAGTGGTGTGTGTGGCCTAGCTTTTAACAAGAGCACACACACACTACACCCCTTGATGATCCGGCCTTGCTTCTTCTTTTCTCCCCCCACCTAAAATACAAAGTCTTGGGAGAGTGCCCCAAATAACACCCACCTGTAGATGTTCCGGATGAAGTTTTCTTCCCTCCTTTCAAGCAGTTGGTTTCTCTCCCCTCTCTCCCTCTCCTGAAGTGGAGGCCAAATTGGGGAGGCAGTGATAGAAAGGCCTCTCCCCTGGTTGATGTTGATGTAGGCCTCCTTTCTCCTTCTCCTCCTCTGTCCTCTCTCTCCAGGCACCTCAGTTGATGTAATGATGGTGGAGTTGGTGGTGGTGGTCCAACGTTCTCCTCCTCTTCCTGGTCAGGGGACCACCACTTTAATCCACTCTCCAAAGTCTGGCTGCTCCCTCTGCTCGTGCTTGCAGCTGAACAGAGGGTACTCTTTTATTTGGACCCAAAAAAAACCAATTCGACTGTAAATAAACAAAAGTTCAACGAAAGCTTAACAAATCAAATTAAAATTTGGTTATCCGTGTTGATGATGCACTCCAGTCCCCGCGGCGCCCACCGGTCGCGGAAATACTCAAGCGCACCGGAGGACACCGCGTGCTCCATCTCCAGGGCCACCCGGGCGCGAACATGGCCGCGGAAGAGATGCAGGCAATCCGGCTGGACGACCCCCTCGACCGCCCGCTGCCTGGACCAATTGATGGCTCTTTTAGCCAGGCCCAGGAGCAGGCCCACAAGGAGGTCCTCCAACCTGTCCGCTCCCCTCCGCACCGGGTGACCGTAGATCAAGAGCGTGGGACTGAAGTGCAACCAAAAATCGAGGAGCAGCCCCTTCAAGTAGTGAAAGAGGGGCTGCAACCTCTCACAATCCATATAAACGTGAAACACGGACTCCTCCAGGCCGCAAAAAATGCAGGCGGCCTGGGAGTCCGTGAACCTACTTAAAACCTTATTGCATGGGACCGCTCCGTGCAACACCCTCCAGGCCAAGTCCCCGATGGAACAAGGGAGGACTCCCGCATAGAGAGCCCTCCATTGGGGACCTCCGCTACCGCCGGTCGGCAAAACGCCACGCCAAGGCGTGTCCGGACGGTAGACGAAGATGGCAAAGTGGAGAGTGTGCAGGAGCAGCCCGTACAGGAAACCCCTCCGCGCGGAATGAAAAGGCACGGAGGGTATTTCCTCGAGACGGCTCAAGTTGTGAGGCGCCGGTTCCCGAGGGGAGTTTCGGGGCCGGGCGCCGATGAGGAATTCCGTCTGAACGGGGGTAAGCTCGGACGGGATCGCCCCACGTGCTTGAGCCGCCTCGATACACCTAGTGGAGTCGGGGCCCAGTGCCGCTTTTACCGATTCGATGGTTTTGACCGCGAGCCGGACGTTGGCCCAGGACAGGCGCCGCGCCAGCTCCTCCGGCGCCATCCAGCCCGCTCCTCCGCCATCGAGCAGGTCCCCGACTCTGGTCACCTTGCCAGCCACAGCCCTACCCTCCGCCAGCCGCCCGAACCCGTGTTCGTGGAGGTGCGGATTCCTGAGCAGCGGCTCCCGAAGGAGAGCCGCCGCTCCTGACGGGGGAGAGCTCCGCCTGGAAGCGACGTAGTTCCAAACCCATAGTAGTTCCTGGTAGAAGACAGGCAGCTCCCGCAGGCCGGCACGCCTGCTGCCCACTTTCGCAAACAGGAGCTGCGTGTCGTAATTGAGGCCATGCAGCTGGCGGAAGAAAAACGTCGCCAGCGCACACCATCTCGGAGGATTCTCGACGTACAGGTATCTCTGCAGCGTCTGAAGACGGAAAGTCGCAGCCTGGGTGCGAAGGCACACCAGCGCCTGACCGCCCTCCCTAAGCGGGAGACACAGAACCGCGGCAGAGACCCAGTGCTTCCTTTTGTCCCAGAAGAAGTCGATGAGCTTCTTCTGAATCTTGGCGACAAACGCAGGGGGAGGGATCAAAGTGACCAACCGGTACCACAACATGGCGGCCACCAGCTGGTTTATGACCAGCGCTCGACCCCTGTAGGACAACACTCGGAGCAGTCCTGTCCAGCGTCCTAGGCGAGCGGTGACTTTGGCCTCCAGCTCTTGCCAGTTCGCCGGCCAAGCGTCCTCGGCAGGGCTAAGGTAGACTCCCAAATAGAGGAGGTGCGTGGTGCTCCAGGCGAAAGGCCTGAACTCCTCCGGCAGGGAGTCCACCCGCCACTGACCCACCAGGAGTCCGGAACATTTCTCCCAGTTGATCTTGGCGGAGGATGCGTCCGAGTAAATCTGCTGGCATTCCCGCATCCTCCGCAAGTCAGCGGGATCCGTGACCGTGAGGAGCACGTCATCGGCGTAAGCCGAGAGGACCACCTCCACGCCCGGCCCTTGCAGAGCCAGTCCCGTCAACCTCTTCCGCAAGAGGCGCAGGAAAGGCTCCACGCAAATGGCATATAACTGGCCGGACATGGGGCATCCCTGACGCACCCCCCTCCCGAAGCGAAGGGGCGCCGTCAAGGACCCGTTAACTTTAATCAGACACTCCGCGGCGGCGTACAGAAGTCGGATCCGGGCGACGAAATGCGTCCCGAACCCGAATGCGCGCAGAGTCCCGAAGAGATACTCGTGATCCACCCTGTCGAACGCCTTCTCCTGATCCAGGGAAAGGAAGGCGACCGACAGACCAGCCCTCTGGGAGTGGTGGACCAGGTCCCGGACCAGATGGATGTTATCGTGGATGGTCCGGCCCGGGACCGTGTAGGACTGGTCGGGGTGGATCATGTGGGCCAGCACGGTGCCAAGGCGAGCAGACATGGCCCTGGCAAAGATTTTATAGTCCGTGCTGAGGAGGGAGACCGGGCGCCAGTTCTTAAGGAGGCGGAGATCGCCCTTCTTAGGCAGCAGGACAATGACCGCCCTGCGCCAAGAGAGGGGCAGCTCCCCGGTCGCCAAACTTTCCCCCAGGACCCGCGCGTAGTCGCCCCCCAAGACGTCCCAGAACGCCCTGTGGAACTCCACGGTCAGCCCGTCCAGCCCCGGGGACTTTCCCCTAGAGAGCTGGCGGAGGGCGCCGGTCAGCTCCGCCAGACTTAGCGGAGCGTCCAATTTTTCGGCGCCCTCCGGGCCAACCTTCGGCAGGTCCTCCCACAAAACTCTGCGCGCATCCTCGCTGGACGGATCCGGAGAGAACAGAGCCCCGTAATAGGCGCGGGTCTCCGCGCTGATTCCCTCCGGATCCGAGACCAGAGATCCGTCGTCGGCCAGCAGCCCCAAGAGCTGCTTACGGACCCCCCGTCTTTTTTCCAGCGAGTAGAAGAAGGGGGAGCCGCGGTCCAGGTCCCGCAGGAGCTGGATCCGCGACCTCACGTATGCGCCTCGGGACCCGACGAGCTGCAGGTCCTTCAGCGCGCCCTTCTTCTCTTCGTACACCTTCCGCAGGGCCGGGTCCTCGACGACCTGACCGAGACGGGACTCCAGGTCGAGCACCTCCTTCTCCAACCGCCCGACCCGGGCCTCCCGCCTCTTGGTCGACCCCTTCGCGTACTCCTGACAGAAGAGACGGATGTGAGCCTTGCCCACATCCCACCATAGCCTCAAGGAGGGGAAGCCCCCCTGCTTCCTTCTCCAGTCGGCCCAGAATCGACGAAACGAATCCCGGAACCGTGCGTCCTCCAGCAGCAGGTTGTTAAAATGCCAGTACACGGACCCCCCCCGCGCGCGCAGCGGAGCGAGCTCCGCCCACACCAGGTGGTGGTCTGTGCACGGCACCGGCCGCATGGAAGCTGCCGGAACGCAGGAGACGAACGCCCGGGAAATGTAGAGGCGGTCGATTCTGGACCTTCCTCCCCCAGACCTCACGCTAGTGAAGGCGCTGGAGTCGGGGTGGAGATTTCGCCAGACGTCCACCAAGTCGAAGGACCCAACCAGGTCCCTCAACTTCTCCATCGCCGCCGGGCTTCGCGGGGGACCCGAACGGTCCCTCGCCTCGAGGGTGCAGTTAAAATCCCCCCCGAGGATGACGCACTCGCCCACGTCGATGGAGCCCAAGAGAGCGGACACTTCTTCGAAGAAGCGCACTTGCTGCGCACTGGTCTGAGGGGCGTACACGTTCACTAGATGGAGCGGCACGCCCCCCAGGCGAACAGTGACATGGAGCAAGCGGCCCGGCACGTGCTCCTTGACCCCCAAGATCTCCGGCTGAAAATGCGGGGCCAGCAAGATAGCCACCCCGCTGGAATTGTTGGAGAGGTGACTCATGCTGACCCCTCCTTGCCACTCCAGGAGCCACGTGGCTTCGTCTCCCGGAACGGTGTGGGTTTCTTGCAGGAAGCACACCGCATACTTCCCGTCCCGAAGGACCGAGAAGTTATTGAATCTGCGGCGCGCCTCCCTGCTGCCATTGATGTTGAGGCTGGCTATGGTTATCTTCATGTCAGAAGCATAGTGCAACCTCTACCTACACCTAACGGGGCGAGGAAGCGCAGCCGCTGGTCCGCCGCCACTTCCTCAGCAGCCCAGTGAGAAACGTTGTGAGCCGACGCAGCTCGAGCGGGTTCACACCCTCGTCCGCGCCCAAGATCTTAATGGCGGCGCGGACGGAATCGATGAGCAGCGCCAGCTCCGACCACCTGTCGAGGGCCAGCCGGACCTTATTGCGCTGACCCAGGCACGTGGCCATAAAATCCCGGAGTTCCCTTACGGAAATGAGGGGAGACTTGGCAAGGGGCACGAGGTCATCCATCGCCACGTCGGCGCTGGAGTCCGAATCGTCCTCCGTGCCCATCACCGAGTCCCCATCCTCCTCCAGGGGGTCGTCACCAGCGGCCGACCCGTCCGCCGCGCAGTGCGAAGCGAACGACTCGGCCGCGCCAGCCAGCCCCGCCTCCGCCCGGATCCCACCCCCAGGATCGGCGGCAGAGGATTTCTCCCTGGGCTCCTCTAGGGGTGCCGGGCCAGAAGACGGCGGCGGTTCAGAGCTCCCCTCCGCCTCAGACGCCGGAACGACCGGAGAAACCGGGGAGAGAACAATTTCCAGCTCCTCCAGTACGTCCGGCACCAGAGACGCAGCCAGGGGGCCATCCTCCTCCCCGCCACCAACCTCCGACCCAGCGGACGGGGGGTTTTGAATTAAAAGCTCTACCAGGACGAGCATCCCCTGGGAGACGTCCGGGTCGCATTGGGCGAGCTCATTATCCTCGAGCTCGCCCGACCCAACCCCCAGGCTGCCCGACCCAGCGAGGGGTAACGACACCGATAAAAGGTCAACTTCAATTACTGCCGCGGGTTGTTCCGCAACCCCCCCCACGGGCAGGGTCTCATCCCCATCCCCGGGAGGCACGTGCTGGACAGACACATCTGCCTCAGCCTCCCGAGGGACAGGCGACCCCTGCCGATCGCTGGTGATGACGACAGCGCTGGGGGGGCGGGGGGGCGCAGTACCCGCGGCGGGCGACGACTCCCCCTGCTCGGAGGGACCTTCCTCCTCCCGGTCCTCCTCCTCATCCAGGGGGTCGCGCCTTCTTTTTAGCACGGAGGGAGCGAGGGAGACCTCCATGTCTGCAAAGGCCTCCTCCTCGACTCCCTCCGGCGGAGCAGGTTTGTCGGGTTCCTCGGGCCCGAGCCCGGCCGCAGGTATTGGCATTACCGCTGCGGCGGTTGCGGCCACAGGCTCGGGCACGGGGCCCCTCCCGCTCACATCTGCCCTGATCAACTCCGCGAGGAGCGCGGGTGTAAGGGGCTCAAGGGGCAAGGGCTCACCATCCACGGGGGGACCTGCCCTAAGGTGCTTCTTTTTTCCCCGCGCCTTCTTTCCGGCCGGACACGCTCCCTCCCCCCCGCCGGAGGCCTTGGTGGCATCGGCCCCCGACGTCAACCGCGCATCAGACGTACTTGACGCGTGGGCAGATCCGGGGGGAAGGGCGGCGCCAGCCTCGGCCGCACGAGATGATCCGGCGGCCTTGGAGGCAGGGCAGTTCCTCCTGATGTGCCCCACCTCCCTGCAGGCATGGCACCTCACACCGTCCGACGTCCAAAAGGCGCGGTAGGCGGTCCCCTCGTGGAGGACGACGAACGCCCCTTCAGTGTCCTCCTCCCGCGCCAGCTGGATAAACAGCTGGCGCCGGAAGGAGAAGACGTGGCGAAGGCTGGCCTCCCGGAAGCCGAGCGGGATGGGCGTGATCCCCGACCTCACCTCCCCAAGTTGTCGCAAATGGGGAAGGAGGAGCTCACCAGGAACATAGGGCGGGACGTTGGAAATAATGATCCTCTGCGCGGTGGCCTCGAGAGGATCCACCGGCAGGAAGGTCCCGCCCACGGTGAGCCCCTTGGCGACAGCCAGGGACACCGCCCGCTCCGACCCCAGGAAGAACACAGCCTTCCCATACATTTTCGAGGCCGCGACGATGGCTGAGGGGCCGACAACCCCAGCCATGGCCTTGACGCAGGCCTCGATGGTCATAGTGGGGTGAGTGTAGCTCTTCACCCCAAGCTTTTTTGTTATTAATCGAAAAGGTGACGGGGCAGCAGGAACAGCGGGAGGAGCTGTGGCCGTGGCTACCACTCTCGCATAGGTCCCGGCTGGCCCCGCCACCGGCGAAGACGCAGTCGCCATTCTGGGGTGCTTTTTTTAAGGGCTACACTCACCCCAAGTCACAGGCCTGAAGGTGTTAATGGCCTCGGTGTATATATATTTTTTTTGTCCTCTATTGAGCAGAGGGAGCTGATTAAAATGAGGACACACCTCTCTCCTTATTGATTTAAATTGGGAGAGTGGCCTCTCCCCTCTGCTCAATTGGCAATTAATAAAATAGATGAAACTAAGGTGCCTTAGAAAGACAGGCAGAGAGAGACAAAGAGAGAGAGAGAGAGAGAGAGGTGGGGGGGTGGGAAGGAGGGAGGCCGCAAAGGGCAGTGTTGCCACTCAGGATGGTGGGTGGGTGTTGGCAGGGTTGCACTCTCCGATGGAAAAAGTCTTTGGTGATGGTGGTCTTCTGGCAGGGGGAGAAGACGTCTTCACCTGGAAAAGCTGGAGAAGCCCAGGCTTAGTCCTGCAACAGGTCTTAACGATGTAATTAAATTAAATTAAGGACTTCACCTTGGGCAGCTCCAAGCTCTCCCAGGGCAGGCAATAGAAGGGATGCTAATTAGTGGTGTGTGTGGCCTAGCTTTTAACAAGAGCACACACACACACTACACCCCTTGATGATCCGGCCTTGCTTCTTCTTTTCTCCCCCCACCTAAAATACAAAGTCTTGGGAGAGTGCCCCAAATAACACCCACCTGTAGATGTTCCGGATGAAGTTTTCTTCCCTCCTTTCAAGCAGTTGGTTTCTCTCCCCTCTCTCCCTCTCCTGAAGTGGAGGCCAATTTGGGGAGGCAGTGATAGAAAGGCCTCTCCCCTGGTTGATGTTGATGTAGGCCTCCTTTCTCCTTCTCCTCCTCTGTCCTCTCTCTCCAGGCACCTCAGTTGATGTAATGATGGTGGAGTTGGTGGTGGTGGTCCAACGTTCTCCTCCTCTTCCTGGTCAGGGGACCACCACTTTAATCCACTCTCCAAAGTCTGGCTGCTCCCTCTGCTCGTGCTTGCAGCTGAACAGAGGGTAACTTAAGACTGATGTACAGAAGCCTGCTATGGCTTTATATACAGGGGTGGTCACTGCCGGTACTGCAGTATAGAATCAGTTCTTCTCTTAAAGGTACATACACAACAGATCTGACTGGATCTGCATCCAATCCATATGTATGTGGTTCTGTCTGGTTTTGTTTTCTCCGAAACGACCATCCAGAACTTACTGTGGGCTGAATCCACAAAGGCTGTCTGGGGACTGCAGGAACCATTTTAAAGTGTCCCGAAAAGCTGGTCACGGGGTCTGGCGGCCATTTTGTATTCCCCTTTTCCTGGGCTTCTTTTGAAACAGTCTTTAAAATTAAGGCCTCTTCTGCCAATAGACCCTTATCGGACAATGTTCAATTTTGCGAATCTTACACTACCCCACCTTTAAGTATTGTGTACAGTTCTGGTACTGTACTACAGAGAGATATCCCAGCCTTGGAGGGATGACAAAGAAGAGCAACTAAGTAGAATTAGCCACCTGTGCTATGAGGAGTGGCTACAGGTACTAGATTGGAACAATGCTGGGTGAGTGATGATCTTTTTGAGGTGTTTAAGGTCTTAAAGAAAATAGATAAACTAGACTCAAGAGCATTGTTTAATACAAACACAAACTCTAGGTCAAGAGGACATAGATTTCAATTTAAATGAGAAAAGGCAAATATTCAGTTAAGATATGACTTCTTCACACAGGGGATACTGTGCATGTGTAATGCCCTGCCCAAAGAAGCAGTGCAAGTAGAAGATGTTATAAATTTTAAGAGGGATTTGGATACATTTTTGGCAGACAGGACTATTGAAAGTGCTGAAAGATAAAGTAAGGTAGGAAGTTTGGGATGACCTGATGAATAGAAAAGATTTTTTTCTGTTCCTGTATAGTCCTATGTTCATAATGACATTGGGACTCACCAAGGGAGTGGCGGGGGTGGTTAGTTAAGTATGTTTATGATAAGTCATGAATAGTGTCAGCCGTGGCTCAGTTGGTATCACTCTCACCTCTGAGTCAGACGGTTGTGGGTTCAAGTCCCACTCCAGGGACTTGAGCAATAAAATCTAGGCTGACAATCCAGTGCAGTACTGAGGGACTACTGCACTGTTGGAGGTGCCGTCTTTAAGATGAGATATTGAACTGAGGCCCTGCCTGCTCTCTCAGGTGATTGTAAAAGATCCCATGGCACTAGTTCGAACAAGAGCAGAGGAGTTATCCCCGGTGTCCTGGCCAATATTTATCCATCAAGCAACATCACTAAAACAGATTTGCCTAGAAATTCGATAAGGCCTGAAAATGGGCGTGGGTAGCATGATGCGCAATGTGCCCATGCTCATTAAAAGTGGTGCAGGCAGCACACAAAATTCATGCTCCCTGCTCATTATAATGATTGCAGCGATGATCTCAGTGCTAAACACGCTGTTGATTGGCTTAGCGTTGAACAGGGGGCCCAATATCAGGTGCAGTCGGCTGGCCAATAAAGTTTGGCCTAGGCTCTCTGCACTACTTAAAGGGGAGGTGCTTTGTTGCAGAAGCACCTCATTGTCATTGTGAACAGAGCCATGGTCCAACAGCCAAGAGAAAGGGCAAGGAGATTTACAGGTGCTGCAATGGAGGCCATGGTTCTGGGAGTTCAAAGACACCGTCAGGTCCTCTACCCACAAGGAGGCAGTAGGCCTACAAGGCAGAATAGTAGAAGGCTGTGGGAGGAGATTGCTGAAACCGTCAGTGTGGCGAGTGTTGTCATCAGGACCTGGAACCAGTGCCGCAAAAAGTTTAATGCCCTCACACAAGTGATCAAAGTGAGTGAATGCATCATCAAATGCTATATCCCACCATCTGCACCACAAGCCTCAAACACATTGCTCAATGCACCACACCCCATCACTCACCTCGCAACAATCTCCAGCAATCACCGCTCATGCCTCACAATCATAGCTTCATTTCATCCTCACACACTTACTACTGCTGCAAGGCTCACACCTTGCACACACTGCCAGCTTTTCAACCATGGCAGGCCCATCACCCAAACACATTGTGCCACACTCACTGACACACTTCCCTTTCTCTTGCAGGAAAAGGTCAGTCATAACCGACAGGAGCAGCAGCAGACGGGTGGAGGGGAAGCCCGTCTGCAGAACCTGATGGAGCTGGAGGAAGCAATGCTGGAGATCATTGGAGGGGGAGTCACAGAGTCAGTAGCGAGCGGGGAAGTTGAAAGCATTGCTGATGATGACAGTACGCTTATACCTAATCCTTCTTCTCACATCCCACTGCCCCCACATCCCACAATTTCTTCTCACTTACAAGCTGCTGATGGCGTATGTACGGATACCTTGCTTTCCCCCCTCCCCTCACCACAACCCAACCCTTGTGCCTTTCTCCTTTCAGATACCCAAAGAACTTCAACCTGGCCAGCCAGTCCCCAAAGTGATGGAGGAGGACAGTGAAGGAGGAGAAGACACACCTTCACTGCATCTGACACTCACAGGCAGCAGCTCAGAAAATGGTAATGTGCAGTCATTAGAGGGTAGTGTAGAGGCGGGATCTGCACATGGTGAGTCACCAGGCACAAGTGGGCTGCAGCCATCCAGGGGGAAAGGGTAGCTTAGGTTCAAGGGTAATGGATAATCTGGAGGGAATTCAAGATTCAGAGATGATGGGCAGGCATGTGATTTTTGTGGGCGTATTTCAGGTTATTTCAGGAGAATATTTCAATGATTAATATCAGGCAAATGGATCTAGCAGCTTACAAGTGGTCTGTTGTTGGGGCCACTTCATCCTCTTGCAGCTCTTGATGTTTCTACTGCGCTTCCTCTTCTGAAAAGTCTTGCCAATGCATCTCCAGATCCATGCCTCAGTCAATTGTCAGGTTGTGTGGCATGCAGCACACGCTAATGATCCTAGAAAGTTTAGCTGGTTGGTAGGGCAGACTGCTTCTAATTTGCCCAGGTACCATATACCAGACCTGCTACTTCAGAATGTCTATTGTGTCCTCTATGATAGTGCTGGTGGAGGCCTGGGCATCTTTGTACCTTGTGAGAGTTTGAGGATGGTGCTGATGGATCACGAAGCAGGGATTCAGTGAGCATACTTGGTCCCCCAGCAGCTAACACTTCACTCAGTGGGTGTTTGCAAACAAGGGAGGGGGAACAGTTGAATGCCTGGGAATCTAGCATCTATATGCACACAAATTGACCGAGTAGAAGCCCTTCCTGTTCAAATATGTGACACTCCTCTGCAGTGGAGCACAAATGTCTATGCCCATGCCATTGATGACTCCCTGGACCTTTGGAAAGCCAAACATATTAAAGAAGCCTAGTGCTCTAGCATGCTGATCCTTGGGAATGATGGGGAAAGTGATCAATTCCCCAGCTCTAGCAAACAATGCATTTGTAACTTGGTGAATCTACCTGTGGATTTTAGACTGGCTAATGTTACAGGTGCCTATGAACCCCTCAATTGTTTGAGGGATAAATGTTGACCAGGACACCAGGTGAACTCTCTGTTCTGCTTTGAATAGTGCCGAAAACTTTTACGTGTTACTGAACAGGCAGACGTGGCCTCAGTTTTACGTGTTATCAAAAAGACAGGGGGGGGGAAATTGGATATCGCCCATTTTGGGGCATTAATATCGGCCGGGCGCAAAGTTTAGCGTCCATCGCTAATTATTGCCGCCGACCGCAAAATTCGTTTCCATCGCCCCTAAAGGTGATTTGAGCGCTAAATCAAACGCTACACACCTCTCTTAGGGCACTAACGTCAGGTAGCGAGGCGCTACCTCAGAATGCTACTGAGGCACTGTCCAGTTCTTAAAGGAGTGGATCCATCTTGCTGCATAACCACACCCTGCTCACTGCAGCATTGAACCTCAGCCTGCAAACAACTACAGATATTGCTGAAACAATTGTGATAGATACTCAGAGGCCCAGGGAGAGAGCTCAGCACTTTAGCGACCAGGCATTGGTGGCTCTGGTTGGCACAGTTGAATGGCGACGGGCAGTGCTCTTTCCAGAGAGTGACAGGAGGCCATTGTCCCGCGAGTTTAGAAGATTCTGGACGGAGGTGGCCCAGCATACGTCATCGTGGAGCCTGGTGCCGAGGACACATACACAGTGTTGTAAAAATTTCAATGACCTCACTCGGGTGGTCAGGGTGAGTACCTGCTTTTCAATACCTCTACGTCACACCATCTCAACTTCACACTGTGACCAGACGGTGTAAATACCCAAATGCCCAACACTCATCCAACAACTATGGCCATCTCATAAAACTCAAATGCACATCCCACACCTTGCAGATATTTGACTATGGTAGGCACATCTGTCAATCACATGGCTGCACCCTCACTCTCACGCTGTCCTTTTACTTGCAGGCCAAGCTTTCACATAACCGGCGAGAGACCAGTGGATGGGAGGACGACAGGCAGAGCTACACCCCTCACTGAATTGGAGGAGAGAGCCACAGACTCATTGCGAGCCAGGTAGTGGGCGCCGCGGCCCTTGGAGAGGTCTACCCCCTTGGGGACAGCAACAGTGTGTTCATCAGCTTTCTCTCCTCTCTCATACCACATCCCCCTCTCAACACCAGCCTTTTACACTTTCAATCTAACTAACTGCATCCAGTCATTGCTCCCTTCCTGCCCCCCTGCCCTCACGCTAAAGTCACTCTTGTACCTTCCTGCTTTCAGATAGTGAACCACCAGCTGACCAGCCTGTCCCTCAACCTGCCAGTGGCAGTGACACGCCAGAGGAGGAGGAAGAGGAAGCCAGAGCCTCACCACCTGCGTCTCCCGAGAGTGACACTTCCGACACTGGGGCCATGTGTTCCCTGGAGGGGAGTAGGGGGTTAGCATCTGATGTGGGTGAAGCCCCGGGACCCAGCGGGCTGCAGCAACGCCATGGGGGAAGGGAAGCTCGGGGACCATCTCCCCGGAGGGTGAGAATGCGCACGAGTTCTGCTGCACAGGACTCGGATGAGGACCTCGATATAGCGGCCATGAATATGCAGGCGATGAGCATGCATACGGAGCTCATGGGTGCAATGGCAAGGGTGCCCAACAGCATGGATGCACTGGCTAGGAGCATGGAGGAGTCCGCCGCCAGCACAGCTGTCATCTGTGCGCAAACCCTTGATCCAACCCTTGCCTCATTGCAGAGGATGGTTGAATTGCAGGGAGACCGTCTGGAACCAGAGCCCATGCCGCGTGTAATGGCTGAGGTGGCAGGATCTATTGCAGCACAGGCCGAGGCAACGTAACAGCTTAATGCTGTAATGGAGTCATTGGTTGGTGCCATCCGATCTCAGACTGCTCTGATGCAGTCTCAGATTGATGTCACGCAAGCACTGACTGCTGCCATCCTCGCTGGGTCACCCACAGTCCACCAGGGATCTCACGGTGCTGCAGCAGGCCAGCAACCTGCACTCCAGCAGATTGCTCCGGATGTTGAGGTGCTGCCCCGGGGGAGTGGCAATGTGTCGGTCGAACAGGAAGGTGTTGTCCTCTCTCAGGACGACAGCATTCCTGCTCCCACCACTGCCACTTTCCCATTGCACTTGCCATGGCCTGCAACACAGCCAGCCCAGACTGCTGCCGCCCATGCAGAGTTGGTGCAGTCTGCAGCCGGGCCCTCCAGGCCCAGAGCTAGTCGAGGGCATCCTTCAAGGCTATCTTCAGTCTCTGGATCCAACATTCCACAGCCTGTAGGAGAATGAATGTAGGAGAATTGCTATCTGAATACCCTGGGAGGCTGAGGTCTCCTGTGCAGAGGCCTGATGGCCCTCCTCCCTCTGGCCATGTTTGTCACTCTCTCTCTGTGCCTCTGCTGCCTCTGAAGGTGAAGCTGGAGGACGACGCCCTGAGTTAGTACAACCTTCATTTAAAATCTTCTAAATGTGGTAAATATGAAGCTCAGATAAATAGGAACCTGAAAAGTGGTGCGCAGGATCAAAACTCCTTAGGACAGCATTAAATCTCTCCAGACATCACTCTCCCTCTCAACCTGCATATGCCAAAACTTTTGCCGACAAGAAAAAGCAGGAAGCACATGCCTTTAAATAGCGCACCCCAAGCCCCTTCCCGACTTCAAAACGTCCCCCTTTACCTGTCGTTCCTAGCGGCAGGCGTGAAGGCAAGGGGCGAGAATCAATTTCCATTCCGGGGCGCTACCGGGGCGTTGCACGCTTGCATAATGTCACGATCTGCGGGCACAGGGGATCATGGCGGTAGTGTTTAGCGCCACCACAAAACAACAGGTCAATTTCGCGAGCAGCGCTAAAATTGTCGCACTCAGGTGCTATGTTGTTAGCACCCCATTAGCACCCTCCAGAGGCACTAATGGGAGGCACTAACCAACCAAATTTTTCCCCCAGGGACTCTGATGATGCAGCACTGCCTCAATACTGCACTGAAGTGTAGGCTAAAATTATGTGCTTAAGTCCCTGAAGTGAGGCTTGAGCCCACAATCTGACTCAGAGGCAACAGTGCTACCAGTGAGCCAATCAGGGTCAGGCCAAAAGGAGCCCTTCTCCACCAGTGGTGTCTGTGCTTTCTGTCACCCAGATGAGCTTCCTGCATATCCTAAATATCTTCCACCTCATAAGCCAAGTATAGTGGGTGCCCAGACGCACACCTATTCTGGTGTCAGGGACAGAGTTGGTCAGCTGTCCCAGCACCTGAACCAAAAAGTGTCAAAAAGTACAAATTAGGTAATAGAGAATTTGTACTTAATAATACAGCTGTGAAAACTCACTTAAAGATCAGAAACTCACTTGTGAAATGCTTGCTGCTCACTCCTCAAAATTACAGCTTCTCTCCTCTGCCCCTGCTTTTATAGAAGCAGTCTGCTCCTGACATGCATATGACCTATGCCCGGCACAAGCAGAGAAAAACTGGGGGCAGGTGCGGATGGCATCATCAAAAGGTAATTTTAATCTGATTTAACTGCAAATACCTGTTTCAGGGCCAGTACAATTTTAAGGCCATTGGAAATAATGAAGCAGCGCAAAACCACAGCAAAATGAGCATAATGGCTTTACATCAATTTTTCCTCATGATTGTACCCCAAAAACAGATGCAAACATATTAGAAGGCTAACAGGAGCTACACTTCCTCTCTGTCACAAATGACTCAATGGCGTGGATTATGCGGTCAGTGGCGAAGGACAGTGCTCGCCGCTGACCTCGATAAAAGCTGCCCACAAAGATTTAACGGTCTCTGGAGCGTGGATTTCCTCTATTCTGATGTGACTATGAATTTGGTGCCACCTGTAGCATCCAGCAACAGTGCAGGCAGCAAGCAGGCTGATCAGCCAATCAGATTGAAGAATTCTCATAAACAGCAAGTAAAAAGCAGGGATTATAATTCACATTTTAATTTTGTACAGAAAGCGAAATAAAGATTGAGACATACACATGGGATTAATGGAAAAGTTGAAATATCATAAACAAATTTATAAAAAATAAAAAATATTTTTTATAATTTTATTCTGAGGGAATGAGTCTCCACACTTGTAAAATTCATTTTTCAAGGCCAGCGGGGTTGTTCAGCAATAATTATGCTGTAAAAAACTCAGTTACTCCTGATCGAACAAGTCTTAACGTTTTCATTGCTTTTTTACAGCGAGAATAGTGCTTAAAAAGTTGAAGTTCACGTCAAATCATTGATTCTCTGTTGATTGCGTCTGCAAAGACTGCAGCAGCGCACCTTGTGGAGCAGCAGGGTTTCACTGACAGCAACTTCCGGATTTCCACGTTTAACTGCGCATGTGTGGATGCCTGAAGTTGCTGTCAGTTTTACACAGTAATGACGGCGAGCACTGACAGCTTTGCCGTCATTACAACTGCAAATTCCGGGCCAATATAAACATAATGTAGATTTCCCAGGCCTGGGTGAAATTTAAGCAGTGCTGGCCCACAAGGTGGTGCTTTATTATTTCTATTACACCCTATGGATTTTCCAGAGGGCCTGTGGCATTTAACTGAATACTGAGAAAAACTGTTCAAAATATTTAGCTCAAAACCAGATTTAATTGAGCTATGCATCTCATCTACCACCATGTAAACTTGATAGTAAGTGCGCTGGACTACGCTCCTGCTGCTGTGTTTCTGCTAGATTGTAAATCACAGTTCAGAGAATCAGGGTTAAGAAATGTGTCAGCAATTTTTTTTTTGGTTGGAGTTCAAGATTCTTGTTGTTAACATAACTGCCAAGTTCCAGAATTGATTTTCAGTGAGATTATCGGACAAGGTGGAACACACTTCCCCTCCCCCAATCTGGCTTCATCCCCACTGCATACCATTTTTGGAGATGTCGGTTGTCAAAATCCCTCTTTATGTCTTTTATTTGGGTTCATTTTGTAGCAAAAGAGCTGCTTGCATGTGATTTGTTTACTTTAATGTGGAAATTAGATTTGGGAGTCTGACCAGGTTCTGAGCTTGAGGTGAGCTGAATTTTTTTAAATTTGTTCCTGGGATGCGAGCATCGCTGGCAAGGCCAGCATTTATTGTCCATCCCTAATTGCCCTTGAGAAGGTGGTGATGAGCCGTCTACTTGAACCGCCAAGGGCAGTTAAGAATCAACCACATTGAATCCAGTTTTGATGATTTAGGTCTCAGTTTTGCCAACTTCTACATCTTATACTAAGGTACAAGTGAAATACATTAAACAATACTACTGTACCTCACTCTGGGCCACGATGTGATTGGTGCATTTCAAGATTTCAGGCCATCTCGCCACTGGGTGTAATATATATTAAAAATGTTACTATTTTGCAAAACTTTGCTCTTAAGGGGTTAAACTCACAGGACAGCAGGGCTGACTAATTAGGTTTCAGATGGGGAGGTGGGTTTTAACCCCCAGCGGGTTTCTGCCTACTCAGAAGAACTAGAATCGGTGTAAAGCCAGCAGGAAATTGGAGGGTAAGTCACCAGGGCCATTTTAACCCAGTTACTGCCAGGCAGGTACGGTTAAAATCTCACCCGAGTTGTCTGAACCAGCATATTGGAGACAATGAAAGATGGTTTGACATTTCAATGATCATTCACAGTCATTGCTCCTATGACAACTCTATTCATTTGAACTCAGCAGGGGTTGTTGTCAAGTTAGACTGGTGGAGTCCACTTTGGGGTGGTTCAGTTTGACTGCAAGCTGACACTGGATTACATTAGAGTTTTAAATAGACCAATAGGTTAATACTGGGGTTTGCCCAACACCACAAGTCAAAACTACAAGTTCCCTTCCCAAGACGAGGATGTCAGTAATGTAAAAAAGTCTATTCAAACTTGAGTCAGGCTTTTAAAATGACAAAGACAGGCTGTTGTTTTATATGTCGTCAGGTAGGCTGTGAGGGCAGTCTGGTTTGTTCGAGGAAAAGCTGTGAGAGTCTTTGTTGAGGTTAAGAAATGGGAAAGGCTGGAGGATAGATAGGAGACCTCCTTTTCAAGTCAAATAAGACGACCCAGTTAGGTGGGAAAGCCTGGTGTGTTCTTTATTTTATATCATTATGCGGAGAAAGTTTGTTCCGATTGTACTAGGGGAAGTCCTCTGTAACTTCACCTCACTGCAGAATAAAGCAGATTAACAATTTGGACCAAGCCTCACCTAGTATTAATTTGGCCTGGCTTTAGAGAGATTGAAGAAATCCATGTGTGAAAGAGTATCAGGATCACAAGGGGATGCTATTACCATCTCATTGGGTCATGCCATCATACAAGTTGGTAGAGGGCAATATGAGTCAACTCCTGTAAAAGATGCTCAGACCACTGAAGGGAACGATTAATATCACTGAACCTGAAAAGGTATCTACAGCAATTATTCTTACCGTGGGCAGTGCTGCTTCTGAAACTCAGAGTTTTATTCATGTAAGCTACATTACAATAGCTTGCATTGCAGCAAATATCACACAAATACTCCCACAAAAAGTAATAATGATTCTTTAATTGCAGTGAAATATATTCCATAATGCCAGATTTATTATTTTGAATTTTCTGTGTTTTGTTAGATTGTAGAAGTATAAGTTTAGAATTTCTACTCGGGTGAAAAACAGCAATAATGCTGAGGCACCATTCGCGCCCACCCAAACCCAAGTGGGCTGATCCTGGCACAATTTCCAGTCGGTGTGAGTTCTGTTGAGGCCTATGGAGGGCGTAAAGGATGGAATTTCCCAGAGAAGCCCAGGAAATCTCCCAGTCATACCTCCTTGATGTAAAGGGAGTGGCTGGAAGATTTGTTCACAGCCCAATCCCCGTAATCTAAAGGACCAGTCTACCCTGGGTGGAAATCAGGCTTTCTGCACTCTCCAACTGCAGGAATTTTTGGGCTAGTGAATGGCTGACCATCAATGCCAGGTTAACCTGGCGTGCAAACCTGCTGACAGTGGCGATGTCTGCAGCTCTTAAAGGGACACACACATCATTCAGGTAAGTTTGAATTTAAGGGTTTGGACTGTTTTTTTTTGATTTTATTGACATACTGGCTTGCTGCAATAGATGTGAAAGATTTTTAAGTGTGTAGGGAGAGCTGCTGGATGCTTGCAAGGGTTCGGATGGTAAATGAAGGCCTTTGAGAAGACAGAACATGCTGCGAATACTCAGCAGGTCATGTAACATCCATGGAGAGAAAAACAAAGTTCACATCTCAGGTCGACATGCTGCCTGACCAGCTGATTATTTCCAACATTTTATGCTGTCATTTCACATTTTTAGCATCCGCTTGCAGAGGGAAGAGGAAGACTCAGAAGAGGAAGACGCAGAAGAGGAGGAAGCCGAAGAGCAGGAATCAGACAGAAAGATGCACCCCCGACAGCCCCTTTGTGGCCGGGATATCCGGGATGGAATCATCTGCCTGTGGTCCCACTGGCTGGGAAGGCTGCCTTTTCTTGTTGACCCACTGGCTGGGCAGGCTGCCTTTTCTTGTTGACCCACTGGCTGAGCAGGCTGCATTTTTTGGGTATGTGAAATGAGGAAGGCACAATGGTGGATTTGTGCTGACAGGAGGGCGGCAAAGCAAGAGGTGCATGCCAGAAGGAGGATAGCGTACATGGATACCAGCATCTTGTATCCTTTCAGCCCCGCCACTGGCCAAGGGCTCAACCCTGCCCCTGCCAAGAATGGCCTGCATCGTCTCCTCCAAGGGGGAGGTGAGGCTAGGAATGGGATATGTGCCTCATCGTTGGTGCAGATTGTTGGTAGGTGAGTGATTGGGGGTTGTGCATTGAGCAGTGTGTGAGGCTAGTGGTGCAGTTGGTAGGAGATGGCTTTTGAAGATGCATTCACTATCCTTGACCAGAGGCCTGAGAAGCTTCTTTGGGCACTGGAGCCAGGTGGTGAGGGCAGCATTGCTGGCAGTGACGGCCTTAGAGATGTACTCCCACATCGTTCTTTCTGGATGGCCTCCTGGTCCCTGTGGGTAGAGGGCAACTCTTGCAATGTTGACCCCCTGCACAAAGCTGGAGTGCAGCATGTGAGACCCTCGGAGCCCCTTCCCTGGCTTGCTGAGCCATTTGTGTTAGTGCTGAGGCAGTTTTCCCATTTGTTGAGGTTAGGAAGGTAATTCAGCTTCAACAGCTGAATATTCACATTTGGAACTTCTTTTAAATATTGAATATTTTTTAAAAGGCAGAAAGGGCTGAAAAATGTATTGATTCCCTCATTTTATTTTGTATTACTTCAGGGTCCAGGACCCCTTTAATTCTCAGGCCTTTTCATTGCCCACAATTCCTTGTGAGCTCCACAGCTTCACTCCCTGAGGTTGTGGGAAGCTGCAATGCCGGACCAGGACAGAATCTTCATCCTGGATCCCTCCAGCAACGCCACCAGGACAGCGTTGCACAGAAGATGAGGGCTGCGCCACCCATCTCCATGCCCCCCAGACCAATTTGACTCGGTTAGCATTACGGCTATTTCCAGTGGCCATTAACTGCAGTTGCTGATGAAACCAGCAACTTTGTTGGTGAACACGAATTTTGCCCCCCAAGTCTTCACCTTGGAGCGTTCCTTTCCTCATAGCCTTACATGGAACCACTGTACGAAAAGGCTCAAAAAGACTAATTACGCAGCTCACGCACCTATCATCACACCCTTTGTGAACTACTTCACATCCTCCTACCATGCCCGGGGAGCATGAGGTTTGATCTACAAAGTTACATTTAAGAGATATAATTAATAATAAAAAAGGTGCTGCACTGTTACAGACTGGGACCAAAGTGAAATTGGTCTTTGGCAAAGTGCATAACAGCCGATAATAAATTGGCAGACCGTGTTACATCTTGCACGATTTTCTTTTACATTAACTTCAAAAGAAAATTGGGTGGTGTGTGTAAAATGGGCTGCCGATTCGCTTTTGCCCATTTTACGCCACCTCCAAAGACCAATTTCACCCCCACTATTTTGTTTATTTGAATACCACTCCCCACCCCGCCATAAAAAAAAATCTCTACTCTGCAATGATGAGACTCTTAATTTTTTTGTCTCTCTTTTCCCCTGTCTATTTTCTCCCCAAAGACCTGCTGGCCACCACAACATGCTTACCTCCTCACACATCACCTGATTGACAGCCTCATTATGGTGAGAGGGATGCAATGCAAAGAGTGAACTTAAGAGAGACTTTGTCCAAAATTCAGACACCCAGCTCAAGTGTTTTACACAAGGTTTAATGGGCCAGATAGTCAAGACTCACAGGTCACATATGATCCATGGGCCATCATTTAAGTACGTCTGGCATTGAAAATCTGAGTGAAACTGAACCACCTACTCATCTATAGGTGGCAATTCCAGACGGCTCCAAGACAGTAGGGGCCCTTTGCAAACCTCACTGCAGACTCCATGGTAGAAACCAAGTTGGACAGATTGCTACAAGAGAGGTCAATGAACATTTTACTATCAGATAAACATGAATCTGATTTATTTATCACCTATGAAAATAAAGTATTAGGTAAGTATTTTGCAAAGCAATGAATTGCAAAGTGGAGAGTGAGAGTGCCTATTGCTACTACCAACTGGCAAACAGCTCCATGTATGTGTGGACATTCATCACATACAAGGGGCAACTATTATATGCAAACATGTGTGTGATAAAAATGATAACATCCGGGAAGTTATGTCATCACTTCCTGTGAACTATGAACTATGAACTATGAACTGTGTACATACCTCACTTCCTGTCATATGTCACTTCCTGTTGGACTGGTATAAATACTGGTCTGTTCAGTATTGTAAGAGGCTTCTACCAGAGGCATGGTAAAGACCTCTCTTGTATATAGTGTGTTTATAAGTTACTTAAAGCTTACTTTAAAGTTACTTGATGGTAAGTCTCCTTTTTCTTACATCAATTTAAGTAACTTAGTATTTATACTGACAAATACTAGACCTTCAGACAAACTCGGAAGTTAAGGATCCAGGGAACCACCCATCATGGAGAAAATCCTTAGACCTATTCGTCTGGACTTGGACCCGAATACACCAGCAGCTGGCAGGGTATGGAAGCATTGGTATCGTACTTTTGAGAATTTTCTGGATGAATGTAAAGCGGATGCTCCTGCTAAATTGAAGATACTTGTCAATTATGTGACCCCAAAAGTGTTCGAATATGTTGATGACTGGGATAATTACGAAGAGGTGATTCGGGCACTTAAGAAACTGTATGCGAAGACCCCAAATGAGGTCTATGCTAGACATCTACTGGCCACAGCCCGACAAGGGCCAGGGGAATCAATTGACGAATTCCTGCAAGAACTTCGCAGGCTCAGCATAGATTGTAACTTTCAGGCAGCCTCAGCTGAGCTGTACCGCCAAGAAATGATTCGTGATGCTTTCATCTGCGGGATTGCCTCTCCATTTATACGCCAGCGTCTACTAGAAAGTAAAACACTTGAGCTACAAAAAGCTTTTGACCTAGCTTGTTCACTGGATTTGGCAAAGAGAAATGCAGACCTCTATCAGCTGCCCAGATCTCGATCTGCTGCTGTAGCTGCAACCAGACAATTCAAGCGGTCTCAGGTGAACCCTATCATGGGGGAATCTAATTCTGATAATTCTGATGAAGAAGAGGAGGACGACCCCACTTTAGCAGCCTCTTGGCAATCTAGGAAGGAATGCTTCTTTTGTGGAGATGCTTTTCACCCTAGGAAAACCTGCCCTGCTCGCAATGCAATCTGCAGTTATTGCGGGAAAAATGGACACTTTGCTAAAGTTTGCCTATCAAGGGCCTCTACGAGGGCCAATCCAGCTAAGGCCTACCGAACTGCCCCAATTAGGGCCTATCGAGATGCTCCAGCTAGGACCTATCAAGCTTCCTCTCGAGCTCTCTCCCGAAGAAGCACACCGAGAGTTTTAGCCACTCTCTGTGCAACGACACCAATTACAGCTGCTTGCCCACAGAACCTGTCTCAGGCAGCCACAAAAATTTCAATTAAAGGGCATACCTTAGATGCCTTAATTGACTCAGGAAGTACTGATAGTTTCATTAAGGAACAGATTGTTGCGAAATTGAAACTACATGTCTTCCCATCGGACCAGGCAATTGCGATGGCCCAGTCATCACTTAATACCAGAATCTCCGGCTTTTGTGTTGTTGATATGACACTTCATGGTCGTATGTATCCCTCCACCCGACTTTCGGTGCTCAAAGACTTATGTAGTGATCTCCTCTTAGGGCTGGACTTCCAAAAACAGCATAAGAAACTCACCATTGAGTTTGGTGGATCCAAACCCGGACTTACTATTTCTAATATATCATCTAAATTACCATTTTGTGCATTATCAGCAGCTTCACTTGATGAACCCTCATTATTTGCCAGTATTCCGCCTCAATGCCAACCGATAATAACGAAATCGCGGCGCTTTAATCAGGAAGACCAATCTTTTATTGCGGCTGAAATCTCTCGACTTCTAGCAGAGGATATCATTGAACCATGTTCGTCGCCCTGGCGGGCTCAAGTCGTCATTGTCAAGAACCCTCTAAAACCTCACAAACAGCGACTATGCATCGATTATTCGCAAACCATCAATCAATATACCGACTTGGACGCCTACCCATTGCCACGCATTGATGATATGGTTAATAAACTGGCCGAATACAAAGTGTTCTCAACTTACGATTTAAAAAGTGCCTATCATCAGTTACCCTTGAAGGTCTCAGATAAGCAGTACACAGCCTTTGAGGCTAATGGACGGCTGTACCAATTTCGTCGCCTCCCATTCGGGGTTACTAATGGAGTGGCTGTCTTTCAACGGGCAATGGATGGCCTGGTTAAGCAGGAAAACCTAAGGGACACTTTTCCCTATCTTGATAACATTACCATTGCAGGTCACGATCAACAGGAACACGACTCCAACCTCCAAAAATTTCGGGATGCCCTCCATCGCCGTAATTTGACCCTGAATGAATCCAAATCTGTTGAGTCGCAACCGACCATCAACATCCTTGGCTACTGCGTAGGCAATGGTATCATTAAGCCAGACCCAGAAAGACTTCGCCCGCTCCAAGAGCTCCCGTCACCTAAGAATCCGGCTTCTTTACGTCGGGCTCTCGGTCTGTTTGCATACTACGCTAAATGGATTCCTCATTTTTCGGACGAAATCCAACCCTTGCTGCATGCTAGATCATTTCCACTGGGAACAGCGGCTGTTGCAGCCTTTAACCTTCTCAAAAAACAGTTGGAGAAAGCGGCTCTTCACTCCATTGATGAGAATCTCCCTTTCGTGGTTGAATGTGATGCCTCGGAGGTGGCGATCTCGGCTACTCTGAATCAGGAAGGTCGTCCTGTAGCATTTATGTCCAGGACCTTACAAGGTGCCGAGCTACATTATCCTCCGGTTGAGAAAGAAGCCACAGCCATCATAGAGGCAGTACGGAAGTGGAACCATTTTCTAGCTCGCCAGCACTTTACATTGATCACGGACCAACGATCAGTCGCCTTCATGCTCGATAATCGAAAACGAACCAAAATTAAGAATAATAAAATACAACTTTGGAGGATGGAACTGGCCTCTTTTGGTTATACCATTCTCTATCGGCCTGGCAAGGAGAATGTGGCCCCGGACACCCTCACACGGGCATTCTGCTCCACTATGTCATCCTCCACTCTCATGGATGTCCACAATGGTTTGTGTCATCCTGGCGTTACGCGCATGCTACATTTCGTACGATCACGGAATCTCCCTTTTTCCACTGGAGATGTAAAGAAAATATGCTCAGAATGCCGGCTTTGTGCGGAATTAAAACCTCAGTTCTTCCGCCCCTCAGATGGTATACTCATACATGCAACCCAACCGATGCAACGACTTAGCATCGATTTTAAGGGCCCAGTGCCCTCTTCAACTCGGAACACATATTTGCTCACCATGATCGACGAATATTCACGTTTTCCGTTTGCCTTCCCCTGCTCCAATATGCTGGCGTCCACAGTAATCTGCTGCCTTGAGCAGGTATTTTCTCTCTGTGGCATGCCGGCTTATATTCACTCAGATCGGGGTCCATCCTTTATGTCAAGGGAACTCAAGGACTACCTCTCAGAACGGGGAATTGCTACAAGCAAAACAACACCATACCATCCCATCGGAAATGGGCAGGTAGAGAGGTATAACGGTATCATCTGGAATTCCGTACGTCTCGCTTTAAGATCTCGGGGCCTACCAGACCAGCAATGGGAAACAGTGCTTCCGGATGCATTGCACTCTATACGGTCCCTGCTTTCTACAGCCACAAATACTACACCTCATGAGCGGTTCTTTGGATTCCAGCGTCGCTCATCTCATGGGACATCACTCCCGTCATGGCTAACTACTCCTGGACCTGTATTACTCCGAAGATACGTTCGGACGTCTAAAAATGACCCTCTTGTAGATGAGGTCGAACTAACCGATGCCAACCCCACCTATGCAAACATACGATATTCCGACGGCCGAGAATCTACCGTATCATTACGGGATCTGGCTCCCTGCCCACCAGGACCTAGTGGGACATCGGGTGATGGCATTTCACCAGGAAACTCTTGGGACCTATCGGGTACCCCTCTCCAGGATCCTGATCGGACACCAACTAGCTTGGTGCCGGTAGAACCCCGTGCTCAAGGTTGCGACCCTCCCAGTACCATGCATGAAAGTACTGATCCACCACAGACCAGCTCTGCACCTCCCTCTGAACAGAGGCAGTCCGACTTTGAACCTATTGGGGCTCGTACTCGAAGCCATGATCTCCCCGACCCTTCACAGGGCAATCCAGGCCACACAGACTCTGACCAATGGCCAATCGCATGTAAGCGGACCAGCGACCCTCTACGACGGGAAACCAAACGGGTGCGACTCTTCCTTGTTCGGCGGCTGCGGACCAAAAGGTAGACCACAGCCTCCTAATCCTGCAGGAGGGAAGAATGTGATAAAAATGATAACATCCGGGAAGTTATGTCATCACTTCCTGTGAACTATGAACTATGAACTATGAACTGTGTACATACCTCACTTCCTGTCATATGTCACTTCCTGTTGGACTGGTATAAATACTGGTCTGTTCAGTATTGTAAGAGGCTTCTACCAGAGGCATGGTAAAGACCTCTCTTGTATATAGTGTGTTTATAAGTTACTTAAAGCTTACTTTAAAGTTACTTGATGGTAAGTCTCCTTTTTCTTACATCAATGTGTACAAGCAAACTGGTATAATTCAAGAACCAATTCAATAATGACAAAGACACACTGCCTCTTGGTATTGTTTCTATTTCTGTGCAGTTTATTTTATACCCCAACAGATCTCTGAATCTTTTGATGTTGGGGATTGATGTGAGAGGGAGCTGAAGTGAAGAGGAGCAGTTACCTGTATACAAGCAGGCCATGTTGATAGCAAGTACATTCAGGTTGGTGCAATTTCTATGGGGGACTGTGAACAGCCTTGCTGTGTGATTCTCTAGAAATTGAGGTTGGAGAGGTTAAGCTGTTTGTGGCGATGGTGGATGGCAGCTCACTGATGCGGAATCAGGAGATTACCCTTTGCCACCTGTGTTATACATAGCATATCGCACCTCCCATTCCCCAGTCCTGAGGTACTACCAACATGTTGGGAACACTCCTCGTGTGGTTTTTGCATCTTGCAAGAAGGACACATTTAATCCCAGCCAAATATAATAGCACAGGCAGTGCAAACAAACACTACAAGACACTGACCCAGTGGGCAGTCACATTACTGTCAGTCTCAAGAGCTATCCATTGTATAAGGCTCGCTGATTATTACTCTGTATCATGCGCACTGTACTATGAATATAATATTGAACAATGTGTTGTAACCAAGGAACAATTGTGACAAAGAGGCATAATAAAATGAATAAAAATATTAAGCAGGACTAGTTCAAAGATTAAGTCCATCACAGCAAGTATCATTCTGAGAGGTTCCTTAGGGATAGGATTAATTAGAGTAACCTTTACAGCACAGTAGTGTATTAAACAAACAAGAAAGCAAGCTTTATTAGATAGCTAGAAAATCCCTCACTGGGGAAAACTATAAGCATAACACTATGGCGGTGATGCAGTTAGTACATCAGTTTATTCTCACTTTATTTTAAATAGATTATTAACACATTTGACTTTTGTTATGTGCCTATGGGCCATTAATAGGAGACTAATGGGCAGACTTTAAGTAAAGTATGCAGAGATGCTTTAAACCACTGTGAGTGTACTGGAGTCAAACAATAAACTGTTTATAAGTGAAACAGCTTGTATATAACAGAAATCTAGTGCCAAAAAATGAATGGGAAAAATCCATATGTGCATCGATCAAACTTGCTGCTGAGCTTGTTCTCTGAGTGGTAAGTTCCTCAAGGGAATTCTATTTTTAACTTTAATAACATGTACAATTATATTAATATTGCAGTCAACTTTGTAAAATTTATTTAACCCTGCCCTTGCTGACTATGGTTAGCACAAGAGTGCTAGCCCTGAAATGTTTATTTCTTGTCACAAGCACAAAAATGGTTATGAATATGACTGGACTCATATCCCTGTGCTTTTTTGTCATTGTCTTCCATTCTGCAGTGGACAGATCTAGATTAAAGAGGTACTTGCTTCATTAAAAAAGTTCACTACATGTCCTTCTGTTTGGGGAGCAATATATCACTTTCATTATAATGTTACTCGCGGGCAATGCAATGATGCAAATCAACATGATTTACACCAGTGTGTTGTGTGGTTATAAACAAGCAAAGCAATAGTTTTGCCAAACACTATTTCATAAAGACAAAGGGCTAGATTTTGTCAGCCCCGAGGAGGCGGGTATGGAAGCGGGACTGCCGGTAAAGTTGCAAGATTTGGGTGCGGCTGGCAAACCCGCCCCCAACCCGCCTCCGTGCCCTCTTGCCAGGAGGCGGGAAGCCGTTCTGCCCCAGGTCCCGTCTCCTCGAGGCGGGAAAGGGATTAAATTCTATTAACTGCCTGTTAACAGGTAGTTAACAGGCAGAAAATATGATTATCCCTATTTTTAGCTCCGAAGTGCAGGCTTCCCAACCTCGGAGAATCCCGCCAGGTTGTAGGACATGAGAAGGAGGTTTGCGGGGGTCGGAGGGGTCTGAAAGTGAGATGTAGAGGTGAGTGATGGGTGCAAGTGTGGAGTGGTAAGTATGTAAAGTGAGTGTTAAGTGTTATAAAATGTTCACTTACATTTGTTTCTGCCTACAGCCTTCAGCCACTGTGGATCCGGAGTCCCGATATCTTCATTGTAGATTTCACAGACTGGCTGTTGGATCCTCCAAACCAACAGCCAGGTGATTTCTGCAAAGTTGAAAGGTTTGATGAGTCCTGAACACAAAGTCTCATCAAACTACACAGAATTCACAGAGCTGTCAAACGCTGACATTTCTTCTTTGAAGAAATCTTGACAGATAGTACGTCAGATGTTGACATGCTCTGCCACTGACTTCCCCCTAATTGGCCTGCTGAGCCCACTGGGTCAATCAGGGGAAAATCCTGCTGGTTGGTCAGAAGCTGATGGAGGCAGGATTGAAAGCCGGCAAGCAGCAGTCCCGCCCCCAAAAGCTTCCCATTGACAAAATCCAGCCCAATATAATTTTAAGATGCTGATGATATGGCAATACTGTGCTGCTCACCAATTAGTATATCAGCAATCATTCCTTTACGCCCAAAAGCAGCAGTGACAAGAAGTGATTTCAATGTTAGGTTGACAGTCCTATCAAAAAATATTTCAAAGCATTTTTTCAACCTAAATGAATAATTTAGTAAATATCCTTTTGTAATGGGATATGGAGTCCTGATTTAAAAATGTTTCTTATTTATGTAATGCAAAAAGGAATAAATGATACAGTCCAAATGTCTGTGTATACTTTTTTTTGTGTTAACTTCTTCCTTCAGTAAAAGAGGAAAAATAACTTTTCAGACTCCACGAAGCAGTGGACTGTCTCAACATCAACCATCATCTATATCTGCACAGCTGCTAGCGGGGAGAAGGAACCCGACTGCACTTACTGTTGTTTGTTGGCATTAGCACGGGGGAAATCTTTGCGGTCATGTTAAAATGATAATTGCAGCCTCATAGCTGAGAAAAGTCACACACAGCAGCTTTGAAATTATCGCCTGACAAGGCAGCATAAACATGCTTCATATGTTTCTACAAAATTCCTTCCTCTGCTATTTTAATGTAGGTGTTAACCAGTTAACTGGTTAAAGCATCCATTAAAATAGAGGGGGGTGAATTTCAATTCATTACACTCATAACCCACTATGCCATTATGAATAATATTTCAATTATTAGAATGTTACAGGTGAAGTACAAAACTAAGATTCAGGTTCTACTATATTAACTGTAGAATGAGAAGTGCAGTTGGGAAGACCTGAATTACACTGTATATTGCCAGCAGAGACCTCTGGAAATGTGTACTTACCTGGATGAGCATTTTTTACACCTGTCTTCACACCAGCTGAGAGTTATACTAAATCTGATGCAAAGCCTAAGCAGCATCCTAGATGGGAACTCACACTGTTTGGCTTTAGTGCACTCAGAGTCAGACTAAAACCTGACTCTTGAGTTATTCTTCCAGGTTCACACCAATGCACACCAGAAGCCACTTCATGCAAGTATTAAAGTAGAAACTGCAGAAAAATAGTGAAAATTGCACTACATTGGAATTATATATAACGCATGTCAAAGATGCAATGAGGGTAAGAAGATCTCATCTAGCTATAAAGCTTATATTTTCACCAAAGAATATAGGGAGCCAGACATTTTATAATGAATGATTAGTAGGATGAGAACGGATCTGGCCCGAGTAAACTGGAATCAAAGATTGGTGGACAAAACTGTAATGGAACAATGGGCTGCCTTTAAAGAGGAAAGAGTTCAGGTAGAGTTGAGGTACATTCCCACTAGGGGGAAAGGCAGGGCAACTAAAGTCAGGGCTCCCTCGATGACGAACAAGATAGAGAATATGATGAAGCAGAAAAAGAGCGCGTATGACAAATGTCAGGTTGCAAATACATCTAAGAATCAGGCTATATATAGAAAGGTCAGTGGAGAAGTGAAAAAGAAAATAAGAGGGGCAAAGGGAGGGTATGAGAATAGAATGGCAGCCAACATAAAAGGTAATCCAAAAGTCTTCTATAGGCATACAAATAGGAAACGGGTAGTAAGAGGAGGGGTGGGGACGATTAGAGACCAAAAAGGAGACCTATGCATGGAGGCAGAGGGTATGGCTAAGGTACTAAATGAGCACTTTGCATCTGTGTTCATCAAGGAAGGGGATGCTGCCATAGACATAGTGAAGGAGGAGGTAGTGGAGATACTTGATAGGATAAAAATTGATAAAGAGGAGGTATTAGAAAGGCTGGCGAAATGGGCAGACACGTGGCAGATGAAATTTAACGCAGAAAAGTGTGAAGTGATACATTTTGGTAGAAAGAATGAGGAGAGGAAATATAAACTAAATGGTACAATCCTGAAGGGGGTGCACGAACAGAGAGACCTCAGGGTATATGTGCACAAATCGTTGAACGTGGCAGGGCAGGTTGAGAAAGCAGTTAAAAAGGCTTACAGGATCCTGGGCTTCATAAATAGAGGTATAGAGTAAAAAAGTGTGGAAATTATGATGAACCTGTATGAAACATTGGTTCGGCCCCAACTTGAGTACTGTGTCTAATTCTGGGCACCACACTTTAGGAAGGATGTGAAGGCCTTAGAAAGGGTGTAGAAAAGATTTACGAGAATAATTCTAGGAATGAGGGACTTCAGTTACGTGGATAGACTGGAGAAGCTGGGGTTGTTCTCCTTGGAGCAGAGAAGATTGAGAGGAGATTTGATAGAGGTTTTCAAAATCATGAGGGGTCTGGACAGAGTAGATAGAGGGAAACTGTTCCCATTCGCAGACATGTCGAGAAATAGAGGATACAGATTTAAGGTGATTGGCAAAAGAACCAAAGGTGACATAAGAAAAAACATTTTTACGCAGCGAGTGGTTAAGATCTGGATTGCACTGCCTGAAAGGGTGGTGGAGGAAGATTCACTCACGGCTTTCAAAAGAGAGTTGGATAAGTATCTGAAGGAAAGAAATTTGTACAGCTACAGGAAAGGGCGGGGGAGTGGGACTAGCTGAAGTGCTCTTGCAGAGAGCCGGCATGGGCTCGATGGGCTGAATGGGCTCCTTCTGTGCTACAAACATTCTGTGATTCTATGATATTATGATTACCAGGTTGAAATCACATATTCTATTTAGTTAACAGACACTTTGGCTAGAATTTTCTGGGGGTCCGTACAGGCGGATAAGGTGGGAAATTTGAAAAAAGTGGGAGCTTGCCTTTCCCATGGGCGCGTTTGCTGGTGCGGCAGTGGCGCGACCAGCAGAGGCGGGTGACCTAATTGAAATCATTATAACCTTGTTTACAGACACTTAAGAGCCTTTTTCCCCTTATATATCAAATTTCCCTGCATGGCCAAAGGATTCACGTAACTCGGGAACCACGTCTGTCAACCTGAGGTGGGAGTTGAATACCCATTGCTCCAGCTGATCACTTGACAGCATCAAATGTAGTATAAAAGCTCCAACCTAACAGCTGATCACTTTCCTCAGGCAGAAGCTGTTGCTGACTGCATTCCCAGCACAGATCGAGCTTTCTGTAGGCTGCAAGTCTTTCCAACAAAGTTTCTATCCAGTGTCACCTCATTGGAAGAACCTCTCTCACCATTGACAGATTGCTTCTGTCAAATCTACTTGACCAGCCATCTATTGCATCAGCATGGGTGCCAATTATACTGTCTCACCTTGGTACTCAGAATCTGACCATGATGAGCCCCAACACCAGGCCACCGATGCCCTCTTCAACAAGTCAGCCAATTATTTCAACGTTGCCACTGATGAAGCCAGTGTTACTGAGCGAGCGCTTGGCTTTGCCATTGGCTGGCTTCCCACGGATGCAGGGCATCATCGACTGCACAGATGTGGCCATCAGGGTGCAGTGTCCGAGGATCAATAATACTCAGACTGCAGGAGAACAATAAAACAGGTATTTACTGAACAGAGAGTAATTCAAGACTGAAATACAGAAGCCTGCTATGGCTTTATATACAGGGGTGGTCACTGCCGGTACTGCAGTATAGAATCAGTTCTTCTCTTAAAGGCACATACACAACAATTCCTCCCCTTTTAGATAAACAGTACATAACATTCATTTAACAACTAAATAATAACTAATTACAATTACAATTACAATTTTCTCTGTACTATCACAGAAATCACACAGTGCAGATAGAGGCCATTTTGGCCCATCGAGCCTGCACCGACACATATCCCACCCTATCCCCGTAACCCCACGTATTTAATCCCCCTAACACTAAGGGTCAATTTTGATCATAGCCAATCAACCTAACCTGCACATCTTTTGGACTGTGGGAGGAAACCGGAGCACCCGGAGGAAACTCACGCAAACACGGGGAGAATGTGCAAACTCCACACAGTCACCCGAGGCCGGATTCGAACCCGGGTCCCTGGCGCTGTGAGGCAACAGTGCCAACCACTATGCCACCGTGCTATATACATCAACTGAAATAATCATTTATAAGTTCCGTTTTTGAGAAGGCTTCCTGATCCTGACTGGATAGCGCCTTTCTCGAGTATCCTGTTCTTGCGGCGGAGTTGATTCTGGCTCATTGTCATTGGTTGGTTCGTTAGCTTCCAATACCACTGCTTCTGAGGTAGACGCAATCTGTACTTCGGGTTGATTACCAGGTGCACCTGCTCGTGGTATGGGTTTGGCTTGTTCCTGTGACTCTAGAATCTGGTCAGCATGGCGTCTCACGATGCTCTCTCCAACGTCCACTGTGTACATTAGTGGTCCCTGCTGTGTGCATATCGTTCCTGGCTGCCATTTTTCTGTTCGGTAGTCGCGGACCAAGACTGGTTGCCCTATCTTGAAGCTCCTAGTTGGCTTCTCATTTATGTGCTGGAATTGCTTATCCTCAACATCTCATCTTATGTTTGGTTTGAGCAAATCCAGGCGACATCTTAGCCTTCGGTTGAAGAACATTACGGCTGGAGTTTGGTTGGTGACTGCATGTGTCGCATTCTGGTAAGCAAACAAGAAATTATCCACCTTGTGTTGTAGTGGTATGTCGTCATTATGCATTGCCTTTATTGCCTTTTTAAAGGTCTGAACAAACCTCTCAGCCAATCCATTTGTGGCTGGATGATATGGGGCAAATGTGTAATGTTTCACCCCATTATTCCTCAGAAACCTCCGGAAATCCTCGTACACAAACTGTGGCCCATTGTCGGAGAAAATCTGTTCTGGCAAGCCATTCCTGTAATCTCGTGAGCACCTGCTCCAGGTTGGCAAGGTGTTCACTGTCATTTTCGCCCGTAACCAGGATGTCGTCCAAATAACACTGGGTCCCCGGGATCTCTTGCAGGACTTGTTCCATCGCCCTCTGCCAAATAGCCGGGGCTGATGCTACCCCGAATACCAGTCGATTGTACTGGTAAAGGCCTTTGTGAGTGTTTATCGTGAGGTATTTCCTAGATGCTTCTTCCACCTCCATTTGTAGATA
The DNA here is from genome assembly GCF_052327205.1 of Somniosus microcephalus. Classification (NCBI taxonomy): domain Eukaryota; kingdom Metazoa; phylum Chordata; class Chondrichthyes; order Squaliformes; family Somniosidae; genus Somniosus; species Somniosus microcephalus. The sequence continues at coordinate 81,808,783 of NC_140989.1, read as the reverse complement.
CGCTTGGGCCAGATCAATCTTTGTAAAGCGTTTCCCTCCAGATAGTGAGGCGAAAATATCTTCTATCCGTGGAAGTGGATATTGTACTGTGTGCAGGACTGGGTTCACAGTTACCTTGAAGTCCCCACAGATGCAAACCTTCTTCGGTTCCCCAGGCGTGCTGCTCAATGATTTCTTCATTACAGGAACGATGGGTGTGGCCCACTCACTCCAGTCCACCTTGGACAGCACACCCGAACGCTCCAGACTCTCCAGCTCTGCTTCAACGCATAAGGTACCGGTCTGGGCTTAAAAAATTTTGGGTTTGCGTTATCTTCGATTTTTATCGTTGCCGTTACTCCTTTTAGAGTCCCAAGTCCTTGATGGAACACCTCTTTCGCGTCAGTTAGAATTTTTGACAGTCGTCCAGGTGTGACGTCATCATCCTTTTTATCAGTCACAGTTAGCGCCTGAATGGAATGCCAATCCAATTGTATTTTTCGGATCCAATCACATCCCAATAGTGGTGGTCCTCCATCCAGTAGTATATATAGATACAGTTTCTGTGTTTCCTTGCCGTTGTATTCAACTGGCACCCTTATTTTTCCTCTGGGGTAGACTTTTTGCCCCGTGTATGTCTTCAATACAATGGACGTGTCCTTCAAGGGTATGTGTGAGAATAGCCGCTCATAGTCTCGTCGATTCATGACAGTTAGGGCTGATCCTGTATCCAATTCCATCTTTACTTGGGACCCTGCTATCATGAGGGTGACCCAAATGGTTCGGTGATCCTCCTTTGCGATCACGTTGTGTAACTTTAGACAACTTAGTCTCCTGCTCCCGGAGTCATTATCACTCTCCTGATCTTCCGAACTATGGTCTGTCAATTTCTTTACTTTCTTGTACTTTTCCTTAGTAGTTCTTGTAGTGTTGGTTTTCTTTCCCGACCTGCAGACTCTTGCTATATGTCCCATTTTCCCACATTGCCTGCATACTTTGTCCTTAAACCAGCAGTCCTTCTGATCATGGGTTGTTCTGCCGCAGCGATAGCACTTTTCTGCTCCATACGCCATTTCGTTAGCGCTGTATTCTTGTGGTTTCTGTTGTATTTCCGCAGCTCCCCGTGCTGCTGCTTTGTAGGATACTGCCACGCTGAAAGCCTGTTCTAGTGTCAGGTCCTTTTCCGAAAGGAGTCGTTTCTGGGTTCCTTCACTCTGGAGCCCGCAGACAAACTTATCCCGTAAGGTGTCTGCCAGTCCTGCTCCGAACTGGCAGTGCTTCGATAACTTGCGTAGTTCCGTAAGATAGTCAGCATTGTTCTCATCTTTGTGCTGGTTTCTTTTATGGAACTTGAATCTTTCTGCTATCAGCAGCGGTGTAAGGTTTAGGTGTTCCTGTAAGATATTAACAATCTCTTCAAAACTTTTCTCCATTGGTTTAGCTGGGGTAATTAAATTCCGCAGTGGGCCGTACGTTCTCGCGCCCATCAAATTTAATAATACCGATGCCTTCTTTCCATTGGCCACCTCATTGGCATTGCAGTACACTTCAATTCTTTCCACATATGTGGTCCAGTCTTCTACCTCGTTGTCGAAAGCAGTGATACTGCCACTCTTCGGCATCTTGGGTGATTTAAAATGGCGCCTCCTGTGCTTTTTCTTCTTCCCCAATGTAATAAAATGGCACCTCCTGCGCTTTTCCTTCTTCCCCAATGTAATAAAATGGCGCCTCCCACGCTTTTCCTTCTTCCCCTTGCTGCCACGCTGCTCCTAACGTTCTACAGGGTAATGGCGGCGACCCACGGCTTCGGCGCATCTCACTTTTCCTTCCCCGCGTTCTATCCTCTCCACGCTGCCCTGTTCTTGAGCACCGACCACGCCCTGTGCGCTCCTCTCTCTCTCTCTTCCTCCCGACGACGCTGCATGGCCCCTTTGCAGAGCCGTTCGATCGAGCCCGAGCCCGCCGCAGTCCGGAAGGGTTAGCGCACTACCTGCTACCAGCACGACTTACTGGAACACCTCGACTGGGGAGCCAGGCCCAGCTCTCCACAGCCTCCCCTGCAACTCTCCGATGGATCCCTGGGCGGTTGCCCGCGGTCGACGCCCGCTGTTCTGACTTCGACCTCCAAGAACAAGAAGCTTTTCTTCAGGGAAAAGATCCCCGTGAGGTGATGCAGTACTGCAGGTGAGTTCAAACCTGCCTGTCGCCAATGTAGTGTCTGAGGATCAATAATACTCAGACTGCAGGAGAACAATAAAACAGGTATTTACTGAACAGAGAGTAATTCAAGACTGAAATACAGAAGCCTGCTATGGCTTTATATACAGGGGTGGTCACTGCCGGTACTGCAGTATAGAATCAGTTCTTCTCTTAAAGGCACATACACAACACAGGGCACCCCATCATAACCCAGGAGTCTTTGTCAACCGCAATGTGCAGCTGGTCTGCAACCATAGGAAGATCATCATGCATGTGTGTGCCAAATTCCCTCGTAGCTGCCATGACTCTTTTGTCCTGCGCCAGTCCACCATCCCTCAGCTCTTCGCACCTCCAAACAGTCTTTCCGACTGGCTGCTTGGAGACAAGGGCTATCCACTGAAGACGTGGCTCATGACACCCTTGAGGAGGCCAAGTACTGAGGCTGAGGAGAGATATAATGAAAGCCACTTCTCCACCAGATGCGTCATAGAGCAGACAATAGGCATGCTGAAAATGCAATTCAGATGCCTTGACAGATCTGGAGGAGTCCTTCAGTAAGCACCAGCCAGGGTCTCCCGAATCTTCGTGGTCTGCTGCATCCTGCACAACATAGCACAGCAGCACGGATTAGCGCTGCATGAGGTGCAAGGCAATGAGCGCACAGCCTCTTCAGAGGAAGAGGAGCAGGAGGAGGAGCATTAGCTGGAAGATGAGGAGGAGGAGGAGCTGGAGGAACCTGCAGTGCAGATGGCACCAGCACTCGAGCGCATTGTTGCCCGGGTAACCAGGGATGGCCTCATCATGGTCAGATTTACTTAACTTTACACAATACACCCATATTGCTGCCACATGCTTCGCCAGGTTGGCACGACCCCACAGTCACACCATAAAGCATCCCTACAATGACCAATCCATTCCTTTCACAGTCACCACCATTGGTGGAGGTAAAGTCTGACCCTTCACTCCAACTAATTAAGCCACTTCCAATGCTGTATACAAATTTGTCCGAGACTGGAAAGTTTTGAAAAGAAATAAATTCATGGTTCACATTAAATTAACTGAAACTTGACATTAACATTGAATAAAACACCCAAGTGGCTACCCTTGTGAATCTACTTGTGAGGCATCTTTCTCTTCCGTGTGCTTCTATGAGGTGCTACCCCTGTGGCTTCAGCAAAGGTAGAGGCAGCCTCCTCACTTTCCTGCTGCGACTGCTTAGACACTTTTGGCGGATGTCCTCTGGGTTTCGGAGCCTGTGATGGCCACACCAAAGTCTGCTCCTCCTGCGACTGTGCAGGGGCAGACTCGGCCATCGCTGTCCAAGGAGGCATCTGGGGCTCTGACTGAGGGGGTGGCAATGGGGGAGAAGTGTGAGCACTTTGAGAGGCGTGCCCACTTCCATGTCCCCTCTCACCGTCATTCCTCTCATGGGCCACCTGCATGTCCCTGCTAGCAAGGAGCTGGAGAGCACCTTGCTGCACATCAGTGGGACCATGAGGACCCACATCTACACTGACATCCCTCCTAGAGAGGACGTCTATGAATCTCTGCCATCTATTCTCCATAGATAGCCATCTATTCTGCATAGAGACCATGTGCTCCTCTGAGTGGCGCATTAGTTGCTCCATGTAGGTGGCCATCCTATCCATGGAGGAGCCTACAGTCGCAATCACCTGTGACACAGTGGTGCTCATGTTGGTGATGGATTCCTCCATTCTCTGAACACTGGCAGTTATCATGTTCGCAAAACCTGTCAGAGCCTCCTGGACTTCTTCCTGCAGCTCCAAGATCGCCCTCTTTCTGGATGGCCCCCAAGGCTCAGTGTCTGCATGCAGCTGAGCAGAGCTGAGAGTGTCAAGCGCCATCCGACAGGGAGTCTCCATTGCTTTCCCTGTCTCCACCATCTGCTCTTGCTCGGTTGTGATTTGTGAGATACCAGGTGACAACACTACTCTATCTCGTAAGGGACCCACTGAGGTGTGCGTTTCTGCGCTGGTGCTGGGTGTGCTTCTGTCTGGTTCCTCTGAGGTGTCGTCTTCCTCTTGCTCCTGGACAGTGGTGGGAGCTCTTGATGGGCCTGTGGGAGAGTAAAGAGATGAGTTAGATATGTAATATGACGAATGGGTACAGAAACCATAATGCACATAATGACCATTCAATGGCTGCTGACATCAGCCCCCATATGAGTGACTGCTGTAGGCCATGTAGCTGTCTGATATGTAATTCTGTCACCAGGTTACTGAGATGTCCTCCTCTCTCCATCTCCCACCTCCAGTTGCTCGGCCACTCCCGCCAACTCTAAGGCAGCCTCCTCTGCTGTGGTCAGGGTGGCCATTGAAGCCGTTCCACCAGCAGTTCTCTCCCTCTCCCTCTTATTGTGGGCTCTCTTTTCCTGCAAGGAGGGAAAGAAAAGGTTGAGTGAGTGTGATGGGATGAGTGTAAGGAATGGATGGGTTACATCTGTAGGGGGAGACTATGATGGAGTAGGTGGCAAATCCAAGTGGCCTTCTTGTGTGTTGTTAGTTGGTATGATTGCACTAGGATGAGGGTGAGTGTGAGGGGTGGCTAGTAAATTGGGGATGTGATAATGTAGATAGAGAGAGAGGGATGGGTGAAGAGGCAAGGTATGTTGAATAAGGATGTGCAGGAGTAGAGTTGGGAAGGCAGAGTGAGGGGGATGTGAAGAGAGGCACAGCAGAATGAAGGTGAGTGTGGCTTTGGACTCATCTTTCCTGATCTAACAAGATCATTGAAACGTTTGCGGCACTTTACCCAGGTCCTCCTGACGACATCCCTTCTATTCACCTCCTCTGCTATTTGGAGCCAGGCTCCTTTGCTCTGCTGGGGGGGTTTCTTCCTCACATCAGCAGGGAAGAGAGCCTCCCTGCGCGCTCTGACTCCCTCCACAAACATATGGAGAGAGTCATCAGAGAACCTGGGTGCAGCCCTCGGCCTCTGTGCAGTCATCTCTGGTGGTGTGTGCAGCAGTGGAATTGTGAAGTGCACTGACTGCACACTCCTAGATGAACCTTCAAATGCAATATGGCCATGGTTCCTTTAAATATACCAACTGAAAACGCATCATCGATGACGTCACCAGACCCGCACCATCTAATTGGGCCGGGTAACACGCAGGGCGGGCTTAATAGGCCCCATTAACGTAAAGTCGTTCTGTGGAGCGGGGTGGAGCCAGCAACGGGCTCGCAACCTGCCATGGCGGCCCCCCCGCACCAGACCCGCCCCGGTAAAGAAAATTCCGGCCTTTCTTATCTTGACTCATTAATCCAACTAAGTTAATATCAAGTGGGGTAAGTTGCCTGACATGTATTAACCCACTCCATTTCACATCAGCTACACTATGCTATTTTCCAACCTCACTAGATGTTAAGGACCCAAAATTCCAATGGGTCTACTCTATCGGCACAGGTAGGCTGCAGACTGTGTCCCAATTCCAAGGGATGGGCCATTTACATGGTCAGCGGGGCTGTCTGCCCCTATAAGGGCACTTGGAAGCGCCCGGTCTGATCCAATGGCAGATGTCTGAGTGGTGCCATACTGATAGAGGGTGCTAGAGGGCCACCTTGGGACTGAAATAAAATGTGAGTGAAGTCTTCTGCTCCTAAGGTAGCCAGAAGGTATTTTCATTAAGGTATTTGATCCCCTCTGGGATCGATTACTTTAGGCCCCAATGGAACTCATGCTGAGAGAAAGAAGGAAATAATAGGATGGCTGAACAGAAGCTTGGTCAAGGATGTGGGTTTTAAGGAGAGCCTTAAAGAAGGAGAGGGAGGTGGAGAGGCACATGGGTATAGGAAGCACTTTCCAGAGTGTGAAGTCTATACAGCTGAAGTCATGGCCTCCAATGGTTTTATTTAACTTTCAAATTTTAAACAAGAAAATAAAAGAAACTTCAACTTTTTTGTATTGTGAAGTCAGCAATGAACAAAAGCTGTTGAATGCTAGTGACTATTTTCAGAGGAAATAAGAAATCAGATACCGTCACATTTCAGGACTTTTGATAATTTTTTCTTCATGGAAAGGATTTTGGGATTGAGTTATTCTTACATGTTATGTTTTACTTCCACCTCTGTAAAATTGATTGTTGACACCCCTTTCTCAGCCCATCTGCTGCTGAAACTCTCATCATGCCTTTGTCACCTCCAGATGCAGCCATTCCAATGCTCTGATGGCCATCTTCCATGCTCTATAAACTTCAGCACATCCTAAACTCTGCTGCACATATCCTTTCCTGCTCACCCATCCCTCCTGTCCTTGCTGACCTACATGGACTCCCAGAACCCCAACGCCTCTAATTTAAAATTCTTGCCCCTCCTAATCTCTGTAACCTCCTCCAGCCCTACGACCCCTCCAAGCCTGCTGTTCCTCTGACTCTGGCCTCTTGTGCATCCCTCCCTCCCTTCACTCCACCACTGGCAGTTGTGCTTCAATCATCTAGAACCTCTGCTCTGAAATTCGCTCCTAAAACCTTTCTGCCTCTCCACCTCCCTCTCCTCCTTTAAGACCCTCCTTAGACCCCACCTCTTTGACCAAGCTTTTGGTTATTCCTTAATATTTCTTTCTTTGGCTTGGCATTCATTTTTGTCTGAGTATGCCTCTGTGAAGTACCTTGGGACAATTGTCTACGTTAAAGATGCTATATAAATGCAATTTATTGTTGTGCCAACGCACTTCACAGCCAATTAATTTTAAAGTGTAGTCACTGTTGGTATGTTGGCAAATGAGGCAGCCAATTTGCATATAGCAAACTTCCACAAACAGCAATAAAACAAAAGACTAGTTAATCTAATTTTGTTTGAGAAATAACTGTTCACCAGGACATTAAAAGATGACACCTATAACAAAGCAGCACTCCTTCAATACTGCACTGAAACATCATTCTAGATTATATGCTCAAAAGCTGGGAGTGGAGCTTGAACCCATAACATTCTGACTCAAAGTTGAGAGTGTCACCACTGAGCCAAGTTGGCCCTTAAAGTACATAAAGATTCAAGGCCCTGAAAATCTTTGTAGGAAGGATTAATCAAGTCCTATTTCTGTTTTTACCCCCTCGTGATTGTTGTGCCTGGTAACTTGAATTTGTGCGGGGGTTTTCCCGATCATTCCTAAATTTCTCCGGAGTTTCTGAGGATCTTCCACCAAAGTTACGGCAGATGAGCGGGAGATCCCTCATTAAATTTGATGGTGTTGGTGATTACCAATTTGTGATCATGTATTCAAGTCCCTAGGCCATCTGACATTGATTCTGGCAACTCTACTGATAAATGTTTCAATTTTGGGCTCAGTCAAATGGTGGGGCACCTGTGTATCAGAAGGGAAAGGAAGGCAGACCTACTCTTAGCTTAACTTGGACCAGCATTGTTACTTAAGTTACGACATGTCCACTGCTGCTTCATCCTCTCTTCAATTGAAAGTTTCTGTGTAAAGTTAGAATCCTTGAGGGGACAAATTCAAAATAAAGTGGCCTATAAACATATTACATGGAAACCCTGTAAGATTTGCAAAATTTCCATATTTCCCCAAAGGTTTTTATTAATAAAAGGGACCCTGCATGGACATTTTTAAGAAAAAGGGTACCCAAAGATGGCGTCCGCACCTCGTGACCAAAAGCCTGCAAGATTTTAAAAAGCTTGGACTCTGTGGCACAAGCAGCTTTTGGGGAAATCGAAACCTAAAATGCAGTTTCTGTGAAAAGGACTTCTGTATTTTGAAAAGCAGACAGAACTCTGAATATGCATTAAGCCAAATCGTAGACAGACCAAAACCAGTTAGGCCTATACTTGAGGCCATCAAGTTGTTTGCATCTATAATCGGAAACAGCTTAAGGAAGTCATCGAGGCTGGACAGGCCGATTAAGATGCATTAATAACAATACAGCTCAGACATCAGGCCATTAGGCGCGATCAACTGCCATCTAAAAACAGTTAGTTTAGATTGCTACAATTATTTAAACTAGCCCGCCAAGATTGGGACAATGAACTAACCTGATTTGGCGCACAGATAAGGGCCATCCAAAGGAGTATAATTGTAGGCCCACCGGCAACCGACGCTCTCTTGCTCCTTGCCCTCGTGGCTGCCTCCCGCACTTGCCACCTGGCCACTGCCCGTGTCTTTCCCCACTCCATCAGGGACGCCCGGCATTGCACCAGGCGAACATGGGCAAACCAGGCCAGACGAGACGGGACGAGACGAGACGAGGCGAGGTGAGGTGAGATGAGATGAGACGAGACGAATTGGGAGAAGATTGAAGAACACTTCGAATAATCGGGCCTTCAATTCAGCCGACCTACGACTATCTTCATGCAAACTCCAACTGCCGCCCGAGGAAGAGGAACCAGCATCCCTGCGAGGTAAAGTACCCAAGCAAAGACTTCAACCTTGGGGTACTTTTACCTGGACGACGCCCTTGCAGCGCCCTGAGACCACGTGACAACGGCAGGCTCCAGAGAGCACAAAGAGCGAACCCCAAGCCCCACCATTGTTTGAGCTCAGCAGATTTTGACTCGGTGAGCATGAATTCTGGCCCCTCATAGCTTAATCTAGTTAGGTATAGGGGGGTGGGATAAGGATAAGGGGATTGTTAAGATAGTTGTTTTCCCTCGATGTGCCGTGTGTTCCCCATTCCCTGTATAAGTATAGTTATTTTGTATTTGCCTGTAATTTTATACAAGTGACTCCTCATAAGATTGTGTTAATTTCTATTTCAATAAAATCTTGGTTTTCTTACATCCAAACTACCTGTCTACTCGAGTCTTTTCTGTATCGCCGCCTGTGCCTAAGTCCGGTGTCTAGAACCCAGGGGCGTGGGAACGATTCGAACCACTCACAAAGAGTCAGGGGCATAACTGACTGGGCGCACGCACCAACCACCACCACCCCTTACAACCCATTTTACATCTCTCCCAATTTTTATTTCCAGTGAATTCAAGATCCTGGAACTCCCTACCTATCAGCATTGTCAACTCCCTACCTATCAGCATTGTCAACTCCCTACCTATCAGCATTGTCAACTCCCTACCTATCAGCATTGTCAACTCCCTACCTATCAGCATTGTCAACTTCCTACCTATCAGCATTGTCAACTCCCTACCTATCAGCATTGTCAACTCCCTACCTATCAGCATTGTCGAAGTGCCATCGTCACACACCGACTTTATTTTCATTGACTTCAATGGAAATAAAAATTGGGAGAGCTGTAACATGGGCTGCCAATTCGTTATTACCTGTTTTACACTATCGCACAAAGGCAAGATCTACCTCTGTGGGTTAAGCAATGTATTTTGGCTTCTGGGATATGGGTTGAATATAAACCAGACTGGAATAAAAGCCTATTGCTGGCTGTAATGGTCCTATGTGAAATACATTTGGGCAATCTCAATCCAATTCATAATGGCTAAGGCTGCATAACCCAAAACTGACCTGAAATTAGCACTAAATTGTCAGTCAGTTCTTAAAAAAAATTGTTCTTGAGTTGTGGGTGTCGCTGGCAAGGCTGGCCTATATTGCTCATCCCTATTTGTCCTGAAATTCCCCTTGAATTGCTGCAGTCACTGTGGTGACAGAGCTCCCACGATGGTGATAGGTAGGGAATTCCAAGATTTTGACCCAATGATGATGAAGGAACAGCGATGTATGTCCCAGTCAGGATGGTGTGTGACTTGGAGGGGAACTTGGAGGCGATGGCGTTCCCACAAAATTGCTTATTCTGAGACATCGTAATGACGGCTAGTGTGAGAAGTAGAAATATTGTACTGATGCAGTAAGCAACTCTTCATTGGGGCCAAGGCACGTTGTTGGTCCTGAGTAGAGGGACCTTTGATCTGCACCTCTTTCTTGTCATACCCAATCTAGAGGTGTCAATCAGTTGAAGAGCCATTTATTGTTGGATGACAGGCCATTTCAAAATCTTTCCTAAAATTTAGACACAGTGAAATAAAATTGGCTGTCTAGGCAAGAATGGAAAAGTAACCTCAGCCTTCTGCAACACTGCAAATTTGATTATCAATAGTTGGTCAGTATGAACATAATTGAATCATAAGAGGCTTCTCATGTAGAAACGTCTTGAATTTGGGCCATGGTGGCATCAGTAATTCATATAAAGCACATCAACATCTGCATTTCCATACAGGATTTTGTAAAATCTTTCATTTCACAAAGCCCTGCTTCTGGGCTGTGTGCACAATATCACTTTTCCACCGCAGAAGCCAGACTGTCAATTTCCAAGGGCAAATTTCCTTCAGTACGGTTTAGCCTCAGTTGTAAACATGTGATCGCCCAGTGTGAACCAGAGAGAGCTCAAAGAATTCAAATGGACATTGTGCACGCTGCAGAGTGAGAATACTGGTTATCTTGCTACCGAATAATTAATTCAAAGGAAAAATAAAGACCCCTAGAAGAATTGGCTTTCTTGAATACAGTTAATTGTTATCGCAGTGTAAACATATGGGAGTCAGTGATTTATGAGTCATTCCCCCCAGACTGCCTGGTGTTATCAACTAATTGTTATTGCTTTTATTTTTCTTGTCTATTTATGTCACAAACAGTGTGTGAGAGTTATTTTCCTTTTAAAGCTAAACAGACCTGTTGCTCACGCACAGCATGTTATGTACTTAGTCCAACTTCAAGATAAAAGGCTTCAAGCTGTCTCAAAACATCAATTTATTTATTATTGGATTTGATGTAATAAGTGTGGGGGGAGGGGGAAACTGGTGCTTTTTGAAAACATTGTGGCTGCAACTGTTATGTGTTTGTGAGAAAGGAAACTAAAGGAAGATCGATACATCCTCTACGTAAATTTTAAATTACTTCTGACGTACGCCCACAGAAGCTGTTTTTAGTGAGGATACTCCAATTATTATGGGTTTGACATGAACTTGGCTCTGGGCCCCAGGGAATGCTATGTATGCATAATTCAGTCTTCCTGTGATTGTCTATTTAACTTGGCAATCCAAAGCAATTTTTTCCTGTGAAAGAGCCGGGACGTCAGCAAAGTAATGATCAAATTAATGAACCATAATACTTGTATATTAGGTCATTATATTATGACCCTTCCCATAGGAAAGCAACAAGTGGCTGCACATAATCCAGATTTTTAATCATCTTTCAACAACATATGGGGAGTGTTTTTGTTACCTAAATAGTTTGGTTGAAAAGAAAGTAAAATAATAATTGCTTTACCACCTGTTTGGCCACAGCCTTGACTTTTCTTTGCGATTTTTCCTTCTTTAATCTGGCAGGAAATTCATTTTAAAAACATAGCATTCTCTAATAACTCTGAAGTAAACATGCCCATAGACTCAAATTGGGCCAATTTGAAGCAACGCCTTCCTGGTTCAGTGAAAAAAATATAGCAGTGAGACATTAATAGATGCTAATTTAGTAAATATAATACCACATTGAGTAGTCTAAAGCTAGCACTCTCCGCCATTCAGTAACTGCTCCATATGCTGTGTCTTATATACACTTTTTTTGTATGCTAATCAAAGTGGTGAATGACAGTTCTGGAGCAATGGAACATTTGTTCTGCTGTTCGTACTGTTCCAACATCAAAAACTTCTAGGTCAAGGTTATAGCAGTGAGCCAAATGCAACATTGAGTTCCCTATGTCAGCCTGACATTCTACCTCAAGCCCAGCCCCAGAAATGGCACCCAAGAGACTCTTCCATTCTCTCTCTCTCAATCCCCTCCTGTCAATCTGTATGGTGTCTGTGAGCGACCTGTGGCAGTTAAATTAATGCTGATTCTGAAAGAGGTTTTGCACTATGGACTGGTTGCAACAGCTACAAGACAAAAGATTCTTATTATTGATTCAAATTCAGATCCCAAAAGTGAAAGGAGAGCATTCTAACAAATGGCAACATCCAATCTCCAAACAGACACAAATGAACTTCTCTACAGTTTTCACAAAAGTACTACCAGGACAAACAACTTCTAATCAAAATGCCCACACATAACTACATAACAAGAATATATATCATTCAGGTATTCTGCCAATGATTTATTTAAAATAAATGGAATCTTAAAATATCCTGCTGTCAACATATTAACTAAATTGTTGAAATCCCCAAAGAGAGGTCACACATCTTTATAAAGTGAATGACCACCAAAGTCAGCTCTAGACAGCTCATTACAGGTATGGCCAGTCAGAAAAACAAATTGTACACTGATAAAGATCCACAAGGTTTAATTATAGTTTTAATTATATTACGAAGTATGCTAGTGATACTCCCACCGCTCAAGAGTTAACATGAGTTTTAACATTGTTTTCAACAATTTTCTTAAATTCTGGCTTATACTCAACTGACATGAAAGTAGCAACTGTGAAATAAGAGTGTCTCTCACAATAGAGTTGTGCTTTAATTTTACATGTGTAAGAGTAGGAAAAAGAAGGGCACTGTGTGGTGTATGTAACCTGTTCCACCTTAAGAGAACTTAAGCCTGTTCCACCTTAAGAGATGTACTACTTTCTCTGGCTGCTGTATACGTAATACCGGTGGTGACCACCGGTATATAAGCACTGTGTAGTAATATTGTATTTAGTATAGTCCTGACCTCCAACCAGTAAAGACCTGTTGAACTTTAATCTTGTAGTCTGTGTTAGTAATTACAACTAGAACACACAGACTTAACACAATGGACAATGCTTGGGTATTTTTCACGTGAAACAGTCCTCCAAAATTCAAGTATTTTCTCTTTATAATTGGCTTCTATCTGCTATATTCATGTAGTTCAATAATTTCCAATTGAGAAGCTACTTCATAAAGCGATCTAACTCAGCACTGAATGTGTTGATTAGAAATTTAAGGATGCCTTTTCAATCCCATTGTACAATTGTATCTCACAAGACTCATCTAGTTTGACACTATATTTGAAACCCTCAAAGAGCCAGATTTTAGAAACAGCAGAACCAATCAGCCCTGTTATAATAGATTTTTTTTACCCATATTGACAAGCAACTGAAGCACAAAAAGTGAAAAAAACATTTACAGAGAGACTGCACCAGTGTATTGAGAGGACAGTATTTGGCGCTGTAGTTGGAACCAGTTTGGTTAACTTTATGAGCTTTCTTAAGCCAATAAACCAAGCTTTATCTTCAGATTTCCAGCATCCGCAGTATTTTGCTTTTGCTTTATCTTCTATAGTTACTTCCCTGGCACTTACTGTGGAAAACTATAATATCAGGAATTATATTGTAAAGATCTGCAAGCCCAAAATTAACAGAGCACAATCTGCTCTAACAGTCCAGCATTTCTAGGCGATAGGCCTGAAACCACTAATTAGTTCTGTGCTGTGGATCATCTATGAATCCCTCAACTGTCAATAAGAGGAGACCTTCACTTCTCCTCAGGATAGATTTGAACTCATTCTCCCCAGTCTAAAGGTATCAGTCAAAAATAGAGAACTGAGACTTGGAAGCTTCTTCTTCACTGTATGGAAACCTTTGGATCATACAGTTAAGGCTCACAGGCCCATACATCCTGTCTTGTTATTACTTTTCCATGTCAAGGTGTTATAAATTGTTACTTTTTATTGCCAGGCCAGATGAAATTGATGGGTCTTACAGATAGACACAAAGGTGCGATTGTGATAGAAAGTAATTTTCCATCAGGATTTAAAGGAAATTTAAAAATAGATAAATTAATCACTAAAGGAAGTTTTCCTGCTTAGATTATTATAGTTGAGAACAACTTTCCCTCTCATTGTTAGGGGAATAGCAGATTCTTCTAAGGCACAAGGGAGATAGTTAAATTATTGGACAATGCTCTGCCGAATTTTCTGCTCTTTTCTTCTATATTACATTCACAATGGAAATTCTTACCAACATTTTCTTACCTTCTATGGTAATATGAAATTTGCCCTCATTACTTTCTCTATTGTATGCTTACTCTTGATATCTATTGCCCTCACACACAGACAATATACATGTTAGGAAATATAGGATGTACTATAGGACTCAATGGTTCAGATATATATTCAACAATAAGCTATCCAATGCCATTGGACATGAGTGACAAGTTAGAATGGTGAGTGAATTAAGCAGACCCACTTTACTCAGTGGTTTGTTTTTCTACAGTATTTATTAAAAAATTAGTTTTGTACATTCTTACTATTGTGGGAGATGGTTGTTGTGTTCAGTATTGCAACACTGCTCAACTTCAATGTTGGGATTGCCTATCTGCTGCCTATCACACCATGCAAAATAGTGCCTATCACACCATGTAGTAGTGCAAAATAGTGGCCAGTCTATCCATCGTCTAATATAATAGTAAAGTTCAAGCAACAGAAATGTTCTAGCACCAGCATCCCTTGCTAGAAAATAATAGACATTTTCACAGGTAACAGAACATACAGAGCTGTCATAATCATAGAGTCATAGTTATAGAGTTATAATGACACAGAAGGGGGCCATTCGGCCCATCAAGTCTATGCCAGCTCTCTGTGGAGCAATCCAGTCAGTCCCATTCCCCTGCTCTATCCCCGTAGCCCTGCAAGTTTATTTCCCTCTAGTGCCTATCCAGTCTCCCCTTGAAAACATTGAATGTCTCCGTTTCCACCACTTCCGTCGGCAGCGAGTTCCAGGTCCTCACCACTCGCTGCGTAAAAAGTTTTCCCTCACTTCCCCCCTGTATCTCTTGCCCAAAACTTTAAGTCTGCGTGCCCTAGTCCTTGTACCATCAACTAATGGGAACAGCCTATCCGTCTAGCCTATCCAAAACCGTGATAATCTTGTAAACCTCTATCAAATCACCCCGCAACCTCCTTTGCTCTAATGAAAACAAATCCAGCTTCTCCAACCTGTCCTTGTAGCTAAGATCCCCCATCCCCGGAACCATTCTGGTAAATCTTCACATCCTTCCTAAAGTGTGGTGACCAGAACTGGACGCAATACTCCAGTTGTGGCCTAACCAGCATACCTTCTCTACTTTTGTACTCAATACCTTTATTTATAAAGCCCAAGATCCCATATGCTTTGCTAACCACTCTCTCAATATGTTCTGCCACCTTCAGGGACCTATGTACATTAACTCCCAGGTCCTTCTGTCCCTGCTCACTCTTTAAAACCGTGTCATTAAGTGTATATTGTCTCTCCTTGTTCCTTCTGCCAAAATGCATCACCTCACACTTCTCTGTATTAAATTCCATCTGCCACTTGTCTGCCCATCCTGCTAGCCTTTCTATGTCCTGCTGCAGTCGATTGGTATCATCCTCACTGTTTGCCACACCCCAAAGTTTAGCGTCATTGGCAAATTTAGAAATTCTACTCTGTATTCCAATATCCAGGTCATTTATATATATCAAAAAAAGCAGTGGCCCCAGCACTGACCCTTGGGGAACACCACTGTCTACCATCCTCCAGTCTGAAAAACAGCCATTTACCACAACTCGCTGTTTCCTATCCTTAAGCCAATTCCTTATCCAAGCTGCCACTGACCAACCTATTCCATAAGCCTCAATTTTGTTAACCAGCCTTCTATGTGGTACTTTGTCAAACAGCTTGCTAAAATCCATGTAGACAACATCCATTGCAGTCCCTTCATCAATCCATCCTGTTACTTCATCAAAAATTAAATTAGATTAGTCAAACACGATCTGCCTTTTACAAATCCATATTGACTCTCCTTAATTAGTTTAAACCTCTCCAAGTGCCCGTTAATTTTTTCCTTGATTATTGTTACTAAAACTTTACTCACCACTGATGTTAAACTGACCGGCATGTAGTTACTAGGATTATCGTTACACCCTTTCTTGAACAATGGTGTCACATTTGCCACTTTCCAATACTCAGGCACCTCCCCCGCATCTAGGGAAGATTGGAAAATTATGGCAAGCCCTTCCGCTATCTCCTCCCCCAATTCCCTTAGCAAGCCATCTGGTCCAAGCGACCTATCCACTCTAAGCATACCCAGCCTTTCTAGTAAATCCTGTCTATCAATTTTCACCCCTTCCATTGCTTCTACCTTTTCCACTGCTACCGATATTTTGTCAGCATCCACCTCCTTAGTAACCACCGATACAAAGTACTCATTGGGCTGGATTTTGATACTGGAGGCGTGTAGGAGGCGGGACTACAACTTTTGGGGTTGTAGTACCGCCTCCATCGAGTTGTGGCCAACGCACGCGATTTTCACTTGATTGACCTTGTTGAGCCTGCCCAGCAGGCTCAGCAGGCCAATTAAGGGCCACCTGGCAACAGGTGACATCACAGATTGACATTTCATCTGTCAAGAGCTTTTGACAGATGAAATATCAGCGTTTGACAGCTCTTTGAAACTGTCAAACACTAACAATCTGTTATCCAAGTTAATTCCTTCCTCTCAGGCTGATTTAGAGATCTCTCCAGAACAGAAAGCTGAATGCTGCAACTTTTGACAGCTCATGGCCATTCTGCTTTCTGTGCTGGTGGGATGAGGGACTCCTGAGACCTGAAGGAAGGAAGGCTGTAAAGGTAAGAAAAGGTAAGTAAAACTTTTTTAAACACATTACACACACCAAGCACACTTACCTCTGCACTCATGCACCCATCACTCACCTGAACAACGGACATCTTGAACCCTCCAAGCCCTTCAGCCCGACGGTCCACCTCGCTAACTTGGCCTGGTTTGGAGCCATCGGGAATCCCACACTTCAGGAATAAAAATAGGGATTAGGTCGTCGTTGTAAGTGTCTTCACACTGTTCCCTTTTGGGGAACTGTATGAAGTGGTGGAAGGATTTCTGGCTGCGCTAACACTCCTTCTGTGACTGTAACCATCTTCATACCAGCCATTAGGGTGGTTAGTCCTATGGCGGGAGGGTTTTACGGGCTCCCACAACCCATATGAGGGGGGGGCCACCCACACACACGGATGCAAATATCCTGCTGGATGTCAACCCAGAATTTAGAGCCGGAGCTCCGACTCCACTTGCCGGGACTGTCTGGAGCGGGGTTTGAAACCCTACACCTTCTGGCCCAGTGGCAGGGATGCTACCGCTACGCCAAAGGCCCACTCCAGGGATTAGGTTAAAAACTGCCTGTTAATTACCTGTTAACAGGCAGTTAATTGGCACTAATCCCCTTCCCACCTTGGGGAGGCGGCTCCCTGCACAGGCCGGGTATCCGCCTCCTTTGAAACTGGCATGGAGGCGGGTTGGGGGCGGGATGGGTTCGTGTCCCCCGATTTCAAGATTTTAACCCCCCACACGCCTCCAATCCCGCCTCCACGGCCCAATGAAAATCCTACCCATTGAGTATTCAAGCCTTGTCCTGCACCTCTAAGCATATATCACCTTCTTTGTCCCTAATAGGCCCACCCCACTTCTTACTACCCATTTACCGCTTACATGTGGGTAGAAGATTTTTGTGTTCCCTTTTATGTTAACCGCCATTCTACTCTCATATTCTCTCTTTGACAATCTTATTTTCATCTTCAACATCCCCTCTCAACTTATTCTATTTGGTCTGGTTCTCCCTTGAAGAATTCACCTGACATGCATCATACACCCTCTTTTTTTGTTTCATCATCTTCTCTATCTCCCTCGTCGACCAAGGAGCCCTTGCTTTGGTTCCCTTACCCTTCCCTCTTGTTGGAATGTACCTAGCCTGTACTTGGAACATCTCCTCCTTAAAGATCACTCATTGTTCCATGACAGTTTTTCCTGTCAGTCTTTGGTTCCATTTTACCCTGATTAGATCCTTTTGCATCCCATTGAAGTTAGCCCTATTCCAGTTTAGAAGCTCCACACTAGATTGTTCCTTGCTCCTCTTCATTGCTAATCTAAATCTTATGATACGATGATCACTTGCACCCAAGTGTTCTCCTACAGACACTTGGTCGACTTGGCCCACCTCATTCCCCAGCACCAGATCCAGCAATGCCTCCTTCCTAGTTGGGCCAAGAACACACTGGTCAAGGAAATTCTCCTGAACACATTTCAGAAATTCCTCCCCCTCCTTTCCCTTTACCCTAGTATTATCCCAATCGATATTTGGGTAATTAGAGCCCCCAATATCACCACTCTATAGCTCTTGCACATCTCTGCAATTTCCCTGCAGATTTGCTCCTCTACCTCCCTCTCACTATTTGGAGACCTATAGAATACTCCCAATAGCGTGATCATACCCTTTTTGCTCCTCAACTCTAACCAAATGGATTCTGTCCTTGTCCCCTCAAGAACATCCTCCATTTCCAACACTACAATGTCTTCCTTAATCAGCACTGCCACCCCAACTCCCTTTTTTCCTTCTCTATCCTTTCTGAACACCTTGTAACTTGAATATTAAGTGCCCAGTCCTCACCACTTTTAAGCCACGTTTCCGTTATTGCCACAACATCATATTGCCACATGGCTAATTGTGCTTGTAGCTCACCAACCTCATTCACCACACTTTGTGCCTTTACATACATGCATTCTAAACCCATTTTTGAATTTTTCATAGTCTTTCTTAGTCTGCTCCTGTTAGATCCGTGATTCGGAGAGTATGATGTTTTTCAATAACCACATGGATGCTGTAACTTAACAATAAACAGGTATTTACTGGAGGAGGGTAGTCTCAAGGCTGGGGGTACAGAGGCATGCGCAAGGCTTATATACAGGTGTGGTCACTGCCGGTGCTACAGTATACAGGAGCTGTAAAAGTAGTTCTGTCACTACAATTCCTAGATTAGTAGTACCCCTAATATTCAAATAACAATTAACACTTTAACATGTACATTAAACAACAATAGTCCATTTATAGATTCAGTCTTTGGGGCGGCTTCCTGACCCTTTCGGGATAGCGCCTTTCCGGAGGTTCTTGTTCTTGGTGCAGAGGCGATTCTGGCCCCTTTTCATTGGGTAGTTCATCGGGTTCCACTGCTACTGGGTCTGAGGTAGATGCTACTGATATGTCGGGTTCATCCCCAGGTACTCGAGACATGGGGATGACTCGTTCCTGTGACGCTAAGATCTGATCGACGTGGCGTCTCACAATGTTCTCCCCGACATCCACTGTGTACATTAATGGCCCCTGCCTTGCGCATATCGTTCCGGGTTGCTATTTCTCTGTTCGATAGTCACGGGCCAAGACTGGTTGTCCTACATTGAAGCTTCTTGTCGGCTTCTCATTGATGTGCTGGAATTGTTTATCCTCAACATTTCTTCGCACATTTGGTCTGAGCAAGTCCAGACGAGATCTCAACCTTCGGTTAAAGAACATCATGGCCGGGGTCTGGTTGGTAACTGCATGTGTCGCGTTTCGGTAGGCTAATAAGAAATTGTCCACCTTATGCTGTAGTGGAAATACATCGTCGCACATGGCCTTTATCGCCTTCTTAAAGGTTTGTACGAACCTCTCAGCCAATCCATTTGTGGCTGGATGATACGGGGCGGATGTGTAATGCCTTACCCCATTCCTTCTCATAAATTTTTGAAAATCTTCAGACACAAACTGTGGTCCATTATCAGAGCAAATCTGCTCTGGCAAACCGTTTCTGGCAAATATGGTCCGTAGGACTGCAATCGTTTTCTCTGTAGTGGTTGAGGATATTTTTATTACCTCAGGCCACTTCGAATGAGCATCCACTGCTATTAAGAACATTGAGTCCATGAATGGACCAGCGAAATCAATATGCACCCGTTGCCATGGAGAGGAGGGCCACTCCCATGGGTGTAGAGGGGCATGTGGTGGTGTATTTTGGACCTTCTGGCATCCTGAGCAGCTCTTAGTTAGGTCTTCGATTTGTTGATCGATTCCCGGCCACCACACATAAGCCCTAGCAAGGCTTTTCATTTTCACTCCCCCCAGATGACCTTCATGTAGCTCATTTAGCACTCCCTCCCTTAACTTGGATGGAATCACCACTCTGGATCCACACATCACTGTCCCCTGGCATACTGACAGCTGTTCTCTTCTGGATGAGAATGCTGGCAACAGTGAGTCGCCATGAGTTGGCCATCCCCTCACCGTCAATTCATATACCCGAGACAGCGTCGGATCATTGCGGGTCTCCTTCTCTATATCCGCGTTCGTTACTGGCAATTGTTCAATTATTGACGAATAAAATATCTCGATAGGGTCCACTGCTGGTGCTTCCTCCACAGTAGGCAGTGGCAGGCGCGATAGCCCATCAGCGTTCCCATGCTGTTTCGTGCCTTTATATTCTATTTCATATTGATTCGCCCCTAGAAACAGGGACCATCTTTGTAACCGCTGTGCAGTCATCACTGGAACGCCCTTCTTAGGATTAAAGATGGAGACAAGTGGTTGGTGGCCAGTCAGCAAGGTAAACTTCTGCCCATGCAGATAGTGGTTGAATTTTTTAATCTCCATACTAGGCTGAGGGCCTCCCTGTCAATCTGGGCGTAGTTGCGCTCGGCTGAGGTTAGTGACCGAGACGCAAAGGCTACTGGCCTCTCCAACCCGTCAGGGAATTTGTGCGACAGCACCGCTGCAATACCATAGGTTGATGCATCACATGCCAAACGAATTGGTAGTGCTGGGTTGAAATGGGCCAACACCTCTTTTGATGTGATCAATTCTTTACACTTCTGGAAAGCTCGTCTACATTCGTCATCCCACTTCCATGGTACCCCTGTTTGCAGTAGCATGTTCAGTGGGTGTAATACCGTAAACAAATTTGGTAAGAACTTGTGGTAATAGTTTACCAGCCCGAGGAACGACCTCAGGTGTGACACATTTTCCGGTGCTGGAGCCTTGATTACTGCCTCAATCTTGTCAGGGGACTTATGTAACCCCTCTTCATCGATGACGTGGCCACAATACGAGATCTGTTTCTGGAAAAACTCGCACTTGTGGCGATTAGCTCGTAGCCCATACTCCTTTAATCTGGTGAGCACCTTCTCCAAGTTGGCGAGGTGATCACAGTCATTTTCGCCCATGACCAAGATGTCGTCCAAAAAACACTGGGTCCCTGGAATCCCTTGCAGGACCTGATCCATCGCCCTTTGCCAGATAGCCGGAGCCGAAGCTACCCCTCGGTAGGTATTGTTTCGAAGCTTCTTCTACCTCCATTTGCAAGTACCCCTGGGCTAGATCAATTTTGGTGAAGCGTTTACCTCCAGATAGCGAGGAGAAAATATCCTCAATTCGTGGAAGCGGATATTGTACCGTGTGAAGGACTGGGTTCACTGTCACCTTAAAATCCCCACAGATGCGGACCTTCTTTGGTTCCCCAGGCGTATTAATCAACGACCTCTTCATTACAGGAACGATGGGTGTAGCCCACTCGCTCCAGTCCACTTTGGACAGTACTCCTGAACGTTCCAACCCTTCCAGCTCTGCTTCGACAGCTGGTCTGATCGCATAAGGCACTGGTCTGGCCTTAAGAAACTTTGTGCTTGCATTTTCCTCTATTTTAATCATTGCTGTTATGCCTTTTAGTGTTCCTAGTCCCTCCTGGAACACTTCATTTGCGTCAGTTAGCATTTTTGACAGTCATCCAGGTATGACGTCGTCATCCTATTTGGCCTCAACCTTCAGTGCCTGTATGGAATGCCAATCTAATTGTATCTTTCGGATCCATTCACGTCATAGCAGTGGTGGTCCTCCATCTGGCAATACATATATATCCATTTTAGGTATTTCCTGGCCTTTATATATCACTTTCACCCTTATTTTTCCTTTGGGGTAGACTTTTTGCCCCGTGTACATCTTCAAGACAATCGCTGTAGCTTTCAAGGGTATATGTGAAAATAGCCGCTTGTAGTCCCTTTGGTTTATGACTGTTAGGGCTGATCCTGTGTCCAATTCCATTTTCACTTGGACTCCGTCTAGCTTGAGTTTAACCCAGATAGTCTGGTGATCCTCCATTTCTGTTACCTTATGTAGTTTCAGACAACCCAGCTCCTTGATTCCGGAGTCTGTGTCACTTTTCTGTTCATCTGAACCACTGTCCATCACCTGGTGTACCTTTTTGTACTTCTCCTGTGGAGATTTCTTACTGTTGGTTTTCTTCCCAGACCTGCAGACTCTTGCTATGTGTCCTGCTTTCCCACACTGTCTGCACACTTGGTCCTTGAACCAACAATCTTTCTGGTCATGTGTTGTTCTGCCGCAGCAATAGCACTTCCCTATTCCATAGGACATTTCATTGGTGCCATATTCTTGCGGTCTCCATTGTATCTCTGCAGCGCCCCTTGCGGCTGCTTCGTGTGATACTGCCATACTGAATGCTTTGTCCAGCATATGGTCCTTTTCTCATAGAAGCCGTTTCTGTGTTCCTCTCTTTGTAGCCCACACACAAACTTGTACCTTAACGTATCTGCTAGTCCCGCTCCAAACTGGCAGTTTTTCGATAGCTTGCGCAGTTCCGTTAGGTACTCAGCATTGCTTTCATCTTTGTGTTGGTTCCTTTTATGGAACTTAAATCGTTCTGCTATCAGCAGCGGTGTGGGGTTTAAGTGGTCCTGTAGGATTTCTACTATGCTTTCAAAATTCTTGTTTACCGGCTTCTCTGGGGTTATTAGATTTTGCAGTAACCCATAAGTTTTTGCAGCCATGGAATTTAACAGAACCAGTGCTTTATTAGCATCTCGCACTTCATTCGCCCTGCAGTACACCTCAATACGTTCCACATATGTCGCCCAACCTTCGACTTCATTGTCGAACGTAGAGATACTGCCACTCTTCGGCATCCTTGGGTGTGAGTTGACTGTCAAAAATGGCGCCTCCCGCGCTTCCCCTTCTTCTCCACTGGCACAAAATGGCGTCTCCTGTGGTTTTCCTTCCTTCCCGCGCTCGCACTTCTTCTCCGCTGCGGCTTCTAAAAATGGCGTCTCCCGCGCTCTTTCTTCTTCTCCGCGGCTCAATGGCATCTCCCACGCTCCACTTTCTTCGCCCCACGGACCCTGTTCAGCCCGTGAGCCCTGGCTGTGCTCTGCGCGTTCTTCTTTTTATATTTTTCGACGCCGCTCAGTCTAGAACCCGGCTGATTCTCTACCCTCTCTCTCTCCGGTTTGTTTTCTTTTTCTTGACGCCGCTCGGTGTTCAACCCCCGGCTGTGCCCTGCGCTCTTCACCCTCTGTCTTACCCCGTCGACGCTGCTCGGCTTTCTCTCCGCTGTCGGTCGGCTCCAGCCGCTGCTGCTCGGGAAGGTTCTGCGCTGGACCTGTCGTCGGTCTCTTGCTGCTCGTCGTGGCTGGGGAACCAAGCCCGGCTCTCCACAGCCTCCCCTGCAAAGTTCAATCTCTGCCTGACTGCTGGGCGGTTGCTTGTGGTCGAAGCCTGTGTTCCTGGCCTCGACTATTTTTTTTATTTTTTATGTTGCAGGTAGATTCGAATCGACACTCGTCGCCACTGTTGGATCCGTGGTTCAGTGGATATGCTGTTATTAAATAATCACACGGATGCTGTACATTAACAATAAACAGGTCTTTACTGGAGGAGGGTAGTCTCAAGACTGGGGGTACAGAGGCATGCGCAAAACTTATATACAGGTGTGGTCACTGCCGGTACTACAGTATACAGGAGCTGTAAAAGTAGTTCTGACTTAAAGGCACATACACAACAATTCCTCCCCTTTTAGATTAGTAGTACCCCTAATATTCAAATAACAATTAACATTTCAACATGTACATTAAACAACAAAAGTCCATTTATAGATTCAGTCTTTGGGGCGGCTTCCTGACCCTTTAGGGATAGCGCCTTTCCGGAGGTTCTTGTTCTTGGTGCAGAGGCGATTCTGACCCCTTTTCATCGGGTAGTTCATCGGGTTCCACTGCTACTGGGTCTGAGGTAGATGCTACCGGTATGTCGGGTTCATCCCCAGGTACTCGAGACATGGGGTTGACGCGTTCCTGTGACGCTAAGATCTGATCGACGTGGCGTCTCACAATGTTCTCCCTGACATCCACTGTGTACATTAATGGCCCCTGCCTTGTACATAGCGTTCCGGGTTGCCATTTCTCTGTTCGATAGTCACGGGCCAAGACTGGTTGCCCTACATTGAAGCTCCTTGTCGGCTTCTCATTGATGTGCTGGAATTGTTTGTCCTCAACATTTCTTCGCACATTTGGTCTGAGCAAGTCCAGACGAGATCTCAACCTTCGGTTAAAGAACATCATGGCCGGGGTCTGGTTGGTAACTGCATGTGTCGCGTTTCGGTAGGCTAATAAGAAATTGTCCATCTTATGCTGTAGTGGAATTTCATCATCGCACATGGCCTTTATCGCCTTCTTAAAGGTTTGTACGAACCTCTCAGCCAATCCATTTGTGGCTGTATGATACGGGGTGGATGTGTAATGCCTTACCCCATTCCTTCTCATAAATTTTTGGAACTCGTCAGACACAAACTGTGGCCCATTATCAGAGCAAATCTGCTCTGGCAAACCATTTCTGGCAAATATGGTCTGCAGGACTGCAATCGTTTTCTCTGTAGTGGTTGAAGACATATTTATCACCTCAGGCCACTTTGAATGAGCATCCACTGCTATTAAGAACATTGAGTCCATGAATGGACCAGTGAAATCAATATGCACCCGTTGCCATGGAGAGGAGGGCCACTCCCATGGGTGTAGTGGGGCATGTGGTGGTGCATTTTGGACCTTCTGGCATCCTGAGCAGCTCTTAGTTAGGTCTTCGATTTGTTGATCGATTCCCGGCCACCACACATAAGCCCTAGCAAGGCTTTTCATTTTCACTCCCCCCAGATGACCTTCATGTAGCTCATTTAGCACTCTCTCCCTTAACTTGGGTGGAATCACCACTCTGGATCCACACATCACTGTCCCCTGGCATACTGACAGCTGTTCTCTTCTGGATGAGAATGCTGGCAACAGTGAGTCGCCATGAGTTGGCCATCCCCTCACCGTCAATTCATATACCCGAGACAGCGTCGGATCATTGCGGGTCTCCTTCTCTATATCCGCGTTCGTTACTGGCAATCGTTCAATTATTGATGAATAAAATATCTCGATAGGGTCCACTGCTGGTGCTTCCTCCACAGTAGGCAGTGGCAGGCGCGATAGCCCATCAGCGTTCCCATGCTGTTTCGTGCCTTTATATTCTATTTCATATTGATTCGCCCCTAGAAACAGGGACCATCTTTGTAACCGCTGTGCAGTCATCACTGGAACGCCCTTCTTAGGATTAAAGATGGAGACAAGTGGTTGGTGGTCAGTCAGCAAGGTGAACTTCTGCCCATGCAGATAGTGGTTGAATTTTTTTACTCCCCATACTAGGCTGAGGGCCTCCCTGTCACTCTGGGCGTAGTTGCGCTCGGCTGAGGTTAGTGACCGAGACACAAAGGCTACTGGCCTCTCCAACCCGTCAGGAAATTTGTGCGACAGCACCGCTCCAATACCATATGGTGATGCATCACATGCCAAACGAATTGGTAGTGCTGGGTTGAAATGGGCCAACACCTCTTTTGATGTGATCAATTCTTTACACTTCTGGAAAGCTCGTCTACGTTCGTCATCCCACTTCCATGGTACCCCTGTTTGCAGTAGGGTGTTCATTGGGTGTAATACCGTAAACAAATTTGGTAAGAACTTGTGGTAATAGTTTACCAGCCCGAGGAACGACCTCAGGTGTGACACATTTTCCGGTGCTGGAGCCTTGACTACTGCCTCAATCTTGTCAGGGGACTTATGTAACCCCTCTTCATTGATGACGTGGCCACAATACGAGATCTGTTTCTGGAAAAACTCGCACTTGTGGCGATTAGCTCGTAGCCCATACTCCTTTAATCTGGTGAGCACCTTCTCCAAGTTGGCGAGGTGATCACAGTCATTTTCGCCCATGACCAAGATGTCGTCCAAAAAACACTGGGTCCCTGGAATCCCTTGCAGGACCTGATCCATCACCCTTTGCCAGATAGCCGGAGCCGAGGCTACTCCAAACACCAGCCGGTTGTATTGATAGAGACCTTTATGAGTGTTGATCGTAAGGTATTGTTTCGAAGCTTCTTCTACCTCCATTTGCAAGTACGCCTGGGCTAGATCAATTTTGGTGAAGCGTTTACCTCCAGATAGTGAGGCAAAAATATCCTCAATTCGTGGAAGCGGATATTGTACCGTGTGAAGGACTGGGTTCACTGTCACCTTAAAATCCCCACAGATGCGGACCTTCTTTGGTTCCCCAGGCGTATTACTCAACGACCTCTTCATTACAGGAACGATGGGTGTAGCCCACTCGCTCCAGTCCACTTTGGACAGTACTCCTGAACGTTCCAACCCTTCCAGCTCTACTTCAGCAGCTGGTCTGATCGCATAAGGCACTGGCCTGGTCTTCAGAAACTTTGGGCTTGCATTTTCCTCTATTTTAATCGTTGCTGTTCTTCCTTTTAGTGTTCCTAGTCCCTCTTGGAACACTTCTTTTGCGTCAGTTAGCATTTTTGACAGTCGGCCAGGTGTGACGTCGTCATCCTTTTTGGCCTCAACCTTCAGTGCCTGTATGGAATGCCAATCTAATTGTATCTTCCGGATCCATTCACGTCCTAGCAGTGTTGTCCTCCATCTGGCAATACATATATATCCATTTTAGGTATTTCCTGGCCTTTATATTTCACTTTCACCCTTATTTTTCCTTTGGGGTAGACTTTTTGCCCCGTATACGTCTTCAAGACAATCTCTGTAGCTTTCAAGGGTATATGTGAAAATAGCCGCTTGTAGTCTCTTTGATTTATGACTGTTAGCGCTGACCCTGTGTCCAATTCCATTTTCACTTGGACTCCGTCTATCTTGAGTTTAACCCAGATAGTCTGGTGATCCTCCATTTCTGTTACCTTATGTAGTTTCAGACAACCCAGCTCCTTGATTCCGGAGTCTGTGTCACTTTTCTGTTCGTCTGAACCACTGTCCATCACCTGGTGTACCTTTTTGTACTTCTGTGGAGATTTGTTACTGTTGGTTTTCTTCCCAGACCTGCAGACTCTTGCTATGTTTCCTGCTTTCCCACACTGTCTGCACACTTTGTCCCTGAACCAACAATCTTTCTGGTCATGTGTTGTTCTGCCGCAGCAATAGCACTTCCCTATTCCATAGGACATTTCATTGGTGCCATATTCTTGCGGTCTCCGTTTTATCTCTGCAGCGCCCCTTGCGGCTGTTTCGTGTGATACTGCCATACTGAAAGCTTTGTCCAGCATAAGTTCCTTTTCTCATAGAAGCCATTTCTGGGTTCCTTCACTTTGTAGCCCACACACAAACTTGTCCCTTAACGTATCTGCTAGTCCCGCTCCAAACTGGCAGTGTTTCGATAGCTTGCGCAGTTCCGTTAGGTACTCAGCATTGCTTTCATCTTTGTGTTGGTTCCTTTTATGGAACTTAAATTGTTCTGCTATCAGCAGCGGTGTGGGGTTTAAGTGGTCCTGTAGGATTTCTACTATGCTTTCAAAATTCTTGTTTACCGGCTTCTCTGGGGTTATTAGATTTTGCAGTAACCCATAAGTTTTTGCACCCATGGAATTTAACAGAACCAGTGCTTTATTAGCATCTGGCACTTCATTCGCCCTGCAGTACACCTCAATACGTTCCACATATGTCACCCAATCTTCGACTTCATTGTCGAACGTAGAGATACTGCCACTCTTCGGCATCCTTGGGTGTGAGTTAACTGTCAAAAATGGCGCCTCCCGTGCTTCCCCTTCTTCTCCGCTGGCACAAAATGGCGTCTCCCGCGGTTTTCCTTCCTTCCCGCGCTCGCCCTTCTTCTCCGCTGCGGCTTCTAAAAATGGCATCTCCCGCGCTCTTTCTTCTTCTCCGCGGCTCAATGGCATCTCCCGCGCTCCCCTTTCTTCGTCCCGCAGACCCTGTTCAGCCCGTGCGCCCTGGCTGTGCTCTGCGCGTTCTTCTTTTTATATTTTTCGACGCCGCTCAGTCTAGAACCCGGCTGTTTCTCTACCCTCTCTCTCTCCGGTTTGTTTTCTTTTTCTCGACGCCGCTCGGTGTTCAACCCCCGGCTGCACCCTGCGCTCTTCACCCTCTGTCTTACCCCGTCGACGCTGCTCGGCTTTCTCCCCGCCGTCGGTCGGCTCCAGCCGCCGCTGCTCGGGAAGGGTCTGCACTGGACCTGTCGTCGGTCTCTTGCTGCTCGTCGTGGCTGGGGAACCAAGCCCGGCTCTCCACAGCCTCCCCTGCGAAGTTCAATCTCTGCCTGACTGCTGGGTGGTTGCTCGTGGTCGACGCCCGTGTTCCTGGCCTCGACTATTTTTTTTTTTTATGTTGCCGGTAGATTCGAACCGACACTCGTCGCCACTGTTGGATCCGTGGTTCAGTGGATATGCTGTTATTAAATAATCACACGGATGCTGTACATTAACAATAAACAGGTCTTTACTGGAGGAGGGTAGTCTCAAGACTGGGGGTACAGAGGCATGCGCAAAGCTTATATACAGGTGTGGTCACTGCCGGTACTACAGTATACAGGAGCTGTAAAAGTAGTTCTGACTTAAAGGCACATACACTATAGTACTGATATGGACAACGACCTCTGGCTGTTCACCCTCCCCCTTCAGAATGTCCTGCAGCCGCTTAGTGACATCCTTGACCCTGGCACCAGGGAGGCAACATACCATCCTGGAGTCATGTCTGCATCCAAAAAACGCCTATCTGTTCCCCTAACTAATGAATCCCCTATCACTATTGCACTTTCACTCTTCTTCCTCCCCCCCTGTGCAGCTGAGCCACCGGTGGTGCCATGGCCTTGGCCCTGGCTGCTCTCCCTAGAGGAACCATCACCCCCAACAGTTTCCAGATCTGTGAACCGGTTAGCGAGCGACATGCACTGTGGGGATTTCTACCCTACCTGCCTGGTCCTCCTTCTCTGTCTGGTAGTCACCCATTCCCTCTCTGCCTGCACATTCTGAGGCTACGGGTGACCACTTCTAGAAACATGCTTTCCAAGTATTACTCAGCCTCGCGGATACACTGTAGTGACTCCAGCTGCCGCTCAAGCTCCGAAACCCGGAGCTCGAGTTGCTGCAGTTGACGACAATTCCTGCACACGTGGTCGTCCAGGCCGCAAGAAGCATCCAGGATATCCCACCTGGCACAGGATGTGCAAATCACGGGACGGAGCTACCCTGCCAGACCTCTATTTAATAGACAATGGAGGTAATTTAGCAGAAATAAACTTAAAACAGAACAAAAAAAAACTTACCACAAATACTCACGCGATACCTCTCAGCAGCTTTGTGCAAGTGACAACTTTGTGATTGTTTTTTTTCTCTCGGTTTTGTTGTGTATGTACCTTTAAGGGAATAACTGGTCTTAGACTGCAGTACTGGCAGTGACCACCCCTGTATAAAAGGCCCTAGCAGGCTTCTGTATTTTCAGTCTGACACTGCCTCCTGTTCAGTAAAGTACCTGTTAAACTATTCTCCCGAATCCGTGTATTATTGAGGCGCGGACTTTACAGTGGCGACGAGTAAGTTCGAACTCACCTGCAGTGTGGCATCATCTCAGGGGGATCTCGCCTGAGAGGAGGGTCCTGGAAGGTCGTAGTCTGAGCAACGGGTGTTGACCGAGGGCAACCGCCCAAAGAATTCATCGGTGTTCGGAGAATTGCGGGAGAGACTGTGGTTCCAGCAAATCGTGCTGGTAGCAGGTAGCGCGCTGACCCTTCCGGACTGCGGCGGGCTCAAGCTCGATCGAGCGGCTCTACAAAATGGGCCGCGCAGCGTCGCCGGGAAAAGAAAACAAGAGAGAGAGGGTGGAGCGCACAGGGCGCGGTCGGTGCTCAAGAACAGGACAGCGGAGAGAAACTAAACGGGGGGGGAAGGAAAGCGAGATGCGCCGAAGCTGCGGGTCGCCGCCATTACCCCGTAGAATGCTAGGAGCAGTGTGGCAGCAAGGAGAAGAAGCAAAAGCGCGGGAGGCGCCATTTTAAATCGCCCAAGATGCCGAAAAGTGGCAGTATCA
The DNA here is from genome assembly GCF_052327205.1 of Somniosus microcephalus. Classification (NCBI taxonomy): domain Eukaryota; kingdom Metazoa; phylum Chordata; class Chondrichthyes; order Squaliformes; family Somniosidae; genus Somniosus; species Somniosus microcephalus. The sequence goes on along the minus strand of NC_140989.1, from coordinate 81,778,748 downwards.
CTGCTTTCGACAACGAGGTAGAAGACTGGACCACGTATGTGGAAAGAATTGAAGTGTACTGCAAGGCAAATGAGGTGGCCGATGGAAAGAGGGCGTCGGTATTATTAAATCTGATGGGTACAAGTACGTACGGCCTATTGCGGAATTTAATTACCCCAGCTAAACCAAAGGAGAAAAGTTTTGAGGAGATTGTTCATATCTTACAGGAACACCTAAGCCCTACACCACTGCTGATAGCAGAAAGATTCAAGTTCCATAAAAGAAACCAGCACAAAGATGAGAACAATGCTAAGTATCTTACGGAACTACGCAAGTTATCAAAGCACTGCCAGTTCGGAGCAGGACTGGCAGACACCTTACGGGATAAGTTTGTCTGCGGGCTCCAGAGTGAAGGAACCCAGAAACGACTACTTTCAAAATAGGACCTGACGCTAGAACAGGCTTTCAGCGTGGCAGTATCCTACGAAGCAGCAGCACGGGGAGCTGCGGAAATACAACAGAAACCACAAGAATACAGCGCTAACGAAATGGCGTATGGAGCCGAAAAGTGCTATCGCTGCGGCAGAACAACCCATGAGCAGAAGGACTGCTGGTTTAAAGACAAAATATGCAGGCAATGCGGAAAAATGGGACATATAGCAAGAGTCTGCAGGTCGGGAAAGAAAACCAACACGACAAGTACTACTAAGGAACAGTACAGGAAAGTAAAGAAACTGACAGACAGTAGTTCAGAAGATCAGGAGAGTGATAAGGACTCCGGGAGCAGGAGACTAAGTTGTTTAAAGTTACACAACGTGATCGCAAAGGAAGATCACTGAACCATTTGGGTCACCCTCATGATAGCAGGGTCCCCAGTAAAGATGGAATTGGACACAGGATCAGCCCTAACTGTCATGAATCGACGAGACTATGAGCAGCTATTCTCACACATACCCTTAAAGGACACATCCATTGTATTGAAGACATACACGGGGCAAAAGGTCTACCCCAGAGGAAAAATAAGGGTGCCAGTTGAATATAACAGAAAGGAACCACAGAAACTATACATGTATATACTACGAGATGGAGGACCACCATTATTGGGACGTGATTGGATCCGAAAACTACAATTGGATTGGCATTCCATTCTGGCACTAACTGTGACTGACAAAAAAGATGATGACGTCGCACCTGGACGTCTGTCACAAATTCTATCTGACGCGGAAGAGGTGTTCCAACAAGGACTTGGGACTCTAAAAGGAGTAAAGGCAACCATAAAGATTGAGGATAACGCAACCCCAAAATTTTTCAAGGCCAGACCGGTGCCATACGCGATCCGCCCAGCCGTGGAAGCTGAACTGGAGAGTCTGGAGCGTTCGGGGGTGCTGTCTAAGGTGGACTGGAGTGAGTGGGCCACACCCATCGTTCCTGTAATGAAGAAAGCATTGAGCAGCACGCCTGGGGAGCCAAGGAAGGTTCGCATCTGTGGGGACTTCAAGGTGACTGTGAACCCAGTCCTGCACACAGTACAGTATCCGCATCCGCGGATAGAAGATATTTTCGCCTCACTATCTGGAGGGAAACGTTTTACAAAGATTGACCTGGCTCAAGCATATCTACAAATGGAGGTGGAAGAAGCATCTAGGAAATACCTCACGATAAACACTCACAAAGGCCTTTACCAGTACAATCGACTGGTATTCGGGGTAGCATCGGCCCCGGCTATTTGGCAGAGGGCAATGGAACAAGTCCTGCAAGGGATCCCGGGGACCCAGTGTTATTTGGACGACATCCTGGTTACGGGCGAAAATGACAATGAACACCTTGCCAACCTGGAACAGGTGCTCACGAGATTGCAGGAATATGGGCTACGAGCCAACCGTCCCAAATGCGGATTCTTCAGGAGACAAATCTCGTATTGTGGCCACGTGATTGATGAGGAAGGGTTGCATAAGTCGCCGGACAAGATTGAGGCTGTAGTCAAGGCTCCAGCACCGGAAAATGTGTCGCAACTGAGGTCGTTCCTCGGGTTGGTGAACTACTACCATAAGTTCTTGCCGAATTTATCTACAATTCTGCACCCACTGAATGCCCTGCTTCAAACTGGTGTAACATGGAAATGGAGTGATGAGTGTAAGCGTGCCTTTCAGGAATGTAAATGCCTAATCACTTCAAAAGAAGTATTGGCCCACTACAACCCAACACTACCGACTCGGTTGGCATGTGATGCGTCACCTTACGGCATTGGAGCGGTGCTGTCACACAAATTCCGTGATGGTTCAGAGAGGCCAATAGCCTTTGCATCGCGCTCGCTAACCTCAGCCGAGCGTAACTACGCCCAGATTGACAGGGAGGCCCTCAGCCTGGTGTGGGGGGTGAAGAAGTTCAATCACTATCTGCACGGGCAGAAATTCACCCTACTGACTGATCATCAACCCCTGGTCTCAATTTTTAACCCAAAGAAGGGCGTTCCGGTGATGACGGCGCAACGGCTGCAAAGATGGTCACTTTTTCTAGGGGCACATCAGTATGACATAGAGTACAAAGCTACGAAACAACATGGAAACGCTGATGGGCTGTCGTGCCTACCGTTGCCTACGGCGGAAGAAGCACCTGCAGTGGACCCTGTGGAGATATTCCATGCAACCATAGTCAAATGTTTGCCGGTTACAAACGCAAGTATTGAGAAGGAAACCCGAAATGATCCGACACTCTCTCGGGTCTATGACTTGACGGTGAAGGGATGGCCAGCATATGGCGACTCACTGTTGCCAGCATTCTCGCCAAGGAGAGAACAGCTGTCAGTGTGCCGGGGAACCTTGATGTGTGGATCACGAGTGGTAATTCCACCCAAGTTGAGAGATAGAGTGCTCAATGAGCTTCACAAGGGTCATCTGGGAGGGGTAAAAATGAAGAGCCTAGCCAGGGCCTTTGTGTGGTGGCTGGGAATCGATAAAGAAATCGAGGATATGACCAAGAGATGCACAGGATACCAGAAGGTCCAAAACGCTCCACCACAGGCCCCGCTACATCCATGGGAGTGGCCTCATCTCCATGGCAACGGGTACACATTGATTTCACTGGTCCATTTATGGACTCAATGTTTCTAATCGCTGTGGACGCCCATTCGAAATGGCCAGAGGTCATTAAAATGTCCTCCACCACCACGGAGAAAACTATTGCAGTCCTAAGGACCATCTTCGCCAGGAATGGGTTGCCAGAACAGATTTGTTCCAACAATGGCCCACAGTTTGTGTCTGAGGATTTCTGGAGGTTCCTGAAGAATAATGGGGTGAAACATTACACATCTGCCCCATATCATCCAGCCACAAATGGATTGGCTGAGAGGTTTGTTCAGACCTTTAAAAAGGCCATAAAGGCAATGTATAATGACGACATACCACTGCAACACAAGGTGGATAATTTCTTGTTTGCTTACCGGAATGCGACACATGCAGTAACCAACCAAACTCCAGCCGTACTGTTTTTCAACCGGAGACTAAGATGTCGCTTGGATTTGCTCAAACCAAACATAAGACGAGATGTTGAGGATAAGCAGTTCCAGCACATAAATGAGAAGCCAACCCGGAGCTTCAAGATAGGGCAACCATTCTTGGCCCTCGACTACCGAACAGAAAAATGGCAGCCAGGAATGATATGCACACAGCAGGGGCCACTAATGTACACAGTGGACGTTGGAGAGAGCATCGTGAGACGCCATGCTGACCAGATTCTAGAGTCACAGGAACAAGCCAAACCTATAACACAAGCATGTGCACCTGGTAATGAGCCCGAAGTACAGATTGCGTCTACCTCAGAAGCAGGGGTATTGGAAGCTGACGAACCAACCAATGACAATGAGTCAGAATTGACTCCACCGCCAGAACAGGATACTCGAGAAAGGCGCTATCCAGTCAGGATCAGGAAGCCTCCTCAAAGACTGAACTTATAAATGACTATTTCAGTTGATGTATATAGTACCGAGAAAATTGTAATTGTAATTAATTATTATTTAGTTGTTAAATGAATGTTATGTACTGTTTATCTAAAAGGGGAGGAATTGTTGTGTATGTACCTTTAAGGGAATAACTGGTCTTAGACTGCAGTACCAGCAGTGACCACCCCTGTATAAAAGGCCCTAGCAGGCTTCTGTAGTTTCAGTCTGACGCTGCCTCCTGTTCAGTAAAGTACCTGTTAAACTGTTCTCCCGAAGTCCGTGTATTATTGAGGCGCGGACTTTACAGGTTTGTTGCTCAGCCACTCTGCTCCGCTCCCGCTCCGCTCCCGCACTTCGTAAACAGCCGCTCCACTCTGCTCCCGCTCTTTGTAAACAGCCGCTCCACTCCCGCTCTTTGTAAACAGTCGCTCCGCTCACTGCTCCCGCTCTCTGTAAACAGTCGCTCCGCTCTCTGCTCCCGCTCTTTGTAAACAGTCGCTCCGCTCACTGCTCCCACTCTATGTAAACAGCCGCTCCGCTCACTGCTCCCGCTTTTTGTAAACAGTCGCTCCGCTCACTGCTCCCGCTCTATGTAAACAGTCGCTCCGCTCACTGCTCCCACTCTTTGTAAACAGTCGCTCCACTCACTGCTCCCGCTCTATGTAAACAGTCGCTCCGCTCACTGCTCCCACTCTTTGTAAACAGTCGCTCCGCTCACTGCTCCCGCTCTATGTAAACAGTCGCTCCGCTCACTGCTCCCGCTCTTTGTAAACAGTCGCTCCGCTCACTGCTCCCACTCTTTGTAAACAGTCGCTCCGCTCACTGCTCCCGCTCTATGTAAACAGTCGCTCCGTTCACTGCTCCCGCTATATGTAAACAGCCGCTCCGCTCACTGCTCCCGCTCTATGTAAACAGCCGCTCCGCTCACTGCTCCCGCTCTTTGTAAACAGTCGCTCCGCTCACTGCTCCCGCTCTATGTAAACAGTCGCTCCGCTCACTGCTCCCGCTCTTTGTAAACAGCCGTTCCGCTCTCTGCTCCCACTCTTTGTAAACAGCTGCTCCGCTCACTGCTCCCGCTCTTTGTAAACAGTCGCTCCGCTCTCTGCTCCCGCTCTTTGTAAACAGTCGCTCCGCTCACTGCTCCCGCTCTATGTAAACAGTCGCTCCGCTCACTGCTCCCGCTCTTTGTAAACAGCCGCTCCGCTCTCTGCTCCCACTCTTTGTAAACAGTCGCTCCGCTCACTGCTCCCGCTCTTTGTAAACAGTCGCTCCGCTCACTGCTCCCACTCTATGTAAACAGTCGCCCCGCTCACTGCTCCCGCTCTATGTAAACAGTCGCTCCGCTCACTGCTCCCGCTCTATGTAAACAGCCGCTCCGCTCACTGCTCCCGCTCTATGTAAACAGCCGCTCCGCTCACTGCTCCCGCTCTTTGTAAACAGTCGCTCCGCTCACTGCTCCCGCTCTATGTAAACAGTCGCTCCGCTCTCTGCTCCCACTCTTTGTAAACAGCCGCTCCGCTCACTGCTCCCGCTCTATGTAAACAGTCGCTCCGCTCACTGTTCCCGCTCTATGTAAACAGTCACTCCGCTCACTGCTCCCGCTCTTTGTAAACAGTCGCTCCGCTCACTGCTCCCGCTCTTTGTAAACAGTCGCTCCGTTCACTGCTCCCGCTCTTTGTAAACAGTCGCTCCGCTCTCTGCTCCCGCTCTTTGTAAACAGTCGCTCCGCTCACTGCTCCCGCTCTATGTAAACAGTCGCTCCGCTCACTGCTCCCACTCTTTGTAAACAGTCGCTCCGCTCTCTGCTCCCGCTCTTTGTAAACAGTCGCTCCGCTCACTGCTCCCGCTCTTTGTAAACAGTCGCTCCGCTCACTGCTCCCACTCTTTGTAAACATTCGCTCCGCTCACTGCTCCCGCTCTTTGTAAACAGTCGCTCCGCTCACTACTCCCGCTCTTTGTAAACAGTCGCTCCGCTCTCTGCTCCCGCTCTTTGTAAACAGTCGCTCCGCTCACTGCTCCCACTCTTTGTAAACAGTCGCTCCGCTCACTGCTCCCGCTCTTTGTAAACAGTCGCTCCGCTCACTGCTCCCACTCTTTGTAAACAGTCGCTCCGCTCTCTGCTCCCGCTCTTTGTAAACAGTCGCTCCGCTCACTGCTCCTGCTCTTTGTAAACAGTCGCTCCGCTCACTGCTCCCGCTCTTTGTAAACAGTCGCTCCGCTCACTGCTCCCGCTCTTTGTAAACAGTCGATCCGCTCACTGCTCCCGCTCTTTGTAAACAGTCGCTCCACTCACTGCTCCCGCTCATTGTAAACAGTCGCTCCGCTCTGCTCCTGCTCTTTGTAAACAGTCGCTCCGCTCTCTGCTCCCGCTCTTTGTAAACAGTCGCTCCGCTCACTGCTCCCGCTCTATGTAAATAGTCGCTCCGCTCACTGCTCCCGCTCTTTGTAAACAGTCGCTCCGCTCACTGCTCCCACTCTTTGTAAACAGTCGCTCCGCTCACTGCACCCGCTCTTTGTAAACAGTCGCTCCGCTCTCTGCTCCCGCTCTATGTAAACAGTCGCTCTGCTCACTGCTCCCGCACTTTGTAAACAGTCGCTCCGCTCACTGCTCCCACTCTTTGTAAACAGTCGCTCCGCTCACTGCTCCCGCTGTATGTAAACAGCCGCTCCGCTCACTGCTCCCGCTCTTTGTAAACAGTCGCTCCGCTCACTGCTCCCGCTCTATGTAAACGGTCGCTCCGCTCACTGCTCCCGCTCTTTGTAAACAGTCGCTCCGCTCACTGCTCCCACTCTTTGTAAACAGTCGCTCCGCTCTGCTCCTGCTCTTTGTAAACAGTCGCTCCGCTCTGCTCCCACTCTTTGTAAACAGTCGCTTCGCTCTCTGCTCCCGCTCTTTGTAAACAGTCGCTCCGCTCTGCTCCTGCTCTTTGTAAACAGTCGCTCCGCTCACTGCCCCCGCTCTTTGTATACAGTCGCTCCGCTCACTGCTCCCGCTCTATGTAAACAGTCGCTCCGCTCACTGCTCCCGCTCTATGTAAACAGTCGCTCCGCTCACTGCTCCCGCTCTTTGTCAACAGTCGCTCCGCTCACTGCTCCCACTCTTTGTAAACAGTCGCTCCGCTCACTGCTCCCGCTCTTTGTAAACAGTCGCTCCGCTCACTGCTCCCGCTCTTTGTAAACAGTCGCTCCGCTCACTGCTCCCACTCTTTGTAAACAGCCGCTCCGCTCACTGCTCCCGCTCTTTGTAAACAGTTGCTCCGCTCACTGCTCCCACTCTTTGTAAACAGTCGCTCCGCTCACTGCTCCCGCTGTATGTAAACAGCCGCTCCGCTCACTGCTCCCGCTCTTTGTAAACAGTCGCTCCGCTCACTGCTCCCGCTCTATGTAAACAGTCGCTCCGCTCACTGCTCCCGCTCTTTGTAAACAGTCGCTCCGCTCACTGCTCCCACTCTTTGTAAACAGTCGCTCCGCTCTGCTCCTGCTCTTTGTAAACAGTCGCTCCGCTCTGCTCCCACTCTTTGTAAACAGTCGCTTCGCTCTCTGCTCCCGCTCTTTGTAAACAGTCGCTCCGCTCTGCTCCTGCTCTTTGTAAACAGTCGCTCCGCTCACTGCCCCCGCTCTTTGTATACAGTCGCTCCGCTCACTGCTCCCGCTCTATGTAAACAGTCGCTCCGCTCACTGCTCCCGCTCTATGTAAACAGTCGCTCCGCTCACTGCTCCCGCTCTTTGTCAACAGTCGCTCCGCTCACTGCTCCCACTCTTTGTAAACAGTCGCTCCGCTCACTGCTCCCGCTCTTTGTAAACAGTCGCTCCGCTCACTGCTCCCGCTCTTTGTAAACAGTCGCTCCGCTCACTGCTCCCACTCTTTGTAAACAGCCGCTCCGCTCACTGCTCCCGCTCTTTGTAAACAGTTGCTCCGCTCACTGCTCCCGCTCTTTGTAAACAGTCGCTCCGCTCACTGCTCCCACTCTTTTTAAACAGTCGCTCCGCTCACTGCTCCCGCTCTTTGTAAACAGTCGCTCCGCTCACTGCTCCCACTCTTTGTAAACAGTCGCTCCGCTCACTGCTCCCGCTCTATGTAAACAGTCGCTCCGCTCACTGCTCCCGCTCTTTGTAAACAGTCGCTCCGCTCTCTGCTCCCGCTCTATGTAAACAGTCGCTCCGCTCACTGCTCCCGCTCTTTGTAAACAGTCGCTCCGCTCACTGCTCCCGCTCTATGTAAACAGTCGCTCCGCTCACTGCTCCCACTCTTTGTAAACAGTCGCTCCGCTCACTGCTCCCGCTCTTTGTAAACAGTCGCTCTGCTCACTGCTCCCGCTCTTTGTAAACAGTCGCTCCGCTCTCTGCTCCCGCTCTATGTAAACAGTCGCTCCGCTCACTGCTCCCGCTCTTTGTAAACAGTCGGTCCGCTCTCTGCTCCCACTCTTTGTAAACAGTCGCTCTGCTCACTGCTCCCGCTCTTTGTAAACAGTCGCTCCGCTCTCTGCTCCCGCTCTTTGTAAACAGTCGCTCCGCTCACTGCTCCCGCACTTTGTAAACAGTCGCTCCGCTCACTGCTCCCACTCTATGTGAACAGTCGCTCCGCTCACTGCTCCCGCTCTTTGTAAACAGTCGCTCCGCTCACTGCTCCCCCTCTTTGTAAACAGTCGCTCCGCTCACTGCTCCTGCTCTTTGTAAACAGTCGCTCCGCTCTGCTCCCACTCTTTGTAAACAGTCGCTCCGCTCTCTGCTCCCGCTCTTTGTAAACAGTCGCTCCGCTCTGCTCCTGCTCTTTGTAAACAGTCGCTCCGCTCACTGCCCCCGCTCTTTGTAAACAGTTGCTCCGCTCACTGCTCCCGCTCTATGTAAACAGTCGCTCCGCTCACTGCTCCCGCTCTATGTAAACAATCGCTCCGCTCACTGCTCCCGCTCTTTGTCAACAGTCGCTCCGCTCACTGCTCCCACTCTTTGTAAACAGTCGCTCCGCTCACTGCTCCCGCTCTTTGTAAACAGTCGCTCCGCTCACTGCTCCCGCTCTTTGTAAACTTTCGCTCCGCTCACTGCTCCCACTCTTTGTAAACAGTCGCTCCGCTCACTGCTCCCGCTCTTTGTAAACAGTCGCTCCGCTCACTGCTCCCGCTCTTTGTAAACAGTCGCTCCGCTCACTGCTCCCACTCTTTTTAAACAGTCGCTCCGCTCACTGCTCCCGCTCTTTGTAAACAGTCGCTCCGCTCACTGCTCCCACTCTTTGTAAACAGTCGCTCCGCTCACTGCTCCCGCTCTATGTAAACAGTCGCTCCGCTCACTGCTCCCGCTCTTTGTAAACAGTCGCTCCGCTCTCTGCTCCCGCTCTATGTAAACAGTCGCTCCGCTCACTGCTCCCGCTCTTTGTAAACAGTCGCTCCGCTCACTGCTCCCGCTCTATGTAAACAGTCGCTCCGCTCACTGCTCCCTCTCTTTGTAAACAGTCGCTCCGCTCACTGCTCCCACTCTATGTGAACAGTCGCTCCGCTCACTGCTCCCGTTCTTTGTAAACAGTCGCTCCGCTCACTGCTCCCGCTCTTTGTAAACAGTCGCTCCGCTCACTGCTCCCGCTCTTTGTAATCAGTCGCTCCGCTCTCTGCTCCCGCTCTTTGTAAACAGTCGCTCCGCTCACTGCTCCCGCTCTTTGTAAACAGTCGCTCCGCTCACTGCTCCCGCTCTCTGTAAACAGTCGCTCCGCTCACTGCTCCCGCTCTATGTAAACAGTCGCTCCGCTCTCTGCTCCCGCTCTTTGTAAACAGTCGCACCGCTCACTGCTCCCGCTCTATGTAAACAGTCGCTCCGCTCACTGCTCCCGCTCTTTGTAAACAGTCGCTCCGCTCACTGCTCCCGCTCTTTTTAAACAGTCGCTCCGCTCACTGCTCCCGCTCTTTGTAAACAGTCGCTCCGCTCACTGCTCCCGCTCTATGTAAACAGTCGCTCCGCTCACTGCTCCCGCTCTTTGTAAACAGTCGCTCCGCTCACTGCTCCCGCTCTTTGTAAACAGTCGCTCCGCTCACTGCTCCCGCTCTATGTAAACAGTCGCTCCGCTCACTGCTCCCGCTCTTTGTAAACAGTCGCTCCGCTCACTGCTCCCGCTCTTTGTAAACAGTCGCTCCGCTCACTGCTCCCGCTCTTTTTAAACAGTCGCTCCGCTCACTGCTCCCGCTCTTTGTAAACAGTCGCTCCGCTCACTGCTCCCGCTCTATGTAAACAGTCGCTCCGCTCACTGCTCCCGCTCTATGTAAACAGTCGCTCCGCTCTCTGCTCCCACTCTTTGTAAACAGCCGCTCCGCTCACTGCTCCCGCTCTATGTAAACAGTCGCTCCGCTCACTGTTCCCGCTCTATGTAAACAGTCACTCCGCTCACTGCTCCCGCTCTTTGTAAACAGTCGCTCCGCTCACTGCTCCCGCTCTTTGTAAACAGTCGCTCCGCTCTCTGCTCCCGCTCTATGTAAACAGTCGCTCCGCTCACTGTTCCCGCTCTATGTAAACAGTCACTCCGCTCACTGCTCCCGCTCTTTGTAAACAGTCGCTCCGCTCACTGCTCCCGCTCTTTGTAAACAGTCGCTCCGCTCACTGCTCCCGCTCTTTGTAAACAGTCGCTCCGCTCACTGCTCCCACTCTTTGTAAACAGTCGCTCCGCTCTCTGCCCCCGCTCTTTGTAAACAGTCGCTCCACTCACTGCTCCCGCTCTATGTAAACAGTCGCTCCGCTCACTGCTCCCGCTCTATGTAAACAGTCGCTCCGCTCACTGCTCCCGCTCTTTGTAAACAGTCGCTCCGCTCACTGCTCTCGCTCTTTGTAAACAGTCGCTCCGCTCACTGCTCCCGCTCTTTGTAAACAGTCGCTCCGCTCTCTGCTCCCGCTCTATGTAAACAGTCGCTCCGCTCTCTGCTCCCGCACTTTGTAAACAGTCGCTCCGCTCACTGCTCCCGCTCTTTGTAAACAGTCGCTCCGCTCTCTGCTCCCGCTCTTTGTAAACAGTCGCTCCGCTCTCTGCTCCCACTCTTTGTAAACAGTCGCTCCGCTCACTGCTCCCGCTCTTTGTAAACAGTCGCTCCGCTCACTGCTCCCGCTCTATGTAAACAGTCGCTCCTCTCTCTGCTCCCGCTCTTTGGAAACAGTCGCTCCGCTCACTGCTCCCGCTCCTTGGAAACAGCCGCTCCGCTCACTGCTCCCGCTCTTTGTAAGCAGTCGCTCCGCTCCACTCCCGCTCTTTGTAAACAGTCGCTCCGCTCTCTGCTCCCGCTCTTTGTAAACAGTCGCTCCGCTCACTGCTCCCGCTCTTTGGAAACAGTCGCTCCGCTCCACTCCCGCTCTTTGTAAACAGTCGCTCCGCTCACTGCTCCCGCTCTTTGGAAACAGTCGCTCCGCTCACTGCTCCCACTCTTTGGAAACAGTCGCTCCGCTCTCTGCTCCCGCTCTGCTCCCGCTCTTTGTAAACAGTCGCTCCGCTCACTGCACCCGCTCTTTGTAAACAGTCGCTCCGCTCACTGCTCCCGCTCTTTGTAAACAGTCGCTCCGCTCACTGCACCCGCTCTTTGTAAACAGTCGCTCCGCTCACTGCTCCCACTCTTTGTAAACAGTCGCTCCGCTCACTGCTCCCGCTCTTTGTAAACAGTCGCTCCGCTCACTGCACCCGCTCTTTGCAAACAGTCGCTCCGCTCACTGCTCCCGCTCTTTGGAAACATTCGCTCCGCTCACTGCACCCGCTCTTTGTAAACAGTCGCTCCGCTCACTGCTCCCGCTCTTTGGAAACAGTCGCTCCGCTCTCTGCTCCCGCTCTATGTAAACAGTCGCTCCGCTCACTGCTCCCTCTCTTTGTAAACAGTCGCTCCGCTCACTGCTCCCACTCTATGTGAACAGTCGCTCCGCTCACTCCTCCCGCTCTTTGTAAACAGTCGCTCCGCTCACTGCTCCCGCTCATTGTAAACAGTCGCTCCGCTCACTGCTCCCGCTCTTTGTAATCAGTCGCTCCGCTCTCTGCTCCCGCTCTTTGTAAACAGTCGCTCCGCTCACTGCTCCCGCTCTTTGTAAACAGTCGCTCCGCTCACTGCTCCCGCTCTCTGTAAACAGTCGCTCCGCTCACTGCTCCCGCTCTATGTAAACAGTCGCTCCGCTCTCTGCTCCCGCTCTTTGTAAACAGTCGCACCGCTCACTGCTCCCGCTCTATGTAAACAGTCGCTCCGCTCACTGCTCCCGCTCTTTGTAAACAGTCGCTCCGCTCACTGCTCCCGCTCTTTGTAAACAGTCGCTCCGCTCACTGCTCCCGCTCTTTGTAAACAGTCGCTCCGCTCACTGCTCCCGCTCTATGTAAACAGTCGCTCCGCTCACTGCTCCCGCTCTATGTAAACAGTCGCTCCGCTCACTGCTCCCGCTCTTTGTAAACAGTCGCTCCGCTCACTGCTCCCGCTCTTTGTAAACAGTCGCTCCGCTCACTGCTCCCGCTCTGCTCCCGCTCTTTGTAAACAGTCGCTCCGCTCACTGCACCCGCTCTTTGTAAACAGTCGCTCCGCTCACTGCTCCCGCTCTTTGTAAACAGTCGCTCCGCTCACTGCACCCGCTCTTTGTAAACAGTCGCTCCGCTCACTGCTCCCACTCTTTGTAAACAGTCGCTCCGCTCACTGCTCCCGCTCTTTGTAAACAGTCGCTCCGCTCACTGCACCCGCTCTTTGCAAACAGTCGCTCCGCTCACTGCTCCCGCTCTTTGGAAACATTCGCTCCGCTCACTGCACCCGCTCTTTGTAAACAGTCGCTCCGCTCACTGCTCCCGCTCTTTGGAAACAGTCGCTCCGCTCTCTGCTCCCGCTCTATGTAAACAGTCGCTCCGCTCACTGCTCCCTCTCTTTGTAAACAGTCGCTCCGCTCACTGCTCCCACTCTATGTGAACAGTCGCTCCGCTCACTGCTCCCGCTCTTTGTAAACAGTCGCTCCGCTCACTGCTCCCGCTCTTTGTAAACAGTCGCTCCGCTCACTGCTCCCGCTCTTTGTAATCAGTCGCTCCGCTCTCTGCTCCCGCTCTTTGTAAACAGTCGCTCCGCTCACTGCTCCCGCTCTTTGTAAACAGTCGCTCCGCTCACTGCTCCCGCTCTCTGTAAACAGTCACTCCGCTCACTGCTCCCGCTCTATGTAAACAGTCGCTCCGCTCTCTGCTCCCGCTCTTTGTAAACAGTCGCACCGCTCACTGCTCCCGCTCTATGTAAACAGTCGCTCCGCTCACTGCTCCCGCTCTTTGTAAACAGTCGCTCCGCTCACTGCTCCCGCTCTTTGTAAACAGTCGCTCCGCTCACTGCTCCCGCTCTTTGTAAACAGTCGCTCCGCTCACTGCTCCCGCTCTTTGTAAACAGTCGCTCCGCTCACTGCTCCCGCTCTTTGTAAACAGTCGCTTCGCTCACTGCTCCCGCTCTTTGTAAACAGTCGCTCCGCTCACTGCTCCCACTCTTTTTAAACAGTCGCTCCGCTCACTGCTCCCGCTCTTTGTAAACAGTCGCTCCGCTCACTGCTCCCACTCTTTGTAAACAGTCGCTCCGCTCACTGCTCCCGCTCTATGTAAACAGTCGCTCCGCTCACTGCTCCCGCTCTTTGTAAACAGTCGCTCCGCTCTCTGCTCCCGCTCTATGTAAACAGTCGCTCCGCTCACTGCTCCCGCTCTTTGTAAACAGTCGCTCCGCTCACTGCTCCCGCTCTATGTAAACAGTCGCTCCGCTCACTGCTCCCTCTCTTTGTAAACAGTCGCTCCGCTCACTGCTCCCACTCTATGTGAACAGTCGCTCCGCTCACTGCTCCCGCTCTCTGTAAACAGTCGCTCCGCTCACTGCTCCCGCTCTATGTAAACAGTCGCTCCGCTCTCTGCTTCCGCTCTTTGTAAACAGTCGCACCGCTCACTGCTCCCGCTCTATGTAAACAGTCGCTCCGCTCACTGCTCCCGCTCTTTGTAAACAGTCGCTCCGCTCACTGCTCCCGCTCTTTTTAAACAGTCGCTCCGCTCACTGCTCCCGCTCTTTGTAAACAGTCGCTCCGCTCACTGCTCCCGCTCTATGTAAACAGTCGCTCCGCTCACTGCTCCCGCTCTTTGTAAACAGTCGCTCCGCTCTCTGCTCCCGCTCTTTGTAAACAGTCGCTCCGCTCTCTGCTCCCACTCTTTGTAAACAGTCGCTCCGCTCACTGCTCCCGCTCTTTGTAAACAGTCGCTCCTCTCTCTGCTCCCGCTCTTTGGAAACAGTCGCTCCGCTCACTGCTCCCGCTCCTTGGAAACAGCCGCTCCGCTCACTGCTCCCGCTCTTTGTAAGCAGTCGCTCCGCTCCACTCCCGCTCTTTGTAAACAGTCGCTCCGCTCTCTGCTCCCGCTCTTTGTAAACAGTCGCTCCGCTCACTGCTCCCGCTCTTTGGAAACAGTCGCTCCGCTCACTGCTCCCACTCTTTGGAAACAGTCGCTCCGCTCTCTGCTCCCGCTCTGCTCCCGCTCTTTGTAAACAGTCGCTCCGCTCACTGCACCCGCTCTTTGTAAACAGTCGCTCCGCTCACTGCTCCCGCTCTTTGTAAACAGTCGCTCCGCTCACTGCACCCGCTCTTTGTAAACAGTCGCTCCGCTCACTGCTCCCACTCTTTGTAAACAGTCGCTCCGCTCACTGCTCCCGCTCTTTGTAAACAGTCGCTCCGCTCACTGCACCCGCTCTTTGCAAACAGTCGCTCCGCTCACTGCTCCCGCTCTTTGGAAACATTCGCTCCGCTCACTGCACCCGCTCTTTGCAAACAGTCGCTCCGCTCACTGCTCCCGCTCTTTGGAAACATTCGCTCCGCTCACTGCACCCGCTCTTTGTAAACAGTCGCTCCGCTCACTGTTCCCGCTCTTTGGAAACAGTCGCTCCGCTCACTGCTCCCACTCTATGTGAACAGTCGATCCGCTCACTGCTCCCGCTCTTTGTAAACAGTCGCTCCGCTCACTGCTCCCGCTCTTTGTAAACAGTCGCTCCGCTCACTGCTCCCGCTCTTTGTAATCAGTCGCTCCGCTCTCTGCTCCCGCTCTTTGTAAACAGTCGCTCCGCTCACTGCTCCCGCTCTTTGTAAACAGTCGCTCCGCTCACTGCTCCCGCTCTCTGTAAACAGTCGCTCCGCTCACTGCTCCCGCTCTATGTAAACAGTCGCTCCGCTCTCTGCTCCCGCTCTTTGTAAACAGTCGCACCGCTCACTGCTCCCGCTCTATGTAAACAGTCGCTCCGCTCACTGCTCCCGCTCTTTGTAAACAGTCGCTCCGCTCACTGCTCCCGCTCTTTGTAAACAGTCGCTCCGCTCACTGCTCCCGCTCTTTGTAAACAGTCGCTCCGCTCACTGCTCCCGCTCTATGTAAACAGTCGCTCCGCTCACTGCTCCCGCTCTATGTAAACAGTCGCTCCGCTCACTGCTCCCGCTCTTTGTAAACAGTCGCTCCGCTCACTGCTCCCGCTCTTTGTAAACAGTCGCTCCGCTCACTGCTCCCGCTCTTTCTAAACAGTCGCTCCGCTCACTGCTCCCACTCTTTGTAAACAGTCGCTCCGCTCACTGCTCCCGCTCTATGTAAACAGTCGCTCCGCTCACTGCTCCCGCTCTTTGTAAACAGTCGCTCCGCTCACTGCTCCCGCTCTTTGTAAACAGTCACTGCGCTCACTGCTCCCGCTCTATGTAAACAGTCGCTCCGCTCACTGCTCCCGCTCTTTGTAAACAGTCGCTCCGCTCACTGCTCCCACTCTTTGTAAACAGTCGCTCCGCTCTCTGCTCCCGCTCTTTGTAAACAGTCGCTCCGCTCACTGCTCCCACTCTTTGTAAACAGTCGCTCCGCTCTCTGCCCGCGCTCTTTGTAAACAGTCGCTCCGCTCACTGCTCCCGCTCTATGTAAACAGTCGCTCCGCTCACTGCTCCCGCTCTATGTAAACAGTCGCTCCGCTCACTGCTCTCGCTCTTTGTAAACAGTCGCTCCGCTCACTGCTCCCGCTCTTTGTAAACAGTCGCTCCGCTCTCTGCTCCCGCTCTTTGTAAACAGTCGCTCCGCTCACTGCTCCCGCTCTTTGTAAAGAGTCGCTCCGCTCACTGCTCCCACTCTTTGTAAACAGTCGCTCCGCTCTCTGCCCCCGCTCTTTGTAAACAGTCGCTCCGCTCACTGCTCCCGCTCTATGTAAACAGTCGCTCCGCTCACTGCTCCCGCTCTTTGTAAACAGTCGCTCCGCTCACTGCTCTCGCTCTTTGTAAACAGTCGCTCCGCTCACTGCTCCCGCTCTTTGTAAACAGTCGCTCCGCTCTCTGCTCCCACTCTTTGTAAACAGTCGCTCCGCTCACTGCTCCCGCTATTTGTAAACAGTCGCTCCGCTCACTGCTCCCGCTCTATGTAAACAGTCGCTCCTCCCTCTGCTCCCGCTCTTTGGAAACAGTCGCTCCGCTCACTGCTCCCGCTCTTTGTAAACAGTCGCTCCGCTCACTGCTCCCGCTCCTTGGAAACAGTCGCTCCGCTCACTGCTCCCGCTCTTTGGAAACAGTCGCTCCGCTCACTGCTCCCACTCTTTGGAAACAGTCGCTCCGCTCTCTGCTCCCGCTCTTTGGAAACAGTCGCTCCGCTCTCTGCTCCCGCTCTATGTAAACAGTCGCTCCGCTCACTGCTCCCGCTCTTTGTAAACAGTCGCTCCGCTCACTGCTCACGCTCTATGTAAACAGTCGCTCCGCTCACTGCTCCCGCTCTTTGTAAACAGTCGCTCCGCTCTCTGCTCCCGCTCTATGTAAACAGTCGCTCCGCTCACTGCTCCCGCTCTTTGTAAACAGTCGCTCCGCTCACTGCTCCCGCTCTATGTAAACAGTCGCTCCGCTCACTGCTCCCACTCTTTGTAAACAGTCGCTCCGCTCACTGCTCCCGCTCTTTGTAAACAGTCGCTCCGCTCACTGCTCCCGCTCTTTGTAAACAGTCGCTCCGCTCTCTGCTCCCGCTCTTTGTAAACAGTCGCTCCGCTCTCTGCTCCCGCTCTTTGTAAACAGTCGCTCCGCTCACTGCACCCGCTCTTTGTAAACAGTCGCTCCGCTCACTGCTCCCGCTCTTTGTAAACAGTCGCTCCGCTCACTGCTCCCGCTCTTTGTAAACAGTCGCTCCGCTCACTGCACCCGCTCTTTGTAAACAGTCGCTCCGCTCACTGCTCCCGCTCTTTGGAAACAGTCGCTCCGCTCACTGCACCCGCTCTTTGTAAACAGTCGCTCCGCTCACTGCTCCCGCTCTTTGGAAACAGTCGCTCCGCTCTCTGCTCCCGCTCTTTTTAAACAGTCGCTCCGCTCTCTGCTCCCGCTCTTTGGAAACAGTCGCTCCGCTCACTGCTCCCGCTCTTTGGAAACAGTCGCTCCGCTCACTGCTCCCCCTCTAAGTAAACAGTCGCTCCGCTCACTGCTCCCGCTCTATGTAAACAGTCGCTCCGCTCTCTGCTCCCGCTCTTTGTAAACAGTCGCTCCGCTCACTGCTCCCGCTCGATGTAAACAGTCGCTCCGCTCACTGCTCCCGCTCTTTGTAAACAGTCGCTCCGCTCACTGCTCCCGCTCTTTGTAAACAGTCGCTCCGCTCACTGCTCCCGCTCTTTGTAAACAGTCGCTCCGCTCACTGCTCCCGCTCTATGTAAACAGTCGCTCCGCTCACTGCTCCCGCTCTTTGTAAACAGTCGCTCCGCTCACTGCTCCCGCTCGATGTAAACAGTCGCTCCGCTCACTGCTCCCGCTCTTTGTAAACAGTCGCTCCGCTCACTGCTCCCGCTCTTTGTAAACAGTCGCTCCTCTCACTGCTCCCGCTCTTTGTAAACAGTCGCTCCGCTCACTGCTCCCGCTCTATGTAAACAGTCGCTCCGCTCACTGCTCCCGCTCTATGTAAACAGTCGCTCCGCTCACTGCTCCCGCTGTTTGTAAACAGTCGCTCCGCTCACTGCTCCCGCTCTATGTAAACAGTCGCTCCGCTCACTGCTCCCGCTCTTTGTAAACAGTCGCTCCGCTCACTGCTCCCGCTCTATGTAAACAGTCGCTCCGCTCACAGCTCCCGCTCTTTGTAAACAGTCGCTCCGCTCACTGCTCCCGCTCTTTGTAAACAGTCACTCCGCTCACTGCTCCCGCTCTATGTAAACAGTCGCTCCGCTCACTGCTCCCGCTCTGTGTAAACAGTCGCTCCGCTCACTGCTCCCACTCTTTGTAAACAGTCGCTCCGCTCACTGCTCCCACTCTATGTAAACAATCGCTCCGCTCACTGCTCCCGCTCTTTGTAAACAGTCGCTCCGCTCTCTGCTCCCGCTCTTTGTAAACAGTCGCTCCGCTCACTGCTCCCGCTCTTTGTAAACAGTCGCTCCGCTCACTGCTCCCGCTCTTTGTAAACAGTCGCTCCGCTCTCTGCTCCCGCTCTTTGTAAACAGTCGCTCCGCTCTCTGCTCCTGCTCCATGTAAACAGTCGCTCCGCTCTCTACTCCCGCTCTATGTAAACAGTCGCTCCGCTCACTGCTCCCGTTCTATGTAAACAGTCGCTCCGCTCACTGCTCCCGCTCTTTGTAAACAGTCGCTCCGCTCACTGCTCCCACTCTTTGTAAACAGTCGCTCCGCTCACTGCTCCCGCTCTATGTAAACAGTCGCTCCGCTCACTGCTCCCGCTCTTTGTAAACAGTCGCTCCGCTCACTGCTCCCGCTCTTTGTAAACAGTCGCTCCACTCACTGCTCCCGCTCTTTGAAAACAGTCGCTCCGCTCACTGCTCCCGCTCTTTGTAAACAGTCGCTCCGCTCACTGCTCCCGCTCTTTGTAAACAGTCGCTCCGCTCTCTGCTCCCGCTCTTTGTAAACAGTCGCTCCACTCTCTGCTCCCGCTCTATGTAAACAGTCGCTCCGCTCACTGCTCCCGCTCTTTATAAACAGTCGCTCCGCTCTCTGCTCCCGCTCTATGTAAACAGTCGCTCCGCTCTCTGCTCCCGCTCTTTGTAAACAGTCGCTCCGCTCTCTGCTCCCGCTCTATGTAAACAGTCGCTCCGCTCTCTGCTCCCGCTCTATGTAAACAGTCGCTCCGCTCACTGCTCCCGCTCTTTGTAAACAGTCGCTCCGCTCACTGCTCCCGCTCTTTGTAAACAGTCGCTCCGCTCACTGCTCCCGCTCTTTGTAAAAAGTCGCTCCGCTCTCTGCTCCCGCTCTTTGTAAACAGTCGCTCCGCTCTCTGCTCCCGCTCTTTGTAAACAGTCGCTCCGCTCTCTGCTCCCGCTCTTTGTAAACAGTCGCTCCGCTCACTGCTCCCGCTCTTTGTAAACAGTCGCTCCGCTCACTGCTCCCGCTCTTTGTAAACAGTCGCTCCGCTCACTGCTCCCGCTCTATGTAAACAGTCGCTCCGCTCTCTGCTCCCGCTCTTTGTAAACAATCGCTCCGCTCACTGCTCCCGCTCTTTGTAAACAGTCGCTCCGCTCACTGCTCCCGCTCTTTGTAAACAGTCGCTCCGCTCACTGCTCCCGCTCATTGTAAACAGTCGCTCCGCTCTCTGCTCCCGCTCTATGTAAACAGTCGCTCCGCTCACTGCTCCCACTCTTTGTAAACAGTCGCTCCGCTCTCTGCTCCCGCTCTTTGTAAACAGTCGCTCCGCTCTCTGTTACCGCTCTTTGTAAACAGTCGCTCCGCTCTCTGCTCCCGCTCTTTGTAAACAGTCGCTCCGCTCTCTGCTCCCGCACTTTGTAAACAGTCGCTCCGCTCACTGCTCCCGCTCTTTGTAAACTGTCGCTCCGCTCACTGCTCCCGCTCTTTGTAAACAGTCGCTCCGCTCACTGCTCCCGCACTTTGTAAACAGTCGCTCCGCTCTCTGCTCCCGCTCTTTGTAAACAGTCGCTCCGCTCTCTGCTCCCACTCTTTGTAACCAGTCGCTCCGCTCTCTGCTCCCGCTCTTTGTAAACAGTCGCTCCGCTCACTGCTCCCGCTCTTTGTAAACAGTCGCTCCGCTCACTGCTCCCGCTCTTTGTAAACAGTCGCTCCGCTCACTGCTCCCGCTCTTTGTAAACAGTCGCTCCGCTCACTGCTCCCGCTCTTTGTAAACAGTCGCTCCGCTCACTGCTCCCGCTCTATGTAAACAGTCGCTCCGCTCACTGCTCCCGCTCTATGTAAACAGTCGCTCCGCTCACTGCTCCCGCTCTGTGTAAACAGTCGCTCCTCTCACTGCTCCCGCTCTATGTAAACAGTCGCTCCGCTCACTGCTCCCGCTCTATGTAAACAGTCGCTCCGCTCACTGCTCCCGCTCTGTGTAAACAGTCGCTCCGCTCTCTGCTCCCGCTCTTTGTAAACAGTCGCTCCGCTCACTGCTCCCGCTCTATGTAAACAGTCGCTCCGCTCACTGCTCCCGCTCTTTGTAAACAGTCGCTCCGCTCACTGCTCCCGCTCTTTGTAAACAGTCGCTCCGCTCACTGCCCCCGCTCTTTGTAAACAGTCGCTCCGCTCACTGCTCCCGCTCTTTCTAAACAGTCGCTCCGCTCACTGCTCCCGCTCTTTGTAAACAGTCGCTCCGCTCACTGCTCCCGCTCTGTGTAAACAGTCGCTCCGCTCTCTGCTCCCGCTCTTTGTAAACAGTCGCTCCGCTCACTGCTCCCGCTCTATGTAAACAGTCGCTCCGCTCACTGCTCCCGCTCTTTGTAAACAGTCGCTCCGCTCACTGCTCCCGCTCTTTGTAAACAGTCGCTCCGCTCACTGCCCCCGCTCTTTGTAAACAGTCGCTCCGCTCACTGCACCCGCTCTTTCTAAACAGTCGCTCCGCTCACTGCTCCCGCTCTTTGTAAACAGTCGCTCCGCTCACTGCTCCCGCTCTTTGTAAACAGTCGCTCCGCTCACTGCTCCCGCTCTTTGTAAACAGTCGCTCCGCTCACTGCTCCCGCTCTTTGTAAACAGTCGCTCCGCTCACTGCCCCCGCTCTTTGTAAACAGTCGCTCCGCTCACTGCTCCCGCTCTTTCTAAACAGTCGCTCCGCTCACTGCTCCCGCTCTTTGTAAACAGTCGCTCCGCTCACTGCTCCCGCTCTTTGTAAACAGTCGCTCCGCTCTCTGCTCCCGCTCTTTGTAAACAGCCGCTCCGCTCACTGCTCCCACTCTTTGTAAACAGTCGCTCCGCTCACTGCTCCCGCTCTATGTAAACAGTCGCTCCGCTCACTGCTCCCGCTCTTTGTAAACAGTCGCTCCGCTCTCTGCTCCCGCTCTATGTAAACAGTCGCTCCGCTCACTGCTCCCGCTCTTTGTAAACAGTCGCTCCGCTCACTGCTCCCGCTCTATGTAAACAGTCGCTCCGCTCACTGCTCCCTCTCTTTGTAAACAGTCGCTCCGCTCACTGCTCCCACTCTATGTGAACAGTCGCTCCGCTCACTGCTCCCGCTCTCTGTAAACAGTCGCTCCGCTCACTGCTCCCGCTCTATGTAAACAGTCGCTCCGCTCTCTGCTCCCGCTCTTTGTAAACAGTCGCACCGCTCACTGCTCCCGCTCTATGTAAACAGTCGCTCCGCTCACTGCTCCCGCTCTTTGTAAACAGTCGCTCCGCTCACTGCTCCCGCTCTTTTTAAACAGTCGCTCCGCTCACTGCTCCCGCTCTTTGTAAACAGTCGCTCCGCTCACTGCTCCCGCTCTATGTAAACAGTCGCTCCGCTCACTGCTCCCGCTCTTTGTAAACAGTCGCTCCGCTCTCTGCTCCCGCTCTTTGTAAACAGTCGCTCCGCTCTCTGCTCCCACTCTTTGTAAACAGTCGCTCCGCTCACTGCTCCCGCTCTTTGTAAACAGTCGCTCCTCTCTCTGCTCCCGCTCTTTGGAAACAGTCGCTCCGCTCACTGCTCCCGCTCCTTGGAAACAGCCGCTCCGCTCACTGCTCCCGCTCTTTGTAAGCAGTCGCTCCGCTCCACTCCCGCTCTTTGTAAACAGTCGCTCCGCTCTCTGCTCCCGCTCTTTGTAAACAGTCGCTCCGCTCACTGCTCCCGCTCTTTGGAAACAGTCGCTCCGCTCCACTCCCGCTCTTTGTAAACAGTCGCTCCGCTCACTGCTCCCGCTCTTTGGAAACAGTCGCTCCGCTCACTGCTCCCACTCTTTGGAAACAGTCGCTCCGCTCTCTGCTCCCGCTCTGCTCCCGCTCTTTGTAAACAGTCGCTCCGCTCACTGCACCCGCTCTTTGTAAACAGTCGCTCCGCTCACTGCTCCCGCTCTTTGTAAACAGTCGCTCCGCTCACTGCACCCGCTCTTTGTAAACAGTCGCTCCGCTCACTGCTCCCACTCTTTGTAAACAGTCGCTCCGCTCACTGCTCCCGCTCTTTGTAAACAGTCGCTCCGCTCACTGCACCCGCTCTTTGCAAACAGTCGCTCCGCTCACTGCTCCCGCTCTTTGGAAACATTCGCTCCGCTCACTGCACCCGCTCTTTGCAAACAGTCGCTCCGCTCACTGCTCCCGCTCTTTGGAAACATTCGCTCCGCTCACTGCACCCGCTCTTTGTAAACAGTCGCTCCGCTCACTGCTCCCGCTCTTTGGAAACAGTCGCTCCGCTCACTGCTCCCACTCTATGTGAACAGTCGCTCCGCTCACTGCTCCCGCTCTTTGTAAACAGTCGCTCCGCTCACTGCTCCCGCTCTTTGTAAACAGTCGCTCCGCTCACTGCTCCCGCTCTTTGTAATCAGTCGCTCCGCTCTCTGCTCCCGCTCTTTGTAAACAGTCGCTCCGCTCACTGCTCCCGCTCTTTGTAAACAGTCGCTCCGCTCACTGCTCCCGCTCTCTGTAAACAGTCGCTCCGCTCACTGCTCCCGCTCTATGTAAACAGTCGCTCCGCTCTCTGCTCCCGCTCTTTGTAAACAGTCGCACCGCTCACTGCTCCCGCTCTATGTAAACAGTCGCTCCGCTCACTGCTCCCGCTCTTTGTAAACAGTCGCTCCGCTCACTGCTCCCGCTCTCGGTAAACAGTCGCTCCGCTCACTGCTCCCGCTCTTTGTAAACAGTCGCTCCGCTCACTGCTCCCGCTCTATGTAAACAGTCGCTCCGCTCACTGCTCCCGCTCTATGTAAACAGTCGCTCCGCTCACTGCTCCCGCTCTTTGTAAACAGTCGCTCCGCTCACTGCTCCCGCTCTTTGTAAACAGTCGCTCCGCTCACTGCTCCCGCTCTTTCTAAACAGTCGCTCCGCTCACTGCTCCCACTCTTTGTAAACAGTCGCTCCGCTCACTGCTCCCGCTCTATGTAAACAGTCGCTCCGCTCACTGCTCCCGCTCTTTGTAAACAGTCGCTCCGCTCACTGCTCCCGCTCTTTGTAAACAGTCACTGCGCTCACTGCTCCCGCTCTATGTAAACAGTCGCTCCGCTCACTGCTCCCGCTCTTTGTAAACAGTCGCTCCGCTCACTGCTCCCACTCTTTGTAAACAGTCGCTCCGCTCTCTGCTCCCGCTCTTTGTAAACAGTCGCTCCGCTCACTGCTCCCACTCTTTGTAAACAGTCGCTCCGCTCTCTGCCCCCGCTCTTTGTAAACAGTCGCTCCGCTCACTGCTCCCGCTCTATGTAAACAGTCGCTCCGCTCACTGCTCCCGCTCTATGTAAACAGTCGCTCCGCTCACTGCTCTCGCTCTTTGTAAACAGTCGCTCCGCTCACTGCTCCCGCTCTTTGTAAACAGTCGCTCCGCTCTCTGCTCCCGCTCTTTGTAAACAGTCGCTCCGCTCACTGCTCCCGCTCTTTGTAAAGAGTCGCTCCGCTCACTGCTCCCACTCTTTGTAAACAGTCGCTCCGCTCTCTGCCCCCGCTCTTTGTAAACAGTCGCTCCGCTCACTGCTCCCGCTCTATGTAAACAGTCGCTCCGCTCACTGCTCCCGCTCTTTGTAAACAGTCGCTCCGCTCACTGCTCTCGCTCTTTGTAAACAGTCGCTCCGCTCACTGCTCCCGCTCTTTGTAAACAGTCGCTCCGCTCTCTGCTCCCACTCTTTGTAAACAGTCGCTCCGCTCACTGCTCCCGCTATTTGTAAACAGTCGCTCCGCTCACTGCTCCCGCTCTATGTAAACAGTCGCTCCTCCCTCTGCTCCCGCTCTTTGGAAACAGTCGCTCCGCTCACTGCTCCCGCTCTTTGTAAACAGTCGCTCCGCTCACTGCTCCCGCTCCTTGGAAACAGTCGCTCCGCTCACTGCTCCCGCTCTTTGGAAACAGTCGCTCCGCTCACTGCTCCCACTCTTTGGAAACAGTCGCTCCGCTCTCTGCTCCCGCTCTTTGGAAACAGTCGCTCCGCTCTCTGCTCCCGCTCTATGTAAACAGTCGCTCCGCTCACTGCTCCCGCTCTTTGTAAACAGTCGCTCCGCTCACTGCTCACGCTCTATGTAAACAGTCGCTCCGCTCACTGCTCCCGCTCTTTGTAAACAGTCGCTCCGCTCTCTGCTCCCGCTCTATGTAAACAGTCGCTCCGCTCACTGCTCCCGCTCTTTGTAAACAGTCGCTCCGCTCACTGCTCCCGCTCTATGTAAACAGTCGCTCCGCTCACTGCTCCCACTCTTTGTAAACAGTCGCTCCGCTCACTGCTCCCGCTCTTTGTAAACAGTCGCTCCGCTCACTGCTCCCGCTCTTTGTAAACAGTCGCTCCGCTCTCTGCTCCCGCTCTTTGTAAACAGTCGCTCCGCTCTCTGCTCCCGCTCTTTGTAAACAGTCGCTCCGCTCACTGCACCCGCTCTTTGTAAACAGTCGCTCCGCTCACTGCTCCCGCTCTTTGTAAACAGTCGCTCCGCTCACTGCTCCCGCTCTTTGTAAACAGTCGCTCCGCTCACTGCACCCGCTCTTTGTAAACAGTCGCTCCGCTCACTGCTCCCGCTCTTTGGAAACAGTCGCTCCGCTCACTGCACCCGCTCTTTGTAAACAGTCGCTCCGCTCACTGCTCCCGCTCTTTGGAAACAGTCGCTCCGCTCTCTGCTCCCGCTCTTTTTAAACAGTCGCTCCGCTCTCTGCTCCCGCTCTTTGGAAACAGTCGCTCCGCTCACTGCTCCCGCTCTTTGGAAACAGTCGCTCCGCTCACTGCTCCCCCTCTAAGTAAACAGTCGCTCCGCTCACTGCTCCCGCTCTATGTAAACAGTCGCTCCGCTCTCTGCTCCCGCTCTTTGTAAACAGTCGCTCCGCTCACTGCTCCCGCTCGATGTAAACAGTCGCTCCGCTCACTGCTCCCGCTCTTTGTAAACAGTCGCTCCGCTCACTGCTCCCGCTCTTTGTAAACAGTCGCTCCGCTCACTGCTCCCGCTCTTTGTAAACAGTCGCTCCGCTCACTGCTCCCGCTCTATGTAAACAGTCGCTCCGCTCACTGCTCCCGCTCTTTGTAAACAGTCGCTCCGCTCACTGCTCCCGCTCTTTGGAAACAGTCGCTCCGCTCACTGCACCCGCTCTTTGTAAACAGTCGCTCCGCTCACTGCTCCCGCTCTTTGGAAACAGTCGCTCCGCTCTCTGCTCCCGCTCTTTTTAAACAGTCGCTCCGCTCTCTGCTCCCGCTCTTTGGAAACAGTCGCTCCGCTCACTGCTCCCGCTCTTTGGAAACAGTCGCTCCGCTCACTGCTCCCCCTCTAAGTAAACAGTCGCTCCGCTCACTGCTCCCGCTCTATGTAAACAGTCGCTCCGCTCTCTGCTCCCGCTCTTTGTAAACAGTCGCTCCGCTCACTGCTCCCGCTCGATGTAAACAGTCGCTCCGCTCACTGCTCCCGCTCTTTGTAAACAGTCGCTCCGCTCACTGCTCCCGCTCTTTGTAAACAGTCGCTCCGCTCACTG
The DNA here is from genome assembly GCF_052327205.1 of Somniosus microcephalus. NCBI lineage: Eukaryota > Metazoa > Chordata > Chondrichthyes > Squaliformes > Somniosidae > Somniosus > Somniosus microcephalus. The sequence continues at coordinate 81,753,096 of NC_140989.1, read as the reverse complement.
CTCCCGCTCTTTGTAAACAGTCGCTCCGCTCACTGCTCCCGCTCTATGTAAACAGTCGCTCCGCTCACTGCTCCCGCTCTTTGTAAACAGTCGCTCCGCTCACTGCTCCCGCTCGATGTAAACAGTCGCTCCGCTCACTGCTCCCGCTCTTTGTAAACAGTCGCTCCGCTCACTGCTCCCGCTCTTTGTAAACAGTCGCTCCTCTCACTGCTCCCGCTCTTTGTAAACAGTCGCTCCGCTCACTGCTCCCGCTCTATGTAAACAGTCGCTCCGCTCACTGCTCCCGCTCTATGTAAACAGTCGCTCCGCTCACTGCTCCCGCTGTTTGTAAACAGTCGCTCCGCTCACTGCTCCCGCTCTATGTAAACAGTCGCTCCGCTCACTGCTCCCGCTCTTTGTAAACAGTCGCTCCGCTCACTGCTCCCGCTCTATGTAAACAGTCGCTCCGCTCACAGCTCCCGCTCTTTGTAAACAGTCGCTCCGCTCACTGCTCCCGCTCTTTGTAAACAGTCACTCCGCTCACTGCTCCCGCTCTATGTAAACAGTCGCTCCGCTCACTGCTCCCGCTCTGTGTAAACAGTCGCTCCGCTCACTGCTCCCACTCTTTGTAAACAGTCGCTCCGCTCAATGCTCCCACTCTATGTAAACAATCGCTCCGCTCACTGCTCCCGCTCTTTGTAAACAGTCGCTCCGCTCTCTGCTCCCGCTCTTTGTAAACAGTCGCTCCGCTCACTGCTCCCGCTCTTTGTAAACAGTCGCTCCGCTCACTGCTCCCGCTCTTTGTAAACAGTCGCTCCGCTCTCTGCTCCCGCTCTTTGTAAACAGTCGCTCCGCTCTCTGCTCCTGCTCTATGTAAACAGTCGCTCCGCTCTCTACTCCCGCTCTATGTAAACAGTCGCTCCGCTCACTGCTCCCGTTCTATGTAAACAGTCGCTCCGCTCACTGCTCCCGCTCTTTGTAAACAGTCGCTCCGCTCACTGCTCCCACTCTTTGTAAACAGTCGCTCCGCTCACTGCTCCCGCTCTATGTAAACAGTCGCTCCGCTCACTGCTCCCGCTCTTTGTAAACAGTCGCTCCGCTCACTGCTCCCGCTCTTTGTAAACAGTCGCTCCACTCACTGCTCCCGCTCTTTGAAAACAGTCGCTCCGCTCACTGCTCCCGCTCTTTGTAAACAGTCGCTCCGCTCACTGCTCCCGCTCTTTGTAAACAGTCGCTCCGCTCTCTGCTCCCGCTCTTTGTAAACAGTCGCTCCACTCTCTGCTCCCGCTCTATGTAAACAGTCGCTCCGCTCACTGCTCCCGCTCTTTATAAACAGTCGCTCCGCTCTCTGCTCCCGCTCTATGTAAACAGTCGCTCCGCTCTCTGCTCCCGCTCTTTGTAAACAGTCGCTCCGCTCTCTGCTCCCGCTCTATGTAAACAGTCGCTCCGCTCTCTGCTCCCGCTCTATGTAAACAGTCGCTCCGCTCACTGCTCCCGCTCTTTGTAAACAGTCGCTCCGCTCACTGCTCCCGCTCTTTGTAAACAGTCGCTCCGCTCACTGCTCCCGCTCTTTGTAAAAAGTCGCTCCGCTCTCTGCTCCCGCTCTTTGTAAACAGTCGCTCCGCTCTCTGCTCCCGCTCTTTGTAAACAGTCGCTCCGCTCTCTGCTCCCGCTCTTTGTAAACAGTCGCTCCGCTCACTGCTCCCGCTCTTTGTAAACAGTCGCTCCGCTCACTGCTCCCGCTCTTTGTAAACAGTCGCTCCGCTCACTGCTCCCGCTCTATGTAAACAGTCGCTCCGCTCTCTGCTCCCGCTCTTTGTAAACAATCGCTCCGCTCACTGCTCCCGCTCTTTGTAAACAGTCGCTCCGCTCACTGCTCCCGCTCTTTGTAAACAGTCGCTCCGCTCACTGCTCCCGCTCATTGTAAACAGTCGCTCCGCTCTCTGCTCCCGCTCTATGTAAACAGTCGCTCCGCTCACTGCTCCCACTCTTTGTAAACAGTCGCTCCGCTCTCTGCTCCCGCTCTTTGTAAACAGTCGCTCCGCTCTCTGTTACCGCTCTTTGTAAACAGTCGCTCCGCTCTCTGCTCCCGCTCTTTGTAAACAGTCGCTCCGCTCTCTGCTCCCGCACTTTGTAAACAGTCGCTCCGCTCACTGCTCCCGCTCTTTGTAAACTGTCGCTCCGCTCACTGCTCCCGCTCTTTGTAAACAGTCGCTCCGCTCACTGCTCCCGCACTTTGTAAACAGTCGCTCCGCTCTCTGCTCCCGCTCTTTGTAAACAGTCGCTCCGCTCTCTGCTCCCACTCTTTGTAACCAGTCGCTCCGCTCTCTGCTCCCGCTCTTTGTAAACAGTCGCTCCGCTCACTGCTCCCGCTCTTTGTAAACAGTCGCTCCGCTCACTGCTCCCGCTCTTTGTAAACAGTCGCTCCGCTCACTGCTCCCGCTCTTTGTAAACAGTCGCTCCGCTCACTGCTCCCGCTCTTTGTAAACAGTCGCTCCGCTCACTGCTCCCGCTCTATGTAAACAGTCGCTCCGCTCACTGCTCCCGCTCTATGTAAACAGTCGCTCCGCTCACTGCTCCCGCTCTGTGTAAACAGTCGCTCCTCTCACTGCTCCCGCTCTATGTAAACAGTCGCTCCGCTCACTGCTCCCGCTCTATGTAAACAGTCGCTCCGCTCACTGCTCCCGCTCTGTGTAAACAGTCGCTCCGCTCTCTGCTCCCGCTCTTTGTAAACAGTCGCTCCGCTCACTGCTCCCGCTCTATGTAAACAGTCGCTCCGCTCACTGCTCCCGCTCTTTGTAAACAGTCGCTCCGCTCACTGCTCCCGCTCTTTGTAAACAGTCGCTCCGCTCACTGCCCCCGCTCTTTGTAAACAGTCGCTCCGCTCACTGCTCCCGCTCTTTCTAAACAGTCGCTCCGCTCACTGCTCCCGCTCTTTGTAAACAGTCGCTCCGCTCACTGCTCCCGCTCTGTGTAAACAGTCGCTCCGCTCTCTGCTCCCGCTCTTTGTAAACAGTCGCTCCGCTCACTGCTCCCGCTCTATGTAAACAGTCGCTCCGCTCACTGCTCCCGCTCTTTGTAAACAGTCGCTCCGCTCACTGCTCCCGCTCTTTGTAAACAGTCGCTCCGCTCACTGCCCCCGCTCTTTGTAAACAGTCGCTCCGCTCACTGCTCCCGCTCTTTCTAAACAGTCGCTCCGCTCACTGCTCCCGCTCTTTGTAAACAGTCGCTCCGCTCACTGCTCCCGCTCTTTGTAAACAGTCGCTCCGCTCACTGCTCCCGCTCTTTGTAAACAGTCGCTCCGCTCACTGCTCCCGCTCTTTGTAAACAGTCGCTCCGCTCACTGCCCCCGCTCTTTGTAAACAGTCGCTCCGCTCACTGCTCCCGCTCTTTCTAAACAGTCGCTCCGCTCACTGCTCCCGCTCTTTGTAAACAGTCGCTCCGCTCACTGCTCCCGCTCATTGTAAACAGTCGCTCCGCTCACTGCTCCCGCTCTATGTAAACAGTCACTCCGCTCACTGCTCCTGCTCTTTGTAAACAGTCGCTCCGCTCTCTGCTCCCACTCTTTGTAAACAGTCGCTCCGCTCACTGCTCCCACTCTCTGTAAACAGTCGCTCCGCTCACTGCTCCCGCTCTTTGTAAACAGTCGCTCCGCTCACTGCTCCCGCTCTATGTAAACAGTCGCTCCGCTCTCTGCTCCCGCTCTATGTAAACAGTCGCTCCGCTCTCTGCTCCCGCTCTATGTAAACAGTCGCTCCGCTCGCTGCTCCCGCTCTTTGTAAACAGTCGCTCCGCTCTCTGCTCCCGCTCTTTGTAAACAGTCGCTCCGCTCACTGCTCCCGCTCTTAGTAAACAGTCGCTCCGCTCACTGCTCCCGCTCTTTGTAAACAGTCGCTCCGCTCACTGCTCCCGCTCTTTGTAAACAGTCGCTCCGCTCACTGCTCCCGCTCTTAGTAAACAGTCGCTCCGCTCACTGCTCCCACTCTTTGTAAACAGTCGCTCCGCTCTCTGCTCCCGCTCTTTGTAAACAGTCGCTCCGCTCACTGCTCCCGCTCTATGTAAACAGTCGCTCCGCTCACTGCTCCCGCTCTTTGTAAACAGTCGCTCCGCTCACTGCTCCCGCTCTTTGTAAACAGTCGCTCCGCTCACTGCTCCCGCTCTTTGTAAACAGTCGCTCCGCTCACTGCTCCCACTCTTTGTAAACAGTCGCTCCGCTCTCTGCTCCCGCTCTTTGTAAACAGTCGCTCCGCTCACTGCTCCCGCTCTTTGTAAACAGTCGCTCCGCTCACTGCTCCCGCTCTATGTAAACAGTCGCTCCGCTCTCTGCTCCCGCTCTTTGTAAACAGTCGCTCCGCTCACTGCTCCCGCTCTTTGTAAACAGTCGCTCCGCTCACTGCTCCCGCTCTTTGTAAACAGTCGCTCCGCTCACTGCTCCCGCTCTTTGTAAACAGTCGCTCCGCTCACTGCTCCCGCTCTTTGTAAACAGTCGCTCCGCTCTCTGCTCCCGCTCTTTGTAAACAGTCGCTCCACTCTCTGCTCCCGCTCTATGTAAACAGTCGCTCCGCTCACTGCTCCCGCTCTTTGTAAACAGTCGCTCCGCTCACTGCTCCCGCTCTTTGTAAACAGTCGCTCCGCTCACTGCTCCCGCACTTTGTAAACAGTCGCTCCGCTCTCTGCTCCCGGTCTTTGTAAACAGTCGCTCCGCTCTCTGCTCCCACTCTTTGTAACCAGTCGCTCCGCTCTCTGCTCCCGCTCTTTGTAAACAGTCGCTCCGCTCACTGCTCCCGCTCTTTGTAAACAGTCGCTCCGCTCACTGCTCCTGCTCTTTGTAAACAGTCGCTCCGCTCACTGCTCCCGCTCTTTGTAAACAGTCGCTCCGCTCACTGCTCCCGCTCTTTGTAAACAGTCGCTCCGCTCTCAGCTCCCACTCTTTGTAACCAGTCGCTCCGCTCTCTGCTCCCGCTCTATGTAAACAGTCGCTCCGCTCACTGCTCCCGCTCTTTGTAAACAGTCGCTCCGCTCACTGCTCCCGCTCTTTGTAAACAGTCGCTCCGCTCACTGCTCCCACTCTTTGTAAACAGTCGCTCCGCTCACTGCTCCCGCTCTATGTAAACAGTCGCTCCGCTCACTGCTCCCGCTCTATGTAAACAGTCGCTCCGCTCACTGCTCCCGCTCTGTGTAAACAGTCGCTCCGCTCTCTGCTCCCGCTCTTTGTAAACAGTCGCTCCGCTCACTGCTCCCGCTCTATGTAAACAGTCGCTCCGCTCACTGCTCCCGCTCTTTGTAAACAGTCGCTCCGCTCACTGCTCCCGCTCTTTGTAAACAGTCGCTCCGCTCACTGCCCCCGCTCTTTGTAAACATTCGCTCCGCTCACTGCTCCCGCTCTTTCTAAACAGTCGCTCTGCTCACTGCTCCCGCTCTTTGTAAACAGTCGCTCCGCTCACTGCTCCCGCTCTTTGTAAACAGTCGCTCCGCTCACTGCTCCCGCTCTTTGTAAACAGTCGCTCCGCTCACTGCTCCCGCTCTTTGTAAACAGTCGCTCCGCTCTCTGCTCCCACTCTTTGTAACCAGTCGCTCCGCTCTCTGCTCCCGCTCTATGTAAACAGTCGCTCCGCTCACTGCTCCCGCTCTTTGTAAACAGTCGCTCCGCTCACTGCTCCCGCTCTTTGTAAACAGTCGCTCCGCTCACTGCTCCCGCTCTATGTAAACAGTCGCTCCGCTCACTGCTCCCGCTCTATGTAAACAGTCGCTCCGCTCACTGCTCCCGCTCTGTGTAAACAGTCGCTCCGCTCTCTGCTCCCGCTCTTTGTAAACAGTCGCTCCGCTCACTGCTCCCGCTCTATGTAAACAGTCGCTCCGCTCACTGCTCCCGCTCTTTGTAAACAGTCGCTCCGCTCACTGCTCCCGCTCTTTGTAAACAGTCGCTCCGCTCACTGCCCCCGCTCTTTGTAAACAGTCGCTCCGCTCACTGCTCCCGCTCTTTCTAAACAGTCGCTCCGCTCACTGCTCCCGCTCTTTGTAAACAGTCGCTCCGCTCACTGCTCCCGCTCTTTGTAAACAGTCGCTCCGCTCACTGCTCCCGCTCTTTGTAAACAGTCGCTCCGCTCACTGCTCCCGCTCTTTGTAAACAGTCGCTCCGCTCTCTGCTCCCACTCTATGTAAACAGTCGCTCCGCTCACTGCTCCCACTCTTTGTAAACAGTCGCTCCGCTCACTGCTCCCGCTCTTTGTAAACAGTCGCTCCGCTCTCTGCTCCCGCTCTTTGTAAACAGTCGCTCCGCTCACTGCTCCCGCCCTTTGCAAACAGTCGCTCCGCTCACTGCTCCCGCCCTTTGTAAACAGCCGCTCCGCTCACTGCTCCCGCTCTTTGTAAACAGTCGCTCCGCTCACTGCTCCCGCTCTTTGTAAACAGTCGCTCCGCTCACTGCTCCCGCTCTTTGTAAACAGTCGCTCCGCTCACTGCTCCCGCTCTTTGTAAACAGTCGCTCCGCTCACTGCTCCCGCTCTATGTAAACAGTCGCTCCGCTCACTGCTCCCGCTCTTTGTAAACAGTCGCTCCGCTCTCTGCTCCCACTCTTTGTAAACAGTCGCTCCGCTCACTGCTCCCACTCTCTGTAAACAGTCGCTCCGCTCACTGCTCCCGCTCTTTGTAAACAGTCGCTCCGCTCACTGCTCCCGCTCTATGTAAACAGTCGCTCCGCTCTCTGCTCCCGCTCTATGTAAACAGTCGCTCCGCTCTCTGCTCCCGCTCTATGTAAACAGTCGCTCCGCTCTCTGCTCCCGCTCTTTGTAAACAGTCGCTCCGCTCTCTGCTCCCGCTCTTTGTAAACAGTCGCTCCGCTCACTGCTCCCGCTCTTAGTAAACAGTCGCTCCGCTCACTGCTCCCGCTCTTTGTAAACAGTCGCTCCGCTCACTGCTCCCGCTCTTTGTAAACAGTCGCTCCGCTCACTGCTCCCGCTCTTAGTAAACAGTCGCTCCGCTCACTGCTCCCGCTCTATGTAAACAGTCGCTCCACTCACTGCTCCCGCTCTTTGTAAACAGTCGCTCCGCTCACTGCTCCCGCTCTTTGTAAACAGTCGCTCCGCTCACTGCTCCCGCTCTTTGTAAACAGTCGCTCCGCTCACTGCTCCCACTCTTTGTAAACAGTCGCTCCGCTCTCTGCTCCCGCTCTTTGTAAACAGTCGCTCCGCTCACTGCTCCCGCTCTTTGTAAACAGTCGCTCCGCTCACTGCTCCCGCTCTATGTAAACAGTCGCTCCGCTCTCTGCTCCCGCTCTTTGTAAACAGTCGCTCCGCTCACTGCTCCCGCTCTTTGTAAACAGTCGCTCCGCTCACTGCTCCCGCTCTTTGTAAACAGTCGCTCCGCTCACTGCTCCCGCTCTTTGTAAACAGTCGCTCCGCTCACTGCTCCCGCTCTTTGTAAACAGTCGCTCCGCTCTCTGCTCCCGCTCTTTGTAAACAGTCGCTCCACTCTCTGCTCCCGCTCTATGTAAACAGTCGCTCCGCTCACTGCTCCCGCTCTTTGTAAACAGTCGCTCCGCTCTCTGCTCCCGCTCTATGTAAACAGTCGCTCCGCTCTCTGCTCCCGCTCTTTGTAAACAGTCGCTCCGCTCACTGCTCCCGCTCTTTGTAAACAGTCGCTCCGCTCACTGCTCCCGCACTTTGTAAACAGTCGCTCCGCTCACTGCTCCCGCACTTTGTAAACAGTCGCTCCGCTCACTGCTCCCGCTCTTTGTAAACAGTCGCTCCGTTCACTGCTCCCGCTCTTTGTAAAAAGTCGCTCCGCTCTCTGCTCCCGCTCTTTGTAAACAGTCGCTCCGCTCTCTGCTCCCGCTCTTTGTAAACAGTCGCTCCGCTCTCTGCTCCCGCTCTTTGTAAACAGTCGCTCCGCTCTCTGCTCCCGCTCTTTGTAAACAGTCGCTCCGCTCACTGCTCCCGCTCTTTGTAAACAGTCGCTCCGCTCACTGCTCCCGCTCTATGTAAACAGTCGCTCCGCTCTCTGCTCCCGCTCTTTGTAAACAGTCGCTCCGCTCACTGCTCCCGCTCTTTGTAAACAGTCGCTCCGCTCACTGCTCCCGCTCATTGTAAACAGTCGCTCCGCTCTCTGCTCCCGCTCTATGTAAACAGTCGCTCCGCTCACTGCTCCCACTCTTTGTAAACAGTCGCTCCGCTCTCTGCTCCCGCTCTTTGTAAACAGTCGCTCCGCTCTCTGTTACCGCTCTTTGTAAACAGTCGCTCCGCTCTCTGCTCCCACTCTTTGTAAACAGTCGCTCCGCTCTCTGCTCCCGCACTTTGTAAACAGTCGCTCCGCTCACTGCTCCCGCTCTTTGTAAACAGTCGCTCCGCTCTCTGCTCCCGCACTTTGTAAACAGTCGCTCCGCTCACTGCTCCCGCTCTTTGTAAACAGTCGCTCCGCTCACTGCTCCCGCTCTATGTAAACAGTCGCTCCGCTCACTGCTCCCGCTCTATGTAAACAGTCGCTCCGCTCACTGCTCCCGCTCTTTGTAAACAGTCGCTCCGCTCACTGCTCCCGCTCTTTGTAAACAGTCGCTCCGCTCACTGCTCCCGCTCTTTGTAAACAGTCGCTCCGCTCACTGCTCCCGCTCTTTGTAAACAGTCGCTCCGCTCACTGCTCCCGCTCTTTGTAAACAGTCGCTCCGCTCTCTGCTCCCACTCTTTGTAACCAGTCGCTCCGCTCTCTGCTCCCGCTCTATGTAAACAGTCGCTCCGCTCACTGCTCCCGCTCTTTGTAAACAGTCGCTCCGCTCACTGCTCCCGCTCTTTGTAAACAGTCGCTCCGCTCACTGCTCCCGCTCTTTGTAAACAGTCGCTCCGCTCACTGCTCCCGCTCTATGTAAACAGTCGCTCCGCTCACTGCTCCCGCTCTATGTAAACAGTCGCTCCGCTCACTGCTCCCGCTCTGTGTAAACAGTCGCTCCGCTCTCTGCTCCCGCTCTTTGTAAACAGTCGCTCCGCTCACTGCTCCCGCTCTATGTAAACAGTCGCTCCGCTCACTGCTCCCGCTCTTTGTAAACAGTCGCTCCGCTCACTGCTCCCGCTCTTTGTAAACAGTCGCTCCGCTCACTGCCCCCGCTCTTTGTAAACAGTCGCTCCGCTCACTGCTCCCGCTCTTTCTAAACAGTCGCTCCGCTCACTGCTCCCGCTCTTTGTAAACAGTCGCTCCGCTCACTGCTCCCGCACTTTGTAAACAGTCGCTCCGCTCACTGCTCCCGCTCTTTGTAAACAGTCGCTCCGCTCACTGCTCCCGCTCTTTGTAAACAGTCGCTCCGCTCTCTGCTCCCACTCTATGTAAACAGTCGCTCCGCTCACTGCTCCCACTCTTTGTAAACAGTCGCTCCGCTCACTGCTCCCGCTCTTTGTAAACAGTCGCTCCGCTCTCTGCTCCCGCTCTTTGTAAACAGTCGCTCCGCTCACTGCTCCCGCCCTTTGCAAACAGTCGCTCCGCTCACTGCTCCCGCCCTTTGTAAACAGCCGCTCCGCTCACTGCTCCCGCTCTTTGTAAACAGTCGCTCCGCTCACTGCTCCCGCTCTTTGTAAGCAGTCGCTCCGCTCACTGCTCCCGCTCTTTGTAAACAGTCGCTCCGCTCACTGCTCCCGCTCTTTGTAAACAGTCGCTCCGCTCACTGCTCCCGCTCTGTGTAAACAGTCGCTCCGCTCTCTGCTCCCGCTCTTTGTAAACAGTCGCTCCGCTCTCTGCTCCCGCTCTATGTAAACAGTCGCTCCGCTCACTGCTCCCGCTCTTTGTAAACAGTCGCTCCGCTCACTGCTCCCGCTCTTTGTAAACAGTCGCTCCGCTCACTGCTCCCGCTCTATGTAAACAGTCGCTCCGCTCACTGCTCCCGCTCTATGTAAACAGTCGCTCCGCTCACTGCTCCCGCTCTGTGTAAACAGTCGCTCCGCTCTCTGCTCCCGCTCTTTGTAAACAGTCGCTCCGCTCACTGCTCCCGCTCTATGTAAACAGTCGCTCCGCTCACTGCTCCCGCTCTTTGTAAACAGTCGCTCCGCTCACTGCTCCCGCTCTTTGTAAACAGTCGCTCCGCTCACTGCCCCCGCTCTTTGTAAACAGTCGCTCCGCTCACTGCTCCCGCTCTTTCTAAACAGTCGCTCCGCTCACTGCTCCCGCTCTTTGTAAACAGTCGCTCCGCTCACTGCTCCCGCTCTTTGTAAACAGTCGCTCCGCTCACTGCTCCCGCTCTTTGTAAACAGTCGCTCCGCTCACTGCTCCCGCTCTTTGTAAACAGTCGCTCCGCTCTCTGCTCCCACTCTATGTAAACAGTCGCTCCGCTCACTGCTCCCACTCTTTGTAAACAGTCGCTCCGCTCACTGCTCCCGCTCTTTGTAAACAGTCGCTCCGCTCTCTGCTCCCGCTCTTTGTAAACAGTCGCTCCGCTCACTGCTCCCGCCCTTTGCAAACAGTCGCTCCGCTCACTGCTCCCGCCCTTTGTAAACAGCCGCTCCGCTCACTGCTCCCGCTCTTTGTAAACAGTCGCTCCGCTCACTGCTCCCGCTCTTTGTAAACAGTCGCTCCGCTCACTGCTCCCGCTCTTTGTAAACAGTCGCTCCGCTCACTGCTCCCGCTCTTTGTAAACAGTCGCTCCGCTCACTGCTCCCGCTCTATGTAAACAGTCGCTCCGCTCACTGCTCCCGCTCTTTGTAAACAGTCGCTCCGCTCTCTGCTCCCACTCTTTGTAAACAGTCGCTCCGCTCACTGCTCCCACTCTCTGTAAACAGTCGCTCCGCTCACTGCTCCCGCTCTTTGTAAACAGTCGCTCCGCTCACTGCTCCCGCTCTATGTAAACAGTCGCTCCGCTCTCTGCTCCCGCTCTATGTAAACAGTCGCTCCGCTCTCTGCTCCCGCTCTATGTAAACAGTCGCTCCGCTCTCTGCTCCCGCTCTTTGTAAACAGTCGCTCCGCTCTCTGCTCCCGCTCTTTGTAAACAGTCGCTCCGCTCACTGCTCCCGCTCTTAGTAAACAGTCGCTCCGCTCACTGCTCCCGCTCTTTGTAAACAGTCGCTCCGCTCACTGCTCCCGCTCTTTGTAAACAGTCGCTCCGCTCACTGCTCCCGCTCTTAGTAAACAGTCGCTCCGCTCACTGCTCCCGCTCTATGTAAACAGTCGCTCCACTCACTGCTCCCGCTCTTTGTAAACAGTCGCTCCGCTCACTGCTCCCGCTCTTTGTAAACAGTCGCTCCGCTCACTGCTCCCGCTCTTTGTAAACAGTCGCTCCGCTCACTGCTCCCGCTCTTTGTAAACAGTCGCTCCGCTCACTGCTCCCGCTCTTTGTAAACAGTCGCTCCGCTCTCTGCTCCCGCTCTTTGTAAACAGTCGCTCCACTCTCTGCTCCCGCTCTATGTAAACAGTCGCTCCGCTCACTGCTCCCGCTCTTTGTAAACAGTCGCTCCGCTCTCTGCTCCCGCTCTATGTAAACAGTCGCTCCGCTCTCTGCTCCCGCTCTTTGTAAACAGTCGCTCCGCTCACTGCTCCCGCTCTTTGTAAACAGTCGCTCCGCTCACTGCTCCCGCACTTTGTAAACAGTCGCTCCGCTCACTGCTCCCGCACTTTGTAAACAGTCGCTCCGCTCACTGCTCCCGCTCTTTGTAAACAGTCGCTCCGTTCACTGCTCCCGCTCTTTGTAAAAAGTCGCTCCGCTCTCTGCTCCCGCTCTTTGTAAACAGTCGCTCCGCTCTCTGCTCCCGCTCTTTGTAAACAGTCGCTCCGCTCTCTGCTCCCGCTCTTTGTAAACAGTCGCTCCGCTCTCTGCTCCCGCTCTTTGTAAACAGTCGCTCCGCTCACTGCTCCCGCTCTTTGTAAACAGTCGCTCCGCTCACTGCTCCCGCTCTATGTAAACAGTCGCTCCGCTCTCTGCTCCCGCTCTTTGTAAACAGTCGCTCCGCTCACTGCTCCCGCTCTTTGTAAACAGTCGCTCCGCTCACTGCTCCCGCTCATTGTAAACAGTCGCTCCGCTCTCTGCTCCCGCTCTATGTAAACAGTCGCTCCGCTCACTGCTCCCACTCTTTGTAAACAGTCGCTCCGCTCTCTGCTCCCGCTCTTTGTAAACAGTCGCTCCGCTCTCTGTTACCGCTCTTTGTAAACAGTCGCTCCGCTCTCTGCTCCCACTCTTTGTAAACAGTCGCTCCGCTCTCTGCTCCCGCACTTTGTAAACAGTCGCTCCGCTCACTGCTCCCGCTCTTTGTAAACAGTCGCTCCGCTCTCTGCTCCCGCACTTTGTAAACAGTCGCTCCGCTCACTGCTCCCGCTCTTTGTAAACAGTCGCTCCGCTCACTGCTCCCGCTCTATGTAAACAGTCGCTCCGCTCACTGCTCCCGCTCTATGTAAACAGTCGCTCCGCTCACTGCTCCCGCTCTTTGTAAACAGTCGCTCCGCTCACTGCTCCCGCTCTTTGTAAACAGTCGCTCCGCTCACTGCTCCCGCTCTTTGTAAACAGTCGCTCCGCTCACTGCTCCCGCTCTTTGTAAACAGTCGCTCCGCTCACTGCTCCCGCTCTTTGTAAACAGTCGCTCCGCTCTCTGCTCCCACTCTTTGTAACCAGTCGCTCCGCTCTCTGCTCCCGCTCTATGTAAACAGTCGCTCCGCTCACTGCTCCCGCTCTTTGTAAACAGTCGCTCCGCTCACTGCTCCCGCTCTTTGTAAACAGTCGCTCCGCTCACTGCTCCCGCTCTTTGTAAACAGTCGCTCCGCTCACTGCTCCCGCTCTATGTAAACAGTCGCTCCGCTCACTGCTCCCGCTCTATGTAAACAGTCGCTCCGCTCACTGCTCCCGCTCTGTGTAAACAGTCGCTCCGCTCTCTGCTCCCGCTCTTTGTAAACAGTCGCTCCGCTCACTGCTCCCGCTCTATGTAAACAGTCGCTCCGCTCACTGCTCCCGCTCTTTGTAAACAGTCGCTCCGCTCACTGCTCCCGCTCTTTGTAAACAGTCGCTCCGCTCACTGCCCCCGCTCTTTGTAAACAGTCGCTCCGCTCACTGCTCCCGCTCTTTCTAAACAGTCGCTCCGCTCACTGCTCCCGCTCTTTGTAAACAGTCGCTCCGCTCACTGCTCCCGCACTTTGTAAACAGTCGCTCCGCTCACTGCTCCCGCTCTTTGTAAACAGTCGCTCCGCTCACTGCTCCCGCTCTTTGTAAACAGTCGCTCCGCTCTCTGCTCCCACTCTATGTAAACAGTCGCTCCGCTCACTGCTCCCACTCTTTGTAAACAGTCGCTCCGCTCACTGCTCCCGCTCTTTGTAAACAGTCGCTCCGCTCTCTGCTCCCGCTCTTTGTAAACAGTCGCTCCGCTCACTGCTCCCGCCCTTTGCAAACAGTCGCTCCGCTCACTGCTCCCGCCCTTTGTAAACAGCCGCTCCGCTCACTGCTCCCGCTCTTTGTAAACAGTCGCTCCGCTCACTGCTCCCGCTCTTTGTAAGCAGTCGCTCCGCTCACTGCTCCCGCTCTTTGTAAACAGTCGCTCCGCTCACTGCTCCCGCTCTTTGTAAACAGTCGCTCCGCTCACTGCTCCCGCTCTATGTAAACAGTCGCTCCGCTCACTGCTCCCGCTCTTTGTAAACAGTCGCTCCGCTCTCTGCTCCCACTCTTTGTAAACAGTCGCTCCGCTCACTGCTCCCACTCTCTGTAAACAGTCGCTCCGCTCACTGCTCCCGCTCTTTGTAAACAGTCGCTCCGCTCACTGCTCCCGCTCTATGTAAACAGTCGCTCCGCTCTCTGCTCCCGCTCTATGTAAACAGTCGCTCCGCTCTCTGCTCCCGCTCTACGGAAAAACAGTCGCTCCGCTCTCTGCTCCCGCTCTTTGTAAACAGTCGCTCCGCTCTCTGCTCCCGCTCTTTGTAAACAGTCGCTCCGCTCACTGCTCCCGCTCTTAGTAAACAGTCGCTCCGCTCACTGCTCCCGCTCTTTGTAAACAGTCGCTCCGCTCACTGCTCCCGCTCTTTGTAAACAGTCGCTCCGCTCACTGCTCCCGCTCTTAGTAAACAGTCGCTCCGCTCACTGCTCCCACTCTTTGTAAACAGTCGCTCCGCTCTCTGCTCCCGCTCTTTGTAAACAGTCGCTCCGCTCACTGCTCCCGCTCTATGTAAACAGTCGCTCCACTCACTGCTCCCGCTCTTTGTAAACAGTCGCTCCGCTCACTGCTCCCGCTCTTTGTAAACAGTCGCTCCGCTCACTGCTCCCGCTCTTTGTAAACAGTCGCTCCGCTCACTGCTCCCACTCTTTGTAAACAGTCGCTCCGCTCTCTGCTCCCGCTCTTTGTAAACAGTCGCTCCGCTCACTGCTCCCGCTCTTTGTAAACAGTCGCTCCGCTCACTGCTCCCGCTCTATGTAAACAGTCGCTCCGCTCTCTGCTCCCGCTCTTTGTAAACAGTCGCTCCGCTCACTGCTCCCGCTCTTTGTAAACAGTCGCTCCGCTCACTGCTCCCGCTCTTTGTAAACAGTCGCTCCGCTCACTGCTCCCGCTCTTTGTAAACAGTCGCTCCGCTCACTGCTCCCGCTCTTTGTAAACAGTCGCTCCGCTCTCTGCTCCCGCTCTTTGTAAACAGTCGCTCCACTCTCTGCTCCCGCTCTATGTAAACAGTCGCTCCGCTCACTGCTCCCGCTCTTTGTAAACAGTCGCTCCGCTCTCTGCTCCCGCTCTATGTAAACAGTCGCTCCGCTCTCTGCTCCCGCTCTTTGTAAACAGTCGCTCCGCTCACTGCTCCCGCTCTTTGTAAACAGTCGCTCCGCTCACTGCTCCCGCACTTTGTAAACAGTCGCTCCGCTCACTGCTCCCGCACTTTGTAAACAGTCGCTCCGCTCACTGCTCCCGCTCTTTGTAAACAGTCGCTCCGTTCACTGCTCCCGCTCTTTGTAAAAAGTCGCTCCGCTCTCTGCTCCCGCTCTTTGTAAACAGTCGCTCCGCTCTCTGCTCCCGCTCTTTGTAAACAGTCGCTCCGCTCTCTGCTCCCGCTCTTTGTAAACAGTCGCTCCGCTCTCTGCTCCCGCTCTTTGTAAACAGTCGCTCCGCTCACTGCTCCCGCTCTTTGTAAACAGTCGCTCCGCTCACTGCTCCCGCTCTATGTAAACAGTCGCTCCGCTCTCTGCTCCCGCTCTTTGTAAACAGTCGCTCCGCTCACTGCTCCCGCTCTTTGTAAACAGTCGCTCCGCTCACTGCTCCCGCTCATTGTAAACAGTCGCTCCGCTCTCTGCTCCCGCTCTATGTAAACAGTCGCTCCGCTCACTGCTCCCACTCTTTGTAAACAGTCGCTCCGCTCTCTGCTCCCGCTCTTTGTAAACAGTCGCTCCGCTCTCTGTTACCGCTCTTTGTAAACAGTCGCTCCGCTCTCTGCTCCCACTCTTTGTAAACAGTCGCTCCGCTCTCTGCTCCCGCACTTTGTAAACAGTCGCTCCGCTCACTGCTCCCGCTCTTTGTAAACAGTCGCTCCGCTCTCTGCTCCCGCACTTTGTAAACAGTCGCTCCGCTCACTGCTCCCGCTCTTTGTAAACAGTCGCTCCGCTCACTGCTCCCGCTCTATGTAAACAGTCGCTCCGCTCACTGCTCCCGCTCTATGTAAACAGTCGCTCCGCTCACTGCTCCCGCTCTTTGTAAACAGTCGCTCCGCTCACTGCTCCCGCTCTTTGTAAACAGTCGCTCCGCTCTCTGCTCCCACTCTTTGTAAACAGTCGCTCCGGTCTCTGCTCCCACTCTTTGTAAACAGTCGCTCCGCTCACTGCTCCCGCTCTTTGTAAACAGTCGCTCCGCTCACTGCTCCCGCTCTTTGTAAACAGTCGCTCCGCTTACTGCTCCCGCTCTTTGTAAACAGTCGCTCCGCTCACTGCTCCCGCTCTTTGTAAACAGTCGCTCCGCTCACTGCTCCCGCTCTATGTAAACAGTCACTCCGCTCACTGCTCCCGCTCTATGTAAACAGTCGCTCCGCTCACTGCTCCCGCTCTTTGTAAACAGTCGCTCCGCTCTCTGCTCCCGCTCTATGTAAACAGTCGCTCCGCTCACTGCTCCCGCTCTTTGTAAACAGTCGCTCCGCTCACTGCTCGCGCTCTTTCTAAACAGTCGCTCCGCTCACTGCTCCCGCTCTTTGTAAACAGTCGCTCCGCTCACTGCTCCCGCTCTTTGTAAACAGTCGCTCCGCTCTCTGCTCCCACTCTTTGTAAACAGTCGCTCCGCTCACTGCTCCCACTCTCTGTAAACAGTCGCTCTGCTCTCTGCTCCCGCTCTTTGTAAACAGTCGCTCCGCTCACTGCTCCCGCTCTATGTAAACAGTCGCTCCGCTCTCTGCTCCCGCTCTCTGTAAGCAGTCGCTCCGCTCTCTGCTCCCGCTCTATGTAAACAGTCGCTCCGCTCTCTGCTCCCGCTCTTTGTAAACAGTCGCTCCGCTCTCTGCTCCCGCTCTTTGTAAACAGTCGCTCCGCTCTCTGCTCCCGCTCTTTGAAAACAGTCGCTCCGCTCTCTGCTCCCGCTCTTTGTAAACAGTCGCTCCGCTCACTGCTCCCGCTCTATGTAAACAGTCGCTCCGCTCACTGCTCCCGCTCTTTGTAAACAGTCGCTCCGCTCACTGCTCCCGCTCTTTGTAAACAGTCGCTCCGCTCACTGCTCCCGCTCTTTGTAAACAGTCGCTCCGCTCACTGCTCCCACTCTTTGTAAACAGTCGCTCCGCTCTCTGCTCCCGCTCTTTGTAAACAGTCGCTCCGCTCACTGCTCCCGCTCTTTGTAAACAGTCGCTCCGCTCACTGCTCCCGCTCTATGTAAACAGTCGCTCCGCTCTCTGCTCCCGCTCTTTGTAAACAGTCGCTCCGCTCACTGCTCCCGCTCTTTGTAAACAGTCGCACCGCTCACTGCTCCCGCTCTTTGTAAACAGTCGCTCCGCTCACTGCTCCCGCTCTATGTAAACAGTCGCTCCGCTCACTGCTCCCACTCTTTGTAAACAGTCGCTCCGCTCACTGCTCCCACTCTTTGTGAACAGTCGCTCCGCTCACTGCTCCCGCTCTATGTAAACATTCGCTCCGCTCACTGCTCCCACTCTTTGTAAACAGTCGCTCCGCTCACTGCTCCCGCTCTTTGTAAACAGTCGCTCTGCTCACTGCTCCCGCTCTATGTAAACAGTCGCTCCGCTCACTGCTCCCGCTCTTTGTAAACAGTCGCTCCGCTCACTGCTCCCGCTCTATGTAAACAGTCGCTCCGCTCTCTGCTCCCGCTCTATGTAAACAGTCGCTCCGCTCTCTGCTCCCGCTCTATGTAAACAGTCGCTCCGCTCTCTGCTCCCGCTCTTTGTAAACAGTCGCTCCGCTCTCTGCTCCCGCTCTTTGTAAACAGTCGCTCCGCTCACTGCTCCCGCTCTTAGTAAACAGTCGCTCCGCTCACTGCTCCCGCTCTTTGTAAACAGTCGCTCCGCTCACTGCTCCCGCTCTTTGTAAACAGTCGCTCCGCTCACTGCTCCCGCTCTTAGTAAACAGTCGCTCCGCTCACTGCTCCCACTCTTTGTAAACAGTCGTTCCGCTCTCTGCTCCCGCTCTTTGTAAACAGTCGCTCCGCTCACTGCTCCCGCTCTATGTAAACAGTCGCTCCGCTCACTGCTCCCGCTCTTTGTAAACAGTCGCTCCGCTCACTGCTCCCGCTCTTTGTAAACAGTCGCTCCGCTCACTGCTCCCGCTCTTTGTAAACAGTCGCTCCGCTCACTGCTCCCACTCTTTGTAAACAGTCGCTCCGCTCTCTGCTCCCGCTCTTTGTAAACAGTCGCTCCGCTCACTGCTCCCTCTCTTTGTAAACAGTCGCTCCGCTCACTGCTCCCGCTCTTTGTAAACAGTCGCTCCGCTCACTGCTCCCGCTCTATGTAAACAGTCGCTCCGCTCACTGCTCCCGCTCTATGTAAACAGTCGCTCCGCTCACTGCTCCCGCTCTTTGTAAACAGTCGCTCCGCTCTCTTCTCCCGCTCTTTGTAAACAGTCGCTCCGCTCACTGCTCCCGCTCTTTGTAAACAGTCGCTCCGCTCTCTTCTCCCGCTCTTTGTAAACAGTCGCTCCGCTCACTGCTCCCGCTCTTTGTAAACAGTCGCTCCGCTCACTGCTCCCGCTCTTTGTAAACAGTCGCTCCGCTCACTGCTCCCGCTCTATGTAAACAGTCGCTCCGCTCACTGCTCCCGCTCTATGTAAACAGCCGCTCCGCTCACTGCTCCCGCTCTTTGTTAGCAGTCGCTCCGCTCACTGCTCCCGCTCTATGTAAACAGTCGCTCCGCTCACTGCTCCCGCTCTATGTAAACAGTCGCTCCGCTCTCTGCTCCCGCTCTTTGTAAACAGTCGCTCCGCTCACTGCTCCCGCTCTTTGTAAACAGTCGCTCCGCTCTCTGTTCCCGCTCTTTGTAAACAGTCGCTCCGCTCACTGCTCCTGCTCTTTGTAAACAGTCGCTCCGCTCACTGCTCCCGCTCTTTGTAAACAGTTGCTCCGCTGACTGCTCCCGCTCTTTGTAAACAGTCGCCCCGCTCACTGCTCCCGCTCTATGTAAACAGTCGCTCCGCTCACTGCTCCCGCTCTTTGTACACAGTCGCTCCGCTCACTGCTCCCGCCCTATGTAAACAGTCGCTCCGCTCACAGTTCCCGCTCTTTGTAAACAGTCGCTCCGCTCACTGCTCCCGCTCTTTGTAAACATTCGCTCCGCTCACTGCTCCCGCTCTATGTAAACAGTCGCTCCGCTCACTGCTCCCACTCTTTGTACACAGTCGCTCCGCTCCACTCCCGCTCTTTGTAAACAGTCGCTCCGCTCACTGCTCCCGCACTTTGTAAACAGTCGCTCCGCTCACTGCTCCCGCTCTATGTAAACAGTCGATCCGCTCACTGCTCCCGCTCTTTGTAAACAGTCACTCCGCTCACTGCTCCCGCTCTTTGTAAACAGCCGCTCCGCTCACTGCTCCTGCTCTTTGTAAACAGTCGCTCCGCTCACTGCTCCCGCTCTTTGTAAACAGTCGCTCCGCTCACTGCTCCCGCTCTTTGTAAACAGTCGCTCCGCTCCACTCCCGCTCTTTGTAAACATTCGCTCCGCTCACTGCTCCCGCACTTTGTAAACAGTCGCTCCGCTCACTGCTTCCGCTCTATGTAAACAGTCGCTCCGCTCACTGCTCCCGCTCTTTGTAAACAGTCGCTCCGCTCACTGCTCCCGCTCTATTTACACAGCCGCTCCGCTCACTGCTCCCGCTCTTTGTAAACAGTCGCTCCGCTCACTGCTCCCGCTCTTTGTAAACAGTCGCTCCGCTCACTGCTCCCGCTCTTTGTAAACAGTCGCTCCGCTCCAATCCCGCTCTTTGTAAACAGTCGCTCCGCTCACTGCTCCCGCACTTTGTAAACAGTCGCTCCGCTCACTGCTCCCGCTCTATGTAAACAGTCGCTCCGCTCACTGCTCCCGCTCTTTGTAAACAGTCGCTCCGCTCACTGCTCCCGCTCTATTTACACAGCCGCTCCGCTCACTGCTCCCGCTCTATGTAAACAGTCGCTCCGCTCACTGCTCCCGCTCTTTGTAAACAGTCGCTCCGCTCACTGCTCCCGCTCTTTGTAAACAGTCGCTCCGCTCACTGCTCCCGCTCTATGTAAACAGTCGCTCCGCTCACTGCTCCCGCTCTATTTACACAGTCGCTCCGCTCACTGCTCCCGCTCTTTGTAAACAGTCGCTCCGCTCACTGCTCCCGCTCTATGTAAACAGTCGCTCCGCTCACTGCTCCCGCTCTATTTACACAGTCGCTCCGCTCACTGCTCCCGCTCTTTGTAGACAGTCGCTCCGCTCACTGCTCCCACACTTTGTAAACAGTCGCTCCGCTCTCTGCTCCCGCTCTTTGTAAACAGTCGCTCCGCTCACTGCTCCCGCTCTTTGTAAACAGTCGCTCCGCTCACTGCTCCCGCTCATTGTAAACAGTCGCTCCGCTCTCTGCTCCCGCTCTATGTAAACAGTCGCTCCGCTCACTGCTCCCACTCTTTGTAAACAGTCGCTCCGCTCTCTGCTCCCGCTCTTTGTAAACAGTCGCTCCGCTCTCTGTTACCGCTCTTTGTAAACAGTCGCTCCGCTCTCTGCTCCCACTCTTTGTAAACAGTCGCTCCGCTCTCTGCTCCCGCACTTTGTAAACAGTCGCTCCGCTCACTGCTCCCGCTCTTTGTAAACAGTCGCTCCGCTCTCTGCTCCCGCACTTTGTAAACAGTCGCTCCGCTCACTGCTCCCGCTCTTTGTAAACAGTCGCTCCGCTCACTGCTCCCGCTCTATGTAAACAGTCGCTCCGCTCACTGCTCCCGCTCTATGTAAACAGTCGCTCCGCTCACTGCTCCCGCTCTTTGTAAACAGTCGCTCCGCTCACTGCTCCCGCTCTTTGTAAACAGTCGCTCCGCTCTCTGCTCCCACTCTTTGTAAACAGTCGCTCCGGTCTCTGCTCCCACTCTTTGTAAACAGTCGCTCCGCTCACTGCTCCCGCTCTTTGTAAACAGTCGCTCCGCTCACTGCTCCCGCTCTTTGTAAACAGTCGCTCCGCTTACTGCTCCCGCTCTTTGTAAACAGTCGCTCCGCTCACTGCTCCCGCTCTTTGTAAACAGTCGCTCCGCTCACTGCTCCCGCTCTATGTAAACAGTCACTCCGCTCACTGCTCCCGCTCTATGTAAACAGTCGCTCCGCTCACTGCTCCCGCTCTTTGTAAACAGTCGCTCCGCTCTCTGCTCCCGCTCTATGTAAACAGTCGCTCCGCTCACTGCTCCCGCTCTTTGTAAACAGTCGCTCCGCTCACTGCTCGCGCTCTTTCTAAACAGTCGCTCCGCTCACTGCTCCCGCTCTTTGTAAACAGTCGCTCCGCTCACTGCTCCCGCTCTTTGTAAACAGTCGCTCCGCTCTCTGCTCCCACTCTTTGTAAACAGTCGCTCCGCTCACTGCTCCCACTCTCTGTAAACAGTCGCTCTGCTCTCTGCTCCCGCTCTTTGTAAACAGTCGCTCCGCTCACTGCTCCCGCTCTATGTAAACAGTCGCTCCGCTCTCTGCTCCCGCTCTCTGTAAGCAGTCGCTCCGCTCTCTGCTCCCGCTCTATGTAAACAGTCGCTCCGCTCTCTGCTCCCGCTCTTTGTAAACAGTCGCTCCGCTCTCTGCTCCCGCTCTTTGTAAACAGTCGCTCCGCTCTCTGCTCCCGCTCTTTGAAAACAGTCGCTCCGCTCTCTGCTCCCGCTCTTTGTAAACAGTCGCTCCGCTCACTGCTCCCGCTCTATGTAAACAGTCGCTCCGCTCACTGCTCCCGCTCTTTGTAAACAGTCGCTCCGCTCACTGCTCCCGCTCTTTGTAAACAGTCGCTCCGCTCACTGCTCCCGCTCTTTGTAAACAGTCGCTCCGCTCACTGCTCCCACTCTTTGTAAACAGTCGCTCCGCTCTCTGCTCCCGCTCTTTGTAAACAGTCGCTCCGCTCACTGCTCCCGCTCTTTGTAAACAGTCGCTCCGCTCACTGCTCCCGCTCTATGTAAACAGTCGCTCCGCTCTCTGCTCCCGCTCTTTGTAAACAGTCGCTCCGCTCACTGCTCCCGCTCTTTGTAAACAGTCGCACCGCTCACTGCTCCCGCTCTTTGTAAACAGTCGCTCCGCTCACTGCTCCCGCTCTATGTAAACAGTCGCTCCGCTCACTGCTCCCACTCTTTGTAAACAGTCGCTCCGCTCACTGCTCCCACTCTTTGTGAACAGTCGCTCCGCTCACTGCTCCCGCTCTATGTAAACAGTCGCTCCGCTCACTGCTCCCACTCTTTGTAAACAGTCGCTCCGCTCACTGCTCCCGCTCTTTGTAAACAGTCGCTCTGCTCACTGCTCCCGCTCTATGTAAACAGTCGCTCCGCTCACTGCTCCCGCTCTTTGTAAACAGTCGCTCCGCTCACTGCTCCCGCTCTATGTAAACAGTCGCTCCGCTCTCTGCTCCCGCTCTATGTAAACAGTCGCTCCGCTCTCTGCTCCCGCTCTATGTAAACAGTCGCTCCGCTCTCTGCTCCCGCTCTTTGTAAACAGTCGCTCCGCTCTCTGCTCCCGCTCTTTGTAAACAGTCGCTCCGCTCACTGCTCCCGCTCTTAGTAAACAGTCGCTCCGCTCACTGCTCCCGCTCTTTGTAAACAGTCGCTCCGCTCACTGCTCCCGCTCTTTGTAAACAGTCGCTCCGCTCACTGCTCCCGCTCTTAGTAAACAGTCGCTCCGCTCACTGCTCCCACTCTTTGTAAACAGTCGTTCCGCTCTCTGCTCCCGCTCTTTGTAAACAGTCGCTCCGCTCACTGCTCCCGCTCTATGTAAACAGTCGCTCCGCTCACTGCTCCCGCTCTTTGTAAACAGTCGCTCCGCTCACTGCTCCCGCTCTTTGTAAACAGTCGCTCCGCTCACTGCTCCCGCTCTTTGTAAACAGTCGCTCCGCTCACTGCTCCCACTCTTTGTAAACAGTCGCTCCGCTCTCTGCTCCCGCTCTTTGTAAACAGTCGCTCCGCTCACTGCTCCCGCCCTTTGTAAACAGTCGCTCCGCTCACTGCTCCCGCTCTATGTAAACAGTCGCTCCGCTCTCTGCTCCCGCTCTTTGTAAACAGTCGCTCCGCTCACTGCTCCCGCTCTTTGTAAACAGTCGCTCCGCTCACTGCTCCCGCTCTTTGTAAACAGTCGCTCCGCTCACTGCTCCCGCTCTTTGTAAACAGTCGCTCCGCTCACTGCTCCCGCTCTTTGTAAACAATCGCTCCGCTCTCTGCTAGCGCTCTTTGTAAACAGTCGCTCCACTCTCTGCTCCCGCTCTATGTAAACAGTCGCTCCGCTCACTGCTCCCGCTCTTTGTAAACAGTCGCTCCGCTCTCTGCTCCCGCTCTATGTAAACAGTCGCTCCGCTCTCTGCTCCCGCTCTTTGTAAACAGTCGCTCCGCTCACTGCTCCCGCTCTTTGTAAACAGTCGCTCCGCTCACTGCTCCCGCACTTTGTAAACAGTCGCTCCGCTCACTGCTCCCGCTCTTTGTAAACAGTCGCTCCGTTCACTGCTCCCGCTCTTTGTAAAAAGTCGCTCCGCTCTCTGCTCCCGCTCTTTGTAAACAGTCGCTCCGCTCTCTGCTCCCGCTCTTTGTAAACAGTCGCTCCGCTCTCTGCTCCCGCTCTTTGTAAACAGTCGCTCCGCTCTCTGCTCCCGCTCTTTGTAAACAGTCGCTCCGCTCACTGCTCCCGCTCTTTGTAAACAGTCGCTCCGCTCACTGCTCCCGCTCTATGTAAACAGTCGCTCCGCTCTCTGCTCCCGCTCTTTGTAAACAGTCGCTCCGCTCACTGCTCCCGCTCTTTGTAAACAGTCGCTCCGCTCACTGCTCCCGCTCATTGTAAACAGTCGCTCCGCTCTCTGCTCCCGCTCTATGTAAACAGTCGCTCCGCTCACTGCTCCCGCTCTTTGTAAACAGTCGCTCCGCTCACTGCTCCCGCTCTATGTAAACAGTCACTCCGCTCACTGCTCCCGCTCTATGTAAACAGTCGCTCCGCTCACTGCTCCCGCTCTTTGTAAACAGTCGCTCCGCTCTCTGCTCCCGCTCTATGTAAACAGTCGCTCCGCTCACTGCTCCCGCACTTTGTAAACAGTCGCTCCGCTCACTGCTCGCGCTCTTTCTAAACAGTCGCTCCGCTCACTGCTCCCGCTCTTTGTAAACAGTCGCTCTGCTCACTGCTCCCGCTCTTTGTAAACAGTCGCTCCGCTCTCTGCTCCCACTCTTTGTAAACAGTCGCTCCGCTCACTGCTCCCACTCTCTGTAAACAGTCGCTCTGCTCTCTGCTCCCGCTCTTTGTAAACAGTCGCTCCGCTCACTGCTCCCGCTCTATGTAAACAGTCGCTCCGCTCTCTGCTCCCGCTCTATGTAAGCAGTCGCTCCGCTCTCTGCTCCCGCTCTATGTAAACAGTCGCTCCGCTCTCTGCTCCCGCTCTTTGTAAACAGTCGCTCCGCTCTCTGCTCCCGCTCTTTGTAAACAGTCGCTCCGCTCTCTGCTCCCACTCTTTGAAAACAGTCGCTCCGCTCTCTGCTCCCGCTCTTTGTAAACAGTCGCTCCGCTCACTGCTCCCGCTCTATGTAAACAGTCGCTCCGCTCACTGCTCCCGCTCTTTGTAAACAGTCGCTCCGCTCACTGCTCCCGCTCTTTGTAAACAGTCGCTCCGCTCACTGCTCCCGCTCTTTGTAAACAGTCGCTCCGCTCACTGCTCCCACTCTTTGTAAACAGTCGCTCCGCTCTCTGCTCCCGCTCTTTGTAAACAGTCGCTCCGCTCACTGCTCCCGCTCTTTGTAAACAGTCGCTCCGCTCACTGCTCCCGCTCTATGTAAACAGTCGCTCCGCTCTCTGCTCCCGCTCTTTGTAAACAGTCGCTCCGCTCACTGCTCCAGCTCTTTGTAAACAGTCGCACCGCTCACTGCTCCCGCTCTTTGTAAACAGTCGCTCCGCTCACTGCTCCCGCTCTATGTAAACAGTCGCTCCGCTCACTGCTCCCACTCTTTGTAAACAGTCGCTCCGCTCACTGCTCCCACTCTTTGTGAACAGTCGCTCCGCTCACTGCTCCCGCTCTATGTAAACAGTCGCTCCGCTCACTGCTCCCACTCTTTGTAAACAGTCGCTCCGCTCACTGCTCCCGCTCTTTGTAAACAGTCGCTCTGCTCACTGCTCCCGCTCTATGTAAACAGTCGCTCCGCTCACTGCTCCCGCTCTTTGTAAACAGTCGCTCCGCTCACTGCTCCCGCTCTATGTAAACAGTCGCTCCGCTCTCTGCTCCCGCTCTATGTAAACAGTCGCTCCGCTCTCTGCTCCCGCTCTATGTAAACAGTCGCTCCGCTCTCTGCTCCCGCTCTTTGTAAACAGTCGCTCCGCTCTCTGCTCCCGCTCTTTGTAAACAGTCGCTCCGCTCACTGCTCCCGCTCTTAGTAAACAGTCGCTCCGCTCACTGCTCCCGCTCTTTGTAAACAGTCGCTCCGCTCACTGCTCCCGCTCTTTGTAAACAGTCGCTCCGCTCACTGCTCCCGCTCTTAGTAAACAGTCGCTCCGCTCACTGCTCCCACTCTTTGTAAACAGTCGTTCCGCTCTCTGCTCCCGCTCTTTGTAAACAGTCGCTCCGCTCACTGCTCCCGCTCTATGTAAACAGTCGCTCCGCTCACTGCTCCCGCTCTTTGTAAACAGTCGCTCCGCTCACTGCTCCCGCTCTTTGTAGACAGTCGCTCCGCTCACTGCTCCCGCTCTTTGTAAACAGTCGCTCCGCTCACTGCTCCCACACTTTGTAAACAGTCGCTCCGCTCTCTGCTCCCGCTCTTTGTAAACAGTCGCTCCGCTCACTGCTCCCGCTCTTTGTAAACAGTCGCTCCGCTCACTGCTCCCGCTCTATGTAAACAGTCGCTCCGCTCTCTGCTCCCGCTCTTTGTAAACAGTCGCTCCGCTCACTGCTCCCGCTCTTTGTAAACAGTCGCTCCGCTCACTGCTCCCGCTCTTTGTAAACAGTCGCTCCGCTCACTGCTCCCGCTCTTTGTAAACAGTCGCTCCGCTCACTGCTCCCGCTCTTTGTAAACAATCGCTCCGCTCTCTGCTAGCGCTCTTTGTAAACAGTCGCTCCACTCTCTGCTCCCGCTCTATGTAAACAGTCGCTCCGCTCACTGCTCCCGCTCTTTGTAAACAGTCGCTCCGCTCTCTGCTCCCGCTCTATGTAAACAGTCGCTCCGCTCTCTGCTCCCGCTCTTTGTAAACAGTCGCTCCGCTCACTGCTCCCGCTCTTTGTAAACAGTCGCTCCGCTCACTGCTCCCGCACTTTGTAAACAGTCGCTCCGCTCACTGCTCCCGCACTTTGTAAACAGTCGCTCCGCTCACTGCTCCCGCTCTTTGTAAACAGTCGCTCCGTTCACTGCTCCCGCTCTTTGTAAAAAGTCGCTCCGCTCTCTGCTCCCGCTCTTTGTAAACAGTCGCTCCGCTCTCTGCTCCCGCTCTTTGTAAACAGTCGCTCCGCTCTCTGCTCCCGCTCTTTGTAAACAGTCGCTCCGCTCTCTGCTCCCGCTCTTTGTAAACAGTCGCTCCGCTCACTGCTCCCGCTCTTTGTAAACAGTCGCTCCGCTCACTGCTCCCGCTCTATGTAAACAGTCGCTCCGCTCTCTGCTCCCGCTCTTTGTAAACAGTCGCTCCGCTCACTGCTCCCGCTCTTTGTAAACAGTCGCTCCGCTCACTGCTCCCGCTCATTGTAAACAGTCGCTCCGCTCTCTGCTCCCACTCTATGTAAACAGTCGCTCCGCTCACTGCTCCCACTCTTTGTAAACAGTCGCTCCGCTCTCTGCTCCCGCTCTTTGTAAACAGTCGCTCCGCTCTCTGTTACCGCTCTTTGTAAACAGTCGCTCCGCTCTCTGCTCCCACTCTTTGTAAACAGTCGCTCCGCTCTCTGCTCCCGCACTTTGTAAACAGTCGCTCCGCTCACTGCTCCCGCTCTTTGTAAACAGTCGCTCCTCTCTCTGCTCCCGCACTTTGTAAACAGTCGCTCCGCTCACTGCTCCCGCTCTTTGTAAACAGTCGCTCCGCTCACTGCTCCCGCTCTATGTAAACAGTCGCTCCGCTCACTGCTCCCGCTCTATGTAAACAGTCGCTCCGCTCACTGCTCCCGCTCTTTGTAAACAGTCGCTCCGCTCACTGCTCCCGCTCTTTGTAAACAGTCGCTCCGCTCTCTGCTCCCACTCTTTGTAAACAGTCGCTCCGCTCACTGCTCCCGCTCTTTGTAAACAGTCGCTCCGCTCACTGCTCCCGCTCTTTGTAAACAGTCGCTCCGCTTACTGCTCCCGCTCTTTGTAAACAGTCGCTCCGCTCACTGCTCCCGCTCTTTGTAAACAGTCGCTCCGCTCACTGCTCCCGCTCTATGTAAACAGTCGCTCCGCTCACTGCTCCCGCTCTATGTAAACAGTCGCTCCGCTCACTGCTCCCGCTCTTTGTAAACAGTCGCTCCGCTCTCTGCTCCCGCTCTATGTAAACAGTCGCTCCGCTCACTGCTCCCGCTCTTTGTAAACAGTCGCTCCGCTCACTGCTCCCGCTCTTTGTAAACAGTCGCTCCGCTCACTGCTCCCGCTCTTTGTAAACAGTCGCTCCGCTCACTGCTCCCGCTCTTTGTAAACAGTCGCTCCGCTCTCTGCTCCCACTCTTTGTAAACAGTCGCTCCGCTCACTGCTCCCACTCTCTGTAAACAGTCGCTCCGCTCTCTGCTCCCGCTCTTTGTAAACAGTCGCTCCGCTCGCTGCTCCCGCTCTATGTAAACAGTCGCTCCGCTCTCTGCTGCCGCTCTATGTAAGCAGTCGCTCCGCTCTCTGCTCCCGCTCTATGTAAACAGTCGCTCCGCTCTCTGCTCCCGCTCTTTGTAAACAGTCGCTCCGCTCTCTGCTCCCGCTCTTTGTAAACAGTCGCTCCGCTCTCTGCTCCCACTCTTTGAAAACAGTCGCTCCGCTCTCTGCTCCCGCTCTTTGTAAACAGTCGCTCCGCTCACTGCTCCCGCTCTATGTAAACAGTCGCTCCGCTCACTGCTCCCGCTCTTTGTAAACAGTCGCTCCGCTCACTGCTCCCGCTCTTTGTAAACAGTCGCTCCGCTCACTGCTCCCGCTCTTTGTAAACAGTCGCTCCGCTCACTGCTCCCACTCTTTGTAAACAGTCGCTCCGCTCTCTGCTCCCGCTCTTTGTAAACAGTCGCTCCGCTCACTGCTCCCGCTCTTTGTAAACAGTCGCTCCGCTCACTGCTCCCGCTCTATGTAAACAGTCGCTCCGCTCTCTGCTCCCGCTCTTTGTAAACAGTCGCTCCGCTCACTGCTCCCGCTCTTTGTAAACAGTCGCACCGCTCACTGCTCCCGCTCTTTGTAAACAGTCGCTCCGCTCACTGCTCCCGCTCTATGTAAACAGTCGCTCCGCTCACTGCTCCCACTCTTTGTAAACAGTCGCTCCGCTCACTGCTCCCACTCTTTGTAAACAGTCGCTCCGCTCACTGCTCCCGCTCTATGTAAACAGTCGCTCCGCTCACTGCTCCCACTCTTTGTAAACAGTCGCTCCGCTCACTGCTCCCGCTCTTTGTAAACAGTCGCTCTGCTCACTGCTCCCGCTCTATGTAAACAGTCGCTCCGCTCACTGCTCCCGCTCTATGTAAACAGTCGCTCCGCTCACTGCTCCCTCTCTTTGTAAACAGTCGCTCCGCTCACTGCTCCCGCTCTTTGTAAACAGTCGCTCCGCTCACTGCTCCCGCTCTATGTAAACAGTCGCTCCGCTCACTGCTCCCGCTCTATGTAAACAGTCGCTCCGCTCACTGCTCCCGCTCTTTGTAAACAGTCGCTCCGCTCTCTTCTCCCGCTCTTTGTAAACAGTCGCTCCGCTCACTGCTCCCGCTCTTTGTAAACAGTCGCTCCGCTCTCTTCTCCCGCTCTTTGTAAACAGTCGCTCCGCTCACTGCTCCCGCTCTTTGTAAACAGTCGCTCCGCTCACTGCTCCCGCTCTTTGTAAACAGTCGCTCCGCTCACTGCTCCCGCTCTATGTAAACAGTCGCTCCGCTCACTGCTCCCGCTCTATGTAAACAGCCGCTCCGCTCACTGCTCCCGCTCTTTGTTAGCAGTCGCTCCGCTCACTGCTCCCGCTCTATGTAAACAGTCGCTCCGCTCACTGCTCCCGCTCTATGTAAACAGTCGCTCCGCTCTCTGCTCCCGCTCTTTGTAAACAGTCGCTCCGCTCACTGCTCCCGCTCTTTGTAAACAGTCGCTCCGCTCTCTGTTCCCGCTCTTTGTAAACAGTCGCTCCGCTCACTGCTCCTGCTCTTTGTAAACAGTCGCTCCGCTCACTGCTCCCGCTCTTTGTAAACAGTTGCTCCGCTGACTGCTCCCGCTCTTTGTAAACAGTCGCCCCGCTCACTGCTCCCGCTCTATGTAAACAGTCGCTCCGCTCACTGCTCCCGCTCTTTGTACACAGTCGCTCCGCTCACTGCTCCCGCCCTATGTAAACAGTCGCTCCGCTCACAGCTCCCGCTCTTTGTAAACAGTCGCTCCGCTCACTGCTCCCGCTCATTGTAAACAGTCGCTCCGCTCTCTGCTCCCACTCTATGTAAACAGTCGCTCCGCTCACTGCTCCCACTCTTTGTAAACAGTCGCTCCGCTCTCTGCTCCCGCTCTTTGTAAACAGTCGCTCCGCTCTCTGTTACCGCTCTTTGTAAACAGTCGCTCCGCTCTCTGCTCCCACTCTTTGTAAACAGTCGCTCCGCTCTCTGCTCCCGCACTTTGTAAACAGTCGCTCCGCTCACTGCTCCCGCTCTTTGTAAACAGTCGCTCCTCTCTCTGCTCCCGCACTTTGTAAACAGTCGCTCCGCTCACTGCTCCCGCTCTTTGTAAACAGTCGCTCCGCTCACTGCTCCCGCTCTATGTAAACAGTCGCTCCGCTCACTGCTCCCGCTCTATGTAAACAGTCGCTCCGCTCACTGCTCCCGCTCTTTGTAAACAGTCGCTCCGCTCACTGCTCCCGCTCTTTGTAAACAGTCGCTCCGCTCTCTGCTCCCACTCTTTGTAAACAGTCGCTCCGCTCACTGCTCCCGCTCTTTGTAAACAGTCGCTCCGCTCACTGCTCCCGCTCTTTGTAAACAGTCGCTCCGCTTACTGCTCCCGCTCTTTGTAAATAGTCGCTCCGCTCACTGCTCCCGCTCTTTGTAAACAGTCGCTCCGCTCACTGCTCCCGCTCTATGTAAACAGTCGCTCCGCTCACTGCTCCCGCTCTATGTAAACAGTCGCTCCGCTCACTGCTCCCGCTCTTTGTAAACAGTCGCTCCGCTCTCTGCTCCCGCTCTATGTAAACAGTCGCTCCGCTCACTGCTCCCGCTCTTTGTAAACAGTCGCTCTGCTCACTGCTCCCGCTCTTTGTAAACAGTCGCTCCGCTCACTGCTCCCGCTCTTTGTAAACAGTCGCTCCGCTCACTGCTCCCGCTCTTTGTAAACAGTCGCTCCGCTCTCTGCTCCCACTCTTTGTAAACAGTCGCTCCGCTCACTGCTCCCACTCTCTGTAAACAGTCGCTCCGCTCTCTGCTCCCGCTCTTTGTAAAGAGTCGCTCCGCTCGCTGCTCCCGCTCTATGTAAACAGTCGCTCCGCTCTCTGCTCCCGCTCTATGTAAGCAGTCGCTCCGCTCTCTGCTCCCGCTCTATGTAAACAGTCGCTCCGCTCTCTGCTCCCGCTCTTTGTAAACAGTCGCTCCGCTCTCTGCTCCCGCTCTTTGTAAACAGTCGCTCCGCTCTCTGCTCCCACTCTTTGAAAACAGTCGCTCCGCTCTCTGCTCCCGCTCTTTGTAAACAGTCGCTCCGCTCACTGCTCCCGCTCTATGTAAACAGTCGCTCCGCTCACTGCTCCCGCTCTTTGTAAACAGTCGCTCCGCTCACTGCTCCCGCTCTTTGTAAACAGTCGCTCCGCTCACTGCTCCCGCTCTTTGTAAACAGTCGCTCCGCTCACTGCTCCCACTCTTTGTAAACAGTCGCTCCGCTCTCTGCTCCCGCTCTTTGTAAACAGTCGCTCCGCTCACTGCTCCCGCTCTTTGTAAACAGTCGCTCCGCTCACTGCTCCCGCTCTATGTAAACAGTCGCTCCGCTCTCTGCTCCCGCTCTTTGTAAACAGTCGCTCCGCTCACTGCTCCCGCTCTTTGTAAACAGTCGCACCGCTCACTGCTCCCGCTCTTTGTAAACAGTCGCTCCGCTCACTGCTCCCGCTCTATGTAAACAGTCGCTCCGCTCACTGCTCCCGCTCTTTGTAAACAGTCGCTCCGCTCACTGCTCCCACTCTTTGTAAACAGTCGCTCCGCTCACTGCTCCCGCTCTATGTAAACAGTCGCTCCGCTCACTGCTCCCACTCTTTGTAAACAGTCGCTCCGCTCACTGCTCCCGCTCTTTGTAAACAGTCGCTCTGCTCACTGCTCCCGCTCTATGTAAACAGTCGCTCCGCTCACTGCTCCCGCTCTATGTAAACAGTCGCTCCGCTCACTGCTCCCTCTCTTTGTAAACAGTCGCTCCGCTCACTGCTCCCGCTCTTTGTAAACAGTCGCTCCGCTCACTGCTCCCGCTCTATGTAAACAGTCGCTCCGCTCACTGCTCCCGCTCTATGTAAACAGTCGCTCCGCTCACTGCTCCCGCTCTTTGTAAACAGTCGCTCCGCTCTCTTCTCCCGCTCTTTGTAAACAGTCGCTCCGCTCACTGCTCCCGCTCTTTGTAAACAGTCGCTCCGCTCTCTTCTCCCGCTCTTTGTAAACAGTCGCTCCGCTCACTGCTCCCGCTCTTTGTAAACAGTCGCTCCGCTCACTGCTCCCGCTCTTTGTAAACAGTCGCTCCGCTCACTGCTCCCGCTCTATGTAAACAGTCGCTCCGCTCACTGCTCCCGCTCTATGTAAACAGCCGCTCCGCTCACTGCTCCCGCTCTTTGTTAGCAGTCGCTCCGCTCACTGCTCCCGCTCTATGTAAACAGTCGCTCCGCTCACTGCTCCCGCTCTATGTAAACAGTCGCTCCGCTCTCTGCTCCCGCTCTTTGTAAACAGTCGCTCCGCTCACTGCTCCCGCTCTTTGTAAACAGTCGCTCCGCTCTCTGTTCCCGCTCTTTGTAAACAGTCGCTCCGCTCACTGCTCCTGCTCTTTGTAAACAGTAGCTCCGCTCACTGCTCCCGCTCTTTGTAAACAGTTGCTCCGCTGACTGCTCCCGCTCTTTGTAAACAGTCGCCCCGCTCACTGCTCCCGCTCTATGTAAACAGTCGCTCCGCTCACTGCTCCCGCTCTTTGTACACAGTCGCTCCGCTCACTGCTCCCGCCCTATGTAAACAGTCGCTCCGCTCACAGTTCCCGCTCTTTGTAAACAGTCGCTCCGCTCACTGCTCCCGCTCTTTGTAAACATTCGCTCCGCTCACTGCTCCCGCTCTATGTAAACAGTCGCTCCGCTCACTGCTCCCACTCTTTGTACACAGTCGCTCCGCTCCACTCCCGCTCTTTGTAAACAGTCGCTCCGCTCACTGCTCCCGCACTTTGTAAACAGTCGCTCCGCTCACTGCTCCCGCTCTATGTAAACAGTCGATCCGCTCACTGCTCCCGCTCTTTGTAAACAGTCACTCCGCTCACTGCTCCCGCTCTTTGTAAACAGCCGCTCCGCTCACTGCTCCTGCTCTTTGTAAACAGTCGCTCCGCTCACTGCTCCCGCTCTTTGTAAACAGTCGCTCCGCTCACTGCTCCCGCTCTTTGTAAACAGTCGCTCCGCTCCACTCCCGCTCTTTGTAAACATTCGCTCCGCTCACTGCTCCCGCACTTTGTAAACAGTCGCTCCGCTCACTGCTTCCGCTCTATGTAAACAGTCGCTCCGCTCACTGCTCCCGCTCTTTGTAAACAGTCGCTCCGCTCACTGCTCCCGCTCTATTTACACAGCCGCTCCGCTCACTGCTCCCGCTCTTTGTAAACAGTCGCTCCGCTCACTGCTCCCGCTCTTTGTAAACAGTCGCTCCGCTCACTGCTCCCGCTCTTTGTAAACAGTCGCTCCGCTCCAATCCCGCTCTTTGTAAACAGTCGCTCCGCTCACTGCTCCCGCACTTTGTAAACAGTCGCTCCGCTCACTGCTCCCGCTCTATGTAAACAGTCGCTCCGCTCACTGCTCCCGCTCTTTGTAAACAGTCGCTCCGCTCACTGCTCCCGCTCTATTTACACAGCCGCTCCGCTCACTGCTCCCGCTCTATGTAAACAGTCGCTCCGCTCACTGCTCCCGCTCTTTGTAAACAGTCGCTCCGCTCACTGCTCCCGCTCTTTGTAAACAGTCGCTCCGCTCACTGCTCCCGCTCTATGTAAACAGTCGCTCCGCTCACTGCTCCCGCTCTATTTACACAGTCGCTCCGCTCACTGCTCCCGCTCTTTGTAGACAGTCGCTCCGCTCACTGCTCCCACACTTTGTAAACAGTCGCTCCGCTCACTGCTCCCGCACTTTGTAAACAGTCGCTCCGCTCACTGCTCCCGCTCTTTGTAAACAGTCGCTCCGCTCACTGCTCCCGCTCTTTGTAAACAGTCGCTCCGCTCACTGCTCCCGCTCTATGTAAACAGTCGCTCCGCTCACTGCTCCCGCTCTTTGTAAACAGTCGCTCCGCTCACTGCTCCCGCTCTTTGTAAACAGTCGCTCCGCTCACTGCTCCCGCTCTATGTAAACAGTCGCTCCGCTCACTGCTCCCGCTCTATTTACACAGTCGCTCCGCTCACTGCTCCCGCTCTTTGTAGACAGTCGCTCCGCTCACTGCTCCCACACTTTGTAAACAGTCGCTCCGCTCACTGCTCCCGCACTTTGTAAACAGTCGCTCCGCTCACTGCTCCCGCTCTTTGTAAACAGTCGCTCCGCTCACTGCTCCCGCTCTTTGTAAACAGTCGCTCCGCTCACTGCTCCCGCTCTATGTAAACAGTCGCTCCGCTCTCTGCTCCCGCTCTTTGTAAACAGTCGCTCCGCTCACTGCTCCCGCTCTTTGTAAACAGTCGCTCTGCTCTCTGTTCCCACTCTTTGTAAACAGTCGCTCCGCTCACTGCTCCCGCTCTTTGTAAACAGTCGCTCCGCTCACTGCTCCCGCTCTTTGTAAACAGTCGCTCCGCTGACTGCTCCCGCTCTTTGTAAACAGTCGCTCCGCTCACTGCTCCCGCTCTATGTAAACAGTCGCTCCGCTCACTGCTCCCGCTCTTTGTACACAGTCGCTCCGCTCACTGCTCCCGCTCTATGTAAACAGTCGCTCCGCTCACAGCTCCCGCTCTTTGTAAACAGTCGCTCCGCTCACTGCTCCCGCTCTTTGTAAACATTTGCTCCGCTCACTGCTCCCGCTCTATGTAAACAGTCGCTCCGCTCACTGCTCCCACTCTTTGTACACAGTCGCTCCGCTCCACTCCCGCTCTTTGTAAACAGTCGCTCCGCTCACTGCTCCCGCACTTTGTAAACAGTCGCTCCGCTCACTGCTCCCGCTCTATGTAAACAGTCACTCCGCTCACTGCTCCCGCTCTTTGTAAACAGTCGCTCCGCTCACTGCTCCCGCTCTTTGTAAACAGTCGCTCCGCTCCACTCCCGCTCTTTGTAAACAGTCGCTCCGCTCACTGCTCCCGCACTTTGTAAACAGTCGCTCCGCTCACTGCTCCCGCTCTATGTAAACAGTCGCTCCGCTCATTGCTCCCGCTCTTTGTAAACAGCCGCTCCGCTCACTGCTCCCGCTCTATTTACACAGCCGCTCCGCTCACTGCTCCCGCTCTTTGTAAACAATCGCTCCGCTCACTGCTCCCGCTGTTTGTAAACAGTCGCTCCGCTCTCTGCTCCTGCTCTATGTAAACAGTCGCTCCGCTCACTGCTCCCGCTCTTTGTAAACAGTCGCTCCGCTCACTGCTCCCGCTCTATGTAAACAGTCGCTCCGCTCACTGCTCCCGCTCTATGGAAACAGTCGCTCCGCTCACTGCTCCCGCTCTTTGTAAACAGTCGCTCCGCTCTCTTCTCCCGCTCTTTGTAAACAGTCGCTCCGCTCACTGCTCCCGCTCTTTGTAAACAGTCGCTCCGCTCTCTTCTCCCGCTCTTTGTAAACAGTCGCTCCGCTCACTGCTCCCGCTCTTTGTAAACAGTCGCTCCGCTCACTGCTCCCGCTCTTTGTAAACAGTCGCTCCGCTCACTGCTCCCGCTCTATGTAAACAGTCGCTCCGCTCACTGCTCCCGCTCTATGTAAACAGCCGCTCCGCTCACTGCTCCCGCTCTTTGTAAACAGTCGCTCCGCTCACTGCTCCCGCTCTATGTAAACAGTCGCTCCGCTCACTGCTCCCGCTCTATGTAAACAGTCGCTCCGCTCACAGCTCCCGCTCTTTGTAAACAGTCGCTCCGCTCACTGCTCCCGCTCTTTGTAAACAGTCGCTCCGCTCTCTGTTCCCACTCTTTGTAAACAGTCGCTCCGCTCACTGCTCCCGCTCTTTGTAAACAGTCGCTCCGCTCACTGCTCCCGCTCTTTGTAAACAGTCGCTCCGCTGACTGCTCCCGCTCTTTGTAAACAGTCGCTCCGCTCACTGCTCCCGCTCTCTGTAAACAGTCGCTCCGCTCACTGCTCCCGCTCTTTGTACACAGTCGCTCCGCTCACTGCTCCCGCTCTATGTAAACAGTCGCTCCGCTCACAGCTCCCGCTCTTTGTAAACAGTCGCTCCGCTCACTGCTCCCGCTCTATGTAAACAGTCGCTCCGCTTACTGCTCCCACTCTTTGTAAACATTCGCTCCGCTCACTGCTCCCGCTCTATGTAAACAGTCGCTCCGCTCACTGCTCCCACTCTTTGTACACAGTCGCTCCGCTCCACTCCCGCTCTTTGTAAACAGTCGCTCCGCTCACTGCTCCCGCACTTTGTAAACAGTCGCTCCGCTCACTGCTCCCGCTCTATGTAAACAGTTGCTCCGCTCACTGCTCCCGCTCTTTGTAAACAGTTGCTCCGCTCACTGCTCCCGCTCTTTGTAAACAGCCGCTCCGCTCACTGCTCCCGCTCTTTGTAAACAGTCGCTCCGCTCACTGCTCCCGCTCTTTGTAAACAGTCGCTCCGCTCACTGCTCCCGCTCTTTGTAAACAGTCGCTCCGCTCCACTCCCGCTCTTTGTAAACAGTCGCTCCGCTCACTGCTCCCGCACTTTGTAAACAGTCGCTCCGCTCACTGCTCCCGCTCTATGTAAACAGTCGCTCCGCTCACTGCTCCCGCTCTTTGTAAACAGTCGCTCCGCTCACTGCTCCCGCTCTATTTACACAGCCGCTCCGCTCACTGCTCCCGCTCTTTGTAAACAGTCGCTCCGCTCACTGCTCCCGCTCTTTGTAAACAGTCGCTCCGCTCACTGCTCCCGCTCTTTGTAAACAGTCGCTCCGCTCCAATCCCGCTCTTTGTAAACAGTCGCTCCGCTCACTGCTCCCGCACTTTGTAAACAGTCGCTCCGCTCACTGCTCCTGCTCTATTTAAACAGTCGCTCCGCTCATTGCTCCCGCTCTTTGTAAACAGCCGCTCCGCTCACTGCTCCCGCTCTTTGTAAACAGTCGCTCCGCTCACTGCTCCCGCTGTTTGTAAACAGTCGCTCCGCTCTCTGCTCCCGCTCTATGTAAACAGTCGCTCCGCTCACTGCTCCCGCTCTTTGTAAACAGTCGCTCCGCTCACTGCTCCCGCTCTTTGTAAACAGTCGCTCTGCTCACTGCTCCCGCTCTATGTAAACAGTCGCTCCGCTCACTGCTCCCGCTCTATTTACACAGTCGCTCCGCTCACTGCTCCCGCTCTTTGTAGACAGTCGCTCTGCTCACTGCTCCCGCTCTTTGTAAACAGTCGCTCCGCTCTCTGCTCCCGCTCTTTGTAAACAGTCGCTCCGCTCACTGCTCCCACACTTTGTAAACAGTCGCTCCGCTCACTGCTCCCGCACTTTGTAAACAGTCGCTCCGCTCACTGCTCCCGCTCTTTGTAAACAGTCGCTCCGCTCACTGCTCCCGCTCTTTGTAAACAGTCGCTCCGCTCACTGCTCCCGCTCTTTGTAAACAGTCGCTCCGCTCACTGCTCCCGCACTATGTAAACAGTCGCTCCGCTCTCTGCTCCCGCTCTTTGTAAACAGTCGCTCCGCTCACTGCTCCCACTCTTTGTAAACAGTCGCTCCGCTCTCTGTTCCCACTCTTTGTAAACAGTCGCTCCGCTCACTGCTCCCGCTCTTTGTAAACAGTCGCTCCGCTCACTGCTCCCGCTCTTTGTAAACAGTCGCTCCGCTGACTGCTCCCGCTCTTTGTAAACAGTCGCTCCGCTCACTGCTCCCGCTCTATGTAAACAGTCGCTCCGCTCACTGCTCCCGCTCTTTGTACACAGTCGCTCCGCTCACTGCTCCCGCTCTATGTAAACAGTCGCTCCGCTCACAGCTCCCGCTCTTTGTAAACAGTCGCTCCGCTCACTGCTCCCGCTCTATGTAAACAGTCGCTCCGCTCACTGCTCCCGCTCTTTGTAAACATTCGCTCCGCTCACTGCTCCCGCTCTAAGTAAACAGTCGCTCCGCTCACTGCTCCCACTCTTCGTACACAGTCGCTCCGCTCCACTCCCGCTCTTTGTAAACAGTCGCTCCGCTCACTGCTCCCGCACTTTGTAAACAGTCGCTCCGCTCACTGCTCCCGCTCTATGTAAACAGTCGCTCCGCTCACTGCTCCCGCTCTTTGTAAACAGTCGCTCCGCTCACTGCTCCCGCTCTTTGTAAACAGCCGCTCCGCTCACTGCTCCCGCTCTTTGTAAACAGTCGCTCCGCTCACTGCTCCCGCTCTTTGTAAACAGTCGCTCCGCTCACTGCTCCCGCTCTTTGTGAACAGTCGCTCCGCTCCACTCCCGCTCTTTGTAAACAGTCGCTCCGCTCACTGCTCCCGCACTTTGTAAACAGTCGCTCCGCTCACTGCTCCCGCTCTATGTAAACAGTCGCTCTGCTCACTGCTCCCGCTCTTTGTAAACAGTCGCTCCGCTCACTGCTCCCGCTCTATTTACACAGCCGCTCCGCTCACTGCTCCCGCTCTTTGTAAACAGTCGCTCCGCTCACTGCTCCCGCACTTTGTAAACAGTCGCTCCGCTCACTGCTCCCGCTCTATGTAAACAGTCGCTCCGCTCACTGCTCCCGCTCTTTGTAAACAGCCGCTCCGCTCACTGCTCCCGCTCTATTTACACAGCCGCTCCGCTCACTGCTCCCGCTCTTTGTAAACAGTCGCTCCGCTCACTGCTCCCGCTGTTTGTAAACAGTCGCTCCGCTCTCTGCTCCCGCTCTATGTAAACAGTCGCTCCGCTCACTGCTCCCGCTCTTTGTAAACAGTCGCTCCGCTCACTGCTCCCGCTCTTTGTAAACAGTCGCTCCGCTCACTGCTCCCGCTCTATGTAAACAGTCGCTCCGCTCACTGCTCCCGCTCTATTTACACAGTCGCTCCGCTCACTGCTCCCGCTCTTTGTAAACAGTCGCTCCGCTCACTGCTCCCGCACTTTGTAAACAGTCGCTCCGCTCACTGCTCCCGCACTTTGTAAACAGTCGCTCCGCTCACTGCTCCCGCTCTTTGTAAACAGTCGCTCCGCTCACTGCTCCCGTACTTTGTAAACAGTCGCTCCGCTCACTGCTCCCGCTCTTTGTAAACAGTCGCTCCGCTCTCTGCTCCCGCTCTTTGTAAACAGTCGCTCCGCTCTCTGCTCCCGCTCTATGTAAACAGTCGCTCCGCTCTCTGCTCCCACTCTTTGTAAACAGTCGCTCCGCTCACTGCTCCCGCACTTTGTCAACAGTCGCTCCGCACTCTGCTCCCGCTCTTTGTAAACAGTCGCTCCGCTCACTGCTCCCGCACTTTGTAAACAGTCGCTCCGCTCACTGCTCCCGCTCTTTGTAAACAGTCGCTCCGCTCACTGCTCCCGCTCTATGTAAACAGTCGCTCCGCTCTCTGCTCCCACTCTTTGTAAACAGTCGCTCCGCTCACTGCTCCCGCTCTTTGTAAACATTCGCTCCGCTCACTGCTCCCACTCTTTGTAAACAGTCGCTCCGCTCACTGCTCCCGCTCTTTGTAAACAGTCGCTCCGCTCACTGCTCCCGCACTTTGTAAACAGTCGCTCCGCTCACTGCTCCCGCTCTATGTAAACAGTCGCTCCGCTCACTGCTCCCGCTCTATGTAAACAGTCGCTCCGCTCTCTGCTCCCACTCTTTGTAAACAGTCACTCCGCTCACTGCTCCCGCTCTTTGTAAACAGTCGCTCCGCTCACTGCTCCCGCTCTTTGTAAACAGCCGCTCCGCTCACTGCTCCCGCTCTATTTACACAGCCGCTCCGCTCACTGCTCCCGCTCTTTGTAAACAGTCGCTCCGCTCACTGCTCCCGCTGTTTGTAAACAGTCGCTCCGCTCTCTGCTCCCGCTCTATGTAAACAGTCGCTCCGCTCACTGCTCCCGCTCTTTGTAAACAGTCGCTCCGCTCACTGCTCCCGCTCTTTGTAAACAGTCGCTCCGCTCACTGCTCCCGCTCTATTTAAACAGTCGCTCCGCTCACTGCTCCCGCTCTATTTACACAGTCGCTCCGCTCACTGCTCCCGCTCTTTGTAGACAGTCGCTCCGCTCACTGCTCCCACACTTTGTAAACAGTCGCTCCGCTCACTGCTCCCGCACTTTGTAAACAGTCGCTCCGCTCACTGCTCCCGCTCTTTGTAAACAGTCGCTCCGCTCACTGCTCCCGCTCTTTGTAAACAGTCGCTCCGCTCACTGCTCCCGCTCTTTGTAAACAGTCGCTCCGCTCACTGCTCCCGCTCTATGTAAACAGTCGCTCCGCTCTCTGCTCCCGCTCTTTGTAAACAGTCGCTCCGCTCACTGCTCCCGCTCTTTGTAAACAGTCGCTCCGCTCTCTGTTCCCACTCTTTGTAAACAGTCGCTCCGCTCACTGCTCCCGCTCTTTGTAAACAGTCGCTCCGCTCACTGCTCCCGCTCTTTGTAAACAGTCGCTCCGCTGACTGCTCCCGCTCTTTGTAAACAGTCGCTCCGCTCACTGCTCCCGCTCTATGTAAACAGTCGCTCCGCTCCCTGCTCCCGCTCTTTGTACACAGTCGCTCCGCTCACTGCTCCCGCTCTATGTAAACAGTCGCTCCGCTCACAGCTCCCGCTCTTTGTAAACAGTCGCTCCGCTCACTGCTCCCGCTCTATGTAAACAGTCGCTCCGCTCACTGCTCCCGCTCTTTGTAAACATTCGCTCCGCTCACTACTCCCGCTCTATGTAAACAGTCGCTCCGCTCACTGCTCCCACTCTTTGTACACAGTCGCTCCGCTCCACTCCCGCTCTTTGTAAACAGTCGCTCCGCTCACTGCTCCCGCACTTTGTAAACAGTCGCTCCGCTCACTGCTCCCGCTCTATGTAAACAGTCGCTCCGCTCACTGCTCCCGCTCTTTGTAAACAGTCGCTCCGCTTACTGCTCCCGCTCTTTGTAAACAGCCGCTCCGCTCACTGCTCCCGCTCTTTGTAAACAGTCGCTCCGCTCACTGCTCCCGCTCTTTGTAAACAGTCGCTCCGCTCACTGCTCCCGCTCTTTGTAAACAGTCGCTCCGCTCCACTCCCGCTCTTTGTAAACAGTCGCTCCGCTCACTCCCCCCCGCACTTTGTAAACAGTCGCTCCGCTCACTGCTCCCGCTCTTTGTAAACAGTCGCTCCGCTCACTGCTCCCGCTCTATTTACACAGCCACTCCGCTCACTGCTCCCGCTCTTTGTAAACAGTCGCTCCGCTCACTGCTCCCGCTCTTTGTAAACAGTCGCTCCGCTCACTGCTCCCGCTCTTTGTAAACAGTCGCTCCGCTCCAATCCCGCTCTTTGTAAACAGTCGCTCCGCTCACTGCTCCCGCACTTTGTAAACAGTCGCTCCGCTCACTGCTCCCGCTCTATGTAAACAGTCGCTCCGCTCACTGCTCCCGCTCTTTGTAAACAGCCGCTCCGCTCACTGCTCCCGCTCTATTTACACAGCCGCTCCGCTCACTGCTCCCGCTCTTTGTAAACAGTCGCTCCGCTCACTGCTCCCGCTGTTTGTAAACAGTCGCTCCGCTCTCTGCTCCCGCTCTATGTAAACAGTCGCTCCGCTCACTGCTCCCGCTCTTTGTAAACAGTCGCTCCGCTCACTGCTCCCGCTCTTTGTAAACAGTCGCTCCGCTCACTGCTCCCGCTCTATTAACACAGTCGCTCCGCTCACTGCTCCCGCTCTTTGTAAACAGTCGCTCCGCTCACTGCTCCCGCACTTTGTAAACAGTCGCTCCGCTCACTGCTCCCGCTCTTTGTAAACAGTCGCTCCGCTCACTGCTCCCGTACTTTGTAAACAGTCGCTCCGCTCACTGCTCCCGCTCTTTGTAAACAGTCGCTCCGCTCACTGCTCCCGCTCTATGTAAACAGTCGCTCCGCTCACTGCTCCCGCTCTATTTACACAGTCGCTCCGCTCACTGCTCCCGCTCTTTGTAAACAGTCGCTCCGCTCACTGCTCCCGCACTTTGTAAACAGTCGCTCCGCTCACTGCTCCCGCACTTTGTAAACAGTCGCTCCGCTCACTGCTCCCGCTCTTTGTAAACAGTCGCTCCGCTCACTGCTCCCGTACTTTGTAAACAGTCGCTCCGCTCACTGCTCCCGCTCTTTGTAAACAGTCGCTCCGCTCTCTGCTCCCGCTCTTTGTAAACAGTCGCTCCGCTCTCTGCTCCCGCTCTATGTAAACAGTCGCTCCGCTCTCTGCTCCCACTCTTTGTAAACAGTCGCTCCGCTCACTGCTCCCGCACTTTGTCAACAGTCGCTCCGCACTCTGCTCCCGCTCTTTGTAAACAGTCGCTCCGCTCACTGCTCCCGCACTTTGTAAACAGTCGCTCCGCTCACTGCTCCCGCTCTTTGTAAACAGTCGCTCCGCTCACTGCTCCCGCTCTATGTAAACAGTCGCTCCGCTCTCTGCTCCCACTCTTTGTAAACAGTCGCTCCGCTCACTGCTCCCGCTCTTTGTAAACATTCGCTCCGCTCACTGCTCCCACTCTTTGTAAACAGTCGCTCCGCTCACTGCTCCCGCTCTTTGTAAACAGTCGCTCCGCTCACTGCTCCCGCACTTTGTAAACAGTCGCTCCGCTCACTGCTCCCGCTCTATGTAAACAGTCGCTCCGCTCACTGCTCCCGCTCTATGTAAACAGTCGCTCCGCTCTCTGCTCCCACTCTTTGTAAACAGTCACTCCGCTCACTGCTCCCGCTCTTTGTAAACAGTCGCTCCGCTCACTGCTCCCGCTCTTTGTAAACAGCCGCTCCGCTCACTGCTCCCGCTCTATTTACACAGCCGCTCCGCTCACTGCTCCCGCTCTTTGTAAACAGTCGCTCCGCTCACTGCTCCCGCTGTTTGTAAACAGTCGCTCCGCTCTCTGCTCCCGCTCTATGTAAACAGTCGCTCCGCTCACTGCTCCCGCTCTTTGTAAACAGTCGCTCCGCTCACTGCTCCCGCTCTTTGTAAACAGTCGCTCCGCTCACTGCTCCCGCTCTATTTAAACAGTCGCTCCGCTCACTGCTCCCGCTCTATTTACACAGTCGCTCCGCTCACTGCTCCCGCTCTTTGTAGACAGTCGCTCCGCTCACTGCTCCCACACTTTGTAAACAGTCGCTCCGCTCACTGCTCCCGCACTTTGTAAACAGTCGCTCCGCTCACTGCTCCCGCTCTTTGTAAACAGTCGCTCCGCTCACTGCTCCCGCTCTTTGTAAACAGTCGCTCCGCTCACTGCTCCCGCTCTTTGTAAACAGTCGCTCCGCTCACTGCTCCCGCTCTATGTAAACAGTCGCTCCGCTCACTGCTCCCGCTCTTTGTAAACAGTCGCTCCGCTCACTGCTCCCGCTCTTTGTAAACAGTCGCTCCGCTCTCTGTTCCCACTCTTTGTAAACAGTCGCTCCGCTCACTGCTCCCGCTCTTTGTAAACAGTCGCTCCGCTCACTGCTCCCGCTCTTTGTAAACAGTCGCTCCGCTGACTGCTCCCGCTCTTTGTAAACAGTCGCTCCGCTCACTGCTCCCGCTCTATGTAAACAGTCGCTCCGCTCCCTGCTCCCGCTCTTTGTACACAGTCGCTCCGCTCACTGCTCCCGCTCTATGTAAACAGTCGCTCCGCTCACAGCTCCCGCTCTTTGTAAACAGTCGCTCCGCTCACTGCTCCCGCTCTATGTAAACAGTCGCTCCGCTCACTGCTCCCGCTCTTTGTAAACATTCGCTCCGCTCACTACTCCCGCTCTATGTAAACAGTCGCTCCGCTCACTGCTCCCACTCTTTGTACACAGTCGCTCCGCTCCACTCCCGCTCTTTGTAAACAGTCGCTCCGCTCACTGCTCCCGCACTTTGTAAACAGTCGCTCCGCTCACTGCTCCCGCTCTATGTAAACAGTCGCTCCGCTCACTGCTCCCGCTCTTTGTAAACAGTCGCTCCGCTCACTGCTCCCGCTCTTTGTAAACAGCCGCTCCGCTCACTGCTCCCGCTCTTTGTAAACAGTCGCTCCGCTCACTGCTCCCGCTCTTTGTAAACAGTCGCTCCGCTCACTGCTCCCGCTCTTTGTAAACAGTCGCTCCGCTCCACTCCCGCTCTTTGTAAACAGTCGCTCCGCTCACTCCCCCCCGCACTTTGTAAACAGTCGCTCCGCTCACTGCTCCCGCTGTTTGTAAACAGTCGCTCCGCTCTCTGCTCCCGCTCTATGTAAACAGTCGCTCCGCTCACTGCTCCCGCTCTTTGTAAACAGTCGCTCCGCTCACTGCTCCCGCTCTTTGTAAACAGTCGCTCCGCTCACTGCTCCCGCTCTATTTAAACAGTCGCTCCGCTCACTGCTCCCACTCTATTTACACAGTCGCTCCGCTCACTGCTCCCGCTCTTTGTAGACAGTCGCTCCGCTCACTGCTCCCACACTTTGTAAACAGTCGCTCCGCTCACTGCTCCCGCACTTTGTAAACAGTCGCTCCGCTCACTGCTCCCGCTCTTTGTAAACAGTCGCTCCGCTCACTGCTCCCGCTCTTTGTAAACAGTCGCTCCGCTCACTGCTCCCGCTCTTTGTAAACAGTCGCTCCGCTCACTGCTCCCGCTCTATGTAAACAGTCGCTCCGCTCTCTGCTCCCGCTCTTTGTAAACAGTCGCTCCGCTCACTGCTCCCGCTCTTTGTAAACAGTCGCTCCGCTCTCTGTTCCCACTCTTTGTAAACAGTCGCTCCGCTCACTGCTCCCGCTCTTTGTAAACAGTCGCTCCGCTCACTGCTCCCGCTCTTTGTAAACAGTCGCTCCGCTGACTGCTCCCGCTCTTTGTAAACAGTCGCTCCGCTCACTGCTCCCGCTCTATGTAAACAGTCGCTCCGCTCCCTGCTCCCGCTCTTTGTACACAGTCGCTCCGCTCACTGCTCCCGCTCTATGTAAACAGTCGCTCCGCTCACAGCTCCCGCTCTTTGTAAACAGTCGCTCCGCTCACTGCTCCCGCTCTATGTAAACAGTCGCTCCGCTCACTGCTCCCGCTCTTTGTAAACATTCGCTC
The DNA here is from genome assembly GCF_052327205.1 of Somniosus microcephalus. Classification (NCBI taxonomy): domain Eukaryota; kingdom Metazoa; phylum Chordata; class Chondrichthyes; order Squaliformes; family Somniosidae; genus Somniosus; species Somniosus microcephalus. The sequence continues at coordinate 81,709,107 of NC_140989.1, read as the reverse complement.
CGCTCACTACTCCCGCTCTATGTAAACAGTCGCTCCGCTCACTGCTCCCACTCTTTGTACACAGTCGCTCCGCTCCACTCCCGCTCTTTGTAAACAGTCGCTCCGCTCACTGCTCCCGCACTTTGTAAACAGTCGCTCCGCTCACTGCTCCCGCTCTATGTAAACAGTCGCTCCGCTCACTGCTCCCGCTCTTTGTAAACAGTCGCTCCGCTCACTGCTCCCGCTCTTTGTAAACAGCCGCTCCGCTCACTGCTCCCGCTCTTTGTAAACAGTCGCTCCGCTCACTGCTCCCGCTCTTTGTAAACAGTCGCTCCGCTCACTGCTCCCGCTCTTTGTAAACAGTCGCTCCGCTCCACTCCCGCTCTTTGTAAACAGTCGCTCCGCTCACTCCCCCCCGCACTTTGTAAACAGTCGCTCCGCTCACTGCTCCCGCTGTTTGTAAACAGTCGCTCCGCTCTCTGCTCCCGCTCTATGTAAACAGTCGCTCCGCTCACTGCTCCCGCTCTTTGTAAACAGTCGCTCCGCTCACTGCTCCCGCTCTTTGTAAACAGTCGCTCCGCTCACTGCTCCCGCTCTATTTAAACAGTCGCTCCGCTCACTGCTCCCACTCTATTTACACAGTCGCTCCGCTCACTGCTCCCGCTCTTTGTAGACAGTCGCTCCGCTCACTGCTCCCACACTTTGTAAACAGTCGCTCCGCTCACTGCTCCCGCACTTTGTAAACAGTCGCTCCGCTCACTGCTCCCGCTCTTTGTAAACAGTCGCTCCGCTCACTGCTCCCGCTCTTTGTAAACAGTCGCTCCGCTCACTGCTCCCGCTCTTTGTAAACAGTCGCTCCGCTCACTGCTCCCGCTCTATGTAAACAGTCGCTCCGCTCTCTGCTCCCGCTCTTTGTAAACAGTCGCTCCGCTCACTGCTCCCGCTCTTTGTAAACAGTCGCTCCGCTCTCTGTTCCCACTCTTTGTAAACTGTCGCTCCGCTCACTGCTCCCGCTCTTTGTAAACAGTCGCTCCGCTCACTGCTCCCGCTCTTTGTAAACAGTCGCTCCGCTGACTGCTCCCGCTCTTTGTAAACAGTCGCTCCGCTCACTGCTCCCGCTCTATGTAAACAGTCGCTCCGCTCCCTGCTCCCGCTCTTTGTACACAGTCGCTCCGCTCACTGCTCCCGCTCTATGTAAACAGTCGCTCCGCTCACAGCTCCCGCTCTTTGTAAACAGTCGCTCCGCTCACTGCTCCCGCTCTATGTAAACAGTCGCTCCGCTCACTGCTCCCGCTCTTTGTAAACATTCGCTCCGCTCACTACTCCCGCTCTATGTAAACAGTCGCTCCGCTCACTGCTCCCACTCTTTGTACACAGTCGCTCCGCTCCACTCCCGCTCTTTGTAAACAGTCGCTCCGCTCACTGCTCCCGCACTTTGTAAACAGTCGCTCCGCTCACTGCTCCCGCTCTATGTAAACAGTCGCTCCGCTCACTGCTCCCGCTCTTTGTAAACAGTCGCTCCGCTCACTGCTCCCGCTCTTTGTAAACAGCCGCTCCGCTCACTGCTCCCGCTCTTTGTAAACAGTCGCTCCGCTCACTGCTCCCGCTCTTTGTAAACAGTCGTTCCGCTCACTGCTCCCGCTCTTTGTAAACAGTCGCTCCGCTCCACTCCCGCTCTTTGTAAACAGTCGCTCCGCTCACTCCCCCCCGCACTTTGTAAACAGTCGCTCCGCTCACTGCTCCCGCTCTTTGTAAACAGTCGCTCCGCTCACTGCTCCCGCTCTATTTACACAGCCACTCCGCTCACTGCTCCCGCTCTTTGTAAACAGTCGCTCCGCTCACTGCTCCCGCTCTTTGTAAACAGTCGCTCCGCTCACTGCTCCCGCTCTTTGTAAACAGTCGCTCCGCTCCAATCCCGCTCTTTGTAAACAGTCGCTCCGCTCACTGCTCCCGCACTTTGTAAACAGTCGCTCCGCTCACTGCTCCCGCTCTATGTAAACAGTCGCTCCGCTCACTGCTCCCGCTCTTTGTAAACAGCCGCTCCGCTCACTGCTCCCGCTCTATTTACACAGCCGCTCCGCTCACTGCTCCCGCTCTTTGTAAACAGTCGCTCCGCTCACTGCTCCCGCTGTTTGTAAACAGTCGCTCCGCTCTCTGCTCCCGCTCTATGTAAACAGTCGCTCCGCTCACTGCTCCCGCTCTTTGTAAACAGTCGCTCCGCTCACTGCTCCCGCTCTTTGTAATCAGTCGCTCCGCTCACTGCTCCCGCTCTATTAACACAGTCGCTCCGCTCACTGCTCCCGCTCTTTGTAAACAGTCGCTCCGCTCACTGCTCCCGCACTTTGTAAACAGTCGCTCCGCTCACTGCTCCCGCTCTTTGTAAACAGTCGCTCCGCTCACTGCTCCCGTACTTTGTAAACAGTCGCTCCGCTCACTGCTCCCGCTCTTTGTAAACAGTCGCTCCGCTCACTGCTCCCGCTCTATGTAAACAGTCGCTCCGCTCACTGCTCCCGCTCTATTTACACAGTCGCTCCGCTCACTGCTCCCGCTCTTTGTAAACAGTCGCTCCGCTCACTGCTCCCGCACTTTGTAAACAGTCGCTCCGCTCACTGCTCCCGCACTTTGTAAACAGTCGCTCCGCTCACTGCTCCCGCTCTTTGTAAACAGTCGCTCCGCTCACTGCTCCCGTACTTTGTAAACAGTCGCTCCGCTCACTGCTCCCGCTCTTTGTAAACAGTCGCTCCGCTCTCTGCTCCCGCTCTTTGTAAACAGTCGCTCCGCTCTCTGCTCCCGCTCTATGTAAACAGTCGCTCCGCTCTCTGCTCCCACTCTTTGTAAACAGTCGCTCCGCTCACTGCTCCCGCACTTTGTCAACAGTCGCTCCGCACTCTGCTCCCGCTCTTTGTAAACAGTCGCTCCGCTCACTGCTCCCGCACTTTGTAAACAGTCGCTCCGCTCACTGCTCCCGCTCTTTGTAAACAGTCGCTCCGCTCACTGCTCCCGCTCTATGTAAACAGTCGCTCCGCTCTCTGCTCCCACTCTTTGTAAACAGTCGCTCCGCTCACTGCTCCCGCTCTTTGTAAACATTCGCTCCGCTCACTGCTCCCACTCTTTGTAAACAGTCGCTCCGCTCACTGCTCCCGCTCTTTGTAAACAGTCGCTCCGCTCACTGCTCCCGCACTTTGTAAACAGTCGCTCCGCTCACTGCTCCCGCTCTATGTAAACAGTCGCTCCGCTCACTGCTCCCGCTCTATGTAAACAGTCGCTCCGCTCTCTGCTCCCACTCTTTGTAAACAGTCACTCCGCTCACTGCTCCCGCTCTTTGTAAACAGTCGCTCCGCTCACTGCTCCCGCTCTTTGTAAACAGCCGCTCCGCTCACTGCTCCTGCTCTATTTACACAGCCGCTCCGCTCACTGCTCCCGCTCTTTGTAAACAGTCGCTCCGCTCACTGCTCCCGCTGTTTGTAAACAGTCGCTCCGCTCTCTGCTCCCGCTCTATGTAAACAGTCGCTCCGCTCACTGCTCCCGCTCTTTGTAAACAGTCGCTCCGCTCACTGCTCCCGCTCTTTGTAAACAGTCGCTCCGCTCACTGCTCCCGCTCTATTTAAACAGTCGCTCCGCTCACTGCTCCCGCTCTATTTACACAGTCGCTCCGCTCACTGCTCCCGCTCTTTGTAGACAGTCGCTCCGCTCACTGCTCCCACACTTTGTAAACAGTCGCTCCGCTCACTGCTCCCGCACTTTGTAAACAGTCGCTCCGCTCACTGCTCCCGCTCTTTGTAAACAGTCGCTCCGCTCACTGCTCCCGCTCTTTGTAAACAGTCGCTCCGCTCACTGCTCCCGCTCTTTGTAAACAGTCGCTCCGCTCACTGCTCCCGCTCTATGTAAACAGTCGCTCCGCTCTCTGCTCCCGCTCTTTGTAAACAGTCGCTCCGCTCACTGCTCCCGCTCTTTGTAAACAGTCGCTCCGCTCTCTGTTCCCACTCTTTGTAAACAGTCGCTCCGCTCACTGCTCCCGCTCTTTGTAAACAGTCGCTCCGCTCACTGCTCCCGCTCTTTGTAAACAGTCGCTCCGCTGACTGCTCCCGCTCTTTGTAAACAGTCGCTCCGCTCACTGCTCCCGCTCTATGTAAACAGTCGCTCCGCTCCCTGCTCCCGCTCTTTGTACACAGTCGCTCCGCTCACTGCTCCCGCTCTATGTAAACAGTCGCTCCGCTCACAGCTCCCGCTCTTTGTAAACAGTCGCTCCGCTCACTGCTCCCGCTCTATGTAAACAGTCGCTCCGCTCACTGCTCCCGCTCTTTGTAAACATTCGCTCCGCTCACTACTCCCGCTCTATGTAAACAGTCGCTCCGCTCACTGCTCCCACTCTTTGTACACAGTCGCTCCGCTCCACTCCCGCTCTTTGTAAACAGTCGCTCCGCTCACTGCTCCCGCACTTTGTAAACAGTCGCTCCGCTCACTGCTCCCGCTCTATGTAAACAGTCGCTCCGCTCACTGCTCCCGCTCTTTGTAAACAGTCGCTCCGCTCACTGCTCCCGCTCTTTGTAAACAGCCGCTCCGCTCACTGCTCCCGCTCTTTGTAAACAGTCGCTCCGCTCACTGCTCCCGCTCTTTGTAAACAGTCGCTCCGCTCACTGCTCCCGCTCTTTGTAAACAGTCGCTCCGCTCCACTCCCGCTCTTTGTAAACAGTCGCTCCGCTCACTCCCCCCCGCACTTTGTAAACAGTCGCTCCGCTCACTGCTCCCGCTCTTTGTAAACAGTCGCTCCGCTCACTGCTCCCGCTCTATTTACACAGCCACTCCGCTCACTGCTCCCGCTCTTTGTAAACAGTCGCTCCGCTCACTGCTCCCGCTCTTTGTAAACAGTCGCTCCGCTCACTGCTCCCGCTCTTTGTAAACAGTCGCTCCGCTCCAATCCCGCTCTTTGTAAACAGTCGCTCCGCTCACTGCTCCCGCACTTTGTAAACAGTCGCTCCGCTCACTGCTCCCGCTCTATGTAAACAGTCGCTCCGCTCACTGCTCCCGCTCTTTGTAAACAGCCGCTCCGCTCACTGCTCCCGCTCTATTTACACAGCCGCTCCGCTCACTGCTCCCGCTCTTTGTAAACAGTCGCTCCGCTCACTGCTCCCGCTGTTTGTAAACAGTCGCTCCGCTCTCTGCTCCCGCTCTATGTAAACAGTCGCTCCGCTCACTGCTCCCGCTCTTTGTAAACAGTCGCTCCGCTCACTGCTCCCGCTCTTTGTAAACAGTCGCTCCGCTCACTGCTCCCGCTCTATTAACACAGTCGCTCCGCTCACTGCTCCCGCTCTTTGTAAACAGTCGCTCCGCTCACTGCTCCCGCACTTTGTAAACAGTCGCTCCGCTCACTGCTCCCGCTCTTTGTAAACAGTCGCTCCGCTCACTGCTCCCGTACTTTGTAAACAGTCGCTCCGCTCACTGCTCCCGCTCTTTGTAAACAGTCGCTCCGCTCTCTGCTCCCGCTCTTTGTAAACAGTCGCTCCGCTCTCTGCTCCCGCTCTATGTAAACAGTCGCTCCGCTCTCTGCTCCCACTCTTTGTAAACAGTCGCTCCGCTCACTGCTCCCGCACTTTGTCAACAGTCGCTCCGCACTCTGCTCCCGCTCTTTGTAAACAGTCGCTCCGCTCACTGCTCCCGCACTTTGTAAACAGTCGCTCCGCTCACTGCTCCCGCTCTTTGTAAACAGTCGCTCCGCTCACTGCTCCCGCTCTATGTAAACAGTCGCTCCGCTCACTGCTCCCGCTCTATGTAAACAGTCGCTCCGCTCTCTGCTCCCACTCTTTGTAACAGTCACTCCGCTCACTGCTCCCGCTCTTTGTAAACAGTCGCTCCGCTCACTGCTCCCGCTCTTTGTAAACAGTCGCTCCGCTCTCTGCTCCCGCTCTTTGTAAACAGTCGCTCCACTCACTGCTCCCGCTCTTTGTAAACAGTCGCTCCGCGCACTGCTCCCGCTCTTTGTAAACAGTCGCTCCACTCACTGCTCCCGCTCTTTGTAAACAGTCGCTCCGCTCACTGCTCCCGCTCTATGTAAACAGTCGCTCCGCTCACTGCTCCCGCACTTTGTAAACAGTCGCTCCGCTCACTGCTCCCGCTCTTTGTAAACAGTCGCTCCGCTCACTGCTCCCGCTCTTTGTAAACAGTCGCTCCGCTCTCTGCTCCCGCTCTTTGTAAACAGTCGCTCCGCTCACTGCTCCCGCTCTTTGTAAACAGTCGCTCCGCTCACTGCCCCCGCTCTTTGTAAACAGTCGCTCCGCTCACTGCTCCCGCTCTATGTAAACAGTCGCTCCGCTCACTGCTCCCGCTCTTTGTAAACAGTCGCTCCGCTCACTGCTCCCGCTCTATGTAAACAGTCGCTCCGCTCTCTGCTCCCGCTCTTTGTAAACAGTCGCTCCGCTCACTGCTCCCGCTCTTTGTAAACAGTCGCTCCGCTCACCACTCCCGCTCTATGTAAACAGTCGCTCCGCTCACTGCTCCCGCTCTTTGTAAACAGTCGCTCCGCTCACTGCTCCCGCTCTTTGTAAACAGTTGCTCCGCTCACTGCTCCCGCTCTTTGTAAACAGTCGCTCCGCTCACTGCTCCCGCTCTTTGTAAACAGTCGCTCCGCTCACCGCTCCCGCTCTATGTAAACAGTCGCTCCGCTCACCGCTCCCGCTCTTTGTAAACAGTCGCTCCGCTCACCACTCCCGCTCTATGTAAACAGTCGCTCCGCTCACTGCTCCCACTCTATGTAAACAGTCGCTCCGCTCACTGCTCCCGCTCTTTGTAAACATTCGCTCCACTCACTGCTCCCGCTCTTTGTAAACAGTCGCTCTGCTCACTGCTCCCGCTCTTTGTAAACAGTCGCTCCGCTCACTGCTCCCACTCTATGTAAACAGTCACTCCGCTCACTGCTCCCGCTCTTTGTAAACAGTCGCTCCGCTCACTGCTCCCGCTCTTTGTAAACAGTCGCTCCGCTCACTGCTCCCGCTCTTTGTAAACAGTCGCTCCGCTCACTGCTCCCGCTCTTTGTAAACAGTCGCTCCGCACTCTGCTCCCGCTCTTTGTAAACAGTCGCTCCGCTCTCTGCTCCCGCTCTTTGTAAACAGTCGCTCCGCTCACTGCTCCCGCTATTTGTAAACAGTCACTCCGCTCACTGCTCCCGCTCTTTGTAAACAGTCGCTCCGCTCACTGCTCCCGCTCTTTGTAAACAGTCGCTCAGCTCTCTGCTCCCGCTCTATGTAAACAGTCGCTCCGCTCACTGCTCCCGCTCTTTGTAAACAATCGCTCCGCTCACTGCTCCCGCTCTTTGTAAACAGTCGCTCCGCTCACTGCTCCCGCTCTTTGTAAACAGTCGCTCCGCTCACTGCTCCCGCTCTATGTAAACAGTCGCTCCGCTCTCTGCTCCCGCTCTATGTAAACAGTCGCTCCGCTCACTGCTCCCGCTCTTTGTAAACAGTCGCTCCGCTCTCTGCTCCCGCTCTATGTAAACAGTCGCTCCGCTCACTGCTCCCGCTCTTTGTAAACAGTCGCTCCGCTCACTGCTCCCGCTCTTTGTAAACAGTCGCTCCGCTCACTGCTCCCGCTCTTTGTAAACAGTCGCTCCGCTCTCTGCTCCCGCTCTATGTAAACAGTCGCTCCGCTCACTGCTCCCGCTCTTTGTAAACAGTCGCTCCGCTCTCTGCTCCTGCTCTTTGTAAACAGTCGCTCCGCTCACTGCCCCCGCTCTTTGTAAACAGTCGCTCCGCTCACTGCTCCCGCTCTATGTAAACAGTCGCTCCGCTCACTGCTCCCGCAGTTTGTAAACAGTTGCTCCGCTCACTGCTCCCGCTCTATGTAAACAGTCGCTCCGCTCACTGCTCCCGCTCTTTGTAAACAGTCGCTCCGCTCACTGCTCCCGCTCTATTTACACAGCCGCTCCGCTCACTGCTCCCGCTCTTTGTAAACAGTCGCTCCGCTCACTGCTCCCGCTGTTTGTAAACAGTCGCTCCGCTCACTGCTCCCGCTCTTTGTAAACAGTCGCTCCGCTCTCTGCTCCCACTCTATGTAAACAGTCGCTCCGCTCACTGCTCCCGCTCTATGTAAACAGTCGCTCCGCTCACTGCTCCCACTCTTTGTAAACAGTCGCTCCGCTCTCTGCTCCCGCTCTTTGTAAACAGCCGCTCCGCTCACTGCTCCCGCTCTATGTAAACAGTCGCTCCGCTCTCTGCTCCCGCTCTTTGTAAACAGTCGCTCCGCTCACTGCTCCCGCTCTTTGTAAACAGTCGCTCCGCTCACCACTCCCGCTCTATGTAAACAGTCGCTCCGCTCACTGCTCCCGCTCTTTGTAAACAGTCGCTCCGCTCACTGCTCCCGCTCTTTGTAAACAGTTGCTCCGCTCACTGCTCCCGCTCTTTGTAAACAGTCGCTCCGCTCACTGCTCCCGCTCTTTGTAAACAGTCGCTCCGCTCACCGCTCCCGCTCTATGTAAACAGTCGCTCCGCTCACCGCTCCCGCTCTTTGTAAACAGTCGCTCCGCTCACCACTCCCGCTCTATGTAAACAGTCGCTCCGCTCACTGCTCCCACTCTATGTAAACAGTCGCTCCGCTCACTGCTCCCGCTCTTTGTAAACATTCGCTCCACTCACTGCTCCCGCTCTTTGTAAACAGTCGCTCTGCTCACTGCTCCCGCTCTTTGTAAACAGTCGCTCCGCTCACTGCTCCCACTCTATGTAAACAGTCACTCCGCTCACTGCTCCCGCTCTTTGTAAACAGTCGCTCCGCTCACTGCTCCCGCTCTTTGTAAACAGTCGCTCCGCTCACTGCTCCCGCTCTTTGTAAACAGTCGCTCCGCTCACTGCTCCCGCTCTTTGTAAACAGTCGCTCCGCACTCTGCTCCCGCTCTTTGTAAACAGTCGCTCCGCTCTCTGCTCCCGCTCTTTGTAAACAGTCGCTCCGCTCACTGCTCCCGCTATTTGTAAACAGTCACTCCGCTCACTGCTCCCGCTCTTTGTAAACAGTCGCTCCGCTCACTGCTCCCGCTCTTTGTAAACAGTCGCTCAGCTCTCTGCTCCCGCTCTATGTAAACAGTCGCTCCGCTCACTGCTCCCGCTCTTTGTAAACAATCGCTCCGCTCACTGCTCCCGCTCTTTGTAAACAGTCGCTCCGCTCACTGCTCCCGCTCTTTGTAAACAGTCGCTCCGCTCACTGCTCCCGCTCTATGTAAACAGTCGCTCCGCTCTCTGCTCCCGCTCTATGTAAACAGTCGCTCCGCTCACTGCTCCCGCTCTTTGTAAACAGTCGCTCCGCTCTCTGCTCCCGCTCTATGTAAACAGTCGCTCCGCTCACTGCTCCCGCTCTTTGTAAACAGTCGCTCCGCTCACTGCTCCCGCTCTTTGTAAACAGTCGCTCCGCTCACTGCTCCCGCTCTTTGTAAACAGTCGCTCCGCTCTCTGCTCCCGCTCTATGTAAACAGTCGCTCCGCTCACTGCTCCCGCTCTTTGTAAACAGTCGCTCCGCTCTCTGCTCCTGCTCTTTGTAAACAGTCGCTCCGCTCACTGCCCCCGCTCTTTGTAAACAGTCGCTCCGCTCACTGCTCCCGCTCTATGTAAACAGTCGCTCCGCTCACTGCTCCCGCAGTTTGTAAACAGTTGCTCCGCTCACTGCTCCCGCTCTATGTAAACAGTCGCTCCGCTCACTGCTCCCGCTCTTTGTAAACAGTCGCTCCGCTCACTGCTCCCGCTCTATTTACACAGCCGCTCCGCTCACTGCTCCCGCTCTTTGTAAACAGTCGCTCCGCTCACTGCTCCCGCTGTTTGTAAACAGTCGCTCCGCTCACTGCTCCCGCTCTTTGTAAACAGTCGCTCCGCTCTCTGCTCCCACTCTATGTAAACAGTCGCTCCGCTCACTGCTCCCGCTCTATGTAAACAGTCGCTCCGCTCACTGCTCCCACTCTTTGTAAACAGTCGCTCCGCTCTCTGCTACCGCTCTTTGTAAACAGCCGCTCCGCTCACTGCTCCCGCTCTATGTAAACAGTCGCTCCGCTCACTGCTCCCGCTCTTTGTAAACAGTCGCTCCGCTCTCTGCTCCCGCTCTTTGTAAACAGCCGCTCCGCTCACTGCTCCCGCTCTTTGTAAACAGTCGCTCCGCTCACTGCTCCCGCTCTATGTAAACAGTCGCTCCGCTCACTGCTCCCGCTCTTTGTAAACAGTCGCTCCGCTCACTGCTCCCGCTCTTTGTAAACAGTCGCTCCGCTCACTGCTCCCGCTCGATGTAAACAGTCGCTCCGCTCACTGCACCCGCTCTATTTACACAGTCGCTCCGCTCACCGCTCCCGCTCTTTGTAAACAGTCGCTCCGCGCACTGCTCCCGCACTTTGTAAACAGTCGCTCCGCTCACTGCTCCCGCACTTTGTAAACAGTCGCTCTGCTCACTGCTACCGCTCTTTGTAAACAGTCGCTCCGCTCACTGCTCCCGCTCTATGTAAACAGTCGCTCCGCTCACTGCTCCCGCTCTTTGTAAACAGTCGCTCCGCTCACTGCTCCCGCTCTTTGTAAACAGTCGCTCCGCTCACTGCTCCTGCTCTTTGTAAACAGTCGCTCTGCTCACTGCTCCCGCTCTTTGTAAACAGTCGCTCCACTCACTGCTCCCGCTCTTTGTAAACAGTCGCTCCGCTCACTGCTCCCGCTCTATGTAAACAGTCGCTCCGCTCTCTGCTCCCGCTCTTTGTAAACAGTCGCTCCACTCACTGCTCCCGCTCTTTGTAAACAGTCGCTCCACTCACTGCTCCCGCTCTTTGTAAACAGTCGCTCCGCTCACTGCTCCCACTCTATGTAAACAGTCGTTCCGCTCACTGCTCCCGCTCTATGTAAACAGTCGCTCCGCTCACTGCTCCCACTCTTTGTAAACAGTCGCTCCGCTCACTGCTCCCGCTCTTTGTAAACAGTCGCTCCGCTCACTGCTCCCGCTCTTTGTAAACAGTCGCTCCGCTCTCTGCTCCCGCTCTTTGTAAACAGTCGCTCCGCTCACTGCTCCCGCTCTTTGTAAACAGTCGCTCCGCTCACTGCTCCCGCTCTTTGTAAACAGTCGCTCCGCTCACTGCTCCCGCTGTTTGTAAACAGTCGCTCCGCTCTCTGCTCCCGCTCTATGTAAACAGTCGCTCCGCTCACTGCTCCCGCTCTTTGTAAACAGTCGCTCCGCTCACTGCTCCCGCTCTTTGTAAACAGTCGCTCCGCTCACTGCTCCCGCTCTATGTAAACAGTCGCTCCGCTCTCTGCTCCCGCTCTTTGTAAACAGTCGCTCCGCTCACTGCTCCCGCTCTTTGTAAACAGTCGCTCCGCTCACTGCTCCCGCTCTATTAACACAGTCGCTCCGCTCACTGCTCCCGCTCTTTGTAAACAGTCGCTCCGCTCACTGCTCCCGCACTTTGTAAACAGTCGCTCCGCTCACTGCTCCCGCACTTTGTAAACAGTCGCTCCGCTCACTGCTCCCGCTCTTTGTAAACAGTCGCTCCGCTCACTGCTCCCGTACTTTGTAAACAGTCGCTCCGCTCACTGCTCCCGCTCTTTGTAAACAGTCGCTCCGCTCTCTGCTCCCGCTCTTTGTAAGCAGTCGCTCCGCTCTCTGCTCCCGCTCTATGTAAACAGTCGCTCCGCTCTCTGCTCCCACTCTTTGTAAACAGTCGCTCCGCTCACTGCTCCCGCACTTTGTAAACAGTCGCTCCGCTCACTGCTCCCGCTCTTTGTAAACAGTCGCTCCGCTCACTGCTCCCGCTCTATGTAAACAGTCGCTCCGCTCACTGCTCCCACTCTATGTAAACAGTCGCTCCGCTCTCTGCTCCCACTCTTTGTAAACAGTCACTCCGCTCACTGCTCCCGCTCTTTGTAAACAGTCGCTCCGCTCACTGCTCCTGCTCTTTGTAAACAGTCGCTCCGCTCTCTGCTCCCGCTCTTTGTAAACAGTCGCTCCACTCACTGCTCCCGCTCTTTGTAAACAGTCGCTCCGCGCACTGCTCCCGCTCTTTGTAAACAGTCGCTCCACTCACTGCTCCCGCTCTTTGTAAACAGTCGCTCCGCTCACTGCTCCCGCTCTATGTAAACAGTCGCTCCGCTCACTGCTCCCGCACTTTGTAAACAGTCGCTCCGCTCACTGCTCCCGCTCTTTGTAAACAGTCGCTCCGCTCACTGCTCCCGCTCTTTGTAAACAGTCGCTCCGCTCTCTGCTCCCGCTCTTTGTAAACAGTCGCTCCGCTCACTGCTCCCGCTCTTTGTAAACAGTCGCTCCGCTCACTGCCCCCGCTCTTTGTAAACAGTCGCTCCGCTCTCTGCTCCCGCTCTATGTAAACAGTCGCTCCGCTCACTGCTCCCGCTCTTTGTAAACAGTCGCTCCGCTCACTGCTCCCGCTCTATGTAAGCAGTCGCTCCGCTCTCTGCTCCCGCTCTTTGTAAACAGTCGCTCCGCTCACTGCTCCCGCTCTTTGTAAACAGTCGCTCCGCTCACCACTCCCGCTCTATGTAAACAGTCGCTCCGCTCACTGCTCCCGCTCTTTGTAAACAGTCGCTCCGCTCACTGCTCCCGCTCTTTGTAAACAGCTGCTCCGCTCACTGCTCCCGTTCTTTGTAAACAGTCGCTCCGCTCACTGCTCCCGCTCTTTGTAAACAGTCGCTCCGCTCACTGCTCCCGCTCTTTGTAAACAGTCGCTCCGCTCCACTCCCGCTCTTTGTAAACAGTCGCTCCGCTCACTGCTCCCGCACTTTGTAAACAGTCGCTCCGCTCACTGCTCCCGCTCTTTGTAAACAGTCGCTCCGCTCACTGCTCCCGCTCTATTTACACAGCCGCTCCGCTCACTGCTCCCGCTCTTTGTAAACAGTCGCTCCGCTCACTGCTCCCGCTCTTTGTAAACAGTCGCTCCGCTCACTGCTCCCGCTCTTTGTAAACAGTCGCTCCGCTCCAATCCCGCTCTTTGTAAACAGTCGCTCCGCTCACTGCTCCCGCACTTTGTAAACAGTCGCTCCGCTCACTGCTCCCGCTCTATGTAAACAGTCGCTCCGCTCACTGCTCCCACTCTTTGTAAACAGCCGCTCCGCTCACTGCTCCCGCTCTATTTACACAGCCGCTCCGCTCACTGCTACCGCTCTTTGTAAGCAGTCGCTCCGCTAACTGCTCCCGCTGTTTGTAAACAGTCGCTCCGCTCTCTGCTCCCGCTCTATGTAAACAGTCGCTCCGCTCACTGCTCCCGCTCTTTGTAAACAGTCGCTCCGCTCACTGCTCCCGCTCTTTGTAAACAGTCGCTCCGCTCACTGCTCCCGCTCTATGTAAACAGTCGCTCCGCTCTCTGCTCCCGCTCTTTGTAAACAGTCGCTCCGCTCACTGCTCCCGCTCTTTGTAAACAGTCGCTCCGCTCACTGCTCCCGCTCTATTAACACAGTCGCTCCGCTCACTGCTCCCGCTCTTTGTAAACAGTCGCTCCGCTCACTGCTCCCGCACTTTGTAAACAGTCGCTCCGCTCACTGCTCCCGCACTTTGTAAACAGTCGCTCCGCTCACTGCTCCCGCTCTTTGTAAACAGTCGCTCCGCTCACTGCTCCCGTACTTTGTAAACAGTCGCTCCGCTCACTGCTCCCGCTCTTTGTAAACAGTCGCTCCGCTCTCTGCTCCCGCTCTTTGTAAACAGTCGCTCCGCTCTCTGCTCCCGCTCTATGTAAACAGTCGCTCCGCTCTCTGCTCCCACTCTTTGTAAACAGTCGCTCCGCTCTCTGCTCCCGCACTTTGTCAACAGTCGCTCCGCACTCTGCTCCCGCTCTTTGTAAACAGTCGCTCCGCTCACTGCTCCCGCACTTTGTAAACAGTCGCTCCGCTCACTGCACCCGCTCTTTGTAAACAGTCGCTCCGCTCACTGCTCCCGCTCTATGTAAACAGTCGCTCCGCTCACTGCTCCCGCTCTTTGTAAACAATCGCTCCGCTCACTGCTCCCGCTCTTTGTAAACAGTCGCTCCGCTCACTGCTCCCGCTCTTTGTAAACAGTCGCTCCGCTCACTGCTCCCGCTCTATGTAAACAGTCGCTCCGCTCTCTGCTCCCGCTCTATGTAAACAGTCGCTCCGCTCACTGCTCCCGCTCTTTGTAAACAGTCGCTCCGCTCTCTGCTCCCGCTCTATGTAAACAGTCGCTCCACTCACTGCTCCCGCTCTTTGTAAACAGTCGCTCCGCTCACTGCTCCCGCTCTTTGTAAACAGTCGCTCCGCTCACTGCTCCCGCTCTTTGTAAACAGTCGCTCTGCTCTCTGCTCCCGCTCTATGTAAACAGTCGCTCCGCTCACTGCTCCCGCTCTTTGTAAACAGTCGCTCCGCTCTCTGCTCCTGCTCTTTGTAAACAGTCGCTCCGCTCACTGCCCCCGCTCTTTGTAAACAGTCGCTCCGCTCACTGCTCCCGCTCTATGTAAACAGTCGCTCCGCTCACTGCTCCCGCAGTTTGTAAACAGTTGCTCCGCTCACTGCTCCCGCTCTATGTAAACAGTCGCTCCGCTCACTGCTCCCGCTCTTTGTAAACAGTCGCTCCGCTCACTGCTCCCGCTCTATTTACACAGCCGCTCCGCTCACTGCTCCCGCTGTTTGTAAACAGTCGCTCCGCTCACTGCTCCCGCTGTTTGTAAACAGTCGCTCCGCTCACTGCTCCCGCTCTTTGTAAACAGTCGCTCCGCTCTCTGCTCCCACTCTATGTAAACAGTCGCTCCGCTCACTGCTCCCGCTCTATGTAAACAGTCGCTCCGCTCACTGCTCCCACTCTTTGTAAACAGTCGCTCCGCTCTCTGCTCCCGCTCTTCTTAAACAGCCGCTCCGCTCACTGCTCCCGCTCTATGTAAACAGTCGCTCCGCTCACTGCTCCCGCTCTTTGTAAACAGTCGCTCCGCTCTCTGCTCCCGCTCTTTGTAAACAGCCGCTCCGCTCACTGCTCCCGCTCTTTGTAAACAGTCGCTCCGCTCACTGCTCCCGCTCTATGTAATCAGTCGCTCCGCTCACTGCTCCCGCTCTTTGTAAACAGTCGCTCCGCAGTCGCTCCGCTCACTGCTCCCGCTCTTTGTAAACAGTCGCTCCGCTCACTGCTCCCGCTCGATGTAAACAGTCGCTCCGCTCACTGCACCCGCTCTATTTACACAGTCGCTCCGCTCACCGCTCCCGCTCTTTGTAAACAGTCGCTCCGCGCACTGCTCCCGCACTTTGTAAACAGTCGCTCCGCTCACTGCTCCCGCACTTTGTAAACAGTCGCTCTGCTCACTGCTACCGCTCTTTGTAAACAGTCGCTCCGCTCACTGCTCCCGCTCTATGTAAACAGTCGCTCCGCTCACTGCTCCCGCTCTTTGTAAACAGTCGCTCCGCTCACTGCTCCCGCTCTTTGTAAAGAGTCGCTCCGCTCACTGCTCCTGCTCTTTGTAAACAGTCGCTCTGCTCACTGCTCCCGCTCTTTGTAAACAGTCGCTCCACTCACTGCTCCCGCTCTTTGTAAACAGTCGCTCCGCTCACTGCTCCCGCTCTATGTAAACAGTCGCTCCGCTCTCTGCTCCCGCTCTTTGTAAACAGTCGCTCCACTCACTGCTCCCGCTCTTTGTAAACAGTCGCTCCACTCACTGCTCCCGCTCTTTGTAAACAGTCGCTCCGCTCACTGCTCCCACTCTATGTAAACAGTCGTTCCGCTCACTGCTCCCGCTCTATGTAAACAGTCGCTCCGCTCACTGCTCCCACTCTTTGTAAACAGTCGCTCCGCTCACTGCTCCCGCTCTTTGTAAACAGTCGCTCCGCTCACTGCTCCCGCTCTTTGTAAACAGTCGCTCCGCTCTCTGCTCCCGCTCTTTGTAAACAGTCGCTCCGCTCACTGCTCCCGCTCTTTGTAAACAGTCGCTCCGCTCACTGCCCCCGCTCTTTGTAAACAGTCGCTCCGCTCTCTGCTCCCGCTCTATGTAAACAGTCGCTCCGCTCACTGCTCCCGCTCTTTGTAAACAGTCGCTCCGCTCACTGCTCCCGCTCTTTGTAAACAGTCGCTCCGCTCCACTCCCGCTCTTTGTAAACAGTCGCTCCGCTCACTGCTCCCGCACTTTGTAAACAGTCGCTCCGCTCACTGCTCCCGCTCTATTTACACAGCCGCTCCGCTCACTGCTCCCGCTCTTTGTAAACAGTCGCTCCACTCACTGCTCCCGCTCTTTGTAATCAGTCGCTCCGCTCACTGCTCCCGCTCTTTGTAAACAGTCGCTCCGCTCCAATCCCGCTCTTTGTAAACAGTCGCTCCGCTCACTGCTCCCGCACTTTGTAAACAGTCGCTCCGCTCACTGCTCCCGCTCTATGTAAACAGTCGCTCCGCTCACTGCTCCCACTCTTTGTAAACAGCCGCTCCGCTCACTGCTCCCGCTCTATTTACACAGCCGCTCCGCTCACTGCTACCGCTCTTTGTAAGCAGTCGCTCCGCTAACTGCTCCCGCTGTTTGTAAACAGTCGCTCCGCTCTCTGCTCCCGCTCTATGTAAACAGTCGCTCCGCTCACTGCTCCCGCTCTTTGTAAACAGTCGCTCCGCTCACTGCTCCCGCTCTTTGTAAACAGTCGCTCCGCTCACTGCTCCCGCTCTATGTAAACAGTCGCTCCGCTCTCTGCTCCCGCTCTTTGTAAACAGTCGCTCCGCTCACTGCTCCCGCTCTTTGTAAACAGTCGCTCCGCTCACTGCTCCCGCTCTATTAACACAGTCGCTCCGCTCACTGCTCCCGCTCTTTGTAAACAGTCGCTCCGCTCACTGCTCCCGCACTTTGTAAACAGTCGCTCCGCTCACTGCTCCCGCACTTTGTAAACAGTCGCTCCGCTCACTGCTCCCGCTCTTTGTAAACAGTCGCTCCGCTCACTGCTCCCGTACTTTGTAAACAGTCGCTCCGCTCACTGCTCCCGCTCTTTGTAAACAGTCGCTCCGCTCTCTGCTCCCGCTCTTTGTAAACAGTCGCTCCGCTCACTGCTCCCGCTCTATGTAAACAGTCGCTCCGCTCTCTGCTCCCACTCTTTGTAAACAGTCGCTCCGCTCACTGCTCCCGCACTTTGTCAACAGTCGCTCCGCACTCTGCTCCCGCTCTTTGTAAACAGTCGCTCCGCTCACTGCTCCCGCACTTTGTAAACAGTCGCTCCGCTCACTGCACCCGCTCTTTGTAAACAGTCGCTCCGCTCACTGCTCCCGCTCTATGTAAACAGTCGCTCCGCTCACTGCTCCCGCTCTTTGTAAACAATCGCTCCGCTCACTGCTCCCGCTCTTTGTAAACAGTCGCTCCGCTCACTGCTCCCGCTCTTTGTAAACAGTCGCTCCGCTCACTGCTCCCGCTCTATGTAAACAGTCGCTCCGCTCTCTGCTCCCGCTCTATGTAAACAGTCGCTCCGCTCACTGCTCCCGCTCTTTGTAAACAGTCGCTCCGCTCACTGCTCCCGCTCTTTGTAAACAGTCGCTCCGCTCACTGCTCCCGCTCTTTGTAAACAGTCGCTCTGCTCTCTGCTCCCGCTCTATGTAAACAGTCGCTCCGCTCACTGCTCCCGCTCTTTGTAAACAGTCGCTCCGATCTCTGCTCCTGCTCTTTGTAAACAGTCGCTCCGCTCACTGCCCCCGCTCTTTGTAAACAGTCGCTCCGCTCACTGCTCCCGCTCTATGTAAACAGTCGCTCCGCTCACTGCTCCCGCAGTTTGTAAACAGTTGCTCCGCTCACTGCTCCCGCTCTATGTAAACAGTCGCTCCGCTCACTGCTCCCGCTCTTTGTAAACAGTCGCTCCGCTCTCTGCTCCCGCTCTTTGTAAACAGCCGCTCCGCTCACTGCTCCCGCTCTATGTAAACAGTCGCTCCGCTCACTGCTCCCGCTCTTTGTAAACAGTCGCTCCGCTCTCTGCTCCCGCTCTTTGTAAACAGCCGCTCCGCTCACTGCTCCCGCTCTTTGTAAACAGTCGCTCCGCTCACTGCTCCCGCTCTATGTAAACAGTCGCTCCGCTCACTGCTCCCGCTCTTTGTAAACAGTCGCTCCGCTCACTGCTCCCGCTCTTTGTAAACAGTCGCTCCGCTCACTGCTCCCGCTCGATGTAAACAGTCGCTCCGCTCACTGCACCCGCTCTAATTACACAGTCGCTCCGCTCACCGCTCCCGCTCTTTGTAAACAGTCGCTCCGCGCACTGCTCCCGCACTTTGTAAACAGTCGCTCCGCTGACTGCTCCCGCACTTTGTAAACAGTCGCTCTGCTCACTGCTACCGCTCTTTGTAAACAGTCGCTCCGCTCACTGCTCCCGCTCTATGTAAACAGTCGCTCCGCTCACTGCTCCCGCTCTTTGTAAACAGTCGCTCCGCTCACTGCTCCCGCTCTTTGTAAACAGTCGCTCCGCTCACTGCTCCTGCTCTTTGTAAACAGTCGCTCTGCTCACTGCTCCCGCTCTTTGTAAACAGTCGCTCCACTCACTGCTCCCGCTCTTTGTAAACAGTCGCTCCGCTCACTGCTCCCGCTCTATGTAAACAGTCGCTCCGCTCTCTGCTCCCGCTCTTTGTAAACAGTCGCTCCACTCACTGCTCCCGCTCTTTGTAAACAGTCGCTCCACTCACTGCTCCCGCTCTTTGTAAACAGTCGCTCCGCTCACTGCTCCCACTCTATGTAAACAGTCGTTCCGCTCACTGCTCCCGCTCTATGTAAACAGTCGCTCCGCTCACTGCTCCCACTCTTTGTAAACAGTCGCTCCGCTCACTGCTCCCGCTCTTTGTAAACAGTCGCTCCGCTCACTGCTCCCGCTCTTTGTAAACAGTCGCTCCGCTCTCTGCTCCCGCTCTTTGTAAACAGTCGCTCCGCTCACTGCTCCCGCTCTTTGTAAACAGTCGCTCCGCTCACTGCTCCCGCTCTTTGTAAACAGTCGCTCCGCTCACTGCTCCCGCTGTTTGTAAACAGTCGCTCCGCTCTCTGCTCCCGCTCTATGTAAACAGTCGCTCCGCTCACTGCTCCCGCTCTTTGTAAACAGTCGCTCCGCTCACTGCTCCCGCTCTTTGTAAACAGTCGCTCCGCTCACTGCTCCCGCTCTATGTAAACAGTCGCTCCGCTCTCTGCTCCCGCTCTTTGTAAACAGTCGCTCCGCTCACTGCTCCCGCTCTTTGTAAACAGTCGCTCCGCTCACTGCTCCCGCTCTATTAACACAGTCGCTCCGCTCACTGCTCCCGCTCTTTGTAAACAGTCGCTCCGCTCACTGCTCCCGCACTTTGTAAACAGTCGCTCTGCTCACTGCTCCCGCACTTTGTAAACAGTCGCTCCGCTCACTGCTCCCGCTCTTTGTAAACAGTCGCTCCGCTCACTGCTCCCGTACTTTGTAAACAGTCGCTCCGCTCACTGCTCCCGCTCTTTGTAAACAGTCGCTCCGCTCTCTGCTCCCGCTCTTTGTAAGCAGTCGCTCCGCTCTCTGCTCCCGCTCTATGTAAACAGTCGCTCCGCTCTCTGCTCCCACTCTTTGTAAACAGTCGCTCCGCTCACTGCTCCCGCACTTTGTCAACAGTCGCTCCGCACTCTGCTCCCGCTCTTTGTAAACAGTCGCTCCGCTCACTGCTCCCGCACTTTGTAAACAGTCGCTCCGCTCACTGCTCCCGCTCTTTGTAAACAGTCGCTCCGCTCACTGCTCCCACTCTATGTAAACAGTCGCTCCGCTCACTGCTCCCGCTCTATGTAAACAGTCGCTCCGCTCTCTGCTCCCACTCTTTGTAAACAGTCACTCCGCTCACTGCTCCCGCTCTTTGTAAACAGTCGCTCCGCTCACTGCTCCTGCTCTTTGTAAACAGTCGCTCCGCTCTCTGCTCCCGCTCTTTGTAAACAGTCGCTCCACTCACTGCTCCCGCTCTTTGTAAACAGTCGCTCCGCGCACTGCTCCCGCTCTTTGTAAACAGTCGCTCCACTCACTGCTCCCGCTCTTTGTAAACAGTCGCTCCGCTCACTGCTCCCGCTCTATGTAAACAGTCGCTCCGCTCACTGCTCCCGCACTTTGTAAACAGTCGCTCCGCTCACTGCTCCCGCTCTTTGTAAACAGTCGCTCCGCTCACTGCTCCCGCTCTTTGTAAACAGTCGCTCCGCTCTCTGCTCCCGCTCTTTGTAAACAGTCGCTCCGCTCACTGCTCCCGCTCTTTGTAAACAGTCGCTCCGCTCACTGCCCCCGCTCTTTGTAAACAGTCGCTCCGCTCTCTGCTCCCGCTCTATGTAAACAGTCGCTCCGCTCACTGCTCCCGCTCTTTGTAAACAGTCGCTCCGCTCACTGCTCCCGCTCTATGTAAACAGTCGCTCCGCTCTCTGCTCCCGCTCTTTGTAAACAGTCGCTCTGCTCACTGCTCCCGCTCTTTGTAAACAGTCGCTCCGCTCACCACTCCCGCTCTATGTAAACAGTCGCTCCGCTCACTGCTCCCGCTCTTTGTAAACAGTCGCTCCGCTCACTGCTCCCGCTCTTTGTAAACAGCTGCTCCGCTCACTGCTCCCGCTCTTTGTAAACAGTCGCTCCGCTCACTGCTCCCGCTCTTTGTAAACAGTCGCTCCGCTCACTGCTCCCGCTCTTTGTAAACAGTCGCTCCGCTCCACTCCCGCTCTTTGTAAACAGTCGCTCCGCTCACTGCTCCCGCACTTTGTAAACAGTCGCTCCGCTCACTGCTCCCGCTCTTTGTAAACAGTCGCTCCGCTCACTGCTCCCGCTCTATTTACACAGCCGCTCCGCTCACTGCTCCCGCTCTTTGTAAACAGTCGCTCCGCTCACTGCTCCCGCTCTTTGTAAACAGTCGCTCCGCTCACTGCTCCCGCTCTTTGTAAACAGTCGCTCCGCTCCAATCCCGCTCTTTGTAAACAGTCGCTCCGCTCACTGCTCCCGCACTTTGTAAACAGTCGCTCCGCTCACTGCTCCCGCTCTATGTAAACAGTCGCTCCGCTCACTGCTCCCACTCTTTGTAAACAGCCGCTCCGCTCACTGCTCCCGCTCTATTTACACAGCCGCTCCGCTCACTGCTACCGCTCTTTGTAAGCAGTCGCTCCGCTAACTGCTCCCGCTGTTTGTAAACAGTCGCTCCGCTCTCTGCTCCCGCTCTATGTAAACAGTCGCTCCGCTCACTGCTCCCGCTCTTTGTAAACAGTCGCTCCGCTCACTGCTCCCGCTCTTTGTAAACAGTCGCTCCGCTCACTGCTCCCGCTCTATGTAAACAGTCGCTCCGCTCTCTGCTCCCGCTCTTTGTAAACAGTCGCTCCGCTCACTGCTCCCGCTCTTTGTAAACAGTCGCTCCGCTCACTGCTCCCGCTCTATTAACACAGTCGCTCCGCTCACTGCTCCCGCTCTTTGTAAACAGTCGCTCCGCTCACTGCTCCCGCACTTTGTAAACAGTCGCTCCGCTCACTGCTCCCGCACTTTGTAAACAGTCGCTCCGCTCACTGCTCCCGCTCTTTGTAAACAGTCGCTCCGCTCACTGCTCCCGTACTTTGTAAACAGTCGCTCTGCTCACTGCTCCCGCTCTTTGTAAACAGTCGCTCCGCTCTCTGCTCCCGCTCTTTGTAAACAGTCGCTCCGCTCTCTGCTCCCGCTCTATGTAAACAGTCGCTCCGCTCTCTGCTCCCACTCTTTGTAAACAGTCGCTCCGCTCACTGCTCCCGCACTTTGTCAACAGTCGCTCCGCACTCTGCTCCCGCTCTTTGTAAACAGTCGCTCCGCTCACTGCTCCCGCACTTTGTAAACAGTCGCTCCGCTCACTGCACCCGCTCTTTGTAAACAGTCGCTCCGCTCACTGCTCCCGCTCTATGTAAACAGTCGCTCCGCTCACTGCTCCCACTCTATGTAAACAGTCGCTCCGCTCTCTGCTCCCACTCTTTGTAAACAGTCACTCCGCTCACTGCTCCCGCTCTTTGTAAACAGTCGCTCCGCTCACTGCTCCCGCTCTTTGTAAACAGTCGCTCCGCTCTCTGCTCCCGCTCTTTGTAAACAGTCGCTCCACTCACTGCTCCCGCTCTTTGTAAACAGTCGCTCCGCGCACTGCTCCCGCTCTTTGTAAACAGTCGCTCCACTCACTGCTCCCGCTCTTTGTAAACAGTCGCTCCGCTCACTGCTCCCGCTCTATGTAAACAGTCGCTCCGCTCACTGCTCCCGCACTTTGTAAACAGTCGCTCCGCTCACTGCTCCCGCTCTTTGTAAGCAGTCGCTCCGCTCACTGCCCCCGCTCTTTGTAAACAGTCGCTCCGCTCTCTGCTCCCGCTCTATGTAAACAGTCGCTCCGCTCACCGCTCCCGCTCTATGTAAACAGTCGCTCCGCTCACCGCTCCCGCTCTTTGTAAACAGTCGCTCCGCTCACCACTCCCGCTCTATGTAAACAGTCGCTCCGCTCACTGCTCCCGCTCTATGTAAACAGTCGCTCCGCTCACTGCTCCCGCTCTTTGTAAACAGTCGCTCTGCTCACTGCTCCCGCTCTTTGTAAACAGTCGCTCCGCTCACTGCTCCCACTCTATGTAAACAGTCACTCCGCTCACTGCTCCCGCTCTTTGTAAACAGTCGCTCCGCTCACTGCTCCCGCTCTTTGTAAACAGTCGCTCCGCTCACTGCTCCCGCTCTTTGTAAACAGTCGCTCCGCTCACTGCTCCCGCTCTTTGTAAACAGTCGCTCCGCACTCTGCTCCCGCTCTTTGTAAACAGTCGCTCCGCTCTCTGCTCCCGCTCTTTGTAAACAGTCGCTCCGCTCACTGCTCCCGCTCTATGTAAACAGTCGCTCCGCTCACTGCTCCCGCACTTTGTAAACAGTCGCTCCGCTCACTGCTCCCGCTCTTTGTAAACAGTCGCTCCGCTCACTGCTCCCGCTCTTTGTAAACAGTCGCTCCGCTCTCTGCTCCCGCTCTTTGTAAACAGTCGCTCCGCTCACTGCTCCCGCTCTTTGTAAACAGTCGCTCCGCTCACTGCCCCCGCTCTTTGTAAACAGTCGCTCCGCTCTCTGCTCCCGCTCTATGTAAACAGTCGCTCCGCTCACTGCTCCCGCTCTTTGTAAACAGTCGCTCCGCTCACTGCTCCCGCTCTATGTAAACAGTCGCTCCGCTCTCTGCTCCCGCTCTTTGTAAACAGTCGCTCCGCTCACTGCTCCCGCTCTTTGTAAACAGTCGCTCCGCTCACCACTCCCGCTCTATGTAAACAGTCGCTCCGCTCACTGCTCCCGCTCTTTGTAAACAGCTGCTCCGCTCACTGCTCCCGCTCTTTGTAAACAGTCGCTCCGCTCACTGCTCCCGCTCTTTGTAAACAGTCGCTCCGCTCACTGCTCCCGCTCTTTGTAAACAGTCGCTCCGCTCCACTCCCGCTCTTTGTAAACAGTCGCTCCGCTCACTGCTCCCGCACTTTGTAAACAGTCGCTCCGCTCACTGCTCCCGCTCTTTGTAAACAGTCGCTCCGCTCACTGCTCCCGCTCTATTTACACAGCCGCTCCGCTCACTGCTCCCGCTCTTTGTAAACAGTCGCTCCGCTCACTGCTCCCGCTCTTTGTAAACAGTCGCTCCGCTCACTGCTCCCGCTCTTTGTAAACAGTCGCTCCGCTCCAATCCCGCTCTTTGTAAACAGTCGCTCCGCTCACTGCTCCCGCACTTTGTAAACAGTCGCTCCGCTCACTACTCCCGCTCTATGTAAACAGTCGCTCCGCTCACTGCTCCCACTCTTTGTAAACAGCCGCTCCGCTCACTGCTCCCGCTCTATTTACACAGCCGCTCCGCTCACTGCTACCGCTCTTTGTAAGCAGTCGCTCCGCTAACTGCTCCCGCTGTTTGTAAACAGTCGCTCCGCTCTCTGCTCCCGCTCTATGTAAACAGTCGCTCCGCTCACTGCTCCCGCTCTTTGTAAACAGTCGCTCCGCTCACTGCTCCCGCTCTTTGTAAACAGTCGCTCCGCTCACTGCTCCCGCTCTATGTAAACAGTCGTTCCGCTCTCTGCTCCCGCTCTTTGTAAACAGTCGCTCCGCTCACTGCTCCCGCTCTTTGTAAACAGTCGCTCCGCTCACTGCTCCCGCTCTATTAACACAGTCGCTCCGCTCACTGCTCCCGCTCTTTGTAAACAGTCGCTCCGCTCACTGCTCCCGCACTTTGTAAACAGTCGCTCCGCTCACTGCTCCCGCACTTTGTAAACAGTCGCTCCGCTCACTGCTCCCGCTCTTTGTAAACAGTCGCTCCGCTCACTGCTCCCGTACTTTGTAAACAGTCGCTCTGCTCACTGCTCCCGCTCTTTGTAAACAGTCGCTCCGCTCTCTGCTCCCGCTCTTTGTAAACAGTCGCTCCGCTCTCTGCTCCCGCTCTATGTAAACAGTCGCTCCGCTCTCTGCTCCCACTCTTTGTAAACAGTCGCTCCGCTCACTGCTCCCGCACTTTGTCAACAGTCGCTCCGCACTCTGCTCCCGCTCTTTGTAAACAGTCGCTCCGCTCACTGCTCCCGCACTTTGTAAACAGTCGCTCCGCTCACTGCACCCGCTCTTTGTAAACAGTCGCTCCGCTCACTGCTCCCGCTCTATGTAAACAGTCGCTCCGCTCACTGCTCCCGCTCTATGTAAACAGTCGCTCCGCTCTCTGCTCCCACTCTTTGTAAACAGTCACTCCGCTCACTGCTCCCGCTCTTTGTAAACAGTCGCTCCGCTCACTGCTCCCGCTCTTTGTAAACAGTCGCTCCGCTCTCTGCTCCCGCTCTTTGTAAACAGTCGCTCCACTCACTGCTCCCGCTCTTTGTAAACAGTCGCTCCGCGCACTGCTCCCGCTCTTTGTAAACAGTCGCTCCACTCACTGCTCCCGCTCTTTGTAAACAGTCGCTCCGCTCACTGCTCCCGCTCTATGTAAACAGTCGCTCCGCTCACTGCTCCCGCACTTTGTAAACAGTCGCTCCGCTCACTGCTCCCGCTCTTTGTAAACAGTCGCTCCGCTCACTGCTCCCGTTCTTTGTAAACAGTCGCTCCGCTCTCTGCTCCCGCTCTTTGTAAACAGTCGCTCCGCTCACTGCTCCCGCTCTTTGTAAGCAGTCGCTCCGCTCACTGCCCCCGCTCTTTGTAAACAGTCGCTCCGCTCTCTGCTCCCGCTCTATGTAAACAGTCGCTCCGCTCACCGCTCCCGCTCTATGTAAACAGTCGCTCCGCTCACCGCTCCCGCTCTTTGTAAACAGTCGCTCCGCTCACCACTCCCGCTCTATGTAAACAGTCGCTCCGCTCACTGCTCCCGCTCTATGTAAACAGTCGCTCCGCTCACTGCTCCCGCTCTTTGTAAACAGTCGCTCTGCTCTCTGCTCCCGCTCTTTGTAAACAGTCGCTCCGCTCACTGCTCCCACTCTATGTAAACAGTCACTCCGCTCACTGCTCCCGCTCTTTGTAAACAGTCGCTCCGCTCACTGCTCCCGCTCTTTGTAAACAGTCGCTCCGCTCACTGCTCCCGCTCTTTGTAAACAGTCGCTCCGCTCACTGCTCCCGCTCTTTGTAAACAGTCGCTCCGCACTCTGCTCCCGCTCTTTGTAAACAGTCGCTCCGCTCTCTGCTCCCGCTCTTTGTAAACAGTCGCTCCGCTCACTGCTCCCGCTCTTTGTAAACAGTCGCTCCGCTCATTGCTCCCGCTCTTTGTAAACAGTCGCTCCGCTCACTGCTCCCGCTCTTTGTAAACAGTCGCTCAGCTCTCTGCTCCCGCTCTATGTAAACAGTCGCTCCGCTCACTGCTCCCGCTCTTTGTAAACAGTCGCTCCGCTCACTGCTCCCGCTCTTTGTAAACAGTCGCTCCGCTCACTGCTCCCGCTCTTTGTAAACAGTCGCTCCGCTCACTGCTCCCGCTCTATGGAAACAGTCGCTCCGCTCTCTGCTCCCGCTCTATGTAAACAGTCGCTCCGCTCACTGCTCCCGCTCTTTGTAAACAGTCGCTCCGCTCTCTGCTCCCGCTCTATGTAAACAGTCGCTCCGCTCACTGCTCCCGCTCTTTGTAAACAGTCGCTCCGCTCACTGCTCCCGCTCTTTGTAAACAGTCGCTCCGCTCACTGCTCCCGCTCTTTGTAAACAGTCGCTCTGCTCTCTGCTCCCGCTCTATGTAAACAGTCGCTCCGCTCACTGCTCCCGCTCTTTGTAAACAGTCGCTCCGCTCTCTGCTCCTGCTCTTTGTAAACAGTCGCTCCGCTCACTGCCCCCGCTCTTTGTAAACAGTCGCTCCGCTCACTGCTCCCGCTCTATGTAAACAGTCGCTCCGCTCACTGCTCCCGCAGTTTGTAAACAGTTGCTCCGCTCACTGCTCCCGCTCTATGTAAACAGTCGCTCCGCTCACTGCTCCCACTCTTTGTAAACAGTCGCTCCGCTCACTGCTCCCGCTCTATTTACACAGCCGCTCCGCTCACTGCTCCCGCTCTTTGTAAACAGTCGCTCCGCTCACTGCTCCCGCTGTTTCTAAACAGTCGCTCCGCTCACTGCTCCCGCTCTTTGTAAACAGTCGCTCCGCTCTCTGCTCCCACTCTATGTAAACAGTCGCTCCGCTCACTGCTCCCGCTCTATGTAAACAGTCGCTCCGCTCACTGCTCCCACTCTTTGTAAACAGTCGCTCCGCTCTCTGCTCCCGCTCTTTGTAAACAGCCGCTCCGCTCACTGCTCCCGCTCTATGTAAACAGTCGCTCCGCTCACTGCTCCCGCTCTTTGTAAACAGTCGCTCCGCTCTCTGCTCCCGCTCTTTGTAAACAGCCGCTCCGCTCACTGCTCCCGCTCTTTGTAAACAGTCGCTCCGCTCACTGCTCCCGCTCTATGTAAACAGTCGCTCCGCTCACTGCTCCCGCTCTTTGTAAACAGTCGCTCCGCTCACTGCTCCCGCTCTTTGTAAACAGTCGCTCCGCTCACTGCTCCCGCTCTATGTAAACAGTCGCTCCGCTCACTGCACCCGCTCTATTTACACAGTCGCTCCGCTCACCGCTCCCGCTCTTTGTAAACAGTCGCTCCGCGCACTGCTCCCGCACTTTGTAAACAGTCGCTCCGCTCACAGCTCCCACACTTTGTAAACAGTCGCTCTGCTCACTGCTACCGCTCTTTGTAAACAGTTGCTCCGCTCACTGCTCCCGCTCTATGTAAACAGTCGCTCCGCTCACTGCTCCCGCTCTTTGTAAACAGTCGCTCCGCTCACTGCTCCCGCTCTTTGTAAACAGTCGCTCCGCTCACTGCTCCTGCTCTTTGTAAACAGTCGCTCTGCTCACTGCTCCCGCTCTTTGTAAACAGTCGCTCCACTCACTGCTCCCGCTCTTTGTAAACAGTCGCTCCGCTCACTGCTCCCGCTCTATGTAAACAGTCGCTCCGCTCTCTGCTCCCGCTCTTTGTAAACAGTCGCTCCACTCACTGCTCCCGCTCTTTGTAAACAGTCGCTCCACTCACTGCTCCCGCTCTTTGTAAACAGTCGCTCCGCTCACTGCTCCCACTCTATGTAAACAGTCGTTCCGCTCACTGCTCCCGCTCTATGTAAACAGTCGCTCCGCTCACTGCTCCCACTCTTTGTAAACAGTCGCTCCGCTCACTGCTCCCGCTCTTTGTAAACAGTCGTTCCGCTCACTGCTCCCGCTCTATGTAAACAGTCGCTCCGCTCACTGCTCCCGCTCTTTGTAAACAGTCGCTCCGCTCTCTGCTCCCGCTCTTTGTAAACAGTCGCTCCGCTCACTGCTCCCGCTCTTTGTAAACAGTCGCTCCGCTCACTGCTCCCGCTCTTTGTAAACAGTCGCTCCGCTCACTGCTCCCGCTGTTTGTAAACAGTCGCTCCGCTCTCTGCTCCCGCTCTATGTAAACAGTCGCTTCGCTCACTGCTCCCGCTCTTTGTAAACAGTCGCTCCGCTCACTGCTCCCGCTCTTTGTAAACAGTCGCTCCGCTCACTGCTCCCGCTCTATGTAAACAGTCGCTCCGCTCTCTGCTCCCGCTCTTTGTAAACAGTCGCTCCGCTCACTGCTCCCGCTCTTTGTAAACAGTCGCTCCGCTCACTGCTCCCGCTCTATTAACACAGTCGCTCCGCTCACTGCTCCCGCTCTTTGTAAACAGTCGCTCCGCTCACTGCTCCCGCACTTTGTAAACAGTCGCTCCGCTCACTGCTCCCGCACTTTGTAAACAGTCGCTCCGCTCACTGCTCCCGCTCTTTGTAAACAGTCGCTCTGCTCACTGCTCCCGTACTTTGTAAACAGTCGCTCCGCTCACTGCTCCCGCTCTTTGTAAACAGTCGCTCCGCTCTCTGCTCCCGCTCTTTGTAAACAGTCGCTCCGCTCTCTGCTCCCGCTCTATGTAAACAGTCGCTCCGCTCTCTGCTCCCACTCTTTGTAAACAGTCGCTCCGCTCACTGCTCCCGCACTTTGTCAACAGTCGCTCCGCACTCTGCTCCCGCTCTTTGTAAACAGTCGCTCCGCTCACTGCTCCCGCACTTTGTAAACAGTCGCTCCGCTCACACCTCCCGCTCTTTGTAAACAGTCGCTCCGCTCACTGCTCCCGCTCTATGTAAACAGTCGCTCCGCTCACTGCTCCCGCTCTATGTAAACAGTCGCTCCGCTCTCTGCTCCCACTCTTTGTAAACAGTCACTCCGCTCACTGCTCCCGCTCTTTGTAAACAGTCGCTCCGCTCACTGCTCCCGCTCTTTGTAAACAGTCGCTCCGCTCTCTGCTCCCGCTCTTTGTAAACAGTCGCTCCACTCACTGCTCCCGCTCTTTGTAAACAGTCGCTCCGCGCACTGCTCCCGCTCTTTGTAAACAGTCGCTCCACTCACTGCTCCCGCTCTTTGTAAACAGTCGCTCCGCTCACTGCTCCCGCTCTATGTAAACAGTCGCTCCGCTCACTGCTCCCGCACTTTGTAAACAGTCGCTCCGCTCACTGCTCCCGCTCTTTGTAAACAGTCGCTCCGCTCACTGCTCCCGCTCTTTGTAAACAGTCGCTCCGCTCTCTGCTCCCGCTCTTTGTAAACAGTCGCTCCGCTCACTGCTCCCACTCTTTGTAAACAGTCGCTCCGCTCACTGCCCCCGCTCTTTGTAAACAGTCGCTCCGCTCTCTGCTCCCGCTCTATGTAAACAGTCGCTCCGCTCACTGCTCCCGCTCTTTGTAAACAGTCGCTCCGCTCACTGCTCCCGCTCTATGTAAACAGTCGCTCCGCTCTCTGCTCCCGCTCTTTGTAAACAGTCGCTCCGCTCACTGCTCCCGCTCTTTGTAAACAGTCGCTCCGCTCACCACTCCCGCTCTATGTAAACAGTCGCTCCGCTCACTGCTCCCGCTCTTTGTAAACAGTCGCTCCGCTCACTGCTCCCGCTCTTTGTAAACAGTTGCTCCGCTCACTGCTCCCGCTCTTTGTAAACAGTCGCTCCGCTCACTGCTCCCGCTCTTTGTAAACAGTCGCTCCGCTCACCGCTCCCGCTCTATGTAAACAGTCGCTCCGCTCACCGCTCCCGCTCTTTGTAAACAGTCGCTCCGCTCACCACTCCCGCTCTATGTAAACAGTCGCTCCGCTCACTGCTCCCGCTCTATGTAAACAGTCGCTCCGCTCACTGCTCCCGCTCTTTGTAAACAGTCGCTCCACTCACTGCTCCCGCTCTTTGTAAACAGTCGCTCTGCTCACTGCTCCCGCTCTTTGTAAACAGTCGCTCCGCTCACTGCTCCCACTCTATGTCAACAGTCACTCCGCTCACTGCTCCCGCTCTTTGTAAACAGTCGCTCCGCTCACTGCTCCCGCTCTTTGTAAACAGTCGCTCCGCTCACTGCTCCCGCTCTTTGTAAACAGTCGCTCCGCACTCTGCTCCCGCTCTTTGTAAACAGTCGCTCCGCTCTCTGCTCCCGCTCTTTGTAAACAGTCGCTCCGCTCACTGCTCCCGCTCTTTGTAAACAGTCGCTCCGCTCACTGCTCCCGCTCTTTGTAAACAGTCGCTCCGCTCACTGCTCCCGCTCTTTGTAAACAGTCGCTCAGCTCTCTGCTCCCGCTCTATGTAAACAGTCGCTCCGCTCGCTGCTCCCGCTCTTTGTAAACAGTCGCTCCGCTCACTGCTCCCGCTCTTTGTAAACAGTCGCTCCGCTCACTGCTCCCGCTCTTTGTAAACAGTCGCTCCGCTCACTGCTCCCGCTCTATGTAAACAGTCGCTCCGCTCTCTGCTCCCGCTCTATGTAAACAGTCGCTCCGCTCACTGCTCCCGCTCTTTGTAAACAGTCGCTCCGCTCTCTGCTCCCGCTCTATGTAAACAGTCGCTCCGCTCACTGCTCCCGCTCTTTGTAAACAGTCGCTCCGTTCACTGCTCCCGCTCTTTGTAAACAGTCGCTACGCTCACTGCTCCCGCTCTTTGTAAACAGTCGCTCTGCTCTCTGCTCCCGCTCTATGTAAACAGTCGCTCCGCTCACTGCTCCCACTCTTTGTAAACAGTCGCTCCGCTCTCTGCTCCTGCTCTTTGTAAACAGTCGCTCCGCTCACTGCCCCCGCTCTTTGTAAACAGTCGCTCCGCTCACTGCTCCCGCTCTATGTAAACAGTCGCTCCGCTCACTGCTCCCGCAGTTTGTAAACAGTTGCTCCGCTCACTGCTCCCGCTCTATGTAAACAGTCGCTCCGCTCACTGCTCCCGCTCTTTGTAAACAGTCGCTCCGCTCACTGCTCCCGCTCTATTTACACAGCCGCTCCGCTCACTGCTCCCGCTCTTTGTAAACAGTCGCTCCGCTCACTGCTCCCGCTGTTTGTAAACAGTCGCTCCGCTCACTGCTCCCGCTCTTTGTAAACAGTCGCTCCGCTCTCTGCTCCCACTCTATGTAAACAGTCGCTCCGCTCACTGCTCCCGCTCTATGTAAACAGTCGCTCCGCTCACTGCTCCCACTCTTTGTAAACAGTCGCTCCGCTCTCTGCTCCCGCTCTTTGTAAACAGCCGCTCCGCTCACTGCTCCCGCTCTATGTAAACAGTCGCTCCGCTCTCTGCTCCCGCTCTTTGTAAACAGCCGCTCCGCTCACTGCTCCCGCTCTTTGTAAACAGTCGCTCCGCTCACTGCTCCCGCTCTATGTAAACAGTCGCTCCGCTCACTGCTCCCGCTCTTTGTAAACAGTCGCTCCGCTCACTGCTCCCGCTCTTTGTAAACAGTCGCTCCGCTCACTGCTCCCGCTCTATGTAAACAGTCGCTCCGCTCACTGCACCCGCTCTATTTACACAGTCGCTCCGCTCACCGCTCCCGCTCTTTGTAAACAGTCGCTCCGCGCACTGCTCCCGCACTTTGTAAACAGTCGCTCCGCTCACTGCTCCCGCACTTTGTAAACAGTCGCTCTGCTCACTGCTACCGCTCTTTGTAAACAGTCGCTCCGCTCACTGCTCCCGCTCTATGTAAACAGTCGCTCCGCTCACTGCTCCCGCTCTTTGTAAACAGTCGCTCCGCTCACTGCTCCCGCTCTTTGTAAACAGCCGCTCCGCTCACTGCTCCTGCTCTTTGTAAACAGTCGCTCTGCTCACTGCTCCCGCTCTTTGTAAACAGTCGCTCCACTCACTGCTCCCGCTCTTTGTAAACAGTCGCTCCGCTCACTGCTCCCGCTCTATGTAAACAGTCGCTCCGCTCTCTGCTCCCGCTCTTTGTAAACAGTCGCTCCACTCACTGCTCCCGCTCTTTGTAAACAGTCGCTCCACTCACTGCTCCCGCTCTTTGTAAACAGTCGCTCCGCTCACTGCTCCCACTCTATGTAAACAGTCGTTCCGCTCACTGTTCCCGCTCTATGTAAACAGTCGCTCCGCTCACTGCTCCCACTCTTTGTAAACAGTCGCTCCGCTCACTGCTCCCGCTCTTTGTAAACAGTCGCTCCGCTCACTGCTCCCGCTCTTTGTAAACAGTCGCTCCGCTCACTGCTCCCGCTCTTTGTAAACAGTCGCTCCGCTCACTGCTCCCGCTCTTTGTAAACAGTCGCTCCGCTCACTGCTCCCGCTCTATGTAAACAGTCGCTCCGCTCTCTGCTCCCGCTCTTTGTAAAAAGTCGCTCCGCTCACTGCTCCCACTCTTTGTGAACAGTCGCTCCGCTCTCTGCTCCCGCTCTATGCAAACAGTCGCTCCGCTCTCTGCTCCCGCTCTTTGTAAACAGTCGCTCCGCTCACTGCTCCCGCTCTTTGTAAACAGTCGCTCCGCTCACTGCTCCCGCTCTTTGTAAACAGTCGCTCCGCTCACTGCTCCCACTCTTTGTAAACAGTCGCTCCGCTCACTGCTCCCGCTCTTTGTAAACAGTCACTCCGCTCACTGCTCCCGCTCTTTGTAAACAGCCGCTCCGCTCACTGCTCCCGCTCTTTGTAAACAGTCGCTCCGCTCACTGCTCCCGCTCTTTGTAAACAGTCGCTCCGCACACTGCTCCCGCTCTTTGTAAACAGTCGCTCCGCTCACTGCTCCCGCTCTTTGTAAACAGTCGCTCCGCTCACTGCTCCCACTCTTTGTAAACAGTCGCTCCGCTCACTGCTCCCGCTCTTTGTAAACAGTCGCTCCGCTCACTGCTCCCGCTCTATGTAAACAGTCGCTCCGCTCACTGCTCCCGCTCTTTGTAAACAGTCGCTCCACTCACTGCTCCCGCTCTATGTAAACAGTCGCTCCGCTCACTGCTCCCGCTCTTTGTAAACAGTCACTCCGCTCACTGCTCCCGCTCTTTGTAAACAGTCGCTTCGCTCACTGCTCCCACTCTTTGTAAACAGTCGCTCCGCTCACTGCTCCCACTCTATGTAAACAGTCGCTCCGCTCTCTGCTCCCGCTCTATGTAAACAGTCGCTCCACTCTCTGCTCCCGCTCTTTGTAAACAGTCGCTCCGCTCTCTGCTCCCGCTCTTTGTAAACAGTCGCTCCGCTCTCTGCTCCCGCTCTTTGTAAACAGTCGCTCCGCTCACTGCTCCCGCTCTATTTACACAGTCGCTCCGCTCACTGCTCCCGCTCTTTGTAAACAGTCGCTCCACTCTCTGCTCCCGCTCTTTGTAAACAGTCGCTCCGCTCTCTGCTCCCGCTCTTTGTAAACAGTCGCTCCGCTCACTGCTCCCGCTCTGTTTACACAGTCGCTCCGCTCACTGCTCCCGCTCTTTGTAAACAGTCGCTCCGCTCACTGCTCCCGCTCTTTGTAAACAGTCGCTCCGCTCACTGCTCCCGCTCTTTGTAAACAGTCGCTCCGCTCACTGCTCCCGCTCTATGTAAACAGTCGCTCCGCTCACTGCTCCCGCTCTTTGTAAACAGTCGCTCCGCTCACCACTCCCGCTCTATGTAAACAGTCGCTCCGCTCACTGCTCCCGCTCTTTGTAAACAGTCGCTCCGCTCACCACTCCCGCTCTATGTAAACAGTCGCTCCACTCACTGCTCCCGCTCTATGTAAACAGTCGCTCCGCTCACTGCTCCCACTCTATGTAAACAGTCGCTCCGCTCACCACTCCCGCTCTATGTCAACAGTCGCTCCCCTCACTGCTCCCGCTCTTTGTAAACAGTCGCTCCGCTCACTGCTCCCGCTCTTTGTAAACAGTCGCTCCGCTCACTGCTCCCGCTCTATGTAAACAGTCGCTCCGCTCACTGCTCCCGCTCTATGTAAACAGTCGCTCCGCTCTCTGCTCCCGCTCTTTGTAAACAGTCGCTCCGCTCACTGCTCCCGCTCTATGTAAACAGTCGCTCCGCTCACTGCTCCCGCTCTTTGTAAACAGTCGCTCCGCTCTCTGCTCCCGCTCTTTGTAAACAGTCGCTCCGCTCACTGCTCCCGCTCTTTGTAAACAGTCGCTCTGCTCACTGCTCCCGCTCTATGTAAACAGTCGCTCCGCTCACTGCTCCCGCTCTTTGTAAACAGTCGGTCCGCTCACTGCTCCCGCTCTTTGTAAACAGTCGCTCCGCTCACTGCTCCCACTCTATGTAAACAGTCGCTCCGCTCACTGCTCCCGCTCTATGTAAACAGTCGCTCCGCTCACTGCTCCCGCTCGATGTAAACAGTCGCTCCGCTCACTGCTCCCGCTCTTTGTAAACAGTCGCTCCGCTCTCTGCTCCCGCTCTATGTAAACAGTCGTCCGCTCTGCTCCCACTCTTTGTAAACAGTCGCTCCGCTCACTGCTCCCGCTCTATGTAAACAGTCGCTCCGCTCACTGCTCCCGCTCTTTGTAAACAGTCGCTCCGCTCTCTGCTCCCGCTCTTTGTAAACAGTCGCTCCACTCACTGCTCCCGCTCTATGTAAACAGTCGCTCCGCTCTCTGCTCCCGCTCTTTGTAAACAGTCGCTCCGCTCACTGCTCCCGCTCTATGTAAACAGTCGCTCCGCTCACTGCTCCCGCTCTTAGTAAACAGTCGCTCCGCTCACTGCTCCCGCTTTTTGTAAACAGTCGCTCCGCTCTCTGCTCCCGCTCTTTGTAAACAGTCGCTCCGCTCACTGCTCCCACTCTTTGTAAACAGTCGCTCCGCTCACTGCTCCCACTCTTTGTAAACAGTCGCTCCGCTCACTGCTCCCGCTCTATGTAAACAGTCGCTCCGCTCACTGCTCCCGCTCTTTGTAAACAGTCGCTCCGCTCACTGCTCCCGCTCTATGTAAACAGTCGCTCCGCTCTCTGCTCCCGCTCTTTGTTAACAGTCGCTCCGCTCTCTGCTCCCGCTCTATGTAAACAGTCGCTCCACTCTCTGCTCCCGCTCTTTGTAAACAGTCGCTCCGCTCACTGCTCCCGCTCTATGTAAACAGTCGCTCCGCTCACTGCTCCCGCTCTTTGTAAACAGTCGCTCCGCTCACTGCTCCCGCTCTATGTAAACAGTCGCTCCGCTCTCTGCTCCCGCTCTATGTAAACAGTCGCTCCGCTCTCTGCTCCAGCTCTTTGTAAACAGTCGCTCCGCTCACTGCTCCCGCACTTTGTAAACAGTCGCTCCGCTCACTGCTCCCGCACTTTGTAAACAGTCGCTCTGCTCACTGCTACCGCTCTTTGTAAACAGTCGCTCCGCTCACTGCTCCCGCTCTATGTAAACAGTCGCTCCGCTCACTGCTCCCGCTCTTTGTAAACAGTCGCTCCGCTCACTGCTCCCGCTCTTTGTAAACAGTCGCTCCGCTCACTGCTCCTGCTCTTTGTAAACAGTCGCTCTGCTCACTGCTCCCGCTCTTTGTAAACAGTCGCTCCGCTCACTGCTCCCGCTCTATGTAAACAGTCGCTCCGCTCTCTGCTCCCGCTCTTTGTAAACAGTCGCTCCACTCACTGCTCCCACTCTTTGTAAACAGTCGCTCCACTCACTGCTCCCGCTCTTTGTAAACAGTCGCTCCACTCACTGCTCCCGCTCTATGTAAACAGTCGCTCCGCTCACTGCTCCCACTCTATGTAAACAGTCGTTCCGCTCACTGCTCCCGCTCTATGTAAACAGTCGCTCCGCTCACTGCTCCCACTCTTTGTAAACAGTCGCTCCGCTCTCTGCTCCCGCTCTTTGTAAAAAGTCGCTCCGCTCACTGCTCCCACTCTTTGTGAACAGTCGCTCCGCTCTCTGCTCCCGCTCTATGTAAACAGTCGCTCCGCTCTCTGCTCCCGCTCTTTGTAAACAGTCGCTCCGCTCACTGCTCCCGCTCTTTGTAAACAGTCGCTCCGCTCACTGCTCCCGCTCTTTGTAAACAGTCGCTCCGCTCACTGCTCCCACTCTTTGTAAACAGTCGCTCCGCTCACTGCTCCCGCTCTTTGTAAACAGTCACTCCGCTCACTGCTCCCGCTCTTTGTAAACAGTCGCTCCGCTCACTGCTCCCGCTCGTTGTAAACAGTCGCTCCGCTCACTGCTCCCGCTCTTTGTAAACAGTCGCTCCGCTCACTGCTCCCGCTCTTTGTAAACAGTCGCTCCGCTCACTGCTCCCGCTCTTTGTAAACAGTCGCTCCGCTCACTGCTCCCACTCTTTGTAAACAGTCGCTCCGCTCACTGCTCCCGCTCTTTGTAAACAGTCGCTCCGCTCACTGCTCCCGCTCTATGTAAACAGTCGCTCCGCTCACTGCTCCCGCTCTTTGTAAACAGTCGCTCCACTCACTGCTCCCGCTCTATGTAAACAGTCGCTCCGCTCACTGCTCCCGCTCTTTGTAAACAGTCGCTCCGCTCACTGCTCCCGCTCTTTGTAAACAGTCGCTTCGCTCACTGCTCCCACTCTTTGTAAACAGTCGCTCCGCTCACTGCTCCCACTCTATGTAAACAGTCGCTCCGCTCTCTGCTCCCGCTCTATGTAAACAGTCGCTCCGCTCACTGCTCCCGCTCTTTGTAAACAGTCGCTCCGCTCTCTGCTCCCGCTCTTTGTAAACAGTCGCTCCGCTCTCTGCTCCCGCTCTTTGTAAACAGTCGCTCCGCTCACTGCTCCCGCTCTATTTACACAGTCGCTCCGCTCACTGCTCCCGCTCTTTGTAAACAGTCGCTCCACTCTCTGCTCCCGCTCTTTGTAAACAGTCGCTCCGCACTCTGCTCCCGCTCTTTGTAAACAGTCGCTCCGCTCACTGCTCCCGCTCTGTTTACACAGTCGCTCCGCTCACTGCTCCCGCTCTTTGTAAACAGTCGCTCCGCTCACTGCTCCCGCTCTTTGTAAACAGTCGCTCCGCTCACTGCTCCCGCTCTTTGTAAACAGTCGCTCCGCTCACTGCTCCCGCTCTATGTAAACAGTCGCTCCGCTCACTGCTCCCGCTCTTTGTAAACAGTCGCTCCGCTCACCGCTCCCGCTCTATGTAAACAGTCGCTCCGCTCACTGCTCCCGCTCTTTGTAAACAGTCGCTCCGCTCACCACTCCCGCTCTATGTAAACAGTCGCTCCACTCACTGCTCCCGCACTATGTAAACAGTCGCTCCGCTCACTGCTCCCACTCTATGTAAACAGTCGCTCCGCTCACCACTCCCGCTCTATGTCAACAGTCGCTCCGCTCACTGCTCCCGCTCTATGTAAACAGTCGCTCCGCTCACTGCTCCCGCTATTTGTAAACAGTCGCTCCACTCACTGCTCCCGCTCTATGTAAACAGTCGCTCCGCTCACTGCTCCCGCTCTTTGTAAACAGTCACTCCGCTCACTGCTCCCGCTCTTTGTAAACAGTCGCTTCGCTCACTGCTCCCACTCTTTGTAAACAGTCGCTCCGCTCACTGCTCCCACTCTATGTAAACAGTCGCTCCGCTCTCTGCTCCCGCTCTATGTAAACAGTCGCTCCACTCTCTGCTCCCGCTCTTTGTAAACAGTCGCTCCGCTCTCTGCTCCCGCTCTTTGTAAACAGTCGCTCCGCTCTCTGCTCCCGCTCTTTGTAAACAGTCGCTCCGCTCACTGCTCCCGCTCTATTTACACAGTCGCTCCGCTCACTGCTCCCGCTCTTTGTAAACAGTCGCTCCACTCTCTGCTCCCGCTCTTTGTAAACAGTCGCTCCGCTCTCTGCTCCCGCTCTTTGTAAACAGTCGCTCCGCTCACTGCTCCCGCTCTGTTTACACAGTCGCTCCGCTCACTGCTCCCGCTCTTTGTAAACAGTCGCTCCGCTCACTGCTCCCGCTCTTTGTAAACAGTCGCTCCGCTCACTGCTCCCGCTCTTTGTAAACAGTCGCTCCGCTCACTGCTCCCGCTCTATGTAAACAGTCGCTCCGCTCACTGCTCCCGCTCTTTGTAAACAGTCGCTCCGCTCACCACTCCCGCTCTATGTAAACAGTCGCTCCGCTCACTGCTCCCGCTCTTTGTAAACAGTCGCTCCGCTCACCACTCCCGCTCTATGTAAACAGTCGCTCCACTTCTGCTCCCGCTCTATGTAAACAGTCGCTCCGCTCACTGCTCCCACTCTATGTAAACAGTCGCTCCGCTCACCACTCCCGCTCTATGTCAACAGTCGCTCCGCTCACTGCTCCCGCTCTTTGTAAACAGTCGCTCCGCTCACTGCTCCCGCTCTTTGTAAACAGTCGCTCCGCTCACTGCTCCCGCTCTATGTAAACAGTCGCTCCGCTCACTGCTCCCGCTCTATGTAAACAGTCGCTCCGCTCTCTGCTCCCGCTCTTTGTAAACAGTCGCTCCGCTCACTGCTCCCGCTCTATGTAAACAGTCGCTCCGCTCACTGCTCCCGCTCTTTGTAAACAGTCGCTCCGCTCTCTGCTCCCGCTCTTTGTAAACAGTCGCTCCGCTCACTGCTCCCGCTCTTTGTAAACAGTCGCTCTGCTCACTGCTCCCGCTCTATGTAAACAGTCGCTCCGCTCACTGCTCCCGCTCTTTGTAAACAGTCGCTCCGCTCACTGCTCCCGCTCTTTGTAAACAGTCGCTCCGCTCACTGCTCCCACTCTATGTAAACAGTCGCTCCGCTCACTGCTCCCGCTCTATGTAAACAGTCGCTCCGCTCACTGCTCCCGCTCGATGTAAACAGTCGCTCCGCTCACTGCTCCCGCTCTTTGTAAACAGTCGCTCCGCTCTCTGCTCCCGCTCTATGTAAACAGTCGTCCGCTCTGCTCCCACTCTTTGTAAACAGTCGCTCCGCTCACTGCTCCCGCTCTATGTAAACAGTCGCTCCGCTCACTGCTCCCGCTCTTTGTAAACAGTCGCTCCGCTCTCTGCTCCCGCTCTTTGTAAACAGTCGCTCCACTCACTGCTCCCGCTCTATGTAAACAGTCGCTCCGCTCTCTGCTCCCGCTCTTTGTAAACAGTCGCTCCGCTCACTGCTCCCGCTCTATGTAAACAGTCGCTCCGCTCACTGCTCCCGCTCTTAGTAAACAGTCGCTCCGCTCACTGCTCCCGCTTTTTGTAAACAGTCGCTCCGCTCTCTGCTCCCGCTCTTTGTAAACAGTCGCTCCGCTCACTGCTCCCACTCTTTGTAAACAGTCGCTCCGCTCACTGCTCCCACTCTTTGTAAACAGTCGCTCCGCTCACTGCTCCCGCTCTATGTAAACAGTCGCTCCGCTCACTGCTCCCGCTCTTTGTAAACAGTCGCTCCGCTCACTGCTCCCGCTCTATGTAAACAGTCGCTCCGCTCTCTGCTCCCGCTCTTTGTTAACAGTCGCTCCGCTCTCTGCTCCCGCTCTATGTAAACAGTCGCTCCCCTCTCTGCTCCCGCTCTTTGTAAACAGTCGCTCCGCTCACTGCTCCCGCTCTTTGTAAACAGTCGCTCCGCTCACTGCTCCCGCTCTATGTAAACAGTCGCTCCGCTCTCTGCTCCCGCTCTATGTAAACAGACGCTCCGCTCTCTGCTCCAGCTCTTTGTAAACAGTCGCTCCGCTCACTGCTCCCGCACTTTGTAAACAGTCGCTCCGCTCACTGCTCCCGCACTTTGTAAACAGTCGCTCTGCTCACTGCTACCGCTCTTTGTAAACAGTCGCTCCGCTCACTGCTCCCGCTCTATGTAAACAGTCGCTCCGCTCACTGCTCCCGCTCTTTGTAAACAGTCGCTCCGCTCACTGCTCCCGCTCTTTGTAAACAGTCGCTCCGCTCACTGCTCCTGCTCTTTGTAAACAGTCGCTCTGCTCACTGCTCCCGCTCTTTGTAAACAGTCGCTCCACTCACTGCTCCCGCTCTTTGTAAACAGTCGCTCCGCTCACTGCTCCCGCTCTATGTAAACAGTCGCTCCGCTCTCTGCTCCCGCTCTTTGTAAACAGTCGCTCCACTCACTGCTCCCGCTCTTTGTAAACAGTCGCTCCACTCACTGCTCCCGCTCTTTGTAAACAGTCGCTCCACTCACTGCTCCCGCTCTATGTAAACAGTCGCTCCGCTCACTGCTCCCACTCTATGTAAACAGTCGTTCCGCTCACTGCTCCCGCTCTATGTAAACAGTCGCTCCGCTCACTGCTCCCACTCTTTGTAAACAGTCGCTCCGCTCTCTGCTCCCGCTCTTTGTAAAAAGTCGCTCCGCTCACTGCTCCCACTCTTTGTGAACAGTCGCTCCGCTCTCTGCTCCCGCTCTATGTAAACAGTCGCTCCGCTCTCTGCTCCCGCTCTTTGTAAACAGTCGCTCCGCTCACTGCTCCCGCTCTTTGTAAACAGTCGCTCCGCTCACTGCTCCCGCTCTTTGTAAACAGTCGCTCCGCTCACTGCTCCCACTCTTTGTAAACAGTCGCTCCGCTCACTGCTCCCGCTCTTTGTAAACAGTCACTCCGCTCACTGCTCCCGCTCTTTGTAAACAGTCGCTCCGCTCACTGCTCCCGCTCGTTGTAAACAGTCGCTCCGCTCACTGCTCCCGCTCTTTGTAAACAGTCGCTCCGCTCACTGCTCCCGCTCTTTGTAAACAGTCGCTCCGCTCACTGCTCCCGCTCTTTGTAAACAGTCGCTCCGCTCACTGCTCCCGCTCTTTGTAAACAGTCGCTCCGCTCACTGCTCCCGCTCTTTGTAAACAGTCGCTCCGCTCACTGCTCCCGCTCTATGTAAACAGTCGCTCCGCTCACTGCTCCCGCTCTTTGTAAACATTCGCTCCACTCACTGCTCCCGCTCTATGTAAACAGTCGCTCCGCTCACTGCTCCCGCTCTTTGTAAACAGTCGCTCCGCTCACTGCTCCCGCTCTTTGTAAACAGTCGCTTCGCTCACTGCTCCCACTCTTTGTAAACAGTCGCTCCGCTCACTGCTCCCACTCTATGTAAACAGTCGCTCCGCTCTCTGCTACCGCTCTATGTAAACAGTCGCTCCGCTCACTGCTCCCGCTCTTTGTAAACAGTCGCTCCGCTCTCTGCTCCCGCTCTTTGTAAACAGTCGCTCCGCTCTCTGCTCCCGCTCTTTGTAAACAGTCGCTCCGCTCACTGCTCCCGCTCTATTTACACAGTCGCTCCGCTCACTGCTCCCGCTCTTTGTAAACAGTCGCTCCACTCTCTGCTCCCGCTCTTTGTAAACAGTCGCTCCGCTCTCTGCTCCCGCTCTTTGTAAACAGTCGCTCCGCTCACTGCTCCCGCTCTGTTTACACAGTCGCTCCGCTCACTGCTCCCGCTCTTTGTAAACAGTCGCTCCGCTCACTGCTCCCGCTCTTTGTAAACAGTCGCTCCGCTCACTGCTCCCGCTCTTTGTAAACAGTCGCTCCGCTCACTGCTCCCGCTCTATGTAAACAGTCGCTCCGCTCACTGCTCCCGCTCTTTGTAAACAGTCGCTCCGCTCACCGCTCCCGCTCTATGTAAACAGTCGCTCCGCTCACTGCTCCCGCTCTTTGTAAACAGTCGCTCCGCTCACCACTCCCGCTCTATGTAAACAGTCGCTCCACTCACTGCTCCCGCACTATGTAAACAGTCGCTCCGCTCACTGCTCCCACTCTATGTAAACAGTCGCTCCGCTCACCACTCCCGCTCTAGGTCAACAGTCGCTCCGCTCACTGCTCCCGCTCTATGTAAACAGTCGCTCCGCTCACTGCTCCCGCTCTTTGTAAACAGTCGCTCCACTCACTGCTCCCGCTCTATGTAAACAGTCGCTCCGCTCACTGCTCCCGCTCTTTGTAAACAGTCACTCCGCTCACTGCTCCCGCTCTTTGTAAACAGTCGCTTCGCTCACTGCTCCCACTCTTTGTAAACAGTCGCTCCGCTCACTGCTCCCACTCTATGTAAACAGTCGCTCCGCTCTCTGCTCCCGCTCTATGTAAACAGTCGCTCCGCTCTCTGCTCCCGCTCTTTGTAAACAGTCGCTCCGCTCTCTGCTCCCGCTCTTTGTAAACAGTCGCTCCGCTCACTGCTCCCGCTCTATTTACACAGTCGCTCCGCTCACTGCTCCCGCTCTTTGTAAACAGTCGCTCCACTCTCTGCTCCCGCTCTTTGTAAACAGTCGCTCCGCTCTCTGCTCCCGCTCTTTGTAAACAGTCGCTCCGCTCACTGCTCCCGCTCTGTTTACACAGTCGCTCCGCTCACTGCTCCCGCTCTTTGTAAACAGTCGCTCCGCTCACTGCTCCCGCTCTTTGTAAACAGTCGCTCCGCTCACTGCTCCCGCCCTTTGTAAACAGTCGCTCCGCTCACTGCTCCCGCTCTATGTAAACAGTCGCTCCGCTCACTGCTCCCGCTCTTTGTAAACAGTCGCTCCGCTCACCACTCCCGCTCTATGTAAACAGTCGCTCCGCTCACTGCTCCCGCTCTTTGTAAACAGTCGCTCCGCTCACCACTCCCGCTCTATGTAAACAGTCGCTCCACTCACTGCTCCCGCTCTATGTAAACAGTCGCTCCGCTCACTGCTCCCACTCTATCTAAACAGTCGCTCCGCTCACCACTCCCGCTCTATGTCAACAGTCGCTCCGCTCACTGCTCCCGCTCTTTGTAAACAGTCGCTCCGCTCACTGCTCCCGCTCTTTGTAAACAGTCGCTCCGCTCACTGCTCCCGCTCTATGTAAACAGTCGCTCCGCTCACTGCTCCCGCTCTATGTAAACAGTCGCTCCGCTCTCTGCTCCCGCTCTTTGTAAACAGTCGCTCCGCTCACTGCTCCCGCTCTATGTAAACAGTCGCTCCGCTCACTGCTCCCGCTCTTTGTAAACAGTCGCTCCGCTCTCTGCTCCCGCTCTTTGTAAACAGTCGCTCCGCTCACTGCTCCCGCTCTTTGTAAACAGTCGCTCCGCTCTCTGCTCCCGCTCTATGTAAACAGTCGCTCCGCTCTCTGCTCCCGCTCTTTGTAAACAGTCGCTCCGCTCTCTGCTCCCGCTCTTTGTAAACAGTCGCTCCGCTCACTGCTCCCGCTCTATTTACACAGTCGCTCCGCTCACTGCTCCCGCTCTTTGTAAACAGTCGCTCCACTCTCTGCTCCCGCTCTTTGTAAACAGTCGCTCCGCTCTCTGCTCCCGCTCTTTGTAAACAGTCGCTCCGCTCACTGCTCCCGCTCTGTTTACACAGTCGCTCCGCTCACTGCTCCCGCTCTTTGTAAACAGTCGCTCCGCTCACTGCTCCCGCTCTTTGTAAACAGTCGCTCCGCTCACTGCTCCCGCCCTTTGTAAACAGTCGCTCCGCTCACTGCTCCCGCTCTATGTAAACAGTCGCTCCGCTCACTGCTCCCGCTCTTTGTAAACAGTCGCTCCGCTCACCACTCCCGCTCTATGTAAACAGTCGCTCCGCTCACTGCTCCCGCTCTTTGTAAACAGTCGCTCCGCTCACCACTCCCGCTCTATGTAAACAGTCGCTCCACTCACTGCTCCCGCTCTATGTAAACAGTCGCTCCGCTCACTGCTCCCACTCTATCTAAACAGTCGCTCCGCTCACCACTCCCGCTCTATGTCAACAGTCGCTCCGCTCACTGCTCCCGCTCTTTGTAAACAGTCGCTCCGCTCACTGCTCCCGCTCTTTGTAAACAGTCGCTCCGCTCACTGCTCCCGCTCTATGTAAACAGTCGCTCCGCTCACTGCTCCCGCTCTATGTAAACAGTCGCTCCGCTCTCTGCTCCCGCTCTTTGTAAACAGTCGCTCCGCTCACTGCTCCCGCTCTATGTAAACAGTCGCTCCGCTCACTGCTCCCGCTCTTTGTAAACAGTCGCTCCGCTCTCTGCTCCCGCTCTTTGTAAACAGTCGCTCCGCTCACTGCTCCCGCTCTTTGTAAACAGTCGCTCTGCTCACTGCTCCCGCTCTATGTAAACAGTCGCTCCGCTCACTGCTCCCGCTCTTTGTAAACAGTCGCTCCGCTCACTGCTCCCGCTCTTTGTAAACAGTCGCTCCGCTCACTGCTCCCACTCTATGTAAACAGTCGCTCCGCTCACTGCTCCCGCTCTATGTAAACAGTCGCTCCGCTCACTGCTCCCGCTCGATGTAAACAGTCGCTCCGCTCACTGCTCCCGCTCTTTGTAAACAGTCGCTCCGCTCACTGCTCCCGCTCTATGTAAACAGTCGTCCGCTCTGCTCCCACTCTTTGTAAACAGTCGCTCCGCTCACTGCTCCCGCTCTATGTAAACAGTCGCTCCGCTCACTGCTCCTGCTCTTTGTAAACAGTCGCTCCGCTCTCTGCTCCCGCTCTTTGTAAACAGTCGCTCCACTCACTGCTCCCGCTCTATGTAAACAGTCGCTCCGCTCTCTGCTCCCGCTCTTTGTAAACAGTCGCTCCGCTCACTGCTCCCGCTCTATGTAAACAGTCGCTCCGCTCACTGCTCCCGCTCTTAGTAAACAGTCGCTCCGCTCACTGCTCCCGCTTTTTGTAAACAGTCGCTCCGCTCTCTGCTCCCGCTCTTTGTAAACAGTCGCTCCGCTCACTGCTCCCACTCTTTGTAAACAGTCGCTCCGCTCACTGCTCCCACTCTTTGTAAACAGTCGCTCCGCTCACTGCTCCCGCTCTATGTAAACAGTCGCTCCGCTCACTGCTCCCGCTCTTTGTAAACAGTCGCTCCGCTCACTGCTCCCGCTCTATGTAAACAGTCGCTCCGCTCTCTGCTCCCGCTCTTTGTTAACAGTCGCTCCGCTCTCTGCTCCCGCTCTATGTAAACAGTCGCTCCACTCTCTGCTCCCGCTCTTTGTAAACAGTCGCTCCGCTCACTGCTCCCGCTCTATGTAAACAGTCGCTCCGCTCACTGCTCCCGCT
Organism: Somniosus microcephalus; assembly: GCF_052327205.1. Taxonomy (NCBI): domain Eukaryota; kingdom Metazoa; phylum Chordata; class Chondrichthyes; order Squaliformes; family Somniosidae; genus Somniosus; species Somniosus microcephalus. Next base: position 81,664,809 of record NC_140989.1, on the reverse strand, counting down.
CTTTGTAAACAGTCGCTCCGCTCACTGCTCCCGCTCTATGTAAACAGTCGCTCCGCTCTCTGCTCCCGCTCTATGTAAACAGTCGCTCCGCTCTCTGCTCCCGCTCTTTGTAAACAGTCGCTCCGCTCACTGCTCCCGCTCTTTGTAAACAGCCGCTCCACTCACTGCTCCCGCTCTTTGTAAACAGTCGCTCCGCTCACTGCTCCCGCTCTTTGTAAACAGTCGCTCCGCTCACTGCTCCCGCTCTTTGTAAACAGTCGCTCCGCTCACCGCTCCCGCTCTTTGTAAACAGTCGCTCCGCGCACTGCTCCCGCACTTTGTAAACAGTCGCTCCGCTCACTGCTCCCGCACTTTGTAAACAGTCGCTCTGCTCACTGCTACCGCTCTTTGTAAACAGTCGCTCCGCTCACTGCTCCCGCTCTATGTAAACAGTCGCTCCGCTCACTGCTCCCGCTCTTTGTAAACAGTCGCTCCGCTCACTGCTCCCGCTCTTTGTAAACAGTCGCTCCGCTCACTGCTCCTGCTCTTTGTAAACAGTCGCTCTGCTCACTGCTCCCGCTCTTTGTAAACAGTCGCTCCACTCACTGCTCCCGCTCTTTGTAAACAGTCGCTCCGCTCACTGCTCCCGCTCTATGTAAACAGTCGCTCCGATCTCTGCTCCCGCTCTTTGTAAACAGTCGCTCCACTCACTGCTCCCGCTCTTTGTAAACAGTCGCTCCACTCACTGCTCCCGCTCTTTGTAAACAGTCGCTCCACTCACTGCTCCCGCTCTTTGTAAACAGTCGCTCCGCTCTCTGCTCCCGCTCTTTGTAAACAGTCGCTCCGCTCACTGCTCCCGCTCTTTGTAAACAGTCGCTCCGCTCACTGCTCCCGCTCTTTGTAAACAGTCGCTCCGCTCACTGCTCCCGCTCTTTGTAAACAGTCGCTCCGCTCACTGCTCCCGCTCTTTGTAAACAGTCGCTCCGCTCACTGCTCCCGCTCTATGTAAACAGTCGCTCCGCTCTCTGCTCCCGCTCTTTGTAAAAAGTCGCTCCGCTCACTGCTCCCACTCTTTGTGAACAGTCGCTCCGCTCTCTGCTCCCGCTCTATGTAAACAGTCGCTCCGCTCTCTGCTCCCGCTCTTTGTAAACAGTCGCTCCGCTCACTGCTCCCGCTCTTTGTAAACAGTCGCTCCGCTCACTGCTCCCGCTCTTTGTAAACAGTCGCTCCGCTCACTGCTCCCACTCTTTGTAAACAGTCGCTCCGCTCACTGCTCCCGCTCTTTGTAAACAGTCACTCCGCTCACTGCTCCCGCTCTTTGTAAACAGTCGCTCCGCTCACTGCTCCCGCTCTTTGTAAACAGTCGCTCCGCTCACTGCTCCCGCTCTTTGTAAACAGTCACTCCGCTCACTGCTCCCGCTCTTTGTAAACAGTCGCTCCGCTCACTGCTCCCGCTCTTTGTAAACAGTCGCTCCGCTCACTGCTCCCACTCTTTGTAAACAGTCGCTCCGCTCACTGCTCCCGCTCTTTGTAAACAGTCGCTCCGCTCACTGCTCCCGCTCTATGTAAACAGTCGCTCCGCTCACTGCTCCCGCTCTTTGTAAACAGTCGCTCCACTCACTGCTCCCGCTCTATGTAAACAGTCGCTCCGCTCACTGCTCCCGCTCTTTGTAAACAGTCGCTCCGCTCACTGCTCCCGCCCTTTGTAAACAGTCGCTCCGCTCACTGCTCCCGCTCTATGTAAACAGTCGCTCCGCTCACTGCTCCCGCTCTTTGTAAACAGTCGCTCCGCTCACCACTCCCGCTCTATGTAAACAGTCGCTCCGCTCACTGCTCCCGCTCTTTGTAAACAGTCGCTCCGCTCACCACTCCCGCTCTATGTAAACAGTCGCTCCACTCACTGCTCCCGCTCTATGTAAACAGTCGCTCCGCTCACTGCTCCCACTCTATCTAAACAGTCGCTCCGCTCACCACTCCCGCTCTATGTCAACAGTCGCTCCGCTCACTGCTCCCGCTCTTTGTAAACAGTCGCTCCGCTCACTGCTCCCGCTCTTTGTAAACAGTCGCTCCGCTCACTGCTCCCGCTCTATGTAAACAGTCGCTCCGCTCACTGCTCCCGCTCTATGTAAACAGTCGCTCCGCTCTCTGCTCCCGCTCTTTGTAAACAGTCGCTCCGCTCACTGCTCCCGCTCTATGTAAACAGTCGCTCCGCTCACTGCTCCCGCTCTTTGTAAACAGTCGCTCCGCTCTCTGCTCCCGCTCTTTGTAAACAGTCGCTCCGCTCACTGCTCCCACTCTATGTAAACAGTCGCTCCGCTCACTGCTCCCGCTCTATGTAAACAGTCGCTCCGCTCACTGCTCCCGCTCGATGTAAACAGTCGCTCCGCTCACTGCTCCCGCTCTTTGTAAACAGTCGCTCCGCTCACTGCTCCCGCTCTATGTAAACAGTCGTCCGCTCTGCTCCCACTCTTTGTAAACAGTTGCTCCGCTCACTGCTCCCGCTCTATGTAAACAGTCGCTCCGCTCACTGCTCCTGCTCTTTGTAAACAGTCGCTCCGCTCTCTGCTCCCGCTCTTTGTAAACAGTCGCTCCACTCACTGCTCCCGCTCTATGTAAACAGTCGCTCCGCTCTCTGCTCCCGCTCTTTGTAAACAGTCGCTCCGCTCACTGCTCCCGCTCTATGTAAACAGTCGCTCCGCTCACTGCTCCCGCTCTTAGTAAACAGTCGCTCCGCTCACTGCTCCCGCTTTTTGTAAACAGTCGCTCCGCTCTCTGCTCCCGCTCTTTGTAAACAGTCGCTCCGCTCACTGCTCCCACTCTTTGTAAACAGTCGCTCCGCTCACTGCTCCCACTCTTTGTAAACAGTCGCTCCGCTCACTGCTCTCGCTCTATGTAAACAGTCGCTCCGCTCACTGCTCCCGCTCTTTGTAAACAGTCGCTCCGCTCACTGCTCCCGCTCTATGTAAACAGTCGCTCCGCTCTCTGCTCCCGCTCTTTGTTAACAGTCGCTCCGCTCTCTGCTCCCGCTCTATGTAAACAGTCGCTCCACTCTCTGCTCCCGCTCTTTGTAAACAGTCGCTCCGCTCACTGCTCCCGCTCTATGTAAACAGTCGCTCCGCTCACTGCTCCCGCTCTTTGTAAACAGTCGCTCCGCTCACTGCTCCCGCTCTATGTAAACAGTCGCTCCGCTCTCTGCTCCCGCTCTATGTAAACAGTCGCTCCGCTCTCTGCTCCCGCTCTTTGTAAACAGTCGCTCCGCTCACTGCTCCCGCTCTTTGTAAACAGCCGCTCCACTCACTGCTCCCGCTCTTTGTAAACAGTCGCTCCGCTCACTGCTCCCGCTCTTTGTAAACAGTCGCTCCGCTCACTGCTCCCGCTCTTTGTAAACAGTCGCTCCGCTCACCGCTCCCGCTCTTTGTAAACAGTCGCTCCGCGCACTGCTCCCGCACTTTGTAAACAGTCGCTCCGCTCACTGCTCCCGCACTTTGTAAACAGTCGCTCTGCTCACTGCTACCGCTCTTTGTAAACAGTCGCTCCGCTCACTGCTCCCGCTCTATGTAAACAGTCGCTCCGCTCACTGCTCCCGCTCTTTGTAAACAGTCGCTCCGCTCACTGCTCCCGCTCTTTGTAAACAGTCGCTCCGCTCACTGCTCCTGCTCTTTGTAAACAGTCGCTCTGCTCACTGCTCCCGCTCTTTGTAAACAGTCGCTCCACTCACTGCTCCCGCTCTTTGTAAACAGTCGCTCCGCTCACTGCTCCCGCTCTATGTAAACAGTCGCTCCGCTCTCTGCTCCCGCTCTTTGTAAACAGTCGCTCCACTCACTGCTCCCGCTCTTTGTAAACAGTCGCTCCACTCACTGCTCCCGCTCTTTGTAAACAGTCGCTCCACTCACTGCTCCCGCTCTTTGTAAACAGTCGCTCCGCTCTCTGCTCCCGCTCTTTGTAAACAGTCGCTCCGCTCACTGCTCCCGCTCTTTGTAAACAGTCGCTCCGCTCACTGCTCCCGCTCTTTGTAAACAGTCGCTCCGCTCACTGCTCCCGCTCTTTGTAAACAGTCGCTCCGCTCACTGCTCCCGCTCTTTGTAAACAGTCGCTCCGCTCACTGCTCCCGCTCTATGTAAACAGTCGCTCCGCTCTCTGCTCCCGCTCTTTGTAAAAAGTCGCTCCGCTCACTGCTCCCACTCTTTGTGAACAGTCGCTCCGCTCTCTGCTCCCGCTCTATGTAAACAGTCGCTCCGCACTCTGCTCCCGCTCTTTGTAAACAGTCGCTCCGCTCACTGCTCCCGCTCTTTGTAAACAGTCGCTCCGCTCACTGCTCCCGCTCTTTGTAAACAGTCGCTCCGCTCACTGCTCCCACTCTTTGTAAACAGTCGCTCCGCTCACTGCTCCCGCTCTTTGTAAACAGTCACTCCGCTCACTGCTCCCGCTCTTTGTAAACAGTCGCTCCGCTCACTGCTCCCGCTCTTTGTAAACAGTCGCTCCGCTCACTGCTCCCGCTCTTTGTAAACAGTCACTCCGCTCACTGCTCCCGCTCTTTGTAAACAGTCGCTCCGCTCACTGCTCCCGCTCTTTGTAAACAGTCGCTCCGCTCACTGCTCCCACTCTTTGTAAACAGTCGCTCCGCTCACTGCTCCCGCTCTTTGTAAACAGTCGCTCCGCTCACTGCTCCCGCTCTATGTAAACAGTCGCTCCGCTCACTGCTCCCGCTCTTTGTAAACAGTCGCTCCACTCACTGCTCCCGCTCTATGTAAACAGTCGCTCCGCTCACTGCTCCCGCTCTTTGTAAACAGTCGCTCCGCTCACTGCTCCCGCTCTTTGTAAACAGTCGCTTCGCTCACTGCTCCCACTCTTTGTAAACAGTCGCTCCGCTCACTGCTCCCACTCTATGTAAACAGTCGCTCCGCTCTCTGCTCCCGCTCTATGTAAACAGTCGCTCCACTCTCTGCTCCCGCTCTTTGTAAACAGTCGCTCCGCTCTCTGCTCCCGCTCTTTGTAAACAGTCGCTCCGCTCTCTGCTCCCGCTCTTTGTAAACAGTCGCTCCGCTCACTGCTCCCGCTCTATTTACACAGTCGCTCCGCTCACTGCTCCCGCTCTTTGTAAACAGTCGCTCCACTCTCTGCTCCCGCTCTTTGTAAACAGTCGCTCCGCTCTCTGCTCCCGCTCTTTGTAAACAGTCGCTCCGCTCACTGCTCCCGCTCTGTTTACACAGTCGCTCCGCTCACTGCTCCCGCTGTTTGTAAACAGTCGCTCCGCTCACTGCTCCCGCTCTTTGTAAACAGTCGCTCCGCTCACTGCTCCCGCTCTTTGTAAACAGTCGCTCCGCTCACTGCTCCCGCTCTATGTAAACAGTCGCTCCGCTCACTGCTCCCGCTCTTTGTAAACAGTCGCTCCGCTCACCGCTCCCGCTCTATGTAAACAGTCGCTCCGCTCACTGCTCCCGCTCTTTGTAAACAGTCGCTCCGCTCACCACTCCCGCTCTATGTAAACAGTCGCTCCACTCACTGCTCCCGCTCTATGTAAACAGTCGCTCCGCTCACTGCTCCCACTCTATGTAAACAGTCGCTCCGCTCACTGCTCCCACTCTATGTAAACAGTCGCTCCGCTCTCTGCTCCCGCTCTATGTAAACAGTCGCTCCGCTCTCTGCTCCCGCTCTTTGTAAACAGTCGCTCCGCTCTCTGCTCCCGCTCTTTGTAAACAGTCGCTCCGCTCACTGCTCCCGCTCTATTTACACAGTCGCTCCGCTCACTGCTCCCGCTCTTTGTAAACAGTCGCTCCACTCTCTGCTCCCGCTCTTTGTAAACAGTCGCTCCGCTCTCTGCTCCCGCTCTTTGTAAACAGTCGCTCCGCTCACTGCTCCCGCTCTGTTTACACAGTCGCTCCGCTCACTGCTCCCGCTCTTTGTAAACAGTCGCTCCGCTCACTGCTCCCGCTCTTTGTAAACAGTCGCTCCGCTCACTGCTCCCGCCCTTTGTAAACAGTCGCTCCGCTCACTGCTCCCGCTCTATGTAAACAGTCGCTCCGCTCACTGCTCCCGCTCTTTGTAAACAGTCGCTCCGCTCACCACTCCCGCTCTATGTAAACAGTCGCTCCGCTCACTGCTCCCGCTCTTTGTAAACAGTCGCTCCGCTCACCACTCCCGCTCTATGTAAACAGTCGCTCCACTCACTGCTCCCGCTCTATGTAAACAGTCGCTCCGCTCACTGCTCCCACTCTATCTAAACAGTCGCTCCGCTCACCACTCCCGCTCTATGTCAACAGTCGCTCCGCTCACTGCTCCCGCTCTTTGTAAACAGTCGCTCCGCTCACTGCTCCCGCTCTTTGTAAACAGTCGCTCCGCTCACTGCTCCCGCTCTATGTAAACAGTCGCTCCGCTCACTGCTCCCGCTCTATGTAAACAGTCGCTCCGCTCTCTGCTCCCGCTCTTTGTAAACAGTCGCTCCGCTCACTGCTCCCGCTCTATGTAAACAGTCGCTCCGCTCACTGCTCCCGCTCTTTGTAAACAGTCGCTCCGCTCTCTGCTCCCGCTCTTTGTAAACAGTCGCTCCGCTCACTGCTCCCGCTCTTTGTAAACAGTCGCTCTGCTCACTGCTCCCGCTCTATGTAAACAGTCGCTCCGCTCACTGCTCCCGCTCTTTGTAAACAGTCGCTCCGCTCACTGCTCCCGCTCTTTGTAAACAGTCGCTCCGCTCACTGCTCCCACTCTATGTAAACAGTCGCTCCGCTCACTGCTCCCGCTCTATGTAAACAGTCGCTCCGCTCACTGCTCCCGCTCGATGTAAACAGTCGCTCCGCTCACTGCTCCCGCTCTTTGTAAACAGTCGCTCCGCTCACTGCTCCCGCTCTATGTAAACAGTCGTCCGCTCTGCTCCCACTCTTTGTAAACAGTCGCTCCGCTCACTGCTCCCGCTCTATGTAAACAGTCGCTCCGCTCACTGCTCCCGCTCTTTGTAAACAGTCGCTCCGCTCTCTGCTCCCGCTCTTTGTAAACAGTCGCTCCACTCACTGCTCCCGCTCTATGTAAACAGTCGCTCCGCTCTCTGCTCCCGCTCTTTGTAAACAGTCGCTCCGCTCACTGCTCCCGCTCTATGTAAACAGTCGCTCCGCTCACTGCTCCCGCTCTTAGTAAACAGTCGCTCCGCTCACTGCTCCCGCTTTTTGTAAACAGTCGCTCCGCTCTCTGCTCCCGCTCTTTGTAAACAGTCGCTCCGCTCACTGCTCCCACTCTTTGTAAACAGTCGCTCCGCTCACTGCTCCCACTCTTTGTAAACAGTCGCTCCGCTCACTGCTCCCGCTCTATGTAAACAGTCGCTCCGCTCACTGCTCCCGCTCTTTGTAAACAGTCGCTCCGCTCACTGCTCCCGCTCTATGTAAACAGTCGCTCCGCTCTCTGCTCCCGCTCTTTGTTAACAGTCGCTCCGCTCTCTGCTCCCGCTCTATGTAAACAGTCGCTCCACTCTCTGCTCCCGCTCTTTGTAAACAGTCGCTCCGCTCACTGCTCCCGCTCTATGTAAACAGTCGCTCCGCTCACTGCTCCCGCTCTTTGTAAACAGTCGCTCCGCTCACTGCTCCCGCTCTATGTAAACAGTCGCTCCGCTCTCTGCTCCCGCTCTATGTAAACAGTCGCTCCGCTCTCTGCTCCCGCTCTTTGTAAACAGTCGCTCCGCTCACTGCTCCCGCTCTTTGTAAACAGCCGCTCCACTCACTGCTCCCGCTCTTTGTAAACAGTCGCTCCGCTCACTGCTCCCGCTCTTTGTAAACAGTCGCTCCGCTCACTGCTCCCGCTCTTTGTAAACAGTCGCTCCGCTCACCGCTCCCGCTCTTTGTAAACAGTCGCTCCGCGCACTGCTCCCGCACTTTGTAAACAGTCGCTCCGCTCACTGCTCCCGCACTTTGTAAACAGTCGCTCTGCTCACTGCTACCGCTCTTTGTAAACAGTCGCTCCGCTCACTGCTCCCGCTCTATGTAAACAGTCGCTCCGCTCACTGCTCCCGCTCTTTGTAAACAGTCGCTCCGCTCACTGCTCCCGCTCTTTGTAAACAGTCGCTCCGCTCACTGCTCCTGCTCTTTGTAAACAGTCGCTCTGCTCACTGCTCCCGCTCTTTGTAAACAGTCGCTCCACTCACTGCTCCCGCTCTTTGTAAACAGTCGCTCCGCTCACTGCTCCCGCTCTATGTAAACAGTCGCTCCGCTCTCTGCTCCCGCTCTTTGTAAACAGTCGCTCCACTCACTGCTCCCGCTCTTTGTAAACAGTCGCTCCACTCACTGCTCCCGCTCTTTGTAAACAGTCGCTCCGCTCTCTGCTCCCGCTCTTTGTAAACAGTCGCTCCGCTCACTGCTCCCGCTCTTTGTAAACAGTCGCTCCGCTCACTGCTCCCGCTCTTTGTAAACAGTCGCTCCGCTCACTGCTCCCGCTCTTTGTAAACAGTCGCTCCGCTCACTGCTCCCGCTCTTTGTAAACAGTCGCTCCGCTCACTGCTCCCGCTCTATGTAAACAGTCGCTCCGCTCTCTGCTCCCGCTCTTTGTAAAAAGTCGCTCCGCTCACTGCTCCCACTCTTTGTGAACAGTCGCTCCGCTCTCTGCTCCCGCTCTATGTAAACAGTCGCTCCGCTCTCTGCTCCCGCTCTTTGTAAACAGTCGCTCCGCTCACTGCTCCCGCTCTTTGTAAACAGTCGCTCCGCTCACTGCTCCCGCTCTTTGTAAACAGTCGCTCCGCTCACTGCTCCCACTCTTTGTAAACAGTCGCTCCGCTCACTGCTCCCGCTCTTTGTAAACAGTCACTCCGCTCACTGCTCCCGCTCTTTGTAAACAGTCGCTCCGCTCACTGCTCCCGCTCTTTGTAAACAGTCGCTCCGCTCACTGCTCCCGCTCTTTGTAAACAGTCGCTCCGCTCACTGCTCCCGCTCTTTGTAAACAGTCGCTCCGCTCACTGCTCCCGCTCTTTGTAAACAGTCGCTCCGCTCACTGCTCCCACTCTTTGTAAACAGTCGCTCCGCTCACTGCTCCCGCTCTTTGTAAACAGTCGCTCCGCTCACTGCTCCCGCTCTATGTAAACAGTCGCTCCGCTCACTGCTCCCGCTCTTTGTAAACAGTCGCTCCACTCACTGCTCCCGCTCTATGTAAACAGTCGCTCCGCTCACTGCTCCCGCTCTTTGTAAACAGTCGCTCCGCTCACTGCTCCCGCTCTTTGTAAACAGTCGCTTCGCTCACTGCTCCCACTCTTTGTAAACAGTCGCTCCGCTCACTGCTCCCACTCTATGTAAACAGTCGCTCCGCTCTCTGCTCCCGCTCTATGTAAACAGTCGCTCCACTCTCTGCTCCCGCTCTTTGTAAACAGTCGCTCCGCTCTCTGCTCCCGCTCTTTGTAAACAGTCGCTCCGCTCTCTGCTCCCGCTCTTTGTAAACAGTCGCTCCGCTCACTGCTCCCGCTCTATTTACACAGTCGCTCCGCTCACTGCTCCCGCTCTTTGTAAACAGTCGCTCCACTCTCTGCTCCCGCTCTTTGTAAACAGTCGCTCCGCTCTCTGCTCCCGCTCTTTGTAAACAGTCGCTCCGCTCACTGCTCCCGCTCTGTTTACACAGTCGCTCCGCTCTCTGCTCCCGCTCTTTGTAAACAGTCGCTCCGCTCACTGCTCCCGCTCTTTGTAAACAGTCGCTCCGCTCTCTGCTCCCGCTCTTTGTAAACAGTCGCTCCGCTCACTGCTCCCGCTCTTTGTAAACAGTCGCTCCGCTCTCTGCTCCCGCTCTTTGTAAACAGTCGCTCCACTCACTGCTCCCGCTCTATGTAAACAGTCGCTCCGCTCTCTGCTCCCGCTCTTTGTAAACAGTCGCTCCGCTCACCACTCCCGCTCTATGTAAACAGTCGCTCCACTCACTGCTCCCGCTCTATGTAAACAGTCGCTCCGCTCACTGCTCCCACTCTATGTAAACAGTCGCTCCGCTCACTGCTCCCACTCTATGTAAACAGTCGCTCCGCTCTCTGCTCCCGCTCTATGTAAACAGTCGCTCCGCTCTCTGCTCCCGCTCTTTGTAAACAGTCGCTCCGCTCTCTGCTCCCGCTCTTTGTAAACAGTCGCTCCGCTCACTGCTCCCGCTCTATTTACACAGTCGCTCCGCTCACTGCTCCCGCTCTTTGTAAACAGTCGCTCCACTCTCTGCTCCCGCTCTTTGTAAACAGTCGCTCCGCTCTCTGCTCCCGCTCTTTGTAAACAGTCGCTCCGCTCACTGCTCCCGCTCTGTTTACACAGTCGCTCCGCTCACTGCTCCCGCTCTTTGTAAACAGTCGCTCCGCTCACTGCTCCCGCTCTTTGTAAACAGTCGCTCCGCTCACTGCTCCCGCCCTTTGTAAACAGTCGCTCCGCTCACTGCTCCCGCTCTATGTAAACAGTCGCTCCGCTCACTGCTCCCGCTCTTTGTAAACAGTCGCTCCGCTCACCACTCCCGCTCTATGTAAACAGTCGCTCCGCTCACTGCTCCCGCTCTTTGTAAACAGTCGCTCCGCTCACCACTCCCGCTCTATGTAAACAGTCGCTCCACTCACTGCTCCCGCTCTATGTAAACAGTCGCTCCGCTCACTGCTCCCACTCTATCTAAACAGTCGCTCCGCTCACCACTCCCGCTCTATGTCAACAGTCGCTCCGCTCACTGCTCCCGCTCTTTGTAAACAGTCGCTCCGCTCACTGCTCCCGCTCTTTGTAAACAGTCGCTCCGCTCACTGCTCCCGCTCTATGTAAACAGTCGCTCCGCTCACTGCTCCCGCTCTATGTAAACAGTCGCTCCGCTCTCTGCTCCCGCTCTTTGTAAACAGTCGCTCCGCTCACTGCTCCCGCTCTATGTAAACAGTCGCTCCGCTCACTGCTCCCGCTCTTTGTAAACAGTCGCTCCGCTCTCTGCTCCCGCTCTTTGTAAACAGTCGCTCCGCTCACTGCTCCCGCTCTTTGTAAACAGTCGCTCTGCTCACTGCTCCCGCTCTATGTAAACAGTCGCTCCGCTCACTGCTCCCGCTCTTTGTAAACAGTCGCTCCGCTCACTGCTCCCGCTCTTTGTAAACAGTCGCTCCGCTCACTGCTCCCACTCTATGTAAACAGTCGCTCCGCTCACTGCTCCCGCTCTATGTAAACAGTCGCTCCGCTCACTGCTCCCGCTCGATGTAAACAGTCGCTCCGCTCACTGCTCCCGCTCTTTGTAAACAGTCGCTCCGCTCACTGCTCCCGCTCTATGTAAACAGTCGTCCGCTCTGCTCCCACTCTTTGTAAACAGTCGCTCCGCTCACTGCTCCCGCTCTATGTAAACAGTCGCTCCGCTCACTGCTCCCGCTCTTTGTAAACAGTCGCTCCGCTCTCTGCTCCCGCTCTTTGTAAACAGTCGCTCCACTCACTGCTCCCGCTCTATGTAAACAGTCGCTCCGCTCTCTGCTCCCGCTCTTTGTAAACAGTCGCTCCGCTCACTGCTCCCGCTCTATGTAAACAGTCGCTCCGCTCACTGCTCCCGCTCTTAGTAAACAGTCGCTCCGCTCACTGCTCCCGCTTTTTGTAAACAGTCGCTCCGCTCTCTGCTCCCGCTCTTTGTAAACAGTCGCTCCGCTCACTGCTCCCACTCTTTGTAAACAGTCGCTCCGCTCACTGCTCCCACTCTTTGTAAACAGTCGCTCCGCTCACTGCTCCCGCTCTATGTAAACAGTCGCTCCGCTCACTGCTCCCGCTCTTTGTAAACAGTCGCTCCGCTCACTGCTCCCGCTCTATGTAAACAGTCGCTCCGCTCTCTGCTCCCGCTCTTTGTTAACAGTCGCTCCGCTCTCTGCTCCCGCTCTATGTAAACAGTCGCTCCACTCTCTGCTCCCGCTCTTTGTAAACAGTCGCTCCGCTCACTGCTCCCGCTCTATGTAAACAGTCGCTCCGCTCACTGCTCCCGCTCTTTGTAAACAGTCGCTCCGCTCACTGCTCCCGCTCTATGTAAACAGTCGCTCCGCTCTCTGCTCCCGCTCTATGTAAACAGTCGCTCCGCTCTCTGCTCCCGCTCTTTGTAAACAGTCGCTCCGCTCACTGCTCCCGCTCTTTGTAAACAGCCGCTCCACTCACTGCTCCCGCTCTTTGTAAACAGTCGCTCCGCTCACTGCTCCCGCTCTTTGTAAACAGTCGCTCCGCTCACTGCTCCCGCTCTTTGTAAACAGTCGCTCCGCTCACCGCTCCCGCTCTTTGTAAACAGTCGCTCCGCGCACTGCTCCCGCACTTTGTAAACAGTCGCTCCGCTCACTGCTCCCGCACTTTGTAAACAGTCGCTCTGCTCACTGCTACCGCTCTTTGTAAACAGTCGCTCCGCTCACTGCTCCCGCTCTATGTAAACAGTCGCTCCGCTCACTGCTCCCGCTCTTTGTAAACAGTCGCTCCGCTCACTGCTCCCGCTCTTTGTAAACAGTCGCTCCGCTCACTGCTCCTGCTCTTTGTAAACAGTCGCTCTGCTCACTGCTCCCGCTCTTTGTAAACAGTCGCTCCACTCACTGCTCCCGCTCTTTGTAAACAGTCGCTCCGCTCACTGCTCCCGCTCTATGTAAACAGTCGCTCCGCTCTCTGCTCCCGCTCTTTGTAAACAGTCGCTCCACTCACTGCTCCCGCTCTTTGTAAACAGTCGCTCCACTCACTGCTCCCGCTCTTTGTAAACAGTCGCTCCACTCACTGCTCCCGCTCTTTGTAAACAGTCGCTCCGCTCTCTGCTCCCGCTCTTTGTAAACAGTCGCTCCGCTCACTGCTCCCGCTCTTTGTAAACAGTCGCTCCGCTCACTGCTCCCGCTCTTTGTAAACAGTCGCTCCGCTCACTGCTCCCGCTCTTTGTAAACAGTCGCTCCGCTCACTGCTCCCGCTCTTTGTAAACAGTCGCTCCGCTCACTGCTCCCGCTCTATGTAAACAGTCGCTCCGCTCTCTGCTCCCGCTCTTTGTAAAAAGTCGCTCCGCTCACTGCTCCCACTCTTTGTGAACAGTCGCTCCGCTCTCTGCTCCCGCTCTATGTAAACAGTCGCTCCGCTCTCTGCTCCCGCTCTTTGTAAACAGTCGCTCCGCTCACTGCTCCCGCTCTTTGTAAACAGTCGCTCCGCTCACTGCTCCCGCTCTTTGTAAACAGTCGCTCCGCTCACTGCTCCCACTCTTTGTAAACAGTCGCTCCGCTCACTGCTCCCGCTCTTTGTAAACAGTCACTCCGCTCACTGCTCCCGCTCTTTGTAAACAGTCGCTCCGCTCACTGCTCCCGCTCTTTGTAAACAGTCGCTCCGCTCACTGCTCCCGCTCTTTGTAAACAGTCACTCCGCTCACTGCTCCCGCTCTTTGTAAACAGTCGCTCCGCTCACTGCTCCCGCTCTTTGTAAACAGTCGCTCCGCTCACTGCTCCCACTCTTTGTAAACAGTCGCTCCGCTCACTGCTCCCGCTCTTTGTAAACAGTCGCTCCGCTCACTGCTCCCGCTCTATGTAAACAGTCGCTCCGCTCACTGCTCCCGCTCTTTGTAAACAGTCGCTCCACTCACTGCTCCCGCTCTATGTAAACAGTCGCTCCGCTCACTGCTCCCGCTCTTTGTAAACAGTCGCTCCGCTCACTGCTCCCGCTCTTTGTAAACAGTCGCTTCGCTCACTGCTCCCACTCTTTGTAAACAGTCGCTCCGCTCACTGCTCCCACTCTATGTAAACAGTCGCTCCGCTCTCTGCTCCCGCTCTATGTAAACAGTCGCTCCACTCTCTGCTCCCGCTCTTTGTAAACAGTCGCTCCGCTCTCTGCTCCCGCTCTTTGTAAACAGTCGCTCCGCTCTCTGCTCCCGCTCTTTGTAAACAGTCGCTCCGCTCACTGCTCCCGCTCTATTTACACAGTCGCTCCGCTCACTGCTCCCGCTCTTTGTAAACAGTCGCTCCACTCTCTGCTCCCGCTCTTTGTAAACAGTCGCTCCGCTCTCTGCTCCCGCTCTTTGTAAACAGTCGCTCCGCTCACTGCTCCCGCTCTGTTTACACAGTCGCTCCGCTCACTGCTCCCGCTGTTTGTAAACAGTCGCTCCTCTCACTGCTCCCGCTCTTTGTAAACAGTCGCTCCGCTCACTGCTCCCGCTCTTTGTAAACAGTCGCTCCGCTCACTGCTCCCGCTCTATGTAAACAGTCGCTCCGCTCACTGCTCCCGCTCTTTGTAAACAGTCGCTCCGCTCACCGCTCCCGCTCTATGTAAACAGTCGCTCCGCTCACTGCTCCCGCTCTTTGTAAACAGTCGCTCCGCTCACCACTCCCGCTCTATGTAAACAGTCGCTCCACTCACTGCTCCCGCTCTATGTAAACAGTCGCTCCGCTCACTGCTCCCACTCTATGTAAACAGTCGCTCCGCTCACCACTCCCGCTCTATGTCAACAGTCGCTCCGCTCACTGCTCCCGCTCTTTGTAAACAGTCGCTCCGCTCACTGCTCCCGCTCTTTGTAAACAGTCGCTCCGCTCACTGCTCCCGCTCTATGTAAACAGTCGCTCCGCTCACTGCTCCCGCTCTACGTAAACAGTCGCTCCGCTCTCTGCTCCCGCTCTTTGTAAACAGTCGCTCCGCTCACTGCTCCCGCTCTATGTAAACAGTCGCTCCGCTCACTGCTCCCGCTCTTTGTAAACAGTCGCTCCGCTCTCTGCTCCCGCTCTTTGTAAACAGTCGCTCCGCTCACTGCTCCCGCTCTTTGTAAACAGTCGCTCTGCTCACTGCTCCCGCTCTATGTAAAAAGTCGCTCCGCTCACTGCTCCCGCTCTTTGTAAACAGTCGCTCCGCTCACTGCTCCCGCTCTTTGTAAACAGTCGCTCCGCTCACTGCTCCCACTCTATGTAAACAGTCGCTCCGCTCACTGCTCCCGCTCTATGTAAACAGTCGCTCTGCTCACTGCTCCCGCTCTATGTAAACAGTCGCTCCGCTCACTGCTCCCGCTCTTTGTAAACAGTCGCTCCGCTCTCTGCTCCCGCTCTATGTAAACAGTCGTCCGCTCTGCTCCCACTCTTTGTAAACAGTCGCTCCGCTCACTGCTCCCGCTATATGTAAACAGTCGCTCCGCTCACTGCTCCCGCTCTTTGTAAACAGTCGCTCCGCTCTCTGCTCCCGCTCTTTGTAAACAGTCGCTCCACTCACTGCTCCCGCTCTATGTAAACAGTCGCTCCGCTCTCTGCTCCCGCTCTTTGTAAACAGTCGCTCCGCTCACTGCTCCCGCTCTATGTATACAGTCGCTCCGCTCACTGCTCCCGCTCTTAGTAAACAGTCGCTCCGCTCACTGCTCCCGCTTTTTGTAAACAGTCGCTCCGCTCTCTGCTCCCGCTCTTTGTAAACAGTCGCTCCGCTCACTGCTCCCACTCTTTGTAAACAGTCGCTCCGCTCACTGCTCCCACTCTTTGTAAACAGTCGCTCCGCTCACTGCTCCCGCTCTATGTAAACAGTCGCTCCGCTCACTGCTCCCGCTCTTTGTAAACAGTCGCTCCGCTCACTGCTCCCGCTCTATGTAAACAGTCGCTCCGCTCTCTGCTCCCGCTCTTTGTAAACAGTTGCTCCGCTCTCTGCTCCCGCTCTATGTAAACAGTCGCTCCGCTCTCTGCTCCCGCTCTTTGTAAACAGTCGCTCCGCTCACTGCTCCCGCTCTATGTAAACAGTCGCTCCGTTCACTGCTCCCGCTCTTTGTAGACAGTCGCTCCGCTCACTGCTCCCGCTCTATGTAAACAGTCGCTCCGCTCTCTGCTCCCGCTCTATGTAAACAGTCGCTCCGCTCTCTGCTCCCGCTCTTTGTAAACAGTCGCTCCGCTCACTGCTCCCGCTCTTTGTAAACAGCCGCTCCACTCACTGCTCCCGCTCTTTGTAAACAGTCGCTCCGCTCACTGCTCCCGCTCTTTGTAAACAGTCGCTCCGCTCACTGCTCCCGCTCTTTGTAAACAGTCGCTCCGCTCACTGCTCCCGTTCTATGTAAACAGTCGCCCCGCTCACTGCTCCCGCTCTTTGTAAACAGTCGCTCCGCTCACTGCTCCCGCTCTATGTAAACAGTCGCTCCGCTCTCTGCTCCCGCTCTATGTAAACAGTCGCTCCGCTGACTGCTCCCACTCTTTGTAAACAGTCGCTCCGCTCACTGCTCCCGCTCTTTTTAAACAGTCGCTCCGCTCACCGCTCCCGCTCTTTGTAAACAGTCGCTCCGCTCACTGCTCCCGCTCTTTGTAAACAGTCGCTCCGCTCACTGCTCCCGCTCTTTTTAAACAGTCGCTCCGCTCACTGCTCCCGCTCTTTGTAAACAGTCGCTCCGCTCACTGCTCCCGCTCTTTGTAAACAGTCGCTCCGCTCACTGCTCCCACTCTATGTAAACAGTCGCTCCGCTCACTGCTCCCGCTCTTTGTAAACAGTCGCTCCGCTCACTGCTCCCGCTCTTTGTAAACAGTCGCTCCGCTCTCTGCTCCCGCTCTTTGTAAACAGTCGCTCCGCTCTCTGCTCCCGCTCTTTGTAAACAGTCGCTCCGCTCACTGCTCCCGCTCTTTGTAAACAGTCGCTCCGCTCACTGCTCCCGCTCTTTGTAAACAGTCGCTCCGCTCACTGCTCCCGCTCTTTGTAAACAGTCGCTCCGCTCACTGCTCCCGCTCTTTGTAAACAGTCGCTCCGCTCACTGCTCCCGCTCTTTGTAAACAGTCGCTCCGCTCACTGCTCCCGCTCTATGTAAACAGTCGCTCCGCTCACTGCTCCCGCTCTATGTAAACAGTCGCTCCGCTCACCACTCCCGCTCTATGTAAACAGTCGCTCCGCTCTCCACTCCCGCTCTTTGTAAACAGTCGCTCCGCTCACTGCTCCCTCTCTTTGTAAACAGTCGCTCCGCTCACTGCTCCCGCTCTATGTAAACAGTCGCTCCGCTCCACTCCCGCTCTTTGTAAACAGTCGCTCCGCTCACTGCTCCCACTCTTTGTAAACAGTCGCTCCGCTCACTGCTCCCGCTCTTTGTAAACAGTCGCTCCGCTCTCTGCTCCCGCTCTATGTAAACAGTCGCTCCGCTCTCTGCTCCCACTCTTTGTAAACAGTCGCTCCGCTCACTGCTCCCGCTCTTTGTAAACAGTCGCTCCGCTCTCTGCTCCCGCTCTTTGTAAACAGTCGCTCCGCTCACTGCTCCCGCTCTTTGTAAACAGTCGCTCCGCTCACTGCTCCCGCTCTATGTAAACAGTCGCTCCGCTCACTGCTCCCACTCTTTGTAAACAGTCGCTCCGCTCTCTGCTCCCGCTCTTTGTAAACAGTCGCTCCGCTCACTGCTCCCGCTCTTTGTAAACAGTCGCTCAGCTCACTGCTCCCGCACTTTGTAAACAGTCGCTCCGCTCACTGCTCCCGCTCTTTGTAAACAGTCGCTCCGCTCTCTGCTCCCGCTCTTTGTAAACAGTCGCTCCGCTCTGCTCCCACTCTTTGTAAACAGTCACTCCGCTCTGCTCCCACACTTTGTAAACAGTCGCTCCGCTCACTGCTCCCGCTCTTTGTAAACAGTCGCTCCGCTCTCTGCTCCCGCTCTTTGTAAACATTCGCTCCGCTCACTGCTCCCGCTCTATGTAAACAGTCGCTCTGCTCACTGCTCCCGCTCTTTGTAAACAGTCGCTCCGCTCTCTGCTCCCGCTCTATGCGAACAGTCGCTCCGCTCTCTGCTCCCGCTCTTTGTAAACAGTCGCTCCGCTCACTGCTCCATCTATGTAAACAGTCGCTCCGCTCTCTACTCCCGCTCTATGTAAACAGTCGCTCCGCTCTCTGCTCCCACTCTTTGTAAACAGTCGCTCCGCTCTCTGCTCCCGCTCTATGTAAACAGTCGCTCCGCTCTCTGCTCCCGCTCTTTGTAAACAGTCGCTCCGCTCACTGCTCCCGCTCTTTGTAAACAGTCGCTCCGCTCACTGCTCCCGCTCTTTGTAAACAGTCGCTCTGCTCACTGCTCCCGCTCTTTGTAAACAGTCGCTCCGCTCTCTGCTCCCGCTCTATGTAAACAGTCGCTCCGCTCACTGCTCCCGCTCTTTGTAAACAGTCGCTCCGCTCACTGCTCCCGCTCTCTGTAAACAGTCGCTCCGCTCACTGCTCCCGCTCTTTGTAAACAGTCGCTCCGCTCACTGCTCCCGCTCTTTGAAAACAGTCGCTCCGCTCACTGCTCCCGCTCTATGTAAACAGTCGCTCCGCTCACTGCTCCCACTCTTTGTAAACAGTCGCTCCACTCACTGCTCCCGCTCTTTGTAAACAGTCGCTCCGCTCACTGCTCCCGCTCTTTGTAAACAGTCGCTCCGCTCACTGCTCCCGCTCTATGTAAACAGTCGCTCCGCTCACTGCTCCCACTCTTTGTAAACAGTCGCTCCGCTCTCTGCTCCCGCTCTTAGTAAACAGTCGCTCCGCTCACTGCTCCCGCTCTTTGTAAACAGTCGCTCCGCTCACTGCTCCCGCACTTTGTAAACAGTCGCTCCGCTCACTGCTCCCGCTCTTTGTAAACAGTCGCTCCGCTCTCTGCTCCCGCTCTTTGTAAACAGTCGCTCCGCTCTGCTCCCACTCTTTGTAAACAGTCGCTCCGCTCTGCTCCCACACTTTGTAAACAGTCGCTCCGCTCACTGCTCCCGCTCTTTGTAAACAGTCGCTCCGCTCTCTGCTCCCACTCTTTGTAAACATTCGCTCCGCTCACTGCTCCCGCTCTTTGTAAACAGTCGCTCCGCTCACTGCTCCCGCTCTTTGTAAACAGTCGCTCCGCTCACTGCTCCCGCTCTTTGTAAACAGTCACTCCGCTCACTGCTCCCGCTCTTTGTAAACAGTCGCTCCGCTCACTGCTCCCGCTCTTTGTAAACAGTCGCTCCGCTCACTGCTCCCACTCTTTGTAAACAGTCGCTCCGCTCACTGCTCCCGCTCTTTGTAAACAGTCGCTCCGCTCACTGCTCCCGCTCTATGTAAACAGTCGCTCCGCTCACTGCTCCCGCTCTTTGTAAACAGTCGCTCCACTCACTGCTCCCGCTCTATGTAAACAGTCGCTCCGCTCACTGCTCCCGCTCTTTGTAAACAGTCGCTCCGCTCACTGCTCCCGCTCTTTGTAAACAGTCGCTTCGCTCACTGCTCCCACTCTTTGTAAACAGTCGCTCCGCTCACTGCTCCCACTCTATGTAAACAGTCGCTCCGCTCTCTGCTCCCGCTCTATGTAAACAGTCGCTCCACTCTCTGCTCCCGCTCTTTGTAAACAGTCGCTCCGCTCTCTGCTCCCGCTCTTTGTAAACAGTCGCTCCGCTCTCTGCTCCCGCTCTTTGTAAACAGTCGCTCCGCTCACTGCTCCCGCTCTATTTACACAGTCGCTCCGCTCACTGCTCCCGCTCTTTGTAAACAGTCGCTCCACTCTCTGCTCCCGCTCTTTGTAAACAGTCGCTCCGCTCTCTGCTCCCGCTCTTTGTAAACAGTCGCTCCGCTCACTGCTCCCGCTCTGTTTACACAGTCGCTCCGCTCACTGCTCCCGCTCTTTGTAAACAGTCGCTCCGCTCACTGCTCCCGCTCTTTGTAAACAGTCGCTCCGCTCACTGCTCCCGCTCTTTGTAAACAGTCGCTCCGCTCACTGCTCCCGCTCTATGTAAACAGTCGCTCCGCTCACTGCTCCCGCTCTTTGTAAACAGTCGCTCCGCTCACCGCTCCCGCTCTATGTAAACAGTCGCTCCGCTCACTGCTCCCGCTCTTTGTAAACAGTCGCTCCGCTCACCACTCCCGCTCTATGTAAACAGTCGCTCCACTCACTGCTCCCGCTCTATGTAAACAGTCGCTCCGCTCACTGCTCCCACTCTATGTAAACAGTCGCTCCGCTCACCACTCCCGCTCTATGTCAACAGTCGCTCCGCTCACTGCTCCCGCTCTTTGTAAACAGTCGCTCCGCTCACTGCTCCCGCTCTTTGTAAACAGTCGCTCCGCTCACTGCTCCCGCTCTATGTAAACAGTCGCTCCGCTCACTGCTCCCGCTCTACGTAAACAGTCGCTCCGCTCTCTGCTCCCGCTCTTTGTAAACAGTCGCTCCGCTCACTGCTCCCGCTCTATGTAAACAGTCGCTCCGCTCACTGCTCCCGCTCTTTGTAAACAGTCGCTCCGCTCTCTGCTCCCGCTCTTTGTAAACAGTCGCTCCGCTCACTGCTCCCGCTCTTTGTAAACAGTCGCTCTGCTCACTGCTCCCGCTCTATGTAAAAAGTCGCTCCGCTCACTGCTCCCGCTCTTTGTAAACAGTCGCTCCGCTCACTGCTCCCGCTCTTTGTAAACAGTCGCTCCGCTCACTGCTCCCACTCTATGTAAACAGTCGCTCCGCTCACTGCTCCCGCTCTATGTAAACAGTCGCTCTGCTCACTGCTCCCGCTCTATGTAAACAGTCGCTCCGCTCACTGCTCCCGCTCTTTGTAAACAGTCGCTCCGCTCTCTGCTCCCGCTCTATGTAAACAGTCGTCCGCTCTGCTCCCACTCTTTGTAAACAGTCGCTCCGCTCACTGCTCCCGCTATATGTAAACAGTCGCTCCGCTCACTGCTCCCGCTCTTTGTAAACAGTCGCTCCGCTCTCTGCTCCCGCTCTTTGTAAACAGTCGCTCCACTCACTGCTCCCGCTCTATGTAAACAGTCGCTCCGCTCTCTGCTCCCGCTCTTTGTAAACAGTCGCTCCGCTCACTGCTCCCGCTCTTTGTAAACAGTCGCTCCGCTCACTGCTCCCGCTCTATGTATACAGTCGCTCCGCTCACTGCTCCCGCTCTTAGTAAACAGTCGCTCCGCTCACTGCTCCCGCTTTTTGTAAACAGTCGCTCCGCTCTCTGCTCCCGCTCTTTGTAAACAGTCGCTCCGCTCACTGCTCCCACTCTTTGTAAACAGTCGCTCCGCTCACTGCTCCCACTCTTTGTAAACAGTCGCTCCGCTCACTGCTCCCGCTCTATGTAAACAGTCGCTCCGCTCACTGCTCCCGCTCTTTGTAAACAGTCGCTCCGCTCACTGCTCCCGCTCTATGTAAACAGTCGCTCCGCTCTCTGCTCCCGCTCTTTGTAAACAGTTGCTCCGCTCTCTGCTCCCGCTCTATGTAAACAGTCGCTCCGCTCTCTGCTCCCGCTCTTTGTAAACAGTCGCTCCGCTCACTGCTCCCGCTCTATGTAAACAGTCGCTCCGTTCACTGCTCCCGCTCTTTGTAGACAGTCGCTCCGCTCACTGCTCCCGCTCTATGTAAACAGTCGCTCCGCTCTCTGCTCCCGCTCTATGTAAACAGTCGCTCCGCTCTCTGCTCCCGCTCTTTGTAAACAGTCGCTCCGCTCACTGCTCCCGCTCTTTGTAAACAGCCGCTCCACTCACTGCTCCCGCTCTTTGTAAACAGTCGCTCCGCTCACTGCTCCCGCTCTTTGTAAACAGTCGCTCCGCTCACTGCTCCCGCTCTTTGTAAACAGTCGCTCCGCTCACTGCTCCCGTTCTATGTAAACAGTCGCCCCGCTCACTGCTCCCGCTCTTTGTAAACAGTCGCTCCGCTCACTGCTCCCGCTCTATGTAAACAGTCGCTCCGCTCTCTGCTCCCGCTCTATGTAAACAGTCGCTCCGCTGACTGCTCCCACTCTTTGTAAACAGTCGCTCCGCTCACTGCTCCCGCTCTTTTTAAACAGTCGCTCCGCTCACCGCTCCCGCTCTTTGTAAACAGTCGCTCCGCTCACTGCTCCCGCTCTTTGTAAACAGTCGCTCCGCTCACTGCTCCCGCTCTTTGTAAACAGTCGCTCCGCTCACTGCTCCCGCTCTTTGTAAACAGTCGCTCCGCTCACTGCTCCCGCTCTTTGTAAACAGTCGCTCCGCTCACTGCTCCCACTCTATGTAAACAGTCGCTCCGCTCACTGCTCCCGCTCTTTGTAAACAGTCGCTCCGCTCACTGCTCCCGCTCTTTGTAAACAGTCGCTCCGCTCTCTGCTCCCGCTCTTTGTAAACAGTCGCTCCGCTCTCTGCTCCCGCTCTTTGTAAACAGTCGCTCCGCTCACTGCTCCCGCTCTTTGTAAACAGTCGCTCCGCTCACTGCTCCCGCTCTTTGTAAACAGTCGCTCCGCTCACTGCTCCCGCTCTTTGTAAACAGTCGCTCCGCTCACTGCTCCCGCTCTTTGTAAACAGTCGCTCCGCTCACTGCTCCCGCTCTTTGTAAACAGTCGCTCCGCTCACTGCTCCCGCTCTATGTAAACAGTCGCTCCGCTCTCTGCTCCCGCTCTTTGTAAACAGTCGCTCCGCTCACTGCTCCCGCTCTATGTAAACAGTCGCTCCGTTCACTGCTCCCGCTCTTTGTAGACAGTCGCTCCGCTCACTGCTCCCGCTCTATGTAAACAGTCGCTCCGCTCTCTGCTCCCGCTCTATGTAAACAGTCGCTCCGCTCTCTGCTCCCGCTCTTTGTAAACAGTCGCTCCGCTCACTGCTCCCGCTCTTTGTAAACAGCCGCTCCACTCACTGCTCCCGCTCTTTGTAAACAGTCGCTCCGCTCACTGCTCCCGCTCTTTGTAAACAGTCGCTCCGCTCACTGCTCCCGCTCTTTGTAAACAGTCGCTCGGCTCACTGCTCCCGTTCTATGTAAACAGTCGCCCCGCTCACTGCTCCCGCTCTTTGTAAACAGTCGCTCCGCTCACTGCTCCCGCTCTATGTAAACAGTCGCTCCGCTCTCTGCTCCCGCTCTATGTAAACAGTCGCTCCGCTGACTGCTCCCACTCTTTGTAAACAGTCGCTCCGCTCACTGCTCCCGCTCTTTTTAAACAGTCGCTCCGCTCACCGCTCCCGCTCTTTGTAAACAGTCGCTCCGCTCACTGCTCCCGCTCTTTGTAAACAGTCGCTCCGCTCACTGCTCCCGCTCTTTGTAAACAGTCGCTCCGCTCACTGCTCCCGCTCTTTGTAAACAGTCGCTCCGCTCACTGCTCCCGCTCTTTGTAAACAGTCGCTCCGCTCACTGCTCCCACTCTATGTAAACAGTCGCTCCGCTCACTGCTCCCGCTCTTTGTAAACAGTCGCTCCGCTCACTGCTCCCGCTCTTTGTAAACAGTCGCTCCGCTCTCTGCTCCCGCTCTTTGTAAACAGTCGCTCCGCTCTCTGCTCCCGCTCTTTGTAAACAGTCGCTCCGCTCACTGCTCCCGCTCTTTGTAAACAGTCGCTCCGCTCACTGCTCCCGCTCTTTGTAAACAGTCGCTCCGCTCACTGCTCCCGCTCTTTGTAAACAGTCGCTCCGCTCACTGCTCCCGCTCTTTGTAAACAGTCGCTCCGCTCACTGCTCCCGCTCTTTGTAAACAGTCGCTCCGCTCACTGCTCCCGCTCTATGTAAACAGTCGCTCCGCTCACTGCTCCCGCTCTATGTAAACAGTCGCTCCGCTCACCACTCCCGCTCTATGTAAACAGTCGCTCCGCTCTCCACTCCCGCTCTTTGTAAACAGTCGCTCCGCTCACTGCTCCCTCTCTTTGTAAACAGTCGCTCCGCTCACTGCTCCCGCTCTATGTAAACAGTCGCTCCGCTCCACTCCCGCTCTTTGTAAACAGTCGCTCCGCTCACTGCTCCCACTCTTTGTAAACAGTCGCTCCGCTCACTGCTCCCGCTCTTTGTAAACAGTCGCTCCGCTCTCTGCTCCCGCTCTATGTAAACAGTCGCTCCGCTCTCTGCTCCCACTCTTTGTAAACAGTCGCTCCGCTCACTGCTCCCGCTCTTTGTAAACAGTCGCTCCGCTCTCTGCTCCCGCTCTTTGTAAACAGTCGCTCCGCTCACTGCTCCCGCTCTTTGTAAACAGTCGCTCCGCTCACTGCTCCCGCTCTATGTAAACAGTCGCTCCGCTCACTGCTCCCACTCTTTGTAAACAGTCGCTCCGCTCTCTGCTCCCGCTCTTTGTAAACAGTCGCTCCGCTCACTGCTCCCGCTCTTTGTAAACAGTCGCTCCGCTCACTGCTCCCGCACTTTGTAAACAGTCGCTCCGCTCACTGCTCCCGCTCTTTGTAAACAGTCGCTCCGCTCTCTGCTCCCGCTCTTTGTAAACAGTCGCTCCGCTCTGCTCCCACTCTTTGTAAACAGTCGCTCCGCTCTGCTCCCACACTTTGTAAACAGTCGCTCCGCTCACTGCTCCCGCTCTTTGTAAACAGTCGCTCCGCTCTCTGCTCCCACTCTTTGTAAACATTCGCTCCGCTCACTGCTCCCGCTCTATGTAAACAGTCGCTCTGCTCACTGCTCCCGCTCTTTGTAAACAGTCGCTCCGCTCTCTGCTCCCGCTCTATGCGAACAGTCGCTCCGCTCTCTGCTCCCGCTCTTTGTAAACAGTCGCTCCGCTCACTGCTCCATCTATGTAAACAGTCGCTCCGCTCTCTACTCCCGCTCTATGTAAACAGTCGCTCCGCTCTCTGCTCCCACTCTTTGTAAACAGTCGCTCCGCTCTCTGCTCCCGCTCTATGTAAACAGTCGCTCCGCTCTCTGCTCCCGCTCTTTGTAAACAGTCGCTCCGCTCACTGCTCCCGCTCTTTGTAAACAGTCGCTCCGCTCACTGCTCCCGCTCTTTGTAAACAGTCGCTCTGCTCACTGCTCCCGCTCTTTGTAAACAGTCGCTCCGCTCTCTGCTCCCGCTCTATGTAAACAGTCGCTCCGCTCACTGCTCCCGCTCTTTGTAAACAGTCGCTCCGCTCACTGCTCCCGCTCTCTGTAAACAGTCGCTCCGCTCACTGCTCCCGCTCTTTGTAAACAGTCGCTCCGCTCACTGCTCCCGCTCTTTGAAAACAGTCGCTCCGCTCACTGCTCCCGCTCTATGTAAACAGTCGCTCCGCTCACTGCTCCCACTCTTTGTAAACAGTCGCTCCACTCACTGCTCCCGCTCTTTGTAAACAGTCGCTCCGCTCACTGCTCCCGCTCTTTGTAAACAGTCGCTCCGCTCACTGCTCCCGCTCTATGTAAACAGTCGCTCCGCTCACTGCTCCCACTCTTTGTAAACAGTCGCTCCGCTCTCTGCTCCCGCTCTTAGTAAACAGTCGCTCCGCTCACTGCTCCCGCTCTTTGTAAACAGTCGCTCCGCTCACTGCTCCCGCACTTTGTAAACAGTTGCTCCGCTCTCTGCTCCCGCTCTTTGTAAACAGTCGCTCCGCTCTGCTCCCACTCTTTGTAAACAGTCGCTCCGCTCTGCTCCCACACTTTGTAAACAGTCGCTCCGCTCACTGCTCCCGCTCTTTGTAAACAGTCGCTCCGCTCTCTGCTCCCACTCTTTGTAAACATTCGCTCCGCTCACTGCTCCCGCTCTATGTAAACAGTCGCTCTGCTCACTGCTCCCGCTCTTTGTAAACAGTCGCTCCGCTCTCTGCTCCCGCTCTATGCGAACAGTCGCTCCGCTCTCTGCTCCCGCTCTTTGTAAACAGTCGCTCCGCTCACTGCTCCATCTATGTAAACAGTCGCTCCGCTCTCTACTCCCGCTCTATGTAAACAGTCGCTCCGCTCTCTGCTCCCACTCTTTGTAAACAGTCGCTCCGCTCTCTGCTCCCGCTCTTTGTAAACAGTCGCTCCGCTCACTGCTCCCGCTCTTTGTAAACAGTCGCTCCGCTCACTGCTCCCGCTCTTTGTAAACAGTCGCTCCGCTCAGTGCTCCCGCTCTTTGTAAACAGTCGCTCCGCTCACTGCTCCCGCTCTTTGTAAACAGTCGCTCTGCTCACTGCTCCCGCTCTTTGTAAACAGTCGCTCCGCTCTCTGCTCCCGCTCTATGTAAACAGTCGCTCCGCTCACTGCTCCCGCTCTTTGTAAACAGTCGCTCCGCTCACTGCTCCCGCTCTCTGTAAACAGTCGCTCCGCTCACTGCTCCCGCTCTTTGTAAACAGTCGCTCCGCTCACTGCTCCCGCTCTTTGAAAACAGTCGCTCCGCTCACTGCTCCCGCTCTATGTAAACAGTCGCTCCGCTCACTGCTCCCACTCTTTGTAAACAGTCGCTCCACTCACTGCTCCCGCTCTTTGTAAACAGTCGCTCCGCTCTCTGCTCCCGCTCTATGTAAACAGTCGCTCCGCTCACTGCTCCCGCTCTTTGTAAACAGTCGCTCCATTCACTGCTCCCGCTCTTTGTAAACAGTCGCTCCGCTCTCTGCTCCCGCTGTTTGTAAACAGTCGCTCCGCTCACTGCTCCCACTCTTTGTAAACAGTCGCTCCGCTCTCTGCTCCCGCTCTATGTAAACAGTCGCTCCGCTCTCTGCTCCTGCTCTTTGTAAACAGTCGCTCCGCTCACTGTTCCCGCTCTATGTAAACAGCCGCTCCGCTCACTGCTCCCGCTCTTTGTAAACAGTCGCTCCGCTCACTGCTCCCGCTCTTTGTAAACAGTCGCTCCGCTCACTGCTCCCGCTCTTTGTAAACAGTCGCTCCGCTCACTGCTCCCGCTCTATGTAAACAGTCGCTCCGATCACTGCTCCCGCTCTTTGTAAACAGTCGCTCCGCTCACTGCTCCCAGTCTTTGTAAACAGTCGCTCCACTCTCTGCTCCCGCTCTTTGTAAACAGTCGCTCCGCTCCACTCCCGCTCTATGTAAACAGTCGCTCCGCTCACTGCTCCCGCTCTTTGTAAACAGTCGCTCCGCTCACTGCTCCCGCTCTTTGTAAACAGTCGCTCCGCTCACTGCTCCCGCTCTTTGTAAACAGTCGCTCCGCTCACTGCCCCCGCTCTATGTAAACAGTCGCTCCGCTCACTGCTCCCGCTCTATGTAAACAGTCGCTCCGCTCACTGCTCCCGCTCTTTGTAAACAGTCGCTCCGCTCACTGCTCCCGCTCTTTGTAAACAGTCGCTCCGCTCACTGCTCCCGCTCTTTGTAAACAGTCGCTCCGCTCACTGCTCCCGCTCTTTGTAAACAGTCGCTCCGCTCACTGCTCCCGCTCTTTGTAAACAGTCGCTCCGCTCTCTGCTCCCGCTCTATGTAAACAGTCGCTCCGCTCACTGCTTCCGCTCTTTGTAAACAGTCGCTCCGCTCACTGCTCCCGCTCTTTGTAAACAGTCGCTCCGCTCTCTGCTCCCGCTCTTTGTAAACAGTCGCTCCGCTCACTGCTCCCGCTCTTTGTAAACAGTCGCTCCGCTCTCTGCTCCCGCTCTTTGTAAACAGTCGCTCCGTTCACTGCTCCCGCTCTTTGTAAACAGTCGCTCCGCTCTCTGCTCCCGCTCTTTGTAAACAGTCGCTCCGCTCACTGCTCCCGCTCTTTGTAAACAGTCGCTCCGCTCACTGCTCCCGCTCTTGTAAACAGTCGCTCCGCTCACTGCTCCCGCTCTATGTAAACAGTCGCTCCGCTCACTGCTCCCGCTCTTTGTAAACAGTCGCTCCGCTCACTGCTCCCGCTCTTTGTAAACAGTCGCTCCGCTCACTGCTCCCGCTCTATGTAAACAGTCGCTCCGCTCACTGCTCCCGCTCTTTGTAAACAGTCGCTCCACTCTCTGCTCCCGCTCTTTGTAAACAGTCACTCCGCTCACTGCTCCCGCTCTATGTAAACAGTCGCTCCGCTCACTGCTCCCGCTCTATGTAAACAGTCGCTCCACTCACTGCTCCCGCTCTATGTAAACAGTCACTCCGCTCACTGCTCCCGCTCTATGTAAACAGTCGCTCCGCTCACTGCTCCCGCTCTATGTAAACAGTCGCTCCGCTCACTGCTCCCGCTCTATGTAAACAGTCACTCCGCTCACTGCTCCCGCTCTATGTAAACAGTCGCTCCGCTCACTGCTCCCGCTCTTTGTAAACAGTCGCTCCGCTCACTGCTCCCGCTCTTTGTAAACAGTCGCTCCGCTCACTGCTCCCACTCTTTGTAAACAGTCGCTCCGCTCACTGCTCCCGCTCTATGTAAACAGTCGCTCCGCTCACTGCTCCCGCTCTTTGTAAACAGTCGCTCCGCTCACCACTCCCGCTCTATGTAAACAGTCGCTCCGCTCACTGCTCCTGCTCTTTGTAAACAGTCGCTCTGCTCACCACTCCCGCTCTATGTAAACAGTCGCTCCACTCACTGCTCCCGCTCTATGTAAACAGTCGCTCCGCTCACTGCTCCCTCTCTATGTAAACAGTCGCTCCGCTCACCACTCCCGCTCTATGTAAACAGTCGCTCCGCTCACTGCTCCCGCTCTTTGTAAACAGTCGCTCCGCTCACTGCTCCCGCTCTATGTAAACAGTCGCTCCACTCACTGCTCCCGCTCTATGTAAACAGTCGCTCCGCTCTCTGCTCCCGCTCTTTGTAAACAGTCGCTCCGCTCACTGCTCCCGCTCTATGTAAACAGTCGCTCCGCTCACTGCTCCCGCTCTTTGTAAACAGTCGCTCAGCTGTCTGCTCCCGCTCTTTGTAAACAGTCGCTCCGCTCACTGCTCCCGCTCTTTGTAAACAGTCGCTCCGCTCACTGCTCCCGCTCTTTGTAAACAGTCGCTCCGCTCTCTGCTCCCGCTCTTTGTAAACAGTCGCTCCGCTCACTGCTCCCGCTCTATGTAAACAGTCGCTCCGCTCACTGCTCACGCTCTTTGTAAACAGTCGCTCCGCTCTCTGCTCCCGCTCTATGTAAACAGTCGCTCCGCTCACTGCTCCCGCTCTTTGTAAACAGTCGCTCCACTCACTGCTCCCGCTCTATGTAAACAGTCGCTCCTCTCACTGCTCCCGCTCTTTGTAAACAGTCGCTCCGCTCACTGCTCCCGCTCTTTGTAAACAGTCGCTCCGCTCTCTGCTCCCGCTCTATGTAAACAGTCGCTCCGCTCTCTGCTCCCGCTCTTTGTAAACAGTCGCTCCGCTCACTGCTCCCACTCTTTGTAAACAGTCGCTCCGCTCACTGCTCCCACTCTTTGTAAACAGTCGCTCCGCTCACTGCTCCCGCTCTATGTAAACAGTCGCTCCGCTCACTGCTCCCGCTCTTTGTAAACAGTTGCTCCGCTCACTGCTCCCGCTCTATGTAAACAGTCGCTCCGCTCTCTGCTCCCGCTCTTTGTAAACAGTCGCTCCGCTCACTGCTCCCGCTCTTTGTAAACAGTCGCTCCGCTCACTGCTCCCGCTCTTTGCAAACAGTCGCTCCGCTCACTGCTCCCGCTCTTTGTAAACAGTCGCTCCGCTCTCTGCTCCCGCTCTATGTAAACAGTCGCTCCGCTCTCTGCTCCCGCTCTTTGTAAACAGTCGCTCCGCTCACTGCTCCCGCTCTATGTAAACAGTCGCTCCGCTCACTGCTCCCACTCTTTGTAAACAGTCGCTCCGCTCTCTGCTCCCGCTCTTTGTAAACATTCGCTCCGCTCTCTGCTCCCGCTCTTTGTAAACAGTCGCTCCGCTCACTGCTCCCGCTCTTTGTAAACAGTCGCTCCGCACTCTGCTCCCGCTCTCTGTAAACAGTCGCTCCGCTCACTGCTCCCGCTCTTTGTAAACAGTCGCTCCGCTCTCTGCTCCCACTCTTTGTAAACAGTCGCTCCGCTCACTGCTCCCGCTATTTGTAAACAGTCGCTCCGCTCACTGCTCCCGCTCTTTGTAAACAGTCGCTCCGCTCTCTACTCCCACTCTATGTAAACAGTCGCTCCGCTCTCTGCTCCCGCTCTTTGTAAACAGTCGCTCCGCTCACTGCTCCCGCTCTATGTAAACAGTCGCTCCGCTCTCTGCTCCCGCTCTTTGTAAACTGTCGCTCCGCTCACTGCTCCCGCTCTTTGTAAACAGTCGCTCCGCTCTCTGCTCCCACTCTTTGTAAACAGTCGCTCCGCTCTCTGCTCCCGCTCTATATAAACAGTCGCTCCGCTCTCTGCTCCCGCTCTTTGTAAACAGTCACTCCGCTCACTGCTCCCGCTCTTTGTAAACAGTCGCTCCGCTCACTGCTCCCGCTCTTTGTAAACAGTCGCTCCGCTCACTGCTCCCGCTCTTTGTAAACAGTCGCTCCGCTCACTGCTCCCGCTCTTTGTAAACAGTCGCTCTGCTCACTGCTCCCGCTCTTTGTAAACAGTCGCTCCGCTCTCTGCTCCCGCTCTATGTAAACAGTCGCTCCGCTCACTGCTCCCGCTCTTTGTAAACAGTCGCTCCGCTCACTGCTCCCACTCTCTGTAAACAGTCGCTCCACTCACTGCTCCCGCTCTTTGTAAACAGTCGCTCCGCTCACTGCTCCCGCTCTTTGTAAACAGTCGCTCCGCTCACTGCTCCCGCTCTATGTAAACAGTCGCTCCGCTCACTGCTCCCACTCTTTGTAAACAGTCGCTCCACTCACTGCTCCCGCTCTATGTATACAGTCGCTCCACTCACTGCTCCCGCTCTTTGTAAACAGTCGCTCCGCTCTCTGCTCCCGCTCTTTGTAAACAGTCGCTCCGCTCACTGCTCCCGCTCTATGTATACAGTCGCTCCACTCACTGCTCCCGCTCTATGTAATCAGTCGCTCCACTCACTGCTCCCGCTCTTTGTAAACAGTCGCTCCGCTCCCTGCTCCCACTCTTTGTAAACAGTCGCTCCGCTCTCTGCTCCCGCTCTATGTAAACAGTCGCTCCGCTCACTTCTCACGCTCTTTGTAAACAGTCGCTCCGCTCACTGCTCCCGCTCTTTGTAAACAGTCGCTCCGCTCACTGCTCCCGCTCTTTGTAAACAGTCGCTCCGCTCTCTGCTCCCGCTCTTTGTAAACAGTCGCTCCGCTCACTGCTCCCACTCTTTGTAAACAGTCGCTCCACTCACTGCTCCCGCTCTATGTATACAGTCGCTCCGCTCACTGCTCCCGCTCTCTGTAAACAGTCGCTCCACTCACTGCTCCCGCTCTTTGTAAACAGTCGCTCCGCTCACTGCTCCCGCTCTTTGTAAACAGTCGCTCCGCTCACTGCTCCCGCTCTATGTAAACAGTCGCTCCACTCACTGCTCCCGCTCTTTGTAAACAGTCGCTCCACTCACTGCTCCCGCTCTATGTATAGAGTCGCTCCACTCACTGCTCCCGCTCTTTGTAAACAGTCGCTCCGCTCACTGCTCCCGCTCTTTGTAAACAGTCGCTCCGCTCTCTGCTCCCGCTCTTTGTAAACAGTCGCTCCGCTCACTGCTCCCGCTCTATGTAAACAGCCGCTCCGCTCACGGCTCCCGCTCTTTGTAAACAGTCGCTCCGCTCACTGCTCCCGCTCTTTGTAAACAGTCGCTCCGCTCACTGCTCCCGCTCTTTGTAAACAGTCGCTCCGCTCACTGCTCCCGCTCTTTGTAAACAGTCGCTCCGCTCACTGCTCCCGCTCTTTGTAAACAGTCGCTCCGCTCACTGCTCCCGCTCTATGTAAACAGTCGCTCCGCTCACTGCTCCCGCTCTTTGTCAACAGTCGCTCCGCTCACCACTCCCGCTCTATGTAAACAGTCGCTCCGCTCACTGCTCCCGCTCTTTGTAAACAGTCGCTCCGCTCACTGCTCCCGCTCTATGTAAACAGTCGCTCCGCTCTCTGCTCCCGCTCTTTGTAAACAGTCGCTCCGCTCTCTGCTCCCGCTCTTTGTAAACAGTCGCTCCGCTCACTGCTCCCGCTCTATGTAAACAGTCGCTCCGCTCACTGCTCCCGCTCTTTGTAAACAGTCGCTCAGCTGTCTGCTCCCGCTCTTTGTAAACAGTCGCTCCGCTCACTGCTCCCGCTCTTTGTAAACAGTCGCTCCGCTCACTGCTCCCGCTCTTTGTAAACAGTCGCTCCGCTCTCTGCTCCCGCTCTTTGTAAACAGTCGCTCCGCTCACTGCTCCCGCTCTTTGTAAACAGTCGCTCCACTCACTGCTCCCGCTCTTTGTAAACAGTCGCTCCGCTCACTGCTCCCGCTCTTTGTAAACAGTCGCTCCGCTCTCTGCTCCCGCTCTATGTAAACAGTCGCTCCGCTCTCTGCTCCCGCTCTTTGTAAACAGTCGCTCCGCTCCACTCCCGCTCTATGTAAACAGTCGCTCCGCTCACTGCTCCCACTCTATGTAAACAGTCGCTCCGCTCACTGCTCCCGCTCTTTGTAAACAGTCGCTCCGCTCTCTGCTCCCGCTCTTTGTAAACAGTCGCTCCGCTCACTGCTCCCGCTCTTTGTAAACAGTCGCTCCGCTCACTGCTCCCGCTCTTTGTAAACAGTCGCTCCGCTCTCTGCTCCCGCTCTTTGTAAACAGTCGCTCCGCTCACTGCTCCCACTCTTTGTAAACAGACGCTCCGCTCTCTGCTCCCGCTCTTTGTAAACAGTCGCTCCGCTCACTGCTCCCACGCTTTGTAAACAGTCGCTCCGCTCACTGCTCCCGCTCTTTGTAAACAGTCGCTCCGCTCACTGCTCCCGCTCTTTGTAAACAGTCGCTCCGCTCTCTGCTCCCGCTCTTTGTAAACAGTCGCTCCGTTCACTGCTCCCGCTCTTTGTAAACAGTCGCTCCGCTCACTGCTCCCACTCTTTGTAAACAGTCGCTCCGCTCACTGCTCCCGCTCTTTGTAAACAGTCGCTCCGCTCTCTGCTCCCGCTCTTTGTAAACAGTCGCTCCGTTCACTGCTCCCGCTCTTTGTAAACAGTCGCTCCGCTCACTGCTCTCGCTCTTTGTAAACAGTCGCTCCGCTCACTGCTCCCGCTCTATGTAAACAGTCGCTCCGCTCACTGCTCCCGCTCTTTGTAAACAGTCGCTCTGCTCACTGCTCCCGCTCTTTGTAAACAGTCGCTCCGCTCACTGCTCCCACTCTATGTAAACAGTCGCTCCGCTCACTGCTCCCGCTCTTTGTAAACAGTCGCTCCGCTCACTGCTCCCGCTCTTTGTAAACAGTCGCTCCGCTCACTGCTCCCGCTCTATGTAAACAGTCGCTCCGCTCACTGCTCCCGCTCTTTGTAAACAGTCGCTCCGCTCACTGCTCCCGCTCTTTGTAAACAGTCGCTCCGCTCACTGCTCCCGCTCTTTGTAAACAGTCGCTCCGCTCACTGCTCCCGCTCTTTGTAAACAGTCGCTCCGCTCTCTGCTCCCGCTCTTTGTAAACAGTCGCTCCGCTCACTGCTCCCGCTCTTTGTAAACAGTCGCTCCGCTCACTGCTCCCGCTCTTTGTAAACAGTCGCTCCGCTCACTGCTCCCGCTCTTTGTAAACAGTCGCTCCGCTCTCTGCTCCCGCTCTTTGTAAACAGCCGCTCCGCTCACTGCTCCCACTCTTTGTAAACAGTCGCTCCGCTCACTGCTCCCGCTCTTTGTAAACAGTCGCTCCGCTCACTGCTCCCGCTCTTTGTAAACAGTCACTCCGCTCACTGCTCCCGCTCTTTGTAAACAGCCGCTCCGCTCACTGCTCCCACTCTTTGTAAACAGTCGCTCCGCTCACTGCTCCCGCTCTTTGTAAACAGTCGCTCTGCTACCGCTCTTTGTAAACAGTTGCTCCGCTCACTGCTCCCGCTCTATGTAAACAGGCGCTCCGCTCACTGCTCCCGCTCTTTGTAAACAGTCGCTCCGCTCTCTGCTCCCGCTCTATTTAAACAGTCGCTCCGCTCACTGCTCCCGCTCTTTGTAAACAGTCGCTCCGCTCCCTGCTCCCGCTCTATGTAAACAGTCGCTCCGCTCACTGCTCCCACTCTTTGTAAACAGTCGCTCCGCTCACTGCTCCCACTCTTTGTAAACAGTCGCTCCGCTCACTGCTCCCGCTCTTTGTAAACAGTCGCTCCGCTCACTGCTCCCGCTCTTTGTAAACAGTCGCTCCGCTCACTGCTCCCGCTCTTTGTAAACAGTCGCTCCTCTCTCTGCTCCCGCTCTTTGTAAACAGTCGCTCCGCTCTCTGCTCCCGCTCTTTGTAAACAGTCACTCTGCTACCGCTCTTTGTAAACAGTCGCTCCGCTCACTGCTCCCGCTCTATGTACACAGCCGCTCCGCTCACTGCTCCCGCTCTTTGTAAACAGTCGCTCCGCTCTCTGCTCCCGCTCTATGTAAACAGTCGCTCCGCTCACTGCTCCCGCTCTTTGTAAACAGTCGCTCCGCTCTCTGCTCCCGCTCTAAGTAAACAGTCGTTCCGCTCACTGCTCCCGCTCTTTGTAAACAGTCGCTCCGTTCACTGCTCCCGCTCTTTGTAAACAGTCGCTCCGCTCACTGCTCCCACTCTTTGTAAACAGTCGCTCCGCTCACTGCTCCCGCTCTATGTAAACAGTCGCTCCGTTCACTGCTCCCGCTCTTTGTAAACAGTCGCTCCGCTCACTGCTCCCGCTCTTTGTAAACAGTCGCTCCGCTCACTGCTCCCGCTCTTTGTAAACAGTCGCTCCGCTCTCTGCTCCCGCTCTTTGTAAACAGTCGCTCCGCTCACTGCTCCCGCTCTTTGTAAACAGTCGCTCCGCTCTCTGCTCCCGCTCTTTGTAAACAGTCGCTCCGTTCACTGCTCCCGCTCTTTGTAAACAGTCGCTCCGCTCTCTGCTCCCGCTCTTTGTAAACAGTCGCTCCGCTCACTGCTCAAACTCTTTGTAAACAGTCGCTCCGCTCTCCGCTCCCGCTCTTTGTAAACAGTCGCTCCGCTCACTGCTCCCGCTCTATGTAAACAGTCGCTCCGCTCACTGCTCCCGCTCTATGTAAACAGTCGCTCCGCTCACTGCTCCCGCTCTTTGTAAACAGTCGCTCCGCTCTCTGCTCCCGCTCTATGTAAACAGTCGCTCCTCTCACTGCTCTCGCTCTTTGTAAACAGTCGCTCCGCTCACTGCTCCCGCTCTATGTAAACAGTCGCTCCGCTCACTGCTCCCGCTCTTTGTAAACAGTCGCTCCGCTCACTGCTCCCGCTTTATGTAAACAGTCGCTCCGCTCACTGCTCCCGCTCTTTGTAAACAGTCGCTCCGCTCACTGCTCCCGCTCTTTGTGAACAGTCGCTCCGCTCACTGCTCCCACTCTATGTAAACCGTCGCTCCGCTCACTGCTCCCACTCTATGTAAACAGTCGCTCCGCTCACTGCTCTCGCTCTTTGTAAACAGTCGCTCCGCTCACTGCTCCCGCTCTATGTAAACAGTCGCTCCGCTCACTGCTCCCGCTCTTTGTAAACAGTCGCTCCGCTCACTGCTCCCGCTCTATGTAAACAGTCGCTCCGCTCACTGCTCCCGCTCTTTGTAAACAGTCGCTCCGCTCACTGCTCCCACTCTTTGTAAACAGTCGCTCCGCTCACTGCTCCCGCTCTATGTAAACAGTCGCTCCGCTCACTGCTCCCGCTCTTTGTAAACAGTCGCTCCGCTCACTGCTCCCGCTCTTTGTAAACAGTCGCTCCGCTCTCTGCTCCCGCTCTTTGTAAACAGTCGCTCCGCTCACTGCTCCCACTCTTTGTAAACAGTCGCTCCGCTCACTGCTCCCGCTCTTTGTAAACAGTCGCTCCGCTCTCTGCTCCCACTCTTTGTAAACAGTCGCTCCGCTCACTGCTCCCGCTCTTTGTAAACAGTCGCTCCGCTCACTGCTCCCGCTCTTTGTAAACAGTCGCTCCGCTCACTGCTCCCGCTCTTTGTAAACAGTCGCTCCGCTCACTGCTCCCGCTCTATGTAAACAGCCGCTCCGCTCACTGCTCCCGCTCTTTGTAAACAGTCGCTCCGCTCACTGCTCCCGCTCTATGTAAACAGTCGCTCCGCTCACTGCTCCCGCTCTATGTAAACAGTCGCTTCGCTCACTGCTCCCGCTCTTTGTAAACAGCCGCTCCGCTCACTGCTCCCGCTCTATGTAAACAGTCGCTCCGCTCACTGCTCCCGCTCTTTGTAAACAGTCGCTCCGCTCACTGCTCCCGCTCTTTGTAAACAGTCGCTCCGCTCACTGCTCCCGCTCGATGTAAACAGTCGCTCCGCTCACTGCTCCCGCTCTTTGTAAACAGTCGCTCCGCTCACTGCTCCCGCTCTTTGTAAACAGTCGCTCCGCACACTGCTCCCGCTCGATGTAAACAGTCGCTCCGCTCACTGCTCCTGCTCTATGTAAACAGTCGCTCCGCTCACTGCTCCCGCTCGATGTAAACAGTCGCTCCGCTCACTGCTCCCGCTCTATGTAAACAGTCGCTCCGCTTACTGCTCCCGCTCTTTGTAAACAGCCGCTCCGCTCACTGCTCCCGCTCTTTGTAAACAGTCGCTCCGCTCACTGCTCCCGCTCTATGTAAACAGCCGCTCCGCTCACTGCTCCCGCTCTTTGTAAACAGTCGCTCCGCTCACTGCTCCCGCTCTTTGTAAACAGTCGCTCCGCTCACTGCTCCCGCTCTTTGTAAACAGCCGCTCCGCTCACTGCTCCCGCTCTTTGTAAACAGTCGCTCCGCTCACTGCTCCCGCTCTTTGTAAACAGTCGCTCCGCTCACTGCTCCCGCTCTTTGTAAACAGTCGCTCTGCTACCGCTCTTTGTAAACAGTCGCTCCGCTCACTGCTCCCGCTCTTTGTAAACAGTCGCTCCGCTCACTGCTCCCGCTCTATGTAAACAGTCGCTCCGCTCACTGCTCCCGCTCTTTGTAAACAGTCGCTCGGCTCTGCTCCCGCTCTTTGTAAACAGTCGATTCACTCACTGCTCCCGCTCTTTGTAAACAGTCGCTCTGCTACCGCTCTTTGTAAACAGTCGCTCCGCTCACTGCTCCCGCTCTTTGTAAACAGTCGCTCCGCTCACTGCTCCCGCTCTTTGTAAACAGTCGCTCCGCTCTCTGCTCCCACTCTTTGTAAACAGTCGCTCTGCTCACTGCTCCCACTCTATGTAAACAGTCACTCCGCTCACTGCTCCCGCTCGATGTAAACAGTCACTCCGCTCACTGCTCCCGCTCTATGTAAACAGTCGCTCAGCTCACTGCTCCCGCTCTTTGTAAACAGTCGCTCCGCTCACTGCTCCCGCTCTTTGTAAACAGTCGCTCCGCTCTCTGCTCCCGCTCTTTGTAAACAGTCGCTCCGCTCTCTGCTCCCGCTCTTTGTAAACAGTCGCTCCGCTCTCTGCTCCCGCTCTTTGTAAACAGTTGCTCCACTCACTGCTCCCGCTCTTTGTAAACAGTCGCTCCACTCACTGCTCCCGCTCTTTGTAAACAGTCGCTCCGCTCACTGCTCCCGCTCTATGTAAACAGTCGCTCCGCTCACTGCTCCCGCTCGATGTAAACAGTCGCTCCGCTCACTGCTCCCGCTCTATGTAAACAGTCGCTCCGCTCACTGCTCCCGCTCGATGTAAACAGTCGCTCCGCTCACTGCTCCCGCTCTTTGTAAACAGTATCTCCGCTCACTGCTCCCGCTCTTTGTAAACAGTCGCTCCGCTCACTGCTCCCGCTCTATGTAAACAGCCGCTCCGCTCACTGCTCCCGCTCTTTGTAAACAGTCGCTCCGCTCACTGCTCCCGCTCTTTGTAAACAGTCGCTCCGCTCACTGCTCCCGCTCTTTGTAAACAGTCGCTCTGCTACCGCTCTTTGTAAACAGTCGCTCCGCTCACTGCTCCCGCTCTTTGTAAACAGTCGCTCGGCTCTGCTCCCGCTCTTTGTAAACAGTCGATTCACTCACTGCTCCCGCTCTTTGTAAACAGTCGCTCTGCTACCGCTCTTTGTAAACAGTCGCTCCGCTCACTGCTCCCGCTCTTTGTAAACAGTCGCTCCGCTCACTGCTCCCGCTCTTTGTAAACAGTCGCTCCGCTCTCTGCTCCCGCTCTTTGTAAACAGTCGCTCCGCTCTCTGCTCCCGCTCTTTGTAAACAGCCACTCAGCTCTGCTCCCACTGTTTGTGAAATAATGACCAACAGGGGGCTGAACTTTCCGTGGTGGTAGCATGCGTGATCGATGGCGGGTCAGTGGGAAAGTTGTTTTGTTTGACAGCGGGTCGGGAACTCACTGTCATCTCGCTCCAACCCGCCTTTCCCACAGGTGTGTCTGTCAGCGTGGAGCCGACCCGACCTGCAGCAGCAGGGAACCAATTGAAATCATTATGAGATACTTTACAGGCACTTAAGAGCCTTTTTCCCCCTACTTTTTAAATTTCCCTGCTTGGCCACGGGATTCAAACAGCTTGGGAACCACATCTGTCAACCTGAGCCATGAGTTCCGTGGCCATTGCTCCAGCTGATTAGATGACAGCATGGAAAACAAACCAAAATAAAAACATGTTGATTACATCAGCTAACAGTTTGATGGAGATTCTGTTCTACTTGAAAAGCAACTGGTAATTTTTCATTGGCTGGCCATTCTCGGCTGTTGCCTTCCAACTCAACAGTAATTGCAGTGAATTGATCTGCACTATTAAAAATGACATATACCATTTAAATAAATGTCTGTGTTGTTTCTTGTCAGGGTTTTCTCACAGTACACTGTGATTGTCCAATTACACGTTAAATCAAGTCATCAACCATAACAATTTCATTCTCATCACTCATTCCACTGGTTCAATTTGCTTTCAGTCCCTGAATATGGCTAAGTCAATTTTTCAGTCTGAGACTTTAGGGTAAATTTCTGCGGCGGTTCTCTCACTTGTCCATTGTTAACTTCAACAGAAGAGCTGCAGAAATCCAAGAAACACATTGTAAGCACCACTTACACTGTTTGTCAAGTATTCCACAGCTATTCCGCTGAACTTGCATAAGATTGAAAATCCACCCCTTTACAATTGCATTTAAAATCTGCTTAATTTTATGTATTACCTATACACACATCTTTTATGTGTACCAGTTACTGATACAAAAGTCTATAGATATATGAATAAAGCACCAATAACTTCCCAATTAATGTACTTTTAATTATGTTCTTGATCGTATTTGTAGATGAAGTCATATTACCTATTGATAATATTATTTAAATATTTATTTGTCACTCATATATAACTTTTATTATACATAGATACATAGAAGATAGGAGCAGGAGTAGGCCATTCGGCCCTTCGTGCCTGCTCCGCCATTCGATGAGATCATGGCTGATCCTTTAATTCAGTATCCCGTCCCCGCCTTCTCTCCGTAACCCTTAACCCCTTTTGCCCGTAGAAATATATCTAATTCCCTCTTAAATATATTTAATGAGCTGGCGTACACTGCCCTCTGTGGCAATGAGTTCCACAGGTTCACCACTCTCTGAGTGAAGAAATTCCCCCTCATCTCTGTCCTAAATGGTTTAGCCCTTATCCTTAAATTATGTCCTCTAGTTCTGTTCTCACCCGCCAAGGGAAACATTCCTTCTGCATCCAGTCTGTCTAGACCTGTCAGAATTTTATACACTTCTATGAGGTCCCCTCTCAATCTTCTAAACTCCAGTGTGTACATCCCTAAACTACATAGTCTCTCCTCATAGGTCATTCCCGCCATTCCTGGTATCAGCCTGGTGAATCGCCGCTGCACCCCCTCCATGGCAAGAACATCCTTCCTCAGATGAGGCGACCAAAACTGTACACAGTACTCGAGGTGTGGTCTCACCAGTGCCCTGTACAGCTGCAGCAAGGTATCCCTGTTCCTGTATTCTAACCCTTTTGCTATGAAGGCCAGCATACCGTTTGCCTTCTTGACCGCCTGTTGCACCTGCATGCTCGCCTTCAGTGACTGGTGTACAAGAACACCCAGGTCTCTCTGTACTTCCCCCTCTCCCAATCTATTGCCATTTAAATAATAATTTGCCCTCCCGTTCCTGCACCCAAGGTGGATAACTTCGCACTTGTCCACATTATAGTGCATCTGCCATTTATCCGCCCAACCGCCCAGTCTGTCCAAATCGCTCTGGAGCTTCCTGGTCTCTTCCTCTGAGCCCACCCCCCCTCCCAGTTTAGTGTCGTCTGCAAATTTGGAAATGCTGCATCCGACTCCCTGATCCAGGTCATTAATGTAAATTGTGAACAGCTG
Source organism: Somniosus microcephalus (assembly GCF_052327205.1). NCBI lineage: Eukaryota > Metazoa > Chordata > Chondrichthyes > Squaliformes > Somniosidae > Somniosus > Somniosus microcephalus. Next base: position 81,625,217 of record NC_140989.1, on the reverse strand, counting down.
GGGGCCCAGGACAGATCCCTGTGGTACCCCACTTGTCACTGCCTGCCATTCAGAAAATGAGCCGTTTATTCCAACTCTCTGTTTTCTATCTGACAGCCAGTTCCCTATCCACGCCAAAACTTTCCCCTTTATCCCATGAGCCTCAATTTTCCATGCTAATCTTTTATGTGGGACCTTATCGAAGGCCTTTTGGAAGTCCAGGTACACCACATCCACTGGCTCTCCCCCATCTATTCTACCAGTTACTCCCTCAAAAAATTCCAATAGATTAGTCAAGCACGATTTACCCTTTGTAAATCCATGTTGACTCTGTCCTATCCTGTCCCCATTTGCTAAGTGCTCCGCTATTTCATCCTTAATGATGGACTCCAGCATTTTGCCCACAACTGATGTAAGGCTTACAGGTCTGTAATTACCTGCTTTTTCCCTACCCCCCTTTTTGAATAGTGGGGTAACGTTAGCTACCCTCCAATCCATCGGCACTGTTCCCGAGTCTAATGAATTCTGAAAAATCATCCTTAGTGCATCCGCTATCTCTAGGGCCACCTCCTTCAGTACCCTAGGATGCATGTTATCAGGCCCTGGGGATTTGTCCACCTTCAATCCCTTTAGCTTCCTTAACACCATATCCTTAGAGATATTGATTTGCGTCAGTTCCTCCTTTGCCAATGTCCCTATTTTTCCCGATATCCCAGGGAGGTTTTTTGTGTCTTCCTTCGTAAAGACTGACCCAAAGTATGCATTTAGTTGATCTGCCATTTCCTTATTTCCCATTATATATTCCCCCGTATCTGACTGCAATGGACCAACTTTGGTTTTCACCAGTCTTTTCCTTTTGATATATTTATAAAAGCTTTTGGAGTTAGTTTTTATATTTTCCGCCAGCTTGTTTTCGTAAGCTATTTTGCCCCTCTTGATCATGCCCTTTGCCCTCCTTTGCTCTATCTTAAACTGTTCCCAATCTTCCGCTCTGGCGCTTTTTTTGGCTATTTTATACGCCCTATCTTTGGATTTTATGCTGTCTCTAATTTCCCCTGTTATCCACGGTTGAGTCACCTTTTTAGATTTCCTTTTATGCCAGATTGGTATAAACAATTTTTGCAATTTTGTCATTCTATCTTTAAATGTTTGCCATTGTTTATCTACCTCCAGTCCTCCCAGGAACGTTGTCCAATCAGACCTACTCAGTTCCCGTCTCATGGCATCATAATTCCCCTTGTTTAAATTCAGGACCTTAGTCTCTGAGTCAATTTCTTCGCTCTCCATTTCGAGTGAGAAATCGATCATGTTATGATCGCTCTGACCCAAGGGTCCCCGTACAACAAGATTACTGATTAGTCCCTTCTCATTGCACAGTACCCAGTCCAATATAGCCTGTTCCCGAGTTGGTTCCTCGACATATTGATCCAGATAACCATCCCTTAAACACTCAAGGAATTATATTATTGTACAGTAAAGATTTAGGCCTAGAAATTCAGTCACGTTTGCGCCCACTTATTGGCTAAAGAGTGGTTTGCGCCGGAAGTTTTTTAGTGCCCGAAATTCAGTTGGTCCCTAAAATCAGCGTTAGCCGGTAGCGCTGCGCCGGCACCGATGACGTCATCGGTGTGCGCAGCGCCCCGTTTCCAACGCGATTCCGTGCCGACGGCCAAATTCAGTTGCGGCCGCCTCGCCCGCGCCGGCCGCAAACAGCGTTTGAAAAACGGGGCCTTGCAGCTCCGAGAGGCCGGCGCATAAAGGTGGAGGGGCGGGCGGCCGCTTTCCCGGCGGGCGCCTGGCCGCACCTCCCTCCCCGGACTCCTGCACCACCCCCCCGCGTCATTGGTGTCTGACTCCCGCGAGCCCGGCACTTCTCCGTGGTGCCGGGCTCATTTGCCGGGGGAATCCAGCGGCGATCTCACGGCTGCAGGCAGCTCCTCCTTAAGAGAAGGAGGAGGCCTGCAGTACCCCAGCCTGCCGCACCGCATCGGGTGCCGCAGCGGCAGCTGGACGCCTGAAATTGACTTTCATCGCCCCAAGCGAGGCGGCCAAACCCTGCAATAGCGCCCGCCTCCGTCTTGGGGCGCCGCAACTGAATTTCAGGCGGGCGCTACGGGAATCCGGGCGAGCGCTAAATTTCGGGCGCTAAAGACCTGGCGCGGCGATAGTGAATTTCTAGGCCTTAACACCCACTCTGTTGGATTAAACTTAAAATTTAATGTGGCCATGGTCCCTTTAAGGATCCCAGCTTAAAAAGCGTCATGAATGACATCACCAGGCCCACTCCATCTAATTGGGCTGGGTAACACGCTGGGCAGGTTTAATATGCTCCATTAAGGTAAGTTAATTTTGTACAGTGGGATGGAGCCAACAGCAAGGCCGCGACCTGCCACTGACACCAGCCACACTGGACCTGCCAAGATAAGGAAAATTCCGGCCAGGATTTTTCAAACACAATCTTGAAACTCGTGACAAATAATAACTGCAGATGATAATAAACTTTAATACTATAACAAAAATCTATGGACCATGATTTCTGATTAAATATTTCCCTAATAGGGCAATGAACTAACTATCCCTTAAAGTAAAAGCTCAAGATATGCAAATATTAACAAACTTGTAAAAGCCGCATTGTAAGAGGTTCTGTGGCATGAGAAAACAGGCCCGCAATTAGTACTTGAGACTGACTAAGTTTTAAATAACCAATTAGTGTATATGAATTTCTGGACTGTACAAAAGTTAAAGTAATTTGTCACATCCAATCTTTCACAGATTATTTCCATAACTAAAAAAAAAGATTCAAAGAGATGATGCTCCACAGAACTTCAAATGATTAATGGATTTATTTTGAATTGTCACATGCAGGAAAAGAGGGGTGAAAAATCCCAAACTAATGAGTTCTTGAATGTTACAGATTATAATTTTAACAAAACCACATTTATTAGCAAACATTTTGGCTCCCTTAAGAAAACATACGCTGTTAAATTCTGCTAGCAGGATTTGGAAACTGTTTAAATGTTGCCCCTCTGACCTCCAGCATTCCTCACTTGTACTCTGAGTCCTGTATAATAATGCCCACGGGGAGTTCTTTTTGAAAGAGAGCTTTTGCAAGCTTGTGCTGTGAAATTCTGCGTTTGGTGCTCGTCCATGTCACTCTTTCTTACTTCAGCTCACATCATTGGCTGCAGCAGAGTTATCTCATAAAGTAACATCTGTCATCAGCATCCACGTTTACTACAGCATTGCTGCTCCCTCACTTCCCGCACTCCTTGCAACCCCTGCCACCCCCTTTTCGTAAATCCACCACCTGGTGCTTCAGTCACCACCCCCACAGCTGAGGTGGGATAAGCTCATCTCCTGCATATTTTCATCAACAAACTTCAGAAGAATGAGCTAATTATCCCATAGGCATGGTGGCCATGGCAATGTAAATCTCGCTCAATTTGTCAGTGTGGCTGCTTGCCAAATACAATTCAAAATAGTATTTGTAAGCATCGGGTAACGACAGATCTCTTTCATTATGTAACCAGTATAATTGCAGGCGAGTTTACAGACTCATTATTTTTATGGTTATAGTTCATATTAATAAGTCAAAGGTCAGTAAGAAGCCTATCTGTAACAAACACGAGTGTGAGTGTAACTTTTCTTTAAAAAGATGGTTGTATTAGCCATAATCATTAGAAGAATATTCAAAAGCTAACTGCCTATTTAATTATTTGGTATGATTAAATTCCTAGTACGGTACTTCTAAAAAAATGTTTTTAATGGAATCAATCTCTGATTAAATCAGAACCTTTTGAAGTTAAGTATATATTTTTATGTAACAATTAACACCTGGGAGCAATTACAAGGCAGAAATCTAATCAAAAGTTTCAGATGATGTCATCAACCACCAAAGAGAAGCTTGAGTGATTTATAACCATCATCTGATCCCTGACATTAGACTAAAGCCTTGAAATCTGTTCCTGGTATCTGTTACTGTTTATAATATATACTGTTTTATTTATTTTAAATTTTCTTCTTTTCCTTTCTTGAAGGCACTGACTCATGTTGGGCTGCAGTTCAACTTTCCAAAGGCCTGGTAGTTCAGTGGGTAAACCTACGACAAGGTGTTGTGGTGAGCCGTATAGACCAGGAGGGTCCCACCCTACACCTCTGATCTTTGTGGAATTAGCTGATCCCAGCTAGACAGTGGTGGGGCACAACAATCGGCCTTACTGTTCATGACTAGGGAAGATCTGAAAGTACAGGACGGGAAAAGACTATGGCCTAGAAATTGGATATGGCCTGAAAGCAGGCGGTGTCATGGGTCAGTGCGATTTGCCTGCGCCTGTGCAACATTTGTGCTGCCTGCTCATTCTAATGATTGGAGTGCAGATCTTAGCATTAAACACGCTGCTGATTGGCTTAGCGCTCAACAGGGGGACCAATATCGGGTCCAGTCTAATGGCCAGTAATGTTTGGCCTCGGCTCTCTGCACTACTTAAAGGGGAGGTGCATCATTGCAGAAGCACCTCATTGTCAATATGGATGAAGCCATGGCTCAACAACCAAGGGAGCGAGCAAGAAGGTTCTCAGGTGCTGCACTGGAGGCCTTGGTCGTGGCCATACAACAAAGGTGGGCTGTCCTGTACCCGCAGGGTAGCAGGAGGCCATCCAAGGCCACATGCTGAAGGCTGTGGGAGGAGATAGCTGACTCCGTCACGGTCACCAATGTGGTCCCAAGGACCTGGATCCAGTGCCGAAAAATGTTTAATGACCTCACACGACAAATCAAGGTGAGTGAAGGCTTCAGCAAATGCTACATCCCACCCTCTGCACCACAAGCCTCACACACTGCTCAATGCACCACACCCCCATCACTCACCTACCAGCAATCTCTAGCTATCCCCACTCATACCTCACAATCATGGCTTCACCTAACCCTCACAACCTTACCAGTGCTGCAGCACTCACACCAACATCTCACACCTTGCACACTCTGACAGCTATCCAACTATGGCAGGCACATCACCCAAACAGATTGCGCCACACTCACTGACACATTTCCCTTTCTCTTGCAGGCAAAGGTGGCTCATAACAGAAGGGAGCAACAGCAGATGGGAGGCGGCCAAGCCGTAATAGAGAACCTGACTGACCTCGATGCTTGATATTATTGGAGGGGCAATGACAGAGTCCGTGGCCACCGGAGAAGTTAAAGCCGTTGTTGATAATGACAGTATGGCCATACCTAATCCTTCTTCTCACATCCCACTTCCCGCTCATCCCACAATCTCTTCTCACTTACAAGCTGCTGGTGGTGTATGTACGGATATCTTGCTTTCCCCTCCTCACCCCACCACAACCCGACCCTTGTGCCTTTCTCCTTTCAGATACACAAGAACTGCCAGCAGGCCAGCCTGTCTCTGAGGTTGTGGAGGAGACTGATGGAGGAGAAGAATACGAAAAATCAGCACTGTATCTGACATTCGCAGACACCAGCTGAGAAAATGGCACTGCGCGGAAGTTAGAGAGTAGTCTAGAGGCAGGATCTGCACATGGTGAGGCACCAGCATGAGTGGGCTGTAGCCAGGCCAGGAGGAAAGAGTAGCTCAGAGGGCCAGCTCCCCGGAGGGCGAGTTTGTGCGCGAGTTCTGCTGCACAGGCCTTCAGAAGAAGGTTGATGGGCATGCACATGGAAATGCTAGGTGCAATGGCAAGCCTGCAGAGAGCCTCTTGTCAGTGTCAAGGAGCACATAAGAGTCTATCTCAAATATTGGACGAGGCTTTGCGCAGCACTTGGAGCCCATGATCTCCAGGATGGAAATGATGGCCAACTCCAGGAGAGACCCTGTGGAGCCAGCCATGATGCTGCATGTGATGGGCAATGTCGCAACTTCCATTGCAGCACAGGTGGAAGCAACCCAACATCTCACTGCTGCATTGGAAGCTCAGACTGCTGCCATCGTCGCTGGGTCTCGAAAGGTGCTTGCAGGGTGTCGCAGTAGGCCAGCAATCTGTCCTCCAACAGATTGCTAGGAAAGCTGAGGAGCCGCCCCGGGGGTGTGACAGTGGGTCTGTGAAGCAAAAACCTGCTGTCCTCTCTCAGGATGACAGCATTCCTACTCCCACCACTGTCACTCCGCCATTGCCCTTGCCGCTGCCTATCAGCCAGTCAGCCCAGACTGCTGCCGCCCAGGCCGAGAAGACAAGAACATAAGAACATACGAATTAGGAACAGGAGTAGGCCATACAGCCCCTCGAGACTGATATGCTGTTCAATAAGATCGTGGCTGATCTTTGATCACTATCCTGCCCTATCCCCATATCCCTTGATTCCTCTAGAGTCCAAAGATCTATCAATCTCAGCATTGAATATACTCAATGACTGAGCATCCACAGTCCTTTGGGGCAGAGAATTCCAAAGATTCACAGCCCTCTGAGTGAAGAAATCCCTCCTCATCTCAGTCCTAAAACCTCGACCCCTTATCCTGAGACTATGCCCCCTGGTTCTAGAACCTCCAGCCAGGGGAAACAATCTCTCAGCATTTATCCTGTCAATCCCCCTCAGAATCTTATATGTTTCCATAAAATCACCTCTCATTCTTCTGAACTTGTGATGAAATAACTGTGTTCTGATATTTGTACTTGCACTTGTAATGTCTGGAATGTTCCACCAGGGGGAACCACTAATGCTCCTCCCTGGCCCCGCCCCTCTTCTGGTATGTTCTACCAAGGGCTCGGTCGATGATGGACTTTGTTAACTCTGCCATGATTCTTATTTAATAAAAGGCTTCAGTCTTAAGCTTTAACTTCGGATTCGGGCAGTTATTTGGCACATCAATTTTATTCAATAACAACTTTTGGAAGATGGATTGATTTTTGAAACCAGAGCGTCTGGATATCGATCCCCATTCGGCAGATGCGTCGAAGAAATTTACGCATTGGCTCCGATGTTTTGAACACTTCATCGCATCATCGACCGATCCGACGGTTAACAAGTTGGGTCTTCTAACCAACTTGGTAAGTCATCAAACTTACTCTATAATTGAAGATATTACTACATATGAAGAGGCCCTCACAGCTCTTAAAGCCCTTAAGTCGGTTAACGAAGTATATGCCAGGTATCTCCTGTCTACTCGCAGGCAATTACCCGAGGAATCTCTGGACGATTTCCTGCAGGACCTTAAGGCTTGGCTAAGGGTTGCAACTACAAGGCTGTCTCTGCCATAGTGTATCAGGAAGAAGCCATCCGCGATTCTTTCATATCTGGCCTCCGATCTAATTATATTAGACAGAGACTCCTCGAGAACGACTCGTTAGTTTTAAAAACGGTTGTCGCTGCTGCTCGATCGTTAGATGTAGCCCAGAAGAATTCAGAAGTGTATGCATCAGCCCATGCATCTCTCTCAGCCTCGTGTGTTCTGAGTATGGAGGCATCCATAACACCAATGGAGCCCCCACTTAATCCTATTGTTGCGGCTGTGCCCCATGGGTCTAAGTGTTATTTTTGTGGCCAATCTAAACACCCCAGGCAAAGTTGCCCAGCCAGAGAGGCTACCTGTTTTAAATGTAAGAAACGGGGACATTTTAGTAAAGTGTGTAAGGGTAATCCTGTACCCGAGGTCTTCTCTGCTGCCGCCTATCGTTTTACTCTAGCCTCGGCTACGGTTGACCAGACCATACCGTGTTCCTTGTCAAAATCTATGATGGACATTAAGATTAATGGTCATCCTACTGGGTGTTTGATAGACTGTGGCAGTACTGAAAGTTTTATACACCCCAACCTTGTTAACTCCTGTTCATTGAAGGTGTATCCTACTCAAAGTGAAATTGTGATGGCGTCCAAATCCCTTACTTCGGAGGTAACTGGATATTGTAAAGTCACATTGACCGTTAAGGATACGGAGTATAAGGACTTTAAACTCCTCATATTACCTCAGTTGTGTGTGAACTTAATATTAGGCTTGGACTTCCAGTGTCAGCATGAGAGCGTTACCCTTAAGTATGGTGGATCTCAGCCTCCGCTCACAGTCTGCGGCCTTTCTACTTTAAACGTAAGCCCGCCTTCTTTGTTTGCGAACCTTGCTCCTAATTGTAGACCTATAGCGACTAAGAGTCGACGGTATAGTTCAGAAGATAAAACATTTATAAAAGAGGAAGTGGAAAGGCTTCAACGGGAGGGAATCATCGAACACAGTGGTAGCCCGTGGCGTGCCCAGGTGGTGGTGGTTAAAACTAATGAGAAGAAAAGACTTGTGGTCGATTATAGCCAGACTATAAACTTGTATGCCCAATTAGACGCCTATCCTTTGCCTCGTATTTCTGAGATGGTGAACCAGATAGCTCAGTGCCGCGTGTTCTCCACCATTGATTTAAAGTCTGCCTACCATCAACTCCCCATCAAAATAGAAGACCGACCTTATACGGCCTTCAAAGCTAATGGGCGCCTGTTCCAATTCCTTCGGGTGCCCTTTGGAGTGACGAATGGGGTATCCATCTTCCAACGGGAGATGGATCGTATGGTGGATGAATACGCGTTGGAAGCAACATTCCCGTACCTGGACAATGTTACCATCTGTGGGCGTGACCAACTGGAGCATGATCAAAATCTCGCGAAGTTCCTAGAAACTGCAAAGAGGTTAAACCTGACCTACAACGAAAACAAGTGTACCTTCAATACTACACGTTTGTGTATTCTTGGTTGCGTTGTGGAGAATGGGGTAATCGGGCCAGACCCTGAAAGATTACGCCCATTTAAGGAATTACCTTTACCTCACACTGTAAAAGCCTTAAGAAGGTGTCTGGGATTCTTCTCGTACTATGCCCAGTGGGTGGCTAGCTACTCAGATAAAGTCCGACCTCTTATTAAGTCGACGTCTTTTCCGCTATCGGCGGAGGCTCAGGAGGCTTTCCTTAATATCAAACGGGACATTGAGAAGGCAGTGGTATGTGCCGTGGATGAGAAGGTCCCATTTCAAGTGGAAAGTGATGCATCTGATTTTGCGTTGGCAGCAACTCTTAACCAAGCTGGTAGACCAGTAGCCTTCTTCTCTCGTACATTGCAAGGACCAGAAGTTTGACATTCTTCAGTGGAAAAGGAGGCACAGGCAATTATTGAAGCAGTCAGGTATTGGAGACATTATCTCGCTGGCCAACGTTTTACGCTCATTACTGACCAGCGATCTGTGGCCTTTATGTTCAACACTAAGCAGAGAGGCAAGATCAAAAATGATAAGATTTTAAGATGGCGAATAGAACTGTCAACATATGACTATGATATTCAGTACAGGCCTGGAGTATTTAATGAGCCATCGGATGCTTTGTCACGAGGAGTATGTGCTAGTCTAGGTACAGATAAGCTTCAAAGTCTCCACGACGCACTCTGCCACCCTGGGGTTACCAGAATGAACCACTTCATTAAGTCCCACAATCTACCCTACTCTATTGAGGAGGTCCGGACAATGACCAGAACCTGTCATGTTTGTGCTGAATGCAAACCCCGCTTCTATAAGCCGTCCGAGCCAGCTCATCTTATTAAAGCAACTCGACCATTTGAGTGTTTGAGTCTCGATTTTAAAGGTCCCCTTCCATCGAGCGACCGTAATGTCTATTTTCTTAATATTATAGACGAGTACTCTTGGTTCCCTTTTGTTATCCCCTGTCCAGATGTGACTAGTGCTGTTGTAATTAAATGCCTCTGCCAACTGTTTTCCTTGTTCGGCATGCCTAACTATATACATAGTGATAGAGGTTCTTCCTTTATGAGCGAAGAATTACGACAGTTTTTGCTATCGAAGGGGATTGCAACGAGTAGAACTACCAGCTATAACTCTCGTGGTAATGGGCAGGTCGAGAAAGAAAATGCGACAGTGTGGAAGGCCATCGTACTGTCTCTGAAGTCACGAGGCCTGCCGACCTCTCGCTGGCAGGATGTCCTGCCAGACGTGCTGCATTCCATAAGGTCTCTTTTGTGTACAGCGACGAATGCCACCCCTCATGAAAGGATGTTTAGTTTTCCAAGAAAAGCTACTAATGGAGTATCGTTACCCACATGGTTGACGACCACGGGCCCTGTGTTGTTGCGCAGACATGTGAGAGGCCACAAGACTGATCCACTGGTGGAGGAAGTACAACTCCTCCATGCTAATCCCCAGTATGCACATATTCAATATTCGGATGGGCGAGAGGATACGGTCTCTATTAAAGATCTTGCACCTGCTGGAGCTCGAAAAGAGTTTGACTCTGAGAGTAGAGTTTTCAATCGTGGTATTGGACCTTCAGAGACACAAACCCTCAGTGTGGAAAATACTGATGATTCTGGGAATTCGAATGAACCGGAGTTAGTACTCCGGGAGGAGCCTCAGCAAGAGTTACGTCATTCCCAGAGGATTATCAGACCTCCTGACAGACTGAATCTATAGCAGGGGGTGAATGTGATGAAATAACTGTGTTCTGATATTTGTACTTGCACTTGTAATGTCTGGAATGTTCCACCAGGGGGAACCACTAATGCTCCTCCCTGGCCCCGCCCCTCTTCTGGTATGTTCTACCAAGGGCTCGGTCGATGATGGACTCTGTTAACTCTGCCATGATTCTTATTTAATAAAAGGCTTCAGTCTTAAGCTTTAACTTCGGATTCGGGCAGTTATTTGGCACATCAGAACTTGAGTCGGGACCAGCGGGAGCAGCGAGGAGGAGCTCGGGAGAAAACCCGGCGACCAGCGAGGCCCGAGACCAGTCGGGAGCAGCGTGGTGAGACCGGTATAAAAACCGGAGAGAGGCGAGGCCCGAGACCAGTCGGGACCAGCGGGAGCAGCGAGGAGGAGCTCGGGAGAAAACCCGGCGACCAGCGAGGCCCGAGACCAGTCGGGAGCAGCGTGGTGAGACCGGTATAAAAACCGGAGAGAGGTGAGGCCCGAGACCAGTCGGGACCAGCGGGAGCAGCGAGGAGGAGCTCGGGAGAAAACCCGGCGACCAGCGAGGCCCGAGACCAGTCGGGAGCAGCGTGGTGAGATCGGTATAAAAACCGGAGAGAGGCGAGGCCCGAGACCAGTCGGGACCAGCGGGAGCAGCGAGGAGGAGCTCGGGAGAAAACCCGGCGACCAGCGAGGCCCGAGACCAGTCGGGAGCAGCGTGGTGAGACCGGTATAAAAACTGGAGAGAGGCGAGGCCCGAGACCAGTCGGGACCAGCGGGAGCAGCGAGGAGGAGCTCGGGAGAAAACCCGGCGACCAGCGAGGCCCGAGACCAGTCTGGAGCAGCGTGGTGAGACCGGTATAAAAACCGGAGAGAGGCGAGGCCCGAGACCAGTCGGGACCAGCGGGAGCAGCGAGGAGGAGCTCGGGAGAAAACCCAGCGACCAGCGAGGCCCGAGACCAGTCGGGAGCAGCGTGGTGAGACCGGTATAAAAACCGGAGAGAGGCGAGGCTTACCAACTCAGCAGCGGGGAGAGAGGTCAAAAGTAATCAGTGTGTGACGTCACCAGGGAGCAGGTAGGTGATTGGTTGGTGAGTATTTCTCTTTTTTCAATACAAGCTTGAATTCTGTGGTGTTAAATTTCTGTGGTGTAGTGGGGATAGTTGATAAATAAAGCGCCCTAGAGCATACCTGTAACTGGGGTATTGAATAAATTTTTTTAAGTAATTAAAGGGGTAAGTCATGGCAGGAGAGTTCAGACCCGTGCTCTGCTCCTCCTGCTCTATGTGGGAAGTCAGGGATGCTGCCAGTGTCCCTGACGACCATGTGTGCGGGAAATGCATCCAGCTGCAGCTACTTGTAGACCGCATTGCGGCGCTCGAGCTGCGGGTGGATGAATTTTGGAGCGTGCGCGATGCTGAAAGGCTCGTGGATAACACGTTTAGCGAGTTGTGCACGCCTCAGGGTACGGCAGCACAGGGGGTGACCATCAGGCGGAGCAACAAAGGCAGGCAGGTAGTGCAGGGAACCCCTGCGGACATCCCCCTTTCAAACAAGTATACCGCTTTGGATACTGTTGAGGGGGATGACTCACCAGGGGAAGGCAGCAGCGGCCAACTTCCTGGCACTGGGGGTGCTCCTGCTGCCCAGGAAGGGGGGAAAAAGAGTGGGAGAGCAATAGTGGTAGGGGATTCTATAGTAAGGGGAACAGATCGGCGTTTCTGTGGCCGTAGACGTGAATCCAGGATGGTTGGTTGCCTCCCTGGTGCCAGGGTCAAGGATGTCACTGAGCGGCTGCAGGGCATTCTGGAGGGGGAGGGAGAACAGCCAGTGGTCGTGGTCCACATTGGTACCAACGACATAGGTAAAAAGAGGGATGAGGTCCTGCAGCAAGAGTTTAGGGAGCTAGGTGAAGGATTAAGGAGCAGGACCTCAAAGGTTGTAATCTCTGGATTACTCCCGGTGCCACGTGCTAGTAAGTATAGGAATAGGAAGATAGAACAGATGAATGCGTGGCTAAAGGGATGGTGCAGGGGGGAGGGCTTTAGTTTCCTGGATCACTGGGTCTGCTTCTGGGAAAGGTGGGACTTGTACAAGTCGGACGGTTTACACCTGAACCAGGGGGGAACCAATATCCTTGCGGGGAGGTTTGCTAGCACTGCTGGGGAGGGTTTAAACTAACTTGGCAGGGGGTTGGGGTACAGAGTGGAGCTATAGTAGGGGGTGATTTACGGCCAAATACAGAGGGAAAAACAAGTCAGCTGGGAAGGCAGAGCAAATATGTGAAGGCAAAAGAGAATATGGCAGGGCTGGAAGGCATTTATTTTAATGCAAGGAGTCTTGCAAATAAGGTGGATGAACTGAAGTTGTTGTTGAACACATGGGAGTACGATATTGTTGCTATCACGGAGACATGGTTGAGGGAGGGTCAGGACTGGCAGCTCAATATTCCGGGGTATAGAATCTTCAGGCGAGACAGGGGAGGGGGTGTTGCAATATTAATTAAGGAGTCAATTACTGCTGTAAGGAGGGATGATATATTAGCAGGTTCCTCTAATGAGGCCATATGGGTAGAACTTAAAAACAAAAAGGGGGCAAGCACTTTGCTGGGAGTGTACTATAGGCCCCCAAACAGTCAGGGGGAGATAGAGGAACAAATATGTAGGCAAATCTCAGAGAAGTGCGAAAATAATAGGGTAATAATAGTGGGGGATTTCAACTTCCCCAATATAAATTGGGACAGTCAGAGTGTGAAAGGCTTAGAGGGTGCAGAATTCTTAAAGTGCATCCAGGAGAGCTTTTTGAGCCAACATGTAGAAAGCCCTACAAGAGAGGGGGCGGTACTGGACCTAATTCTGGGGAATGTAGCCGGGCAAGTGGTGGAAGTGTCAGTAGGAGAGCATTTTGGCGACAGTGACCATAATTCGGTGAGATTTAAGGTGGTCATGGAAAAAGACAAAGACGGCCCGGAAATAAGGGTTCTAAATTGGGGGAAGGCCGATTTTAATATGATAAGGCAGGATCTGGCCAAAGTGGACTGGGAGCAGCTGCTTATAGGAAAATCCACATCAAAACAGTGGGAGACTTTCAGAAGGGAAATAGAGAGAGTACAACGCCAACATGTTCCTGTAAAGGTCAAGGGTGGGACCAACAAGCAAAGGGAACCTTGGATGACAAGGGATATACAAAAATGCATTAGAAATAAAAGGGGGGCTTTTGGCAGTTACAAAAGACTAAAGACAGAAGAAGCCCTAGAGGAGTATAAAAAGTGCAGGGGCATACTTAAAAAAGAAATTAGGAGGGCGAGGAGGGGCCATGAAATAACACTGGCGAGCAAAATAAAGGAAAATCCTAAGATGTTTTATAAGTATATTAAGGGCAAGAGGATAACCAGGGAAAGGGTAGGGCCCATTAGGGACCAAAGTGGCAATCTGTGTGTAGAGCCAGAGGATGTAGGCGGGGTTTTAAATGAATTTTTTGCATCTGTGTTCACTATGGAGAAAGACGATGCAGACATAGAAATCGGGCAAGGGGACTGTGACATACTTGAACATATTAGCATCGAGAGGGAGGAGGTGCTAGCGGTTTTAGCGGGCCAAAAAGTGGATAAATCCCCAGGCCCGGACGAGATGTATCCCAGGCTGCTGTGGGAGGCAAGGGAGGAGATTGCAGGGGCTCTGACACTAATTTTCAGAACCTCTCTGGCCACAGGGGATGTACCAGAGGACTGGAGAACAGCTAACGTAGTACCATTATTCAAGAAGGGTAGCAGGGATAAACCAGGGAATTACAGGCCAGTGAGTCTAACATCTGTGGTGGGGAAATTATTGGAAAAAATTCTGAGGGACAAAATTAATCTCCACTTGGAGAGGCAAGGATTAATCGGGGATAGTCAGCATGGCTTTGTCAAGGGTAAATCATGTCTAACAAATCTGATCGAATTTTTCGAGGGGGTGACTAGTGGGGTGGATGAGGGAAATGCTGTGGATGTGGTTTACATGGACTTCAGTAAAGCTTTTGACAAAGTCCCGCATAGGAGACTGGTCAAGAAGGTAAGAGCCCATGGGATCCAGGGTGCCTTGGCGCGTTGGATCCTAAACTGGCTGAGTGGCAGGAGGCAGAGGGTGATGGTCGAAGGTTGCTTTTGTGACTGGAAGCCTGTGTCCAGTGGGGTACCTCAGGGATCGGTGCTGGGTCCCTTATTGTTTGTGATCTACATAAATGATTTGGATGAGAATGTAAAAGGTATGATCAGTAAGTTCGCAGATGACACGAAAATTGGTGGGGTGGTAAATTGCGAGGAGGAAAGCCTCCGGCTACAGGACGATATAAACGGGTTGGTCAGATGGGCGGAAAAGTGGCAAATGGAATTTAACCCTGAAAAGTGCGAGGTGATGCATTTTGGACGGACAAATGAGGCAAGGGAATACACAATGAGTGGTAGGACCCTAGGAAGTACAGAGGGTCAGAGGGACCTTGGTGTACATGTACATAGATCCCTGAAGGCAGCGGAGCAGGTAGATAAGGTGGTTAAAAAGGCATATGGGATACTTGCCTTCATTAGCCGAGGCATAGAATATAAGAGCAGGGAGGTTATGATGGAGCTGTACAAAACGCTGGTGAGGCCACAGCTGGAGTACTGTGTGCAGTTCTGGTCGCCTCACTATAGGAAGGATGTGATTGCTTTGGAGAGGGTGCAGAGAAGATTCACCAGGATGTTACCTGGGATGGAGCGCCTCAGCTATGAAGAGAGGCTGGACAGGCTGGAGTTGTTTTCCTTGGAGCAGAGAAGGCTGAGGGGGGACCTGATTGAGGTGTACAAAATAATGAGGGGCATAGATAGGGTAGATAAAGAGGAACTTTTCCCCTTTGTGGGGGGGTCAATAACAAGGGGGCATAGATTCAGGGTAAGGGGCAGGAGATTTAGAGGGGATTTGAGGAGGAACTTTTTCACCCAGAGGGTGGTTGGAATGTGGAACTCAATGCCTGAAAGGGTGGTGGAGGCAGGAACCCTCACAACATTCAAGAAGCATTTGGATGAGCACTTGAAATGCCATTGCATACAAGGCTATGGACCAAATGCTGGAAAATGGGATTAGACTGGACAGGGATGGATGGGCGGCGCAGACACGATGGGCCGAAGGGCCTCTTTCTGTGCTGTAAAACTCTATGACTCTATGACTCTATGAGAGAGTATAGGCCCAATCTACTCAATCTCTCCTCTAGGGCAACCCTCTCATCGCAGGAATCAATTTAGTGAACCTTTGTTGCACAACCTTGCAGGATACCCTTCCTTAGACAAGGAGACCAAAACAGTGCACAGTACTCCAGGTGTGGTCTCACCAAGGCCCTGTACAATTGTAGCAAGACTTCCTTACTCTTGTATTCCAACCCCCTTGCAATAAAGGCCAACGTGTAATTTGTCTTCTTAATTGCTTGCTGTACCTGCATGCTAACTCTCTGGGCTCAATTTTACCAGGCCCAAGGAGGCGGGTTTGGAGGCGTGTGATTTGTCAAAATCACAAAAAATGGTAGGTGGGTCCGATCCCGCCTCCACCCCACCTCTGAGCAATTATCCCACATTCGTGGTTTCAGATCCCATTTCCATCCCGCCTCCAAGAGGTGGGATAGGCCCTTCAGGCCCTTGACAACCAGTTAATTGCCTCTATAATCCCATTTTGAGAGGCCTTTCTGATTTTAACACATTTCCCCCATTCTGCACGTCTCCTCTGGAACACGCCAGTTAATCCTGGCAGCCTCACAAGTGGATTGCTTACTAACAGCTGCAGCGCCACCATTAAAAAGGAGTTTTCATCAATGATCATTTGCAGGTGGCAGAACTTTGTTGTAGCAGGCCTACTCATTGTTGTGGAAGTTTGGAGCCTGACACCCATCTCCAATGTGACCTCCTGGGAAACCCCTCGCCCCACCTTGACTGAGCGCTTCCTCAACTGAGGTATATACTAGAAGCATGGGAACAATTTAGTTCCTTTCCTCCTGGACATCAGATTCGGATGAAGACCAGCCGCGGCAGTAGCAGAACCTTGAACAACAGCACCACCAACAGCAGGAGCAACAACAGGAGCGCTAAGCTGCTGCTCACCCACCTGAAGATGCACAGGCCAGAAGGCGCCAACGTGCAACCACATTGCTGCCCGGGATGCAAGGGACACACTCATGTTGGCCAGATTTGCTTAGCCTGCACAATCAAACACTTTTGCCTCGCACCTTCTTACCAGAGCATCGACAATGGACATGAACCTGCAGATTCCTATCACTCTGACCACCATACTTGTACGGATAACCGTAGCTGTCGTAAAGACAGTGGGGTTTGATTGACAGCTGGTTGACGGCTGACATCATATCCAGGGGCGGGATCCGACACCATCTTGGACATGCTTAGAGTACTGTACTACGAGGCATAGAGTCAGGACTGAATAAATGGCACTCCACTACAACTGCTTGGGAGACTCGTAATTACGTTATTAAGATAACATTACATGGTACCAGGATTTATAGAACTCACGATAAGGACATACTACAATAATGGAAGGAATAAAACCTCCGGCTAGCTTGCAACTAGAAGGAAATGTGGATAAAAATTGGCGTGTCTTCAAGCAACGCTTTCTTCTCTACCTCACAGCGATTGACGCTTCGACTAGCTCTGGAACACGTAAAGTAGCTTTGTTGCTAACAGTGGCTGGCTCGCAGGCAACCGAGCTGTTTAATACATTTACGTTTGCAGCCAAAGATGATAAAAATGATCTGGACAAGGTGATAGAACGGTTCGACAAATACTGCACTCCAAAAAAGAATGAAACGTATGAGAGATTCGTGTTTCACTCCCACGTGCAAAAGCAAAGAGAATCCTTTGATGTTTTTTTGATGGACTTGAAAATAAAAGCACAAACATGCAACTTTAGGGACCTGAAGGAATCGATGATACGCGATCAAGTCGTTTTTGGAATACTGAACAAGAAGGTGAGGGAGAGAATGCTTAGAGACAATGACCTAAATTTGGATGCAGCAGTGAAAATATGTCATGCTAGTGAACTCTCAGCCATGCACATGAGAACTTTCGAAGGGAACAGCACAGCAGCGGGCAGGAGCGCCCTGGGGCTGAAAAACCTGCCGGTGGATGTGGTACACAAAAGGGACACAAGAGGGCCCATGGAGTTCAAGACGATGACGCCTTATGAATGCAGACGGTGCGGTAATAAACACGTAGCCAGACAGTGTCCTGCTTATGGGAAGAACTGTGCAAAATGTAAAGGCAGGAATCACTCTGCCAAGATGTGTTTTTGGGAAGAGAAAACTGAAGGTAAAAAGACAGTGCGTGCTATTGAGACTGAAGAGGCAGGAGCAGAGACTTTATTTGTTGGAATGGTGCAAAATTAGTCAAAACAGGGCAAAAATGCTAATGAAGTGCACTCTGTAGGACCAAAGACTGAAGTTTGGATAGCTCCCTTGCTGGTAAATGGCACCATTGTTCCCTTTAAGCTAGATACAGGTGCTAAGGCAAACCTCATAAGTTGGAGTGGTGCACGGAATCTCAAAGTGCGACCTAAAATACTGAACAAGACAGTGTCTTTGAAGGCATACAATGGACAAAGCATTGAAACAAAAGGAACGTGTAGGCTGAATGTTAAGGTAAAAAATCACATTCGCCCTTTGACCTTTGTTATAGTGCCTGAAGGACATGAGTCACTGTTGGGAGATAAGGCCTGTGTGGATTTGGGCTTGGTAAAACGAGTCTATACTATCAATGAACTGAACTGTGTGCAGAGTGCCCCCCAAGATAGTACAAATCTGACTCATGAGACTATAGCACACAAATATGCAGATGTATTTCAGGGTTTCGGAGCACTGCCCTTTACATACTCCATCAAACTGAGAGAGGATGCACAACCTGTGATTCACGCACCCAGGAGAGTTCCAGTGGCTCTCCGTGAAAAACTGAGGAAAGAGCTAGACCGCATGGAGGGACTAGCTGTCATAAAGAAGATTGAGGAACCGACTGACTGGGTAAATTCCATGGTCTGCGTCAATTCAAAGAAAACTGATAAATTGCGTGTCTGCATGGATCCCAAGGACCTTAACGCCAATATCAAAAGAGAGCACTACCAAATTCCAAAGAGAGAGGAAATAGTCAGCGAAATGACAGAAGCGAAAGTCTTCTCCAAGATGGACGCCTCGCATGGTTTCTGGCAGTTGAAACTTGATGAAGAAAGTGCTAAGCTGTGCACTTTTAACACCCTGTTTGGTCGATACTCCTACCAGCATCTGCCCTTTGGTATTAGCTCCGCCCCAGAAATCCTCAAGGACCTGGAGGGAGTGCGGGTGTATGTGGATGATCTCGTAGTATGGGGCTCCACTCAGGGGGAGCATGACACCAGACTGGAGAAAACACTTCAGAGAATACAGCAGTATGGACTCAGACTAAATAAAGACAAATGTCAGTTCAGTGTCAATGAAATCACATTCCTCGGAGACAAGGGCCTAGAAATTCACTAGCCTTAGCGCCGCTTTTGAGGCGCTAGAGGGACTAGCGCCAGAGTTATGGCCAGTTGAAAAATTCCCTGGGGCCCTAAAGCGACGTTGCACCGGTAGCGCTGCGCCGGCACCGATGACGTCATCGGTGTGCGCAGCGTCCCGGTTGCCATGCCGACGGGCCCCAGCGCCGAAATTCAGTTGCGGCCGCCTCGCCCGTGGCAGCCGCAACTAAGACTCTGGCAACAGAGTCCAACATGTGTTTGCGCCGGCGCATTAAAGGCCCCGCGGCGGCCGGCCGCTTTCCCGCCGGCCGCCTGCCCGCAGCTCCCTCCCCGGACTTCTCCCCCCC
Source organism: Somniosus microcephalus (assembly GCF_052327205.1). Lineage (NCBI taxonomy): Eukaryota > Metazoa > Chordata > Chondrichthyes > Squaliformes > Somniosidae > Somniosus > Somniosus microcephalus. The sequence continues at coordinate 81,605,999 of NC_140989.1, read as the reverse complement.
CCCCGGAACAGATGCAAGCCCGGCACTTGTCCGAGGTGCCGGGCTCATTTTTAAACAGATTTGCGTGGGCCGCGGCCGGGTGCAGGCAGCTCCTCCTTAACGGAAGGAGGAGGCCTGCACTTCCCCAGCCTGCCGCACCGCATCGGGTGCCGCAGCGCCGGAATTGCAGCGCTAAACGGCAGTTAGCGCCCTTTTCCAGGTGCTAACACCCTTCAGTAGCGCCGGCAGCCGTTTGGGCGCGGCGCTACTGAATTTTTGGCGCGTGCAGGGGGACTTAGCGCCGGCACTAACTTCCGGCGCTAAAGCCCTGGCTAAGCCAAAACCCAATTTCTAGGCCAAGATCTCTACAGAGGGGATTCAGCCAGAAAAGTCAAAGGTAAAGGCTATACATGACATGGAGAAACCAAAGGACAAGAAAGGGGTTCAGTGGGCCCTTGGCATGGTTAACTACCGAGTAAAATTCATTCCAAATCTAGCAATGAAAACTGTTCATCTGAGAAAACTGCTGCACCAAGAGACAGAGTTCCAATGGGGACATGAACATGAGAGAGAATGGAAGGGGCTGCTACACATTCCAGCAAGTGAACCCCTACTGAAGTTCTTCTGCGCTAAAAAGAGGACAAAAGTGTCCACAGATGCCTCTAAGAATGGATTAGGGGCTGTCCTTCTACAGGAAGATGAAGGAGAATGGCGACCAGTGGCATATGCGTCACGCTCCATGACGGCCACAGAGTGCCGGTACGCGCAAATCGAGAAGGAGTGCCTTGGCTTGGCATTTGGGTATGAAAAATTTCATACCTACATCTATGGTCTTCCCAAGGTTATCCTAGAAACGGACCATAAGCCACTGCTAGGGATCGCAAAGAAGAATCTGTGTGACATGTCACCACGGATACAATGCCTAATGATGAGACTTCAACGTTACGATTTTGAGCTAACATATGTGCCAGGGACACAAATGTTCATTGCAGACACACTATCCAGGGCTGCACCTTACGCCACACAAAACAGTGAATCAGAAGAGGATGTGGCTCTTCATGTGGATATGGTCTACGCAGCATTGCCCGCCACACAGGAACAACTATCAGTGATAGTCACAGAGACATCAAAGGACCCAATCCTGAGTAAAGTAATGAGAAATCTTCAAGAGGGCTGGAAGAAAGGGTCATGTAAACAATATTATCACATTCAGTCTGAGCTCTCTGTGGTCAATGGACTACTGCTTAAGTGTGACAGGATAGTAGTGCCCACCTCTATGCGATGATAAATGCTCAACAGGATACATGAAGGGCACCTGGGTGCAGAAAAGTCAAAAAGGAGAGCATGTGAGGCATTCTACTGGCCAAACATGAACACTGATATTGACCAGTTGATCAGCGAGTGTGCTACATGTCAGGAGTATCACTACAAGCAAACAAAAGAGCCCCTCATTACCACAGAGCTCCCATCACAACCTTGGGAAAAGGTCAGAACTGATATATTTCACTATGAAGGAAAAGACTATTTGTTTGTTATTGATTATTATTCCAATTATCCGGAGATGGCTTTCTTGTCCAGTACCACATCAAGAGCTGTGATAACTCACCTGAAGTCAATCTTTGCCAGGCAGGGCATCCCTCTAATCCTGGTCTCTGATAATGGCTCTCCCTATGCCAGTCATTTGCTTCAGAGTATGAGTTTAATCATGTAACCTCCAGTCCGCTCTATCCTCAGGCTAATGGAAAAGTGGAGAAGGGGGTACAGATTGTGAAAAGACTATTAAAGAAAGCAGCACACAGCAACACTGGCCCATATCTGGCCCTGATGTCGTACAGGGCGGGTCCGCTAGCAAGTGGCAAGTCTCCAGCTGAGCTCTTACTGGGTCGGAAAATCCATACACGACTTCACAGTTATGTCACACCTGACCACAGAGATGAGGTGTGGGCAGACAAGGCTCGGAAACTACAACAGAAACAAAAAACACTTCATGACCGCACAGTCACTACAATAGTGCCTCTACAGGAGAAGGATATAGTTCACATTGAAGGGCCTGAGTCATGGCCTAAAAGAGCCTCCGTTCTACAACAGGTCGCCCCCAGGTCATACAGTGTCATGACAGAGAACGGCAATGTGTTTCGCAGAAACAGGAGGCACCTACTTAAAACCACAGAGACCTTTCAGCCTCAGGAGGAGAGAGAGGATGACGAGATGAGGGAAATGCCATAAAGAGACGAGATGAGGGAAATGCCACAAAGTGACGAAGGACACAGTAGTGATAATGTGACAAGGGACTTGTGTGGTACAGACATGAACTTAAGGGATACAACTGGGGTGGTTCAGCAAACACCCGTTCAGCCGCGCAGGTCACAGCGCACCAGAAAGCCTGTAGTTAAACTTGACCTGTAGACAGGGATTGATAAGACAGTAAACAGTTAATGGACTCCTGGGTGTGGGTAAGGTTTATACCTACCTGCAATTAGTTCAACGGTGTAGTTACACTGACTGTTTCTATATGATGTTAACAAGTGTTCTATGTGTTATGTTATGTTATGACTGTGTTATGTCTTCATTGAAGGGGGAAGATGTACGGATAACCGTAGCTGTCGTAAAGACAGCGGGGTTTGATTGACAGCTGGTTGACGGCTGACGTCATATCCGAGGGCGGGATCCGACGCCATCTTGGCCATGTTTGGAGTACTGTACTACAAGACACAGAGTCAGGACTGAATAAATGGCACTCCACTACAACTGCTTGGGAGACTCGTAATTACGTTATTAAGATAACATTACAATACTGACAATTGCAAGTCGCCCTAAGCCCTCAATGTGAAAGTCCCATTTGCGAAATGACACAGGCCACAACTTCAACAGTTTGCCATCAAATCTGGTTATCATAACAATTCAAGGATGGCTTGTCAAAAATCAATACAACAGAACAGCCAAGTGACTACCCTTGTGACTACTTGTGCTTTATCTTCCTCTTATGTATGCTCCTACGTGATGCTTCCCCTGTGGCTTCAGCAGATGTGGAGGCCCCTTGCTCACTTTTTTGCTGCTCCTGTCTCGACACCTTTGGCGGCCGTCCTCTGGGGTTGCGAACCTGTGAGGGCTTGGCCACAGTCTGCTGCTCCTGTGGCTGTGCAGGGGCTGAGACTCCCATCTCAGCTGGGTGAGGACTCTGGTGGGGCTCTGACCGAGGGCTTTGCAGTGGCATGGTCGTGTGAGCGCTTGGAGAGGAGTCCCCACTTCCTTGTTGTCTGCCACCAACATCCCTCTCATGGGTCAGCCCCACTTCAGAGCTAGCAAGTGGCTTGACAGCACCTTGCTGCACTTCAGGGGGGCCATGAGGACCCTTTTCTGCACTGGAAGTCCAACTCCAGAGGACTTCCATGAAGGTCTGGTTTCTATGCTCAATACCTGACCATCGCTCCTCAAGAAATGTCAGTCTATTCTGAACAATTACCATGTTTTCAATACCCTGGCGACTAACCTCCTCCATGGCCATAGCCATCCTCTCCTCTACCGCAGTCATCCTCTCCTCTATGGTAGCCAGCCTTACCACGGAGGTAGCCATCCTTTCCATGGAGGTTGCCATCCTTTCCTTGGTGATGCGTTCATGCCCCAATGCCTCCACAAAGGCTCTGCTCATGTTAGCGATGGACTCCTCCATTCGCTCCACACTCGCAGCGACCCTGGAGACAAAACCTGCCAGAGACTCCTGCACCTGTTCCTGGAGTTTCAGCACCGCTCTCCTTCTGGATGGACCCAGAGGCACAGGGTCGACATGCAGCTGAGCTGAGCTGGCAGTGTCCTGCGTCCTCCGACGAGGACTCTCCACTGCTGTTCCTGTCTCCACCATCTGCTGATGCTCACTTTTGATCTGTGATACACCAAGTGATAACTCTACTCTAACTCGCGAAGGTCCCACCGAGGTGTGAGTGTCTGCGCTGGTGCTGGGTGTGCTGAATTCTGCTGACACTGCCCCTCAGAGCTTCCTTTGAGGAGTCTTGAGGCTCAGGCTGTTCCTCCTGGACAGCGGGGACGGGGGCTCTCGATGGTCCTGTGGGGGAATAAAGGAAAGAGTTAGAGATGTGAGGTAAAGGTTGCATGCACATTGAATTGTGCAGATATAGAAAAATAGAAGATAGGAGCAGGAGTACACCATTCGGCCCCTCGAGCCTGCTCCGCCATTCAATGCGATCATGGCTGATCTTCCAAATTCAGTACCCGGCCTCTGCTTTCTCCTCATACCCCTTGATCCTTTTAGCCTTAAGAAATATATCCAACTCCTTCTTGAATATATTTAATGTATTGGCCTCTACTGCCTTCTGTGGTAGAGAATTCCACAGGTTCACCACTCTCTGGGTGAAGAAATTCCTCCTCATTTCTGTCCTAAATGGCCTACCCCTTACCTTTAGACTGTGACCCCTGGTTCTGGACTCCCCGACCAACGGAAACATCCTTCCTGCATCTAGTCTGTCCAGTCCTCTCAGAATTTTATAAGTTTCAATGAGATCCCCTCTCATTCTTCTAAACTCCAGCGAGTACAAGGCCAATCGACCCAATCTCTCCTCATACGTCATTCCTGCCATCCCAGGTATCAGCCTGGTGAATCTTCGCTGAACTCCTTCCATGGCAAGAACATCCTTCCTCAGATAAGGCGACCAAAACTGCACACAATACTCAAGATGTGGTCTCACCAAGGCCCTGTATAACTGCAGCAAGACATCCTTGTTCCTGTACTCAAACCCTCTCGCTACGAAGGCCAACATGCCATTTGCTTTCTTAACCGCCTGCTGCACCTGCATGCTTACCTTCAGCGACTGGTGCACAAGAACACCCAGGTCTCGTTACACTTCCCCTTCTCCCAATCTATTGCCATTCAGATAATAATCTGCCTTCCTGTTTTTGCCACCAAAGTGGATAACCTCGCATTTATCCACATTATATTGCATCTGCCATGCTTCTGCCCAATCACCCAACCTGTCCAAATCATACTGGAGTTTCTTGGCATCCTCCTCACAGCACACACACCCACCCAGCTTTGTGTCATCTGCAAACTTGGAGATATTACATCTGGTTCCCTCGTCCAGATCATCAATATATATTGTGAATAGCTGGGGTCCAAGGACCGATCCCTGCGGTACCCCACTAGTCACTGCCTGCCACTCGGAAAAAGAGCCATTTATTCCAACTCTTTGCTTTCTGTCAGCCAACCAGTTCTCTATCCAAGTCAATACCTTGCCCCCAATCCCATGTGCCTTAATTTTACACGCTAATCTCTTATGCGGGACCTTATCAAAAGCCTTTTGAAAATCCAAATACACCACAACCACTGGTTCTCCCTTATCTATTTTACCAGTTACATCCTCAAAAAATTCCAGTAGATTAGTCAAGCACGATTTACCTTTTGTAAATCCATGTTGACTTTGTCTGATCCGGTCACTTTTTTCCAAGTGCTCTGCTATTACATCCTTTATAATGGACTCTAGCATTTTCCCCACTACCAATGTCAGATGATCATAAGTCAATCTGTTAGAGCATCAGAATCATTATCAGTCACTCATGCAATGTCAATGAGAGAGATGCTAAACTATTCTGTCACCAGCTTGCTGTGATGCGCCCGTCTGTCCATCCCCCACTTGCAAATCGTCCTCCATTCCGGCGATCTCCAGGCTGCCTCCTCCGAAGTGGTGAGCTGGGCTACTGAGGGTGGCCCTCCTCCTGTCCTCGCTCTTCCCCTCTTATTGAGGGCTCTCTTTTCCTGCAATGAGGGACACAAGTGGATTTTGAGTAAGAATAAGAACATAAGAACTAGGAGCAGGAGTAGGCCAATCGGCCCCTCGAGCCTGCTCCGCCATTCAATAAGATCATGGCTGATCTGATCCTAACCGCCAATCTACTATCACAGAACTATCTCCTGAATCTAACAGAATTAGACACACGAAATAGGAGCAGGATCAGGCTACACGGCCCCTGGGCCCGCTCCGCTACCCACAGGGCCATGACCGATCCGAACCTAGACTCATGTCCAAATTCCTGCCCGCTCCCCGTAACCCTTAATTCCCTTTACTTCTAGGAAACTGTCTATTTCTGTTTTAAATTTATGTAATGATGTAGCTTCTACAGCTTTTTGGGGCAGCATATTCCATGGATCTACCACCCTCTGAGTGAAGTAGTTCCTCCTCATCTCAGTTTTGAAAGAGCAGCCCCTTATTCTAAGACTATGCCCCCTAGGAATGAAGGAGTGAGTTAGAGAATCCATAGCATAGGTGCTTAGAAGGAGACAAAGGGCCCTCCCTGTGTTTTGTAAGTTGTTGTCATTACATCACAGTGATGGAGAGTGTGAGGCCTGCATGGTCAAATAGTTAAGTGAATGTGACCATAGAGAGAGAGGGAATGGGTAAGGGTGCAGGGATGTAAGGGTCAAGTGGGATGTGGAGGAAGAGGTTGGCAAAGCAGAGTGCTGATGATGAGAGGTGATGGGGATTAGATTGAGGGTGATGGGAATGTCATACTTACTTTTCCTGTGTGGAGAAGGTCATGAAACCTCTTCCTGCACTGCAGCCAGGTTCTGCTGCACATAGAAATTGCATTTATCTCTTGGGCCACTTGCATCCTGAGGAAGGGACGAGCACCTCCTTATTTGCTCTTGCTCCCTCCACCAGAGCTTGGAGGGATGCCTCATCAAATCTTGGAGCACACTTTGGTCTACTGGTGGACATAATTGCTGAAGGAAGCGCTCAGAACAATGGGCATAAAGTTTAAAGGCTGTAAAAGAAGCAAGGCTGCTTGCAGGCCTTAAAGCCAGCAGCATTGATGACGTCATCGGAGGTGACTTTCTGTATGAAAAGGCTCATTGGGCCAGGGGTTTCCACACGCTGGAAATCAAGTGCCCAATTAGGGCAAAATTGCACTTTTGTCCCACTTCACATCGGAGTCGGGATCCTGACACGACGACCACCTGACACGCCCCCAGCCCGTCCCCAATGGCAAAATCAAGCCCTCTGTGTTTCTTGTACTAGGACACCTAAATCTCTCTGAACACCAACATTTAATAGTTTCTCTCCATTAAAAAATATTCCGTTTTCCTATTCATCAAACCAAAGTGAATTACCTCACATTTCCCCACACTATACTCCATCTGCCACCTTATTGCCCACTCACTTAAGCTGTCTATATCTTTTTACAGGCTCTTATCGTCCTCCTCACAGCTTACTTCCCCACCTAGGAAACTTGGATCCTCAGCAAACTTTGATACATTGCACTCAGTCCCTTCATCAAATCATTAATATAGATTGTAAATAGCTGAGGCCCCAGCACTGATCCTTGCGGCACCCCACTAGTTACAGCCTGCCAATCTGAAAATGACCCGTTTATCCCTAATCTTTGTTTTCTGTCCATTAATCAATCTTCTATCCATGCTAATATATTACCCCCAACCCCATGTGCCCTTATCTTATGTAACAATCTTTTATGTGGCACCTTATTGAATGGTGGTGCAGTCTACAGCTGGGCCTTCTAGGTCCACAGCTGGTCGAGGTCGTCATGCAAGGCCATCTGCAGTTTCCCCCACTGAAAGTCAGCAGCCTTCCACCAACCATGCTGCAGCCACGGAGGGAGCACTGCATAGGAGCACTAGAGAAGGTAAAGGCACACGAACGACAGGAATGCACAAGGGTGATTAGTTGATATTGTAATGTTTATTGAATTCTTATAAATTTATGATTTTTGTTTGGAATGCTTGTTTTGTGGTGGCTCTCATTTCAGCTTTGTGCCCAGGAGGACGCTCTGATGTTCCGTGACAGAGGGATGGTATGATGGGGAAGTGGTGAGCAATGGGGTTCTGGGGTTTCATTCACTGGAATCGAATTCTGATGAGGTGTTCATGGACAGCCCGTCCAGAATTGAGATTTGCTGCCTGCCTCCTCCCTCCCTCCTCTTCCTCTTCCTCCTCCTCTTACTTCTCTTCCTCCTGAGGTGGTCACGCAATCTCTGGTGGCAAGGACTGCGCCCTCATGATGGCCAAGTTGTGGAGTATGCAGCAGACCTCCACAAATTGGGACACCCGCGAGTACGGGAGAGCTCCTCCCGAGCGGTCGAGGCACTCCAATGGTCTTCTCGATAATGTTCCTCCTGGCAGCATGACAGTCATTATATGGGTGCTGGCCACGAGTGGTGGGGTTGCTGAGTGGAGTCATCAGCCAATGCAGAGTGGACAGCCCTTGTCTCCAACCAGCCACCCTTGGGTTTGACATGGTAGCTGGAAGATTGCTGGCACACCGGCTGGTGCAGGATTTAGGCATCATGACTGCTGCCAGGATAGTGGCTATTCACCATCATGATGCACTGGACGTGGTCACACAACAACTGCACGTTAAGTGAGTGGTAGCTTTTGTGGTTACGGAACATCTCAGGATTGGTATACAGTGCCCGCAAAGCCGCGTGTGTGCAGTCGATGGCGCCCTGCACAATGGGGAAGCCCGCTATCCTGGCAAAGCCACATGTGCGCTCATCCTGCTTCTCTCTGTTCAGAGGGAATACAATGCAATCCCTTCTCCCGGAGTAGAGAGCCTCTGTGACCTCCCGGATCCAGCGATGGACAGCGAACTATGAGATGTTAGCTATTTCTCCTGCTCCAGACTGGAAGGATCCACTGGTGAAGAAATTTAGGGCTAGGGTGACCTTGAAGGCCACTGGGAGAGCCGTGGTCGCCCTGCTCTGAGGCTGCAGGTCTGGTTGCAGGAGGTGGCAGAGTTCTGTGACCACCTCTTTGGTGAAGCCTGGCCTCCTAATACACTGCTCATTGCTTAAGTGGAGGTAAGAGAAGTGCTCTCTGAAGACCCTTGGAGGGTAAGGCCTCCTGCTGAGAGCCCTCCTGGCCCTCCTCCTCCTCCCTCTGCAAGCATCTTCTCTTCTTCGCTCCCTCCCCCAAAGATACTCAAGTGCGAGGGAGACTGCAAGTAGAGCCCCCATGACTGTGAGCAAGTGGTGTGAGCAGAAGCCTTTAAATGGGAAGCAAGGCGTTCTCCACTTGCAGCAACACTCCCTGTCACCTCAGCAACTTTAAACAAGTTTAGAAAGCAGCAAGAGTTGCACAAACTTAGGCAGAGCCAGTCAAACTAAGAAACCATGTCAGCTGTAAGTTCTTGATAATGATCTCTTTAAATAGAGCTGCTGGGGGTTCCTTCCTGCTACTAAACACTTGGTCAGCTGGTCGTGATTAAGAGAGGTTGGTAAGTGGTGCGCTGATGTCGAAAGTGGCAGATCGTGCATCAAATGAGCGTTGTACACTCATTGACGTCATGATCTGTCTCATTTCCATTTCTGCAGCGAGCGCATTTCTGCCCAAAATGGTGGCCGCCGCAGGACCCAACAGAAACGTGCGGAACCAACTCAGTTGTCATTTTTTCTTCAAAACGGGCCTTAATGGCCGGCGCTAAACCCCCGAATTTCTAGGCCTCTGTAGCCCACATTTCCTGTTCCTAATTGCAATCCAGTGAAAGTGTATGTGCATGAATGTTGGGCTCATCTATGATGGGACTCATCTATATTGCACCCCCTGGTGAAATATCTTGGTCCTGAATTTCCATTTACGCTGTTTCTCTGGGTTCCTTCAATCTCCTGATAGTGTAACCTCTGCAGAAATTTTAAGCCCCTGTTTCTATGCTCACATACGAAGAATGGCCACTTAGGTGGGGTACTTGAGGACTGCTTTCACTTGAAGAAGTACATCAGCCACAAACTTCAGGGGCTGGATTTTGTCAGCCCCGAGGAGGCGGGTATGGAGACGGGACAGCCGGTAAAGTTGCCGGTGGCAAGCCCGCCCCCAACCCACCTCCGTGCCCTCTTGGAAGGAGGCGTGAAGCCGCCCTGCCCCGGGTCCCGTCGCCTCGAGGCGGGAAAGGGATTAAATCCTATTAACTGTCTGTTAATGTGGTGTATGTAACCTGTTCCACCTTAAGAGAACTTAAGCCTGTTCCACCTTAAGAGATGTAGGCCTAGAAATTGAGTTTTGGCTTAGCCAGGGCTTTAGCGCCGGAAGTTAGTGCCGGCGCTAAGTCCCCCTGCGCGCGCCAAAAATTCAGCAGGGCCGCGCCCAAACGGCTGCCGGCGCTACTGAAGGGTCTTTGCGGCGGTAAATCGGCGCTAACTGCCGTTTTGCGCCGCAATTCCGGCGCTGCGGCACCCGATGCGGTGCGGCAGGCTCGGGAAGTGCAGGCCTCCTCCTTCCCTTAAGGAGGAGCTGCCTGCACCCGGCCGCGGCCCGCGAAAATCTTTTTAAAAATGAGCCCGGCACCTCGGACAAGTGCCGGGCTTGCTTCTGTTCCGGGGGGGGGGTGGGGGGAAGTCCGGGGAGGGAGCTGCGGCCAGGTGGCCGGCGGGAAAGCGGCCGGCCGCCGCGGGGCCTTTAATGCGCCGGCGCAAAGATTTGTAAGACTCTGTTGCCAGAGTCTTAGTTGCGGCTGTCACGGGCGAGGCGGCCGCAACTGAATTTCGGCGCTGGGGCCCGTCGGCATGGCAACCGGGACGCTGCGCACACCGATGACGTCATCGGTGCCGGCGCAGCGCTACCGGTCTACCGCGGCGGAAGGGCCCCAGGCAATTTCGGCGCCGGCGCCAAATGCAGCGCTAGGCCCTCTAGCGCAGCAAAATCGGCGCTAAGGGCACTCAATTTCTAGGCCGTACTACTTTCTCTGGCTGCTGTATACGTAATACCGGTGGTGACCACCGGTATATAAGCACTGTGTAGTAATATTGTATTTAGTATAGTCCTGACCTCCAACCAGTAAAGACCTGTTGAACTTTAATCTTGTAGTCTGTGTTAGTAATTACAACTAGAACACACAGACTTAACAGTGGCGACGAGTCCAATTCTTACCCTGCGGCAGTTTATATCCACGGCGGCTTCGTCCACAGAACGGACGTCGAAGAGAGGCTTCCACCCTCATCACCCTGCTGGAAGACACGTCGCGCGGCAGACATCGAGAAACCAGAGTGCAGAAGACATCCTGAACTCGAAGCCTCCATCAGCGGCTGTCAGCTATCTTCTTTCTACCTCGGTGGTGGGTAAGCCGGGCAGCGACGCGACCAGAAAGTCGGCCGCGTTGGCTGTACAGACGGGGAGGGAAGACGGAGGAATAAGGGCGGTGAGATCGATCACGACCGGAGATAAGGGCCGGGCCGCATTCGGGCCGAAAGGTGCAGCGCGGGGACATCGATCGCGGCTGGTGATAAGGGCCGGGCCGCATTCGGGCTAAAAAGGCGCAGCGTCTGGGGCAACTGAAGGTGCAAGAGCCGCGGTGAAGCGGAGACAGCGTCGGGGGACGGGTGAAGACCGCCAAGCATGGGAAAACCGCCATTTTGTAGGCAGAGGACGAAGACAAGAGCGGGAAGCCGCCATCTTGGATAAAAATTAAAATTAATTAAATTGCAACGATGCCTAAACATGGGAACATTAATACCTTTGATAGCGACATCGAAGATTGGGCCATGTATGTAGAACGCATACAAAATTATTGTAAAGCAAATAAAATCCCAGATGAAGAGAAAGCACTAACATTATTAAACTTAATGGGTGCGAAGACATACGGGCAATTGAAACACCTTTTATCACCAGATGAACCGGCGGATAAGACGTTCGAGGAGATTGTTACTGTCCTGAAAAATCATCTAAACCCCACGCCGCTGATGCTAGCGGAACGATTTAAATTTTACAGCAGAAGGCAGCTGAAGGATGAAAGCAATGCTGAATATTTAATGGAATTGCGTAAGCTAGCAAAGTACTGTCAGTTTGGAACGAGACTGACAGAGGCGCTACGAGATAAATTTGTGTGTGGTTTATTAAAAGAAGATACACAAAAGCGACTGCTCGAGGAGAATGAGCTGACGCTTGAGAAAGCGGTCACTATGGCAGCAGCACACGAAGCTGCAGCGAGAGGCACGGCAGTAATGCAGCTACAGTCACCGGAACTCAGTACAAATAAATTGGGTTTGAGTACTGTAAAATGTTATCGTTGTGGAAAGACAATGCACGATCAGAACCAGTGTTGGTTTAAAAACCAAGAATGCAGAACGTGTGGCAGGCTTGGCCACATAGCTAAAGTATGCCAGTCAGGAAAGAAGACCAGCAACAAGAAGTCACCGCAAGGAAAATACATAAAGGTACACAAGGTGACAAAGAACAGTTCGACCGAACAGAAGTCAGATTCAGACGCTCGCAGTAATGAACTGGGTAGCTTAAGAGTACACAACGTTGGTAAGGATGCAGATCTCCAGACAATTTGGGTCACCCTTCAGATAGCAGGAGTCCAAGTAAAGATGGAATTGGACACTGGATCGGCATTGACGGTCATGAATAAGAAAGATTACAAAAGGTTATTCCAACATATTCCCCTACGGGATACGGAGATTATATTGAAAACATACACGGGGCAAAGAGTGTACCCCATCGGAAAGATAGAGGTAAAAGTGGTCCACAAGGGCGAAGAAAGCCAAGTAATGGACTTATATGTGCTACCTGAAGGAGGTCCACCACTACTGGGACGGGAGTGGATTAGGAAAATGAATATGGACTGGCACTCCTTGAAGGCACTAACGGTAGATTCCGGGGAAACAGATGTCAAACCTAAACGATTGTCCAAAATATTGGATGATGCTAAAGAGGTGTTCCAGCAGGGACTGGGAACACGGAGAGGAATTACAGCAAACATCAAGATTGATGAACATGCACACCCAAAATTTATTAAAGCCAGACCGGTACCCTATGCAATACGACCTACTGTAGAAGCGGAACTGGAAGCGCTAGAACGTTCAGGTGTACTGTCTAAGGTAGATTGGAGTGAGTGGGCTACGCCCATTGTTCCCGTTATGAAACGTCCTTCGAGCAACAAGCCAGGAGAACCAGGGAAGGTTCGCATCTGTGGAGATTTCAAAATCACCGTTAATCCGGTGCTTCACACGGTGCAGTATCCGCTTCCGCGGATTGAGGATATTTTTGCTTCGTTGTCTGGCGGGAAACACTTCACCAAGATAGACCTGGCGCAGGCATACTTGCAGATGGAGGTTGAAGAAGAGTCACGCCAATACCTCACGATCAACACGCATCGAGGTTTGTACCGGTACAATAGGCTGGTTTTTGGAGTGGCATCGGCTCCAGCAATTTGGCAGAGGGCCATGGAGCAGCTATTACAGGGAATTCCAGGCACACAATGTTACCTGGACGATATTCTGATTACAGGTGATGGTGATGAAGAACACCTCGCAAACTTGGAACTGGTGCTCAACAGACTGAAAGAGTATGGACTTAGAGTTAATCGGCAGAAATGCAGAAATGTGAGTTCTTCCAGAAGCGGATCTCGTACTGTGGTCATGTCATTGACCGGGAGGGGCTGCATAAGTCTCCTGACAAGATAGAGGCAGTTGTAAAGGCTCCCGCTCCGGATAATGTCTCTCAGTTGAGGTCGTTTCTAGGATTGATTAACTATTACCATAAATTTCTACCAAATCTATCCATGGTACTGCACCCACTAAACGCTCTTTTATAGAAGGGGGTACCATGGGAATGGAGCGAAAACTGTAAGAAGGCATTTCGCAAAAGCAAAGAATTGATCACCTCAGAGGAAGTGTTGGCTCACTTCAACCCGACACTGCCTATTCGGTTGGCTTGTGATGCTTCTCCATATGGTATTGGGGCAGTACTCTCACACAAGTTGCCAAATGGCACGGAAAGGCCAGTCGCGTTTGCATCCAGATCATTGACCTCCGCTGAGCGCAACTATGCGCAGATCGATAGGGAGGCTCTCAGCCTTGTATGGGGAGTGAAGAAGTTTAATCATTACCTGCAGGGCCAAAAATTCACACTTCTGACAGACCATCAGCCGTTGGTATCCATTTTTAACCCTAAGAAGGGTGTTTCAGTGATGACAGCACAGCGTCTCCAGAGATGGTCCCTTTTCCTAGGGGCACATCAATATCAAATAGAATTCAAAGGTACGAAGCAGCATGGCAATGCTGATGGGCTGTCGCGCCTGCCACTACCTGAAGAAGAAGAAACGACGAAAGTTGACCCTGTTGAGTTATTTCATTCGACCATCATCGAGTGTTTACCAGTCACCAATGCAAGTATTGAAAGAGAAACCAGGAACGACCCGACACTGTCCAGAGTCTACGAGGTGACAGTGAAAGGATGGCCAACACGTGGTGATCCTCTGTTACCGGCATTCTCGGCAAGGCATGGTACTTTGATGTACGGGACAAGAGTGATTATTCCTCCCAAGTTAAGGGAAAGAGTTCTAAAAGAACTGCATGAAGGTCATCTGGGGGGAGTTAAGATGAAAAGTCTTGCTAGGGCTTATGTATGGTGGCCGGGTATTGACCAACAGATAGAGGAGTTGACGAAAAGCTGCGCTGGGTGCCAAAAAGTGCAAAATGCACCTTCGATCGCACCACTACACCCATGGGAATGGCCTTCAGCCCCATGGCAACGCGTACATATTGACTTTGCTGGTCCATTCATGGACTCCATGTTCCTAATTGCGGTGGACGCACATTCCAAATGGCCAGAAGTGATCAAGATGAATACCACTACTTCAGAAAAGACAATTGCGGTGTTAAGAACAATATTCGCAAGGAACGGATTGCCAGAACAGATCTGTTCGGACAACGGACCACAGTTCGTGTCGGAAGAATTCCAAAAATTCTTAAAGAAGAATGGGGTGAAACATTATACCTCTGCCCCATATCATCCAGCGACAAACGGGTTGGCCGAGAGATTTGTCCAAACATTCAAAAAGGCAATAAAGGCCATGAACGATGATCAGATTCCGCTACAGCACAAGGTGGACAATTTCCTAATGGCATATCGAAACGCCGCTCATGCAGTGACTAACCAAAGTCCTGCCATGATGTTTTATAACAGGAGGTTGCGGTCCAGGTTGGACTTGTTAAAACCAAATGTGCGGAGGGGATTGGAAAACAAACAGTTCCGGCATATTAATAACAAGACCACTCGAAGTTTCGACGTAGGACAACCAGTGTTGGCAAGGGGCTATGGAAACGAAAAATGGCAGTCCGGAACAATTCGGGCCAGACAAGGACCTCTGATGTACACAGTAGATATTGGTAACAATGTGATAAGGCGTCATGCGGATCAACTTTTAGAATCGCGAGCAAGGGTCGAACCCATGGTTGCGACAGAGACAACTGTGGAAGACGTTAATGAACCTGAGGCATCTACCTCGGCAGGGAATGTACCTGATGATGATAACACCCAATGCATGGGAGACCAACTAGAGGAGTCACCTCAGCAACAGGAATCAGAGACCACTGAAAGGCGTTATCCAAACCGAATCAGAAGGCCTCCTGAGAGACTGAACCTTTGAACTGTTTATACCTGAAGTTATATATGTTATTATTATGTTATGTTAAATGGGGATATGACTGTTAAGCTAAAAAGGGAGGATTGTGGTGTATGTAACCTGTTCCACCTTAAGAGAACTTAAGCCTGTTCCACGTTAAGAGATGTAGGCCTAGAAATTGAGTGGGCTTAGCGCCCATTTTGCGGCGCTAGAGGGCATTGCGCTGGACTTACAGCCGGTTTTGAAATTGACTAGGGCCCAACATCGGCGTTACACCGGTAGCGCTGCGCCGGCACCGATGACGTCATCGGTGTGCGCAGCGTCCCGGTTGCCGTGGTGACGGGCCCCAGCGCCGAAACTCAGTTGCGGCCGCCTCGCCCGTGGCAGCCGCAACTAAGACTCTGGCAACAGAGTCTTACACGACTTTGCGCCGGCGCATAAAGGTGGAGCGGCGGCCAGCCGCTTTCCCGCCGGCCGCCTGCCCGCACCTCCCTCCCCGGACTCCCCCACCACCCCCCCCCGCGGAACAGATGCTTCTCGGCTGTGAGCCCGGCACTTCCCCGAGGTGCCGGGCTCATTTTTGTGGTGAGTTAACCGGCCAGCGGGCGGGTGCAGGCAGCTCCTCCTTAACTGAAGGAGGAGGCCTGCACTTCCCGAGCCTGCCGCACCGCATCGGGCGCCGCAGCGCCGGAATAGCGCCGCAATGCGGCGCGTAGCGCCAGTTTTCAGGCGCAAACAGCCTTCAGTAGCGCCGGCAGCCGTTTGGGCGCGGCGCTGCTGAATTTTTGGCGCGTGCTGCGCGACTTAGCACCGGCGCTAAATTTCTGGCGTTAAGCCCCGGCGCAGCGCAAACTCAATTTCTAGGCCGTACTACTTTCTCTGGCTGCTGTATACGTAATACTGGTGGTGACCACCGGTATATAAGCGCTGTGTAGTAATATTGTATTTAGTATAGTCCTGACCTCCAACCAGTAAAGACCTGTTGAACTTTAATCTTGTAGTCTGTGTTAGTAATTACAACTAGAACACACAGACTTAACAGTTAACAGGTAGTTAACAGGCAGAAAATAGGATTAGTCCCATTGTTCCATCCGAAGTGCAGGCTTCCCAACCTCGGGGATCCCCGCCAGGGTGTAGGAGATGAGTAGGAGGTCTGCAGAGGTCGGAGGGGTCTGAAGTGCAAAGTAGAGGTGAGTGATGGGTGCAAGTGTAGAGTGGTAAGTATGTAAGGTGAGTGTAAAGTGTTAGAAAATGTTCACTTACCTTTGTTTCTGCCTACAGCCTTCAGCCGCTGTGGAGCCGGAGTCCCGACATCTCCATTGTAGATTTCACAGACTGGCTGTTGGATCCTCCAAACCAACAACCAGGAGTTGCCTGCAAAGTTGAAAGGTTTGATGAGTCCAGAACACAAGGAGCTGCATTTTCATTCAGGAGTCGGGTTGGAGGCGGGACTACAAATTTTGAGGTTGTAGTCCTGCCTCCATCGAGATGAGGCCAATCCACACGATTTTAACTTGATTGACCTTGTTGAGCTCGTCCAGCTGGCTCAGCAGGCCAATTAAGGGCCACCCGGCAACAGGTGATGTCACAGACTGAAATTTCATCTGTCAAGAGGTTTTGACAGAGGAAATATCAATGTTTCACAGCTGTTTGAAGCTGTCAAACACTGACAGTCTTACTTCTAACATGAGTCCTTCTCCACAGACTCAGTTAGAAATCTCTCCTGCACAGAAAGCTGCAGGCTGTCACTTTTGACAGTTTGCAGCCATTCTGCTTTCTGTGCCAGTGAGATGAGGGACTCCCGAGACCTAAAGGAAAGAAGGCTGAAAAGGTAAGAAAATGTATGTAAAACTTATTTAATCACTTTAGACACACCAAACACACTTACCTTTGCACTCATGCACACATCACTCACCTGAACACTGACATCTCGACCCCTCCAAGTCCTTCAACCCGACGGCCTGCCTCCTCTAACTTGGTGTGGTTTGGAGCCATCGGGAATCCCACACTTCAACATTAAAAATAGGGATTAGGCTAAAAACTGTCTGTTAACAGGCAGTTAATTGGCACTAATCCCTTTGCGCCTCGGGTAGGCGGGTCCCAGTGCAGGGCAGGTACCCGCCTCCTTTGAAACTGGCATGGAGGTGGGTTTGGGTGCGGGATGGGGCCGGGACCCCTGATTTCGGGATTTTAACCCCCCCACATGCCTCCAATCCCAACTCCACGGCCCAATGAAAATCCTGCCCTAGGACTCATCAAACTACACAGAATATCAGTGTTTGACAGCTTCACAGAGCTGTCAAATGCTGACATTTCTTCTTTCAAAAAATCTTGACAGATGACACGTCAGACGTTGATGTGCTCTGTCAGTGACTTCCCCCTAACTGGCCTGCTGAGTCCGCTGGGCAGGCAATCAGGGGAAAATCTCGTTGGTTGGCCAGAAGCTGATGGAGGCGGGATTGAAAGCCAGCAAGCAGCAGTCCCGCCTCCAAAAGCTTCCCATTGACAAAATCCAGCCCCTGGAGTGAGAAAAAAGGACTGTAAAATGGCAGGAAAACGCTTTCCAGATCATTTTGACTCATAAACATAACAGATGCTTCTTTATAGTTTTATAGCCCAGCTACAAATCTGTGCCTCTGTGAAACCATCTTTCCCACAAGGCATTTAATAAAGGAGAAGCAATGGCACCCATTGATGTTCAGGGGGTTCCAATCTCCCCAGTTGCACTGTTCCACAACACAGCTACATATGGGGCCGGATCTTGCTGTAAAAATAATGGCGTGTTAACGACACTGCCGTTATTAATGTGCAAATCAGCCAACACAAGTTCAAGGGATTAAGAGATATGGCATGAATTGCGAATCGCTAGAACTTGCTGGTCAATTTACGTCGCTCCGCCAATTGCTTTGCACAAAAGGTATCTCGCCCTTAGCCTCCCTGTTATTTTTAAAACATTTCTGGATTTGCGTATTAATTACCCATTAAACTCGCCACAGAAAGTGAAGCCTGGTAATTAAGTGAATAAGTAATCTTTTAACGACATGATAATTGTTAATGCAATGCCAATCAACCTCTTTGGCCCAGAAATTAAAGAAGTTAAACTGTGGAGATTCATTTCTTCAGGTGGTAAATTGTTCCTAGAGATTTTAAAAATGTCAAATTTTAATGTTTTACATTGCTTTCTTACTTTTCTTTTCTGTCTCTTCTTTCACTCTCTCCTAATCCAATCTTTCTTTCCCTCTATTTAGTTTTCTTTTTGAAACTGATTTGATTCTCATTCACCCTCCTATTCACTCGTACCTGTTTCTTTCTCAATCCTTAAATTTTATTGGCTAAAAAGATACACTATTGGTCCCACCATTCACTAAGGATCCAAATGCCCCGTTGCCCTTGCCTTGTCATTATCAGCTCATACTTCCAGCAAGTTACAGTGCAAAAAATTTTGAACTGAAGGATGCAGAAAAAAGTCTAACAGGACACATCGCAAGATGCCCTGCTCCAGCAAGATCTGACCCATGGTTGAAAACAGTTAGTAGAAGGTATGGGGAAAAATTGGGTTGCGCCACCTTTGGGGCGCTAACTTTGCCAGGGCGCTACTTTTAGTGCCCCGAAAAAGTTAGCGCCCCCGCGCCTAAAATTCACTGGTAGCGCCCCAAGAGGGAAGCGGGCGCTACTGGAAGCGTCCCACCTCCCTTTTGGGACGCTGCAAGTGAATATCATGGTGCTACGTGCCACAGCGCACGTCGTGCCACGGTACTGCAGGCCTTCCTCCCCTTATTAAAGGGGAGGGGCCTTGCGCAGCGCAACCTGGGGCCCAGCTGGGCCACCGGGGATCGGAGTGCCGGCAAAAGAGCCCGGCACTCAAGAGAAGTCGGCACTCTGCGGGGAGGCGGGGGCTGCACAGAAGGCATTTATGATCTAATAATTCAAACATCATGTTATTATATTCAGGAAGAAACTTTGACAAAGAAATATATTTTCAATTGCATTATTCTTTCTTATGCTTGATGTGCATGCTGGTGTATCCTCAGCCCTTTCAAGCGCCCCACAGGCATCAGAAGACTCTTGATATTTCACCAAGTGGCCATTTTTCATCTGCTACTTTAGACAATGAGTATCACGGGGTATTCAACCACATGGAAAATCACCACTGCATGGATCTTTTACTTGCCAGGAGTCCACACATATGCACTTTCCAGTAGGGATGACTGCAGATTGATTAAGAGTGGGATTCCTACCTGATTTTATTTCACCCATTCCTAGCTCAGGACAGCCAAAACTAGTTGTATGACTCTTACTACCACCTCCAGTGAGACCAGCTAACTCAGCACAGGGCATGTTTCAAATCTAGAACCTGCCAGGCCTGTATGACTCGGTTCCACACTGAAAAGTGCATTTACCAACTGAACCATCATGAAAGCTCTTTTGTTTTTACTTTTCCCCACCTTGGGTCTTACCACAACTCCACTGGCAAGAAGATAGGGGCCGCGATTTCGTCTACCTTGGCGGGTCCGGGGCGGCCGGGGTCGGTGATGGGTCCTAAACCCACTGCTGGCTCCAGCCCGCTCTGTAGAGTGCTCTTACATTGATTGGGCCTGTTAAGCCCACCCAGCATGTTTGCCAGCCAATTGAAGGAAGCAGGTCTGATGATGTCATTTGATGACACGTCATCAGCAGGTTTCCTTAAAGGGACCTTGCGCCAATTGATTTTGACAGTTGTGCTGTCAGTGTTGTACAGCATTGAGGTGCTGCAAACACTGACAAGCACTGCACAGAAGTGCATGGCTGCACCCAGGCTCTCCCATGACTCCCTCCATATGTGTATGGAGTGAGTCACACCACACAGGGAGGTTCTCTTCCCTTCCAATGGGCAGAAGAGGCCTCCCCAGGAGACCAACGCAGCCTGGTTGCACATTGCACAGGAGGACACAAGCAGGTATAACTTCAGGAGGACCAGGCTGCAGTGGCGCAAACCTTTCAATGATCTCAGTAGATCACGAAACGATACTGCAAAGCTACACTCAACCTCATCTTGCTGTGCCACTCATCACATCCTCATCACTCTGCCTTCCTTACCCGACTCCTGCACATCCTTACTCACACCAACTTACCTTGCACCTCCACCCATCCCTCTCTATCTACATTATCACATCCCCATCTCACTAGCCACCCCTCACTCTCACCCTCATCCTAGCCCAATCATACCAACTAACAACAGACAAGGGTAGGGCGTTGCAAATGCACTTGGGTGTTTTATGTAATGTTCAAGTAAAGTTTCTGTTAATGTGGTGTCAAACATTGAAACCTTTATTTTCAAGACTTTGCGTTCTTGGGCAGATCTGTGTGTACCATTGGAAGTGGCTTAGTGAGTTGCAGTGAATGATGAGACATAATAGTACCCCCCGCAGTTGTAATGAGTGTGAAAGGAATGGCTTGGGCATTGGAGGGATGCTTTATGGTGTTGGTGTGGGGTGGTGCCAACCTGGCGCATCATGTGGCAGCCAAGGTGTTCAGCATCAAGTGAAGTAAATCTGGCCATGGTGAGGCCATCCCTGGCCTCCCGGGCAGGAAGGTGGTCGGGTACTGATGCCCTGTGTCCTGTGCAGCATCAGTTGATTGCGGAGAAGGTTGGTGTTGTTGTTGGTGCTGCTGGTGTGCCTGGTGCTGCTGGTGTTGGGGCTGATTGTGATGGGATTCTGAGGACCAAGGTGAGATACTTTCAAGGGCACCGATGCTGATGTAATAGATGGCAGGTGAACTTGAGATGACAGAGCGTCAATCCGTCAATGGTGAGAGAGGTTGTTCCAATGAAGTGACACTGGATAGAGAGCTTACTACAAACACTTGCAACCTGCATAAAGCCCAATCTGTCTTCCAAATGCAGTAAGCAACAGCTTCTGAGCTTGGAAAGTGAACAGCTGTGAGATGGGAGCTTTTATAACACATTTGCAGTTGTCAAGTAATAAGATGATTTCATGGATGTACAACACCTGACCTGCTTACCTGACGTGATCCCCAAGCTGCATGGACCCCATGGCCGACCTCATAAAATGTAAAGGTGAGCTCAAAATACTTCTTAATGGGCTGTTAACAAGGTCATTATGACCTGAATTGCCTCCCCCGCCGCTGCGTGTCGGGTCTGTTCAGCGCTGACAGACCCGACATCTGGGAAAGGCATGTGGTGGCGGGTTGACAGCGGGGTCCCGGCCTGCTGTCAAAAAAAAAATTCCCACCCGACCCGCCACCGAACCCCTTGAAAAATTCTCCCCTTGGGTGTCTGAGCTGTCAATGCCTTTACAACTTCAGTGCATGGTTGACTTAAAGCCTTCACTAGTCATGTAAGGAGATGCTTCTGTTGCTTTTTCTTTCCTCTGAGCTGAAATGCTGCACTTAAAGGCAGTTCCACCTCACAACACGGGTGAGATCTGATTGAACCCACCGTGTCTTTGTGGGTGGCAGGGGATCTCAGAGTGTTCAGCCACAGTCTGGGACTTGATCTACATCTGTGGGGATGTGAAGCACATGTTTTAACTACTCCTTCACAATGCTAGTCATAGCCCGGTTATTTTTGTCCCAAGGAATAATTGTAAAGAATATGTCTTCGACTGGTTAAAACATTGATTTTCCCACAACATGGCATTTTGCCATGTAAAACAACACACATGTACTATATCACTCAACCTTCTGATTAAAGTTAATGCTCTTTGTTAAAAAGAATATTTAGATTTCTGTATTAAACCAAACCAAATGGAAACTAATTTTTTATCTGCATGGCGGTTGAGTGATGACAAGTTTCTAGTCACATTAGAGACTGTACATTGCTCATATTCTGACTATTACCCATTAGTATTTAATATTGTCCTGAATACTTAGACTTTCCTCCTTTCACTAACTTTAGCAAGAAAAGCAGACAAAACTATAAAGCAACTTTTCTCATTTTATTCTCTCATTTGGTGATGTTATTTTTCTCACAATTTACATTCAAATACTTGCAACATTTTAATTCAGCCTAATTATTATACAAGCTGGTTATCATCAAATCCTAGAGGTTATCATCAACAACAACAACTTGCATTTATTTAACACTTTAAAAATGTCCCCAAGTGCTTTACAAAGGGAAGATGTAATGGAACAGATGCCAAGATATGTACCCGACAGTTAGAAGAATTGGCTAAAAGTTTGGTTGATAAGATGGATTTTGAGATGGTTTTCAACAGTGGAAAGAGAAGAGGAGAGGTGCAGAGGATTAAAAAATTGAGCACTAAAGAGTGAAGCAGAGGTGGTTGAAGGCTCTGTCACCATTGGCGGGGGATAGGGAGGGGAGTTCACATAATGCAATAGTCAAAGGACAGGATGGGCATAAGGCTGAAGGAGATTGCAAAGGTAGCTTGGGCAAAGCCAAGGAGGGAATTGAAGAGGATGAGGATTTTAAATTCTTTGCACTGAGAGACAGAGAGCCAGCGAGGATGAAAGAGAGTGGCACTTAGAGTAACACTGGATATGACCGGCTAAGTTTTGAATAAGTTGGAGTTTATAGCAGGAAGATGATGGAAGAAGATCTGCAAGAAGAACATTGGCAAAATTGAATCTAGAGGTGACAAAGGTAAAAGGTAAGGATTTTGGTGGCTGTGAGGGTGAGATAGAGTTGGAGGCGGGACATTGCTTGTTAGAAGTAAGCAGTCTTGGTGATGGATAATATGTGGGGTTTAAAATTCAACTCTGGTCAAATAAGACACCAAGATACCATAGACTGATTCAGTCTCAACAAGTTACCATAGAGGGGGATGTAATCAGTGTCAAGGGAACAGAGTCTTGTCCCTGATGTTCAGTTAAGGGAACTTTTGACTCATCCATTACTTAATTGCTGTCAGACAGTCTGACAGCAGAAAGGTGGTTATGGGGTTGAAGAAAGCGATGGAGTGTTAGAGCTGGATGTTGTCAGTATCTACAGGGGCACTGACCACATGCCTGCAAATCATGTTACTGAGGGGCAGTGTGCAAAAGAGGAAGAGGAGGGGTCCATTGATAGATCATTGGGGAACTGCTGAGATGACTGTGCACAGGCTGGGAAGAATAGACATTGCTGGGCATGTACTGGTTGCATTTGAATCATGCAACAGCAATTCTATGGTAGTAAATAGCAAATGATGAAGGAGGAGGATGGCATGGTTGAGGCATAATGCACCTTGGTTGTAGCCACAGAAGATGCAATTTGTGACTTTGGTAGAGCAGATCTTGGTGTTTTGAGCAGGGTGAAAGGGAGACTGAAGTGATTTGAACAGAAAGTTATGGAGAAAGCCATGGAACTGGGAGATGATAATACGTTCAAGAGGAAAAGGTGATTAAAGATGGGACAGTATTTGGGGAGAATAGATGGGTTAAGGTTGGGCTTTATGAGGTAGGAAGTGATGTTTGCTGTTTTGGATGGGGCAGTCAGTACAAAAGGAAAAGGGGCCATTAACAATGTTGGCAAGCATGAGGGCCAGAAAAGGTAACTGAGTGGCCAGGTGTGTAAGGAGGGGATAAAAAGAGCAGCAGTGAGTCTCCTGGAGGAGATGAGTTTGGAGAGGATGAAAAGGGATGAGAGAGAAATTACAAGATGACAGGAGGCAAGGAAGAGGATAAGTAGCAAATTGGCCGCCCGTTATACACCCATCCATTGAAATCAATGGAAAAGGAAGTCGGGCGGCGTGTGTAATGCGTGGACAATCCACTACCGCCCATTTTACAACCACACCGAAGTTGAATTTCATTCCAAATAATTTCCATAATGCATTACTAGACATGCTTAAACTAGACCGCAACCCAACCCATCCACATTTCCCCACTCCTCCCCCTCCCCATGTATCTCAAAATCCCAGAGAACATAGAACTATATTGTTCCAGAAGCAACCATCTCTGCCCATCCAGCCAAACCCAAAGTCATACTTCTTCTCCCATTTTACCTCTCATTCCTTTCAATAGCCCTGTCCTGTCAAAAAAAAATCCAACACTCTCTTAAAATTACACTGCTTTCCGATGTAGGCCTCATATAATAGCTAGCACAGCTATCCTAGTGCACACTCTTCTAATGCACATCTCCTCACTAAAGTTTTCATTGGACCTGGGTTGCTGTCTATCCCTTGGGGGAGGGGATTGTATCTTGTGGGGTGTTCACTCTCCTTTCCTCCAACCTTTCCTGCTCCTCCTACATGATAGTGCCATACAAAGGTAGGCTCATAGGGAATGTCATACCCACTCCTGATTATTTCCTTATATTTCCCATTCCAACTTAGTCCTAGTGCATTGCGAGCATAACTACAGGAAATGTGGGGGTGCCCATCCAGCAGAGGAAATGTAATCTTGGAGAAGCACTCTGCTGTAAGGTGCATTAACGGAGGCCTCTCCTGCAGCCATGCTGTTAAGCTCAGAACCAAATGCAAGTGATCTTTCTGGGTTTGTTGCTCTTCTGTTCTTTCCTGGTGGGGCTTGCTACAGGCATAGGTACCGCAAGGTCTTACGGCAGCGCATCTGAGTATCCCAGGAACACCTGTCGACATGAACCGAATTGGGGACATGGCAGGATGGGTAGAATAAGTATTTCCAGCAATTTCTGTTTTTATTATGGGTGGAAAAAGTGCCTGCCCCACCCTCAATTGAAATTATCTTTCCCTGCACTGAAGAAGTGGTAAATTGACAGTCAGATTCTGCCCCAGCTTCCAGTCCTCCTGCTGAGCGTGTGCCTAAATTCCTCCCCAAGAAGATGAGGAATGTCTGGGCTGTGCAGTTTTTGTGCTTTTTTTTTAACATTTTGATTAACCTGTTTGTTTGCTTCAATTTTTACCTGCACCAAAAATAAGCCATGTTCTTTCAATTGAGCATAACTGTGCAGCGAGCAATTGTGTCATCTGTTCCTCACTCCTGTAACTGAAACAAGGCAGTTTTGCCAACAGAAATGAAGCTTCAATTGGCCAATCATAAATGCAGCATATTAGTGTTTATAACATGCAAGATCTGATAATGAGCTCCTGTGCTCAGCAGCCTTGCTTCATTAGAGTTACTGGGCCAAACACATTAAAAGGTGCAAAAGCCCAAGGCCTGCTCTGTTCCCACTGTATTTAGAACAATATAATGCAAGGGGAAAGTACCTTTGCTGCTGAGGGCTTGTTCACAAGTCAAGAGCAAGCCTCATTAAAGCCTCAAATTTCATGCAAACATACTTAAAAGCGCACATTCAATGTGGTATTTGTGCCAGTTTTGCTCTTTCTTTCTTCAACGTCCATTTGAAATGCAAGCAAGGGAAGCTCCATGGGTGCAGGAGTTCTTAAAGCAACAATAGCTTTCTATTTTTGTTATTTTTTTCAATGTTTACAGTGTATTTTAGTGCAATGTTTCTGTTATTACAGATTCTGTACTTTTGATATCTCAATTTTTTCATAATTTATTTATTAAATATTTCGTAGGTTTTTTTTGAATCCTTAAAGAAAGTTTGTTTTTTAAAAAAAGCCTCAAATACTGTATTTTCTGGGTTAGGTTGTACAAGGTGTAAGAGTTTGCTGGCGGTCAGCAGGCCCTATAGCAAATGTGAACATTGACACACCTACCAGGGAGGCGCTAATGGGCACAAAGGGGTTATTGCCCAAGGGGGGCGAAAAAAGCACCTCCCGCGAAATTCGGCGGGGTGTTGCTGGGGCGCTACCTAATAGCGCCGCGCCCCCGCCAGTAGCGCCCCGGGCTGCCGTGTCTCCAGCGATGATGGCATCGTCATGTGCGGCGACCCCTTAGTGCCCCGCCATGGAGCCTTACTACTCCGTAGCAGAAATCCGGCTGCGTCCGCGAGGATGCTGCAGGCGGTGTCAGCGCCAGCCTCATGGGTCATGAACCAGGCCGTACTCCGCTCGTGGGGCAGTATTTAAAGGGGAGGTGCGGCCATGACCGGCGCCACTTTTTTTTTGGCCAACCTCCAGGTCGGCCCTCTGTGGTGTGCCGTGGCGTGGTCCTGGCTGCCATCGCGCAACCCGGCACCACATCTCAATGCCGGGCTGTGGCCATGGCACCACGCCACCCTGGTGGCTTAGTTGGGGCCATCGGAAGCCCTGCAGTGTGCACAGCGACCCACTTTAACTGAATTGGAGGGGTGTTGAAATGTGGCAGCACTCCGCGGAGCCTACATCGAGCACTGCCGATCGCGCCCCAACATCGCCTCGATTACCACCCCACCAGGAAGTGGAGCACTCGAGATTGCGCTCCACTTCCTGTGCAGGGCGGTAAGCCGAATTTAGCGGCCGGGGCGGTACCTCCGTGCCGGGCACTAAATGTCCAGCCTTATCTTGGTTACCGCCCCCAAACGGGGCGCTACCGAATTTTGCGCCCATTAGATTTTAAGCAAGTGCAGAAGCAGGGAAAGGTGGGAGGAGGGTAATACTATTGAATAGTCTTAGTTTGCCAGGGTTCTTTATTGTTTGCCATATTCTCCCATATCTGTTTCTGGATCCCACAGATACTGTACACAGTATTCAGCCTGCCCATTATCTTCTGCCAGGCATATAGTCCACTGCCTTTCTTCTCGCCTTATGCAGCATCATGTCCACTTCATCAGCCATCAAACAAGGGTTAGGGCCTGCATCGCTCAACCATTGCCCACTTGTTTATTCACAGCCATCTTCATTGCTCACCTTGGTGTTTTCTTTAGTTCAGTCACCTTTCGGCAAATATCCCTCCAATTTCATCAGGTATGTAACCCTACATTCACTGCCAAGGGCATTAGCTTCATAGACCTGCTGAACCCTCTCTTTATTGGTGGGGTACCTCATGTCCTCATGCTATCTCGAATGAGCTGCATATCATCATTGCTGAATTTGAGTTTACACTTTCTATTCTTTCCTTCCATTTCATTCAGAAATGGTGCACTTTGTATCTGTTTATATAAGGGTAACTGGGTACTAGTTGAATAACATTATTGTAAGTGTTTTCCAACTTACCACTTGGTTGTCAGTTTCTTTTAGCATCCAAACACACATCAAATGCATACAAAGTTGTATATTCCTGACAGTGTAGCGGTACTACCGAGTGTCCCTTACTTACCGGACATAATTCTCTTTAACAATGTAGCTGGTGCGGGGCTTTCCTCCTTTGGGAGCGCGAGCGAACGCGATGACGCGGGTTAACGCGATGACGTCACGTCGCACATCACGTGACCGTCCCAAGCGCGGGCAAACGCAATGACGTCATCACGCAAGTCACGTGACAACCCAAGCGTGGGAAGAACGCGATGACGTCATCACGCAATCCACGGGACTGCCTACTCAGTCCTCGTGGCGTCTCCGTCTGGATAAGACCTACTGCATGGTTCTCCTGTACCGATCCTGGCAAGCTGTATGAATCCATCTGTTCCTGCATTAAAGAACTCATTGATTGTTCTCCTGGAGTCGAACTCGATTATTTGGTAGGAATTCGTCCAACACCTACATCGGTGACCACAAATACCTACAATTGGTAAACCCGTCTCCGTGAACATTTTTCACGGAGGAAACGCACAGCCTGAATCCCGTCTCTGTGAACGTTTTCACAGAAGAACGGCACGACGAACAACAACCAACGAACAATAACCGACGAACACCAATTCCTACAATTGGTGACCAACGATGTGAGGACGGGAGCTCATCAATACCTACATTGGTGACCCCGTTTTTCGTGAACGTTTTTCACGAACGTTTTTCACGAAAGCAGCACGCATGGAAGCTACAGCCGTTATGCTCAGCTACCGCAACATTGGGAGCAACAATCGCCCTCATGCTTTATAAAGGTAGAAGCCCCGTTTGCCCTGTGCAACATCGATACGGCGCAGACCACGTACCTGGATATGGTCTCCGTTTTCGACAGCTCTACCGACTTTCGGAGCATCAGCCTCTTCAACAACCCCACGGTAGAACAGCAGGTATAACACCCTCACAGCGCGGGTACAGCACGTTTACAGGCTCACAGGATCGGAGCGCGCCCCGGCGGAGAGGTCACGAGGACTCAGTCCTCGCAAACCACCCCTCGCAACCCACGAGGACTCGCCCCTCGCAACCCACGAGGACTTGCCCCTCGCAACCCACGAGGACTCGCCCCTTGCAATCCACGAGGATTCGCCCCTCGCAACCCATGAGGACTCAGTCCTCGCAACCCACGAGGACTCGCCCCTCGCAATCCACGAGGATTTGCCCCTTGCAACCCACGAGGACTCAGTCCTCGCAAACCACCCCTCGCAACCCACGAGGACTCGCCCCTCGCAATCCACGAGGATTCGCCCCTCGCAACCCACGAGGACTCACCCCTCGCAACCCACGAGGACTCGCCCCTCACAAACCACAAGGACCCATCCCCCGCCACCGCACCAACCCGTCAGCCTGCTGGGCTGTCTTTTCTACCACGCTTTTCGGCGTGACGGAGAAGCGTTGCCGCCCTCCCGGCAGTTTTCCCCCTACTGCAATCAACAACAACTAGAAGCATTGCCGCCCTCTCTACAGTTTTCCCCTCAACAAAAGCAAACATCTACTGACGCTGCGACCATCGAGGACGGGTCCAACGGGCATCCCGCAGCCGCGATCGGCCACGCGAAAATTGCTGTCATCACCGATCACTGATCAATGCAGCAACGGTTCACTCTCTTCTGTGTTACGATAGTAGCACTACGGCACGCACTGTTCCGTGCGTTCCCGACTGGCGGAGAGTTCGCTCGCCTGTCGGCGAGTTCACCGACCTGCCCAAACCCACGTTTATTTCCTCCTGGATCGCCCGTTCGGCGTTCCTGCAGATTTCGTCAGACTGGGGACCTTCTTCCAACAATGACAGAGCCATGGTCTGCGTCTGCCCAACCTGCCAGTCACTATGACGCGGCCGGCTGTTTCGCCCCAGCGCCCGCTTCGAACCACGGGCTACAGAGGTCACACGCTTCCACGGTCCTTCGCATGGCTGAATACGTTTTATTCGCCATGACGCCACGGTCCTTCGCAAGGCTGGATACGTTTTATCCGCCATGACGCACGCAAGGATCCGCTCACAACCAGCACATATTTGGACCTCGCCTGCCAAGTCGAGACAGCACGACCACCGAGACCACCAACCACCCATCGTCGTTACGCCAACCCAAGTACGACCGCCCACCAGACCGTCAGCCACCCAGCAGTCTCCGTCTCGAGACTACAGGAGTCGTTCGGACAGGCTCGTCAGACCATCTCATCGTTTGATGCCGACCGTTAAAGCGAATTCTGGGGGGGCGCATGTAGCGGTACTACCAAGTGTCCCTTACTTACTGGACATAATTCCCTTTAACGATGTAGCCGGTGCGGGGCTTTCCTCCTTTGGGAGCACGGGCGAACGCGATGACGCGGGTTAACGGGATGACGTCACGTCGCACATCACGTGACCGTCCCAAGCGCGGGCAAACGCGATGACATCATCACGCAAGTCACGTGACTACCCAAGCGCGGGAAGAAGGCGATGACGTCATCACGCAATCCACGGGACTGCCTACTCAGTCCTCGTGGCTTCTCCGTCTGGATAAGACCTACTGCATGGCTCCCCTCTACCGATCCCGGCAAGCTGTATGAATCCATCTGTCCCTGCATTAAAGAACTCTTTGATTGTTCTCCTGGAGTTGAACTCGATTATTTGGTAGGAATTCGTCCAACACCTACATCGGTGACCACGAATACCTACAACAGTGCATTAAAGAATCAAAATATAGAACTTCCATTTAGAATTTCACACTGCCCCCCCCCCACCCTGATCATTTTTGTCAAGATCTGGGGAGATGGTCAGTCAGGAATATTCTATTGGTGCTTGATTCCACTTCATACCAACAGTCACTCAGAGGGTGGTGAACCTGTGGAATTCTCGACCACAGAAGGCTGTGGAGGCCAAGTCACTGAATATATTTAAGAAGGAGATAGATAGATTTCTAGACACAAAAGGCATCAAGGGGTATGGGGAGAGAGCGGGAATATGGTATTGAGATAGAGGATCAGCCATGATAGTGTTGAATGGCGGAGCAGGCTTGAAGGGCCGAATGGCCTACTCCTGCTCCTATTTTTCTATGTTTCTCTGCCACACTACCCTGCTACAATTCTTTAGACAGAGCTCCGAAGTCACTCTCCGAACCCAGAGAAATAATAATACATCTTTGAAGCCACAATCACATTTGGCCGTGTGAGTAAAACGAAACACATTGGGGTTGAATTTCCATGGGGGTTCTCCTGATCATCCGCTGTATCATTAATGTTGTTGGGGATGATCGAAGAACCATCATGGAAATCAATGGTACATCATGGTGCATATGCTCACTACACATCAGAGAGGTTTATTTACTAAAATAATGCAAGAACCCATTTTAAACTATTTTTTTCCTGCTCTCTGTAATGCTCAACTCATTAACAGGTTCATCTGATTATTTCCATGGGAATTTTCAACAGTTTGCCCCTTATCTCAGGGCAAATAGCTCGTAACTGACCTACCGGATGGTGCTCATTAACCACTGAATCCCAAAGGAATACTGAAAGCTCTTAATTAGGATGTTAGAGTAAGGATTCCAAGTGCTTAAAGATGGCAGGAGGAAGCTGGATGAAAAACACAGGCTGCTCATCTCTCTAAGTTCAAGGCAAGCTGCAAAATGGTACACAATGAATAATCAAAGAACAATAAAGATTTGACCAGAACACGCTGTCCAGTCATTTATCTGGAACAACCAAATATACAGCTGGGAAAGTGTGATGTCTGATCATTATTTCAAATCAATTTGTTTTCTATTCACTAAAAAAAAATCAGATTTTAAATGATTAAACACTGTTGTAAATTAATTTAAAGGTTAACATGTTTAGAAGTACTTGGTCCCTAATGGTTGAAATGAAAGGAACTTTGTTGGCAGTAAATGTGTGACAAATATGGGGAGATGTTTCTACTTTACAAAAATGTGTGGAATCCTTGTTAAAATTAACAAACCACTAATGAAATTGGATGAATTATGTTTTGAGCCTGGGGCGGCAGCAGCCCATATTATTCTTGTGGAGCCTGGAGGAGCACTCCTGCTCCTTTAGGCCCCAGAAAAATAATTTCACTTTTTTGGTCCTCTTTGGCTGTTTGCTGATGATCGCACAATGTTCAGCTGCATTGGCAATTCTTCATATAATGAAGCAGTACAAGACCTGGACAATATCCGGGCTTGGGCTGATAAGTGGCAAGTAACACTTGCGCCACACGATGATCATCTCCAACAAGAGAGAGCCTAACCACATCCCTATGACATTCATAGAATCATTGGCTGAGATTTTCCTTATCTCAGCGGGTCCGGGTGGGCGATGTCAGTGGCGTGTCGTGGCCCCGCTGCTGGCTCCATCCCACTCTAGAAAATTAATTTACATTGATGGGACTTGTTAAGCCCGCCCAGTGCATTTCCCAGCCCAATTAAAGGGTCTGGTGACATAATTCATGACGCGTCATCAGCCGGATTCTTTAAAGGGACCATGGCCAACTTTCTTTTGACATTTGTGCTGTCAGTGTTCTACAGCATTGAAGTGCTGCAAACACTGACAATCACTGTACAGAGGTGCGGGGCTGCACCCAGGTTCTCCCATGACTCCCTCCATATGCTTATGGAGGGAGTCAGAGCACGCAGGGAGGTTCTCTTCCCTTCCGATGGGCGGATGACACCTTCCCAGGAGACCAACACATCCTGGTAGCACATTACAGAGGAGGTCACAAGCAGGGATGTCGTCAGGAGGACCTGGGTGCAGTGGCGCAAACCTTTCAATGATCTCATTAGATCATGAAACGTTAGTACAAAGCCACACTCAACCTCATCCTGCTGTGCATCTCATCAAATCCCCATCATTCTGCCTTCCCTTACCTACTCCTGCACATCCTTACTCACCCCAACATACCTCCACCCATCTCTCTCTATCTACATTATCACATCCCCATCTCACAAGCCACCCCTCACACTCACCCTCATCCTAGTGCAATCATACCAACTAACAACACACTAGGGTAGCCACTTGGGTGTTTTGTCAGCTGTGGCTCAGTTGGCAGCACACTCACCTCTGAGTCAGAAGGTTGTGGGTTCAAATCCCAATCCAGGGACTTGAGCACATAAAGCTAGGCTGACACGCCAGTGCAGTGCTGAGGGAGTGCTGCACTGTCGGAGGTGCCATCTTTCAGATGAGACATTAAATCGAGGCCCCATCTGCTCTATCAGGTGGATGTAAAAGATGCCATGGCACTATTTCGAAGAAGAGCTTGGGAGTTATCCCCGGTGTCCTGGCCAATATTTATCCCTCAACCAACATAACAAAAACAGATTATCTGATTGTTATCACATTGCTGTTTGTGGGACCTTGCTGTGTGCAAATTGGCTGCCACGTTTCCCACATTACAACAGTGACTCCACTTCAAAAGTAATTCATTGGCTGTAAAGTGTTTTGAGACGTCCGGTGGTCATGAAAGGCGCTATATAAATGCAAGTCTTTCTTTCTCTTTCAATATTTATCTAAAGTTTCTGTTAATGTGCTATCAAACATTGAAACCTTTATTTTGCACACTTTCCATTCTTGGACAGATTTGTGTGCACTTTTGGAGGTGGCTTAGTGAGTTGCAGTGAATGGTGAGACATAACAGTACCCTCCACAATGGTGGTGAGTGTGAAAGGAATCCCTTGGACATTGTAGGGATGCTTTATGGTGTTGGTGTGGGGTGGTGCCAACCTGGCGCATCATGTGGCAGCCAGGGTGTACAGCATCAAGTGAAGTAAATCTGGCCATGGTGAGGCCATCCCTGATCTCCCAGGCAGCAATGTGCTCAGGTGCTGATGCCCTCTGCCCTGTGCAGCATCAGGTGATTGTGGAGAAGGTTGTTGTTGTTGGTGCTGCTGGTGTGCCTGGTGCTGCTGGTGTTGGGGCTGATCGTGGTGGGATTCTGATGACCAAAATGAGACAGTATAAAGGGCACCCATGTTGATGGAATAGATGGCAGGTGAAGTAGAGATGACAGAAGCCTTCTGTCAATGGTGAGAGAGTTCTTCCAATGAAGTGGAAAGCCTGCAGAATCTGTGCTGGAAATGGACTGTGCAAAAGCTTGTGGCTGAGTAAAGTGATCTCTGTCAGGTTGGAGCTTTTACTGTACATTTGAAGCTGTCAAGTAATCAGCTGGAGCAATGGCCACTGAACTCCTGCCTCAGGTTGACAGACGTGGTCCCTGAACAGCGTGGTTCCCGTGGCCATGAAGTTAAAATGAAAAGTAAGTTAAAAAAGCCTGTTAAGGGTCTGTTAAGTACATTATAAGGAGTTTAATTGGGTCACCCGCCGCTGCCTGTACGTCTGCTCCGCGCTGACAGACCCAACATTGGGAAAGGTGCATTGCAGCAGATTGACAGCAAGTTCCTGATCCACTGGGGAAAAAACCCATTTTCTCACCTGACCCGCCACCGGTCCCGCCTGCTGATACCCCAGAAAATTCTGGCCATAGAATCATAGAATGGTTACAGCACAGAAGGAGGCCATTCAGCCCATCGAGCCTGTGCTGGCTCTCAGCTAGTCTCACTCCCCCGCCCTTTCCCCATAGCCATAGCCTACCATGAACATCCTGAGGGGGGGGGGGTTCACCATTGACCAGAAACTCTACTGGACCAGCCACATAAATGCCATGGCTAATAGAGCTGGCCAGAGGCTGGGGATTCTGCGGCAAGTGGATCACCTCCTGACTCATCAAAGCCTCTCCACCACCTACAAGGCACAAGTCAATTGAATGTGTAATTGAATACTCTCTGCTTGCTTCAATGAGTACAGCTACAATAACACTCAAGCAGCTCGAAACCATCCAGAACAAAGCAGCCCACACGATTGAAAGCCCATCCACCTTGAACATCCACTCCCTCCAGCACTGGCGCACTGTGTGTACTATCTATGGGATGCACTGCAGCAACTCACCAAGGCTTCTTCGGTAGCACCTCCCAAAACTGGACCTCCACCGAATGGTCATCGACCTGCAACATTAACTCTGTTTCTCTTTCCACAGACGTTGCCTGACCTGCTGAGTATTTCCAGCATTTTCTGTTTTTAGTTCAGATTTCCAGCATCCACAGTATTTTGCTTCTGGACCTCCACCACCTTTTTGTAAATTTATTCATTCATGGGATGTGGGCGTCGCTGGCAAGGCCAGCATTTATTGCTCGTCCCTAATTGCCCTTGAGAAGGTGGTGATGGGCCGCCTTCTTGAACCGCTGCAGTCCGTGTGGTGAAGGTACTCCCACAGAGCTGTTCGGCAGGGAAAGCCAGAATTTTGGCCTAGTGACGATGAAGTAAAAGAGATATAGTTCCAAATCAGGGTGGTGTGTGACTTGGAGGGAAACTTGGAGGTAGTGGTGTTCCCAGGTGCCTGCTGCCCATGTCCTTCTAGGTGATAGAGGTCGTGGGTATGGGAGGTACTGTCGAAGTAGCCTTGGCAAGTTATTGCAGTGCATCTTTTAGAAGGGCAAGGGCAGCAGATGGAACACCATCACCTCCAAGTTTCCCGCCAAGTCACACATCATCCTGACTTGGATATATATCGTCGTTCCTTCATCTTTGCTGGATCAAAATCATAGAACTCCCTGCCTAACAGTATTGTGCAAGCACCTTCATCACATGGACTACAGTGGTTCAAGAAGAAAACCCACCACCACTTTTTCAAAGTCAACTAGAGACAGGCAATAAATGCCGGACTTGCCAGCGACGGCCACATCCCAAGGATGATTATATATATTTTTAAAAGTCATTAAATGGGTGAGGCATCGGTTTTTAAGATTTCTCAGATTTATGATGAGTTTTTATCATCAACAAAGCAAGCATCATGACTCAAGCCACGATTAACCCCTTTCACTGCTCCTATTCTTCCTGTTGAATTTTACCAATCTTAAGTTTCTCTTACATTGGCCTTAGAGGGTAGCTTGTACCTCTGGCAGCAACTATAATATATAGGTTAGCTAAGTCTGGCCTCCAGGAAGACCCTGTAAAGAACTTTGAATCATCTTCTGGGTTATGGCCAGGATCACTGCAGTGAGGCTTTTCTCACAGTGGGGAGTAGGTCAGCAGCAGGAATAGGGGGGGAAACAGCATTGATCCTCAGTGGGCACAGCAGGAGCAGCAAGAAGTGACATGAGGAAATGGGGATCGACGAACCAGTTTCCCCTCTCTTTCTCAGAAGGTTTAAAAAGGTAAAAGGTTTCTTTGGCAGTATTATTTAAATTAAGGCAGCACCGCCTACATTGGAGATGGGAGTTGAGAGGATTCAATCAAAGCTAAGTGTATGACAAGTTTGATATGACAGGCAGGCGTGACAGAAATAGTGTGCCAAAAATAAGTAATTAAGGTGACAAAAAAGGAAGTGCTCATAGATGCAATTCTTCAAATATTATTATAGATGTTGAAATAATTTTGCTCTTTCTGCTTTTAATACTTGTGCATGGGAGGCTGTGGGATTGGACCTATGTGTATGGAGCTGGAAATGAATAACATAGCACAAGTAAGGTTATGTACAATTAAAGTGACACTGAGCATCTCTTCAATGAAAATTCAGGTGTAGCCCAAAAATGGAGAAGCTCAAAGGTCCTAAACTCAGATTATGTTCTGGTGAATATGCCATTTATCTCTGTTGGTAATTCTTTTCAACATGTGTTTACTTTAAAAGAAGCTCAATATAGATATTACAGTATATGGTAATAAAGCATTTAAAAATCTGAAATTTGTAGGTCATATTCCTTTGAGTCAAAAGAGGGAAGAGATGGCTGCCAAACTTCTTTGGGTCTGTTCAGTAAATGAATGTAAGCAAAGTATTGGCTCATTTTAAATTGTAAAGGAGACTTCCCACTGTGTCTTTTACGAACATTAAAATAGCTTAGTTACTCTAGGATCAGACTGCCCCAAATCAGATTATTGTAATGATATTTTATTATGCTATAACTCAATAAAAACAAACATGTAAAATTAAATCATTAATTTGATGATATTTAAGGGCAGTTCTCGTATTGTGTGTTTGAATTAAAGTTTGGCTCTTGAGTTTAAAGAAAATTAGAAAATGAAATGTCAGCTATTGTGTTGAAGTACTAGACAATATTTCATATCAGCATCAAAGTGCTTTAACGGCATCAGTATCTGTGCCCTTCTCTAGTATATTCACTGGGATTTTGCACACAGATTTCCTGATTTTCATAACTCAGCTCTGTAGGCTTTATTTCTTACTTATTAAAACTTTTATTTTAAGAGCAACATTGTCACAGTTCTAGTTAGCATACTTTTTGGTACATCCCTGCTATATGAAAATATTCAATCAATTGGTATATTTGGAGCATAATATTTAACAAAATTGTTTTCCAAATTCAGCCCCCCACCCCCCATCCACTGCATGCAGTAAGTCAACCTGAAACAATGGCCCAGAAATTCGGGTCTCCACGGGTGAGTACGCGCTGGGTACTCACCCATGGGCCCGATGGAAGTGTCGGTTTCCTGCATGCACTGCGCATGCGCGGGAAACCGACACTTCCGTTCTTCTGAAAGCAGGGGTTCAGAGGTCGAACGCGTGCGCGGGGGAGTCTGCGCGTGCGCTTTGAACTTATGTTTTTTTTACAGGTTTCTCCGGGAGGGTAAGTCTTTAGAATTTAGAAATGTAAAAAGCAGTCGTAAGGCCTGCTTTTTACAAGGTAAGTGGTCAATTAATTAAAATTAAAACATTTATTCCACAGGTTTATTATTTTTAAATACTTTAAAGCAAGGTAAGTTTATTTTTAGCCCCGTTAGAATATAAAATTATTTTTTTCAAAAATTTAAATTATTGCTTAAAATAGTTATAGTTTATTTAAAAAATGTGATGTTTTTAAAAAATGTATTTGAAGGTTTACTGCTATTTTGGGGCCGTAGTATTTTTAAGTCTTGACAGGTCTTCCTGTCAAGACTTATGAATGGAACATTCCCTGCTCCGATTGGCTGCCCATGGCCCACGAGATCCTAGGGGACGCATCAAACTAACTGCGCCCCTGGGACACGCAAGCATTGCGCGCCGACAGCTGGGCCAGGCCCCGGATTGGAATTCCACAGGGCCCTACAGCTCAACTGCCGGCGCGGTAGGTAAGTGCAGGTCGGGGGCTTGCACCCGCGGGAAGCCCCCGACCCGAATTTCTGGCCATTAACTCTGTTTCTGTCTCTCTCCACAGAAGCTGCCTGACCTGCTGAGTATTTCCAGCATTTTCTCTTTTTATTTTTTATTTCAGATTTTCAGCATCCGCAGTATTTTGCTTCTGCATGCAGTAACTCCTTGGATTCCACACCCCAGTTGTACAATTTCACAGGTCCAGTGGTACAATTCCACATAAAGCGATACAATTTGACAGGTCCAGGCTACCTTCTGGTACCTCACCTAAGTGGCCATTCTTCACATGTGTACCTAAACACTGAGGCCCCGACTTTCCTCGATGGTTTTGGCACACTGGGGTATTATTGGGGCAGGTGGGGGCCAGCTAGGGCAGAAATTAGAGCAGAATCCATTTACGTTGGGTCTTCACCCTGCTTTGGATGCGCCAATATTTCCTGGAGGGAGCAAGCGGTTCTTAGGCCTGACTCTTTTGCCACTGATGTATGCAAAAAAAGGCGGGGCTGGCGGGATAAAGCCATCCAGTGGAGTTACTGCAAGTTCTGCTTCTGTAGCAGGCATACAGTACTTGATAGGTTGGTGGAGTGTGGCCCACTAAATTTGGAACAGCCAGTTTCCTTGTGACAGCAAGTCACAGAGCGATCGACTGCTGTAAGTGAGGTAGCCCTCTTGTAATGGGCCAGTTCTTTCCTCTACCAAGCTCTTCAGCCGGACTTTTGAGTCCAGCGGTTGAGCTGTGCTGTTATTTTCTTCCCTCCCCACCTGGAAACTGCCTTGGATGCTCTAATACTGAAGTAGGCACCCACCCATTTTATGCAAGTATCCAGACTCTACCTATTCCGGTGAGGTCGGGGGTGCTTTGGGGCCAGTGGGTGGAGGTTTAGTTCACCTTGGTAACGGAAGCCCTGCAGGCCTCAGGGACATTTGGGGCCAGAGTGTTAGCAGGCTATTTGATTGTGAGGGCACTACAACTGAGCCCAAATCTACCCTCAGCTGACATAGACACGGCTGTATTTTCCAACAAAGGTCACTGGGCAGTTACATAGGATTACATCGGATATACAGCACAGAAACAGGCCATTTGGCCCAACCAGTCCTTGCCGGAGTTTATGCCGCACTCGAGCTTCCTCCCATCTTTCCTCATCTAACTCTATCAGCATAACCCTCTATTCCCTTCTCCCTCATATGCTTATCTAACCGCCTCTTAAATGAATCTGCACTATTTGCTACAACCACTCCCTGTGGTAGCGAGTTCCACATTCACACCATCCTCTGGGTAAAGAAGTTTCTTCTGAACTCCCTATTTGATTTCTTGGTGACTATTTTATATTGAAGGCTTCTAGTTATGCTCTTCCCCACAAGTGGAAACATTCTCTCTGTATGTACTCTATCATAATTTTAAAGACCTCTATTAGGTCACCCCTCAGCCTTCTCTTTTCAAGAGAAAAGAGACCCAGCCTGTTCATCCTTTACTGATATGTATACCCTCGCATTTCTGGTATCACCCTTGAAAATCTTCTCTGCACCCTCTCCTCTATACCTCTATACCCTTTTTATAATATGGCAACCAGAATTGTACGCAGTACTCCAAGTGTGGTCTAACCAAGGTTCGATACAAGTTTAGCATAACTTCACTACTTTTCAATTCTATCCCTCTAAAAATAAACCCTAGTGCTTGGTTTGCTTTTTTATGGCCTTGTTGACCTGTGTGCAGTGATCAGCAGCAAGAACCATGGCTGCTTTTTCCTCTTCTTAGCGAGTGTAGTCTACAGGTAATGCCCCTACTGTCTCCCAAGTTCTAATCAGCTGATTCAGGACAGGTTGGCAATTGAACCTGGAATCTTCCTGGTCCGTATGCTTCAGTACCCTCACATCAAGGTAGCCTTAACTAAACTATTAAATTGTATATGCTGATTGAACACACAGATCATAAAACCAAGTATTACTGAAATAATGAAACAAGTTTGAGGTAATGATATCAAATGTATTAATTGTTCAAAATGGTTCAGGGCAGTGACCTCTGTAAACTTTAACAAAAGTGAATTCCAAAGCCAGGCTTCAGGATTTGAAACAGCACTAATAATTCTCCAAGATGAATCGAATTGTAGTGTTACTCAGGGGTGGCAAGCTGTCCATAGAGGCTATAAACAAACTGGAACCGGCTGTCAGCACCAGAAGGGTTAAAGATGTCAGTCTCTAAACTAACTGCCTATATTGCAGCTGTTGGTGGATCTTGTTTCAAAATCACCTGCAATGACTGTGAATACAGGAAGGGACTGTCAGAGAAAAGCAGGATAATTACCTCGAGTCATCCGCACTTCTTCTCTGCTGCCTAATTGAAGTTTAAATGGTATCAGCGCCGTATTTTCTTACACTTGTAAATAAATCTGGCTCATTTGAACTACAGACCTACTCTTTTGTGTATTTGGATGTGTTAAACATGACCCCTTTTTAATCCTCAACCCTACTTGTTTCATTAACGGTGCTGTTCTTTATATACAAGTTTTCCAGGAAGCATTAATCATGTCAGATAAAACTCTAGTCTAATTTTGTGACCTGAAAGAATATAACTGTTAAGTTTGTATTGAGGCTAGAGCAGGTTGTTCCACTGGGAGATACTAAATTGAAATTAAGGCTGTTGCTGATGACCTACAGGATGTGTCTGTGAATGTAGCAGTATTAGAATGGTGAAAAAGCCTGTTCGTGTCTATTCATACTGGGTGAATGGCCAGTAATGTTCTTTACCCCGTGGGGATGATGGTTGCATTGCAAATGAGGAAAGAAGGCAGGAAGAAAGGAATGGATATGACATAACTTTATTTCAGTGCACTACACGTTCTCTCCTCCCTGTGGCCTAGTGGTATGCTCCTCTGTGTCCTGTTAGGAAGGAAAAGACTGAACCCCTGCAGCTCTGGTTAAGGTCTGCAGGTTAAAGATCTGACCAAATGTCCTTGGTGTGCCATCTTTACAGCTGTCTGAAGTACAAGAAGAGGGCGGGCTACCTTAAATCCTTTTGTCAATTTACTAATTTCTTCAGAGAAATAGCATCTGAGAGAATAAAAAATATTTGTAGTCAATCTGACAAGTCAACAACTGTATTGTCCTGTAATGAATTTAATAATAATGTAGATTTTATTACCCTCATAAAAAGGGTGCAACTACCTTCCAAGATATTAAGTTTCACAAAGAGTTGAGAAGGTCTTAAATAACATTTGCTCAAATGTCAGATTAATGGTCTGGAATATTAATGTATTTTTCTTTTAGTAGCAGTGTTTTTCCTCACGTTTTAGTCAGCCAAATGCAGCAAAATGCAACTCAAATCAACTACCGTCAGTTCCCGGTACACCTGCATTACATGCACAGCAATAACATTTATGAATTAATTTTTACAGTGGACGTTGCCCTTAAAGTTCATATTATAGATTAGTATAAAATGTTGCCATTGTTCAGGAATAATCTTTCGTTATACATCACTTCAAAGATTTAAGGCACTTCAGGATTAAAGGTGCAGTTTCATGACAAGCAGGCTTATCAGAGGTGATTTTAACCCTGCCCGTCTGTTGGGAACAGGGCAGGTCAGTGGTCAAAATGGCAATCGGGAGCTTCCCACTGTGGTCCCAACATCATTTTAACTGCCGGATTTTTGGCAGTGTTGGGACTTCCCACCATAGGCAGACGCGGGTCTCATTAATATTTAAATATTGGGGTCCGATGACATCATTCAGACCCTGACGTGATTTTAACTGCTGATTATGGCAATGATGCCTGGTGCTGGAGCCTGCCAGTGAAAGCTGGTGGCAAGTAGGCATGGGGCCAGAAGAGCCCAACAACTAAATGTTTTAAATTTGATTTTTAGATTTCCTTGTAGGCCGAGAAGAACAGGAGTCTGGGCCCCACAAGGAAACCTTGGGCCTCCCCTGCCCTGGGATTCCCTTCCCCTCACCCCCCCCAACCACAATCACCTTTGGACGCCCTCAGTCCCTGCCTGACTGCTTACTTTATGCTGGGCACCGTTCCCTCAGGCACCTGTCGATGCCCTCCTGCCGCCTGAAATCCCACTCTCGCACACCGACCAGGAAGCAAATCCCGACGGGTTCAGGCAGGAGTCCATGTTGGTACATTTAAATGAGGCCTAGGAGTTAAAATCGTCTGGGCCTCACGCTGCAATGACCAAATGGTTTGCTGCTCGCCTTGGCTCCCACATGTCGCACTTACGCCTTGAGTTAAATACAGGCCTAACTTTCTGACAGTGTCAGAAAGTTTTAATGCATACTGACATTCTGATAATGTGCTTGCCCAGTTCACCACAGGTATTATAGCTACCAAAATGACATATTGCAGGGAAGATCTTTACATGAAATGATTTGAGCTGTAAATCATCAAATACAGCTGACTCCAGATACCTGATCCTAGCAGGGAATCCCAATGGACCAAATCACTTCCCAATCACACCTATTGTGTGCAATTCCCAATCCATGTATAGCACAAAAACAGATCTAATCGCCGTATAAAATGTTCACCCAATTATCTTTTTTTGTAACGCTCAGTCCTTTAAATGCAGTCAGCCCACTTTGATTGGCATTTTACAAACCTAATAACTATTTTAAACTATCTATGTTTTGTTCAGTGTCCTCAGTTCTTTTTTAGATTGAATTACTGAATAAATTCTTTACCCAGAGAGTGGTTAGAATGTGAAACTTGCTACCGTATGGAGTAGCTGAGGTGAATGGCATAGATGCCTTTCCGCGGAAGCTGGGTAAGTACATGAATGAGAAAGGAATGGAAAGATATGCTGATAGTAAGGTGGGATGAAGTAAGGTGGGAGGAGGCTCGTGTGGAGGATAAACACCAGTTTAGACCAATTAGGCCAAATGACCTGTTTCTGTGCTGTAAGTTCTTTGTTATACTATATAAATTTTAAACTAGGGCATGTTACAAAGATCACAATCAGCTATTTTTTCACTTTTTGAATTTTGTGCTAATCGAGGTGATTTTGGTTAATTAAAGTAGTGGAGAATTAAACACTTTTCCTTTTCAGTATTATATTGTGGAATAGTAGCAATCTAATGCTTAAGACATACCTGTGAAATTTCTCTCTCTGATATTTTAACCCATTTAACATCAGCAGGCTAATGACTCCACTAAAATATTTGAAAGGGGAACTTCAGATGTTAAACGTTCATGCACTCATATCCTATGGTGTAATTTGAAGGGCCGAGAGTCAGCACCAAGGGTCACGGGTCAGTATAGCACTGTTAGATGTAGAGTAATGTGCCTCAACATTAGAAGAATGTTGCCTATGATCATCCTGTGTCCTGAGTAAGGGGCAACCGATAAAGGAGACTTTCATCCAATCAGTCTGGGCTGGATTTGTGCTCAGGGCCCAGAGGTGGTAAGCCAATGACAAACAACAGCACCCTGCATTACACCAAATTATTTTTATTAGGAGTTTATAGAAATTATAATCTCAGTATAAAATGAGGGACCAATTATTTATATATGAATGAGGGTTGAACAGTAGTAATTTAGTAATACAGCATTGGCATCTAGTTCAATACAGTTTATAAAAGAATCAAAAATCTAAATCAGCCATGATCTCATTGAATGGCGGAGCAGGCTCGAAGGGCCGAATGGCCTACTCCTGTTCCTATCTCTATGAAACTATGAATAAATATAACTATACACATAAAAATCTTGCATCTAGCACACATCTGTGTCCATCACATCTTAGGCATCAAATCTCAGTCATTAATCTTGATATGCAAAGTAGGCTCAAGGGGTACAAGGATCTAGGGGTACAGATGCACAAATCACAAAAAGTAGTTAATTAGACCATAAAAAAAGCAAACAAATCATTTCTAGAGGGATAGAATTGAAAAGCAGCGCAATTATGTTAAACTTGTATAAAGAAAGAAAGACTTGCATTTATATAGTGCCTTTCACCAGATGTCTCAAAGCACTTTACAATGAAGTGAAGTCACTGTTGTAATGTAGCAGCCAATTTGCACACAGCAAGCTCCCACAAACAGCAATGTGAAAATGCTCAGATAATCTGTTTTTGTGGTTGAGGGAGAAATATTAGACACCAGGGATAACTCCCCTACTCTTCTTCATAGTGCCATGGGATCTTCTATATCCACCTGAGAGAGCAGATGGGGCCTCAGTTTAACATCTTATCTGAAAGACGGCACCTCTGACAGTGCAGCATTCCCTCAGCACTGCACTACAATGGCAGCCTAGCTTTATGTGCTCAAGGCCCTGGAGTGGGACTTGAACCCACAACTTTCTTGATTTAGAGGCAAGTGTGCTACCAACTGAGCCTCAATTAATACTTCATCGACCACACTTGAATTACTTTGCACAGTGCTGATCTCCAATATTATAAGGATATAGAGGCACTGGAAAAGGTGCAAAAAGATTTACAAGGATGATACCAGAAATGAAAGGTCATACATATCAGGAAAGATTGAACAGGCTGGGGCTCTCTTCTCTAGAAAAGAGAATGCTGTGGGGTGACCTGATAGAGGTCTTTAAGGTAATGAAAGGGTTTGCTAGGGTACACGTAGAGAAGATGTTTCCACTTGTGGGGAAGACCAAAACTAGGAGTCATAAATATAAGATAATCATTAATAAATCCAATTGGGAATTCAGGAGAAACTTCTTTACCCAGAGAGTGGTTAGAATGCAGAACTCGTTACCACAAGGAGTAGTTGAGGCAAATAGCATAGATGCACTTAAGGGGAAGCTAGATAAACAAATGAGGGAGAAAGGAATAGAAGGATATGTTGATAGAGTGAGATAATGTAGGGTTGGAGGTGGCTCGTGTGGAGCATAAACACCAGCACAGGCCAATTGAGCCAAATGGCCTGTTTCTGTGTTGTACATTCTATGTTATTCTATGTTATTGTATTCAAGGCTTTATAATAAAGTTAATGGCCCAGATTTTGCAGTGAGCTGCCCACTAACTTTCCGTGGGCTTTTGAGTGGCAACTTATGGTTACCAGAGGTCCTTTTATGTGTGGCGCCCTCTACAGGGGATCTGTGGTATGTGTGAGGAGGACAAGCAACAGCGTGTCTCTTCAACCAATCAGATTGAAGATTCCTCACTGAGTATATAAAAAGGAAAAGATTAGTGAAAGTAAATGTGGGTCCCTTACAGGCTGAGACAGGAAAAATTATAATGGGGAATAAGGGAATGGCAGAGAAATTAAACAAATACTTTGGCCGTGATTTT
Source organism: Somniosus microcephalus (assembly GCF_052327205.1). Taxonomy (NCBI): domain Eukaryota; kingdom Metazoa; phylum Chordata; class Chondrichthyes; order Squaliformes; family Somniosidae; genus Somniosus; species Somniosus microcephalus. The sequence goes on along the minus strand of NC_140989.1, from coordinate 81,561,296 downwards.
GCCGGCGCTCAGAGGGCAGGTTTGGAGGTGGGTCAGGAGTTAAATCCAAGATGATTAATGGCGGGTTGCGAATCCGCCATGAACCTGCCTCCAGGCGACTTTCCAAAGTGTCGGGTCTGCGAGTCCTGATCAGACCCGACACCAAGCGGCGAGAGAGGCAGCTAAGGTAGTTAACATCTGTTTAATGCTATTTTGAGAGGGCTTTTCAATTTTGCAACATTTTCAGCATGTTCCACGGCGTTGCAGAAACAAGCCAGCTGATTGTGTCGGGTGATCCAACAAGCTGAATAGTTCACAGATGCAACTGCAGTATTAAAGCTAACCTGCCACATCAGTTCAATTTCAAAAGCCAGAACTTTCTGATTTCAGGGTTTGGAAGACATTTTTCAGGTGTATTGAGGTTGTAAGTGTGTGTTGTGAGATCTATATACACTGTGACCTCCTTGGAATAATCTCGCTCCACTTTGACTGAGCACTTATAACATTTCATCCTCAAGTGACATTTTCACCAGCAGAATGGGAACCATTTACACTCTCTCATCCTGGTCCTCAGATTTGGAGGACGAGCAGCCGTGGCAGCAGCAGAACCAGGCACACCAGCAGCACCAACAACAAGAGTGCCAACCTTCTCCTGAGCCACCTGATGCTGCACAGGGCAGAGACTGTCAGTGTGGGGCTGTACCGTGCTGCAGGAGATACCCCCAAAATAGGGTTTACAGGCAGAGGAAGAACTTCCTCAACATGACTGAGCAGCAGTGCCAAAGGAGGCTGAGACTTTCGTAAGAGGTAGTCGCAGACATCTGCACAATGCTGCACAAAGGCCTGGAGCCCAGAGGAGCGGGTGGACACTCCTTGCCAGTGGCTGTCAAAGTCACCACCGCCCTCAACTTCTTTGCGTCAGGCTCCTTCCAGGGATCATCTGCAGACATTCGTGGCATCTCCCAGTCGGCCGCACACAGATGCATCACACAGGTTACCGATGCCCTTTTTGGCAAGTCGGCCAATTACATCCACTTCTCAATGGATGAAGCAAGTGTAACCGTGCGGGCGGTGGGGTTTCCCAATATGGCAGGCTTCCTGAGGGTGCAGGGCGTCGTAGACTGCACACATGTGGCCATCAGGGCACCTCATCACAACCCAGCTGTATTTGTGAACCGCAAGGGCTTCCACTCCCTTAACATGCAGCTGGTGTGTAACCACAGGAAGAACATTATGCATGTTTGCGCAAAGTTCCCTGGAATCTGCCGTGACTCGTACATCCTGCAGCAGTCCACTGTGCCTCAGCTCTTCAATCCACCAACCCAACTTGCCGGATGGCTACTTGGAGACAAGGGCTACCCCCTGAAGACATGGCTAATGACATCGATGAGGAGGCCATCAAACAAAGCTGAGGAGTGTAACAATGAGAGCCACATTTCCACCAGAAGCATCATAGAGCATCCATAGGCTTCCTTAAAATGCGCTTCAGATACCTGGACAGGTCTGGTAGAGCCCTACAGTATGCACCAGCCAGTATGTCCAGAATCATCATGGTCTGCTGTGTCCTGCACAGCATCGCACTGTAGCGTGGCTTACCACTGCCTGAGGAACAAGTGGCTCAGCGCACAGCCTCCTCCTCAGAGGAGGAGGAAGAGCTGAATGAGGCTGCAGATGAGGAACACTTGACGGAGGCGGCTATCCCAGTGGTACCAGCACGTGAGCTCGTTGCTGGCCGTGAGGCAAAAGATGGACTAATCCATGCCAGATTCGCGTAACTTAATGCAGCACATACATGTGGCTGGCACATGCACATGAGAGTTGACAGGACCTCCATCCCACACAATACAGCATCTGAACAATGAACTGTGCATTCCTATCACTCTCCCCACCATCACTGCAGATGAAAGGTGCCCTCACCCCTCACTGTACCACTTCCAATTCTGAGCACACGTAGGACAATGCATTGAATCATTGACATCACATTACTTTAATACACTAGAAATAACGGTCACAAACATAAATTGTTCTACTATGATGTAAGGATTCCGGGGGCTTCTTTTAAACTGGTTTAAGGTAATCTACCTGGCCAGCAGTCTTTTCGCTGCTGCACTCTAAACCAATTTACAAACAGCGGTTTCGAATCGCTACCCCTCCTTTAGTTCTGAGTGGAGGAACTTATAATTAATGATATTAAAACGGAACACGTGGTTTGGATGAGAGAAAAAAATCAAGCTTTATTAACTAAAAGAAACTATAATCACAATATCAAACTATCCCACACGAACACAGTAAAATTGTAAAACTATACAGCAGGGGGGTTGCAGACGGCGAAAACGAGGGATACAATGGCTACAATGTTATAAACAATCTTAGCAATTCCCTTAAATCACCATCCCCCCTTAACTCCTGCTAGGTTGCCTTGTTGAGGAGTCAGAAACTCTGCTCACATGTGGCCCAGCGAAGAGAGAGAGAGAGAGAGAGACAGAGAGCTCACCTATGGTCCCAGGAAGCCAAGAGAGAGAGCTGGCTTCTCAGCCCTATCTTTATATCTGGTGAGCCCCTTCCGTCCTGCCTTGCAAGGCTGTGTGCAAAATTCCCCACCCAAAAGGGTCCAATACACAAGAGAAAGCTGTGATAGGCTAACTCAAAGTGGTTAGATTGAGTTAATGTGATTTTCGGAGCTCCCTGTGCTGAAACAAAAGGGACAACTGCTCTATTGTCCAGTACTGGGTGATTTAAAATCCATTCAAATCTTAACGTTTCCCATTCAAGATACAAAAAGTCTCTTCTGCAGTTTAGATCTCCTTTGTCTTCATTGAACCTTACTTCCAGACACAGAAAGCTGCATTCCAAGCGTCTTTTGTCATTCGGCCATGTGGTGCGACTGCCATTTTTTTATCCCTGGAAATTTAAAAGCACATTGCCCAGGGATACTTTAATCAAAAAAAATGAATCTTCAGGACTGTAAATTATTGCGAATTCTTACAGTCCGCCCTTGGATACTTCCAGCTTGCTTGTAGTATCCTCTTGAAGAAATGAGCAATGATTTCTGACCCCCCACAAACAACCATCCCCTGTATTTACCTAATAGCTATCTGCCACTGATCCCCGTCCCGTCTATTCCCCTTAAATTCCAGAAAAAAAACCATGGTACGGTAGGCATCTTACAGATACTTCCGTTTTCAATAAGGGGTCTCATACCCCTACATGCTTGTAAAATTATACAGTGTAAACCAAATTTACAATCACTTTTTTTTTACATCATAAGTTATTACAAAATGTTGCAATCTTAGTTACACAATGTACTCAAATTATCGCAAGCACGGAGAGGGTCCTACGCCTTTGCTCAACTTGGAGTTGTCACAAACTGGTCCCAAGCACGGAGAGGATCCGACGCCTCTGCTCAACTTGGGGCTGCAACACAAAATACAAAAAATCATTAAACAACATGCTTAAATGAACCCCGATCATCATGTGCCGATGATGGGTCGTGAAATTCGAGCGGGTATTGCTCCTCCCACTCGGGCAGTAAAAGTACCTTCCACCCCCTTTGATCAGCTTAAACTTTAAAACAGGCAGAATGGATTTAGCGACCAGCCTGCTCCGCCAGCCACGAACCGTTCCCTTGTCCCTTTGTGGAGGCGGGGTACCCCTCATGTTTAAATTACCTTGGCACAGACCGAGACCGGGGAGTATGGGATCTCATGACTCCCAGTCCCTCCCACTCCCATCTTCCCTCGACTGGCTGCAGAAAATGATGGGTGCCTGTGTGGCGGCACTCCCTGGCCCCACACTGATCCGGCCACCCACTCATCCTTCCCAGCCACACTTATCCTCTTTGCCCGTGGGCCCCCGGGTGAGTTCCTCCCTCCCCCGACCGCACCCATGCGACTCTTGGGTCTCCCCCTCCTCTGTACAATCTTCCCGGGCCATCACCACCCACCCCCGGGGAACGCATCCCTATCACAAGGCGCCCGCGCTTCCCCATCGTGACTCCTCGACAGCGAGGTCTCCCGCAAGTGAACTTCGGTCAGGATAGTGCTGGGTTGGGGGCCGTGCCCCACCCAGCTGGGGCCATCTCCTCCCCGTAGGAGGAGTAGGCAAGTTCCTCCGGACTCTGTCCGGTTTTTCCCGAAGATCGCTGTGGGGTCTCCTGGATTCGTCCAGTGGCGAGGTGATCCCCAACATTCCGTATCTTCATTCGATGTCCAGCTCGGGCTGGGCGAACATGGCTGCTTCATTTTCCAATCTCCTGCAAAACTTAAAAGGACATGCAGCCAGGTCTCACTGACCTGCTGCCTTAAAAACCATGGTCGGGTCCCTTGACCTCGGACCAAAGTACAAACATTCGGCACACATGTAAACTTAAACTCTTTAAACTTTTACTTAAAACTAGTTAAATCAACAAACTTAAAATACACCTTAAAGCAAGCTATATACACACACATAGCTATAATACAAATGCCGCCCGTCTCCGGACGGCCAGTCTAATCTCTGGCACTGTCACAGATTGCTGCTGGCTGCAGCGAAGCTGGACTGCCTCCTGTCTCTGGTCCCTCGCAGCTTATGGCTGTTGAGCGGGGACCCCTGTTCTCTGGCTTTTCCCTGGCTCGGGAGACCGCCCTACTCCACTGTAAAGTGGGTGACCATGCTTTCTTAGGCTGGGGCACCCGCTGAGACCTTCTGAGGGGTGTCTCTATGGGGGAAACTTTGGCTGGCGGACCCTGAGCTTGGGTCACAGCCCCAGCTGGCTGGGAACCTTCTCCCCCATGTCCAAATAGCCCGCACTGTACAATGTACCTGGCAGCCTGCCGGTGCAAATCTCTCTCTGGGTTTTGTCTGCTCTTCCCTGGAAACAAGTCACAGTTCCTATTTTTATAGGCTGTGAACTTGAACTTGCATGGACAGCAAACTCATGTTCCCTCACCCAGGTGGCTTTAACTGGGGAATTTTGGACCTGCCTTTCGTCTGGGGCCAAAACTATCCCCTGTGTGCCTCCCTTGTCTCAGATTTCTGCTATTGGATCTGCTCTACAGGGGTCCCAGAACTCTCCTTTCCTGTTCCCTGGCTTAAACAGCTTACTCTGAATATGAATGGCTCCTCCCCCCACACAAGCCACAGTGCTTGCCTGTGAACTCGAACATGCTGTGGGCTGAGGATTCCTATTCTCAGGCTCACTCCTCACGGGCGGACCGTACCTCCATTGTTGGAGGGGGTACACTGGTCCTGGTCCCCGCCTGCCTAGCGGGATCTGCTGGTGTTCTCTTACCACCCCATTGTCCACCCCTCCTTGCTGCCTGAGCTCCTCAAAACCCGGAGCTGTGGGCTGCTGTCTTGGGATCTCTAATTCCCTATCCAGCACTGTTCTGGGTGCTGCCTGTGGGATGGTTCTACTTGGGCTGCCAGTAAAGTCCGACTGACCTGCCTTCAGGCTGATCATGCAAATCATCCCCTTAGATGCATTTAAAGCCACGTTAAGGCTTTCTATTTCTGCCCTACAGGGGCCATGATCTGCTTCCTCAAACGTTAAGGTGCAGGCCAGCTTATAAGCTGCCTTTGCTTCCCTAAACCTTTCCTCCTGCTCTCTCTTCACACTCTTCCTAACCCAGCCACCTATACCCCGATAGGTCAGCCTACACGCTGCTGCTAACATCCGCAGGGCTACCCACATACTGAAAACAACAAGAGAAACAAGAGCTGATGCTTTCACCAGATCCAGACCACTTATTAAATCAAAAACTGCCTCCACTCCTGGCTGGCTCGCCATTGTAAGGATTCCGGGGGCTTCTTTTAAACTGGTTTAAGGTAATCTACCTGGCCAGCAGTCTTTTTGCTGCTGCACTCTAAACCAATTTACAAACAGCGGTTTCGAATCGCTACCCCTCCTTTAGTTCTGAGTGGAGGAACTTATAATTAATGATATTAAAATGGAACACGTGGTTTGGATGAGAGAAAAAAATCAAGCTTTATTAACTAAAAGAAACTATAATCACAATATCAAACTATCCCACACGAACACAGTAAAATTGTAAAACTATACAGCAGGGGGGTTGCAGACGGCAAAAACGAGGGATACAATGGCTACAATGTTATTTAAACAATCTTAGCAATTCCCTTAAATCACCATCCCCCCTTAACTCCTGCTAGGTTGCCTTGTTGAGGAGTCAGAAACTCTGCTCATATGTGGTCCAGCGAAGAGAGAGAGAGAGAGAGAGAGAGCTCACCTATGGTCCCAGGAAGTCAAGAGAGAGAGATGGCTTCTCAGCCCTATCTTTATATCTGGTGAGCCCCTCCCGTCCTGCCTTGCAAGGCTGTGTGCAAAATTCCCCACCCAAAAGGGTCCAATACACAAGAGAAAGCTGTGATAGGCTAACTCAAAGTGGTTAGATTGAGTTAATGTGATTTTCGGAGCTCCCTGTGCTGAAACAAAAGGGACAACTGCTCTATTGTCCAGTACTGGGTGATTTAAAATCCATTCAAATCTTAACGTTTCCCATTCAAGATACAAAAAGTCTCTTCTGCAGTTTAGATCTCCTTTGTCTTCATTGAAACTTACTTCCAGACACAGAAAGCTGCATTCCAAGCCTCTTTTGTCATTCGGCCATGTGGTGCGACTGCCATTTTTTTATCCCTGGAAATTTAAAAGCACATTGCCCAGGGATACTTTAATTAAAAAAAAATGAATCTTCAGAACTGTAAATTATTGCAAATTCTTACAATGAAATCACCCAAGTGACTACTCTTGTGACTATTTGTGTTTTAGCTTTCTCTTACGTGTGCTTCTATGTAGTGCTTCCCCTGTGGCTTCAGCAGATGTAGAGGCACCTTGCTCACTTCCCTGCTGTGCCTGCTTAGACGCCTTTGACGGTCGTCCTCTGGTTTGGAAGTCTTGGAGAGCTCCGCAACAGTCTGCTCCTCCTGCGGCTTTGCAGGGGCAGAAATGGCCATCTCAGTTGGGTGAGTCATCTGGGGCTTTGACTGAGGGCTCCGCAGTAGCATGGGAGTGTGAGTGCTTGGAGAGGAGCCCCCACTTCCTTGTTGTCGACCACTACCATCCCTCTCATGGGTCACCCGCACTTCACTGCTAGCAAGAAGCTGGAGAGCACCTTGCTGCACATCAGTGGGGCCATGGGGACCCATTTTTGTGCTGACATTCCTCATAACAAGGACGTCCATGAAACTTTGGTTTCTCTCCTCAATAGATGCCCATCTATCCTCCATAGATGACCATCTGTTTAGAAGTGTTACCATGTTCTCCTGAATCTGACGATTTATGTCCTCCATGGAGGTTGCCATCCTTTCCATGGCGGCACCTACATTCGCCAGTGCGTGCACTATGGCATTGCTCATGTTTGACCTGGACTCCTCCATTCTCTGCACACTTGCAGTTACCGTGGTTGCAAACCCACTCAAAGCCTCCTGCACTTGTCCCTGAAATTCCAGCACCGCTCTTTTTCTGGATGGCCCCAGAGGCACAGCGTCTACATGCAGCTGAGCAGAGCTAGGAGCGCCCTGCGGCCTCCGACGAGGAGTCTCCACTGCGGTCCCTGTCTCCACCATCTGCTCATGCTCACTTGTGAGCTGTGATACACCAGGTGACAACATTAATCTATCTCGCGAAGGACCCACTGAGGTCTGCGTCTCTGCGCTGGTGCTGGGTATGCTCATTTCTGCGACGCTGCTGACTCAGAGGCTGCAGGTTCCTCTGAGGAGTCGTCCGGCTCTTCCTGCTGGACAGTGGGGCGGGCGGCTCTCGATGGTCCTGTGGGGGAGTAAAGGCATGAGTTAGACATGTGATATTTTGGTAGCCAACACATCCCATTATGCAGATGATCAGAACTCAAATTGTATGTGTTGTGTCTGTGTATAATAAGACACAGGCTGCAGGAGAACGGTATAACAGGTGTTTACTCAATGTGGCTCACACGGGAACTGGTCTGTACAGATTATTACTCAGTGCTATATACAGGTGTGGTCACTGCCGGTACTGCAGTATACATGAGCTGTAAAAAGTAGTTCCCCCCTTAAAGGTATATACATTACAATTCCTCCCCTTTTAGATTAACAGTACCATAACACTCATTTAACAATTAAATATCAAACTAATTACAATTAACACTTTTAACATGCAACATTAGCTGAAAATAGTCTATTTATATATTCAGTCTTTGGGGAGGCTTCCTGATCCTTTCTGGATAGCGCCTTTCCCGAGTGTCTTGCTCTTGGTGCGGAGGCGATTCTGGCCCCCTGTCATCAGTTGGTTCATCAGCTTCCGATGCTACTGTTTCTGGGGCAGATGCGACCTGTACGTCGGGTTCATCACCAGGTACGTATGGGCAAGGCATGGGGTTGACTTGTTCCTGTGACTCTAGGATCTGGTCAGCATGGCGTCTCACGATGCTCTCCCCAACGTCCACTGTGTACATTAGTGGGCCCTGCCGTGTGCATATCGTTCCTGGCTGCCATTTTTCTGTTCGGTAGTCACGGGCCAAGACTAGTTGCCCTACATTGAAGCTCTTTGTTGGCTTCTCATGGATGTGCTGGAATTGCTTACTCTCAACATCTCTTCGTACGTTTGGTCTGAGCAAATCCAGGCGAGATCTTATCCTTCGGTTAAAGAACATCAAGGCTGGGGCCTGGTTGGTGACTGCATGCGTCGCGTTCCGGTTGGCGAACAGGAAATTGTCCACCTTGTGCTGCAGCGGAATGTTGTCATTGTACATAGCCTTTATTGCCTTCTTAAAGGTTTGTACGAACCTTTCAGCCAATCCATTTGTGGCTGGATGATATGGGGCGGATGTGTAATGCCTTACCCCATTCTTTTTCAAGAACCTCCGGAACTCTTCGGACACAAACTGTGGTCCGTTGTCGGAGCAAATCTGTTCTGGCAAGCCATTCCTGGCAAAAATGGTCCGTAGGACTGCAATAGTTTTCTCCGTGGTGGTGGAGGACATGTTGATTACCTCAGGCCATTTCGAGTGCGCATCCACGGCTATTAAAAACATTGAGTCCATGAATGGAGCAGCAAAATCAATATGCACCCGTTGCCATGGAGATGAGGGCCACTCCCATGGGTGTAGAGGGGCCTGTGGTGGTGCATTTTGGACTTTCTGGCATCCTGAGCAGCTCTTGGTCAGGTCCTCAATTTGTTTATCGATTCCCGGCCACCACACATAAGCCCTGGCTAGGCTTTTCATTTTTACCCCTCCCAGATGACCCTCATGAAGCTCATTGAGCACTTTATCCCTTAACTTGGGTGGAATTACTACTCGGGATCCACACATCAAGGTCCGCCGGCACACTGACAGCTGTTCTCTCCTTGTCGAGAATGCTGGCAACAGTGAGTCGCCATGTGCTGGCCATCCCTTCACCGTCAAATCATATACCCGAGACAGTGTCGGGTCATTTCGGGATTCCTTTTCGATACAAGCGTTAGTTACCAGTAGGTATTCAACTATAGTCGAATGGAATATTTCGACAGGATCCACTGCTGGTGCTTCCTCCGCAGTAGGCAGTGGCAGGTGTGATAGCCCATCAGTGAGTCAGCAGCAGCCCGACTAGAGCGGGCCTGTGTGGGAACACAGCATCGGCGGCAGTTCAAACCGGTGGCAGTGAGTCAGGAGCAGCCCGACTAGAGCGGGCCTGTGTGGGAACACGGCATCGGCGGCAGTTACACCGGCGGCAGTGAGTCAGGAGCTACCCGACTAGAGCGGGCCTGTGTGGGAACACAGCATCGGTGGCAGTTACACCGGCAGCAGTGAGTCAGGAGCAGCCCGACTAGAGCGGGCCTGTGTGGGAACACAGCATCGGCGGCAGTTACACCGGCGGCAGTGAGTCAGGAGCAGCCCGACCAGTTCAACAGCAGGGGAGAGAGGTAAAAAGTAATCAAAGTGTGACGTCACCAGGAAGCAGGTAAGTGATTGGTTGGTGAGTATTTGGTTGGTGAGTATTTCTCTTTTTTTGTTAAACTTTAACTCTGGTTTATAATTTCTAAGGACTCTCTGGTGTACCAGGGACTGTTGGTAAACCAGTTAACTGTAGTGTAATTAGTGGGATTGATTGATTTAATTTAAATTCAATTAATTAAAGGGTAAGTCATGGCAGGACAGCCGGGCCCCGTGATCTGCTCCTCCTTCGATATGTGGGAACTCAGGGACACTTCCTGTGTCCCTGACAACTACATGTGCAGGAAGTGCGTCCAGCTGCAGCTACTGACAGACCACATTGCAGCGCTGGAGCTGCGATTGGACACATACTGGAGTGTTCACAATGCTCAGGACAACGTGAATAGCACATTTACGGAGTTGGACACGCCGCAGGTAGAGGTTGGACAGGAAGAAAGGGAACGGGTGACCAACAGGCAGAGTACTAGACGCAGGCAGGTAGTGCAGGGGTCCCCTGTGGCCATCCCCCTCTCCAACAGATACACCACTTTGAGTACTGTTGGGGGGGATGGCTTATCAGAGGAAGGCAGCAGCAGCCAACTTCCTGGCACCAGGGGTGGCTCTGCTACACAGAATGGGAGGAAAAAGAGGGGTAGAGCTATAGTAATAGGGGATTCAATTGTAAGGGGAATAGATAGGCGTTTCTGCGGCCGCAAACGAGACTCCAGGATGGTGTGTTGCCTCCCTGGTGCAAGGGTCAAGGATGTCTCCGAGCGACTCCAGAACATCTTGGAAGGGGAGGGTGAACAGCCAGTTGTTGTGGTGCATATAGGCACCAACGATATAGGTAAAAAGCGGGATGAGGTCCTAAAAGCAGAGTATAGGGAGTTAGGAGATAAATTAAAAAACAGGACCTCAAAGGTAGTAATCTCAGGATTGCTACCAGTGCCACGTGCTAGTCAGAGTAGAAATAGAAGGATACTTCAGATGAATACGTGGCTAGAGGAATGGTGCCAGGGGGAGGGATTCAAGTTCCTGGGACATTGGAACCGGTTCTGGGGGAGGTGGGACCAGTTCAAACCGGACGGTTTGCACCTGGGCAGGGCTGGAACCAATGTCCTAGGGGGAGTGTTTGCTAGTGCTGTGGGGGAGGGTTTAAACTAAAATGGCAGGGGGTTGGGAAGCTGAGCAGGGAGACAGAGGAAAGGGAAACAAGGATAAAAGCAAAAGATAGGAAGGAGAAAAACAAAAGTGGCAGTCAGAGAAATCAACGGTTTAAATCAAACATGGCCACAGTAAATAATAATTCTAATAGGTCTAAGAGCGTTAAAAAAACAAGCCTGAAGGCTTTGTGTCTTAATGCGAGGAGCATTTGTAATAAGGTGGATGAATTGGCTGCGCAAATAGAAGTAAACAAATATGATTTGGTTGGGATTACGGAAACGTGGCTCAAGGAAGGCCAGGGCTGGGAACTCAACATCCAGGGGTATTCGATATTCAGGAAAGATAGGCAAAAAGGAAAGGGAGGTGGGGTAGCATTACTGGTTAAAGAAGGGATTAACACAATTGTAATGAAGGATATTAGCTCTGATGAGGTGGAATCTGTATGGGTAGAATTGAGAAATACTAAGGGGGAAAAAATGTTAGTAGGAGTGGTTTCTAGACCTCCAAACAGTAAGGCGGAGGTTGGGGATGGCATTAAAAGAGAAATTAAAGAAGCGTGCAATAAGGGCACAGCAGTCATCATGGGTGACTTTAATCTACATATAGATTGGGCCAACCAAATGAGTAACAATATTGTGGAGGAGGAATTCCTGGAGTGTTTACGGGATGGTTTCCTGGACCAATATGTCGAGGAACCAACCAGAGATCAGGCCATCTTAGACTGGGTATTATGTAACGAGAAAGGATTAATTAGCAATCTTGTTGTAAGAGGCCCCTTGGGTCGGAGCGATCATAATATGATCGAATTCTTCATTAAGATGGAGAATGAAGTAGTTGACTCGGAGACTAGGGTCCTCAATTTAAATAAAGGAAACTATGATGGTCTGAGGAGCGAGTTGGGTAGGATTGATTGGGGAATGGCACTCAAAGGGTTGACGGTGGATAGGCAATGGCAAACATTCAAAGACCGAATGGATGAACTACAGAATTTGTTCATCCCAGTTTGGCATAAAAATAAAACAAAAAAGGTGACCCAATCATGGCTAACAAGGGAAATTAGGGATAGCATAAGGTCCAAGGAGGGGGCATATTTAAATTGGTCAGAAAAAGCAATAATCCTGAGGATTGGGAGCAGTTTAGGATTCAACAAAGGAGGACAAAGGGATTAATTAAGAAAGGGAAAATAGAATATGAGAGTAAGCTTGCAGAGAACATAAAAACTGACTGTAAAAGCTTTTATAGATATGTGAAGAGAAAAAGATTGGTGAAGTCAAGCGTAGGTCCCTTGCAGTCAGAGTCGGGGGAATTTATAATGAGGAACAAAGAAATGGCAGACCAACTAAATACATATTTTGGTTCTGTCTTCACAAAGGAGGACACAAATAACCTTCCAGAGATGCCGGGGAACATAGGGTCTGATGAAAGGGTGGAACTGAAAGAAATCAGTGTTTGTAGGGAAATGGTGTTAGGAAAATTGATGGGACTGAAGGCCGATAAATCCCCAGGGCCTGATAATCTACATCCCAGGGTTCTTAAGGAAGTGGCCCTAGAAATAGTAGATGCATTGCTGGTCATCTTCCAGAACTCGATAGACTCTGGAACGGTACCCATGGATTGGCGGGTAGCTAATGTTACCCCACTATTCAAAAAAGGTGGTAGAGAATAGGCGGGGAATTATAGACCGGTAAGCTTGACATCGGTAGTGGGGAAAATGCTAGAGTCCATTATAAAAGATGTAATAGCAGAGCACTTGGAAAGCAGTGACTGGATTGGACAAAGTCAACATGGATTTACAAAAGGTAAATCATGCTTGACTAATCTACTGGAATTTTTTGAGGATGTAACTGGTAAAATAGATAAGGGAGAACCAGTGGATGTGGTGTATTTGGACTTTCAGAAGGCTTTCGATAATGTCCCGCATAAGAGATTAGCGTGCAAAATTAAGGCACATGGGATTGGGGGCAAGGTATTGACTTGGATAGAGAACTGGTTGGCGGACAGAAAGCAAAGAGTTGGAATAAACGGGTCGTTTTCCGAGTGGCAGGCAGTGACTAGTGGGGTACCGCAAGGATCGGTCCTAGGACCCCAGCTGTTCACAATATATATTAATGATCTGGACGAGGGAATTGGATGTAATATCTCCAAATTTGCAGACGACACAAAGCTGGGCGGGAGGGTATGCTGTGAGGAGGATTTCGTGAAATTCCAGCACGATTTGGACAGGTTGGGTGATTGGGCAGAAACATGGCAAATGCACTATAATGTGGATAAATGTGAGGTTATCCACTTTGGTGGCAAAAACAGGAAGGCAGATTATTATTTGAATGGTAATAGATTGGGAGAAGGGGAAGTGCAAAGAGACCTGGGTGTTCTTGTACACCAGTCGCTGAAGGTAAGCATGCAGGTGCAGCAGGCGGTTAAGAAGGCAAATGGTATGTTGGCCTTCGTAGCAAGAGGGTTCGAGTACAAGAACAAGGATGTCTTGCTGCAGTTGCACAGGGCCTTGGTGAGACCACACCTTGAGTATTGTGTGCAGTTTTGGTCGCCTTACCTGAGGAAGGACGTTCTTGCCATGGAAGGAGTGCAGCGAAGATTCAGCAGGCTGATACCTGGGATGGCAGGAATGACGTATGAGGAGAGATTGTGTCGATTGGGCTTATACTCACTGGAGTTTAGAAGATTGAGAGGGGATCTCATCAAAACCTATAAAATTCTGCCAGGCCTGGACAGACTAGATGCAGGAAGGATGTTTCTGATGGCCGGGGAGTCCAGAACCAGGGGTCATAGTCTAAGGATAAGGGGATAAGGGGTAAGCCATTTAGGACTGAAATGAGGAGGAATTTCTTCACCCAGAGAGTGGTGAACCTGTGGAATTCTCTGCCACAGAGGGCGTTGGAGGCCAGTTCATTAAGTATATTCAAGAAAGAGTTGGATATATTTCTTAAGGCTAAAGGGATCAAGGGATATGGGGAGAAGGCAGGGACCGGGTACGGAATTTGGATGATCAGCCATGATCTCATTGAATGGCGGAGCAGGCTCGAAGGGCCGAATGGCCTACTCCTGCTCCTATCTTCTATGTATCTATGTATCAGCATTTCCATGCTGTTTCGTGCCCTTATATTCAATCTCATAGTGGTGCGCCCCTAGAAAAAGTGACCATCTTTGTAGTCGTTGCGCAGTCATCACCGGAACGCCCTTCTTCGGATTAAAAATGGAGACAAGAGGCTGGTGATCAGTCAGCAAGGTGAATTTCTGCCCGTGCAGATAGTGATTGAACTTTTTCACTCCCCGCACTAGGCTGAGGGCCTCCCTGTCAATCTGGGCGTAGTTACGCTCGGCTGAGGTTAGTGATCGTGACGCAAAGGCTATTGGCCTCTCTGAGCCGTCCGAGAATTTGTGCGACAGCACCGCTTCAATGCCGTAGGGTGACGCATCACATGCCAACCGAATTGGTAATGCTGGGTTGTAATGGGCCAATACCTCTTTCAATGTGATTAGTGTTTTGCTCTTCTGGAAAGCTTGTCTACATTCGTCACTCCACTTCCATGGCACCCCAGTTTGCAGTAGGGTGTTCAGTGGGTGTAGTATTGTAGACAAATTTGGCAAGAACTTATGGTAGTAGTTTACCAGCCCGAGGAACGACCTCAGTTGTGACACATTTTGCAGTGCTGGAGCCTTGACTACTGCCTCAATCTTCTCTGGGGACTTATGTAACCCCTCTTTATCGATAACGTGGCCACAATACGAGATCTGTTTTCTAAAAAACTCGCATTTGGGGCGGTTAGCTCGGAGCCCATATTCCTGCAATCTAGTGAGCACCTGCTCCAGGTTGGCAAGGTGATCACTGTCATTTTCGCCTGTGACCAGGATGTCGTCCAAATAACACTGGGTCCCTGGGATCCCTTAAGGTATCTGCCAGTCCCGCTCCAAACTGGCAGTGTTTCGATAGTTTGCGCAGTTCTGTTAAATAATCAGCATTGCTTTCATCCTTATGCTGGTTCCGTTTGTGAAACTTGAATCTTTCTGCTATCAGCAGCGGTGTGGGGTTTAAACGCTCCTGTAGTATCGTTACTATGTCTTCAAAACTCTTTTCCATTGGCTTCGTTGGGGTTACTAGATTTCGTAATAAACCATACGTCTTTGCACCCATTAAATTTAACAATACCGACGCTTTCTTGTCCTCTGACACCTCATTTGCCTTTCAGTATACCTCTATTTGTTCGACATATGTAGTCCAATCTTTGACTTCATTATCAAATGCGGTGATACTGCCACTCTTCGGCATTTTGGGTGTGGTTTAAAATGGCGTCTCCCAATGACTTAAAATGGCGTCTCCCGCGCTTTCCTTCCTCCCCCGCTGCTGCCAACACCGCTCCCGACGGTTCTCGTGTCAATGGCGGCGCCCTGTAGGTTTCGCGCGCTTCTCCTGCGCTGCTGCCAACGCCGCTCTCGGCGGTCCTCGTGGCAATGGCGGCGCCTCGCGGGTTTCTGTGCATCTCTCTCTCCCTCTCTCCGATGCTGCTCGGCCCCTGAACACCGGCTGCGCCCTGTGCGCTCTGCCCTCTCTCTCTCTCTCTCCCCCGTTGACGCTGCTCGGCCCTTTGCTGTGCCGCTCGGTCGGGCTCTAGCCCGCCGCTGTCCGGGAAGGGTCTGCGCAGTACCTGTTGCCAGCCCGTTTCGCTGGACCACCTCGACTGGAAAGCCAAGCCTGGCTCTCGACAGCCTCCCCCGCAATTCTCGAGTCTCTACTGGATGACTGGGCGGTTGCCCGTGGTCGACGCCCGAGTCTCTGGCCTTGACCTCCAACCCACTGATCTCCAGGAACGAATCCCCGGGAGGTGATGCAGAGTTGCAGGTTGGTTCGAACTTGCCTTGTCGCCAATGTTGTGTCTGTGTATAATAAGACACAGACTGCAGGAGAACGGTATAACAGATGTTTACTCAACGTGGCTCACACGGGAACTGGTCTGTACAGATTACTACTCAGTGCTACATACAGGTGTGGTCACTGCCAGTACTGCAGTATACATGAGCTGTAAAAAGTAGTTCCCCCCTTAAAGGTATATACATTACAGTATGAGCATCAGATGCCATATCAGTCACTCATGAAAGCAAAATGATAGGGTTGCAAATCAATTCTGTCACCAGCTTGCTGTACTGTGCCCGTCTCTCCGTCCCCCACTTCCAGCTCCTCTGCACCTCCGATGATCTCCAGAGCTGCCTCCTCAGCATTTGTTAGATGCGCCAGGGATGGTGGACCTCCTCCTGTCCTCCCCCTCTCCCTCTTATTGTGAGCTCTCTTTTCCTGAGGGACACAAGTGGAGTTTCAGTGAGATTGATGGAGTGAGTGTAAAGAATGGATAACATAGATGTTTAGAGGGAGACAAAGATGAAGTGAGGTGCCAATGCCAAGGTCCCTCCCTGTGTGTTGTTAGTTGTGGTCATTGCATAACAGTGAGATCGAGTGTGAGGGGTGCATATTAGGATGGTGATGTGATTCTGTACATAGAGAGAGAGGGATGGGTGAGGGTGCAAGGAATGTTAGGGTGAGTTGGGATGTGCAGGAGTAGGTTGCCAATGCAGAGTGCTGGTGATGAAAAGAGATGGGAAGCAGATTGAAGGTAAGTGTGATGTTATACTCGCTTTTGCTGAGCGCATCAGATCAGTGAATGTTTTTCTACACTGCACCCAGGTGCGTGTACACACTGACCTTGCACTGACCTCTTCAGCAATTTGCAGCCAGGCTGCCTTTGTGTGCTGAGGCGGCTTCTTCCAATCATCGGAAGGGAAGAAGACCTCCTTTCATCCTCTTACTTCCTCCACAAGAGCATGGAGGGAGTCATCATTAAACCAGGGAGCAGCCTTGGACCATTGAGCAGCCATGCCTGCAGCAACCAGCATTCGGAAGCACAAGAAAGCAGGTGAAAATCAAAGGGGACATGGCCCCCTTAAATATCCAGGCTCCTAGTGCGTCATCAAGCGCGAGCAGCCGACCCGCACCCACCAATTGGGCCAGCTAGCGCGCACGTCGGCCTGGAACTGGGAGCGGGACCAGAACTTAATGAGGCCAATCTAGGGAAAATCCTTAATGGAGGGCGGCTGGAACTGGGAGCGGGACCGGAACCCGTTGAACACCGAACCTGCCGCCATCCCGCCTCCGGCCGGAAAATCCAGCCCTGTTTTCACGGAACAAGATGCAAAAAATTTCCCAGAAATAGTGGAGAACCAAGGGTCTAGTGAGAATGAGGAACTGAAAAAAATTAGTATTATTAAAAAAATAGTACTGCAGAAATTAATGGGACTGAAAGCCAATAAATCCCCTGGACCTGATAGCCTACATCGTAGGGCTTTGAAAGAGTTGGCTATAGAGATAGTGGGTGCATTGGTTGTCATCTTCCAAAATTCCATAGATTCTAGAACGGTTCCCGCGGATTGGAAGGTAGCAATTATACCCGCACTATTTAAGAAAGGAGGGAGAGGGAAAACAAGGAACTACAAACCAGTTAGCCTGACAGCAGTAGTAGGGAAAATGCTAGAACCTATTATTAAGGAAATGGTAACAGGGCACTTAGAAAATAATAATAAGATTGGGCAGAGTCAACACGGATTTATGAAAGGGAAATCGTGTTTGACGAATCTGTTAGAGTTTTCTGAATAGATAAGGGGGAACCAATGGGTGTGGTGTATTTGGATTTTCAGAAGGCATTCGATAAGGTGCCACACAAGAGGTTATTAAACAAAATTAAGGCTCATGGGATTGGGGGTAATATACTAGCATGGACAGAAAACAGAGAGTAGGAATAAACGGGTCATTTTCGGGTTGGCAGGCTGTAACTAGTGGGGTACCGCAAGGATCAGTGCTTGGGCCTCAGCTATTCACAATCGAGTCATAGAGTCATAGAGTTATACAGCACAGAAAGAGGCCCTTCAGCCCATCGTGTCCGCGCCGGTCATCTAGCCCTGTCTATTCTAATCCCATTTTCCAGCACTTGGTCCATAGCCTTCTATGCTATGGCGTTTCAAGTGCTCATCTAAATGCTTCTTGAATGTTGTGAGGGTTCCTGCCTCTACCACCCTTTCAGGCAGTGAGTTCCAGATTCCAACCACCCTCTGGGTGAAAAAGTTTTCCCTCAAATCCCCTCTAAACCTCCTGCCCTTTACCTTGAAACTATGCCCCCTGGTTATTGACCCCTCTACTAAGGGGAAAAGTTCCTTTCTATCTACCCTATCTATGCCGCTCATAATTTTATACACCTCAATCAGGTCCCCCCCTCAGCCTTCTTTGCTCTAAGGAAAACAACCCCAGCCTGTCCAGTCTCTCTTCATAGCTGAAATGCTCCAGCCCAGGTAACATCCTGGTGAATCTCCTCTGCACCCTCTCCAATGCAATCACATCCTTCCTATAGTGTGGCAACCAGAACTGCACACAGTATTCCAGCTGTGGCCTAACTAGCATTTTGTACAGCTCCATCAGAACCTCCCTGCTCTTATATTCTATGCCTCGGCTAATGAAGGCAAGTTTCCCCCCAAAAAAACAGAAAATGCTGGAAAAACTCAGCAGGCCAGGCAACATCCATGGAGAGAGAAACAGAGTTAACGTTTCAGGTCGAAACCCTACTTCAGAACTGAGAAAAAAGCAGGAAATGAAACAGATTAAAAGGCCAGTTTGGGGCTGGGAAATGGGGGAGGGGATGAAAGAACAAAAGGGAAGGTCTGAGAGGTGAAGAGACATTAAGAGATATAAGAGTATCCCATATGCCTCTTAACCACCTTATCTACTTGTCCTACTGCCTTCAGGGATCTATGTACATGCACACCAAGGTCCCTCTGATCCTCTGTCCTTCCTAGGGTCCTACCATTCATTGTGTATTCCCTTGCCTTGTTAGTCCTCCCAAAATGCATCACCTCACACTTTTCAGGGTTAAATTACATTTGCCACTGTTCTGCCCATCTGACCAACCCATCTATATCGTCCTGTAGCCTGAGGCTTCCCTCCTCGCTATTTACCACTCCAACAATTTTCATGTCATCTGCGAACTTACTGATCATACCTCCTACATTCATATCTAAATCATTAATGTACACTACAAACAGCAAGGGACCCAGCACCGACCCCTACGGTACAAATTACATCAATGATTTGGATGAGGGGACCAAGTTTGCTGATGATACAAAGTTAGGGATATAGCTGTAACTTCAGCAGAAGATCAGGGAAACCCTGAATAGAAACGTAAACGGGCTTTCTGCTGATCTTCTGCTGAAGTTACAACGACCGATTGGGAGAACCCCTGAGGAAATTCCCGGTGACAATCTTTTTTGTTCTAAGATGCTAAATATCATTTCCAGTATGACAGTTGGCTTTACCACTGACTGTTCAAAACACTTGATGTCACAGCAGCTCGCACTAGGAATTCCCCACTATTCTACATTGATCTGACATATGCATTGAGAAAGCCAAACTTCTCGCCATAGAGATCGCAAGATCTTTGTGGGCAGCTTTTTTCAGGGCCAGAGGCGAACGGCTTTGCTGATCGGGAGAACCTCCAAAGAAATTCCTGTTTTTTTGCGTCCTGTAGCACCATGCATTTCCCCCAAATGACAAGCTCCCAATCAGAGGTGGTAATGCCACTGGAAACTCACCTACGTAACACCAGATACGATGAGCCACTCTCAGTCTGTGGATCAATGTAATGATAAGACATTTCAAGACAGTCTACCAGCACCCCCTAATGAGTAACATGATTGCATACATGGAGACAGGGCAGGTAACGGGCACATTTGACATTCAGCAGACCATGCAGATTCATTGTCATGCATAACATGAGGTGACTGAGCAAATCAGTAGAAATTGGGAGTTGCACACTGTTGGAGCTGGCGTCCTTCGGATGAATCATTAAACCGAGGCCCCGTCAGCCCTCTCAAGTGGATGTAAATGATCCCATGGCACTATTTTGAAGAAGAGCAGAGGAGTTCTCCCCGATGTCCTGGCCAATATTTATCCCTCAACCAATGATACTTAAACATATTATCTGGTCATGTGCTGTTTGTGGGACCTTGCAGTGTGCAAATTTTCTGCTGCATTTCCGACATTACAACAGTGAATACACTTCAAAAGTACTGCATTGGCTGTAAAGCGATTTGGGATATCCTAATGTTGTGAAAGGTGCTACATAAATGCAAGTTTCTTCTTTTTTTATGGGTGAATCTACATGGAACAGCTACCACCTCCAGATGAGGATGTAAAAGAGGGCCTGAGAGCTCTAAATGCAGATAACATTGATTTTGACAATTTTAAAACCTGGCAAAACCTGCAGTGAACTTATAAAATATGCTGTCGCTAAAGAAAGAGTTGACAGTGAGAAGGAAGGATGTCAATAATAGTAAGCATGAACAGATCATCAATTCATCAATTCAAGTGGGATATTGGCAATGGTGAACAAGCTCTCTAAAGTTTCTTTGGCATTAAGCAATGTGCAATGGCCAAACATGCCTCATTTTAATGCAGACTATCCAAAAAAATAATTGAATAAGAATGATTCTATGGCCTAGAAATTGGGTATAGCCCCGCTTGAGGCGTTAGAACTGGCGCTGCGCAAAGTTTATATCCAGACGAAACTTATCGCTGCCTGGCGAGATATTGGGTTGCATCGCCCCCAAAGGGGATTGAGGCGCTAACTCAGACGTTGCACGGGGCTCCTAAGGCGCAAAAGTTCAGGCGCTACCCAATATCGTCGCGGACGGGTGCAGCGCAGGTGATCTCAATTACCGGAAACCATGAGACTTCCAGGCGCCGGCCGGCTCTTAAAGGGGTGGGTCAGTCAGCCTGAGCTGCTACACTCAACGCCCTGTAGGCCTCAGAATCGGCGCTCGCCCTTCTCTGGCGCAACAAACTTGGTGAGGATGGAGAAGGTGAGACAGAGAGCAGAGCGCTTCAGCACTGAGGCCCTGGACCACTTGGTGTCTGCAGTTGAGCGCCGTTGAGATGTTCTGTATCCTGACAATGGCAAGAGGCCGAATCAAAAGGCTTGGAGGGAGGTTTCTCAGAGGGTCAACTCCAACAGCTTGGCGACCAGGACCCCTGTTCAGTGCAGGAAGAAATTCAATGACCTCACTCGGGTCGTTAGGGTGAGTGTTGGTTATGCAAACTTCTGATTCCCTCCATCTGCCCCTAACTTCGAGGACCCTGTTGCCATGATGCCCCAATGGCCATCTGTCAGCAAGCACCCATGGCCCTTTCTGGGCACACACATGGACATTTCTCTCAAGGCCACATGTAAGGGCTCTTGCACCATGGGGGGCATGAGATGATCTCTCAAGGCATCATGTAAGGGCTCTTGCACCATGGGGGGCATCAGATGATCTCTCAAGGCATCATGTTACAGAACTTCCCCTTCTTTCCCCTGCAGTCCAAGCTGGCGACGATGCGGAGGGAGCAGCATCGAACCGGTGGTGGACCTTCACAAGTGGTCACTCTCACGGATCTCGAGGAGAGAGTGCACCAGATGCTTGGAGGACGTCTGTCTGGTCCAGTAACCACTGCAGCTGCCGACCCCATTCTCGACAGCGAGGGTAAGGCTCTCACCTTTTGCAACTGTCTCCTTCTACTTGGTCCCCCCGCCAGCATGCTTCCTCAGTGTGCCGCAATCTGCCATGCCTTTCCGCCAACCTGTCCTTTTGCTAAAGCCACTCTTCCACCTCCCTGCTTTCAGATGATGCATCACCAACTGGGGCTCCACACCCTGAAGCTGCCAGTGCCAGTGCCTCCGGAGTTGAGGATCAGGAGGAAGCCGGACCATCCGCTCCAATCTCAGAGGAGCATACACATGTACAGACTGGGGATAGTAGTTCCCTGGAGGGGAGCGGGGGGGCTCTGATGATCAGGCAGTTGCCGGACCAAGCGGCATGCAGCAACGCAAGGGGGGTAGGCAAGTTCGGCCACCGTCTCCCCGGAGGGCAAGGCAGGTAGTGATGACTGCTGCACAGAGTGCAGAGGAGGTGCGTCGCCTGGCTGAAATGAGCACCCAGGCCCGGCTCAGGCACACTGAGCTGATGGCTGCAGTGGGGAGGATGCCTCAGTCAATAGATTCACTGGCAAAGAGTGTGTTGGACTTCGGGGCAACAATGGAGAGGACTCTCCAGGGCTTCGGGGCAACAATGGACAGGACTCTCCAGGGCTTCGGGGCAACAATGGACAGGACTCTCCAGGGCTTCAGGGCAACAATGGAGAGGTCTGTCGAGGGCTTTGCACCAACAATGGAGAGGACTGTCCAGGGCTTTGAGGCCGCTATGGAAAGGACTGTTCAGGGCTTCGGACAATCCCTGGAAAGGTCTGTCCAGGGCTTGTCCGAGGCAGTGGAGTGGTCAGCACCGGCCTTGTCCGAAGCAATGGAAAGAACTGCCCAGGGCCTCTCCGAAGCACTGGCACCTGGCTCACAGGTCCTCACTGCTGCCACGCAGTCACTTGCCGGCCTCGTCCACACCCAGATTGAGGCATCGCGAACTCTCACTGCAGCCACCCTATCTGCATCAGCTAGGATCACCCCGGGCCCTTCCAGTCCCATACAAGGCCAGGAATCAGTGGAGCATGCAATTGTGGCGGATGAGCCGAGCCGGTCCCCTCAGAGAGCCAGTGTGTCGTCCGACAATGGTGCAGGTGTCCTCTCTCGGCAGGTGACCATTCCACATGCCACCGCTGGTACGTCTGCAGTGCAGCTGCCACCACCTGCAGGGCACACTGCTTCCAGCCATGCTCAGATCAAGCATCCTGCGTCCGCACCCTCCAAGCCCAGAGGTCGGCCAGGCCGTCCCTCAGGGGCTTCTGCGCTTCCAGACAGTCAGCAGGCGTCCCCCAGCCTTCACCCTGCCACTGGGGTTCAATTACGTAGGAGCAGCAGGGAGGGAAGGGGCCGAGCGTGAAAGAGAAGTCGTTCTCCATCAATGGGGCCAGCAGTAGAGGGAGGTCCTGAGACGTTTCTTTGGCCAAACTCAAGGAGACCCTCACCTGTTGGAATTGTTGGAAAAAGTTTGTTCAGTTTGGCGGCTTTGCCGAAGAGTTTAGTGTTATTTTGTTTGTTATGGTTTCTGTTGACATGACGTTGTTTTGCTGTAATGAAAGACTTTTGTGACAATAAAGAGAAGTTTAAATGTGCTAAGGTGTACGTGAATAATTACAGTGATCATGGCCTTCAGATGCGTTCAAACATCCAAAGTGCGCAGCAGTTAAGACACTCAACATTCCGCCAGAGGGGCCTCGAGACGACTCCTCATGAGCCAGTGACGGATGGCCCTTCCACTTTCAGGAGCCCTTCCATCTTCCTCCTCCTGCTCCTCCTCCTCGTCCGCATGCTCCTCCTCCTCCTCCTCCTCCGCCTGCTTCTCCAGGGTCAGAGGGAAGGTGATGAATTGACGCCTTCTCCTATAAAGGGCAGCTGTAACTTGCCGGATGCAGCAGTGGACTGCAGCCTGAGAGATATTTGCGATGTCCCCAATGGCTCACTGAAAGGATCCGTTGCCATAAAAATTGAGACCAACAGTCAGTTTAGCGGCCACCGACAGAGAGGTCATGCACCGTTGACGCGGCTGCAGATCCTCAGTAAGCAGGTGGCACAGCTCAGTAACAGCGTCCATCCCGATTCGGAGCCTTCGCACACACTGCTCCTCCGACATGTCAAGGTATGACCCCTAAAGACCCTCGCAGCATACCCTCGGATTGGGCAACCTCCATTGCCCCTCCTCCTTCTGGCCAATCCCGGCCCTCTCTCCCGCCATCTTTCTGCCCCTTCATAGTGTTCGGCCAGGAGCCCGTCGCCCTCCAAAGCATCTCCCATTCCGATGCCAGTTGGTCAGAAGGCTGTTAGGTCTAGTGCTCCAACTGCTCCGGACAGGTTTGAGGGTCCCAAGTACTCTAATGCTAAAATCCAAAAACTCTGCTCCACAGTAGCTCCCCAACTCTCTCCACCAATGATCACAATGAACAGGCCAAGTGGCTGAAGCTTCTATACTAGAGCTGTCCCCTTTAAATAGCGCCCCCCAACTCCGAGAAGGGCCTGCTAACGCTCCCTCGAACTGTCACTAATAGCGCTAGGCGTTAAGGCTCCGGGCGCCACCCAATATCCGCTCAAGCGCCCCTAAAAGGCGTTGCACGATGAAATGACGTCATTATGTGCTTGCACTCGCGGGCGCGCGCAAACACTTAGCGCAGGTGTTAAATGTATAGTCAATATGGGAGTTGTTGCTATCTTCATTGCGCCCGCCCCAACATTAGGCAACGCACCAATTCTCGGTCTCTTAAGGTGCTAACCGCTGGCGCAAACAACTGAATTTCTAGGCCAATGTTCCTAATTGCCAGAAGGAAAACCAAGGAAACTGATGTTTAAAAACAAAAAATAACCGCAAATGCTGGAAATCTGAAATAAAAAGAGCTGCCTCTGAGGAATTACCTTCTATCCAAAACATGAATCTGTCCTTTCTCTTTATAGGGTGTAGTGACCACGATATGGTGAGGTTTACATCCAATTGGAAAGCAAAAAAAAAAGTACAAAATCTAGATTGTATTAGGGCAAATTTTGGAAAGATGAGGAGTGAGCTAGCTGAGGTAAGGTGGAAGGAGAAATTGGCACACAGGACAGTATAGCAACAGTGGGATTTTTTTTTAAGTTTGCAAAGGTGCAGAATAAGTATATTCTGTTAAAAAGAAGGAAACTACTAGTCGCTTCACAAAGCCATTGGAAAATAAAAAGGTTAGAAACCAATTAAAATTAAAGAAGATAGCCAATAAGAAGAGGCTGGTGTCGGGAGCCGTGAGACCGGAGACCCAGTGAGTATTAAAACTCACTCTCGCGGGCTTTCTTTGCAGAGGCTGGTGTCAGGAGCAGTGAGACCGGAGACCCAGTATTTAAACTCACTCTCACGGGCTTTCTTTGCAGAGGCTGGTGTCGGGAGCAGTGAGACCGAAGACCCAGTGAGTATTTAAACTCACTTTCGCGGGCTTTCTTTGCAGAGGCTGGTGTCGGGAGCAGTGAGACCGGAGACCCAGTGAGTATTTAAACTCACTTTCGCCGGCTTTCTTTATAGAGGCTGGTGTCGGAAGCAGTGAGACCGGAGACCCAGTGAGTATTTAAACTCACTTTCGCGGGCTTTCCTACCAATCTGAGACTGGCGGCGGCGTTCCAGAGCCACGTCACAATTCAAAATGTGACGCGGGCAAGAGGGAGCAGCTGATTGGGTGAGTACGGCCAGGGAGTATTTAGACTACTCTATAGTTTGACAGTTAAGGTTCATAGTTTATAAAGTTTAGACGGTCTTAATTTTTTTGTGGTTATAGTTTCTAGTGCTAGTAACCAAGGGCCCTTGAGTATATTTTTTAATTGTAGTGTAATTGGTGGTATTGATTTGATTTAAGTTAAATTTAATTAATTGAAGGGTAAGTCATGGCAGGTCAGCTTGGTGCCATGGTATGCTCCTCCTGCACTATGTGGGAAATCAGGGACACTTCCTGTGTCTCTGACGA
The DNA here is from genome assembly GCF_052327205.1 of Somniosus microcephalus. Classification (NCBI taxonomy): domain Eukaryota; kingdom Metazoa; phylum Chordata; class Chondrichthyes; order Squaliformes; family Somniosidae; genus Somniosus; species Somniosus microcephalus. Next base: position 81,535,760 of record NC_140989.1, on the reverse strand, counting down.
CCATGTGTGCGGAAAGTATATTCAGCTGCAGCTACTGACAGACCGCATTGCGGTTCTGGAGCTGCGAATGGATACATACTGGAGCATTCACGATGCTGAGGACGTCGTGGATATCACGTTTAATCAGTTGGTCACACCACAGGTAGGAAGGGAATGGGTGACCTCCAGGCAGAGTAGTAGGCGCAGGCAGATAGTGCAGGGGTCCCCTGTGACCATCCCCCTCTCAAACAGATATACCGCTTTGGATATTGTTGGGGGGTGGCTTATCGGGGGAAGACAGCAGCAGCCAACTTCCTGGCACCAGGGGTGGTTCTGCTGCACAGGACAGGAGGAAAAAGAGTGGGAGAGCTATAGTAATAGGGGATTCTATTGTAAGGGGAGTAGATAGGCGTTTCTGCGGCCGCAAATGAGGCTCCAGGATGGTATGTTGCCTCCCTGGTGCAAGGGTCAAGGATGTCTCGGAGCGGCTGCAGAGCATTCTGGAGGGGGAGGGTGAGCAGCCAGTTGTCGTGGTGCATATAGGTACAAACGATATAGGTAAAAAATGGGACGAGGTCCTAAAAGCTGAATATAGGGAGTTCGGAGGGAAATTAAAAAATAGGACCTCAAAGGTAGTAATCTCAGGATTGCTACCAGTGCCACGTGCTAGTCAGAGTAGAAATAGAAGGATATTTCAGATGAATACGTGGCTAGAGGAATGGTGCAAGGGGGAGGGATTCAAATTCCTGGGACATTGGAACCGGTTCTGGGGGAGGTGGGACCAGTACAAACTGGATGGTTTGCACCTGGACAGGACCGGGACCGCTGTCCTAAGGGGAGTGTTTGGGAGGTTTTAAACTAAAATGGCAGGGGGTTGGGAACCTGTGCAGGGAGACAGAGGAATGGGAAACAAGGATAGAAGCAAAAGACAGGAAGGAGAAAAGCAAAATTGGCAGGCAGAGAAGTAAAGGGCTTAAATCAAACATGGCCACAGTAAATAATAGTTCTAAAAGGTCTAAGAGTGTTAAAAAAACAAGCCTGAAGGCTTTGTGTTTTAATGCGAGGAGCACTCGTAATAAGGTGGATGAATTAGCTGCGCAAATAGATGTAAATGGCTATGATAAGATTGGGATTACGGAAACATAGCTCCAGGGTGACCAAGGCTGGGAACCCAACATCCAGGGGTATTCAATATTCAGGAAAGACAGGCAAAAAGGAAAAGGAGGTGGGGTAGCATTGCTGGTTATAGAGGAGATTAACACAATAGTAAGGAAGGATATTAGCTCTGATGATGTGGAATCTGTATGGGTAGAGCTGAGAAATACCAAGGGGCAGACAACGCTAGTGGGAGTTGTACACCGACCCCCAAACAGTAATGCTGAGGTTGGGGATGGCATTAAACGGGAAATTAGAGACGCGTGCAATAAGGGCACAGCAGTTATCATGGGTGACTTTAATCTACATATAGATTGGGCTAACCAAATTAGTAACAATACTGTGGAGGAGAAATTCCTGGAGTGTATACGGGATGGTTTCCTGGACCAACATGTTGAGGAACCAACTAGAGATCAGGCCATCTTAGACTGGATATTATGTAATGAGAAAGGATTAATTAGCAATCTTGTTGTGCAAGGGCCCTTGGGGCGGAGCGATCATAATATGATAGAATTCTTCATTAAGATCGAGAGTGAAGTATTTGACTCAGAGACTAAGGTCCTGAATTTAAATAAAGGAAACTACGATGGTATGAGGCGCGAGTTGGGTAGGATGGATTGGGGAATGTTACTTAAAGGGATGACGGTGGATAGGCAATGGCAAACATTTAAAGATCGCATGGATGAACTACAGAATTTGTTCATCCCTGTTTGGCATAAAAATAAAACAAAAAAAGTGACTCAACCGTGGCTAACAAGGGAAATTAGGGATAGCATAAGATCCAAGGAGAGGACATATAAATTGGCCAGAAAAAGCAGCAAACCTGAGGATTGGGAGCAGTTTAGGATTCAGCAAAGGAGGACAAAGGGATTAATTAAGAGGGGGAAAATAGAGTATGAGGGTAAACTTGCAGGGAACATAAAAACTGAGTGTAAAAGCTTCTATAGATATGTGTGAAGAGAAAAAGATTGGTGAAGTCAAGCGTAAGTCCCTTGCAGTCAGAATCAGGGGAATTTATAATGAGGAACAAAGAAATGGCAGACCAATTAAATACATACTTTGGTTCTGTCTTCACAAAGGAGGACACAAATAACCTCCCAGAGATGTCGGGATAAATAGGGTCTAATGAGAGGCAGGAACTGAATGAAATCAGTATTTGTAGGGAAATGGTGTATTTGTAGGGAAATGGTGTTAAGGAAATTGACGGGATTGAAGGCCGATAAATCCCCAGGGCTTGATAATCTACATCCTAGGGTACTTAAGGAAATGGCCCTTGAAATAGTAGATGTATTGCTGGTCATCTTCCAAAATTCAACCGATTCTTGAACAGTTCCCATGGATTGCAGAGTAGCTAATGTTACCCCACTATTCAAAAAAGGTGGTAGAGAGAAAATGGGGAATTATAGACTGGTAAGCCTGACATCAGTAGTGGGGAAAATGCTAGAGTCCATTATAAAAGATGTAATAGCAGAGCACTTGGAAAACAGTGACAGGATCGGACAAAGTCAACATGGATTTACAAAAGATAAATCGTGCTTGACTAATCTACTGGAATTTTTTGAGGATGTAACTGGTAGAGTAGATAATGGAGAACCAGTGGATGTGGTGTATTTGGACTTTCAGAAGGCTTTCAATAAGGTCCCGCATAAGAGATTAGCGTGTAAAGTTAAAGCACATGGTATTGGGGGCAAGGTACTGACTTGGATAGAGAACTGGCTGGCAGACAGGAAGCAAAGAGTTGGAATAAATGGCTCTTTTTCTGAGTGGCAGGCAGTGACTAGTGGGGTACCGCAGGGATCGGTGCTAGGACCCCAGCTATTCACAATATATATTAATAATCTAGACGAGGGAACTATATGTAATATCTTCAAGTTTGCAGATGACACAAAGCTGGGTGGGTGTGTGTGCTGTGAGGAGGATGCCGAGAAACTCCAGTATGATTTGGACAGGTTGGGTGATTGGGCAGATGTATGGCAGATGCAGTATAATGTGGATAAATGCGAAGTAATCCACTTTGGTGGCAAAAACAGGAAGGCAGATTATTATCTGAACGGCAATAGATTGGGAGAAGGGGAAGTGCAACGGAGACCTGGGTATCCTTGTGCACCAGTCACTGAAGGTAAGCATGCAGGTGCAGTAGACGGTTAAGAAGGCAAATGGTATGTTGACCTTCGTAGCGAGAGGATTCGAGTACAGGAACAAGGATGTCTTGCTGCAGTTGTACAGGGCCTTGGTGATGTAAAGTCTGTGGGTTGTGCAGTTAATAAATACACAGACTTCAGAAGTAACAAACAAACAGGTCTTTACTATTCGAAGGTCCGGGCGAATCTGCCCCAGAAATCCTGCTACAACACTTATATACTGGTGTGGTCACTATCGGTATTACAGTATACAGAAGCCAAACAAATAGTGCCACACCTAAAGTAGTTCTCTTAAAGGTGAACGGTTACATTCAATAGTTCCCTTAAAGGTAGACGGGTACATACACTACAATCCTCCCTTTTTAGCTTATTACTTACAGAGTCTCCGTTAAACATACATATCTTCAACTTCCTATAAACAAATTACAGATATAATCTCGGTGGAGTCAATGTCATATAAAACAATTTACAGATATAATCTCGGTGGGAACAGTTCACAGGTTCAGTCTCTGCGGAAACAGTTCATAGATTCAGTCTCTGATCTTGACTCATTCCGAACAACATTTCTTTGGTGTAGCCGGTTCACCTGGCTAGCGTGACTCCTCCATAGCCTTTTTCTTGACGTAACAGCTTGAACTTTCATCCTGTTGAACCAGCAGTGCGGACTTTTACAACCAACTGGCTGTCTTGACATTTTCCAGTTTTTCAACTAATTTAGCTCCTTTCGTAGTGTCCCGCCTGAGATGGTAGAAGTGCTAATATTTTAGACAGTTATTATCTTCTGCTTCTTCTTTTTCTTTTCTGCCTTTTTAAAACTCTCGGAGCTCCTTTCTCGGCTGCCAGCTGTAGCGCCACCAACTCTCTATGTTCCTTAGACCTTAAGTGCTTCCTCCGGATTTCAGCACTTTGGGAGTTTTCATCACAAGCTGGGCAGACCACATCCTCGTAATATTCAGTGTCACTCAACAGGTCATGGTAATATTCGGGTTCGTCCTGAGTTAGGCCAGCGAGAGAGCCTTCTTCTTCCTCCTCACCCGTCTGGACGTTAGCTGACGGTGGTTCCTTCCCTAGACATCTTTCTTGAAAAGACTTCTTCATGCATTCATATTCATCCCGCTCTTCCTGGGTTGTCTGCCATTCCTTCACTACTGACCTCATTTGTGAGTTCAATACCTTCCCTTCCACCGGGGATTGCGGTATCAGGCTATTTAATCCTTCTACTGAAGCAGCTGTTTCAACATTCTTCTGTTCACATTGACGTGATTCAACGAACTCTTCATAGAGTAAACTGTAACACAAAATCTGTGTTGCCACCTCAGTTATTTCCGTAACTTTTGCGAGCTCCGAATTCCTTCCCTTTGCAGATTGAAGCTCGTGTTCCCATTGTGGAGTCTTGTCTCTCAGCATGTGAAGGAGTTGGCTGACCGTTAACTCTTCCACGGGGACTCTGTGGATCAGAGTCTTCACCATTTCATCCACCTTACCCTCCAATGCTTTCACCTTCCTTTCCTCTTGTACTTTGGTTTCAAGCGCTCGAAGAAGTTGCGCCTTGATGCTCCCAAGCTCATGTTCAGAGCCCATTCTTACAGACTCTGTGTTTCTTACAGTTTCCTTCCCTTCCACTGAAAGGATTCCCAGTTGACTCTGCTCTTCAAGTCGTTGAACCTCGGTCATTGCCGCCTCATATTTGTCTTGGGTTTCCTTCAATATTTTTATGAGTTCTTGGACATCTTGTCTTTCATGTTCTGCCATGTCTTTCACCTCTAAATTCTCATCTATGGATGGAACTTCTACCGATGAGTCTGTCTTGGCCTTGAGCTCATCAAGAATTTCCTGCAGCCTTTGGACTTCTTGCTCATGTTCAACCTTTAGTTGTTCATATGCTTCTACTGAAACTAGCTTTTCGGAGGTTGCCGAGTTAATCCCCTCCAGAATTGTAGCCTGGGCCTGTTCATACTGTTCTTTCCACTTCTCACACTCTGCTTGTAAGGAGTCGTAGAGAAGAGCTGGAATAAAATCCCGGCTTCCTGAAGATTCCTCTTCATTTGCTTCTTTCGCAATTTCCTGTTGGAGTTCAGCCAAGGCTGCTATGCTATCTGCCTCTTGAAGTCTCACTGCCATCAAATCTTCTTTATTCTTGCAGTCTATCTCAGTCATTTTCCGTTTATTTTCATTTAACTGAGTGATAAGCTCCTCTTGCAACATGGCCACATTATTCACATCAGGTAAAGAAGCGTTTCTCTTTTCCATGTCCAAGATTTTTTTCTGCATCTCTTTAAGTGCACACTGCGATTCAGCTTCTCTTAACCTTGCCTGCACTAGCTTCGTCTCCAATTGCAGAACAAAATCCTCAGTGTAGCGTGGTTTGCCTTTATGCTGTATCTCTAGATCATGCAAATATTCTAACTCCTGAACATCATAAGGGAGGTGTGATCGGTAATTGGTCACGATGGCTCTATGGTCGCTCTCTGCTTGAGCCAGCAGGTTCTGTTGTCTTTCCAGACTCTCCCATTCGGTGTCATAGAACTTTTTCATTGTTTTCATCTCTTGTACGAGACGGTAACTTAATTGTTCGAATTGTTTTCGTACTTTGAAATAACGTTGAGTTCGAGCTCGGTGTTCCTCCGTAATGCATATGTCTGTGACTTGAACAGACTCAGAATTCTCTGTCTTTATGCACGCCATCGTTTTTCCAACCTCAGTCAGTGAGTTCATGTTAACCTTGTTTTTCATACGTGGGCTGGACTTATCGTCTTCCGGCTCAGAGTCTGAGCTGCTTGTCTGCACCGAGTCCTCACTCGTCATTGCTTGTAGGTAGTGCCATTCCATGTCTATTTTCTTGATCCACTCCCGTCCTAGAAGTGGTGGTCCTCCCTCATGTAGTACATACAAGTTCATTCTTGGGTGTTCTTTACCCCTATCTCTCACCTTGACTCTTATTTTTCCCATGGGGTATACTTTATGCCCCGTGTATGTCTGCAATACGAACTTGGTATATCTTAAGGGTATGTGTGAGAATAGCCGATGGTAATCCCCTCGATTTATGACTGATACAGCTGATCCAGTGTCCAACTCCATTTTCACTTGGACTCCAGCTATTTTTAGCATGACCCAGATAGTTTGTAGGTCAGCTTCCTTACTCACATGGTGGATACTCAGACTACCCAGCTCCTGGCCGTTTGGATCTGAGTCTGGATTCTGTTCGTCTGAACTCTGTTCAGCCCCCTTGTATACCTTGTTGTACTTTTCTTGTGATGGCTTCCTTTGGTTGTTGGTCTTCTTCCCTGACCGGCATACCTTAGCGATGTGACCCAGTTTGCCACATTTCCTACATTCTTGGTTCTTAAACCAGCATTGATTCTGGTCGTGTGTTGTCTTCCCACAACGATAGCATTTTGTGGTACTCGAGGTAATTTGGTCCACCCCGAGCGCCGCCGCCTTTAGTTGCATTTCCGCCGTTCCTTTCGCGGCGGCTTCGTGTGATGCGGCTATAAGGACAGCCCTGTCAAGTGTAAGGTCGTTCTCTTCGAGTAGGCGCTTTTGCGTCCCTTCCTTGGACAATCCGCCTACGAACTTGTCTCGCAGTGCCTCTGTCAGATTCCCTCCGAACTGGCAGTATTTCGCTAGCCTACGCAGTTTGACCAAGTATTCTGCGTTGTTTTCGTCTTTCCGTTGCGTTCTTGCATAGAATTTGAATCGTTCAGCCAACATCAACGGTGTGGGGTTCGAGTGGTCCTTCAGAACAACCACAATCTCTTCGAAAGACTGATCCGCCGGTTTAGCTGGTGCTAGTAAATCCTTCAAGAGCCCGTATGTCTTTGCGCCCATCGAGTTTAACAATGTTATCGCCTTGTCGTCTTCCTCTATTTTGTTGGCTTCACAATAGATCTCGATGCGTTCCACGTACATGGCCCAGTCTTCTATCTCAGAATTAAAATCATTAATATTCCCTCGCTTAGGCATCTTTCTTCCCTTGGGAGCAGCACCAGTATTTCTTTAAGTATTCTTATTTATTTGTTTGTTTCTAAGATGGCGGTTTTCCCGCGAAAATGGCGGTTTCCCGCTCTTCCTTTCTCGCCCCGCCCACTTCAATGGCGGTTTCCCGCTTCTGGCGTCTTCTCCGCCTAATGGCGGCTTCCCGCGCTTCTTCCCGGGGGAAGGGGTACGCTTCCCCCACAGCGGACAGGTTCAGCCGTTGGCTGGCTACCGCACAGCTCCCCTTACTCGGCTATGTCTTTTCCTCCCGCCCGCACGGCTCTACCGGCGCTGGGTACACCCCGTTAACGGAGGACAGTTCAGCCGCTGGACTGGCTCTCGCGCAGTCTCTCTCTCCGTACCCGGCTCTGTCGCTCTCTCACCCGCACGTTCGGTGCTACCGGCCCTGGGTACCCCGTTGGTGGAGAACAGCTCAGCCGCTGGACTGGCTCTCGCGCAGTCTCTCACCCCGTTTTCGGCTGTGTCTCTCACCCACTCCCGCACGTTCGGTTTTGCCGGCTCTGAGTACCCCGTTGGTGGAGAACAGCTCAGCCGCTGGACTGGCTCCTCGCAGTCTCTCTCTCCGCACCTGGCTCTCACCCGCACGGTTCCCGTTCGCCTCCCCAGCCCTCTCGCAGACCGGTGTTTCCCTCCCCGGCTGCGGCTGGGTTTCTCTTCCCGCGCCTACTTGCAGGCTCAGCGCTTCGTGGCTGCGGTCGCTGCCCGGAGTTTTCCCCCGATCGCGGTCCGGCTGTCACCCGACGCCGTTGGACCCGACTTTTGGCCGGCACAGCTCCCCCTCGACCGAGGTCGAGTGCTCTGCCCTTATCCTCCGGATACTTCTACCCTTCCCCTACTCACAGTCTCTTCGGCCGCCTTGTTTCTTGCTGGTCGGCTCACTCCACACCGTGGCAGAAGGGTAGTCAGTGCCTGTTGCTGATACAGCTTTTGTTGTTAGTCTTCCTGCTTTCTGTTGTTGCAGCCTCGTGTTTTCTTTTGGTAGCACGACGAGGGCGGTTGTCTCTCTTCGACGCTCTTCGTTGCTTTTGGTAGTCTTGCCGCAGGGTACGATCGGACTCGTCGCCACTGTAAAGTCTGTGGGTTGTGCAGTTAATAAATACACAGACTTCAGAAGTAACAAACAAACAGGTCTTTACTATTCGAAGGTCCGGGCGAATCTGCCCCAGAAATCCTGCTACAACACTTATATACTGGTGTGGTCACTATCGGTATTACAGTATACAGAAGCCAAACAAATAGTGCCACACCTAAAGTAGTTCTCTTAAAGGTGAACGGTTACATTCAATAGTTCCCTTAAAGGTAGACGGGTACATACACTACAGGTGAGACCACACCTTGAGTATTGTGTGCAGTTTTGGTCGCCTTATCTGAGGAAGGATGTTCTTGACATGGAGGGAGAGCAGTGAAGATTCACCAGACTGATACCTGGGATGGCAGGAATGGTGTATGAGGAGAGATTGGGTCGATTGGGCTTATACTCGCTGGAGTTTAGAAGAATGAGAGGGGATCTCATTGAAACTTATAAAATTCTAACAGGACTAGACAGACTAGATGCTGGAAGGATGTTCCCGATGGTCGGGGAGTCCAGAACCAGGGGTCACAGTCTAAGGATAAGGGGTAAGCCATTTAGGACAGAGATGAGGAGGAATTTCTTCTCCCAGAGAGTGGTGAACCTGTGGAATTCTCTACCACAGAAGGCAGTTGAGGCCAATTCATTAAATATATTCAAGAAGGAGTTAGATATATTTCTTAAGGCTAAAGGGATCAAGGGATATGGAGAGAAGGCAGGAACAGGGTACTGAGTTTGGATGATCAGCCATGATCCCATTGAATGGCGGAGCAGGCTCGAGGGGCCGAATGGCCTACTCCTGCTCCTATCTTCTATGTTTCTATGTTTCTATAAGGACTATAAGAATGATAATGAAAAAACTAAAAGGGAATATAAGAAAAGCGGGTAAGCAAGATAAGGAAAGCTAAGAGGGAGTATGCAGAAGATGTTTCAATAAACATCAAAAGGAACAGTAAAAGTATTTTACAAGTACATCAGTACAAAGAGAATTTTTAAAAGCGAAGTGGCACCCCTGAGAGAAGAGATTTGCCAATTTTCAAATGATGATCAAAAGATGGCAGATGTATTTAATAATGACTTTGCATCAATCTTTACTAAAGAGCAGGATATTGGAGAGAAGGTGAATCCTAAAGTGGTTGAGAGTGAGATAAGTGATATTGTGATGGGTAAAAAGAATATTTTAGGTAAGTTAGTTAAACTAAGTGAAGACAAAGGGCCAGAGCCCAATGAGAGGAACTTGCCAAGGTCCTATATTTCAGGGCTCTATTGAGTGAGCATGTGTGCTGGAGGATTCAAGAGTGGCCAATGTAGTACTCATTTTTTAAAGAGAGAGAGAGAGCTAATTCGGCCACTTACCCTAACATCTGTGGTAGGGGAAAATTTTGGCATCTCGAACTAATGATAAAATTACCATGGGGCGATTTGTGTCCTTGTTTTCGAGCTGGAGCGAGGTGGTAGTGGGCCAAGAACCTATTGTCCCATTGGAGTGTGCAAGGGAACAGATGAGCAGTGCTCCAGCCCAAAATGTGCGGAAGCCTCCTTAAATATACAAATTGGGGTATTACACCATCAGTGAAACTGAATGTTGAGCAATCAAGCCAACGGTCCTTAAAGAGACCGCTGAAAACGGGGGTGGGGGGGGGGGGCGGTGGCGGTGGCGGTTGTGGGGAAACACTGTGGCATGGATTTTTGTCAATGCTCCTTCTGGCTCCACAGAATTTTTCTGGTTGGCTGCTGGTCCCTCCATGCCCCCCCCCCCCACCCCCCATGCCCCCCAGGATTGTCTCCCTCCCTTTAAGGGCCTACGTCCTCCTCGTTCCACAGAGGTGTTGCCGGATTTCCTGCCCGCACCCCCCTCCACCACCCTCCGTATTGCCAGCTGCATATCAGCATTTGTTCAGCACTAGCAGCTTGACGATCAAATTAAAATGACGCCTGACCATGAAAATGGTTCGAGTTTCTCGCTGGTGTCATCGGCTGGATGCTGCATTTGCTCCACCCACTGTCTGCCCAATGTGCGCCCAAAGCAAAAATCAGTCCCCATGTATCAGATAACAACAACAACAACAACTTGCATTTATGTAGCACCTTCAACGTAGTAAAACGTGCCAAGGCGCTTCACAGGAGTATTTTAAGACAAAAAATTTGACACCGACCCACATAAGAATAAATTAGGGTAGGTGACCAAAAGCTTGGTCAAAGAGGTAGGTTTTAAGGAGTGTCTTAAAGGAGGAAAGAGAGGTAGCGAGGCGGACAGGTTTAGGCAGGGAATTCCAGAGCTTAGGGCCTAGGCAACAGAAGGCATGGCCACCAAAGGTTGAGCGATTATAATCAGGGATCCTCAAGAGGGCAGAATTAGAGGAGCGCAGGTATCTCAGGGGGTTGTGGGGCTGAAGGAGATTACAGAGATAGAAAGGGGCAAGGCCATGGAGGGATTTGAAAACAAGGATGAGAATTTTGAAATCGAGGCGCTGCTTAACCGGGAGCCAATGTAGGTCGTCGAGCACAGGGGTGATGGGCGAACAGGACTTGGTGCGAGTTAGGACACGGGCAGCCAAGTTTTGGAACACCTCAAGTTTACATAGGGTGGAATGTGGGAGGCCAGGCAGGAGTGCGTTGGAATAGTCATGTCTAGAGGTAACTAAGGCATGGATGAGGGTTTCAGCAGCGGATGAGCTGAGGCAAAGGCGGAGACAGGCAATGTTATGGAGGTGGAAGTAGGCGGTCTTTGTTATACTGCGCATATGTGGTCGGTAGCTCATTTCAGGGTCAAATATGACACCAAGGTTGCGAACAGTGTGGTTCAGCCTCAGACAGATGTTAGGGAGAGGGATGGAGTCAATGGCTAGGGAACGGAGTTTGTGGCAGGGACCGAAAACAATTACTTTGGTTTTCCCAATATTTAATTCCCAATATTTAATTCCCAATAGATAAAGAGAAAATAATTAGAAGTAGCCAGCACAGATTGTAAAATGGCAAATCGTGCTAGACATACCTCATAGAATTCTTTGAGGAGATAATGGACATGGTAGATGGGGAAATGCATTGTTGTAGTGCACATGGAATTACTAAGGAACATTAAGCAGTATGGAATTAGTGGGAGAATAGCAAACCAAATTAAGAATTGGTTAGAAAGGAGCAAACTTAGAGTGGGAGTTAAGGGCAGTCTTTCAGAATGGTTAGAAGTGGGTAATGGTGTCCCATAGGGTTCAGTTCTGGGGTCACTTCTGTTCAATGATTTGGGTATAGACCTAGAGGGAGTGGTGTTGAAATTTGCAGATGATACCAAAATTGGAGGGATAGTTAATTCTTTAGAAGATCAAAGGAAGCTGAAAAGGGATGTTGATAAGATTGAGAACGGGCTAAAAAGTGGCATCGGAGAATGCAGCAGCCATCTGCCATCTCTGCCGGTGAGATGCGGGAGTCCGGTTCCCCAACTGTTGAAGCCTGCAGGAAGAAACAAAGGTAAGTAAACATTTTCTATCACTTTTCACTCACCTCACATACTTACCTCTCCACACTTGCACCCATCACTCACCTCCACAACGCACTTTTGCACCCCTCTGACTCCCGCAGACCCACTGCTCGCCTCGGTGGCCCTGGCGGGGTTTCCTGACGTCGGGAAGCCCGCGCCTCTGCTGGAAAAATGGGGATAATCCTCTTAACTGCCTGTTAACTATCTGTTAACAGGCAGTTAAGTGGCTGTAATCCCCTTCCTGCCTCCAGGAGACGGGACTTGGCACGGGTCGGGTACCCACCTCCTGGGAAGATGGCATGGAGGTGGGTTGGGGGTGGGATGGGCACCCACCCCCAGATTCTGCCATTTTCCCAGCAGTCCCGCCTCCAAACCCGCCTCCTCTGGGCTGGCAAAATCGTCCCCTATGGTTTCTTCTCAGTAACTTAGTGGCACTTAATCAAAACCAGTTATAGTTGTATTCTGAATTATGTAGGCATTCCTACTTACTGAGTTTATTTCTTGCCTCTGCACCCATGGTAGCTTCATCGAAATAGTAATAAATTAGAATATATGAAGGATCCAAACCTTAGACCTGTCACAATCTTTGCTCTATAGTCTTTTCCATTGGCAAGCCACTCTTTAACAGTACAGCAATTATTACAATGGATGGTCAACTACATCAAAACATATTAACAAAGGTCTGTCAAAATGTCCTGCAGGGTGATATGGGCTGTCTAAGCTAGATGGATAGATTGTGATGTTGATTAATTGTTCTATGATATGTTAAATGTTTCTGGCATTTTTCCTCAAACCCTGTGTTTGTTAATAATCACCAGCTTGCATTTTTAATATGCTTCAGGTAGGGCCAGTCTCCCAACATACAGTGTCAGAAGTGGCATCTCTTAAAAGAACCTGTTTTTTAACAACAACTTGCATTTATACAGCACCTTTAATGTAGAAAAACACCCCAAGATGCTTCACAGAGGCATAAGGTTTGAAGTAGATACTGATTCATAGGAGATATTAGGAGGAGTGACCAACAGCTTAGTCAAAGAGGTACATTTTAAGGAGTGTCTTAAAGGAGGGGAAGAAGAGATGGAGAAGCAGAAAGTTTTAAGCAATTCCAGAGAGTGTGGCCTAGGCTGAAGGCATGGTTGTCAATGATGGGGCAAAGGGTAGAGGTTTGCACAGGAGGCTGGAGTCAGGGGAAATTACATAATGTAGTTCACGGAGAAAACATTTTAACCTCCATTTTTGTTACACTAAGTTCAATTTGCATATTCTACCTTGGCTTAATACATGCTAACACTAGTGAACTAAGAACGCTGAATTATTGGGGCCACCTCTAACTAACAAGTGAAGTTGCATATTTTGAATTTTGACATTTTTTATAGGACCATTATTATAAATGATACTTGGGGTAGTCTTGAATAGTGCCAGAATGCTACATGACAATCCCACCACTGGCAGCAGCTATTATGCTGTCAGGGGTGGTGTGGGGTGAAGCCTGGCACACAGAAGAAAGAAAATGATTTTACTCCAGGAATAGGCTGTTACAGGTCTTGCATGATACACCTAGCCCTATCAACTAAGCAGAGCATATGAAGGTTCAGACTCAGTGTGATGGCTGGGTATCTTAACTTATCAATGGTGTTATGATGTTGTGAATTCAAATATACTACATCAACAGTTAAATAGTAATTGATGCTATTAGGATCATTCAAATGTCTACAGTGTCTTTTCATCCAAAGCTCCAAGAATTTCTTCTGACATCATTCTCTTATGTCTGCATCAGTCCTGGATTATCCAGTATCCACACTTAAAATAAATTCTGTGACCTGGTTTACCATAATATATCCACAAAATGTGTGAAGTGCCACATCAACCTGATGCCAAAGAGTTCAAAGGGCATGCTTGATAAAGAGCTATGAAAAATTCTTCCTACATTTGCTCACTTCTAGACTGTTGTGTCCGTCAGTAGTAAGACACAGACTGCGGGAGAACGGTACAACAGGTGTTTACTCAACGTGGCTCACTCTGGAACGGAACTGTACAGATTACTACTCAGTGCTATATACAGGTGTGGTCACTGCCGGTACTACAGTATACATGAGCTGTAAAAAGTAGTTCCCCCCTTAAAGGTATATACATTACAATTCCTCCCCTTTTAGAATAACAGTACCATAACACTCATTTAACAATTAAATATCAAACTAATTACAATGAACACTTTTAACATACAACGTTAGCTGAAAATAGCTCATTTACATATTCAGTCTTTGGGGAGGCTTTCTGATCCTTTCTGGATAGCGCCTTTCCCGAGTGTCTCGCTCCTGGTGCGGAGGCGATTCTGGCACCCTGACGTCGGTTGGGTCATCAGCTTCCGATGCTACTGTTTCTGGGGTAGATGCGACCTGTACGTCGGGTTCCTCACCAGGTACGTATGGGCGAGGCATGGGGTTGACTTGTTCCTGTGACTCTAGGATCTGGTCAGCATGGCGTCTCACGATGTTCTCCCCAATGTCCACTGTGTACATTAGTGGGCCCTGCCGTGTGCATATCGTTCCTGGCTGCCATTTTTCTGTTCGGTAGTCGCGGGCCAAGACTGGTTGCCCTACATTGGCTTCTCATGGATGTGCTGGAATTGCTTACTCTCAACATCTCTTCGAATGTTTGGTCTGAGCAAATCCAGGCGAGATCTTAACCTTCGGTTAAAGAACATCATGGCCAGGGCCTGGTTGGTGACTGCATGTGTCGCATTCCGGTAGGCGAACAGGAAATTGTCCACCTTATGCTGCAGCGGAATGTTGTCGTTGTACATAGCCTTTATTGCCTTCTTAAAGGTTTGTACGAACCTCTCAGCCAATCCATTTGTGACTGGATGATACGGGGCGGATGTGTAATGCCTTACCCCATTCTTCTGCATAAACCTCCGGAACTCTTCGGACACAAACTGTGGTCCGTTATCGGAGCAAATCTGTTCTGGCAAGCCATTCCTGGCAAAAATGGTCCGTAGGACTGCAATAGTTTTCTCCGTGGTGGTGGAGGACATTTTGATGACCTCAGGCCATTTCGAGTGCGCATCCACGGCTGTTAAAAACATTGAGTCCATGAATGGACCAGCAAAATCAATATGCACCCGTTGCCATGGAGATGAGGGCCACTCCCATGGGTGTAGAGGGGCATGTGGTGGTGCATTTTGGACTTTCTGGCATCCTGAGCAGCTCTTGGTCAGGTCCTCGATTTGTTTTTGATTCCCGGCCACCACACATAAGCCCTGGCAAGGCTTTTCATTTTTTACCCCTCCCAGATGATCCTCATGAAGCTCATTGAGCACTCTATCCCTTAACTTGGGTGGAATTACCACTCGGGATGCACACATCAAGGTCCCCCGGCACACTGACAGCTGTTCTCTTCTTGTTGAGAATGCTGGCAACAGTGAGTCGCCATGTGCTGGCCATCCCTTCACCATCAAATCATATCCCCGAGACAGTGTCGGGTCATTTCGGGTTTCCTTTTCTATATGAGCGTTAGTTACCGGTAGGTATTCAACTATAGTCGAATGAAATATTTCAACAGGATCCACTGCTGGTGCTTCCACCGCAGTAGGCAGTGGCAGGCGTGATAGCCCATCAGCATTTCCATGCTGTTTCGTGCCCTTATATTCAATCTCATAGTGGTGCGCCCCTAGAAAGAGTGACCATCTTTGTAGTCGTTGCGCAGTCATCACTGGAACGCCCTTCTTCAGATTAAAAATGGAGACAAGAGGCTGGTGGTCAGTCAGCAGGGTGAATTTCTACCTGTGCAGATAGTGATTGAACTTTTTCACTCCCCACACTAGGCTGAGGGCCTCCCTGTCAATCTGGGCATAGTTACGCTCGACTGAGGTTAGTGATCGTGACGCAAAGGCTATTGGCCTCTCTGAGCCGTCCGAGAATTTGTGCGACAGCGCTGCTCCAATGCCGTAGGGTGACGCATCACACGCCAACCGAATTGGTAGTGCTGGGTTGAAATGGGCCAATACCTCTTTCGATGTGATTAGTGTTTTGCTCTTCTGGAAAGCTCGTTTACATTCATCACTCCACTTCCATGGCACTCCAGTTTGCAGTAGGGTGTTCAGTGGGTGTAGTATTGTGGACAAATTTGGCAAGAACTTATGGTAGTAGTTTACCAGCCCGAGGAACAACCTCAGTTGTGACACGTTTTCCGGTGCTGGAGCCTTGACTACTGCCTCAATTTTTTCTAGGGACTTATGTAACCCCTCTTTATCGATAACGTGGCCACAATACGAGATCTGTTTTTTTAAAAACTCGCATTTGGGGCGGTTAGCTCGGAGCCCATATTCCTTCAATCTAGTGAGCACCTGCTCCAGGTTGGCAAGGTGATCACTGTCATTTTCGCCCGTGACCAGGATGTCGTCCAAATAACACTGGGTCCCTGGGATCCCTTGCAGGACTTGTTCCATTGCCCTTTGCCAAATAGCCGGAGCTGATGCTACCCCGAATACCAGCCGGTTGTATTGGTAGAGACCTTTATGGGTGTTGATTGTGAGATTTTTTTTGATGCTTCTTCTACCTCCATTTGCAGATACGCCTGGGCCAGATCAATCTTAGTGAAACGTTTCCCTCCAGATAGCGAGGCGAAAATATCTTCAATCTGCGGAAGTGGATATTGCACGGTGTGAAGCACTGGGTTCACTGTTACCTTAAAGTCCCCACAGATGCGAACCTTCCTTGGTTCCCCAGGCGTGCTGCTCAATGACTTTTTCATCACAGGGACGATGGGTGTAGCCCACTCGCTCCAGTCTACCTTGGACAGTACTCCTGAACGTTCCAAACTCTCCAGCTCTGCTTCGACAACTGGGCGGATCGCATAAGGTACTGGTCTGGCCTTAAAAAATTTGGGGCTTGCGTTTTCTTCGATTTTAATTGTTGCTGTCATGCCTTTTAGTGTTCCGAGTCCTTGCTGGAACACTTCTTGTGCGTCGGTTAGGATCTTTGACAGTCGCCCAGGTGTGACGTCGTCATCCTTTTTGGCAGCCACAGTCAGTGCTTGTATGGAATGCCAATCCAGCTGTATTTTCCGGATCCATTCACGTCCCAGTAATGGTGGTCCTCCATCTTGCAATACATTCAGGTCTAGCTTTGGTGTTTCCTTACCGTTATATATAACGGTCACCCTTAGTTTTCCTTTGGGGTAGACTTTTTGCCCCATGTACGTCTTCAAAATAATTTTTGTGTCTCTCAAGGGTATGTGTGAGAATAGCCGCTCGTAGTCCCGTCAGTTTATGACTGTTAGGGCTGATCCTGTGTCCAATTCCATTTTTACCTGGACTCCTGCTATCTTGCGAGTGACCCAAATGGTTCGGTGACCCTCCGTTTTGATCACATTATGTAGTTTCAGACAACTCAGCTCCCTGTTTTCGGAGTCGGTATCACTCTTTTGTTCGCCTGAACTATTCTCCGTCACCTTATGTACCTTTTTGTACTTTTCTTTTGGAGATTTCTTATTGCTGGTTTTCTTTCCCGACCTGCAGACTCGTGCTATGTGTCCTACTTTTCCACACTTTGTCTTTGAACCAGCAATCATTGTGGTCATGTGTTGTTCTGCCGCAGCAATAGCACTTCTCTGTTCTGTATGACATTTTGTTTGTGCCATATTCTTGCGGTCTCTGTTGTATCTCTGCAGCGCCCCATGCTGCTGCTTCATATGATACCGCAATGCTGAAAGCCTTGTCCAGTGTAAGGTCCTTTTCAGATAAAAGCCGCCTCTGGGTTCCTTCACTTTGAAGCCCACACACAAACTTGTCCCTTAAGGTATCTGCCAGTCCCGCTCCAAACTGGCAGTGTTTCGATAGTTTGCGCAGTTCTGTTAAATATTCAGCATTGCTTTCATCCTTATGCTGGTTCCATTTGTGAAACTTGAATCTTTCTGCTATCAGCAGCGGTGTGGGGTTTAAATGTTCCTGTAGTATCGTCACTATGTCTCCAAAACTCTTTTCCACTGGCTTCGCTGGGGTTACTAGATTTCGTAATAAGCCATACGTCTTTGCACCCATTAAATTTAACAATACCGGCGCTTTCTTGTCATCTGACACCTCATTTGCCTTGCAGTACACCTCTGTTCGTTGGACATATGTAGTCCAATCTTCGACTTCGTTGTCAAATGCGGTGATACTGCCACTCTTCGGCATTTTGGGTGTGGTTTAAAATGGCTTAAAATGGCGTCTCCTGCGCTTTCCTTCCTCCCCCGCTGCTGCCAACGCCGCTCTCGGCGGTCCTTGTGGCAATGGTGGTGCCCTGTAGGTTTCGCACGCTTCTCCTGCGCTGCTGCCAACGCCGCTCTTGGAGGTCCTCGTGGCAATGGCGGCACCTCGCGGGTTTCTGCGCATCTCTCTCCCTCTCCTTGACGCTGCTCGGCCCCTGAACACCGGCTGCACCCTGTGCACTCTGCCCTCTCTCTCTCTCTCTCCCGTCGACGCTGCTCGGCCCTTTGCTGTGCCGCTCGGTCGGGCTCTAGCCCGCCGCTGTCCGGGAAGGGTCTGCGCACTACCTGTTGCCAGCCCGTTTCGCTGGACCACCGCGACTGGAAAGCCAAGCCTGGCTCTGAACAGCCTCCCCCGCAATTCTCGAGTCTCTGCTGGATGACTGGGCGGTTGCCCGTGGTCGACGCCCGTGTCTCTGGCCTTGACCTCCAATCTACTGGTCTCCAGGAACGAATCCCTGGGAGGTGATGCAGAGTTGCAGGTAGGATCGAATTTGCCTCGTCGCCAATGTTGTGTCCGTCAGTAGTAAGACACAGACTGCAGGAGAACGGTACAACAGGTGTTTACTCAACGTGGCTCACTCTGGAACTGAACTGTACAGATTACTACTCAGTGCTATATACAGGTGTGGTCACTGCCGGTACTACAGTATACATGAGCTGTAAAAAGTAGTTCCCCCCTTAAAGATATTTCCATTACATAGACCTCAGTCTTAGAAGAGCACCCCATACTGTAACAACATACCTCAACTACTTCCCAGACTGCTTATGCTTAGGTCTCTCCTACTGCAATAATGTAACTTAACTCTTTTCCACGCAGCCCATATTATGGCCTTTTCAAATGGGATTGCTGAATAAATGCCAGTGGTGGCTAATTGAAATGAAACATGCCAAACCTTATTTAATTGAGAAATCTTAACAGCCTTTGAGAAAGAAGCATCCATTCAGCAGTCCCTTTGGGCTAGATTAGTATCCAGATGTAAGGGGTGAAAGGATAGAGTTCCAATCCATTAGCTCCCTAAATTTTAGTTAGAAGGAAATTCAAAATTAATGTGATGTCAGCAACCTTGGCAACAACCTCCAAATTGTTTAAATCTACTTAATGCACTTAAGCAATAAGTTGTTATTTTGGAATGTGAGTCAGAAACTGTTCAGTAATTTATAAAGGATGGAATCATTCAGACTGTGGGAAAATTTTCAACTGCATTTTTGTGACATCTAAAATCTATTGTGGCCTACCCAAAGCTTTGATATGTTGTTCCTGCAGATTTTAACGTGCCTTCCTCTTTGAATATGTTCTTGCTGCTCCACAGAGCATGGGATGGCTGCAGCATCCCCATCAAGAGAGAAAGGAAGCACCTTGCTGGCATGCAATGGACACACATATAAGGGTACAGTAGTGTTGTGGTTGTGTTACTGGACTAGTAAAGCAAAGGCCAGGCCTAATAATCCGGAATTAAATGTGAGTTCAAATCCGAGCATGACAGTTTGAGTATTTGGTTTCAGTTCAAAAAAAATGTAAATAAAACAAATGACCTTAAAGCTAGTGGGTTGTTGTAAAAACCCAACAGGTTCACTTCAGGGAAGGAAACCTACCATTCTATATGTGACTCCACACCAATGTGGTTGACTCTTAATTACCTTCTGAAGTAGCCTAGCAAGACACTCAGTTGTATCATCCTGCTGCCAGCAGTTCAAGAAGGCCCAGTACCACCAAATAAGGAGGAGCAATAAATGCTGGTCTTGCTAGCAATGCCCACAGTCTGAGAATTAATAAATACACACACTTGTTTTGTTGATAATCTATTATTGTGATATCTGTGCATTTTGAATGTGGGGGAACAGGGAAAAGAAGTGTGGGGGGAAATGATGGTGCAGTAATATGATGGGGGCTAATGGTTTGAATGAGAGTCTTCTCTTTTTATTCAAGGCGGGATGGAGGAGTTGTGCTTTGTGGTAGGAAAACATTTGTTTGTGGCTCAGAAAATGGCTAGATGAATTTCTTCCGCAGTTGTCAAGGCAGCCTATGGTTCTCACTCCTCACCTTGCTCCAAATAAGCCATATTGCAAAATAGGGGGTGGGTGGCAGCCGAGTGCTGAGCATAGCCTAATTGTAGAAGACTAGCAGCATTGAGCGACAAATATTGAAACAACAACATCATTTTTAATACAAAAAGACAAAGATAAATAGCTTTCTTGACAATACTAACCTGTCCCTTTAAGACATCGTGGCCTAGAAATTCGTCTAAGGCGGTGGTGCAATACAGGCGGTATTGGATCGGCTGCCCATTATACACAGCACCTGATATTCAGTTCCGTTGACTGCAATGGAACTGAATATCAGGCGCTTCGTATAACAGGCGACCGATCTGATACCGCCCATTTTGCGCCACAGACCGAGACAAATTTCTAGCCCCAAGTGCCTAAACAGCAGCTCAGGAAGTAGTAGCGGTGGGTGGAGGTATTATGGGGGAAGTCTTCTCCTGATCTGCATTCAGTGTTATTAGAGGATATGTGGGTGCATGCTCAAGAGACATCATTTGGCATCCATTTGCACGTAATTTAAATTACTGCACCCTCTTTGGGCAGAGTCAAACAATAGAAAAATCATAAAGAAAGTCCTGGGACATCATTATTTAGATGCAAAAGTAGTGAAAAGGCAATATTTAGAAGCAGGGTAGAAGAAAATATACCCTAATGGTACTGAATGTAGACACATGGCCAAAACCTATAGTTTAAATTGTAGTACTCAATGTAGGAACATATGAACAGGAGTAGGCCATTCAGCCCCTAGAGCCTGTTCCGCCATTAAATTAGATCATGACTGATCTGTATCTTAACTTCATTCACCCACCTTGGTTCCAAGTCCCTTAATTCCCTCACCTAACAAAACTCTAGCAATCGCAGTTTTGAAATGTTCAATTGGCCTAGCCTCAACAGCTTTTTGTGGGAAAGAGTTCCAGATTTCCACTACCCTAAGTATTCATTGCACAGTCATGGTGAGTAAAAATGTATTTGTAGAAGCAAAAAAATATGCTTATAAGTGATTGCTGTCCACACAGTGAATGTACGATAACCAGAGTCAACAAAGTTTGTTAAATTGCAGGAACATCTGAATTTTCTCTCCACACTATTTTTAGCACACTGGTTAAAGCATTTGTATTAAATTCCTGTTTGTACTATTTTTGCAGTTATTAATCCACTTATTTTCACAGGGTTCAAGGAATTTAGCAAGAACGTGTCAACCAACAGCATGCACAGGAAACCAAAGCCTTTGGCAGTTTAATTGTGTGTCAGTGCACTAATTGCGTGTTAAATGAAAGCTAATTTTATCTTGCTTGCAGAAACACAAAGGTTTACACACAGTGGGCTAAAAATTTGTTTGCGTAGCGTGGGCGCTACGGGTGCTGAATGGGTCCAAAATGGCGTCCAAACTATGCCTGCACACTTCTGGTGTGGGCCATGCCAGATGCCATATTAGTGAGGGCGGTAGGGCGGCCGTTAGGAGCTTGCGCTAGAAGTATTGTAAGTAAGCAGATCAATCTCCATATTGATTGGACAAATCAAGTTGGCCATGGTAGCCTTGAGGAGCAGTTCATAGAGTGTATCCGGGATGGTTTCCTAGAGCAGTATGTAAGGCTATCTTGGACCTGGTACTGTGTAATGAGACAGAATTAATAAATGATCTCATAGTAAAAGATTCTCTAGGAAAGAGTGATCATAGAATGGTTGAATTTCAAATTCAGTTGGAGGATGAGAAAGTTGTATCTCAAACCAGTGTCCTGATCTTAAACAAAGGCAATTACAATGGCATGAGGGCAGAACTGGCTAAAGTGGAGTGGAAAAATAATTAAAGGGTAAAACAGTTGAAATGCAGTGGCAGACATTTAAGGAGATATTTCATAACTCTCAACAAAAATATATTCCAGTGAGAAAGAAAGATTTTAAGAGAAGGGAGCACCATCTGTGGCTAACTAAAGAAGTAAAGGATGGTATCAAATTGAAAACGAAGGCATACACTGTTGCCAAAATTGGTGGAAGGCCAGAGGATTGGTAAATTTTTAAAAACCAGCAAAGGATGACTGAAAAAAAGAGAAGGTGAATTATGAGAGTAAACTGGCAAGAAATATTAAAATAGATAGTAAGAGCTTCTATAGGTGTATAAAAAGGAAGAGAGTAGCTAAAGTAAACGTTGGTCCCTTAGAGGATGAGATTGGGGAATTAATAATGGGGAACCGGGAAAAAGCAGAGACTCTGAACAAATATTTTGTATCTGTCTTCACGTTAGAAGACACTAACAACATCCCAATAATGGATAATTAAGGGGCCACAGAGACAATCACTATCACTAAGGAAAAAGTAATTGGTAAAATAATGGGACTAAAAGACGACAAGTCCCCTGGACCAGATGGCCTGCAACCCAGGGTCTTAAAAGAAGTGGCTGCAGAGATAGTGGATGCATTGGTTGCAATATACCAAAATTCCCCAGACTTTGGCAAGGTCCCGGCAGATTGGAAAACCGCAAATGTAACACCCCTATTTAAGAAAGGAGGAAGACAGAAAGCAGGAAACTATAGACCAGTTAGCCAAACATCTGTCGTTGGGAAAATGCTGGAGTCCTTCATTAAGGAAGCAGTAGCAGGGCATTTGGAAAATCATAATGCAGTCAAGCAGATTCAGCATGGTTTTATGAAAGGGAAATCATGTTTAACAAATTTGCTGGAGTTCTTTGAGGATGTAACGAGCAGGGTGGACAAAGGTGAGCCAGTGGTTGTGGTGTATTTGGATTTCCAGAAGGCATTTGATAAGGTGCCACATAAAAGGTTACTGCATAAGATAAGAGCGCATGGAGTTGGGGGTAATATATTAGCATGGATAGAGAATTGGCTAACTAACAGAAAGCAGAGAGTCAGGATAAATGGGTCATTTTCCAGTTGGCAAATGGTAACTAGTGGGGTGCCACGGGGATCAGTGCTGGGGCCTCAAATATTTACAATCTACATTAATGACTTGGATGAAGGGACCGAGTGTAATGTAGCCAAGTTTGCGGATGATACAAAGATGGGTGGGAAAGCAAGTTGTGCAGAGGAATCAAAGAATCTGCAAAGGGATATAGACAGGCTAAGTGAGTGGGCAAACATTTGGCAGATGGAGTATAATGTGGGAAAATGCGAGGTTATCCACTTTGGCAGGAAAAATAAAAAAGCAAATTATTACTTAAATGGAGAGAGATTACAAAATGCTACAGTTCAGAGGGACCTGGCGGTCCTTGTGCATAAAACACAAAATGTTAACATGCAGGTGCAGCAAGTAATCAAAAAGGCAAATGGAATATTGGCTTTTATTGTAAATGGGTTGGAGTATAAAAGCAGGGAAGTCCTGCTACAACTGTACAAGGTGAGACCACACCTTGAGTACTGCGTACAGTTTTGCTCTCCTTATTTAAGGAAGGATATACAGGTAGACTATCCTTTATCCGAAAACCTCGGGACCAGCCGTGTTTCGGTTTTAGGAAAATTTCGGATTTCGGAAGGTGCGTGAAAAGACTTCGGTTTTCAGAGGTAATTCGGTTTTCGGGAGTGCGGATAAAGGATACACTATCCCTTATCCGAAAATAACGACTATAAATACTGTAGTTACAGGGATAAATACTGTAGTACAGTTTATTTGTAAGGAAAACATTCAGTAAAACTTCAAACATGTACAGGTACAAACTAAGCTAAATACCTGTACATAAACATGCAATAAAGGTACATTACATCTGGCTTGAGGATCTTGGAGAAGATGGTACATCAGTGTTGTCATCATTGTCATCAGGTTGGAGTTGGACATCTGAAGATGGGCCAGGAACAGGATTCTCAAGTGGTGAAGCAGCATTACATCTGGCTTGAGGATCTTGGAGAAGAGGGTACATCAGTGTTGTCATCATTGTCATCAGGTTGGAGTTGGACATCTGAAGATGGGCCAGGAACAGGATTCTCAAGTGATGAAGCATGACTACGACAGACGGCCTTTTTAAAGACTTCTTCCAGTGTCATCTGTCTCATTAACATTGGTTTCTGTCTAAGCAGTCTCTCTTTAATTGAGTAAACTTGCATAATCTCTTGCTCACTGATAAATGCACGTTTTTCAAGGCCAGCAATTAACTGATCACACATTGTCACCATATCGTCTATGGGGATTTTTTCACCTGTGTTCACAATGTCATCATCATCATCACTACTGTCCTCATGCTTGTCTTTATTTAACACCATTTCAGCAATTTCCCCATCACTCAATGAATTCACAACAGGTGCATCATTGTCAATGTTCAGCACTTCTTCGATGTCAGCTTCCTCTAATGTATTTACACTTTCGGATGATAAACCTTTGGCGTAAGTGAGGAGGTTTGATATCATCATCTTCTCCTGACTGACAGGAAATCCTTCAAACTCGTCATCTGCAGGTCCATCTTCATGAAACATCGTTGAAGGCCAAAGTCTGTGCCAAGCATTTGTTAATGTTGATTTGTCAACATCGTTCCAAGCATTAGCAACTGCATAAATGGCATCCTTAACATTGAATTCTTTCAGGAAGCTTTGGATTCCTTCGCCTCTGTTGATTGCATCAAGCATAGAGTTCAAAAAAACGTCTTTATACTTGCTCTTCATGGAGCGTAAAATTCCTTGGTCACAAGGCTGTATTAAAGATGTCACATTAGGGGGAAAGTTAATGCCGAAAACATAACTTTTCACAAGAAGTTCAGGAGGGGGATGTGCGGAGCAGTTGTCCAGGGACAATAAAATTTTGCAGTTTTCTTCCAGTCCAACTTGCCTGCAATGAGCTCATGTCGTTGGTACGAAGTGGTTATTGAACCAGTGAGAAAATATTCCTCTGGTTACCCATGCTTTCCTGCTCGCATAATAATGCACAGGTAAATTGCATACGCCTTTCAAACATCTCGGATGTTGGCTTTTTCCAATCACTACCAACTTTAACTTGTGTGTGCCTGCAGCATTGGCACACCCAAGAACAGTCAACCTGTCCTTAGCATCCTTAAAACCTGCTGGTGCACTCTCATCAGCCGTTGCTAATGTTTTTCTAGGAACGTAGCGCCAGAACAGAGCTGTTTCATCAGCATTGTAAATTTGTTCAGGACCGAGGTTTTCATCCGATATTATTTTTGCAAACTCATCTATGTAATTTTCAGCTGCTTCATGATCAGCAGAAGCTTTTTCACCACAGATTTTCAGATATCTTATACCATGACGCTTCTTAAATTTATGCAGCCAACCTTCTGAATATTCACACTCAACTTCAATGTTCAGTTCTTCATGGTATATTCTAGCTTGCTTCATGACCATCAAACCAGTCAGTGGCACACGTTCACCTCTGCGTTGTCGAATCCACTCAATCAGCACACGGTCAAGATCTTCATTTTTTGCCCTATGCAATGTTTTCCTAATTTTCATTAGTTTATGGTCATCACTGTCAGTGTAAAATTTCAACAACTTGTCTTTCTGTTTCTTTAAGTCATATACGGTGGTACTTCCCACATCATATTCTTCAGTAAGATGTCGCACAGACACACCACGATCAAGCTTCTGCAATAAATTAAAAGTAATATAAGGGTTAAGTCATGGCAGTAGAGCTCGGACCTGTGTCATGCTCCTCCTGTAACATGTGGGAAATCAGGGACGCTTCCTGTGTCCCTGACGACTATGTGTGCAGGAAGTGTGTCCAGCTGCAGCTCATGTGGGACCGCATGACGGCCCTTGAGCTGCAGATGGACTCACTTTGGAGCATCCACGATTCTGAGAGGGGTGTGGATAGCACATTTAGTGAGTTGGTCACACCGCAGGTTAAGGCCAGCGTAGACAGTACATGGGTGACCAAAAGGCAGAGCAAGGGCAGGAAGGTAGTGCAGAAATCCCCTGGGGTTGTCTCCCTTAGCAACAGGTTCACCGCCTTAGGTACTGTTGTCGGGGGGGGTGACACATCGGGGGAAGGCACCAGCAGCCAGGCTCATGGCACCATGACTGGCTCTGTTGCAAAGAAGGGAGGGAAAAAGAGTGGCAGGGCTATAGTAATAGGGGATTCGATTGTAAGGGGAATAGATAGGGGTTTCTGTGGTCGCGACCGAGACTCCAGGATGGTATGTTGCCTCCCTGGTGCAAGGGTCAAGGATGTCTCGGCGCGGGTGCAGAACATTCTGGAGGGGGAGGGGGAACAGCCAGTTGTCGTGATACATGTTGGTACCAACGACGTAGCTAAAAAAAGGGAAGAGGTCCTACAAGTAGAATTTCGGGAGTTAGGAGCCAAGCTAAAAAGTAGGACCTCGAAGGTAGTAATCTCTGGATTACTACCAGTGCCACGTGCTAGTAAGAGTACAGAGAACAGGATAGTTAGGCTAAATACGTGGCTTGAGCAGTGGTGTAAGAGGGAGGGTTTTAAATTTTTGAGGCATTGGAACCAGTTTTGTGGTAGGTGTGACCTATACAAAAGGGACGGTCTACACCTGTGCAGAGATGGAACTGATGTTCTCGGGGTAATTTTTGATAAAGCAGTTCGGGAGCATTTAAACTAGTATGGCAGGGGGCTAGAAACCTATGTAGTGAAATAGAGGAAAGTGAAAGGCAGACAGAAATAAATGATAAAAGGGTGAGGAACAAAAAACAAAGGGCCAAACTAATTCATAAAAAATGTGAGCATAAAAAAAGCCTGAGGGTTTTATACCTTAATGCGAGAAGCATCAGGAACAAGGTAGATGAATTAGCTGTGGAAATAGAGGTTAATAATTATGACCTAATTGGGATTACGGAAACATGGTTGCAGGGTGAGCAGGGCTGGGAGCTTAACATACAGGGGTATTCAGTATTTAGGAAGGATCGACAAAAAAGAAAGGGAGGAGGGGTAGCATTGCTAGTAAAAGAGGGGATAAATGCAATTGAAAGGAAGGATATTAACTCAGTTAATACAGAATCTATATGGGTGGAGCTAAGAAATAGCGAGGGGCGAAAAACATTAATAGGAGTGGTATATAGGCCTCCAAATAGTAAAATAGAGGTTAGGGAGGGCATCACGAGGGAAATTAGAGAAGCGTGCAATAAGAGCACAGCTGTCATCATAGGTGACTTTAACTTACATATAGATTGGACTAGCCTAATCAGTAAAAATAATGAGGAGGAGGAATTCCTTGAGTGTTTGAGGGATGGTTATCTGGATCAATATGTCGAGGAACCAACTCGGGAACAGGCTATATTGGACTGGGTACTGTGCAATGAGAAGGGACTAATCAGTAATCTTGTTGTACGGGGACCCTTGGGTCAGAGCGATCATAACATGATCGATTTCTCACTCGAAATGGAGAGCGAAGAAATTGACTCAGAGACTAAGGTCCTGAATTTAAACAAGGGGAATTATGATGCCATGAGACGGGAACTGAGTAGGTCTGATTGGACAACGTTCCTGGGAGGACTGGAGGTAGATAAACAATGGCAAACATTTAAAGATAGAATGACAAAATTGCAAAAATTGTTTATACCAATCTGGCATAAAAGGAAATCTAAAAAGGTGACTCAACCGTGGATAACAGGGGAAATTAGAGACAGCATAAAATCCAAAGATAGGGCGTATAAAATAGCCAAAAAAAGCACCAGAGCGGAAGATTGGGAACAGTTTAAGATAGAGCAAAGGAGGGCAAAGGGCATAATCAAGAGGGGCAAAATAGCTTACGAAAACAAGCTAGCGGAAAATATAAAAACTAACTCCAAAAGCTTTTATAAGTATATCAAAAGGAAAAGACTGGTGAAAACCAAAGTTGGTCCATTGCAGTCAGATACGGGGGAATATATAATGGGAAATAAGGAAATGGCAGATCAACTAAATGCATACTTTGGGTCAGTCTTTACGAAGGAAGACACAAAAAACCTCCCTGGGATATCGGGAAAAATAGGGACATTGGCAAAGGAGGAACTGACGCAAATCAATATCTCTAAGGATATGGTGTTAAGGAAGCTAAAGGGATTGAAGGTGGACAAATCCCCAGGGCCTGATAACATGCATCCTAGGGTACTGAAGGAGGTGGCCCTAGAGATAGCGGATGCACTAAGGATGATTTTTCAGAATTCATTAGACTCGGGAACAGTGCCGATGGATTGGAGGGTAGCTAACGTTACCCCACTATTCAAAAAGGGGGGTAGGGAAAAAGCAGGTAATTACAGACCTGTAAGCCTTACATCAGTTGTGGGCAAAATGCTGGAGTCCATCATTAAGGATGAAATAGCGGAGCACTTAGCAAATGGGGACAGGATAGGACAGAGTCAACATGGATTTACAAAGGGTAAATCGTGCTTGACTAATCTATTGGAATTTTTTGAGGGAGTAACTGGTAGAATAGATGGGGGAGAGCCAGTAGATGTGGTGTACCTGGACTTCCAAAAGGCCTTCGATAAGGTCCCACATAAAAGATTAGCATGGAAAATTGAGGCTCATGGGATAAAGGGGAAAGTTTTGGCGTGGATAGGGAACTGGCTGTCAGATAGAAAACAGAGAGTTGGAATAAACGGCTCATTTTCTGAATGGCAGGCAGTAACAAGTGGGGTACCACAGGGATCTGTCCTGGGCCCCCAGCTGTTCACAATTTACATTAATGACCTGGATCAGGGAGTCGGATGCAGCATTTCCAAATTTGCAGACGACACTAAACTAGGAGGGG
The DNA here is from genome assembly GCF_052327205.1 of Somniosus microcephalus. Taxonomy (NCBI): domain Eukaryota; kingdom Metazoa; phylum Chordata; class Chondrichthyes; order Squaliformes; family Somniosidae; genus Somniosus; species Somniosus microcephalus. Next base: position 81,507,003 of record NC_140989.1, on the reverse strand, counting down.
GGGTGGGCTCAGAGGAAGAGACCAGGAAGCTCCAGAGCGATTTGGACAGACTGGGCGATTGGGCGGATAAATGGCAGATGCACTATAATGTGGACAAGTGCGAAGTTATCCACCTTGGGTGCAGGAACGGGAGGGCAAATTATTATTTAAATGGCAATAGATTGGGAGAGGGGGAAGTACAGAGAGACCTGGGTGTTCTTGTACACCAGTCACTGAAGGCGAGCATGCAGGTGCAACAGGCGGTCAAGAAGGCAAACGGTATGCTGGCCTTCATAGCAAAAGGGTTAGAATGCAGGAACAGGGATACCTTGCTGCAGCTGTACAGGGCACTGGTGAGACCACACCTCGAGTACTGTGTACAGTTTTGGTCGCCTCATCTGAGGAAGGATGTTCTTGCCATGGAGGGGGTGCAGCGGCGATTCACCAGGCTGATACCAGGAATGGCGGGAATGACCTATGAGGAGAGACTATGTAGTTTAGGGATGTACACACTGGAGTTTAGAAGATTGAGAGGGGACCTCATAGAAGTGTATAAAATTCTGACAGGTCTAGACAGACTGGATGCAGAAGGAATGTTTCCCTTGGCGGGTGAGAACAGAACTAGAGGACATAATTTAAGGATAAGGGCTAAACCATTTAGGACAGAGATGAGGGGGAATTTCTTCACTCAGAGAGTGGTGAACCTGTGGAACTCATTGCCACAGAGGGCAGTGTACGCCAGCTCATTAAATATATTTAAGAGGGAATTAGATATATTTCTACGGGCAAAAGGGGTTAAGGGTTACGGAGAGAAGGCGGGGACGGGATACTGAATTAAAGGATCAGCCATGATCTCATCGAATGGCGGAGCAGGCACGAAGGGCCGAATGGCCTACTCCTGCTCCTATCTTCTATGTAACTCCACTTTCTGCGATATCGATAATGAGCGATGCTTCCTTCTCTGCTTCTCACTGTTACCCATTGGGGTATCTGCAGCTCTTTTTAGCATTTTCACAAATTGTTAAAAGCCAGCAAATATCTAAGAGAGCAGCAAATATCTAAGAGAGCTGCAAATATCTAAGAGAGCTGCAAATATCTAAGAGAGCAGCAAATATCTAAGAGAGCAGCAAATAGCAGCAAATATCTAAGAGAGCAGCAAATAGCAGCAAATATCTAAGAGAGCAGCAAATATCACACAGAGCAGCATAACACCTGCGTGGGTCAAGCATCGGCAGCGTCGGGTCATGCTTTACGCCACTTTCGGCTTTCAGAGGTTTTCTGGTTTCGGATGTGCGGATAAAGGCTGGTACACTAACTCTTATCCGAAATGGGGTGGGGTTCGGCGGGGGTGGGGTACGGCGGGGGGGTCGGGGGTCGGGGGTTGGTGGGGGTCGGGGGTCGGGTTCGGCCGGGGGATCGGGGGTGGGGGTCGGCGGGGGTCGTGGTCGTGCGCATTTCGGTTTTCAGAAGTCATGCTTTGCTCCACTTTCGGCTTTCAGAGGTTTTCTGGTTTCGGATGTGCGGATAAAGGCTGGTACACTTACGCTGAGTGATTTCGGTTTTCAGAAGTGCGGAAAAATGCTACACTATCCCTTATCCGGCTAGGCCTGTAAGTCGTGCGCCACTCTGGTCATGTCGTGCGCACGACTTACGCTGACCGAAAAAACCTTCGGTTTTTAGAGGGTTTCGGTTTTCGGAAGTCCGGATAAAGGGTAGTCTACCTGTACTTGCATTGGAGGCAGTTCAGAGACGATTCACTAGGTTAATTCCAGAGATGAAGGGGTTGACTTATGAAGATAGGTTGAGCAGGTTGGGTCTATACTCATTGGAATTTAGAAGACTGAGATGTGATCTTATTGAAACATATAAGATACTGAGGGGGCTCGACAAGGTAGATGCAGAGAGGACGTTTCACCTCATGGGGAAATCTAGAACTCGGGGGCATAGTTTCAAAATAAAGGGTCACCCTTTTAGAACTGAGATGAGGAGGAATTTCTTTTCTCAGAGGGTCGTAAATCTGTGCAATTCTCTGCCCCAGAGAGCTGTGGAGGCTGGGTCATTAAATACATTTAAGGTGGCGATAGACAGAATTTTGCAAGGTAAGCGAGTGAAGGGTTATAGGGAGTGGGCAAGGAAGTGTATTTGAGCCTAAGATCAGCCATGATCTTATTGAATGGCGGAGCAGGCTCGAGGGGCCAAGTGGCCTATTCCTGATCCTATTGCTTATGTTCTTATGTTCTTATGATGTCAAGCAGCACCACTTGACACCAGTGCTGCTATTTTTGTCATCATTGCAGGAACTAATGCCCTGTCTTAACCTCACACAGCAGAAAGGACCCCCCACCAACGCTATTTAAAGGGATCATCAACAACTTTCAGGTAACTTGCTGTTTGATTTCTATTGGCTCTATGTAAGTTTGTGTTGAGGGAAGAGGGGGAAGCAAGAGGTGCATGCTTACACCATGTGCAGATTGTAAATCAGAAGAGATTGTGGGATGAGCGGCAAAAGGGATGTGAGAAGGAGGATAACGTATAAAGATACCAGCACGTTGTATTCTTTCAGCCCTGCCACTGGCCACAGGCTCAGCCATGCCCCTGCCAAGAATGGCCAGCACCGTCTCCTCTATGGTGGTGAGGTCATGCAGGCGAGCCTGTCCGCGGAAAACATGGGTGGGAAATGTGTATAGGCCACCAAACTGTAGTGATCATGTAGGGCACAGTATCAATCAAGAAATTAGAAGTGCATGTAACAAGGGCAATACAGTAATCATGGGGGACTTTAATCTACATATTGACTGGGCAAATCAAATTACCACTAATGGTGTGGAGGACGAATTCTTGGAATGCATGCGAGATGGTTTCCTGGATCAGTATGTGGAAGAACCAACCAGGGAACAGGCTATTCTAGATCTGGTACTGTGTAATGAGAAAGGGCTAATCAATAATCTTGTGGTAAAGGGGCCTTTAGGGACAAGTGACCATAATATGATTGAATTTTACATTAAGTTTGAGAGTGATGTCGTCCACTCTGAAACTAAGGTCTTCAACCTAAACAGAGGAAACTACAAGGGTATGAGGGACAAGTAGGCAGTGGTAGATTGTGAGACTACACTAAAAGGAATGAAGGTGGACATACAATGGCTAACATTGAAGGAAATAATGCATAATTTGCAACAAACATATATTCCTCTAGGGCATAAAAACCCAAAAGGAAAAGTGATCCAACCATGGCTAACAAAAGAAATTAAAGCTAGTATTAAGTAAAAGGAGGAAGCTTATAAAGTTGCCAGAAAAAGCGGTCAGCCTGAGGATTGGGACCTTTTTAGAAATCAGCAAAGGGGGACCAAGAAATTGATAAAGAAAGGGAAAATGGAATATGAGCATAAACTAGCGAAAAATATAAAAACAGATTATAAAAGCTTCTATAGGTATGTGAAAAGGAAAAGACTGGTGAATGTAAATGTAGGTCCTTTACAGTCACAGACGGGAGAATTTATAATGGGGAATGAGGAAATGGCCGAGAAATTAAATAAATACTTTATTTCTGTCTTCACGGAGGAAGACACAAAAAACCTCCCAGAAATATGAGAAAACCAAGATTGTGACAAGAATGAGGAACTGAAAGAAATTATTATTAGTAAAAAAACAGTACCAGCAAAATTAATGGGACTAAAAGTCGATAAATCCCAAGGACCGGATGACCTACATCCTAGGGTTTTGAAAGAGGTGGCGATTGGGATAGTGGATGTATTGGTTGTCATCTTCCAAAATTCTATAGATTCTGGAATGGTTCCTACAGATTGGAGGATAGCAAATGTAACCCCGCTATTTAAGAAAGGAGGGAGAGAGAAAACGGGGAACTACAGACCTGTTAGCCTCCCATCAGTAGTTGGGAAAATGCTAGAATTTATTGTAAAGGATGCAATAATTGGGCACTTAGAAACTAATAGTAAGATTGGGCAGAGTCAACATGGATTTATGAAAGGGAACTCCTGTTTGACAAACCTATTGGAGTTCTTTGAGGATGTAACTAGTGGAGTAGACAAAGGGGAACCGGTAGATGTGGTGTATCTGGATTTTCAGAAGTCCTTCAATAAGGTCCCACACAAGAGGTTGGTGAACAAAATTAGGGCACATGGAATTGGGGGTAATATACTAGCATGGATTGAGAATTGGTTAACAAACAGAAAACAAAGAGTAGGGATAAACTGGTCTTTTTCAGGATGGCAGACTGTGACTAGTGGGGTACCACAGGGATCGGTGCTTAGGCCCCAGCTATTCACAATCTATATCAATGATTTGGATGAGGGGACTAAATGTAACATTTCCAAATTTGTTGATGATACAAAGCTAGGTGGCAGTGTCAGTTATGAAGAGGATGTGAAGAGGCTTCAAGGGGATCTCAACAGGCTCAGTGAGTGGGCGAGAACATGGCAGATGGAATATAATGTGGATAAATGTGAAGTTATCCACTTTGGTAGAAAAAACAGAAAGGTGGAGTATTTCCTAAATGGTGAAAGATTGGGGAATGCAGATGTTCAAAGGGACCTGGGTGTCCTTGTACATGAGTCACTGAAAGTGAGTGTGCAGGTGCAAATTGTAGGAAGGCAAATGGTATGCTGGCCTTCATTACAGGATGATTTGAGTACATGAGTAAAGAAGTCTTACTCCAATTATATAGGGCCTTGGTGAGACCACACCTGGAGTACTGTGTACAATTTTGGTCTCCTTACCTAAGGAAGGATATACTTGCCATAGAGGGAGTGCAATGAAGGTTCATGAGATTGAATCCTGGGATGGCGGGACTGTCGTATGAGAAGAGATTGAGTAAACTAAGCCTGTATTCTCTTGAATTCAGAAGAATGAGAGGGGATCTCATTGAAGCATACAAAATTATTACAGGGCTTGATAGGGTGGATGCTGGGAGAATGTTTCCCTTGGCTTGGGAGTCTAGAACCAGGGGCCACAGCCTCAGGATAAAGGATAGGCCATTCAGGACTGAGATGAGAATAAATTTCTTCACACAGAGGGTGGTGAATCTTTGGAATTCTTTACCCCAGAAGGCTGTGAAGGCTCAGTCATTGGGTATATTCAAAACAGAAGTCGATAGATTTCTGACTAGTAAGGGCATCAAGGGATATGGCGATAGGGCCGGTGAATGGAGTTGAGGCAGAAGATCAGCTATGATCTCATTGAATGGCGGAGCAGGCTCGAAGGGCTGAATGACCTCCTCCTGCTCCTATTTCTTATATTCCCCCACCGGTTAAATTCTGCTGGCACCGGTTATGTGTCACTTTTTCCTGCAAGAGAAAGGGAAGTGTGTCAGTGAGTGTGGTGTAATGTGTTTGGGTGATGTAGCTGTTATGGTTGAATAGCTGACAACATGTTCAAGCTGTGAGATGTGGGTGTGAGACTTGCAGCAGTGGTAAGTGTGTGCGGGTGAGGTGAAGCTATGAATGTGAGGTGTGAGTTGTGTTTGGTAGAGATTGTTGGTAGGTGAGATGCATTGAGCATTGTGTGAGGTGGGAGTGGTGCAGATGGTGGGATATGGCATTTGAAGATGAATTCACTGACCTTGACCACTCGTGTGAGGTCATTAAACTTCTTTCTTCACTAAGTCCAAGTCCTCGGGTCTACACTGCTGGCATTGACCATGTCAGCTTTCCGCTCCCACTGCACTCTGGTCTGTTGTCTAGAGGGCCTCCTGGCCCCCTGTGGAAAGAGGACCTCTCCCCTGGAGTTGACCTCCTGGGCTAAGGCCTTCAGTGCTGCATCAGAGAACCTAGGTGCACGCTCTCTCCTCTCCTCTTAGACTGGGTATTATGTAACGAGAAAGGATTAATTAGCAATCTTGTACGAGGCCCCTTGGGTCGGAGCGATCATAATATGATCAAATTCTTCATTAAGATGGAGAATGAAGTAGTCGCCTCAGAGACTAGGGTCCTAAATTTAAATAAAGGAAACTACGATGGTCTGAGGCGCGAGTTGGGTAGGATTGATTGGGGAATGTCACTCAAAGGGTTGACGGTGGATAGGCAATGGCAAACATTCAAAGACTTTATGGATGAACTACAGAATTTGTTCATCCCAGTTTGGCATAAAAATAAAACAAAAAAGGTGACTCAACCTTGGCTAACAAGGGAAATTAGGGATAGCATAAGATCCAAGGAGAGGACATATAAATTGGCCAGAAAAAGCAGTAAACCTGAGGATTTGGAGCAGTTTAGGATTCAACAAAGGAGGACAAAGGGATTAATTAAGAAAGGGAAAATAGAATATGAGAGTAAGCTGGCAGGGAACATAAAAACTGACTGTAAAAGCTTTTATTGATATGTGAAGAGAAAAAGATTGGTGAAGTCAAGCGTAGGTCCCTTGCAGTCAGAATCAGGGGAATTTATAATGGGGAACAAAGAAATTGCAGATCAATTAAATACATATTTTGGTTCTGTCTTCACAAAGGAGGACACAAATAACCTCCCAGAGATGTTGGGGAACATAGGGCCTGATGAAAGGGAGGAACTGAAAGAAATCAGTATTTGCAGGGAAATGGTGTTAGGGAAATTGATGGGATTGAAGGCCGATAAATCCCCAGGGCCTGATAATCTACATCCAAGGGTACTTAAGGAAGTGGCCCTAGAAATAGTTGATGCTTTGCTGATCATCTTCCAGCATTCGATGGAATCTGGAACAGTACCCATGGATTGGAGGGTAGCTAATGTTACCCCACTATTCAAAAAAGGTGGTAGAGAGAAAATGGGGAATTACAGACCGGTGAGCCTGACATCGGTAGTGGGGAAAATGCTAGAGTCCATTATAAAAGATGGAAAACTGTGACAGGATCGGACAAAGTCAACATGGATTTACAAAAGGTAAATCGTGCTTGACTAATCTACTGGAATTTTTTGAGGATGTAACTGGTAAAATAGATATGGGAGAACCAGTGGATGTGGTGTATTTGGACTTTCAGAAGGCTTTTGATAAGAGATTAGCGTGTAAAGTTAAGGCACATGGGATTGGGGGCAAGGTATTGACTTAGATAGAGAACTGGTTGGCAGACAGAAAGCAAAGAGTTGGAATAAATGGGTCTTTTTCTGAGTGGCAAGCAGTGACTAGTGGGGTACCACAGGGATCGATCCTTGGGCCCCAGCTATTCACAATATATATGAATGATCTAGACAAGGGAACTAGATGTAATATCTCCAAATTTGCAGATGACACAAAGCTGGGTGGGCGTGTGTGCTGTGAGGATGATGCCGAGAAACTCCAGGATGATTTGGACACATTGGGTGATTGGGCAAAAGCATGGCAGATGCAATATAACGTGGATAAATGCGAGGTTATCCACTTTGGTGGCAAAAACAGGAAGGCAGATTATTATCTGAATGGCAATAGATTGGGAGAAGGGGAAGTGCAACAAGACCTGGGTGTCCTTGTGCACCAGTCGCTGAAGGTAAGCATGCACGTGCAGCAGGCAGTTAAGAAGGCAAATGGTATGTTGGCCTTCATAGCGAGAGGGTTTGAGTACAGGAACAAGGATGTCTTGCTGCAGTTGTACAGGGCCTTGGTGAGACCACATCTTCAATATTGTGTGCAGTTTTGGTCACCTTATCTGAGGAAGGATGTTCTTGCCATGGAAGGAGTTCAGCGTAGATTCACCAGGCTGATACCTGGGATGGCAGGAATGATGTATGAGGAGAGATTGGGTCGATTGGGCTTGTACTCGCTGGAGTTTAGAAGAATGAGAGGGGATCTCATTGAAACTTATAAAATGTTGACAGGACTGTACAGACTAGATGCAGGAAGGATGTTCCCGATGGTCGGGGAGTCCAGAACCAGGGGTTACAGTCTAAGGATAAGGGGTAGGCCATTTAGGACAGAAATTAGGAGGAATTTCTTCACCCAGAGAGTGGTGAACCTGTGGAATTCTCTACCACAGAAGGCAGTAGAGGCCAATACATTAAATATATTCAAGAATGAGTTGGATATATTTCTTAAGGCTAAAGGGATCAAGGGGTATGGGGAGAAAGCAGGGACCAGGTACTGAATTTGGATGATCAGCCATAATCGCATTGAATGGCGGCGCAGGCTCGAGGGTCCGAATGGCCTACTCCTGCTCCTATCTTCTATGTTTCTATGTTTCTATGTTGTGACATCTTTATAACTTTATGGTCCACTTTCTTTGCAGCCACTTCAATCACCTATTGCAGGCAGAAGGCACATCTACTTTAAGAGATGCAGACTGCCTTTAAGTGGTGCAGGCTAGCTTTAATTGGTGCTAGCCTCGCACAAACGTTCAGCCACTCAGCAGTGTGTTCAGCGCTGGGTTGAACGCTACTATCATGTTAATCAGCAGGCAGCACAAACTTTACGTGCTGCCTGCAGACCTCTGGATGGGCACAGGTTGATAGCGCATGGCGATCCCCATGCCCGTTTTTGGGCCTTATGCCGTTTCTAGGCCAGTGTATTCTTGGAGCTCAGATACATCACAATTAATGCAGAACTGAACACCAAATGGAAAATTCTCCAATAATGGCACTGAGTCATCACTTAATAGACCAATAAGCACTCTGAGTAATGTTCTGTCACTTCAGATGAGGACTATGCAAATAAAAGCACTGGTGGAGAAAATCAAATATAAGAAAGGCCCACTTTAATAACAAAGACCTTTCCAGATTATTGTGAAAGATATGAGGGAATGGAAAAATATTCTTTTACAGATTTGAGAGCAACCCACCACAAAATAGAGTCCAGCAGGTCACAGAATCACAGAATCACAGAAACCCCACAGTGCAGATAGAGGTCATTTCGGCCCATCGAGCCTGCACCGACACATATCCCGCCCAATCCCCGTAACCCCTACACCAACACATATCCCACCCTATCCCCGTAACCCCACGTATTTAATCCCCCTAACACTAAGGGTCAATTTATCATAGCCAATCTTGTGGGAGGCAATCAGGTCGTAGGTCACGCAGTCTGCACAAGCCACTCTGCTTGAAAAAATCTACAGGAGAAGGTATCCAATTGAAAATGCCAAAACAATGAAGATCCTTGCCAATTATGTCATGCTGCTATGTATGGTTATGACTGTCAATCATTTTATATTGCTGGTCTGAACACCAATTATCTTACATTGTTTGAAATCTCTATCTAATCAAGTTGAACGTGCCAGTCACGTTGCTTGAATTGTTTAATGCTGAGCTCCAGGTAGGTGACACATTGGTGGCAGTCACACTGCATCTGGTATCATTGAGTCCTGAATGGCTACTAGATCAAACCCATTTATCTCTATTTGTGCCATCAATCAGTTTAGGGAGGGAATTCCAGAGTTTAGGGCCTAGGCAGCTGAAAGCATGGCTGCCAATAGTGGAGCAATTAAAATCAGGGGATGCGCAAGAGGCCAGAATTGGAGCAGCGTAGAGCGTTGTAGGGCTGGAGGAAGTTACAGAGCTAAGGAGGGGCGAGGCCATGGAAGGATTTGAAAACAAGGATGAGAATTTGAAAATTGAGGCGTTGCTGGGCCGAGAGCCAATGTAGGTCAGCGAGCACAGGGGTGATGGGTGAACAGGACTTGGTGCGAGTTAGGAAACGGGCAGCAGAGCTTTGGATAAGCTCAGGTTTATGGAGGGTGGAAGATGGGAGAGCACTGGAATAGTCATGTCTAGAGGTAACAAAGGCATGGGTGAGGGTTTCAGCAGCAGATGAGCAGAGGTGGAGGGGAGTCAGGCGATGTTATGGAGGTGGAAGTAGGTGGTTTTGGTGATGGAGCGGATATGTGGTCAGAAGCTCAACTCAGGGTCAAGTATGACACCAAGGTTGTGAACGGTCTGGTTCCACCTCAGACAGTTGCCGGGTAGGGAATGGAGTTTGTGGCGGGGACCGAAGATAAAGGCTTCGGTCTTCCCAATATTTAGTTGGAGAAAATTTCTGCTCATCTAGTACAGGATGTCGGACAAGCCGTGTGATAAATCAGAGAGAGTGGAGGGGTCGAGAGAGATGGTGGTCAGGTAGAGCTGGGTGTCGTCAGTGTACATGTGGAACCTGACATTGGCCCGGAATTTGGAGTCCTGCTGACGGTGAACTGGCAGCGTTTGCCGTCATTTCACCTTTGAAACTGACCGCAACTTCAGGATTTAGCTCATGTGCAGCCTAATGCGGAAATCCTGAAGTTGTGGTCTGTCATTCACAGCTCGTCCGCAGGCTGCGCTGTGCCTTTCCATCCCTCCCCCACCCCCAACAGAGCCGGCAATCAGTGAAATCTCTCTAGTCATGGAAAGTGGCAAAAACTTTTTGATCCATTGTAATAAAAATTAAAGGGGGAGAAATTCGGTATCGCAAAGTTTAGCGCCTGGCACAAATTATCGCCTCCGACCACAAACTTGGCTTCTATCGCCCCTGAAGGTGATTGGAGTGCTAAATCAGGCACTACGTACCTCTCTTTAGACTCAAAGGCCGAGGAGCGAGGCGCTACCTCAGAGCGCTGGTGAAGCTCATGTGATGTTAGTCAGCAATGGAACACAGACACACTGGTGCCGGCCAGTTCTTAAAGGGGAGGATCGATCTTGCTCTCCAGCCACACCCTGCTCATTGCAGCCTTGAATCTCAGCCTGAAGAGACCTGTACATCAATTCTGCAGCAAAGGACTATGGAGAGGGTCAGGGAGCGAGCTCAGCACTTCAGCGACTGGGCCTTGGTGGCTCTGGTTGGTGCAGTGGAGCACTGAAGATCAATACTGTACCCTGAGAGTGGCAGGAGGCCATTGCGGGCAGGAATTTGGACATGAGTCTAGGTTCGGATCGGTCATGGCCCTGTGGGTAGCGGAGCGGGCCCAGGGGCCGTGTAGCCTGATCCTGCTCCTATTTTGTGTGTCTAATTCTGTTAGATTCAGGAGATGGTTCTGTGATAGTGGATTGGCGGTTAGGATCAGATCAGCCATGATCTTATTGAATGACGGAGCAGGCTTGAGGGGCCGATTGGCCTACTCCTGCTCCTATTTCTTATGTTCTTATGTTCTTATGACTACAGAAGAGTGTGGAGGGAGGTGGCTCATCACGTCTCCTCCAGGAGCATGGTGCCCAGGACCCATATGCAATGTCGGAAAAAGTTCAACGACCTCACTCGGGTCGTCCGGGTGAGTAGCTGCTTTTCAATACCTCTTCATCCCTCCATCCCAATTACACTCTATGGCCAGAAGGTGTAAAAACTCCAAAGCCCAACACTCATCCATTACAGGGGAGCAGTAGGGTGGGAAGGGAGGAAGTGCGCAAGGCATGGAGATCACCCTCGAAGGGCAAAAAGTAGGAGGTCTCAATAAATGTTGGGAATGTCTTTATTAAAGGGCAAGGTTTGTCTGATAACTTTTGTTTAGTGTTTTTGCCATTACCTCCAAGTTTTGAGAACCAGTTATGTTAATTTATGATTTGTCGTGTTTGTTTCTATTAGTTTGTCATGAATAAATGACACACACAGAGTTTGTAAAATAAAAAAGTTGTTGTTTTCAAAATGTACATGTTTGGCCTTTGGAATCATTGCTGCCTTGGCTGGCTAGAGGGGTTGTGGGTTGCTTTCAATCATGTTGTTCTCCATGCCTGAAGCCATTTCCTGAGTAGGGGCCTAGAAGCGGCTTGTTATGAGCCGTTGATGGACGGCCCTTGCAGTTTCAACATTGTGGGCCTCCCTCCCGCCTTGGTGCTGCTGCTGATCATCCTCCTCCTCTTCCTCCTCCTCCTCCGGTGGTGCACCAATGCCTGGTGGCATTGGCTGGGTCCTGAGGATTGCAAGGTTATGAAGAATGCAGCAAACAATATGAAGAGGGACATTCGCTCAGGAGAGTACTGCAGGGCTCCTCCTGAGTGGTCCAGACAGCGGAACTGTTGCTTGAGCATGCCAATCGTCTGCTCAATTATGTTCCTGATGGCAATATGGCTGTCATTGTACCGCAGCTCGGCAGGGGTGTTGGGATTATGGAGTGGTGTCATCAGCCAGGTGCAGAGTGGATAGCCCTTGTCCCCGAGGAGCCAACCACTTAGCTGATGCGGTGCCTGGAAAAGCTCTGACACACCAGTCTGGTATAGGATGAAAGCATCGTGGCTGCTGCCAGAATAGCGGGCATTGACGGCGAGTATCAGTTGTCTGTGGTCACAGACCAACTGGACATTTAAGGAGTGGAACCCCTTGCGGTTTCAGAAAACCTCTGCATTCTCATGCGGTGCCCGCAATGCCACATGCGTGCAGTCAATGGCGCCCTGCACCATGGGGAAGCCCGCTATCCTCACAAATCCCAATGCGCGTTCATGCTGTTTGGCCCGGGTCATCGGGAAAGAGATGTACTGGTGTCTCCTTTTATAGAGGGCATTTGTCACCTCCTGGATACAGCAATGGACTGCGAACTCATATTGGTGATATCCACAGTAGCTGCTTGAAAGGAGCCGGTGGCATAAAAGTTCAGAGCCACTGTGACCTTCACTGCCACCAACAGAGACATCCTGGTCCTCAGTTGAGGCTGCAGATCTGGTTGCAGCAGGTGACAGCGCTCAGTGACCACCTCCTTGCTGAAGCGCAGCCTGTGCAAACACTGCTCCTCAGACAAATTAATGTAGGAGAATTGTTCCTGGAATACCCTGGGAGGTTAAGGTCTCCTGTGCAGAGGCCTGTTGGCCCTCCTCTGTCTGGTCATGATTGCCACTCAATTCAATTCAATTCAATTCAAATCGCTTTATTGGCATGACAAGTTACATCTTATGTTGCCAAAGCATCGGAAAACATTCATGTTTGTTCACAAAAATACAGATCTATCCATACAGTGTATAAACAGATATATCCCTGAGTGTATAAATATACTTTCATATAATTTATATATACTCTTTTCTTATATTTAGTGGTTGTCCCTCTGTTTATGGCAAGCTGTAACATAGTGTGCCGCTAGTGTTACGCAATTTCTCTCTTCCCCTAGTAGGTATGGGAGTTTTTGGTCGTCATTCAAATTTCTGAATTCCGGGCATATTTTTGTGAATTTTGGGTAGAAATTCTCCCTTATGCCCTCTCTCCGCGTCTCTGATACCTCCGAATCTGCAGGCGCAGGACGACGCCCACAATCAGTGCAGCCCCCAAAGTCACTTGACAATCAAAGTAATGAAGGTCAAATCCAAAAGAACTTGCAAAGTGATGCTCAGTAGCCAAAACTACTTCACACAGCGTTGACCTCTCTGCAAAAGTCTCTCTCTCTCTGTGAGAATGAGTGGTGCAAAAATGTCTCCCACAGAAAAAGACAGGAAGAGGGCACCTTTAAATAACACTCCCCCAGCCCCTTGCCGACTGCAAAATGTTCCACTCTCCCTGTCGTTGTTTGCGGCAATTGGAAAGGAAGGGGGTGCCACTTAATATCCAGTCCGGGGCGCCATTGGGCGCAGGAGATTGTGGCGGTAGAGTTTAGCACCGCCGCAAAAACTGGTCAATTTCACGAGCGGCGCAAACATCGCCGTCCCTGGACGTGAGTTGCTTTGCACCCCATTAGCGCCCTCTTAGGGGACTAACAGGAGGCACAAAGCAACCAAATTTTTCCCCTAAAATTTTTAAGAAACTTTAAAAAAATGAATTTTTTTGAAAAAGTTTGTTCATCTTTATTTTAGGTTTGTCTTTTCCCCACGTAAGAGCTCCAATCTTTGTTTTGCTCTCTTCAACATTTTTTAAAAGTTGGAATTTTAGGAGCTTACCTACTTCCTGGTTCGCTGTCTGCGAGAATTTTGCGTTTTGATTGGTTGCTTAGACAGCTTGTTGAACTCACAGCAGCTCTTCGCTGGGAATCCCCAATAACTTCAGTTGATTTGAATTACGCATCGGAAAACCCGAAATTCTCAACACAGAGATTGCAAGATCTTTGTGCGAAGCTTACTTCGGGGCCAGAGGCCAATGCCTTTGCTTCGTCGCTGACCGTAAATTCCGGGCTAATGTGTTTTCGGACGTTGTCACTGAGGGGGCAGCATGTAGATGAGAAATAAGAGGGAGCAAAGGACAGATCCTTGGGAGACTCCAGAGGTAACGGTGTGGGAAGAGAAACCATTGCAGGTGATTCTCTGGCTACGACTGGATAGATAAGAATGGAACCAGGCGAGTGTAGTCCCACCTAGCTGGACAACGGAGGAGAGGCGTTGGCGAAGGATGGAGTGGTCAACCATGTCAAAAACTGCAGACAGGTTGAGAAGGACGAGGAGGGATAGTTTACCTCTGTCAGTCACATACGATGTCATTTGTGACTTTGATAAGAACCGTTTCAGTACTGTAGTCGGGGGTGGAAACCTGATTGAAGGGATTCAAACATGGAGTTGCTGGAAAGATGGGCACGGATTTGGGAGGCGAGAGCACGTTCAAGGACTTTGGAGAGGACAGGGAGGTTGGAGATGGGGCGGTAGTATTAAAGGACAGCCAGGTCAAGGGTGGGTTTTTTGAGGACAGGGGTGATGATGGCAGAAGGGGATGGGGACAGTACCCGAGGAGAGAGAACATTAACAATATCAGCACATATGTAGCACATTAATTGCTGCTCAACAAGCAAAAAAAAACTGCCAATGTGACCAAAATAGGAATTTGTGTCTTTGCTTTTATAAAGTTTAAATTTAGAATGAGGTTGCTCTCCTCTTGGTTCAAAATGAGGAATGTGCAAACTTCAAGATCCTGTTGATAAATTATCTAAGAAAAAGGCTCCCTTTGATGGGGACAGCATGTTTAAAATTTAAATGTTTAGCATTTGTCAAATTGGCTGTTCCAACTTGTAGTGTATGTACCCGTCTACCTTTAAGGAAACTATTGTATGTAACCGTTCACCTTTAAGAGAACTACTTTAGGTGTGGCACTATTTGTTTGGCTTCTGTATACTGTAATACCGATAGTGACCACACCAGTATATAAGTGTTGTGGCAGGATTGCTGGGGCAGATTCACCCTGACCTTCGAATAGTAAAGACCTGTTTGTTTGTTACTTCTGAAGTCTGTGTATTTATTAACTGCACAACCCACAGACTTTACAGTGGCGATGAGTCCGATCGTACCCTGCGGCAAGACTACCAAAGCAACAAAGAGCGTCGAAGAGAGGCAACCGCCCTCGGCGTGCTGCTGAAAGAAAACACGAGGCTGCAGCAGGAGGAAGGAGGAAGACTTTAGCAACAAAAGCTTCCATCTGCAACAGGCACTGACTACCCTTCTACCACGGTGCGGAGTGAGCCGATCAGCTGGAAACAAGGCGGCCGCGGAGACTGTGAGTAGGGGAAGGTGTAGAGAATATCCGGAGGATAAGGGCTGTGCACTCGACCACGGTCGAGGGGGAACGGAGCCGGTCAGAAAGTCGGGTCCAACGGCGTCGTGAGACAGTCGGACTTCGATCGGCGGGGGAAAGCCGGGCAGCGACCGCAGCCACGAAGCGCTGAGACTGGGAGTAGGCGCGGGAAGAGAAACCCAGCCGCAGCCGGGGAGGGAAACACCGGTCTGCGAGAGGGCTGGGAGGCGAACAGGAACGTGCGGGAGAGAGAACGACAGAGCCGGGTACGGAGAGAGAGACTGCGCGAGAGCCAGTCCAGCGGCTGAACTGTCCTCCGTTAACGGGGTGTACCCAGCGCCGGTAGAGCCGTGCGGGCGGGAGGAAAAGACAGAGCCGAGTAAGGGGAGCTGTGCGGAAGCCAGCCAGCGGCTGAACCTGTCTGCTGTGGGGGAAGCGTACCCCTTCCACCGGGAAGAAACGCGGGAAGCCGCCATTAGGCGGAGAAGACGACAGAAGCGGGAAACCGCCATTGAAGTGGGCGGGGCGAGAAGGAAAGAGCGGGAAACCGCCATTTTTGCGGGAAAACCGCCATCTTAGAAATAAACAAATAAATAAGAATATTTAAAGAAATACTTGTGTTGTACCCAAGGAAAGGAAGATGCCTAAGCGGGCGGACATCAACGAGTTCAATCCGGAGATAGAAGACTGGGCCACGTACGTAGAACGTATTGAGATACATTGTAAGGCTAATAAAATAGCTAAGGATGAAAAAGCTTTAACCTTACTTAACATGATGGGTGCGAAAACATTTGGGTTGTTGAAGCATCTTCTCTCACCAGCTAAACCAGCAGATCAGACTTTCGATGATGTGGTAGCAGTGCTGAAGGATCACTTGAACCCCACACCATTGATGCTGGCTGAACGATTCAAATTCTACGCAAGAACGCAGAGGAAAGACGAAAGCAATGCGGAATACTTGGTCGAACTGCGTAGGCTAGCGAAATACTGCCAGTTCGGAGGGAATCTGACAGAGGCACTGTGTGACAAGTTCGTATGCGGATTGTCCAAAGAAGGAACGCAGAAGCGACTACTGGAAGAAAATGACCTCACACTGGACAGGGCTGTCCTCATAGCTGCATCGCACGAAGCCGCAGCGAAAGGAACGGCGGAAATGCAGCTAAAGGCGGCGGCACTAGGGGTGGACCAAATTACTTCGAGCACAATAAAATGCTACCGTTGTGGGAAGGCAACACACGACCAGAATCAATGCTGGTTTAAAAACCAAGAATGCAGGAAATGTGGCAAGATCGGGCACATAGCTAAGGTATGCCGGTCAGGAACAACGTACAACAATAAGGAGTCACCACAAAAATGGTACGGAAAGGTGCAAGAGGTGACCAAGAAGAGTCTGAGGGAACAGAAGTCGGTCTCACACTCCAAATGCAAAGGACTGGACAGTCTGAGAATTCACAACGTGAGCAATGAAGCTGACCGACAAACTATCTGGATAACGCTACAGATTGCAAAGGTCCAAGTAAAAATGGAAGTGGACACCGGATCGGCGTTGACGGTCATGAATAAGCATGACTACAAGAAATTTTTCAAGCATATTCCCCTACGGGATACGGAACTAGTATTACAGACATACACGGGGCACAAAGTAGTCCCCATCGGAAAGATAGAAGTCAAGGTGAGATACAAGGATAAAGATCATCACCGGTTGGACCTGTATGTATTGCCTGAGGGAGGACCACCACTTCTGGGGCGGGAGTGGATCCGAAAAATAAAGTTGGACTGGCAGTCATTAAACACCATGACGGTGGATTCCGAAAAAGAGGATGTCAAACCTGAACGGTTGTCCAGAATATTGGACGAAGCTAAGGAGGTATTCCAGCAAGGACTGGGAACACTGCGAGGAATTAAAGCAAAGGTTAAGATTGCAGAGAATGCAAGCCCAAAGTTTTTTAAGGCCAGATCGGTACCTTACGCAATACGACCAGCTGTGGAGGCAGAACTGGAAGAACTTGAACGATCAGGGGTTCTGTCAAAAGTGGACTGGAGTGAGTGGGCCACGCCCATTGTTCCCGTCATGAAGTCCTCACCAAGTAATGAGCCAGGGGGACCGGGGAAGGTCCGTATCTGCGGAGATTTCAAGATTACTGTGAATCCGGTGCTTCACACGGTACAATACCCGCTTCCGCGGATTGAAGATATCTTTGCTTCGTTGGCTGGAGGGAAGCATTTCACGAAAATAGATCTGGCTCAAGCATATCTACAGATGGAGGTCGAGGAAGAGTCACGCCAGTACCTTACCATCAACACTCACAGAGGCTTGTATCGCTACAATAGACTGGTCTTTGGGGTGGCTTCGGCGCCAGCAATTTGGCAGAGGGCCATGGAACAGGTGTTACAAGGAATTCCAAGCACGCAGTGCTACTTAGATGACATTTTAATCACGGGAAAAGATGAGGAAGAACACCTCACGAATTTGAAACTGGTACTCACCAGGTTGAAGGAGTGTGGCCTTCGGGTTAATCGCAAGAAGTGTGAGTTCTTCCAAAAACGGATCTCATACTGCGGTCATGTCATTGACCGAGAGGGACTGCATAAGTCACCTGAAAAGATAGAAGCGGCCGTGAAGGCCCCCGCTCCAGGAAACGTATCACAGTTAAGATCATTCTTGGGGTTGATTAATTACTATCACAAGTTTCTGCCAAATTTATCCACGGTGCTGCATCCGCTGAATGACCTGTTGCGGAAAGAAACACCATGGAAGTGGAGTGAAGAATGCAAAAAGGCTTTTCGCAGAAGCAAGGAGTTGATTACCTCTGAAGAAGTGCTGGCTCATTTCAACCCAGCATTACCCCTTCGTCTAGCTTGCGATGCTTCCCCGTACGGAATTGGGGCAGTACTCTCGCACAGGCTACCAAATGGCTCGGAAAGGCCAGTGGCTTTCGCGTCCCGATCATTGACACCCGCGGAGCGAAATTACGCCCAAATAGATAGGGAGGCCCTCAGTCTTGTGTGGGGCGTGAAGAAATTCAACCATTACCTACAATGTAAGAAGTTCACATTGCTGACAGACCACCAGCCGTTGGTGTCCATATTCAACCCAAATAAGGCCGTTTCCACCATGACAACACAAAGGTTACAAAGGTGGTCCGTGTTACTTGGGGCACACCAATACGAAATTGAGTACAAAGGGTCTAAACAGCATGGAAATGCTGATGGGTTGTCACGCTTGCCATTGCCGATGGTAGAAGAAGCGAGTATAGTGGACCCAGTAGAGTTGTTCCACTCATCCATAGTGGAGTGTCTACCGATAACAAACTCAATGATTGAGAATGAGACAAGGAATGACCCGACTCTTTCACGAGTCTATGATGTAACGGTGGAGGGATGGCCAGCACAAAGCGAACCAACACTGCAAGCATTTGCACAGAGGAAAGAACAACTGTCAGTGTGTCAAGGAACCCTGATGTGTGGATCTAGAGTGGTGATTCCACCCAAACTCCAAAAGAAAGTACTAGAGGAGCTGCACGAAGGACATCTGGGTGGAGTAAAGATGAAGAATCTAGCAAGAGCGTTTGTGTGGTGGCCAGGCATTGATGGAGACATAGAGGAGATCACGAAGAACTGCCTAGGATGTCAGAGGGTTCAGAACGCGCCACCCCAGGCTCCTCTGCATCCATGGGAATGGCCCTCATCGCCTTGGCAAAGAGTACACATCGACTTTGCTGGTCCATTTATGGGCTCGATGTTTCTGATAGCGGTGGATGCCCACTCCAAGTGGCCGGAAGTAATTAAGATGACCACCACCATGACGGAAAAAACCATTACCGTATTAAGGACTATGTTTGCTCGGAATGGCCTGCCGGAACAGATCTGTTCTGATAATGGACCACAATTTGTGTCCGAAGAATTCAAGAAATTCTTAAAGAGCAATGGGGTTAAACATTACACATCAGCCCCATACCATCCCGCCTCCAATGGATTGGCTGAAAGGTTTGTCCAGACCTTCAAGAAGGCCGTAAAGGCCATGAGTAATGAAAACATAAGTCTACAACATAAGGTGGATAGCTTTTTGTTGGCATACCGAAATGCAACACATGCGGTCACAAATCAAACTCCCGCAATGATGTTTTGTAATAGACGCCTAAGATGCCGGCTGGATTTACTAAAACCGAACATCAGAAGAGACGTAGAGAACCGGCAATTCCAGGGCATGAACGACAGGGTCACTAGATCTTTCCAGATCGGTCAACGAGTTTTGGCCCGGGACTACCGTACTGAGAAATGGCAGCCTGGAACTATTGGGAAACGGCTGGGGCCGTTGATGTACACCGTGGACATTGGAGACAATATAATAAGGCGCCATGTTGACCAAATCATAGGGTCCGCCACAATTGGGCAACCGACTTCACCACCTTATCCGGGTAAGGTCGAGACTGAGATACCCAGAACACCTACTTCCGATCTAATAATAATGGAGTCAGCTGAACCTGACATGGCTTTTCAAGCCGAATCGACCTTGCCAGAAGCACCTCCTAGCCCGCCTGAAATGACGACACCACTGCGGCGTTATCCGGACAGAATCCGGAAACCCCCAGAAAGACTGAATCTATGAACTGTCCTACATAAACCTGTATATATGTTAGAATGTATGTTCACTATGGACTTAGTATGTTGAAAGCTAAAAAGGGAGGATTGTAGTGTATGTACCCGTCTACCTTTAAGGAAACTATTGTATGTAACCGTTCACCTTTAAGAGAACTACTTTAGGTGTGGCACTATTTGTTTGGCTTCTGTATACTGTAATACCGATAGTGACCACACCAGTATATAAATGTTGTGGCAGGATTGCTGGGGCAGATTCGCCCTGACCTTCGAATAGTAAAGACCTGTTTGTTTGTTACTTCTGAAGTCTGTGTATTTATTAACTGCACATCCCACAGACTTTACACAACTGTTAAGAAGCTCAACATGCTGACCTGAATTAGCAGAATTAGTCAACTCTCTTTTAAAAGTAATGATTGTAAACAGGAGTGTATATTTTTATCTCTTGCAACTAGCAATCCATTTATAGGAAGTTTGTTAAAATTTGATTATGGAAGGGAATATTGTCTGTGTTGGTTGATATGTAATTTCCAATTGCGGTCATGTATTAAGATAGTGGACATGCGTAGAAGTCACATGAATAAAAATCCCAGGCTATCGTCCCATTGTTTACTGAGATTCTAAACTGTTAAGGTTCTGTTTGCTAAACACAAGCTTCATATAATTGTTTCTAAATTAAAGAAGCCAATGTATGAATGTCAGGGCTGATGACTGTTAGTCCTGCTCAGCACGACATTATGGTCCAGAGTATATGGAATTCTATAAGCAGTTGCTTATATATTATCACCAGAAACACCCAAATATTCCACCTTGCAGAATAAAGACACGACTACAATACTCTGGAGTTTCACTGTTTTATGAAATCATTTCTGTTACTTCATATATAATATTCTCTTCAATGATCAGTACATACTATATGATATGAGTTGCAGTACTACATATTGCAATTCCTTTAAAGCATATAAAAATATCTGTTGTCCATAATCATTTGTTTTTTCTTATGTTTGAACAGTTTTCTTATATTTCTTTTTTGAAAAGCTTCAATCTATTTAAAGTCAATCATGAATTTAGAAAGACCTTCTTGTTCTTATATCTCCATCGATGAGTTGTTCATCACTTCATTCTCAGGGTCAAAATACCAACAAATTCTCCTGCTTTGCAAGATGGAGGATATCTCTGACCAATATATAACAAACCTAGCTGAGGCAAGAATAAAAGCAGAAGATGTGCAATGACAGTTGAATGCAGATCGGATTCTCCATTGTACATATTGCTGTCATGTCTTCAACTGAGCCAACATAAGAGGGACATATCGGCCAAAGAGTGCACGAGTATTATCCCATCTTCTTCATCGTAGTCTTAGTGCAACAGGAGGGAGATGTTATATCCCTTCATTCTAGACACTGCTCAGTATTGGTTTATCCACATGTGTGGAAATGTCAGTACATTTTTAAACATTTTACAATGCCATGGGACTCATTTGTTATAGAATGTCATCTCTCTTGTAGATGTGCTGCACACGGTGGTAACACTCTTTACTGTGCTGGAGTGTTGCCATGCAGACTTGATAGACTCAGTTTAAGGCTGTCCTGAGGAGAATGTTTAGGCATTTTTGTTACTGAGGTGATTTTTTCCAAAGCTCCTCATATAGTGAGAGGTGCAATAGGCAAAAAGTGCACATGTTGCTCTTGCAACTGACTTGCATGATATTGGCGCAGAAATTCGGCTCTCCACGGGTGAGTACGCACGGGGTAATCACCCGTAGGCCGAATGGAAATGCCGGTTTCCTGCATGCACTGCGCATGCGCGGGAAACCGGCACTTCCGATCCTCTGAACGAAGGGGTTCAGAGGTCGAACGCGCGCGCAGGGGAGGCTGCGCGTGCGCTTTGAACTTAGGATTTTTTTGCAGGTTTTCACGCGAGGTTAAGCCTGCAGGATTTACACATTTAAAAAGCAGCTGTAAGGCCTGCTTTTTACAAGGTAAGTGGTCAATTAATTAAAATTAAAACATTTTTTCCACAGGTTTATTATTTTTAAATACTTTAAAGCTAGGTAAATTTATCTTTAGCCGTTTTTTTATTAAATTATTTTTTTCAAAAATTTTAATTATTGTTTAAAATAGTTATTTAATGCAATTTATAGTTTATTTAAAAAGTGAGATTTTAAAAAAAATTATTTGAAGCTATACTGCTATTTTGGGGCCCATAGTATTCATAAGTTTTCACAGGTCTTCATGTCAATCTTATGAATGGGCTTTTCCCTCCTCCGATTGGCTGCCCATGGCTCACGTGATCCCAGGGGACACATCGCACTAACTACGCCCCTGGGACACGCAAGCACAGCGCGCCGGCAGCTGGGCCAGGCCCCGGAGTGGAATGCCACGGGGCCCTACAGCTCAACTGTCGGCGCGCAAGGTAAGTGCAGGTCGGGGGCTTACACCCATGGGAAGCCCCCGACCCGAATTTCTGGGCCATTATTTATCTACCTTAGTGCCATTGCTAAACAGCAGTATTTAAAATGACAAGTTTATAAGAACATAAGGAAGTGGAGCAGGAGTAGGCCATTCGGTCCATCAAGCCTGTTCCGCCATTCAATAAGATCATGCCTGATCTTCTACCTCATCTCCACTTGAAGGTGGCATCGATTTCTACAGCAGTGCTTTAGCACTTAGTGCTCATATATTTCTTATGGATATTCATGTGTTTGAAGATTGCCAGAAATGTCAGGGTAACAACATAAGTGATCAGTCATTAACCTGGTGCCGGCAATATGTCCCTAACCTTGTCATCTACTATGGCAAGAGCTGAGTGCCTCTCCATGAGCTGCATTGTATTCTCCTCATATGGCATGAGGGGTTTAAAGGTCAGGATGTCCCCTCTGGTTGACTGCCTTTGGTGGGCATTGTGCACTAATTTCTGCCAATCACTATTCCAATGAGTATGCAAATGAGCTGACTCAGGACACCCTTGTGTAAATCCTGACCACCGGTGGGCACAAATCTTTTTTCATTGGCATAACAGCAGCGCAAATCATCATGTGGAAATTCTCCCCCATTGTTTAACCATTCAGCCAAAACCGATGTTAACGACATTCTGACAATGCAGACTAAAGGGCTGATTTAACCCAGGCTGCCGGACGAGAAGGGGGGTTGGGGGCGGGCTAATGGGTTAAAATTTGATCTGAGGGCACTCCGCACCGTTCCAGTCCCCCACCATTTTAACTCACCAGTTTCTGGCTGCATGTCAGGTGCCCACCCCAGGGAGGTGGGGGCCTAATTAAAAGGTCAAAGCCGCGCTCCACTGGCATCATACCTGCCCCCCATTGCATTTTAACTCCAAACGCGGATGCCCCGCTCAGTTTCGGACATGCCATCAAAACCTAACAGGATTGATGTCCATGAGTTTCTAAGCAGTATGAAAGGAGGCTTTCAGCTGCACCCCACTGGATCATGGGACTTTTTGCTGTCTAGTTTCCCAGGAGAGTTTCCAGCTTCCAGTTCATGACTTCTACACTTTTGTTGCTTTACAACCCTTTACTGAGCTTACACTTTATTATGGGAGCCATTATTGCTGTTTTTCCCTGGATGGAGCAAAACTTGGAGGAGGAGGAGCAGCAACAGCCTTGGCAACCACCAGCAACAGCACCTAGGCCTCTCACAAGACACCAAGTGAAAGGAACTGCGGGCAGGAGGTCATAGAATCAAAGAATCATAAAAACTTATAGCACGGAAGGAGGCCATTTCGGCCCATCGTGTCCACGCCGGCCAACAAAGAGCTATCCAGCCTAATCCCACTTCCCAGCTCTTGGTCCGTAACCCTGCAGATTACAGCATCCCAAGTGCACATCTAAGTACTTTTTAAATGTGGTTAGGGTTCCTGCCTCTACCACCCTTTCAGGCAGTGAGTTCCAGGCCCCCACAACCCTCTGGGTGAAGAAATTTCCCCTCAAATCCCCTCTAAACCTTCCACCAATTATAGTAAATCTGTGCCCCCTGGTTTTTGACCCCTCTGCTAAGGGAAATAGGTCCTTTCTATCTACTTTATCTAGGTCCCTCATAATTTTATACACCTCAATATGGTCTCCCCTCAGCCTCTGCTGTTCCAAGGAAAACAGACCAAGCCTATCCAGTCTTTCCTCATAGCTAAGATTCTCTACTCCCGGCAACATCCTTGTAAATCTCCTCTGTACCCTCTCTCGTCCGATCACATCTTTCCTGTAATGCGGTGACCAGAACTGCACGCAGTACTCTAGCTGAGGCCTAACCAATGTTTTATACAGTTGAAGCATAACCCCCCTGCTCTTGTATTCTATGCCACGGCTAATAAAGGCAAGCATTCTGTATGCCTTCTTAACCACCTTATCTACCTGGTCTGCTACCTTCAGGGATCTGTGGACATGCACTCCAAGGTCCCTTTGTTCCTCTACACTACTCAGTGTCCTACCATTTAATGTGTATTCCCTTTCCTTGTTAGCCCTCCCCAAATGCATTACCTCACACTTCTCCAGATTGAATTCCATTTGCCACTGTTCTGCCCACCTGACCAATTTATTGATATCTTCCTGCAGTCTACAGCTTCCTTCTTCAGTATCAACCACACAGCTGATTTTAGTATCATCTGCAAACTTCTTAATCATATCCTCTATATTCAAGTCTAGATCATTGATAAATACCACAAAAAGCAAGGGACCTAGTACTGAGCCCTGCGGAACCCCACTGAAAACAGCCTTCCAGTTACAAAAACACCCATCAACCATTACCCTCTGCTTCCTGCCTCCGAGCCAGTTTTGAATCTAACTTGACACTTTGCCCTGGATCCCGTAGGGCTTTTAACTTCGTGACCAGTCTGCCATGTGGAACCTTATCAAAAGCCTTGCTAAAGTCCATATACACTACATCAAACGCACTACCCTCATCTACCCTCCTTGTTACCTCCTCAAAAAATTCAATCAAGTTTGTCAGACACAAGCTTCCCTTAACAAATCCGTGCTGACTATCCTTGATTAATCCGTATCTTTCTAAATGAAGATTTATCCTGTCCTTCAGAATTCTTTCCAATAATTTTCCCACCACCGAGGTTAGGCTGACTGGCCTGTAATTACTCGGTCTATCCCTTTCTCCCTTTTTAAACAAGGGAACCACATTAGCTGTCCTCCAGTCCTACGGTACCACACCTGAAGCCAGAGAGGATTGGAAAATGATGGTCAGGGCCTCTGCTATTTCCTCTTTTGCTTCGCTTAACAGCCTGGGATACATTTCATCCGGGCCTGGGGATTTATCCACTTTTAAAGCTGCTAAACCTCTTAATACTTCCTCTCTCACTATGTTTATTTCATCTAATATTTCACACTCTTCCTCCCTGATAGCAATGTCTGCTTTGCCCCTCTCCTTTGTGAAAACAGACGCAAAGTATTCATTAAGAACCCTACCGACGTCTCCTGCCTCCACACACAGATTACCCTCATGATCTCTAATAGGCCCTACCCTTTCTTTAGTTATCCTCTTACTCTTAATATATTTATAAAACATCTTTGGGTTTTCCTTGATTTTACTTGCCAAGAATTTTTCATGCTCTCACTTTGCTTTCCTAATATCCTTTTTACTTGCACCCCTGCACTTTCTGTACTCCCCTAAAGATTCTACAGTATTTAGCCTTCGGTATCTGTCATACGCCTCCCTTTTTTTCTTTATCCTACCCTGTATGTCCCTGGACATCCAGGGGGCTCTAGATTTGTTAGTCCCACCTTTTTTCTTTAAGGGCACATGTTTGGTCTAAACCCTCCGGATCTCCTCCTTAAATGCCTCCCACTGCTCTGACACTGATTTACCTTCAAGTAGCTGTTTCCAGTCCACTATGGCTAAATCCCCTCTGAGCTTAGCAAAATTTGCTTTTCCCCAATTTAGAATTTTTATTCCTGGTCTATTCTTGTCCTTTTCCATAACTACCTTAAATCTAACTGAATTATGGTCATTGGACCAAAATGCTCTCCCACTGATACGCTTTCTACCTGCCCAGCTTCATTCCCTAAAACTAAGTCCAGAACCGTCCCCTTCCTTGTTGGGCTTGCTACATACCAGCTAAAAAAGTTCTCCTGGATGCATTTTAGGAATTCTGCACCCTCTATACCCTTCACACTAATTTTATCCCAGTTAATATTGGGGTAGTTGAAATCCCCTACTATTATTGCCTTATAGCTTTTGCACTTCTCAGAAATTTGTCTACATATTTGCTCTTCTATCTCCCTCTCACTGTTTGGGGGTCTGTAGTACACTCCCAGCAGTGTGATCGCCCCTTTTTTGTTTTTCAATTCGACCCATATGGCCTCGTTTGATGATCCCTCCAACATATCATCCCTCCTCACAGCTGTAATAGTTTCTTTAATCAATACCGCGATCCCCCCTCCCTTTTTACCTCCCTCTCTATCCCATCTGAAAATCCTGTAACCAGGAATGTTGAGCTGCCTTACCTGCTCCTCTTTCAGCCATGTCTCTGTAATAGCTATAATATCATAGTCCTAAGTATCTACCTGTGCCCTCAGCTCATCTGCCTTGTTCGCTATACTCCTTGTATTGAAGTATGTACCATTTAGTACAGGCAAACCTCCTTGTTGACTACTATCTAGCCCATGATTCCTCTGTCCTTCCAATTTACTTTCGATGTTTTTGTTTTCCAATTCCAGTTTTTCTTCCCTCACTACTGACTCTATTCTTAGGTTCCCATCCCCCTGCCAAGCTAGTTTAAACTCTCCCCAACAGCACTAGCAAACCCTCCCGCAAGGATATTGGTCTCGTTCTCGTTGAGGTGCAACCCTTCTTGTAGAGGTCCCACCTCCCCCAGAAATGGTTCCAATTCCTCAGGAATCTAAAGCCCTCCCTCCCACACCATCTCTCCAGCCATGCATTCATCTGCTCTATCTTCCTATTTCTGTACTCATGAGCACGTGGCACTGGTAGTAATCCAGAGATTACTACCTTTGAGGTCCTGCTTTTTAACCTCTTTCCTAGCTCCCTAAACTCTACCTGCAGGACCTCATCCCTCTTTCTACCTATGTCGTTGGTACCGATATAGACCACAACCTCTGGCTGTTCGCCCTCCCCCCTCAGAATGCCCTGCAGCCATTCAGTGACATCCTTGACCCTGGAACCAGGGAGGCAACATACCATCCTGGAGTCATGTCTGCAGCCGCAGAAACGCCTGTCTGCTCCCCTAACTATTGAATCCCCTATCACTATTGCTCTCCCTCTCCTCTTCCCACCCCCCGCCCCTCCCCCTGTGCAGCTGAGCCTTCCATGGTGCTGTGGACTTGGCTCTGGCTGCACTCCCCAGAGGAACCATCGCCCTCACCAGTACTCAGCACCGAATACTGGTTGGTGAGCAAGATGGGCTCAGGGGATTCCTGCACTACCTGCCTGGTCCTCCTCTTCTGCCTGGTGGTCACTCATTCCCTCTCTGCCTGCACACTCTTAAGCTGCGGGCTGACCACCTCCCGAAACGTGCTATCCACGTAGCTCTCAGCCTCGCGGATGCACAGCAGTGACTGCAGCCGTTACTCAAGCTCCATAACCCAGTGCTCGAGCTGCTGTAGCTGGCGACACTTCCCGCACATCTGGTCGTCCAGACCACAGGAGGTGTCCAGGACTTCCCACATGGCACAGGATGTGCATTCCACTGGCATGAGCTGCCCTGCCATACCTCTAATTAACAGACTATTTACTAACCTAGCTGGAATAAACTTAAAACTTTAAGAAAGCCAAGTATACCAGATACTCACCAATCAGCTCCCTCCCCTTGTGCCGATGTCACTTTTGACTTCTGATGTCACTCTTTGAAAATTCTGCCAGTGTTGAGTTAGTATCGCCACCGCTGCCTCACCGCTCCTCCCAGCTCCACACTGCCGCCGCCGCTGCCACTGCTGCTGTGGGGCCTACCTGCGCCTCAGGCTCACTTTATACCACCGCCGCCGCCGCCTCACCGCTCCTCCCAGGTCCACACTGCCGCCGCCGCTGCCGCTGCTGCTGTGGGGCCTACCTGCGCCTCAGGCTCACTTTATACCACCGCCGCCGCCGCCTCACCACTCCTCCCAGGTCCACACTGCTGCCGCCGCTGCCGCTGCTGCTGTGGGGCCTACCTGCGCCTCAGGCTCACTTTATACCACCGCCGCCACCGCCTCACTGCTCCTCCCAGGTCCACACTGCCGCCGCTGCTGCTGCTGCTGGGCTCCCGTCATACCCAGCACAACTTGGGTTGGATATTTCCAACCTCGGCGGGTCCGGGGCAGGCAACGTCCGTGGTGTGTGGGGACCTGGCATCTGTCTCGATCCCGGCCTCAAACAAGATTATACGATGATCGGGCTGGTTAAGCCCGCCCTGCGAGGTTCCCGGCCAATTAATAGGAAGCGGGTCTGATTATGTCATTTGCTAGCACGTCATCAGCTGGTTTCCTTAAAGGGGCCATGTCCAAATTGATTTTGACAGTTATTCTGTCAGTGTTCTACAGCATTGAGATGCTGCAAATACTAACAATCACTGCACAAAGATGCATGGCTGCACCCAGGCTCTCCCATGACTCCCTCCATTTGCTTATGGAGGGAGTCACAGCACGCAGGGAGGTTCTCTTCCCTCCCAATAGCCAGAAGACACCTCACTAGATCATGAAACGTTACTGCAAAGCCACACTCAACCTCATCCTGCTGTGCCTCTCACCTGATCCCCATCACTCTGCCTTCCCTACCCTACTCCTGCACATCCTTATTCACACCAACTTGCTTTGCACCTCCACCCATCCCTCTCTATCTACATTATCACTTCTCCATCTCATTAGCCACCCCTCACACTCACCCTCATCCTAGTCTAATCATACCAACTAACAACACACAAGGGTAGGCACTTGGGTGTTTCAGCCAAAGTTCATGTAAACTTTCTGTTAATGTGTTGTCAAGCATTGAAATCCTTATTGTCACCACTTTGCCTTCTTGGACAGATTTGTGTGCACCTTTGAAAGTGTCTTAATGAGTTCCATTGCATGGTGAGACATATCATCCATGTTACCCCCCCCCCCCCACCCACCGCCCTTCCCCCCCCCCCCCGCCAATGGTGATGAGTGTGAAAGGAATGGCTTGCACATTGCAGGGATGCTTTATGGTGCTGGTGTGGGGTGGTGCCAACCTGGTGCATCATGTGGCAGCCAGGGAGTACAGTGTTAAGTGAAGTAAATCTGGACATGGTGAGGCCATCGCTAGTGTCCCGAGCAGCAATGTGCACGGGTGATGATGCCTTGTGTCAACAGCATCAGTTGATTGCGGAGAAGGTTGGTGTGGATGTTGGTGCTGCTGGTGCGCCCGGTGATGCTGGTGTTGGGGTTGATTGTGTTGGGATTCTGAGGACCAAGGTGAGATATTTTCAAGGGCGCCGATGCTGATGGAATAGATGGCGGGTGAGGTTGAGATGACAGAAGTAATCTGCCAATGCTGAGATAGGTTGTTCCAATGAGGTGAACCTGGATAGAGAGTTTGCTCCAAACACTTCAAAAGTGCATAAAGCTCAAAAGTGGGTTCCAAATACTGAAGGCTGAAGCTTCTGAGATTGGAAAATGACCAGCTGCAAAATGGTAGCTTTTATACCACTTTTGCAGCTGTCACCTAATGAAAGAAATGGAGAGTTGTTCAGAACCCGTCGTACTTACCTGGCATAATCCCTGAGCGACAGGAACCTCATGGAGAACCTGGGAAAATGGTTTGTACCTGGTAAAATGGTGGTTAAATTGTTTTAAACACCCTCTCAACTAGCATAATTGCATGACCTGCCGCTTAGTGCCGTGTCTGCAAAACGCAGGCAGAGCCGGCACTAGGGAAACTCAAAAGGAGGCGGGTTTAGAGTGGGATACCACCCGCTGTCAATCTTTTGGATTTTGACAGTGGACCCACCTCCGAACCCGCCCTCTTAGCACTGGCAACATTCAGCCCAAGGTGCACAGGCCAAGAGTCACTGTCTGAGGAGCCGTGCAGGAGGAGGCTGCATTTCTCGTCGCAGGCTGTCACAGACCTCTGCAATCTCCCACAACAGGGCCTGCTGCAGGCTGGACCAGGGAGGCACACTAGCCAGTGCCCTCAAAGTCACCACAGCCCTGAGGTTTTATACCACCAGCGCATTTCAGTCTGCTGCAGGGGACATCAGCCGGATCTCCCAATCTGCAGTTCACAGCTGCATTAAGCAGGTCCCCAACACCCTCTTTTCCAGGGCTAAGCAGTACATCACCTTCCCCACTGACTACTGGTATATAAATGCAAATTCTTTCTTCCCTCTTGTCTGTATTTTCATTTGCATTGGGTCACTGTAAAATGTGGGAATTCTCATAGTTTTGGGAGAAAATGGGCTTTTTCCTCTCATTTTACGGTATTTTCTGCTGCATGTTTAGGTATCTTTTTACCCCAACACCACCCCCCCCCACCCCCACCTCCACCCCCCCCTCACCACCCCCACCCCCACCCCCACCTCCACCCCCCCTCACCCCCCCCACCCCCACCCCCACCTCCAACCCCCCTCACCCCCCCCACCTCCACCCCCCCTCACACCCCCCCACCTCCACCCCCCCTCACCCCCCCCACCCCCACCCCCACCTCCACCCCCCCCTCATCCCCCCCACCCCCAACACCACCCCCCCCCCACCCCCACCCTCACCCCCACCTCCACCCCCCAGGATACTCACCATTGTCAGACCTCTCTTAAGCCAGCTGCTTGCAGGTCTGCAACAGTAGAGAGAATTCTGTTTTCCTTCTCTTTTTCCAGGTCAGTGCTTTCCTCAGATGCTCATGCTGAACTCTGGAGCTTGCTATTTGGAACATTTCAGACAGAACCCATTGTTATGATTCAGGTTCACTCAGATAGTTTTTCCATGCCCCATGCTGATGTTCACTTATATAGGCAAGCCGTGTTCCTTATGAAAATGTGACCTTACACATGAAGTAATCTGGGATAATGTTCTGCAGGGTGAAAAGTGAAACCTTTTACTGAATAGGTTTCAAAAAGAACAATTGAAACGTGTATGGTAAAAAAGACAGGCAATGGGATTAAGTGGAGAGCCTGTACAGGCGTGATGGGCCGAGTGGCCTCTTTCTGTGCTGTAAAATTCCAGGCTTCTTTGATTCTAAGAAAGGAAATGGCCAGGAAGGCCACTAGCCTTATTTATATGATTCCCATCTCTTTGATCCAGGCTGGAACAAAAGGACAATAAAAAGATACCTTCACAATTAATCAAAACTGTCAGTGTAAAAATAAAGTTCAAAGACACAATGCAATAAGCTTCATGAATAGACAATAGAAAGTCTGAGTCAAATGTAAATAGGCCTCATGCCTGGGTGGCTTTTCAACTTCTAACATTAATACAGCAATACAAATAACTTGGTCTTAAACTACCATATGTGTGTTTCAACCAGGATATTCACAGGAAGGAGTGTTAACCCTTTTGTCCCACTTAACTGTGAGGATCTGTTAATTGAGCAACTTTTAAAGCAACGGCAGCGCATCGTAATCACTTGCTTTCTCACACTTATCACCTGATGGAGGGCATTCACTGGGTATACAGACAGTAGGAAAGCTTTGCCATTGGGTCGTGGCATTTTGAAATGTTTACTGTCTCTGGATAACAATTAGAATGGGGGCTCATTTTTGCAATTTATTAATGGGAGCAAAGTGGATTTGGGATTCAAATTCTCCGGCTGAATTATAGACTTTGGGAGTTCCAAGAATGGAACCAAATTCAATAAGCACATCAGCCGAATGTTGAAATTATTTTTTAAATGCAGAAAGTTTGAAAAGCTCAGAGTGTCTGGTTGCATGGGTCCAGTCTTGTTGCCTCTCACAGGTAGAGGTTTCTCCTTTTAGGTAAGACTAACTGGTAAGTACTTTCCTCAAACCTTCCTAGGAAGTAAAACCAAAACTAGTGGGATTTGGTTAGTTTAAAAAGGAATAAGAGGAGTACAGTATACATTGGTCTAAGTAAGCTTCGGGAAAACAAAAGTCGATAAATAAACTAAAACTAGAAAATTAAAAGTAATATAAGGGTTAAGTCATGGCAGTAGAGCTCGGACCTGTGTCATGCTCCTCCTGTAACATGTGGGAAATCAGGGACGCTTCCTGTGTCCCTGACGACTATGTGTGCAGGAAGTGTGTCCAGCTGCAGCTCATGTGGGACCGCATGACGGCCCTTGAGCTGCAGATGGACTCACTTTGGAGCATCCACGATTCTGAGAGGGGTGTGGATAGCACATTTAGTGAGTTGGTCACACCGCAGGTTAAGGCCAGCGTAGACAGTACATGGGTGACCAAAAGGCAGAGCAAGGGCAGGAAGGTAGTGCAGAAATCCCCTGGGGTTGTCTCCCTTAGCAACAGGTTCACCGCCTTAGGTACTGTTGTCGGGGGGGGTGACACATCGGGGGAAGGCACCAGCAGCCAGGCTCATGGCACCATGACTGGCTCTGTTGCAAAGAAGGGAGGGAAAAAGAGTGGCAGGGCTATAGTAATAGGGGATTCGATTGTAAGGGGAATAGATAGGGGTTTCTGTGGTCGCGACCGAGACTCCAGGATGGTATGTTGCCTCCCTGGTGCAAGGGTCAAGGATGTCTCGGCGCGGGTGCAGAACATTCTGGAGGGGGAGGGGGAACAGCCAGTTGTCGTGATACATGTTGGTACCAACGACGTAGCTAAAAAAAGGGAAGAGGTCCTACAAGTAGAATTTCGGGAGTTAGGAGCCAAGCTAAAAAGTAGGACCTCGAAGGTAGTAATCTCTGGATTACTACCAGTGCCACGTGCTAGTAAGAGTACAGAGAACAGGATAGTTAGGCTAAATACGTGGCTTGAGCAGTGGTGTAAGAGGGAGGGTTTTAAATTTTTGAGGCATTGGAACCAGTTTTGTGGTAGGTGTGACCTATACAAAAGGGACGGTCTACACCTGTGCAGAGATGGAACTGATGTTCTCGGGGTAATTTTTGATAAAGCAGTTCGGGAGCATTTAAACTAGTATGGCAGGGGGCTAGAAACCTATGTAGTGAAATAGAGGAAAGTGAAAGGCAGACAGCAATAAATGATAAAAGGGTGAGGAACAAAAAACAAAGGGCCAAACTAATTCATAAAAAATGTGAGCATAAAAAAAGCCTGAGGGTTTTATACCTTAATGCGAGAAGCATCAGGAACAAGGTAGATGAATTAGCTGTGGAAATAGAGGTTAATAATTATGACCTAATTGGGATTACGGAAACATGGTTGCAGGGTGAGCAGGGCTGGGAGCTTAACATACAGGGGTATTCAGTATTTAGGAAGGATCGACAAAAAAGAAAGGGAGGAGGGGTAGCATTGCTAGTAAAAGAGGGGATAAATGCAATTGAAAGGAAGGATATTAACTCAGTTAATACAGAATCTATATGGGTGGAGCTAAGAAATAGCGAGGGGCGAAAAACATTAATAGGAGTGGTATATAGGCCTCCAAATAGTAAAATAGAGGTTAGGGAGGGCATCACGAGGGAAATTAGAGAAGCGTGCAATAAGAGCACAGCTGTCATCATAGGGGACTTTAACTTACATATAGATTGGACTAGCCTAATCAGTAAAAATAATGAGGAGGAGGAATTCCTTGAGTGTTTGAGGGATGGTTATCTGGATCAATATGTCGAGGAACCAACTCGGGAACAGGCTATATTGGACTGGGTACTGTGCAATGAGAAGGGACTAATCAGTAATCTTGTTGTACGGGGACCCTTGGGTCAGAGCGATCATAACATGATCGATTTCTCACTCGAAATGGAGAGCGAAGAAATTGACTCAGAGACTAAGGTCCTGAATTTAAACAAGGGGAATTATGATGCCATGAGACGGGAACTGAGTAGGTCTGATTGGACAACGTTCCTGGGAGGACTGGAGGTAGATAAACAATGGCAAACATTTAAAGATAGAATGACAAAATTGCAAAAATTGTTTATACCAATCTGGCATAAAAGGAAATCTAAAAAGGTGACTCAACCGTGGATAACAGGGGAAATTAGAGACAGCATAAAATCCAAAGATAGGGCGTATAAAATAGCCAAAAAAAGCGCCAGAGCGGAAGATTGGGAACAGTTTAAGATAGAGCAAAGGAGGGCAAAGGGCATAATCAAGAGGGGCAAAATAGCTTACGAAAACAAGCTGGCGGAAAATATAAAAACTAACTCCAAAAGCTTTTATAAGTATATCCAAAGGAAAAGACTGGTGAAAACCAAAGTTGGTCCATTGCAGTCAGATACGGGGGAATATATAATGGGAAATAAGGAAATGGCAGATCAACTAAATGCATACTTTGGGTCAGTCTTTACGAAGGAAGACACAAAAAACCTCCCTGGGATATTGGGAAATTTAGGGACATTGGCAAAGGAGGAACTGACGCAAATCAATATCTCTAAGGATATGGTGTTAAGGAAGCTAAAGGGATTGAAGGTGGACAAATCCCCAGGGCCTGATAACATGCATCCTAGGGTACTGAAGGAGGTGGCCCTAGAGATAGCGGATGCACTAAGGATGATTTTTCAGAATTCATTAGACTCGGGAACAGTGCCGATGGATTGGAGGGTAGCTAACGTTACCCCACTATTCAAAAAGGGGGGTAGGGAAAAAGCAGGTAATTACAGACCTGTAAGCCTTACATCAGTTGTGGGCAAAATGCTGGAGTCCATCATTAAGGATGAAATAGCGGAGCACTTAGCAAATGGGGACAGGATAGGACAGAGTCAACATGGATTTACAAAGGGTAAATCGTGCTTGACTAATCTATTGGAATTTTTTGAGGGAGTAACTGGTAGAATAGATGGGGGAGAGCCAGTAGATGTGGTGTACCTGGACTTCCAAAAGGCCTTCGATAAGGTCCCACATAAAAGATTAGCATGGAAAATTGAGGCTCATGGGATAAAGGGGAAAGTTTTGGCGTGGATAGGGAACTGGCTGTCAGATAGAAAACAGAGAGTTGGAATAAACGGCTCATTTTCTGAATGGCAGGCAGTAACAAGTGGGGTACCACAGGGATCTGTCCTGGGCCCCCAGCTGTTCACAATTTACATTAATGACCTGGATCAGGGAGTCGGATGCAGCATTTCCAAATTTGCAGACGACACTAAACTAGGAGGGGGGGTGGGCTCAGAGGAAGAGACCAGGAAGCTCCAGAGCGATTTGGACAGACTGGGCGATTGGGCGGATAAATGGCAGATGCACTATAATGTGGACAAGTGCGAAGTTATCCACCTTGGGTGCAGGAACGGGAGGGCAAATTATTATTTAAATGGCAATAGATTGGGAGAGGGGGAAGTACAGAGAGACCTGGGTGTTCTTGTACACCAGTCACTGAAGGCGAGCATGCAGGTGCAACAGGCGGTCAAGAAGGCAAACGGTATGCTGGCCTTCATAGCAAAAGGGTTAGAATACAGGAACAGGGATACCTTGCTGCAGCTGTACAGGGCACTGGTGAGACCACACCTCGAGTACTGTGTACAGTTTTGGTCGCCTCATCTGAGGAAGGATGTTCTTGCCATGGAGGGGGTGCAGCGGCGATTCACCAGGCTGATACCAGGAATGGCGGGAATGACCTATGAGGAGAGACTATGTAGTTTAGGGATGTACACACTGGAGTTTAGAAGATTGAGAGGGGACCTCATAGAAGTGTATAAAATTCTGACAGGTCTAGACAGACTGGATGCAGAAGGAATGTTTCCCTTGGCGGGTGAGAACAGAACTAGAGGACATAATTTAAGGATAAGGGCTAAACCATTTAGGACAGAGATGAGGGGGAATTTCTTCACTCAGAGAGTGGTGAACCTGTGGAACTCATTGCCACAGAGGGCAGTGTACGCCAGCTCATTAAATATATTTAAGAGGGA
This sequence comes from Somniosus microcephalus, assembly GCF_052327205.1. Lineage (NCBI taxonomy): Eukaryota > Metazoa > Chordata > Chondrichthyes > Squaliformes > Somniosidae > Somniosus > Somniosus microcephalus. The sequence goes on along the minus strand of NC_140989.1, from coordinate 81,471,268 downwards.
ATTAGATATATTTCTACGGGCAAAAGGGGTTAAGGGTTACGGAGAGAAGGCGGGGACGGGATACTGAATTAAAGGATCAGCCATGATCTCATCGAATGGCGGAGCAGGCACGAAGGGCCGAATGGCCTACTCCTGCTCCTATCTTCTATGTATCTATGTATCTATGTATATATGAATAGTTCGAGGTGATTTTTCTTTTGGATGAATTTGTTACATCTGACTTCACAAATCCAAGTACACACAGCGTCATGGAGGAAGAGTACCTGTTCTTAACTTTGCAAACCCTTGAAAGGGTAATTCGACAACAACATAAATATCAACTAACTCTCTCTTTGCTAAGATTTAGTTATTTTTTTTATCCTGTCTGCCATCGAACATTGAACAATCAAACAATGGCCAAATGAAACTGACCTGTGTGTACAGCTGCCCCATTCTGAGTGGTAGTGCCGCTTCAACACTTCATAGATCACCATGATCATCGCTGTGGTGAATGATAATGAGTGGCACAGCAGATTTTAGCTTTGGATGGAAGATTGGAATGAACAACGGTCTTACTTATGGCAATCATCGCCAATAACATTGTTGCAGCAAATTCCTGGCCAATGAGTAGTCAACTAGCATTTGAAACACCCAACTCATTTTTGATGGGATAGCCATTTAGAGATAATCAGAAGTGTCCCCCAGCACCTCAAATTTAAAATTCTCATCTTTGTGTTTAAATCCTTCCATGACCTTGCCCATCCCTAGCCCTGTTACCTCCTGCAGTGATACAGCCACCACTTCCCTGACCGCTACTCTCCCTTCCTCTAACTCCAGCTGCCTATGCATTCTCCCCTCCCTTGTGCCTTCACCTACTGATATCCAACTCTAACTCCGCTTTCCTTCCACCTCTCTGTCCTCCTTTAAGACCTTCTTAAAACTCACCACTTTGACCAAGCTCTTGGTCAACACTCCTCACCTTGTACGATAGCAAAATACTGTAGATGCTGGAAATCCGAAATAACAACAGAGAATGCTGGAAAAACTCAGCAGGTCAGGCAACATCCGTGGAGAGAAATTTGAGTTGACGTTTCAGGTCGAAACCCTTCTTCAAAACTGGAAAGAAAAGAAAATAGATCGAAGGCAAGGCTGCGATCGAACAAAAGAGACAATAAAAGGTATTCAAAGCCAGACGAGATGGTAATAGGCCCGTGGAGACAAAAGGCAGCTGAGATTAGGTGTGAAGTGTACTGGCAGGTAAGAGACAGCTGCCAGGTGAGAGAGAGAAACAAAAGGAAAGGATGGGGGGGGGGGGGAAAGGAGGACCCAAAACAAAGGGGTGGAAAAAATTATAAGTAAAAAAGTAATAGTGGCCGAGGTTATGATCTGAAATTGTTGAACTCGATATTGAGTCCGGAAGGCTGCAAAGTGCCTAGTCGGAAGATGAGTTGCTGTTCCTTGAGTTTATGTTGAGCTTCCGTGGAACAATACAAGAGGCCAAGGATGGTGAGGTCCGAGCGGGAATGGAGCGGTAAATTAAAATGACAGGCGACCGGAAGCTCGGGGTCACCCTTACGGACTGAATGGAGGTGTTCCGCAAAGCGGTCACCCAATCTGCGTTTGGTCTCCCCAATGTAGAGGAGACCGCACTGTGAGCAGCGAATACAGTATACTAGATTGCAAGAAGTACAAGTAAATTGCTGTTTCACCTGGAAGGGGTGTTTGGGGCCCTGGACAGTGGGAAGGGGGGAGGTATAGGGGCAGGTGTTACATCTGCGCTTGCACGGGAAGGTGCCAGGCGAAGGGGAAGGTCTGTTAGGGGTGATAGAGGAGTGGACTAGGGTGTCTCGGAGGGAGCGGTCCCTACGGAATGCTGAAAGGGGAGGGGAGGGGAAGATGTGTTTGGTGGTGGGATCACTTTGGAGGTAGCGGAAATGGCGGAGGATGATCCGTTGAATGTGGAGGCTGGTGGGGTGAAAGGTGAGGACAAGGGGAACCCTATCGTGGTTCCGGGAGGGAGGGGCAGGGGTGAGGGCAGAAGTGCGGGAGATAGAACGGACACGGTCGAGGGCCGTGTCGACCACGGTAGAAGGGAATCCTCGGTTGCGGAAAAAGGAAAACATGTCGGAAGCACTGGTGTGGAAGGTGGCATCGTCGGAGCAGATGCGGCGGAGACGGAGAAACTGGGAGAATGGAATAGAGTCCTTACAGGAGGCGGGGTGGGTGGAAGTGTAGTCCAGGTAGCTGTGGGAGTCAGTGGGCTTGTAGTGAATATTGGTCGATAATCTATCCCCAGAGATGGAGACGGAGAAGTCGAGGAAGGGATGGCTTGGCGTCCATCTTCCTTATACATCCATGAAGCTCTTTGGGATGGTTTTCTATGTTAAAGATGCTATATAAATGCGAGTTGTTGTTGATGTTGCTCGCCTCCTCTTGCAGTGCCACAAGTCTGAGGTGTTTGTCCAACCAATTCAGACCTGATGAGGGATCAGTTACAAAGAAAGACATAAAAAAAAGGCAGATCAACTCCCCACTTCAATGTCAAGCGCTGTCAGCTGGTGTACTCTCGATCTCTCCCAGAATGCAGTCATTGAAAAATTGTTACAATGCTGGCAAATCATAAATTTTTATATAGAAAAGTAAAATATAGAATTTTATGATCTGAAGCAAGACGTATTCTCTGGGTCTATCAAAGCCATAATATATCACAGAATCACAGAAACCCCACAGTGCAGATAGAGGCCATTTCGGCCCATCAAGCCTGCACCGACACATATCCCACCCTATCCCCGTAACCCCACGTATTTAATCCCCCTAACACTAAGGGTCAATTTATCATAGCCAATCAACCTAACCTGCACATCTTTGCTGTGTTATCGATTGTATTCAGTACGTATTAGAGCAGCAATGCATGGCACTGCCAACCTGCCCTATTGGCATTTACTATTGAAATGCTAACAACTTTATCTATAACTTGGTAATATAATGTCCTTTTGTTTGTTAAAAAACCTATTGCCCTTGTAATTCACTCTGTGAATATTTAAAAAAACATGGTGGGGTGTGAAATGGATATGGAAACACTGTTTAACTATTAAGGGGAACACATAGAGAATATCTGCTACTTTACATTATGCGCATATTTTAGGGATGAAACATACAGAAAGGTGATAGTATGAAGTGGAAACAACAAGGTGATGTGTCATCAACAGGGTACGTGCAGGGGATGCAGCATGAAAAACATGACACTCTATATATGCTGTTTTCATTTTGAAACCAGAGTAACACATGGAAGGAAATGTAATGTGTTTTCTAAAGGAAATGTGCTTTTCTCCACTTCATCCATTTTAAACCTCAGTGCTTCCACTGTGCTGAAGCATAAAATGTAGAGATATAAATTAAATGGTCCTTAACTTTTCCCTGTGAATGCTGCCTTGGAGCACCACTAACTATTCAGTAGGGTCAGAAAGGAAAACCATTTACAGTACTTGGCAACATCCATCTTATGAGGGTTCAGATGAAGCTGCAATCCATTCTCAATAGTTACATTCCTCAATATTTGCTCATTCGTCTTCACTCCCTGCGGAACTACTGCCTGAGTTTCCCAAAGCTGGTATTAATATCACAGACCATTGTAATACAGTTATTTTCATGGAACCCTTTAAGGAAGTCATGTGGCCTTAATTGGTCCCCTGTGCCCTGGAGGTCTCCGTTTAGCTCGTTTTTACTCACATAATCATCAATGAACTGGAAAGCTGAGGAAGTGGTGATCATTGTCTGCATTCAGTTGGTAACAAGGCTGTTTTGTTAACAGATCTAGATTCCTCCTACCCCCAATCCTTTTAAAGCCTGCATGTGCACGTGTGTATGCAGACACATCTAACTCCTCTGACAGTGCTTCAGCAAACCTATTCCCATGCCTACCTCGCCACTTATAACAAGCTCTAAAATCTGTTATGAAAGAATTGTATCAGGTCCATTAAAAGACAGAGGGATTGCAGTTTCAACTTCATATTCCTGTCTTTTCTAAGATTCCTTTAAGGTAACAGGTGCACAACACCAATGTTTTTGATCCTCTCCACAGACTGAAGGAAATCATAAACCAAATATGTGACTGCAGGATGGATGCGGGATGCCCCATGAGCAAACTGAGAGGGGACATGGATCAACAACCAGTCATCAGGGACTGTAAATCAACAGCCTAAAAGGGAGCTGAATGTACTTACTGGGCCTCATGAGCTCAGCCCAAGGCCGAGGCCTCTGTCAGTCAGGGCCTTCACTAATGTCAAAGCCAGCTGTAGCTGGAAGTCAGCAGCTGAGGAAATGATTGAGCTGTATCTGTCAATTACCAATAGTCCACTAGAGGCCATTGTCCTGCCATTCAGTGCAGCCCTGGAGCAGTGCTGCCTAAAATACAGCCACCACTAATCTATAAATCTATTTAAACAGGCTCTGTTTCCCCACTAGAACTCTGGAAAGACATTTAGTATTTCTCTTCATGGTATTAGTTGCACATAAACAGAGATTTAAATCTGAGATATATAAATGAGATAAATTGAGCTAAACTGACATACCCTATAATGCAGAGTGCCATTACTAGGAATAGAAAAGTAACATCAAAGTTAACGTGTCATTCATTAGACAAGGAAGTCACTCATTTTAGATTCTAAAAAGTGATCTTTGATTTATGTTACCGTATGACATATGCTCTATATCAGCAATATCATCAATGCATTTTGTGAAAGTTTCCTCTGATGGTAAATATATTGTAAAAGAGTGCTGCACATGGTGACCAGGGTAATTCTTACCCTCATATATCTAAATGGGCTTGTGTGGACATTGGCAACAAACAACCTCAGTGGCATTTGGAGGGAAGATCAGAAGCCCACAACCAGCGAGTATAGTTGGAACATCTCTCAGGAATGCTCTCCCTAATGATGTTGAGTCATTTGGGTCCAGAATTCAAGGCATGATTAAGGCCACTTTAAAAGCACTTGGAAATAGAGTTGGGACAACCATTATCAACAGATTCAGTGAATTAATAGAAGAAGTACAATGGTCTCTGCCTACAGAGATCAGTGACTATCTTTGAGACTTCACCTGCAACAGCAGCATGCAGGTAGAAACAGGAAATGGCAGATGGCTATCAAGTCTCTGCCAGTCCTTTGCCACTACATATCTCTGGCCAAGTAATAGCAGATAACAAAAGTATGCAGCTCCCCCACCCCCCATCCCCAAGCTGGCATAGTACAGGCTATTCCTGTCACTCAGACAGAACCATCTAGGTTTGTCATAGATATAGTTAGGAGGCCAGTGAAATCACAAGCAGGGCATATAGCATAAAGGGATAACACACCAGAACATCAAAATTTACATCCGCACTCTTACATAAACAAAAGCAAATGGTCAACATGTAAAAATGGCACAATTGCAGAGACATCCAGCACAATATACTGTAATTGGATGTAGTCAAGCTGCTTTAATGAGCATTTGTCCTGTGCTCAATGAACGGGTACAAGAAAATTGTCAGAGACCCTGTTCAGCAAAGCCCCTAGCCTCGGAATGCTCGAAACTCACAGCTCTGGCAGACCCACAGGTTTCTATGGTTTGCTGCTCCACCTCGCTCAGGATCATGAGATTAGCTGGTCCTCCCTCAGTCTTACCCCTGTCATGATTATTGTGGATCGTTTGTCCTACAGAGAGAGAATGGGCGAGTGAGTGGCTACTGAAAAGGATAGTGCAGATATGTGGGGCTTGTGCTGGTAGTACATATGTTGAGTGGGAGAAGAAGCAAGATGCAAGCAGGATGAGGAGGTGTTGAATGGGAGGCATGTGTCTGGAGTGAGAAATGATGAAGGAGTCCTGAGAAAAGTTTGTGAAAGGCTCGCAAGTGAGAAGGAAATGGCACTAGTGGCTGATGTGAAGGGAGCAAAGAAGAGGTTAGTGTGTGTTTGTAATGAAAATGAAAGGTGATGTAGTGTGGCCTTATGCTGGGTAATGAAGGAAGTGATGGAGGGAAGGGAATTGCTGAGAATGATGGGCGAGGGGTTGAAGGACTGCTGCCATGTGTTGTAGAGAGAAAGGGATAAATGAAGAGCTGTACTTACCCTTCCTATTCCAGTGAGGTAATTGAAGTATTTCCTGCACTGTATCCAGACCATGGTGGTGACGACCTCTGAAATCTTTCTCCATGTCTGGTAAACCCTCCCAGCACTGCTGAGGAACAGAAATTCCTTCTTCACCCTCAACTCTTCCACAAACACCTTCAGGGCAGTTTCTGAGAACCCAGGGGCTTGCTTGCGATTTATTTCAGTTTGATGGGTTTTGTGTTTGCTTTTGACACCCACCTTGCATCACAAATAATTTGGTTCTCTGAAAGGTTTTTAATGGGGTAATTTTCCAACCCCACACTCCAAGCAAAGAGCTTTGTCCATTGGATAAGGCACATTGTAAATTCAGATGCACACAGGATAATTTTCTGATCATTTTGGTCAGAAAATCGTGCATCACACATGCCTGAATTTCGAATATGTGCTCCCAGTGGGCAAGCCTCTTCGCCAAGAGTGGAAGTTAAAAACTCACCCCCTTTAGTGATCCCTGTGCATCCAGCATTTCACAGCCAGGAGAGAATTTCTGGTACAATTAACATAGTGATTTCCCTCTCAGAGATCAGCTGGCTACACAGCACCATGTAATATATCTATATATATATATATAAAATATATTTATATAAAATCCCTATCCAGTATCTGTGTATTGCTTTAACTCACTTCCCCACATACGAAACTTTTCTCAAATGAATATGAAAAATATATAAAAGAAAGCCAGGAAGAAAAGAAAGAATTTACACTTTTAGTAGAGATTTTTATGCTTCGGAACAAGACACAGCTCTCCTTCTGTCACCTAAGAAGTTTAACATATTGGCCAACTTTGAAGGCTTATCAACTACCTTTTAGGGTCAACAACCAAATCAAAGGCAAAAATGAAAAGCCTATGTATTTCCACTGAGCAAAAACATTTCTACTGTTGTCCCTTTCATTTTTCACATTCATTGCAAAAAGGAACAGTTCCCAAATATATTTTTTCTAATGCAGTGAAATCTACTGAACTGACAAATAACAGGTTTACATTTGGTTTCTCTGGTAGTTTAGTGGTGTGCGTGTTTCTGCCTGTGTACTACTGAGAGATCCATACAGTTCCTGGCAATCTAGTGGGAGGAGAGAAGGAGTTGTTAACACGCATCAACTTTCAAAATCAAAACTAAAGGAGGTCAAAACAATGGCCTTAATACTTTTTATTTTACTCACCCATGACACAAATCACAACTGATTTCTGTAGTTGTCAGATTCTGTTACATTTGAAATGTCTTTACCTTAATGGCAAAAATCCAATGAGCAAAAAGAAAAGAGCCTGTGCAGGTTTCATTTTGACAGTTTAAAGAATTCGCTGTAAATATATCCACAGCAGGAAATGGTGGGCCCAATTTTCATAATTTTTTCCCACTCATTTTTCATTCCTGTGGGAAAAATTATATTTTCTCAATGCTTTAAGCAGCCCAAAAGACATACGCGTATGCTATAGAGGGGCTGTAATGAGGAGATTTGGGAGAAGATTCATACAAATTTAGCCAAGAAAGCATCACAATTTTCTAAAATCCGACAGCAAGGAGTAAAAATTCCTCTGTAATGACACTGTAAATCCATTCATAAAGATTTCATCTGTTCATTATTTCTGGTGCAACCATAAATGCATTCTTAAGGGTTTACAAAGTAGCAAACAGAGGAAATCATCATGAATAGATTTGCGATGTTGTGAGACATAAAAGGCGATTCCACGGTGGTGCGCTCAGAGAGCAGCCCTTTGCCAGCATTGTGTGTGGCCCGTGGATTTGGTCAGGTAAGCCTCAGTGCACTAGGCCCTGAACTCCCAATTACGCAGGAGCAAAAGTTTTTTGAAAGTTTTGAGGCAGTGCCCTGAGTGTGCGCTGACCTCATTAGCCCCTACTAAATTATGTAAATTGTTGCAAAGTGGCTCCGTGTCGAACTCCCCATATTGTTTTACAGCGCACCTCTCGATTCACAGATTGTCTGTACAAAACGGGTGCTGGAAGGCCTGGAAGCTGTTCATTGAAGAACTCCACCACTTAAAGCTAGTTTCCAATAATTGTGAGACTTGCATTCTGAATGTTGGCTTTGGCTTGATAAACTGAACTTTGTGAAACTGTCCAACCCCACCACTTGCCGCTGCTTTCCTTCAATTCCGCACTCCTTTGGTGTCATTAGTTTGCCTTTACAACTGAAAGCAGTGCTGACCATGGGCCTTTTATTGGGCCTGTCATATGGCTGTCCTGGACATTGGAGGAGGAAGATGGAATGCCTGCAGAGGGAGAAGAGGCAGCAGCCCTGTCGCACCAGGCACCAGGCACCCATCCACAGGCTTCACAACTACTTGGACATGTTGGAAGGGGCTTGCCTTCACTGTCTACGATTCAGGAGGGAGGCTGTCAAAGAATTGTGCTGCCTACTTGAAGCCTGAACTTCAGACGACACCTAGCACAAGGACAGGCCTGCCTGTTGTGGTTAAAGGCACCGCTGCATTGAACTCTAACGCTACCAGCTAATTTCAAGGCCCAATGGTGACATTTCTGAATTGCAAAAAATTTCATTTGATCAACATCCAGGTGATCTCGGACCATCATAACCGAATAATGCAGGTAACTGCAAGATACCTCAGTAGCAGCCTTGATACTTTCATCTTGCTACAGTCTATGATGTCTCAGCTATTTGAAGGAGCAGGCCGAATGGGCAGGTGGCTGCTGGGGGACCAGAGACACCCCTTGATGTCCTGGCTATTGACACTAGTACAGAATCTCCACACCAAAGCCAAAAGTAAAAATAATGAGGCTCATGTCTCCAATTGAATTCTAATGGAACATATCACAATCACAGAATCACAGAAACCCCACAGTGCAGATAGAGGCCATTTCGGCCCATCGAGCCTGCACCGACACATATCCCACCCGATCCCTGTAACCCCCACATATCCCACCCTATCCCCGTAACCCCACGTATTTAATCCCCCTAACACTAAGGGTCAATTTATCATAGCCAATCAACCTAACCCGCACATCTTTGGACTGTGGGAGGAAACCGGAGCACCCGGAGGAAACCCACGCAAACACGGGGAGAATGTGCAAACTCCACACAGACAGTCACCCGAGGCCGGATTCGAACCCGGGTCCCTGGCGCTGTGAGGCAACAGTGCTAACCACTATGCCACCGTGCCGCCCTTCGATATCATCGAATGTTGAAGCCGCATTTCTAATATCTTGACAGACCAGGTAGGATGCTAATCTACAGCCCTGAGAAAGTATCCAAGACCATCTGCATCTGCTCTGTTCTGTACAATTTCACCATAGGGGTTCTCTTTTTCCTATAGAAGAAGGAACCCCTGTGTAGCCAGAAGGGCTAGAGGATTAGTCCGCACTCTTGTCTGGAGAGGAGGAAAAAGAGGAGGAAATACACGTGGCCTTGGCTGAGGCACAGCCTGACAGACTGACGCAGCAAGCACTGATTAACCATATTTTAAGTTAAAAACAGCCCTACATGAACAGTCCTAAGGGGATGAAATTCGTTTTGGGGCGGTAGAAATATGCTGATCTAGGACACAGCCTTGGGTGCATTCCAAAAAGCACTTCTGTCTCATTTCCACTGTTTGGATTATCCCAGATATATGCGTTCTATCCATTTATCAGTCAATATAAATTCCATTGAAGCCAAAATTTTCCCAGATGAAGAAGGCAATAATGGGACAATAAAGCAAGATTTTCTTTTTTTTTTAAATCAAAATGTGGCATGGACTTTTGTTATAAGGACCAAAGCATTGCTGCAGTATTAGCTTGGCTGAGCTGGTAGCATGATTATAATAGCAAAAATTGACTTATCGCCCGATGACGCTAAAGACCTGCTGACTGCCATCTTGGCTCTGGTGGCAAACGCATCTGCTGGAAACAGACGGCTGGCTCATTACTAAATGAAAATTGAGCTTTTATGAGGTAATTGGGACACAGGCTCGATTTTAACTGAGCAAATCAGAAGTTCAAACTCACTGAGTAAAACCTAGTGGGATTGGCTTCACAAACTGACTGACATGACTGGAAGCTGGATTGAAAGGGGAAATCATCGGCAAGCACTCGGGTCATTAGGATCTGTGTGCTATTGTGATTACTGGATTTCCAAGGCTTGAATTTGCTTCTTTCGGATTTTTTCCATAACTTAACCTGATGAAGCACTCACTACTTACAATGGGTGCTATTTTTGCATCATTCCTTTAGATGGAGAACAGTTGGAAGAAGAGGAACAGCAGCATCAACAACTGTTAAAGTCACCATTATCCTTAACTTTTTCGCCTCAGGTTCCTTCCAGGCTGCTGCATGGTGTTATGTATTGTGTGTTCTCCTCCCACCTGTGGTGGCGCTGTCACAGGAGATAAATGGTTGGGTGTTCTCTGTTAAGTTTAGCTCTCTTTGTTCGGAACTTTCCAGAACTTCCTTTCCTTCCAATAAAGCACTTCATGTTTGAATCGCTGAGTTCTGAGTCCTAAATTGTGTCTAGGTAGAAAGGTACCGACACAACAAGTGGCAACGAGGAGCGGATGAATCTGCGTATGTTACGGGTGCAGTGAGTAAACAGAAAATTTAATTTGAAACGTGAGATGGCTACTATATTAGGAAACATTGGTGATTTTGATGAAAATGTGGAGCAATGGAGCGCTTATACGGAACATTTTGACTATTTTGTATTGGCGAATGCAGTGGCAAATGAAAAGGTCGTGCCTACCTTTTTGAGTGTAATCGGGCCAAAGACATTCAATTTACTTCGCAGCCTCATGCAGCCAGATAAGCCAGGAACTAAAACATATAAGCAACTAGTGGAAATTCTTGGAGCACATTTTTCAACAAATCCTCTGGTTATTGCTGAGAGATTTAGATTTCACAAACGGAATCAAGAGGAGGGGGAATCAGTGACGATGTTTATTGCTGCTTTAAAAAGGTTGTCGGAACACTGCCAGTTCAAGGAGGTGCTGAATGACACCTTGTGTGTGTGGTCTGCAAAATGCAGCCACACAGAAGCGCCTTCTTACTAAGGACAACCTTACTCTTGAAAAGGCCATTGAAGTTAGTGTCTCCATGGAGATGGCAGAAAAGGAGGCTCACCAGTTGAGTTCAACAGGGAGAGTTCACAAGGTGTCGTCTGAGCCTAAAGGTGCGCGGAACGGCACATGTTACCGTTGTGGGAAAACGGGCCATCACGCTAATGACTGCTGGTGTACGGAGCTGGAATGCCGAAATTGTGGCAAAAGGGTCACATTGAACGCACCTGTAGAGGTAAAAAACGAACAGACAGAGCTGGGAAGCATGGAAGCAAAATGTCTGTATTTGGACAAGAGAGGAAAAAGAGTGTTCATTCAGTGCAGTATGATGGAACAAGCAAAACAGAGGGGAGCAACACCTCTGAGGAGGAAGAGGTGCACATACTGACGGTTGCAGGTGATTCAAATGGCTACTGGGTGTCACCACTGGTGGAGGGACAATCAGTGCGGATGGAGGTGGACACAGGCGTGGCTGTGTCCCTTGTTTCAGACACTGTCTACAACAAAATGCTAAAGCATCTTACCCTTCAGCCAACAAACATTGTGCTAAAGACGTATACCGGCGAACCTGTGGCCATGAGAGGCATCATTGAGATGACAGTTAAATTGAACAGACAGACTGCAACACTGCCACTATATGTGGTAAAGGGAAATTACCCATCGCTACTGGGGTGTGCGTGGCTAGAGAAAATCACGCTGGACTGGCCTGCAGTCCGCATGATGTCAAAAGGGGAGTCAGGTCTGACTGCAGCGTTAAACAAACATGCAGAACTCTTCAATGGGGAACTTGGAAGCATGAAAAAGATTAGCGTGAGACTGGACATTAAACCTGACAGCAAGCCGAAGTTTCACAAAGCCCGACCTGTACCCTATGCAATTAGGCCAAAAGTTGAGGCTAACTTGGAGGCCTTAGTCGAGAATGGAGTCCTGGAGCCTGTGAGCGTGAGCAAATGGGCCACACCCATTGTTCCTGTCCTGAAAAAGGATGGTTCTGTTCGAATCTGCGGGGATTTTAAAGTGACTATTAACCCGGTGCTGTCTGTGGAACAGTACCCTCTTCCCCTCATTGATGATCTTTTTACGGGCCTGGCCGGAGGGCAAAAGTTCAGCAAAATAGACTTATGCCAGGCTTATCTACAAATGCATGTCGATGACAAATCAAAGGAGCTGCTGACAATTGTGACACACAAGGGGCTATACAGGTACTGCCGCCTTCCGTTTGGAATTACATCGGCCCCTGCTCTATTCCAAAGGGCAATGGATCAGATTTTGAGTGGACTACCAGGAGTCCAGTGCTACCTGGATGACATCCTTGTCACTGGGACAAATGAGGAGGATCATCTTCTGAACTTGGATGCGACACTACAACAACTGAAAGAGTACGGACTCAGAGTTCGTAAAGACAAATGTGAATTCTTTCAGTCTTCAGTTGAGTACCTGGGGCATGTGATTGACGCTACTGGCCTGCATAAGGCGCCGTCAAAGGTCAAGGCGATCGTGGAGGCCCCAGCACCCCAGAATGTGAGCCAGTTACGTTCATTTCTGGGGCTACTTAGCTACTATGGGAAGTTTATTCCAGACTTAGCAACATTGCTGAAGCCGTTACATCAGTTGCTATGTCAAGGCAAAACATGGAAATGGACTGAACTGTGCAACGAAGCTTTCGCCCAAGCAAAGAAAGCATTGCTGAAATCGGAGGTCCTGACACACTTCGACCCAAAGCTACCTGTGCAGCTAGCATGTGATGCATCACCATATGGTGTGGGAGCAGTCATATCCCACATCATGCCTTCGGGTGAAGAGAAACCTATCGCCTTCGCATCACGCACCTTGAACAAGGCCGAGAGTAACTATGCGCAGATCGAGCGCGAGGCCTTGGGAATCGTTTTTGGAATTCGAAAATTTCATCAGTACCTGTTTGGGAGAAGGTTCACACTCCTGACGGACCACCGTCCATTGACTTCAATCTTCGGGCCCCACACCGGAATTCCGTCTCTCGCTGCAAGCAGGATGCAAAGGTGGGCTTTACTGTTGTCAGGACACACATACGACATCAAATATCGCAAATCAGACTTGCACGGCAACGCAGACGGTCTCTCGAGGCTACCCTTGCCTGTTACTCCCCCAGAGCCTTGTCAGATAGACATCTTCTACTTTAGACAAGTGGAGGGAGCACCTGTCACTGCAGTTCAGGTGCGAAGGTACACCCGCAACGATCCAGTTCTGTCTGAGGTAATGGACGATGTCATTCGAGGGAGAGCTATAGGAGATTCTCCTAGTTTGAAACCTTACGTTTCAAAAAGAAATGAGCTCTCCGTCCAGGCAGGTTGTCTTCTTTGGGGACGCCGTGTCATCATTCCGCCACCTCTGAGGGAACCTATACTGCAACAACTTCATACAGGCCACAGTGGGATGGTTTGGATGAAGGAAATGGCAAGAAGCTACTTCTGGTGGCCAGGTCTCGATGGGAATATTGAGGAAAAAGCCAAAACATGTTCCCCATGTCAAAGGGTCCGGAATGTTCCACAACTGGCAACCCTACACCCCTGGAATTGGCCTGCAGAAGTGTGGCAGTGAGTACATGTGGACTTCGCCGGTCCTTTCGAAGAGAAGATGTTTATGGTGGTTGTGGACGCTCGTAGCAAGTGGCCGGAGGTCGCTGTGATGAGGTCTACCATGGCAGAGAAAACAATTGAGAAACTTGGTGAGATGTTCAGCCGTTATGGCTCACTGGAACAACTCGTAAGTGACAACGGTCCACAATTTGTATCACAGGAGTTTGCAACCTTCCTGCATGTGAATGGTGTCCAACACATCAGGTCTGCGCCCTATCATCCCTCTACTAACGTCCAGGCAGAAGGTTTGTGCAAACTTTGAAGCACGCCTTGAAGGCATCGCAAGGTCAGGGCTCAATCCACCAACGTCTGAACAGCTTCCTGTTTTCCTACAGGAACGAGCCGCATGCCACAACCAAAACTTCCCCCACTTCGCTCATGATGAAGAGGCAGTTGCGGACAAGTTTTGACTTACTCAAACCTCCAAGGGCAGAACAGGTTGTCCATTGTCAACAACAAGCTCAAGTTGAAAAGAGAGAGAAAAGAGCCAAGGAGAGACGGTTTCATCCGGGAGAGCTCGAAACTACAACACTGGACCGAAATGGGTTCCTGCTACAGTGATCGCGCAGACGGGCCCTGTGTCTTACACGGTTGAGACTACTGAGGACGTCGTCTGGAGAAGACACACAGATCAACTGTTGCTAGGAGCAGAGACAGCCACAGAGGCTCCAATGGCTGGTTGGCCTGAACTGTTTCCGGATGATACCGCAAACCAGCATCCCTTGCCACAGTGCTCTTCTCCAACACAGGAAGTCATAGAGACTGTTCCACCTGTGCAAACTCCTGACTTTCGACTGACACAGGCACCTTCTCCATCCAGGCCTGTGTCAATGCCTACTGCTGTGGAAGCCAGCGATGGCCGCCGGTATCCTGTCAGAGAGCGGCGGCCTCCAAGACGCTTGGATCTGTAGGCTTAGTGACTTACCCACAAGACTGGGGCAGAATAAACCCCAGGGTAAAGTCAGGGTTTGAGGCAGTCTACCTCTACCGTAGGTTCGTTGAGTGCATTGAATGTAACTTACCTGTTGAGGAATAATGTGGACCTTCCATTTAAGAGGGGAGGAAATGTTATGTATTGTGTGTTCTATTGTGTGTTCTCCTCCCACCTGTGGTGGCGCTGTCACAGGAGATAAATGGTTGGGTGTTCTCTGTTAAGTTTATCTCTCTTTGTTCGGAACTTTCCAGAACTTCCTTTCCTTCCAATAAAGCACTTCATGTTTGAATCTCTGAGTTCTGAGTCCTAAATTGTGTCTAGGTAGAAAGGTACCGACACAACACATGGAACATCACCGGCATCTCCCAGTCTGCAGTGCATTGCTGCAGCAAGAGCGCACTGGATACAGCAAAGGCTATGGGCCCCGACAACATCCCGGCTGTCATGCTGAAGACTTGTGCTCAAGAACTAGCCGCGCTTCTAGCCAAGCTGTTCCAGTACAGCTATAACACTGGCATCTATCCGACAATGTGGAAAACTGCCCAGGTATGTCCTGTCCACAAAAAGCAGGATAAATCCAACCCAGCCAATTATCGCCCCATCAGTCTACTCTCAATCATCAGCAAAGTGATGGAAGGTGTAGTCAACAGTGCTATCCAGCAGCACTTACTCACCAATAACCTGCTCCCTTATGTCCAGTTTAGGTTCCGCCAGGACCACTCGGCTCCAGACCTCATTATAGCCTTGGTCCAAACATGGTCAAAAGAGCTGAATTCCAGAGGTGAGGTGAGAGTGACTGCCCTTGGCATCAAGGCAGCATTTGGCCGAGTGTGGCATCAATGAGCCCTAGTAAAACTGAAGTCAATGGGAATCGGGGAGGGAAAACTCTCCACTGGCTGGAGAATTATGTAGCACAAAGGAAAATGGTTGTGGTGATTGAAGGTCAATCATCACAGCCCCAGGACATCACTGCAGAGGTCCTCAGGGCAGTGTCCTAGAGCCAACCATCTTCAGCTGCTTGATCAATGACCTTCCCTCCATCATAAGGTCAGAAGTGGGGATGTTCGCTGATGACTGCACAGCGTTCAGTGCCATTCGCAACTCCTCAGATAATGAAGCAGTCCATGCCTGCATGCAACGAGACCTGGACAACATTCAGGCTTGGGCTGTTAAGTGGCAGGTAACATTTGCGCCACACAAGTGCCAGGCAATGACTATCTCCAAAAAGCGAGCATCTAACCACAGCCCCTTGACATTCAACAGCATTACCATCGCCAAATCCTCCACCATCAATATCCTGGGGTCACTATTGACCAGAAACTTAACTGGACCAGCCACATAAATACTGTGGCAACAAGGGCAGGTCAGAGGCTGGGTATTCTGTGGTGAGTGTCTCACTTCCTGACTCCCCAAAGCCTTTCCACCATCTACAAGGCACAAGTCAGGAGTGTGATGGAATACTCTCCACTTGCCTGAATGAGTGCAGCTCCAACAACACTCAAGAAGCTCGATACTATCCAAGACAAAGTAGCGCGCTTGATTGGCACCCCATCCACCACCTTAAACATTCACTCCCTCCACTACCGGTGTACCATGGCTGCAGTGTGTACCATCTACAAGATGCACTGCAGCAACTCGCCAAGGCTTCTTCGGCAGCACCTCCCAAATCCGCGACCTCTACTACCTAGAAGGACAAGGGCAGCAGGTGCAGGGGAACACCACTACCTCCGAGTTCCCCTCCAAGTCACACACCATCCTGATTGGAAGTTCCTTCATCGTCGCTGGGTCAAAATCCTGGAACTCCCTCCCTAACAGCACTGTGGGAGTACCTTCACCACACGGAGTGCAGCAGTTCAAGAAGGCGGCTCACCACCACCTTCTCAAGGGCAACTAGAGATGGGCAATAAATGCTGGCCTTGCCAATGACGCCCACATCCCATGAATGAATAAAAAAAAGCAATTCTATCCTTGCTATAGCAAACCAGTACAATACCTTCCCAATGGATACTAACAGCAGGAATGAGGGAGCTCTGGAATTTGCAGCAGTGACTGGTTTCCCTAATGTCCAGTGCAGTGCTGAGGGTGTGCTACACTGTTGGAGGTGCTGTCTTTCGGATGAGACGTTAAACCGAGGCCCCGTCTGCTCTCTCAGGTGGACTCCCATGGCACTATTTTGAAGAAGAGCAGGGCAGTTATCCCCGGTGTCCTGGCTAATATTTATCCCTCAACCAACATAACAAAAAGAGATTATCACATTGCTGTTTGTGGGACTTTGCAGTGCGCAAATTGGCTGCCACATGTCCTACGTTATAACAGTGACTCCACTTCAAAAGTACTTCATTGGCTGTAAAGCACTTTGAGACATCCGTTGGTTGTGAAAGGCGCTATAGAAATGGAAGTCTTTCTTTCTTTAATAAACTGCACTTACATAGCTATCAGGACATCAGAGAGTGAGCTAGCATCTTATGTGAACATGAAGGGCTCCCAGTCCATCAATGTTCAACTAGTGTGTGATCACCACAGAAGGGTAATGCAAGTCTGTGCCAGTTTTGATGGCACAACGCTTTCATCCTGCGACACGTATCCATCCCATCACTTTGCCACCTACTCAGGAACGTCAGAGGATGGCTGCTAGGGGACAAAGGATACCTCTACAGATGTGGTTAATGACACCGCACCACACCTGATTGGGAAAACTTTTGGGAAAACCACGCCACCCTTAATACAGATGGTTTAACAAAATAAATCCAAAGCAGCATAAGAAACACAGGGTTGAATTTCTGCTGCTTGTCCACTGTAACTTTGGCAGAAGATCTGCGGGAATCCTGGAGAAACAGCGTAAATGGCATTTATGCCACTTTTCCGGGGCTTCTTCAATTTTCTACCAAAATTATAGCAGATAATCAGCAGAACACCTGCAGAAATTCAACCCCTTGGTCATTGCCAGTCTGACTGCCTAAGGTCATCCTGTTCCCTAGTTCTGGCAATGCAGTGGTTTCACTCACACTTACTGGTATAGTTTTGCTGGGAAATGTCTCCATGGGCACCTGCATGGAGAACATCAGAGCCAAGCATGATTCTGTCCTTGCTCGAAATCTACATGCACATACTATCCAGTAGAGGTCGCTGGTCAGTGATCCGGAGCAGGAACCCTGGCTAACCCAGGGACATTGAAACCACATTGTAGGATTCCCTAATGCTGTTGCAGCTGAGATCAGCTGAGTCAGGAAAGACCAAGGATTGATCCTGATCTGTCTGGCTCAGCTACTCACTGGCTCAGCCAGTTAAACCATCAGGGGAGATCCACAGGTGCCATTTTTTTTAAGAGCATAAGAAAGTCTGGAATGAGAAAAAAGTCATCCACCCCATCAAAACTACTCCATCCAGAGTCCATGTATGATTATTCTATCATGGACTTCCTTCTCATGCTACCCATTGATCCCCTATTTTAAGGAACATTAAGGGGTGAATTTCTGATGGCCTTTGGTAACTTCAGCAGAAGAGCCGTAGAAACCCCAGTAAATGGGCGTAAACGTGGCTCTTCTGCCAAAGTTATGGGGGACAATCAGGAGAATTCCCCCCTAAGTTATTTTCCCTACTTACGCTGAATAATATGAAGCAATGCTATTCTTTCTCCAAACCTCATTTCCCTTCTCAAGAGATAGCAATCCAGTTCCCTTTTAAATGTTTCAATTGACTATGAATCAACTACCTCTTCTGAGAATCTGTTTATGTCCACTATCTGGTGGGAATTTTTTGTCTCTAACCTCTAACATTCTTTGAGGATTGTGAATTTTGTACTTATGCCATTTAGGTCTATGCATATTGTCCCAGTTAAATAGTTTGCTCACGTCAACTTTATCTATAATTTTCATTGTCGCAATGATTTGTATTAAATCTACACAGTCTCTTCTCCAACAAAAAAAAGTTTAGTCACTTGAGCCTTTCTTCATAATTGTATGCCTGAGGCCTGGATTCATCCTGATTATTCTTCTTTGTACACCTTCTAATGGACTTATGTCCTTTTGAAGTAGGGTGACCAAGGCTGCATAGATGAACAACTGATCTATGCAATATAATAACATGTGATCCAATGACTTCCAGTAGCTAATTTATCTTATTAATAACTGCTTCATATTGACCAGATGCTTCCGCAATATAAATAATGACCACTCCCAACTGCTTTTCATTTCACCCTCTTCTGATATAGACCCTTTCATGTCATTTATTATATTAATTCATGGGATGTGGGCATTGCTGGCAAGGCCAGCATTTATTGTCCATCCCTAATTGCCCTTGAGAAGGTGGTGGTGAGCTGTCTTCTTGAACCGCTGCAGTCCGTGTGGTGAAGGTACACCCACAGTGCTGTTAGGGAGGGAGTTACAGGATTTTGACCCAGCGACAATGAAGGAACGGCGATATATTTTCAAGTCAGGGTGGTGTGTGACTTGGAGGGAAATGTGCAGGTGCTGATGTTCCCATGTGCCTGCTGCCCTTGTCCTTCTAGGTGGTAGAGGTCGCGAGTTTGCGAGGTGCTGTCGAAAAAGCCTTGGCGAGTTGCTGCTGTGCATCTTGTAGATGGTACACACTGCGGCCACGGTACGCCGGTAATGGATGGAGTGAATCTTTAAGGTGGTGAATGGGGTGCCAATCAAGTGGGCTGCTTTGTCGTGGATGGTGTCGAGCTTCTTGAGTGTTGTTGGAGCTGCACTCATCCAGGCAAGTGGAGAGTATTCCATCACACTCCTGACTTGTGCCTTGTAGATGGTGGAAAGGCTTTGGGGAGTCAGGAGGTGAGTCACTCGCCACAGAATACCTAGCCTCTGACCTGCTCTTGTAGCCACAGTATTTATGTGGCTGGTCCAGTTAAGTTTCTGGTCAATGGTAACCCCCCAGGATGTTGATGGTGGGGTAATCCTGTTAAATGTCAAGGGGAGGTGGCTAGACTTTCTCTTGTTGGATTTGGTCATTGCCTGGCACTTGTGTGGTGCAAATGTTACTTGCCACTTATCAACCCAAGCCTGAATATTGTCCAGGTCTTTCTGCATGCAGGCATGGACTGCTTCCTTATTTCAGGAGTTGCGAATGGAACTGAACACCGTGCAATCATCAGCGAACATCCCCACTTCTGACCTTATGATGGAGAGAAGGTCATTGATGAAGCAGCTGAAGATGGTTGGGACTAGGACACTGCCCTGAGGAACTCCTGCAGTGATGTCCTGGGGCTAAGCTGATTGGCCTCCAACAACCACAACCATCTTCCTTTGTGCTAGGTAATTCTCCAGCCAGTGCAGAGTTTCCCCCCTGATTCCCATTGACTTCAATTTTACTGGGGCTCCTCGATGCCACACTCGGTCAAATGCTGCCTTGATGTCTCACATCACCTCTAGAATTCAACTCTTTTGTCCATGTTTGAACCTAGGCTGTAATGAGGTCTGGAGCCGAGTGGTCCTGGCAAAATGCAAACTGAGAATTGGTGAGCAGGTTATTGGTGATTAAGTGCTGCTTAATAGCACTGTTGATGACACCTTCCATCACTTTGCTGATGATTGAGAGTAAGCTGGTGGGGCAGTAATTGACCAGATTGGATTTGTCCTACTTTATGTAGACAGGACATACCTGGGCAATTTTCCACTTTGTCGGGTAAATGCCAGTGTTGTAGCTGTACTGGAACAGCTTGGCTAGAGGCGCGGCTAGATCTGGAGCACAAGTCTTCAGCACGACAGCCGGGATATTGTTAGGGCCCATAGCCTTTGCTGCATCCAGAACGCTCAGCCGTTTCTGGATATCATGTGGAGTGAATCGAATTGGCTGAAGACTAGCTTCTGTGATGGTGGGGACCTGAGGAGGAGGACCTGATGAATAATCCATTCAGCACTTCTGGCTGAAGATAATTGCAAGTGCTCAGCTTTGTCTTTTGCATTCATGTACTGGGCTCTGACATCATTGAGAATGGGAATGTTCATGAAGCTTTGTCCTCCAGTTATTTGTTTAATTGTCCACCACCACTGGATTTGGTAGGACTGCAGAGCTTTGATCTGATCCGTTGGTTGTGGGATCGCTTAGCTCTGTCTATAGTATGCTGCATCCGCTGTTTAGCATGCATGCAATCCTATGTTGTGGCCTCCCTGTTAAGTCCATGAATGATTGAGATACGGACTAGCAGGAGAGAAACAAAGAGATCTTTACTGGTGAAAGGCATAAACGAAACTAACCAACAGAGGCTCTCTAGCGCCTTTTATACAGGGGTGGTCACTGCAGTCTGAGACCAGTTATTCTCTTAAAGGTACATACACAACAATTCCTCCCCTTTTAGATAAACAGTACATAACATTCATTTAACAACTAATGATAACGAATTACAATCACAATTACTGTTGCTAGATACATTGGTTAAGTTTAAGCAATTATAAGTTCAGTCTTTGAGGAGGCTTCCTGATTCTGTCTGGATAACGCCTCTTTGGAGTATCAGGTTCTTCTGGCAATGTTGAGTCGGAATCAATGTCATTGTTTGGTTCATCTGCTTCCAATATTACTGGTTCTGCGGTAGCTGCAATTGGAATGTCGATTTCATTACCAGGTGTATCAGATCGTGGTGTGGAGTTGACGTTTTCCAGTGACTCTAGAATCTGGTCAGCATGGCGTCTTACAATGCTCTCCCCAACGTCCACGGTATACATGAGAGGTCCTTGTCGTGTACAAATCGTTCCTGGCTACCATTTCTCAGTGCGGTAGTCCCGGGCCAAAACTGGTTGACCTATCTTAAAACTCCTGGTCGGCCTTTCATTCATATTCTGAAACTGCCTGTTCTCCACATCTCTTCGGACGTTTGGCTTAACCAAATCCAAGCGGCATCGTAGTCTTCGATTGAAGAACATCATGGCTGGAGTTTGGTTGGTAACCGCATGTGTCGCATTCCGGTAGGCAAACAAGAAGTTGTCCACCTTGTGTTGTAGGGGTATATCTTCGTTACACATTGCCTTGATAGCCTTCTTGAATGTTTGGACAAACCTCTCGGCCAATCCATTAGTGGCTGGATGATATGGGGCAGATGTGTAATGCTTAACACCATTGTTCTTTAAGAACCTCCGGAACTCTTCAGACACAAACTGTGGTCCATTGTCAGAGCAAATCTGTTTGGGCAGCCCATTCCTGGCGAATATGGTTCGTAAAACTGCGATAGTTTTTTCCATGGTGGTTGAGGACATTTTTATTACCTCTGGCCACTTTGAATGTGCATCCACCGCAATTAAAAACATCGAGTCCATGAAGGGACCAGCAAAATCAATGTGCACCCTTTGCCATGGAGATGAGGGCCACTCCCATGGATGCAGAGGAGCTTGTGGTGGGGCGTTTTGGACCTTCTGGCATCCTGCACAGCTCTTGGTCATCTCTTCGATTTCTCTATTGATTCCCGGCCACCACACAAACGCTCTGGCTAAGCTCTTCATTTTTACCCCACCCAGATGACCCTCATGAAGCTCATTGAGCACTCTATCCGTCAACTTAGGTGGAATTACTACTCTGGATCTACACATCAAGGTTCCTCTGCACACTGACAGCTGTTCTCTTCTTGGTGAAAATGCTGGCAGCAGTGGTTCGCCATGTGCTGGCCATCCCTTCGCCGTTAAATCATAGACCCGTGATAGTGTCGGGTCATTCCGTGTTTCCTTTTCTATGTTTGCATTCGTCACAGGGAGACATTCGACTATGGTCGAGTGGAATAACTCCATTGGATCCACTGCAAGGTCTTCTTCTTCCACCGTCGGCAACGGTAGACGTGACAATGCATCAGCATTTCCATGCTGTTTAGTTCCCCTGTACTCGATGTCATATTGGTGTGCCCCTAGGAAAAGGGACCATCTCTGCAGCCGTTGTGCTGTCATTATCGGTACGCCCTTCTGAGGGTTGAAAATGGAGACAAGAGGTTGATGATCGGTTGGTAGAGTAAATTTTTGACCGTGCAGATAGTGATTGAACTTCTTCACCCCCCACACTAGGCTGAGGGCCTCTCTGTCAATCTGGGCGTAGTTACGCTCGGCAGAAGTTAACGAGCGTGACGCAAAAGCTATCGGCCTCTCCAAACCATCAAGGAATTTATGTGACAGTACCGCCCCAATGCCGTAGGGAGACGCATCACCGCCAGCCTGATTGGCAGTGCTGGGTTGTAGTGAGCCAATACTTCCTTCGAAGTGATTAAGTCCTTACTCTTCTGAAAAGCACGTTTACAATCATCGCTCCATTTCCATGCTACCCCCGTTCGTAGCAGGGCGTTCAGTGGATGCAGAATTGTCGACAAATTCGGCAAAAACTTATGATAGTAATTCACCAACCCGAGGAATGACCTCAGTTGCGACACATTTTCAGGCGCTGGGGCCTTAACAACCGCTTCAATTTTGTCAGGGGACTTATGTAGCCCCTCTTCATCAATCACGTGGCCACAATACGATATCTGTTTCTTAAAAAATTCGCACTTGGGGCGGTTGGCTCGCAGCCCATGTTCCCGTAGTCTAGTGAGCACCTGTTCTAGGTTGTTAAGGTGTTCACTGTCATCTTCACCTGTTACAAGGATGGCGTCCAAGTAACACTGAGTCCCCGGAATCCACTGCAGGACTTGTTCCATCGCTCTTTGCCATATCGCCGGAGCCGATGCTACTCCGAATACCAATCGATGATACTGGTAAAGACCTTTGTGAGTGTTTATCATGAGATACTTCCTAGAGGGCTCTTCAACCTCCATCCGAAAATATGCTTGTGCTAGGTCAATTTTTGTAAAACGCTTCCCTCTAGACAGTGAGGCGAAGATGTCTTCTGTCCTTGGAAGAGGATATTGTACTGTGTGAAGGACAGGGTTCACCGTCACCTTGAAATCCCCACAGGTGCGAATCTTCCTTGGCTCTCCGGACTTATTGCTTAACGTTTTCTTCATGACAGGAACGATGGGTGTCGCCCACTCGCTCCAGTCGACCTTAGACAACACGCCCGCCTTCTCCAGATTCTCTAGCTCTGCCTCGACGGCTGGACGAATTGCATATGGTACCGGTCTCGCTTTGAAAAACTTGGGAACTGCATTCTCTTCTATTTTTAATGAGGCGGTTACGCCTTTAAGCGTGCCCAGTTCTTGTTGAAATACCTCTTTCGCGTTAGCTAAGATTGTTGACAATCATCCAGGAGTGACGTCTTCATCTTTTTTACCGTCCACCATCATTGCATGAATGGAATGCCAATCTAAGTTTATCTTTCTGATCCATTCCCGTCCCAATAACGGTGGTCCACCATTTGGCAGTATGTAGAGATACAATTTCCGTATTTTCTTGCCATTGTATTCGACAGGCACCCTTATTTTTCCTCTGGGGTATACTTTTTGCCCCGTATACGTCGTCAAGACGATGGATGTCTCTCTCAAGGATATGTGTGAAAATAGCCGCTCATAGTCTCGTCGATTCATGACGGTTAGCGCTGATCCTGTATCCAATTCCATTTTAACTTGGGACCCTGCTATCATGAGGGTGACCCAAATGGTTCAGTGATCCTCTTTTGCGATTACATTGTGAAGTTTGAGACAACTTAATCTCCTGTTCTCGGATTCACTATCGCTCATCTGGTCTTCGGAACTACTGTCCGTCATCTTTTGTACTTTCTTGTACGGTTCCTTAGTAGCCATTTTGTTGTCGCTGGTCTTCTTCCCAGACCTACAAACTCGTGCAATGTGTCCAATCTTCCCGCATTGTCTGCATATTTTGTCTTTGGACCAGCAGTCCTTCTGGTCATGGTTAGTTCTGCCGCAGCGATAACATTTTGCAAATCCCCGTGTCATTTCGTGGGTGCCGTATTCCTGTGGTTTTTGTTGAATTTCTGCAGCTCCCCTGGCTGCTGCTTCATACGATACTGCCACGCTGAAAGCCTTATCTAGCGTCAGCTCTTTTTCTGCGAGTAACTTCTTCTGTGTTCCTTCACTCAGGAGTCCACAGACAAATTTGTCCCGTAGGGTATCTGCCAGTCCTGCTCCGAACTGGCAGTGCTTTGATAGCTTGCATAGTTCCGTAAGATACTCAGCATTGCTCTCATCTTTGTGCTGAGAGTTCTCCTGTGGAATTTAAATCTTTCTGCTCTCAACAGCGGTGCAGGGTTTAAGTGCTCCTGTAGAACAGCAACAATTTCATTAAAACTCTTCGCCTTCAGTTTGGCTGGAGTAAGCAGATCCCGCAATAGGCCGTACGTTCTAGCGCCCATTACGTTTAGCAATATTGATGCCTTTTTCCCCTCTGCTATTTCATTTGCCTCGAAATATACCTCGACTCTTTCCACATACGTGGTCCAGTCCTCTAATGTATTATCAAAAGCAGTGATACAGCCAGTCTTCGGCATCTTGCAAATCTAAAATGGCACCTCCCGTGCTTTGCCTTCTTCTCCGATTTAACAAAATGGCGCCTCCCGCGCTTTTCCTTCTTCCCCGCTGTTGTTAGTGCTGCTTTCCACGGTTTCCTGCGCGTTAAATATTAATTTGTTTTCTTTTATTATCTTCCCATCGTGGAGCGGACCCTCTGGGACACTTCCCTCCCTCTTCTGAGGTCCGAACGCTGCCCAGCTTCGAAACACCGGCCGCGCCCTGTATGCTCCACCCTCTCTCTCTCTCCTTGCGTCCCGACTCGCTGCCCGGCCCCGTTGCAGCCCAGGAAGGATCAGAGCACTACCTGCCACCAGCCCGATTAGCTGGGAAACCACGGACCGAGGAACCCAGCCTGGCTCTGGACAGTCTCTCCTGCAAGTTTTGAAATCGATGATTGACGGTCGACGCCCGTTTCTTGAGTTTCAATGGCCTATTTTTTTTTTTTTTCCTTCTTTCTTCTGGCTCCGACCTTCAACACGTCGTCGGAGCTGCTGCTGAGTTGCAGGTAAGTTCGTTTCTAACTCGTCACCAGTGTTAAGTCCGTGAATGATTGAGACACGGACTAGCAGGAAACAAACAAAGAGATCTTTACTGGTGAAAGGCATAAACGAAACTAACCAACAGAGGCTCTCTAGCACCTTTTATACAGGGGTGGTCACTGCCGGTACTGCAGTCTGAGACCAGTTATTCTCTTAAAGGTACATACACAACACTCCCCAGGTTGGTACCTCATTTTTAGGTATGCCTGGTGCTGCTCCTGGCATGCTCTTCTACACACTTCATTGAACCAGGGTTAATGATAGTGAGTGAGGGATATGCCATGCCATGAGGTTACAGATTGTGGTTTTATACAATTCTGCTGTTGCTGATGGTCCAAAGCGCCTCATGGATGGCCAGTTTTGAGCTGCTAGATCTGTTCTGAATCTATTCCATTTAGCACAGTGGTAGTGCCACACAACGCAATGGAGTGTGTCTTCAGTGTGAGGATGGAACTTCATCTCCACAATGACTGTGCTGTGGTCACTCATACCAATACTCTCATGGACAGATGCAGCTGCGATGGGTAGATCTGCGAGGATGAGGTCAAGTAGGTTTTTCCCTCATGTTGGTTCTCTCACCATCTGCCACAGGCCCATTCTGGCAGCTATGTCCTTCAGAATTCAGCGAGCATGGTCAGTAGTGGTACTACCAAGTCACTCTTGGTGATGGACATTGAAGTCCCCCACCCAGAGTACATTCTGTGCCCTTGTTACCCTCAGTGCTTCTTCCAAGTGGTGTTCAACATGGAGGAGTACTGATTCATCAGCTGAGGGAGGGTGGTAGGTGGTAATCAGCAGGCGGTTTCTTTGCCCATGTTTGACCTGATGCCAGGAGACTTCATGGGGTCTGAGGTTAATGTTGAGGACTCCCAGGGCCACTCCTTCCCGACTGCAGAACACTGTGCCGCCACCTCTGGTGGGTCTGTCCTGCCAGTGGGACAGGACACACCCAGGGATAGTGATGGAGGAGTTTGGAACGTTGGCTGAAAGGTATGATTTTTTGAGTAGGGGGTATTCTGACTTAGAGGCATTGAGTCATAATCCCACAGATGGTAGCTTCGCTCCATTTGCTCCTCAGCCAAGCACATACACCAAATGTCCAAGCCTGCGTTTCCTCTTGTACTGAGCAGGATTACTATTACAATGACACATTATCAGTAGGGTAAAATTAACCTGTCTCATGACCCAGCTCACGTTCCCTATTAGTGGGTGAACAATCCAATGCTTGGTGAATTCTGCTTCACAATGATATGAAGAGCCAATATCGAGGATCAAAAAGCGATGTCGCTATGAACACTTGGCCCACACAAGCCAGTTATCCCTCTGGTAACTTTTATGACCAGAAGATCAGACTGCTGCTTGACTAGTCTGTGGGACAGCTCTCCCAATTTTGGCACAAGTCCCCAGATGTTAGTGAGGAGGACTTTGCAGGATTGACTGGGCTGGGTGTGCCTTTGCCGTGTCTGAATCTGGTGCCTAGGTCAATGTCGGGTGGTTTGTCCACTTTTATTCTTCTTTTTCCTAGCAGTTTGATATAACTGAGTAACTTGTTAGACCATTTCTGAGGGCAGTTAAGAGTCAACCACATTGCTGTGGGTCTGGAGTCACACATAGGTCAGGCTGGGTAAGAGTAAGATTTCCTTCCCTAAAGGACATTAGTGAACCAGCTGGGTTTTTATGAAAATCTGGTACTTTCATGGTCACCATTACTGATACTAGCGTTTTATTCCAGATTTATTTAATTAACTGAATTTAAATTCCACAGCTGCTGTGGTGGAATTTGAACTCATGTCTTCGGATCATTAGCCTCTGGATTAATAGTCAAGTAACATAACTACTATGCTACCGTCCCTGTTAGCTTAGTGGTTATGTTACTGGTGGTTCGTTTGCTCCATGAATCTCTTGGTGGAGAAGTGTTTGCGTACTGTTGACCTAAATGGAGCTAGCAGGCCAGTGGTTCATCGTAGGTGTGTGCACAATTGCCTCTTCTGCAAAATAGAAACCATTCATGTTTACTGTTACCAATTCCTATATGTATTGCCCTACATTTATCAACATTTAAATCTGTCTGGCATATCTCAGCTTATTTTATAATTGGTCCAAATCTCTCTAAAGAAAATCAATTTTCTTGTTGCTTGTTACCTGCCCTCGGGTCATTTGCAAACGGAATAAAACGACTACAGGATTCACAAATATTGCAAGGAGCAGGAATACCAGAATGGATCCCTCTGGAACTCCATTGGTTACTTTCTCCAAGGTAAACATTTTCCATTTATGATCATCCACTGTCTTCTGTTACTAAGCCAATTCTCAATAAATATCAAGATAATTTGTCTGGAGAAGCACAATATCAGTAAGGGTTTGTGAAATCATATTACTAGTATGGGGAGAATATCAGTCAGTCACTCTGGCAGTGGTCATTAACTTTAACATTGCCACTATTTACTTTGATGGGAAACTGAAATCCTTAAGATAAATTCACAGCTGAAAATTTCATAAACCCACAAAAATGGTTGAGTTTCCAACATTAGTGACGGCACAAATTCCAGCTGTTTGTAATAGGGAGCTGAATTATGGGCTACTTCAGCGACTGCTTTGCTACTATAAATGGGGTATAAGAATATTTCTATGTAGCATATTGAATAATTTTAAATATATCGGCTGCCAGTATAAACAAGCCAAAAGTCCTTTATGTTTTTAAATGTGAGAGCCCTGTTTGATTGGTACTTGCAGTAAAAGAAAGAAAGACTTGTATTTCTGTAGCGTCTTTCATGACCTCAGGATGTCCCAAAGTGCTTCACAGCCAATTAAGTACTTTTGAAGTGTAGTCACTGTAGGAAATACGGCAGTCAATTTGCACACAGCAAGCTCCCACAAACAGTGGTGTTGGTTGAGGAATTAATATTGGCCAGGACACCTGGGAGAACTTACCTGTTCTTCTTTGAAATAGTGCCATTGGATCTTTTACGTCCACCTGAGAGGGCAGACGGGGCATCGGTTTAACATCTCATGTGAAAGACGGCACCTCCAACAGTGTAGCACTCCCTCAGCACTGATGTGTCAGATTTTTTTGTGAACACACGACCTTCTGAGTCAAAGGCAAGAGTGCTACCAACTGAGCCATGGCTGATATTGATGAGTACCAGTCCAATCATTTTTAAACTGTTCTAGTTGCTGTAAGCAGCATAGATCCATACTCTTGAGGGGTGAATTTCCTCAGGGCTTCTGCCACCATGCAGCAGTGACTTTGTCGTAAGTGCGGCCAAAGTTACGGCAGCAGAGCGGGAGAATGCCAAAGAAAATTCACTCTCTTAGTTTAAGCCTTTATTAAAGTGTAAAATCTAACTGGATAGTAATCACCAGGGGGTGGATTTTTGACTTCCACCTCAAACAGGCATGAAGTCAGTAGAATGGCCACTCCGCCTGCCCGAAGCCGGTGTCGGGAGGTCCAGAAACATTTTCAGCTTCCGGCCTTATTTGAAGGCAGCCAACAAGCCGAGATGCCAAATGGGCAGCCCACCGGTTGTAAGAGGGCAGGAAATCGGCTGAGCCTCACACACTGAGCCGGCCGGCAGGTCAGGCAGGGGAGAGGGAGCCGATCCCAGGGAGGGGAGCGGCGAGCAAGGGCCAGCAGTGGGCCGCGGTATTTTTGTAGAGCACTCCTGCTCCTCCTGGTGCCACAAAAAGAAAAGAAAAATGCCACCAACAGTCCCTTTAAGGAGCACTTGCTGCCTGATACAAATGGAGGAGCATGCACAGCACAAGAATCTGAGAATTAGGGTCTTACAGCTGGCGTTGGACCCCGAGTTGTATAGTTAAACAACCTTATGCCTGTTTCAGGTGGGCCGGTTGCTGGCCATTTACAGGCCGACCTAAATATTACATCAGTTGGGCCTTGGGCGTCAAAGGGCAGCTGAGACCTCCCCCTTGCCCCACCCCGCCCCCTGTCAGCTGCTCATTTGTCAGATGAGAAACAGGTGGGTGGCAGTTGTAAAGCGTACCCCCCCCCCCCCCCTCAGGACTCAGATGTTCACAATTGCTGGAAAGGTGAGTTATAAACAGAGAAGCTCTCGGGATGCACTGCAGGTCGGTAAATGTTTTAACGTAAAAGGAACGTGAACATTTCAGATGCACATCAAGCCGCTGTCCATTTCCAACATTTTCAGTTTTTATTTAATTTTTTAATAAGGCATTTGTCTGGATTTCATTGTTTTAGATTGACAAGCTTTTTACAATGCAGAAGGCTCAGTTACTCAACACCATTACACTGGTAAAGTTAAATAAACAGATGACCCAAAGAAACTTTGCAAATGTAATTTCTGTGATACTTTGGTAAGTGTCCCAAAATTTGACACAAAAATTTCCAGTAAACCTTTAAAATTATACATTTAAAATGCAACACTTATAAAAGTTCATTATTTATAGCCCTGGCACTCAGGATTTTACTTGAAAAAAATTGTTTTTGCTGGTTTTTAGTGGAGTGCACGATATTGCATGGAAATTCTGAACTATATATACACATTCATAAATTTTGTACAGATTTGTCATACTGAATATGTATTTATTTAGAAACCATAGCAACAATAATCCAGTATGTATATTAGTATTCGTGTTCCCATGGACTATAAACCAATACACAGTTCTCAGGCTTTTTCTTAATGTTCATTTCGGAGCTTAGCTCATTGCACCTTTGAAGAGGACTTTTTTTACTGCAATATTTGGTTTATATTTGACCCCATTCTTTTTTATTTTATTCCCTCAATTATGCTTTCTGATATCATGCACCTAGTACCCATGTGATTTCCTACCAGCTCAATATCAGGAGGTGCCCTAATGAGACCTAAGATAACTTGAAGATGATAATAACTTGCATTATTATGGTGCGCCTCTTGTAAAAGAACATCTCAGAGTGCAGCATTGAACAATGATTGTGTTGGCGGCTAAAATAGTTTTCCTTTATTTAAAGCTGAAATGCAAACCCAAAATGCAAAAAAACCTCATTGCAAAATTTTATGTAAATGGTCCCCAACAACTAACATTTAACAAA
This sequence comes from Somniosus microcephalus, assembly GCF_052327205.1. Classification (NCBI taxonomy): domain Eukaryota; kingdom Metazoa; phylum Chordata; class Chondrichthyes; order Squaliformes; family Somniosidae; genus Somniosus; species Somniosus microcephalus. The sequence goes on along the minus strand of NC_140989.1, from coordinate 81,440,616 downwards.
ACTTCCATTTCAGCTTGTGTGTAGCTTCTCCAGGAGCTGAGCCTGCCCAAGAATTCCCCAGCATGATAGTAACAGCCCTTTAAATTACTGCCAGTGCTAGCCAGAATAACGCTGTGCTTTCACAGTGCAGCCCGCAGCAGGGTAGCTACCAGCATAAACTCCAACAGTAATAAGTGGTCCCAAGAGATGAATATTGTGTTGGGTTTGCAACAACATGGGATAATCCTGGAGGTTGACACTGGAGAGTTGGTTAAAAAAATGTTACAGTACAGACTGGGCTATTGAAATGGAAAGGAAGCAGAGACTGTTCAAATTTGCACTCACATCTGGGCCTGTGGCCACTTCTTGTGGCCTGTATGAGCAAAGTCTGCATTACTATAAACAAGTGTGATCAGTCACATTTGAAAAATGTGACCTTTGCTTCTTACTGATCTGAATAGGAAGCAGAATTTTATAATGATGTTAATTCATATTCCAAATATGTTTTGGCTGGGAAGTTCCTGCTTTTGTCTTACTGAAACTGCTTTAGCGAGTGCATTTTTCTTATAAATCAGCATTTATTTTAATTACTGCAAGATCACAATTTATTAGACCACTAAAAGATGCATAAGGACTTTTCTTGTTAGACTAACAGAATTAAAGAATATTACATGTGCCATTCTGAAAGTCCCATCATGTCAGAGAAAGAACTATAAGCCTCATAAATATTTTTTAAAAATAAGTCTGTATTCCTTTCCCAGTGCTTGGCTGGCATCAATCCGATCAATCTCAACTGTGGAAAATCTTGACATTAAGTTGGAACTTAAATAATATGCATTATTAGGCCAAACTAATCAGACAAAAGTTAAATCTTGCCAGTACTGAACGCCTCTTTGTTAAAGTTTTGCAATAGATGTTTACAGTGTTGCCCATCATCAAAGCTGTTTCTATGATTTGTGTGCTTTAACCTACAATACCACACACCACTTTATCTTTAACACATGTGATGACAAGTTGGCTTGATCTGTAGTGAGATAATGACAACTTCCCCAATTTTTATTGGCTTTGAGTGCCAAGATCTCTGGCCGTTCACACAGTTACCAAAGGATCTGATAGCTAAGACTTCCTTTCCAAATGAAGCAGTATCGATGGCATTCAACTCCTTACAAAACCCACTACTTTCTTAAGTAAAAATGACAGTGATCCCAATCTTGTATTTTTAGCCAGGATATAAGTGCACATTCCTGTGAAACTTTGCATTTCCAAAGCAGCCTGAGCTCAGCAGGGTTTCTCGGAATGACTGGGGATCTGGGCACAAATGCAAAAAAACCACAGTGATATTTGTAACTTAAATGTGTTTCAAGTAACTGCATTAATACCACAACACATTCTTGCCTTCCTTTTTTGCTGATTGCACATTGTCACCACTTCCTAAATATCCACTGTTATTGAAACACTATGAACTTCACATTTTTGCATAACACTCTGCTGATATCATATTAAAAGAAAACTGTTTCCATCCTGGTCCAAAAAGTAACGAAAGCTAGCTGTGTTAACTCCATTATACTCACGCTGCAGTTCCTACTCATTCTTCTGGAAGCAGCTGCAGCAACAATCTCCCTTTAGAGACATAAATATGATTTGTAGATTTTGTGAGATTTTTGAGTGAAAGAAACAGTTCCAGGAGGTGGAAAACCAGAGGCTGTATATTATACTCCAGGAAAACTTAGCACTTAAAAAATTAGCTACTCATTTCAATAGTCATAAATGTGTTCATTTGTAGAATGATTGAGAAATGGGCTGCCATTTTAAAATTAAGATCTGCAAACAGGAAAACACCCATTATTTTGGATTTTGGCACAGATTGCAATAACATTAGCAAGTACTAAAATGAATTTGAAGGTGTCAAAGTGAATAGTAATATATCATAATATGTTACCCACAGCCACTAGACTGCACTTAAAGACTGGCTCGTTTGTAAAATGTAATAAAGTGGGCTGTTAAAGTTAGGTCAAAAAGAAAGCTGACTGTACAGTACAAGAACTCAGACATGCAGAGAATTAGGTGGAAATTTGTCAGCGCCAGTTTTCGGTGCGAAGGCAGCGATGCGCCTCAATACGAGCCTGAACTGGGAGGCCCAAGACCAATCCAAATTGAGCCTCGGGCCTGATCTAAATAATCTGGGTGAGCTGCTGAAACCTGTTGCACCTCTACAGACAGCTCGCCCTTTTGCAGCAGCAAATTTCATGCCACCTGCCTCATTTGCAACGGCCTCAGGTAAGTGCTGGGAAGGAGGGGAAGGACAGCCTTACTTAAATTTAAAACCCTGATTTTTGATTCTCGCTTCTCCCTCTCAAACCTAATATCAAATTCAATCATATTATGATCACTATTTGCAAGATGCTCCATTACCATCATATTGTTAACTAATTCTGATTTGTTACTCATCACTAAATCTAGTATGGCCTTATCCCTCATCAGTTCATATTGCTCCAGAAAACTGTCCTGAATACTTTCTAGAAATTAATTGCCTTTACTACTTGAGCTATTCTTCTTCTCCAAGTCTATCTGAAAATTAAAATCTCCCATTACAGGGTATAACCGCTTTGTTTTTGCTACATGCTTCCCTGATCTCCATATTTATACATCACTATTGTCAGGAGGTTTGTAGACAGCTCTCACCAGAGTCTTGCATCCTTTACTGTTACTGTTAATTCTACCCATACTATTTCCACTGCCTGGTCACCCTTGCTGAAGTCCTTTCTTTCCACTGGTGTAATTTTGACCTCTCAGGGCCTGCATATAAAATGAGTTTGCTGACTGAACAGGATCAGGCAAACCAGTTACATGAGATTATTCAAAACAGCCTGCAAAGTTTGGTTCTGAGGAGTCCACTAGTCACATCTCTGCAGTAAGGAATATTTTTTAATGGCATTTATTGCCCATCCCTAATTGCCCTTGAGAAGGTGGTGGTGATGAGCTGCCTTTATGAACCACAGAGGGCAGTTAAGAGTCAACCATATTGCTGTGGGTCTGGAGTCACATATAGGCCAGACCAGGTAAGGACAGCAGATTTTTTTCCCTAAAGGACATTAGTGAACCAGATGGGCTTTTGTGACACCATTACTGATACTAGCTTTTCTAAATTTGAGATTTATTTAATTAACTGAATTTAAATTCCCCAGCTGCCAGTGATGGGATTTTGAATTCATATGCCTGGATCATTAGTTCAGGCTTCTGGATTACTAGCCCAGTAACATAACCACAATGCTACCATACCCCTGTATATGGAAGGATTTTCTGGACTGCTGTCCTACCAAAGAGTATGTGGCAGCTCCATGGGCATGTGCAGTGGATTCACATGGCACCAGTCCTATGCACAAGAGAATAATCACTTATGAATGCGTAGACTATTGCAATGGAGGTCTTGAGCTTCAATTTAAAACAGGCTGTCTTGTCCAGCTTGAACATGTTGGGGGATGTGATTAAAAGAGCATTGGGGGGAATTTTAACATCAAAGAGTGAGTGGGTTTGGGAGCAGGTGGGTAGTAGAAAGTGATGAAATTGACAGCATGTCGGGAAGCCAGCTCCAACCCGATGACTTCCGCATTTCACTGGAGCGCGTTTGGCAGCATGGGAGAAACCCCCTCAGGAGAGGCGGATTACCAATTGAAAGCAATTAAGAGGTAGTTACCAAGCTTTTTAACAGGGGTTTTCAACTTTCACTGTGGGTCAACGGGTTTCCCGAGCTTCCAGCACCTCGCCAGTTAAAGCAAGGTGAGAACACAGCGGCAATAGAGCAGGCTGAACAAATAACAGGGAAAAAGAGACCTCACACCTTTCTCCTTGCCTAAGTGAAAGGCTTTTGCTCACAGCACTTGTTCAGGGCGAGTATGCACTCATTTAACTGCCGCATTTGATGCTCCATGCAGATGGCCACTCTTTCCATAGATGAACACATCATAGCTAAGGCCTGCAACATCATGCTAGTCATGCTTGAGATGGACTCCTCCACTCACTCTGTAAGTGTGTACATCATGGCTGGAAATCCTGCCAGAGCCTCACGCATTTTTTGCTGCTCCTCCAGAATCGTCTACTTTGCCGACGGCACCTGAGGTTCAGCATCTGCATCCAGCTGAGCAGAGCTTGGAGCCTCCTGCGCCCTCTGATGAGGACTCTCCACTGCTGTCCCTGTCTACACCGTCTGCTCTTGCTCACATGTGATCTGTGAGACACCAGGTGACAACACAACTATCTGTCTTGATGCTCCCACCAATGTGTGTGTATCTGCGCTGGTGCATGGTGTGCATGCGTCCTGTGACTGTGCGCCCTCAGAGTTAGCAACCTCCTCTGAGGAGTCGTCTTCCGCCTCCTACTCCACCGCCTCTGGGTCATTTGATGGGCCTCTGGGAGATTAAAGACATGAATTAGAACTGTCATGGTAAGAATGTTTTAAGTTAACATTATGCACGTGATTATGTTTCACTGGCTGCTGACATCAAGTCAACATGAGTGACTGTTGTATGCCATGTGGCTGTGTGATATTTCATTCTGTCAGCAGGTAGCTGGGAGCTCCTCGTCTCTCCAGCTCCCACCGTCAGGCACGCCAACACTCCACTTATTTCAAGTGCCTCCTCCTCTGCAGCTGTGAGCGTGGCGATGACTGGAGAGCCACCTCCAGTTCTCTGCCTCTCCCTGGTGCTCTGTACTCTCTTCTCCTGCAAGGAGGGAAACAAGAGACCTTTGAGTGAGAGTCATGGAATGGGTGGAATGGATGGATGGACAACATCTGTTGAAGGTGACTATGAGGGAGAGGCGTGACATTGCATTAAGATGAGGATGAGTGTCAGTGATGGATGGTCAGATGGGTCTGTGATAGGCTGGAAGGCAGGAGAGATTAAGAGACAAAAGGGATGATGGTGCAAGGCAAAAGGAGATGGTATTGGGACAAGTTAAGAAACAAAAGATGACTCTAGATGAAGTGTAAATGACAATGGCAGGATGATCAACAGCTGCCATGTGAGAAAGAGAAAAGAAATTGATAGGGGCAGAGGTTATGGTCTGAAATTGTTAAACTCGATGTTGAGTCCAAAAGGCTATAAAGTGCCTAATCGAAAGATGAGGTGCTGTTCCTTGAGCTTACGTTGAGCTTCATTGGCACTTTCAAATTCCCAACTGTCCTGCTTTTGGCCCTCCATTTGCCATAACATTTCTGCAGCTACCGATCTGCTCAATCATACCCTCACCACCACTTTGATGCCCTTGTCCCCATTAAAACCATTACTCTCTCGCACCCTGGTCGGTCCCCTAGTACAGCTCCCATCTCCACTCCCTTAAGTCCAAGGGACATGGACTTGAACGTTTATGGTGGACAACTGGTTTAGCCATTCTTCGCCAGATCTGGCTGGGCCACATAAAGAACTATCGGGTCCTGCTCTCCTCTGCAAAAACCGCTCACTATTCCAGGATCATCCTGGAATGCAAAGATAACCCCCGACTTCTTTTCTCTACTACCAACTGTTTTCTTAAACCCCTCTCCCATGCCTCCCATTCAGTTACCTCTGCCACTTCCTTCCCTTCCCCTAGCCCACCCGGCCAAACTTCCTCTAAGGTTCCCCCCTGCCCTAGCCATGAACTCAGATCTTTCTCTAGTTTCTCTCTTATCTCCCCACATGCCAACTACGAGTTCAACTAGTCCATGAGGCTCACCTTTTGCTCCCTCAACTCTATTCCCACCAAACCGCTGATGACCCAACTTCCCTCCCTGGCCCCCATGTTACCTGATATTGTTAATGGTTCCATCTCCCCAGGTACTGTCGCCCTCCCCTTCAAATCTGCCATCATCACACCCCTCCTCAAAAAAAAAAACCTTAACCTCTCTGTCCTAATAAATTACAGCCTCATGTCCAACCTCCCATTCCTCTTCAAAGCACCTTGAACATGTTGTCACCTTCCAAATCTGTGCCCATCTTTCCCGCAACTCCATGTTTGAACCACTCCAATCAGGTTACCACCCCAGCCACAGCACTGAAGCGACCCTTATCAAAGTCACAAAGTACATCCTATGTGGCTGTGACCATGGTAAACTATCCCTCCTCATCCTTCTCGACTTGTTTGTAGTCTTTGACAAGGTTGACCATACCATCCTCCTCCAATGTTTCTCCTCCATCTGGATGGGACCTCCCTCGACTCCTTCACGATCTCTGATTTGTCCGACAACCAGTAATGGATGAGCCGAAATTTCCTCCAACTAAATATTGGGAAGACCAAAGCCATTGTCATCATTCCCCGTCACAAACCTCATTCCCTAGCCATAGACTCCATCCTTCTCCCTGGCCACTGTCTGAGGCTGAACCAGACAGTTCGCAACTTTGGCACCCTAGTGACCCTGAGATGAGCTTCCGACCACATGTCCATTCCATCACCAAGACCTCCTATTTCCACCTCCGTAACATCACCCGTCACCGCTCATGCCTCAGCTCATCTTCTGCTGAAACCCTCATCCATGCTTTTGTTACCTCTAGACTGGACTGTTCCAATACCTTCTGGCCGACCTCCCATCTTACACCCGCCAGAACCCTGCTGCACCAAGTCCCATTCACCCATCACCCCTGTGCTCGCTGAACTACATTTAAAAATTCTCTTCCTTGTTTTCAAATCCCTCCATGGCCTCGTCCCTCCCTATCGCTGTAACCTCCTCCAGCCCTACAACCACACCCCCTCCCCCCACCCCGAGATCTCTACGCTCCTCCAATTCTGGCCTCTTGCACATCCCTGATTTTCTTCACTCCAGCATTGGCGGCCGTGCCTTCATCTGCCGAGAACCTAAGCTCCTGAATTCCCTCCCTAAACCTCTCCATCTCTCTACCTCTCTCTACTCCTCTCCTGTTCTAATATCTCCTTATATGGCTCGGTGTCAAATTTTGTTTGATAATTGTTTCTGTGAAACGCCTTGGGATATTTTACTACATTACAGGCACTATATAAATACAAGTTATTGTTGTATAAAACCTGCAGGGAGTTGAAATGTTTGCAAACTTGGAATTTTCTGGTATTAGCTCACCTATTTTCCACCACTAAAAGAGCTTTCACCAACTGGAATTTCTGTCTTTATGTTAGAAGAAGTAACAAATCATCTGAAAACCTTTTTCGTCACCATAAGGTCAACTTAACTACAAAACAACAGAAAATGCTGGAAAAACTCAGCAGGTCAGGCAACATCCGTGGAGAGAAATTTGAGTTGACGTTTCGGGTTGGACCCTTCTTCAAAACTGGAAAGAAAAGAAACTAGATCGGAGGCAGGGCTGCGATCGGACAAAAGAATAAAAGAAACAAAAGAAGTAAAAGAGATTAGAAGCTAGACGAGATGGTAATAGGCTGGGATTAGGTGTAAAGTGTACTGGCAGGGCAAAAGATAGCTGCCAGGTGTGAGAGAGAAACAAAAGGAAAGGGGGGGGGGAAAGGAGTGGAACAATTACAAGAGAAAATGAAATGGGGGCCGAGCTTATGATCTGAAATTGTTGAACTCGATATTGAGTCCGGAAGCCTTCCGGACTCAATATCGAGTTCAACAATTTCAGATCATAAGCTCGGCCCCCATTTCATTTTCTCTTGTAATTGTTCCACTCCTTTCCCCCCCCCCTTTCCTTTTGTTTCACTCTCACACCTGGCAGCTATCTTTTGCCCTGCCAGTACACTTTACACCTAATCCCAGCCTATTACCATCTCGTCTAGCTTCTAATCTCTTTTACTTCTTTTGTTTCTTTTATTCTTTTGTCCGATCGCAGCCCTGCCTCCGATCTAGTTTCTTTTCTTTCCAGTTTTGAAGAAGGGTCCAACCCGAAACGTCAACTCAAATTTCTCTCCACGGATGTTGCCTGACCTGCTGAGTTTTTCCAGCATTTTCTGTTGTTATTTCGGATTTCCAACATCTGCAGTATTTTGCTATTTAACTACAAAACAGTTCTACAGTAGATACCTAGGCCACGATTTTGCCAGCGCTCAGCAGACAGCATAGGTGGAGAGTCAGCTGTGAAATTTAAAATGATTGACAGAGGGTCGGGAACCCATTGTCAAAACGTGCACTCCTGCATTTCCTGATGTCGGGTTTGCCAGCGCTGAGCAGACCCGACAGTTAGCGGCGGGGGACCCAATTCAAATCATTGGTGGCTTGTTTACAATGTTTTTTTTCCCCCCAGCTTTTTGAATTTGACAGGTTGCCCACCGGTTTCCTGCTGTGCCTAGGCCTCGTCTGTGAAGCTGAGGTGGGAGGTCGCTTGCCATTGAATCAGCTGATGATTTGACAGTTTCAAATGTCAAATCAAAGCTCCCAGCCAGTTGAGAAATGTTCCCTTAACCACTAGCTTCTTTAAACTGCATTTCCACTACAGATTCAGAATGCTGCAAGTCTTTACACAAGTCTACATCCAGTCTGACCTCATTATCTCTCCCACCATTGACAGATCGCTTCTGTCATCTCTACTTCACCTGCCATCTATTCCATCAGCACGGGTGCACTTTATACTCTCTCACCTTGGTCCTAAGAATCGCACCATGATCAGCTCCAACGCCAGCATCACCAGACACACCAACAACCACACCAACCTTCTCCGCAATCACCTGATGCTGCACAGGACACAGGACATCAGCACCCGACCACATTGCTGCCTGGGATGCCAGGGATTGCCTCACCATGGCCAGGTTTACTTCACTTGACGTTGCACACCCCAGCTGCCACATGATGTGCCAGGTTGGCACCACCCCACACCAATAATATAAAGCATCCCTACAATGCCCAAGCCATTCCTTTCACACTCATTAGCATTGCGGGGGATACCATTATATCTCACCATTCACTGCAACTCACTAAGCCACTTCCAAAGGTGCACACAAATCTGTCCAAGAATGCAAAGTGTTGAAAATAAAGATTTCAACATTGGCTAAAACACCCAAGTACTACCCTTGTGTGTTGTTAGTTGATATGATTGCACTAGGATGAGGGCAAGTGTGAAGGGTGGCTAGTGAGATGGGGAAGTGATAATGTAGATAGAGAGGGATGGGTAGAGCTGCAAGGAAAGTTGGTGTAAGGATGTGCAGGAATAGGGTAGAGAAGGCAGAGTGATGGGGATGTGATGAGTGGCACAGCAGGATGAGGTTGAGTGTGGCTTTGCAGTAATGTTTTGTGATCTGCTGAGATCATTGAAACATTTGTGCCACTGCAGCCAGGTCCTCCTGACGACATCCCTGCTTGTGCCCTCCTGTGGAATGTGCAACCAGGCTGTGTTTATCTCCTGGGGTGGTCTCTTCTGCCCATTGGAAGGGAGGAGAACCTCCCTGCGTGCTGTGACTCCCTCCATAAGCATATCGAGGGAGCCATGGGAGAGCCTGGGTGCAGCCATGCACCTTTGTGCAGTGCTTGTCAGTGTTTGCAGCACCTCAATGCTGTAGAACACTGACAGCACAAATGTCAAAGTAAATTTACGCATTGTCCCTTTAAGGAAACCGGCTGATGACACGTCAACGACTGACATAATCAGACCTGCTTCCTTCAATTGGCCGGGAAACTTGCTGGGCGGACTTAACAAGCCCAATCAGGGGAAAGTCATGTCGGAGGCCGGGATGGAGACAAGAGCGGGGCCGTGACCCGCCACCAACATCGCCCGCCACAGACACGCCGAGGTAGGGAAAATCACGACCCTAAAGTTATCCCTGTATAGGAAACTTTGTGATATCTGGCACCGACGGGACCGGCGTGTTGCCGATCTATCAAAACTGCTGGACATACAAAGTTAATGTTGAAGCATACGGAGGTTTTCATCTCCGTATCTGACAACAAACACTGTTGCTTAGGAACAGCTTCTAAAGAGTCGGCTGCAGCTGCAAGTGTCTCTAGCTGAAGCTGTTGCTATAGCTATAGACCTTGCAGTGGCTGACTGGGGAAAAAAAAAGAACAAGATCTAAAAAACTTACAGAAAACGGCTCCTGATTTTTGCCGTTAGATCGAGTATTCCGGACATACAACCTCCGGATAAACCAAAGTTTCCTGTATATAGAAGGCTAAGGAATGAACCCAACCTGTTCAGTCCTGGAATCAAGAATGAACTTTGCCCAAAGGGCTTTTACAATATCCTCCTGTTTCATGCATAGGGGTCGATTTTCACTTTTGGGCGGTTGATCGGTGGATCGAGTTGATCAACCACTAATTCCAGCGGTGAAGAGGCGGCTGCAATTTTGAAGCCCTGGCCTCATTTGAATTGGGCAGGTGAGTTGCGGACACCAAACAGACATCTCGAATCAGCTCGCTGCACTTTGGCCTCAGGAATATTGGACAGTTGAGATGCTGGCAGAAGCCCACAGAAATTTTATGGAGCCAGGAGAAGCACTCCTGCTTTTAATAGCTCCTCAAAAAAAAAATCAATTTTACAATTTTTCCAGCTCTTTCATGATTGGAATGCCAGTACACAATGGCGGAGTGTGCATGTCACAAGCTCCGCCCATGTGTCCTTTAAAATTGGAATCGGGGTCCTAACTAGGTGAAGGAGAAATTTCACCACACAGACTGCAGTGGTTCAAGAAGGCGGCTCACCACCACCTCCTCAAGGACAATTAAGGATGGGTAATAAATGCTGGCCTTGCCAGCGATGCACACATCCCATGAATGAGTAAATTAAAATAAATTAGGATCCCAATTTGCATAGGAAAGGGGCCTACTGCTTATATGTTGAAGAAGTGCTCTAAGGAAATGTTTCTGTGATCTTTTGACTAACTTGCCTTGACAGCATAGTCTTACATACATATTTTGGAATCTTTAACAGCAGTCTGTTGTACCCTTCCTATAAATCGTTGTCTGCAATACTGTGGCTCACCCACTAACCTGGATGAGTTTTACTCTCCTACACCAGTAACCGCTAAAAGACAGGAACTCACAAGCTTGGGTGTGGCACCAGTGTTCGTTCTCCCATCCAATTCTTCACTGTTTCTTTCTTTCCTTTCTTGATGTATCTCTTCATGGCAGGCTGTAACTCATCCTTTTCTCACTGATCTATACTAAGCTTGTATTTCTATTTCTCTTGACAATTCGTATCCCCCGGTATTAATTCAGCAACCACTCTGTAGGTGAAGAGTTTGTTTTGCTGAATTCAAAAAAAGGTGCCACTTGCCAACAATGCCTAACTTCAAAAAATATGTTTTTACAACATAATTTGTGCTCATTTTTCAGTCTTTAAGACACTGTGTATTGGAATAGAGAATGGAGAATTTATTAAGTATGAGACAACAGCTAAGTGTTTTAACCAGTGTACAATCCCCTATTCCAGCATAAAACCAGCTGACTTAGAGCCAAAGGTAGACAGCTTAAAGAGCTATTTATTTGTTTTTATGGGTAAACTCATCAGGAAGACAAATCTTATTCAGTAATGTGTCATTACATTGTCCTAGCTTGTTAGCTAATTAATGGTGAATACAACAGACTATACTGAGTTATGCTATTTTCCTGTCTTGCAGTAGATCTTTTGTTGAATTCTGACCAGTATTATGATTTGGCTTCGTGGATTTATGACTAAAGATGATATTTGCACAGCAGATTGTCATGCTGCATTATAATTGTACAGGTTTCTCATGTTACCAGTTTCACATTGCAGCAGTATTCTTCAATGTCAGAGCTAAATACCGGCTGGCCAACTAATCAGAACATGCCAAGTGCATTATCTGTCTACTATTCAGTGCTATATTTAAAAAATTCATTTTAGATACTTGAGCCTCGATATTAACCCAGCCGTGGAGAGGTGAGAGACTTAATAAACATATTTAAATCGGGCTCCCACAGTGCAATTGGGAGCCCAATTTAAGATTGACTGTTGCTGCACGGGTTTCCCAGGGGTCAGGATGCCTGGCAGTGAAAGGCAGGCGGGAACTGCTGACTCCACAGGGTAAGTGCTTTTTCCAGCACTCCTTGTGAGTCACGAGGAGCAGGAGTGCTCTCTCCAGCCCCTCAAGGAAGCTTTCAGCCTCCCCAAGCCCCAGTCACCAGCCTTTGCCCTCCCGCTGACTGACCTCTCTTCCCTCCTCCCGATTGCCGAGGACCGTCCTCAAGGGTCCTTGGCTGCGGCCTCCTGCCACCGGTTCTTCCTCCCACCCGCCGGCCAGATTTGGCCATTTGGCCGGCTGCCGAGCAGGAGACAGAACTGAAAAATGTTAATGAGGTCCTGCCGTTAAGTTCAGCAGCACCTCCGCGTCCCCAGCCTCACCGGGTTCTTCGGCCGTTTTCAGCCTCCCTACACCTCCCCGTAAATATCGGGGCCAATGATTGTTGTTTGCCATAATCTAAAGGTGGTCCTTTAAATCCTTAAAATATGAAATGACAACATGATACATTGCCATATTATTTTATGTATTATACTGGCTTTTGTTTCCAGTATTATATTAACAGCATTTCGATGGATTTCCCCTTGTTTAACTCTTTCTCCTCCAATGTAAGGGGTCGTTTTAACGAGCTTGTGGTGTGCGAGATCGGTTTTTGATTTCACACTGCTCGTGAGCGGTTCCGAAGCGCTCCCCCCTCACCGGTTCTAGACACTGGGCTTATTGCCAGACCACCTTGATGTGTTGGCCCAACTTGTGACTCGGAAGACAAATGGATCAGGTGAGACAAGGTAAGTTTTTAAATCAAAGGTATCTTTATTTTTAAGGAGAATAAAACATAGAGAATGAAGAAACAATGCAGACAAAAATCATGAACACGCCCCTCAATGGGAACTAAAATTTAACACACAAGAGTTACTTTGACTATCATAATACATCAATTCTAGATCAGTGATATAATAAAACGGGGGTGGAGGAAGCGCACGGCACAACGAAGGATGAATAACACTCCCGAATTACAAAGCCCTTAATATTAAAAACCCTCCTGTCTCTACAGTATACCTCAACTAGATCAGCTAGGTGGAGTTGGGCCTCTATGCTCACCAGGGTTTTTAAAACAGTCCTTGACCTTGGTGCTCCTGTATCGTCCGGGATCTCCAATCTTCCTTATGGGACCGGCTCCTGAACCTGCTCTCCTGCTCGAACTTGTAGGCCCTCCGTGCTCCTCGAACCGTAATCGAACCTCTCCACTCGCTCTGCCTTTGACCTCGTGTCTGTGTGAAACTTTTTTTTTTAATGTCTCTTTTCCCCCAACTGTTATACTGTTTTCTTGCCCTTATCTTGGCGCCAAATCAGGGGTTTTCTTTTGTTAAAGTAATGGGCAGGCTGCTTTGACAAAAGCGGGTACTTTATTTTAATGTCTTGTAAATGAAACTAATGGGATCTGTCCTGTGTCCCTCTGAGTTTGGTACAGATAATAGGTTTTGTCTGTGCTCTGCGATTTCAGAGATGGGTTTGCGTTTTGCTAGCAATTAACACACCTTGAGGTGTAAATACTTTTGTTTTGACTTCGTTACTACAGGTAGACTACCCTTTATCCGGACTTCCGAAAACCGAAACCCTCTAAAAACCGAAGGTTTTTTCGTTCAGCGTAAGTCGTGCGTACGAACGAAAAAACCTTCGGTTTTTAGAGGGTTCCGGTTTCGGAAGTTCGGATAAAGGGTAAGTCGTGCGCACGACCCCCCGCCGACCCCGACAACCGCCGACCCCCGCCAGCCCCGACAACCGCCGACCCCCCCGCAGACCCCGCCGGCCCCGACAACCGCCGACCCCCCCGCCGACCCCGACAACCGCCGACCCCCCCGCAGACCCCGCCGGCCCCGACAACCGCCGACCCCGCCAGCCCCGACAACCGCTGACCCCGCCAGCCCTGACATTTACTCAGAGTCACCTGGGTTACTCCAATCACTTTTCATCTCTAACACTGTTTGTGATGAGGACAAGAATTTGCAAGATCAGCGTACAGTTTTGAATGCACCACGGCCTCTCGGACAGTCAATTTCTCCGCCGACCCCGACTGACTTACGCTGAGCGTCAGCGTAAGTCGTGCGCACGACCCCCCGCCGACCCCCCCGCCGACCCACCTTCCGAAATCCGAAATTTTCCTTTATCCGAAACTCGGCTGGTCCCGAGGTTTTCGGATAAAGGATAGTCTACCTGTACTGTAACCATTTTACCATATCAATTGCAGTCAGTTCTGGAATCTTCTAATCGGTGGTGACTCAGGTTTCTTTTAAGATACTGCAGTGGTATGTCCTTCTGAAATGAGTCATGTGATCTGCCAACTCCATCTTGTGTTCATAAAATGTGGCCATTTCAGGGGTTTTACAATGTAGACTGTATTTTCCTGGATTTTTGCGAATCCTACACCAATAATGTTCTTATTTGACTCTCATAGACTCTAGAATTTAGAAATTAGCTCAGTGCAGCTTCATATTGCTTCTGCTATCAAATCAGTAAAGATTCCTCCAATTTCTCATGTCTGATTTTGGGGAAAGGCCGATTTTAATATGATAAGGCAGGATCTGGCCAAAATGGACTGAGATCAGCTACTTGTAGGAAAATCCACATCAGAGCAATGGGAGTCTTTCAGAAAGGAAATAGAGAGTACAACGCCAACAGCCCCGAGACCGGAGGAGCAGCGGACCTGCGCGGAAGCAGCCCGAGGCGGGAGAGCTTAAAGGCTTGAGAGGGAGCAGTCAGAGGCACCGAGGCCCACAGCCCCGAGACCGGAGGAGCAGCGGACCTGCGCGGAAGCAGCCCGAGGCGGGAGAGCTTAAAGGCTTGAGAGGGAGCAGTCAGAGGCACCGAGGCCCACAGCCCCGAGACCGGAGGAGCAGCGGACCTGCGCGGAAGCAGCCCGAGGCGGGAGAGCTTAAAGGCTTGAGAGGGAGCAGTCAGAGGCACCGAGGCCCACAGCCCCGAGACCGGAGGAGCAGCGGACCTGCGCGGAAGCAGCCCGAGGCGGGAGAGCTTAAAGGCTTGAGAGGGAGCAGTCAGAGGCACCGAGGCCCACAGCCCCGAGACCGGAGGAGCAGCGGACCTGCGCGGAAGCAGCCCGAGGCGGGAGAGCTTAAAGGCTTGAGAGGGAGCAGTCAGAGGCACCGAGGCCCACAGCCCCGAGACCGGAGGAGCAGCGGACCTGCGCGGAAGCAGCCCGAGGCGGGAGAGCTTAAAGGCTTGAGAGGGAGCAGTCAGAGGCACCGAGGCCCACAGCCCCGAGACCGGAGGAGCAGCGGACCTGCGCGGAAGCAGCCCGAGGCGGGAGAGCTTAAAAGCTCACCTTTCGCGGGCTTTTTCTTTCACAGCTGGTGCAATCAGGAGAGCAGGAGGCCAGTAACTCTTATATAGGTGGAGCTGTTGCTAAACCCGAAACACTACAGTGTAGTGTCTCCCACCCTTCCACCTCCTCTAACCTTTTAGGGGTTAGGGGAAGTTGAAAAGGTAGGTTCAATTTATTTTATTTCAGGAGCCTAACCTAGGTGGAAAAGGTTCCAGGACAGGAGGCGGCAGTGAAAATACAACACCAGAAAACAGGTAGGTGACTGGTTGGTGAGTACTTTCACAAACTTATTCTAAGTAGAATTCAATAATTAAGCTAAATCGTAGTAAATAAAAGGGTATTGCAAGGGTTAAGTCATGGAAGGGCAGCTCGGACCCGTGCCATGCTCCTCCTGTGCCATGTGGGAAATCAGGGACACTGTCCCTGACAACTATGTGTGCAGGAAGTGTGTCCAGCTGCAGCTCCTAGCGGACCGCATGGCGGCGCTGGAGCTGCGAATGGACTCACTCTGGAGCATACGCGATGCTGAGGATCTTGTGGATAGCACATTCAGTGAGTTGGTCACACCGCAGGTAAAGGCTAGCTCAGACAGTAAATGGGTGACCAAAAGGCAGGGTAAAGGCAGGAAGGTAGTGCAGGAGTCGCCTGCGGTCATCTCCCTCCAAAACAGGTTTACCGTTTTGGGTACTGTTGGGGGAGATGACTTATCAGGGGAAGGCACCAGCAGCCAGGTTCAGGGCACCATGACTGGCTCTGCTGCACAGAAGGGCGGAAAAAAGAGGGATAGGGCTATAGTGATAGGGGATTCAATTGTAAGGGGGATAGATAGGAGTTTCTGTGGCCGAGACCGAGACTCCAAGATGGTATGTTGCCTCCCTGGTGCAAGGGTCAAGGATGTCTCGGAGCGGGTGCAGAGCATTCTGAAGGGGGAGGGGGATCAGCCAGTTGTCGTGGTACATGTAGGTACCAACGATGTAGGTAAAAAGAGGGAGGAGGTCCTACAAGCTGAATTTAGGGAGTTAGGAGCTAAATTGAAAAGTAGGACCTCAAAGGTAGTAATCTCTGGATTGCTACCAGTGCCACGAGCTAATAAGTTTAGAGAGAGTAAGATAGATAAGCTAAATACGTGGCTTGAGCAGTGGTGCAAGGGAGAGGGATTTAAATTCCTGAGGCATTGGAACCAGTTCTTGGGGAGGAGTGACCTGTACCAAGGGGACGGTCTACACCTGAACTGTGAGGGAGCCGATGTCCTCGGGGTAATATTTTCTAGGGCGGTTCGGGAGGATTTAAACTAATTTGGCAGGGGGATGGGAACCTAGGTAGTGGAAAAGAGGGAAGTCATATGAAGTCAGAAATAGATGGTAGAAAGGTGAGAAGCAATAAGCAAAGGAGAGAAACACAAAGGGCCAAACTAATTCATAATGAGAGTGTGAAAAAAGCAAGCCTGAAGGCTTTGTATCTTAATGCTAGAAGCATTAGGAACAAGGTGGATGAATTAGTTGTGGAAATAGAGGTAAACAAGTATGATTTGATTGGGATTACAGAAACGTGGCTGCAGGGTGGGCAAGGCTGGGAACTTAACATCCAGGGATATACAATATTTAGGAAGGATCGGCAAAAAGGTAGGGGAGGTGGGGTAGCATTGCTGGTAAAGGAGGGGATTAATGCAATGGAAAGGAAGGATATTAACTCGGATGAAACGGAATCTGTATGGGTAGAAATGAGAAATAGCAAGGGGAGGAAAACGTTAGTGGGTGTGATATATAGGCCTCCAAATAGTAATATGGAGGTGAGGGAAGGCATAAAAAGGGAAATTAGAGAAGCGTGCGATAAGAGCACAGCTGTCATCATGGGTGACTTTAATTTACATATTGATTGGACTACCCAAATTAGTAAAAATTCTGAGGAGGAGGAATTCCTGGAATGTTTTCGGGACGGTTATCTGGACCAATATGTCGAGGAGCCGACTCGAGATCAGGCCATTTTAGACTGGGTATTGTGCAATGAGAAGGGACTTATCAGCAATCTTCTTGTACGAGGCCCCTTGGGTCAGAGCGATCATAATATGATCGAGCTCTCAGTCGAGATGGAGAGTGAGGAAATTGAATCAGAGACTAAGGTCCAGAACTTAAATAAAGGGAATTACGAGGGTATGAGACGGGAATTGGGTAAGATTGATTGGGTGGTGTTTCTGGGGGGATTGACAGTGGATAGACAATGGCAAGCATTCAAAGATAGAATGGAAGAATTCCAGAACATGTTTATACCGGTTTGGCATAAAAATAAACCTAAAAAGGTGACTCAACCGTGGATAACGAGGGAAATTAGGGACAGCATAAAATCAAAAAAAAGGGCATATCAACTGGCAAAAAAAAGCACCAGACCGGAAGATTGGGGGCAGTACAGGATACAGCAAAAGAGGACAAAGGGATTAATCAGGAAGGGGAAAATAGAATACGAAAGTAAACTTGCAGCAAACATAAAGACAGACTGCAAAAGCTTTTATCGGTATATCAGGAGGAAAAGACTGGTAAAATCCCAAGTCGGTCCCTTGCAGTCCGATTCGGGAGAATATATAATGGAGAATAAGGAAATGGCAGACCAATTAAACTCATACTTTGGTTCTGTATTCACAAAGGAGGACACAAATAACCTCCCAGGAATATCGGCAAACATAGGGACTAATGAGAGGGAGGAGCTGACAGAAATTAGTATCTCTAGGGATATGGTGTTGGGTAAGTTGAGGGGACTGAAGGCCGACAAATCCCCAGGGCCTGATAAACTACATCCTAGGGTACTTAAGGAGGTGGCCCTGGAGATAGCAGATGCTCTAAGGATCATCTTCCGGAACTCCATTGACTCGGGAACAGTACCCGTGGATTGGAGGGTAGCTAATGTTACCCCAATATTTAAAAAGGGGGGTAGAGAGAAAGCAGGGAATTATAGACCAGTAAGCCTTACATCGGTTGTGGGCAAAATGCTAGAGTCCATTATTAAGGATAAAATAGCGGAGCACTTGACAAATGGGGAAAGGATCGGACAGAGTCAACATGGATTTACAAAGGGTAAATCGTGTTTGACTAATCTGCTGGAATTTTTTGAGGAGGTAACTGGTAGAATAGATGGGGGAGAGCCAGTGGATGTGGTGTACCTTGACTTCCAGAAAGCCTTCGATAAGGTTCCACACAAAAGATTATCATGCAAAATTAAGGCTCATGGGATTGGGGGCAAAGTATTAACGTGGATAGAGAACTGGCTGGCGGATAGAAAACAGAGAGTTGGAATAAACGGCTCGTTTTCGGAGTGGCAGGCAGTGACCAGCGGGGTGCCGCAAGGATCTGTCCTGGGACCCCAGCTGTTCACAATATATATAAATGATCTGGATCAGGGAATTGGATGCAATATTTCCAAATTCGCTGACGACACTAAACTAGGAGGAGGGGTGGGCTCTGATGAGGATGTCAGGAGGCTACAGTGCGATTTGGACAGGTTGGGGGAATGGGCGGATACGTGGCAGATGCACTATAATGTGGATAAATGCGAGGTTATCCACTTTGGGGGTAAAAACAGGAGGGTAGATTATTATCTAAATGGCAATAGATTGGGAGATGGGGAAGTGCAGAGGGACCTGGGTGTTCTTGTGCACCAGTCACTGAAGGAGAGCATGCAGGTGCAACAGGCGATTAAGAAGGCAAATGGTATGTTGGCCTTCATATCAAGGGGGTTCGAGTATAGGAATAGGGATACCTTACTACAGCTGTACAAGGTGCTGGTGAGACCGCATCTGGAGTATTGTGTACAGTTTTGGTCGCCCCATCTGCGGAAGGATGTTCTTGCCATGGAAAGAGTGCAACGGCGATTCACCAGGCTGATACCTGGAATGGCGGGAATGACCTACGAAGAGAGATTAAATAGTTTGGGCTTGTACTCACTGGAGTTTAGAAGATTGAGAGGGGATCTCATCGAAACATATAAAATTATGGCAGGCCTGGACAGGCTGAATTCAGAGAGAATGTTTCCAATGGCCGGGGAGCACAGAACCAGGGGCCACAGGCTAAAAATAGCGGGCAAATCATTTAAAACAGAGATGAGGAAGAATTTCTTCACTCAAAGAGTGGTGAGCCTGTGGAATTCCCTGCCACAGAGGGCTGTGAAGGCTAATTCAATAAATATTTTCAAGAGAGAATTGGATATATTTCTGAAGGCTAAGGGGATTAAGGGTTACGGAGAAAAGGCGGGGACGGGGTACTGAACTGGTAAGATCAGCTATGATCTCAGACGAAGATCAGCCATGATCTCATTGAATGGCGGAGCAGGCTCGAAGGGCCGAATGGCCTACTCCTGTTCCTATCTCTATGTATCTATGTATCTATGTTCACATAAAGGTCAAGGGTGGGACCAACAAGCCCAGGGAACCCTGGATGTCAAGGGATATACAAGAATGGATTAGGAAAAAAAGGGAGGCTTTTGGCAGATACAAAGGACTAAAAACAGTGGAAGCCCTAGAGGAGTATAGAAAGTGCAGGGGGGTACTTAAAGAAATTAGGAGAATGAAGAGGGGGCATGAAAAAACACTGGCGGGCAAAATAAAGGAAAATCCCAAGGTGTTTTCTAAGTATATTAAGGGCAAGAGGATAACCAGGGAAAGTGCCCATTAGGGACCAAAGTGGCAATCTGTGTATAGAGCCGGAAGATGTAGCTGAAGTTTTAAATGAATATTTTGCATCTGTGTTCACTATGGAGAAGGAACACCGAAATCAGGCAGGGGGATTGTGATATACTTGAACAAATTAGTATTGAGAGGGAGGAGGTACTAGCGGTTTTAGTGGGCTTAAAAGTGGATAAATCCCCAGGCCCTGACAAGATGTATCCCAGACTGCTGTGTGAGTCAAGGGAAGAGATTGCAAGGGCTCTGACACAAATTTTCAGAACCTCTCTGGCCACAGGGGATGTGCCAGAGGACTGGAGAACAGCTAACATAGTACCATTGTTCAAGAAGCATAGTAGGGATAAACCAGGGAATTACAGGCCAGTGAGCCTAACATCAGTGGTAGGGAAATTATTGGAAAAAATTCTGAGGGACAGAATTAGTCTCCACTTGGAGAGGCAGGGATTAATCGGGGATAGTCAGCATAGCTTTGTCAGGGGGAGATCATGTCTGACCAATTTGATTGAATTTTTCAAGGGAGTGACTAGGTGTGTGGATGAGGGTAGTGCAGTTGATGTAGTCTACATGGACTTCAGTAAGGCTTTTGATAAAGTCCCACATGGGAGACTGGTCAAGAAGATAAGAGCCCATGGGATCCGGGGCAATTTGGCATATTAGATCTGAAATTGGCTTAGTGGAAGGAGGCAGAGGATGATGGTCGAAGGTTGTTTTTGTGACTGGAAGCCTGTGTCCAATGGTGTACCGCAGAGATCAGTGCTGGGTCCTTTGCTGTTTTGTAGTGTACATTAATGATTTAGATATGAATGTAGGAGGTATGATCAGTAAGTTCGCAGATGTCACAAAAATTGGTGGAGTGGTAAATAGCGAGGAGAGAAGCCTCAGGCTACAGGACGATATAGACGGGATGGTTAGATGGGCAGAACAGTGGCAAATGGAATTTAACCCTGAAAAGTGTGAGGTGATGCATTTTGGGAGGACAAACAAGGCAAGGGAATACACAATGAATAGTAGGATCCTAGGAAGGACAGAGGATCAGAGGGACCTTGGTGTGCATGTACATAGATCCCTGAAGGCAGCAGGACAGGTAGATAAGATGGTTAGAAAGGCATATGGGATACTTGCCTTCATTAGCCGAGGCATCGAATATAAGAGCAGGGAAGTTATGATGGAGCTGTACAAAACGTTAGTTAGGCCACAGCTGGAATACTGTGTGCAGTTCTGGTCACCACACTATAGGAGGGATGTGATTGCATTGGAGAGGGTGCAGAGGAGATTCACCAGGATGTTACCTGGGCTGGAGCGCTTCAGCTATGAAAAGAGACTGGACAGGCTGGGGTTGTTTTCCTTAGAGCAGAGAAGGCTGAGGGGGGACCTGATTTGAGGTGTACAAAATTATGAGGGGCATAGATAGGTTAGATCGAAATGACCTTTTCCCCTTAGTAGTGGGGTCAATAACCAGGGGGCATAGTTTCAAGGTAAGGGGCAGGAGGTTTAGTGGGGATTTGAGGAAAAACTTTTTCACCCAGAGGGTGATTGGAATCTGGAACTCACTGCCTGAAAGGGTGGTAGAGGCAGGAACCCTCACAACATTCAAGAAGCATTTAGACGAGCACTTGAAACGCTATAGCGTACAAGGCTATGGACCAAGTGCTGGAAAATGGGAATAGAATAGACAGGTCTTGATGGCCAGCGTGGACACGATGGGCCGAAGGGCCTCTTTCTGTGCTGTATAACTCTATGATTTCTGGTGGCAAAGACATAAGTCATTTTAACCTAACTCGTCTGGCAGGAAACTAATGGGATCGGATTGACCTCCCAGTGATTCACATATCCAGCTTTGGTCATTATGGGGTAAACTTTTATCTTTAGCACTCCCAGACGGATCTTTGTATGTGGGGAATGCATATTGGGAATCCCAGCATACACCCTTCACAATTTTAATTTTAATTTACTCTAATATTTAAAGAGAGACAGAAAGGTGTTTTACAGAATTTATATCGAGGCAACAAAGATAGCTTTAGTTCTTAGTCCATTGAAATATTTTTTTAAAGACCAAAATAGTCATTCTGTTCTAATTGAAAAAGACTTGTGGAAACATAATCCAAATCTTTTATTAGTGAAGGGAATCAGTAGGCTAAATGTGGAGAGGCCCTTTGTGTGAAATCAGCACATGAGAACTAAGGGCATTATTATAATGCAAAGGAAGGTGCAAGTTAAATATAACCTATGGAATAACTGCTTCATACTTTCAATTGTTAATTTATGTATTAGGCTGTCACATAGCACAGAAAATGATTTGGTTGAAGCAATCAGAAAACAAATGGACGGGTGTCTGATTCTTTGGCGACCAATCACCCCTTACCGCCAGCTACCGACAACTCACACCCCCACCCCCCCCCCCCCCCCCCCAACCCCCACTTACCTGAGGGCGGCTGCGAGCATCTCTTACTCTCCGCAGCTCACCCGCATCATGGAAATGGGGCCCGAGTCCTAATATTGGGGACGCCTCGGGCTTCACCGTTTAGGCACAAGGATCGTACCCTGCACCCCTTATGCACCCAAAAAAGGGTGCCCTTGAATTTCTAGGCCGTGCAGTTTTGTCAAGTTGTTGTTTAATTCTGTTAAACCAGAGTTGGGAGAATGATAGTGATAAGAAAAATCGCTAGTACCAGACAAGATAAAGAGAAGATTAGGGCTGATTTGCTTCTGTATTTCTCAAGAGGGAACAAAGGATTTGTTAATCATTGGGTGTATAAGTTTGAAATAGGCTGCAGTATGATAGCTAACATGCAGCTTGAGCTTCTGCCTAAACTGTCAACTCTTAAGTTTGAGTGATGTATCTTTTAACTACACAAGGGAACATAAGAACATAAGAAATAGGAGCAGGAGTGGGCCATTTGGCCCCTTGAGCCTGCTCCGCCATTCAGTAAGATCATGGCTGATCTTCTACCTCAACCCCATATCTCTTGATTCCCTTAATATCCAAAAATCTATCGATCTCTGTCTTGAATGTACTCAACGACTGAGCCTCCACAGTCCTCTGGGGTAGAGAATTCCAAAGATTCACCACCCCCTGAGTGAAGAAATGTCTCCTCATCTCAGTCCTAAATGGCCAAGCCCTTATTCTGAGACTGTGACCCCTGGTTCTAGATTCCCCAGCCAGGGAAACATCCTCCCTGCATCTACCCTGTCAAGCCCTATAAGAATTTTGTATATTTCTATGAGATCACCTCTCATTCTTCGAAATTCTAGAGAATATAGGCCTAGTCTACTCAATCTCTCCTCATAGGATAACCCCCCCCCCATCCCAGGAATCAGTCAGGTGAACCTTCGTTGCACTCCCTCTGATGGCAAGTATATCCTAGGTAAGGAGACCAAAACTGTACATAATACTCCAGGTGTGGTTTTACCAAGGCCCTATATAATTGTAGTAAGACATCTTTACTCTTATACTCAAATCCTCTTTAAAAAAGGCAAACATACCATTTGCTTTCCTAATTGCTTGCTGTACCTGCATTTTAACTCTCAGTGATTCATGTAAAATGATTCCCAGGTCCCACTGAACACCACCATTTCCCAATCTCTCACCATTTAAAAAATATTCTGCTTTTCTATTTTTCCTACCAAAGTGGATAACTTCACATTTCTCCACATTATATTCCATTTGCCATGTTGCCCGCTCACTTAGTTTATCTATATCCCTTTGAAGCCTTTTTGCATCCTCCTCACAACTTACATTCCCACCTAGCTTTGTATCATCAGCAAACTTGGATATATTACATTTGGTCCCCTCATCCAAATCATTGATATAGATTGTGAATAGCTGAGGCCCAAGCACGGATCCTTGTGGTACCTCACTAGTTACAGCCTGCCAACCCGAAAATGACCCGTTTATTCCTACTCTCTGTTTTCTGTCCGTTAACCAAACCTCAATCCATGTTAGTATATTACCCCATT
The DNA here is from genome assembly GCF_052327205.1 of Somniosus microcephalus. NCBI lineage: Eukaryota > Metazoa > Chordata > Chondrichthyes > Squaliformes > Somniosidae > Somniosus > Somniosus microcephalus. The sequence goes on along the minus strand of NC_140989.1, from coordinate 81,416,809 downwards.
CCCATGAGCCCTAATTTTGTTTAATAACCTCTTGTGTGGCACCTTATCGAATGCTTTCTGAAAATCCAAATATACCACATCCACTGGTTCCCCCTTATCTATTCTGCTAGTTACAACCTCAAAAAACTCCCAACAGATTTGTCAAACACGATTTCCCGTTCATAAATCCGTGTTGACACTGCCCAATCCTATTATTATTTTCTAAGTGCCCTGTTACCACGTCCTTAATAATAGATTCTAGTATTTTTCCTACTACTGATGACAGGCTAACTGGTCTGTAGTTCCCTGTTTTCTCCCTCCTTTCTTAAATAGTGGGGTTGCATTTGCTACCTTCCAATCTGTGGGAACCATTCTAGAATCTATGGAATATTGGAAAATGATAGCCAATGCATCCAATATCTCTATAACCACCTCTTTCAAAACCCTAGGATGTAGGCCATCAGGTCCAGGGGATTTATCGGAATTCAGTCCCATTAATTTCTCCAGTACTTTTTTTTTACCAATACTAATTTCTTCAGTTCCTCATTCTCGCTAGACCCTTGGTTCTCTACTATTTCCGGGAAGTTTATTGCATCTTCTTCCGTGAAGACAGACACAAAGTATTTGTTTAATTTCTCTGCCATTTCCTTATTCCCCATTATAATTTCTCCTGTCTCAACCTGTAAGGGACCCACATTTACTTTTGCTAATCTTTTCCTTTTTACCTACTTTTAGAAATCTGTTTTTATGTCTCTCACTAGTTTACACTCATTCTATTTTCCCTTTCTTTATCCATTTCTTGGTCCTCCTTTGCTGAACTCTAAAATCCTCCCAATCCTCAGGCTTACTACTCTTTTTGGCAACATTATAAGCCTCTTCCTTTGATCTAATAGTATCTTTAACTTCTCTTGTTAGCCACGGTTGGACCACTTTTCCTGTGGGGTTTTTGTGCCTTAAAAGAATGTATATTTCTTTAATTCTTTAAATGCTAGCCATTGCTTGTCTACCATCATACCTGTTAATGTAGTTTCCCAATATACCTTAGCCAACTCGCCCCTCATAGTACGTAGTTTGCTTTGTTTAGATTTAAGACCCTAGTTTTGGATTTAACTAAATCACTTTCAAACTGAATTTAAAATTTTATCATATTATGGTCACTCTTCCCTAAAGGCCCCTTTACTACAAGGTTATTAATTAACACTTTCTTGTTGCACAATACTAGATCTAAAATAGTCTGTTCCCTAGTTGGTTCCTCAACATACTGAGCTGGTAAACTAACTTGCATACATTCCATGAATTCGTCCTCCACACTATTACTGCAAATTTGGTTTGCCCAGCCTATATGTAGATTAAAGTCCCCCCATAATTACTGTATTACCCTTGTTACATGCGCCTCTAATTTCCTGTTTTATACTCTGCCCTACATTACAACTATTGTTTGGGGGCCTATAAACAACTCCCACCAATGTTTTCTGGCCCGTGCTGTTTTTTAGTTCCACCTAAATGGACTCTACTTCTTGATTTTCGGAGCTAAGATCCTTTCTCTCAACTGTCTTTATCCCATCCTTTATTATCAGGGCTACACCTCCTCCTTTTCCATTTTGCCTATCTCTTCTAAAAGTTAAGTATCCTCAAATATTTAGATCCCAACCTTGGCGACATTACAACCATGTCTCCAGAAAGGGAATAGAGGGATACGGGGGCAGGGTGGGAAGAATCATAGAAATTTATGGCACAGAAGGAGGCCATTCGGCCCATCGTGTCTGTGTCAGTCGAAAAAGAGCTATCCAGCCTAATTCCACTTTCCAGCTCTTGATCCATAGCTTTGTAGGTTGCAGCACTTTAAGTGCATATCCAAGTACTTTTTAAATGTAATGAGGGTTTCTGCCTCTACCATCCTTGTCAGGCCGTGCATTTCATACCTCCACCGCCCTCTGGGTGAAAACATTTCTCCTTAACTCCTCTCTAATCCCTCTACCAATTACTTTAAATCTATGCCCCCTGGTTATTGACCTCTCTGCTAAGGGAAATGGGTCCTTTCTATCCACTCTATCTAGGCCCCTCATAATTTTATACACCTCAATTAAGTCTCCCCTTAGCCTCCAATGTTCCAAAGAAAACAACCCCAGCCTATCCAATCTTTCCTCACAGCTAAAATTCTCCAGTCCTGGCAACATCCTCATAAATCTCTTCTATACCCTCTCTAGTGCATCTTTCCTGTAATGTGGGGACCGGAACTGTATGCAGTACTCTAGCGGTGGCCTAATTAGTGTTTTATATAGTTCTAGCATAACCTGTCTGCTCTTTTATTCTATGCCTCGACTAATAAAGGAAAGTATCCCGTATGCCTTCTTAACTACCTTATCTTCCTGTCCTGCTACCTTCAGGGATCTGTGGGCATTCACTCCAAGGTCCCTCTGATCCTCTACATTTCTCAGTATCCTATCATTTATTGTGTATTCCCTTGCCTTGTTAGCCCTCCCCAAATGCATTAACTCACACTTCTGCAGATTGAATTTCATTTGCCACTTTTCTACCAACCTGACCAGTCCATTGATATCTTCCTGCACTCTACAGCTATCTTCCTCACTATCAACCACACGGCCAATTTTTGTATCATCTGCGAACTTCTTAATCATGCCCCCCTACATTGATATATACCACAAAAAGCAAGGGACCCAGTACTGAGCCCTGTGATACCCCACTGGAAATAGTCTTCCAGTCACAAAAACACCCATTAACATTACCCTTTGCTTCCTGCCACTGAGCCAATTTTGGATCCAACTTGCCACTTTCCCTTGGATCCCATGGGCTTTTACTTTTTTGACCAACCTGCCATGTGGAACCTTGTCAAAGGCCTTGCTAAAATCCATTTAGTCTACATCAAATGCACTACACTCATCAACCCTCATCGTTACCTCCTCAAAAAATTAAATCAAGTTAGTCAGACACGACTTTCCCTTAACAAATCCATGCTGACTGTCTTTGATTAATCCGTGTCTTTCTAAATGATGATTTATATTGTCCCTCAGAATTTTTTCCAATAATTTTCCCACCACATAGGTTAGGCTGACTGGCCTATAATTACTCGCTCTATCCCTTTCTCCCTTTTTAAACAATGGCACAATGTTAGAAGTCCTCTGGCACCACGCCTGTAGCCAGAAAGGATTGGAAAATTATTGGAAGAGGTCATTAAAGTGGGAGGAGACTCGTATAGAGTATAAAGACCAGCAGAGACCATTTTGGCAGAATAGCCTGTTTCTATGCTGTAGATCCTATGTACTTCTCTGACGACCAACATCACTAAAACAGATTATCTGGCCATTAACTCATTGCTGTTTGTGGGATCTTGCAGTGCACACATTGGCTGCTACATTTTCTACATTACCACAGTGACTACCTTCAAAAGTACTTCATTGGCTGTAAAGTGCTTTGGGCCATCCTGAGGTCATGAAAGGTGCTATATAAATACAAGTTTTTCTTTAATTCTATGTAACCTAGCCCAGTTTTTTAAGCTGACCTGTGCAGAGACAAACATTTTTTTCATTAAAGATAATTTTTGGGCTGCCTTTCCAATTTATTGAGCAATCACTTAGAACAAATAAGTGGTTGGAAGTCAATGCTGAAGAAAGTTCTAGACTAGATGCCTTAACTGAATTTTTCAGCAGATTAATGTCAGAGCTAGAGTTTAGTTTACATTGCTGAAAATTATATTGAAAACTAAAACACTGAGGGATGCTTTGGCAGCACTGATTAAGCAGTGTTAGAGCTTAGTCTTTCTTACATTAAGTGCAATTCTGCTACTGGTAGAATATAATGTGCTTTTTTCTTGTGTAAAGCATATTGAAACAGAAATTAAACAAAGAGAGTTACAAGAAATAGTACCAGGTGCTGAATTATTGCCTGGATGCCAAGGTATTGACAGGAATGGTAGAATCACAAACATGTTTATAAAGCCCTGTACCTTGATTTATGTTACTTCTAGACCAGACAGAAAATAAGCAGCAGATGTCCAGTGTCCATTGTTGATACATGAGTTAATCCCAGAGATGGAGCGAGGACATAAAGGGTACTTCATGCATGCAATCCTATTCTAATCCTATTGTAAAGATCAATGTTATGGTTGTAAGTTTCAGTGTCGTCACCTCATGAGGCAATAGGATCCTCCTCCTTCATCAGAAAGAAAGGCTAGGATTCTCTTCGGGGCAGAGTTCTCGCAGGGTAGGACTTCCGCTTGCTGGAATTCCAATCCATTTCCTTGGCCAAGAGTCATTTCCACTGCACGGTAGAATCCCTGTGTGATTCCTGCCCCCTAAGAAGAAGCCCACCAGTGCAAAGAAGAGAATCCTGATGATGCTGCCATGGGGACACTGCTGCAACACCAGAAAAGATGTCAAAGGATCTTAAAGTGGCAGAAGAGCCCTGAAGGTCAGAAGGAAGGCCCTCCAATACCTTCAGCGGGTAACTGTTAGTCCCAAATTGGAGGGACAGGAGACCTCTTCAAGGCCTTCTGACTCCATTGAAAACCTTGGGGCGGTTTAAACAGAGTGCTGCGAGTTGGGTGAGTCAGGGAGTCTTAACTGTTTGCTGAAATCAAACTTTTGTTTGTTTCACATTTACTGTTTTTTGGGGGGGGGGTTTTGAGTCAAACATATTTATTTAAATATGGTAGTACTTGTTACAACTCATCAATTACATAATAAATCCATTACATTCATTAGCCACAATAAAACAAAGCCTTAAAAACAGCTTTACGATTAACAGTACAAACGCAGTGGTAAATTTTACAGACAAATCAACAATATTAACAGTACAGGTACCCATAGTGAAAAACAATTTTATGCCTGTCCTATTGGCAATCTAGTAACTCTTCCTTTTTGCTTGGTATTACCTGTTGTCCTTTTTTTTATTTTAACATTCAAGTACAACAGTACTTCTACAACTCATCAATTACATAGTAAATCCATTACATTCATTGACCACAAAAAAAAGCCTCAAAAACAGCTTATGGTCAACAATATAAATACAATAATAAATTTTTACAGGTAAATCAATAATGTTTACAGTACAAACTGCCACTATTTAATAAACCAAGAAAAGAAAGAACATGTATACGCCAGTCCTACTGGCATCGCTCAATCATTCAGTCATTCATTCCTCCATTCGTTCGTTCACTCAAGCGTAACTTCCATTGTGCATGTCTGCGTGCATGTGTGTCATTTGTCTACCTGCGTGCATTCGTTCATCCGTCCTGGCAGGCCTCATGCTCACCCAATAGGATGCCAGCCTTCATCCTGGGGAGCGAGGGCCCTTCATTCGGTCGAACGCAAGTTCCATTGCGTATGCGTGTGTGCGTGCGTATTATTTGTGTCCGCATGCATGCATTCACTTGAGCGTTCGTTCGTCTGTACAATGAGGAAGGCTTTAACACTAAATAATACCACAATGTACAAAGTCCAATAACCATATCAGAAATCAATTAAAACTTCAAGTAAACTACTTTTAACCTGAAACTTCAACAAAACAAGTAAATACCTGTTCTACGCCAGTCCTATTGGCAATCTAATAACTCCTCATTTTCACTTGATGTTATCTAACCATATAATGTCATGATCCTTGTCCACAGTCTTCAACTTTTCCACAGAAAAGAAGCCGACCACTTTCTCAAATCCCGTAAAAGAAGAAAACAACTACTCAAATTTCCTTCTTCTTGCTGTTATCACTCACAGGACCCAGCCATCAAAAAATTCATTATTCCTTGCCGATATTACTTTGTTTTGCCTTTTATCTTCCTTTTATTTTCCTTTTCTCCTTTTTCACTTATTTAGTTCTCTTTTCCCATCTTATGGCCGCTCAAGCGCCATACTATAGGTGGGAACTGTTATGTTCATTAATAAATAGACATTCTTATTATGAACACAGCTAGCTTCTAGCTAATCATTTATTCAGTACACGTTCTCTAGGTACAGTATCTGTAGAGATGCATCCTGTGTGTAGGCTGCCATCTTGACTGTTGCCTTGTGGGTACTAGTGCCTCATGGGTAATGTAGTCTTAATATATATACAGCTGGGTAGTGTAGTCTTGTACTGTAATGAAATGTGTTTGGCTTGCCTGTGTTCATTTTGCACTCATGTATATTACCCTCCCCCACACGGTGTATAGTTTCACTTCCTCTTTCCTGACTAACCTGGAATGTTCCAGGACTTGGCTCTTGGCTCCACCCCTGACTTCTCTTACATAAAGATCCCAGGATCTTTATGACTCATTCCTGCGAGCCAGTCAGTGTGTTGAGATGTTAGCTCTGATCTTAGTGATTAAAAGCCAACTTGTTAAAGTTTATAACTTCTAGTTTTGTGGTTATTGAAGGCACATCATGTACATACAGCTATATACAGCTCTACGGCTCCACCTAGCGTCCACTATAGAATGACATGTTATTGATCGTTACATCCCCCTTTCTTTGAGGTTCAACAAAATCAATATCAATCAACTTTCAAGAAAACAATAAAGATAATATCAGTAACACTTTTGTTAGTGCTCTATAAACATAAACATTTTCAAAACAGTCAACACATTTTCAAAGCTTTACATTGTACTCAAAGATTAAGTCTTATCAGGCTCTTTTACTTCACGTGTGGATCTTCTCAACACGGGTAAGTCTGATGTGCCTTCATGACATTGTTCTGGCGGTGAATGACAAGATGCAGTTGCGGCATTGTCATCAATCTGCTCTTGTATAGATCGAGGTCTCCTTGCGATCTTTGCTTGGAGAGGGTTTCAGTGTTTCCTTCACTCTTCATGCCATAACTCTCAATGTAGTCAATGCACTCTCGAAAAACTGCTGGCAGCTGGATCCCATCATACAGCATAGTCCTCTCAGCAGCCTCGGCTAATGGAACACCAAAGATTGGCCTGAGGGAAGAAGGAGTATCCACCGGAACTGCTTCCTGCTCTGGTGCAGGCTTCTTCTTTTTCTTTTTCTCTTTCCACTGCTTAACAACATCTGCTGCGGTTATATCTTTGGACTTTTTCTCCTTTGTGTTTTTCCTCTTTGTGCTTTTCTTCCTTTGGCTTCTCTTTGACCTTAAAGTCTTTTTCTTTCTTCTTGGAGAAACTAGGCTTTTTGAAGACATGGATACCCTTTGGCCTTTTCATCCTTGATGGGCTCTCTGCTTCATCATCTGAGTCATCTGGTCTGCTTATGGCACAGTTTATACGGTAGACTCTCTTGACCATAAGAACATAAGAAATAGGAGCAGGAGTAGGCCAATCGGCCCCTCGAGCCTGCTCCACCATTTAATAAGATCATGGCTGATCTGATCCTAACCTCAAATCTTCTATCACTCTGCGTCCACCCGAACCCATGTGATCTCCCGGGAGAGGCGAAAAACCAGATAAAGACCCAATGGCCAATTTGGGAGAAAATAATCTGGGAAATTCCTCTCCGACCCATCTAGGCGATCGAAATTCTTCCAGGAGATCACTCTGTCCCTATATTTTCTACAGTACTTACCTTCTGTAAAGGCGATCTCCACCCCAGCCAGGAACAGGAATAAAACCATCTCCTGAAATCTAAAACAGAATTAGAACACAGTAGGAGCAGAACAAGGCTACACGGCCCCTGGGCCCACTCCACTACCCACAGGGCCATGACCATTCCGAACCTAGACTCATGTCCAATTTCCTGCCCGCTCCCCGTAACCCTTAATTCCCTTTACTTCTAGGAAACTATCTATTTCTGTTTTAAATTTATTTAATGATGTAGCTTCCACAGCTTTCTGGGGCAGCAAATTCCACAAACCTACCACCCTCTGAGTGAAGAAGTTTCTCCTCATCTCAGTTTTGAATGAGCAGCCCCTTATTTTAAGATTATGCCCCCTAGTTCTAGTTTCACCCATCATTGGGAACATCCTCACCGCATCCACCCGATCAAGCCCCTTCACAATCTTATATGTTTCAATAAGATCGCCTCTCATTCTTCTGAACTCCAATGAGTAGAGTCCCAATCTACTCAACCTCTCCTCATATGACCACCCCCTCATCCCCGGGATTAACCGAGTGAACCTTCTTTGTACTGACTCGAGAGCAAGTATGTCTTTTCTTAAGTATGGACACCAAAACTGTATGCAGTATTCCAGGTGCGGTCTCACCAATACCTCGTACAACTGCAGCAATACCTCCCTGTTTTTATATTCCAACCCCCTAGCAATAAAAGCCAACATTCCATTGGCCTTCTTAATCACTTGCTGCACCTGCATACTAACTTTTTGAGTTTCGTGCACCAGGACCCCCAGATCCCTTTGTACTACAGTACTTTCCAGTTTCTTGCCATTAAGATAATAACTTGCTCTATGATTTTTCCTGCCAAAGTGCATAACCTCACACTTTCCAGTATTGTATTCCATCTGCCAAATCTCTGCCCACTTACTTAGCCTGTCTATGTCCCTTTGCAGGTTTTTTATGTCCTCCTAACTCACTACTTTCCGTCCCATCTTTGTATCATCTGCAAACTTTGATATGTTACACTCGGTCCCCTCCTCCAAATCGTTAATATAGATTGTAAAGAGTTGGGGACCCAGCACTGACCCCTGCGGAACACCACTAGTTACTGGTTGCCAATCTGAGAACGAACCATTTATCCCAACTCTCTGCTTTCTGTTAGAGAGCCAATCCTCCACCCACGCCAGAATATTACCCCCAATCCCGTGATTTTTTATCTTGAGCAATAATCTTTTGTGTGGCACCTTGTCAAATGCCTTTTGGAAGTCTAAATACACTACATCCACTGGTTCCCCTTTATCCACCCTGTATGTTACTTCCTCAAAAAACTCAAGCAAATTTGTCAAACATGACTTCCCCTTCATGAAACCATGCTGAGTTTGTCCTATTAAATTATGTTTATCCAAATGTCCCGTTACTGTCTCCTTAATAATGGACTCTAACATTTTACTAACCACAGATGTTAGGCTAACCGGTCTATAGTTTCCAGCCTTCTGCCTACTACCCTTTTTAAATAAGGGTGTTACATTAGCAGTTTTCCAATCTGCCGGGACCTTTGCTGAGTCCAGTGAGTTTTGGAAAATTATTACCAATGCATCCACAATCCCTACCGCTACTTCCCTCAAGACCCTAGGATGCAAGCCATCAGGCCCAGGGGATTTATCCGCCTTGAGTCCCATTATTTTACCAAGTACCACTTCCTTAGTGATTTTAATCGTATTTAGTTCCTCCCCCCCTAGAGCCCCCTGTTTGTCCAGTGTTAGGATATTCTTAGTGTCCTCTACTGTAAAGACTGATACAAAATAATTGTTCAGTGTTTTTGCCATCTCCATGTTTCCCACCATTAATTTCCCGGTCTCATCCTCTAAGGGACCAACATTTACTTTAGCCACCCTTTTTCTTTTTATATAACTATAGAAACTTTTACTGTCTGTTTTTATATTTTTTGCTAATTTACTTTCATAATCTATCTTCCCTTTCTTAATCAATCTTTTAGTTAGTTTTTGCTGTCTTTTAAAGACTTCCCAATCTTCCATCCTCCCACTAGATTTGGCTACCTTATATGCCCTTGTTTTTAGTCGGATACTATCCTTAATTACTTTACTTAGCCACGGATGGCTATCTTTTCTTTTACACCCTTTTTTCCTCAGTGGAATATATTTTTTTTGGAAGTTGTAAAATAACTCCTTAAATGTACACCACTGATCATGTACCATCTTACCCTTTAATCTATTTTCCCAGTCCACTCTAATTAATTCCGCTCTCATACCTTCAAGGTCTCCTTTATTCAAGCTCAGCACGCTTGTTTGAGATCCAACCTTCTCACCCTCTAATTGAATATGGAACTCAACCATGTTATGGTCACTCATTCCAAGGGGATCCTTTACTAGGACATTTTTAATTAATCCTGTCTCATTACACAGGACCAAATCTAAGGTTGCTTGCCCCCTGGTCGGTTCAGTTACATACTGCTCAAGAAACCCATCCCTAATACACTCAATGAACTCTTCTTCAAGGCTGCTCTGCCCAATTTGATTTGTCCAGTTAATATGATAATTAAAATCCCCCATAATTATAGCTGTTCCCTTATTACAAGCCTCAACTATTTCCTGATTAATACTCCGTCCAACAGAGTTGCAACTGTTCGGAGGCCTATAGACTACACCCACTAGTGTTTTTTTCCCCTTATTATTCCTTATCTCCACCCAAACTGTTTCACTATCCTGCTCCTTTGACCCAATATCATTTCTCTGTATTATAGTGATTCCTTCCTTTATTAACATAGCCACCCCACCTCCTCTCCCTTCCTGCCTGTCCTTCCTGATTGTTAAATAACCTGGTATGTTTAATTCCCAGTCATGGTCACCCTGCAGCCATGTTTCTGTAATGGCCACAAGATCATACCCATATGTCATTATTTGTGCCGTTAACTCATTCATTTTGTTACGAATGCTACGTGCATTCAGATAAAGAACTTTCAAATATGTTTTGTAACACTTAGTTCCTGTTTTTTCCCTTTTTAGTACTTTACTTTTTACTCCATACCTTCTGTCCCTTCCTGACACATTGTTTTTTAATTCCCCCACTGCTACCTAAGTCTATGACCTTCTCTGTTGTCATTTCTATTATTTGCTCTCTAGAAACCTCCCCCCCACTAATTAGTTTAAAGCCCTCTCTACAGCCCTAGTTATATGATTTGCCAGGACTCTAGTCCCAGCACTGGCCAAGTGGAGTCCGTCCCAACAGAACAGCTCCCTCCTCTCCCAGTACTGGTGCCAGTGTCCCAAGAAGCAAAACCCATTTCTCCCACACCAGTCTTTGAGCCACGCATTTAACTCTTTAATTTTATTTATCCTAGCCAAATTCGCTCGTGGCTCAGGTAATAACCCAGAGATTATTACCCTTGAGGTTCTGTTTTTTAATTTGACCCCTAGCTGCTCATACTCCTTTAACAGAACCGTCTTCCTTGTCCTATCTACGTCGTTTGTACCAACATGGACCACGACAACTGGATCCTCCCCCTCCCACTCCAAGTTTCTTTCCAGCCCAGAAGAGATGTCCTTAACCCTGGCACCAGGCAGGCAACACAGCCTTCGGGACTCCCGCTCTTGACTGCAGAGAACCCTATCTATCCCCCTAATGATACTATCCCCTACCACTACAACATTTCGTTTTACTCCCTCCACTTGAATGGCCCCCTGTACCACGGTGCTGTGGCCAGGTTGCTCATCCTCCCTGCAGTCCCCGCTCCCGCCCTCACAGGGAGTAAGAACCTCGATCCTGCTGGACAAGACCAAGGGCTGCGTCTCCTTCAACACTACATCCTGGATCCCTGTACCTTCCTCACTCGTAGTCACACCGTCCTGTCCCTGACCACGGACTACATCTTCAGTAATTAACTTCATAGGTGTGACCATCTCCTGAAACATAGAGTCCAGGAACTTCTCCCCCTCCCTGATGTGTCGCAGTGTCCGAAGCTCGGTCTCAAGCTCCATAACATGGAACTTGAGTTCCTCTAGCAGCAAACACTTGTCGCAGATGTAATCACCGTGAGCCTCAATGGGGTTCACCGGCTCCCACATCTCGCAACAGTAACACATCACCTGCTCCATTCTATATAATTAATTTAATTTCTTATTATTAGTTGTGAAGACCCTGCCCGGATATATATGATAATATCACACCACTATTCAATAGGACTTACCAACTTAAAGGTATGAAAGAGAAGAGAAGGAAGAAAACCAACCAACCAGCTGATCACCAACCTCCTCCTTGAATACTGTCTGTGGATCCTGTTTGGTTGACTCGTCTCGCTGCTCCGCCTCCGCAGTGCTGTCTAAGCCTGGGAGTGGGGAACAAAACAGAGCAAAAAACACACCCTCACCTGCCACTTATCCGAACTCTCCCACTTAGCAAAACTCCAACAGCACTCAATGCACAAAGCACTCCGTGCACTGCACTAGCCCCTCCCCTTTTATACCCAGATTCTACTTCCTGTTTAAACTGCCCAAGAGTTTAAAAAACCCTTAAAAAATTAAACTTACTTCAAATAATTGACTTCTTAACACACTAAAATTCACAAAATACACTTAAATGATTTTTCTCCCACTTAGCAAAACTCCAACAGCACTCAATGCACAAAGCACCAGTTCTAAGTCTTCACAAGCTTTGTCACCTAGTATCGAATCATGCCTTTCAGCCACAGCAGAAAACATGAGATGATGCACTTTGTCTTTGACTGTCACTTTAAGTCTGCATACACCTAAGCTATCTATTTTCTGTCCATTATAGCTCTTCAGTAGTACTGACTTTTTCTGTATTTTGGGCTTTTCTTTCAAATTTTTTATGTCACTCATACTGATTAAGTTTGCTTTTGCCCCAGTGTCCAGTTTCAATGTAACTAATGCTCCATTTATCTGCAGTGGGATCATCCATTTGTCCACTTTTACTGCATTGACTTTATGTTCAGCATTGTCCATTTCTGAGGGCTGCACATTTTCTGTATCTTTTTTGATATCGTCACATGATACTATTCCTACAAAAAATGTCTCACTTAAATCAGTGTCCTCAATCACATTAACTTGTTGCCCTTTCATTGTTTTTACTTTTGAAAAGCATTGTTTGGCAAAGTGATTCTTTCCATTACACTTTGTGCACATTTTTCCAAACACTGGGCATTGTCTTAACTGGTGTTTGTAACCACAGCGTTTACAATTAAAAATTTCATCCTCCGATTGCTTTTCATTTCTGTCCTGCCCACATTTCTTCCCTTTGTAGGACACAGCACCGACAGCAGCACTTACTACAATTGCATCATTATTGATTTCACTGAAAATCTTCGCATGCTTTCGAGCTAGCTCGCTGGCTTGGCATATTTTCACTGCATTTTCCAAATTTAGTTCGGTTTCTCTCAACAGACGTTCCCTGACTTTTTTATCATGAATACCAAACACAATCTGGTCACGAATCATGGATGATTTCAGCTCAGAGAAATTACATGTCTGTGCTTTCAGTTTCAGATCAGTTATAAAGCTAACAAAAGTCTCATTTTGTTGCTGTGTCCGAGAACGGAAGATGTATCTTTCATACGTCTCATTCTTTTTGGGAGAGCAATGTGCATCAATTTCTTTTAGCACATCTTCTAATTTTTCTCTGTTCTCCGCTGGATTAAATACAAATGTATTAAATACCTCTATCGCCTGTGGGCCTGCAACCATGAGCAGCAACGCTATCTTCCTTGCATCTGGCTTCATACCGAATCCGATGGCTGCAATGTAGAGTTCGAATTGTTGTTTAAAAATCAGCCAATTGTAGTCGACATTTCCCTCGAGATTCAAACGCTCTGGTGGCTTCAAATTCTCCATGTCGCTTTTCACAATTTTCAGCAGATCTTCACCACCCTGGTACCATGTTATGTTCATTAATAAATAGACATTCTTATTATGAACACAGCTAGCTTCTAGCTAGTCATTTATTCAGTACACGTTCTCTAGGTACATTATCTGTAGAGATGCATCATGTGTGCTCCTGTGTGTAGGCTGCCATCTTGACTGTTGCCTTGTGGGTACTAGTGCCTCATGGGTAATGTAGTCTTAATATACATACAGCTGGGTAGTGTAGTCTTGTACATACAGCTATATACAGCTCTACGGCTCCACCTAGTGTCCACTATAGAATGACATGTTATTGATCGTTACAGGAACAATCTGTCTTTCCTCCACCAAAATGGCAGCGCACAAACCGGCACCCGTCACCGAGGAAAAAGCCTCACAGCTGCCACCAAACGGGACAAAGACTGGGCCGCTTGAACTCATTCGGGCCGGAGACCGTTCTTCAACCTTAGAAACTGTGCAGCATGCTCACCCAGAGCATCTCCCGACTCCGCTTCTGTCGACCAGCCGCTCCGCCCTGGGCCCCCCCCGCCTGGGGTCCTCTGTGCTGGACCTCCCGCCTAGGACACTCTCCTCTGGGTCTTCCATCCTGGGCCTTCTGCACTGGGCCCTCCGCACTGGCATTCCCCGTGAGCAGCCGGGGTGTGGGGCAGCCCGTTCACACAGCACCGAGCAGAGCTGAGCTGCTGAGAATCTCGCAACCTGTGTGTGTCTCTCCACATTTACTGTGACTCTTGACTGTTTGAAATCTAAATTTCCCAGCTTTAAGCAGGGTTACAAAGGGATATACAAGGCCTACAATTCAGAGCAGCTGAAAGCAGTTAATTAGGGAAGCTAGATTCAGCTGGTTTTCCTGTTTTTTTCACATTTACTGTTTTTAATCTTCATTCAAGTACAACAGTACTTATACAACTCATCAATTACAAAGTAAATCCATTAAATCCATTGACCACAATAAGAAAAGAATAAAGCTTTAAAAAACAGCTTAATGGTTAACAATATAAATGCAATGATACATTTTTACAAATAAATCAATAATATTTACAGTACAAACTACCACTATTTCAATAAACCAAGAAAAAAAACCTGTATCACGCCAGTCCTACTGGCATCGTTTGCCCATTCAATTGTCCAATCATCTGTTTGTTCACTCGTTCGTTCGTTCACTCGAGCGTAAGTTCCATTGTGCGTGTCATTTGTGTCTACATGTGAGCATGCATGCATTTGTTCATCCATTCATCCATTCGTTCGGTCAAACGTAAGTTCCATTGTGCGTGCATGTATGCGTGCGTATCATTTGTGTCTGCGGCGTGCATTCACTCGAGCATTCATTCGATCCAGAACCCAGCCGTCGAAGTACTCAGATTTCTTACCAATATAATTTATTTTATCTATTTTTTCCCCTTCCTTTTAACTTTCCCCTGTTAACTTATTTTTCTCCCTTTTGTAAAACATATCATTTACTAGGCAATAATCTCAAAGTAAATTCCACATAAACACTAATTAACATCACAATGTACAAAGTCCCATAGCCTTATCAGAAATCAATTAAAGCTTCAAGTAGACTGCTTTCAACCAGAAAACCAGAAACTTCTTCAACAAAACAAGTGAATAGCAGTTCTACACCAGTCCTATTGGCAATCTAATAACTCCTCGTTTTCACTTGATGCCGTCTAACCATGTAATGTCACAATCCTTGTCCACGGTCCTCAGCTTTTCCATGGAAAAGAAGCCAATCACTTTCTCAAATCCTGTAAAAAGACTGAATACTCAAATTTTCTTCTACTCGCTGTTATCGCTAACAGGATCCAACAATCAAAATACTCAGTATTCCTTGCCGATATTACTTTGTTTTGTCTTTTATCTTCCTTTTATTTTCCTTTTTTTCCCCACTTTTATTCTGTTCTCTTTTCCCATCTTATGGCCGCTCATGCGCCCTGCTACAGATGGAAGCAGTCTGTCTTTCCTCCACCAGAATGGCGGCGCACAAACTCGATCCCATCACCGAAACAAAGCCTCACAGCTGCCACCAGATGGAGCACAGGCGGGGCTGCTGGAACTCATTCAGGCCCAAGACCGTTCTTCAACCTTAGAAACCGTACAGCATGCTCACTCGCAGCATCACCCGACTCCACTTCTGCCGACCAGCCGCACCACCCTGGGCCCCCCGCCTAGGGTCCACCATGCTAGGCCTCCCACCCTGGGCCTTCTGCACTGGGCCCTCCACACTGGCATTCCCCGTGAGCAGCCGGGGTGTGGGGCAGCCCGTTCACTCCGCACCGAGCAGAGCTGAGCTGAGCTGCTGAGAATCTCACAGCCTGTGTGTGTCTCTCCACATTTACTGTGACTCTTGACTGTTTAAAATCTAAATTTCCCAGCTTTAAGCAGGGTTATAAAGGGATATGCAAGGCCTACAATTCAGAGCAGCTGAAGGCAGTTAATTAGGGAAACTAGATTAAACTGGTTCTCCTGTAGCTGGGCTCAGTAAGTCTCCTTTGTTTCAGGGCCTATAAAAACAGGCTTTGAAAGGTGATTTTGCACTGAATGCGGTTTAAACAGAGTGCTCCAAGCTGGGTGAATCAGAGAGTTAGTTGAGGAGTGGAAGGAGGAGTTCCCTTGCTTCGCCTTTGTTTTTCCTAACTTTTCACCCTGTAGGAATTGGTTCTTACTTTACACCAATGACCAACCGATAGACGGAGTTACACGCCGTTTTATATATGCTGATGACTTATGTGTCACTGCCCAAAGCACTGATTTTAACACCGTGGAGAAAACGCTTTCTGAGGCCTTGGAGGGACTAAAATCCTACTATGAAGAAAACCACCTTCGCGCAAACCCATCAAAGACGCAAGTTTGTGCATTCCACCTCAGAAACCGTGAAGCCAAACGCCAGCTGAAAGTAACCTGGTGTGGAGCAACACTGACGCATCGCGAGCACCCTATCTACTTAGGAGTCACCCTTGACCGATGCCTCACCTTCAAGTACCACATCGAGAAGACAAAGGCAAAAGTGAGCGTACGAAACAACATCCTGAATAAGCTCACTAACACAAGATGGGGAACAAGCCTGAAAACATTACGAACCAGTGCACTTGCTCTTTGCTATTCCACTGCCGAATACGCCTGCCCTGCATGGGAAAGGTCTACTCATGCCAAGAAGATGGGTGCCGTTCTGAATGCAAGCTGCCAATTTATCACAGGTTGCTTAAAACCAACAAACACCAACAGCCTATATATCCTGGTGGGTATCGCTCTCCCTGATATAAGAAGAACGGTAGCCAGCAAGAAAGAACAACTCCGTCAAACATCAGATGAGAGACACCCTCTGCATTGTCATACACCTACACCCAGCCACCTAAAGTCAAGAAAGAGCTTCATGAACAGTGTTGTTCCATTACAATCAACCTCATCTGAAGCCTGCATTGCCTTGTGGAAAGACCGGCTCGCCAGTCTTGAACAACCCCCAGCGATGGAAATTTTACTTGATGAAAGCCTTCCCCCAGGAGCTAATTGCAACTGGGCAACCTGGAAGTGCCTTAACAGACGTAGGACCGGTGTAGGTTGCTCAAAGGTGTCACTAAGCAAATGGGGATATTCAACCAGCCCGACAACTTGTGAATGTGGAACTGAGGCACAGACTATGCAACATCTCCTGCAATGCCCATCATTAGAGGAACCCTGCACTGTTGCAGATCTTGCCGAATTCAACAACAAGGCGCAAAAATGTGTCCAGTTCTGGCTGGGCTATGTATAGACTGTCCGTGGACACGATAAGGAGAAGAAGAAGACCAAGGAAAGAGTCCGAGAGCGGGAGCAGCCATACAACAACAACTGCAAAACCGCTAAAGTGACTTCACAACCAGGGAAGGAGCCGATTGGTAAGTAGGACCTGGTGAGGGACAGAATTAGTCTCCACTTGGAGAGGCAAGGATTAATCAAGGATAGTCAGCATGGCTTTGTCAGGGGGAGATCATGTCTAACCAATTTGATTGAATTTTTCGAGGGGGTGACTAGGTGTGTGGATGAAGGTAGTGCAGTTGATGTAGTCCACATGGACTTCAGTAAGGCTTTTGACAAAGTCCCGCATGGGAGACTAGTCAAGAAGGTAAGAGCCCATGGGATCCAGGGCAATTTGGCACATTGGATCCAAAATTGGCTTAGTGGCAGGAGGCAGAGGGTGATGGTCGAAGGTTGTTTTTGTGACTGGAAGCCTGTGTCCAGTGGTGTACTGCAGGGATCTGTGCTGGGTCCTTTGCTGTTTGTAGTGTACATTAATGATTTAGATATGAATGTAGGAGGTATGATCAGTAAATTCGCAGATGACACGAAAATTGGTAGAGTGGTAAATAGCGAGGAGGGAAGCCTCAGGCTACAGAACGATATAGATGGGTTGGTTAGATGGGAAGAACAGTGGCAAATGGAATTTAACCCTGAAAAGTGTGAGGTGATGCATTTTGGGAGGACTAACAAGGCAAGGGAATACACAATGAATGGTAGGACCCCAGGAAGGACAGAGGATCAGAGGGACCTTGGTGTGCATGTACATAGATCCCTGAAGGCAGCAGAACAGGTAGATAAGGTGGTTAAAAAGGCATATGGGATATTTGCCTTCATTAGCCGAGGCATCGAATATAAGAGCAGGGAGGTTATGATGGAGCTGTACAAAACGCTAGTTGGGCCACAGCTGGAATACTGTGTGCAGTTCTGGTCGCCACACTATAGGAGGGATGTGGTTGCATTGGAGAGGGTGCAGAGGAGATTCACCAGGATGTTACCTGGGCTGGAGCGCTTCAGCTATGAAAAGAGACTGAACAGGCTGGGGTTGTTTTCCTTAGAGCAGAGAAGGCTGAGGGGGGACCTCAAAATCAAATCAAATCAACTTTTATCGTCATTGTTAGTGCACAAGTGCAGTACAACGAAATGTAGGCTTGCGGCTCCCGAGAGTGTACATTTAGATTAAGACATTTAAACATTCAATATACATTTGGCTTGTAATACATTAACATAAACATAACCATAATAAAGTGCATTGGCAGATGTGCAGGCTTTAGAGTTTATTTGTGGAGTTCAGTAGGATGACAGCCCTGGGAAAGAAGCTGTTCCTAAATCTGGTCGTACGGGTGCGAATGCATCTGTAGCGTCTCCCAGATGGCAGGAGGGCGAACAGACTGTGGCTGGGGTGGGTAGGGTCTTTGATGATGGACCGTGACCTCCGTAAACAGCGTTTCTGGTATATGTGCTCTATGGTCGGTAGCCGGGTGCCGGTAATGCGTTGGGCAGTTTTGACTACCAGCTGCAGGGCTTTCCGGTCATAGTAGCTACAGCTGCCATACCATACTGTGATACAGTTTGTCAGGATGCTCTCTATTGTGCAGCGGTAAAAGTTAGAGAGGATCAGGGGTGACACGTTACATCCCTTCAGCCTCCTTAGGAAATATAGGCGCTGCTGGGCCTTCTTCACCAGAGAGGAGGTATTGAGGGACCAGGAGAGGTCTTCCGTGATGTGGACTCCGAGGAACTTAAAGCTGTCCACCCTTTCCACCACAGCCCCATTGATGTGGATGGGGGTGTGACTTCCGCCTTTAGACTTCCTGAAGTCCACAATGATTTCTTTGGTTTTCTTGATGTTAAGGGCCAGGTTGTTATCGGCGCACCACTTCACGAGATGCTGGACCTCCTCCCTGTAGGCTGACTCATCATTGTTGGTGACCTGGCCTACTACCGTGGTATCATCCGCAAACTTGATGATGGTGTTGGAACCATGAACAGCCACACAGTCGTGGGTGAAGAGGGAGTAGAGGAGGGGGCTCAGCACACATCCTTGTGGGGCCCCTGTGTTCAGGGTCAGGGGGGGGAGGTGTGGTTACCTAATTTGACAGACTGGGGTCTGTTTGTTAGGAAGTCCAGGGTCCAGTTGCAGAGGGAAGTGTTCAGGCCAAGAGTTTGGAGTTTGGTGGCCAGCTTGTTGGGGACGATAGTATTGAATGCTGAGCTGTAGTCTATGAACAGCATTCTGATGTAGGTCTCCTTACCATCTAAGTGATTCAGTGCTGAGTATAGAGCAGTTGTGATTGCATCCTCCGTTGATCTGTTTGCACGATAGGCAAACTGGTGTTGGTCAAGAGAGGCGGGAACACTGGCTTTGATGTGAGCCAGGACCAGTCTCTCGCAACACTTCATTATGATGGGTGTGAGTGCGACAGGTCGATAGTCATTCAGGCACGTCACAGCTGTTTGTTTTGGCACAGGAATAATGGTAGCGGTCTTGAAGCATGTAGGGACTACTGCCTGGGCCAATGACAGATTGAAGATGGCGGTGAAGACATCAGCCAGCTGATCACATTCCTTGAGTACCCGTCCAGGGATGCTATCCGGTCCAGCAGCCTTTCGTGTGTTCACTCCGCGTAGAACACCCCTTACGTCGGAGGTGTACAAAATTATGAGGGGCATAGATAGGGTAGATAGAAAGGAACTTTTCCCCTTAGTAGAGGGGTCAATAACCAGGGGGCATAGTTTCAAGATAAGTGGCAGGAGGTTTAAAGGGGATTTGAGGAAAAACTTTTTCACCCAGAGGGTGGTTGGAATCTGGAACTGACTGCCTGAAAGGGTGGTAGAGGCAAGACTGCCTGAAAGGGTGGCAGAGGCAGGAACACTCACAACATTCAAGAAGCATTTAGGTAAGCACTTGAAACGCCATAGCATACAAGGCTACGGACCAAGTGCTGGAAAATGGGATTAGAATAGACAGGGCTTGATGGCCGGTGTGGACGCGATGGGCCGAAGGGACTCTTTCTGTGCTGTATAACTCTATGACTCTATGACTCTTTGCCGCTGTTTCCCAGGGCCTACCACCACCTTCTACATGACAGCCCTGGGAAGCGATGGTAAGTGGAATGAATGGGAGGGAAATCCTCTGGAGGCACGAGTCCCACCCCCAATGTGGTGTGTGGGAAAGGTGTAGCCCAGCAGGAGTCCCACCAGGGCAAGGGGAAGGAAATCCGGCTCAAGGCAATGAGGCAGCAGTGGACCTCACCGCCCAAATTTTCCCTTATTCTCTGCTATGATCCCACCTATTTTTGGGTGGGATCACAATGGAGAATCCAGCCCATGATATCATAGTCAAAGCTAAGCTTACTGACCAACATCAAAAAATATTCTAGTCAGTGTGATTCAAAATGAAGGAATACAAGTTTTCAATCACCCAAAAGAAACCTGGAAATCAGCTGTAGTTTTCTAACACTAGACCCTACCAGGCAACAAACATCTGATTTGCTCATCGAGAGGTTCAGGGAAAATGCAATTAACTGATGTCAGGGACCTGTCAAGAGCTATCACTTTTATACACAAAGCCTAAGATCATAAGAACATTTCATTCTGTTTTCCTACATCTGATGACCTCCTATATTTGGGCCATAATTAAAAATCACAAGGCTAACATGTTGTTGGATACAGATATAGTATTTATTTGATTAGAGAAGGCCTTTGTATGTAGGCATTCAATGATTTTAGCAGGCCGTGACATTATGTGCTATCCTAAATTTGCTTGTTTCTGTTAATCTATATATACTAATACAGCTTACACAGAGTCAATGTTAGGTCAAGAATTATAAGGATGGGAGAAATCAGTTATTCATACTGAATATAAATAGTTCAATATACGATTCAAAATTATGAACAATTGTATGGTCCCTGCAATAGCCTAATACAACTTCTCTCATGAGACATTGAACTGAGGACCCGTCTGCCCTCTGTTGGACGTAAAACACCCCATGGCACTATTTAGATGAAGTAACAGGATCGATGAAGGGAATGCAATGGATGTTGTCTACATGGATTTTAAGAAGGTGTTTGACAAAGTACCACATAGAAGGCTGGTTAACAAAATTGAGGCTCATGGAATAGGTGGGTCAGTGGCAACTTGGATAAGGAATTGGCTTAAGGATAGAAAACAGTGAGTTGTGGTAAATGGCTGTTTTTCAGACTGGAGGATGGTAGACAGTGGTGTTCCCCAAGGGTCAGTACTGGGGCCACTGCTTTTTTGATATATATATATATGTATAAATGACCTGGATATTGGAATACAAAGTTGAATTTCTAAATTTGCTGATGACACCAAACTTGGGGGTGTGGCAGATAGTGAGGATGATACCAATCGACTGCAACAGGACATAGAAAGGCTAGCAGAATGGGCAGACAAGTGGCAGATGGAATTTAATACAGAGAAGTGTGAGGTGATGCATTTTGGCAGAAGGAACAGGGAGAGGCAATATACACTTAATGGCACAGTTTTAAACAGTGTGCAGGGACAGAGGGACCTGGGAGTTGATATGCATAGGTCCCTGATGATGGCAGGACATATTGAGAGAGTGGTTAGCAAAGCATATGGGATCTTGGGTTTCATAAATAGAGGTATTGAATACAAAAGTAGAGAAGTTATGCTGAAACTTTATAAAGCGCTGGTTAGGCCACAACTGGAGTATTGCGTCCAGTTCTGGTCACCACACTTTAGGAAGGATATGAAGGCCCTTGAGAGGGTGCAGCGGAGATTTACCAGAATGGTTCCGGGGATGGGGTATCTTAGCTACAAGGACAGGTTGGAGAAGCTGGATTTGTTTTTATTAGAGCAAAGGAGGTTGAGGGATGATTTGATAGAGATGTACAAGAATATGACGGGGAAAGGCTGTTCCCATTAGTTGATGTTACAAGGATTAGGGGACACTGATTTAAGGTTTTGGGCAAGAGATACAGGGGGGATGTGAGGGAAAACTTTTTTACGCAGCAAGTGGTGAAGCCCTGAAAGACGCTGCCGACAGAAGTGGTGGAAGCGGACACACTCAATGTTTTCAAGGGGAGACTGGATAGTCACTTGAGGGAAATAAACTTGCAGGGCTACAGGGCTAGAGCGGGGGAATGGGACTGACTGGGTTGCTCTACAGAGAACCAGCATGGACTCGATAGGCCGAATGGCCTCCTTCTGTGCCGTTACGACACTATGGGGGAAAAATTCAGTTGCTTTGCGCCTCCCGTTAGTGCCCTAAGGGGGCGCTAACGGGGCACAAAGCAACAGGCACCCAGGCGTGGCGCCTCCTATGCCTCCTGCGAAATTCAGCAGGATGTTGGTGGCGGCGGTAACCGGTAGTGCCCCACGACACTGCACAACCGGTGATGACGTCATCACAGTGCGCAGCACCCCGCTCGCGCCTCAGCCGCGAACTTCGGGAGCGCCCCCTGACTTACCGCTGGATGCTATGTCTGACGGGGTCAGGGGGGCCTACCTGCGGCCAGGGAGGCGCTATTTAAAGGCGAGGTGCGGGGCGGCCATTTTTGTTGCTGGCCACCTGCAAGCACCTGCCTTGGCTCCCATCCCCAGCCTCCTTACCTGCCCCCCCGGTTGAGTGCCGGCTGCCCTCCATGAGCCCGGCACTTCTCTTGAGTGCCGGGCTCTTTTGCTGCCACTCCCGATCTCCGGGGGCCCAGCTGGACCCCGGGTAACACTGCGCAGGGCCCCGCCCCTTTAAGAAGGGGAGGAAGGCCTGCAATACTGCCGCGATAGTCCCTCGCAGCGCCCCAAGAGGGAGGCGGGGTGCTTCCAGTAGCGCCCCACCTCCCTCTTGGGGCGCCACCACTCAATTTCCGTTGCTGGGGCGCTAATTTTTCCGGGACACTAAAAGTAGCGCCCTGGCGAATTTAGCGCCCCAAAGGGGATGCTACTCAATTTTTAGCCCTATGACTCTAAGAGCAGGGGTGTTATCCCCAGTGTCCTAGCCAATATTTATCCCTCAACCAACATCACTAAAACAGATTATCTGGTCATTATCACATTTCTGTTTTTGGGAGCTTGCTATGTGCAACTTGGCTGCCGCGTTTCCTACATTACAACAGTGACTACACTTCAAAAAAGTACTTCATTGGCTGTAAAGCGCTTTGGGATGTCTGGTCGTCGGATTGTCATAAAAATCCATCTGGTTCACTAAAGTCCTTTAAGCAACGGCCTGACATTGTCATACTCACAGAATCATATCTTTCAGCCAATGTCCCAAACTCCTCCAGGGGTGGTGGCACAGTTGGGAAGGAGTGGTTCTGGGAGTCCTCAACATTGATTCAGGACCCCATAAGGTCTCATGGCTTCAGGTCAAACATGGGCAAGGAAAACTCCTGCTGATTACCACCTATCTCGGCTGATGAATCAGTACTCCTCCATGTTAAACACCACTTGGAAGAAGCACTGAGTGCAAAGGCACAGAATATACTCTGGGGGACTTAAATGTCCGTCATGAGTGGCTCAGTAGCACCACTACTGGCCGAGTCCATAACTGTTAGTCTGGGCCTGCGACAGAACCAATAGGAGGGGAAAAACCTACTTTTCGTTCTCACCAATCTATCTGTCTATAATTGTGGAGACGAAGTCCTGTCTTCACACTGAGGACACCCTCCATCGTGTTAGTGTGGCACTACCGCTGTGCTAAATGGGATCGATTCAGAACAGATCTCAGCGCTGTGGGCCACCAGCAGCAGCAGAATTGTATTCCACCACAATGGCCTGGCATATCCCTCATTCTACCATTACCATCAAGCCAGGGGACCAACCCTGGTTCAATAAGAGCATGCCAGGAGCAGCTTCAGGTGTACCTAAAAATGAAGTGCCAACCTGGTGAAGCTGCAGTAAATAACTACATGCATGTTAAAAAGTGGAAGCAGCATGCTATAGACAGGGCTAAGCAATCCCACATTCAATGGAGCAGATAAAGCTCTGCAGTCCTGCCACATCCAGTCATGAATGGTGGTGGACCATTAAACAGCTAACGGGAGGAGGAGGCTCCATGAATAGCCCCATCCTCAATGATGGTGGAGGCCAGCACGTGAGTGCAAAGGACAAGGCTGAAGCGTTTGCAACCATCTTCAGCCAGAAGAGTCGAGTGGATGATTCATATTGGCCTCCTCCCAAGGTCCCTACCATCACAGAAGCCAGTCTTCAGCCAATTCGATTCACTCCACGTGATAGCAAGAAACGGCTGAGTACAAAGGCTATGGATC
This sequence comes from Somniosus microcephalus, assembly GCF_052327205.1. Lineage (NCBI taxonomy): Eukaryota > Metazoa > Chordata > Chondrichthyes > Squaliformes > Somniosidae > Somniosus > Somniosus microcephalus. The sequence continues at coordinate 81,392,404 of NC_140989.1, read as the reverse complement.
CTGGCTATCGTACTGAAGACTTGTGCTCCAGAACTAGCCGTGCCTCTAGCCAAGCTGTTCCAGTACAGCTACAATACTGGCATCTATCTGAAAATGTGGAAAACGGCCCAGTTATGTCCTGTCCACAAAAAGCAGGACAAATCCAATCTGGACAATTACCGCCCCATCAGTCTACTCTCAATCATCAGCAAAGTGATGGAAGGTGTCAACAACTGTACCAAGCGGCATTTACTCACCAATAACCTGCTCACTGATGCCCAGTTTGGGTTCCGCCAAGACCACTCAGCTCTCGACCTCATTACAGCCTTGTTCCAAACATGGACAAAGGAGCTGAATTCCAGAGTTGAGGTGAGAGTGACTGCGCTTCACATCAAAGCAGCATTTGACCGAGTGTGGCATCAAGGAGCCCTAGTAAAACTGAAGTCAATGGGAATCGGGGGGGGGGGAAACTCTCCACTGGCTGGAGTCATACCTAGCACAAAGGAAGATGGTTGTGGTGCTTGAAGGTCAATCATCACAGCCCCAGGACATTGCTGCAGGAGTTCCTCAGGGCAGTGTCCTAGGCCCAACCATCTTCAGCTGCTTCATCAAACACCTTCCCTTCAGTAAGGTCAGAAATGGGGATGTTCGCTGATGACTGCACAGTGTTCAGTGCCATTCACAACTCCTCAGATAATGAAGCAGTCCATGCCCGCAGGCAACAAGACCTGGACAATGTTCAGACTTGGGCTGATAAGTGGCAGGTAACATTTGCGCCACAGAAGTGCCAGGCGATGACTATCTCCAACAAGCGAGTGTCTAACCACCGCACCTTGATATTCGACGGCATTACCATCGTCGAATTCCCCCCCCATCAACATCCTGGGGATCACCATTGACCAGAAACTTAACTGAACCATCCACATAAATACTGTGGCAACAAGAGTAGGTCAGAGGCTAGGTATTCTGCGGCGAGTGTCTCATCTCCTGACTCCCCAAAGCCTTTCCATTATCTACAAGTAAGGAGCATGATTGAATACTCTTCACTTGCCTGGATGAGCGCAGCTCCAACAACACTCAAGAAGCTTGACACCATCCAGGACAAAGCAGCCCACTTGATTGGCACCCCTTCCACCACCTTAAACATTCACTCCCTCCACCACCGGCGTACCGTGGCTGTAGTGTGTACCATCTACAAGATGCACTGCAGCAATTCACCAAGGCTTCTTCGGCAGCATCTCCCAAACCCGCGACCTCTTCCACCTAGAAGGACAAGGGCAGCAGGCACTTGGAAACACCACCATCTCCAACTTCCCCTCCAAGTAACACACCATCCTGACTTGGAAGTATATTGCCGATCCTTCATCGTCGCTGGGTCAAAATCCTGGAACTCCCTCCCTAACAGCACTGTGGGAGTACCATCACCACACGGAGTGCAGCAGTTCAAGAAGGCGACTCACCACCACCTTCTCAAGGGCAATTAGGGATGGACAATAAATGCTGGCCTTGCCTGCGATGCCCACATCCCATAAACCAATTAAAAAAAAGGAGGGGGTTTTGGTCACCCCTCCTAATATCTCCTTCTTTGTCTTGGCGTCCATTTTTGTCGCAGTTCACCTCTAAAGCACATTTGGAATTTTATTCTATGTCAAAGGTATATAAATGCAAGTTGTTATTGTTGTATACAATTATTATATTGAAGAAATACAAAGAGTAGCTTCTTTATTAAGAAATATAAGGAGTTTGTCCTGCTTTATACACTAACACTGCACATTTGATTTAGGTTCCCAAATGAGGAGTTGGAACTACACTACAGGTCCTTCCAAGTAACAAAAAGACTAAGAAACACATGGTCTAAGTGAGTCTGGGAAACCGGATAAGGAAGCCAGACCTAGAGAGAAAAAGTTTTGATTTAATTTCAGGGCTGACCAGTTTCAAAGATTTCTCTGATCAGTGTATTTAATCAGCTAACAGGCACAATGTGACGTACTTTTATGTTATGAAGAGTGGTACAGAATTCATTTGAAGTAAAGTGAGGTAGTCTAAATGTTATTCTGTCTGTTCACTTATTGTTAGTAAAATAAATCAGCTCCTGACCCGAACCATTCAATACTTTTCCACTTTTTCCCCCTCTTTTCCTTTTCTCTCTATCCCTCCCTGACCGCTCTCTCCTGTCATCACGCCTCCTTTCATCTCTTCTCTCTCGGATACTCTGCCCTCCCAAATCCCTACCCCAATCCTTCATTACACTTTGACCTTCCTACTCGCCTGCCACTATCCCAGGCTTGACTCCCTCTTAGATAAGCCTACAGCTTCCCTCTGTGCCTCTCTTGGCATCCTACGAAGGGCCCGTCGAGGCATTCCTTACAAGCAGAAACCACAACTGTCCCATCCTACTCTCTTGCTGAACTTCCTGCCCAGCGCACCCACTGGGGGCAAAGCTTGCCAATCTCCTCCCCATCCAACTCATCCACCCCAGTGCTGACCCTGTGGATGTTGGCAGTGGGGCAGCCATCATCGACACTCTCCACATTTCCCTCCAGAATGTCCGTTCACTTGCGAACAAGACCCTTGCCATCTATGAGCTTATCATTGATGATTGCATCGGCATCATGGCGCTGACGGAAACTTGGTTGAGGGGTGATGACATCTTACCCTTAAATGAAGCCTCCCCACCTGGCTATACCTTCCACCACTTGCACCGCTGTGGTGGTGGTGTGGTTCTCATCACCAAATCACACCTTGGTCTGTCCCCTTACTCCTCCGGCACTTTCTCCTCCTTTGAGCATCTCACCTTATTTCACCCCTCTCACCTCTCATTTAAAATTCTTGTTCTCTACCACCCACCCAAGTACCATAAAAATGTTATTACCGAGATATCTTCACTGCTTTCCCCCCTCAGCCTCTGCACCAAACGACTTCTCATCCTCGGTGATTTCAACCTCCATCTCAATTTATCATGCTCTCTCTCCTCTGAGTTCACTAGTCTCCTATCCTCCCTTAATCTCTCCCTCTATGTAAACTCCCCAACCCATATTCATGGCTACGCCCTCGACCTTGCCACCTCTCATGGTCTCACTACTCCCATCGTGTCAATCACAGATAAGGCCATCTCTGACCACTTCCTCGTATCACTCTCCACCCACATCCCCCTTCCACCAACCCCCCAACCCTACTTACTTCTGTGCCTGCCCCTGGAAAAAACTCTTCTCCAACTCTCTTACAACTGCACTTATGAAATTCCAACTGTCCAGCCTTTGGTCCTCCATTCGCCATGACATTTCTGCAGCTACCGATCTGCTCAACCACACGCTCACCACCACCTTTGATGCCCGAGTCCCTATTAAAACAATTACTCTCCCTCTGGCCATTCCCCCTGGTACGGCCCTCATCTTCACACCCTTATGCCCAAGGGACGCAGACTTGAACGGATATGGCGGATTCACCACCAGATCTGGCTGGACCACATAAAGCATTATCGGGTCCTAGTCTCATCTGCCAAAATTGCTCACTATTCCAGAATCATTCTGGAATGCAAAGATGAACCCTGTCTTCTATTCTCCACTGCTAACCATCTTCTTAAACCCCTCTCCCCTGTCTCCTCCACCCTCACCTCCGACAACAAGTGTGAGGAACTCATGGACTTCTTTGTCTCTAAGATTGAGACCATCCATTCAGCTGCCTCTGCCACTTCCCTTCCTTTACCTAGTCCGCTGGGCCAAACTTCCTCTAAGGTTTCCCCCTGCCCTATCCCTGAGCTCACACCTTCCTCCAGTTTCTCTCCGATTTCCCCTCTTGACCTCTCCACACTCATCTTGTTCCTCAGACCCACTTCCTGCTCCCTCAATCCTATTCCCACCAATCTGCTGACCACCCAACTTCCTTTTCTGGCTCCCTTGTTAGCTGACATTGTTAACGGTTCTCTCTCCTCAGGTACTGTCCCCCGCTCCCTCAAATCTGCCGTCATCACCCCTCTCCTCAAAAAACAACCCTTGACCCCTCCGTCCTTGCAAACTACTGCCCCATCTCCAACCTCCCTTTCCTCTCCAAAGTCCTTGAACGTGTTGTTGCCTCCCAAATCCGTGCCCATCTTTCCCGCAATTCCATGTTTGAATCCCTCCAATCAGGTTTCCGATTCGTCACAGTACCAAAACGGCTCTTATCAAAGTCACAAATGACATCCTTTGTGACTGTGACAAAGGTAAACTATCCCTCCTCATCCTTCTTGACTTGTCTGCAACTTTTGACCACTCCAAGCTTCTCCAACGCCTCTCCACTGTCGTCCAGCTAGGTGGGACTGCACTCGCCTGGTTCCATTCTTAGCTTTCTAATCGTAGCCAGAGAATCACCTGCAATGGCTTCTCTTCCCGCTCCCACATCGTTACCTCTGGTGTCTGCCAAGGATCTATCCTTGGGCCCCTCCTATTTCTCATCTGCATCTTGCCCCTTGGCGACATCATCTGAAAACACAGCGTCAGTTTCCACAACTACGCTGACGACACCCAGCTCTACCTCACTACCTCTTCTCTCAACCCCTCCACAGTCTCTAAATTGTCAGACTGCTAGTCCGACATCCAGTTCTGGATGAGCAGATATTTTGGGAAGACCAAAGCCATTGTTTTCAGTACCTGCCACAAACTCCGTTCCCTAGCCACTAACTCCATCCCTCTCCCTAACATCTGTCTTAGGCTGATCCACTCTGTTTGCAACCTTGGTGTCATATTTGACCCTGAAATGAGCTACTGACCACATATCCGCAGCATAACTAAGACCGTCTATTTCCACCTCCGTAACATCACCCGTCTCCGCCCTTGCCTCAGCTCATCCGCTGCTGAAACTCTCATCCATGCCTTTATTACCTCTAGACTTGACTATTCCAATGTACTCCTGGCTGGCCTCCCACATTCCACCCTATGTAAACTTGAGGTGATCCAAAACTCGGCTGCCCGTGTCCTAACTCGCACCAAGTCCTGTTCGCCCATCACCCCTGTGCTCGACGACCTACATTGGCTCCCGGTTAAGCAACGCCTCGATTTCAAAATTCTCATCCTTGTTTTCAAATCCCTCCATGGCCTCGCCCCTCCCTATCTCTGTAATCTCTTTCAGCCCCACAACCCCCCCCCCCCGAGATATCTGCACTCCTCTAATTCTGCCCTCTGCACTCCTCTAATTCTGCCCTCTTGAGCCTCCCTGATTATAATCGCTCAATCTTTGGTGGCCGTGCCTTCTGTTTCCTTGGCCCTAAGCTTTGGAATTCCCTCCCTAAACCTCTCCGCCTCACTACTTCTCTTTCCTCCTTTAAGATGCTCCTTAAAACCTACCTCTGTGACCAAGCTTTTGGTCACCTGCCCTAATTTCTCCTTATGTGGCTCAGTGTCAAATGTTTTGTCTTATAATAGTCTTGTGAAGCACCTTGAGATGTTTTACTACGTTAAAGGCGCTATATAAATACAAGTTGTTGTTGTTGTTGCATTTGGCTTTATCTCACTAAAGTGTTAGCCAGCCTGAATTTTGAAGACTCTAGAAGCGTACATGGCTACACGTGCCAGATTGCAGCATTCAATTCACATAATGAGGACTTTCATTGTTACGATTCCTGGGTCATGCTATTGTATGACTAGATATCAGGCAGTAAATGCATACCTGTGTTCACAAGGGACATGGGATCTTCTTACAGGAGAGACCAGTGACATTGAACACAGATGAATATCTGGTGCACACCCAAAATTTCTAACATCACCCCAGGCTTCGGGATAAAGCGTAATTTCTTTGCTGGCTGCCAGAGTTTGATACAAAACATGTTTGCTCGGTTTTGTTTGATTTCATACCAGGCAAAGGGCTACAACATGAAATTGTTCAGAATTCAACACAAATTGACACTAAATTCGCAATCTTACTGCAGAGGCCTGATGCAGGAATTGTAAATGCCAAGCTGGTGTAGTAGTGGCTGCTTTGCTGAGGTGGGATTAACTGGAGTACTTGAGACATTTTCAAAACAAGAAAACCATTTTTATCGCTTTTCATCCAATATATTTTCCCACATTTTTCTTACTGCATTTGACCAATAATGACAATTGTTTATCCGTAAGCTTTGAAATGATATAATGAAGAGACAGATTATTGGTTGCGATAAATGAATTACAATTACAATAAAATGAGTGGCCTAAGTCAGGGCAGGAACACTTGGCAAAGTCCTTGACAACTAGTAATGTAGGTAAAAATCTTTGTAGCAATTACTGCACTGCATTTACTGTACCCCGTTTTTTTTTTAAAGATTAATTGGTGTTCTTAAATGCAGATGCACTGGGGTAGATTTTGACTTTGTACGATAGTGTAAAACGGGTGATAGCGAATCCGCAGCCCATGTTATTTACTTCAATGGAGATAAAAATCAGGAGAGATGTCAAATGGGCTGTCACTCATTTTACACTATTGCACAAAGTCAAAATCTACCTCACTAAGTCAGAAGACTTAGTTATATATTTTTGTAATACTACTTCTTAGTTACTTGGACCAATAACAATAGCTTCTATATATGTTCCCTGAGAGACAGTGTAGTGCTGATTATGACATTGAATGACAGAAATAAATTAAGATAATTTGTAATAATTAAAACACAAACACAAAGGCAGCAGTTAAGAAAACAATGATAAGAAGGTGACCTCTTTAAATAAATTACAACCACCCTGTAATATAAACATATGACAAGATGAGATGAAAGTGTTGAATCCAGTGCACTCAGCTCGCTCCTTAGAGCCTGCACACAGCCCACAGCCAACAGATCCATCAGCATTTTCTTTTTAAACATTTTCTTTATTAAATGGAAACTGGCCCAGAGAATTTGTAGGCCATGATCTTGACGTTTACACCGGGATTGTGACTGTCAGTTTCCCGCTGTGCCAACCCCACTGAAATTTGTGAGCAGTGAGAGGGCATCTCATTTACATGGGGCCTGTGGACACTTATGGCACTACAGATGTATTTATTGCGCCTGCCTGCCTGATACGGCCATAAAATCTACTGACTGACTGCCACCTGGGGGATGTCTAAGCCCTCACCCAAAGACCTCAGAATTCACCCCTTAGCCCTCTGTCTAAGGGAGTTAATCCACATTTCTTAGAACAAAAATTATTAACTTCTTCCATGGATTCTAGGCCGTTTCCTTCACCTGGACCCCACTCCCGCACCCCCCCACCACCACCCACAATGGTGAAGCCCATGTTAATCCATTTGGTGGCCTATATGCATCATAGGTCCTGCTTGAGCCAGGGAAGCAGAAACATAAGAAATAAGAGCAGGAGTAGGCCATTCGACCCCTCGAGCCTGCTAAGATGGGAGGGAAAGTAGTGAGTGAGGAGGACATAAAAAACCTGCAAGGGGACATAGACAGGCTAAGTAAGTGGGCAGAGATTTGGCAGATGGAATACAATACTGGAAAGTGTGAGGTTATGCACTTTGGCAGGAAAAATCGTAGAGCAAGTTATTATCTTAATGGCAAGAAACTGGAAAGTACTGAAGTACAAAGGGATCTGGGGGTCCTGGTGCACGAAACTCAAAAGGTTAGTATGCAGGTGCAGCAAGTGATTAAGAAGGCCAATGGAATGTTGGCTTTCATTGCTAGGGGGATAGAATATAAAAATAGGGAGGTATTGCTTCAGTTGTACAAGGTATTGGTGAGACCGCACCTGGAATACTGCGTACAGTTTTGGTGTCCATACTTAAGAAAGGACATACTTGCTCTCGAGTCAGTACAAAGAAGGTTCACTCGGTTAATCCCGGGGATGAGGGAATGGACATATGAGGAGAGGTTGAGTAGATTGGGACTCTACTCATTGGAGTTCAGAAGAATGAGAGGCGATCTTATTGAAACATATAAGATTGTGAAGGGGTTGGATCGGGTGGATGCGGGGAGGATGTTCCCGATGATGGGTGAAACTAGAACTAGGGGGCATAGTCTTAGAATAAGGGGCTGCTCTTTCAAGACTGAGATGAGGAGGAACTACTTCACTCAGAGGGTGGTAGGTCCATGGAATATGCTGCCCCAAAAAGCTATAGAAGCTACATCATTACATAAATTTAAAACAGAAATAGACAGTTTCCTAGAAGTAAAGGGAATTAAGGGTTATGGGGAGCGGGCAGGAATTTGGACATGTCTAGGTTCGGATCGGTCATGGCCCTGTGGGTAGCGGAGCGGGCCCAGGGGCCATGTAGCCTGATCCTGCTCCTATTTCATGTGTCTAATTCTGTTAGATTCAGGAGATGGTTCTGTGATAGTGGATTGGCGGTTAGGATCAGATCAGCCATGATCTTATTGAATGGCGGAGCAGGCTCGAGGGGCCGATTGGCCTACTCCTGCTCCTATTTCTTATATTCTTATGTTCTTATGTCCACCATTCAATAAGATCATGGCTGATCTGATCTCAACTCCACTTTCCTGCCTGCTACCACCATAGGGAGTTCTCATCCCTGGCTCTGTCCCTGGGGCTGGCCTTTGACATCATTGGCATTGTAAGGGGCGGGCAGAATTTCTTTCACTTACAAGGCTGACTTGGATATCTCATGAGTTCAATGGAACTCCCATGGAAATTAGGGTCCATTAAGTCTCTTAACCTCCCAGTCACCCTATTTACTTGGCCAATAATCGTACCTTTCACAGCCCTCCAGTTGACAAACACCAATAATTAAAGCAAAAAAAAACAAATTTAGATTTCTACATTCCATTAAGTTATCTTGAGCAGAAATTCTTGTCATGCTTGATAAAAAAAAGCCCCAGATTACATGCACCTCCATCTCCCACAGGAGAGCTCCTAAGTTTTGTGATTCCCCTATGAAATTTTTTCTGTGACCACCATCTTCTGGATTGTGATTGTCAAACTCTGGGGTGTTAATCTGTGGTGTCTGAGGCAATTTCTATGAAAATAAATTACATGTAAAATGATGCAATCTGGCTGCTGCATTTCCCTATTCTACTTATTGTTTTATTTATTTTTGTTCCAGGGCCACAACATGCACATAAGGCGGGAATTTCCAATTATATTCAGAGAAGGTCTGCGTACCTCATTCACTGAGGCCTGGGCGAGGAACCTAGTTTTTATAAGTTCACTATAAATATGCCTTTCTGTTACTCTCTCCCTGTGTCTCTGTTACTGCCTGCTTTCTCCGTAAACTTGAGGTCATCCAAAACTCTACTGCCCGTGTTCTAACTCATACCAAGTCCCGTTCACCTATCACCCCTGTGCTTGCTGACCTACATTGACTCCCAGTTAATCAACGCCTCAATTTTAAAATTCTCGTCCTTGTTTTCAAATCCCACCATGGTCTCGCCCCTCTATATCTCTGTAATCTCCTCCAGCTCTACAACATATCTGCGCTCCTCCAATTCTGGCCTCTTGAGCATCCCTGATTTTAATTGCTCAACTATCGGTGGCCATGCCTTCAGCTGCCAAGGCCCTAAGCCTTGGAATTTCCTCCCTAAACCTCTCCACCTCTCGACCTCATTCCTCCTTTAAGATGCTCCTTAAAACCTACCTCTTTCATCTGCCCTAATATCTCCTTATGAACACTTGGGTTTTTCTCTGCCCTATTCTATCACTTCTGTGAAGTGCCGTGGGACATTTCACTACGTTAAAGGCGTTATATAAATGCAAGTTGTTGTTGTTATTTCTCTGTGTTTCTCCCTCCTTTAAGGCACTTTTACATTTAGTGCCTCTAAAGAGGAGAGGGTTTTAGCAATGTAAACACAGAGAGCCGATGCACAAAACTTGCATTTTCATGATCCAAATGACAAAAGCACTAAAGGTAAAAACACATTAATTCTCTCGCTGAGGCAGAAACTCCTGTTTTGGTGACACGGAACTTTATATTGCCCCTCCCCCCCCCTCCCCCTCTAACAAATCAAAAAAGGTTGCACAGTCCATGGATCTGAAATTCTTCTTTTCCTGAAAAATGTGATACGTTTGAAATTAATGAATCACTAACAAGTTTGTGGGAATTTATAATGTAAAATATCAGGCAGTGATAACATATTTACATTATTTTTTTTAATAGTTCTCAGGCATCTAATAAATAACTGAAATAGCAGATGTCAGCTGTGGCTCAGTTGGTAGCACTCCTTCCTCTAGGTCAGAAGGGTTTTGGGTTCGAGCCCCATTTCATGGGACTTCAGAACAAAAATCTAGGCTGGCACTCCAGTGCAGTACTGAGGGAGTGCTGCACTGTTGGAAGATGCTGTCTTTCGGATGAGAAATTAAACCGTGGCCGTATCTGCCCTCTCAGGTGGACATAAAAAATCCTATGGTATTATTTGAAGAAGAACAGCAGATTTATCCTCAGTGTCCTGGTCAATGTTTATCCCTCAGTTAACATCACTGAAACAGATTATCTGGTCATTATCACATTACTCTTTGTGGGATCTTGCACTACAAGTGCAATCTAAAGCATAAAATATAATCAGCAAAGATAACTTTAAGATACTATGGTAATGAAAGGGAACAAATTTAATATAACTGCAAAAATTGTTAAAGGGCAGGATAGAAAAATATTCTTTGCACAGATGATGGTTTTGTGAAATTCTTTACCACAAACGGCTGTTAAATCAGAGTTCATCTATAAATTCTATTGTAAATTAGTTAGATATTTGATTGAAAAACAGGAATATTAGAGGATATTTGGAGGAAGCAAGAGAGCAGAATTAGACTAGGTTGCTCATGTGGAGTGAAGCACCAACACCGACCTGATGACAGAACTGACCTATTTCTGTGCTGTAACATTCTGAGGGCGGGGGGGGTGGTGGCGGGGTGGCGCGTGGTTTAAACCCTACCTGCCTAGCTTTCCCGAAGAGGATCGGGAAGCTTAATGCGCCCTCCCGCTAAAGTTTTTAAGTGCTCCTTTAGGCTCCACAATGAAAGTTGCCTGCCATGGTGAGACGTAGAACACAGGAAGCCAGGGGACTCATATGTGGAAGACGAGCCTGGGGAGGCGTAAGACATGTTAACCCCTCCCTGGCTGCAGAGCAAAACAAATGATAATCTCAGGGGTTCTGCCATGAAGAGAAGGATGCTGGCAGAACATCAGACAGATATGGAGGTTCTGCATGGCCTCTCCCAAGGTGTGTGGTAAATCCCTGGGATAGCAGTAGAATCCACTGACCTGCTGTGTGCCAACAAGGGCAAAGGAACATTTGAAAACCTTCCCTACTTCATGACTGATCCAGGCAAGTCAATCAACTCAATGTGGGGGCACATTTTGAAGGACTGCAGGTCCTGGAAAGTGTTCAGGACAGCATCTCGGAGGACTAAAAGACATTTGGTCAACTCTCTGATCTTTCTGATTCCATGAGATCTGTTCTCCTGTTAGTAACCAGAATCCTGTACTCAGTGCAAGTGGAGAAGCGGGTGTGCATCCCTCCGAGGCTGATTCCCCTCAAAGCAACAGCACTAGGCACCCATTACAGAGTTAGCTTGTCCCATGTCCATCCCAGAACTTGGGGATGCTGGGAAAGGGCCACCTTCAACCCAAGAAGCTCATAATATTTTGCATCAACCGTTTACATTCAGACCCCAGGCCCTCAGGTGTCACATCGAAGAAGTGATAGAATAGGGCAGAGAAAAACCCAAGTGTTCACAAGGAGTGTGCACAGTTCCAGAATCAAATTATGCTTTTGTAAATACTTGTAATAAATCTTTACAGTGAGCTGCCATGTTTGTTGGGCTAGAGGTTAATAACTTTATTTTGGATTGCTGGTTTGTCAGATTTTTTTGGTCTTTATTTTGGAGGCTCCATGTTATATATAGAAATCTCCCTCGGATTTGTTTAATAAAGGGGATGGCTGCAAAATGTTTTTCCCCATGGTGATTCCTGTCTTTATCACTTATCTGTTAAAGGAAGAACAGCAGACAATCCACGGAAGCTAGCTTTATAAGGCAACGCCACAGGAGACTCAATCCCTCCTACGGATACCCAATCATCAGGCTATAAAGCCACAGAAGACAATTCCACAATAAATCCATGGAGTTACATGTCTGTGGAACATGTGTAGAGGTTCGTTGCGGAATATGTGTAGAAGTTCATGGTGCTGTCACTCGCTCTGCATTGTAGAGAATTCCTCTTTGATAGTGCTGCAAAGGATGGCATTGAATTCTGCTGCCCGCTCTGCCACTTGCCACACATTTTTGGAGAGTCTCTGCAGTGCCTTCATATAGTTCTGATGCACTGGAAGCATTTGTCTTTTCATGGCAGGACCTCTGAGATCATCATCTGAATGCTCAGCTTTCTGGTTCTGACCTTTCCTAAGCCTCCAATCAAGTATATCAAGCTCCACCTCCAATACCCCATCCTCAGGCTTTCTTGTGAGTTGTGAATTACCCTGTGTCAATTCCTAATCGCAAATTACCCTACCTGGGCTGGCAACTGCAAGTGATAGGGCCATTCTCTGCTGGCAATGTGAGTTGAAGGTTCCTTCCCTATCCCAGCAGCAACTTTCTTGCTTATGGCTTCTGTGGAGATAAGCAGAATAAGAAATGTTGTGAGTTTCTTCCTGTACACTTTTTCCTTCCTGTTAGGCTCATGTAAGTGCCTCCTCAGCGCAAACCACCTGTGAATGCCACCCCACCCCCACCACATCTCTGTTCCCTACAGCAGTGGGTGAATGAGTTCCCAGGATATGCTTTGGCTCCTCCTCCTGCTGTCCTTGCCTTTACTAGGACTTCCTCCGCTTCCCCGGCCATGAATTTTCCGGGTCTCCCTGCATAAGTGGGCAATTATTGATGGGACATGCGCTTTGATGCCCCCCATCCCTGACGCCCACCCCACATCATGTGCCTTTATTTAAGTTTGATGACCATCGAAATAAGGACATGGTCAGCATCAGGATGGTTGGGCAGGTAGGAGTTCCGCTCTTGCCCCACTTATGGCAACAGATCACAGGACTCAGAATTTCAGATGCTAAAAGAAAGAAACTGTACTGGTGCTTCTAGTATATATCTTGTGTTAAAGGGGAAGGAAAGTCTGGGAAAGTACTTTATTCAATGTACTGCTCCATTTATAGAAGAAAATAATAGTTTGAGCAGAATATTTTTTGAAGTTTTGGTAAAATTGACAAGTTTGTTACTGGCATGGAGACCCTTGATCTCTTCTCCATCTCTACCAGGCTGCTGTAATGATAGCCCACTTGGGATGCCATGCTGTAGGCTGGGGTTGCAGATTTACTTGCCTATAGAATGGTTTCCTGGGGTCACAGTGTGTCAGAATCTAAACTAGCCTGAACTGTGGAAAATAGACAATTTTTCTCAACAGATCTGAATTGTACCAAATTTAGCAACTTACAGTTCCCTCTTTGGATTTGGCTTGCATCTTAATTTTTTCTTGCTTCTCCAAATATTCAAAACCCTTGAGTTTAAATTATGACAATGGAATGTTTAAGTACAAAAATGTTTCTTTTTAATCTAAAGATTGCTGATTGCAGAAGTCTGGAGTTGTTGTACTAGTTAGACTACAAGTTAAATAAAACTGTTACCTCATTGTGAAACTAGCAGTCTCTGTTCATCCCAGTTCTCAAGTGCTGACACAAACCAAATCAGAGTCTTTATTTAGCAGCTGTGAAAAGTTGGAGATTTGGGGGCAGAAATTGGTCATTGTTACGCCTGTATTCCAATTTTGCAGAGCTATGCTCTGTGCCCCAAGGGCACTTGATAAATATCTGGCGCCATTTTGGCTGGAGCGGCCATCTAAAACAAGCGTTAGGCCCCTTGCCTATGCTAATGGGAGTCCGAATGCCTGTTTTCGGACTCTTCAGGGAAATTGGCTGCCTGAGCGCAGCAGGGCGTGGGCCTACTCCGCTCAGGTTTGCTGGCGTGAATGCACCAGCCACCAAAAAGGTAAGCACAAAACACTTTTTTAAAATTTTAATGTGGAGCCAGGAGGAGCAGGAATGCAAGGCAAGCAGCCCAGAATTCAATCAGGAAAGGCAAGCTGATTCACGTTTCGATAGGTCTGAAGCCCAATTTTGGTTCGGGCGCATGCTGCCTGTGCAGAGCCGATTCCAGGGCCAAAAATGGGCCAGACAAATTGAATTTAGGGAAGAGAAAAAAAGTTCATATTTTACCCCATACCTTTAAGAAATGGTCATTAACTCCAAACATTCTTCAAATATTTTCAGAATCATAGATGACCTAATTTCAATGACTAAGTCATTGGCTACATAATGTCCTTCAACTTAAATGTGCACATCACCTTTTATCTAATTACTATTTTACATCTGCACATTCCAAATATAAAAAATATTGAGATTATATAATGATGGCTTATGGTATCACAAGACCAAAGGATGCATATCGTTTTCAAAGAGGGCGCAACCCAATTTTACCCCTCAGGAGTCTAAAAGGATGGTTAAACATAAAGTGAGATGAAATCCTATGAAGAATAAGTTAAACTGTCTATACAGCAATGCACAGTGTCCGTAATAAAACTGGGGAGCTGGGGGCAATCATGCATTGCGAGGAATCAGACATAGTAGGGATTACTGAGACATAGCTACAGAAAAATCAGGACTGGGAATTAAACATTGCAGGGTATAACGTATTTAGAAAAGATAGAGAGGGGGAAAAGGGGAGAGGGAGTAGCTGTACTTATTAGGGATAGCATAATGGCAGTAGAAAAAAGTGATGCAGCTATCAGCAAGACAAAAATAGAATCCATATGGATGGAGATAAAAGATAATAAAGGATCAATCACACTGATATGTGTAGTCTACAAACCACCTAATAGTGGAAGGGAGGTGGAGGAAGAAATATGCAGACAAATTAGAGAAATTAGTAAAAAACATAGAATAATAATCATGGGGGATTTTAACTACCCCAATATTAATTGGACAGAAGAGGTTGGCAAAGGGGAATAAGGGAATAGAGTTCCTACAATGTGTACAGGACTCCTTTCTAACTCAATATGTAAAAAGCCCAACAAGGGAGGATTCGCTATTGGATCTAGTACTGGGGAATGAGCCAGAGCAGATAAGAGAAGTAAAAGTAGGGGAACATCAAGGCAATAGTGACCAACGTCAGTGTTCTTGCTCAGGCCAACATCCCCAGCATCAAAGCTTTGACCACGCTCGATCAGCTCCGATGGACAGGTCATATTGTCCGCATGCCCGATACAAGACTCCCAAAACAAACGCTCTACTCGGAGCTCCGGCACAGCAAGAGAGCCCCAGCTGGGCAGGGGAAATGCTTCAAGGACACCCTCAAAGCCTCCTTGAAAAAGTGTAACATCCCCAGCGACACCTGGGGATCCCTGGCCCAAGACCGCACAAAGTGGAGGAGAAGCATCTGGGAAGGCGCCGAACACCTTGAGTCTCTTCGCCAGGAGCACGCGGAAGCCAAGTGCAGGCAGCGCAAGGAGCGCACGTCAACCCAAGCACCCCACCCACCTGCCCCTTCAACCACCATCTGCCCCACCTGTGACAGAGACTGTAGGTCCCACATTGGACTCATCAGTCACCTGAGAACTCATTTTTAATGTGGAAGCAAGTCATCCTCGGTTCCGAGGGACTGCCTAAGAAGAAGAGAAGAGTGACCATAATATAATATGTTTTAAGGTGATAATTGATAAATGATGAAAGCCAGGATAATAGATTGGAGAAAAGCTGTTTTTGAAGGGCTGAGAATAGAACTTGGGAAAATAAAATGGGCAACAATATTGGCAAACAACAATGTAGAACAGCAATGGAAAACATTTAAAACGGTGTTCAACAGAGTGCAGGAACAATATATTCCGCGAAAAGGAAAGAACAAACTAAACACTAATGAGACTCCATGGATGCATAAAGCCATAAGGGAACAATTGAGGGTAAGGAAAGAGGCATACATTAAGTACATGGACCGCAGGGGAGTGCATGAAAAGGGAGAATATGAAGAGATTAGGAGAGAAGTCAAAAAAACAATTAGGAAGGCAAAGAGGAAATATGAAATTAAATTATCAAGGAACATAAAACAAAATAGTATAATATTTTACAGGCATATCAATAAAAAAAGGAAGGTTGGGATGGGAATAGGGCCATTAAGGGATAGACAGGATAATACCACAGGTAATGAAAAAGAGATGGCAGAAATATTAAATAATTATTTTGCTTCAGTATTTACCAGGGAGATAGAACAGGTGGACATGACATTGAATGATGAGATAAGTGCATTTAAAATAAAAAAGGGGACATATTAAATAAACTAATCAAACTCAAAAAGGATAAACCCTTGGTCCGGATGGATTGCATCCACACATTTTAAAATAATCTAGGGAAGAGATAGCAGGGGCATTACTACACATATTTAATAAATTCATTAGAAAAAGGTGTTGTGCCAGAGGACTAGTGATAGCTAACATAATACCGATATTTAAGAAGGGGGATAGAAAATGTTGAGGTAATTATAGACCAGTCAGCTTAACATCGGTGGTAGGAAAATTAAGAGGAGAATTAAAAGGAGAAAATAGAACAACATCTAGAAACCAAATACATAGGAATGAATAGTCAGCATGGACTTCAAAAGGGAAAGTCTTGCTTGATCAACCTCATTGAATTGTTTGAAGAGGTAACAGAGAGAGTAGACAATGCAATAGATGTAATTTATCTAGATTTTCAAAAGGCCTTCAATAAGGTACCCCATAATAGACTGATGAACAAGGTCAGAAAATGGGGAGTCGGGGGACAAGTAGCACAATGGATAGCTAGCTGGCTTCAAGACAGAAAGCAGAGAGTAGGGGTAAAAGATAGTCACAGTGGCAGAAGGTGGGTAGTGGTGTTCCACAAAGATCAGTGCTGGGACCACTGTTGTTCACAATTTATATTAACGATTTAGACTTTGGATTCAAAAACACAATTTCTAAATTTGCAGATGACACCAAGTTTGGGGGGGGGGGCTGGTGGAGATAGCCAATACTGAGGAGGATTGCAACAAATTACAAGAGGACATTAATAAACTTGCAGAATGGCCATATAATTAGCAAATGAAGTTCAACACAGATAAATGTGAGGTATTACATTTTGGTAGGAAGAATAGGGAGGTCACTTATTACTTGGAGGGTGCGAGTCTAGTTGGGGTAGAGGAACAAATTGATCTCGAAATACAAAAACACAAATCACTAAAAGTTGCGACACAGGTTCGCAAAACCATTAAAAAAAACAAGCACTAGGGTTTATTTCTAGAGGTATAGAATTGAAAAGTAGGGAAGTTATGCTAAACCTGAATCGAACCTTGGTTAGACCACACTTAGGGTACTGCGTACAGTTCTGGTCGCCATATTATAAAAAGGATATAGATGCACTGGAGAGCGTGCAGAGAACATTTACAAGGATGATACCAGAAATGTCAGGGTATACATATCAGGAAAGGATGAACAGGCTGAGTCTCTTTTTTCTTGAAAAAAGAAAGCTGAGGGGTGACCTAATAGAGGTCTTTAAAATTATGAAAGGTTTTGAAAGAGTGAATACAGAGAGAATGTTTCCACTTGTGGGGAAGAGCATAACTACAGGCCATCAATATAAGATAGTCACCAAGAAATCCAATAGGGAATTCAGAAGAAACTTCTTTACCCACAGAGTGGTGAGAATGTGGAACTCGCTACCACAGGGAGTGGTTGAAGTGAAAAGTATAGATGCATTTAAGGGGAGGCTAGATAAACATATGATGGAAAAGGGAATAGAGGGTTATGCTGGTAGATTTAGATGAGGAAAGACGGGAGGAAGCTCGTGTGGAGCATAAACACCGGCATGGACTGGTTGGGCCAAATGGCCTGTTTCTGTGCCATATATCCTATGTAATCCTATACAATCTTATGTAAATGCACTTACTTGCAATTAGCAGCAGCAGTGTCTAAGTGCTAAACTGACCTAAGAAAAAGTCCAATTGCAATCAATTCCAATTCAGAAATTACTTTGATGTTAATCCTGAGCAAGTGTAAGTTCATTACTGCAAGTATGGCTCAGAATTTATTAATTTTATATATAGAAAGATTTAGGTCTAGAAATTGGAGCAGGCCAGATACCTGCCGGAGCCATCGCGGACCGAAATTATCGGCTGCCCATATTTTGGTGCTGCCTGCTAATTTAAATTAGCGCAGTGCAAAACCTGGAGTGCAAGACTGGTTTTCCAGTGGTACGCTCAGCAGGAGACCCTTTGTAGTGTGGCCGTAGCATCCCTGGAGCAAGAGCAGCATTGTCTTGAAGCAAGGCTGTCATTTTAGAAAGCAGTGTCGGTCCCTTAAAGGGGAACTGCCTTCTAAAATGAAAAAAATTAATCATTTAAACATAGGGGGGAAAATTCAGCTGATTAGTACCTCCCGTTTGTGCCCTAAGAGGGCACTAACAGGGCGCAAAGCAACTGGCGTGCAGGCGCAGTGATGTTTGCGCCGCTTGCGAAATTGACGACATTTTGCGGTGCCGCTAAACACTACCGCCACGATCTCCTGCACCCGCAGATCGTGACATCAGTCGAGCATGCAACGCCTCAGTAGCACCCCAGACCGGTTATTGAGTGGCGCCCCAACGACAGGTAGAGGGGAACGTTTTGCAGTCGGGAAGGGACTGGGGAGTGTTATTTAAAGCTAGCAACAACAGGTAGAGGGGAACGTTTTGCAGTCGGGAAGAGATTGGGGGAGCGCTATTTAAAGGCGGCCGCTTCCTGCCTTTTTTTGTCGGTGACATTTTTGCACCACACATTCTGAGAGAGAGAGAGAGACTTCTGGAGAGATTCAACGCTGTGTGAAGGAGTTTTGAGTACTGAGCAGCACTTTGCAGGTTCATTTTGATTTGACCTTTCTTACATCGATTTAGAAGAGACTATGGGGTTGCACTCTGAGCCCTTTCCCGTGGCCTCTCCATTGTTCTTTCCAGCAGATTTGAGTACAGGTCTCTCCAGGCCAAGAGTCAAGGCTGCAATGAGCAGGGTGTGACTGGAGAGCAAGGTAGACCCTCCCCTTTAAGAACTGGCTGGCACCATTGTGTCTGTGTTCCATTGCTAACTGACATCACATGAGCTTCGCCAGCGCTCTGAAGTAACGCCTCGCTTCTCAGCATTAGCGCCTTAAGAGAGACGTGTAGCGCTTGATTTAGCACTCAGATCACCTCCAGGGGCGATAGAAGCCAAGTTTGTAGTCAGAGGTGATAATTAGCGCCAGGCGCTAAACTTTGCGCCCGGCCGATAATTGCGCCCCAAACGGGGCGACACCGAATTTCTCCCCCATGCAGTCTTTAGCCCTTAGAGCTCAACTGCCTTCTGACAAAAAACATTAAAACTCATTCCCAAATGGCAGTCTTCAACTCTTAAAGCTGAACTGCCTTCCCGATGTAAAAAAAAAGGTAAAAGTGCTTCAGCACTAACACAAATGGCTCAACAAGTCAGGGAAGGGCCACCCAGGGTCTCGCACGCAGCACTCCAGCTTTGTGCGGGGGAGTCAACACTGCAAGAGAGGTCCTCTACCCACAAGGGCCAGGAGGCCCTCCAGAAAGAACAATGTGGGACCAGATCACAGAGGCCGTCACTGCCAGCAGTGTCACCCCCATGACATGGCTCCAGTGTCCAAAGAAGTTTCATGACCTCAGACCAGTGGTCAAGGTTAGTGAATGCATCTTCAAAAGCCGTCTCCTACCAACTGCATCACTAGCCTCACACACTACTCATTGTATGACCTCCCCCCCCCCGCACCACCAGTCCCACATCACTCACCTATCAACAATCTGTACCAAACATGAGGCACACCTCCCATTCCTAGCTTCACCTCACCCCCTCGGAGGAGATGGTAATGGTCATTCCTGGCAGTATCTTGTATCCTTTCAGCCCTTGGCCAGCAGCGGGCTGAAAGGATACAAGATGCTGGCATGCTCATATGTTATCCTCCTTCTCACATCCTATTGCCCCCTCATCCCACAATATCTTCTGATTTATAAGGTGTGCATGGTGTAAGCATGCAGCTCTTGCTTCCCCACCCTCCCCTCACCACAACTCTACCCTTGTGCCTTCCTCATCTCACGCACCCAAGAAATCCAGCCTGCCCAGCCAGTAGTTAACCAAGAAGAGGGAGAGGAGAGTGAAGAAGAAGAAGATTAAACACTGTTACTCGATTTGACATTCCCAGCCAGCAGCTCCTCGAGGACGTCCTGCAAGGCCATCTGCAGTGTCCCACACTGAAAGTCAGCAATCATGCTGCAACTACTGGGGTAGCACTGCATGACATCAGTAGGACAGGCAAAGGCACACACAATATAGTCACTAAGGGAATGCACAAGGGTGATTAGTTGATTTCTTGATGTCATATTGGATGGATAGATGTATAAAGTTAGATTGGAAAGTTTGCTTTGTGGTGGCTTTTATTTCAGCATTGTGGCCAAGAGGACGCTGTGATGGTCAATAACAGAGGGAAGGTAAGGTGTGGGACAAATGTTGAAAGGGGAATTGGGGTTGTGGTCACTGGTACCACAGGCGGAGGATTCCATCCCGGATATCTCAGCCTGCTGTCAAAAAAAAACACTTTCCCACCCGAACTGCCACCGATCCAGCCCGCTGACACCCTGGAAAATTTCAGCCTCTGTTTCTCTCTCCACAGATGCTGCCTGACCTGCTGAGTATTCCCAGCATTTTGTTTCTTTTGAGAAGCCTTCCTTTACTATCTAAAGCCTTGCAAGCTTCCAGCAGCACTCCCTGCACACTTTAAAATCTTTTAACATCTATTGCACCAAGCCACTACTTCAATAAAATATTTTTTTTAAAGTCCTGGGGCTAGATTTTCAGTTGCTTGCGCCAGCAGTTAGCGCCTTAAGAGAAGTGATTTTTGGGCGCTATGCGTGTAGCGCCTGGGCGCAGCGCAGTTTGCGCCCCGCCCCAAATTAAGTTGCCCATTAGCGCCGGTGCAAAGTTTAGCGGCCGCCCGGATGCGCGCGCAGAAAATGACGTCACATCCTCGTGCAACGCCCTTTGGCCGCCCCGATTGCAAACTTCAGTCGGACCGCCCCATTGTGCGCCTGGCGTCCAGAGCGTTTGTAAAATGGAACGCAACACACCCTGGGGAGCGCAAATTAAAGGGCACTCGTACAAAAGGCACTCTGCATGTGTTGTGTGGAAGTAAGCTGTGTGTTGTTCTGAACGGTCTATTTATGTTTCCGGGCACCAATCATTCCTCCTCCTCCTCCTCCTCCTCCTCCTCCTCCTCCTCCTCCTCCTCCTCCTCCTCCTCCTCCTCCTCCTCCTCCTCCTCCTCCTCCTCCTCCCGTTTCTCCCCAGACTTTGCATTTGGAAAAAAATACATGCACCCTTCCCCTTTAAGAGCTCACTGGCACCAGAGTGTCTGCCGTGTGCTGCGCCCGAGCTCGGGTGTTGCGCTCTCCACCGCCGGCTTAGCGCCTAAAGATACTAGTGGAACGCCTCTTTTAGCGCTCCACCAACCTCTTAGGGCGAAGCCACTGAATTTCCGGCAACGGGGCGCTACTTTGGGGCGGGCGATAACTTCGGGCGGGCGCTAAGCTTAGCGCCCCAAAACTGTCTATACTGAAAATCTAGCCCCAAAAGCTTAAATCCAAACTTACCTGAAAGATGTGTGTGACCCTTTAAGAAGCGCTAACAGTGTCTTTGCAGGGCTGCTTCACATACGCTTTTCTGAGCATGCTTAGGACCAGTCATTGAGCAGAGTGAAAAGGTCTGTTTATTTGCAGATGTGGCGTCAAGTCGGCATTGCACGCTGACTGACATCATGCTCTGCTCATTTACATTTCAGGGGCCACCGGCAGCGCTATGGCCTTTACCAAAATGATGGCTGCCATGTCCCGCGCCTGAGGCGGGCGGAAGTGAGGCAACAGCCATTTTTTTTCCGAAACGGCCAGTGCAAAGACTTCGAATTTCTAGGCCTTTGTTCTCAATTGATAGCCAAATGTGGGTAAGAAATACATGGAACGCATTTATAACTACTGAGGGCTTTAATTCAGTGTTCATTTATTTTTTATTACTTTTTATATATTTATTATTTAATTACTCATAATAAAATTGTGACAAAGCTTTAAATCAATCAGACATAAGTTTATGTTATTCAATGATTCTGGACTAATATGTATAACTCATTAATTCTTCAACACAGACCGTTAAAAAGTTGTTTTCCCAAGTTTTCTATAAAATTAAAAATGTGCATTATGTCATCATGTATCATGTCTGTCTTCTCCTTTGTAAATGCTAATAACAGAAGCAGGAACACATCATCATATCCTTTGACTGATACTTCAATAATACATACCCACATGAATCTTTCTGATCTACTAGCCACCTCTGCTTTCTGCATCTGCCCAGGCAGATCTCACTCATCCATCTTAAGTGCTGACTATTTTTCAAGTTTCCCATTTTCATCTTTCCAAGATGCCTTGGAGATACATTCTTGTACTTGATCTTATCAGCAGCAAGGTTCCCCCAAGGTTTTGCAATGTAATGTTCCTTTTCATTGCAGAAATATGAGACATGCCCAGATCCAATACCCATTAGAACAAAATAACTATGTAATGTATTGTAATTTTGTACCAAAAAAGCTTAATACTAGATGCTGTTACTGCAAAAATAATGGTTAGTGTGTTTATTATTTCACTAACCTTGAAAGAAGAAGTTGTAAAGACTTCCAATGCTCATAGCCTTTGTCGATTTAAAGATGGCCTTCAGTTTATCAAAAGGGAGATACTGTTCTCAAGGCAAAAGATGGCACATTTATTCACTTTCAAGTTCATTGTTCATCTACAGGGGGTCATTAGCCTTATTGTGACTTATCGCTAACATTGTGCAATCTTATTAATTCCCTGATGTAGATTTCTAAAGATCTCACGTCTCAAGTTTGCTCAGCTGGTTTTTGAAATTGTCCATGACCATTGTAGAATCATAGGGGGGAATTTCAACATGAACAAGCACGTGGGAATGGGTGCAGGTGGGGGGATAAATCAGGCAAAACTCTGAGCGTGTCAGGAATGAGCCTCCAACCCATGGCCAGGAGGTGGATTGACAATTTAAATATTTTAATGAGGCTGGCAGCCTCTGATATAACATGCTTTGCAGGTATTACAGTGGGCGGCCGGGTTTCCCAGCCCTCGGGAAACTCGGCAGCTTTGGGGAGAAGGTAGGTGCCTTCACAGAACTGCTTGTGGGCCAT
This sequence comes from Somniosus microcephalus, assembly GCF_052327205.1. NCBI lineage: Eukaryota > Metazoa > Chordata > Chondrichthyes > Squaliformes > Somniosidae > Somniosus > Somniosus microcephalus. The sequence continues at coordinate 81,369,271 of NC_140989.1, read as the reverse complement.
GAGGAGCAGGAAACATAGAAACATAGAAGATAGGAGCAGGAGTAGGCCATTCGGCCCTTCGAGCCTGCTCCGCCATTCAACGAGATCATGGCTGATCATCCAAATCCTAGCACCCGGTCCCCACACCGACAGCCATCCCACCCAAGCCCTATCCCCGTAACCCCGTAACCCCACGTATTTAATCCCCCCTAACACTAAGGGTCAATTTTTATCATGGCCAATCAACCTAACCCGCACATCTTTGGACTGTGGGAGGAAACCGGAGCACCCGGAGGAAACCCACGCAAACACAGGGAGAATGTGCAAACTCCACACAGACAGTCACCCGAGGCCGGATTTGAACCCGGGTCCCTGGCGCTGTGAGGCAACAGTGCTAACCACGATGCCACCGTGTTTCCCCCCCCAGCTCCGCAAGCTCCCTCCCATCAGTTCCAGACTCCTCCATCACCATCCTTGGGTATGTCCTGTCCCACCTACAGGACTGACCCAGCAGAGGTGGCAACACAGTGGTATACAGTTGGGAGGGAGTGGCCCTGGGAGTCCTCAACATTGACTCCAGACTCCATGAAGTCTCATGGCATCAGATCAAACATGGGCAAGGAAACCTCCTGCTGATTACCACCTACCGCCCTCCCTCAGCTGATGAATCAGTACTCCTCCATGTTGGACACCACTTAGAAGAAGCACTGAGAGTAGCAAGGGCACAGAATGTACTCTGGGTGGGGGACTTCAGTGTCCATCACTAAGAGTGGCTCGGCAGCACCATTACTGACCAAGCTGGCTGCGTCCTGAAGGAAATAGCTGCCAGACTGGGCTTGCAGCAGTTAGTGAGGGAACCAACATGAGAGAAAAACCTACTTGATCTCGTCCTAACCAATTTACCTGTTGGAGATGCACCTGTCCATGACAGTATTGGTAGCAGTGACCACTGCAGCGTCCTTGTGGAGACAAAGTCCCGTCTTCACACTGAGGACACCCGTTATCGTGTTATGAGGCACTACCTCCGCGCTAATCAGAACAGATCTAGCAGCTCAAAACTTCGTATCCAGGAGGCACCAGCAGCAACAGAATTGTATTCCACTACAATCTGTAACCTCATGACGTGGCATATCCCTCACTCTACCATTACCATGAAGCCAGGGGACCAACCCTTGTTCAATAGTGTAGAAGAGCATGCCAAGAGCATACTTAAAAATGAGGAATAACAACAGAAAATGCTGGAAAAACTCAGCAGGCCAGGCAACATCCGTAGAGAGAAATTAGAGTCAACGTTTTGGGTCAAAACCCTTTATCAAGACTAAATAGGCACAGGGAATGAAATAGATTAAGAGGCCAGGCTGGGAGAGAACAAAAGAGAAGAGACATTAAGAGGTATTCAAAACAAGACGAGATGGTGATAGGACTGGTGAAGCTACAACACAGGACTACATGCATGCAAACACAGGAAGCTGCATGCTATAGACCAAGCTAAGGGATCCTGCAACCAATGGATCAGATAAAAGCTCTGCAGTCCTACTACATCCAGTTGTGAATGGTGGTGGACAATTAATCATCTGACGGGAGGAGGAGACGCCATGAATATCCCTATCCTCAATGATGGCAGAGCCTAGCATGTGAGTGCAAAAGACAAGGCTGAAGCGTTTTCAACCATCTTCAGCCAGAAGTGCCAAGTGGATGATCCATCTCAGCCTATTCCTGAGGTTCCCACCATCACAGAAGCCAGTCTTCAGCCAATTTGATTCACTCCGCCTGATATCAAGAAACAGCTGAGCGCACAGGGTACAGCAAAGGCTATGGGCTCCAACAACATCCGGCTGCAGTGCTGAACACTTGTGCTCCAGAACTAGCCATGGCCTCTAAAAAAGCTGTTCCAGTACAGCTACAACACTGGCATCTACCCAACAAAGAGGAAAAGTGCCCAGGTATGTCCTGTTCATGGAAAGCAGGACAAATCTAATCCGATGAATTACCGCCCCATCAGTCTACTCTCAATCATCAGCAAAGTGATGTAAGGTGTCGTCGACAGTGCTATCAAGCAGCATTTACACACCAATAACCTGCTTCACGATGCTCAGTTTGGGTTCTGCCAGGACCACTCAGCTCCAGACCTCATTACAGCCTTAGTCCAAACAGAGACAATAGAGCTGAATTCCAGAGGTGAGGTGCGAGTGACTGCCCCTGACATTAAGGCAGCATTTGCCCCAGTGTGGCATCAAGAAGCACTAGTAAAATTGAAGTCAATGGGAATCAGGAGGAAAACTCTCCACTGGCTGGAGTCATACCTAGCACAAAGGAAGATGGCTGTGGTTGTTGGAGCCAATCAGCCCCAGGACATCACTGCAGGAGTTCCTCAGGGCAGTGTCCTAGGCCCAACCATCTTCAGCTGCTTCATCAATGACCCTCCCTCCATCATATGTGCCAGGCAATGACTATCTCCAAAAAAAGATAGTCTAACCACCTCCCCTTGACATTCAATGGTATTACCATCGCCACATCCCTCACCACCAACATCCTGGGGGTCACCATTAACCAGAAACTTAACTAGACCAGCCACATAAATACAGTGGCTATTAGAGCAGCTCAGAAGCTGGGTATTCTGCGGCGAATGACCCACCTCTTGACTCCCCAAAGACTTTCCACCATCTACAAGGCACAAGTCAGGAGTGCACTGGAATACTCCCCACTTGCCTGGATGATTGCAGCTCCAACAACACTCAAGAAGCTCAACACCATCCAGGACAAAGTAGCCCACTTGGTTGGCACCCCATCCACCACCTTAACAATTCAATCCCTCCACCACCGGTGCACCATGACTGCAGTGTGTACCATCTACAAAATGCACTGCAGCAACTCATCAAGGCTTCTTCAGCAGCACCTCCCAAACCCACGACCTCTACCACCTAGAAGGACAAGGGCAACAGGCACATGGGAACACCACCACCTCCAAGTTCCCCTCCAAGTCACACACCATCCTGACTTAGAAATATATCGCCAATCCTTCATCGTCGCTGGGTCAAAATCCTGGAACTCCCTACTTAACAGCACAGTGGGAGTACCTTCACCACAAGGACTGCGGCTCACTACCACCTTCTCAAAGGCAATTAGGGGTGGGCAATAAATGCTGGCCATGCCGGCGAAGCCCACATCCCGTGAATGAATTAAAAAAGACCCCCTCCATACAAATGCCCCTGGGTTCAGATACCGCACCACCCCGCCCGCCCTCAACCCACCCCCACCGCCCCCCCCGGAGTCGGGGATCAGACACCCCTCCGGGGTTGAGATCAGACCCCCCTGGGGTCAGGATCGAATCCCCCCCGGGGATCAGACCCCATCCTGGGGTTGGGATCGGACCTACCTGGTCCTGTGACCTGCTCCGGAGTACTCCCCGCCCAACTAGAAGCCAAGCCTGTCAGTCAGGCTGACTTCCAGCCAGGGAACCTGTCAGGGTGAAACGATGCATGCGTGCATGTGGGGAAACCCTGGCTTCCGGGTTTCCCTTATGAAACTCCGCCCCCACCTACATAATCCACCCCTGATAATATCCAGGCTACAGTCATTCTCCTTTGCTGTTTAACAGGAATTTCAAATGGAAGTGAAGTGTTTCTGTCTGGTGTTTGGTTCAGGCAAAGGACTATGAAAATACCTAATTCATGCAAAAAAGTAAAATAGGTATTGGATGACCCAACATTTTCCCTAAGTGCTGCCATTAATAATCAAACATTATCTGCAGATTTGGAGGAATGTCACATTTAAAATCACAAATGAATTGCCTGCTCCGAAGGACAAAATCCTCACTACAGTGGAATTTACATTTTACAGATCTTATTAATTACCTCGTGTGAAAGATAATGCTGAGGAGATTTTAAAACTTTCCCTAATAACAACAGAAAATGGTGGAAAAACTCAGCAGGCCAGGCAACATCTGTGGAGAGAGAAATAGAGTCAATGTTTCAGGTCAAAACCCTTCGTTAAAACGTTCCCTGTTCCCCTGAACTTGATATCAGACAAGGCAGAGTGTAAGTACAGTATATCCAAAGCAATTGATATCCCCTGTAGTACCTACCATAAACTCTTGTCTCTATGTCCCATCTTTTTATGCATAGTAGGGGTGGACTTATGTGATCTCAAAATTGTGCCTGTATAGGGATAACAAAGGTAATTTTTGAAGTGTCAACTTGGGTCAATTGATGTCACTCGTCGCTGAGGCAGAAGGTAATGGGTTCAAGCCCCACTCTAGAACTTGAGTACACAAACTAGACTGATTCATAATAAGGTGGATGAATTAACAGCACAAATAGATATAAACGAATACGATATAATTGCGATTACGGAGTCATGGCTGCAGGGTGACCAAGGTTGGGAGCTGAATATCCAAGGATATTTGATATTTAGGAAGGACAGGTGAAAAGGAAAAGGAGGTGGGGTGGCCTTGTTAGTAAAGGATGAAAATGAAATCAGAGCAATAGTGAGAAAGGATATTGGCTCAGAAAATCAAAATGTAGAATCAGTCTGGGTGGAGCTAAGAAGCAACATTGGTGAGAGTTGTATATAGGCCTCCAAACAGTAGTGGTAATGTAGGGAATGGTATCAAACAGGAAATTAGAGATGCATGTAACAAGGGTACTACAGTAATCATGATGACTTTCATTGACATATAGACTGGCCAAACCAAATTAGCAATAATACTGTGGAGGATGAATTCCTGGAGTGTATACGAGATGGTTTTTAGACCAGTACATTGAGGAGCCAACTAGGGAACAGGCTATCCTAGATTGGGTATTGTGCAATGAGAAGGGGTTAATTAATAATCTTGTTGTGCGTGGTCCTTTAGGGAAGAGTGACCATAACATGATAGAATTCTTCATTAAAATGGAAAGTGAAGAAGTCCAACCTGAAACTAGGGTCCTAAATCTAAACAAAAGAAACTACAATGGTATGAGGAGTGAGTTGGCTATGATAGATTGGGGAGCTTCATTAAAAGGCATGACGGTGGATAGGCAATGGCTAATATTTAAGGAACAAATGCATGAATTGCAACAGTTATACATTCCTTTCTGGCACAAAAACACAAAAGGAAAAGTGGCCCAGCCATGGCTAACAAAGAAATTAAGGATAGTATTAGATCCAAAGAGAAGTCATATGAAGTTGCCAGAAAAAGTAGCAAGCCTGAGGATTGGGAGCAGTTTAGAGTTCAGCGAAAAAGGACCAAGAGATTGATTAAGAGGGGAAAAATAGAGTATGAGAGTAAACTTGCAAGGAACATAAAAGTGGATTCACAGAAATCACAGAAATCACAGAAACCCCACAGTGCAGATAGAGGCCATTTCGGCCCATCGAGCCTGCACCGACACATATCCCACCCGATCCCCGTAACCCCTACACCAACACATATCCCACCCTATCCCCGTAATCCCACGTATCTAATACCCCTAATACTAAGGGTCAATTTATCATAGCCAATCATCCTAACCCGCACATCTTTGGAAGGAGACACCTTGGGACACACTCACTGGAAGGAGACACCACGGGACACACTCACTGAAAGGAGACACAGCGCGGGCACACTCACCGGAATGAGACACCACGGGACACTCTCACTGGATTGTAAAAGCTTTTACAAGTATGTAAAAAGAAAAAGATTAGTGAAGACAAATGAAGGTCCCTTACAGTCAGAAATGGGAGAATTTATAATGGGGAACAAGGAAATGGCTGAGCAATTAATCAAATACTTTGGTTCTGTCTTCATGGAAGAGGACACAAATAACTTCCCAGAAATGCTAGGGAACCAAGGGTCTAGTGAGAAGGAGGAATTAATGAAATTAGTATTAGTAAAAAAATAGTGCTGGAGAAATTAATGGGACTGAAGGCTGATAAATCCCCAGGGCCTTATAATCCGCATCCCAGAGTACTAAAAGAGGTAGCCATGGAAATAGTGGATGCATTGGTTGTCATCTTCCAAAATTCTACAGATTATGGAACAGTTCCTGCAGATTGGAGGGTGGCAAATATAACCCCACTATTTAAAAAAGGAGGGAGAGAAAAAACAGGGAACTACAGACCGGTTAGCCTAACATCAGTGTAGAGTCTATTATAAAGGATGTGATAACAGGACACTTAGAAAATATCAACAGGATTAGACAAAGTCAACATGGATTTATGAAAGGGAAAATGTGTTTGACAAACCTATTGGAGTTTTTTGAGGATGTAACTGGTAGAATAGATAAGGGAGAACCAGTGGATGTGGTGTATTTGGATTTTCAGAAGGCCTTTGATAAAGTCCCACATAAGAGGCTAGTGTGCAAAATTAAAGCACATGGGATTGGGGGTAATATACTGGCATGGATTGAAAATTGGTTAACAGACAGGAAACAGAGAGTAGGAATAAATGGATCTTTTTCGGGGATAGCGTGGGACCTAGCTATTCACAATATATATCAATGATTTGGATGAGGGCACCAAATGTAATATTTCCAAGTTTGCTGACGACACAAAACTAGGTGGAATAGTGAGTTGTGATGCGGATGCAAAGAGGCTTCAAGCCGATTTAGACAAGTTGAGTGAGTGGGCAAATACATGGCAGATGCAGTATAACATGGATAAATGTGAAGTTATCCACTTCGGTAGGAAAAACAGAAAGGTAGAGTATTATTTAAATGGTGCTAGATTGGGAAATGCTGATGTACAAAGGGACCTGGGTGTCCTTGTACACCAGTCACTGAAAACAAACATGCAGGTGCAGCAAGAAGTAAGGAAGGCAAATGGTATGTTGGCCTTCATTACAAGAGGATTTGAGTATAGGAGCAAGGATGTCTTACTACAGTTGTAAAGGGCCTTAGTGTGGCAACACCTGGAGTACTGTGTGCAGTTTTGGTCTCCTTACCTAAGAAAGGATATACTTGCCATAGAGGGAGTGCAGCGAAGGTTCACCAGACTGATTCCTGGGATGGCAGGACTGTCATATGAGAAGAGTTTGGGTCGACTAGGCCTGTATTCACTAGAGTTTAGAAGAATGAGAGGGGATCTCATTGAAACATATAAAATTCTGACAGGGCTAGACAGACTGGATGCAGGGAGGATGTTTCCCCTGGCTGGGAGGTCTAGACCAAGGGGTCACAGTCTCAGGATATGGGGTAGGACATTTAGGACTGAGAGGAGGAGAAATTTCTTCACTCAGAGGGTGGGGAACCTCTGGAATTCTCTACCACAGAAGGCTGTGGAGACCAAGTCACTGAATATATTTAAGAAGGAGATAGATAGATTTCTAGACACAAAAGGCATCAAGGGGTATGGGGAGAGAGCGGAAATATGGTATTGAGATAGGGGATCAGCCATGATCGTGTTGAATGGCGGAGCAGGCTCAAAGGGCTGAATGGCCTACTCCTGCTCCTATTTTTCTATGTTTCTATGACATTTTAGTGGAGTGCTGTACTCTTAAAAATGCTGGGGGAGAAATTCAGTATCGCCCCATTTGGGGCGCTGACTTTTGAAATCTGGGAAACTTAGCACCAGGCAACAAGGGGGAAGGGTAAGGGAACCAAAGCAAAGGTCCTTGGATGACGAGGGAGATAGAGAAGATGATGAAACAAAAAAAGAGGGTGTATGATGAATGTCAGGTGAATTCTTCAAGGGAGAACCAGAACAAATACAATAAGTTGAGAGGGGAAGTGAAGATGAAAATAAAATTGGCAAAGAGAGAATATGAGAGTAGAATGGCGGTTAACATAAAAGGGAACCCAAAAATCTTCTACCGGCATTTAAACAGTAAGCGCGTAGTAAGAGGCAGGGTGGGGCCTATTAGGAACAAAGAAGGTGATATATACTTAGAGGTGCAGGGCAAGGCTAGAATACTCAATGAGTACTTTGTATCAGTGTTTACGAAGGAGATGGATGCTGACAAATATCGGTAGAAGTGGAAAAGGTAGAAGCAATGGAAGGGGTGAAAATTGATACAGGATGTGCTAGAAAGGCTGGGTATGCTTAGAGTGGATAAGTCGACTGGTCCAGATGGGTTGCATCCCAGGTTGCTAAGGGAATTGGGGGAGGAGATAGCGGAAGGGCTTGCCATAATTTTCCAATCTTCCCTAGATGCCGGGGAGGTGCCTGAGGATTGGAAAGTGGCAAATGTGACACCATTGTTCAAGAAAGGGTGTAACGATAATCCTAGTAACTACAGGCCAGTCAGTTTAACATCAGTGGTGGGTAAAGTTTTAGAAACAATAATCAAGGAAAAAATTAACGGCACTTGGAAAGGTTTAAGCTAATTAAGGGGAGCCAACATGGATTTGTAAAAGGCAGATCGTGTTTGACTAATCTAATTGAATTTTTTGATGAAGTAACAGGGAGGATTGATGAAGGGAATGCAATGGATGTTGTCTACATAGATTTTCGGAAGGCGTTTGACAAAGTACCACATAGAAGACTGGTTAACAAAATTGAGGCTCATGAAATAGGTGGGTCAGTGGCAGCTTGGATAAGGAATTGGCTTAAGGACAGAAAACAGCGAGTTGTGGTAAATGGAGGATGGTAAACAGTGGTGTTCCCCAAGGGTCAGTGCTGGGGCCACTGCTTTTTTTGATATATATAAATGACCTGGATATTGGAATACAGAGTAGAATTTCAAAATTTGCCGATGACACCAAACTTGGGGGTGTGGCAAACAGTGATGATGACACCAATCGACTGCAACAGGACATAGAAAGGCTAGCAGAATGGGCAGACAAGTGGCAGATGGAATTTAATACAGAGAAGTGTGAGGTGATGCATTTTGGAAGAAGGAACAGGGAGAGGCAATATACACTTAATGGCTGAACTTGTTCTCACATTGGACAACTTCTCCTTTGACTCCACTCACTTCCTCCAAATTAAAGGTGTTGCTATGGGAACCCGCATGGGCCCTAGCTATGCCTGCCTATTCATGGGACATGTGGAACATTCTTTGTTCCAGTCCTACTCAGGTCCCCTCCCTCATCTCTTTTTCCGGTACATCGATGACTGTATTGGTGCCGTTTCCTGCTCTCGCCCTGAACTGGATAAGTTCATTCACTTTACTTCCAATTTCCACCCTGCCCTCACCTTCACATGGTCCATCTCCGACTCTTCCCTTCCCTTCCTTGACTTCTCCGTCTCCATTTCTGGCGATCGGCTTTCAACAAAAATCCACTACAAGCCCACCGACTCCCACAGCTACCTGGACTACACTTCCTCCCACCCCGCTTCCTGTAAGGACTCTATTCCATTCTCCCAGTTTCTCCGTCTCCGCCGCATCTGTTCTGACGATGCCACCTTCCATACTAGTGCTTCTGACATGTCTTCCTTTTTCCTCAACCGAGGATTCCCCTCTATCGTGGTTGACACGGCCCTTGACCGTGTCCGTTCTATTTCCCGCACTTCTGCCCTCACCCCTGCCCCTCCCTCCCAGAACCACGATAGGGTTCCCCTTGTCCTCACCTTTCACCCCACCAGCCTCCACATTCAACGGATCATCCTCCGCCATTTCCGCCACCTCCAACGTGATCCTACCACCCAACACATCTTCCCCTCACCTCCCCTTTCAGCATTCCGAAGGGACCGCTCCCTCCGTGACACCCTGGTCCACTCCTCAATCACCCCCAACAGCCCTGCTCCTTCACCTGGCACCTTCCCGTGCAAGCGCAGGAGATGCAACACATGCCCTTTTACCTCCTCCCTTCCCACTGTCCAGGGCCCCAAACATCCCTTCCAGGTGAAACAGCGATTTACTTGTACTTCTTGCAATTTAATACGCTGCATTCGCTGCTCACGATGCGGTCTCCTCTACATTGGGGAGACCAAACGCAGATTGGGCGACTGCTTTGCGGAACACCTCCGTTCAGTCCGTACGTGTGACCCTGAGCTTCCGGTCGCCTGTCACTTTAATTCACCGCTTCACTCCCACTCTGATCTCTCTGTCCTCGGGCTATTGCATTGTTCCAATGAAGCTCAACGTAAGCTCGAGGAACAGCACCTCATCTTTCGATTGGGCACTTTGCAGCCTGCCGGACTCAACACTGAGTTCAACAATTTCAGATAATTATCCCTGCCCCCATTTTTCATGTAGTATGATTTTTGCCATTCCCATTTGCAACATTTTATCTTTCCTGCCTCTTACAAAAGTACAGGATGTTCTTTCTATTTCTTCCTCCCCTCCTAAACCCCCCCTCCCTGTCTCTGCACCTGCTTAATATCTGTTACATCTCCAGCTTTTTCCAGTTCTGATGAAGGGTCCCAGACCTGAAACGTTAACTCTGTTTCTCTCTCCACGGATGCTGCCTGGCCTGCTGAGTATTTCCAGCATTTTCTGTTGTTATTTCAGATTTCCAGCATCCGCAGTATTTTGCAATTATACACTTAATGGCACAGTTTTAAAGAGTGTGCAGGGACAGAGGGACCTGGGAATTAATGTGCATAGGTCCCTGAAGGTGGCGGGACATATTGAGAGAGTGGTTAGCAAAGCATATGGGATCTTGGGCTTCATAAATAGAGGTATTGAGTACAAAAGTAGAGAAGAAATACTGAATCTTTATAAAGCGCTGATTAGGCTACAACTGAAGTATTGCGTCCAGTTCTGGTCACCACACTTTAGGAAGGATTTGAAGGCACTTGAGAGGCTGCAGAGGAGATTTACCAAAATAGTTCCGGAGATGGGGCATCTTAGCAACAAGGACAGGTTGGAGAAGGTGGATTTGTTTTCATTACAGCAAAGGAGGTTGTGGGGTGATTTGATAGAGGTGTACAAGTTTGTGATGGGGTTGGATAGGCTGGACAGGGAAAGGCTGTTCCCACTAGTTGATGGTACAAGGACTAGGGGACACAGATTTAAGGTTTTGGGCAAGAGATACAGGGGGGCTGTGAGGGAAAACTTTTTTTGCAGCGAGTGGTGAGGACCTGGAACTCGCTTCCGACCGAAGTGGTGGAAGCGGAGACACTCAATGTTTTCAAGGGAGACTGGATAGGCACTTGAGGGAAATAAACTTGCAGGGCTACGGGGATAGAGCGGGGGAATGGGACTGACTGGATTGCTCTACAGAGAGCCGACATGGACTCGTTAGGCCGAATGGCCTCCTTCTGTGCCGTTATGACTCTATGACTCTATGGGCATGATTTTGCTAATGGGGGCGAGTTGGAGGCGGGACTGCTGCTTGTCAGGTTATAGCCCCGCCTCCATCGACTTGTGGCCAACTCACACTATTTTCCCTTGATTGACCTGTTAAGCCCACCCAGCGAGCTTAGCAGGCCAATTAAGGGAAAGCCGGTTACAGAGGACGTCAGCGTATGACGTTGCATCTGTCAAAGATTTTTGACAGGTGAATTGTCATCATTTGACAGCTCTGTGAAGCTGTCAAACACTGACATCCTCTGTTGTTTGATGAGTCCTTGTATTCAAGACTCACCAAACCTATCTGCTGAGCAGAAATCAGATGGCTGTTGCATCGGAGAATGCAGCAGCCATCTGTTATCTCTGCCGGTGAGCAGCGTGACTCTCCGCATCACCAACTGTTGAAACCTGCAGGAAGAAGCAAAGGTAAGTAAACATTTTCTATCACTTTTCACTCACCTCACATACTTACCTCTCCACACTTGCACCCATCACTCACCTCCACAGCACACTTTTGGACCCTTCCGACCCCCGCAGACCCACTGCTGACCTCGGTGACCCTGGCAGGGTTTCCCGACGTCGGATAAATGGGGATAATCCTCTGCTGGATAAATGGGGATAATCTTCTTAACTGCCTGTTAACTACCTGTCAACAGGCAGTTAAGTGGCTGTAATCCCTTTCCTGCCTCCAGGAGACGGAACCCGGCGCGGGTCGGGTACCCACCTCCTAGGAAGATGGCATGGAGGCGGGATGGAGGCAGGATGGGAACCCGCCCCCAGACCCTGCCATTTTCCCGGCAGTCCCGCCTCCAAACCTGCCTCCCCAAGGCTGGCAAAATTGCCCCCTATGACTCTAATGATTCCCAGCTTTTTCAAAATTCGGTGTTTGCGCTCTAGGAAGGAAGTGGAGCATTAAATCAAGTGCTTCACTTCCTTCCTGGGGCGCTAAAGGAAGCAGGCGGGGCGGTAGTGGTGCAGTGCTGCACAATGTCCTGTGCAGTGCCTCCGCGATCCCAGGCTCCTTCCCTCCCTTAAAGGGAAGGGCCATCACTGCAGGCTCTGCATTGGGGCCAGTTAGCTGGTCCCCGACGGCGACCTGATCCAGCCTGATCAGCTCCATCCACTCCAGCAGAGTGCCGGGCTGATCGATCGCGGCCCAGGAGCAATCGAAAAAAATCACTTACAAAGTTGTAACAATTTTTCTCCTACCCACATCAACATCCCCTTTTATTTGCACCTCCAAAGCTCCCAGCCTCCCAAACAATGCTTCCTGCAGCTGTCAGTGTTGTCATCTGGCGATGCTGCAAGGGGCAGAACCCAAGTTCGGGTCTGGGGTGCTACCGGGGCGATGCACACAGCAATGATGTCATGATCTCCAGGCGCAGGAGACCATGGCACTAGTGGTTAATGCCACCGCAAACCTCCACGTCAATTTCACGGGCGTCGGTACTATCACTACGCCCGGTCGCAAAGCCGGTAGTGCCCCGTTAGCACCGCCCCTCCCCCGGGGGCACTAACGGGAGGCGCTAAGGTACCGAATTTCTCTCCCGCTGTCTTTCATGTGAGATATTAAATCAACATCTTGGCCAGGAATTTCCTCAAAGCTGTTCCTGCTCCATGCAGCAGCGGTGTGGTGGAAACCCCTCGTGAAGTTAAGGCAGCGGAGTGGGAGCAGCTCTGAGGAAATTTTCAGCCCTTGCTTACCTATTCAAGTCCACTAAAGAACAGGGAGGCATCCTGGTCAACATTCCTCAATCAACTGACACCACCAAAAAGAACAGATTAACTGGTCATTCCTATCACTTGTTCTATGTGGGATCTTGTGTACAAATTGTCTGCTGTGTCCTATATAACAACAGTGGTAACATTCCAAAAGTAATTAATTTTATTTCAGTGCTTTGAGGCATCTGGAGGATGTGATAAGGTCCTATATAAATGTTTACATCAACAAGAACATTATTGGCCCTGATTTTAACTCTCCTGCCTGGCGGAGGCGCGTTGGGCGGGGGGGGGGCGTAGTTAAAATGGTGTGGGGACGTATCCACTCCTTTCCATCCCCGATCTGACTGACTGATATTTAAAATTGCAGGAGGCAAGGATACCTTCCCCAAGTCTGCAGGGTCTTCTTTAAGTATACAGATCTGATGAGATAATCGGGACCTGATCAGCTATTTTAACCAGAGCAGGGGAACAGTAGTGGCCTCCCTGTCCAGCTACACCTGCCGGGAGCTGGATCGAGGGCCAGAAGAGGCCCAGCAAAGTAAGTTTTTTTTTAAGTTTCCTTGTGGACCAGGGGAGCAGGAGTGCACCCCCCTCCCCCGGTCGCATCTGGAGCTCCTCCTTCATCCACTTACCTGACTGCCAGTGACTGTTCCCGTGGGTCCCTGGCAGCGGATTCTTGCCACTCGAGCTCCTGCTCCCGACCACCAGCCAGCCAATGATTGCAGCTGGGTTCGGGTAGGAGTCAGGACCTGGATATTAAAATGAGGCCCGGAAGTTAAAATTACTTTGGGTCTCGACATATGAGCTTGTTGTTCGCCCCAACCCCTCGCACAAACCGATCTCGCCACTCCAACCCCCTCCCAGCCCGATAAAATCAGCGCGGATATGTTCAGAGCTTATGATATATTTGGCCAGTCTGTATTGCGACCAATTTTGTGTACATCTGCTCACTTGCATTATGTTAGTAACTTCCACAAAAGGTTAACCACTAAAACATATATAATAAGCATTTCAACCTTTACCAAAGTTTACTACGACAGTCCCTTCAATAATGTTCAAATCAAGCATAAAATTCCAAAGTGCAAATCCACTCCAGATTTAATGCTATTCTATTGAATCCTGATCCAAGCAAAACATTTACATATAAAATCTTATTTCAAGCATGAAATGTTCCCCTATTTAATGTAAAGCAGCACACTAGTCTTTTACTGCCGAAAGCCCCAGACAGACAACAGTGGCCTAGAAATTCGGTATCCCCCGAAAACAAGTGCGGTGATCGTGATGCGATAGCAACTCACGCCCGTTCGGATGACTGCAGGCAGCACGTAAAATTCATGCTGGCTGCTACTTTGCATTATGAAAGCGTTCAGCTGGACGCTGAACTCACTGCTGAGTGGCCGAATGCACAGCAGGGGACCCAAGTTCGTGTGAGGCTAGATCCAATTAAAGCTCGCCTGCACAACTTAAAAGCAGTCTGCACCTCTGAAATGGGAAGTGCCTTCTGCCTGCAGCAAGTGCTGGAACTTTCTTGTGGAGACTACTCTCATAAACAAGAAGAGTGAGTAATGGCTGAACAGGTCAGAGAAAGGGCTCCAAGGTTCTCGGATGCAGCACTGGAGGCGTTGGTCCAGGAGGTCAACTCAAGGAGAGAGGACCTCTTCCTACAGGGGGCCAGGAGGCCCTCTAGGCAACAGGCAAGACTGCAGTGGAAGCAGATTGCCAACATGGTCAATGCCAGCAGTCTAGTTGCAAGGACCTGGACTCAGCGCAGGAAGAAGTTTAATGACCTCACACGAGTGGTCAAGGTCAGTGAGAATTCATCTTCAAATGCCATATCCCATCATCTGCACCCCATGCCTCACACATTGCTCAATGCACCACACTCCCATCACTCACCAACTAACAATCGCTACCAAACACGACTCATACCTCACATTCATAGCTTCACTGCACACACTTACCACTGCTGCAAGCTTCTCACCCACATTTCACAGCTTGAACACATTGTCAACTATTACACCATGACAGGCACATCACCCAAACACATTACACCACACTCACTGACACACTTCCCTTTCTCTTGCAGGAAAAGGTGGCGCATAACAGATGGCAGCAGACATTAAACGGTGGGGCCAGGCTCACCTGCATCACCTCAACCCCTTGGAGGAGACGGTGCTGGCAATCCTTGGCAGGGGCATGGCTGAGCCCGTGGCCAATGGCAGGGCCGAAAGAATACAAGATGCCGGTATCCTCATAGGTTATCCTTCTTCTCACATCCCACTTCCCCCTCATACCACAATCTCTTCTGATTTACAAGCTGCACATGGTGTAAGCATGCACTTCTTGCTTCCCCCCCCCCCTCCACCCCCCTCACCACAACCCTACCTTGTGCTTTTTTCATTCCAGGCACCCAATAAATCCAGCCTGCCCAGCCAGTGGTTGAACAACAAGAGGAAGAGGAGAGTGAAGAAGAAGAAGAAAAACCATCACTCAATTTCACACTCCCAGCCACCAGCTCAGATACTGACATCCCACGTACTTTAGGTTAGACGCGGGATCTGCACGTGGTGAGACACCGGGCACGAGTGGCCTGCAGCCAGGGCAGGGGGAAAGCTCAGGTGCCAGCTCCCCAGAGGGCGAGGTTACACATGAGTTCTGCTGCACAGGACTCAGATGAGGACCTCGATGAGGCAGCCTACAGAAGATGGGTAAGCTCAATGAAATGCTTGGTGCATTGGCAGGCCAGCCAGAAAGCCTGAATGCAATGTCAAGGAGCATGGTGGAGTCCAGCTCTAGCCTTGCAGAGGACTTTGGGCAGAGCTTGGAGCCCATCCTTTCCAGCGTGGAAGGGCTGGGCAGATCCATTAACACACTTGTGGGCCCAACCATCATGTCACATCTGATGACTGAAGTCTCAATGTCCATTGCAGCACAAGCACAAACCACCGAGTGCTGCAATGGAAGCTCAGACTGACGTCATGCAAGCACAGACTGCTGCCATCATGGCTGGGTTTACCAGTGTTGATAGGGCCTTCCAGGGTGTTACAGCAGTCCAGCAGTCTGTACTCCATCAGATTACTAGGATTGCTGAAGCGCTGCCTCTGGGAAGTGGCAATGGATCTGTGGAGGAAGACCCTGCTGTCCTCTCTCAGGATGATAGCATTCATCCTCGCACCGCCAGTGTCCTTGTTGTTGCCTGTCAGCCAGCCAGCCCAGACTGCTGCCGCCCATGCCAAGGTAGTGAAGTCAGAAGCCGGGCCTACTAGGCTTAGAGATCCTCGAGGTCGTCCTGTAAAGGCCATCTGCAGTCTGCCCCACTGAAAGTCAGTAGCCTCCCACCAGCCATGCAGCAGCCACTAGGGTAGGACTGCGTAGGAGCACTAGGGTAGGCAAAGGCACGTGCAAGACAATCACTAAGGGAAAGCACAAGGGTGGTTAGTTGATTTTTGGTGTAATATTGGATGGATAGATGGATAAAGTTTGTTTGGAATGTTTGCTTTGTGGTGGTTTTTATTTCAGCAATGTGGCCAAGATGATGCTGTGATGGTCAGTAACAGAGGGAAGGGAAGGTGTGGGACTTAGGTTGAAAGGGCAATTGGGGTTGCGTTCACTGGTACCACAGGTGGATGCTTCAATCCTGGATATCCCGGCCAGAAAGGGGCTGTCTGGGTTGCCTCCTTCCTTCTGGTTCCACCTCCTCGTCTACTCCTCCTCCTCCTCTTCTTCCTCCTCCTCATCCTCCTGCTACTGAGCCGGTGGCCATATCCCTGGTGACAAGGGCTGTGCCCTCATGATGACCGGGTTGTGGAGGCTACAGCAGTCTACGATGAATCGGGACACACGCCTCCTGCAGCGCTCTTCCAGAGTGCTCCAGGCAGCGGAAGCATTGTTTAAGAACACCTTAATAAAACCTATGATGTTCTGTGTGGCAGCATGGCTCTCGTTGTATGAGGCTGCTCACATGTGGTTGGTTTGCAGAGCGGAGTCATGAGCCAGGTGGTCAAGTGATAGCCCTTGTCACCCAGTAGGCACCCTCTGGTTTGTCGTGGTGGCTCAAAGACTGAGGGAGCAGCGGACTGGCACAGAATAAAAGCATCATGACTGCTGCCAGGTTTCCAGGCATTCACCATCATGATGTGCTGAGCATAGGCACACACCAACTGCACATTCAGTGAGTGGTAAACTTTGCGGTTGCGGTACATCTCAGCATATATATACGGTGCTCGCAAAGCCACATGCGTGCGGGCGATGGCGCCCTGCACCATGGGGAAGTCCACTATCCTGGCAAAGCCACGTGCATGCTCTGTCTGCTTCTCTTTGGTCAGGGAGAAGACAATGAAATTCCTTCTCCTGGCATAAAGAGCATCTGTCACCTCTCTTATACAGCTGTGGACGGCAAACTGGGAGATGTTACAGATGTCGCCTGCTACAGCTTGGAAGGATCCTGACGCGAAGAAATTCAAGGCTACGGTCACCATCACAGTTGCCGTGGACTGAGGCTGCAGGTCTGGTTGCAAGAGGTGGTAGAGTTCTGTGGGCACCTACTTCATAAATAATGACAGACACTGCTCCTGGCTCAGGTTGAGGTATGAAAATTGCTCTCGGAAGACCCTAAATGGGCAAGGCCTGCTGCTGAGAGCCCTTCTTCCCTTCCTCTTCCACCCTCCATGAGCAGCTTGTCCTCTTCTTTGCTGCCTCTGCTCCATCTCCCTGTTATGCTGCAGGCCAAGAGGGATGACAACTAGAGCCCCCATGACTGGGAGCAAGTGGTCTGACCAGAATCCTTGAAGTCTGAATCAAGGCCTTCTCCACTTGCAGCACCACTCCCTGTCACCTCGCCAACTTTAAATAACTCTAGAAAGCTCCAAACAGTTCCACAAACGTACACAGAGTCAGTAGAAATCAAAAAGCAAGTTACCTGAAAATTGGTGATGATCAATGTTCCTTGTAAGCTGCGGCTCCAGTGGTTCCGCGCAGTTGTGCTTGCCAGCTTTTAAATAGAAAAACTGCGCATGCATGGTATTTTGAATGGCAACACAGCCCCTCAACGGGGCCACACGCACCCCCCGAAAAAAATTTAAGGAACATTGGTGATGATCCCTTTAAATATCATTGGTAGTGGTCCTTCCTGCTGCTGACGCATGTTCAACTCTGCGAGGTTAAGAGAGGGCGTTAGCTCCAGCGATGATGACAGAAATGGCAGTGGTGGCATCAAATCAGTGTTGCACGCTGATTGACGTCACAATCTGCTCACTTACCATACTTCTAGCTCACGCTCCTAACGGCTGCCCTACCGCCCTCACAAAGATGGCGTCCAGTGCAGTCCACACCAGAAGTGTGCACACCCTACTCTGACGCCATTTTGTTCCCAATTCGCCACCCATAGCGCCCAAACATTGGGCGCTACGCATCTGAATTTCTAAGCCAGTATGTTTAAGAAATCTAATCATGTTTGGGTACAATACAGTTAATCCTACTTAAATTAAATGATTGAATGAATGTTGAAATGTGCCACTATACAATGGTTTACAAATTGACTATTTTTTTCAACAATTCATAGAAACCCTAATCTAAGCAGTACATTTCTTGGCAAATGAGTTGTGTATTTATCCTAATCGAACTGTAATGTGTGTTGGATAAAGAGGCTATGAGGCACTATGAAATAATGCATGGTAACTATAAAATATAATTTTTATTCCATAAATAAGGACAAGTTGATGACTTGTGAATGACAAGTGCTGGGAATTCCCTCGGAACTGCTCCCGTTCTGCTGCTGTAAAATCCGGCAAAGTTCCAAGGAATGTCTTGAATAAATTATGCAATAAAGTTGGAGGTGGCACCAAGCTGCCCAGATGCAAGTTAACATGAGACAAGTGGGCACCTCATTCCCATGACCCTTCTGTTCAATGTGAGGATTACCAATCACCTCTGAACACAACGTTAAACAGAATGAAGAACCGCATCCCTCCCCCGACCCCCACCCAACCCCAGCACTATTTAAAGGGATCATGAAGTACTTACAGGTTGTACTTGAGCTGAAAGATGTTGCTTCCAGTCATGGCCTGGTAGAGCTTCTTCTGGGAATAGAGCATGACTGGGAGAATGAGCAGAGGCCACACAGAGCAGGACAAGCTGCTAGAACAGGGAGAAGGAGCAGGAAGCCATATCCGTCGAGGGTCTACGGGGAGCAATTCTCCAACTTCAGCGAGGACCAATGCATGAAAAGTTTTCACAAAAGAGGTCATGACTGAAATCTGTGAACTGCTGCAGCCACAACTGCAACCTCAAAGCAGGGCAAAGACAGCATTGCCTGTGGCTTTCAAGGTGACCATGGCTCTTAACCTTTATGCGTCTACCTCTGAGAATGCAGAAGGCATAGGAGGCACAGAGCTCGCAGCAGAAATTATGCCAAGCAGCATTGGGCTGCAGTAGAGCCAGCTACCTGGGCTTGGTGCAGCTCCTGTTTTATGTTTGGTGATTCACCACCTGTTGCACACTCTGCTTTCCTGTTATGGATGAATTTTGCTTTGAAACATAACCACAGTGGGAATGGAGACACAGGGACCAAAGTTCTGCAGGATTCTGCCAGTATTCCACTGAAACCTCAAGAAACCGGTAAAGATCTGTTTATACTGGGACTCCACCATTCCATTGAGAAATAAAAACTCCACAGGAAAAGTGAACCATCCGTGGCTAACTAAAGAAGTCAAGGAGATTATTAGATTCAAAGAAGAGGCTTATAATGTTGTCTAGAAGAGTAGTAAGCCTGAGGATTGGAGAGTTTTAGAAACCAGCAAAGGATGACCAAAAAATTGATAAAGATGGATGTAATGTATATACCTTTAAGGGGGGAACTATCTTTTACAGCTCATGTATACTGCAGTACCGGCAGTGACCACACCTGTATATAGCACTGAGTAGTAATCTGTACAGACCAGTTCCAGTGTCAGCCACGTTGATGTTTTGATTTCTTTTTGGGTTCAATAAAGACTCATTTCTGAAAGAGAATGTTGTTTAATCTAAAGTCTTGTTCAAGACTTTCTACAGCTTTTTACAGAACACGCTATGCTGTGATGCATCTAGAATGAAACTGAAAGTAAAACTTCTCTGGACTGCTTGTCTCTCACATGACCTCTGCTGGTCAGGCACAAGTAATCAAAAACACAGACAAATATGCTGTAAGGCATAAGTAATCAAACACAGACAAATATCATCACTATTTGCTGATATCATTACAGTTGAGTAAACACCTGTTGTACCGTTCTCCTGCAGTCTGTGTCTTATTATACACAGACACAACATTGGCGACAAGGCAATTTCGAACCTACCAGCAACTCTGCATCACCTCCCGGGGATTCATTCCTGGAGATCAGTGGATTGGAGGTCAAGGCCAGAGACTCGGGCGTCGACCACGGGCAACTGCACAGGCATCCAGCAGAGACTCGAGAATTGCAGGGGAGGCTGTCGAGAGCCAGGCTTGGCTTTCCAGTCAAGGTGGTCCAGTGAAATGGGCTGGCAACAGGTAGTGCGCAGACCCTTCCCGGACAGCGGCGGGCTAGAGCCCGACCGAGCAGCACAGCAAAGGGCCGAGCAGCGTCGACGGGGGAGAGAGAGAGAGGGCAGAGTGCACAGGGCGCAGCCGGTGTTCAGGGGCTGAGCAGCGTCGAAGAGAGGGAGAGAGAGACGTGCAGAAACCCGCGAAGCGCCGCCATTGCCACGAGGACAGCCGAGAGCGGCGTTGGCAGCAGCGCAGGAGAAGCGCGCGAAACCTACAGGGCGCCGCCATTGCCACGAGAACCGCCGGGAGCGGCGTTGGCAGCAGCGGGGGAGGAAGGAAAGCACGGGAGATGCCATTTTAAGCATTGGGAGACATCATTTTAAACCATACCCAAAATGCCGAAGAGTGGCAGTATCACCGCGTTTGACAATGAAGTCGAAGATTGGACTACATATGTCGAACGAATAGAGGTATAATGCAAGGCAAATGAGGTGTCAGATGACAATAAAGCGTCGGTATTGTTAAATTTAATGGGTGCAAAGACGTGTGGTTTATTACGAAATCTAGTAACCCCAACGAAGCCAATGGAAAAGAGTTTTGAAGACATAGTAACGATACTACAGGAACATTTAAACCCCACACCGCTGCTGATAGCAGAAAGATTCAAGTTTCACAAACGGAACCAGCATAACGATGAAAGTAATGCTGATTATTTAACAGAACTGCGCAAACTATCGAAACACTGCCAGTTTGGAGCGGGACTGGCAGGTACCTTAAGGGACACGTTTGTGTGTGGGCTTCAAAGTGAAGGAACCCAGAAATGGCTTTTATCTGAAAAGGACCTTACGCTGGAAAAGGCTTTCAGCATTGCGGTATCATATGAAGCAGCAGCACGGGGCGCCTCAGAGATACAACAGAGACCGCAAGAATATGGCACAAACGAAATGTCATATGGAACAGAGAAGTGCTATCGCTGCGGCAGAACAACACACGACCAGAATGATTGCTGGTTCAAAGACAAAGTGTGCAGACAGTGTGGAAAAGTAAGACACATAGCATGAGTCTGCAGGTCGGGAAAGAAAATCAGCAATAAGAAACCTACCAAAGAAAAGTACAAGAAGGTACATAAGATGACGGAGAATAGTTAAGACGAACAAAAGAGTGATAACGACTCCAAAAGCAGGGAACTGAGTTGTAAAACTACATAATGTGATCACAACGGAGGATCACCGAACCATTTGGGTCACTCTCAAGATAGCAGGAGTCCAGGTAAAGATGGAATTGGACACAGGATCAGCCCTAAGAGTCATAAACCGACGGGACTACGAGCGGCTATTCTCACACATACCCTTGAGAGACACAAAAATTATTTTGAAGACGTACACGGGGCAAAAAGCCTACCCCAAAGGAAAAATAAGGGTGACCGTTATATATAACGGTAAGGAAACACCAAAACTAGACCTGTATGTATTGCAAGATGGAGGACCACCATTACTGGGACGTGAATGGATCCGGAAAATACAACTGGATTGGCATTCCATACAGGCACTGACTGTGGCTGACAAAAAGGATGACGACGTCACACCTGGGCGACTGTCAAAGATCCTAACTGACGCGAAAGAAGTGTTCCAGCAAGGACTCGGAACACTAAAAGGCATGACAGCGATGATTAAAATTGAAGAAAACACAAGCCCAAAATTTTTTAAGGCCAGACCGATACCTTATGCGATCCGCCCAGCCGTCGAAGCAGAGCTGGAGAGTCTGGAACATTCAGGTGTACTGTCCAAGGTAGACTGGAGCGAGTGGGCTACACCCATTGTCCCTGTGATGAAAAAGTCGTTGAGTAGCACGCCTGGGGAACCAAGGAAGGTTCGCATCTGTGGGGACTTTAAGGTAACAGTGAACCCGGTCCTTCACACTGTACAATATCCACTTCCGCGGATTGAAGATATTTTCACCTCGCTATCTGGAGGTAAACGCTTCACTAAGATTGATCTGGCCCAGGCGTATCTGCAAATGGAGGGAGAAGAAGCGTCAAAAAAATACCTCACAATCAACACCCATAAAGGTCTCTACCAATACAACCGGCTGGTATTCGGGGTAGCATCAGCTCTGGCTATTTGGCAGAGGGCAATGGAACAAGTCCTGCAAGGGATCCCAGGGACCCAGTGTTATTTGGACGATATCCTGGTCACGGGCGAAAATGACAGTGATCACCTTGCCAACCTGGAGCAGGTGCTCACTAGATTGAAGAAATATGGGCTCCGAGCTAACCGCCCCAAAAGCGAGTTTTTTAGAAAACAGATCTCGTATTGTGGCCACGTTATCGATTCAGAGGGGTTACATAAGTCCCCAGAGAAGATTGAGGCAGTAGTCAAGGCTCCAGCACTGGAAAATGTGTCACAACTGAGGTCGTTCCTCGGGCTGGTAAACTACTACCATAAGTTCTTGCCAAATTTGTCTACAATACTACACCCACTGAACACCCTACTGCAAACTGGGGTGCCATGGAAGTGGAGTGATGAATGTAGACGAGCTTTCCAGAAGAGCAAAACACTAATCACATCGAAAGAGGTATTGGCCCATTACAACACAGCATTACCAATTCGGTTGGCATGTGATGCGTCACCCTACAGCATTGGAGCGGTGCTGTCGCACAAATTCTCGGACGGCTCAGAGAGGCCAATAGCCTTTGCGTCACGATCACTAACCTCAGCCGAGCGTAACTACGCCCAGATTGACAGGGAGGCCCTCAGCCTAGTGTGGGGAGTGAAAAAGTTCAATCATTATTTTAATGCAAGGAGTCTTGCAAATAAGGTGGACGAACTGAAGTTGTTGTTGAACACATGGGAGTACGATATTGTTGCTATCACGGAGACATGGTTGAGGGAGGGTCAGGACTGGCAGCTCAATATTCCGGGGTATAGAATCTTCAGGCGAGACAGAGGGGGGTGTAAAAGGGGAGGGGGTGTTGCAATATTAATTAAGGAGTCAATTACTGCTGTAAGGAGGGATGATATATTAGCGGGTTCCTCTAATGAGGCCATATGGGTAGAACTTAAAAACAAAAAGGGGGCAAGCACTTTGCTGGGAGTGTACTATAGGCCCCCAAACAGTCAGGGGGAGATAGAGGAACAGATATGTAGGCAAATCTCAGAAAAGTGCAAAAATAATAGGGTAATAATAGTGGGGGATTTCAACTTCCCCAATATAAATTGGGATAGTCAGAGTGTGAAAGGCTTAGAGGGTGCAGAATTCTTAAAGTGCATCCAGGAGAGCTTTTTGAGCCAACATGTAGAAAGTCCTACAAGAGAGGGGGTGATACTGGACCTAATTCTGGGGAATGTAGCCGGGCAAGTGGTGGAAGTGTCAGTAGGAGAGCATTTTGGCGATAGTGACCATAATTCGGTGAGATTTAAGGTGGTCATGGAAAAAGACAAAGACGGCCCGGAAATAAGGGTTCTAAATTGGGGGAAGGCCGATTTTAATATGATAAGGCAGGATCTGGCCAAAGTGGACTGGGAGCAGCTACTTATCGGAAAATCCACATCAAGACAGTGGGAGATTTTCAGAAGGGAAATAGAGAGAGTACAACGCCAACATGTTCCTGTAAAGGTCAAGGGTGGGACCAACAAGCAAAGGGAACCTTGGATGACAAGGGATATACAAAAATGCATTAGAAATAAAAGGGGGGCTTTTGGCAGTTACAAAAGACTAAAGACGGAAGAAGCCCTAGAGGAGTAAAAAAAGTGCAGGGGCATACTTAAAAAAGAAATTAGGAGGGCGAGGAGGGGCCATGAAATAACACTGGCGAGCAAAATAAAGGAAAATCCTAAGATGTTTTATAAGTATATTAAGGGCAAGAGGATAACCAGGGAAAGGGTAGGGCCCATTAGGGACCAAAGTGGCAATCTGTGTGTAGAGCCAGATGATGTAGGCGGGGTTTTAAATGAATTTTTTGCATCTGTGTTCACTATGGAGAGAGACGATGCAGACATAGAAATCGGGCAAGGGGACTGTGACATACTTGAACATATTAGCATCGAGAGGGAGGAGGTGCTAGCGGTTTTAGCAGGCCAAAAAGTGGATAAATCCCCAGGCCCGGACGAGATGTATCCCAGGCTGCTGTGGGAGGCAAAGGAGGAGATTGCAGGGGCTCTGACACAAATTTTCAGAACCTCTCTGGCCACAGGGGATGTACCAGAGGACTGGAGAACAGCTAATGTAGTACCATTATACAAGAAGGGTAGCAGGGATAAACCAGGGAATTACAGGCCAGTGAGCCTAACATCTGTGGTAGGGAAATTATTGGAAAAAATTCTGAGGGACAAAATTAGTCTCCACTTGGAGAGGCAAGGATTAATCGGGGATAGTCAGCATGGCTTTGTCAAGGGTAAATCATGTCTGACAAATCTGATTGAATTTTTCGAGGGGGTGACTAGTGGGGTGGATGAGGGAAATGCTGTGGATGTGGTTTACATGGACTTCAGTAAAGCTTTTGACAAAGTCCCGCATAGGAGACTGGTCAAGAAGGTAAGAGCCCATGGGATCCAGGGTGCCTTGGCGCGTTGGATCCTAAACTGGCTGAGTGGCAGGAGGCAGAGGGTGATGGTCGAAGGATGCTTTTGTGACTGGAAGCCTGTGTCCAGTGGGGTACCTCAGGGATCGGTGCTGGGTCCCTTGTTGTTTGTGATCTACATAAATGATTTGGATGAGAATGTAAAAGGTATGATCAGTAAGTTCGCAGATGACACGAAAATTGGTGGGGTGGTAAATTGCGAGGAGGAAAGCCTCAGGCTACAGGACGATATAAACGGGTTGGTCAGATGGGCGGAAAAGTGGCAAATGGAATTTAACCCTGAAAAGTGCGAGGTGATGCATTTTGGACGGACAAATAAGGCAAGGGAATACACAATGAGTGGTAGGACCCTAGGAAGTACAGAGGGTCAGAGGGACCTTGGTGTACATGTACATAGATCTCTGAAGGCAGCGGAACAGGTAGATAAGGTGGTTAAAAAGGCATATGGGATACTTGCCTTCATTAGCCGAGGCATAGAATATAAGAGCAGGGAGGTTATGATGGAGCTGTACAAAACGCTGGTGAGGCCACAGCTGGAGTACTGTGTGCAGTTCTGGTCGCCTCACTATAGGAAGGATGTGATTGCTTTGGAGAGGGTGCAGAGAAGATTCACCAGGATGTTACCTGGGATGGAGCGCCTCAGCTATGAAGAAAGACTAAACAGGCTGAGGTTGTTTTCCTTGGAGCAAAGAAGGCTGAGGGGGGACCTGATTGAGGTGTACAAAATGATGAGGGGCATAGATAGGGTAGATAAAGAGGAACTTTTCCCCTTAGTAGGGGGGTCAATAACAAGGGGGCATAGATTCAGGGTAAGGGGCAGGAGATTTAGAGGGGATTTGAGGAGGAACTTTTTCACCCAGAGGGTGGTTGGAATCTGGAACTCACTGCCTGAAAGGGTGGTAGAGGCAGGAACCCTCACAACATTCAAGAAGCATTTGGATGAGCACTTGAAATGCCATTGCATACAAGGCTATGGACCAAATGCTGGAAAATGGGATTAGACAGGACAGGGGTGGATGGGCGGCGTGGACACGATGGGCCGAAGGGCCTCTTTCTGTGCTGTAAAACTCTATGACTCTATGACTCTATGACTATCTACACGGGCAGAAATTCACCTTGCTGACTGATCACCAGCCTCTTGTCTCCATTTTTTATCCGAAGAAGGGCGTTCCAGCGATGACTGCGCAACGACTACAAAGATGGTCACTTTTTCTAGGGGCGCACCACTATGAGATTGAATATAAGGGCACGAAACAACATGGAAATGCTGATGGGCTATCACGCCTGCCACTGCCTACTGCGGAGGAAGCACCAGCAGTGGATCCTGTTGAAATATTCCATTCGACTATAGTTGAATACCTACCGGTAACAAACGCTTGTATCGAAAAGGAAACCCGAAATGACCCGACACTGTCTCGGGTATATGATTTGATGGTGAAGGGATGGCCAGCACATGGCGACTCACTGTTGCCAGCATTCTCGACAAGGAGAGAACAGCTGTCAGTGTGCCGGGGGACCTTGATGTGTGGATCCCGAGTGGTAATTCCACCCAAGTTAAGGGAAAGCGTGCTCAATGAGCTTCATGAGGGTCATCTGGGAGGGGTAAAAATGAAAAGCCTAGCCAGGGCTGTTAGATCCGTGATTCCGGGAGTATGATGTTTTTCAATAACCACACGGATGCTGTAACTTAACAATAAACAGGTATTTACTGGAGGAGGGTAGTCTCAAGACTGGGGGTACAGAGGCATGCGCAAGGCTTATATACAGGTGTGGTCACTGCCGGTACTACAGTATACAGGAGCTGTAAAAGTAGTTCTGTCTTAAAGGTACATACACTCCTCCCCTTTTAGATTAGTAGTACCCCTAACATTCCAATAACAATTAACACTTTAACATGTACATTAAACAACAATAGTCCATTTATAGATTCAGTCTTTGGGGCGGCTTCCTGACCCTTTCGGGATAGTGCCTTTCCTGAGGTTCTTGTTCTTGGTGCAGAGGCGATTCTGGCCCCTTTTCATCGGGTAGTTCATCGGGTTCCACTGCTACTGGTTCTGAGGTAGATGCTACCGGTATGTCGGGTTCATCCCCAGGTACTCGAGACATGGGGTTGACTCGTTCCTGTGACGCTAAGATCTGATCGACGTGACGTCTCACAATGTTCTCCCCGACATCCACTGTGTACATTAATGGCCCCTGCCTTGTGCATATCGTTCCGGGTTGCCATTCCTCTGTTCGATAGTCACGGTCCAAGACTGGTTGTCCTACATTGAAGCTCCTTGTCAGCTTCTCATTGATGTGCTGGAATTGTTTGTCCTCAACATTTCTTCGCACATTTGGTCTGAGCAAGTCCACACAAGATCTCAACCTTTGGTTAAAGAACATCATGGCTGGGGTCTGATTGGTAACTGCATGTGTAGCGTTTCGGTAGGCTAATAAGAAATTGTCCACCTTATGCTGTAGTGGAATTTCATCGTCACACATGGCCTTTATCGCCTTCTTAAAGGTTTGTACGAACCTCTCAGCCAATCCATTTGTGGCTGGATCATACGGGGCGGATGTGTAATGCCTTTCCCCATTCCTTCTCATAAATTTTCGAAACTCTTCGGACACAAACTGTGGTCCATTATCAGAGCAAATCTGCTCTGGCAAACCGTTTCTGGCAAATATGGTCCGTAGGACTGCAATCGATTTCTCTGCAGTGGTTGAGGACATTTTTATCACCTCAGGCCACTTCGAATGAGCATCCACTGCTATTACGAACATTGAGTCCATGAATGGACCAGCGAAATCAATATGCACCTGTTGCCATGGAGAGGATGGCCACTCCCATGGGTGTAGAGGGGCATGTGGTGGTGCATTTTGGACCTTCTGGCATCCTGAGCAGCTCTTAGTTAGGTCTTCGATTTGTTGATCGGTTCCCGGCCACCACACATAAGCCCCAGCAAAGCTTTTCATTTTCACTCCCCCCAGATGACCTTCATGTAGCTCATTTAGCACTCTCTCCCTTAACTTGGGTGGAATCACCACTCTGGATCCACGCATCACTGTCCCCTGGCATACTGATAGCTGTTCTCTTCTGGATGAGAATGCTGGCAACAGTGAGTCACCATGTGTTGGCCATCCCCTCACCGAAAAATCATATACCCGAGACAGCGTCGGATCATTGCGGGTCTCCTTCTCTATATCCGCATTCGTTACTGGCAATCGTTCAATTATTGACGAATAAAAGATCTCGATAGGGTCCACTGCTGGTGCTTCCTCCACAGTAGGCAGTGGCAGGCGCGATAGCCCATCAGCGTTCCCATGCTGTTTCGTGCCTTTATATTCTATTTCATATTGATTCGCCCCTAGAAACAGGGACCATCTTTGTAACCGTTGTGCAGTCATCACTGGAACGCCCTTCTTAAGATTAAAGATGGAGACAAGTGGTTGGTGGTCAGTCAGCAAGGTGAACTTCTGCCCATGCAGATAGTGGTTGAATTTTTTTACTCCCCATACTAGGCTGAGGGCCTCCCTGTCAATCTGGGCATAGTTGCGCTCGGCTGAGGTTAGTGACTGAGACGCAAAGGCTACTGGCCTCTCCAACCCGTCTGGGAATTTGTGCGACAGCACCGCTCCAATACCATAGGGTGATGCATCACATGCCAAACGAATTGGTAGTGCTGGGTTGAAATGGGCCAACACCTCTTTTGATGTGATCAATTCTTTACACTTCTGGAAAGCTCATCTACGTTCGTCATTCCACTTCCATGGTACCCCTGTTTGCAGTAGGGTGTTCAGTGGGTGTAATACCGTGGACACATTTGGTAAGAACTTGCGGTAGTAGTTTACCAGCCTGAGAAACAACCGCAGTTGTGACACATTTTCCGGTGCTGGAGCCTTGACTACTGCCTCAATCTTTTCAGGGGACTTATGTAACCCCTCTTCATCGATGACGTGGCCACAATACGAGATCTGTTTCTGGAAAAACTCGCACTTGTGGCGATTAGCTCGTAGCCCATACTCCTTTAATCTGGTGAGCACCTTCTCCAAGTTGGCGAGGTGATCACTGTCATTTTCGCCCGTGACCAGGATGTCGTCCAAATAACACTGGGTCCCTGGAATCCCTTGCAGGACTTGATCCATTGCCCTTTGCCAGATAGCCGGAGCCGAGGCTACCCTGAACAGCAGCCGGTTGTATTGATAGAGACCTTTATGAGTGTTAATCATAAGGTATTGTTTCGAAGCTTCTTCTACCTCCATTTGCAAGTACGCCTGGGCTAGATCAATTTTGGTGAAGCGTTTACCTCCAGATAGCGAGGCGAAAATATCCTCAATTCGTGGAAGCGGATATTGTACCGTGTGAAGGACTGGGGTCACTGTCACCTTAAAATCCCCACAGATGCGGACCTTCTTTGGTTCCCCAGGCGTATTACTCAACGGCCTCTTCATTACAGGAACGATGAGTGTAGCCCACTCGCTCCAGTCCACTTTGGACAGTACTCCTGAACGTTCCAACCCTTCCAGCTCTGCTTCAACAGCTGGTCTGATCGAATAAGGCACTGGTCTGGCCTTAAGAAACTTTGGGCTTGCATTTTCCTCTATTTTAATCATTGCTGTTATGCCTTTTAGTGCTCTGAGTCCCTCCTGGAACACTTCTTTTGCGTCAGTTAGCATTTTTGACAGTCGTCCAGGCGTGACGTCGTCATCCTTTTTGGCCTCAACCTTCACTGCCTGTATGGAATGCCAATCTAATTGTATCTTCCGGATCCATTCACGTCCTAGCAGTGGTGGTCCGCCATCTGGCAATACATATATATCCATTTTAGGTATTTCCTGGCCTTTATATATCACTTTCACCCTTATTTTTCTTTGGGCTAGACTTTTTCCCCCGTGTACGTCTTCAAGACAATCTCTGTAGCTTTCAAGGGTATATGTGAAAATAGCCGCTTGTCGTCCCTTTGGTTTATGACTGTTAGGGCTGATCCTGTGTCCAATTCCATTTTCACTTGGACTCCATCTATCTTGAGTGTAACCCAGATAGTCTGGTGATCCTCCATTTTGGTTACCTTATGTAGTTTCAGACAACCCAGCTCCTTGCTTCCGGAGTCTGTGTCACTTTTCTGTTTGTCTGAACCACTGTCCATCACCTGGTGTACCTTTTTGTACTTCTCCTGTGGCGATTTCTTACTGTTGGTTTTCTTCCCAGACCTGCAGACACTTGCTATGTGTCCTGCTTTTCCACACTGTCTGCACACTTGGTCCTTGAACCAACAATCCTTCTGGTCAGGTGTTGTTCTGCCGCAGCGATAGCACTTCCCTGTTCCATAGGACATTTCATTGGTGCCATATTCTTGCGGTCTCCGTTGTATCTCTGCAACGCCCCTTGCGGCTGCTTCATGTGATACTGCCATACTGAAAGCCTTGTCCAGCGTAAGATCCTTTTCTGATAGAAGCTGTTTCTGGGTTCCTTCACTTTATAGCCCACACACAAACTTGTCCCTTAACGTATCTGCTAGTCCCGCTCCAAACTGGCAGTGTTTCGATAGCTTACACAGTTCTGTTTGGTACTCAGCATTGCTTTCGTCTTTGTGTTGGTTCCTTTTATGGAACTTGAATCGTTCTGCTATCAGCAGCGGTGTGGGGTTTAAGTGGTCCTGTAGGATTTCTACTATGCTTTCGAAATTCTTGTTCACCGGCTTCACTGGGGTTATTAGATTTCGCAGTAACCCATAAGTTTTTGCACCCATGGAATTTAACAAAACCAGTGCTTTCCTAGCATCTGGCACTTCATTTGCCCTGCAGTACACCTCAATACGTTCCACATATGTCGCCCAATCTTCGACTTCATTGTCGAACGTAGAGATACTGCCACTCTTCGGCATCCCTGGGTGTGATTTACTGTCAAAAATGGCGTCTCCCACGCTTCCCCTTCTTCTCCGCTGGCACAAAATGGCGTCTCCCGTGCTTTCCTTCCTTCCCGCGCTCGCCCTTCTTCTCTGCTGCGGCTTCTAAAAATGGCGTTTCCCACGCTCTTCCTTCTTCTCCGCGGCTCAATGGCGTCTCCCGCGCTCTCCCTTCTTCTCCCCGCGGACACTGTTCAGCCCTTGAGCCCTGGCTGTGCTCTGCGCGTTTTTTTTTGTTTTTTTTCGACGCTGCTCGGTCCTGAACCCGGCTATTGCTTTACCCTCTCTCTCTCCGGTTTGTTTGTTTTTTTTTCTTGACGCCGCTCGGTTTTCAACCCCTGGCTGCGCCCTGTGCACTTCACCCTCTGTCTTACCCCGTCGACACTACTCAGCTTTCTCTCCGCTGTCGGTCGGCTCCAGCCGCCGCTGTCCGGGAAGGGTCTGCGCTGGACCTGTCGTCAGTCTCTTGCTGATCGTCGTGGCTGGGGAACCAAGCCCGGCTCTCCACAGCCTCCCCTGCGATGTTCACTCTCTGCCGAACGACTGGGCGGTTGCTCGTGGTCGACGCCCGTGTTCCTGGCCTCGACTTTCTTACACCGCCCTCCCGGAGCGAATCCTCGAAGGGAAATGCAGAGTTGCAGGTAGATTCGAATCGACACTAGTCGCCACTGTTAGATCCGTGATTCCGGGAGTATGATGTTTTTCAATAACCACACGGATGCTGTAGCTTAACTATAAACAGATATTTACTGGAGGAGGGTAGTCTCAAGACTGGGGGTACAGAGGCATGCGCAAGGCTTATATACAGGTGTTGTCACTGCCGGTACTACAGTATACAGGAGCTGTAAAAGTAGTTCTGTCTTAAAGGTACATACACTACAAGGGCTTATGTGTGGTGGCCGGGAATCGATAAACAAATCGAGGACCTGACCAAGAGCTGCTCAGGATGCCAGAAAGTCCAAAATGCACCACCACAGGCCCCTCTACACCCATGGGAGTGGCCCTCATCTCCATGGCAATGGGTGCATATTGATTTGCTGGTCCATTCATGGACTCAATGTTTTTAATAGCCGTGGATGCGCACTCGAAATGGCCTGAGGTCATCAAAATGTCCTCCACCACCATGGAGAAAACTATTGCAGTCCTACGGACCATTTTTGCCAGGAATGGCTTGCCAGAGCAGATTTGCTCCAACAACGGACCACAGTTTGTGTCCGAAGAGTTCCGGAGGTTCTTGAAAAAGAATGGGGTAAGGCATTACACATCCGCACTGTATCATCCAGACACAAATGGATTGGCTGAGAGGTTCGTACAAACCTTTAAGAAGGCTATAAAAGCTATGTACAATGACAACATTCCGCTGCAGCACAAGGTGGACAATTTCCTGTTCGCCTACCGGAATGCAACACATGCAGTCACCAACCAGGCCCCAGCCATGATGTTCTTTAACCGAAGGTTAAGATCTCGCCTGGATTTTCTCAGACCAAACGTACGAAGAGATGTTGTGAGTAAGCAATTCCAGCACATCCATGAGAAGCCAACAAGGAACTTCAATGTAGGGCAACCAGTCTTGGCCCGCGACTGCCAAACAGAAAAATGGCAGCCAGGAACGATATGCACACTGCAGGACCCACTAATGTACACAGTGGACGTTGAGGAGAGCATCGTGAGACGCCATGCTGACCAGATCCTAGAGTCACAGGAACAAGTCAACCCCATGCCTCGCCCATACGTACCTGGTGATGAACCCGATGTACTGGTCGCATCTACCCCAGAAACAGTAGCATCGGAAGCTGATGAACCAACCGACGACAGGGGGCCAGAATTGCCTCTGCACCAAGAGCAAGACACTCGGGAAAGGTGCTATCCAGAAAGGATCAGGAAGCCTCCCCAAAGGCTGAATATATAAATAGACTATTTTCAGCTAATGTTGCATGTTAAAAGTGTTAATTGTAATTAGTTTGATATTTAATTGTTAAATGAGTGTTATGGTACTGTTAATCTAAAAGGGGAGGAATTGTAATGTATATACCTTTAAGGGGGGAACTATCTTTTACAACTCATGTATACTGCAATACCGGCAGTGACCACACCTGTATATAGCACTGAGTAGTAATCTGTACAGACCAGTTCCAGTGTGAGCCACGTTGAGTAAACACCTGCTGTACCATTCTCCTGCAGCCTGTGTCTTATTATACACAGACACAACAATGGAGAAAATAGAATATGAAAGTAAACTAGGAAGAAATATAAAAACAGATTGTAAGAGCTTCTACAAGTATGTAAAAAGGAAGAGAGTAGCGAAAGTAAATGTGGGTCCCTCAGAGGCTGAGTCAAGAGAAATTATAATGGGGAATAAGGAAATGGCAGAGACGTTAAACAGATATTTTGTATCTGTCTTCACAGTGGAAGACACAAAAAAATACCAGAAATAGTGGGGAACCATGGCCGAAATTTTCTGAGGTGGTAGCGGGCGCGATTGGTGGTGGATCGTGTGGGAAAGTTGTTATTTTTGACAGCGGGTCGGGAACCCGCTGTCATCCTGCCCCCACACACCTTTCCCCCAGGTGCGTCTGTCATCGTGCAGCGACCTGACCAGCAGCGGCGGGCAACCCAATTGAGATGATTAACAGTTAGTTGTCAGACCCTTAACAGGCTTTTTGAACTTACTTTTTAAATTTAACTGCATGGCCACGGCAACCACGCTGCTCGGGAAGCATGTCTATCAACCTGAGGCAGGAGTTCCGTGGCCATTGCTCCAGCTGATTACTTGACAGCATCAAATGTACAGTAAAAGCTCCCACCTGACAGATGGTCACTTTCCTCAGGCAGAAGCTGTTGCTCAGTCCATTTCCAGCACAGATTCTGCAGGCTGCAAGTCTTTCCAGCAAAGTCTCTGTCCAGTCTCACCTCATTGGAAGAACTCTCTCACCATTGACAGAATGCTCCTGTCATCTGTACTTCACCTGCCATCTATTCCATCAACATGGGTGCCATTTATACTGTCTTGTAGGAATGTCTAGTTCCTATCAAGAGACTGAGGTCGACTCAGGCGATCAAACAATCGATGTTTAATGTAAAACTAACTGAGTTTAACAAACAAATGCACGAGAACTACGAATACAGGTCTAGTCAGTTCGGAGGCTCCTTGAGGACTGCTTGGGCGGTCCCATGGCTGGCGTCATCACGTCATCACATTTTTCCCACCGGTGGGGGATCACGTGATGAACGGCATGATGTCATTGCGTTTGCCCGCGCTCTTAAATGGACCGCGCTCTGTACATGCAAACAGTATATACAAAGATACAGACTCAGGCTGTAGCTAACATATTGTTAAAGGGAATTATATACAGTTGATCAGAGTCCCTTAGTGGCTCCGCCACAGTCTCACCTTGGTCCTCAGAATCAGACCATGATGAGCCCCAACACCAGGCACACCAGCAGCACCAACAACAACACCAACCTTGTCCGCAATCACCTGATGCTGCATAGGACAGAGAGCATCAGAAGATTGCTGCCTGGGAGGCCAGGGATGGCCTCATCATTGCCAGATTTACTTCACTTGATGCTGTACACTCATATGGTTGCCACATGATGCACTGGGTTGGCACCACCCCACACCAACAGCATAAAGCATCCCTACAGTGACCAAGCCATTGCCTTCGCACTCATCACCATTGTGGGGAGCACCGTTATGTCTCACCATTCACTGCAACTCACTAAGCTACTTCCACAGGTGCACACAAATCTGTCAAGACCGGAAAGTGTTGAAATGAATGATTTTTATGTATGACACCACATTAACAGAAACTTTACATAAACATTAGATAAAACATCCAAGTGGCTACCCTTGTGTATTGTTAGTTGGTATGATTGGACTAGGATGAGGGTGAGGGGTGGCTAGTGAGATGGGGAAGTGATAATGTAGATAGAGAGGGATGGGTGGAGGTGCAAGGTATGTTGGTGTGAGTAAGGATGTGCAGGAGTAGGATAGGGAAGTCAGAGTGATGGGGATGTGATGAGAGGCACAGCAGGATGAAGGTGAGTTTGACTTTGTACCAACATTTCCTGATCTAATGAGATCATTGAAACGTTTATGGCACTGCTCCCAGGTCCTCCTGAACACATCCCTGCTTGTGACCTCCTCTGCAATCTGCAACCAGGCTGTGTTGGTCTCCTGGGGAGGTCTCTTCCGCCCTTTGGCAGGAAAGTGGACCACCCTGCATGCTCCGACTCCCTCCATAAGCATATGGAGGGAGTCATCGGAGAACCTGGGTGCAGCCCTCTGCCTCTGTGCAGTCATTGTCAGTGTTTGCAGCACTTCAATGCTGCAGTACACTGACAGCATTATGTTAGGTTAAACGTCAAATGTAATGTGGCCATGGTCCCTTTAAAGATCCCGGCTGAAAACGTGCCATGAATGACATCACCAGACCCATTCCATCTCATTGGGCCGGGTAACGCACTGGGCATTTTCAGCAGCGGGATGGAACTAGCAGTGGGGTCACGACCCACCATGGCCACCGCCCGCACTGGACCTGCTGAGGTAGGCAAAATTCTGGCCCAAGGGTCTAATGAGAGTGAGGAACTTAAAGTAATTAATATTAGTGAAGAAAAAGTACTGGAGAAATTAATGGGACTAAAAGCCGACAAATCCCCTGGACCTGATGGCCTGCATCCTAGGGTTCTAAAAGAGGTAGCTGTAGAGATCTTCCAAAATTCCCTAGGTTCTGGAACAGTCCCAGTGGATTGGAAGGTAACAAATGTAACACCGCTATTCAGGAAAGGAGGGAGAGAAAAAAACGGGAACTACAGGCCAATTAGCCTGACATCAGTCATCGGGAAAATGCTGGAATCCATTATTAAGGAAGTGGTAACAGGGCACTTAGAAAATCATAATATGGTTTTATGAAAGGAAAATCATGTTTGACAAATCTATTGGAATTTTTTGAGGATGTAACTAGCAGGGTAGATAAAGAGGAACCACTGCGAGTCATCAAAGAGTGCTGTGAGTTTGGGTAAGTGTGAGAGTTCTTTAATTGTTATTTCTCTTTAAATCATTCTTGATAAGATTACTTAAGCAGCTTAAGTAAAGTGGAAAAGTTAAATATTTGGGATTCTGTTGGTTTAAGAAGAGTAAAACAAGGTTACACTGCAGTAGGAGTAAATTGGCACAGCAGGCAGTGGAAACCAGTTTTCTAACCAATCAGCAAGGGTGACTCATTTGGCTGTAAACAAACAAACAGTATAAAAAGACCAGTCCTAGTGCGAGCAAGCACTGAGTGCGAGTCATCGAAGAGTGCTGTGAGTTTGGGTAAGTGTGAGAGTTCTTTAATTGTTATTTCTCTTTAAATCATTCTTGATAAGATTACTTAAGCAGTTTAAGTAAAGGGGAAAAGTTAAATATTTGGGATTCTGTTGGTTTAAGAAGAGTAAAACAAGGTTACATTGCAGTAGGAGTAAATTGGCACAGCAGGCAGTGGAAACCAGTTTTCTAACCAATCAGCAGGGGTGACTCATTCGGCTGTAAACAAACAAACAGTATAAAAAGACCGGTCCTAGTGCGAGCAAGCACTGAGTGCGAGTCATCAAAGAGTGCTGTGAGTTTGGGTAAGTGTGAGTTAGGGTAAGTGGGGTGTTGGTGCTCTTTTCAAACTTTAACTCTGTGGGTTGTAGTTAATAAGGCCTTTCTGCTGCAGAGTGACTGTTGGTAAACCATTTAACTGGTGTAACTAGAGGGATTGATTTAATTTAAATCCACTTAATTAAAGGGGATACTAGCATCTAAAATCGGGCAGAGGGTGTCCATAACTAACAATAAAAAATTTAATTAATTACATAGAATGGAGCAGGTGATGTGTTACTGTTGCGAGATGTGGGAGTCGGTGAACCCCATTGAGGCTCACGGTGATTACGTCTGTGACAAGTGTCTGCTGCTACAGGAACTCCAGCTCCGTGTTGATGAGCTGGAGTCTGTGCTTCAGACACTGCGACACATCAGGGAGGGGGAGAAGTACCTGGACTCTGTGTATCAGGAGGTGGTCACACCTATGAAGTTAATTAATTCAGATGTAGCCCATGGTCAGGGACAGGACGGTGTGACTACGAGTGAGGCAGGTATGGGGATCCAGGAGGTAGAGCTGGAGGAGCCGCAGCCCTTGCTCTTGTCCAACAGGTTCGAGGTTCTTACTCCCTGTGGGGACAGGAGCAGGGAGTGCAGGGAGGATGAGCAACCTGGCCACAGCACCGTGGAATGGGGGGCCATTCAAGAGGGGGGAGTAAATAGAAATGTTGTAGTGGTAGGGGATACTATTATTAGGGGGATAGATAGAGTTCTCTGCAGCCGAGAGCGAGAGTCCCGAAAGCTGTGTTGCCTACCCGGTGCCAGGGTTAAGGACATCTCATCTGGGCTGGAAAAGCAGGAACTAAGTGTCACAAAACATATTTGAAAGTTCTCTATCTGAATGCACGTAGCATTCGTAAAAAAATAGACGAGTTAATGGCACAAATAACTACATATGGGTATGATCTTGTGGCCATTAGAGAAACATGGCTGCAGGGTGACAATGCCTGTGAATTAAACAAAGCAGGTTATTTAACGATCAGGAAGGACAGGCAGGAAGGAAGGGGAGGTGGGGTGGCTATGTTAATAAAGGAAGGAATCACTATAATACAGAGAAATGATATTGGGTCAAAAGATCAGGATAATGAAACAGTTTGGGTGGAGGTAAGGAATAATAAGGGGAAAAAAACACTAGTGGGCGTAGTCTATAGGCCTCCGAACAGTTGCAACTATGTTGGACGGAGTATCAATCAGGAAATAGTTGAGGCTTGTAATAAGGGAACATCTATAATTATGGGGGATTTTAACTATCATATTAATTGGACAAATCAAATTGGGCAGGGCTGCCTTGAGGATGAGTTCATTGAGTGTATTAGGGATGGGTTTCTTGAGCAGTATGTAACTGAAACAACCAGGGGGCAAGCAACCTTAGATCTGGTCCTGTGTAACGAGACAGGATTAATTAAAAATGTCCTAGTAAAGGATCCCCTTGGAATGAGTGACCATAACATGGTTGAATTCCATATTCAATTAGAGGGTGAGAAGGTTGGATCTCAAACAAGCGTGCTAAGCTTGAATAAAGGAAACTATGAAGGTATGAGAGCGGACTTGAGTAGAGTGGATTGGGAAAATAGATTAAAGGGTAAGACGATACATGATCAGTGGTGTACATTTAAGGAGTTATTTTACAACTTCCAAAAAATATATATTCCACTGAGAAGAAAAGGGTGTAAAAGAAAAGACAGCCATCCGTGGCTAAGTAAAGAAATTAAGGATAGTATTCGACTAAAAACAAGGGCATATAAGGTAGCCAAAACTAGTGGGAGGATAGAGGATTGGGAAAACTTTAAAAGACAGCAAAAAATAACAAAAAGATTGATTAAGAAAGGGAAGATAGATTATGAAAGTAAATTAGCAAAAAATATAAAAACAGATAGTAAGAGTTTTTATAGTTATATAAAAAGAAAAAGGGTGGCTAAAGTAAATGTTGGTCCCTTAGAGGATGAGACCGGGAAATTAATGGTGGGAAATATGGAGATGGCAAAAACACTGAATGAATATTTTGTATCAGTCTTTACAGTAGAGGACACTAAGAATATCCCAACACTGGACAAACAGGGGGCTATAGGGGGGGAGGAACTAAATACGATCAAAATCACTAAGGAAGTGGTACTCGGTAAAATAATGGGACTCAAGGCGGATAAATCACCTGGACCTGATGGCTTACATCCTAGGGTCTTGAGGGAAGTGGCGGTAGGGATTGTGGATGCATTGGTAATAATTTTCCAAAACTCCCTGGACTCAGCAAAGGTCCCGGCAGACTGGAAAACTGCTAATGTAACACCCTTATTTAAAAAGGGCAGTAGACAGAAGGCTGGAAACTATAGACCGGTTAGCCTAACATCTGTGGTAGGTAAAATTTTGGAGTCCATTATTAAGGAGACAGTAACAGGACATTTGGATAATCATAATTTAATAGGACAAAGTCAGCATGGTTTTATGAAGGGGAAGTCATGTTTGACAAATTTGCTGGAATTCTTTGAGGAAGTAACATATAGGGTGGATAAAGGGGAACCAGTGGATGTAGTGTATTTAGACTTCCAAAAGGCATTTGACAAGGTGCCACACAAAAGATTATTGCTTAAGATAAAAAATCACGGGATTGGGGGTAATATTCTGGCATGGATAGAGGATTGGCTATCTAACAGAAGGCAGAGAGTTGGGATAAATGGTTCATTCTCAGACTGGCAATCGGTAACTAGTGGTGTTCCGCAGGGGTCAGTGCTGGGTCCCCAACTCTTTACAATCTATATTAACGATTTGGAGGAGGGGACCGAGTGTAACATATCAAAGTTTGCAGATGATACTAAGATGGGAGGGAAAGTAGTGAGTGAGGAGGACATAAAAAACCTGCAAGGGGACATAGACAGGCTAAGTAAGTGGGCAGAGATTTGGCAGATGGAATACAATACTGGAAAGTGTGAGGTTATGCACTTTGGCAGGAAAAATCGTAGAGCAAGTTATTATCTTAAAGGCAAGAAACTGGAAAGTACTGAAGTACAAAGGGATCTGGGGGTCCTGGTGCACGAAACTCAAAAGGTTAGTATGCAGGTGCAGCAAGTGATTAAGAAGGCCAATGGAATGTTGGCTTTCATTGCTAGGGGGATAGAATATAAAAATAGGGAGGTATTGCTTCAGTTGTACAAGGTATTGGTGAGACCGCACCTGGAATACTGCATACAGTTTTGGTGTCCATACTTAAGAAAAGACATACTTGCTCTCGAGTCAGTACAAAGAAGGTTCACTCGGTTAATCCCGGGGATGAGGGGATGGACATATGAGGAGAGGTTGAGTAGATTGGGACTCTACTCATTGGAGTTCAGAAGAATGAGAGGCGATCTTATTGAAACATATAAGATTGTGAAGGGGTTGGATCGGGTGGATGCGGGGAGGATGTTCCCGATGATGGGTGAGACTAGAATTAGGGGGCATAGTCTTAGAATAAGGGGCTGCTCTTTCAAAACTGAGATGAGGAGGAACTACTTCACTCAGAGGGTGGTAGGCCCATGGAATATGCTGCCCCAAAAAGCTGTAGAAGCTACATCATTACATAAATTTAAAACAGAAATAGACAGTTTCCTAGAAGTAAAGGGAATTAAGGGTTACGGGAAGCGGGCAGGAATTTGGACATGAGTCTAGGTTCGGATCGGACTTGGCCCTGTGGGTAGCGGAGCGGGCCCAGGGGCCGTGTAGCCTGATCCAGCTCCTATTTCGTGTGTCTAATTCTGTTCGATTCAGGAGATGGTTCTGTGATAGTAGATAGGCGGTTACAGATCAGCCATGATCTTATTGAATGGCGGAGCAGGCTCGAGGGGCTGATTGGCCTACTCCTGCTCCTATTTCTTATGTTCTTATGTTCTTATGTTCAGTGGATGCAGTATTTTTGGATTTTCAAAAGGCATTCGATAATATGCTACACAAAAGGTTGTTGCACAAGGTGAGGGCTCATGGGGTCGGGGGTAATATTTTACTACAGATAGGGGATTGGTTAACTGACAGAAAACAGAGAGTAGGAATAAACGGGTCATTTTCAGGTTGGCAGGCTGTTAATAGTGGAGAGCCGCAAGGATCAGTGCTTGGACCTCAGCTATTTACAATTTATATTGATGACTTAGATGAAGGGACCAAGTGTAATGTATCCAAGTTTTTTTAAATTTGTTTATGGGATGTGGGCGTCGCTGGCAAGGTCAGCATTTATTGCCCATCCCTAATTACCCTTGAGAAGGTGGTGGTGAGCCGCCTTCTTGAACTGCTGCAGTCCTTGTGTTGAAGGTACTCCCAGTTTGCTGACAATAGGTGGGAAAGTAAGCTGTGAGGAGGATACAAAGGGCTAGAAATTCATTATAGCCCAGGAATGGGTGGTAAAATTAGAAAACCTGGAGAATTAGTGCCAGGCACTAATACTTTAGACTGCACGCAAAATTAATTCTCACTAAAAGAAATGATTGGGCGCTAAATCAAGTCTTAAAGGCCGAGCTCAGTGGCGTTACACTCAAAGGGTGGAGCAATATCGGGTACAGTCTAATCTCAACTCATCATTGCCACAGGCTTTTCCCAGTATGTAAAGGGGAGGTTCATTGATACTGCATCACCTCATTCTCAGATTGACTGGCTGTGCACCTGTCTCAGCAAGGAGAAGGATAGCAAGGAGAAGCACAACAAGGAGAAGGAGCCGGAGGACTGAAGCAGGTGTGCTCATGGCAGATCCACCTCAGTCGGGTGGTCAGGGTGATTGAATGCTTCAACAAATGCTACATACCACCATCTGTACCACAAGCTTCACACACTGCCCAAAGCACCACACCCCCAGCACACACACACCTACAATCTCTACCTATCAACAATCACACCCATATCTCAAGCCTTGCACACAATGACAGCTATTCAACTATGGTAGACACAAGGGTCATTAGTTATTAGAATGAATGTGATATGTGTGATATGTTTATGCATACATTATGGAGTTTGCAATATTTTGTGGTCTTTCTCATTTCACCTTTGTACCCAGGAGGACGCTGTGATATGGCATGACACAGGGATGATATGATGGGAATGTGGTGAGCAAAAGAGATCTGGGGTTTAAATCAGCCTGTTGTGAGGCTGGAGGTCTAGTTGGAGGAGGTGGCAAAGTTCTGTGACCATCACCTTGGTGATGCAGAGCCGTCTAATACACTGCTCCTCGCTTAATTAGAGGGAGGAGAAGTGCTCTCATAATACCCTTAGAGGCTAAGGCCTCCTGTTGAGAGCCCTGATGGCCCTCCTCCTCCCTCTGGCTACATGTGCTAATCTTTCTCGCTGCCTCCGCTCTCTCCATTATAGATCCTGGAGGGCGAGGTAGACTGCCAGTACAGCCCCCATTAATGTAAGCCAAGTGTAGCACTTTGATATTTTTTAAGAATAAATGTGACTACATTTTAGTTACCACAACACTCCTGATACAAAAGAACCTTTAAATTACTGAATTAAACTATTGCACATGTCAAACTGACAAGAAAACACTGAAACTCCACTAACCTGACAGCAGCGACTCATTATTCATGATCCCTTTAAATAACATCCCTGGAGCTGGCTTCTGCCTGCTTGACACCTCCTCTCCCTGTTGCTGCTTGGTCAAGGCACTAAGGTAGGTGGTGAAAATCAAATTTGCAGATTGGGCGCCCAGTGCTGATGTCACGATCTGCCTGGCATTGAAGTCCCCGGCGGTGCCTCATAACGGCGACGCAACAGGGGAACAGATGTGCCGTGCGCCGCTGGATTCGCCTCGCCCCAGCACTACTGCATCAGCGCCCCGTTAGCGCCAGCTGCTGGTGCTAACGGGTGGCACTAACCAACTGAACTTTTCCCCCAAAGAGTCTGCAAAGGGATATAGACAAGTTAACTGAGTGGGCAAGAATGTGGCAGATGGTGTATAGCATTAGTTGGAAGAATAGAAAAACAGAATGTTTTAAAATGGCGAGAAACTATTAAATGTTGGTGTTCAGAGGGATTTGGGTGTCCTTGTACAGGAAACACAGCAAGTTAACATGCAGGTAACTCAAACTTCCACGCATGCGCGGTTTTTCCATTCAGAAACAGGCAAGCGGCCTGCACAGGAGCTTCAGTCAGCTACACAGCCACGCAGCTAAACGGGAACATTTTATGCAGATACAGCAAGCATTTAGGAAGGCTAACTGGTATCTTGGCCTTTATTGCGAGGGGGCTGGAGTACAAGAGTAAGGAGGTCTTGCTGCAATTGTACAGGGCCTTGGTGAGACCACACCTGGAGTACTGTGCACAGTTTTAGTCTCCCTACCTGAGGAAGGATATATTTGCTTTAGAGGGGGTGCAACGAAGGTTCACTCATTTGATTCCTGGGATGAGAGGGTTGTCCTATGAGGAGAGATTGAGTAGAATGGGCCTATACTCTCTGGAGTTTAGAAGAATGAGAGGTGATCTCATTGAAACATTTAAGATTCTGAATGGGCTTGACCGGGTAGAAACTGAGAGGCTGTTTCACCTGGTTGGAGAGTCTAGAACCAGAGGTCACAGTCTCAGGATAAGGGGTCAGCCATTTATGACTGAGATGAGGAGAAATTTCTTCAGTCAGAGGGCTGTGAATCTTTGGAATTCTCTTCCCCAGAGGATTGTAGATGCTGAGTCACTGAGTATATTCAAGGATGAGATCGATAGATTTTTGGACTCTAAGGGAATCAAAGGAGAAGGGGATTGGGCAGGAAAGTGGAGTTGAAGATCAGCCATGATTTTATTGAATGGCAGAGCAGGCTCAAAGGGCCATATGCCTACTCCTGCTCCTAATTCTTATGTTTCTTATCTTAATCCGGTGTCCCTGTTTGTACTGGGACTCCACTATTTCTGAGAGTTTTCCCTTTGCCTCTGTCCATCCCTTACATGGTAAATTACAGTACATCCACTGAAATCCCTTTATCTATACAATCAGCCAATTTTTCAAAATATGCTATTATATTTGTCAATTATGACTTGCTTTAAACAAGTCCATGCCATTTATCCTTGACTATTCCATGAATCCCTAAATGCTCACAAATTTGATGTTACATTCTGCATTCTAAGAGTTAGCCCATAACTGACATTAGATTACCTGATTTATCCTTCTCTCCCTTCTTGCACAGAAGTACACCATCCAATTTTTTGTCTCCTATAATAGAGTCAGTAACATGAACTCTCAGGTCAGTCATAATATGGGTCGAATGAAGAATAAAGCTTTCAGTACTCTGCCTGTCCACAATAGTACCCTTTGCTATACCAGTGTGAATCTTCCACTTCTCAGCAATCAGCAATCATTGTGGTCTCTCTGAGTGATATTGCCAATTTGCATTGATCTAGAGACGGTTTTGTGCATTTAACTTGTGTCCAGTGTGTGTGCTAGAGCCTGCCCAATGGCTCCTTTTGAGGGGTTGGGCTGGAGGCGGATCTTGTGCAGTCCTTTTGAGTGGAGGCCGTCTCGTGGGACCATTTGCCTGTCATGCCCTTGGGGCTGGTCCTTTAGTTGGACACCCCTATTTGCATGAGAGCAATCCATATGGTGCTCTGAGCTGGGTGAAACCCACCAATACTGCTTGTTCTGAACAATTACTGACTCTGTCAAATTCAACAGTGATGCTCAATGGAACTGGTGGCTCAATGGTTCCAGTCACAGCATTTATGGGAAAACTCTGGTTAAGCTTAGGCTCATACTGCTATGGTGTTAGCCTGAAGAGGGACAAGAAGATGCCACTTGCACCATGGTACACTGCATTTGAGTAAAGTCATCTCAGTGGACCACAGTGATGTCAGAGACGCAATGCTGCACAATCTCTGATAGCTGCAGCTGATGGACTCAAATAATGTTCAGAAAACCTTCTGCTCCTATGTTAACTCTCTTCTCCAGATACCAGTCGATATCCATCCTTTATCAAATTTGCTTCTGGCAAATATCAAGAAAGAACAAAAAAAAGAAAAAGTACCAAAAAGAAGGGTCTGTTGCTTTAAAATAAAATGATCTGAGGTGTCATTTCTCGAATACACCAAAATATAGCTTGACTCAAATTGTCAGTTCCACGAGCATACAAGTTTCAACACCCTCGGACAGTCAAAAGAGGAATTAGATCAAACAACAGAATGAAATGCAGACTGTTGCTTACAGAACATCAAAATCTTTTGATGATCTCTTTTAAATGTGGTGTGGAGATGCCGGAGCTGGACTGGGGTGGACAAATGTAAGAAATCACACAACACCAGGTTATAGTCCAACAGCTTTATTTGAAATCACAAGCTTTCGGAGCGCTGCTCCTTCTTCAGGTGAAGTGGAGAAATGCATAAAGACACAGCTTATATAGTCAGAGAATCATGTCAGATGTTTACAGGTAACCTTTCCAACTGCCATTTGTCACACCTCGGCAGAGAGATAATCACAGCAGTCAAAGGTGTGAATGGTGTCCAAACAGGTCAGTCAGGGAAACATTACATCAAAGAACAATGAGGTGGGG
Source organism: Somniosus microcephalus (assembly GCF_052327205.1). Classification (NCBI taxonomy): domain Eukaryota; kingdom Metazoa; phylum Chordata; class Chondrichthyes; order Squaliformes; family Somniosidae; genus Somniosus; species Somniosus microcephalus. The sequence goes on along the minus strand of NC_140989.1, from coordinate 81,324,365 downwards.
TCACAAGGGGTCAAATATTGCAGATGCTGGGGTCTGTATGAAAAACAAAAAAACAGACAAAAAACATTTTTTTTTGGCTGGAAATCACAGCAGGTCTGGCCGCATCTGTGTATTTGTTCTTTGATGTAATGTTTCCCTGACTGACCTGTTTGGACACCATTCACACCTTTGACTGCTGTGATTATCTCTCTGCCGAGGTGTGACAAATGGCAGTTGGAAAGGTTACCTGTAAACATCTGACATGATTCTCTGACTATATAAGCTGTGTCTTTATGCATTTCTCCACTTCACCTGAAGAAGGAGCAGCGCTCCGAAAGCTTGTGATTTCAAATAAAGCTGTTGGACTATAACCTGGTGTTGTGTGATTTCTTACATCTTTTAAATGTGTTCAGGAGCAAGTCTTTGAAAACTGAAGCTTGGATTCTGTTTAAAATGCATATAGTTGAGCAAATGATTCTTATATCTGTTAGATCCCATCTAAATTAAACTAATTACGTTTTAGTAATAGGATAGTAATTGATGTGGAAAGTGCAAGGTTGTCAATATAAAAAACAGCCGCGGCACCAGCAGAACCATGAACAACAGCAGCACCAACAGCAGCAGCACCAGCAGGAGCACCAAGCTGCTGCTCACCCACCTGAAGCTGCACAGGCCAGAAGGGGCCAGCGCATGGAAGCCCGTCGGCGCAGGAGATACCCCTAAAACAGGGTCTACAGACACAGGGTCAGCTACCTCAACATGTCTGAGCAGCAGTGCCAAAGGCGGCTCCAACTTTCGCGAGAGGTAGTGGGTGACATCTGCGCAAAGCTGCAACAAGACCTGCAGCCCAGAGGACCAAGTGGACAACCCTTACCAGTGGCCGTCAAAGTCACCACCGCACTCAATATCTTTGCATCAGGCTCATTCCAGGGATCAGCAGCAGATATCAGCGGCATCTCCCAGGCGGCCGCACACACTGGGCGGGAGGGTAAGCTGCGAGGAGGATGTCGGGAAACTCCAGTACGATTTGGACAGGTTGGGTGATTGGGCAGAAACATGGCAAATGCACTATAATGTGGATAAATGTGAGGTTATCCACTTTGGTGGCAAAAACAGGAAGGCAGATTATTATTTGAATGGCAATAGATTGGGAGAAGGGGAAGTGCAAAGAGACCTGGGTGTCCTTGTGCACCAGTCGCTGAAGGTAAGCATGCAGGTGCAGCAGGTGGTTAAGAAGGCAAATGGTATGTTGGCATTCGTAGCAAGAGGGTTCGAGTACAGGAACAAGGATGTCTTGCTACAGTTGTACAGGGCCTTGGTGAGACCGCACCTTGAGTATTGTGTGCAGCTTTGGTCACCATACCTGAGGAAAGACGTTCTTGCCATGGAGGGAGTGCAGTGAAGATTCACCAGGCTGATACCTGGGATGGCAGGAATGACGTATGAGGAGAGATTGTGTCGATTGGGCTTATACTCACTGGAGTTTAGAAGATTGAGAGGGGATCTCATCGAAACCTATAAAATTCTGTCAGGTCTGGACAGACTAGATGCAGGAAGGATGTTTCTGATGGCCGGGGAGTCCAGAACCAGGGGTCATAGTCTAAGGATAAGGGGTAAGCCATTTAGGACTGAAATGAGGAGGAATTTCTTCACCCAGAGAGTGGTGAACCTGTGGAATTCTCTGCCACAGAGGGCGGTGGAGGCCAGTTCATTAAATATATTCAAGAAAGAGTTGGATATGTTTCTTGAGGCTGAAGGGATCAAGGGATATGGGGAAAAGGCAGGGACAGGGTACTGAATTTGGATGATCAGCCATGATCACATTGAATGGCGGAGCAGGCTCGAAGGGCTGAATGGCCTACTCCTGCTCCTATCTTCTATGTTACTATGTTACTTGCATCACGCAGGTAACCGATGCCCTCTTTGCCATCGCGCACAATCACATATATTTCACCAAGGATCAAGCAAGTGTCACGGCACGTGCGGTTGGATTAGCTAATCTGGCAGGCTTTCCAAGGGTGCAGGGCATCGTTGACTGCACACATGTGGCCCTTAAGGCCCCCCATCGCAATCCAGGTATTTTTGTCAACCGCAAGGGCTTCCACTCCCTAAACGTTCAGCTGGTGTGTTGCCATGACTCCTTCATACTACGCCAGTCTAGTGTACCTCCGCTATTCAGTCCACCAGACCAACTTAACGGATGGCTACTTGGAGACAAGGGCTATCCCCTGAAGACGTGGCTAATGACGCCATTGAGGAGCCCATCCATGAAGCTGAGGAGAGCTACAACTCCAGCCACATGTCCACCAGAGCCATAATCGAGCAAACCATCGGTTTGCTGAAGATGCACTTCAGATGCCTGGATAGATCAGGTGGAGCCCTGCAGTACTCAGCAGCCAGGGTGTCCAGAATCATCGTGGTTTGCTGTGCACTTCACAACATGGCACAGCGTCGTGGCTTCCAGATGCCTGAGGACCAAGTGGCTCGTCACATATCCTCCTCAGATGAGGAGGAGGAGGAGGAGGAGGAGAACGAAAATGAACATCTTGCAGAGGCCCATCAACCAGTGGCAGAAGTACGCGAGAACATTGCTGCCCAGGATGCAAGGAACGCACTCATTTTGGCCAAATTTGCTTAGCCTAGCCAATCAAGCACTTTTGCCTCGCAGCATCTTACCTGAGCATCGAAAATGGCCAAGAACCAGCGGATTCCTAGCAATTTGACCACCATACTGACAATTGCAAGTAATCCTAAGCCCTCAATGTGAAAGTCCCATTCGCAAAATGACACATGCCACAACTACAGCAGTAACCATCAGATTTTTTATTTACATTATTCATCTGATGGCTTTTTCACATAAAACATCAAATTTCACCCAAGTAACTATCCTTGTGACTATTTGTGCAGTATCTTTCTCTTATGCGTGCTCCTACGTGGCGCTTCCCCTGTGGCTTCAGCAGATGTGGAGGCCCCTTGCTCACTTTCCTGCTGCTCCTGTCTCAACACCTTTGGCGGGCGTCCTCTGGGGTTGCGAACCTGTGAGGGCTCGTCAACAGTCTGCTGCTCCTGCGGCTGTGCAGGGGTTGAGACGCCGATCTCAGTTGGGTGTGGACTCTGGTGGGGCTCTGACCAAGGGCTCTGCAGTGGCATGGAAGTGTGAGCGCTTGGAGAGGAGCCCCCACTTCCTTGATGTCTGCCACCAACTTCCCTCTCATGGGTCAGGTCCCCCTCAGAGCTTGCAAGTGGCTTGAGAGTACCTTGCTGCACATCAGGGGGGGCCATGGGGACCTGTATCTGCACTGGCAGTCCTACTCAGAAGGACTTCCATGAAGGTCTAGTTTCTCTGTTCAATAGATGCCTATCGCTCCTCCAGAGATGTCATTCTATTCAGAACACTCACCATGTTTTCTGCATTCTGGCAACTTATCACCTCCATGGAGGTTGCCATCCTTTCCATGGTGATGCGTTCATGCACCAATGACTCCACAAAGGCTTTGCTCATGTTCGCAATGGACTCCTCCATTCGCTCCACACTCACAGTGAACCTGGAGACAAAACCTGCCAGAGACTCCTGCATCTGTTCCTGGAGTTCCAGCACCGCTGATCTTATGGATGGACCCAGAGGCAGAGGGTCGACATGCAGCTGAGCTGAGCGGGCAGAGTCCTGCGTCCTCTGACTAGGACTCTCCACTGCTGTCCCTGTCTCCACAATCTGCTGATGCTCACTTGTGAGCTGTGATACACCAGGTGACAACACTACTCTATCTCGCGCTGGTCCCACCGAGGTGTGCGGGTCTGCGCTGGTGCTGGGTGCGCTGAATTCTGCTGACGCTGCGCCCTCAGAGGTTGCAGCTTCTTCTGAGGAGTCTGGATGCTCAGGCTCTTCCTCCTGGCTAGTGGGACGGGTGCTTGCGATGGTCCTGTGGGGGAGTAAAGGAAAGAGTCAGAGAGTCAGCACGGTGGCATAGTGGTTAGCACTGTTGCCTCACAGCGCCAGGGACCCGGGTTCGAATCCGGCCTCGGGCGACTGTCTGTGTGGAGTTTGCACATTCTCCCCGTGTTTGCGTGGGTTTCCTCCGGGTGCTCCGGTTTCCTCCCACAGTCCAAAGATGTGCAGGTTAGGTTGATTGGCTATGATAAATTGACCCTTAGTGTTAGGGGGATTAAATACGTGGGGTTACAGGATAGGGTGGGATATGCGTTGGTGTAGGGGTTACTGGGATCGGGTGGTATATGTGTCGGTGCAGGCTCGATGGGCCGAAATGGCCTCTATCTGCACTGTGGGGTTTCTGTGATTCTGTGATGTGTTGCCAAGGTTACATGCACATTGCATATTGCAGATGATCATAAGTCCATCTGTTAGAGTTCAGAATCATTATCAGCGACTCATGCAATGAGAGAGATGGAAAACTATTCTGTCACCAGCTTGCTGTGATGCACCCGTCTGTCCGTCCCCCACTTGCGCATCGTCCTCCACTCCCATGATCTCCAGGACCGCCTCCTCCCAGGGGGTGAGGTGGGCTACTGAGGTTGGCCCTCCTCCTGTCCTCGCTCTTTCTCTCTTATTGTGAGCTCTCTTTTCCTGCAATGAGGGAGACAAGTGGAGGTTGAGTGAGAATGAAGGAGTGAGTGTAGAGAATCTATAGCATAGATACTTAGTAGGAGACAACGATGGAGTGAGGTGGCAAGACCAAGGGCCCTCCGTGTCTGTTGTCAGTTGTTTTCATAGCATCACAGTGATAGGGAGTGTGAGGGCTGCATAGTCGAATAGTTAGGTGAATGTGACCATAGAGTGAGAGGGAATGGGTAAGGGTGCATGGATGTCAGTGTCAAGTGAGATGTGGAGAAGAGATTGCTAAAGTTGAGTGCTGGTGAGGAGAGGCAATGGGGATCAAATTGAGGGTGATGGGGAATTCATACTCACTTTTCCAGTGCGCAGAAGGTCATGAAATCTCTTCCTGCACTGAAGCCAGGTTCTGCGGGTTACTGACAATGAGTTGACCTCTTCTGCCACCTGGATCCATACAGCCTTGGTCTGCTGGGGAGGCTTCTTCCTCCCTGAAGAAGGGAAGAGCACCTCTTTATGAGCTCTTGCTCCCTCAACTAAAGCCTGCAGGGCAACGTCGTCGAAGCGAGGTGCAGACCTAGGTCTCTGGCTGGCCATTCTTCCTCCAGAACCCTCTCACTGCAAAGGCCAAAAGCTTGGCAGTCTGCAGAAGAAGCAAGGCTTGTTGCAGACCTTAAATGCAGCAGCAACGATGACGTCATCGGAGGCAACTTTCAGACTGGAAAAACTCATTTGCCATGGGTTCCCACACGTTGGAACTCAATTGGCCAATTAAGTTAAAATCGCATCATTCTCCCACATCGATTTAGATTCGGGTGGATAACACGAAATGCGGATTACATGACCCCAGCCCGCCCCTGAATCAAAATCCAGCCCGCTGTCTTTAGAAGTCGTTAACAGTAATGCAAATTTTCAGTGGCAAATATGATGGCATACGTTTGTCCATCAATGCCAGTATAATCAATGACAACCGCAACAGCAATATCACTGAAAACCGGTTTATTTAACAGCTTTCTCTACATATAGATATGGAGGGATCATCTCTGTAATTTAGCATATTACAAAACAAACCCTTTCTACATAGATAAATTGAGTACTCAACATATTCTGTAAAATAGCTCTCTTTGCCAACCCTAGTACTAGACAGCTAAACAACATATTGCATAATATCTACCCTTCTCTAAATGCTTAATTGGTAGGCCTGGGTCCACATCCAAACCTCCAGTGCTTTATTTGCACATTCCTAGATGTCCCAGATAGATTTGGGTACCTTCAAGCCTTTAATAGGCTTAATTCCTAACTTTCCATTTGATTGCACATTTTATTTACACAGCCTCAAGCATTAAGCAGCATGATGAATTGTTCCCAGGAGTGTATTTACATTATTGGACTGAACATTGCATTGCATTTAAGAAACTCTTCATGCATACTGCTGTGACAATGTTTTAATGTAGAGCACTCTATAACTTCTCATTATTCAACTAATTATATTACAATATTGCATAGTTTCTAACTGCTATTGCTATTAAAAACAACGGACATATTCCAGAAATGCCTATATTACAACAGTATTTAACAAGCCATGCATTATGTAGCTAAATGGAAACTATTATCTAGAAAAGAAGGTTGTTTGCTACAAGTTGTATGAGTTATGGTCATGTGAGATGATTCGGATAGCAAAACTAATTGAGCAATAATAAATGAAATGAGTAACATCTCCTTTACAAAAAGCTAGAATCAGTAAAGAGATTGGACTGTTACTTTCACAAAGCCAACACGAACAGGAAAAGAAGGAAATCATAACTATTATCAGCTTACAACAGTGACTCAACAACAATAAAGCAATTATAAAGATGAAGCAATGAGAGCTCCATAAAAGCTTGGCTCAGTTGATTGCACTCCTGAATCAGAAGGTCATGGGTTCAATTCACACCCCAGCAGTTGAGTGCATGAAACTTAGGGTTACAATCCCATGTAGTACTGAGGAAATGTTGCAGTATCAGAGGTGCTGTCCTTTGAATGAGGTGTTTAACTAAGGTCCCTCCTGCCTGTTCTCGTAGTCCAGGTAGATGTTAATGATTCCATGGCTATTCTAAAAAGGACTAGGAGTTAGCCTGGCAGTCCTTGACAACATTCCTCCCTTAGCAAACACCACCAAAAACAGATTAATTGTTTGTCCATCTCATTGCTATCTGTGTGTCAAATTGCTGCTGTATTTTCCCATGGGTTAACAATAGTGGCAGAACTTCAAGAAGTAACTCATTGTATGTGAAGCACTTTGGGATGTTCTGAAAGATGTGGTAAGGTGCTATATAACTGCAAAATCTTTCTTTACATCATTACTTACTGATAAATACTGACAGTTCCTTATATTGTTATTGGCTAATAATAGCTGTTGAGCTATGGTGAACAAAAACAGATTATCTTGATAGTAATAAGTCAGTATGAATCTGTTAAGTGTTTTCATGTAATATTGCAAACACCAATTTCTTTGGATAGAGTAGTATTTTTATATCCACTTCAAAGCTGCCTTCGCCTGTGCCTTTACTAAGGTTTTAACCCATTTATTGTAAACTGGGATATTACATGGATATAGGGATGGCATACGAATGTGTTAAATGTTTGCATGTAATGTTGCAAAAACAGTCATTTCTAGGTTTAAATTACTTCCTGTGTATCGATCTGCTTCTGTTTTTGTCTTTGATCTGCTGTCAATAATGTTTGCTGTTCATTAGTGCAATAAATGGTGAAAAATACCAAACGAAGTTGCTGTTCAAAAAATCCGGGATCAGCTTGGATAAAGCATCCTCAGCCCATTTAATCTCATATTTTCAGAATAACAATTATACATGTCTTCACATAATAGCATCTAGTTGCTTCTTAAATAGATCTAATCTTCTAACCTCAACTGTTGTTCCTGACAACCCATTCCAGTTGCTGATCACTTTAGGTTTAAAGATTTCCTTTCTGGTATCTGTCCTCATTTTTTCTTACACAATCCTGAATGTGTGAACTCTTCACCTACTACACTGACAAATCTGAAAGTATTGTTTCAAACTTACTTTCTCTAACAGTTAAGGATTTTTATACCTCTATAAGAACTACCACTCTAGCTTATGAAGTCATCAGAATTTCCCTGGGCACCACACTTTAGGAAGGATATCAAGGCCTTAGTGAGGGTGCAGAGGAGATTTACTAAAATGGGAGACCAAACGCAGATTGGGTGACCGCTTTGCGGAACACCTCCGTTCAATCCGTAAGGGTGACCCCGAGCTTCCGGTCGCCTGTCACTTTAATTCTCTGCTCCACTCCCACTCAGACCTCTCTGTCCTCGGCCTCTTACACTGTTCCAATGAAGCTCAACGTAAGCTCGAGGAACAGCATCTCATCTTTCGATTAGGCACTTTACAGCCTTCTGGACTCAACATCGAGTTCAACAATTTCAGACCATAACCTCTGCCCTATCTTTTTTTTCCATTTTTTTTCCTCGCTCTCTCTCTCTCACATGACAGCTGTCTTTCATTCTGCCAGTGCCATTTACACTTCATCTAGAGCCATCTTTTGTTTCTTAACTTGTCCCATTAACATCTCCTTTTGCCTTGCACCATCATTCCTTTGGTCTCTTAATCTCTCCTGCCTCCCATCCTATCACAGCCTTCCCTTTTGTTTTTTCCTCCTCTTCCCCCTTTCCCTGCCCCTGTACTTGCTTAAAATACTGTTCCATCTCCAGCTTTTTACAGTTCTGACGAAGGGTCATCAACCTGAAACGTTAACTCTGTTTCTCTCTCCACAGATGCTGCCTGACCTGCTGCCTGACCTGCTGAGTATTTCCAGCATTTCCTGTTTTTATTTTACTAAAATGGTACCAGGATGAAAGACTTCAGTTACGTGGAGAGACCAGAGAAACTGGGATGGTTCTCCTTCGAGCAGAGAAGGTGGAGGGGAGATTTGATAAAGGTGTTTAAAATCTTGAATGGTTTTGATAGAATAAATAAGGAGAAACTGCTTCCAGTGGTGGAAGGGTTGGTAACCAGAGGACACAGATTTAAGGTAATTGGCAGAAGAACCAGAGGCGACATGAGGAAACATTTTTTTACTCAGCGAGTTGTTGTGATCTGGAATGCACTACCTGAAAGGGTGATGGAAGCAGATTCAATAGTAAAACTCAAATGAGAATTGGATAAATACAGGGGAGTGGAATTAATTGGATAGCTCTACCTAAGAGCTGGCACTGGCACAAAGGGAACTACACACTGCATCTAGCTTTTATACCGATAATCAAATGGTCTTCATGAAAAATGATACAAACAGTCAAGAACATTATTAGGAAGGTTAGTGATAGTATACAGGATCTGTACATGGGTTTACTACTGTACCAGATGACCCTTGGAAAACACCCTCAGTGGAACTTCTGCTCCAACTTACCCACTGGGGATAGTTTCCTTAAGGTTAACCGCTCTAAAAAAGCGGTTGAGGCTAAGCAATACAGCTTTCTTTTTTCATGAATAAAGATAAATCTTTAAAAAATAGCAATCACAAAGCAAAATAGCAAGTGTCTATCGTTTGCTCCAAAAGTTTTTTGTTCAATCTGTTAGAGGTCAAAAATCCACAGCCCTTCTGGCGCACTCCCACGGTAACTTGATGGAAGTGCATTGGCAGGGCCACAAATTGGGGCAGGAACTGGACATGCAGAGTCCCAGTCTTATGTAAGGTATTCTGGAATGGCCTGTTAGGACAGAGCCTCCAACTATCCCCAAAAAAGGCCATCAGTATAAGAGGGCTGGGGCCGGAGGGTAGACGGCTAGGGACTCCAAACATAAGAAGTTTCTGCATCCCTGGTCCATGGAGCGACCCAGCTTAGGGCCAGTGGAGGTACACCTGGTCAGACCAAATGTATCAGATGGAACTGGGTCCACCTGGAATTGTTAATACACGTCTGAAGAGGAGCAGGATTTTAAAAAATATACAGATTTAAACGTGACCCCCCCTTACAAAGGCAACCACTGGGGGCAGCTTAGTGATGTTTTTGGTGGGGGAGGAATCCTGGCACCACCCCCCTCCCGCACTCCACCCCCCCTCCGGCCCCCTGACTGGGTACTGTAGTGTATGTATCCGTCTACCTTTAAGGAAACCATTGTATGTAACCGTTCACCTTTAAGAGAACTATTTTAGGTGTGGCACTACTTTGTTGGCTTCTGTATACGGTAATACCGACGGTGACCACACCGGTATATAAGTGCTGTGTCAGGATTTATTTGGCAGATTCGCCCTGACCTTCGAATAGTAAAGTCCTGTTTTAAGTTACTCTGGTAGTCTGTGTATTAATTAACTAACCAACCCACAGACTTTACAGTGGCGACGAGTCCGATCGTACCCTGCGGCAACAATACTTCCGAAGCAGTTAACGAGCGTCGAGAAGAGGCAACCGCCCTCGTCATTCTGCTGGGAGAAAACTCGAGTCTGCAGAGCTGGAAAGGAGGAAGAATTCAGAGACAAAGACTTCCATCAGCAACAGGCACTGACTGTCCCTTCTGCCACGGTGAGGAGTGAGCCTATCAGCACGAGAAGCAAGCCGGCCACGGTGACTGTGGGTAAGGGAAAAGTAAAAAGAATAACCGGAGGATAAGGGCGGTGCACTCGACCACGGTCGAGGGGGAAAGGAGCCGGACAGAAGTCGGGCCCAGAGGCGCTGAGACTGGGGCAGCGTGGAGCAAGGAAGCCGCGGTACAGACAGGCTGGGGACGCAACGGCGTCGTGAGACAGCTAGACCGCGACCGGCGAAAAAGGCCGGGCAGCGACCGAAGCCACGAAGCGCTGCGACCGGGAGCGTAGGCGTGGGAAGCTATAAAAACTCAGCCGCAGCCGGGGAGGGAAGCACCGGACTGCGAGAGGGCTGGGAGGCGCGATTGGGAGCCGAGCGAGCAGGAGAGGCAGAGCCGACCAAGGGAGACTGAGCAAGAGCCAGTCCAGCGGCTGAAACTGTTCGCCGTCAATGGGGTGTACCCAGCGCCGGTAGAGCCGAGCGAGCGGGAGAGGCAGAGCCGACCAAGGGGAACTGAGCGAGAGCCAGCCCAGCGGCTGAAACTGTTCGCCGTCAACGGGGTGTACCCAGCGCCGGTTGCCCTGCCGAGAAAAGGGAAAGCACTGAAGCCGACGCGCAGGCTGTGAACCTGAAAGCCAGCGGCCGTCGCCCGTGGGGAAAGTGTACCCCTCCCGCTAGGGAAGAAACGCGGGAAGCCGCCATTAGGCGGGGAAGAAGACAGAAGCGGGAAACCGCCATTGAAGTGGGCGGGGAGAGAAGATAAGCGCGGGAAACCGCCATTTTCGCGGGAACCGCCATCTTGGAAAAAAAAAGAAAAGAAAATTTAAAGAAATAATTCGTGGTGTTATCAGGAAGAGAGGAAGATGCCTAAGCGTGGTAACATCAACGATTTTAATTCCGAGGTAGAAGACTGGGCCACGTATGTGGAACGCATTGAGATCTATTGTGAGGCCAATAAAATAGAAGAAGATGACAAAGCTATAACCTTGCTAAACTCGATGGGCGCGAAGACATACGGGCTCTTGAAGCATCTACTAGCACCAGCTAAACCGGCGGATCAGACTTTCGATGATATTGTGACTGTTCTGAAGGATCACTTGAACCCCACACCGTTGATGTTGGCGGAACGATTCAAATTCTATGCGAGAACGCAAAGGAAAGATGAAAGCAACGCAGAATACTTGGTCGAACTGCGTAGACTAGCGAAACACTGCCAGTTTGGAGGGAATCTGACAGAGGCATTGCGAGACAAGTTCGTGTGCGCATTGTCAAAGGAAGGAACGCAAAAGCGACTACTCGAAGAGAACGACCTTACACTTGACAGGGCTGTCCTTATTGCAGCATCGCATGAAGCCGCAGCGAAGGGAACTGCGGAAATGCAGCTAAAGGCAGCGGCACTCAGTGTGGATCAAATTACCTCGAGTACAACAAAATGCTATCGTTGTGGGAAGACAACACACGACCAGAACCAATGCTGGTTTAAGAACCAGGAATGTAGGAAATGTGGCAAACTGGGTCACATAGCTAAGGTATGCCGGTCAGGGAAGAAGACCAACAACCAAAGGAAGCCATCACAGGAAAAGTACAACAAGGTACACAAGGTGGCTGAGAAGAGTTCAGACGAACAGAATTCGGACTCAGACCCAAACGGCCAGGAGCTGGGCAGTCTGAGAATTCACAATGTGAGTAAGGAAGCTGACCTACAAACTATCTGGGTCATGCTAAAAATAGCTGGAGTCCAAGTGAAAATGGAGTTGGACACTGGATCAGCTCTATCAGTCATAGATCGAAGGGATTACCACCGGCTATTCTCACATATACCCTTAAGAGATACCAAGTTCGTATTGCAGACATACACGGGGCATAAAGTATACCCCATGGGGAAGATAAGAGTCAAGGTGAGAGATGGGGGTAAAGAACACCCAAGAATGAACTTATACGTACTACCTGAGGGAGGACCACCACTTCTGGGATGGGAGTGGATCAAGAAAATAGACATGGAATGGCACTATCTAAAAGCCATAACGAGTGAGGACTCGGTGCAGACAATCAGCTCAGATTCTGAAACGGATGACGATAAGACCAACCCAAATATGAAAGACAAGGCTAAAATGGACTTGCCGACTAAGGTTGGAAGAACGAAGGCATGCATAAAGGCTTATGCTCCAGAGAAGAACAAAGTTTCAGAACAGAACTCCACCGAACAACGACAACATTGTTTGACAGAGAATTCTGAGTCTGTTCAGTTTACGGACATATCCATGACTGACGAACACCGAGCTCGGACTCAACTTTATTTCAAATTACGACAGCAAGTAGAACAAGTGAGTTACCGTCTCGAACAAGAGATGAAAACAATGAAAAAGTTCTATGACACCGAATGGGAGAATCTGGAAAGACAACAGAAGCAGCTAGCTCAAGCAGAGAGCGACCATAGAGCCATTGTGACCAATTACCGATCATATCTCCCTTATGCTGTTCAGGAGTTAGAATATTTGCAGGAAGGAGCAAATGAAGAGGAATCTTCAGGAAGCCAGGATTTTATTCCCGTTCTTCTCTATGACTCCTTACAAGCAGAGTTTGAGAAGTTGAAGGAACAGTATGAACAGGCCCAGGCTACAATCCTGGAGGGGATTAACTCGGCAACCTCTGAAAAGCTAGTTTCAGTAGAAGCATATGAGCAACTAAAGGTTGAACATGAGCAAGAAGTCCAAAGGCTGCAGGAAATTCTTGATGAGCTCAAGGCCAAGACAGACTCATCGGTAGAAGTTCCATCCATAGATGAGAAATTAGAGGTGAAAGACATGGCAGAACATGAAAGACAAGATGTCCAAGAACTCATAAAAATATTGAAGGAAACCCAAGACAAATATGAGGCAGCAATGACCGAGGTTCAACAACTTGAAGAACAGATTCAACTGGGAATCCTTTCAGTGGAAGAAAAGGAAACTGTAAGAAACACAGAGACTGTAAGAATGGCCCCTGAACATGAGCTAGAGAGCATCAAGGCGCAACTTCTCCGAGCGCTGAAAGCCAAAGTACAAGAGGAAAAGAAGGTGAAAGCATTGGAGGAAAAGGTGGATGAAATGGAGAAGACTCTGATCCACAGTGTTCCCGTGGAAGAGTTAACGGTCAGCCAACTCCTTCATATGCTGAGGGACAAGACTCTGCAATGGGAACAATCTGAACACGAGCTTCAATCTTCAAAGGGAAGGAGTTCGGAGCTCTCAAAAGTTATGGAAATAGCTGAGGTTGCAACACAGATTTTACTGGGATGCCAAAAGTACGCTGAATCACGTCTATGTGAACAACAGAATGTTGAAACAGCTGCTCCAGTAGAAGGATTGAATAGCCCAATCAATCAATCCCCGATGGAAGGGGAAGTGTTGAAATCACAAATGAGGTCATTAGTGAAGGATTTGCAGGAAACCCAGGAAGAGCGGGATGAATATGAACGCATGAAGAAGTCTCTTCAGGAAAGATGTCTAGGGAGGGAACAACAGTCGGCTAAAGTCCAGTTGGGTAAGGAAGAAGTAGCAGGCCCTCTCGCTAGACTAGTTCAGGACGACACCGAATATTACCATGACCTGTTGAGTGACACGGAATATTACGAGGACTTGGTCTGCCCAGCTTGTGATGAAAACTCCCAAAGTGCAGAAATCAGGATGAAGCACTTAAAGTCTAAGGAACATAGAGAGATGGTGGCGCTACAGCTGGCAGCTGATAAGGGAGCCCCGAGAGTCTCCAAGAAGCAGAAAAGAAAAAGACGAAGCAGAAGGTGATAACCATCTAAATCATTATCACTTCTACCAGATCATGTACGTGGGCCCTACGAAGGGAGCCAAATCAGTTGGCAAGTAGGAAAAATTACCAAGGCAGTCCAGCTGTTTGTAAAAGTCAGCACTGCTGGTTCAGCAGGACGGAAGTTCAAGCTGTTAAGTCAAGGGAAAGACTATTGGATGAGTCACGCTAGCAATGTGAACCGGCTACACCACAGAGATGTTGTTCGGACCGAGTCAAGACCAGAGACTGAATCTGTGAACTGTTCCCGCAGAGACTGAATCTGTAAACTGTTTCCCGCATAGATTATACCTGTGAATTGTTTTACATGAAGTTGAATATATGTTATGTTTAATGGGGGACTAAGTATGTTGTAAGCTAAAAAGGGAGGATTGTAGTGTATGTATCCGTCTACCTTTAAGGAAACCATTGTATGTAACCGTTCACCTTTAAGAGAACTATTTTAGGTGTGGCACTACTTTGTTGGCTTCTGTATACTGTAATACCGACGGTGACCACACCGGTATATAAGTGCTGTGTCAGGATTTATTTGGCAGATTCGCCCTGACCTTCGAATAGTAAAGTCCTGTTTTAAGTTACTCTGGTAGTCTGTGTATTAATTAACTAACCAACCCACAGACTTTACAGGTACTCTTCCATCAAAGTTTCTTGCCTGTTTTACGGGCATCACAGATGCATCCTTCGTGGTGTGGCTGCCTGCTAGTGGCATGATAATGAAGGGGTCGCCCCTTGACTCCAGGAACTTTGAATGGGTCAGCGACAGAGGTCCTAGAGTGGTGCTTTTGAGCACTACGTTGCGATGCACGCGCCCCCCACCAACTGTGTATTTTCTGCTTCATAGTGGGAACAAAAGGAAAGCAGCCAATCAGGTCCCACCTGAAATAATGCTGCTGTAACACTTCTCAAATTGGCACTTAGTTTACATAAATGGGGAAGTATTTCATTCGTCCAGCTGTGGAGAGTACAGAGATTAATCTAAATAGAGCAGCAAAAATTTTACAAATTCTGTTTTTCAGAATAGGACATTTAGTTAGTTAGTTAGACTATTAGTCAGTGTGGTAAAAAAAACCTTGAACCTTTGGTCACAAAGATAGTAGAAATGCACATCGCCATTAATTGGTGCTTAACAAGATCTTAACAGACCAAAAATCATCAACCCAGGGTTTGCTTATTAGTGTGCATTAATCCAGAGTACCCTACTCCCCAGATGAATTTTGAAATGTGAATAAAAATACTCCATAAAAGCACCAAATTATTGTACAGTAACACATCAGTGCATGTGTTAGCTTTAACATATAGTCATTTCAATGCATAGTGACATTACTTCACCAAATTGCTCTGATTGCTCCTAAGTCCAACATGGGGTCCACCATTCGGAATTGTCTTGGAGAGATTTTGCAGCCAAACAGGTTTCCTCTGCCTTTGTCATTAAAAATGGGCTGCCATCAACAGATCCTGGCCACAAGTGGTCTAATTAGAGAATATCAGAGACAGGAAATTAGAACTCAAGCCAGCATGTTTAGGAATGCTGGCCATATATCTCTTCATACCCCACTCAAAGCCAGTGAACTCTCCATGGCAAGTCTTGAATGCTTTCTTCACCCTGATACCACACCATCAGGGAGTGCTGCTGAACCTTTCACCATTATGTTGAAACAGTCAGAAGGTTCCCGGAGAGATAAGCCACCTTCCACTGGTGGTTCTTCCACCAGCATAATGGTGCAGGGTATGATTATGTACCGTGAAAAGTACATAGTCGGAATGGGAGAAGACCGCAATTAAAAACATTTAGTCACTATCTTTGGCCAGGTTCTCTCTGTTATATGTATTCATGGCTAGACATAGGCCACAGAAAGACAGGTTTAGCGATAGCTGGTGATTTATTGTATCTAGTAATTAAAGGTACGAATCTATGTAATGGCTGCTACGGGTGGAAGGTTGTTACCATCGGTCTCAAATTGTCCATCATCTTGAAACTTCTGGTCTAATCCATGATTGCCAGTACAGGTTTTGGCATGGCTTTTCCAGTGGTAATTTTGTTGCCTATGTTACTAATTTGTGAAGCTTTGAACTTTCTGATAAAACATATTACATTGTCTTGGCATCTTCAAAACCTTAGACAGGGTCTGGCACTTTCCATTTTTAAACAGTACAGCATCATATGGCACCATGAAAACCATGTTTATGACTAAAATCACACTAGTTACTGTAGTTGATGGCTCATTCATTAACTCAGGGGTTTCCGAGAGCTCTGACCTCTCTCCTATTGGCTCCTTTTTCTTATCAATGACCTCTTCAAATCATCATCCAATGCAATTCACTTTTGCTGATAAAATTATTCTACATTCATCAACTTCGTTCAGAATGCACACACCCTCCATTCCTTACTTCTAGTCTCCAACCTCTTTCTATTTGTTATTTTTCTTTTCTTTATTATTACTACAATGTTCAGTACATCTCTGAGCTTTCCTCCCTTGTTCTTTCTAGACTCCAGATGTGCTATCCTGCATTCTCTTTCTCTTCCCCATGACCTCTCTGTGTAAAAGTTAAGACTCATCATCAAGCTCTCAAAATCATGGGATTTATTACCTCCCGTGCTTTCCTTTCCTTCAACAATCTTCAGGCTTTTAAAACTCATATTTTTGCTTTTTTCAACCTTAGTATTACCTACATTCTGGGCTATGTCGCTTTACCATGTTTTCTCAATACAAGAATCAGCTGTAAACAACCGGACCAGTGTATGACATATTTTTGCCTTGGCATGGGAAAGTCCATTAACTGAAATGTGTGACAATAATATTTTCAGAGCCTCCTGTTCACCCCGTTTATCATCAGAAGGGATGATGGAAGCTACAATAGGACAACATTCCATGTTACTGCCCTCTTGCTAGGTATGGCAAATATTTTATTCCATTAATGGCAACTCTGTGCTTGGCACAAAGGAGACATGTTCTCAAGCCCCTTCATTGATTGAAAGCTATAATTTAGCCAACTTTAATTCAATCTGTCACCACTTAATGAGCTTAATTACAGTATTCATGACAGCATCACATAGCCGTTTCCAACAGCTGAAACTTGTGTCAGAAACTGGTAACCCCTGTATACACAGATGACTGATTCAACACACATAAAACTGTTGTTTCGGGATGTTGTTAGACAATCGTAAACATTGCTCACATCCAGAGATTCAACCCCCGTATTGTCACTTTAACATACTTACACTAATTTTCCCACCAATAGCAATAATTTTCAGCTGGAAAAGTTCAAAAATCCACATTTGAAAATAAATGCAAAGCTGAACCAAACAGACCTTGTCCACACTAAGTAATCTACCAGTTACAGACTTTTAAATCCCAAACATGGCATCTCCCAATCACTGCTTCTTCATTTACCTCATCTTCTCTCCTACTCTTTTCAGCCTTAGTCATGTCCTGCATTATGGGGCTTAATTTTTTATTAAGGTTTTTCACAAAAAAGCAGCAATACTACACTAAACCGATGTTGTTTGTTGGAGCCCAAATTGGCATCATCCCATGAACTACATATGAGAAAACTCAGGCTTGCCTTTAACATCATTGTAATTTCAGTCCTCCCAGCACCTCTTGGAAAAGGCCATGTCTACTGATTCTCATTTACAAAGGTTCTTATCCTATAGTGTCCACACTGAAATATAATTTTAAAGGGTAATTTTGCATGGCTATGTTGATAGCATGTAATCTCATTACTAGCAAGCATAGGACAGATCATTGGGGCAATAGCACTCCAGCAGCAGAGCCTTGCAAAATTACCCCTTAAACTATGGAATAAGTTCATCGATCCTGCACTCCCAGTGGAGATCCATGTTCAAAGGAAATGAAGCGTACAGTTTTGTAGACCCCATCTCCAATCCACATCCTCTTCAAGCGCATCTCCCTACTAGGGTCGTGAGAATCTGTGAATTTGAACATATATTTCCACAATGTTAGGTTCTAAGCTGTGGTTCAGACTTCAGGTCTATAGGTAGGCCTCTGTTCGCATTCTTCAATCATAAAACTGAAGACTTCACTTAAAAAATTGAACTAACTTTAATCTTACAGAATATTTTAGACTTGTTCACTTTGCAGTTAAATATTATGCAGTGCTATGTTGATTAGTGCTTCAGTTGACATTTTGACATCAAACCTAATTTACTGACAGCACAGTTTCAGTTTCACTCATTGTCATCTGTTTCTTAGGAAGTTGATGCTTCATATGGTACAATAACCTTATAAGGACCTTTCTCTTACAAAATTGAGAACTCAATAAAAACTGATGTATTTTGAAATCTACTAAAAAGTGAATCTTGCTAAAGCTGCTGTTGTATTTGCGAATGGTAGTGTGGTATTTTATTAATGTCACATGCTACATGATTCTATGTCGTAATACCATAACACCATCATCAGCAAGTTCCCCTCTGTTAAATCCGTGAATCTTGATGTATGGTGTCCTTCAATAAATCGACAGAGACTGCAGAGGAACAATCAACAGGTGTTTACTGGATGAGGGTTACTCTAAAACTAAAGTACAGATCCCTACTCAGGGTTTATATACAGGTGTGGTCACTGCTGGTGCTACAGTATACAGGAGCTGTAAAAAGTAGTTCTCCCCTCAAAGGTACATACACAACAATTCCTCCCCTTTTAGATTAACAATACCATAACATTCATTTAACAGTTAACATTTTTAACATGCAACATTAACTGAAAATAGTCCATTTATAAATTCAGTCTTTGGGGCGGCTTCCTGATCCTTTCTGGATAGCGTCTTTCCTGAGTGTCTTGCTCTTGGTGCGGAGGCGATTCTGGCCCCCTGTTGTCGGTTGGTTCACCAGCTTCCGATGCTACTGTTTCTGGGGTAGATGCTACCTGTATGTCGGGTTCATCACCAGGTACGCGAGACATGGGGTTGACTCGTTCCTGTGACTCTAGGATCTGGTCAACATGGCGTCTCACAATGCTCTCCCCAACATCCACTGTGTACATTAGTGGCCTCTGCCGTTTGCATATCGTTCCTGGTTGCCATTTCTCTGTTCGGTAGTTGCGGGCCAAGACTGGTTGCCCTACATTGAAGCTCCTTGTCGGCTTCTCATTGATGTGCTGGAATTGCTTATTCTCAACATCTCTTCGTACATTTGGTCTGAGCAAATCCATACGAGATCTCAACCTTCGGTTAAAGAACATCATGGCCGGGGTCTGGTTGGTGACTGCATGTGTCGCATTTCTGTAGGCTAACAGGAAATTGTCCACCTTGTGCTGCAGTGGAATGTCGTCATCGCACATGGCCCTTACTGCTTTCTTAAAGGTTTGTACGAACCTCTCAGCCAATCCATTTGTGGCTGGATGATACGGGGCGGATGTATTTTGAAATCTACTAAAAAGTGAATCTTGCTAAAGCTGCTGTTGTATTTGCGAATGGTAGTGTGGTATTTTATTAATGTCACATTCTACATGATTCTATGTCATAATACCATAACACCATCATCAGCAAGTCCCCCTCTGTTAAATCTGTGAATCTTGATGTATGGTGTCCTTCAATAAATCGACAGAGACTGCAGAGGAACAATCAACAGGTGTTTACTGGATGAGGGTTACTCTAAAACTAAAGTACAGATCCCTACTCAGGGTTTATATACAGGTGTGGTCACTGCCAGTACTACAGTATACAGGAGCTGTAAAAAGTAGTTCTCCCCTTAAAGGTACATACACAACACCCTCCAAGTTACACACCATCCTGACTTGGGAATATATCGCCGTTCCTTCATCGTCGCTGGGTCAAAATCCTGGAACTCCCTCCCTAACAGCACTGTGGGAGTACCTTCAACACACAGGCTGCAGCGGTTCAAGAAGGTGGCTC
The DNA here is from genome assembly GCF_052327205.1 of Somniosus microcephalus. Classification (NCBI taxonomy): domain Eukaryota; kingdom Metazoa; phylum Chordata; class Chondrichthyes; order Squaliformes; family Somniosidae; genus Somniosus; species Somniosus microcephalus. Next base: position 81,304,605 of record NC_140989.1, on the reverse strand, counting down.
ACCACCACCTTCTCAAGGGCAATTAGGGATGGGAAATAAATGCTGGCCTTGCCAGCGATGCCCGCATCCCAGGAACAAATAAATAAAATGGCATCATGAACTTTGATTTTAAGGATTGTGAGCTACAAATTTTGTATAAATAACAAAAACTAGAACTGCAAAGTAGGATTGTAAATCTGGGTTTGCCATCACATAAAATAATCAAAAAAAGCCCTATTTGCTCTTTAATAAGGTGTCAAATAATTGACATAACCACCACCTCATCTATAGTTGGTGATGTTGCTGTTGTATCCTGTCACTCATATATAAATAACCTATAAACAAAGAAGAGCATCTTCCAAGCCAACAGTAACTGTGGAGATGTCAATGGAGGTTGGGGCAGCCAGCACAGAACTGATAAGAAGCAGGGGTGTGGTGAAAAGAGAAGACATTTTTCTTCCATAACTCTGAGTCTTCCCATTGCAGTTGTTTAGAAAATATATTCCTTTTTTAAACAGTATGGGCTAGAGAGGGAAAAATTAACCAAGGACCCTGCTCCTGATGACTACCCAGCGACTCCTGCTAGAAGTGTGATGTATGGATGATGGGTGAGGACAGAATGTAATGCCGCCTCCCTCTATGATTGAACACACACGGTCAAGGCTCACACATGCATGACGATCACTTGAATGAGGTGATGAAGATTGACTGGTATCCATGGAACTTTATCTCAACAAAAATTCAGCACCTTCAGGAGAGAAGAAAGAAACAGACACGAAATACAACAGATTCAATAGCTGTATGAGTTATGTATTGCTTGTTGTATTAAACAAGTGACAAAGCCTGAAATTGCCTGGTTGTGATGTAATGGCACTTCAGACAGATTCATGTGTAAAATGTACATGAACAGGAAATTAAAGTTATGTGGTGTTTGAAGGAAAGGCCAAGCAGTGGTAACTCACCCCATATGTACTGAAGTGCGAGAATCCCGTCTATGGGCTGAAGATATTTGAGGATTTAAAAGTTAGCCATATGGAAACAGATCCAAGTAAGTTGTATAACTATCTCTGTGGGATGTACTGAACCTGATGAGACAATCCTGTAACTGTGTAATAAAATTAAGCATAGCATTATTTGTCTGTGAATCAAGCAATCTATTCTACAAATCAAGCAAATGAACTGACTTCTTCACTTTTTTAATAAACTGCTTTTTTTTAATTATAATTGTGTGTCCTGTATGCACTCCTAACATGGCAAAGAGAAGAAAGGGTTATCAAAAAGCGGAGAGTACAACATGCAGTGGAAACCTACTGCTTATAAAGTGACTCAAGTTACACAAAGTGTGAATGAGATGTGCCCTGAAGGCAGCTGACTTGAGGGCATTAACCTCCATATGTAAGCCTCTCTACGTATCAAGATTTTGCTGAATACTTATAAATCAGTGCTTTAGTTCTTGCATTTACTGCAAACTTATAGCCCATATACATTTTACTTAGCCAAGGCTCCCCTGTATAGTTTAATGTTTAATTCTGCAATTCTCATGCTAATAGTGTTCGCAAGTAAAGAAAGTTAACTTTATGACTAACTCTCTCATTATGGCATGCTGATTGTTGATGGAAGCTAGATAATCTAATAGTTGGTCTACATCCCAAATAAAATTGGAGTTTGGAATAACATCTATCAACAGGGTGGAAAGGTTAAGTAATTCAATGCTACATTTAGACTTAAGACTTCATTTTCTGAAAATTTCCATTTTCAGGTGGCGTAGAGGTGTTGTGGCACATAAAATGGGACTATGAGGCCTTCCACTGAAACTGCCCTAACAATTGGACACTACAATTCCCTCCCAGAACCCCGCTGTAATCCTGAAGCGCTCGTCAGAAGCACACAATCCATGCAGATGAAGTTGAAGCGAACAACCTAATTGGCCCCAAAATTTTAATGACTTTCTGCCCATTTACTAACCCAAGAAAACCACCACCATAAAGATGGAGGTTTTGGGTCCAGTATTGTGTCCCAGAGGTGGGAAAAAATCAGGAAGGTCCAAGGTTATACAGGGTAATGATCCAACAACAACAACAACTTGTATTTATATAGCGCCTTTAACGTAGCAAAACGTCCCAAGGCGCTTCACAGGAGTATTATCAGACAAATAATTTGACACTGAGCCACATAAGGAAAAATTAGGGCAGGTGACCAAAAGCTTGGTCAAAGAGGTAGGTTTTAAGGAGCGTCTTAAAGGAGGAAAGACAGGTAGAGAGGCGGAGAGGTTTAGGCAAGGGATTCCAGAGCTTAGGGCTGTTAGATCCGTGTGTTAATGGAGACACGGAATGCAGGAGTTGATTTAACAAGTGTTTACTGAACAAAGTCTGGAGGTGAACTAACAACACAAGATGCTACACAGGCTTATATACCCGAGTGGTCACTACTGGTACTACAGTATACAGGGGCTTCAAAAACATAGTTCCTCCTTAAGGTACATACACTACAATTCCTCCCCTTTTAGATAAATAGTACATAACATTTTAAGTAATCATTAAATAACATTTTTACAAGAACAATAATATACACATTTGCTGGAGTTAATCAATTACAAATTCAGTCTCTCTGGAGGCTTCCTGACTCAGTCCGTGTAGTGTATGTACCTTTAAGAGCCCCTGTGTACTGTAATACCGGTAGTGACCACTCGGGTATATAAGCCTGTATAGCGTCTTGTATCTTTTAGTTCAGCCCTGACCTTCGACTAGTAAAGACCTGTTAAAGTTATTCTTGTGGTCTGTGTGCAGTGATTCATATTAACCATAACTGGAACACACAGACTTAACAGTGGCGACGAGTACGATCTTACCCTGCGGCAGAGACACATCCAAGGCAGTTTAACGGGCGTCGAGAAGAGGCATCCGCCCTCATCATCCTGCTGAGAAAAGACTCGGGTCTGAAGAGCAAGGAAGAATCCTGACACGAAGCCTTCCATCAGCAACAGGCAGTGATCATCCCTTCTATCACGGTGGTGGGTAAGCCGATCAGCGACGAGCAGCAAGTCGGCCACGTTGGCTGTGAAGTAGGGGAGGGAAAAACGGAGGATATAAGGGCGGAAAACTCGACCACGGCCGGGGAAAAGAGCCGGACAGAAGTCGGGGCCAGAGGCGCTGAGACTGGGGCAGCGTAACGCACGGGAGCTGCGGTGAATGCAAATGCAGCCGGTGTAAAAGACCGGGCTGCAAGCGGGCTGGGAGACACAACAGCGTCGAGAGAGAGCTCGATCGCGACCAGTGAAAAAGGCCGGGCAGCTACCGAGGCCGCGAGGCGCAGCGACCAGGACAGCGTAAGGCGCGGGAGAATTTTTTTTTTAAAACCGCGGAGAACTCAGCCGCAGCCGGGGGAAAGGACCGGACTGCAAGAGGGGCTGGGAGGCACGATTTGAGAACCGCTGGGGAGGACGAACGCAGCAATACGGCAATCGCCATTACAGCCAGCGGGAGAGAAAGGCAAACGCGGGAAGCCGCCATTTTCGTAGGCGGGGGAAGAAGACAAGCGCGGGAAACCGCCATTTTAAAAAAAAATTAAAGAAAAATTTCTTTTTGTTTCTCAAGAAGATTGCGAGGATGCCTAAGCGTGGTAACATCAACGATTTCGATCCCGATGTTGAAGATTGGGCCACGTATGTAGAACGCATAGAGATTTATTGTAAGGCAAATAAAATATCCGATGAAGATAAAGCAATAACCTTACTAAACTCAATGGGTGCGAAGACATACGGGCTATTGAAGCATCTTCTATCACCAGCTAAACCGGCGGATCAGGCTTTCACTAATATTGTTGCTGTCCTGAGAAATCATTTGAACCCCACACCGCTGATGTTAGCGGAACGATTTAAATTTTATGCGAGAACGCAACTGAAAGAGGAAAGCAACGCGGAGTATTTAATTGAACTGCGTAAGCTAGCGAAATACTGTCAGTTTGGGGAAAGACTGACAGAGGCACTGAGAGACAAATTCGTGTGTGGATTGTCGAAAGAAGGAACACAAAAGTGGCTGCTTGAAGAGAATGATCTTACACTTGATAAGGCTGTCACTATTGCAGCATCGCACGAAGCCGCAGCGAGAGGCACTGCGGAAATGCAGCTGAAGGCAGCGGTACTCAGCGTAGATCAAATGGCTTTGGGTACAGCGAAATGTTATCGTTGTGGAAAGACAACACACGATCAGAACCAATGCTGGTTTAAAAACCAGGAATGTAGAAAATGTGGCAAGCTTGGTCACATAGCTAAAGTATGCCGGTCAGGAAAGAAGACCAGCAACAAAAAGTCACCGCAGGAAAAGTGCAGAAAGGTACATAAGGTGGCTGAGAAGGGTTTGGATGAACAGAATTCGGATTCAGACTCCAACAGCAAGGAACTGGGTAGTCTGAGAATTCACAATGTGAGTAAGGAAGCTGACCTACAAACTATCTGGGTCACACTGCAGATAGCAGGAGTCCAAGTGAAGATGGAATTGGACACCGGATCGGCGTTGACGGTCATGAATAAGCAAGATTACAAAAGGTTATTCACACATATTCCCCTACGGGATACGGAGATAGTATTGCAGACATACACAGGGCAAAGAGTATACCCCATCGGAAAGATAAAAGTCAAGGTGATACACAAGGGCAAAGAACACCAAGGAATGGACTTATATGTACTACCTGAGGGAGGTCCACCACTTCTGGGACGGGAGTGGATCAGGAAAATAAATATGGACTGGCACTCCCTAAAAGCAGTAACGGTAGATTCCGGAAAAAAAGATGTCAAACCTGAACGATTGTCCAGAATATTGGATGAGGCTAAAGAGGTGTTCCAACAGGGACTGGGAACACTGAGAGGAATTAAGGCAAAAATCAAGATTGCAGAACATGCAAACCCAAAATTTTTCAAAGCCAGACCTTATGCGATACGACCTGCTGTGGAAGCTGAGCTGGAAGGGCTAGAACGTTCAGGAGTACTGTCTAAGGTGGACTGGAGTGAGTGGGCCACGCCTATTGTTCCCGTCATGAAGCGTTCATCGAGTAACAAGCCAGGGGAACCGGGGAAGGTCCGCATCTGTGGCGACTTCAAGATCACAGTTAATCCGGTGCTTCACACGGTGCAATATCCGCTTCCGCGGATTGAGGATATCTTTGCTTCATTGTCTGGCGGGAAACACTTCACCAAGATAGACCTGGCGCAAGCGTACTTACAGATGGAAGTTGAGGAAGAGTCGCGCCAGTATCTCACAATCAACACGCACAGAGGCTTGTATCGATATAATAGACTGGTTTTTGGAGTGGATTCGGCTCCAGCAATTTGGCAGAGGGCCATGGAGCAGGTATTACAGGGAATTCCAAGCACTCAATGTTACTTGGACGATATCCTGATTACAGGAGATGACGATGAGGAACACCTTGCAAATTTGAAACTGGTGCTCACCAGATTGAAGGAATATGGACTTCGAGTTAATCGCCAGAAATGTGAGTTCTTTCAGAAACGGATCTCGTACTGTGGTCATGTCATTGACCAGGAGGGGCTGCACAAGTCACCTGACAAGATCGAAGCTGTTGTGAAGGCTCCCGCTCCGGAAAATGTATCCCAGTTGAGGTCGTTCCTAGGGTTGATTAACTATTACCATAAGTTTCTGCCAAATCTATCCACGGTGCTGCACCCGCTGAATGCTCTTTTGCAGAAAGAAGTACCATGGAAGTGGAGCGAGGACTGTAAGAAGGCCTTTCGCAAAAGCAAGGCATTGATCACCTCAGAGGAAGTGTTGGCTCACTTCAACCCAACGCTACCTATTCATTTAGCTTGTGATGCTTCTCCTTATGGTATTGGAGCAGTACTCTCACACAAGTTGCCAAATGGCTTGGAAAGGCCAGTCGCATTTGCATCCAGATCATTGACCTCCACTGAGCGCAAATATGCTCAGATAGATAGGGAGGCTCTCAGCCTTGTGTGGGGAGTAAAGAAGTTTAATCATTACCTGCAGGGCCAGAAGTTTACACTGCTGACAGACCACCAGCCGTTGGTATCCATATTCAACCCTAAAAAGGGCGTTCCCATTATGACAGCGCAAAGGCTACAGAGGTGGTCCCTTTTCCTAGGGGCACACCAATATGACATAGAATACAAAGGATCAAAACAGCATGGGAATGCTGACGGTTTATCGCGACTACCGTTGCAAACGGTAGAAGAGGCGCCTACAGTGGACCCAGTGGAGATGTTCCACTCAACCATAGTGGAATGTCTACCAATAACAAATTCTACCATTGAAAAGGAAACGAGAAATGACCCGACTCTCTCACGAGTCTACGATTTAACGGTGAAGGGATGGCCAGCACATGGCGAACCACTGTTGCCAGCATTCTCGCAAAGAAGAGAACAGCTGTTAGTGTGCCGAGGAACCTTGATGTGTGGATCCAGAGTGGTGATTCCACCCAAACTCCAGTATAAAGTGCTAAAGGAGCTTCACGAGGGGCATCTGGGTGGAGTGAAAATGAAGAACCTAGCCAGAGCGTTTGTGTGGTGGCCAGGTATCGATGGAGACATCGAAGAAATGACCAAGAGCTGTCTAGGATGCCAGAAGGTCCAAAACGCCCCACCACATGCCCCTCTACATCCATGGGAGTGGCCCTCATCTCCATGGCAAAGGGTACATATCGACTTTGCTGGTCCATTTATGGACTCAATGTTCTTAATCGCGGTGGATGCACACTCCAAGTGGCCGGAGGTAATAAAGATGTCCTCCACCACCACGGAAAAAACCATCACAGTATTAAGGACCATATTTGCCAGGAATGGGCTGCCGGAACAGATCTGTTCTGATAATGGACCGCAATTTGTGTCCGAAGAATTCAGGAAGTTCTTAAAAAACAATGGGGTTAAGCACTACACGTCCGCCCCATACCATCCCGCCACCAATGGATTAGCTGAAAGGTTTGTCCAGACCTTCAAGAAGGCCATAAAGGCCATGGGTAATGAAGACATAAATCTACAACATAAGGTAGATAACTTCTTGTTTGCGTACAGGAATGCAACACATGTGGTTACAAACCAAATTCCCGCCATGATGTTTTTCAATAGAAGACTAAGATGCCGGCTGGATTTGATCAAGCCAAACATCAGAAGGGACGTAGAGAACCGGCAATTTCAAGGCATGAATGAAAGGCCAACTAGAACCTTCCAGATAGGTCAACAAGTTTTGGCCCGGGACTACCGTACCGAGAAATGGCAGCCTGGAACTATTTCCACACGACTAGGACTGCTGATGTATACCGTGGAAATTGGTGAAAGCATAATAAGGCGCCATGCTGACCAGATCATAGAGTCATCCGAAAAGGGACAACCTACACCACAACTCTATACGCCTAATGATGAAGCAGAGATACCCATAGTATCTACCTCCGATCCGGTGATACTGGAACCAGATGAACCCGACACTGGCATTCAAGCCAAATCGACCTTGCCAAAAGAACCTACTACACCACCGAAAACTACTACACCACCGAGGCGTTATCCGGACCGAGTCAGGAAGCCTCCAGAGAGACTGACTTATAATTGATTAACTGCAGCAAATGTGTAGATTATTGTTCTTGTAAACATGTTAATTAATGATTACTTAAAATGTTATGTACTAATTATCTAAAAGGGGAGGAATTGTAGTGTATGTACCTTTAAGAGCCCCTGTGTACTGTAATACCGGTAGTGACCACTTGGGTATATAAGCCTGTATAGCGTCTTGTATCTTTTAGTTCAGCCCTGACCTTCGACTAGTAAAGACCTGTTAAAGTTATTCTTGTGGTCTGTGTGCAGTGATTCATATTAACCATAACTGGAACACACAGACTTAACAGTCCGGATAACGCCTCGGTGGTGTAGTAGGTTCTTTTGGCAAGGTCGATTCGGCTTCAATGCCAGTGTCGGGTTCATCTGGTTCCAGTATCACCGGATCGGAGGTAGATACTATGGGTATCTCTGCTTCATCACTAGGCGTATAGAGTTGTGGTGTAGGTTGTCCTTTTTCGGATGACTCTATGATCTGGTCAGCATGGCGCCTTATTATGCTTTCTCCAATGTCCACGGTATACATCAGCGGTCCTAGTCGTGTGCAAATAGTTCCAGGCTGCCATTTCTCGGTACGGTAGTCCCGGGCCAAAACTGGTTGACCTATCTGGAAGGTTCTAGTTGGCCTTTCATTCATGCTTTGAAATTGTCGGTTCTCTACGTCCCTTCTGACGTTTGGCTTGACCAAATCCAGCCGGCATCTTAGTCTTCTATTGAAAAACATCATGGCGGGGGTTTGGTTTGTAACCACATGTGTTGTATTCCTGTACGCAAACAAGAAGTTATCTACCTTATGTTGTAGATTTATGTCTTCATTACCCATGGCCTTTATGGCCTTCTTGAAGGTCTGGACAAACCTTTCAGCCAATCCATTGGTGGCGGGATGGTATGGGGCGGACGTGTAGTGCTTAACCCCATTGTTTTTTAAGAACTTCCTGAATTCTTCAGATACAAATTGCGGTCCATTATCAGAACAGATCTGTTCAGGCAGCCCATTCCTGTCGAATATGGTCCTTAATACTGTGATGGTTTTTTCCGTCGTGGTGGAGGACATCTTTATTACCTCCGGCCACTTGGAGTGTGCATCCACCGCGATTAAGCACATTGAGTCCTTAAATGGACCAGCAAAGTCGATATGTACCCTTTGCCATGGAGATGAGGGCCACTCCCATGGATGTAGAGGGGCTTGTGGTGGAGCGTTTTGGACCTTCTGGCATCCTAGACAGCTCTTGGTCATTTCTTCAATGTCTCCATCGATACCTGGCCACCACACAAACGCTCTGGCTAAGTTCTTCATTTTCACTCCACCCAGATGCCCCTCGTGAAGCTCCTTTAGCACTCTATCCTTGAGTTTGGGTGGAATCACCACTCTGGACCCACACATCAAGGTTCCTCGGCACACTGACAGCTGTTCTCTTCTTTGCGAGAATGCTGGCAACAGTGGTTCGCCATGTGCTGGCCATCCCTTCACCGTTAAATCGTAGACTCGTGAGAAAGTCGGGTCATTTCGCGTTTCCTTTTCAAATGGTAGAATTTGTCACCGGTAGACATTCCACTATGGTTGAGTGGAATATCTCCACTGGGTCCACTGTAGGCGCCTCTTCCACCATTGGCAACGGTAGGCGCGATAACCCGTCAGCATTCCCATGCTGTTTTGTTCCTTTGTACTCTATGTCATATTGGTGTGCCCCGAGGAAAAGGGACCACCTCTGTAGCCTTTGCGCTGTCATAATGGGAACGCCCTTTTTAGGGTTGAATATGGAGACGAGGGGTTGATGGTCAGTCAACAAGGTAAATTTTTGTCCGTGTAGGTAATGGTTGAATTTCTTCACCCCCCACACCAGGCTGAGTGCCTCCCTGTTGATCTGGGCATAGTTACGCTCAGCTGAGCTCAATGAGCGTGACGCAAATGCTATCAGCCGCTCCGAGCCATCAGGGAATCTATGCGATAATACCGCTCCCACGCTGTAAGGGGATGCATCGCACGCCAGTCTGATTGGCAGTGATGGGTTGTAATGAGCCAACACTTCCCTCGACGTGATCAAGCCTTTGCATTTATGGAAGGCATGTTTACAGTCTTCGCTCCATTTCCAAACTACTCCCGTTTGTAGCAGTGCGTTAAGCGGGTGCAGAACCGTCGACAAGTTTGGTAAAAATTTATGATAGTAATTTACTAATCCCAGGAACGACCTTAATTGTGAGACATTTTCAGGTGCTGGGGCCTTTACGACCGCTTCAATTTTTTCAGGTGACTTATGCAACCCTTCTTCGTTAATGACATGGCCACAATATGATATTTGTTTCTGGAAAAATTCGCACTTGGGGCAATTTGCTCGTAGGCCCCGTTCTCTCAGCCTCGTGAGCACCTGCTCCAAGTTGGCAAGGTGCTCGTTGTCATTTTTTCCTGTTACAAGGATGCCGTCTAGGTAGCATTGAGTCCCCAGAATCCCTTGCAGGACTTGCTCCATAGCTCTTTGCCAGATAGCCAGAGCTGATGCCACTCCGAAAATCAGTTGATTGTACTGGTACAGGCCTTTGTGTGTGTTTATCGTGAGATACTTTTTAGAGGCCTCCTCAACCTCCATCTGTAGATATGCCTGTGCTAAGTCAATTTTGGTGAAACGTTTCCCTCCGGATAGTGAGGCGAAAATATCTTCTATCCTCGGAAGAGGATACTGTACCGTGTGAAGAACCGGGTTTACAGTCACCTTGAAGTCCCCACAGATGCGAATTTTTCTCTGTTCTTCAGATTTATCATTATTCAACGTTTTCTTCATGACCGGGATGATGGGTGTTGCCCACTCGCTCCAATCTACCTTGGATAACACGCCTGCTTTTTCCAAATTCTCCAGCTCTGCCTCGACGGCTGGACGAATTGCGTATGGCACCGGCCTTGCCTTAAAAAACTTGGGAATTGCCGCATCTTCCACTTTTATTGAGGCAGTGGCGCCTTTCAGGGTTCCTAGTTCCTGTTGAAACACTTCTTTGGCATTAGCCAAGATTTCTTTTAATCGTCCAGGTATGACGTCATCATCGTTTTTTTTCTTACTGGTCACCATCAGTGCCTGAATGGAATGCCACTCTAAACGTATCTTTCTGATCCATTCACGTCCCAACAATGGTGGACCACCATCTTGCAGAACGTATAAATACAACTTCTGTATTTCCTTGCCGCTGTATACAACAGGCACCCTTATTTTCCCTCTGGGGTATACTTTCTGCCCCGTATATGTCTTCAAGACAATGGATGTGTCTTTCAAAGGTATATGCGGAAATAGCCGCTCGTAATCCCGTCGACTCATGACGGTCAGAGCTGATCCTGTATCTAGCTCCATTTTGACTGGGGACCCTGCTATTGTGAGGGTAACCCAAATGGTCTGGTAATCTTCTTTGGCAATTACATTATGTAATTTGAGACAGCTTAGTCTCTTGTTTCCGGAGTCGCTATCGCTCTTCTGGTCTTCGGAGCTACTGTCCGTCATCATTTGTACCTTTCTGTACTTTTCCTTATTGACCTTTTTACTGTCAGCAGATTTCTTTCCAGATCTGCATACACGTGCAATGTGTCCCATCTTTCCGCATTGCCTGCATGCTTTGTCCTTGAACCAGCAGTCCTTCTGGTCATGGGTGGATCTGCCGCAGCGATAACATCTCTCGAAACCCCATGTCATTTCATGGGTGCCGAAGTCCTGTGGCTTTTGCTGTATCTCTGCAGCTCCTCTTGCTGCTGCTTCGTATAATACAGCCCCACTGAAAGCCTTGTCCAGTGTTAAATCTTTCTCAGAAAGTAGTCTTTTCTGTGTTCCTTCGCTTAGGAGACCACGACGAATTTGTCTCGTAGAGAATCTGCCAGTCCTGCCCCGAATTGGCAGTGCTTTGACAGCTTTCGTAATTCGGTGAGGTAATCAGCGTTACTTTCATTCTTGTGCTGATTCCTCCTGAAGAATTTGAATCGTTCCGCTATCAGCAGCGGTGTTGGGTTTAAGTGCTCCTGTAAGGTATCAACAATCTCATTAAAATTCTTGTCCATCGGTTTGGCTGGAGTGATCAAGTTTCGTAACAGCCCGTATGTCCTTGCGCCCATCAGATTTAGAAGTACCGATGCCTTTTTATCATCCGCTAGTTCATTCGCCTTGCAATATACCTCCACTCTTTCCACATATGTGGTCCAATCTTCTATATCACTATCGAAAGCAGTAATATTGCCAGTCTTCGGCATCTTGAAAATCTAAAATGGTGCTTCCCGCGCTTTTCTTTCTTCCCCGCCGAGTTAAGATGGCACCTCCCGCGCTTTCCCGTCGCTGCCACTGCTGCCAACGCTGTTCTCCGTGGTTCCCGTTGCGACCTGCAGCTTTTCGCGGTATTTCTATTTTTTTTTTTATATATCACTTCAATAGATTCTCCGTTACTTCGAGAACTGTTCCCGTCGTGGAGCGAACCCTCTGGGACTTTCCCCTCCCTCTGCTCGGTCTGAACGCCGACCTGCTTTGCAGCACCGGCCGCGCCCTGAGTGCTCCACCCTCTCTCTCTCTTTGCTTCTGCTTCCCGACTCGCTGCCCGGCCCCGTTGCAGAGCCACCCGATCGAGCTCTAGCCCGCCGCAGCCCAGGAAGGATCAGTGCACTACCTGCCACCAGCCCGTTTAGCTGGGGAAACCACAGACTGGAGACCAAGCCTGGCCCTCGTTTTCGAGTTTCTTCGAGTTATTTTTTTTTTCTTGCTTCTGGCTTCGACCTTCGTCTGAGGAATCGATCCCCTTGAGGTGCTGCCGAATTGCAGGTAAGTTCGTTTCTAACTCGTCGCCACTGTTAGATCCATGTGTTAATGGAGACACAGAATGCAGGAGTTGATTGAACAAGTGTTTACTGAACAAAGTCTGGAGGTGAACTAACAACACAAGACGCTACACAGGCTTATATACCCGAGTGGTCACTACTGGTACTACAGTATACAGGGGCTTCAAAAACATAGTTCCTCTTAAAGGTACATACACTACAAGGGCCTAGGCAACAGAAGGCATGGCCACCAATGGTTGAGTGATTATAATCAGGGACGCTCAAGAGGGCAGAATTAGATATCTCGAGGGGTTGTGGGGCTGAAGGAGATTACAGAGATAGGGAGGGGCGAGGCCATGGAGGGATTTGAAAACAAGGATGAGAATTTTGAAATCGAGACATTGCTTACCTGGGAGCCAATGTAGGTCAGCGAGCACAGGGGTGATGAGTGAATGGGACTTGGTGCGAGTTAGGACACGGGCAGCTGAGTTTTGGATCACCTCAAGTTTACATGATAAGGACTGATAAGTGGCAGGTAACATTCGCGCCACACAAGTGCCAGGCAATGACTATCTCTAACAAGCGAGCATCTAACCAATGCCCCTTGATATTCAACGGCATTACAATCGCCGAATCCCCCACCATCAACATCCTGGGGGTCACCATTGACCAGAAACTTAACTGGACCAGTCACATAAATACTGTGGCAACAAGAGCAGGTCAGAGGCTAGGTATTCTGTGGCGGGTGTCCCACCTCCTGACTCCCCAAAGCCTTTCCACCATCTACAAGGCACAAGTCAGGAGTGTGATGGAATACCCTCCACTTGCCTGGATGAGTGCAGCTCCAACAACACTCAAGAAGCTCAACACCATCCAAGACAAAGCAGCCCGCTTGATTGGCACCCCATCCACCACCTTAAACATTCACTCCCTCCACTACTGGCATACCGTGGCTGCAGTGTGTACCATCTACAAGATGCACTGCAGCAACCGCCAAGGCTTCTTCGGCAGCACCTCTCAAACCTGTGACCTCTTCCACCTAGAAGTACAAGGGCAGCAGGTGCATGGGAACACCACCACCTCCAAGTTCCCCTCCAAGTCACACACCATTAAGACTTGGAAGTATATCGCCGTTTCTTCATCGTCGCTGGGTCAAAATCCTGGAACGCTCTTCCTAACAGCACTGTAGGAGTACCTTCACCACACGGACTGAAGCGTTTCAAGAAGGCGACTCACCATCACCTTCTCAAGGGCAACTAGGGATGGGCAATAAATGCTGGCCTTGCCAGCAACACCCACATCCCATGAACAAATTTAAAAAAACATAGGGTAGAATGTGGGAGGCCAGCCAGGAGTGCGTTGGAATAGTCAAGTTTAGAGGTAACAAAGGCATGGATGAGGGTTTCAGCAGCAGATGAGCTGAGGCAAGGGCGGAGACAGAGGTGGAAATAGGCCATCTTAGTTATGCAGCAGGTTTTTGATGGAAGTGATTGTAGGTATTCGTGTTGACCTCTCGGGACGAATGCCTACTAAATAATTTAGTTCAAGTTCGGATGAATAATCACTAAGTTGTTTATTAACTGGAACTGACGAAATACAACAGGTAAGCTGGCTTTATACAGGAGCAATGCGAGATAGGTCTTACCCCGACGGGGACTCCACGAGGACTGAGTCCGTAGTCCTCGGGAGAGCGTGATGACGTCATCACGCTTAGTCACGTTTTCCCGCTCTTCGGATGTCATGTGACCGCGTCCTGACGCTAGCGCGTTGGCCCGCGCTTGGGGCAGTCACGTGACCCGCGCCAATACGTCGGCATGTTCACCCGGTGCGGAGGCTGGCCGTTGAGGCCGAAGTCGCAACCAGCCGATGTGGCCGAAGTCACGGTAGGCCGGGCTGTGCCGGCGGCTGTCGCGCGTACGTCACGCAATGCGTGATGTGACGTTAGTGCACTAGGGCACGTCTTAAAGGGGCAACGGCCCCCACAGGTAAGTTAAAGGGGCAATGGCCCAAACAGGTAAGTAATACATGTACAGTTAGGTTAAAGTGAATTATATACATTATATGTGTAAGGGACACCCGGTGGAACCGCCACGTGCGCCCCCCCAGAATTCGCTTTAACGAAAGTCCAAAGATGAGATGGTCTGACGAGCAGTTGGTCTCAGTGGGCGTGCTGTCTCAACTTGGCGGGCGAGGTCTGAAGATGCTAGTCGTCAGCGGATCCTTACGCACGTCATGGCGAATAAAACGTATCCGTCAGGCGAAGGACCGTGGAAACGTACGAAACAGCAGGCCATGTCAGAGTGACGGGCAGGTCAGGTGGACGTGGGCGATCACTCTGTTGATGGTAGAAGTCCTTGTTCTGACGAACTCTACTGGAACACCAACCGGGCGATCCAGAAGGACTTTACGGGCGAGGTTGGTGAACTCGCCGACAGGTGAGCATAATCTTCGGGAGCCTGGCACGCACAGAACGGTGCGTACCATAGTGCTACGATGATCGCACAATGGAGAGTGAGCCGTTGCTACGCAGAGCAGTGCTCGGTGCGGACTGCAACTTTCACGTGGCCGAGCGCGGCCGCGGGCTGTCCGTTGGACCCGTCCTCGATGTTTGCTGCATCAGTAGATGTGTACGTTTGTTAAGGGGGAATGGGCGGCCGCAGCGAGCGAGTGGCTGAAAAACAGCATCAGCATGTAACGGGCTAGAATGGCCCATGTCAGGTGCTGTCCAAGCGTCGGAGCTGGAGACGGGCAGGCCCTTAGTTCCTAGTTCTGATCATTCTGTGGATTCGGTCTTTTCTGTTACCAGCAGCACCACCCTCAACAAAAGGTATTGTCTTTTCGTTCATGCCACCACGTGGCGAGGACAGTTTGAAGGGCCACACGACATCGTTGGCCATGTTGAAGTTCTTGCCGACTGTGTAACATAGAAGATAGGAGCAGGAGTCGGCCATTCGGCCCTTCGAGCCTGCTCCGCCATTCAATGAGATCATGGCTGATCATTCAAACCCTAGCACCCGGTCCCTACACCGACAGCCATCCCACCCAAACCCTATCCCCGTAACCCCACGTATTTAATCCCCCCTAACACTAAGGGCCAATTTTTATCATAGCCAATCAACCTAACCCGCACATCTTTGGACTGTGGGAGGAAACCGGAGCACCCGGAGGAAACCCACGCAAACACGGGGAGAATGTGCAAACTCCACACAGACAGTCACCCGAGGCCGGATTTGAACCCGGGTCTCTGGCGCTGTGAGGCAACAGTGCTAACCACTATGCCACCGTGGTCCCATGGATCAGATCGCCAATACAAATTATGTCATACTTTCCAAGCTGCTTTGCAATCGAGGCATTGGCAGTGAAAGCAATGCGCTGGTGTTGGGTCTGTCGAAACCACGTTTGTAAATCAATTCACGGACAGACTTCAGATTTGGATATTCCCATGTAATGTATGGCTCTGCAATACGGAGCATGTTGATTGAAGCTTTATTCGTTTTTGAATTTCAGATGCTTCGAAGTGGGAAGGAGCATTTAGGATGATAGTAGGACTAAAAGGTTCACTGGCCTGTGTTGAGCCGCATTTTTTCGAATCCTCATCACTGATGGGAGTGACCGAATCGAGTTCTTCATGAAGAAGGCAATTAGAAAAGCCACTGTCCACAGGGTGACGCAACAATTTTACCCCTTGAGTGCCCCTGCCAAAGCGTTTGAAACGAAAAACTGGTGAGGCAGCAACATTGAGGAAGCGATTGAGCAAGGGGGTGTGCATCTTGAGCACCATCTCTGAATCTTGCCCCACTTGTCTGTTGAGGACTGGGCAATCAATCACACGCATGTCAAAGGCAGATCCTAAAAAGGATGGTTTGTGAGTCTCGTTGGCTGTAGCGATGGTGTAAGGAGGCTGAGCTGCGGATTCGTCGCAATATTTCCCAAACAAGCCAACCGGAAGGATTCACTGAGCGAGACTGCTACGTAGACGCTCTTTTGGGCAATTAACATTCCGAGTGTGTCTTCCGAAGAAAATGGTCACCGTCATTGCATTAAGTCTCTGAGAGGCTTCTGGGAACGCCATTTTAAACAGTAGAGCGGACAGAAGTCATCAGTGATGTCTCATCTCAACATTACGTTCAAATCTGTGCCTTGCGGTGCTAAAGGAACTGGAAGTTAACTAAGTGGACGAGGAAACATTTGTTATTTATTGTCAATTGACGTGCAGCTGTGCTTCAAATCCTTGATGGGTACAGCTTTGCACGAATCCTGTGCCCCCTAGCCCTGGTAGGCAGGTTACTGCTGGACTTGGCACGGACCATGCCACTGTTTGAATGAGTTTACCACCAGGAGTGACAGTGCTGTTCTTAGCTTTGTAGACGTAGGCACCTCTCATGCCCAGGTAAAGGTCCGTTTCAGCGCGGCAAGAAACCCCCTCAATCTGCAGGAGAGCAGTGTGCTCTCTTTGGTTGCGAAAGCCTCGTTTATAGCCAGTAAACGCAGTTTTGCAGAACATATGGATATTACAAGTCCTGATATCAGTAATGAAACAGTAGAAGGAATAGTAACCTGCTTTCGGTAGGTTTTCTTTCACTGTTCCTGTAGGAAGGCTATTCGCTCGGCTCTTGTCAGGTCGTTAAAATCAGAGTGCAGGTTTTCGACCTTCTGTAGCTTAAAACCTGTTTCTAGCACGTGCTCTATGGAGAGGAATCGCTTCCGGACCCTTGTGCTGATGGACCAGAGAAAGGGTGGGACAGACCGGGTCGTCATCGCGGCCGGAAGGGCGGCAACGCTGCTTGTCGTTTCTGTTGACTTAGTGGAACTACTGCCGAGAAGGCGGCACGCTTCTCTTACTCGCCGGCAAATATGATAGGTAACACAACCAGCAGGCCGACGGGCTGGTGCGTCGTCGGCGGGGAACGAGTCTTCATGTTGCACGAGGGGTGGAGCCTCGTGGCTTGCGAGGGATGGGTCCTCGAGGTTTGCGAGGGGTGGGTCCTCGTGGTTCGCGAGGGATGGGTCCTTGCGTTTCAAGAGGAGCGAGTCCTCGTGTTTGGGGAGGAGCAAGTCCTCGTGGTTCGCGGGGGTGAGTCCTCGTGGTATCCCCGCCGGGCGCGCTCTGATCTTGTGGGCCCGAACATGCTGTACCCCGCGCTTGGAGAGATTTACACTTGCTGTTGCGTTGGACGTATGGGCGGACGACCCGCATGGCGGTAGAAAAGTTGAACACGGGGGCAGTAAGCAAATGCGTGGTCTGCTCCGCGTCGATGGTCCCGGTGAACTGGGCTTCTACCTTGCCAAAGCACGAGGGCAGTTGTTTCTCCCTGAAGTGCGGCAGCGACAGCAAAACGGCTGGTGCTTCCATGGTGTGCTTCTTTTGCAAAAAACATTCGCAAAATCGAGGTCCGGCTGTTTTTTTTTGTTTGTGAAAAACGTGATCACCTCCAGGCTGTGCTGCCCTTGCGAATACGTTCACAAAAACGGGGTCGCCAGATTCAGGCTGTGTGCTTCCTCCGTGAAAACCGTCCACGGAGTCGGTTGTTCGTCGGTTGTTCGTCGGTCATCGTCTGTGAAGACGAGGTTCAGGATGCGCGTTTCTTCCGTGAAAAACATTCACGGATACGGGGTCACCAATTGTAGTGTAGGAATTGATGAGCGCCCGTACTCACGTCGTTGGAGGTGTTGTTGGCTGCGCTTCGGCCGTGAAAAACGTTCACGGTCTCGGGGTCACCAATTGTAGGTATTCGTGTTGACCTCTCGGGATGAATGCCTACTAAATAATTTAGTTCGAGTTCGGATGAATAATCACTAAGTTGTTTATTAACTGGAACTGACAAAATACAACAGGTAAGCTGGCTTTATACAGGAGATAGGTCTTACCCCGACGGGGACTCCACGAGGACTGAGTCCGTAGTCCTCGGGAGAGCGTGATGACGTCAGCACGCTTAGTCACGTTTTCCCGCTCTTCGGATGTCATGTGACCGCGTCCTGACGCTAGCGCGTTGGCCCGCGCTTGGGGCGGTCACGTGACCCGCGCCGATACGTCAGCGCGTTCACCCGGTGCGGAGGCTGGCTGTTGAGGCCGAAGTCGCGACCGCGGTAGCAGGAGCTGGAGGCCCAGCTGAGCCGGCGCTTGTCGCGGGGGATCGCGTCGCTCATGTCTGCCAGCCGATGCGGCCGAAGTCGCAGTAGGCCGGGCTGTGCCGGCGGCTGTCGCGCGTACGTCACGCAATGCGTGATGTGACGGCAGTGCGCTAGGGCGCGTCTTAAAGGGGCAACGGCCCCCACAGGTAAGTTAAAGGGGCAATGGCCCAAACAGGTAAGTAATACACGTACAGTTAGGTTAAAGTGAATTATATACATTATATGTGTAAGGGACACCCGGTGGAACCGCCACATGACTACCAATACATAAAAAACACAAAATCTCTGTACTGAAAATACTTGCTGAATTCTGCAAATAAATTAAAGAGAGCTCTTTTTGGGAAATAATGGATTTCCTTCTTCGAATTCTATTGTTCCTGTGTTTTGAGGAAGATGATGAGGATATGCAGGAGGAAAGGAGAGTGATAAAGGAAAAGAGGAAAAACCAGGAGAGTGTGGGATTGTGCATGTAAGCAAGGAACCCCTAGGTATCTACGCCAAAGGAGGTCCAATCTGGACTTTCCTTATACGCGGTGTCTGAGAATGCAGTGCTTTCCCCCAGGGTACAGTAAGTGAAATATGCCTGCTGTTGGAACCTGACCTGCAGCCTCTTTCCACCGAGGCTACAGACTTGTCAGTAGCTGTGAAGTTGACAACAGCACTAAATTTCTATAGATCCAA
Organism: Somniosus microcephalus; assembly: GCF_052327205.1. NCBI lineage: Eukaryota > Metazoa > Chordata > Chondrichthyes > Squaliformes > Somniosidae > Somniosus > Somniosus microcephalus. Next base: position 81,285,466 of record NC_140989.1, on the reverse strand, counting down.
GCAGCCTCTGATGACATTAGTCACATCAGTCAATCAGCAGTCCTTTGGTGCGTTGCCTGCTCAGGCAGGTCTCTGATTTCATTAACTTCCCCATGAACCCAGATGACATCACCCATCCTAAATCTTCCACCTTTCCATTCGCCCTTTAGAATGTGCACCAATTTTTAAAAGGTGCAGCCTCCTTGAATTTTGGCAGGCATAAATGGCGTGCCATCACGTTTACATCATCACAGCAGGGACACTAGGGTGCATAGCCTAGTGGTTATGGTGCTGAATTAGCAATCCAGAGGTTGTGAGTTCAAATCCCACCATACCACATTGGAATAAGAAGAATAAGAGATGTATGTCCCTTACATTATTTGAGTCTCTGAACATGCAGTATGCAAATAGTTTGTGTTGACAACATATTTGCTCTTTGCACCTTGCCACATTTCATGGGGCACAGGGCAATACAACATGAACACCATGGACAGATAGGTGAACAGTTGTCAAAATGCCAGTCATTCTTCTCTATGATGCTCTACCAAGCTTTCAGCGAAGTTCTGTGAGAATGCATTGTAAGGCAACATTTGCCAAAATATAATGGTGAACTTTTGCAGGCCTGTAGATTTCTTATACACCTGCTCCCACAATCTCTAGACAGGAGAAATGGTATTGAAACTTTAATCTGATTCCGTCACTATTGTGATGCTCTTCAGAATAGGATGCCATCACCACCACAAAGGGCTACCCTTCTGGTTAACACTTCCTGGGACAGGACTGTCAGAACTGCATCTTGAAATGGTGCCATGTTACCTTTTGGCCTTGCTGGAGCTATTTCTCATCTCAGTAACAGCACCACTTTAAGGTGACTAGCAACTCTTTAAGAGTGCTGGCACCAAATAACCCACCCCATGGCCCTTGTGTACTATGTACTGGAAACATCATGCACTATGTACTGGAAACATTGCGATAATATATTATGCAGGTGTACACAGCACCTGAAATGTCGCAGTCCCAACTCTACTGTGTCCAGAATGCACTTTCAGCCCCAGAGTAGAGAATGAGCATGAACTCTGCTTGGAAAATTAGTAATTCCCAAAACAGCTGAGAGATAACTGTTCAATTAGCAGTGCTAACAGTTTTCAGCACAATGTGACCGCAAATGCAGCTTAGTGTATGTGCAGATACCAATGTGAAGTTGGGTATTATCAAGAAATGCACCATTTACTGATTTGTTTATTTGTTCCAAATGCTACTTCATCAGAATCAATAAAGGTTTTTTATTTTGCATGAATCATTTGTGACTAATAAAATTGATATTGAAAGATGCCTTTTTTCTATTTCATTAGTTGGTCCGTATGTAGGTGGCTATTGGCATGGGGTTAGGTAGTGTCATGGTATAACCCAGGCTCATGATCCATACAGGGTAGAAACTATGTCTGTGCTGTAGTGGGTTATCTAGAACCATGAGGAAACAAGGGTGAAGAATACAAATCATATCAGAGTATATTAGTTAGGGTATACTAGAAAACAGAGGGTTGGCCCTTGCAACTTCTCCTTTGCAAGGAGATTTCAATGCAATGAAAATCAGGTGGCTTCCTTAAAAGGTGTGCAGCCATGCTTATCTAGCTGCACTACTCACTCTGTGGCTATAAGGTGATCATTACACTCAACATTATGATACAGATTCATTTCAAGCAGCCGCTGGGCATCCCTGTAATATCAGCCAGGCTGCAATATGGGCGTGCGTTCAGGCGACTGATGCACTTAACAGGGGAGCTGGGGAATTCATCAACTTTGGCATCACAGCAAGGCAGTAGCGAGAGAGAGACATCCAGTTTTATGGAGTTCCTGGCTTTCCCATGATCCATAGTGCAATCTATTTGTATTTATATTGCTCTATGAGCTTTGACAGAAACCCCCCTCCCTACCTCAACAGGAAAGGCATCCACTCACTCAAAGTACGGATTGTGTGACAACATGCAAATAATCCTACATGTCTCCCACATTACAACAGTGACTCCACTTCAAAAAGTACTTCATTGGCTGTAAAGCACTTTGAGATATCCAGTGGTCGTGAAAGGCGCTGTAGAAATGCAAGTCTTTCTTTCTTTTATGTCAACATCAGATATCCTGGAAGTTTCACGATGTAAATAAAGAAAGAATTTGCACTTATATATAGCGCCATTCATGACTTCAGGACGTCCCAAAACACTCCAATGAAGTATTTTGAAGTTTCAATGTTGTTCAATGAAGTTCCTACATTGTTTCAATGTAGGAAATGCAGCAGCCAATTTGTGCAGAGCAAGCTCCCGCTAACAACAATGACCAGATAATCTGTTTTTAGTGATATTGCTAATGACCAGATAATCTGTTTTTGTTATGTTGGTTGAGGGATAAATATTGGCCAGGACACCGGGGATAACTGCCTTGCTCTTCTTCGAAATAGTGTCATGGGATCTTTTACATCCACCTGAGAAGCAGATGGGGGCCTCGGTTTAACATCTCATCTGAAAGACGGCACCTCCGACATCACAGTGCTCCCTCAGCACAGCACTACAGTGTCAGCCTAGCTTTATCTGCTCAAGTCCCTGAGTGGGAACTTGAACCCACAACCTTCTGACTCAGAGGCGAGCGTGCTACCAATTGAGCCACAGATGACCCTACTAAGAGTGACCCGAACAGCAAAGGAACACTCAAGATTGGTCATCGTGGGAACCATAGGTGTCTTAAAGGCATGCTTTCACTTCCTGGAGAGGTAGAGAGGGCCTCTGCAGTGTGCTTCAGATTGTATATCACGCATAGATGTCACCTGCTGTGCCCTTCACAGCATCGCCATATAAAAAGGGATGGACTTTTGATGTTCCTGGGGATGTCCCCCCCACTTTGGTCCAAACATGGACAAAAGAGCTACATGGAGGAGAGCATCACGATGACTTGCACTCAAAAGGCTTCTCAATGGCTGCAACAAGGGGCATGACAACACATCTTATCACCAAAGTCTTCCCTTCTGTGTAACACTGTTTAACTTTCAATCCAGAGCCTTACTTCAATCAATTACCCATAGAAACATAGAAGATAGGAGCAGGAGTAGGCCATTCGGCCCCTCGAGCCTGCTCCGCCATTCAATGAGATCATGGCTGATCATCCAAATTCAGTACCCTGTCCATGCCTTCTCCCCATATCCCTTGATCCCTTTAGCCTTAAGAAATAAACCTAACTCCTTCTTGAATATATTTAATGAATTGGCCTCAACGGCCTTCTGTGGTAGAGAATTCCACAGGTTCACCACTCTCTGGGTGAAGAAATTCCTCCTCATCTCTGTCCTAAATGGCTTACCCCTTATCCTTAGACTGTGACCCCTGGTTCTGGACTCCCCGACCATCGGGAACATCCTTCCTGCATCTAGTCTGTCTAGTCCTGTTAGAATTTTATAAGTTTCAATGAGATCCCCTCTCATTCTTCTAAACTCCAGTGAGTATAAGCCCAATCGACCCAATCTCTCCTCATATGTCATTCCTGCCATCCCAGGTATCAGCCTGGTGAATCTTCGCTGCACTCCCTCCATGGCAAGAACATCCTTCCTCAGAAAAGGCGACCAAAACTGCACACAATAATCAAGGTGTGGTCTCACCAAGGCCCTGTACAACTGCAGCAAGACATCCTTGTTCCTGTACTCGAACCCTCTCGCTACAAAGGCCAACATATCATTTGCCTTCTTAACCGCCTGCTGCACCTGCATGCTTACCTTCAGCGTGCACAAGGACACCCAGGTCTTGTTGCACTTCCCTAATAATAATAATCTGCCTTCCTGTTTTTGCCACCAAAGTGGATAACCTCGCATTTATCCACATTATACTGCATCTGCCGTGCATCTGCCCAATCACCCAACCTGTCCAAATCATACTGGAGTTTCTTGGCATCCTCCTCACAGCACACACACTCACCCAGCTTTGTGTCATCCGCAAACTTGGAGATATTACACCTAGTTCCCTTGTCTAGATCATTAATATATATTGTGAAAAGCTGGGGTCCTAGGACCGATCCCTGCGGTACCCCACTAGTCACTGCCTGCCACTCGGAAAAAGACCCATTTATTCCAACTCTTTGCTTTCTGCCTGCCAACCAGTTCTCTATCCAAGTCAGTACCTTACCCCAATCCCATGTGCCTTAACTTTACAGGTTAATCTCTTATGCGGGGCCTTATCGAAAGCCTTCTGAAAGTCCAAATACACCACATCCACTGGTTCTCCCTTATCTATTTTACCAGTTACATCCTCAAAAAATTCCAGTAGATTAGTCAAGCACGATTTACCTTTTGTAAATCCATGTTGACTTTGCCCGATCCGGTCACTGTTTTCCAAGTGACATAGAACATGGCAACGTGTAGGCAGAGGAAAGCCCCTCCGGGTCCCCGCTCCTAATTTCTATCCATGACAGAGGAAGCAGCTTGCTATAAGCAGAGCTAAGTGATCACACAACCAACGGATCATATCAAAACTCTGCAGTCCTGCCACATCCGGTCGTGAATGGTGGTGGACAATTAAACACCTAACAGGAGGAGAAGGCTCCATGAACATCCCCATCCTCAATGATGGTGGAGACCAGCACATGAGTGCAAAAGACAAGGCTGAGTGTTTGCAACCATCTTCAGCCAGAAGTGCCGAGAGGATTTTTCACCCAGAAGCCATCTGTTGATCAGATTTTCTTCCTTGAAGAGTAGTGCTGAAATTTTGAATCCATGGCTCAGTGGTAGCACTCTCGTTTCTGAGACAGAAGGTTGTGGGTTCAAGTCCTACTCCAGAGATTTGAGCACATATAATCTCAGCCTCCGCCCGAGGTCCCCACCATCACAGAAGCCAGTCTGCAGCCAATTTGATTCATTCCACGTGATATCAAGAAACGGCTGAGTTCACTGAATACAGCAAAGGCTATGGGCCCCGACAACATCCCGGCTGTCGTGCTGAAGACTTGTGCTCCAGAACTAGCCGCGCCTCTAGCCAAGTTGTTCCAGTACAGCTACAACACTGGCATCTATCCGACAAAGTGGAAAACTGCCCAGGTATGTCCTGTCCACAAAAAGCATGACAAATCCAACCCAGCCAATTATTGTTGCATCTGCCTACTCTCAATCATCAGCAAAGTGATGGAAGGTGTCATCGACAGTGCTATTAAGCAGCACTTCCTCACCAATAACCTGCCCATCAATGCTCATTTTGCATTCTGCCAGGACCACTCGGCTGCCGACCTCATTACAGTCTTGGTCCAAACATGGACAAAAGAGCTGAATTCCAGAAGAGAGGCGAGAGTGACTGCCCTTGACATCAAGGCAGCATTTGACCAGTGTGGCATCAAGATTCCTAGTAAAATTGAAGTCAATGGGAATCAGGAGGAAAAATCTCTACTGGCTGGAGTCATACCTAGCACAAAGGAAGATGGTTGTGTTTGTTAGAAGCCAATCATCTCAGCCCCAGGACATTGCTGCAGGAGTTCCTCAGGGCAGTGTCCCAACCATCTTCAGTTGCTTCATCAAGGACCTTCCCTCCATCATAAGGTCAGAAGTGGGGAGGTTCGCTGATGTTGCACAGTGTTCAGTTCTATTTGCAACTCCTCAGATAATGAAGCAGTTCGTGCCCACATGCAGCAAGACCTGGACAACATTCAGGCTTGGGCTGATAAGTGGTAAGTAACATTTGCGCCACACAACTGCCAGGCAATGACCATCTCCAACAAGAGAGAGTCTAACCACCACCCTTGACATTCCATCGCCGAATCCCACACCATAAATATCCTGGGGTTCACGATTGAACAGAAACTTAACGGGACCAGCCACATAAAAACTGTGGCTACAAGAGCAGGTCAGATGCTGGGTATTCTGCGGCGAGTGTCTCACCTCCTGACTCCTCAAAGCCTTTCCACCATCTACAAGGCACAAGCCAGGAGTGTGATGGAATACTCTCCACTTGCCTGAATGAGTGCAACTTCCACAACACTCAAGAAGCTCGACGCCATCCAGGACAAAGCAACCCGCTTGATTGGCATCCCATCCTCTACTTTAAACATTCCCTCCCTCCACCACCGGTGCACCGCAGCTGCAGTGTGTACCATCTACAAGATGTACTGCAGTATTTCACCAAGGCTTCTTTGACTGCACCTCCCAAATCCACAACCTCTACCACCTAGAAGAACAAGGGCAGCAGGCGCATGGGAACACCACCACCTCCAAGTTCCCCTCCAAGTCACACACCATCCTGACTTGGAAGTCTATCACTGTTCCTTCATCATCACTGGGTCAAAATCCTAGAACTCCCTCCCTAACAGCACTGTGGGAGTACCTTCACCACATGGACTGCAGCAGTTCAAGAAGGCGGCTCACCACCACCTTCTCAAGGACAATTAGGGATGGGCAATAAATGCTGGCCTTGCCAGTGACGCCCACATCCTATGAACGAATAAAAAAAAGCCAATAAGGAATTCAGGAGAAACTTCTTTACTCAGAGTGGTGAGAATGTGTAACTCGCTGGCTGATGTGAATAGCATAGATGCATTTAAGGGGAAACTAAATAAGTATGGGGGGAGAAAGGAATAGAAGGATATGTTGATATGGTGAGATGAAGTAAGGTTGGAGGAGGCTGGTGTGGAGCATCAACACCGGCATAGACCTGTTGGGCCGAATGGCCTGTTTCTCTGCTGTAAAATTCTATTCTGTGTAAAGAAACATATCAGCCCTCTTTTCCCCTACCATGAGTGTGCCAATAATCATCACCTGAATGAATAAGTCAGCATCAAATAAAGGCAGCCTTTCCGGTATGACTCTAACCTCCATGAATAACTAAGTGCACTGTCAGTGCACAGTCTATTTTACTGCAATGAAGTCCAAAGTTAAGAAAAGCCAACCTACTTTTTCTGACAACATGCTTTCTCTGGGTTGCCTTTCTTTCACTCATTCTAGTGCTTCTCCTAGGTCCAACCTCAGGGCCAATAACACGAGAGGTGGTTGGCTGCTCCTGCCCTTGCTGTGGGGAGGCCGGTACTCCACTACAGTCAGAGTACACAACTTATTTCAGCTAGCAGTGACCTTTGTACTAGTCTACTGGCTACAAGGAGCCCTTATTCCTAATGTACCATAAATATGTATAGCACAGAAGGAGGCCATTCTGCCCATTGTATCCATTATAGCTCTTTGCTAGAGCAATTCAAAACTAATCCCATTTCTTTTTCACTTCCCAAAACTTTAAATATTTATCTGCTCTTCAAGTAAATGATACAATGGTCTCTGCATCAATCCATCTTGGTGGTAAACCATATCATGCTGGAGCCTTTTACAGTTCTCCTAGTTGCTTGCCAATTCCCCAACTTTTATGTTAGCAGAAACTTTTGATATTTTATTCCCTATGCTCAAATCCAAATCAACTAAAAATTGAAAAGAAAAGTGGGACAAACACTGTACACCAGTTCTAACACTTGTCCAATCTAACCAACACCCATTGAATCTAATCCTTTGCTTCCTGTTCATCAATCAACTTTCTATTCATTCTGCTACATTTCCACTTACCATAGGTCTGGATTGTTATAACAAGCCTTCTGTGGGACACCTTATTGAACAATCATCTGAAAATGACTGAGCTCAGCAAGCATGGCACCAGTTCATCTGGGATGGTAAGGCCAGTCATGGTTCTTGGGCCTTCCTGGACCACTGTTCTAGAATGCCTCAATATAGGAAGATGATCAGAATATGTGCAGGAGGATTTTGGCCCGAGCCCCTCCAGGATTCATCCAGTGGGGTGAATGTAATTTATGGAGTTTTACAGGGTATGTGATATATGGTGTATGATCTTGAGTAGGCCCCCGCACATTCTTCTACGCATGGTGCTGCTGCGGATCTGGCTTCATAAATGTCACAATTAATTCTTCTTTATATTACAGCCTAGGCGCTGCTCCAGCCCCTCTACTCTCATTTTCAGAGTTTTGTATTTTGTATTTTTGTTGTCATGAGGGTGAACATGGTGACCAAGGAGGAGATGTGTCGGCAGTGGATCAGTAAGAAATGTTGTAACATTCCAGGGTATTGGTCCATGCTGGAGTTTAGGAGTATTTCTGAACCCTATGTTGGTAGATATTGATATAAATTATGTTGCATGAGGTGGAATTCTAAGCTGAATACTTGTTACCTGATTGCAGTCCATGGCAAAGATTTTGTTCATTTGCTTCATTCCTTCTGTTATGGATATCTCTCTTGGACCTCCTCAGGAACACTCTCCAATCCCATCTGATATATCGCTTAAATGTTTTTAAACAAAGGTGTGACCCTTGTTCAGAGCAATAATTACATAAGAACATAAGAACATAAGAATTAGGAGCAGGAGTAGGCCATACAGCCCCTCGAGCCTGCTCCGCCATTCAATAAGATCATGGCTGATCTTCAACTTCAACTCCACTTCCCTGCCCTATCCCCATATCCCTTGATTCCTCTACAGTCCAAAAATCTATCTATCTTAGCCTTGAATATACTCAACGACTGAGCATCTATAGCGTTTTGGGGCAGAGAATTCCAAAGATTCACAACCCTCTGAGTGAAGAAATTCCTCCTCATCTCAGTCTTAAAAGGCCGGCCCCTTATCCTGAGACTATGCCCCCTAGTTCTAGACTCTCCAGCCAGGGGAAACAATCTCTCAGCATCTACCCTGTCAATCCCCTTCAGAATCTTCTAATTGATTGATATTAGTCTGCCATGAACTATCTCGCACTGTTATATTCAACAGTTCGATCTGGAGGCACTGGGAAATTTGCTCTAGAACATTTAAACACTAACAAAATCTCATCTTATTTTTAACTTTATGATTTGACATGAAAATGATGAAGAAGCTATCTATCCTGATGAAGCGTAAGGTTAGATGTTGAGGTAAGTTCATGTAATTTTGATAAATGTTAAGCAACTGAATAACAAACTATATTAAATATGCACTTTAGTGAAAGATGCAGACATCTGACTACGGAAGTATTTTCAAGTAATAATAAAAGTTTGGCTTCAGTGGCCCGTGGGACTGTTTGCACTCTTCCGCTAGAAATAGAGGACAATCATGCGCAGCATCTCATTGGGAAATCTCAGGCCACCTCATTGATGTCTTAGAGATACATTTCATCTTCAGCCTTAGGATGCATGGAGCTCTGTACTGGTATAGCTAAAGATAGAAATTTACCTCTGGATCAGCTTGGCTTTGATTCCTGACTGGCCAGCATGAGCCAGGACCTTAGTACTGTATTTGGAATTTTTCTTGCCATCTAATGTTCACAGTGATGGTGAAAGTCTTTGGTGTGGGGTCTGTAAACTGGGGGCACATATTCATGTGCAAGCTGAAAGATTCACCTCAAGACCACATTCTATTAACAAACAAACAAGAAATGGAGCATTTGTTTTCTCCTAAGACACTGCTCTATTCTAAGAAGCTGTAAGAAAATGTGGAAGCAGTATTTGCTGATCTATTTTACTTAAGCTAACATTTGAAGCTTGAAATGAGTAAATTAGCCTCTTTGCAGATCTTTCCTAGAATTATTGTGCTGTATAGTACTTGCTTAATATATTTGCTTTTGTAAATTGTTGAAGTATAAATAAATTCAATTAGGTCTTTTAGCCCATAGCAATCAAATCCTGAGTGTGATACTTCTTACATTTAAAGGGATAGACAGGTATTGAGAATACTAAATATATCCCAGTATGCAAATTTCCACAAGATAGGATAATTATTACCGATGGGATATGTAACCTAAGTCATGCATTCCCAGTTCCCAGGAGATGAGGCTCAATTGAGGGGAATCTACTACAACTATTGAAAGAGAAATAGTGCTTAAAAAGCCCAAACTGAAACAACATACCGTATTAATCAAAGGAGACTAATGATATATTGTAAACTCCTAAGACTTTGAATTCCACATCACAAGCAAAGAATTATAACTTGACAGCATGTTCTGGGACTCATTGTTACTGAATGCAGCAGGAATGACCTCATAGGGCACTGGTTCAAAAAGCTAAAATTATAAACAACAGATTCATCACAGAAACATAAATAAAGATAATTTATCTAACATGTTATTTATTGTTATATGTGAGGTAAATTCAGCTAGTACATGTCAAATACATTAACTTAATTTACTGCAATTAATATTGTAGCAAACTCTTAAAGTATATCCTGATTGTATCCTGTGGCTATCTTTACAATTGGATCCACTTATTTTGCATGCATTGGGGGTAAGTTTATTTTGGGTGACGGTGTAAAATGGGTGATATCAGACTGGCCGCCTGTTATACACCCCGTTGGATTGTCCCTTCCAGTGACTTCAATGGAAATGAAAATCGGGCCACCAGTCCGATTTTGCCCATTTTACACCATCCCCCAAAGTAAAATTACCCCAGTATTTCCAATTACAGTGGAACACGCACTTTTAATATTAAGTTACATTTTTGTCATGCTGCAACTTAATTATATTCAGATGGGTTTTTGGCTATTTACCTACACTGAGATTTTTGAAAAGGAGTTTAATTATGATAAAGTTTCACCATGGAAATTTATTGTTACCATAAAATTTCAATAATTCTTAAGAAACACAACATAACAATATGTCATCATGAAAACATCATCCACTAACTTAGCAATCGTGTAAAATTACTTATTAAAATATTAATGCCAACAGCAACCTACAGCTAATGTACCAGTAATTACCTTGGTGAAATATTCTCATGAATATTTTTGTACTGCAAGTGCTATATGTGAAACATCAGACATAAAAAATTCCATAGTGTCAGCACTTCTCTGTAACCAAGTGGTGGCTGTTTTCTTTAAAACAGATGTCTGATAATACTATTACAATGAAATCCCTTCTCATTTTTGTCCTAAGAAATTTGGTCCTTCCTGTTTTATTTCCCCTTTTTTGTTTTGCACTGACAGCAACAAGAAGACAATAATCTGAATATAAAATACACTTTGTACAATGTGTTTCCCTTTTCTAACTTCTGTCAGAAAACATCTGAGAATTTCAACTTTATGAATATTTAAATAAGGCCCTCAACAAATACTACAACTTAAAAATCTGGCATTATTACTGCAGATTATTCACTATAAAATATCCTGCCTCATTAATGGCACTTTGCAGTAAGCTGAAGTTTAAGAATAGGTGCAGTTTATTTTATTCCAATTAGATTGTGACTAACATAGTTACCATTTATGCAACAGCTGCATCAGGATAGCATAGCATGAATCATAATAAATGCAATCTTACTTTGCCAAGACATTTTTTTATTGACTTTAGGACTGATTCCATCAGCCATGCTGAAGCTGAATCTGCATTAACTTCCTTCAATGTACAAAACAAAGCCTTTGCAAGAGGTTTGCTAGTGTGTATAATGTAACTATCAAGCACTGACATATTTAATCTGCTAATGAATAAAAATGATACGGTAAGAAAAATCCACAAATCCTAATGGGATAATAGTCAATTTCAGCCTTCACACTACCAGGGGGAGGCTTCTCTGCCGGAACTGCATTATCGGAAATTGCTGTATGCCCAATGTTCTGTTGCAGTTCCGGCATGTGCTGCTTTACACCAGGAGCAACAAGACATAAAATTTACCTTTATATTCCATACCAAACAGAGTGGGAAGGGCTCCCTGTGCGCTAGAGTTAAAGCAGAGCCTGACTCCACAGTTATAGGCCTGGATTGTAACTGCTAGCGGGTTTCCTGCGGGAAACCGTGCTGGCAAGTTAACTTCCTGCCACCCGCGGCAGAATGAGACCCAGCCAATCTCAGCGGACGGACCTTATTTAAATCCCATCAGCCAACTACCCACCCATTACAGTCGGGAATTTGGCGAAGAGCAGCAAAATTCGCATGTCCTACTGACAGCAGTTCGGGGTGGGTTCGGCTTCTGGGAACGTCTTGCGGGACTCTCACAATCAGGAAGGGGGCCATTCCATAGCAGGGGATCAAGAAACTTTCCTTGTGTGGCCTGGAGAAGCACTCCTGCTCCTCCTAGTCCATCAAGGATCATAAAATAAAATTCCTGTTTGGGCCTTTTCTGGCCCCAATCCCATCCCACTGTCATCACCGCTGTCATCACTTGATGGGAAAGCCTCTGTGGCTTCCCGCTCAGATTGTCCAGTTAAAATTGCAGTTAGGTCCCAATGAAGTCATTGGGACCCGATGTGCATCTGTAATAAAGGGCCCTGCCAGCTTTGGACGGGTGTCCTTGCCGTCTGCTTAGTAGAGCAGGTTAAAATTGGGAATGGTCATCACCTGGTAGCTCTAGAGCGGATAAATAACCTGGACAATTTTAACTGCTCACCTGCCCAGGTTCCAACAGATGGGTACGGTTAAAATCACCCCATCACTTTTGTCTTGATGTGAAATGCCAAAATAACAGCATAACTGGATCCTTAACTTATTTATTTAAAAGCAATTTCTTTCCCGTTTAAAGACAACTGTCATTATTTGAAGTACACAATGTGTGTCAAATGATTTTAATGGATTTATTAAGTTCTGCTGTCTAAATAATACTTCCCCAAATACTTCAGATTTGTCTAATTGTGGCTCTGAAAATCTGCTGAGGTTCACTCATATGAAAACTCCATGCAACAGGGCAAAAGTTAGATCTTTACTGTTGTGGCGGAGACCACATAGTGACAATAACACAATTCACAACGTATAGCCAATGTTGTTATATGTACCTAAACACAATTCACTATGTATAGCCAACGTTGTTATATGTACGTACTGGGTTGGGTTATCGGGGCAGGGTCCCTTTAAGAGCGTCGGTAGCATGATGACGTCATGCGTCGGTAGCGTGATGACGTCATAGCCCTGCAACGAGGCTGAGACCCTGAGTCCTCATGGAGAGTGAATAAAGTAACACACGTTTTGCCTTTGCTGCAACAAAAGTCTCAGAGCCTGTTGATTTCTAGCGACTCCAACATTGGTGACCCTGCTGCTCTTTTGGACGATTCCAAAGACCTCATCCAAAATGGGGACGAACGCCGTTTCCATCAAACTACCCGAGTTTTGGGAACGACAGGCTGCCGCTTGGTTTGCCCAGGCCGAGTCTCAATTTGCACTCCGGGACATCACCGCGGACGACACGAGGTACTACTACGTCGTCTCTGCTCTCGGTAGCTCCACCGCGGCCAGAGTTGTGAGCCTGCTCGAGAACCCCCCGGAGCTCAACAAATTCGAAACGCTGAAAACGCACCTCTTAGAAACTTTTGGACTCACTGAAGCCGAGCGCGCACGCCGGCTTCTCTCTCTACCCGGACTTGGCGACTCCAAGCCCTCGGAGCTGATGGACCACATGCTGGCCCTCCTGGGCATACACAGGCCGTGCTTCCTCTTCAAGGAACTATTCCTTCAACAGCTGCCAGGTCAGGTACGGTCGGCTTTAGCCAACTCTTCCAGTACCGATTTCCGTGACCTGGCCAAGGAGGCCGACAAATCTTTCTCCGCCGGGCAACAGTACTGCACGGTGACGCGGAGCCCTGCCCACACCGATACAGCCCAATGGCAGCAGCCCCCGAGCCTCTGCTTCTACCACGTGCAGTTCGGCCGCAAAGCCAGGAAGTGCCAGCCCCCGTGCAGTTTTCCCGCATCGAAACAAACGAAAGACCACTCGTCGGCTGCTATGGCTGTCGGCCGTTCAGGCAGTTTGTTATTTATTACGGACACCGACTCTGGACGTCGTTTTCTTTGCGACACGGGTGCCCAGGTGAGCGTCCTGCCCGCGTCAACCATAGACATGCAAGGGGGGAACCACGGCCCCGTCTTCGAAGCTGCCAACGGCAGTTCCATCCGCACCTTCGGGAAACGGAGCGTGGCGCTTTGTTTTGGCGGGCAGCGGTTCACCTGGGACTTTGTCACGGCAAAAGTGTCCACCCCACTTCTCGGCGCTAACTTCCTCTGCGCCAATGGCCTTTTGGTGGACGTCAAGAACCGATGTCTCATCAACGCTGAGACTTTCAGCTCGCTCCCGTGTTCCCTCAGCGGGTCCAGCACAACGAAGTTGTCCAGCGCACTCTCGGCCTCTGATGAGTTTTCCCGCCTCCTCGCTGAGTTCCCGGACCTCACGAAGCCCACGTTCTCATCCGCCGCCACCAAACACAGGGTAGAACACCACATCTCGACCACCGGTCCGCCCGTCTACGCCCGCGCTCGGCGCCTCGACCCGGGGAAACTCGCCATCGCTAAAGCCGAATTCGACACCATGGAGCACCTCGGCATCATCCGGCGGTCGAACAGTCCGTGGGCCTCGCCCCTCCACATCGCTCTGAAACCAGGCGGCGGGTGGCGCCCATGCAGCGATTACCAGCGCCTCAACGACGCTACGACCCCTGACCGCTACCCGATTCCACACATCCAGGACTTTTCTGCCCGCCTGGCCGGGAAAGTGGTATTCTCGAAAGTGGACCTCGTCCGGGGTCACCACCAGGTCCCTGTCCGGCCACAGGACATCCCGAAAACTGCGGTGATCACCCCGTTCGGGCTGTTCGAATTCCTCCGCATGCCATTCGGCCTCAAAAACGCCGCCCAGGTTTTTCAACACCTAATGGACACCATGTTACGGGATCTGACATTCTGTTCGTATACCTGGACGACATCCTCATCGCCAGTGCCTCCAGGACGGAGCATGTGTCGCACCTTCGGACTCTCTTCCAACGCCTCAGCCAGCACGGCCTAATCGTCAACCCGGCCAAGTGCCAGTTCGGGCTGTCCTCGATCGACTTTCTCGGGCACCGCATCACGAAGGACGGGGCGGTGTCACTGCCATCGAAAGTGGAGGCCGTGATGGACTTCCCGCGACCCCTCACCGTGAAGGCCCTGCAGGAGTTTTTGGGCATGGTGAACTTTTACCATCGCTTCGTCCCCCGAGCAGCCCAGCTTATGCGGCCCCTTTACGAGGCCCTCAAAGGCAAGCCCGACAAGCTCGCCATCGACTGGTCCGAGGAGATAGCAAATTCTTTCACGGACACGAAAAGGGCCCTGGCTAACGCGACCATGCTGACGCATCCATTACCTGATGCGCCGATCGCTCTCACCACCAACGCCTCGGACTATGCAGTCGGCGCTGTCCACGAACAGTGGGTCAACGGCACCTGGCAGCCGCTCGCCTTCTTCAGCCGGCAGCTCCGCCCCAACGAGCGGAAGTACAGCACCTTCGATCGCGAGCTTCTCGGCCTCTACCTCGCCGTCCGACACTTCCGTTTCCTACTGGAGGCTCGCCCGTTTACAGCGTTCGTGGACCACAAACCATTGACCTTCACCATGGCCAAAGCTTCCGAGCCGTGGTCGGCCCATCAGCAACACCAGCTGGCCTTCATCTCAGAGTTTACAACGGACATCCAGCATGTGGCTGGGAAAGACAACCCCATCGCCGACTGTCTCTCCCGAGCCGTCGCCAGCGCCGTACACCTCGGCATCGACTACACCCGCATGGCGGCCGACCAGACCTCTGACCCGGACGTCCAGGCCTACAGGACGGTGGTCACAGGCCTTCAACTAGCGGACGTCGCATTCGACGATGCCGGCACCACACTCCTGTGCGACGTCTCCATTGGGCAGCCACGCCCCGTCATGCCCGACGGGTGGAGACAGCAAGTTTTCGACGCCATCCATAATCTTTCCCACCCGGGCAGGAAGCCGTCACAGAAGCTGGTGGCGGCTAAGTTCATCTGGCACGGGCTCAGGAAAGACTTTTGCGACTGGGCCAGCACCTGCGTGGTATGCCGACGCTCGAAAGTGCATCGCCATATTAAGGCCCCGTTGGCGCCTTTCGCGGTGCCCGAGAGGCGGTTCGACCATGTTAACGTGGACCTGGTGGGGCCCCTGCCGCCCTCCCGCGGGTTCACCCACCTCCTCACAATGGTCGACAGAACCACCCGATGGCCGGAAGCCGTCCCGCTGTCTTCAACGACATCCGCCGATGTGGCTCGGGCGTTCATCAGCACTTGGGTCGCCCGGTTCGGCGCCCCATCTGAAATTTCTTCCGACCGGGGGCCCCAGTTCACGTCGGAGCTCTGGAACGCTGTCGCCCGAGGCCTCGGGTTGAGACTCCACCGCACCACAGCATACCACCCTCAGGCTAACGGACTGTGCAAATGGTTTCATCGCTCCATGAATGCCGCGCTCCGGGCCAGCCTCCGGGACGACAGTTGGATCGACAGACTCCCGTGGTTCATGCTGGGACTCAGGACCGCCCCCAACGAGAACCTCCAGTCCTCGTCCGCCAAGCTCATCTACGGGCAGCTGCTGCGGGTTCCCGGGGATTTCGTCCCCAACGCAACGGAACCTTGTTCCGCAGCCCGGCAGCGGTCCGACCTTCTGGACAATGCCAAGGTTTTCGCGCCGGTGCCCACATTGCAGCACGGCCTCCCGCAATCCCACGTTCCGCTCGACCTTCGTGCGGCAGAGTATGTTTTCATCCGCCACGACGCCCACCAGGGACCTCTTCAGCCACCCTACGATGGACCATTCCGCGTCCTGGAAACCGGAGACAAGACCTTCGTAGTGGATGTCGGCGGTAAGCCGGACTGCATTTCCGTGGACTGTCTTAAGCCGGCACACCTGGATCTGGACCGACCCATTGAGTTGGCAGCCCCCGAGGCGGGGCCATCCTCCGGTTTCTGCACCCTCAGTCCACCACCGAGCGCCCAAGGTCCCTCCAACATACACCCCGGTCCCCGCCCCGGAATTGAGGAGCCGTTCCGACCGTGTGATCCGGCCCCACCAATGACTGACATTGCCAGTGCTAGTGAATTCTGGGGGGACGTATGTGGCGGAGACCACATAGGGACAATAACACAATTCACAACGTATAGCCAATGTTATAAGAACATAAGAACATAAGAAATAGGAGCAGGAGTAGGCCAATCGGCCCCTCGAGCCTGCTCCGCCATTCAATAAGATCATGGCTGATCTGATCCTAACCGCCAATCTACTATCACAGAACCATCTCCTGAATCTAACAGAATTAGACACACGAAATAGGAGCAGGATCAGGCTACACGGCCCCTGGGCCCGCTTCGCTACCCACAGGGCCATGTCCAGTCCGAACTTAGACTCATGTCCAAATTCCTGCCCGCTCCCCGTAACCCTTAATTCCCTTTACTTCTAGGAAACTGTCTATTTCTGTTTTAAATTTATGTAATGATGTAGCTTCTACAGCTTTTTGGGGCAGCATATTCCATGGACCTACCACCCTCTGAGTGAAGTAGTTCCTCCTCATCTCAGTTGTGAAAGAGCAGCCCCTTATTCTAAGACTATGCCCCCTAGTTCTAGTTTCACCCATCATCGGGAACATTCTCCCCGCATCCACCCGATCCAACCCCTTCACAATCTTATATGTTTCAATAAGATCGCCTCTCATTCTTCTGAACTCCAATGAGTAGAGTCCCAATCTACTCAACCTCTCCTCATATGTCCATCCCCTCATCCCCGGGATTAACCGAGTGAACCTTCTTTGTACTGACTCGAGAGCAAGTATGTCTTTTCTTAAGTATGGACACCAAAACTGTATGCAGTATTCCAGGTGCGGTCTCACCAATACCTTGTACAACTGAAGCAATACCTCCCTATTTTTATATTCTATCCCCCTAGCAATGAAAGCCAACATTCCATTGGCCTTCTTAATCACTTGCTGCACCTGCATACTAACCTTTTGAGTTTCGTGCACCAGGACCCCCAGATCCCTTTGTACTTCAGTACTTTCCAGTTTCTTGCCATTAAGATAATAACTTGCTCTACGATTTTTCCTGCCAAAGTGCATAACCTCACACTTTCCAGTATTGTATTCCATCTGCCAAATCTCTGCCCACTTACTTAGCCTGTCTATGTCCCCTTGCAGGTTTTTTATGTCCTCCTCACTCACTACTTTCCCTCCCATCTTAGTATCATCTGCAAATTTTGATATGTTACACTCGGTCCCCTCCTCCAAATCGTTAATATAGATTGTAAAAAGTTGGGGACCCAGCACTGACCCCTGCAGAACACCACTAGTTACTGATTGCCAGTCTGAGAATGAACCATTTATCCCAACTCTCTGCCTTCTGTTAGATAGCCAATCCTCTATCCATGCCAGAATATTACCCCCAGTCCCATGATTTTTTATCTTAAGCAATAATCTTTTGTGTGGCACCTTGTCAAATGCCTTTTGGAAGTCTAAATACACTACGTCCACTGGTTCCCCTTTATCCACCCTATATGTTACTTCCTCAAAGAACTCCAGCAAATTTGTCAAACATGCCTTCCCATTCATAAAACCATGCTGACTTTGTCCTATTAAATTATGATTATCCAAATGTCCTGTTACTGTCTCCTTAATAATGGACTCCAAAATTTTACCTACCACAGATGTTAGGCTAACCGGTCTATAGTTTCCAGCCTTCTGTCTACTGCCCTTTTTAAATAAGGGTGTTACATTTGCAGTTTTCCAGTCTGCCGGGACCTTTGCTGAGTCCAGGGAGTTTTGGAAAATTATTACTAATGCATCCACAATCCCTACCGCCACTTCCCTCAAGACCCTAGGATGTAAGCCATCAGGTCTAGGTGCTTTATTCACCTTGAGTCCCATTATTTTACCGAGTACCACTTCCTTATTGATTTTGATCGTGTTTAGCTCCTCCCCCGCTATAGCCCCCTGTTTGTCCAGCGTTGGGATATTCTTAGTGTCTTCTACTGTAAAGACTGATACAAAATATTCATTCAGTGTTTTTGCCATCTCCATATTTCCCACCATTAATTTCCCGGTCTCATCCTCTAAGGGACCAACATTTACTTTAGCCACCCTTTTTCTTTTTATATAACTATAAAAACTCTTACTATCTGTTTTTATATTTTTTGCTAATTTACTTTCATAATCTATCTTCCCTTTCTTAATCAATCTTTTTGTTATTTTTTGCTGTCTTTTAAAGTTTTCCCAATCCTCTATCCTCCCACTAGATTTGTCTACCTTATATGCCCTTGTTTTTAGTCGAATACTATCCTTAATTTCTTTACTTAGCCACGGATGGCTGGCTTTTCTTTTACACCCTTTTCTTCTCAGTGGAATATTTTTTTTTTGGAAGTTGTAAAATAACTCCTTAAATGTACACCACTGATCATGTATCGTCTTACCCTTTAATCTATTTTCCCAATCCACTCTACTCAATTCCGCTCTCATACCTTCATAGTCTCCTTTATTCAAGCTTAGCACGCTTGTTTGAGATCCAACCTTCTCACCCTCTAATTGAATATGGAATTCAACCATGTTATTGTCACTCATTCCAAGGGGATCCTTTACTAGGACATTTTATGTAATGTCCGTGTGTAATTGAGACACGGACTGCAGAAGTTGGTTATAACAGGTGTTTACTGAATGGAGACAAAGCTGGAACTACTATACAAAGTTACTGCACAGGCTTATATACAGGGGTGGTCATTACAGTTACTGCAGTATACAGGGGCTGCAGAATATAGTTCCTTCTTCAAGGTACATACACTACAATTGCTCCCCTTTTAGCTAAACAGTACATAACATTCGATTAATAATTAAATAACATATTTACAATTACAGTTGCTGTATACATTAGCTGAAGTTAATCAATTATAAATTCAGTCTTTGAGGAGGCTTCCTGATTCTGTCCGGATAACGCCTCTTTGGGGTACCAGGTTCTTCTGGCAAAGTTGATTCGGGATCAACGTCGTTGTTTGGTTCGTCTGCTTCCAATATCACCGTTTCTGAGGTAGATGCAATTGGTACTTCGGTTTCATCACCAGGTGTATAAGATCGTGGTGTAGATTTGACGTTTTCCAGTGACTCTAGAATCTGGTCAGCACAGCGTCTTACAATGCTCTCTCCAGCATCCACGGTATACATTAGAGGTCCTTGCCGTGTGCAGATTGTTCCTGGCTGCCATTTCTCTGTGCGGTAGTCCCGGGCCAAAACTGGTTGACCTATCTTGAAACTCCTGGTTGGCCTTTCATTCATATTCTGAAACTGCCTGTTCTCCACATCTCTTCTGATGTTTGGCTTAACCAAATCCAAGCGGCATCTTAGTCTTCGATTGAAGAACATCATGGCTGGAGTTTGGTTCCACCTTGTGTTGTAGGGGTATATCTTCATTACACATTGTCTTGATAGCCTTCTTGAATGTTTGAACGAACCTCTCAGCCAATCCATTGGTGGCTGGATGATATGGGGCAGATGTGTAATGCTTAACACCATTGTTCTTTAAGAACCTCCGGAACTCTTCAGACACAAACTGTGGTCCATTGTCGGAGCAAATCTGTTCAGGCAGCCCATTTCTGGCGAATATGGTTTGTAAGACTGTGATAGTTTTTTCTGTGGTGGTTGAGGACATTTTTATTACCTCTGGCCACTTTGAATGTGCATCCACCGCAATTAAAAACATCGAGTCCATAAATGGACCAGCAAAATCAATGTGTACCCTTTGCCATGGAGATGAGGGCCACTCCCATGGATGTAGAGGGGCTTGTGGTGGGGCGTTTTGGACCTTCTGGCATCCTGTACAGCTCTTGGTCATCTCTTCGATTTCTCTATCAATTCCCGGCCACCACACAAACGCTCTGGCTAAGTTCTTCATTTTTACCCCTCCCAGATGACCCTCATGAAGCTCATTGAGCACTCTATCCTTCAATTTGGGTGGAATTACTGCTCTGGATCCACACATCAAGGTTCCTCGGCACACTGACAGCTGTTCTCTTCTCGGCGAGAATGCTGGCAACAGTGGTTCGCCATGTGCTGGCCATCCCTTCACCGTTAAATTATAGACCCTGGAGAGTGTCGGGTCATTTCGTGTTTCCTTTTCTATGTTTGCATTCGTCACAGGTAGACATTCGACTATGGTCGAGTGGAATATCTCCACAGGATCCACTGCAGGTGCTTCTTCCACTGTCGGCAATGGTAGGCGCGACAATCCATCAGCATTCCCATGCTGTTTAGTTCCTTTGTACTCGATGTCATATTGGTGTGCCCCTAGGAAAAGGGGCCACCTCTGTAGCCGTTGTGCTGTCATTATCGGGACGCCCTTCTTAGGGTTGAAACTGGAGACAAGAGGTTGATGATCAGTTAGTAGATTAAATTTCTGTCCGTGCAGGTAGTGATTGAACTTCTTCACCCCCCCCCACACCAGGCTGAGGGCCTCTCTGTCAATCTGGGCGTAGTTACGCTCGGCTGCAGTTAACGAGCGCGACGCAAAAGCTATCGGCCTCTCTGAACCATCAAGGGATTTATGTGACAGTACCGCTCCAACGCCGTAGGGAGACGCATCACACGCCAGTCTTATCGGTAGTGATGGGTTGTAGTGAGCCAATACTTCTCTTGAAGTGATCAGGCCTTTACAATTCTGAAAGGCCCGCTTACATTCATCACTCCATTTCCATGCTACTCCAGTTTGTAGCAGGGTGTTCAGTGGGTGCAGAATTGTGGACAGATTCGGCAAAAACTTATGGTAGTAATTCATCAATCCGAGGAATGACCTCAGTTGCGACACATTTTCAGGCGCTGGAGCCTTAACTACCGCTTCAATTTTGTCAGGGGACTTATGTAACCCCTCTTCATCAATCACGTGGCCACAATACGATATTTGTTTCTTAAAAAACTCGCACTTGGGGCGATTGGCTCGTAGCCCATGTTCTCTTAGTCTAGTGAGCACCTGCTCTAGGTTGGCAAGGTGTTCACTCTCATTTTCACCTGTCACTAGGATGTCGTCCAAGTAACACTGAGTCCCCGTAATCCCTTGCAGGACTTGTTCCATCGCTCTTTGCCATATAGCCGGAGCTGATGCTACTCCGAATACCAGTCGATTATACTGGTAAAGACCTTTGTGAGTGTTTATCGTGAGATATTTCCTAGAGGATTCTTCAACCTCCATCTGCAAATATGCTTGCGCTAGGTCAATTTTTGTAAAACGTTTCCCTCCAGATAGTGAGGCGAAAATATCTTCTATCCTCGGAAGAGGATACTGTACTGTGTGAAGGATTGGGTTCACCGTCACCTTGAAGTCCCCACAGATGCGAACCTTCCCTGGCTCCTCAGACTTATTGTTTAACGTTTTCTTCATGACAGGAATGATGGGTGTTGCCCACTCGCTCCAGTCTACCTTAGTTAACATGCCTGCATTCTCCAGATTCTCCAGCTCTGCCTCGACGGCTGGGCGAATTGCATACGGTACCGGTCTTGCTTTGAAAAACTTGGGAATTGCATTCTCTTCTATTTTTATCGAGGCGGTTACGCCTTTAAGAGTTCCCAGTCCTTGTTGAAATACCTCTTTAGCGTTAGCTAAGATTTTTGACAATCGCCCAGGTGTGACGTCGTCATCCTTTTTACCAGCCACAGTCAGTGCCTGAATGGAGTGCCAGTCTAAACTTATCTTTCTGATCCATTCACATCCCAATAACGGTGGTCCACCATCTTGCAGTATGTACAGATACAATTTCTGTATTTCCTTGCCGTTGTATTCGACAGGCACCCTTATTTTCCCTCTGGGGTATACTTTCTGCCCCGTATATGTCTTCAAGACAATGGATGTGTCTTTCAAGTGTATGTGTGAGAATAGCCGTTCGTAGTCTCGTCAATTCATGATGGTCAGGGCTGATCCTGTATCCAATTCCATTTTGACTTGGGACCCTGCTATCGTGAGGGTGACCCAAATGGTTCGGTGATCCTCTTTTGCGATTACGTTGTGTAGTTTGAGACAGCTTAGTCTCTTGTTCCCGGATTCACTATCGCTCTTCTGGTCTTCGGAACTACTGTCCGTCATCTTTTGTACTTTCCTGTGCTTTTCCTTAGTAGTCTTTTTGTTGTCGTTAGTCTTCTTCCCGGACCTGCAAACTCGTGCAATGTGTCCCATCTTTCCGCATTGCCTGCATGTTTTGTCCTTGAACCAGCAGTCCTTCTGGTCATGGGTTGTTCTGCCGCAGAGATAACATTTTTCAAATCCCCGTGTCATTTCATGGGTGCCGTATTCCTGTGGCTTTTGCTGTATTTCCACAGCTCCCCTTGCTGCTGCTTCGTACGATACTGCCACGCTGAAAGCCCTATCTAGCGTCAGCTCTTTCTCCAAGAGTAACTTCTTCTGGGTTCCTTCACTCAGGAGTCCACAGACAAATTTGTCCCGTAGGGTATCTGCCAGTCCTGCTCCGAACTGGCAGTGCTTTGATAGATTGCGTAGTTCCGTAAGGTAATCAGCATTGCTCTCATCTTTATGCTGATTTCTCTTGTGGAATTTAAATCTTTCTGCTATCAGCAGCAGTGTAGGATTTAGGTGTTCCTGTAGGATATCAACAATTTCATTAAAACTCTTCCCCATCGGCTCAGGTTGCGGATCAGGTTCCGCAATAGGCCGTACGTTCTTGCACCCATTAAGTTTAGTAGTACCGATGCCTTTTTCTCATCGGCTACTTCATTTGCCTTGCAATATACTTCGACTCTTTCCACATATGTGGTCCAGTCTTCTATTTCATTATCGAAGGCAGTGATATTGCCTGTCTTTGGCATCTTGGAGATCTAAGATGGCGCCTCCCGCACTTTGCCTTCTTCCCCGATTGAACAAATGGCACCTCCCGCGCTTTGCCCTCTTCCCCGCTGGATTAAGATGGCGCCTCCCGCGCTTTCTGTCTTTTCTGCTGCTGCCAGCGCTGTTGCTGGCATTTTTATGCCTTGATGGCGATGCCCTATGGTATTCGCGCGCTTCCCCCCGCGCTACTGCCAACGCCGCTCTCCGCGGTCCCCGTGGCAAACTGCAGCTCCTCGCGGCTTTCTGCGCTTCTAACTTCTTTTTCCTTTATTTTAATTACTGTTCCCGTCGTCAGAGCAGACCCTATGGGACACTTTCCTCCCTCTTCTCGGGTCTGTACGCTGCCCGGCTTCGTAGCACCAGCCGCGCCCTGTGTGCTCCACCCTCTCTCTCTCTCTCCTCTTTCCCGACAACGCTGCTCGGCCCCGTTGAAAAGCCACCCGATCGAGCTCTAGCCCGCCACAGTCCAGGAAGGATCAGTGTACTACCTGCCACCAGCCTGATTAGCTGGAACACCATAGACTGGAGAACCATGCCCAGCTTTCGACAGCCTCTCCTGCAAATCTTCGAATTCAATGAATCAGAGGGCGGTTGCCCACGGTCGACGCCCGTTTCCTCTGTCTGTTTTTTTTTCTTTTTGGATTTCTTCCTTCTGGCTTCGACCTCCAATAACTTCGCTTCTGGGATGGATCCCCGTGAGGTGGTGCAGAACTGTAGGTAAGTTCGGATCTGTTCGTCGCCAATGTAATGTCCGTGTGTAATTGAGACACGGACTGCAGAAGTTGGTTATAACAGGTGTTTACTGAATGGAGACAAAACTGGAACTACTATACAAAGTTACTACACAGGCTTATATACAGGGGTGGTCACTACTGGTACTGCAGTATACAGAAGCTGCAGAATATAGTTCCTTCTTCAAGGTACATACACTACATTTTTAATTAATCCTGTCTCGTTACACAGGACCAGATCTAAGGTTGCTTGCCCCCTGGTCGGTTCAGTTACATACTGCTCAAGAAACCCATCCCTAATACACTCAATGAACTCATCCTCAAGGCAGCCCAGCCCAATTTGATTTGTCCAATTAATATGATAGTTAAAATCCCCCATAATTATAGATGTTCCCTTATTACAAGCCTCAACTATTTCCTGATTGATACTCCATCCAACAGAGTTGCAACTGTTCGGAGGCCGATAGACTACGCCCACTCGTGTTTTTTTCCCCTTATTATTCCTTATCTCCACCCAAACTGTTTCATTATCCTGATCTTTTGACCCAATATCATTTCTCTGTATTACAGTGATTCCTTCC
Source organism: Somniosus microcephalus (assembly GCF_052327205.1). Classification (NCBI taxonomy): domain Eukaryota; kingdom Metazoa; phylum Chordata; class Chondrichthyes; order Squaliformes; family Somniosidae; genus Somniosus; species Somniosus microcephalus. The sequence continues at coordinate 81,260,623 of NC_140989.1, read as the reverse complement.
TTTATTAACATAGCCACCCCACCTCCCCTTCCTTCCTGCCTGTCCTTCCTGATCATTAAATAACCTGGTATGTTTAATTCCCAGGCATTGTCACCCTGCAGCCATGTTTCTGTAATGGCCACAAGATTATACCCATATGTAGTTATTTGTGCCATTAACTCGTCTATTTTGTTACGAATGCTACGTGCATTCAGATAGAGAACTTTCAAATATGTTTTGTGACACTTAGTTCCTGCTTTTGCCCTTTTTATTACTTTACCTTTTATTCCATACCTTCTGCCCCTTCCTGACACACTCTGGTTTTTAATTTCCCCACTGCTACCTAAGTCTATGACCTTCTCTGTTGTCATTTTTATTATTTGCTCTCTAGGAACCTCCCCCCCCCCACTAGTTAGTTTAAAGCCCTCTCTACAGCCCTAGTTATATGATCCGCCAGGACTCTAGTCCCAGCACTGGCCAAGTGAAGCCCATCCTAACGGAACAGCTCCCTCCTGCCCCAGTACTGGTGCCAGTGTCCCAGGAAGCAAAACCCATTTATCCCACACCAGTCTTTGAGCCACGCATTTAACTCTCTAATTTTATTTGTCCTAGCCAAATTCGCTCGTGGCTCAGGTAATAATCCAGAGATTATTACCCTTGAGGTTCTGTTTTTTAACTTGACCCCTAGCTGCTCATACTCCTTTAACAGAACCGGCTTCCTAGTCCTATCTACGTCGTTTGTACCAACATGGACCACGACAACTGGATCCACCCCCTCCCACTGCAAGTTTCTTTCCAGCCCAGAGGAGATGTCCTTAACCCTGGCACCGGGTAGGCAACACAGCCTTCGGGACTCTCGCTCTCGGCTGCAGAGAACTCTATCTATCCCCCTAATAATACTATCCCCTACCACTACAACATTTCTATTTACTCCCCCCTCTTGAATGGCCCCCCATTCCATGGTGCTGTGGCCAGGTTGCTCATCCTCCCTGCAGTCCCTGCTCCTGTCCCCACAGGGCGTAAGAACCTCGAACCTGTTGGACAAGAGCAAGGGCTGCGGCTCCTCCAGCTCTACCTCCTGGATCCCCGTACCTGCCTCACTCGTAGTCACACCGTCCTGTCCCTGACCATGGGCTACATCTGAATTAATTAACTTCATAGGTGTGACCACCTCCTGATACACAGAGTCCAGGTACTTCTCCCCCTCCCTGATGTGTCGCAGTGTCTGAAGCTCAGACTCCAGCTCATCAACACGGAGCTGGAGTTCCTGTAGCAGCAGAGGCTTGTCACAGACATAATCACCGTGAGCCTCAATGGGGTCCACTGGCTCCCACATCTCGCAACAGTAACACATCACCTGCTCCATTCTATGTCATTAATTAAATTTTTTATTGTTAGTTATGGACACCCTCTGCCCGACTTTAGATGCTAGTATCCCCTTTAATTAATTGGATTTAAATTAAATCAATCCCTCTAATTACACCAGTTAAATGGTTTACCAACAGTCACTCTGCACCAGAAAGGCCTTATTAACTACAACCCACAGAGTTAAAGTTTGAAAAGAGCACCTAACACCCCACTTACCCTAACTCACACTTACCCAAACTCACAGCACTCTCTGCTGACTCGCACTCACTGATTGCTCGCACTAGCCTGGTCTTTTTATACTGTTTGTTTGTTTACAGCCAAATGAGTCACCCCTGCTGATTGGTTAGAAAACTGGTTTCCACTGCCTGCTGTGCCAATTTACTCCTACTGCAGTGTAACCTTGTTTTACTCTTCTTAAACCAACAGAATCCCAAATATTTAACTTTTCCCCTTTACTTAAACTGCTTAAGTAATCTTATCAAGAATGATTTAAAGAGAAATAACAATTAAAGAACTCCCACACTTACCCAAACTCACAGCACTCTCTGCTGACTCGCACATATAATGTTGTTATATGTACCTAAACACAATTCACTATGTATAGCCAATGTTGTTATATGTACGTACTGGGTTGGGTTATCAGGGCAGGGTCCCTTTAAGAGCGTCGGTAGCGTGATGACATCATGCGTTGGTAGCATGATGACATCATAGCCCTGCAACGAGGCTGAGACCCTGAGTCCTCATGGAGAGTGAATAAAGTAACACACGTTTTGCCTTTGCTGCAACAAAAGTCTCAGAGCCTGTTGATTTCTAGCGACTCCAACACTGTTATAATTCATCTGACTTCTCTTTAGGTCTGAGGTATTTTATCAGGGGAAGTACAGCAAAGCATTTGACGAGAAAGATGAGTCTTGTTACAAGTAATTTTTTTCTCATTCTCACCACAAAAGGCAGCTTCGATACACAAGCTCGCAATCTGAACCTTGGCCTTATGCATTTAGTAGAGTGAGCCACTGAACAATTTTCCTAGATTACTACCGAAAAAAATGTAGAATTCCACTGCATCTCACGTCACTTCACAGGACTGGTAATATCAGCCATGCCAGCCACTTTTTGTAACAGGCTAAACTATTGAACAAATTTATTCATGAATAGAACGGTTTACAGAAGTGAACAGTTTAGGCAACATATTAAAGCATAATGGGAGGGGTAATGGAATCGAAGGAGGCAGCTCAGAGTTTACAGAATGAGCTGGATAAAATATGTAAGTGAGCAGAACAAGGGCAGATGAAATATAATGCAGGCAAAACACAGCATGTTTAAACAATGCAAAGCAGAATGAAGCAACAAAGAGAATGAACTACATAGCTAAAACAGTAGAATACAAGACAGGGGAAGGATTACCAAACTGCATAATGCCGTAAATTTAGAACTGATGAAAGAATATTCTCCTTCACACAATGGGGGTAATTTTTAATTTTGGCGATATGAGCAATATTGGATTGGCCAGCCATTATACACCCCACCTGATGTTCCTTTCCATTGAATATCCATCGATCCGATATCACCCGCTTTACACTATCACCATAAGTTCAAATTACCCAAAGAGTGATTGCCTTATGGAGTAAACTTACAGGAAGAGTAGTGAAGCCAAAGACCCTGGATTCATTTAAGCAACAATTGGAAGCTGAAAAGGAGGGACTTTAAGATCTTTCTGGATGGATGAATTAAGATGGGCCCAATGACCTTCCTCATCCATAACTACCTTGTGATCTTGAACAGTCAATGCAGAAGCAGAAGCATAATATACAGGGGGTTAATGAAACAAATTCCCTCCAGAGAATTTGAGATGAAGCACTTCTTAGGAAGAAAATAAACAATTATGTTCCTCTCTGAATGTGGAACAGTCTTTATAGGAATTTCAAACGCTTAAACTTACAGAATGCAATTTGTACCTCGCAAGAAAAGCCAAACTCCTGACATAGGAAATGTGCTGCGGTTTTAGTACTTATAATCCCTTTGAAAAATAGGCACTTAATTTGAAAACCAGTTGAGCAATACCACAATACTTGCAAACTATAAACACACAAGTATGGGGATTACCACATGGGTGTTTCAGGAAGAGTGCAAATATATATCATCTGGGCCTAGGAAATTGTGACATAATTTCAATCCACAATAAATGTTTGACATGTTCCATTCACACCTGGTTCATAGCATCTTTAACTTAATTGATTTTCCTGAACAAATGCAAGTTGCCTTCTTGAGAACTTCACTCGAAGCATTAAGTTGTCTTGTTCTCTCCACAGATGTTGACTATCTGCTCTGTGTGTCCAGCAATTTCTGTTTTTCCTTTATTGTTTCATACTTCCAGCATCTGCAGTATTTTGCTTTTTACAAGCAGCCTTTTTCCTCATCCTAATGTATATATTATCTTGGCAACATACTTAAAGGCAGTGAACCAGACTTCTCGTTCCCGAGTAAACATTAGCTTTAATTAAGATGCAACCTCCATTTTCAGTGGCATTTGTAAATTGCTAAGTGAAAACAAGAGAAATCATGAACAAAATTCTATTTTAGTCGTATTCCTCTTCCTAAGAATTCCAGTAAGTCTAATCTTAACATTACAAAAGGGTGGGATTACAGTTTACCTACCCTAGCTCTCCTTTACCATATTTCTGCATTTTACACTGATATAACAGCTAAGTTCCAATTACAGATTCATCATAATTAATTTTAAGGAGAGACATAGGCCGTGATTTTGCCAGCGCTCAGAGGGCGGGTTCAGAGGTGGGTCAGGTGTCAAAATGGCAAAGATTGACATTGGGTAGGGAACCCGCTGTCAACCCGCCTCCACGCGAGTCTCCCAGGTGTCTGGTCAGTCGGCGCAAAACAGGCCTGACACCAAGCGGCGGGAGAGGCAATTCAAATCATTGACTGGGTTGTTAACAACCAATGAACTGCTATTTTAAGGCTACATTTCAATTTTACGTGCTCCCCCACGGTTACCCGCTGTTCAAGAAACACATCAGCTCACCCTGTCGTGAGCTGAGTCTGCACTGCATTATCTGATTACCTGACAGCTGCAGAAGTTCTATAAAGGTTACCATGTTGCAGCTGTTCACTTTCAGAGTTCAGAAACTGTTGGTTACTGCATTTGGAAGACATATAGGGGGAGAAATTCAGTATAGCCCCGTCTGGGGCGCTAACTTCGCCGGGGCGCTAAAAGTAGCGCCCCAGAAAAATTAGCGCCCCGTGCCGGAAATTGCTCAGTTGCACTCCAAAGGGAAGCGGGGCGCTACTGGAGACGCCCCGCCTCTCTCTTGGGGCGCTGCGAGTGAATATCGTGGTGCTACGTGCCGCAGCGCCTCACGCTGTGGCATGTCACGCTGCGGTATTGCAGGCCTTCCTCCCCTTCTTAAAGGGGAGGGGCCTTGTGCAGCGCGATCTGGGACCCGGCTGGGCCCCCGGGGATCGGGAGTGCAGGCAAAAGAGCCCAGCACCCAAGAGAAGTGCTGGGCTCTTGGAACGCAGCTGGCACTCCGCGGGGGGGGGGGGATTCCGGAGGCCGGGGACGGGAGCGCAGGCAGGTGCTGGCAGGCAGCCAACAACAAAAATGGCCGCCCCGCACCTTGCCTTTAATTTGCGCCTCCCCGGCCGCAGGTACACCACCCTGACCCCGTCGGACATAGCGTCCGGCGGTAGATCAAGGGGCGCTCCCGAAGATCGCGGCCGGGGCGTGAGCGGGGCGCTGCGCACACCGATGATGTCATCGTCAGCGGCGCAGCACTAATGGTTAGCGCCATCACAAACCGCCTGCTGAATGTTGCGGGAGGCATGGGCAGTGCCGCGCCCGGGCGCTAGTTGGTTTGCGCCCCATTTAGCGCCCTCTTAAGGCGCTAACGGGTGGCGCAACCAACTGAATTTTTCCCCCATACAGCCTTGTGCAGCTTGCAAGTGTTTGGAGCCAATTCTCTATCCAGTTCCACCTCATTGGAACAACCTCTCAGCATTCACAGATTCACTTCTCTCGTCTCTCTGTCACCTGCCAACTATTACATAAGAATGGCTATGGTTTACACTCTCTCTCGCCTTGGTCCTCAGAATCTGACCACGAAGAGCCCCAACATCAGCAGAACCAGGCACCCCAGCAGCCACAACAGCAAGAGCGCCAACCTTCACCTCAACCACCTGATGCTGTACAGGGCAGAGGGCATCAGCACAGGGTTGGACTTCGCCGGAGGCGCTACCCCCTGCACAGGGTTTACAAGCAGAGGATGAGCTTCCTCAACATGACTGAACAGCAGTGCCAATGAAGGCTTAGGCTATCGCACCAGGTTTTGGCGGACATTTGCAGATTGCTGGAGCAAGAGCTGCAGCCCAGAGGAGCAGGTGGATACCAGTAGCTGTGAAAATTACCCTTGCACCTCAGGCTCCTTCCAGGCATCTGCATTAGACTTTTGCGGCATCTCACAGTTGGCTGCACACAGATGCATTACGCAGGTGACCGATGCCCTATTTGACAAGTCAGCAAAATTATATAAACTTTACAATTGCTGAAGCCAGTGCTGCTGAGTGCTCTGGCTGGATTCCCACAGGTGCAGGGCAAAATCAACTGCACACATGTGGCCATCAGGGCACCCCATCATAACCCAGCAGTGTTTATCAACCGCAAGGGCTTCCAATCCCTCAATGTGCAGCTGGTCTGCAACCATAGGAAGATCATTCTCAGTGTGTGCGTCAAGTCCCCTGGGAGCTGCCATGACTCCTACACTCCACTATTCCTCAGCTCTTCATACCTCCAAACTATCTTTCTGGCTGGCTGCTTGGAGACATGGGCTATCCATTAAAGACGTGGCTCATGACACCTTTGAGAATGACAACAAACGAGGCTGAGGAACATTACAATCAAAGCCTGATCTCCACCAGAAGTGTCATAGAGCAGAGGATTGCGTTGCTTAAAATGCACTTCAGATGCCTGGACAGATCTGGAGGAGCCCTGCAGTACTCACCAGCCAAGGTCTCCAGAATCATCGTGGTCTGCTGTGCCCTGCAGGACATAGTGTAGTAGCAAGACTTAGTGCTACATGAGGAAGAACGTGCAGAGTGCACAGCCTCCTCAGAGAAGGAGGAAGAGGAGGATGAGTTTGAGGACAATGATGAGGAAGACCTTGATCAGCCGGCGGTACCAATGCCACCAGTACAGAAACACATTGCTGCCCGTGAGGCCAGAAATCACCTCATTGTTGCATCTCCTTGTGTTCTTATACTATAAATAATACAGACACTTTTAGTTCATTTTAGTTACTGCTTTTACTTAGCTGTATTTCTGCTTTGTTTCTGTGCTGCCACATGGTGCGGAGTGATACAAGATGTCCGACCTGCACTGTGCACTGCCCGTGCACAGTGTGCCACATAGCAATATAACTACACCATACCAAAGTAGTTCCATACCAAAGTAGTTCCATTTAACGATGTGATACTATAACAATGTAACATCCCTCTTTCTCAAAAAACTAAAACATGAAATTTAACAGTTTAAATTCACAAATATTATATCTAAACTATTATTATCAACTACAAAGAATCGTGAGTTTTTTTTTATTCGCGATATCGCTCAGGTGGTTGGATGTTGTCCCTCCATCTTGTGGATTTGGTGGTGACCATTCCTCTCTGCGGTGTTTTGGTGTGTTCTGCTCTCGTTGTTGTTGTTGCTGTCGCCTTTGGAGTTGGAGTGTGCATGCTCGTGGTTGTTTGATTTGTAGCACTTGTTTCTGGTGTTGTACTGCTTGTGGTAGCTGGTGTTGTCAATGTTGCTGATGTTGTCTGCTGCTTATCCAGTTCAGGTGAAGGTCTGATGTGGAGTCTGTTCCATCTGTATTGGTTACCAGGTTCAGTCTCTATGAAGTAGGATCTTGGAGTATCAGCTTTTCCAATGACCTTGGTTGGATTCCAGGTTTTCAACACCGGGTCTTGCACATGCACTGATTGTCCATTCAGCAATTCTGGTAGCGTCTTTGCATGTTTATCGTAATGTTTGCTTCCTACGATTTGTGCTTCTGCCAGCTTTTGTCTGAAGTCCTCCTGGTCCTGGGGAGGATGTATTTTTGCTGGTAGTGTAGTCTTAAACTTCCTCCCATTCAGCAATTCTGCAGGTGATTTCATGTCTGCTTTCAGTGGTGTTGATCTGGGTGATAGGAGGGCAAGGTCTTGGTCTTCCCCCATCTCACTACTTTTGATGAGAGTTCTCTTGACAGTCTGGATCTGTCTTTCGATGAACCCATGTCCCCTTGGGAAATGTGGGGATGAGGTTACTATTTTGAACCCATACTTTTCTGCCAGAGCTCTGAATTCACTCGATATGAACTGGGTTCCATTGTCACAGATTACCTTTTCCGGGATTCCTTGTTCAGCAAACAAGCTCTTTGCAATCCTGGTGGTAGTTGTGACTCTCAAGTCTTTCATCCTTCTCACAAAAGGAAACTTGGAATAGTAATCTGCCACTATGAGATACCATTCTTGATTGCACATGAAGAGATCTGCTCCAACGGTGTGCCATGGTCTTGATGTTATTTCACTAGGTATCATCTCCTCTTTCTGTTGTGCATTTCTGTATTTCTGGCATATACCACATTCAGAGACCATCTGTTCGATATTTTTGTACATGCCTATCCAGTATACAGCTGATCTGGCTCTCAGCTTGCATTTCTCCATTCTCATGTGGCCTTCATGTATGAGATGGAGAAGTTGTGTCTGCATTGTCTTTGGCACGATGATCCTCGATCCAGCAAGGAGAATACCGTCTTCTACTGCAATATCATCTTTAATCGTCCAGTATTGACGAATTGTCGCCTATACCTGCTGGATTCTCTCCGGCCACCCCTGTATTACTTGTTGTGTGAGTAGTTGCAATTCCTCATCCTTGCTAGTCTCATCTCTGATTTGACTGAGCTTTGTAGGGGTAACATTCACTAGGTGGTGGATTTTTACTGTTAGGCCCTCCACCTCGTGTTTCTCATATGGTGACAATCGAGACAACGCATCTGCTAGCACCATTTCCTTTCCTGGCTTATATTTAAGCGTGAAGTCATAGCTTTGGATCCTTAGAAGTAGTCTTTGCAGTCTTGCAGGCACTTTGCACAGATTCTTCTTATAGATCTGTTCTAGTGGACGATGGTCACTCTCTATTGTAAATCGCCTGCCATACAGGTATGTATGGAATTTCTCGCATCCGTACACTACTGCTAATAGTTCTCTTTCTATGTTGGCGTATCTCATCTCGGCTGATGTCAAGGCCTTTGATGCGAAAGCTATCGGCTTTCCTTCCTGCACCAGAGCTGCACCTAGTCCTCTGGTAGAAGTGGCTACTTGCAGAGTGACTGGTTTTCTTCTGTCATAATATGACAGGCTTGTTTCTTTGCACAATAGTTCTTTAAGTTGTTTGAAATTCCCTTCGTGTGATTCAGACCACTGGTATTCGGCGTCTTCTTTCAATAGCTCTCTGAGATTTGTTGTATGTTCCGACATGTGTGGGATGAAAGAACTCATGTATTGGACCAAGCCGAGGTAACTCCTCAGCTCTTTCTTATCTTTGGGTGGTTTCATTTCAGCAATCACCGCAATCTTCTCTGGACTTGGCTTGACTCCCTCTGGTGTATAAATCATACCGAAGAATTGGCAATCCTTAACTTTAACTGTGCACTTATCCGCATTTAACTTGATGCCAGCCTTTCTGGTATGCTCCATGGCCTCATGTAGGTGCATGTCATGGTCTCTTTCATCTGCTCCATAGATCTGACTATCATCAGCTATTCCTATAGCTCCTTCACAGCCTCTGTATGTCTCGTCTACTTTCTGTTGAGAGATATCTTGACTGACCTTTAACCCGAATGGTAGCCTCAGGTATTTGTAATGCCCAAATGGTGTGTTGAATGTTGTCAGTGTTGTTGATTCCTCATCCAACTTCACGTTCCAATATCCATTTCTGGCATCTAGTTTTGAGAAAACCTTGGCTCCTGCCAGTGATGGCGTAATCTCCTCTAGCGTTGGGGTGGGATAGTGGTCCCTCTTTATCGCCTGGTTTAGATCTTTGGGGTCCAAACATATTCTGAGACACCCGTTTGGCTTTTCTCGTACCACAATTGAGTTTACCCAGTCTGTGGGTTCAGTGACCTTAATGATCACTTCCTTTTCTTCCATCTCCTTTAGCTCTCTTTCAAGCTTTGTCTTCAGCTCGATGGGTACTTTTCGTGGAGCATGGATAACGGGCTTTACCTCTGGATCGATGGTGATGTGGTATTGCAAATCTCCGAAACATCCCACTGTATCATCGAAACATTCCGGATACATGTCTATCAAGTCTTTTTTACTCTTGATTTGTGGGCGGTTCTCCAGTGGGGTGTTGCTGTCTATCTCACAGAGAGAACCGCGCGGCCCGAGAGACAGCGAGCGGGGGAGTGGCGGCGGCGGGCCGGAGCGGGAGCTCAGCTGAGGTGAATCAGGCCGGGCCTGAGGCACTAGGCTGCGCACGGGGGCTCCGGGTCACCGCGGCCGGGCTCTGAGTCCAACCCCTTCCCCGGGGTGTCTTCCTCTCTTCTCTATCTCCTTCCCTAACTCTCTCCTTCCCTCTCTCTCTCTCTGTCTCTCTCTCTCTCCTTCCCTCTCTCTCTCTCTCTCTCCTTCCCCCCTCTCTCTCTCCTTCCCCCTCTCTCTCTCTCCTTCCCCCTCTCTCTCTCTCTCTCCTTCCCCCTCTCTCTCTCTCTCTCTCTCCTTCCCCTTCTCTCTCTCTCTCCTTCCCCTTCTCTCTCTCTCTCCTTCCCCCCCTCTCTCTCTCTCTCTCCTTCCCCCTCTATCTCTCTCTCTCTCTCCTTCCTCCTCTCTCTCTCTCCTTCCCCCTCTCTCTCCTTCCCCCCCTCCCTCTCTCTCTCTCTCTCTCTCCTAACCACACTTGGAGTTACTGTGAACCGTTCCGGTCTCCATCTATTTCATTCTGCCCTGCAGCTGCCCGTCAACCTCCTCGGTGGCAACTTGCTTTCATCTGGCACTTCTCTCGACCGGGGCAGGGATGGGCAGCAAGGACAGAGTACAGGGGGCAAGGACACAATTGGAAGAGATAGATTGTTAGGCAGGGGAGGGAGGGAGAGAGAGAGCGGGAGGGAGAGAGAGAGGGGGAGGGAGAGAGAGGAGAGGAGGAGGGAGGGAGAGGAGAGGGGGAGGGAGGGAGAGAGAGGGAGAGGGGGGGGAGGGAGAGAGAGGAAAGGAGGGAGAGACAGGGGGAGGGAGAGAGAGAGGGGGAGGGAGGGAGAGAGGGAGGGAGAGGGAGAGGGGAGAGAGGGAGAGAGAGGGAGGGAGAGAGAGCGGGGAGGGAGGGGGAGAGGGGAGAGAGAGAGGGGAGAGAGAGAGAGGGGCAGGGAGATGGAGAGGGGGAGGGAGGGAAAGAGTGAGGGGGTGGGAGAGGGAGGGAGGGAAGGAGGACGGGGAGGGAGAGAGAGGGGGAGGGAGGGAGAAAGAGGGAGGGGGGAGTCAGAGACTCCTGACCAGACTCAGGCACGGCAAGCTGTTGACCAGGCGAGACATACCCAAGCCAGAGCCTCAGAGACTCCTGACCAGACTCAGGCACGGCAAGCTGTTGACCAGGCGAGACATACCCAAAACTGTAAAACCTGGAGTATATGGCTACTGGCGATCCCCATTAACAAAAAACGAAGTTAAAGAACCACCTCCTGGGTGCTTAGGAAGAGTTCTTCAATCCCAACAGTTTTATAAACAGTTTTACAAACATGGCAGAGGGTTCTTCAGTTCCCTCAGCAACGCCGGGTACTCCAGCTAGTACTATAAATAATACAGACACTTTTAGCTCATTTTAGTTACTGCTTTTACTTAGCTGTATTTCTGCTTTGTTTCTGTGCTGCCGCATGGTGCGGAGTGATACAAAATGTCCGACCTGCACTGTGCACTGCCCGTGCACAGTGTGCCACATAGCAATATAACTACACCGTACCAAAGTAGTTCCATACCAAAGTAGTTCCATTTAACGATGTGATACTATAACAATGTAACACTCATCATGGCCAGATTTAGCTAAGTTCACGCTCCACAGACATGTGGCTGCCACATGCGTTGCCACATTGGCATCAGCCCACATCAACACCATTAACCATCCCTACAATGACCAGTCCTACCTTATCAATCTCACCACCATTGATGGAGATTAACGTATCCCTGACCATCCACTCTGCCACTTCCAAGTGTCAACACACATTTGTGAAGGAACAATATTTGAATGAATTAAAGATTTATTCCACAAAATAAAATTAACAGAAACTTATCATTAACATTGAAAGAAACACCCAAGTGACTACCCATGTGACTCTATTTGTGTGTCATCTTTCTTTTCCGAGTGCTTCTACATGGTGCAACCCCTGTGGCTTCAGTAGAGGTAGAGGCAGCCTGCTCACTTCCCTGCTTAGACGCCTTTAGCATTCGTCCTCTGGGTTCTGGAGCCTGTGTGGGCCCCGCCAAAGTGTGCTCCTCCTGCGACTGTGTAGTGGCAGACTCGGCCATTGCTGTCAGTGGAGGCATCTGGGGCTCTGACTGAGGGGTAGGCAAGGGGGTTGAAGTGTGAGTGTTTGGAGAGGAGCCCATACTTCCATGTGCCCTCCCACCATCATCCCTCTCATGGGCCACCCGCATTTCTCTGCTAGCAAGTAGCTGGAGAGCACCTTCCTGCACATGAGTGGGGCCATGAAGACCCATCTTTATATTGTCATTCCTCCTAGCAAGGACCTCTATGAGCCTCTGGTTTCTCTCCTCCATAGATGCCCATCTATCGTCCATAGATGCCCATCTATTTTGAAGGGAGACCATGTGCTCATGCGACTGGTGCTGTGTTTCCTCCATACAGGTGGCTATCCTATCCATGGAGGAAGCTATAGTTGCCAGTGAGTGCACCACGGTGTTGCTCATGCTGGAGATGGACTCCTCCATTCTCTGCACACTCGCAGTCACCCCGGTTGCAAAATCTGTCAGAGCCCCCTGCACTTGTTGCTACAGCTCGAGGATCGCCCTCTTCCTTGATGGCCCCTGAGGCTCAGTGTCTGCATGCAGCTGAGCAGACCTAGGAGACTCCTGCGCCCTCCGACAAGGTGTCTTCACTGCTGACCCTGTCTCCACCATCTGCTCTTGCTCACGTGTGATGTGTGAGACACCAGGTGACAACACTACTCTATCTTGCGACAGACCCACCTTGGTGACTGTATCTGTGCTGATGCTGGCTTGCCTTGTCTCAGGTGACGCTGCACCCTCAGTGGCTGGAGCCTCCTCTGAGGTGTGCTCCTCCAGTTACTCGTGGACATTGGAGGGGGGGCTCTTGATGGAATGTGGGAGAGTAAAGATATCAGTTAGATATATGATATGTACATTGCATACACATACCTTTATGCACATTATGAGCAATCATATCCTGTTGACAGCAGCCCCCGTATGAGTGACTGATGAATGACATGTAAGTGTATGGGAAATGATTCCGGCACCAGGTTGTTCAGATGAGCCCCTCTCTCCATCCCCCACTTCCGGCTGGTCCACCGCTCCAGTGATCTCCAGGGTAGCCTCCTCTGCAAGAGTCAGAATGGCCAATGATTGAGGGCCACCTCCCATTCACTCCCTCTCCCTCTTGTTGTGGGTTTTCTTCTCCAAGGAGGGAAAGAAGAGAAGGTTGAGTGAGACTGATGGAATGAGTGTAGAAATGGATGTGTTAGATCTTTATAGGGAGACTATAATGGAGTGGGGTGGCTGTAACAAGTCACATCCTTTACTGTTGCTAGTTGGTGTCATTACATTAGGATGAGGGTGAGTGTGAGGAGTGCATAGTAAGATGGGGTTGCAATAATGTAGATAGATAGAGAGGGATGGGTGAAGGTCCAAGGGATGTTGCATCGAGTTGCGATGTGCAGGAGTAGGGTTGGGAATGCTGAGTGATGGGGAAGTGATAACAGGCACACCAGCATGAAGGTAAGTGTGGCTTTATACTCACTTTTCCAGATCGTAGAAGATCATGAAAATCCTTGCAGCACTGAACCCAGGTCATCACCACCACATACCTACCTGTTACCTCCTCAGCTATTTGCAGCCAGGCTGCCTTGGTCTCCTGGGGAGATCTCTTCTGCCCACTAGCAAGAAAGAGAACCTCCCTGTGTGCTCTGACTCACCCCACAAGAACATGGAGGGAGTCATCACTGAAGCGAGGAGCAGCCCTCTGCCTTTCTGAGGCCATTCTTGGAGCAGGACAAGGTATATTTGTAATGCACGCTTTAAATGGAGCAAATGAAATTAAGTGGGGCCATGAGCCCTTTAAATATACTGGCAAAAGAAGCGTCAGCGTTGATGTCGCCTGACCCGCACCTTCTAATAGGGTTGGGGAACGCGAAGGGCAGGCTTAACAAGGCCCATTAACACAAAAAAAAAATTCTAGGCGGGATGTAGACGGCATTGGGCTCATAGCCGACAACGACCTCTCCCGCCCCGGTCCCGCCTCGGTCAGCAAGATCGCGGCCATAATTTAGTGCTAAGGACAATGCAAATCATGAACTAACCTACTAAAGGTTTAAAGTAATTGTTATATCACCTGTTCAGTTGTGCTGAAAGCAACAGCCTGGAGCGTAACTCAGCCCACCCGGTGCAATGGACAGATAGTTAAAATGGCAGTCGGGGGGTTTGCACCGCATTACTGCACGCCGTCACTTTTACTTATCAAAAAGCAGGAATGAGAGGGCCTCTCGCCCATGGCAGACGGGGGCCTGCTTAACATGCAAAAGTCGCAGCCCAATGATGTCATCGGCACTGCATTGCTTATGGATTACAAGCTGTAGTGGCATGAAGCATTATTGTGTTAATATATTGAGCAATGATCAAGAACAATAAGTGTTGCCGTAAAGAACTTGGAAGAGATATTTGTGTAATGAAGAGATTTTCCAATTTAATTGAAATCAGGTGGTCCAAGGTACAAATACTAAAATTGATCTTTATAAACAAATTATAGAAATTGTGATCTAAGCATTAATTTCCTTAGTAAACTAAATATGTTGAGATAGAAATAAACTGTAACTGCAACAAATATCAGTCTAACATTCAAGTGCTGAACTAATGCAATTTCCAAGGGGGGGGACTAATAAAATATATTTAATTATAATTAATTAATGCTGCAATGTTCAAGTCGCAAAGGCAAGAGAAAATGTCATTCTCTGGGTCAAGTGCACTGCATTGGGAAAGGGGAATGAAGGTTATATTTCAGGCAAGGCAGTTCTAGTGAATGATTTCCTCAATCTGAACTGACAGGAGTGAGGTGTGAGAACAAAAAGAGAGATTTCCTCTGCATTCACAGAACTGAGTGTATGAATGAGGATAAAGTGAGTAAGAGAGAAAGACATTAAAAAAGAGACATAGAAACAGATATTAAAAGAGAGTTGGGAAAAGAAGAAGATAGAGAGAAAAGAGATAGAGTGATAGAGATAAAAAGAGACAGAAAAATAAAGATAGAAAAGAAGCACACACACAGAGGAAACCTTGTAAATTCAAGCACCTCGTAAAACTGAATGCCCATTAGTGAACCATTAATTGTAGAAAGACAGAAATGAAACCCCTAACAGATCAGGTTAGTTTCAGCTTTCACACAAGGTGCAATATAATTGGACAAATCACTGCTAATAAAAAATGGCATTTAAACTATTGCACAGGATGTCTTATTACTTGTAACATTTAGAAAGGTCACCATGTTACAGTCTCCACTGATATTATGAACAGTCTTCATTATAAAGGGTTTAGAAGCTGTAGAGATCCTTCAACTATAGCCATCTCTGCTTTCTTTTTCATCTCCAGTCACTCGCTGAGGTTCCCAATTCACTGTTTGCAATCTATTCCACATGAATCCTCAGGAAACTACTGGGCACTATAGGATTCCATCTCATTGTTAGAGAGGCTGTTGATAGTTTTAATGACAATGTAGTCTCCATTATGCCAGGGACTGTTCCCTTGGGTCCCCGGCACATCCAGCTCCCATGTGAGTTCCCGCTCCCGCCTGCCATTGGTTTTGGGCAGAAAACAAATCTAAACTATTTAAATGAGGCTCGGGAGTTAAAATGGCCCGAGCCTTAACCCGAGATTTTGGGGGACTCGGCCCCACCCCACCACCCCGCAACCCTGGGCACCCCAGGTTAAAATCGGGGCTGATAAAACTCACCTCTGATACTGATTATCATATGGATTATTTGAATTAATTCTGGTCATCTCATAAATTATTCTACAAGCTCAGATTGTAATAGATCACAGAAAAGGCTAGATAGGAGCTACTGGAATCCACACAACACAAGAAAAACTTTGAAGCCCAAGGCTAGTCTTGACAGCCACAACACCCACATCAACAAATTTTGTAAATGTTGCAATTGTGGTAAAGGAAGAAGGATTAAGCAGGTATCGAGAACCCTAAAATAGCTCTAATTTACTTTATGAATTGTTTTTATCTGATCCATATAAAAGTGTTTGAATTCTGTACTAATGTAGTGCAGGTCAGAATATAATACCAGCAGTGAGGTTAATAAGTTCATGTGCAAATTTTAGCATAACCTTTGATGTTTATATGTACAGAATGCTTTACAATACATTGGGAAGACCAAAGCCATTGGGGGAAATTTTCACATGAGAAAACGGGTGGGTTGGAGGCAGGGGCCAGCAGGGAAGTTAAAGTTTTAAAAATCTAAATCCCGACCCCAACCCGCCTCCAACCTGCCCACTTTCAACTTTTACTCAGGTGGAAGGGGGGCGGGCAGCCAACCCGCTACCAGGAGGCAGGTTGGCAATTTAAATACGATAATGAGGCCTGAAGCCTCTGCTTTAACCGGGGTTGGAGATCGGCCCCCCCGGGATTGCAATTCAGCCCCGGGGTCGGGGATCGGGGATCGGAACCCCTCCAGGATCGGAACTCAGCCCCGGGGTTGAGGGTCGGAGCCCCCACCCCTAGAATCACAACAACCCCTCCCACCCCCCCCCCCCGGGCTTGGACACCCCCGGCTTAGAACCCCCTCCCTCCCTTGGACCCAGCACCTACCTGTTGCTGCAGCATCCTGTTCAGCCAGCGTTTCCCGTCCAATTGGAAGCCAGCCTATCAATCAGGCTGGCTTTCAGGCAGGGAACCCGCCCCTGACATCGCAAGCACACTGCGGAGTTAAAACTCCACAGCGTGCCGGGAAACCAGACTTCCGGGTTTCCCACAGTCTACTGGCTCCCCCCCTTCCCCCCCTCCCCCCCACTCTGGGCAAATCAGAAATGGTAAAATCTGTTTTGATTTCTTTTTGGGTTCAATAAAGACTCATTTCTGAAAGAGAATGTTGTTTAATCTAAAGTCTTGTTCAAGACTTTCTACAGCTTTTTACAGAACACACTATGCTGTGATGCAGCTAGAATCAAACTGAAAGTAAAACTCCTCTGGACTGCTTGTCTCTCACATGACCTCTGCTGGTCAGGCACAAGTAATCAAAAACACAGACAAATATGCTGTAAGGCATAAGTAATCAAGCACAGACAAATATCATCACTATTTGCTGATATCATTACATCTCCCTTTCTTAAAACAAAAGTATTTTACTTTTAACTAACAACATTTAATGAACTTACATTATCATTATCATGATCAAGGCTTTTTACCCTTGCTCTGTCTGTTCACATGAAATATGTCAATACATTAGAACTTGAAGAAAGAATAAGATAACATTACTTCCTTCTTTAACAATAGTCCTTAAATTTGCTCAATGAGTCTCTCAGGAGGCTTCACGTGTCTTGAGGATTTTCTGATTGATTGTCCTTGAATCTGAGTTGTTGCCTCAGATGATTGGTTCTCAGCTGTGTGATCAGGTTGTTCACCAGTATCAGTCTCTTGATCTGCTGTGGCTGGTCCCATGAGAAGATCTCGACGATTTCTTCTCAGAACAGCACCCTCATCTGTCTGAATGGTGTATGATCTTGGTTGAACTTCACTCAGGACAGTTCCCTTCTGAGTCCATGTGTTTGTTTTGTCTTTCAACCTTACTTGGTCACCAGTGTGGAGTTCAGGTAGGTTTTGTGTTCCTCTGTCATAGTAGTACTTTTGCTTTTCTTTCTGTTGCTCTTTGAACTTCCTCACTTTCTCCCCCTCTTTTGTTTTCAGGAGGTTCTCCGGGATGGGTAGGTTTGACCTTAGCCGACGTCCCATCAGGAGTTGGGCTGGTGACATACCACACTCGAGCGGCGTTGTGCGGTATAGAAGCATGCTCTGGTCGAAGTCAGTTCCACTGTCTTTTGCCTTGTACTTCAGTCTTTTCACTGTGTTTGCGGGCTCTCCTGGGTCAACAGCTCTGGACAACGTGTCTGCTGTATACATCAGCTTACCCGGTGTGTACGCAACATTCAGTTCATCATAGACTGTCTCTCTTTCACTTTCCACAACGAGGACTCTCTTTACCAGGTTCAGTCTCTCACAGGCTTTTAACCCTAGTATGGCTTGCACATCCTTTGGCACCACGATTAATGCTAGCGTGTGCTCTCTGTCCTTGTGTGTTACTTTGACAATGCATTTTCCTTTCACTGGTATATCCGTACCTGAGTATCCAGTCACTTTCACTTGTATTCCATGTAACTTTGGTCTGGGTCTAATTCTCTTAAAATCGGTCTCTGATATCACATTAACTTGTGCTCCAGTATCCAATTTAAATGGAATGTGTATGTCATTCACTTTTAGTGTCAACATCCAGTCTCTTTCTTTTTTGTTTTCAGACACAACATCTACATTGAATTCCTCTATCTCGCTTTCATCTACTGTATGGACCTTGCTTTGTTGCGCTTGGTTCTTACAGCAACGGGCATAATGGTTGTTTCTGTTGCATCTATAGCATGTTTTACCATATGCTGGACACTTTCTTGGTGGATGCTGTGTACCGCATCGACTACATGACTTCCGATTGTCCCTTTCATTTTCTTTTGCTGGCCACGCCACTTTTTTCACATTGGCGCTCTCTTTGTTAAATGGTTTGTATCCATTCTTTCTCACTGCATCCACGTTGCAGCTACTGTCACTGAACAGCTCCTTTGCCTGCAACTTCACAGTCTCGGTAACCCTACACAGTGCTATGGCTTTTCCCAGGTCTAGATCTTGCTCTCTTAGCAGTCTTTCCCTTAGACCATTATCTCGAATACCACACACCAGTCTGTCTTTTATCAGCGAGTCTGTGAGTCCCCCAAATTCACACGATTTGCTCCGGTTTCTCAGTTCAGTCACATACTGATCAATAGTCTCGCCGATTTTCTGTACACATGTGAAAAATTTGTGCCTCTCAAAGGTCACGTTGCGTTTAGGTATGCAGTAGGCCTCAAATTGTTCCATTATTTTATCTGGCTTCATTTTGTCTCCACCAACGGCAAATATGAAATTATTATATACCTCCAGCGCTGCATCACCCACTACATGTAAAAACACGGACGATTTCTGTTTATTACTTTTATCGTCAGCTCCGATTGCTGATAAATACAACCCTACACGTTGTTTGAATCTCCTCCAATTTTCAGCCACATTACCGGTCAATTGAAGGGTCACCGGTGGGAGTAAACCTTCCATTTTTTCACTTCGTTAGCTATTCTCTAATGGTAAGCAACGATGTTCTCTTTTGGCTTGCTAATATGTGGAGAGCTGATTTTGCTTACTTGCCACAACTGCTTTCACTGTCCCATCAAGTTGCTAACTTCAGATTTTTTCTCTTTCAGCCACTTCTGACATCATGTATTGTTTTCTTTTTGGGTTCAATAAAGACTCATTTCTGAAAGAGAATGTTGTTTAATCTAAAGTCTTGTTCAAGACTTTCTACAGCTTTTTACAGAACACACTATGCTGTGATGCAGCTAGAATCAAACCGAAAGTAAAACTCCTCTGGACTGCTTGTCTCTCACATGACCTCTGCTGGTCAGGCACAAGTAATCAAAAACACAGACAAATATGCTGTAAGGCATAAGTAATCAAGCACAGACAAGTATCATCACTATTTGCTGATATCATTGCAAAATCCAGGCCACCTTCGGTCCCCGTAGCAATCTCTGACCCATGCCAACAATTCTATCCCACTTCCTGGCCACTAACTTAGGCTGATCTAGTCTGTTCGCAACCTCAGCATCCTACTTGACCCCGAGCTGAACTTCTGACCACACAGCCTCTTCGTCACATAGACCGCCTATTTCCACCTCCATAACATCACCCATCTCTGCCCCGGCCTTCGATCATCTGCTGCTGAAATCCTCATTTATGCTTTTGTTACCTCCAGACTGGACTGCTAAAATGCTCTCCTGGTTAGCCTCCCACCTTCACCCTCCATAAACTTGAGCTCATCCAAACCTCTGTTACATGTATCCTAACCTGTACCAAGTCACACTCATCCATCACTCCTGTCCTCGTTGACCTACATTGCCTTCCAGTCCACCAACACCTCAAATTTGAAATTCTGATCCTGGTGTTCAAATCCCTCCATGGCCTCATGCCTCCCTAGCTCTATAACCTCCTCCAGCCCTACAGCCCTCTGAGAACTCTACATTCCTCCAACACTAGCCTCTTACACACCTCCCACTCACTTTGCTATACTATTGATGGCCGTGCCTTCAGCCGTCTAGGCCCTAATCTCAGGAATTCCTTCTCTAAACCCCTATGCCTGTCCACCTCTCTCTCCTCCTTTACAATCCTCTTTAAAATCTAACTCTTAGTCACCCCTTTTACTATCTCCTTCTTTGGCTCTGTGTCACTTTTGCCTGATTACGCTCCTGTGAAGTACTTTGGGACATTTTCCTATGTTAAAGATGCTATATCAATGCAAGTTGTTTTTGTTGTTGTAAACAGGATATGCTATTGCTGCCAATATAGCAATGGGTTAAACACTCATTTTAAACTTTTTGCACAGTGATCAGAGGCTAGAAAAACACATGAATGTTAAAAAGTGTCACTAACATATTACCAATGTATAAATGTATTTCCCTTTCGGTGTATTTGGACTTTCAGATGGCTTTCGATAAGGTCCCGCATAAGAGATTAGCGTGTAAAGTTAAGGCACATGGGATTGGGGGTAAGGTACTGACTTGGATAGAGAACTGGTTGGCAGACAGAAAGCAAAGGGTTGGAATAAACGGGTCTTTTTCCGAGTGGCAGGCAGTGACTAGTGGGGTACCGCAGGGATCGGTCCTTGGACCTCAACTATTCACAATATATATTAATGATCTAGACAAGGGAACTAGATGTAATATCTCCAAATTTGCAGACGACACAAAGCTGGGTGGGCGTGTGTGCTGTGAGGAGGATGCCGAGAAACTCCAGGATGATTTGGACAGGTTGGGTGATTGGGCAGAAGCATGGCAGATGCAATATAATGTGGATAAATGTGAGGTTATCCACTTTGGTAGCAAAAACAGAAAGGCAGATTATTATCTGAATGGCAATAGATTGGGAGAAGGGGAAGTGCAACGAGACCTGGGTGTCCTTGTGCACCAGTCGCTGAAGGTAAGCATGCAGGTGCAGCAGGCGGTTAAGAAGGCAAATGGTATGTTGGCCTTCGTAGCGAGAGGGTTTGAGTACAGGAACAAGGATGTCTTGCTGCAGTTGTACAGGGCCTTGGTGAGACCGCATCTTGAGTATTGTGTGCAGTTTTGGTCACCTTATCTGAGGAAGGATGTTCTTGCCATGGAAGGAGTTCAGCGAAGATTCACCAGGGATGACAGGAATGACGTATGAGGAGAGATTGGGTCGATTGGGCTTGTACTCGCTGGAGTTTAGAAGAATGAGAGGGGATCTCATTGAAACTTATAAAATTCTGACAGGACTGGACAGACTAGATGCAGGAAGAATGTTCCCGATGGTAGGGGAGTCCAGAACCAGGGGTCACAGTCTAAGGATAAGGGGTAGGCCATTTAGGACAGAAATTAGGAGGAATTTCTTCACCCAGAGAGTGGCGAACCTGTGGAATTCTCTACCACAGAAGGCAGTAGAGGCCAATTCATTAAATATATTCAAGAAGGAGTTGGATATATTTCTCAAGGCTAAAGGGATCAAAGGGTATGGGGAGAAAGCAGGGACCGGGTACTGAATTTGGATGATCAGCCATGATCGCATTGAATGGCGGAGCAGGCTCGAGGGGCCGAATAGCCTACTCCTGCTCCTATCTTCTATGTTTCTGACCTGTAATTTAGCCTTGAACAAGAAGCACAAGATCACATTACTTGACATTTCTGTCAGCTTTGCTATTTTCATTTTTTTCCCCAAGAATATCTCACAGCTATACTCTGTGAATAAAATAGATGTCATTTATCACGGATTTTAGTAAAATGAAAATATATTAGAAGTGAAAATAGGAAAAGGAAACAAAATCTTCACATCAGCAAGAATTTGATGTTTCTGCATTATCTGAAAAATAAAGGTTTAAGAGCATTTGTTTAAAAGCAATTTTATTTTAAAGCAATAGTCGACATACTTTTGTACCATTTTTTGGATCAAATAGCAACAGTACAAAGTCAAAACAAGGCTATGTTTGCTGCAAAAATCTTGCCTACTCAGAGGGTTGAGGCCAAAACAATGTTCTTTTTTATTTTAAATTAATGGCACATTTAAGAAACAAAAATTTGTGTTTTGATGCCTTAAATGTAAAATGACTTCACTTCGCACAGGGGGTAACTGCCCAGCAGCCCAAGGAAATGGAATCTCATTTCTGGGAAGGAATCTATGCCAAGATGATACAAGTCACCTGTTATTTATTGATGACTGCTAAGGGTCAAAACATAAATCAGCAAAAGATTTTGCAACTACTCGACCTTTCTGTGACCTGTGATATCATAGCAACATATGGAACAAACATGCCTTCCTCTGTTAAAAACTACAGCTCTCAACCACTATATGGCTGTTTACTGTTTGTTTGTTCCCACACATATATTTATGATGTAAGAGGTCAGAAGGTCAAGTAACAGTGCCCTGTTTTATTTTGGGGAGAGGTAGACTGCATTTAATGTGGAGCTGATGGACCAAAGGTCTAACTGGAAGAGACTGCAACAAGTTCAAATATTGTATTGTTTGTGGCTCTTGTGACAAAAATGGAAAATCTTACTTGAACAGGAGCGAATGCACTACATACTTCAATAACCATGCCATTCAAGGTGTTAATTGTGAATGTTGAAGATACTGAGGGGGTTACAGCCAGGCTGTTGAGAAAAGAGGAGGCCAAGGATGAACAATGATGTACAAACTTTGTTAGTGTCAGCCGTGGCTCAGTTGGTAGTACCCTTGCCTCTGAGTTAGGAAGGGTCGTCAGTTTAAGTCCCACCCTTGAACACAAAAATCTAGGCTGACACTCCAGTGCAGTGCTGTGGGAGTGCTGCACTATCAGAGGTGCCAATCTTCGGATGAGACGTTAAACTGAAGCCCTGTCTGCTCTCTCATGATGGACATAATGGTACTATTTCGAAGAAGAGCAGGGAAGTTCTCCCTGATATCTTGGTCAATATTTATCCCGCAATCAACATCACAAAAACAGATTATCTGGTCATTATCACATTGCTGTTTGTGGGAGTTTGCTGTGTGCAAATTGGCTGTCACGTTTCCAACATTACAAGTGACTATACTTCATTGGCTGTAAAGCACTTTGGGACATCCGGTGGTCATGAAAGGCACTATATAAAGGCAAGTATTTCTTTCTTTCTTTAGCCCAGCACAGTCAGCTGGAGTGAAGGAGCGGACCTGAATAGGAGTGGAGTGAGAGCTGAGCGGGGATAAGGAGTGCAATGAGAGCAGGCCCGAGATCAGGAGGAGCGGACCTGAGCGGGAGCGGAGTGAGAGCTGAGCGGGGATAAAGAGCGCGTGAGAGCAGGCCCGAGACCAGGAGGAGCGGACCTGAGCGGGAGCGGAGCGAGATCTGAGCGGGGATAAAGAGCACGGCGAGTGCGGAGCAACTCAACACAGGCAGAATTTGAAAGAGTGATGTCAGAGTAAAAAACCTAAAGTGATGTCAGCACAAGGGAAGGAGCTGATTGGTGAGTTTTTTTTAAAGTTTTAAGTTTATTTCTGCCAAATTCTGCTAAAGAGCGCGGTCGGAGAGGGGCTCTTCAAGTTGGGGCCGGGGTTAAATAGTTGGTTAGGGATAAAGCAGCAGCTTGGAGATTAGTAGCTGTCAATACTACATTAAATTAGTATCTGTTAATAATAAATTAATAACTTGAATTAGGTACATCTTAGTCTTAAGTTTCTGTAAAGTTAGTTAATAGTCGAATAAATAAAGGCATGGCAGGGCAGCTCAGTCCCGCGGAATGTGCATCCTGTGCCATGTGGGAAATCCAGGATGCTTCCCATGTCCTGGACAACCACGTGTGCAGGAAGTGTTGTCAACTGGAGGAGCTCCGGGATTTGGAGCTGTACAGGGGGGGAAGAGCAAGATTGGGAAAGCAATAGTGGTAGGGGATCCAATAGATAGGGAGCAGACAGGCATTTCTGTGGCCGCAGACATGAGTCCAGGATGGTATGTTGCCTCCATGGTGCCAGGGTTAAGGATGTCACTGAGTGGCTGCAGAATACTCTGAAGGGGGAGGGTGAACAGCCAGAGGTCGTGGTCCTTATTGGTATCAATGACATAGGTAGAAAGAGGGATGAGGTCCTGCAAGCAGATTTCAGGGAGCTAGGAAAGAGAATAAAAAGCAGGACCTCAAAGGTAGTAATCTCTGGATTACTTCTGGTGCCACACACGAGTACGTATAGAAATAGGAGGCTAGAGCAGATGAATGTGTGACTGGAGAGATGGTGCAAGAGGGAGGGCTTCAGATTCCTGGGGCACTGGGGCTGGTTCTGGGGGAGGTGGGACCTGTACAGGCCAGACGGGTTACACCTCAACAGAGCCGGTACTAATATTCTCGCGGAGAGGTTTGCTAGTGCTGTTGGGGAGGGTTTAAACTAAGTTGGCAGGGGGATGGGCACCAGGATGTAGCATTAGAAAAGAGAAACAAAGGACATAAAGGATTGGGAGAGATGGATAGCACTAAAGTAAGAAATAAACATAGGAGCAGGCCATTCGAGCCTGCTCCGCCATTCAATGAGATCATGGCTGATCATCCAAACCCTAGCACCCAGTCCCTACACCAACAGCCATCCCACCCAAGCCCTATCCCCGTAACCCCACGTATTTAATCCCCCCTAACACTAAGGGTCAATTTTAATCAACCTAACCCGCACATCTTTGGACTGTGGGAGGAAACCGGAGCACCCGGAGAAAACCCCACGCAAACATGGGGAGAATGTGCAAACTCCACACGGACAGTCACCCGAGGCCGGATTTGAACCCGGGTCCCTAGCGCTGTGAGGCAACAGTGCTAACCACTATGCCACCGTGCTGTTAGTTAGGTATTAGGTGAGGTCAGGTGAGGTCAGACTAAGAGAGAACACAGGATGGTCTAAGATAGGTTCACAGTGTATGTCCGTGAATGCGCGAAGCACAGTAAACAAGGTTGGTGAGCTGCAGGAGCAAATAGCCACATGGGAATATGATGTTGTGACAATAACGGAGACCTGGCTCAAAAAAGGGCAGGATTTGGTATGAAATATTCATGGATATAAGGTGTTCAGGAAAGATAGGGAAGGAAAGATAGGAGGTGGTATCACAGTATTGGTTAAGGAGAATATTAATGCTGGAGAGAGAGGATGTCCTGGCAGGGTCAAGGACAGAATCTATTTGGCTAGAGTTAAGAAATAATAGACGTGCCATTACACTACTAGGTGTATTCTATAGGCCATCAACTAGTGGGAAAAATATGGAGGAGCAAATTTTCAGAGAAATTACAGAGAGATGCAAGAACTATAGAGTAGTGATAATGGGGGACTTCAACTATCCTAATATAGACTGGGATAGTAATAGTGTAAAGGGCAGGCAGGGGGAAGAATTTCTGAAGTGTGTTCAGGAGAGCTTTCTTGATCAGTATGTTTCCGGCCCAACGAGGAAGGAGGAGGCATTGCTGGATCTGGTTCTGGGGAATGAGGTAGACCAAGTGGAGCACGTGTCAGTCGGTGAACATTTAGGAAACAGTGATCATAGTATCTTAAGGTTTAGATTAGCTATGGAAAAGGACAGGGAGCAATCTATAGCAAAAATACTTAATTGGGTGAAGGCAAATTTCAGCGGGATGAGAACGGCTCTGCCCTGGGTAAATTGGAATCAAAATTGGCAGGTAAAACTGTAAAGGAACAATGGGCTGTCTTTAAAGAGGAAATAGTTTGGGTACAGTCGAGGTACATTCCCACTCGGGGGAAAGGCAGGGCAACGAAAGTCAGAGCTCCCTGGATGACGAAAGAGATAGAGAGTAAGATGAAGCAAGGCAAGAGCACATCTGACAGAGGTCAGGGGTTGAGAATACAAGTGAGAATCACAGAATCACAGAATCACAGAAACCCCACAGTGCAGATAGAGGCCATTTCGGCCCATCGAGCCTGCACCGACACATATCCCACCCGATCCCCGTAACCCCTACACCAACACATATCCCACCCTATCCCCATGTATTTAATCCCCCTAACACTAAGGGTCAATTTATCATAGCCATCAGGCTAAATATAGAAAGTTCAGAGGAGAAGTGAAAAAGAAAATAAGAGGGGCAAAGAGAGAGTATGAGAATAGAATGGCAGCTAACATAAAAGATAATCCAAAAGCCTTCTATAGGCATATAAATAGTAAATGGGTAGTAAGAGGAGGGGTGGGGCCGATTAGGGACCAAAATCAAGGCCTACGCATGGAGGCAGAGGGCATGACTGAGGTACTAAATGAATACTTTGCATCTGTCTTCACCAAGGAAGAGGATGCCATCATAGACATAGTGAAGGAGGAGGTAGAGGAGATGTTGGATGGGATAAAAATTGATAAAGAGGAGGCACTAGAAAGGCTGTCCGTACTTAAAGTAGATAAGTCACCAGGACCGGATGGGAGGCATCCTAGAACGCTGAGGGAAGTGAAGGAAGAAATCACAGAGGTACTGGCCATAATCTTCCAATCCTCCTTAGAAACGGGGGTGGTGCCAGAGGACTGGAGAACTGCAAATGTTACACTCTTGTTCAAAAAAGGGTGTAAGGATAAACCCAGCAACTACAGGCCAGTCAGTTTAACCTCGATAGTGGGGAAACTTTTAGAAACGATAATCAGGGACAAAATTAACAGTCAATTGGACAATTGTGGATTAATTAAGGCAAGCCAGCACGGATTTGTTAAAGGCAAATCGTGTTTAACTAACTTGATCGAGTTTTTTGATGAGGTAACAGAGAGGGTTGATGAGGGCAATGCTGTTGGCACAGTGTACATGGATTTCCAAAAGGCATTCGACAAAGTGCCACATAATAGGCTTGCCAGCAAAGTTGAAGCCCATGGAATAAAAGGGACAGTGGCAGCATGGATACGAAATTGGCTAAGTAACAGGAAACAGAGAGTAGTGGTGAACGGTTGTTTTTCGGACTGGAAGAAGATAGACAGTGGTGTTCCCCAGGGGTCGGTTCTAGGACCACTGCTTTTCTTGATTTATATTAATGACTTGGATGTGGGAGTACAGGGCACAATTTCAAAATTTGCAGATGACACAAAACTTGGAAGTATAGTGAACAGTGAGGAGGATAGTGATAGACTTCAAGAGGACATAGACAGGCTGGTGGAATGGGCGGACACGTGGCAGATGAAATTTAACACAGGAAAGTGAGAAGTGATACATTTTGATAGAAAGAATGAAGAGAGGAAATATAAACTAAAAGGATACAATCCTAAAGGGGTAGTATGAACAGAGAGACCTAGGGGTCTATAAGAATCATCTGTGTTTGAAGACTACATTGTGTGAATGAAAGGAAACTTATCCATTTGGCAGCCACCAACTTGTAGGTGGAACTTCAGAGACAATATTCAGGGGATCTGAGAAGTGAGAGATGGGGCCAGTGCTTTGCAGGCTGCATTGCAATAGTGATAGCATACTGTGCGTGGAATGCCTAGTGCATGCATAGACCAGCCATTCCCTTGGATGAGTGGGTACCTATTAGTGTTCCCTCCCTTGGCATTCTTCCTCAGTCCAGAGAACTTTTTCCTCATTTTCTCTCAAATCAAATCAACTTTTATTGTCATTGTTAGTGCACAAGTGCAGTACAACGAAATGTAGGCTTGCGGCTCCCGAGAGTGTACAATTTGGATTAGGACACTCATGAATGGTTCTTGGAGGAAACAGCATTCACATGAGTGCCACCTCGTTCTATGCCTGCTGCATAGTAGTTCTGTTAATAAGCTTCTCCACTACCACAAAATTGGAATTTTCAGGAATGCCACCTCCTCCAGCCAGACTTCCAGGCTTTCCTTAGTGAAAGGGGCAGTTCTTGTAGCTCTGTTAACCATTTTCTGGACAATACAGGCATATTATTTGCTGGTGGAAATAGTCGGGTCTGTGAGACCAGGGATTTTTGAGGCCGAAGCATCGTTCTTAACCACCTGGGCATATAGAGATCAGGACGAGTGAGGGGTTAAAATACTTACCTCCCAGTTTGCGCCTCACTCACACCTGCTCCTAATTTAACTCCTGGGTTTTAGAAAGCGTGTGAGGTGCTCACCACAGGCAGGAATACTGGATATTCAAAGTTCAGGTCCGATGATATCTTGTGGAACTCAGTGCAATTTTAATTTGAAATCAATGGAAATGAAAATCGGGAGAGATATATAATAGGCGGCTGATCCTATATCTTCCGTTTTACACTATCACTGAAAGGCAAAATTGCCCCCAGTCTGTCCTATTGGACATGGGCCCACATATAAAACTGCTGCTAATTCAGCACTAATTCACAATCTCTCTTGGAGAAGTCACAAAATGATTGGTATGGGAAATAGAAAACTGTCACTCTTGTGCAAAGAAGGTGATCTTCTCAGAAGAAAAGCCATTGGTGGAATTATGCTGGTTGATTTCAGACAAGTAGCAGTGAAAGCTTACAAGGACAGTCCCACAGAGCTAAACAGTGGAGAAGAGTCAATGGAGAAGGATGGCATGGTCAACCAAATCAAGTGCTGCAGAGAGGTCAAGGAGAACAAGGAGGGATAACGTACCATGGGCAGTGTCCCATAGAATCTCATTCATGACTTTGGCTAGGGTGATCTTGATGCGGTGGGAGATGAACTGAATGGATTGAAACAAGGGCTTTAGGGAAAGATGGCACAGGGCTAGGAGGTGGCAACATGTTCAATCATTTTAGAAGGAAAGGAGGTTAGAGATGGCATTTAATTGGAGAGAATGGATGGATTGAGAATGGACATTTTGAGCAGTGGGGTGAGGTTCACTTTTTTGAAAGAGAGACAATGGGGGGAATTTTAACCCCAATAAATGGATGGGTTTGGTTCAGGCTTGGTTCAACAAGGTTAGGTTAAAATTATCCACACTTATTCAGTGCTGCTCAAAGTACTGCTTTGCACTCTAAACATGAATTTTGCAATGTGATTATCTTTATATTGTTGTTAAGAAGAAGAGGAGGATGAAGACATGGAAGAGGCTAGGTTGAAGGTTTTTGTAGTCAGGCATCATCGAAAGTATCTCTTCCCCACACACAGACACTCACTCACCAGGGCCTACAGATCAAGGAGTTCTTATTTAGGGATCCCCATTAGGGGTGTGCCCACACTGCCCAATAACTAACTGTATGGCAGCATTACCTCGGGTGTAGCAATACTACCTTCTCATGATCTGAACTGGATCTTCATGTCCTTCACTTCTTTGCCTTATCAATCATTTCAAAGGCCAAGAAAACACTTGGTAAGATGAGGCCAGTTACAAATCATTAAACTGCTTTTTTTTCACAGCAATAAACATACTGAGCAAA
The DNA here is from genome assembly GCF_052327205.1 of Somniosus microcephalus. Taxonomy (NCBI): domain Eukaryota; kingdom Metazoa; phylum Chordata; class Chondrichthyes; order Squaliformes; family Somniosidae; genus Somniosus; species Somniosus microcephalus. Next base: position 81,231,378 of record NC_140989.1, on the reverse strand, counting down.
AGGTATGATCAGATTCATTACCTCTCTATGCTTTATCTCTTCACAGCCAGAAAGGAAACAGAGACTTCCGAACACATTGCGTATGAGGTTTTATTAATTGCTGACAATAAATCTAATTGCTTATTAAAGACAGCCAATTGTAGCAACATCAAAGTTAGCTCATTAGCAATTTAACACCTATTGTCTCAATCCCATTGAAACACAGCACTTATAATGTAACTCTTTTCCCAAATCCTTTCTATGGAAAAATGGTCAAAAACTCTTAAAACATGGCAAGGGCTCAACATTGACAATCTGGCCTCCAAAGACCGGCATCTCTGTTTATACTTCTTATGTGCTAGTTTGTTGTTTGAAATTTGTGGGCCTGGAAGTTAGGAAAAGACTGTGTTTAGGTTTTGTTCCCTTATTGGTGGAGAAGTCCTAAATCAAAACACCAAGGGGCTAGCTTTAACTCTGTCCACCTGGCGGAAAACAGGCAGGTGGAAAGTTAAAATTGCCCAGGTTAATTACCCGCAGAAAAGCCACAAGGAACTCATTGTTCCAAATTTTAACCTGCTCGACTGAGTAAGAGGTAAGGACACCCATCCAAAGCCAGCAGTGTTCTCATTGGGACCCAACTGCAATATTAACTGGTGGTTTGAGCAGGAATGCTGCTGTAGCTTTCCCACCAGGTGAAGGCAGCAGGGAGAGGAACCAGAGCCAGAGCCAGATGAGGTCCAAGTAGGTCACTGCTCCTTCGGGCCCCACACAACCTCTCCACCACCTACAATAGCAAAATACTGCGGATGCTGGAAATCTGAACTAACAACAGAAAATGTTGGAAACACTCAGCAGGTAAGTCAGCATCCACGGAGAGAGAAACAGAGTTAACGTTTCAGGTCTGTGACCCTTTGTCAGATGTAATAGATTTTAACCAGGTGCAGAGGCAGGGAAAGGGGGGAGGGGAGAAAAGAACAAAAGGGACGGCCTGTGATGGGGTGGAAGGCAGAAGTGGTTAAATGTTGCAAATGGGGATGGTAGAATCATCAACAGCTGCCGCCTGAAAAAATAGGGGCAGAGGTTATGTTCTGAAATTGTTGAACTCAATTTTGAGTCCAAAAGACTGTAAAGTGCCTAATCGAAAGAGGTGCTGTTCCTCGAGCTTACGTTGAGCTTCATTGGAATAGTGTAAGAGGCCGAGGACAGAGTTGTCCAGAGTGGGAGCGGAGCGGAGAATCACTATCTATCAGTACTATCTACAGAATGCACTGCAGCAATTCACCAAGGCTTCTTCAACAGCACTCCCAAACCCACGACCTCTATCACCTAGAAGAACAAGGACAGTAGGCACATGGGAGCACCGTCATCTCCAAGTTCCCCTCCAAGTCACTCATCATGCTGACTTGGACACATATCACCGTTCCTTCACCATTGTAGGTCAAAATCGTGGAATTCCCTAACTAACAATGTTGTGGGAGCACCTTCGCCACACGGACTGCATGAATTCATCACCAACTTCTCAAGGGCAACTAGAGATGGGCAATAAATGCTGGCCTTGCCAGTGACACCCATATCCCAAGAATTATTTTTCTTTAAATCCTAGCAGTTACTCTTGGATCATGACTCAAGGAATTTCGGGGACTCTATTCATAATAAATTCAATAAATATTTGTGTTCTAAAATGTACGACAGTAAAGATGGATTCAGTCCACCATTATAACAGAACGTTGATCTAAACATGTCATTATGAGGAAATTGTCCAAAGCGTAGTTTATTATAAAATCATGACAGACTAATTCTGTCTGCTGCCAAATGTTACTAAATATGTGGCTGTTGCAAGTGTGAAATAATTGTTCAATCAGAATCATTAGAATTGACATGGTAACACATTGGAGGAGAAATTCGGTTGGTTAGCACCCCGTTAGCGCTTGGTGGGGGCGCTAACGGGGCGCTAATGAAGTAGCGCAGGGCAAGGTGAATCCAGCGCCTCACACCAAATCCATTCGCCCCTTAGCGCCACCGCTAACAGTTAGCGCCTGGGGGTTTAGTGCCAGGCAGATTGTGATGTCAGGGAGCGTGCAACCCTCACTCAGCGCCCGATCTGTCAAATTGATTATTGCCCCCTGCCTTAGCGCCTCACCCCGACAACGACAGGAAGAGGAGGCATGAAGCAGGTGGATGGCGGCTCCAGGGGCGCTATTTAAAGGGATGAGTCGCAGCTAGCAGGTTAGTGTTGTTTCACTGCTTTCTTGTCAGTTTGCAATTGTGCAAAAGTTTAATTCAGTCATTTAAAGGTTCCTTAGTGTCAGGTGTGTTGTGGCTACTAAAATGTTGTTACATTTATTCTGACAAAATTTCAAATTGCTACACTGCTATACTGGCAGAGGGAGCGGAGGCAGTGAGAAAGATTGCAAGATGTGGCCAGAGGGAGGGGGAGGGCCATCAAGGCTCTCAACAGGAGGCCTTACCCTCCAAGGGTATTCCAAGAGCACTTCTCCTACCTCCAATTAAGCGAGGAGCAGTACATTAGAAGGCTCAGATCAGGTCGACCACGGTTCTCTCAGTTGCAGTCAAGGTCACCATCGTCCTCAATTTCTTAGCCAGCAGTTTCTTCCAGTCTGCAACAGGAGATATAGTGAACATCTCGCAGTTAACCATTCATTGCTGCATCCGAGAGGTCACAGAGGCCCTGTACAGCAGGAGAAGGGACTACATTTCCTTCCCCATCACCAGAAAGAAGTAGGACGAACGTGCATGTGGCTTTGCCAGGATAGCGGGATTCCCCACGGTGCAGGGCGCCATTGACTGCACCCACGTGGCTTTGCGGGCACCGCATAACAATCCTGAGGCCTTCTGTAACTGCAAAAGCTACCACTCACTTAATGTGCAGTTGGTGTGTGACCACAGACAGCGAATCCTCAAATGCGAATGCCCGCTATCCTGGCAGCAGCCACGATACCTTCATCCTGTGAATGCCAGCACTCTTCCAGCCGCCACATCAAGTTCACAGCTGGCTTGTTGGAGACAAGGGCTAGCCGCTCTCCACCTGGCTCATAACTCCCCTCCGCAACCCCAGCACTCCTGCTCAGCACTCCTATAATGAGAGCCATGCTGCCACCAGGAACATTATCGAGCAGACCATCAGGGTGCTCAAGCAACGGCTCCACTGCTTTGACCACTCAGGAGGAGCCCTCCAGTATTCACCGGAGCGGGTGTCCCATTTTGTGGTGGTCTGCTGCATGATCCACAACTTGGTCATCATGAGGGCCCAGCCCTTGCCACCAGGGATTGCAGGACCACCTTAGAAGGAGGAAAAGGGAGAGGAGGAGGACAAGGACAAGGAGGAAGAGGAATACAAGGAGGAGGAGGAACAGGAGCAAGGGAGGATGCAGCCACTTACTCAGCCTCTGGAGGGTCTGTCTGTGATCGCCTCATCGAACTGCGGTTCCAATAAATTAAGCCCCAGATCCCCGTTGCTCACCACATCCCCATCATTCCATCCCTGTCGCAGGCCATATCACAGCGCAAAGCTGAAATGAGAGACACCATAAAATCATCCAAAGCCAATTAATAAATTTATCAATAATCAATGAACACATATTTACAACAACAATATTAGCTATTCATTCTTGTGCAACCGCTTAGTGCCTCTCGTTACTGTGCCTTTGCCTACTCTAGTGCTCCATGAAGTGTTGGCCCAGTGGCTGCAGCACGGTGGTTGGAAGGCTGCTGAGTGTCCGTGTGGGAGACTTCAGATGGCCTTGCAGGATGCCCTTGACCAGCTCTGGGCCTGGAAGGCCCGGCTGTAGACTGCACCACCTCAGCATGGGCAGCAGCAGTCTGGGCTGGCTGGATGGCAGGCATCAACAAGGGCAATGGTGGAGTGTCAGTGGTGGGAGGAGGAATGCTGTCATCCTGAGAGAGGACAGCAGGTTCCTGCTCCACTGACCCACTGCCACTCCCCTGGGGCAGCACCTCGGCACACCTAACAATCTGCTGGAGCACCGATTGCTGGCCTGCTGTGACACCGTGAAAGCCCCGGAGGACGGTGGTTGACCCAGCCATGATGGCAGTAGTCAGAGCTTGCGTGGTATCAAGCTGAGACTGCATGACAGCAGCCTGAGAATCGATGGAACCAAGCATAGACTGTATTACAGCACTAAGACGTTGCGTGGCTTCCGCCTGTGCTACAATGGAAGCTGCATCATCCCCCATCAGGTCTGGATTGCCACAGTCTCTCTGGGAGTCTTCCATCCTGAGCAGAGTGCAAATGATGGGCTCCATGGCATGCGCAGAGCTTTGTGCAATGTTGGGGGTGGACTCCTCCACACTCCTTACCATTACTGAGAGGTTCTCAGGCACCCTTGCCATTGCACCCATCATCTCCGTGTGCATGCTCATCACCCTTCTTCTAAAGGCCTCCCTGTCGAGGTCCTCATCTGAGCCCTGTGCAGTCTACAACATGTTATTTTAATAAGGTTCCCACCCATATCGAAGCCTGCTTGAAAATCGCGTCAGGTGGGCCTCGGGTAGCCAATGGGCAATAGTTTTTATTTTTAAATGTTCTTCTATCTACTGGCCTGTTTTTCAGCATGAATGGGGCTGTAGGCAGACAGAAATCACCCCCATTCACTTTAATTTTATTGCAGTTTTAAAATAAAGGCTGAGCAGGCCAACAAAAAGGGAATAGAACATGAAAAAAAAATACAGCTCTGGACAATCTCCTCCTCAAAGCCTATAGCAGTTCGGTCATATTTTCAAACTGTGATAGTAAATATCTACTGTATCAAAGAAATGTGGTGTTTTATTTGGGACTCTGGTGCGTTTAAAAGCACTCCTGCCATTCTGTGATAACAATTATTGCCACAAAGATGTTCCATGAGAGATAATAGCCCCAAAGTAAAGATTTCTCTTCAGAGCAGAAGATGACATAATCAGCACGCAGCTTGTCTTAAAAGGCCTGAAGAATGAATTGTGAACAGGGGAGATTGATGAGGAGTGTTGGCATTGTACATGCCTGCTCAAACATACTGTCAAAGTCCGCAGCTGCTGCTTAAAGAGGAGCATTTGATAAACAAACCCACCACCAGTGGAGCGATGTTCACAGAGTTGAGGGGAAGTGAGTACAAGCATTTGTTGAAACTAGAGCTGCATTAAATGGCTCAATGCCTGGGTGCACCAATCAGCTGTACCACAAAGTAGTAAAATTCAGGGTAGCGCCTAGAATTTCTTAAGCAACAAACTGCCAACCTCAATATATTGATGGTTTTACCCCAGGCTAATTGGTAACACTTTCGCTGCTGAGTCAGAATGGTTGCAGGTTCAAGTCCCACTCCAGAGACTTGACCACCAAATCTAGGCTGACACGCCAGTGCAGTACTGAGGGAGGGCTGCAATGTCGGAGGTCCCGTCTTTCGGATGAGACGTTAAACCGAGGCCCTGTCTGCTCTCTCAGGTAGACATGAAAATTTCCATGACACTATTTCGAAGAAGGGCAGGGGAGTTCTCACTTATTCCTCAACCATTACCACTATAAAAAACAGATTATCTGGTCACTATCACATTGCTATTTGTGGGACCTTGCTGTGTGAAAATTGGCAGCTGCATTTCCTACATTTCAACAATGACTACACTTCAAAAATACTTTGTTGGTTGAAAAGTGCTTTGGGATGTCCTGAGGTTTTGAAAGGTGGTATATAAATGCAGATTGTTCTTTCTTATATACTGAGATGCTAAGTGCAACTTTCTATTAGCTTTCGCCTAGTAAGAGAAGCTGACATCAGCAAAAGAATTTCTAATGTGCTTTCCCACTATGCGAGGCTCGGCGCCAGAATGTAAAATCTATCCCCTATGTTTTTAATTAAAGTGAATGTAAAATTGTGTCAAAAGTGTTCTCCAAGCAGGCCAAAGTGAGTTACAACATGTTCCCTAGCTTGACTGTGTAGAAATCCTATCACTAATGACCCCCTCCATACTACTAAATCCTGGGGCCCTCTCACTGTGCATTAAAAGCTCAGTGCCCTCACAGTGCTGGCAACCTCAAAGACCACACCTTAATACTGCCAAAGCTTAGGATCTCACCATTTCCTGTGCTACTAAACTCTATGCTCAGGACTACCACCACTGTACTGCCAAACCAAAGAATCCACACCAGAGTGCGAGTAAAATGCAGACCCTCTGCCCTCATGCTGCTAAGCCCAAGGATTTCCTCCAGTGCTCCTTGACACCTATCTCTTTGACCAAGCTTTTGGTCACCTGCCCTAATTTCTCCTTATGTGGCTCGGTGTCAAATTTTTTGTCTTATAATACTCCTTTGAAGTGCCTTGGAATGTTTTACTACGTTAAAGGCACTATATAAATACAAGTTGTTGTTGTTGCTGTATATCCCAAGGGCTTCACTGCAATGCTGTCAATTCCAGAACATTCCTTCTGTGCTGCTAAAATGCAGTACCCAACCCCAGTCTTGCCAAACCCTAGACCTCCCACCACAGTGCTGCTAGCCTCCAGAACATCTTACCCAGTTCCGTCAAATCTCAAGACCGCCCCAAGTGCTGCCAAGCCTGAAGAACCCCTCCAAGTGCTATTAAAGTGAAGGAATCCTGCTCTTCTGCCATACTGCTAAACTCCAGGGCCCCCTAGAATGTTTAAAGCTTAGGACCCCTACCACAATCCTGTTAAACTCTTGGACCACTAATTCAGTGTTTCCAAATTGCACAACTATGCCCCAGTGTTATCAAAGCCTTCTCAGCACTTCTAAACTTCATGGTCCTCTCTCTGCAGTGCTGCTAAATGTCAGGTACCTGCCTCCATCCTGGTATACAGGAAACTTTCGATTAACCGGCCCCTAAATAACCGGAAATGTCGGTTAACCGGCAAAATTCAGGAGTAGGTTCAGGTAACTTTTATTACATTTATTACTCCATTTGTTGCTGTGCAAGGGTGTAGCTGCAGCTGCTGCTAAGCTACAGAGACGCTTGCAACTTGTGCCGATTGTTCTGAAGCTGTTAGCAACAGGGTTTGTTGCTTTATACGGAGCTCTGAGCTCTGTATCTTTTACTATAGCGTTCGGTTATCCGGAATTGTTGATGAACCGGCACCACGTCGGTCCCGTCCGTGCCGGATAACAGAAAGTTTCCTGTATCTTGCCTAAATCCTGTGTTCTAAACAAGATCAGATAAAAATTGAATAAATCGGTAACGACACATAATATTAATCAAGGCCATTTATTTACAGCTTTCACAGAAAGTGGAAACATAGGAACATAGGAGTAGGCCATTGAGCTCCTCGAGCCTGTTCTGCCATTCAATGTCATCATGGCTGATCTGCGGCCTAACTCCATATACCTGCCTTTGGCCCATATCCCCCAATACCTTTGGTTAACAAAAAGCTATCGATATCCGATTTAAAATTAACAATTGATCTAGTATCAATTGCCATTTAACATAACATAACATAGAAACATAGAAAAATAACATAACATAACAAATAGGAGCAGGAGTAGGCCATTCGGCCCCTCGATAAGATCAGCCATTCAATAAGATCATGGCTGATCTTCTACCTCAACTCCACTTTCCTGCACTATCCCCATATCCCTTGATTCCCTTAATCCAAAAATCTATCACTCTCTGACTTGAATATACTCAACGACTGAGCCGCCACAGCCCTCTGGGGTAGAGAATACCAAAGATTCACCACCCATTGAGTGAAGAAATCTCAGTCCTAAATGGCCAACCCCTTATTCTGAGACTGTGACCCCTGGTTCTAGACTCCCCAGCCAGGTGAAACAACCTTCCTGCATCTACCATGACAAGCCCTGTAAGAATTTTGTATGTTTCAATGAGATCACCTCTCATTCTTCTAAACTCTAGAGAATATAGGCCTAGTCTACTCAATCTGTCCTCATAGGACAATCCCCCCATCCCAGGACAATCCCCCCATCCCAGGAATCAGTCTGGTGAAACTTCGTTGCACTCCCTCTATGGCAAGTATATCCTTCCTTAGGTAAGGAGACCAAAAATGTACACAATACTCCAGGTGTGGTCTCACCAGGGCCCTATATAATTGTAGTAAGACATCTTTGCTCTTATACTCAAATCCTCTTGTAATAAAGGCCAACATATCATTTGCTTTCCTAATTGCTTGCTGTACCTGGTGTTAACTTTCAGTGACTCGTGTACAAGGATACCCAGGTCCCTCTGAACACCAACATTTCCCAATTTCTCACCATTTAAAAAATACTCTGCTTTTCCATTTTTATGACAAAGTGGATAACTTCACATTTCTCCACATTATATTCCATTTGCCATGTTCTTGCCCACTCACTTAGCCTATCTATATCCCCTTGAAGCCTCTTTGCATCCTCCTCACAACTTACATTCCCATCTAGCTTTGTATCATCAGCAAACTTAAATATATTACATTTGGTCACCTCATCCAAATCATTCAAATCAGCAAAGGAGGACCAAGAAATTGATAAAGAAAGGGAAAATAGAATATGCGAGTAAACTAGCGAGAGACATAAAATCAGACAGTAAAAGCTTCTATATGTATGTAAAAAGGAAAAGATTAGCAAAAGTAAACATGAGGGCTAATCAATAATGTTGTGGTAAAGGGGCATTTAGGGACAAGTGATTGAATTTTACATTAAGGTTGAGAGTGATGTAGTCCAATCTGAAACTAAGGTCTTCAATCTAAACAGAGGAAACTACAAGGGTATGGGGGACAAGTTGGCCATGGTAGATTGGGAGACTACACTAAAAAGTATGAAGGTGGACATACAATGGCTAACATTCAAGGAAATAATGCATAATTTGCAACAAACATATATTCCTCTAGGGCATAAAAACCTAAAAGGAAAAGTGATCCAACCATGGCTAACAAAAGAAATTAAAGCTAGTATTAAGTCAAAGGAGGAAGCTTATAAAGTTGCCAGAAAAAGCGGTCAGCCTGAGGATTGGGATCTTTTTAGAAATCAGCAAAGGGGGACCAAGAAATTGATAAAGAAAGGGAAAATGAGCACAAACTAGTGAAAAATATAAAAACAGATTATAAAAGCTTCTATAGGTATGTGAAAAGGAAATGTAGGTCCTTTACAGTCAGAGACGGGAGAATTTATAATGGGGAATGAGGAAATGGCAGGGAAATTAAATAAATGCTTTGTTTCGGTCTTCACGGAGGAAGACACAAAAAACCTCCCAGAAATACGAGAAAACCAAGGGTGTGGCAAGAATGTTGTTCTGGATTTATTACATGCAGATAGCACTCTCTAGTGGTAGTTAGTGTATAGCAGTGTTATTGTATAGCAGGGTGTTATTTGACCTTCTTCCTGTTTGACCCGGAAGTAGTATTCCAGGAAGAACCTGCTGAGTTATGAAGAAAGCCACATGAGGGATTCTCAATCCTGTTGCATCCTTCTTATACGCTAGGCAAGATGCAATGTCTGTGAGTATCCTTGTTTAGTAACATGATAACAACCTTGTCAGTGTAGTATTTTGACAATACTTTGTCTATAAGAAGTTATTAGCTGTTAGCTACTGAGGTTTAGCTTCAGTGCTATTTAGTTATACAATTAGTCTATTCTGTTGTCATAAACATGTTTATATCTTATGTAACATCTAATGTATAGTACTCAGCTCTATGTACAAAACATACTTTGTCTTTGTTTACAGTTTCACAAAATGTGTTCAAGTAAAGCTTCAAAACAGCAACCTGCTTCTCGAGGAATTATTTGAATGAGTGCTTAGCTGGCTGGATAACTAGATAGGAGTACGTCTAGCAAGACCAGTACAAATGTAACCCCGCTATTTAAGAAAGGAGGGAGAGAGAAAACGGGGAACTACAGACCTGTTAGCCTCACATCAGTAGTTGAGAAAATGCTGGAATCTATTATAAAGGATGCAATAACTGGGCACTTAGAAACTAATAGTAAGATTAGGCAGAGTCAACATGGATTTATGAAAAGGAAATCCTGTTTGACAAACCTATTGGAGTTCTTTGAGGATGTAAGTGGAGTAGACAAAGGGGAACCAGTAGAAGAGGTGTATTTGGATTTTCAGAAGGCCTTCGATAAGGTCCCACACAAGAGGTGGGTGAACAAAATTAGGGCACATGGAATTGGGGGTAATATACTAGCATGGATTGAGAATTAGTTAACAGACAGAAAACAAAGAGTAGGGATAAACAGGTCTTTTTCAGGACAACAGGCTGTGACTAGTGGGGTACCGCAAGGATCGGTGATTGGGCCCCAGCTATTCACAATCTATATCAATGATTTGGATGAGGGGGCTAAATGTAACATTTCCAAACTTGCTGATGATACAAAGCTAGGTGGCAGTGTCAGTTATGAAGAGGATGTGAAGAGGCTTCAAGGGGATCTCGACAGGCTCAGTGAGTGGGCGAGAACATGGCAGAGGGAATATAATGTGGATAAAAGTGAAGTTATCCACTTTGGTAGAAAAAACAGAAAGGCAGAGTATTTCCTAAATGGTGAAAGATTGGGGAATGCAAAAGCTCAAAGGGACCTGTGTGTCCTTGTACATGAGTCACTGAAAGTGAACGTACAGGTGCAGCAAGCCATTAGGAAGGCAAATGGTATGCTGGCCTTCATTACAAGAGGATTTGAGTACAGGAGTAAAGAAGTCTTACTCCAATTATATAGGGCCTTGGTGAGACCACACCTGGAGTACTGTATACAATTTTGGTCTCCTTACCTGAGGAAGGATATACTTGCCATAGAGGGAGTGCAACGAAGCTTCACAAGATTGATTTCTGGGATGGCGGGATTGTCGTATGAGAAGAGATTGAGTAAACTAATCCTGTATTCTCTTGAATTCAGAAGAATGAGAGGGGATTTCACTGAAGCATACAAAATTATTACAGGTCTTGATAGGGTGGATGCTGGGAGAATGCTTCCCTTGGCTGGGGAGTCTAGACCCAGGGTCCACAGCCTCAGGATAAAGGGTAGGCCATTCAGGACTGAGATGAGAAGAAATTTCTTCACACAGTGGGTGGTGAACCTTTGAAATTCTCTACCCCAGAGGGCTGTGGAGGCTCAGTCATTAGATATATTCAAAACAGAAGTCGATAGATTTCTGACTAGTAAGGGCATCAAGGATATGGCGATAGGCCCGGTGAATGGAGTTGAGGCAGAAGATCAGCCATGATCTCATTGAATGGCAGAGCAGGCTCGAAGGGCCGAATGGCCTACTCCTGTTCCTATTTCTTATGTTCTTATGTCCCTTACAGATTGTGAATAGCTAGGGCCCAAGCACTGATCCTTGCAGTACCCCACTAGTTACAGCCTGCCAACCCGAAAATGACCCGTTTATTCCTACTCTCTGTTTTCTGTCCGTTAACCAATCCTCAATCCATGCTAGTATATTACTCCCAATCCCATGAACCCTAATTTTGTTTAATAACCTCTTGTATGGCATCTTATTGAATGCCTCCTGAAAATCCAAATACACCACATCCACTTGTTCCCCCTTATCTATTCTGCTAGTTACAACCTCAAAAAACTCTAACAGATTTGTCAAACATGATTTCCCTTTCATAAATCCGTGTTGACTCTGCCCAATCCTATTATTACCAAGGGGGTGATTTTGCCAATGGGGAGCTATTGGAGGCGGGACTCCCACTTGTTGGGTTTCAGTCCCGCATCCAACAAATTCTGGCCAACCCACGCTATTTTGCCTTGATTGACCTTGTAAAGCCTGCCCAGCGGGCTTAGCAGGCCAATTAAGGGAAAGCCAGTTACAGAGAACGTCAACGTATGACATTTCATCTGTCAAACATTTTTGACAGATGAATTGTCATCATTTGGCAGCTCTGTGAAGCTGTCAAACAGTGACATTCACTGTAATTTGATGAGGTCTTGAATTCAAGACCTCATCAAACATCTTTCTTTCGCTGAAATGAGACGGCCATCTGTCATCTCCAATGTGGAGGTGCGAGACTCTCCGCATACACACCAACTGAAGTCTGCAGGAAGAAACAAAGGTAAGTATACTTTTACTAAGACTTTGCACTTACCTCAGATACTCACCTCTCCACACTTGCACCCATCACTTACCTTCACAGTACACTTTTGCACCCCTCCAACCCCCGCAGACCCACTACTCATCTCGGTGACCCTGGCGGGGTTCGGAACCTTCAGAAAGCCCGCACTTGTGTGGGCAAAATGATGATGAGCCTATTTTCTGCCTGTTAACTATCTGCTAACAGGCAGTTAAGTGGCTGTAATCCCTTCCTGCCTCCAAGGAGACGAGACCCGGCGCGGGATGGCTAACTGCCTCCTGGGAAGATGGCATGGAGGTGGGTTGGGGGCGGGTTGGGCACCCGCCCTCAAATTCTGCCATTTTCCCAGCAGTCTCGCCTCCATACCCGCCTCCCCAGGGCTGGCAAGATCGCACCCCATGTCCTTAATAGTAGATTCTAGCATTTTCCCTACTATTGATGTCAGGCTAACTGGTCTGTAGTTCCCCGTTTTCCTTCTCCCTCCTTTCTTAAATAGTTATATTTTCTACCTTCCAATCCGCGGGAAACGTTCTAGAATCTATGGAATTTTGGAAGATGACAATCAATGCATCCACTATCTCTATAGCCACCTCTTTTAAAACTCTAGGATGAAGGCCATCAGGTCCAGGGGATTTATCAGCTTTCAGTCCCTTTAATTTCTCCAGTACTACTTTTTTATGAATACTAATTTCTTTCAGTTCCTCATTCTCGCTAGACCCTTGGTTCTCCATTATTTCCGGGAGGGTTTTTTTGCATCTTCTTCCGTGAAGACAGAAACAACATTTCTCTGCCATTTCCTTATTCCCCATTATAATTTCTCCTGTCTGAGCCTGTAAGGGACTCACGTTTACTTTTGCTTAACTTTTCTTTTTTGCATACCTATAGAAGCTTTTACAATCTGTTTTTATGTCTCTCACTAGTTTCCTCGCATATTCTATTTTCCCTTTCTTTATCAATTTCTTGGTCCTCCTTTGCTGAATTCTAAAATCCTCCCAATCCCCAGGCTTACTATTATTTTTGGCAACATTATAAGCCTCTTCCTTTAATCTAATACTATCTTTAATTTCTCTTGTTAGCCACGTTTGGACCATTTTTCCAGTGGTGTTTTGATTCCTTAAGGGAATGTGTATTTGTTGCGAATTATGAATTATTTCTTTAAATGCTTACCATTGCTCTTCTACTGTCTCGGTCTTCCTTGCTGCAATACTCCATCTCACCCTCAGTAAGCTCCATGCTGGAGTGGAGCTAATTTACAGAACAAACGGGAAACTGTTCAATCTCCGTCGCCTGCAGTCCAGATCCAAGGTCGTCCCATCCTCTGTCGTCGAATTACAGTATGCAGACGACACTTGCGTCTGCGCTCACTCGGAGGTCAAACTCCAAACCATCGTCAACACCTTCACCGAAGCGTATGAGAGCTTGGGCCTTACACTAAACATTCGTAAGACAAAGGTCCTCTACCAACCTGCCCCTGCCACACAGTACTGCCCCCCGATTATCAAAATCCACGACAAGGCCTTGGACAATGTGGACCACTTTCCATACCTCGGGAGCCTACTGTCAACAAGGGCAGATGTTGATGACGAAGTCCAACACCGCCTTTAGTGTGCCAGTGCAGCCTTCGGTTGCCTGAGGAAGAGAGGGTTTGAAGACCAGGACCTCAAACCCGGCACTAAGCTCATGGTCTACAGAGCAGCAGTGATACCCGCCCTGCTGTGTGCCTCAGAGACATGAACCATGTACAGCAGGCACCTCAAAGCAGTGGAGAGGTACCAGCAGCGTTACCTCCGCAAGATCCTGCAAATCCATTGGCAGGATAGGTGCACCAACGTCAGTGTTCTCGCTCAGGCTAACATCCCCATCATCGAAGCTTTGACCACGCACGATCAGCTCCGATGGATGGGTCATATCATCCGCATGCCCGAAACAAGACTCCCAAAACAAGCGCTCTACTCAGAGCTCCGACATGGCAAGAGAGCCCCAGGTGGGCAGAGGAAACGCTTCAAGGACACCCTCAAAGCCTCCTTGAAAAAGTGCATCCCCACTGACACCTGGGACTCCCTGGCCCAAGACCGCGCAAAATGGAGAAGCATCTGGGAAGGCGCCGAACACCTCGAGTCTCTTCGCCGGGAGCAAGCACAAGCCAAGCGCAAGCAGCAGAAGGAGCACATGTCAATCCAAGCACCCCACCCACCCGCTCCTTCAACCACCGTCTGCCCCACCTGTGACAGAGACTGTAGGTCCCGCATTGGGTTCATCAGTCACCTGAGAACTCATTTTTAATGTGGAAGCAAGACATCCTCGGTTCTGAGGGACTGCCTAAGAAGAAGAAGACTATCATATCTTTTCATCTAGTTTCCCAACCTACCTTAGCCACCTCGCCTCTCATACCTATGTAGTTTGCTTTGTTCAGGTTCAGGAGCCTAGTTTCAGATTTAACTAAATTACTCTCAAACTCAACATAAAATTCTGTCATATTATGATCACTGCTCCCCAAAGGCTCCTTTTCTACAAGGTTATTAATTAACCCTGTCTCATTGCACAGTACTAGGTCTAAAATAGTCAATTCCCTTGTAGGTTCCTTGACATACTGATCTAGAAAACTATCTTGAATGCATTCCATGATCTCTTCCTCTGCACTATTTCTGCAAATTTGGTTCCCCCAGTCTATATGAAAGTTAAAGTCCCCCATGAGTACTGTATTACCCTTGTTACATGCATCACTAATTTTCTGATTTATACCCTGCCCGACACTACAACCACTGTTAGGGGGCCTATAGACTACTCCCACTAGTGTTTTCTGCCCCTTCTTGTTTCTTAACTCCACCCAAACTGATTCTACATTTTGTTTTTCCGAGCCAAGATTCTTTCTCTCTACCGTCTTTATTCCCTCCTTTATTATCAGAGCTATCCCTCCTTCTTTTCCATTCTGCCTGTCTCTTCTAAAAGTCAAATATCTTGGAATATTTAGTTCCCAACCTTGGTCACTCTGCAACCATGTCTCTGTAATGGCTATTAAATCAAACCCATTTATTTCTATCTGCGCTATTAATTCATCTATTTTGTTGCGAATGCTTTGTGCATTCAGATATAGTGGGCCAGATTTTCAGTGTGCCGTGAGGCGGGCAAAAATCCTGAATTCGGGGGTCCCGACACCATCCCGCCCAAAACCCGCCTCCACGTAAGTTTCAAAGCAGGCGGGCACCCACCCCACACTGGGACCTGCCGACCCGAGGCGGGAAGGGATTAGTGCCAATTAACTGCCTGTTAACAGGTAGTTAACAGGCAGTTTTTAGCCTAATCCCTATTTTGAGGGGTGTCGTGTGGGATTCCTGACGGCTCCAAACCACGCCAGGTTAGAGCAGGCGGGCCGTCGGGTTGAAGGACTTGGAGGGGTCGCGATGTCAGTGTTCAGGTGAGTGATGGGTGTATGAGTGCAAAGGTAAGTGTGTTTGGTATGTTTAAAGTGTGTAAAGAAGTTTAAATTACCTGTACTTACCTTAACAGCCTTTCTTCCTCTAGGTGTCGGGAGTCTATCACTCAGCCGGCACTGAAAGCTGAATGGCTGCGATCTGTCAAAAGTGACAGCTTTCAGTGCCGGTGAGGGTTCTAACTGAGTCTGCGTAGAAGGACTCAGGTTAGAAGTCAGACTGTCAGTGTTTGGCAGCTTCAAACAGCTGTGAAACACTGATATTTCATCTGTCAACACCTCTTGACAGATGAAATTTCAGTCTCTGACGTCACCTGTTGCCGGGTGGCCCTTACTTGGCCTGCTGAGCCCGCTGGGCGGGCTCAACAAGGTCAATCAAGGGAAAATCGCGTGGATTGGCCGGACGTCGATGGAGGCGGGACTAAAACCCGAAAGCTGTAGTCCCGCCTCCTTCCCGACTGCTGAATGAAAATCCAGCCCAGTATCTTTAGCTTTAACTTTTTTCTATTTTTCCCTGATATCACTTTAGTCACTCGTGCCCAAGCACTTTTATTAATCTTTCTGTCCCTTCCTGACCCACTCTGCTTATCTTTACCCAGATCACTACTCTGCTCTACAGCCTTGACATTTCTCTTACTGCTTTTGAATTTACCCTTTCCTGAATCCTCCCATCCCCCTTCATTAGTTTAAAGCCATATCTACCGCCCTAGTTATTCAATTCACCAGGACACTGGTCCCAACTGGTTTAAGTGGAGCCCATCCCTTTGGTGTAGAAGCTTGGAACTCTCTTCTGTTTGCGAAAGAGAGTTCCAAAATTCTACCACCATTTGTGTTTAGAAGTGTTTCCTAATTTCACTCCTGAAAGGTCTGGCTCTAATCTTTAGACAATGTCCCCCTAGACTTAGAATCCCCAACAAGAAAGAATCAGGGAAGGACAATCCTCAAAATACAGATAGAAATCTAAGATTACCGTATAATAAAAACACAGTGGGAGAAAAATTCAGTATCGCCCCGTTTGGGGCGCCATTATCGGCCATGCGCAAAGACTTTTAGAAGGCCTTCGATAAGGTCCCGCATAAGAGATTAGCGTGTAAAGATAAGGCACATGGGATTGGGGGCAAGGTATTGACTTGGATAGAGAACTGGTTGGCAGACAGAAAACAAAGAGTTGGAATAAACGGGTCTTTTTCCGAATGGCAGGCAGTGACAAGTGGGGTACCGCAGGGATCGGTCCCTGGACCCCAGCTATTCACAATATATATAAATGATCTGGACAAGGGAACTAGATGTAATATCTCCAAATTTGCAGACGGGTGTGCGTGTGTGCTGTGAGGAGGATGTTGAGAAACTCCAGGATGATTTGGACATGTTGGGTGATTGGGCAGAAACATGGCAGATGCAATATAACATGGATAAATGTGAGGTTATCCACTTTGGGGGCAAAAACAGGAAGGCAGATTATTATCTAAATGGCAATAGATTGGGAGAAGGGGAAGTGCAACAAGACCTGGGTGTCCTTGTGCACCAGTCGCTGAAGGTAAGCATGCAGGTGCAGCAGGCGGTTAAGAAGGCAAACGGTATGTTGGCCTTCATAGCGAGAGGGTTTGAGTACAGGAACAGGATGTCTTGCTGCAGTTGTACAGGGCCTTGGTGAGACCACATCTTGAGTATTGTGTGCAGTTTCGGTCTCCTTATCTGAGGGAGGGTGTTCTTGCCACGGAGGGAGTTCAGCAAAGATTCACCAGGCTGATACCTGGGATGGCAGGAATGACGTATGAGGAGAGATTGGGTCGATTGGACTTGTACTCGCTGGAGTTTAGAAGAATGAGAGGTGATCTCATTGAAACTCATAAAATTCTGACAGGACTGGACAGACTAGATGCAGGAAGGATGTTCCCGATGGTCGGGGAGTCCAGAACCAGGGGACACAGTCTAAGGATAAAGGGTAGGCCATTTAGGACAGAAATGAGGAGGAATTTCTTCACACAGAGAGTGGTGAACCTGTGGAACTCTCTACCACAGAAGGCGGTGGAGGCCAGTTCATTAAATATATTCAAGAAGGAGTTGGATATATTTCTTAAGGCTAAAGGGATCAAGGAGTTGTTATGTTCATTAATAACTAGTCGTTTTTATTAAGAACAGCTAGCTTTTGCTAGACACTTTATTGAGCACATGTGGACTAGGTACAGTATCTGTAGAGGCCTACATCTTGACTACTGCTTTCTGGGTAGCCTAGTGCATCGTGGGTAGTGTAGTCTTAAACACATTCAACTAAACACACGGCAGTATACAGCTCTATGGCTCCATCTAGTGTACCACTCTAGAATGACATGTTATTGATCATTACATCCCCCTTTCTTTGAGGTTAACAAAATCAATATCAATCAACTTTCAAGAAAAACGATAAATATGATATCAGTAACACTTTTGCTAGTGCTCTATAAACATAAACATTTTCACAACAGTCAACACATTTTCAAAGCTTTACTTTATACTCAAAGATTAAGTCTATCAGGCTTTTTTACTACACGTGTGGATCTTCTTAACACAGGTAAGTCTGATGTGTTTTCATGAGATTGTTCTGGTAGTGAATGACAAGATTCAGTTGCGGCATTGTCATCAATTTGCTGTTGGATAGTTTCTTGTTTTTAGGAGGGAATGGCGGTTCCTCCTGAGAATCTGTCCTTCCTCAGTTCTAACAGTGTATGACCTTGGTCCTACTTCCTCAAGAACTGTAGCTTTCCTGTTCCATGCATCTGGGTCCTCAATCCTGACAACATCATCCCTTGTCAATGGTTTCAGAGTTTTGGATGACTTGTCATAGTATGATTTCTGTTTCAGCTTTAACAGTTGAAGTCTCTGTCTCAGTTCCTTACTCTGCTTTTCTTTTGCACAGCAGGGTAGCATGGTATGCAACTTGCGACCCATTAGTAGTTCAGCAGGTGAAGAACCAGAGTCTAAAGGTGAGGCTCGGTAGCTCAGCAGGGCGAGATAAGGATCAGACTTGCTTTCTGTCGCTTTCTTCAGTAGCTGCTTGAGAACTTGAACACCTTTCTCTGCCTTACCATTCGACTGAGCATACAAAGGACTGGATGTGATGTGTTGAAAATCATAATGTGCTGCAAACTGTTGCCACTCCTTACAGTTGAAGCACGGACCATTGCCGCTAACGGCAATCCTGGGAATTCCATGTCTGGCGAAGATGGATTTCACATGCATTATGACACTGCTTGCTGTGGTGCTTGAGAGCAGCGCCATCTCAGGATAGTTAGAATAGTAGTCAATCACTATTAGATAGTCTTTACCATTTAAATGAAAAAGGTTCATACCAACCTTTTGCCATGGTGCTGTTGGTATGTCAGCTACTATCATTGGTTCCTTTGCTTGTTTGTTTTGGTGTTTCTGACATGTCTCACATTTGCCTATCATGTTCTCAATGTCCTTATTTATGCCAGGCCAATAAACAGTGTCTCTTGCTCTCCTTTTGCATTTTTCAATTCCGAGGTGTCCCTCATGAATCCTTTTGAGCATGTCTTGACGTAGAGCCTGTGGAATGACTATTCTGTTCTGTTTTAGTAATAGTCCACTTGCGACACTCAATTCTGACCTTATGTGAAAATATTTTGGACAGGAACCTTTTGGCCAACCATGATGAATGTTCTCTATTACTGTTTGTAATACTGTATCTTTTACTGTTTCTTCTGCTATTTGCTTTGATTTTGTGTCTGACACAGGCAGCGCAGCAGTGACCATCCTCACATGAACATCCACGTCTTCTGCAGTAGAGCTCACATGACTCATTGTGGGTGCTCGGGATAGTGCATCTGCTAACACTATGTATTTGCCTGGTGTGTAGATCAGTTCAAAGTCATATCTTTGCAGCTTCATCATGAGTCGTTGAATCCTTGGAGACATCTCATTCAGGTTCTTTTTTATGATGGCAACCAGTGGGCTGTGGTCTGTCTCAACTGTGAAGGTGGGAAGTCCATATATGTAGCCATGGAACTTTTCTAGTCCAACTACCAAGCCTAGACATTCCTTTTCAATCTGGGCGTATCGACACTCAGTATCAGTCATAGACCTGGAGGCATAGGCAACAGGCTTCCAATCTTCACCCTCGGCTTGTAACAAGACCGCACCTAGGCCATCTTTTGATGCATCCATTGACACTTTGATTCTTTTTGTTGTGTCAAAGAAGATGAGTACAGGTGTGGTTGTCAGCACTGTTTTGAGGTTTATCCACTCTTGTTCATGTCTTTCTGTCCATGCGAACTCATTTGTTTTACGTAGCAGGTCTCGCAGACAGGCTGTCTTGGCTGACAAGTTAGGAATGAACTTTCCAATGAAGTTTATCATCCCCATGATGCGTAGCACTCCTTTTTTGTCAGTGGGTCGGGGCATTTTGAGTATGGCGTTTACTTTTTCCATATCTGGCTCTATTCCTTTACCAGATAGATTAGCTCCTAGGAAAGTGACTTCCTGGACGCCAAACTGACACTTGGCTTTGTTGAGCTTCAGTCCATTCCGGCGTATGCTCTGTAGCACTTTAGTCAGTCTCTCCCAAATGGTGTGTTGAAGGTACAGTATTTGGTGCTCTCTTCATCCAGTTTTAGTTGCCAAAATCCTTGTGAGGCATCGAGCTTTGTAAAATATCTGGCACCTGACATTTCACTGGTGATTTCTTCTCGCGTGGGAATCTG
The DNA here is from genome assembly GCF_052327205.1 of Somniosus microcephalus. NCBI lineage: Eukaryota > Metazoa > Chordata > Chondrichthyes > Squaliformes > Somniosidae > Somniosus > Somniosus microcephalus. Next base: position 81,211,254 of record NC_140989.1, on the reverse strand, counting down.
GTAGTGTTCATGTTTTATGTTTGCATTTAAGTCCTTTGGATCCATGCATATTCTTAGATCATTGTTCTTTTTCTTTACACATACCATGGAGTTAACCCAGTCTGTTGGCTCTTTGACTTTCCTGATGACTCCTAGTGTGGTCATTCTGTCCAGTTCATTCTTGAGCCGGTCACGCAGGGGTGCTGGAACTCTTCGTGGAGCATGTACCACTGGCTGAGCATCCTCCTTTAGCTGGATCTTGTAAGTGAATGGTAGAACTCCAAATCCTTTGAACACATCCTGGAAATTATTCACTACAGAATCCACCGAGTCATCTGGTCTGCTTATGGCACAGTTTATACGGTAGACTCTCTTGACCAGTTCTAAGTCCTCACAAGCTTTGTCACCCAGTAGTGAATCAAGTCCTTCAGCCACAACAGAAAATATGAGATGATGCACTTTGTCTTTGACTGTCACTTTAAGTCTGCATACACCTAAGCTATCTATTTTCTGTCCATTATAGTCCTTCAGTAGTACTGACTTTTTCTGTATTTTGGGCTTATCTTTCATATTGTTAATGTCACTCATACTGATTAAGTTTGCTTTTGCCCCAGTGTCTAGTTTCAATGTAACCAATGCTCCATTTACCTGCAGTGGGATCATCCATTTGTCCTCTTTTACTGCATTAACATTATGTTCAGCATTGTTAATTCCTGAGGGCTGCACATTTTCTGTATCCTTTTTGATATTGTCACATGACACCATTCCTACAAAACATGTCTCACTTAAATCAATGTCCTCAATTACATTAACTCGTTGCCCTTTCTTAGTTTTTACTTTTGAAAAGCATTGTTTGGCAAAGTGATTCTTTCCATGACATTTTGTGCACATTTTTCCAAACACTGGACATTGTTTTAACTGGTGTTTGTAACCACAGCGTTTACAATTAAAAATTCCTTCCTCCGATTGCTTTTCACTTCTGTTCTGCCCATGTTTCTTCCCCTTGTAGGACACAGCACCGACAGCAGCGCTTACTGCAATCGCTTCATCATTGATTTCACTGAAAGTCTTGGCATGCTTTTGAGCTAGCTCGCTAGCTTGGCATATTTTCACAGCAATTTCCAATGTTAGTTCGGTTTCTCTCAACAGATGTTCCCTGACTTTTTTATCATGACTACCAAACACAATCTGGTCACGAATCATGGATGCTTTCAGCTCAGAGAAATTACATGTCTGTGCTTTCAGTTTCAGATCAGTCAAAAAGCTATCAAAAGTTTCATTTTGCTGCTGTGTCTGAGAACGGAAGATGTACCTCTCATAGGTTTCATTCTTTTTGGGAGAACAATGTGTATCAAACTTCTTTAGCACATCTTCTAATTTTTCTCTGTTCTCCTCTGGATTAAATACAAATGTATTAAATACCTCTATCGCCTGTGGGCCTGCAACCGTGAGCAGCAATGCTATTTTCCTTGTGTCTGGCTTTGTACCGTACCCGATGGCAGCAATGTAGAGTTCGAATTGTTGTTTAAAAGTCTGCCAATTGTAGTCGACATTTCCTGTGAGTTTCAAACGCTCTGGTGGCTTCAAATTCTCCATGTCGCGTTGTACAATATTCAGCGGTTCTTACCAATCCTGGTACCATGTTATGTTCATTAATAACTAGTCGTTTTTATTAAGAACAGCTAGCTTTTGCTAGACACTTTATTGAGCACATGTGGACTAGGTACAGTATCTGTAGAGGCCTCCATCTTGACTACTGCTTTCTGGGTAGCCTAGTGCATCATGGGTAGTGTAGTCTTAAACACATTCAGCTAAACACACAGCAGTATACAGCTCTATACAGCTCTACGGCTCCATCTAGTGTACCACTCTAGAATGACATGTTATTGATCATTACAGGAGTATGGGGAGAAAGCAGGGACCGGGTACTGAATTTGGATGATCAGCCATGATTGCATTGAATGGCGGAGCAGGCTCGAGGGGCCGAATGGCCTACTCCTGCTCCTATCTTCTATGTTTCTATGTTTAGTGCCTGGCGCTAATTATCGCCTCCAAATGCAAACTTGGCTTTTATCACCCCTGGAGGTGATTGGAGCGCTAAATCAGGTGCTTCACACCTGTCTTAAGGTGCAAAGGCCGAGGAGCGAGGCGTTACCTCAGAGCGCTGGCGAAGCAAGGAAGGTCAAATCAAAATAAACCTGCAAAGTGCTTCTCAGTACTCAAAACTCCTTCACACAGTTGAATCTCTCCAGAAGTCTCTCTCTCTCTCTCTCTCTCTCTCAGAATGCATGGTGCAAAAATGTCACCAACAAAAAAAGGCAGGAAGCGGTCGCCTTTAAATAGCGCTCCGCATTCCGCAGGGACCGCTCCCTCCGAGACACCCTAGTCCACTCCTCTATCACCCCAAACAGCCCTTCCCCTTCGCCTGGCACCTTCCCGTGCAAGCGGAGGAGATGTAACACCTGCCCCTATACCTCCCCCCTTCCCACTGTCCAGGGCCCCAAACACCCCTTCCAGGTGAAACAGCGATTTACTTGTACTTCTCTCAATCTAGTATACTGTATTCGCTGCTCACGATGCGGTCTCCTCTACATTGGGGAGACCAAACGCAGATTGGGTGACCGCTTTGCGGAACACCTCCGTTCAGTCCGTAAGGGTGACCCCGAGCTTCCGGTCGCCTGTCATTTTAATTCAATGCTCCATTCCCACTCGGACCTCACCATCCTTGGCCTCTTGTATTGTTCCACGGAAGCTCAACGTAAACTCGAGGAACAGCACCTCATCTTCCGATTAGGCACTCTGCAGCCTTCCGGACTCAATATCGAGTTCAACAATTTCAGATCATAACCTCGGCCACTATTTCATTTTTTCTTGTAATTTTTCCACTCCTTTCCCCCCCCCCTTTCCTTTTGTTTCGCTCTCACACCTGGCACCTATCCCTTGCCCTGCCAGTACACTTTACACCCAATCTCAGCCTATTACCATCTCGTCTAGCTTCTAATACCTTTATTGTCTCTTTTTTACTTCTTTTGTTTCTTTTATTCTTTTGTCCGTTCGCAGCCCTGCCTCCGATCTATCTTTTCTTTCCAGTTTTGAAGAAGGGTTCGACCCGAAACATCAACTCAAATTTCTGTCCACGGATGTTGCCTGACCTGCTGAGTTTTTCCAGCATTTTCTGTTCTTATTAGCGCTCCCCTAATCCCTTTCTGATAGCATAACGCTCCCCTCAACCTGTCATTGCTAGCGGCAGGCGGTAAGGCAGGGGGCGCCACTCAATATCTGGTCTGGGGCGCTAACGGGGCGTTGCGCACTCAACTGACGTCACAATCTGCCGGTGCAGGAGATCGTGGCGGTAGTGTTTAGCGCCACCGCAAAATGTCTAGTTAATTTCACGAACGGCGCAAACATCGCCACGCCCAGGCGCTAGTTGCTTTGCGCCCCATTAGCGCCCTCTTAAGGCACTAACGGGAGGCACAAACAACTGAATCTTTCCCCCAATTAGTCTTATTCAGTCACTAAACAATTGTGCAGTGCATGCTATAATGCCCCTAATGTTGTAAACAGCAACTTTCTGCCTGGTCATAAAGCTGATGTGAATCTGGCACTCACTATAGAAATCCCCCAATATTCATTTGCATTGATTTCAAGAGAAATGGAAATCTGGCGATTTCTATAACAGGCAGCCAATTCGCAATGCCAGTTGTTCACCCGGGTAGTGCATCTACCTCCATGTCCTCTGACTCACCTAAAGCAACACCTTGAGAGATCTGATATTAGTTTAATAATATGTTGGCGAGCACATACTAGTTCCACGAGTGACTGGTAGTGATGAAAACGATCATTTGACTTGAGACTCCAGGGGCAGAATTTCTGTGGGGGTTCTTCCAATCTCCTGTCATAACTTTGGCGGAAACCCGGGAGAAATGTTGTAAACAGAATTTTATGCCATTTCTCTAGGGATTACATTGCCATCATGTGCCAAATAACTCTTCCACGCCAAATCTGAGTAAAGAAAGAAAGGGTTGAATTTAAATAGTGCTTTATCAAGTCTCTCAGATATATCCCAAAGTGCTTCACATACATTGAATTATTTTGAAGGGCCATTACTGCTGTTATGTGGCTATTCACCTAATTAATTCAGGTCCTATTTGGTTAGATTGGGTTTAGTGTTTATCCTTAGATGTCTCTTTTTTTTACTTCATGAGTTTTAGGTTTCAGGCCTTGTGAGGAACCAGTTTTTGTGACTTCTTCCTCCCTTAAACTGATGTCTTTCAATCCTGATGCATGGTTACACCTGACCCTGTCTTTTCTCTGTACAAATGCTGATTGAACTGCCGTGTATTTCCAACAGCTTCTGTTTTTAGTCCAACGTTTGTGCCTTCTATATGAAATCTTGAAGAAACCAAAATGTTCATCCCTGGTGTGTGCTTCATCTTGAAACTGAGATCAGTTACAGTAGCAACATTTTATCCAGGTGGATGTAATTTGCTCGAGTATTAGTTCAGCTCAGACATGACAGCTCAGAGAAGTCAACTCTCAGAAATGGCCAAATAAATCTCTTCCATTTTTACAAAAAATGTACAATATTTCTCATTTTGACATCATCAGGAACATAATTTTCAGGAACTTCAAAAAGAACCATCATGAATCATTTATTTAGTAACAAGGAAAAGACCAATTTTATCAGCCAGACGGCCTTCATTGTTGCCACCATTAAGGCACAAGACAAATTCAGTTGTTAAAATACCTTACTCACATTTTTGTGGGTTCAGGTTCAAATTCTGAGAGGCGGAGATGCAATCTGGAGAAGTGTCTGGGCATTGTCAAAGCTCTGAGTCAGCTATTTGATGGTCTCATTGTTCCTTTCATTGTTGAACTTTATTGCTTTGAAATGTTTGTGTCATAAACATCTGCAGAAAAAATTCGAACGCAATACATTATGCTTTGAATTTTACCTCAGATGTTTGTTTGTGTTCAGTGGCATAGACCACTCCTCTATGTAAGCCTATGCTTCCTACGAACCAGAATGTGCTTTTGCCTGCACAATATCTAGGTAATTGTAGTGATCCCAGGGGTCAAACATAAACTTTTGTCACTGTACTTTGGCTTACTGGATATATCACGTGCCCTCACATCATCTCCTTGACTTTAGAAAGCAATAGAATAAACATTGGCAAACTGGCTTGAGTTATAAACTTTGGAACAAATTTATCAACAATAGATAAGAAAACAATAGCAAAGACAAACAGTAGATTTAGAGTAATAAACAGACTTTATAATTCTTTCTTGGATGAAAGAAAATAACAGTTGTGCCTCTTAAGCAATACCTCAATGTAAAACTGGACAAGCAAAGTTCCTGACCTCACGTAGGGGTTCACTGGTAACAACATGGAACATCCTTCCTTCTATTTCTCTATGTTGGCTTCAATTCTTAAGTGTGAACAAAACAGTAATGCAACTAAAATTGCAAAAATTTAATTCATGCTGACTTTCCACCTGAGGCCAGCCAATGCAATTTTTGAGCAGGCCTGATTTAGGCAGGCAGTGCTCCCACTGAAAACATTTATTAAGCTATGCAAATCAGGACCATATGATGTAGTTAGGACCCTCAGTGCCATTGCAGCAGTCTTTCGTACAGCATCTGCCCAGGGGTAAAGTTGCCCGTTACTCAGAGCAGGCCAGAACCAGCCTCACTTGAAGGCATCGCTGGAAGCAGATCTGGCAAGAATAAAAAATAATTGTTTTGGCAGTTTTTTAGATTCAGGATGACATTCATTGCCCTCCTTACTCCTTGTTGATAATCCTCCGCTCCTTCATTAATGCACCCTGTCACCAACCCCCCCCTCCCACCACCACCACAATCAGACCAGCCCTCCTATTAAACCCATTGTTGCAGGCTTGTGGCCTGCCTAATTTTTCACCTTCCCTAAATGGCGAGCTGCCTACCAGCACTCAAAATGTGCAGGCAGCTCACCAATTACATTTAAATGACGCCTGACCATCAAAATGGTTTGGACCTCTCGCTGATGACATTGGGTAGCTGTTGCAATCACTCCGCCCACTGTCCACCCAATGTATGCCAAAGACCAAAATCAGAGCCATACTTTCAAAGGAAATTAAAAATGTATCTCTGCAATTCAAATAGAACTGCCAGTCAAACTGCCATAAGATATTTAGATCTGAATTGAATGGCTTGGGCCCTTTCTGGGAAAAAAGCTAACATTGTTTAAAATACTGTAGCTAGCCTTTGAGATTTTCTTCATAGAACAACAGTAGTGATGTAAGAAAACTACTATGCACTTGGTCTAAGCGTTAAACAAAGCTTTAATCAACTGTTTTACAACATGGAGGTCTAGTTGTGTCCTTCACTAGTTCCTATTAAGAATGTCCTGCGCAAGCTGGGCCCGTGCCCGAGTATTTATACTCTCCCTGGACAGCACCACCCACAGGCTGCTCTGTATTATTTCATAAGTCTTTCTTTCATGAATGACTGATTCATGTCAAGTAGCGATAAATATTTGCATATCAAGACCTTCCAGAGGTGTACCAACAAACACCTTAGCCCCGATTTTAACTCCGAGTGCGGCATTGTGCAGCAGGTCGAGCGACAAGCTCACGTGGCCTCTCTGGAGTGGGGTTCAAGCCATTTTAAATTCCAGGCCTCATTTCCATCTCCTAGTGGAGTCTCCCACCCAATCCCTGTGGGAACCAGTATCTGGCCAGCGGATGGGAATGCGATTTCTGGTGGCAGGAGGCCGCCACCAGGGACTTGTACGAATGGTCTCCAGCAATCAGGTAAGTGTTTCAGGAGTTGGTGGGGCACAGAGGCGATTGCAGTTGGTGGAGGAGGGAAGCCTGGGCCGGGGAGGGTCAAGGGTTCCTTGTCTGGGGAAGGAGAGGCCTAGGTCTCCTTGTCAGGGTTCAAATGACGTATCAGGCCCTGATTTTTGAATATTTATTAGGTCCTCACCTGCCTGCGCTGAAGAGCTCAAATGCTGCCCTAAACACACCTGTAAAAATGGCGCAGGCGTGAGTCTGGTACCCTTCTGGAGGGAAGCATGCTGCCTCTATTTCAATCCCACTTTACACCCCGCTCTCGCCAGGCGCTGGGATGTTATAATTAAATCTTTTATCATTGAGTTGTCCTACTGTATAATCACTGGACTGGTCATTTCTTTAGCGAAACTTAGGTTTTAACTTTGCACATACTATAACAAGAAAAAGACACCAATAATATATACACCATAAATGCTTAATTTTTGATACACCAAATACATAGAAACATAAAAGATAGGAGCAGGAGTAGGCCATTCGGCCCCTCGAGCCTGCTCCGCCATTCAATGAGATCATGGCTGATCATCCAAATTCAGTACCCTGTCCCTGCCCTCTCTCCATATCCCTTGATCCCTTTACCCTTAAGAAATATATCTAACTCCTTCTTGAATATATTTAATGAATTGGCCTCTATTGCCTTCTGTGGTAGAGAATTCTACAGGTTCACCACTCTCTGGGTGAAGAAATTCCTCCTCAACTCTGTCCTAAATGGCTTACCCCTTATCCTTAGACTGTGACCCCAGTTCTGGACTTCCCCACCATCGGGAACATCCTTCCTGCATCTAGTCTGTCTAGTCCTGTTAGAATTTTATAAGTTTCAATGAGAAGCCCTCTCATTCTTCTAAACTCCAGCGAGTATAAGCCCAATCGACCCAATCTCTCCTCATACGTCATTCCTGCCATCCCAGGTATCAGCCTGGTGAATCTTCGCTGCACTCCCACCATGGCAAGAACATCCTTCCTCAGATAAGGCGACCAAAACTGCACACAATACTCAAGATGTGGTCTCACCAAGGCCCTATACAACTGCAGCAAGACATCCTTGTTCCTGTACTCGAACCCTCTCGCTACAAAGGCCAACATACCATTTGCCTTCTTAACCGCCTGCTGCACCTGCATGCTTACCTTCAGCGACTGGTGCACAAGGACACCCAGGTCTTGTTGCACTTCCCCTTCTCCCAATCTATTGCCATTCAGATAATAATCTGCCTTCCTGTTTTTGACACCAAAGTGGATAACCTCGCATTTATCCACATTATATTGCATCTGCCATGCTTCTGCCCAATCACCCAACCTGTCCAAATCATACTGGAGTTTCTCGGAATCCTTCTCACAGTACACACGCCCACCCAGCTTTGTGTCATCTGCAAACTTGGAGATATTACATCTAGTTCCCTTGTCTAGATCATTTATATGTATTGTGAATAGCTGGGGCCCAAGGACCGATCCCTGCGGTACCCCACTAGTCACTGCCTGCCACTCGGAAAAAGAGCCATTTATTCCAACCCTTTGCTTTCTGTCTGCCAACCAGTTCTCTATCCAAGTCAATACCTTGCCCCCAAACCCATGTGCCTTAACTTCACACGCTAATCTCTTATGCGGGACCTTATCGAAAGCCTTCTGAAAGTCCAAATGCACCACATCCACTGGTTCTCCCTTATCTATTTTACCAGTTACATCCTCAAAAAATTCCAGTAGATTAGTCAAGCACGATTTACCTTTTGTAAATCCATGTTGACTTTGTCCGATCCTGTCACTGTTTTCCAAGTGCTCTGCTATTACATCTTTTATAATGGACTCTAGCATTTTCCCCACTATCAATGTCAGGCTTACCGGTCTATAATTCCCCATTTTCTCTCTACCACCTTTTTTGAATAGTGGGGTAACATTAGCTACTCTCCAATCCATGGGTACTGTTCCAGAGTCTATCGAATTTTGGAAGATGACCAGCAATGCATCTACTCAAGCAATATGTATGATATATTGAGTATGAACATGTATTTGATATGGAGAAATAAATCCTCTACTCTGAGTGTATATATGGAGAAATGAACCATACACTCTGGGCTGAATTTTAATGTGGAAGAGCACGTGGGGTTGTGTGCGGGTGGGATGTTAAACCGGCGAATTTGACAGCACATGGGAAGCCGGTTCCAACTCGCCGACTTACACATTTGATTGGAGTGCGTTAGACTGCGTGCGCGCAACCCCCTCGGGAGATTTGCTAATCGCTCAATTAGAGCGATATTGACACACTGTTTTCAGTTTAACGTTGGGTCCACGGGTTTCCTGAAACTCGCCAGTGAAACCAAGGCGAGAAGCAATTGAGGAGGCTGAAGCAATCTCAGGCAAAAATGCCAATAAATATTCACTACTCACAGCTGCTTTCTTACCTTCTAGTAGGAAAGGGTTTGTTCACAGTACTTTTGCTAAGAGTTACTTTGTATAATTTACAGGTTACTTTCTACACTTTGAAGGTTTGCTCCATCCCACCAGGATGGGTACTGCTTATGCTGCCTTAGATTTAACCTCAGATGAGAAACAAGATGACCAGCAACAGCACCAGCAACAGCACCCGTTGCATTCTACTGCTCACAGACCTGTAGCTGCACAGCAAAGAGGCGACCAGCAGAGAGAGGGTCAGCAGAGAGGCGACCAGCAGAGAGGGGACCAGCAGAGTGGGGACCAGCAGAGAGGTGCAGCTCGCAGGAGGCACTACCCCTGCGAAACAGGTCCAAACACCAGTCTGAACAGGAGGTTCAGGATGTCACCTCAGATGGTGACAGACTTCTGCAGCCTCCTAGAAAAAGATTTGCTGCCTGCTGGACCTGATGGCTACGCATTACCAGTAGCTGTCAAAGTCACTACCGCCCTCAACTATTTTGTCTCTGGATCCTTCCAGGGCTCTGCTGCAGACATGTGCAGGATCTTCCAGTCGGCCACCCACAAGTGCATAAGGCAAATGACCGAGGAATTGTTTGCCAGGGCCGGCAATTATGTCAACTTTGCCACTGATGATGCCAGTCAGAATGAGCGGGCACTCGGCTTTGTGACTCTGGCTGGCTTCCCACAGGTGCACGGTGGCATTGACTGCACACACATGGCAATCCAGGCACCCCCAGAACAACCAGGAGTATTTGTCAACTGCAAGGGCTTCCACTCCATCAATGTGCAGCTGGTGTGCAACCACAAAAAGATCTTTATGAAGGTGTGCACAAGATTCCCGGGCAGCTGCCATGATAAGAACATAAGAACGTAAGAATTAGGAGTAGGAGTAGGCCATACGGCCCTTCGAGCCTGCTTCACCATTCAATAAAATCATGACTGATCTTCCACCTCAATTCCACTTTCCTGCTCGATCCCCATATCCCTCAATTCCCCTCGAGCCCAAAAATCTATCTATCTCAGCCTTGAATATACTCAACGACTCAGCATCCACAGCCCTTTCAGGTAGAGAATTCCAAAGATTCACAACCCTCTGAGTGAAGAAATTCCTCTTCATCTCAGTCTTAAATGGCCGACCCCTTATCCTGAGACTATGCCCCCTAGTTCTAGACTCTCCAGCCAGGGGAAACAACCTCTCAGCATCTACCCTGTCAATCCCCTTCAGAATCTTGTATGTTTCAATGAGGTCACCTCTTATTCTTCTAAACTCCAGAGAGTATAGGCCAAATCTACTCAATGATGCTTTCAACCTGCGGCAGTCCAAGCTCCCTGATCTCTTCGGCTCTGGATGCAGATTTAAGGGGTGGCTGCTAGGTAACAAGGGATACCCACTGGAAACTTGGCTCATGACACCGGTCAGAAACCCAATCACTGAAGCCCAACAGCACCACAATGAATGCCATATGACCACCAGATATGTGATTGAACAGACCATCAGCATGCTGATGATGTGCTTCAGGTGCCTGGACAGATCTGGAGCTGCCTTTCAGTACGCACCAGCCAGGCTCTCCAGAATGGTCGTGATTTGCTGTGCGCTACACAACATTGCGCAACAGCGAGGCTTGGACCTACAGGAGGAACAAAGCGAAGAGCTCAGATCCTCCTTGGACGATTCGGGGGGGGGGGCGAGGGTGATGAGGGCAATGCACCCCCAGCTGCTCACATTGCTGTCTGGGGTGCCAGGGATGCCCTTATTAATGCAAGATTCACTTAAGTTGCACCAGTGCATACATGTCACCAGGAAATGCAACGGTCACTCTTCCCACCCTCCCGCCCCCCCCAATGTCACTTACACAAAGCAGTCGTGCAACCAATCAACCACCCCTTCAACATCCCCCCTTGGTTCCCATCAATTCATGTCTTCTCGGTTATAATCAAACAATTTAGAAGGCCACTTACCACCCAGCACCCAAGAATGGACAAGACAGAAAAGTGCTGAAAAACAATAACATTTATGTGAGCTAAATAAAGATCAAAAACTTATCAAAACAACATTTTCCCAGATACCCATGAGCATACCCTCGTGCAACTACAAAGCCTTACTCTTCCTTTTTCTGCTACTCCTACGTAATGCAACCTGTGTGGCTTCAGCAGAGGTAGAGGCAGGCTGCTCACACCCCTGCTCTGACTACTGTGATTTAATTGTGTCACCAGGTAGCTGGGAGTTTCCCGTCTCCCCATCTCCAACAGCCAGGGATGCCGAAACTCCACTGATCGCCAGTGTCTCCTTCTTTGTGTTTGTCAGTTGCAAGATGTTTGGAGGGCCCCTTCCGGTTCTCTCCCTCTCCCTGGTGTTCTGTGCTCTCTTCTCCTGCAAGGAGGGAAAGAAGAGTTGTATGAGTGAGTGTGATGGCTAATGGATGGAGTGCATTTGGTGAGGGTGACCATGAGGGAGAGGCATGACATTGGATAAGGATGAGAGTGAGTGGTAGTGGTGGAAGGATAGATGGGGATGTGAGGAAGTGCATAGAAAGAGATGGATGGATGCATCTGCAAGGTAAGCGGGTGTGAGGACTGATGTGCTGGAGTAGGCTTGAGAAGGCAGAGTGGGGGGGTGGGGTGACAAGCATAGCAAGATGTAGGTGAATGTGCCACTGTACTCAGCTTTCCTGACCTGCTTAGGTCATTAAAACACTTTCTGCACTGAATCCAGGAGCATGGCACCACGCTCCTGATGCTGACCTCCTCCGCTACCTCTAACCACGCTTTCTTGGTCTCCGCTGCAGGCTTCTTCCTCCCATTGCTAGGGAAGAGTATCTCTCTCCGACTCCTCATAGTCCCCAGCAGCACATCCAGGGAGGCGTCACTGAAACGGGGCTCAGCCTTTGCCCATCTGGACTCCATTCTGCTACTTCCTTCCCTTTTCTTCCCAACTCCAAACTCCTTCAACCTGCATGTTTGGAGTGTCCCTTTAAATACAGGAGTTGAGATCGCGTCATGCGGGTCCACATCACGCCCGCTGCCACGGATTGGACAGGAAACCCGAAAGTAAAATTATAATAGGATGACTGAGTTAAAAAGCCACTGACAGATGCGCTGAACTTACGTCCGGGAACTCGCACGCTATCAGACACCCCACCTCCACTCCAAGCATGCTTGTGAAATTAAAATTGGAGCCTCTGAGTGTATATATGTTGAAATATTCCACATACTCTGAGTGCATATATGGAGAAATAATCCACATACTCTGAGTGTATATATGTCATCACACGATCACAAGAAAGGATTTCATTCTTCTAGAACAGGAACTCACCATCTTCCCATTGCAACATCTAACTGTTTATTAAGTCAATCCAGTATCCTGACCTCAAGCACTGTCGTGGAAACCAATTTCAGCTATTGATCACCCTCTGTAAAGAAATGCTTCCTGTTTTCTGTCCTAAGCTATTATCTCAAGTCTTAGAGTGACTACGCCCCAGAAGCTACATAAAGCATAAAGATTGCAACCAGACATACATATTAATGTATAGAATTATTATATGCAGCATATGAAAAATGTCATTTTCCTTATTTTCTACCATACATCGCAGCAACATCTGGCACATGAAAAGCGAGGCAAATTAGAGCTCAAGTAATGGACTGAAATTTTCATATTCATAACATTTGAGTAATAAAACAGAAAAGTCTGATATCTCAAAAATCCTGAGATCCTCCATCTCCATGACACTTGATAGAAACTGTATTAATAGGGAACCAAAACATCTTTAGAGTTGAGTGTATGGAAAAGACCATCTGTAAATAATTTTACATAAGGAATCAAAAAGGACTTCAAAATTGAATTAGACATACTCACCATTAATATGCAATGGGATGGGAAGGGGACACAGGCCTTCATGGTCCTCCTCTAAGGAAAGGAATGCAATGGCTTTGAAATTGAAGAGGTAACATTGAGAAGGAAACTTGGGCCACAACTAAGATAGGATAGAATATCAGGAAATATGTCAGTATATTCTAAAATGGATACTTTTGGTAAGCTGTACTGATGTGAATGAAGTGCTGTAAACCAACAATACCTCTTTCCTAAATAACAACAGAAAATGCTGGGAACATAGAAACATAGAAACATAGAAGATAGGAGCAGGAGTAGGCCATTCGGCCCTTCGAGCCTGCTCCGCCATTCAATGAGATCATGGCTGATCATCCAAATTCAGTACCCTGTCCCTGACTTCTCCCCATATCCCTTGATCCCTTTAGCCTCAAGAAATATATCCAACTCTTTCTTGAATATATTTAATGAACTGGCCTCCACCGCCCTCTGTGGCAGAGAATTCCACAGGTTCACCATTCTCTGGGTGAAGAAATTCCTCCTCATTTCAGTCCTAAATGGCTTACCCCTTATCCTTAGACTATGACCCCTGGTTCTGGACTCCCCGGCCATCAGAAACATCCTTTCTGCATCTAGTCTGACCAGACCTGACAGAATTTTATAGGTTTCGATGAGATCCCCTCTCAATCTTCTAAACTCCAGTGAGTATAAGCCCAATTGACACAATCTCTCCTCGTACGTCATTCCTGCCATCCCAGGTATCAGCCTGGTGAATCTTCGCTGCACTCCCTCCATGGCAAGAACGTCCTTCCTCAAGTAAGGTGACCAAAACTGCACACAATACTCAAGGTGCGGTCTCACCAAGGCCCTGTACAACTGCAGCAAGACATCTTTGTTCTTGTACTCAAACCCTCTTGCTACGAAGGCCAACATACCATCTGCCTTCTTAACCGCCTGCTGCACCTGCATGCTTACCTTCAGCGACTGGTGCACAAGAACACCCAGGTCTCTTTGCACTTCCCCTTCTCCCAATCTATTGCCATTCAAATAATAATCTGCCTTCCTGTTTTTGCCACCAAAGTGGATAATCTCACATTTATCCACATTATAGTGCATTTGCCATGTTTTTGCCCAATCACCCAACCTGTCCAAATCGTACTGGAGTTTCATGACATCCTCCTCACAGCACACCCTCCCACCTAGCTTTGTGTCATCTGCAAATTTGGAGATATTACATCCAATTCCCTCGTCCAGATCATTAATATATATTGTGAATAGCTGGGGTCCTAGGACCGATCCTTGCAGTACCCCACTAGTCACTGCCTGCCACTCGGAAAACGACCCGTTTATTCCAACTCTTTGCTTTCTGTCCACCAACCAGTTCTCTATCCAAGTCAATACCTTGCCCCCAATCCCATGTGCCTCAATTTTGCACGCTAACCTCTTATGCGGGACCTTATCGAAAGCCTTCTGAAAGTCCAAATACACCACATCCACTGGTTCTCCCTTATCTATTTTACCAGTTACATCCTCAAAAAATTCCAGTAGATTAGTCAAGCATGATTTACCTTTTGTAAATCCATGTTGGCTTTGTCCGATCCTGTCACTGCTTTCCAAGTGCTCTGCTATTACATCTTTTATAATGGACTCTAGCATTTTCCCCACTACCGATGTCAGGCTTACCGGTCTATAATTCCCCGCTTTTTCCTCTGCCACCTTTTTTGAATAGTGGGGTAACATTAGCTACCCTCCAATCCATGGGTACTGTTCCAGAGTCTATTGAGTTCTGGAAGATGACCAGCAATGCATCTACTATTTCTAGGGCCACTTCCTTAAGTACCCTGGGATGTAGATTATCAGGCCCTGGGGATTTATCGGCCTTCAGTCCCATCAATTTTCCTAACACCATTTCCCTACAAATACTGATTTCTTTCAGTTCCACCCTTTCATCGGACCCTATGTTCCGCGGTATTTCTGGGAGGTTATTTGTGTCCTCCTTTGTGAAGACAGAACCAAAATATGTATTTAGTTGGTCTGCCATTTCTTTGCTCCCCATTATAAATTCCCCCGATTCTGACTGCAAGGGACCTACGCTTGACTTCACCAATCTTTTTCTCTTTACATATCTATAAAAGCTTTTACAGTCAGTTTTTATGTTCCCTGAAAGCTTACTCTCATATTCTATTTTCCCTTTCTTAATTAATCTCTTTGTCCTCCTTTGTTGAATCCTAAACTGCTCCCAATCCTCAGGATTATTGCTTTTTCTGGCCAATTTGTATGTCCTCTCCTTGGATCTTATGCTATCCCTAATTTCCCTTGTTAGCCACGGTTGAGTCACCTTTTTTGTTTTATTTTTCTGCCAAACTGGGATGAACAACTTCTGTAGTTCATCCATTCAGTCTTTGAATGTTTGCCATTGCCTATCCACCGTCAACCCTTTGAGTGCCATTCCCCAATCAATCCTACCCAACTCGCTCCTCAGACCATCATAGTTTCCTTTATTTAAATTGAGGACCCTAGTTTCTGAGTCAACTGCTTCATTCTCCATCTTAATGAAGAATTCGATCATATTATGATCGCTCCGACCCAAGGGGCCTCATACAACAAGATTGCTAATTAATCCTTTCTCGTTACATAATACCCAGTCTAAGATGACCTGATCTCTGGTTGGTTCCTCGACATATTGGTCCAGGAAACCATCCCGTAAACACTCCAGGAATTCCTCCTCCATAGTATTGTTACTAATTTGGTTAGCCCAATCTATATGTAGATTAAAGTCACCCATGATGACTGCTGTGCCCTTATTGCACGCTTCTTTAATTTCCCTTTTAATGCCATCCCCAACCTCCGCCTTACTGTTTGGAGGTCTATATACCACTCCCACTAATGTTTTTTTCCCCTTAGTAGTTCTCAATTCTACCCATACAGATTCCACATCATCAGAGCTAATATCCTTCATTACAATTGTGTTAATCCCTTCTTTAACCAGTAATGCTACCCCTCCTCCCTTTCCTTTTTGCCTATCTTTCCTGAATATCGAATACCCCTGGATGTTGAGTTCCCAGTCTTGGCCATCCTTGAGCCACGTTTCCATAATCCCAACCAAATCATATTCGTTTACCTCTATTTGTGCAGCCAATTCATCCACCTTATTACAAATGCTCCTCGCATTAAGACACAAAGCCTTCAGGCTTGTTTTTTTAACGCTCTCAGACGTATTAGAATTATTATTTACTGTGGCCACGTTTGATTTAAACCGTTGATTTCTCTGACTGCCACTTTTGTTTTTCTCCTTCCTATCTTTTGCTTTTATCCTTGTTTCCCTTTCCTCTGTCTCCCTGCTCAGGTTCCCAACCCCCTTCCATTTTAGTTTAAACCCTCCCCCACAGCACTAGCAAACACTCCCCCTAGGACATCGGTTCCAGCCCTGCCCAGGTGCAGACCGTCCGGTTTGAACTGGTCCCACCTCCCCCAGAACCGGTTCCAATGTCCCAGGAACTTGAATCCCTCCCCCTGGCACCATTCCTCTAGCCACGTATTCATCTGAAGTATCCTTCTATTTCTACTCTGACTAGCATGTGGCACTGGTAGCAATCCTGAGATTACTACCTTTGAGGTCCTGTTTTTTAATTTACCTCCTAACTCCCTATATTCCGCTTTTAGGACCTCATCCCGCTTTTTACCTATATCGTTGGTGCCTATATGCACCACGACAACTGGCTGTTCACCCTCCCCTTCCAAGATGTTCTGCAGCCGCTCGGAGACCTCCTTGACTCTTGCACCAGGGAGGCAACACACCATCCTGGAGTCTTGTTTGCGGCCGCAGAAATGCCTATCTATTCCCCTTACAATTGAATCCCCTATTACTATAGCTCTACCACTCTTTTTCCTCCCAATCTGCGTTTGGTCTCCCCAATGCGGAACACCTCCGTTCAGTCCGTAAGGATGACCCCGCGCTTCCGGTCGCCTGTCATTTTAATTCACCGCCCCATTTCCACTCAGACCTCACTGTACTCGGGCTCTTGCATTGTTCCATGGAAGCTCAGCGTAAGCTCGAGGAACAGCACCTCATCTTCCGATTAGGCACTTTACAGCCTTCCGGTCTCAATATCGAGTTCAACAATTTCAGATCATAACCTCAGCCCCCATTACATTTTTACTTATTTTTTATCCACACCTTTGTTTTGGCCCTTTCCCCCCCCCTCCACTTTTTTTCTCTCCCACATGGCAGCTGTCTCCCATTCTGCCAGCGCATTTCACACCTAATCTAGAGCCGTCTTTTGCCTCCACTAGTCCTATCACCATCTCATCTCGTTTTGAATACCACTTAATGTCTCTTCACTTCTCTTTTGTTCTCTCCCAGCCTGGCCTTCTAATCTAGTTCATTTCCTGTGCTTTTCCAGTCTTGACAAAGGGTTTGACCCAAAACGTTGACTCTATTTTCTCTCCACAGATGTTGCCTGGCCTGCTGAGTTTTTCCAGCATTTCCTGTTGTTATTTCGGCTTTCCAGCATCTGCAGTATTTTGCTATAATACCTCTTTCCTGTTACATTTCAATTAGGATAAGAGCTCTTTGTCATTTAAGTTGTATCTATTTCAGTTGCAAAAAAGAAAGAACTTGTTCTTATATAGCACCTTTCACATCCCAAAGTATTTCACAGCCAATGAAGTACATTTGAAGTGTAGTTTGTGGGATCTTTCTGTGCACACATTGGCTACCATGTTTCCTACATTACAACAGTGACTACACTTCAAAAAGTACTTCATTAGTTGTAAAATGCTTTGGGACATCCTGAGGTCATGAAAGGTGCTATATAAATAAATGCAAGTTCTTTCTTTAATGGGAACGGTTAGTTTGGGCTTCTTTTTGAATGCAACACTGAAATTCTTCACGGTTCCATTCTTTTTTTAAATATGGCTCTGTATGCAATGCAGTGCATTCCCAGATTCCCATAGCTGAAAGTTATTAGTAGCTAATATTTACAGGAAAGAGGTATTGTTGACTTACAGCACTTCATTGACATCAGTACAGCTTACGAACAGCATCCATTTTAGCATCAAGGACTCTCAGGGTAGGTATAGCCCAGGCAAAATGCAGAGTAAATTTCTTCCTAGAAGCCACATGTATTCTCAGAGTGAGATTGCAATTTAGTCCTAATTTGTGGGCATTTTGCACTGTAGATCCTTGCTCATTTATTTTGTGAAGAACACTCACAGACACCATTTGAACTCAAAGTTCTGAATGTAAGGACAGCGTGCTAGCTCACAGCTTCACCTAATCCCTGATCACTAATAATGAATATGGTGGGCGGCGCACTTCCGGCACAGAATGAGCGCACGCATGCTGCCCAGCATGTTGGGCCCTTTGGTGCCCATTCTATGCCTATAAAACAGCCATGGCACAATCAAATTTCTAAGCCTTAAATTAGTTTAGGATCATAGGACCATAGGAACAGGAGTAGACTATTCAGCCCCTCGAGCCTATTCCACCATTCAATGAGATCATGGCTGATCTGCGATCTAACTCCATATACCTGCCTTTGGCCCGTATTCCTTAATACCTTTGGTTAACAAAAAGCTATCAATCTCCAATTTAAAATTAACAATTGATCTAGCATCAATTGCCATTTGCGGAAAAGATTTCCAAACTTCTGCATGCATCATATTCTGTTATTGTTTTCAACAAATAAATAAAATTTAAAACCAACTTAATGACTGTATCACACTAACATCAGGAAAAGGGCACAAAAGGAAACAATCCAAATTCTAAATAAGTGTCCTCAGTTACTATTTAGGGGGCTTCAAATGCTGTAGTAGTTAATTCCAATCTTGCTGTTGTTTCAAAATTATCTCATTTGCAATGTTCTCTGAATGAACTGAAAAACCCTGTAATTTGCGCAGTTCTTTTAATTGCGTTGCAGAAATGCTTATGAACCAGATAGCTTGTTTACAGCTCTGACTTGCAGCCTGGACAGTGAAACTCTCCTGATCCGACTCAAAAGAGCCATTTAGTCTTCCTCCTTGTAATCAATTTGCAATTGAAATTTATGAGGTGCCAAGGGGAACTGGTACTACCACTGACCTTTAACCTTTTCTGAATGTGGTGTGAGGAAGAGTCCTTGAATGCTTGAAATGGCTTGATCGTCTAACCCATAGACACATTAGGACTCTAATCACTATAAATCAGGATTTTTTTTTTGCTTGACAATTAAATTTGCTATATTTGCACAGGACATGGTCCTGAAAATGTAAGTTTACTGCATTTAATTACTGATCAAATTCGCAACATAGGACAGGCATTTAATAGATTTTCTGTCATGGTACGCCTTGTATTGTTTATGCAAAGTTTTCTCCACTCACTGGACTGTAAATTTACCCAATCACTCTGTAGGAGGTGTGAACACAACCTGGTCTGCTCCTATTGTGCTTTATGAGGTGAGAATTGCAGTGCTACAGCAGCTGTTTTTGCTACTGCCTACTGCCGCTTTTAAGCTGTTTCTATATCGTGCTAAATGCCATTTTAGTGCCACTGCCTCCCAACAAAAGTGGGCCTTGGACAGCCAGCAAAAACACCAAAGTTACCAGATTTGAGAAGACCCATTAAAAATGGGTCTGCCCAGCTGTCGGGCTTAGTGAATTTAGTATATTTACTTTGGTGCTACCTTCAGCTGGTTTTATTTCCAGGCGGTTGGACCTACATTACAACAGTGACTACACTTCAAAAAGTACTTCATTGGCTGTAAAATGCTTTGGGACGCCCTGAGGTCGTGAAAGGCGCTATAAAAATGCAAGTCTTTCTTCTAATGGCAGAAGGTGGAGTCAGGGTATTGGGGTGGGACTGATGCAGTTTAGATATATGGCATCTGGGTATGACTAGCAGCATAGGCATGGGGAGTCTGGGTGCAGCTAGCACAGTCAGGGATGAGAGTGCTTGGTGCAATGTGGGGATTGAGCCTCTGGCTGTGCCTGACACTCATTGATATTGTAAATACAAGCAGGCAGAGGATGGTGACAAACTTTTGAGGGCAGCCGAATTTGAGGAGGACACTCCATAATCCCTCATGGTTGACAGTGTCGAAGGCCTTTGTGTGATCAAAGAAGGCCATGTACAGCAGTTGGTGCTGTTCCCTGCATGTCTCTTGTAATTGACGTGCGGTAAACATCATGCCCATTGTGCCCCTTAGTGGGCGGAATCCGCATTGCAACTCTGGGAGGAGCTCTTCGGCCACTGGGAGAAGGCGATTGAGGAGGATTCTTGAGATGATTTTCCCTGTGGCAGACAGCAGGGAACCTCCTCTGCAATTATCGCAATCGGACTTGTCACCTTTCTTGAAGATGGTCACAATTACGGTGTCTCTGAGATCCCCTGGCATGCTCTCCTCCTTCCAGATAAGAAAAATTAGTTCATGAATTTGTGCCAGTAGTGCTTCTCCACCATGCTTTAGTGCCTCGGCGGGGATGCCATCTGCTCCTGAGGCCTTGTTGTTCTTCAGTTGTCAGATGGCCTTTTCACCCTCATGCCAGGCTGGGGTTGTGCTGAGATGGTGGTGGGTAGCATGCTGTGGGATGGAGTTGAGGACACTCGCGTTGAAGACAGAGTCATGGTTAAGGAGATCTTCAAAGTGCTCCTTCCAGCGGGCACTGACTGCCTCTCTGTCCTTGATGAGTACCTCTCCGTTCTTGGCCTGCAGTGGGGTAGGGCCTTGGGTGCTTGGGCCGTAGATGGTCTTGACTGCACTAAAGAATCCACGCATGTTGTGGTTGTCGGCTAGCTGCTGGATCTCCTGCGCTTTCTCCACCCACCATCTGTTCTTTAGGTCGCGAGTTTTTTGTTGGACCTCGGCCTTCAGGCTTCTGTAGAGCTGCTTTCTTGCTCTCGAATTCTGTTGCTGTTTCCAAATCAGGAATGCCTTGCGCTTGCGACTTATTAGCTCCTGGATCTCCTGGTCATTCTCGTCGAACCAGTCTTGGTGCTTCCTGGTTGAGTGACTGAGCCTCTTTTCACAAGTGCTGATTATGGAGGCCTTGAGTGCAGATCAGGCGCTGTGGGTACTCTGTGTCTCTGCATCACTGGGAGTCTTCAGGTTGTTTGTGAGGCGCAGGCTGAATAGGGCTTTCTTAGCGGGATCTTTGAGTGCTCCAGCGTTGATTTTCCTGCGGCATTGTTTCTGTTGCCGCCGCTGTTTTGGGGCTACATTGATGGAGATGACAGAGCGGATTAGGCGGATGTCTGTCCAGCAGTCGTCAGCTCCTGTCATGGCGCGGGAGATGCGGATGTCCTTGCGGTCCCTCGCTCGGACGATGACGTAGTCCAGCAGGTGCCAGTGCTTGGAGCGAGGGTGCTGCCATGAAGCCTTGTACTTGTCTTTCTGATAGAACAAGGTGTTGGTTATGACAAGGCCATGTTCTAAGCATTTCGACAGGAGGAGGGTACCATTGGAGTTGGCTTTCCCTACCCCCTCTCTGCCGATCACACCTCCCCAGAGGTCTGTGTCCTTTCCAACTCTGGCCTTAATGTCGCCAAGGAGGATCAGCTTGTCACCCGTTGGGACTCGGGACAGGGATTGTTCGAGGCTGGAGTAGAAACATGTGAAAGTATTATATACGGCCCCTTCAGCTCTAATGATCAAGGGAGCAGGAGGGGGGTCTCATGGAAGACCTGCCTTAAAACCTATTTCTTTGACCAAGCTTTTGGTCACCTGTCCTAATGTCTCCATCTTTGGCTCGGTGTCAATTTTTGTCTGATTACGCTCCTGTGAAGTGCCTTGGGACATTTTACTACAATTAATGGTGCCAGTTGTTGTTGTTGATAACATAAATTAAAATTAATCTGTTTCACCTGCCAGAATTGAAATAAAAATTCTCGCGCCATCTGTGCTGCAAAGTGGCTGCATGTTGAAATTGTCATAATAAAGCACAGGGCTGATTTTAAAGCAATTTTAAGAAGCTCAAATAATTTCTAATGAGATTTTTTTTCCACAGCTGATAATGTCTGGACTGTGAAAGAGACAGGGCAGCTGCTGTGTGGAACGTGATAGTGTGAGGAAAGCAAAGCCGCAGTTTATAATACTGAGAGACTCACCTAATCCCTTGCACTGCAGCACTAAAGGCAAAATGAAGTCAGATCTTTTCAGGATCTCCAGAGATTATTTACCACAACACAACTCCTCGACCTTTAATCTGCCCAAAGTCTGCAAATGTATTTTAAATCTACTTTAGGTTTCTTTTCTTCATTTAATTTCTAAAAAAAATTAAAATACCTCCAGTCCTGAAAAAGTGCCGGGTTTGCTTTGCAACTTTCAACACCAATGTTGCTCAATGATTCAACCAACAGATGTGTGAGTGACAGAAGCAGAATTTCCACCATGTGTCAAAGGGGAAAAGAATTGTACTTTTGTTTACAATTTTAGTTGGACAGAATAAATGCGAATTGAAGAATAGATTTTGGGACACCCGTAGCTGGAAAAGTTTATTTTTCTGTGACTGAGCAAATACGTAAATCTGTCCCAGTTCAAGCTGATTCTGAGGAGGCAGCTCAGGTAATACAAAAAGAGCTGGACAAACTGGGAAAGTGGGCAGAAAAACGGCAGATGAAATTGAATTGGAAAATGTGTAAAGTGCCGCACATGGGAAGGACCTGCTTACATCATGAATGGTGCTGAGATAGGATGACATTGAATGAAATCTGGGGCACTAGTAGATTCTGCACTTAATGTTGAACTACATAGCTGAAACAGTAGAGTACAAGTCAGAGGAAGTCATGGTCAAACTGTATAGTGCTCTGGGCAGATCACACCATGAGTATTGTGTCCAGCCATAATCATGGAGACACAAAGGAGATATTCAAGTCTTGCAGGCTGTTCAGGGAAGAGCCATGAAACTGATCCCTAGGGTCAAAGGGCTGACCATTGTCTCCGGCTGAACCTGAATTTTTGTGACCGTGAAATATTATTCAGCCCTGAGCTGAGCTTCCAACACCATATCCTCCCCATCACAAAGACCACCTACCTCAGTAACATCTCCCACCTCCGTTCCTGCCTCAGCACATATGCTACTGAAACTCTCGTCCATGCCTTTATCATCTCCCGACTCAACTATTCCAGTTCTCTCCTGGCCGGCCTTCCATCCTCCACCCTCCATAAACTTGAGCTTATCCAAAACTCTGCTACCCGTATCCTATCCCACACCAAGTTCCACACATCCATCATCCTGTCTTTGCTGTTCTACATTGGCTCTTAATCCCCCAATGCCTCCAGTTTAAAATTTTCATCGCTTAAAATCCCTTCATGGCCAAATTCCTCCCTAATCTCTGTAACCTCCTCCAGCCCAGCAACACCTTCAGAACTCTATATTCCTTCCAATGTGGCCTCTTGCGCACCCCACCCCCCCTTCTCTTCGCATCACTATTGGTGGCTGTGCTTTCAGCCGCCTAGGCCCCATGCTCTGAAATTCCCTTCCTAAACCTCTCCACCTCCATCTCCTCCTTACAACCCATTTCTTTGACAAAGGTTTTGGTCACACCGCCTATATCTCCTTCACTGTCTTGGCGTTCATATTTGTCTGATTATGCCTCTGTGAAGTGCCTTGAGATGCTTTCCTACATTAAAGGTGCTATATAAATACATGTTGTTGCTGTCAGCAATCCTTTGAACGAGAATAGGTTTTAAAGCACATAAGAAGAACATAAGAAATAGGAGCAGGAGTTGGCCATTCGGCCCTTCGAGCCTGCTCCGCCATTCAACAAGATCATGGCTATTCTTCCACCTCAGCTCAACCTTCCCGCACTAACCCCATATCCCTTAATTCCCTTCATTCCCATTCTGAATGCAAACATTTCCCAGTCCCTCACCATTCAAAAAATATTCTGCTTTTTTGTTTCTCCTACCAAAGTGGATAACTTCGCACTTCCCCACGTTGTATTCCATTTGACATGTTCTTGCCCACTCAGTCAACCTGTCTATATCTCTCTGCAGTCTCTTTGCATCCTCCTCACAGATTACTTTCTCACCTAACTTTGTATCATCAGCAAACTTGGATACATTACACTCAGTCCCTTCATCTAAGTCATTAATATAGATTGTAAATAGCTGAGGCCCAAGCACTGATCCTTGCGGTACCCTGCTAGTTACAGCTTGCCAAGCCGAAAAAGTCCAGTTTATTCCTACTCTCTGTTCTCTGTCCATTAACCAATCCTCAGTCCATGCTAATATATTACCCCAATCCCATGAGTCCTAATTTTGTGTAATAACCTCTTGTGTGGCACCTTATCGAATGCTTTTTGAAAATCCAAATACACCACATCCACTGGTTCCCCCTTATCCATCCTACTAGTTACATCTTCAAAAAACTCTTAACAGATTTGTCATAAACCCATGTTGACTCTGCCTAATCATATTACAATTTTCTAAGTGCCCTGTTACCACATTTGATCCATAAACTTCAACTACTGTCCACAGACATTAGGAATGGTTTCAATTGCTGGCACGAGTTTATGTGTGTGAATTTGCAGAGTGGAGGAAATAGACAAATTCATTAATTTAAATTAATGGAAGGAAAATCAGGTGTGCTCCATTACAGCCTTAAAATTCTCCCCACTCAATTTTTCTCTTTTTGCCGATACTTTATACCCAGGTGATGCAGACAAAAGTATACCCCATTATATTTATTAGCTGAACTATCATGGAATATCTTGATAGGAAGATATGTCTCAAGATGAACACTTGTGATATGAAAGGCTTCTTTTGGGTTAAAGGCTCTGCCATAGCTACTCATCTTTAGTTGAGTGTTCAATGTCCTTAATCCAGTTTCAATAGTCTAAATTGAAAGCTGGACTGTGAGCAGGAATATTGCCTCAATCATGTACAAGATCATACTGAGAAGTTTATGAAAGATTGTTTGCTCCAAAGGTCTTTTGGATTATTGAACTGTGTAAGAATTATGTTCTGAAGGAGTTATTTTAACTCCTTTGCACGGACTCCCTCTTTATTGTTCCTAAATATTTGTATCATCAATATCAAAGAGACCAGGTAAGGCCTACCAATCTCCAATCTCGGAACTCAGAGGGAAGGAGAGAGGTAAAAAGTAATCCAAGTAATCCAAGTGTGACGTCATCAGAAAGCGGGTAAGTGATTCGTTGGTAAGTATTTACTCTTTCTCCTTCTTTACAAAACTTAAATTCTGTGGTTTATAGTTTCTAGGGTCTCTGTGGTGTAGCGGGGACTGCTGGCAGGCAAGCGCGCTTGAGTATATCATTTAATTGGTGGTATTGATTTAATTTAAATTAATTAAAGGGGAAGTCATGTCAGGACAGCCCAGCCCCGTGTTATGCTCCTCTTGCTCTATGTGGGAATTCAGGGATGCTGCCTGTGTCCCTGACAACCATGTGTGCCAGAAATGTATCCAGCTGCAGCTACTAGTAGACCGCATTGTGGCGCTGGAGCTGCGGATGGATGAGTTTTGGAGCATGCGCGATGCTGAGAGGGTCGTGGATAACACATTTAGTGAGTTGGTCACACCACAGGTAAGGCTGCACAGGCAGAAGGGAAATGGGTGACCATCAGGCAGAGCAGTAGAGGCAGGCAGGTAGTGCAGGGGACCCCTGTGGCCATCCCCCTCTCAAACAGGTATACCAATTTGGATACTGTTGAGGGGGATGACTTACCAGAGGAAGGCAGCAGCAGCAAACTTCCTGGCACCAGGGGTGCTTCTGCTGCTCAGGAAGGGAGGAAAAAGAATGGGAGAGCAATAGTGGTAGGGGATTCTATCGTAAGGGGAACAGATAGGTGTTTCTGTGGCCATAGACGTGACTCCAGGATGGTTTGTTGCCTCCCTGGTGCCAGGGTCAAGGATGTCACTGAACGGCTGCAGGGCATTCTGAAGGGGGAGGGTGAACAGTCAGAGGTCGTGGTTCACATTGGGACCAACGACATGGGTAGGAAGAGGGATGAGGTCCTGCAGCAAGAATTTAGGGAGCTAGGTAGCAGATTAAAGAGCAGCACCTCAAAGGTTGTAATCTCTGGATTACTCCCGGTGCCACGTGCTAGTGAGTATAGGAATAGAAGGATAGAGCAGATGAATGCGTGGCTAAAGAGTTGGTGCAGGAGGGAGGGCTTTAGTTTCCTGGATCACTGGGTCTGCTTCTGGGGAAGGTGGGACTTGTACAAGTCGGACGGGTTGCACCTGAACCAGAACGGGTCAAATATCCTTGCGGGGAGGTTTGCTAGCACTGTTCGGGGGGGTTTAAACTAACTTGGCAGGGGGATGGGATACAGAGTGGAGCTATAATAGGGGGTGATGTACAGCCAAATATAGAGGAAAAAACAAGTCAGACTGGAAGGCAGAGCAAATATGTAGCGGCACAAGGGAGTAGGGCAAGGCTGAATGGCATTTATTTCAATGCAAGGAGTCTTGCGAATAAGGTGGATGAACTGAAGTTGTTGATGAACACATGGGAGTATGATATTGTTGCTATCACGGAGACATGGTTAAGGGAGGGGCAAGACTGGCAGCTCAATATTCCGGGGTATAGAATCTTCAGGCGAGACAGAGGGGGGGGTAAAAGAGGAGGGGGTGTCGCAATATTAATTAAGGAGTCAATTACTGCTGTAAGGAGGGATGATATATTAACAGGTTCCTCTAATGAGGCCATATGGGTTGAACTTAAAAACAAAAAGGGGGCAAGCACTTTGCTGGGAGTGTACTATAGGCCCTCAAACAGTCAGGGGGAGACAGAGGAACAGATATGTAGGCAAATCTCAGAGAAGTGTGCAAATAATAGGGTAATAATAGTGGGGGATTTCAACTTCCCCAATATTAACTGGGATAGTCAGAGTGTGAAAGGCTTAGAGGTGCAGAATTCTTAAAGTGCATCCAGGAGAGCTTTTTGAGCCAGCATGTAGAAAGTCCTACAAGAGAGGGGGCGGTACTGGACCTAATTCTAGGGAATGTGGCCGGGCAAGTGGTAGATGTATTAGTAGGTGAGCACTTTGGTGACAGTGACCATAATTCAGTGAGATTTAAGGTAGTCATGGAAAAGGACAAGGATGGACCGGAAATAAAGGTTCTAAATTGGGGGAAGGTCGATTTTAATATGATAAGGCAGGATCTGGCCAATGTGGACTGGGATCAGCTACTTGAAGGAAAATCCACATCGGAGCAATGGGAGTCTTTCAGAAAGGAAATAGAGAGAGTACAATGGCAACATGTTCCCGTAAAGGTCAAGGGTAGGACCAACAAGCCCAGGGAACCTTGGGTGTCAAGGGATATACGAGAATGGATTAGGAAAAAAAGGGGGGCTTTTGGCAGATACAAAGGACTAAAGACAGAGGAAGCCCTAGAGGAGTATAAAAAGTGCAGGGGGATACTTAAAAAAGAAATTAGGAGAGCGAGGAGGGGCTATGAAATAACACTGGTGAGCAATATGAAGGAAAATCCGAAGGTGTTTTATAAGTATATTAAGGGCAAGAGGTTAATTGGGAAAGAGTAGGGCCCATTAGGGACCAAAGTGGCAAGCTGTGTGTAGAGCCAGAAGATGTAGGTGGGGTTTTAAATGAATTTTTTGCATCTGTGTTCACTATGGAGAAGGACGATGTGGACATAGAAATCGGGCAGGGGGACTGTGATATACTTGAACATATTAGCATCAAGAGGGAGGAGGTACTGGTGGTTTTAGCAGGCTTAAAAGTGGATAAATCCCCAGGCCCAGACGAGATGTATCCCAGGCTACTATGTGAGGCAAAGGGGGAGATTGCAGGGGCTCTGACACAAATTTTCAGAACCTCTCTGGCCACAGGGGATGTGCCAGAGGACTGGAGAACAGCTAACGTAGTACCATTATTCAAGCAGGGTAGTAGGGATAAACCAGGGAATTACAGGCCAGTGAGCCTAACATCAGTGGTAGGGAAATTATTGGAAAAAATTCTGAGGGACAGAATTAGTCTCCACTTGGTGAGGCAAGGATTAATTAGGGATAGCCAGCATGGCTTTGTCAAGGGAAGATCATGTCTGACCAATTTGATTGAATTTTTCGAGGGGGTGACTAGGTGTGTGGATGAGGGTAGTGCAGTGGATGTGGTTTACATGGATTTCAGTAAGGCTTTTGATAAAGTCCCGCATAGGAGACTGGTCAGGAAGGTAAGAGCCCATGGGATCCAGGGTGCCTTGGCACATTGGATCCAAAACTAGCTTAGTGGCAGAAGGCAGAGGGTGATGGTAGAAGGTTGTTTTTGTGACTGGAAGCCTGTGTCCAGTGGGGTACCACAGGGATTGGTGCTGGGTCCCTTGCTGTTTGTGGTCTACATTAATGATTTGGATGTGAATGTAAAAGGTATGATCAGTAAGTTCGCAGATGACACGAAAATTGGTGGGGTGGTAAATAGCGAGGAGGGAAGCCTCAGGCTACAGGACGATATAGATGGGTTGGTCAGATGGGCGGAACAGTGGCAAATGGAATTTAACCCTGAAAAGTGTGAGGTGGTGCATTTTGGACAGACTAACAAGGCAAGGGAATACACAATGAATGGTAAGACCCTAGGAAAGACAGAGGATCAGAGGGACCTTGGTGTGCATGTACATAGATCCCTGAAGGCAACAGAACAGGTGGATAAGGTGGTTAAAAAGGCATATGGGATACTTGCCTTCATTAGCCGAGGCATAGAATATAAGAGCAGGGAGGTTATGATGGAGCTGTACAAAACGCTGGTAAGGCCACAGCTGGAGTATTGTGTGCAGTTCTGGTCACCACACTATAGGAAGGATGTGATTGCTTTGGAGAGGGTGCAGAGGAGATTTACCAGGATGTTACCTGGGCTGGAGCGCTTCAGCTATGAAGAAAGATTGGACAGGCTGGGGTTGTTTTCCTTGGAGCAGAGAAGGCTGAGGGGGGACCTGATTGATGTGTACAAAATTATGAGGGGCATAGATAGGGTAGATAGAAAGGAACTTTTCCCCTTAGTAGAGGGATCAATAACAAGGGGGCATAGATTCAAGGTAAGGGGCAGGAGGTTTAGAGGGGATTTGAGGAAAAACTTTTTCACCCAGAGGGTGGTTGGAATCTGGAACTCACTGCCTGAAAGGATGGTAGAGGCAGGAACCCTTACAACATTCAAGAAGCATTTGGATGAGCACTTGAAATGCCATCGCATACAAGGCTACGGACCAAATGCTGGAAAATGGGATTAGATTAGACAGGGCTTGATGGTCGGCGCGGGCACGATGGGCCGAAGGGCCTCTTTCTGTGCTGTATAACTCTATGGGCTAGAAATTCAGTATAGCCACTTTTGGGGCGGTAAAGTCGGGCGGCCGCTAAAGTTTGCGCCCGGCGCAAAGTCGAGGCCACTTCGCTGATATTCAGTAGCATCGCCCTAAGAGGTTGCTGCAGCGCTAAAACTGGTGATGCACGACTATCTTTAGGCGCTAAGCCGGCGGTGCTCAACGATACCGCCGAGGCCGGGCGCAGCGCAGGTGCAGTCATTTCTTGATTGACGGCAGACCCGCTGGCGCCGGCCATCTCTTAAAGGGGGAAGGGTCGAGTTGCTTGGCTGCCACCCCTGGACACTGCAGCCCTCCAGCTAGGCCTGAGCACTGCTGCTGCACCTATTTAGCGACCAGGACGATGCAGAGGGCCCGGGAAAGAGCGCAGCGCTTTACTGAAGCTGACCTGAGGCTGCTGGTTCGCGCTGTGGAGCGAAGACGCCATATTTTGTTTCCAGACAGTGGCAAGAAGCCGGTGACCAGCGTCTTCCGCAAAGCCTGGAGGGATGTCTCCAACAGGGTGACATCCAACAGTGTGGTTGGCAGGACTCCTGTACAATGCAGGAAGAAGTTTAATGACCTCACTAGGATTGTCAGGGTGAGTACCCTTTCCAGTGTCCTCATCCTTGCATGTGCACCTCACATTATGGGCAAAGGGACCTGAAAGGCCTAATGGCCAGCCCTCATCCAGCAGCTATGGGACTGGCATGACCATCAATTGCACATTCTGCACTTTACACACTGTCCAAGCTATTCCACCATGGGAGGCTGTGCAGACAAGATCAGGGCTACACACCATACTTAGAGGCCATCCTTTCTCTTGCAGGCCAAGCTGGCTAACAACAAGCGTAGCCAGATTGCGACCGGGGGAGGCGGGCCTCAGCACCAGGAGCTCACCGACCTAGACCAGCGCGTGGAGCGCATCATGGGAGTCCGTGTCATTGGCCCCGTTGCCACTGGAGATGCCGACCCTGTTCTGGGCACCAATGGTAAGGACATGACCTTTTGGACCTCTCTCGTTCCACTTGCGCATCAGATCAACATCCTTTGCCACTGTCCGACCAATGCGGTGAATGGCACCACTCATGCCTCCCTCGCTGATGCCCTGTCCTCACTCTAAAGCTACTGTTGTGCCTTCCTGCTTTCAGATGGTGAGGCGCCAGGTGAGGAGGAGGTCCCTGAAGCTGCCAGTGTCAGCCCCTCGGAAGAGGAGGAGGAGGAGGAGGAAGAGGAACGCGGTCCATCAGTGGCACCCTCAGCCGCGCCAACCCATGGCGATGTAGGGGACACGTCTTCCCTGGAGGGGAGCCTGGGGGAAGGGTCGGAGGGGAGTCCAGTTCCTGGGCCCAGCGGCCTGCAGCAACGCGGGAGGGGTGGGGAAGCTCGGCGGCCTTCGCCCCAGAGGGTGAGTGCGGCCTCCAGTCCGGCGACGGTCAGCGCAGAGGAGGTGCGCCTCCTCGAGGAAATGGCCGTCGACTCGGAGCGCAGGCACACGGAGCTCATGGGGGTAGTGGCACGGATGCCTGACGCCATAGAGTCATTGGCTAAGAGTGTCAAGGAATTCGGGGCATCACAGGCCAGAAGTCTGCAGCAATTCGGTGCAGCTCAGGCCAGGAGTCTGGAGGAAGTCGGTGCAGCTCAGGCAGCTAGTAGCTAAATGATCAGTGGTGCCGTCCAGTCACTGGCTGGTCTGATGCGGTCACAGACCAGGGCAACACGGGCACTAACTGCTGCCACACTCGCTGCATCAGCCAGGCATCGCCAGGGCACCCGCCGTGCTGCAGCAGCACAGCGGTCTGTCCTTCAGCAGATTGCTGCGCATGCAGTGCTGGCCCGGGCGAGTGCCAGTGTCTCAGGCGACCAGCGAGCGCCTGCCATCAGCCAGCTTGCTCCCATTCCTGCAGCCGCCACTGCCACTCCCCCAGTGGAGCTGCCACGAGCTGCTGGACAGACTGATGCTGCCCAGCCACAGCTGCAGCAGTCACCAGCCGGCCCCTCGAGGGCCAGAGCTCATCTAGGCCGACCCCCAAGGGCATCTGCCGTCACGCCATGTGCCCCTCAGGAGCCTTCCCCCAGCCTTGCTGCAGCCACTGGGCTCACTTTGAGGAGGAGCAACAGGGCGGGCAGGGTCCACACAAAGATGCCCAAGGCATCGCCCTCTCGGGCCAAAAAGTAGAATGTGTGGCCAATTGTGTTTGTTTTTTGAGGCCGAGAATTTGATGTTTGTTTTTTGAAGGCCGAGGATGTGATGTTTGTTTTTTACGAAGGCCGAGGATGACGGCCATTTTTGTTGCACTGTTTTGTTAATCCTCTCCAGGTTGTGGGAGCGAGTAATGTGTCTGACTGTTTTTCGGGGGTTTCTTCTGTTTTTGTTTTTCATGCGGGAAGGGCACTGAGTTTGTGGAATAAACCATTTTCTTTATTCAGATTGTCCATGTTTGAACTTTGAAGTTTTTGTTGCCTTAACCGGCTGAGGGCTTGCGGAGCGGCTGCATTCATGTTCTTTCATTGGCACAAGCCATTCCCTGACAGGGGGCCTAGAACCTACGTTCAATAAGCCGCCGATGTGTGGCCCTTGCACCTTGTGCCTCCCTCCTGTGCTGGTCCTCCTCCTCCTCCTCCTGCTCCTCCTCCTGAGGTGGTGCTCCAACCTGAGGTGGCAGTGCCTGAGTCCTGCGGATAGCCAGGTTGTGCAGCATGCAGCAAACGACCACGAAATGGGAGACTCGCTCCGGCGAATACTGCAGGGCTCCGCCAGAACGATCCAGGCAGCGGAACCGTTGCTTCAGGGCACCAATTGTTTGTTCGATGATGTTCCTGGTCGCTTGATGGCTCTCGTTGTATCGCTCTTCAGCAGGGGTCCTGGGCGCGCGGAGCGGGGTCATGAGCCAGGTACACAAAGGATAGCCTTTGTCCCCGATAAGCCATCCTCTTGGGTGAGGCTGTGCCTGGAACATGTCAGCCACAGTTGTCTGTCGCAGGATAAAGGCATCGTGGCTGCTGCCTGGAAAGCAGGCACTGACAGCTAGGATGCGCTGCCTGTGGTCACACACCAGCTGTACGTTGAGGGAATGGTAGCCCTTCCGGTTGCGGTAATCCTCGGCATTCTCCAGAGGTGCCCGCAAAGCCACATGCGTGCAGTCAATGGTGCCCTGCACCATGGGGAAGGCCGCTATTCTTGCAAATCCCATTGCACGCTGCTGCTGCTTGTCCAGGGTCATGGGGAAGGAGATGAATTGACGTCTCCTTCTGAAAAGGGCATTGGTCACCTGGCGGATGCAGCAATTCACGGCGAACTGGGAGATGTTAGCAATGTCCCCAGCAGCGGATTGGAAGGAGCCGGTGGCATAGAAGTTCAGAGCCACCGTCACCTTCACTGCCACCGACAGAGGCGTCCTGCACCTCAGCTGTGGCTGCAGATCTCTCTGAAGCAGCTGGCAGATCACTGTGACCACCTCCCTTCTGAATCGCAGCCTCCTAACACACTGCTCGTCAGACATGTTGACATAGGAGAACTGCTGGCTGTATACCCTGAGTGGATAAGGCCTCCCTTGCCGACGCCTGTTGCCCCTTCTGCGTCTAGCCAGGGCTGCCACTCTCTCACGGCGTCTGTGAGCCCTTTGGATGTAATGCTGAAAGCCAGCGTTGACAGCCCCCATAATATGCTGGCAAACAATGAGATATCAATGAAGGCAAAGAGAATTGCAAAGCTGTGGCCTGAAGCCAGAAATACCTGTCCTAGTGTTGGGCCAAAGCAGTAAGCTCTCTACCTTGGTCTCTCTCCAAAAATCCGTCTCACAAGAGTGAGTGCTGAAAATGGCTGCCCTTTATAGTGCAGGGGAAGTGCCCTTTAATTTGCGCTCCCCGCGGCCCGCATCGGCTGTGCACCGTTCCACTCCACAGTCGTTAGGGCCGCCAGGCGCACAATGGGGCGGCGCGACTGAAGTTCCGGTTGGGGGCGCACAAAGGGCGTTGCACGAGGAAATGACGTCATGATCTGCGCGCGCAGCTGAGCGCGCGCAAAAACCTTGCGCCGGCGCTAAATGTCCACTGAAGTTGGGGTGAGGTGCAGATCGCGCTGCGCCCGGGCGCTAAGCGCCTAGCACTCGAGATCTACTCCTCCTAAGGCGCTAACGGCTGGCACAGCCAACTGAATTTCTAGGCCTATGACTCTATGATCTTGGTATTTCTTTCTGCTACTGTGTAATTACCTTATTTTTAACTAAATCTGTCTATATTTTTAGCCTGAACATAATGTATTGACAGTGTGCTGTTTACTGTCTTTCAGAGTTGACAGAAAGAAGAACATGATGAGCTGCTCATGGGATCTCCTGAGAACTATGCTGTAATTAAAAGCTGCTTGTTTGTCCCATGGCATACTATCCCATTCATAGCACAAACAACAGTGCAGGTACAGGTTCATAGACTTGTCTTTCTTCTGTGAACACAAATTGGGAGCTCAACTGCAAATGTAGTGTAAGTCAGACAATATTTAAACTTTAACCGTAAGCATTCGTAATAAGGTGGATGAATTAGCTGTGCAAATAGAGGTAAACGAATATGATTTGATTGGGATTACGGAAACATGGCTCCAGGGTGGCCAAGTCTGGGAACTCAACATCCAGGGGTATTCAATATTCAGGAAAGATAGGCAAAAAGGAAAGGGAGGTGGGGTAGCATTGCTGGTTAAAGAGGGAGTAATACAATTGTAAGGAAGGATATTAGCTCTGATGATGTGGAATCTGTATGGGTAGAACTGAGAAATACCAAGGGACAGAAAATGTTAGTGGGAGTGGTATATAGACCTCCAAACAGTAATGCGGAGGTTGGGGATGGCATTAAAAGGGAAATTAGTGAAGCGTGCAATAAGGGCAGAGCAGTCATCATGGGTGACTTGAATCTACATATAGATTGGGCTAACCAAATTAGTAACAATACTATGGAGGGGGAATTCCTGGAGTGTTTACGGGATGGTTTCCTGGACCAATATGTCGAGGAACCAACCAGAGATCAGGCCATCTTAGACTGGGTATTATGTAATGAGAAAGGATTAATTGGCAATCTTGTTGTACAAGGCCCCTTGGGTCGGAGCGATCATAATATGCTAGAATTCTTCATTAAGATGGAGAGTGAAGTAGTTGACTCAGAGACTAGGGTCCTGAATTTAAATAAAGGAAACTACGATGGCACGAGGCGCGAGTTGGGTAGGATTGATTGGGGAATGGCACTCAAAGGGTTGACGGTGGATAGGCAATGGCAAATATTCAAAGACCGCATGGATGAACTACAGAATTTGTTCATCCCAGTTTGGCATAAAAATAAAACAAAAAAGGTGACTCAACCTTGGCTAACAAGGGAAATTAGGGATAGCATAAGATCCAAGGAGAGGACATATAAATTGGCCAGAAAAAGCAGTAAACCTGAGGACTGGGAGCAGTTTAGAATTCAACAAAGGAGGACAAACGGGTTAATTAAGAAGGGGAAAATAGAATATGAGAGTAAGCTTGCAGAGAACATAAAAACTGACTGTAAAAGCTTTTATAGATATGTGAAGAGAAAAAGATTGGTGAAGTCATGCGTAGGTCCCTTGCAGTCAGAATCAGGGGAATTTATAATGGGGAGCAAAGAAATGGCAGACCAATTAAATACATATTTTGGTTCTGTCTTCACAAAGGAGGACACAAATAACCTTCCAGAGATGTGGGGGAACATAGGATCTGATGAAAGGGAGGAACTGAAAGAAATCAGTATTTGTAGGGAAATGGTGTTAGGGAAATTGACGGGATTGAAGGCCGATAAATCCCCAGTGCCTGATAATCTACATCCTAGGGTACTTAAGGAAGTGGCCCTAGAAATAGTAGATGCATTGCTGATCATCTTCCAACATTTGATGGAATCTGGAACAGTACCCATGGATTGGAGGGTAGCTAATGTTACCCCACTATTCAAAAAAGGTGGTAGAGAGAAAACGGGCATTTACAGACCGGTAAGCCTGACATCGGTAGTGGGGAAAATGCTAGAGTCCATTATAAAAGATGTAATAGCAGAGCACTTGGAAAACAGTGACAGGATCGGACAAAGTCAACATGGATTTACAAAAAGGTAAATCGTGCTTGACTAATCTACTGGAATTTTTTGAGGATGTAACTGGTAAAATAGATAAGGGATAACCAGTGGATGTGGTGTATTTGGACTTTCAGAAGGCTTTCAATAAGATCCCGCATAAGAGATTAGCATGTAAAGTTAAGGCACATGGGATTGGGGGCAAGGTATTGACTTGGATAGAGAACTGGTTGGCAGACAGAAAGCAAAGAGTTGGAATAAACGGGTCTTTTTCCAAGTGGCAGGCAGTGACTAGTGGGGTACCGCAGGGATCGGTCCTTGGACCCCAGCTATTCACAATATATATTAATGATCTAGGCAAGGGAACTAGATGTAATATCTCCAAGTTTGCAAATGACACAAAGCTGGGTGGGCGTGTGTGCTGTGAGGAGGATGCAGTGAAACTGCAGGATGATTTGGACAGGTTGGGTGATTGGGCAGAAGCATGGCTGATGCAATATAACGTGTATAAATGCGAGGTTATCCACTTTGGTGTCAAAAACAGGAAGGCAGATTATTATCTGAATGGCAATAGATTGGGAGAAGGGGAAGTGCAACGAGACCTGGGTGTCCTAGTGCACCAGTCGCTGAAGGTAAGCATGCAGGCAGTTAAGAAGGCAAATGGTATGTTGGCCTTCGTATCGAGAGGATTTGAGTACAGGAACAAGGATGTCTTGCTGCAGTTGTACAGGGCCTTGGTGAGACCACATCTTGAGTATTGTGTGCCGTTTTGGTCACCTTATCTGAGGAAGGATGTTCTTGCCATGGAGGGAGTGCAGCGAAGATTCACCAGGCTGATACCTGGGATGGCAGGAATGACGCATGAGGAGAGATTGGGTCGAGTGGGCTTATACTCACTGAAGTTTAGAAGAATGAGAGGGGATCTCATTGAAACTTATAAAATTCTGACAGGACTGGACAGACTAGATGTAGGAAGGATGTTTCCGATGGTCGGGGAGTCCAGAACCAGGGATCACAGTCTAAGGATAAGGGGTAAGCCATTTAGGACAGAAATGAGGAGGAATTTCTTCACCCAGAGAGTGGTGAACCTGCGGAATTCTCTACCACAGAAGGCAGTAGAGGCCAATTCATTAAATATATTCAAGAAGGAGTTGGATATATTTCTTAATGCTAAAGGGATCAAGGGGTATGGGGAGAAAGCAGGGACAGGTTACTGAATTTGGATGATCAGCCATGATCGCATTGAATGGCAGAGCAGGCTCGTGGGGCCGAATGGCCTACTCCTGCTCCTATCTTCTGTTTCTATGTTTGGACAGTCTTTTACCAATATGATAAAGTGGAGTAATTCCGCAAATGGCTAAATACTTCTCCAAATAATAATTCCTTCTTTTGAGTGGATTAGCATATTATTAATACCTCTTCCCTTTTTTTGGATGAACATTCATTATTTCAATCTACTATATCAACCACATTGAACATTACTCACAACATCGGCTCTGATCCAATATACTAGGACTGGCCAAATTTTGATTGGCTCAATCCTCAGGCCTGGTTTTCTGTGTACCACTAGAAACCAGGCCCCGTGGCATTCACCAGTGCAAAGTTGAGCCTTTTAGTCATGAAAGTATGTGAAACCGTGTTAAAGTGCAGTGTGTTACAGGAGACATGGTGTGAGTTCAACTTTAGTCAGCAACTTTGGCCTACTGCCTGCCCTGCATACTGTCTTTTTAAGTTAGAACTTGGGAGGGAAAGATTCAAAGTACATAGATCAGCACAAAATGTGAACCTACAGTACAATGACTTCATCAATACTCCATTTATCAGTAATTACTGACTCCATTAAAGCAAAGTTTACAACATAGACAGAAACAGAGCTTAAACTATGCCTCAGCAGATGAACAGAGAGTGTCAGTGATGCTATATTTCAAAGGCATCTGCGAGTTTGTTATCATTTAGTTTGGAGTCAGAAAGACAGCATAAACCAGGGTTGGTTGGGAAGAGAATGATTTACTTGACCTTGCATTTGTAGAACTGACAGCACGAACCTCATTAATTCCCTGGGTCACTCTCAAAGACATAAATTGGTTTGAAATCGAAATAAGTGGAGATTTACCAGACCTGTGCAAGGGATTATGAAATCTCTATAACCCAGGAAAGCATTTCCAAATCATTCTTTTAATAAATCAAACTGACTTTTAGGGGAAGGCTAATAAGTTTAATCAGGGAGTTTTTGGAACTTTTTGTTCATATCAAACAGAAAATATAGTTATATTTCATTTGAGTATCAACTAAGAGTGATAATTCACTCCTATTTCTTCTTGGCCTGCTTATTGCTGTTGTTAAAAGCCACAGGCATTGAAAGAAATGGAAGCATAAATAACATTAGTGCACTCAGCTATTTTAAAAAGTCTCAAATATCTTTTGGCTGTTGCTCAAAACTTCTCAACTGAAAATAAGCCTTACCTTTTCCATTTCAATCTTTAACCTCATCTTCGCTGGAAACACAGATGTTTATATAATGAGTTTAAGCCAAGCTAATTCCTCTGGACTTTCAAATTGTCATTTCTACATTTTTTTTTGTTATTATTCACATAAAAATGGGAGAGCCTTGTGCCAGAGGCCAGGTCACTGGCAGTAGTTCTGCTAAAAAGAGCATCAAGACCTGGAGACTAGCCAGCTATAAACACTACTCTTTGCTTATTTTTGACTCTTTTGAAGATTGTTACTTTCAGTTATAATAAAAAAAACAAACACCAATTAAGCAGGACAATTGGAGAGGTCTGAGAATCAGGAAAATGAAACAGAGGCAAAAAAAAAAGTGTCAGATGCCTTCTTACTTTAAACAAACAAAATTTAAAAAAACAGTGAAAGCTTTGAATTTTTGTAGCCGGAATTTATTGTGGTTAAAGTAGGGTTATCACAGTCTGCAAAGACCACATAATTGTAGATTTTCAGTCATTCAACACTGAGCACTCGCTATCAATAATAGTCTACCATAGAAAGATGTTATTAAAATAGACATTCAGAAGGAGTGAGAACATAAAAACGACTTCATTAGCAGGTCATCATGGCCTAACTGATGGTGTACCCCTGTCGCACTATACCCTCCTTAGAAAATGCCCCATCTCAGAGTGTTAGATGGCTACCTCCCTTTCCTCAACACGTGAACCAACGCTTGAAAATAGAGATAGCTAGGATACTACATGGATGAGCAATCATTTGTAACTTTGTTGACAGGGATGAAGTGCAGGTTGTTGAAATTTGTTTCTGGAATGTTAGCAGCTTTCACTCACTTACATTTGGAGGCCTTTGTTTTTCTAAAGTTGTTTCTGCTGTCAAAGGGCCTCACACAGAGTGACGATGGGCTGCAAGCCTTCCATCGCACAGACGAAGGATAAAGGATCGTGGGCCTGTTGCTGTCATGATTGAGACATATGTTATGTCCAGATCATCATACTATCAGGCCTGTCAATCATTTACCACCTGATTAGATGGACTACATCACGCAGTGGGAGAGTGACTGTGTGCATGTGGGGAGGGGGGATGAAGGGACAGGCGAATGGACAGCCCGAGAGGAGACAGAGAGATTTAATTAATTAACACTATTACTTCAGACAGAATGTGAAGGAAAGGGGATATAAGGAAATGCAATCCAATGAATGAGTGATAGAAGAATCACAAATATGTACTGTCAATATCATAACATTGAAGATAGGATACAGGACAAGACAGAATAGGACAAAATGCAAAGGCACATGAATACCCAATTCTTTGTAAACTAATACTGAATATAAATAAATAGTAAAATAAGGTTAGGAGCTCCCCCAATGTCTTAGCGTGTAAATTCACCAATTGGTGCACTGAATGTGACAGATCAGAGAAGTCCCAGGATCAATCTATACTGAGTTAGCTGATCTCAAACATGATGACAGTGGGGTTTGACAATTGGCTTCAGCTCAATGAGGACAGCATTGAGTTCGGCTGTGATGTCCTCATGGTCAAATAGCCAGCCAGCAATCATTGTCTGGGCTTACTCAGGAAAACTAAACACTTGGGTGAAGTATCAGAGAGCTGCCAGTGCCCATAGCAGCATACCAAGCAAACTCTAGGAAAGCAGAGGAAAAAGGAAAGAAAATTGGAAAAATTAAGACAGGCACATTGGTTTACTCCCCACCCAAACCCCTCAACTTTTGGACACTATTTAAATTTTGAATTTTAATTTTATTTGCATCTTATTTTTCTTTTTATCACTACACGATAAAATCCTAAACAAAGCAATGTGCATTAAGCGCCTTGGGATTTTTTACTATGTCAAAGGCGCTATATAAATGCAAGTTGTAGGTGTTGTTAAGGAAGATGTTCAGTTGAGTGAGCAGAGATGGTGGGGGTAAATTTCCTTGGGCTTCTCCCACTCTGTCGACGTAACTTCGGCGGAGACCCCCTTTACACTTATAAACAGGTTCTCCCCCAAACGTCGGCTAAGTTACGGTGACAGAGCAAGAGAAACCCCAAGGAAACTTACCCCTGGTACGTATGGAGAGATCTAGGCAGATAACAATATGTGGACAACAGTTTCTGAGAGTTTGGAGTGAAAGTTAGAGTCACTTTACAACGACCAGTTTTCAGACCTGATTCAGTTATTCAGTTAATCAGCTATTCATCTCCATCGTTACTTTGATGTTACAGATGTGGTAAATAGAAAGCTAATGGTGACTATAGAATATAAAAAAGAGAGGATAGTGGCTTCTGAACA
The DNA here is from genome assembly GCF_052327205.1 of Somniosus microcephalus. NCBI lineage: Eukaryota > Metazoa > Chordata > Chondrichthyes > Squaliformes > Somniosidae > Somniosus > Somniosus microcephalus. The sequence continues at coordinate 81,171,163 of NC_140989.1, read as the reverse complement.
CTAAACCCCAGAATGTTGTCAGGTTATGTACTCCAGAGAATCATAGAATCATAGAATTATAGAATGAATGAAGGAGGCCATTTGGCCCATCATAGATAGGACTAGGAAGCCGGTTCTGTTAAAGGAGTATGAGCAGCTAGGGGTCAAATTAAGAAACAGAACCTCAAGGGTTATTACCTGAGCCACGAGCGAATTTGGCTAGGACAAATAAAATTAGAGAGTTAAATGCGTGGCTCAAAGACTGGTGTGGGAGAAATGGGTTTTGCTTCCTGGGACACTGGCACCAGTACTGGGGCAGGAGGGAGCTGTTCCGTTGGGATGGGCTTCACTTGGCCAGTGCTGGGACTAGAGTCCTGGCGGATCATATAACCAGGGCTGTAGAGAGGGCTTTAAACTAACTAGTGGGGGGGAGGTTCCTAGAGAGCAAATAATAAAAATGACAACAGAGAAAGTCATAGACTTAGGTAGCAGTGGGGAAATTAAAAACCAGAGTGTGTCAGGGAGGGGCAGAAGGTATGGAGTAAAAGGTAAAGTAAAAAAAGGGCAAAAGCAGGAATTAAATGTCACAAAACATATTTGAAAGTTCTCTATCTGAATGCACGTAGCATTCGTAACAAAATAGACGAGTTAATGGCACAAATAACTACATATGGGTATGATCTTGTGGCCATTACAGAAACATGGCTGCAGGGTGACAATGCCTGGGAATTAAACATACCAGGTTATTTAACGATCAGGAAGGACAGGCAGGAAGGAAGGGGAGGTGGGGTGGCTATGTTAATAAAGGAAGGAATCACTGTAATACAGAGAAATGATATTGGGTCAAAAGATCAGGATAATGAAACAGTTTGGGTGGAGGTAAGGAATAATAAGGGGAAAAAAACACTAGTGGGCGTAGTCTATAGGCCTCCGAACAGTTGCAACTCTGTTGGACGGAGTATCAATCAGGAAATAGTTGAGGCTTGTAATAAGGGAACATCTATAATTATGGGGGATTTTAACTATCATATTAATTGGACAAATCAAATTGGGCAGGGCTACCTTGAGGATGAGTTCATTGAGTGTATTAGGGATGGGTTTCTTGAGCAGTATGTAACTGAACCGACCAGGGGGCAAGCAACCTCAGATCTGGTCCTGTGTAACGAGGCAGGATTAATTAAAAATGTCCTAGTAAAGGATCCCCTTGGAATGAGTGACCATAACATGGTTGAATTCCATATTCAATTAGAGGGCGAGAAGGTTGGATCTCAAACAAGCGTGCTATGCTTGAATAAAGGAGACTATGAAGGTATGAGAGCGGAATTGAGTAGAGTGGATTGGGAAAATAGGTTAAAAGTAAGGCAATACATGATCAGTGGTGTACATTTAAGGAGTTATTTTACAACTTCCAAAAAAAATATATTCCACTGAGAAGAAAAGGGTGTAAAAGAAGACAGCCATCCGTGGCTAAGTAAAGAAATTAAGGATAGTATTTGACTAAAAACAAGGGCATATAAGGTAGCCAAATCTAGTGGGAGGATAGAGGATTGGGAAAACTTTAAAAGACAGCAAAAAATAACAAAAAGATTGATTAAGAAAGGGAAGATAGATTATGAAAGTAAATTAGCAAAAAATATAAAAACAGATAGTAAGAGTTTTTATAATTATATGAAAAGAAAAAGGGTGGCTAAAGTAAATGTTGGTCCCTTAGAGGGAAATTAATGGTGGAAATATGGAGATGGCAAAAACACTGAATGAATATTTTGTATCAGTCTTTACAGTAGAGGACATTAAGAATATCCCAACACTGGACAAACAGGGGGCTATAGGGGGGGAGGAGCTAAACACGATCAAAATAATGGGACTCAAGGCAACACGGTGGCATAGTGGTTAGCACTGTTGCCTCACAGCGCCAGGGACCCGGGTTCGAATCTGGCCTCGGGCGACTGTCTGTGTGGAGTTTGCACATTCTCCCCGTGTTTGCGTGGGTTTCCTCTGGGTGCTCCGGTTTCCTCCCACAGTCCAAAGATGTGCGGGTTAGGTTGATTGGCTATGATAAATTGACCCTTAGTGTTAGGGGGATTAAATACGTGGGGTTACGGGGATAGGGTGGGATATGTGTCGGTGCAGGCTCGATGGGCTGAAATGGCCTCTATCTGCACTGTGGGGTTTCTGTGATTCTGTGAAGGCGGATAAATCACCTGGACCTGATGGCTTACATCCTAGGGTCTTGAGGGAAGTGGCGGTAGGGATTGTGGATGCATTGGTAATAATTTTCCAAAACTCCCTGGACTCAGCAAAGGTCCCGGCAGACTGGAAAACTGCTAATGTAACACCCTTATTTAAAAAGGGCAGTAGACAGAAGGCTGGAAACTATAGACCGGTTAGCCTAACATCTGTGGTAGGTAAAATTTTGGAGTCCATTATTAAGGAGACAGTAACAGGACATTTGGATAATCATAATTTAATAGGACAAAGTCAGCATGGTTTTATGAAGGGGAAGTCATGTTTGACAAATTTGCTGGAGTTCTTTGAGGAAGTAACATATAGGGTGGATAAAGGGGAACCAGTGGACGTAGTGTATTTAGACTTCCAAAAGGCATTTGACAAGGTGCCACACAAAAGATTATTGCTTAAGATAAAAAATCACGGGATTGGGGGTAATATTCTGGCATGGATAGAGGATTGGCTATCTAACAGAAGGCAGAGAGTTGGGATAAATGGTTCATTCTCAGACTGGCAATCAGTAACTAGTGGTGTTCCACAGGGGTCAGTGCTGGGTCCCCAACTCTTTACAATTTATATTAACGATTTGGAGGAGGGGACCAAGTGTAACATATCAAAGTTTGCAGATGATACTAAGATGGGAGGGAAAGTAGTGAGTGAGGAGGACATAAAAAACCTGCAAGGGGACATAGACAGGCTAAGTAAGTGGGCAGAGATTTGGCAGATGGAATACAATACTGGAAAGTGTGAGGTTATGCACTTTGGCAGGAAAAATCGTAGAGCAAGTTATTATCTTAATGGCAAGAAACTGGAAAGTACTGAAGTACAAAGGGATCTGGGGGTCCTGGTGCACGAAACTCAAAAGGTTAGTATGCAGGTGCAGCAAGTGATTAAGAAGGCCAATGGAATGTTGGCTTTCATTGCTAGGGGGATAGAATATAAAAATAGGGAGGTATTGCTTCAGTTGTACAAGGTATTGGTGAGACCGCACCTGGAATACTGCATACAGTTTTGGTGTCCATACTTAAGAAAAGACATACTTGCTCTCGAGTCAGTACAAAGAAGGTTCACTCGGTTAATCCCGGGGATGAGGGGATGGACATATGAGGAGAGGTTGAGTAGATTGGGACTCTACTCATTGGAGTTCAGAAGAATGAGAGGCGATCTTATTGAAACATATAAGATTGTGAAGGGGTTGGATCGGGTGGATGCGGGGAGGATGTTCCCGATGATGGGTGAAACTAGAACTAGGGGGCATAGTCTTAGAATAAGGGGCTGCTCTTTCAAAACTGAGATGAGGAGGAACTACTTCACTCAGAGGGTGGTAGGTCCATGGAATATGCTGCCCCAAAAAGCTGCAGAAGCTACATCATTACATAAATTTAAAAACAGAAATAGACAGTTTCCTAGAAGTAAAGGGAATTAAGGGTTACGGGGAGCGGGCAGGAATTTGGACATGAGTCTAGGTTCGGATCGGTCATGGCCCTGTGGGTAGCGGAGCGGGCCCAGGGGCCGTGTAGCCTGATCCTGCTCCTATTTCGTGTGTCTAATTCTGTTAGATTCAGGAGATGGTTCTGTGATAGTAGATTGGCGGTTAGGATCAGATCAGCCATGATCTTATTGAATGGCGGAGCAGGCTCGAGGGGCCGATTGGCCTACTCCTGCTCCTATTTCTTATGTTCTTATGTTCTTATGTGTCTGTGCTGGCTCTTTGGTAAGCTATTCAATTAGTCCCACTCCCCTGCTCTTTCCCCATAGCCCTGTAAATGTTTTCCCTTCAAGTATTTATCCAATTCCCTTTTGAAAGTTACTATTGAATCTGCTCCCACCACCCTTTCAAGCAGTGCATTCCAGATCACAACTCACTGTGTAAAGAATGTTTCCTCCTGTTGTCTTTGGTTCTTTTGCCAATCACCTTAAATCTGTGTGATAGCAAAATACTGCAGATGTTGGAAATCTGAAATAACAACAGAAAATGCTGGAAAAACTCAGCAAGTCAGGCAACATCCGTGGAGAGAAATTTGAGTTGACGTTTCGGGTCGAACCCGAACCCGAAACGTCAACTCAAATTTCTCTCCACGGATGTTGCCTGACCTGCTGAGTTTTTCCAGCATTTTCTGTTGTTATCACCTTAAATCTGTGTCCTCTGGTTACTGACTCTTCTGTCACTGGAAACAGTTTCTCCTTATTTACTCGTGAATGTGGAATAATATCGTCAATATTTGTTTTAATCAACTGTTCCAAGTTGTATATCCTAATTAGACAACATAAGAAACATCTTGAATATCCATGGCTTCATTCATACACTTCAAATGTGAACATGCTTTTCATCCAGGACAGTTAATGGTGTGGATAATTGGCAGGCGAATATAACTTTGTTCTGTGATACGGTCTGTCTGTGGAGGTTAGAATCTGTGAGCTCTGTATGAGTCTGTGGGCTCGATTTTGCCAGGCCTAAGGAGGTGGGATTGGAGGCGTGAGGTGTTAAAATCGCAAAAACTGGCTGGCCGGCCCAATCCCGCCTCCATCCCGCCTCCGAGCAATTTTCCCACATGCGAGTTTTCTGACCCCGTCTCCATTCCGCCTCCAAGAGGCGGGATAGGCCCTTAAGGCCCTTAACAACCAGTTAAGTGCCTCTATAATCCCATTTTGAGAGGCCTTTTTGATTTTAACTGTTATCCCACGTGCTGCACGCCTCCTCTGAAACACACCAGTGAAACCTGGCGGCAGCACAAGTAGACTGCTTACTAACAGCTGCAGCTCCACCATTAAAAAGGAGTTTTCAGCAATCATCATTTACAGGAGGCAGAACTTTGTTGTCTCAGGTCTGGGGGAACTATTAACAGGCGTCCTCACTGTTGTGGAAGTTTGGAGCCTGACGCCCATCTCCAGTGTGACCTCCTGGGAAACCCCTCTCACCACCTTGAATGAGCGCTTCCTCAACTGAGGTATATACCAGAAGAATGGGAACCATTTATTTCCTTTCCTCCTGGACACCAGGTTCGGACAAAGACCAGCCACAGCAGCAGCAGAACCCTGAACAACAGCAGCACCAACTGCAGGAGCAACAGCAGGAGCTCCAAGCTGCTGCTCACCCACCTGAAGCTGCACAGGCCAGAAGGCGCCAGCGCGCGACCACATTGTTGCCTGGGATGCAAGGGATGCACTCATCTTGGCCAGATTTGCTTGGCCTGCACAATCAAACACTTTTGCCTCGCACATTCTTATCAGACCATCGACAATGGCCAAGAACCTGCAGATTCCTATCACTCTGACCACCATACTGACAATTGCAAGTTGCCCTAAGCCCTCAATGTGGAAGCCCCATTTGCGAAAGGACACACGCTACAACTGCAACAGTTTGCCATCAGAATTTTTTATGACAATAAGCAGGTGATGGCATTTTAAAATTAAACACAACATTACCCCCAAGTGACTACCCTTGTGACTACTTGTGCATTATCTTCCTCTTACGCGTGCTCCTACATGGTGCTTCCCCTGTGGCTTCAGCAGATGTGGAGGCCCCTTGCTCACTTTCTTGCTGCTCCTGTCTCAACACCTTTGGCAGGCGTCCTCTGGGGTTGCGAACCTGTGAGGGCTTGGCAACAGTCTGCTGCTCCTGCGGCTGTGCAGGGGCTGAGATGCCGATCTCAGTTCGGTGGGGACTCTGGTGGGGGCTCTGACCGAGGGCGCTGTAGTGGCATGGTCATGTGAGCACTTGGATAGGAGGCCCCACTTCCTTGTTGTATGCCACCAACATCCCTCTCATGGGTCAGCCCCACTTCAGAGCTAGCAAGTGGCTGGACAGCACCTTGCTGCAATTCAGGGGGGCCATGAGGACCCGTTTCTGTACTGGAAGTCCTACTCCCGAGGACTTGCCTGAAGGTCTGGTTTGTTTGTTCAATAGCTGACCATCGCTCCTCAAGAGATGTCAGTCTATTCTGAACAATGACCATGTTTTCACGGCCATAGCCACCCTCTCCTCTGCGGTAGCCATCCTTTCCATGGAGGTTGCCATCCTTTCCATGGTGATGCGTTCATGCATCGACGCCTCCACAAAGGCTCTGCTCATGTTAGCGATGGACTCCTCCATTCGCTCCACACTCGCAGTGACCCTGGAGACAAAACCTGCCAGAGACTCCTGCACCTCTTCCTGGAGTTCCAGCACTGCTCTTCTTCTGGATGGACCCAGAGGCAGAGGGTCGACATGCTGCTGAGCCGAGCTGGCAGAGTCCTGCGCCCTCCGACTAGGACTCTCCACTGCTGTCCCTGTCTCCACCATCTGCTGATGCTCACTTGTGAGTTGTGATACACCAGGTGACAACAATGCACTATCTTGCAAAGGTACCACCGAGGTTTGAGTGTCTACGCTGGTGCTGGGTGCACTGAATTCTGCTGACGCTGCACCCTCAGAGGTTGCAGCTTCCTCTGAGGAGTTTGGAGGCTCAGGCTGTTCCTCCTGGATAGTGGGGACAGGGGCTTTGGATGGTCCTGTGTGGGAGTAAAGGAAAGAGTCAGAGATGTGAGGCCAAGGTTACATGCACATTGAATATTGCAGATGATCAAAAGTCAATCTGTTAGAGCATCAGAATCATTATCAGTGACTCATGCAATGTCAATGAGAGAGATGATAAACTATTCTGTCACCAGCTTGCTCTGATACACCCGTCTGTCCGTCCCCCACTTGCGCATCCTCCTCCACTCCCACGATCTCCAGGGCCGCCTCCTCCCAAGGGGTAAGCTGGGCTATTGGGGTTGGCCCTCCTCCTGTCCTCGCTCTTTCCCTCTTATTGTGAGCTCTCTTTTCCTGCAATGAGGGAGACAAGTGGAGTTTGAGTGAGTGTAGAGAATCCATATCATTGATGGTTAGAAGGAGACAAAGATGGAGTGAGGTGGCAAGACCAAGGGCCCTCCCTGTGTGTTGTAAGTTGTTTTCATAGCATCACAGTGATAGGGAGTATGAGGGCTGCATAGTCGAATAGTTAGGTGAATGTGACCATAGAGAGAGAGGGAATGGGTAAGGGTGCAGGGATGTCAGTGTCAAGTGGGATGTGGAGGAAGAGGTTGTCAAAGCTGAGTGCTGGTGAGGAGAGGAAATGGGGATCAGATTGAGGGTTATGGGAAAGTCATACTCACTTTTCCAGTGCGCAGAAGGTCATGAAACCTCTTCCTGCACTGCAGCCAGGTTCTGCGGCACATAGACAAAGGGTTGACCTCCTGGGCCACTTGCATCCACACAGCTTTTGTCTGCTGGGGAGGCTTCTTCCTCCCTGAGGAAGGGAAGAGCACCTCCTTATTTCCTCTTGCTCCCTCCACCAGAGCTTGCAGGGCGGCGTCATCGAACCTTGGTGCAGACTTTGGTCTACTGCTGGACATATTGGCTGGAGGAATCTATCACAGCAAAGGGCATAAGGTTTGCAGTCTGCAGAAGAAGCAAGGCTGCTTGCAGGCCTTAAATCCAGCAGCATTGATGACGTCATCGGAGGCGACTTTCAGGATGGAAAGACTAAGTGGGCCAGGGGTTCCCACATGCTGGAAATCAATTGCCCAATTAGGGGAAAATCGTATATTTTTCCCACATCAAATTGGAGTCGGGTGGCTAACACAAAAAGTGGCTGACATGCCCCCAGCCCGCCCCAATGGCAAAATCGAGCCCAAAGTCTGATGGTCATGTGGGGGAGCACTGGTGTTGATGCATGGTTCTGAAGGAAGCAGGACCTGGATGTTTAATTTTAAATGTAGGCTGGAAACATATGGAAAGGAAGGACTTACCTGCAGAGAGAAATGAGAAGGCTGTAAAGTGCTTAATCCAAAGATGAGGTGCTGTTCTTCGAGCTTACGTTGAGCAAAATACAAAAACAAAACACTGCGGATGCTGGAAATCTGAAATAAAAACAGAAAGTGCTGGAACTACTCAGCAGGTCAGGCAGCATCTGTGGAGAGAGAAACAGAGTTAGCGTTTCAGGTCGATGACCTTTCGTCAGGACAACAAGAGTAAGTGGGTGAAAAACGCTGTGCAAAGGAAAGAAAGATGAAAGAGTGTGCAAACAGGCAAAGGAGGACAGGAGGCCAAGTGAAACAATGGGCCGAAATTTGCGGTTGGAGGTGTACCTCCGGAGCACGCCTCCGACCCCCAAAAAATACGAAAGTACCCGGTGGCTCCCGAGCTCAGAGTCTTCGAGTCCTGGGCCTGCAGGTGTATGTCTATGGATCTCCGGGATGCAGGCGGTTCGGAAGTGTTCCTGGGATCACGTGGGCCAGGCCAACCAATTAAAAAGTGGGATTCGTCATAAGCTTATGGGGATTCCATTTACGAACACAATCCCCATAAGTTAATGAGAAATCCCCAAATAAATAAATAATTAACACAATCCTAATAATAATAAATATTCCCATGTTCAAAATTAATTAAAAGTCCCTTTGACTAAGCCTTTAAAATAAAAATGTAATTTTTTGAAAAATAATCAAAACATTTTAATCTGGCCCAAAATTTACATGAACTAATTAAAAAAAAATTTGTATGTTTTAATCATTTAAAATTTTTTAATTTAACATTTATTTGAACTCTTACCAGGCATAAGGGTTTTGTGTGCATTCGCTGGGCAGTAGTTGGGCAAATAGCCCAACGCTGCGCCAGCAAAAGTGTTTTTGGGGCGCATGCTTGACAGATCGCAGTTCCAGGTTTTCGCACATGCGGAAACCCCGAACTTGCGGGGCCATTCTAAGGGCTTATGACAGGGTACACAAGCCCGGGCCAGTGAGAGCTGGTGAAGATCAGAGAGGCTGAGAGACAGTAAGAGCAAATGAAGGAAGGGTGTGACTGAGGCAATGATAGCAGGAGAAATGTACAGTATGGAAGAAAGCCATTTTGCCTATTTTCCTGCCTTTTCCCCATACCCCATTAATTATTTTCTTTTCAAATATTTAACCATTTTCCTTTTCTGTTTAAATTTGCTGACAACACAAAATTAGGAGGATTGGCAAATAGTGAAGTGGACTGTGAAAGGCTTTAAGATGGCATTGACAGGTTAGCAGAATGAGCAGACAGCTGGAAGATACAATTTAGTGCAGAGAACTCTGTGGTAATATATTTTGGGAGGAAAAACAAGGAAGTGAAAAGATGTCAAAGGGTGCAGATGAAGACTGAGACCTAGCATTTTAACTACATCATTCCTTGAAAGCAGGCAGTTAAAGCCATAAAAAAAGACTTTTTAAAATAAGACCAAAGAGTAGGTTATTGGCACATTGGATCCAAAACTGGCTTAGTGGCAGAAGGCAGAGGGTGATGGTGGAAGGTTGTTTTTGTGACTGGAAGCCTGTGTCCAGTGGGGTACCGCAGGGATCGGTGCTGGGTCCCTTGCTGTTTGTGGTCTACATTAATGATTTGGATGTGAATGTAAAAGGTATGATCAGTAAGTTCGCAGATGACACGAAAATTGGTGGGGTGGTAAATAGCGAGGCGGGAAGCATCAGGCTACAGGACGATATAGATGGGTTGGTCAGATGGGCGGAACAGTGGCAAACGGAATTTAACCCTGAAAAGTGTGAGGTGATGCATTTTGGATGGACTAACAAGGCAAGGGAATACACAATGAATGGTAAGACCCTAGGAAAGACAGAGGATCAGAGGGACCTTGGTGTACATGTACATAGATCCCTGAAGGCAGCAGAACAGGTGGATAAGGTGGTTAAAAAGGCATATGGGATACTTGCCTTCATTAGCCGAGGCATAGAATATAAGAGCAGGGAGGTTATGATGGAGCTGTACAAAACGCTGGTAAGGCCACAGCTGGAGTACTGTGTGCAGTTCTGGTCACCACACTATAGGAAGGGTGTGATTGCATTGGAGAGGGTGCAGAGGAGATTTACCAGGATGTTACCTGGGCTGGAGCGCTTCAGCTATGAAGAAAGACTGGACAGGCTGGGGTTGTTTTCCTTGGAGCAGAGAAGGCTGAGGGGGGACCTGATTGAGGTATACAAAATTATGAGGGGCATAGATAGGGTGGATAGTAAGGAACTTTTCCCCTTAGTAGGGGGGTCAATAACAAGGGGGCATAGATTCAAGGTAAGGGGCAGGAGGTATAGAGGGGATTTGAGGAAAAACTTTTTCACCCAGAGGGTGGTTGGAATCTGGAACTCACTGCCTGAAAGGGTGGTAGTGGCAGGAACCCTCACAACATTCAAGAAGCATTTAGATGAGCACTTGAAACACTATAGCATACAAGGCTATGGACCAAATGCTGGAAAATGGGATTAGATTAGACAGGGCTTGATGGCCGGCGCGGACGCGATGGGCCGAAGGGCCTCTTTCTGTGCTGTATAACTCTATGACTCTCTATGACTCTATGAGTACAAGAGCAAACTGGTAGCGATAAATATGTACAAGATAATAGTTAAGCTGCAGTTCGAATACTGTGGGCAGTCTTGAGCACCCCAGTTTAACCAATTCCTGAAAGGAGCTATCGATTCAGTTCTATTCCCCAACTCTTTAAAATTTCACCTCCAACAACAGAGCCCTTAGTACTGTACTAAAGTATCAATGTCCATTGCATACTCAAGCAATTCAACCCATAACCTTCTGATTTAGAGGCAAGAATGCTACTAATTAAGTATAACTGACATTTTAGAGAGCAAGAGGCAGTGAGGGAGGAGAGAAGAGAAGCAATGAGAGAGGATAAAGAGAGAGAGCATTAAACAGTGAGAGTCGGTGAAGGAGCAGAAATTAAAGGGAAGAAACCTAGGCCCAGAATTTCCTTGGAGCTGCTCCCACTTCGGCCCTGTAACTTTACCACACATACACGCATAAACCAGGTATGGTAGTGTAGTGGTTCTGATACTGGACTAGTAATTCAGAGGCCTGGGCCAATAATTCAGAGCGCATGAATTCAAAATCCGAGTTTGAGAATTTGAATTCAATTTTTTTTTTAAATCTGAAAATTAAAAAAATTCTGGCAGCAGTAAAAGTTGCCGGATTGTCGTGCAAACCCAACTGGCTCACTAATGTCCTTTATTAAGGAAGGAAACCTGTCATCCTTATCCTGTCTGGCCTATGTGACTCCTGTCCCACACCAATGTGGTTGATTTTTAACTGTCCTCTGACATGGCCTATCTAGCCACTAAGTTGTTTCAAACCACTAGAAAAGAACAAAAGAATAAAACCAAATCGCCCACTCAGCTGCTATCTAGGCATCAAATCAGAACAGCCAGCCCAGGTGACCTTGCAAAGTCCTCCTCACTAACATCTGGGGACTGGTGCCAAAGTTGGGAGAGCTGTCCCACAGACTAGTCAGGTAACAGCCTGACATAGTCATACTAACAGAATCATATATATTTACCAATGACCCAGACTCCTCCCTGGGTATGTCCTGTCCCACCGGTAGAGTTGGGGCACAGTGGTATACAGTCAGGGGGGAGTACCTTGTAGTCCTCAATATTGACTCATACGAACATGCGACCCCATGAAATCTTATGGCTTCAGATCGCCAGTTGGAGGAAGCACTAAGGGTAGCAAGAGCACAGAATGTATTTTGGGTGGGGGACTTCAATGCCCATCACCAAGAGTGATTCAGTAATACCACCACTGACCGAGCTGGCTGTGTCCTGAAGGACATCGCTGCCAGACTGGGCTTGATTCAGCAGATTCGGTGTAAATTTTTTCTATGCCTCATGCATAAGAGCAATTTAGATAAATATCACATGCATTTCCACCCAGGCATTTATGCTTCTGGTTTCAACCTAGCACGGCCAAGGTGTAACTTAGATGTAGATAAAAATTTGCGCAATGTTTAAAGTTTATGGGGGTTAAATTGGATAACCCATGAAAACGGGCGTGAGGATTGCGTTGCAGGAAGCACATTAACCCGCCTGTGGTTTATATGATTTCTGTGTGCAGTCAGCACTACCCACACTGTTCATTGACAGGGGGCTCAATATCACGAGTGGCTAGCGCTACTTAAAGGCAGCCTGCACCTCTTAATGGGTAGGTAAATTGTGGCTGCAAGAAGTGATGGGAGTCCTTTGCGAACTGAATCTGTGCTGTGAAAGATGAAGAATTGCTAAACATGCGAGACAGCCTGCACCAAGCTTTTCTGCTAATGCACTGGAGGTCTTAGTGCAAGACGTGGAGATATCCGTAGGGGGGCAGGAGGCCCTCCAGACATATGTTCAGGCAACAGTGGGAAGAAGTAGTGGTGGAGGTCAATGCCAGGAGTGTAGCTCCAAGAACATGGATGAAGTGCAGGAAGAAGTTTAATGAAGTGACAGGAGTTGTCAAGGTGAGTGAGTTCAATCTTCAAATGGCATATCCTACCAACTGCACCAGTCGCCTCATCCACTGCTCAATTCATCACACCCCCATCACCCACTTGCCAACAATCTCTATTAATCCGTAGTCAACCATTCAATTCATATGGTTTACCTCATTCTCACACTGTTGCAAGCCTCACAGCTTGCACACACTGGCACCTATTCAACCATGACAGCCACATCACCCAAACATATTGCTGGATACTCACTGACACACTGCCCTCTTTCTTGCAGGAGAAGGTGGCACATAACTGGAGGCAGCAGGAAAGAACGGGAGGAGGACAAGCACGCCTGCATGTTTTAACCCCCATTGAGGAGACAGTGCTGGCCAACATGGGAAGGGGCATCGCTGAGGCCGTGGCCACTGGTGGGGCTGAAGCAATCAATGATGAGGGTATCTGCATACCTAATCCTCCTTCTCTCATCCCACTTCTCTTTTTATCCCTCAATGTCTTCTGACTTAGAAACTGCAGGTTCTGTAACTTCATAATTTCTCCTCTCCCCGCACCACAATGCAACCCTTGTTCCTATAGATATGCGTCGAAAGATATGTGAAAAGAAAAAGATTGGTGAAGTCAAGCATCAGTCATTTGCAGTCAGAAGCAGGGGAATTTATAATGGGTAACAAAGAAATGGCAGACCAATTAAATACATACTTTGGTTCTGTCTTCACAAAGGAGGACACAAATAACCTTCCAGAGATGTCGGGGAACATAGGGTCTAATGAGAGGGAGGAATTGAATGAAATCAGTATTTGTAGGGAAATGGTGTTAGGGAAATTGACGGGATTGAAGGCCGATAAATCCCCAGGGCCTGATAATCTACATCCTAGGGTACTTAAGGAAGTGGCCCTAGAAATAGTAGATGCATTGCTGGTCATCTTCCAAAAATCTAGAGACTCTGGAACAGTTCCCATGGATTGGAGGGTAGCTAATGTAACCCCACTATTTAAAAAAGGTGGTAGAGAAAAAGGGGAATTATAGGCCGGTAAGCCTGATATCAGTAGTGAGGAAAATGCTAGAGTCCATTATAAAAGATGTAATAGCAGAGCACTTGGAAAACAGTGACAGGATCGGACAAAGTCAACATGGATTTACAAAAGGTAAATCATGCTTGACTAATCGACTGGAATTTTTGAGGATGTAACTGGTAGAATAGATGAGGGAGAACCAGTGGATGTGGTGTATTTGGACTGTCAGAAGACTTTCGATAAGGTTCCGCATAAGAGATTGGCGTGCAAAGTTAAAGCACATGGGATTGGGGATAAGGTACTGACTTGGATAGAGAACTGGTTGGCACACAGGAAGCAAAGAGTTGGAATAAATGGGTCTTTTTCCGAGTGGCAGGCAGTGACTAGTGGGGTACCGCAGGGATCGGTGTTCGGACCCCAGCTATTCACAATATATATTAATGATCTAGACAAGGGAACTAGATGTAATATCTCCAAGTTTGCAGACGACACAAAGCTGGGTGGGCGTGTGTGCTGTGAGGAGGATGCAGAGAAACTCCAGTATGATTTGGACAGGTTGGGTGATTGGGCAGATGCATGGCAGATGCAGTACAATGTGGATAAATGCGAGGTTATCTACTTTCATGGCAAAAACAGGAAGGCAGATTATTATCTGGTCAACAATAGATTGGGAAAAGGGGAAGTGCAACGAGGCCTGGGAGTCCTTGTGCACCAGTCGCTGAAGGTAAGCATGCAGGTGCAGCAGGCGGTTAAGAAGGCAAATGGTATGTTGGCCTTCATAGCGAGAGGATTCAAGTACAGGAGCAAGGATGTCTTGCTGCAGTTGTACAGGGCCTTGGTGAGACCACATCTTGAGTATTGTGTGCCGTTTTGGTCACCTTATCTGAGGAAGGATGTTCTTGCCATGGAGGGAGTGCAGTGAAGATTCACCAGACTGATACCTGGGATGGCAGGAATGACATATGAAGAGAGATTGGGTTGATTAGGCTTATATTCGCTAGAGTTTAGAAGAATGAGAGGGGATCTCATTGAAACTTATAAAATTCTAACAGGACTAGATAGACTAGATGCAGGAAGGATGTTCCCGCTAGCCGGGGAGTCCAGAACCAGGGGTCACAGTCTAAGGATAAGGAGTAAGCCATTTAGGACTGTGATGAGGAGGAATTTCTTCACCCAGAGTGTGGTGAACCTGTGGAATTCTCTACCACAGAAGGCAGTTCATTAAATATATTCAAGAAGGAGTTAGATATATTTCTTAAGGCTAAAGGGATCAAGGGATATGGGGAGAAAGCAGGGACAGGGTACTGAATTTGGATGATCAGCCATGATCTCATTAAATGGCAGAGCCGGCTCGAGGGGCAGAATGGCCTACTCCTGCTCCTATCTTCTATGTATCTATATTTCTATGTTTCCTTTGTCATTTCAGATACCCAACAACTGGAGCCTTCTCAGTCAGTAGTGGAAGAGGAAAAAGACAGTGAAGATGAAGAGACACCGTCATACAGTTGCAGCCATCAGTTCAGATACAGACACTGCTTGCATTTTAGTGGAGGGATCTGCATGTGGTGAGACACCGGGCAGAAGTGCGCAAGAGCTCACTGGAAAGCCTGCCTGCCAGAAAGTCTGCGTTCAATGTCAGGGAGAATGGAGGAGTCCAGCACTAGCTTGGCATAGGGCTTTGTGCACAGCTTGGAGCCCATCCTTTCCAATATGGAATGGGTGGTCACCTACATCAGTGCAACTATGGATCCCACCATGATGCAGCATCTGATGGCCGGTGTCACAACTTCCATTGCAGCACAAACAGCTTCCATCAAAGGTCTGAGTGCTGCAGTGGAAGCTCGGACTGCTGCCTTGCAAGCTTAGACTGCCGCCATCATGGCTCTGGATATCACTATTCAAAGGGGCTTCCAGGGAGTCACAGCAGTCCATCTATCTGTTGCCCAACAGGTCAGTAGGATTGCTGAGGCACCGCCCTGGGAGAGTGGCAGTGGCTCCATGGAGCACAAGCATGCTGTCCTCTCTCAGGATGACAGCATTCCTGCTCCCACCACTGCCACTCCGGCAGTGCCCTTGCTGTTGCCTGTCAGCCAGCCAGCCAGCCCAGATTGCTGCAGCCCACACCAAAATGGTGCAGTCTGAAGCCTTCTAGGCCCAGAGCTGGTCGAGGTTGCCTTCCTATGCCACCTGCAGTCTCCTCAATTGAAGGTCAGTAGCCTTCCATCACCCATGCTGCAGCCATTGGGAAAGCACCTCATAGGAGCCCTAGGAGAGACAAAGGCAGATGGAAGAGGCACTAAGGGAATGCACAAAGGTGATTATTTATTTTTGTATGCATTATGTCACGATTGAATTTGTCGGAAAGAGGATGATGTGATGGTCAGTAATAGTGGGAAAGTAAGGATCATGGGACTGTTGGTGAATGTGGAGGTGTGGTTGAGGTTTCTGATATCGCTCATTAATTATTTCATCACGAAGAGTCTGGGCAGAAAGGGGCTGTCTACGTTGTAGCCTCCCTTCCTCTTCCTGTTCCTCCACTTCCTGTTGCACTTCCTCCTCCTCCTCCACTTCCTCCTTATTCCCCTCCTCTTCCTCATGCTCCTGCTCCTTAGCTTCTTGCCTGAGAGGTGGTGGCATTGGCTGTTACCCTCATAATGGCCAGGTTGTATATCATACAGCATACTACCACAAATTTTGATACCCGCTCAGCTGAGTATTCACCAGAGCGGTCCAGGCAGCTGAAGCATTGCTTGTGGACACCGATGGTGTGCTCTATAATGTTCCTTGTGGCAACATGGCTCTCATTGTAGGCCTGCTGAGCACATGTGCGTGGGTTCCTGATCGGAGTCATGAGCCATGTCATGAGGGAATAACCCTTGTCGCCAGCCTTTGACTTACCATGGTGCATCAAATACAGGTGGCACAGGGGACTGCTGCAGAATGAAGGAATCATGACTGCTGCCAGGATAACAGGCATTGACCTGCATGATGCCTGTGGTTGCACACCAGCTGCACATTCAGGCTGTGAAATCCCTTTCGGTTCATGAAAATGGCCGAGTTCACGTGAGGCCTAAGCAAGGCAATGAGCGTGCTGTCAATGGCACCCTGCAACATGGGGAAGCCATGCAAAACCTTGTGCTCGCTCTGCCTGCTTGTCTCTGGCAAAAGGGAATGAGATGAAACTGTTTGGGGGTAAAATTCCATTGCGCTGAAAAACAGGTGCAGGCACCGCGATGTGTGATATGCCCATTAAAGGAGCGCAGGTAGCGCGTCAACTTGATGCTGCCTGCTAATTATAATGATTGTAGCGCACAGCCCAAGGCTGAACACACTGCAGACATGCTGTGTGCTCAGCGGGGGACCAAAGTTCACGATGTTTGTGCGAGGCTAGCTTTCCTTAAAGGCAGTGTGCACCTCTTAAAGGTGAGCTGTCATCTGCTGATCAATAATGGTAAAAGTGCTTCAGCACTAATCCAAATGGCTCAACAGGCCAGGGAAAGGGTCTCCAGGGTTTTGGACGCAGCACTCGAGCTTTCTGCAGGTGGTGAACACTGGAAGAGAGGTCCTCTACCCACAGGGGTCAAGGAGGCCCTACAGAAAGAAGGATGTGGGACCAGACTGCCAAGGTGGGCACTGCCAGCAGTGTCACCCCCACGACCTGGTTCCAGTGCCAAAAGAAGTTTCATGACCTCAGACGAGAGGCCAAGGTCAGTGAATGCATCTTCAAAAGCTGTCTCCTACCAACTGCATCACTAGCCTCACACACTTCTCAATGCATAACCCTCCCCCCATCACTCACCGACCAACAATCTGTACCAAATACAAGGTAGCCAAATCCAGTGGGAGGATAGAGGATTGGGAAAACTTTAAAAGACAGCAAAAAATAACAAAAAGATTGATTAAGAAAGGGAAGATAGATTATGAAAGTAAATTAGCAAAAAATATAAAAACAGATAGTAAGAGTTTTTAATAGTTATATAAAAAGAAAAAGGGTGGCTAAAGTAAATGTTGGTCCCTTAGAGGATGAGACCGGGAAATTAATGGTGGGAAATATGGAGATGGCAAAAACACTGAATGAATATTTTATATCAGTCTTTACAGTAGAAGACACTAAGAATATCCCAACACTGGACAAACAGGGGGCTAAAGGGGGGGAGGAGCTAAACACGATCAAAATCACTAAGGAAGTGGTACTCGGTAAAATAATGGGACTCAAGGCGGATAAATCACCTGGACCTGATGGCTTACATCCTAGGGTCTTGAGGGAAGTGGCGGTAGGGATTGTGGATGCATTGGTAATAATTTTCCAAAACTCCCTGGACTCAGCAAAGGTCCCGGCAGACTGGAAAACTGCTAATGTAACACCCTTATTTAAAAAGGGCAGTAGACAGAAGGCTGGAAACTATAGACCGGTTAGCCTAACATCTGTGGTAGGTAAAATTTTGGAGTCCATTATTAAGGAGACAGTAACAGGACATTTGGATAATCATAATTTAATAGGACAAAGTCAGCATGGTTTTATGAAGGGGAAGTCATGTTTGACAAATTTGCTGGAGTTCTTTGAGGAAGTAACATATAGGGTGGATAAAGGGGAACCAGTGGACGTAGTGTATTTAGACTTCCAAAAGGCATTTGGCAAGGTGCCACACAAAAGATTATTGCTTAAGATAAAAAATCACGGGATTGGGGGTAATATTCTGGCATGGATAGAGGATTGGCTATCTAACAGAAGGCAGAGAGTTGGGATAAATGGTTCATTCTCAGACTGGCAATCAGTAACTAGTGGTGTTCCACAGGGGTCAGTGCTGGGTCCCCAACTCTTTACAATTTATATTAACGATTTGGAGGAGGGGACCAAGTGTAACATATCAAAGTTTGCAGATGATACTAAGATGGGAGGGAAAGTAGTGAGTGAGGAGGACATAAAAAACCTGCAAGGGGACATAGACAGGCTAAGTAAGTGGGCAGAGATTTGGCAGATGGAATACAATACTGGAAAGTGTGAGGTTATGCACTTTGGCAGGAAAAATCGTAGAGCAAGTTATTATCTTAATGGCAAGAAACTGGAAAGTACTGAAGTACAAAGGGATCTGGGGGTCCTGGTGCACGAAACTCTAAAGGTTAGTATGCAGGTGCAGCAAGTGATTAAGAAGGCCAATGGAATGTTGGCTTTCATTGCTGGGGGGATAGAATATAAAAATAGGGAGGTATTGCTTCAGTTGTACAAGGTATTGGTGAGACCGCACCTGGAATACTGCATACAGTTTTGGTGTCCATACTTAAGAAAAGACATACTTGCTCTCGAGTCAGTACAAAGAAGGTTCACTCGGTTAATCCCGGGGATGAGGGGATGGACATATGAGGAGAGGTTGAGTAGATTGGGACTCTACTCATTGGAGTTCAGAAGAATGAGAGGCGATCTTATTGAAACATATAAGATTGTGAAGGGGTTGGATCGGGTGGATGCGGGGAGGATGTTCCCGATGATGGGTGAAACTAGAACTAGGGGGCATAGTCTTAGAATAAGGGGCTGCTCTTTCAAAACTGAGATGAGGAGGAACTACTTCACTCAGAGGGTGGTAGGTCCATGGAATATGCTGCCCCAAAAAGCTGCAGAAGCTACATCATTACATAAATTTAAAACAGAAATAGACAGTTTCCTAGAAGTAAAGGGAATTAAGGGTTACGGGGAGCGGGCAGGAATTTGGACATGAGTCTAGGTTCGGATCGGACATGGCCCTGTGGGTAGTGGAGTGGGCCCAGGGGCCGTGTAGCCTGATCCTGCTCCTATTTCGTGTGTCTAATTCTGTTAGATTCAGGAGATGGTTCTGTGATAGTAGATTGGCGGTTAGGATCAGATCAGCCATGATCTTATTGAATGGCGGAGCAGGCTCGAGGTGCCGATTGGCCTACTCCTGCTCCTATTTCTTATGTTCTTATGTTCTTACCTCACATTCTTAGCTTCACCTCTCCCCCTTGGAGGAGACGTTGCCGAACATTCTTGGCAGGGGCATGGCTGAGCCCTTGGCCAGCGGTGGGGCTGAAAGAATACAAGATGCCGGTTTCCTCATACGTTATCGTCCTTCTCACATCCCGCTTCCCCCTCAACCCACAATATCTTCCAATTTACAAGGTGCACGTGGTGTAAGCATGGAGTTCTTGCTTTACCTCTTCCCCTCACCACAACCCTACCCTTGTGCCTTCCTCATTTCAGGCTCCCAAAAAATCCAGCCTGCCAGCCAGTGGGTCAACAAGAAGAGGGAGAGGAGAGTGAAGAAGAAGAAGAAGAAGAAGAAGAAGAAACACCATCACTCAATTTCACACTCTCAGCCACCTCGAGGTTGTCCTCCAAGGCCATCTGCAGTGTCCCCCACTGAAAGTCAGCAGCCTTCCACCAGCCATGCTGCAGCTATTGGGGTAGCACTACATGACATCAGTAGGATAGGCAAAGGCACACACAATACAGTCACTAAGGGAATGCATAAGGGTGATTAGTTGTTTTTTTGATGTAATATTGGATGCATATAAGGATAAAGTGGTGGCTTTTATTTCAGCATTGTGGCCAAGAGGTCACAGTGATGGTCAGTAACAGAGGGAAGGTAAGGTGTAGAACAAATGCTGAAAGGGGAATTGGGGTTGCACTCACTGATACCGCAGGTGGATGATTCAATCCCAGATATCCCAGCCAGAAAGGGGTTCTCTGGATTACCTCCTTCCTTCCGCTTCCTCCTCTTCTGCTTCCTCCTCTTCTGCTTCCTCCTCTTCTGCTCCCTTTGCGAGCAGCTTGTCCCCTTTTCTCCATCTCCATGTCATGCTGCAGCCCAAGGGGGACTGCAACTAGAGCCCCCAGGACTGGGAGCGAGTGGTGTTCTCAGAGGCCTTCCTTTAAGGGCCAAAGCCTTGCAAATGTCCAGCAGCACTCCCTGCATTCCCTTCACACTGCAACAAATCTTTAAATGTATTACACCAAGCCACTACTCCAATAAAATGTAAAGAAACAAGTACAAAAGCAAAAGTCTAAACTTACCTGAAAGTTGCATGTGTCCCTTTAAGAAGTGCTGGTAGGGAATCCGTTGTACGGCTGAATGCACGTTCTGCTGTGCGTGCTTTGGAGAGGGTGTCAAAAGGAGCGTCAATGTCCATATTACTAGGTCGTGTGTCAATTCAGCATTGCACGCTGATTGACGTCATGATCTGATTAATTTCCATACCTGGTGTGAGCAACGGCAGAGCTGCTGACCTGTCCAAACTGGCCTTACCAGCCAGCACTAACGGACCAAATTTCACGGCCAATCTTTGTATAGAGTGACTCAGTGACCTCCCTTAAACAGCAGTGCATGGCAAACTGCATGATGTTGCTTATATCTCCAGCAGCAGCCTGAAAGGAGCCAGACATATAAAAGTTAAGTGCCACCGTCACATTGACAGCCACAGCCAATGCTGTCCTTGCCCTGCTTTGAGGCTGCAGTTGCAGCTGCAGCAGTTGGCAGATTTCACTCATGACCTCTTTTGTAAATGGAAAACGTCTCATGCATTGGTCCTCGCTGAAGTTGAGGTAAGAGATTTGCTCCCTGAAGACCCTCAGTGGATATGACCTCCTGCTGAGGGCCCTTCTCCCCTTCCTCCTCGCTCTTCTAGCAGCTTGTCCTGCTCTGCGTGGCCTCTCTTTATTCTCCCAGTCCTGTTCAATTCCCAGAGGAAGTCTTACCAGGCCACCCATGTTTGGAAGCAACTTCTTTCCATCCAAGATTTTGAAAGACAAAAAAAGTACTGCAAGACCAGCCAAACCACTCCCTGTAGAGTATTCAAACTTTAGCCAAGTATAGGAAAGCTCTAAAAATGTGTACAATGACACCAGCAGCCAAAAGAAATAACCCAGCAACTAACCTGTAAGTACTTCATGATCCCTTTAAATAGCACTGGTGAGGGGTCCTTCATTCCATTTCACATCATGTTCAGCTGTGTGAGGTTAAGACAGGGTGTTGGCTTGAGTGTTGATTTTGAAAATGGCAGCAATGGCTTCAAATCAGTGTATTTCAGAGCACTCTGATAATTCAATCAGTAAGTGTGCTGCCTAAACTGGAACTAAGCCACATGGACCAGGAAGACCCCAAGTTGATTCTATGGTCTGTACTGAGATTGCTGATCTCAGCTGGGGCAGTAATATGGGCGCTATAATTGGCTTCAGCATCCGTGAGTTAGGGAGAAGGAAAATACCAGTCAAGGTACCCACTTCCGATCACTATCTCATGACTCCCTCTGGAAAGTGGGGCTATGTGAATGTCCGGTGATGGCACCATTACACTCAGCTATGTCCATCCCCAGTTAGTCTGCCAGTTAGTCTCACTGTCTAGGCTCGCACATGAACAATGGTCATTTGGGCAAAGTGCTGGACAGTAGTCATGCTTATGAAATTATGCTTTGGCATGAGTTAACACCTTCAGGAGAGATGGGGTGAAAATCGGTGGGAAAAAAAATACATTTTTTATCATACATTTGGGAACAGTTAAACTGCTATTCATAGAAAGATTGTGACAATAAATGTACGGATCCTTTATTTATAGAAAAGGCTGTGAGATTAGACTAAAGTATACTCCAGATTTGTAGCAGTACTAGTCAATTCCTTAGTGCTCTGACCATTCAACCTCAATCCGAGTCTCGGGACAATTTCTACTGCACTAACCGGTGCCATTTACATCCTCCATATTTAACCTTAGCCTCATAGGACATGCTTCCTGAATTAGAAGCTGTTTCCTCCTGTGAATTCACGTCAACTAGAACCAGACCAAACTTCCACTGCTCATTTAACTTGTGAGCAATTTATTTTTGCAGTAAATGTAATACATACTCATCACATTTCGGTGCAATCATTAGTCCAAGCACTTTTAAAAGAAAGGCTGCCAATAGGAGAAACTATGTGTACAATACCTGAGGCAGTGTGCATGGAGATACTGGAACATCCTCTGATCTATGTGCTTAATTCAAGAAACCCCATTATTAGATTATAGCATGTTCTGATGTCCTTTAAACCAGCCTCTCCCCTCCCAATGTTTCCATATCATAATCAGACTTTTGCTGTACACTGCACATTTTTTACCTGAATCCTATTGAATTTTCCAGGTGTTCCACCTCCTTCTAGGTTATTAGCCAATTTTCTGCCCATGAATGTATTAAACAAGTGACTTATGTATTGTTCAGTAGGAACAACACCTTCAACTCCTTTTCTACTGAACAGCATTACCGGCATGGCATAGCTGCCCACATTTACTACACTGCTGAATTTCCCAAAGTCTAGGAACTCATTGATGGCACCAATGTTGTCATGCTGGCCATTTTACACAAGTGGTCTATGTGACCAAAAAGTGCTTCCATTCCATCCATGTGCAGCTTATCAGTTATTAGGAATATCACATCATGCAAGGCAATGCCCGCTTCCCAGGTAGCCATAACAATTCTTTTATTTTAAAGCAATTATTGGTGGCAAGTTCATTTGAAAATGTCACACTCAGTCAAATGTTGCTTCATTCAAAAACAGCAAGGTCTCACAACAGCAATGAGATAATTACTAGATAAGGGGGGGGGAATTCAGTTGTTTGCGCCTCCCGTTAGTGCCTTAAGAGGGCGCCAATTGGGGCGCAAAGCAACCAGCGCCCGGGCGCGGCGATGTTTGTGCCGCTCGCGAAATTAACTAGACATTTTGCAGCGGTGCTAAACACTACCGCCACGATCTCCTGCACCGGCAGATCGTGACGTCAGTCGAGTGCGCAACGCCCCATTAGCGCCCCGGACTGGATATTGAGTGGTACCCCCTGCCTTACCGCCTGCCGCTAGCAACAACAGGTTGAGGGGAGCATTTTGCTGTCAGAAAGGGACTGGGGGAGCGCTATTTAAAGGCGACCGCTTCCTGCCTTTTTTTGTCGGTGACATTTTTGCACCACGCATTCTGAGAGAGAGAGAGACTTCTGGAGAGATTCAACGCTGTGTGAAGGAGTTTTGCATACTGAGCAGCACTTTGCAAGTTAATTTTAATTTGACCTTCCTTGCTTCTTCAGCGCTCTGAGGTAGCACCTCGCTCCTCGACCTTTGCGCCTTAAGACAGGTGTGAAGTGCCTGATTTAGTGCTCCAATCACCTCCAGGGGCGATAAAAGCCAAGTTTGCTGTCGGAGGCGATAATTAGCGCCAGGCGCTAAACTTTGCGCACAGCCGATAATGGCGCCCCAAACAGGGCGATACTGAATTTTTCCCCCAATCTGTTTTAGTAATGTTGCTTTAGGGATAAATAGTGACCAAAGCACTGAGCAAATTCCCTTGCACTTCTTCCAATAGTGCCATGGGATCTTTTACGATGCGGTCTTGGTTTTAATGTCTCATCCAAAAGACAGCACATAGAAACATAGAAGATAGGAGCAGGAGTAGGCCATTCGGCCCCTCACGCCTGCTCCGCCATTCAATGCGATCATGGCTGAGCACCTCTGATAGTGCAGCACTCCCTCAGCACTGCACTAAAGTGTCAGCTTAGATTATGTGATCAAGTCTCTGGAGTGGAACTTAAACCCACAACCTTCTGACTCACAGGCGAGAGTGCTACCACTGAGCCAAGGCTAATACCTAACAAATAATTATCCTTGCATTGGCCAGCCTAGAAGTAGCTGAGTAGTACCCATTATAAATAAATTCATTCATCAATTAGGAACAGGACATGGGATCACAGACAATTTATCTGAGCCATGCATTTAAAGATTATGTGAAAAGCAATTTTATGAGAAAATAAACTTGAAACTCTTGTTCCTAACTTGACTATAATCCCTTCCACCAATTCAATTGACACATAGCCATGCCCACCTCCAACGTCACCATCCTCCACAACAAGGGTCACCAGTACCATTCCCAATGTCACTGTTACCCTCCACATAAACATAATGGGTCAAAAATCATCAATATGGGTATGTGAAGGGCTCAGTGACTTTTGAGACATATGTTGAATCTTTATGTTTCTCGCAAAATGTTTTGCTCTGAAACTCTGTCATGGAAAATTTATTATTTTCTCCAAGCTTTCAATGTTCTGGATTTGCTTCTGCTTTGTATTGACGCATTATGAAAACTCTGCCAGCTTCAGCTGTGGCATAATTGAGCTAGTCAGTTATTTATTGTTCCCTTTGTCACCTGTTCAATTTTATTTGACCGAGCAACCCTCAGCATCTATCCTCAATGACTCTCTAACTAATAGAATATCTTTAGCTAGCCCTCTATAATTTTGAAAACTTAACATAAAATAACCTCCAGTCAGAGACCCTCTGTAGTTCTCTTTTTACAAGTACTCAGGGTTTTATCTATTCCGTGCAACAAATTCTCTGTGAAAGCAATTTTCAGATTGCATGACCCTGATAGCCATGTAATAGCAAACATTTTAGTGACTACTTGTGCTCATTATGATGAGTTATATGAAATATAAAATGACAGTAATAAATGCAATGCTGGCAGTTGCTTCATCAATTCTGTTTTTTTTTAGTTTTTCCATGATGTGCTGTTTAAACATGTAGCATTGGGAGACATCTAAAAAGGCTTGTGGCGCATACATCATCCATGGTTAAAATAGACAGAATTCGCCATTTGGAATAATTGAAAACATGAGCAGCAATCATTTTGATTGACAGTACTTTGGAGTTCACTTAGGAACTAAGAAAGAAAGACTTGCATTTAAATAGCACTTCATCATGTCTCTCAGAAATGTCCCAACATTCTTCGCAGCCAATAAATTATTTTGAAGTGCAGTGACTGTTGTTATGTTGGCAAATGCAACAGCAAGTTACTCACAGCAAGATCCCACAGGCAGCAATAAGATGAATGGGGGGATCATTCTAAATTTTGGCATTTTCCATTGACTTCAATGGAAAGGAAAATTTGAAAACTTGTACAACGGGCGGCCAATTCGCTATTGCCTGTTTTACACATTCGCCAAAAGTTAAAATGATCCCAAATGAATCTGGTTTGCTGGTGTTGGTTGAGGGAGAAATATTGGTTAGGACACTGGGAAAACTCTTTGCTTTCCTCCAAATTGTGCCAGGGGAGATTTAACAACCATCTGAATCATCAGAACAGATAGACAGGGCAACAGTTTAACTTATTCAGTACTGCACTGGACTGTCACCCCAGTTTATAGGTTCAAGACTTGCATTGGCAGCTTACAGTGACACGAACATTTATGTTGCCTCATGCAGCAAATAAATGGACTCTTCCAGTATGTTCCTTTTGCAAGATGTGGTGAACAGAGCCAATACTTGTCCACTCAGGACAGCATGTTCCCTGGCATCCAACGCTAGCTTGCATTTTAAAATCCAAAAGAAATCCCTGTTGAGGATTCTGCCACAAGTAATGAGTCGTTCGACTACATGGCAGCACCTGGATCTGATGAATTTTTGCATTAGTCCTTGCCCCTAATGTCAACCTTTGTGACCATGGTGTCTTCGTCATGTTCAAAAATTGTGGTGGCTTCCTGTATTGACTCAGTCATACATTCATCTGTGAAGACACAAAAAAAACATTTTACATTATTCAACTTTAAGCTTTGTGCTGCTGATATGGGACTCTACAATAATACTATTGCAAAAGACAGAGAACAACTCTATTGACTTGGAGCACAACAAACGAGGGAAAACACAAAACATTACTAGCTGAATACTCGCAAGAGTTTGCTACATTTTTTGGTTTGGTATGTATTTAATAATGGACTATGTGATAATAATAATAACTTCCGGGAAGTTATGTGCACATCACTTCCTGTGAACTGTGAACTCTGTGCATACACCACTTCCTGTGCATACGTCACTTCCTGTGTTTGGACTAGTATAAATACTGAACTGCTCAGTATTGTAAAAGGGCTTCACCTAGAGGCATGGTGAAGACCGCTCTTGTATATAGTTTAATTATAAGTTGTTTAAAGCTTACTTTAAAGTTCCTTGATGTGTGAGTCTTTTTATTACATCAATTTAAACAACTTAGTATTTACACTCTCAAATACTAGACCTTCGGACAAACTCGGAGTTAAGGATCCAGGGAACCACCCATCATGGAAAACATCCTTAAACCTACTCGTCTGGACTTGGACCCAAACGCACCAGCAGCTGGCAGGGTATGGAAGCATTGGTACCGTACTTTTGAGAATTTTCTTGATGAATGTAAAGCAGATGCTCCTACTAAACTGAGGATACCTATCAACTATGTGACCCCAACAGTGTTTGAATATGTTGATGAATGGGGTAATTACGATGAGGTGATCCGGGCACTTAAAAAACTATATGCCAAGACCGCAAATGAGGTCTATGCTAGACATCTACTGGCCACAGCCCAACAAGGGCCAGGGGAATCGATTAACGAATTCCTCCAGGAACTTCACAGGCTCAGCGTAGATTGTAACTTTCAGGCAGCCTCGGCTGAGCTGTACCGCGAAGAAATGATTCGTGATGCTTTCATCTGCGGGATTGCCTCTCCATTTATACGCCAGCGTCTACTAGAAAGTAAAACACTTGAGCTACAAAAGGCTTTTGACCTGGCTTGTTCTCTGGATTTGGCAAAGAAAAATGCAGACCTCTATCAGCTGCCCAGATCTCGATCTGCTGCTGTAACTGCAACCAGACGATTCAAGTGGCCTCAGGTGAACTCTATCATGGAGGAATCTAATCCTGATGATAATTCTGATGAAGAAGAGGAGGATGACCCCACTTTAGCAGCCTCTTGGCAATCTAGGAAGGAATGCTTCTTTTGTGGAGATTTTTTTCACCCTAGGAAATTCTGCCCTGCTCGCAATGCGATCTGCAGTCATTGCGATAAAAAGGGACACTTTGCAAAAGTTTGCCAATCAAGAGCCTCTACGAGGGCCTATCCAGCTAAGGCCTACCGAACTGCCCCAATTAGGGCCTATCAAGATGCTCCGGCTAGGACCTATCAAGCTTCCTCTCGAGCTCTCTCCCGAAGAAGCACACCTAGAGTTTCAGCCACTCTCTGTGCAACCACATCAATTACAGCTGCTTGCCCACAGAACCTGTTTCATGCAGCTACAAAAGTTTCAATTAAAGGGCATACCTTAGATGCCTTAATTGACTCAGGAAGTACTGATAGTTTCATTAGAGAACAGATTGTTGCGAAATTGAAACTACATATCTTCCCATCGGACCAGGCAATTGCGATGGCTCAGTCATCACTTAATACCAGAATCTCTGGCTTTTGTATTATTGATATGACACTTAATGGTCGCATGTATCCCTCCACCCGACTTTCGGTGCTCAAGGACTTATGTAGTGATCTCATCTTAGGGCTGGATTTTCAAAAACAGCATAAGAAACTCACCATTGAGTTCGGCGGATCCAAACCTGGACTTACTATTTCTAATATACTGTCTAAATTACCGTTTTGTGCATTATCAGCAGCTTCACTTGTTGAACCCTCATTATTTGCCAGTATTCCTCCTCAATGCAAACCAATAATAACGAAATCACAGTGCTTTAGTCAGGAAGACCAATCTTTTATTGAGGCTGAAATCTCTCGACTTTTAGCAGAGGATATCATCGAACCATGTTCGTCGCCCTGGAGGGCTCAAATCGTCATCGTCAAGAATCCTCTAAAACCTCACAAACAACGACTATGCATTGATTATTCGCAAACCATCAATCAATACACTGACTTGGACGCCTACCCATTGCCACGCATTGATGATATGGTTAATAAACTGGCCGAATACAAAGTGTTCTCAACTTACGATTTGAAAAGTGCCTATCATCAGGTACCCTTGAAGGTCTCAGATAAGCAGTACACGGCCTTTGAGGCTAATGGACGGCTGTACCAATTTCGTCGCCTTCCATTCGGGGTTACTAATGGAGTGGCTGTCTTCCAACGGACAATGGATGGCCTGGTTAAGCAGGAAAACTTAAGGGACACTTTTCCCTATCTTGATAACATTACTATTGCAGGTCACGATCAACAGGAACACGACACCAACCTCCAAAAATTTCGGGATGCTCTCCATCACCGTAACTTAACTTTGAATGAATCTAAATCTGTTGAGTCGCAACCGACCATCAACATCCTTGGCTACTGCGTAGGCAATGGTATCATTAAGCCAGACCCAGAAAGACTTCGCCCGCTCCAAGAGCTCCCGTCACCTAAGAATCCGGCTTCTTTACGTCGGGCTCTCGGTCTGTTTGCATACTACGCTAAATGGATTCCTCATTTTTCAGACAAAATCCAACCCTTGCTGCATGCTAGATCATTTCCATTGGAAACAGCGGCTGTTGCAGCCTTTAACCTTCTCAAAAAACAGTTGGAGAAAGCGGCTCTTCACTCCATCGATGAGACTCTCCCTTTCATAGTCGAATGTGATGCCTCGGAGGTGGCGATCTCGGCTACTCTAAATCAGGAAGGTCGTCCTGTAGCATTTATGTCCAGGACCTTACAAGGTGCCGAGCTACATTATCCTCCGGTTGAGAAGGAAGCCACAGCCATCATAGAGGCGGTATGGAAGTGGAACCATTTCCTAGCTCGCCAGCACTTTACATTAATCACGGACCAGCGATCAGTCGCCTTCATGCTCGATAATCGAAAACGAACCAAAATTAAGAATAATAAAATACAGCTTTGGAGGATGGAACTGGCCTCTTTTGGTTACACCATTCACTATCGACCTGGCAAGGAGAATGTGGCCCCGGATACCCTCACACGAGCATTCTACTCTCATAGATGTCCATAATGGATTGTGTCATCCTGGCGTTACGCGCATGCTACATTTCGTACGATCACGGAATCTCCCTTTTTCTACTGGAGATGTAAAGAAAATGTGCTCAGAATGCCGGCTTTGTGCAGAATTAAAACCTCAGTTCTTCCGCCCCTCAGATGGTATGCTCATACATGCAACCCAACCGATGCAACGACTTAGCATCGATTTTAAGGGCCCAGTGCCCTCTTCAACTCGGAACACATATTTGCTCACCATGATTGATGAATATTCACGTTTTCCGTTTGCCTTCCCCTGCTCCAATATGCTGGCATCCACAGTAATCTGCTGCCTTGAGCAGGTATTTTCTCTCTGTGGCATGGCGGCTTACATTCACTCGGATCGGGGTCCATCCTTTATGTCAAGGGAACTCAAGGACTACCTCTCAGAACGGGGAATTGCTACAAGCAAAACGACGCCATATCATCCCATCGGAAATGGGCAGGTAGAGAGGTATAACGGTATCATCTGGAATTCCGTACATCTTGCTTTAAGATCTCAGGGCCTACCAAACCAGCAATGGGAAACAGTGCTTCCGGATGCATTGCACTCTATACGGTCCCTTCTTTCTACAGCCACAAATACTACACCTCATGAGCGGTTCTTTGGATTCCAGCGTCGCTCATCTTATGGGACATCCCTCCCGTCATGGCTAACTACTCCTGGACCTGTACTGCTCCGAAGATACGTTCGGACGTCTAAAAATGACCCTCTCGTAGACGAGGTCGAACTAACCGATGCCAACCCCACCTATGCATACATACGATATCCCGACGGCCGAGAATCTACCGTATCATTACGGGATCTGGCTCCCTGCCCACCAGGACCTAGTGGGACATCGAGTGATGGTATTTTACCAGGAGCCTCTTGGAACCTACCAGGTACCCCTCTCCAGGATCCTGATCTGACACCAACTAGCGTGGTACCGGTAGAACCCCGTACTCAAAGTTGCGACCCTCCCAGTACCGCGCACCAAAGTACTGATCCGCCACAGACCAGCTCTGCACCTCCCTCTGAACAGAGACAGACCGACTCTGCACCTATTGGGACTCGTACACGAAGCCATGATCTCCCCGACCCTTCACAGGGTAATCCAGGCCACAGAGACTCTGACCAATGGCCAACAGCGTGTAAGCGGACCAGCGACCCTCTACGACGGGAACCCAAACGGGTGCAACTCTTCCTCATTCGGCGGCTGCAGAACAAAAGGAAGACCACAGCCTTCTAATCTCGCAGGAGGGAAGAATGTGATAATAATAATAACTTCCAGGAAGTTATGTGCACATCACTTCCTGTGAACTGTGAACTGTGAACTCTGTGCATACATCACTTCCTGTGCATACGTCACTTCCTGTGTTTGGACTAGTATAAATACTGAACTGCTCAGTATTGTAAAAGGGCTTCACCTAGAGGCATGGTGAAGACCGCTCTTGTATATAGTTTAATTATAAGTTGTTTAAAGCTTACTTTAAAGTTCCTTGATGTGTGAGTCTTTTTATTACATCAGACTATATCAAATATGTATCTACAGTAGCAAATTACTGTACATGGAAATTATTCCATCATTTACAACAGTCTTCGCCAGTCTAATAAAAAAAGATACTTTGATTGGAATGTCCACATAATCTTTTCTGGCCTTGTCACCAAATGTTGAACCTGGTATACAAATCCTTCGCCCTCTCTGAGCCATCAGAAAGAAACATTTTCCGCCTCTGATAGGTTTCAAATGACAAAACTTGCACAAGTTCAAGATTTGAAAAATATCGTAGAAACACACAAGAGCTAAAAGGCAACATCTAAAAATAACACCAACAGGTTTTCCTCCTCTGCAAATCTTACCCAAACCTTGATCCTTAATTTGACCACCAACACCCTATTCACAAACTGTGATTTGATATAAAAGCAGTGGAACTATTGATGTAGTACATACTAACCACAGCTTCAAGTATAATTTTTAAATTACGCACAGCATACATGCCAACCTACAAAACTGAGCCAACTTGACAGTTTCAAAAAAGCTGTACTACTGAAAAAAACCTTGAATAAAGCCCTATGGTCAAGGTCACTGCTTCAAGGTGACTGAGTAAGTTAAATTCCACTTTATTACATTGGATTTCAGGATTTTTATTGGTGGTAGCTTTTCTATAAAAGCTGAAAACCAATGGCCCCGTGTATCACATATGAAAAGAAGTAGTTATAATTGGAGTGCTGAACTTTTAATGGCGTAAGTTGCAGTTACACCCAATATGCTATCAGTTCTATTATAGGGGGGGAATCTAAACTGCATAAAAGTTCAATTTTTGGACTGGTGGATTTAGAACTGTTTAAAGGAGAAAGAGAACTCCAGTGATGTAACATTAATTTTCATGGGGATGTGGGGGTGGCTCTGGGGGCATCCTCCAGTATATTTTAAACCTTGACACTTTAATGTGCATTTTCCAGCATTTTGAAGATTATTGTGATTCAGCATTTGGGACCAAAAATTATTTATGCTCCAATGGTTTTAAATACATAAACATACACAGACACATACATAAATATATATATGCACAAGTCACAATTGGCTCATACACCCGCTGGCATTAGCATGCAGTAGGCAAGGAAGAAGCAGCCAGCTGCAGTCTTGGCAGGCCAATGAGGTTCAGACAATTTCAGGCAGGATAATGGAGGAAAATCTAGCCCTTGATTTTTGTACCATCATCAGAACATAATAGTCAGTGGATATAACACAGAAAGCCCACATGTATGCAGGGATACAATGGGTTATGTTAGAGCATCACACTGGTCTTTGACAAGTCTCTCCTTCCTCTGAGACGGATCAGTCTGCTACTCTGGAGCAAAGAGTCTGATTGAAAACTATCGACCATTTTCCAATGAGGCTGAACCTAAGTATCAATCAAGGCTGGATTCTGAACTTGCAAGTGAATAATTCAGAGTCCAATCTTGCACCACCAGAGCTGAAAGGCTGCCCTAAGTTATTTAAAGAGCTGGGATTATTTTTTGGGAATATTATAGTTGTGGTTTAAATGTTCAAATATCAAATCTTCTCAACAGTAAGGTGTGAGGAAAAAAGTTTTAGATTTGACTGGCAGTAGTTTCTTGGTGTTTCCCTTTCATGTCCTCCCAGGGTGGGAAGACCCCAAGGATGGTTTTCATGTGTCCCACATAGTGTTCATTCGGAACTTCCCCTCCCACCCCAGCCTACCACAGGGAGAACAATAGGGAAGTATTCTACTAAATCTAATGTCCTTAGAGGAAATCCCTTGTCTTCTTGTCTTCTTCATCACAGAAGAGAATTCTCTTACAGAATTTGGGCCCGGTTTTGTGACCAGGAGCTAGGCAGTCCAAGAGTTGAAAGGCCCACACCTGCCATCCCATCTGCACTATTCACATAGTGGCTCCTCAACCTACGTTTCTGCAACTAACTGATTAACACTCCGAGCCATGATTTCACCTACCTGGGCGGCTTCGAGGCAGGAGAGTTTGGGGGCGGGGGGCGACCCCGCTGCTGAATGGATCCCATCGATAAATTGAATCTTGCCCTAATGGACCTTGTTAGGCCCGCCTTGCGCATTTCACGGCCCTATTAAAGGGTGCGGGTTTGGTGACGCGATTATTGCCGGTTTATTTAAAGGGTTCAGTTACTGTCAGTTACAAATTGATAGCATTCAGTGCTGTCAGTGTTTGTATCTCTACACTATGAGCTTGCAGTCCCAATGAGCAGCACCTTGCTTCACTGATGAGTCCCTCCATCACCTTGTGGAGGGAGTGAGAGCACATAGGGAGGTTCTCTTCCCAGCAGACGACAGGAAGAGGCCTCCCCAGCAGACAAAGGCAGCGTGGCTGCTGATATCGCAAGAGGTTACGGGGCTGTCAGTGGTGGTTCACACCTGGGTGCAGTGTCGCCAGCGGTTCAATGATCTAGTAAGATCAGGAAAAGTGAGTATTAAGCCACAATTATCTTGATGCTGCTGTGCGTCTCATCACATTCGCACCACTCTACATTGCCACCCCTACTCCTGCACAACGCTACACAGCCCAACATCCCTTGTAACTTCATCCATCCCTCTAACTCTATCTACATTATCAGGTCACCATCTTACTATGCAGCCCTCACACTGAGCCTCATCATTATGCAATGACAGCAACTAACAACACAAAAGGAGACAACTTGGTATTGCCAACCCACTCCATCAAATTGTCAGTGTAAAGTTCTATGCCATTCCATTCCTTACACTCATACCATCACTCTCACTGAACCTTCTCTTCTTTCCCTCCTTGCAGGAAAAGATAGCCCACAATAAGAGGGAGAGGGAGAGAATGAGAGGAGGGCCTCCACAAACCATGTCATATCTGACGAGTGCAGAGAAAGCAGCACTGGAGATTGCTGGAGTGGTGGATGTTCCAGAAGTGGGGGACGGAGAGAGGGGCTCAATAGAAGAAGCTGGTGACAGAATGAAATTCCATACAATTGCATGCCTTTCATTATTGCCTCATATGGGGTGTGATGTCAAGGCAAGAAGAATGATCATAATGTGGATAATGGTATTTGTCTGCAGTAGACATCCTGTATATCTAACTGATGTCTTCACTCTACCATAGGTCCATCAAGAACACCGCACCCCACCCCCCCGCAATGTCCAGGAGCAACAGCAAGAAGACACCTCAGAAGAGCCTCCTGCCTCTGAGGGTGCAGCATCACCTCAGACAACGCAACCCAGCACCAGCGCAGAGTCGCACACCTCGGTGGGTATGTCGTGAGATAGAGTAGTGTTGTCACCTGGTGTGTCACAGATCACAACTGAGCGGCAGCAGATGGGGGAGACATTGACAGCAGTGGAGACACCTTGTCGGAGGGCGCAGGACTCTCCTAGCTCTGCTCAGCTGCTTGCAGACACTGAGCCTCAGGAGCCATCCAGGAAGAGGGCGATTCTAGAGCTGGAGCAACAAGTGCAGGAGGCTCTGACAGGTTTTGTGACCACGGTAACTGCGAGTGTGCAGAAAATGGAGGAGTCCATCTCCAGCATGAGCAACACCATGGCGCACTCACTGGCAACTATAGCTTCCTCCATGGATGGGATGGCCACCTGCATGGAGGAGGCACGGCCCCAGTCGCAGGAGAACATGGTTTCTCTTCAAAATAGATGCTCATCTATGGAAGAGAGATCGGGAAAAATGGAGGAGAGATGGGCATCTATGGAGGAGAGAAACAAGAGGCTCATAGATGTCCTTTGTAGGAGGGATGTCAGTATAGAGATAGGTCATCATGGCCCCACTGAAGTGCAGCAAGGTGCTCTCCAGTTACTTGCTAGCAGGGAGGTGTGGGTGGCCCATGAGAGGGATGATGGTGGGAGGGGACATGGAAACGGGGGATCCGCTCCAAGCGCTCTGACTTGCACCCCCTTGCCAACCCCTTGGTCAGATGCCTCCCTGGACTGTGATGGCCAAGTCTGCACATGCATAGTCGCAGGAGGAGCAGACTTTGGCGGAGCCATCAGTGGCTCCAAAACCCAGAGGACGACCACCAAAGGTATCTAAGCAGGTGCAGCACGGAGATGAGGAGGCTGCCTCTATCTCTGCTGAAGCCGCAGGGGTAGCACGATGTAGAAGCACCTGGAAAAGAAAGATCCCACACGAATAGTCACAAGGGTAGTCACTCAGGTGTGTCTTTCTTTATCAATGTCATGTTAGTATTCTATGAAGTGTTGATAATAAACCATCTAATTGTCACACTTGGAGGTCATTGGAAAATTTGTGTGATGAAATGGAAGTGGCAGAGTGAAGGGTCAAGGCTCATTTCACACCCAGCAATGGTGGGGAGAGTCAAAACAAGGGACGAATCATTGTTTGACTGCTGCATGATGTTGGTGTTGGGTGATGCAAACCTGTGTACGTGGGTGGCAGCCACATGTATGAGCTGCATGAAGTTATTGAAATCTGCCAATGATAAGGGCATCCCTGGCGTGATGAGCAGCAACATGCTCACGTACTGGTCGCAATGGGACTGCCGGCTCATCCAGGTGTTCCTCATCCTCGTAACCAATCTCATGGTGAGCCTCCTTGTCCTCATCCTCCTCGTGCTCCGATGAGGCTCTGCGCTCAGCGTCATCTTCCTCATTCAGTACTAACCCTCACTGCTGCACTATGTTGTGCAGCGCGCAGCAGACCACGAAGATTCGGGAGACCCTGGCTGGTGCGTACTGAAGGGCTCCTCCAGATCTGTCGAGGCATCTGAAGCGCATTTTGAGCAAGCCTATTGTCTGCTCGATGACACTTCTTGTGGAGATGCGGCTTTGATTATAACGTCCCTCAGGCTCATTTGTTGTGTGTCATGAGTCACGTCTTCAGGGGATAGCCCTTGTCTCCAAGCAGCCAGCCGCCAACCCTACTTGGCGGTGCGAAGAGCTGAGGGATAGTGGAATGGCACAGAATGTATGAGTCATAGCAGCTGCCAGGGAACTTGGTGCACACATGGATGATAATCTTCCTATGGTTGCAGACCAGCTGAATGTTGAGGGAGTGGAAGCCCTTGCATTTAACAAATGCTACTGGGTTGTGATGGGGTGCCCTGGTGGCCAGCCGATGACATGTGTGCAGTCGATGACTCCCTGCACCTGTGGGAAGCCAGCTAGAGCGGCAAAGCCAAGCGCACGTTCATTGACAGTGGCTTCATCAGTGGCAAAATGAACATAATTTGCAGACTTGTCCAAGAGGGCATCGGTTACCTGTGTGATACATCTGTGTGCGGCCGACTGCGAGACGCCGCAAAGGTCTGCTGCAGATGCCTGGAAGGAGCCTGAGGTGAAGACGTTGAGGGCAAGGGTGAGTTTGACAGGCACTGGTTAGGAGTGTCCACCCCTTCCTCTGGGCTGCAGGTCTTGCTCCAGTAAAGTGCAAATGTCGGCGACGACCTGGCGCGATAGCCTGAGCCTCCTTTAGCACTGCTGCTCCCTCATGTTGAGGAAGCTCATCCTCTGCCTGTGTACCCTGTGTTGGGGGTATGGCCTCTGGCGTGGTGCAGCCCTGCACTGATGCCCTCTGCCCTTTGCAGCATCAGGTGGTTGAGGAGAAGGTTGGCGCTCTTGTTGTTGCTGCTGCTGCTGGTGTGGCTGGTTCTGCTGTTGCTGCGGCTGATCGTTATCAGATTCGGAGGACCAAGGTGACAGAGCATAACTCGTGCCCATTCTGATGATTCATATGGCAGGTGATGTTCAGATGGCAGAACCAATCTATCAAGGGTTAGATATGATGTTGCAAGGAGGTGACAGTGAATAGAGAGTTTACTGCAAACACTTCCCAAATGCAAAAAGCTTAAAAATCTGTTCCAAATATTCAAGCCTGAAGCTTCTGAGAGTGGAAAGTGACCAGCTGTAAAATGGTAGGTTTTAAACCACTTTTGCAGCTGTCACCTATTGAAAGAAATGGAGAGTTGTTCTGAACCCGACATACTTACCTGGCAGAATCCCCGAGTGATGGGAACCTCCTGGAAAACTTTGGAAAATACTTTGTGCCTGCTAAAATGGTGAGTAAATTGGTTTAAACACCCTCTCAACTAGCACAATGGAATGACCCGTCGCTTAGTGCCGTGCCTGCAAAGCGCAGGCAGAACCGACACTAGGGAAACTGACAAGGAGGTGGGTTTAGAGTGGGATACCGCCCCGCTGTTAATCATTTGGATTTTGACAGCAGACCCGCCTCCGAACCCGCCCTGAGTGCCGGCAAGATTCAGCCCCATATATTTCGGTATTTGCCACTTCTACGCAGGCATAATCTCTGCACGTGTGCGGAAATGGCAAATTATGACATTTATGGAGCAGGAGCCAGTTAGAGCCAGAATTTCCGTATGAACTGAATGGAGGTCCGAAAAACCAGCTGTCTATTTCAAAAGCAGATAGTTGCCAACTATATGCCTGCACTTCACAGTATGTATATGAAGCACTTGGAGACCTTTCTCAATTAAGTGATAAAGTGCTATGCAAATACAAGCCTTTTTGAGTTTCTTTTTTTCTTTCTCTGTTTGTGTATATCTCTTTTTCCCCTTTTCTCTCTCTGAAAGACCTACTCACCTGCCAGTATGGCACACTTGACCACTAGCCATGCTAAGCCTACTGAAGTTCCCACAATATCAACTTCCCTCCCAAGAAAAGCCACAGTTGAGAAGGAGAAACCCACAGCCCTCCCTGTACAGGAAGTACAGCTTTGCTTTCTTCATGAAAACCACCATGAGCAACCTATACAGTGTGAAATACACAAAAGTGTCCACACAGATTGTAAACCAGTTGTCTAAATGGTTAAAGTTCCAATATTTGCTCAAACAAAGCAGTTTTGGCTCCCAGCCTCACTTCTGGTGTGACGGTCCCACTACTCCCAACCTAACCTAGTTTGAAAACTGTTCTTGATAAAATAAAACAGTTGCTTAAATCAGTGAACAAAAAGCAAAGAACTACAGATGTTGGAAATCTGAAACACAAACACAAAATGCTGAAAATACTCGGCTGGTCAGGCAGCATCTGTGGAGAGAACAGGTTGTAGGATTCGCAAAAATCCATGAAATACAGTATACGGGTAGGGCCCCTGAAGTGGCCACATTGTGAGAACACAGAATGGAGTTGGCAGTTCTCATGGTCCAGTTCAAAAGGACACACACACAGTACCTAACAGCAGTCTGAGTCATCATCGATTAGAAGAATCCAGAACCTTACTGTTTTTGATATTGTAATGTGGTTACAGCAGTAAACAAAATTATTAGCACCTGGAGGTGCGCTAATCGCTGGCAGAGCGGTAACCGATCTCAGAAACCGCTGAGCACACACAAACGGAGGGACACTAAACGGATTCCCATTATGGCAAAGCGGTAACCGATCTCAGAAACTGCTGAGCACACACAAACGAAGGGACACTAATCGGATTCCCATTAGTTCGATTTGCGAGCAGTTAAAATTAATGTGCTTGCTTTTGTTAAAGCAACCTTAACAAAGGAAAACAGTTGATTTGGCGCCAAGATTAGGGCCAGAAAAGAGTATAACTGTTCAGGTAAATCATCAGCAAGTCAGTCTAAGATTCGACCAGAGTAAGGAAGACTCCTCCGGAGATGGTTCACACCGTGAAGTCCAAGTCCAGTTACCATCAGGGGTTCGAGGACCGTGCGGAACAGAAAACGGCTTGAGGATTTCGGAGGACTTCCAAAGTTTGTACAGGAGAGCGAGTCCAGGAGCCGGTCCCATAAGGAAGGTCAGAGGTCCCGGACGACACCAAGTAACAGGGTCCAGGAGCCGGTCCCATAAGGAAGATCGGAAATTCCAGACGTAACAAGAAGTACCAAGGTCCAGAAGGGTTTTGAAATTCTGGTGAGCATAAAGGCCCAACTCTACCTAACTGACATAATTGAGGTATATTCAGTAACGGGAGGGTTTGTAACGTTAAGGGTATTTGTAAGTCAGGAGTGTGATTTATCCCTCGATGTGTCCGTGCGCTTCCCTCACCCCCGCTTTTAGCTTATCGCTATTTTAGAACTGTTTATATGCTTTAAAGTTATTTTTCTCAGTGTATAATTTAGTCCTCTGTGAGAAACGTTATTTTTCGTCTGCATTTATTCTTGCCATTTTTCTCTGTGTACATTCTCTTTCAAAAATAAAGATCGTTTTGATTTAAAACTCAATCTGTCTCATCTGACCATTTGTCTTCCGAGTCACGAGTTGGGCCAACACACAAAGGTTGTCTGGCAATAAGCCCAGTGTCTAGAACCGTGAGGGGGGAGCGCTTCGAAACCGCTCACGAGTAGTGCGAAAATCAAAACCGATTTAGCACACCATAAGCTCGTTAAACTGACCCCTTACAAGGTAAATTAATGTTTCAAGTGTGTTCTGACAGAGTCTAGACCTAAAACATTAACTTCTCTGTTCTCTCTACAGATGCTGACTGACTTGCTGAGTGTTCTTAATAGTTTCTGCTTTTGGCTCAAATCAGTGACTTGGAAACATTCCTGAGAGTACTGCAGTTAGATTGTTGATGTAGTGTGCAACAAGTTGCCAGATACATTGCGGTAAACCCGGGCTGCACTGAAGCTTGATGGAAAACGTTCGGGTGCCCAGGGACAACTGCATTAGAAGAAGAAGCAAAGAGGAGGAGATGTGCAGAATATGCGACTTGTTAAACTAAGCATACCTGCCAATGTTTCAGGGACCAATGACTGCCTACAATGGCTTGCGCCCTGGGGGTAATTTTCAACTTACAGCAGGAGTGTAAATCTGGCATTGCGAATTGGGCTCTAGTTTATACAAACCGCCGGTTAAAAGGCGGTTTCTATAACGGGTACCGCCGACCTGCAATGCTAGTTTTATGCTCCATCGGTAAGTTGAAAATTACCCCAAAAATGTTCAAGAGTAGTGGGTATTAGGGGCACCATTCAAGTAGCACGTAAAGGCCTCAAAACACATACCATTCACTCAAAAAGCAAGCAGTTAGCAACTGTGTAACACGGCTGTATTTTTCACACAAATGGCTGAGGATGAGACTATTGTAGCCCTTTATTCAAGGCCTTTATTCTATTCATTAGTGTCTCCATGCTGTAGCAATGCAAAACAATTATGTATTTCTGACAAATGTTGTGGAATTAAATATTATAGTGCCCTCTTGCACTTCTGTTTCACTTTGTCCTTTTTATGCTTTTCTATCCCTTTCCTTCTCACTTTTCCTCTACTCTGTCCCCAAGAATCTATTCATTCAATCCACTAGTACACCTCAACTAATTGAAATAATTTTGACGTAAGATTTTTTGGGAAGAGTAAGACTGATTTTTGTAAAACAAATATACTTATGAAAAAATAAGTTTATTTTTTTGAATCCTCACACATTTATTTTAAATACTAATGGATGGCCAATGAATTACCCACAGTAAGTTTAATGATGCATTGTTTCATAATTGGAGGAGTGTTCAACCATGCAATGGAGAATTATTCTGCTAAAATGCATCCTATTAAGACCACAAAGTATAATTGTTGTAAAGTCAACATAAAGTACAAATTATAGTTGACGGTGTGATTATTATGTATAAATCATTCAAAGTATAATTGTTGTAAAGTACACATAGGCTCCAAGATCATTCAAAGTTTAATTGTAATTGTTTCAGCTTGCAGATCAGAAGGACCTAGGATTTTTAAATTATTTACTCTTCAGGTGTAGGTCAGCACCCTGGATGCAATCTCTGACTGCCTTTGTACTTCTAAGTGTGATTGCTAAGATTATTTTTGACTTTGGGTGTACAGAAATTTCAATATGAACCAATCAACCTCCAGAAATGTGCTTAGAAAAAACTTCAATCTGTCTGTACCTAAGTATGATAGATGTGAGAGAAAGTGTTACACAGGAAGTGTGACATCTGTAGTGTGATGGACAGGAAATATGCACACATGTAACATTTTATTACATTGCTAGAAAACCTCCTGTGGCATTGCTCATGGTAGGTGCACTGTTTTATGAGCACAGAAGTGTTATACTATGTAAAATAGAATGTAAATATGTGCCCCTTTAAGGGTGGAAGGTGTAATTCCTCTGCTTTCTTGAAATCAATGATGGGTTCACTCAGAGGCCAGGTAACAGATAAGAACCATGGCTTTGTTTGATTGACAGGTCAATTAAGAAGTTAGAAGCATTGTGGAACCAGCATATTCCTGGAGAGAGGGAATTGAAACACTGTAAGATTGGTTTGCATGTGCAACAAAGAGATCTGAATGCAGGAAGAAGAAAATGAATTATCAATAATATTTTTTGTACAAAAAACTTGAATTTTCCTACATGTACAACGAGCTGGAAGCTGTGCAATTGTTTATAATTTCCTTTAACTTACTTGTCCACGGTCTACTGCAACTTTTGAAAAAAATAAAGTCAAGGTTGTGAGTCATTCATGTCAGAATAAGGAGACAATGAGATGTGGTAGAATAAATTTTAAGCAGGACACAACTTACAGGAAGTATTACACAGAAGAATTCCAGGACGAGTGTGACAACGGCACAATGCACAAGACTTTTAGGGATTAATCTTATGGCTTAGGCTCCTGGCACAGGGCTTTGCGTTTCTTTCACATTGAGCTTCGCACCAGGAATACTAAACCATGAAACTTACCCCTTAATATATTATAGAATGATGGGATGTAACACCGACAGCCACTGAAATGAAGCAGTGCTTTTGCTATGATTTGTCAGCTATGCAGCAGCAACAACACTTTGGTAAAATCGTGCCAATTGTTTATTTCATTCAACTATGTTGTAATACATTTTTCTCCTTCCTCTCCTGGAGCCAGAGACTCATCTGAGATATGATACCACTAGTGTCAACTACCCTCTTATGACTCACACAAGTGGGTATGGTTGAGATAGTGGGGTAGAAATTTGTCTTGGGTATTGACTTCAATGGAGCGGAATATCTGTCGGGGCCTATAACAGACAGCTGATGCAATACCACCCGAATTGTGCTACTGTGCAAGACAAATTTCTACCCCACTGAGTGCTGGCAGGCTATTCACTCACAAGAATCCACAGCCAGGCGCAAGTCACTTCACCTCTAGCATCCGCACGTGCGCGCTTTTCCAGCACAGATCACTGGATAGTGATCGCTCTAGCTGATTTTCCCATCCCTAGTCAAGAGGCACTGTGTCAATTCTGGCATGCTACAACCATGCCAGTTAAAATCAGCTAACTCCGGACAAACCAAGGATCAAACTTGGTCTCTATGGCT
The DNA here is from genome assembly GCF_052327205.1 of Somniosus microcephalus. Taxonomy (NCBI): domain Eukaryota; kingdom Metazoa; phylum Chordata; class Chondrichthyes; order Squaliformes; family Somniosidae; genus Somniosus; species Somniosus microcephalus. The sequence goes on along the minus strand of NC_140989.1, from coordinate 81,129,187 downwards.
CAGTATTACACCAGGATGATTTTCATTCCTTAATTATGGTGGAGCCCAGCACATGAGTGCAAAAGACAAGGCTGAAGCATTTGCAACCATCCTCAGCCAGAAGTGCTGAGTGGATGATCCATATCAGCCTCCTCCTGAGATCCCCACCATCACAGAAGCCAGTCTTCAGCCAATTCGATTCATGTCACACTGGATATAGCAAAAGCAAAAGCTATGGGCCCCTACAACACCCTGGCTGTCATACTGAAGCCTTGTGCTCCAGAACTAGCCGGGCCTCTAGTCAAGCTGATCCATTACAGCTACAACACTGGCACCCACCCGATAAAGTGGAAAATTGCCCAGGCATTTCCTGTCCACAAAACCCAATCCGGCCAATTACCACCCCATCAACCTCAATAATCAGCAAAGTGATGGAGATGGAAGGGGTCATTGACAGTGCTATTGAGCAGCACTTACTCACCAATTACCTGCTTACCGATGCTCAGTTTGGGTTCTGCCAGTACCACTGGGCTCCAAACCTCATTACAGCCTTGTTCCAACCATGGACAAAAGAGCTGAATTCCAGAGGTGAGGTGAGAGTGAATGCCCTTGACATTAAGGTAGCATTTGACAAAGTGTGGCAGCAAGGAGCCCTAGTAAAATAGAAGTCAATGGTAATCAGGGGGAAAACTCTCCACTGGCTGGAGTTATACCTAGCACAAAGGAAGATGATTGTGCCTGTTGAAGGCCAATCATCTCAGCCCCAGGACATCACTGCAGCAGTTCCTCAGGGCAGTCTCCTAGGCCCAACCATCTTCAGCTGCTTCATCAATGACCTTCCCTCCATCATAAGGTCAGAAGTGGGGATGTTTGCTGATGATTGCACAGTGTTCAGTTCCATTCGCAACTCCTCAGATAATGAAGCAGTTCGTGCCCATATGCAGCAAGATCTGGACGACATTCAAGTTTGGGCTGATAAGTGGCAAGTAACATTCGTGCCAGGCAATGACTATCTCCAACAAGAGGGAGTCTTGACATTCAATGCCATTACCATTGGCAAAACCCCACCATTAACATCCTGGGGGTCACCATTGACCAGAAACTTAACTGGACTAGCCACATAAATACTGTGGCTGCAAGAGCAGGTCAGAGGCTGGGTATTCTGCGGTGAGTGTCTCACCTCCTGACTCCCCAAAGCCTTACCACCATCTACAAGGCACAAGTCAGGAGTGTGATGGAATACTCTCCACTTGCCTGAATGAGTGCAGCTCCAACAACACTCAAGAAGCTCGACACCATCCAAGAGAAAGCACCCCATCCTCCACCACCTTAATCATTCACTCCCTCCACCACTGGCATACTGTGGCTGCAGTGTGTACCATCTACAAGTTGCACTGCAGAAACTCGCCAAGGCTTCTTTGACAGCACCTCCCAAACCCGCAACCTCTACCACCTAGAAGGACAAGGGCAGCAGGCGCATGGGAACACCACCACCTCCAAGTTCCCCTCTAAGTCACACACCATCCTCACTTGGAAATATATCACCGTTTCTTCATTGTCGCTGGATCAAAATCCTGGAACTCCCTCCCTAACAGCACTGTGGGAGTACCTTCACCACACAGACTGCAGCGGTTCAAGAAGACGGCACACCACCACCTTCTCAAGGGCAATTAGGGATGGGCAATAAATGCTGGCCTTGCCAGCAACGCCCACATCCCATGAACAAATAAAAAGAATTACAACAAGCCTGCTACTGTGAGGGTGCCAGTCAGTTCCTTCTGTAACCTCTAGATGGCACCTTCACTTGTTTGTTTTCCAGCCCTTTGTTAATTGTTCCTAGCTTCCCTCTTTTTGTAATACCAAAATAAATTAAACAAATAAACTGTAACAAAAACTCGAATAAATCTTTAAATAAAACTTAACAAATCAAATTAAAATTTGGTCGTTTAAATCAATTATGCACTTCAGTCCCCGCAGCGCCCACTGTTCACAGAAGCGCTCGAGCCCTAGCTTCCTGTGTTAATGCTTAACAGCCTGTTAGCTGTTCATGGGTTGCACCTGGTTTTCTTGGTATATAAGTTCTATGGTTGTTTCACTCCTGGCTCAGTCCTAGCCGGGTAACCGGGGGGACTAGCCCTTGCTCTGTGGCTCCTGACTTTAACTAGTTGGTTGCCATAGTTCTCTCGAGCTTTGTATTTAAGATGTATTCTCGAGTTCTGTATTTAAGATGTAACTAACTTTGTGTTCTTGTTGTTCTTAGTCTTGATAAGGTGCTTGTCTGGACTGGCGTGTTGCCATGCTGGCGCTTGTCTTGAGCTCTTGAGAAGCCTGTTACCCCTGTGGCAGCCCCTCGTGATAGCTTGTCTCGAGTCACGTCTCGGCAAGCTGGTTGCGCTTGTGGTAAGCTTATCCCAGCTCATAATGGACAAGTATGATGCCTCATGGAAGCTGTCCTGAGTCCCTATTCTTGACTAGCCATTTTGTAACTTGTCTCGAGTTCTATGTATATTGTTCTTGTCTCGAGTTCTATGTATTATCTGGTGTTTTGCTGTCTCGAGCTCTTACGTATGCTGTTGTGTTCCTTGTATGAATCTAGTTATGTGTGAATCTAGTTAAGTAATGAATAAAGTACTGTTCCTTAAGATTGTATACCTGCCTCTAGCCTGGTTTCTGCACTTGGGTCCAGAACCTACCTTGCCCGGAGAGCACGGCCCCGTATCTACACGGCCCCGTGGCTCCCCAACCCTGACAGCTACAATGCATTGTACTATTCTTCCTTTCTACTCCCTGTCCTCCCCATTCCAGCAGCACATTGCAATGGTAGTCTACAATAATTACTAAGCAAACTCACAATGTCAAGCGGCTGGAAGTAGGCTCTGCACCAGTTTCTTAATTTCATTGTTATAAATATTGAAAACAACATGGAAATTTGTTGTGATGAAATCCTGTTTAAGATATACTTGTCTTTAGTAAACACAAGTAGATCTTACAGTAAGTCCATGACCCAGTTTATTTCACATTCAGATAGCTTACAGCACTTAGTAAAGGTTCAGTGTTTAAAAATTTAATTGGAAAAATGAATGGTGCTCCCCTTGTTTTAAATGACCTAATCCAGTAGACAGCATCATGAATTCAGCAGTTTATATAAACAGTATGCTTGAGATTTAGCCCGTGATAGTATCAGTAAGGTGTGAAATGAAGCAGCATAAATTTGCCAATAAAACTGAAGGGCTTTATTCAGGACTTTAAATCTTTTGAATATTATAATTTTCTGAGGGATTGTTGCTGATAGGTTGTATATATTTATATTAAGACTGGCCAACTGCACTTTTTTCTCACTATTGTGACTGTTAATCATTGCTCTAATAATGTACCTCCTGTTCAACTCCCTCCTTACTGTAATTATTTTATAACAAGTTTATTTTATACAGATCACTTCAAATACAAGTTGTTCTGTTTGACTTTGCTCCTGGTGCTGTCGACTCTGTCCAATTTAAATTTCAGGGAGGATTCCGCAATACAACAGAAACAGTGGGGGTAATTTTGACCTAACTCGCTGGCAGCAAACCCATGGGGTTGGGTGACTTCAATGGAGAGTAAAATTGGGCGTGTTGTAAAACCAGTGCTGTCCCCAATCACCTCAGTTTCCCGATGGGCAGGTTAGGTTAAAATTGTCCCCAGTTAGTTTGTGTGTGTGCAGTAGTTTGAAGGTTGCAATCACAATCTTTATTGTCATAGTCAGAGAACATCCCTTGGTGGCTGAAGAAGGTCCATGTGGACCAGTAATATGAAAACATTACTGCTGATCTGTATGGCATGGCCAAGTACTCAGCTCACCTACATCTAGAAAAAATGATAGCCAGCAGCAACTTGCACCACCTTTAGCAGCACTTCCATTATTGCACCCGCTCAGCCCTTGAGGTGGGCCTTCCTGCTGCTAAGGACAGTGGTGCCACTTCCTTTATCGGTAGCAATTCTGTTCGGCAAATACCGCAACAGAAAGCACATTATAACAAAGTGCTATAGGACTCGGTAAATTTTGCCAATAGATTCAGCATTTGGCAATAAATTTAGCTCTTCTTAGAGGTCGACCCATGGGACTCCTGGGTTTGCGGGTGGTGGGGCGGGGAGAGGAACTGGAGAGATGCAGATTCACACATCTCCATCATGCCCTGTGGAATTGTGCCTCCTGCTGGCCAGAAAATAAAGTAGCTTTGGTGTCAGAAGCCATAGAGAGGTGCACAGTCTGGTTCCTGTGCTTATAGCCAGAACATGCTATAAATGCAATGAGCTATGAAAATAGACCAAAAAAAACTAATAACAAACCAAATGTTAGCAGACATAGCACAAACAAACAAAATAGTTTACCCTTCTTCTTTAATCATGTCTGTAGATAGTCACAAGAGTGTACATGCCCCTCTGTGTAAAGTTCACTATAATTACAGGATATGTTAAATTTTCTTCACAGTCTCTGCTAATGGCTGTTATGTGGCCATAATGCTCAGTCCAGCACCTCACTCAGCTCTGCCACCAGTGTAATGAAAACCAGATGTTGTTTGAGCTAATAAGGATCAATTGAGCACTCATCTGGCCTCTGGCAGAAGAAACTGTTTGCTTTGAGAAGACATGTAAAACAGCGATAAGTTTGTAAGGCTGTGCTTGGATGTTCCCGAGCATGAGATAAATGACTGGTATTCCTTAAACCAAAAATGAGGAAGTGGAAAAGCAAAGCAATTTGACTGTAATGAGATACAGAAAGTGCTGGTTCTGAGTCTTGTCTCCATTGTACTAATTGAGGTTGAAGTCATAGCCAAGCTTTTTTTGAGAACACAGCTGAATGGATGTTTTAACCCTATAAGCAGAATCGTTCTCTCAATTTTTTTTAATTTTCTATTAATCACTTGCCAAACTCCTTAAATATCCTATTAACAAACAGATTTTAAATTTAGTTCTATCTAGGACAGTAACAAGCAGCAAGATACACTTTTAGTCCATTAAAAATGGAATTGTGAAGACAATGTTGAGGAAAGATTCCCTACCAGCATGCAGAATGTTCTAAAAATTAATTTCTTGAACTTCCAACTCTGCTCTTTGAACAGCTTCTCAAATGGCATATTTCATGTTTAAGTTTTTAAAAGAAAAATTGAACTACCAAAAATGTTATGAGTGTCAGATGTCAAACAGTTGGACAAATGTATCTTCTATTCTGTATTTCTTTTGAAAAATAATTTCTGTAATGACTTAAAGGATCTGGCTGAGCGCGTATGGGATGTAGGCAAAGAACCACAATGTATCATTGCCATCTACTCCCATTATGGACCAAAAATGCAATTTCTTGGCAAAATCAGGTGTGCCTTTATCAGCACTGAGCTGAGTTACAGGACACAGTAAAGAGACAATAGTGTGTGCTCCATAAATAGTAGAAAAATCACAGCTTTCATTCTTTGTATGAATTGCACAAATGCAACTGCAACATACAAAAAATTGAAAATAAAAGACAAAACTATTAAAAAGATATCTCTCTCCAGCTTTACCTCCTTCACTGGTGAAGAATGTCCATCCTTCTAACAGTACAGCCAAGACAAAAAATTCACCACTTAGTAGCCTGGATTTACCACTGTGATGCTGTACCTGCTCGAATTATGTCAAGGCAGGATTGCCACCCATTGATGTGACCTCACTCTGCCCCATAGTATTTTCCTTAGTCAGAGATCAGAGCAAGCTCTCAAAGCTATCAGTGCTCTCTATTGGGAGCTCACTTTGAGGACAGGTGGGAAACCAGTGTTGCTGCAGCAGCTTAAAGGGTCAGGCTACTGATGTGACATCAGGGAGCAAGGACTTCAAAGAGTGCAAGAAGATGTATATCTAAGGGTGCTACAGCAGAACCCAGAGCCTGAAGATTTCAAACACCTCCATAGAGGTTTTATTGGTGCAAAAAAGAGAAAGTTGGGAGAATTCACTTGGGACCAAGGGACTAAGTCCAGACAGAGTGGAAGAAGCTGGCCATGACTGTCAGCGCTACCGATGGTTTCTTAGTACAAGAAGTACCAGGGTAGCCAAGGAAAGAGGAAACAGTGGCATCTTGTAACAATGTAATGCCATAAGTATGCTTCACATTTGCCTCACTGTATTGAACGTCATCTGCAATTTACCAGAAATGTACACAAATTACAATGATACCCGTCATACTCTCTTGCTTCCCCTGCAAGTGGTAAAAGCCTCACGTGATACGTTGTTGCTAATTTCCTGTACTTATTATTATCCCCATTAAGGAATGGTTACTGGCACCTGGTTTGCATTCCATGTAATGGCAAGCAGAGAACCTTCACACCATCTACTGTCTGCTTAAAGGAGAAAATGGTCTGTAGCTAATGTCAGAGAACAGCTACAGGTGGGGCAACTCTCACCCCATATGAAGTGAAAGCCTGAGAACGTTGGGTTTGCGTACAGGAGAAGCAGTGGGTGATGAGGAAATAGGAGGGGAGGTGCCACCTGTAGGTTGCTCCTAAAATTCATGGCCCTGAAATTCCTTGGGGTTTTACCGGTCTCCCACTGTATCTACAGCAGGAGATCTACAGAACCCCAGGAAACTGGCAGGGATTTGGTTGTGCTACATTTCCGTCATTTCCTGGAATTTCCCATGTAAGGACTGAAGCCTCTGTCGGGTCCTTGCACGGCAAATGACAGCTGAGGAGTGGAGCCATGGGCGGGTTCTCACTCCTCAGGTTGGATGTGGCCCTGGCATATCAGTGAAGGCCAGTACATCAAATGAATGGAGGTGTACAGGCCTCCACAAGGGTTTATGTGGGCCTCACTTGTGAGGTTCAGGCCAGGGAAGCGGTCTGGACCTATGAAGAAAGGAAAGGGTTTTGCAAACATTTTTCCAGATCAGTCCCCTTGCTCAAGGGGCAAAGGGGACCTTGGCTGGGAATGGGGGAAAGCTTGGGCAACTGCCTAGGACAAGCGAACAAAGTTTCTATGGGAATGGGGCAGATGGGTGCAGGAGATGCCTATATTGTGGCACTTGTGCCACCCGCCCCATGCTGGTTAGATGCCCTCCCACTGACCCTGCAAACTGTGCCAGGATCAGCGCTGAAGGGCAGTGGTGGCCCATGGGATTCCTCAGGACTCAACCCTGGTGATGAATTTTAGGCCCCATATTCTTACTTCTCTTCAACTCTTGTTGCACATATATATGTTATTTCTTAAGGTCATATCTGTACTGAAAGTGCTATGGCCACTGTGTTGCTCATCTACCCAAATTCATCCCTCCTCCTTTTGAGCCCTCCAAGCAGAATAAGAGCAACAAGAGGAATAGGATCTCTTTGTTTCAGGGCTTCCCAGCCTCTCTTCATCCCTGCCACCATTCATGTCTTCCTTCTAAGCATCAGCCTAGATACACCAACCAAGGAGGGGAATATTTAGCAAGCTGGTGGGGTCTGATGTACAGATCATGTGTGGCCAGAAGGAACTGGGGACGGAAGATAAGGATGCACCTGTTGTTGGCCAGAGGATCAGGAAATATCTGCCCTTCCCTGAGCCTCAGTATCCAAATCCCAGGAGCCCTGCATTTGAGTGCATAATCTAGGCTGACCCTTCAGAGCAGTACTAAGGGAGTGCTGCACTGTCAGAGGTGCTGTCTTTCAGAGGAGACATTAAAAGGCCCCATCTGCCTTCACAAGTGGATATAAAAGATCCCGTGGCACCATTCAAAGAAGAGCAGGGGGGTTCTCCCCAGTGTCCTGGCCAATATTTATCCCTCAACCAACGTCACTAAAATAGATTATGCAGTCATTGGGCAGGAGCTTCCATTCAGTTGCGTTGTTTTTTTCAGCGCAATTTGCCCAAATCAGGCAAACCAGCACAAAAGATCGCAGAATTTTAAATGCAAATTGCATTCAGTGTGACTCGAGTTTCCATGATCTTTTGCACTAGTTTAAAAGACATTGCACTATAAACTGGCCCCACCCACAAAACTGGCCATGCCCCCAGGAGGAGTTAATCCCCATTGGAAGTTTCCGCTAATTGCTCTCGCTTGCAGGCCTTCGGGCAGGCTCTAAAAATTAAGCTTTTTTTAGGCGCAAAGACACTAATAGGCACGTTTAAAAGCTGTTGAATATATTTTATTTAATTTACTAAGAAACTGACTACCGTACACCAATATAACTAGCAAATGGTTCTACAGTTTTTTAAGTCATTTTCAGTTATTTAAAATCAGGTTATTCACAAGTGGTAGATTCGACACTCTGATTAAAATGCTTATTTTTTTGTGATAAACCCATTTTCAGCTGTATTAATCAAACTGCACCAAGTTACCACTCTTAAATATATCAAGGAAGTTTTTTTAAGGCAAATTTTTTTTCAAAAATTACATTCTAAATCATGCCCGATTGCACTGGCTCACGGCACATTTTCTGTTCATCAATATGTAAATGAGTTTGAACAGAAACTTGAGGAAAAAAAACACTTCTCAAAACTAGCGCAATTTTGGACGCAATTTGTGCCCAGATCGCTGACTGAGACCAAAGCAAAAACTCTATCTCATTGCTGTTTATGGCAATCAATTAGTGCACACCTTGCTGTGCACTAATTGACTGCCATGTTTCCCTACATTACAACAGTCAAAAGAGTACTTCTTTGGCTTTAAAGCGCTTTTCATTAGAATTTGATTGTGGGAGGCATTTTGGGAGCTCCATTAAAGCTCCATTGCTACATTAAACCTAACACACCAAATTATTATACTGTATATTACAAAACATTCTAGGGTAAATTTTGCGAGGCCCTAATTTTTCGTACATTGAAATCAATATCCACAGGCTGTATGCAATTTACCCTGTATGTCTGTTAGCTCATCATGCCAGTGTGATTCAAAAATAGCTTTTGTTTTGGTAACAGAACCTATCACTTGCACATAATAAAACTGTGAAAAATGTAAATAAGTCTACACTTCATTTCCCATTCTTGCTTGTAAAAAGAGAGCTGTTTTAGCAATACTGCATCATGAAAGTCAATAAGATTGCTGTAGTTTCAATGCACATCTTCTAAAATATACAGCAATAGTCAATCACAGTTACTAGACTTTGCTTATTTTATTTTATTGTATAACAAAGAATTACTTAATGTAAAGAGGCAATAATATATAGTAAGCATAATCTGATTGTTTTCTTTCTAACCATCTTGGAATGTGTGCTCTACATAACTTTACAGATTAAAGTAATCAGAGGTAACAGTAGCAGATGCAAAACTAAAAATGTTATCTGTGCAACTTTTGGTTTTGCAAAATAAGGAAGGAAGTGAGCAGATCAAAACGGAAATATATCAGAATTTTGCAAAGGAAAAAGTTCTGTCCTAGTGCATAAAAACCAGCTGGGGACCCGACCCCTCATAAAGTTTAATGGGGAAACACAAATGTCTGATGAATCCAGCTGTATATCTTCAGCAGGATCAACCAGGACTTGTAGGAATTCTGCAAGGAATCTCCTGTCTGGCCATGCGTGGACTTTGTCATGTCTGCACTGTTGTCAACTCAGTCGTATGGCCCAATCATCTATTGTTTGTACTTTTCAATCACTTTTATTTGTCTTAGAGCACCAACAAGGCAAATAAGAATGACACTTTGTTTACTCTATAGCTTTCACTGCAAAGTATTTAAAAATCGTTGTAACCTCTTGTCAGTTGTTCCAATACCCGATAATCAGTTAACATGTTTATATACTGTCAGGGATGCCTGACAGATTTTAACCCTGTAAAACAAGCAGTGATAATGAAGCTCCCATCAGATAAGTGACAATAATAAATGGGTGTGATTTGTTCTCTGCTGATGAGACTAGTTGGTGGTCCAGCACCATAAGTCTGGACAAATTACAGGCTTTTTACAACTTTCTTTTAAAAAAGAAATGTGACTGAGATGGTCACTTTTCAGGCCAAATTGAATGACTAAAAGCAACACTTGAAAAAGATTACACTTGCATAAAACAATGTTAGATTTTCTTATTGCTATGCCTACATAACAACAATGACTACACTTCAAAACTACTTCATTGCCTGGGAAGCACTTTGGGACATTTTGAGGATGTGAAAGACTCTATATAAATGGAAGGTCTTTCTTTCTGGTCATTTATTTTTAATAGAAGTTAAGACATCAAAAGAGATTGTAAGGGGAAGGCTCTACACTGCGGAAACTAATTGAAATTATTGAAAACACTTATAAGTCAAGGAGGTTTAGAGGGGATTTGAGAAAGAACTTTTTCACCCAGAGGGTGGTTGGAGTCTGGAACTCACTGCCTGAAAGGGTTGTGGAGGCAGAAACCCTCACAACATTTAAGAAGCATTTGGATGTGCACTTGAAATGCCATAGCATACAAGGCTACGGGCCAAATGCTGGAATATGGGATTAGATTAGGCAGGGCTTGATGGCCGGCGCGGACACGATGGGCCGAAGGGCCTCTATCCGTGCTGTATTACTCTATGACTCTATGATACCTGACTTCCAAACAACACTCCGAGTTCATTGCTCTTAAAATAGTAGATTAAAGTTAAGAAACAAAAGGGGAATCATTAGAGCTAAGCAGTTGAGTTTGTAGAACAGTCAAAAGCAGCTTTCTGTGAAAGTTCAGTTTCAGAATCAGCACACTGGTCTCCAGGAAATGTTTGTACTACAGCAGGTCCAGTAGTGTGAGCCATTGGGAGGTTGTATCACTTTTAAAACTTTTTTAACCATAGTTGTGTTCAGCAATGTGACGATCTCATCGAATCACTGCACTTGTTTGCTAAAGTGACATAACAGACATTTTACCGAACTGAGTGACAAAACCAACCCTTGGGAAAAGATTATACCTGCATGAAGCAATGTTAGATTTTCTTATTGGTCATTGATCTTCAGCAACAATATCCCTTCCACAGACAACACAGTTCGGCAATATCACTTTTTTTCAATGTTTTCAAATGGAAGTGATTGTTACTTTTATTTACAATCAATTCTGTATTTTTCTTAATTAAAAACAATAAATGTTGAAAATATATAGCAGCTTAGTCAACATCTGGAAGACAAAGATAAGTTAACACTGCCGCTCCTCATGGCCCCAACAAAAGTCTCTGAAATAAATTTCGGCGCCTTTTCTTGAGCAGCCACCAGTGATCCCTTTAAGGAACTTAAACGGAATGCTGCTTAGGCTGCTCAGTGCATGATACAAATAGGCATATTCCGTCCACTTGAACCTGAAAATTGTAATTGCAACATGTATTGCCCATCCCTAGTTGTCCTGAGGGCATTGAGTCAATCACATTGGACCAGAACTTGCTGGAGCAGGACATCTCATGACATACGCCATTAATTAGACATTTTTCAGCACCCTTCAGCGCAAAAACCTTCTGCGCTGTAACTTGCTGCGTGGAATCCAACAATTCCATGACACACAATGGCGAGGCTCACGGTGAGATGGTGATTTTTTTCAGTTTTGGCAAGGCTAGCAACGGAACGGCGCAACCCATCCAGCAATTTGTGGCGGGTCAGAACTCATGGCGTATCTCTTCTTCACCACAAATTGTGGGGGGGTTTTATGCCCTAATAATGGCCGGCACCGTGAACTTGTCATTATTTTTCCAACAATTTCTGGGCCAATGCCTTTACTTGGTATGAAATTCAGTAAAATCCATTTGTCAGCATGCAGCCCATAATGGAGGGATGGGGTGATAAGATTGCAAGCGCCAAGCAATTCATAGGATCATAGAATGATCCAGCACAGAAGGAGGCCATTTGTGCCTGTGCTCGCTCTTTGAAAGAGCGATTCAATTAGACCCACTCCCAATCAGATTCTAGGTGATGGTTCGAGAGGGGTGATTGCATGTAAAACACCTGGACAGATATGTTCATCTTGGTTTATTGGTTGTGGATTTCTTAACTTCCTCTTTTATTTTTCTGGGTTTGTAAGTTTTCTAATTCCTTATTTTCTAGTCGAGATTTTCCGCAGGGCTGGAGAACGATTCACCTTCACCTAATGAGAAATAGAACTGATCCTGCTGTAATTTGCAGTCAGCCTAATTAACATAATGGGAGCTAGCAGAGGCCAGCGAGTGCGGCGCGGTTGGGAACACCAGTCATTGGGAGCTCACCATCTGGGTGTTAGGAACTAGCACACTGCCTTTAAATCCTGCAGCAGCTTAAAGAGGTCACAATACAAAAAAATCATTTTTGACAGAAAGTTTAGTTTAGGTTTTTTTTCTTACTTGTTCTCCAATATAAAATGGCCTTTATGTTCCCAGCTGCATGCTTTTCCATTGAGCCAATTTATATTTTGTTTGTTTTACCTTAGCTTTTCAAGGGGTGTTTAAAAGATCTACCAATGTTCATGCATGATGAATGAAGATTAATGTTTAGCAGAAAGAAAAACAAATTGTTTGAGACAACCAGGACTGTATTCAGGTCACCAAACTACATTCATTTTTAAAAGTTTTCAATTCATATGTGTCAAAAACCATCAGCTGTTCCACAATAGGTATTGTTCATCGTTTCTCTGATGTTTGATACTCTTTCTCAGTTGCATAGCGTGCATTGCATTTTACTCCAGGTTCTATAATAAAGCATCCAAATAAATGTCTCTGTCATCAATTTACTGCCACTCGTCCCTTCTCTCAATATGATAATGTAATGCAATAAGATAAACATTTTAATCCTATTATCCTTGCCTTACTCTAATTTGCCCCTCGGGGATCGCTCGACTGGATTTATGTTCCTGCCTGTTGCTTTATGCCCAGCAGTCACAGCAGTTCAAGGCTTTGATCACACACTTGGACCCTGGGGAAAAACGATGTCCATTATTTGGTGCCTCAGTTTCAAGCTTTAAGGATTAAACTCCTGAGGTTGGTTGACTTCAACCTGCAATTGGCTTTTTTGATTCTAGCATTTTTAGTTCTCTCATCCAAGAGCTATTGCTTATTAAAAATTCTCCTGCTCAAACTTGTCAATCAAACTCAAATATCAGGGGTTATTTAACCCCCTGTCTGTCCGGCAGCAATGGTGCAAATGGGGGTTAAGATAATGGGGGGCGGGGGAGGGGGCAGCTTCCAGACATGTTCCCACCCCCTACCATCTTAACTTACCTGAAATCAGATACAGGAAGGCCACCCGCCCCAAAGGAGCAGGTCCTAATTTATTCAATTCAATTCAATTTTATTTGTCATATATGCAGCAGACGTGTGTACTGCACAATGAAATGTTGATTTTTATGAGTCCTCCCAACATTGGAATAAATATGGCATAACAATGATAAAAAATACTAATAGAAATACTAATAGAAAGACAGCAATAATAAATAAAACAACAGTAATAAATAATAATAAATTAATCGTTCATGAGTCTTATGGCCTGGGGGTAGAAGCTGTTTTGAAACCTGTTGGTACGAGACCGTATGCTTCGGTATCTCTTACCGGACGGGAGCAGGGCGAAGAGGTTGTGGCTGGGGTGGCTCGCGTCTTTAATGATTCTCAGGGCCTTCCCCCGGCACCTCTCGGGGTAGATATCCTGCACAGCAGGTAGTTTAATTCCTATAGTGTGTTGTGCAGCTTTCACTACCATCTGTAGAGCCTTGCGGTCTGTGGCGGTGCAGTTGCCATACCAGGTAGTGATGCAGCCGGACAGGATACTCTCGATGGTGCACCGGTAGAAGTTGGTGAGAATCTGGGGGGCCATTCCAAATTTCTTCAGTCTCCTGAGGAAGAACAGGCGTTGGCATGCCTTCTTTGTTACAACGTCGATGTGATGGGACCACGTTAAGTCCTCCGTAATGAATACACCCAGGAATGTGAAGCTGCTGACCCTCTCCACCTCAGCCCCTTCGATGTAGATTGGGGTGTGTCCCTCCCCCTGCCGCTTCCTGTAATCCACGATCATCTCCTTTGTTTTGCTGATGTTGAGGGAGAGGTTGTTGTACTTGCACCATTCTCCTAGGGCTCTTACCTCCTCCCTGTAGCCTGTCTCGTCGCCATCTGTGATCAGGCCTACGACGGTAGTGTCATCAGCAAACTTGATGATGGAGTTGAAGTTGTGCGTGGCCACGCAGTCATGAGTAAACAGGGAGTACAGAAGGGGGCTGAGCACACAACCCTGGGGAGCTCCCGTGTTCAGGATCAGTGTGGAGGAGGTGTTTCTGCCTATTTTCACCACCTGGGGTCTTCCCGTCAGGAAGTCCAGGATCCAGTTGCATAGGGAGGTGTTAAGTCCTAGCTCACTGAGCTTGTTGACAAGCTTGGAGGGGATAATGGTATTGAATGCTGAACTATAATCAATGAACAACATTCTCACATAGGTGTTCCTCTTATCCAGGTGTGATAAGGCAGTGTGCAGTACAGTGGCGATGGCATCATCCCTAGATCTGTTTGGGCGGTAGGCAAATTGGAGTGGGTCCAGTGTGTCAGGTAGTAATGAGTTGATGTGGGTTTTGACCAGCCTCTCAAAGCACTTCATGATGACAGAAGTGAGTGCTATGGGGCGGTAGTCGTTTAAACAGGTTACTTTAGTTTTTTTGGGGTCTGGAATAACCGATGTCATCTTGAAGCGGGTGGGGACTATAGACTGGTACAGTGAACGGTTGAATATATCCGTAAACACGGCTGCCAGCTGGTCAGCGCATGCTGTAAGGACACGCCCAGGGATTCCATCTGGACCGGGTGCTTTGTGGGTGTTCACTCTCTTAAAGGTCTTGCTCACGTCAGCCACGGAGATTGAGAAGACCCGGTCGTCCTGAGCCGCGGGCGCCCTTGTAACAGGCCAGTTGTTGTTGGCCTCAAACCGGACGTAAAAAGTGTTAAGCTCATCCGGGAGAGAGGCATTGCTGGGCATGACACAGTTGGGTTTCCCTTTGTAGTCTGTAATAGATTGTAGTCCACTCCACATCCTTCGCGAATCTGAGCTATGATAGTGTGACTCCACTTTGTCCGTGTATTGTCTTTTTGCATTTTTGATGGTTTTTCTGAGGTCGTACCTTGATTTCTTGTACTCATCCATGTCCCCAGAGTTGAATGCGATGGACCGTGCTTTTAGCATAGCACGGATATTGCCATTTACCCATGGTTTCTGGTTGGGAAATGTTCGTACAACAATCCTCGGAACAACGTCGTCTATGCACTTGTTTATGAAACTAATGACTGAATCTGTATATGTGTTGATGTCATTGTCCGAGGCATTCCGAAACATATCCCAGTCAGTGGAATCAAAACAGTCCTGTAACATAGCGTCTGATTGATCCGACCAGCGTTGTAGAGATCTCATCACAGGCTTTCCCTGTTTTAGTTTCTGCCTATAGGTGGGTAGCAGCAGGATGGAGTCGTGATCTGATTTGCCGAAGGGAGGGCGGGGGAGGGCCTTGTATCCATCCCGGAATGGAGTGTAAACGTGATCTAGTGTGTTCTTGGCTCGCGTTGGGCAGGTGATATGCTGATGGTATTTAGGCAGTACTTTCTTCAGATTGGCTTTAAATGGCAAAGTCGTGTCCTGAAGATGCTATTTTAACTGAGGGTTGACTAAGGCCTGCAGATTCTCGGACTCACCAGTGAAAGCTGGCACCGGGCAGCAGCCTGGCCACAGGAGGTCCATGCAAGTGTTTTTTTAGGCTGGCACAGCAATGACACTTAAAAGCAGCAGCAGGTGATGGGGTAGGAAGTGACGCTTAGTCAGCAAGGGGAATCAGGGTGTAAGTACAGAGCACTATGTTCTAATGGAAAACTTGTTTTTTGATTATTGTACATTGCAAGGTTAGAAGCCCAAGCCATTACTTTCACACTCATCACCATTGCAGGGGATACCGTTATGTCTCACCATTCACTGCAACTCACTAAGCCACTTCCAAAGGTGCACACCAATCTGTCCAAGAACGCAAAGTGTTGAAAATAAAATTTCAATGTTTGACAGCACATTAACAGAAACTTCACATGAATATTGACTAAAACACCCAAGTGCCTACCCTTGTGTGTTGTTAGTTGATATGATTGGACTAGGATGAGGGTGAGCGTGAGGGTGGCTAGTGAGATGGGGAAGTAATAATGTAGATAGAGAAAGAGGGATGGGTGGAGGTGCAAGGTAAGTTGGTGTGAGTAAGGATATGCAGGAGTAGGGTAGGGAAGGCAGAGTGATGGGGATGTGATGAGTGGCACAGCAGGATGAGGTTGAGTGTGGCTTTGCAGTAACGTTTCGTGGCTTAACAAGCCCAATCAGCGTAAAATTAATTTCACAGAGCGGGGTCTCACTCCACCACCAACTCCGGTCGCATTGGACCTGCCTCGGTAGGCGAAATCGCGGCCTTATATTCAGGTGATGAATAATGGAACAGTCCTGTTGGGGTATCGAAGGCAGGTCATCGGTCATGTGGTAGGTTGGTAGTGATTTCAAGGAAGATCACTTTCTTGGCAACAGTCACAGAAGGAGGTGATGGGGCAGTATGCCAATGTAGCCAATCAGTAATTGAACACCTCCTGTTCAAAAGATTTCAGGTGGCCCTTGTAGCAGCCAGGGATGATCCCTTTGAATGTTCATCTTCCTGAATTGCTAGGGCCCAGAGCTCATGTTCCTCGGGCAACACTGACTCTCATCATCGAAACTGAATTGATGGCTTTCCTTCAGTACAGGATTGTGCAGAGCATAGCACCCGATAACAATCCCTGCGACTCTGGAAACTGCAGTTCCTTACTGGCTCTTGCCAGTCACTGAAATCTGCTCTTCAACGGTCTTATGGTCCTGTCCACCACAAGTTTTGTTGCTGCTTAGGTCTGGTTTTATGCGTCCTCCGCCTGCATTCTCAGTTGCCTTGATGGAGAAAGGAGCCATGACTATAGGGGGTATGCCTTGGCTCTGGATCCTTGGACATGGTTGCCCGCAAGACAGAAGTCTTGTGGTTGAGAATGAAAGCATCGTGGCAGCTGCTGGCCACTTGGCATTCACATGCAGGATCTTCTGGTTGGTATCACAAGCAGTCACAACATTCAGTGAGTGGAACTCCTTCCTGTTCACGAATGTCAGTGAATTGTCAGTGCCACGTGTGTGCCATCAATGGCACTCTGCACCAAGGGAATCCAGCATTGTGGTAGAACTCCCTGACTCTCTCCCTCTGTTGCCTGGGTGAGATGCAAAGTGAATGAACTCCACAGCTCTGCTAAAGAGCACACCCGTGACTATCCAATTCTTACCATGACCGTTCCCTGACTGATGTTGTACAGATCCCCTGTGGCATCTTGAAAGAATACGGTGCCAAAAAATTCAGAGCAGTGGTCACTTTCATTGCGACAGCCAGAGCTGTTCTGGCACTGTTGCGAGGCGGAAGATCTTTGCGAGGAATGTCGCACAGATGTGCAAAGACACCCTTAGGCGATTGCAGCCTTCGAACACACAGCCCGTCGATTACAAGGTCAGCCATGTCAGCAGGAGCAAGGCCAGATGCGATGTTTCTTTATGCTGGGAGTTCCTGCTTCCTCAGCCCATAAGAGACCCAGCATATCTCTGGAGGTCAGTACATCAAGTCAGATGAGGTGTTCCAGCCTTCAGAAGGTTGCAAGTGAGCCCCACTGGAGTGATCCAGGGAAGTGACCTAGATCCCTGAAGATGAGAAGACTTTTTTTTTTAATTAAAGACTAAGGCCTAGAAATTGAGTTTTGGCTTAGCCAGGGCTTTAGCGCCGGAAGTTAGTGCCGGCGCTAAGTCCCCCTGCGTGCGCCAAAAATTCAGCAGGGCCGCGCCCAAACGGCTGCCGGCGCTACTGAAGGGTCTTTGCAGCGGTAAATCGGCGCTAACTGCCGTTTCGCGCCGCAATTCCGGCGCTGCGGCACCCGATGCGGTGCGGCAGGCTCGGGAAGTGCAGGCCTCCTCCTTCCCTTAAGGAGGAGCTGCCTGCACCCGATCGCGGCCCGCGAAAATCTTTTAAAAAATGAGCCCGGCACCTCGGACAAGTGCCGGGCTTGCTTCTGTTCCGGGGGGGGCGGGGGGGAAGTCCGGGGAGGGAGCTGCGGCCAGGCGGCCGGCCGCCGCGGGGCCTTTAATGCGCCGGCGCAAAGACTCGTAAGACTCTGTTGCCAGAGTCTTAGTTGCGGCTGTCACGGGCGAGGCGGCCGCAACTGAATTTCGGCGCTGGGGCCCGTCGGCATGGCAACCGGGACGCTGCGCACACCGATGACGTCATCGGTGCCGGCGCAGCGCTACCGGTCTACCGTGGCGTAAGGGCCCCAGGCAATTTCGGCGCCGGCGCCAAATGCAGCGCTAGGCCCTCTAGCGCCGCAAAATCGGCGCTAAGGGCACTCAATTTCTAGGCCTTAATATCAATCCTCTTACACAGGGACCAAGGCAACAGTAAATGAGGTCTTGGGTGGCAGACACCAGAAATTCCAGCAACATGGGACACGTAAGGTCCCAAGCCCATAGTTGCACCAGCACCATGCAAATGAGGTGCCATCTCACTGCAAATTCTGACACAGCCAACACTGGAGGGCACCAATGGGCACGGCCCTGACATAACTACAGCCCACAGATTCTCAGTCCAATGTCATTTTTTATTACTGTTTATTAATTAAATATTTGTGATAATTTATGAAGGTTTTTATCCAGCATAAAATCTGTTTACTTGACAGCAATTAAAGTAAAATTGAGAAACAATCTTACACGAGCAGATTTGAAATGTTAACAATGTCAGAGCAGTCAATGCCAATTTGGCACAAAGCCCGAGCTAAATGTTAGTATTATTGCCGGAGGACAGTAACAGATCCGACGACATTTAGAGCTTCACAAAAATCATTTTAGAAGCATCTTATCATTTACGAAATAAAGGCAGTAACAAGGAGTAGGTGCAAAAGTTGCATCAAACCAAGCTAGCATATAACAGGAGTCAGACTGATTATATATTAGTGATTGATAAGGAGTATAAAACATGAATGAAAATGAAGGACAGGAAAAGGCCAGCTAATCCATCGAGCCTGTCCAAAACAGTCATTGTATAACTTATGCACATCATGACCTCCATCCACCCACTGTTTCTGTCACTGAACCTCTTTTTCTGTCCCCACAACGGCCGCGATTTTGCGCCTGGAGGCAGAATGGTGGCGGGTCCGCTGTTCGGCAAGTTCCGGACCCGCTCCCTGATCCTGCCGCCCTGCAGTTGAAATTTTGCGTTGATTGGCCTCGTTAAGGCCAACGGCGGGTTCTCCAAGGCAATTGCTGGGTGCAGGTCAGTTGCTCGCGTCTGATGAAGCGATGTTGGACTGATTATTTAAAGGGGCCATGTCCCCTCTGCAGATTCATTTCTGTTTTGTTCCCTGAAGTGCTGGCTGCTGCAGGTATGGCAGCGCACAAACTTAAGGCTGCTCCCCGCTTCGATGAGGTTACAGTGGATCTATAGTGCACAACACAATAGCCTACTTACAGCCTAAACACAGAATGTGCCCCCCAAATTATTCAATCAGCAACCTAAATGACCAGATTTGAGAGTGCAGCTTTTACACTGCAGTTGCAGCTATGAAGCCTCCAGCTCGCTGGTGTTCACTCCACACTTACCTGGCGTGTTGTCACACAGAGCTGTCAAATGATGACAATTCATCTGTCAAAATTTTTTGACAGATGAAACGTCATACGCTGACGTTCTCTGTAACCGGCATTCCCTTAATTGGCCTGCTAAGCCCGCTGAGTGGGCTTAACAAGGTGTGGTGATTATTCTTGTTTTATAAGAAGCATTGTAATTGGTTGCCTGTTTTCCTGCCTTGAGATATATGCTGTAAACTTATTGGTTAGTTGATTCCATGTGACCTGTGGTGGCCATCTTAAATTCAGTTTTCTACAGTTTGGTTGAGACTGGGTGCTCAACATGTACTGCTGGTTTTTTAAGGTTAATAAAGCCTAGCTTTTGAAAGGTAATCTATTCCTTATTTCAATTTATTAACCTTTTGCTATAATGGAACGATATCTTCGACCGGAACGATTTAATGCTGACCCTAATTCTGCAGGAGTGGATGATCAATGGAAACATTGGTATCGTACATTTAAAAACTTTTTGGGTGTGTTGGATCAGCAATCTCTAAATAAGTTGGATATACTAATCAACTACATTGCTCCGGATGTGTATAAGTATATTTTGGACTGTGAAACTTATGAATTGGCTATTGCTACGTTGGAAAAAAAATTTGTTAAACCCAAAAATGAGGTATTTGCACGTCACCTTTTATCTGCCCGTAGGCAGCAGGCGGGAGAATCCTTGGATGCTTATTTACAAGCACTCCGGCGCCTTGGTGCTAACTGTAATTATAAGGCCGTGTCTGCAGAAGAACATAGGGAAGAGTCGGTACGGGATGCATTTATTAATGGATTACTGTCTAGATCAATTCGTCAGCGGTTATTAGAAAATAAGATCTTGGATCTTAAGAGTGCTTTTGAGCAAGCCTCTACATTGGATTTGGCTCAGAGAAGTTCGGATTCTTATGCTCTTTTTGATCGGCCTGCAACCGTGGTTTCGGCAGTTCCGGATGAAAGGGAGTTACGTGGATTTAATAGGAGTGGTTTGCCAGATTCCGAAACAGTTTCTACTTCGGCAGCTGTTGCCTCTCGGATTCAGAAGTGTTATTTTTGCGGGAACGCCCGGCACCCCCGTCTGAAGTGCCCTGCCCGGGAGGCTGTGTGTAGTAAATGCGGCAAGGGAGGTCATTACGCACGTGTTTGCAAATCGGTTGCCTCCTCTGCGACCATTCAGCCTTTAGATAGGGCGTTTATTGCATCAGTTTCTGCCGCCTTTTCCCATGGCCTAAACAAAGCTATAGCTATGGCCCAAGTTAATGGGTTAGAAGTGAAGGCCCTTATAGATACGGGCAGTACTGAGAGCTTTATAAGTCTTCAGTTTGTGAGGGAGAAGCGTTTGAAAATTTTGCCTGTTTCCTATCAGGTGTGTATGGCTCAGACGACTCTCACCTCACAAGTAGCTGGTTGTTGCCTTGTGAAATTAATTCTCCTAGGTAATACGTATACTGATATACGCCTATCCGTTCTGCCTAATCTCTGTGCGGACATTTTGATTGGTCATGATGTGCTTCAATTACATGAGTCCCTCAGTCTTTCTTTCGGAGGAACCAAGCCACCTTTGTCTATTTGTGGATTAACTTCTTTATTCATTTCTCCATTATCACTTTTTTCCAATTTGATGCCGGATTGTAAGCCAATTGCTACCAAGTCAAGAAGGTATAGCAGTCAGGATAAAGAATTTATTAATTCTGAAGTTCAACGTCTTTTATCGGAAGGAATCATTGAACCTAGTTTTTTGCCCTGGCGGGCACAGGTAGTTGTCACCACTAATGAGAGACATAAGAAGCGAATGGTGATAGACTACTCTCAAACTATTAACAGGTATACTCAATTAGATGTGTACCCCCGCCTAAGATTGATGAGCTTATCAATAAAGTATCTCAATATAAGATTTTTAGCACTATTGATCTAAAGAGTGCTTATCATCAGATTCCTATTGCTAAGAGGGACAAACCATATACGGCCTTTGAAGCTGGCGAAAAGCTGTACCAGTTTTGCCGAGTACCATTCGGTGTTACTAACGGTGTCGCCTGTTTTCAACGGACAATGGATGCTTTTATAAGTGATAATTCTCTCTCTGACACCTTCTCATATTTAGATGACATCACGGTGTGTGGCAAATCAAGGGTGGAGCACGATTTTAATCTAGAAAGATTCCTTCAAGTTGCGGAAAAAGTTGGCTTAACTTTCAATAAAGAGAAGTGTATCTTTTCGACCACCGAGGTAAATTTACTGGGGTATATTATCTCGGGAAACAAGATTAAACCAGATCCAGAACGGCTGCGACCACTGATTGATTTACCTTGCCCTACTAATTCTAAGGCCTTGCAACGAGTTGTTGGACTGTTTTCTTATTATTCTAATTGGATTGCAAACTTCTCGCAGAAGATCCAGCCCCTTATTCGGGTTACGACATATCCTCTATCATGGGAGGCCAGGATGTGTTTTGATAATCTTAAAAAGGATATTTTAGGAGCAGTTGTGCATTCTATTGATGAGCAGGTTCCCTTTGTGATTGAGACGGACGCTTCCGATTTTGCAATTGGGGCTACCCAGAACCAAAATGGAAGACCTGTGGCCTTTTTCTCACGTGCTCTGAGCAATAGTGAGCAGAGACATTCATCAATAGAGAAAGAGGCGTACGCAATAGTAGAAGCACTGCGTAAATGGAGACATTATTTATCTGGGCGACATTTTACGTTAGTAACTGACCAAAAATCTGTGTCCTTCATGTTTGATGTCAAACATTTCGGAAAGATTAAGAATGATAAAATAATGAGGTGGAGGATCGAGTTGGCATGCTACCATTTCGATATAGTCTATCGTCCGGGGAAGGATAATGTTGCCGCTGATGCGCTGGCGAGGGCTTATTGTTCTGTGCTTCACGGAGATACGCTTATTAATCTTCATAATGCTTTGTGCCATCCTGGTGTTACGAGGATGATACACTTCGTACGCAGTAAGAATTTGCCCTTTTCAGTTGAAGACGTCAAGCGGATGACTTCGTCATGCTCTGTCTGCGCCCGGTGTAAACCGAATTTCTTTAAGCCTCAACGAGCTCATCTTATAAAGGCTACTTCTCCCTTTGAACGCCTGAGCGTTGATTTTAAGGGGCCTCTTCCTTCAACGACTCAGAATCGATATATATTTACTGTTGTGGATGAGTTTTCAAGGTTCCCTTTTGCTTTTCCTT
Source organism: Somniosus microcephalus (assembly GCF_052327205.1). NCBI lineage: Eukaryota > Metazoa > Chordata > Chondrichthyes > Squaliformes > Somniosidae > Somniosus > Somniosus microcephalus. The sequence continues at coordinate 81,106,478 of NC_140989.1, read as the reverse complement.
GTGCAGATGTATCAGCTGCTACAGTTATTAAATGTCTGACTCAACTTTTTGTCATCTTTGGGATGCCTGCGTATATCCATTCGGATCAGGGAAGTTCTTTTATGTCTTCCCAGTTGAAGGAATACCTCCAGAGTCGGGGAATTTCTACTAGCAGAACTACCCCGTATAATCCCCAGGGTAATGGACAGTGCGAACGATACAATGGGGTGATCTGGAAGGCAGTTATGTTGGCTTTGACATCCCGGAACCTTAAGAATACACAGTGGGAAATGGTACTGCCTGATGCCCTGCATTCCATTAGATCATTGCTTTCAACGGCTACTAATGTGACCCCCCATGAAAGGCTCGTCAATTATCCGCGGAGATCCACTACGGGATATTCGGTACCTTCGTGGCTTACTATGCAGGGACCTGTGCTGCTCTGACGCCATGTTAGACTGTCAAAGTATGATCCTTTAGTGGAGGAGGTGGAGCTATTGGAGGCAAATTCCCAATATGCTCACATTCGATTCCAAGATGGGAAAGAAAGTACGGTTTCAGTTAAAGACTTAGCTCCTTGTGGTGGCCAGCCCTCTCCTGAGGACATTAACAATAGCCATAATTCAGATAATGTTGATGTCATCACAGATACTACAAACATTTCCAATCCTATTGCAGACACTTACAATTCTCTTAGTCTGCCTCCGATGGATGTTCATGGCCCTCCCAGTCTACCTTCTAATGGGACTTCCAATCCAGAAACCGTTGATAATCGGGATATTGATAGCCTCCCTGCAGAAGATATTTCTGTGTCTCCTGGTGTGGGAGGGCAAGGAACTCCACCAAGGCTAAGAAGGTTGACACGAACAAGATATCCGGTCGACCGATTAAAAATGGACTTTTAAAATAATTAATAATTTAATAGTAAAATTTTAAAATTGTTGAAGGCATTATACATGTATTGCTCTAGTCATAAATAACTAATTGTAAACTGTAAAGGCTACCTAGGTTGAAGTATATTTTAAAAGGAGGGCTGAATGTGGTGATTATTCTTGTTTTATAAGAAGCATTGTAATTGGTTGCCTGTTTTCCTGCCTTGAGATATATGCTGTAAACTTATTGGTTAGTTGATTCCATGTGACCTGTGGTGGCCATCTTAAATTCAGTTTTCTACAGTTTGGTTGAGACTGGGTGCTCAACATGTACTGCTGGTTTTTTAAGGTTAATGAAGCCTAGCTTTTGAAAGGCAATCTATTCTTTATTTCACAAGGTCAATCAAGGGAAAATAGCGTGGGTTGGCCAGAAGTTGATGGAGGTGGGACTAAAACCCGACAAGTGGGAGTCCCGCCTCCAAAAGCTCCCCATTGAAAAAATTGCCCCCATAGCCTGCAGTCTCTCTCTCTATCCTGTCAATTTCTTTCTTTTTCTGTTTCTACCCCAACTCTCTCTCTGTTCCCTTGATCTCTCACTGTTCCCCGAATCTCTCTCTCTGTCGCTGATTTTCTCTCTGTCCCCAATCTCTCTCTTTCTATCTCTAATCTTTTTGTTTCTATCCTCCCGTTCTCTTTTTCTGCCCAATCTCTGTTCTCCCAATGACTATTTTTGTTGATCTCTCTCTGCCTGTCTGTCTGTCCATCTGTCCATCTGTCTCTCTCTCTCTGGCCCGAGAGAGATGGTGACAATGAATAGCCCAAGAACACACCACACATCAACACAGCATTGTTGTCCTGATGCAGTGTTGGCCAAAACATTCCATCCTCCAAACCCCACAAATTTTCACAGTTGGGGGAATGTTGAACTTTCCTTTTCCCAAATGTGCAAAGTCCTCCTCACTTGACGGAATGGGTTTTGGCCTGAAGGTAAGTCTCGGAACGGGAAGGGGAGTGATTGTAAATACTGTGGAGTCAGGAGAGCACTTCTGCTCATCCTGGTTCCACAGCGACAATTCTGGAAAAGAAACAAAGCTTTTGTTGGCGGCCGCTGCAGAACCCTGATGACTGCCCCACTCCTTGCAGACTAATTACTGTAAGGGGGCCTAAAACAGGCATTTGGCCCCTCATTTATATATGTAAGGGACCAAATGCATGTTTTAGGCGGCCGCCAGGGATGCCTGAAAGATGGCCCAACCCAATTTCAGGTCAGATGTCTTTCAGGCATCCTTGAGGCACAGGATTTGGTTCCTACGTTGGCCTTTGTTATCCCCAGTGTCCTGGCCAATATGTATCGCTCAATCAATATAACATAAAACAAAAATTCAGTTGGTTGCGCCAGCCGGTAACGCCATAAGAGGGGTATATTTCCAGCGCTAGGCACTTAGCGCCCGGGCGCAGACCGATCTGCGCCAACGCCCAAATTCAGTTGACATTTAGCGCCAGCGCAAAGTGTTTGCGCCCGCTCAGCTGCGCGCGGAGCTTATGACGTCATTTCGTCGTGCAACGCTGTTTGTGCGCCCCAAACCGGAAATTCAGTGGCGCCTGCCCAATGTGGGCGTGGCGCTGCTAGGAACTGTGAAGTGGAACGCAACAGAGGCCCTGTGGGCCTCGGGGAGCGCTAATTAAAGGGCACTTACACTGACCTATAAAGCCCAGCCATTTTGCTGCAATGACTTTACTGCTTTGGATTTCTGGACAGAGACCAAGGGACAGAGCTTACTGATTTGGGACAACATAGGAGAGGTATTTTTGGCTTCTGGCCAGTGCTTTGACATTTGATTCATTTGATTTCACTGTTTTCAACTTTATTATGGGGGCTGTATGGGGGTCCAACCCTCAGTTGCAGCATTATGTGCGAAGGGCTCGCAGATGCTGTGAGAGAGGGCCAGCCATGCCTAGACACAGAGGGGCCATCAGGCGTCGGCAACGTAGGCCTTACCCACTCAGGCAATACCGGCAGCAGGTGTCCTATCTCACCATGACTGCGGCGCATTGTGTTAAGAGGCTGCGCTTCAGAAGGGAGGTGGTTGCAGAGATCTGCCAGCTGCTTCACAGAGATCTGCATCCACAGCTGATGTGCAGGACGTCTCTCTCGGTGGAAGTGAAGGTCACGGTGGCTCTGAACTTTTATGCAAGCGGCTCCTTCCAAGCCGCTGCTGGGGACATAGCGAACATCTCCCAGTTCGCCGCGCATCGCTGCATCCGGCAGGTCACCGATGCACTTTTCGCGAGGAGACACCAATTCATCTCCTTCCCCATGACCCAACAGAGGCAGGAGCAGCGTGCAGTTGGATTTGCCAGGATCGCGCGCTTCCCCATGGTGCAGGGCGCCATTGACTGCACGCATGTGGCTATGCGGGCACCTATCCACAATGCCGAGGATTACTGCAACCGGAAGGGCTACCATTCCCTAAATGTACAGCTGGTGTGTGACCACAGGCAGCGCATCCTAGCTGTCAATGCCCGCTTCCCAGGAAGCAGCCACGATGCATTTATCCTGCGCCAGACTACTGTGGCTGACATGTTCGAGGCACAGCCTCCACCAAGGGGATGGCTTATCGGGGACAAGGGCTACCCTTTGTGTACATGGCTCATGACCCCGCTCCGCGCGCCCAGGACCCCAGCGGAGGAGGCATACAACGAAAGCCATCAAGCCACAAGGAACATCATAGAGCAAACGATAGGCGTCCTCAAGCAACGGTTCCGCTGCCTGGATCGTTCCGGCGGATCTCTACAGTATTCGCCGGATAGAGTCTCCCAGTTCGTCGTCGTGTGCTGCATGCTGCACAACCTGGCTATCCGCAGGACTCAGGCACTGCCACCTGACATTGCACCACCACCTCAGGAGGACGAGCAGGAGGACCATGAGGAGGAGGAGGAGGAGGAGGAGTACCAGCCCAGGAGGGAGCCACAAGGTCCAAGGGCCGTCCGCCGGGGGCTTATTGATCGACACTTCTAGGCCCCCCTGTCAGGGAATGGGCTGTGGCAATGAACGCACCTGAAGGCAGCCGCACCGCAAGCCCTCAGCCGGTTAACGCAACAACCACTTGAAACCTGAGACGTGGACATGCTGAATAAATAAAAAGCTTTATTTCACAAACTCAGGGCCCTTCCCACATGAAACAGAAAAACAGACAAGACCCCCAAAAAACAGTCAACAACTTCTGTCACTCCCAAAACCTGGGGAGGACTAACAAAACTTGCCCATCCAAATGGCCTTCATCATCGGCCTTACAAAAATAAGCCCCCCCCTCCACAACACAAACACCCCCATAAAAACAAAAAATGCCTTGATCCTCGGACTTACCAAAATAATGCCCCCCCAGAACACAAGCCCCCCAATATAAAAAAAACCCCTATCACCACACTCTAATGGGTGTGCCGAGAGGGCGAGTCCTTAGACAGGCTTCTCTGGCCCCTGCCCGACCTGCTGCTCCGCCTCAACCTGGGCCCTGCGCGTGTGGCAAGGCTGGGGGAAGGCTCATGAGGGCCACAATGCGTGTCGGCAGATGCCCTTGGGGGTCGGCCTAGACGAGGCCCGGCCCGGGAGGGGCTGGCTGCTGACTGCTGCAGCTGTGGCTGGCCAGCATCAGTCTCAGCAGCAGCTCGTCGCACCTTGGCTGGGGGAGTGGCAGTGTCGGCTGCACCAATGGGGGCAAGCTGGCTGATGGCAGGCGCGCGCTGCTCGCCAGAGACACTGGCACTCAGCCGGGCTGGCAGTGCAGCAAGCGCAGCAATCTGGTGGAGGCCAGACCGCTGTGCTGCAGCAGGGCGGCGGGTGCCCTGGCGATGCTTCCGCGCCACAGCGAGTGTGGCAGAAGTGAGTGCCCGAACTGCCCTGGTATGTGCCCGCATCAGCTCTGCCAGTGTCTGGACGGCACCACTCATCTCGCGAGTCGCATCCTGGGCTGCCGCGAGTTGCTGGACACCCCTGTCGTGCGCTGCCGCGAGTTGTTCGACCCCCCTGGCCTGTGATTCCCCGAAAGCGACCACACTATGAGCCAGGGACTCAATGGCCTGAGGCATCTGTTGCACAACCCCCATGAACTCCTGGTGGCGCCGCTCAGACGCCACCAACATCTCATCGAGGAGGCGCACCTCCTGGGCGAGGACCGTCTCCGGACTGGAGGGCGGACTCTCCCTCTGGGGAGAAGGCCGCCGAGCTGGCCGACCCTTCCCGCGTGCCTCGAGCCCACTGGACCCAGGATCTGCCCTCCCCTGCAACACCTCCCCCCTCTGGGGAGAAGGCCGGCGTGCTGCCGGACCCTTCCCGCGTGCCTCGAGCCCACTGGGCCCAGGATCTGCCCTCCCCTGCAACACTTCCCCCTGGCTCTCCTGCAGGCCAGACGTCTCCCCTCCATTGCCATCCCCTGGCGCGGATAAGGGTTCCCCCGATGTGCCGCCTTCCTCCTGGTCCTCGTCGTCCTCCTCCTCCAAGGGCCTGGCAATCTGAGCTTCAGGGACCACCTCCTCCTCAGCAGCTGAAAGCAGGAAGGCACAAGAGTAGCTTTAGAGTGAGGACAGGGCGTCAGCGAGGGAGGCCTGAGTGGTGGCATTATGCGCATTTGACGGTCAGTGCGAAAGGATGTAGATCTGAAGCGCAAGGGCAACGACAGAGGTCCAACCGGTCATGTCCTTACCAGTGGGTCCCAGTACAGGGTCCGCATCTCCGATCGCAACAGGGCCAGTCACCCGGGCACGCATGAGTCGAGCCACGCTCTCCTCCAGCTCACTGAGCGCCTGGTACTCGGGACGGCCTCCACCGGTGTCAGACTGGCTCCTCAAATTCCGCGCCAGCTTGGCCTGCAAGAGAAAGGACGGCCTCTAAGTACAGTGTGGTGCCCTGTTGCTGTGTGCACTGCCTCCCATGGTCGAATAGCTTGGCCAGTGTGGTGCCCTGTTGCTGTGTGCACTGCCTCCCATGGTCGAATAGCTTGGCCAGTGTGGTGCCCTGTTGCTGTGTGCACTGCCTCCCATGGTCGAATAGCTTGGCCAGTGTGGTGCCCTGTTGCTGTGTGCACTGCCTCCCATGGTCGAATAGCTTGGCCAGTGTGTTAAGTGCAGAAAGTGCTATTGATGATCATGCCAGTGCCATTGCTGCGGGAGGAGGGCTGCCCATTAGTCCTTTGAGGTCCCTTTGCCCATAATGTGAGGTGCACATGCAAGGATGAGGAGGACACTGGAAAGGGTACTCACCTTCACCATCCGAGTGAGGTTGTTGTACTTCTTGCGGCATTGGTCCGCACTCCTGGGGACATCGCAGGTGGATGACACCCTGCGGGCGATTTTCCTCCAGGCTTTCCTGTACTGGCTCCTGGGAGCCTTCTTGCCACTGTCCGGGCACAAGATCTCTCTTTTGTTTTCGACACCATTAATCAGCACCCTCAGAGCATGCTCTGAGAAGCGCTGCGCTCGTTCACGGGCCCTCTCCATGGCTCCAGGCGCTATTTTGGCCCACCAGCAGTGTTGAGGCCTAGCTGCAGGGCTCCAGTATGCAGGGCGTGGCAGCAGTCAAAGTCGACCCTTCTCCCTTTAAGAGCTGGCCGGCGTCAGGGTGTCTGCTGTCAATCAAAACATGACCGCACCTGCGCTGCGCCCGGCCTCGGCGTTATCAGGCCGCATCGCCGGCTTAGCGCCTGAAGAGAGCATTGCAACACCAGTTTCAGCGCTCGGCCAAACTCTTGGCCAACTCTACTGAATTTCGGCGATGTGGCCTACACTTTCTGGCGGGCGCTAACTTTAGCGAACGCCCGAGTTTAGCGCCCTAAAAGTGTCCAGACTGAATTTCTAGGCCATTATCTGGTCATTATCACATTGCTGTTTGTGGGAGCTTGCTGTGCACAAATTGGCTGCTGCGTTTCCTACATTACAACAATGACTACATTTCAAAAAGTACTTAATTGGCTGTAAAGTGCTTTGAGATGTCCGGTGGTCGTGAAAGGCGTTAAATAATTGCAAGTCTTTCTTTCTTGTTGTGCCCATTTTACACTAGTAAAATGGCCACAACAAGCTCCAATTTCTACGCCATTGTGTGTACATAACAAACATACCCGGAGTAATTTTAACTTTTGGTGATAGCATAAAACAGGAGATATCAGATCAGATTCATGGAAATGAAAATCAGGAGAGGTATAATGGGCGGCTGTTCCGTAATCACCTGTTTTACACTGTCATCAAAAATCAAAATTAGCCCCCTTTCTTAAAAAACAATGGCCTAGAAATTCACTGGCCTTAGCGCCGCTTTTGAGGCGCTAGAGGGCCTAGCGCCGAAGTTATGGCCAGTTTAGAAATTGACAGGGGCCCTAAATCGGCGTTAGGCCGGTAGCACTGCGCCGGCACCGATGACGTCATCGGTGTGCGCAGCGTCCCGGTTGCCATGGTATACCGCCCGAACTCGGAAATTGAGTTGCGGCCGCCTCGCCCGTGGCAGCCGCAAGCAACGTTCTGGCAGAGGTGCCTTACAGAGCTTTGCGCCGGCGCATTAAAGGCCCCGCGGCGGCCGGCCACTTTCCCGCCGGCCGCCTGGCCGCAGCTCCCTCCCCGGACTTCCCCCCGCCCCCCCCCCCGGAACAGAAGCAAGCCCGGCACTTGTCCGAGGTGCCGGGCTCATTTTTAAAAAGATTATCGCGGGCCGCGGCCGGGTGCAGGCAGCTCCTCCTTAACGGAAGGAGGAGGCCTGCACTTCCCGAGCCTGCCGCACCGCAGCGGGCGCCGCAGCGCCGGAATAGCGCCGCAATGCGGCGCGTGGCGCCAGTTTTGAGGCGCTGAGACCCCTCAGTAGCGCCGGCAGCCGTTTGGGCGCGGCGCTACTGAATTTTTGGCGCGCGCAGGGGGACTTAGCGCCAGCACTAACTTCCGGCGCTAAAGCCCTCGCTGCGCCAAAACCGAATTTCTAGGCCAATGAATCAGCATATCCTTCCACTCACTGTGAGCAATGCTACAAGTGTATATAAATAGAAGATTGGCTGCATATTAAATCAATTCATTTTTAAACTGTACAGTAGGCTCTCACCATAACTCTCATGTACCACATCTTATGATATATAATGTATATTTCTTTATGGCTTCTCTTATTAACACAGAAACCATACAAAACTTCTTTATTATACATTCTTTGCGCTAAGACATTTTGTGTGCCTTCCAAAGTAAGCATTAAAAATAGGATTGATTTCATTTACTTTCATATAAAAATATTTTTAATACCAAGCACAGGGTTATAAAGGTAGTACTGTTAAGTTTTACTTAAGTAAACAGACCACAGTTAAATTTAATCTTAATAAGTCACTTTAAAATGATGGGCTCTTTGAAACATTAGATGGTAAATGATGAGGTATAGCACACAATAGTAACACGGACAGTATTTTTCTTTTTTGATCAATTGCACTTCTGAAACAGTCTTTTAAATTTTAAATTACCCTGAGGCCCTTAGCAACACTGGATCCCAGGGACACATAAGGCAACCCTCACGCTCAGTGTTGCTAAGGCGTAAAATGTTAAGAAATGTGTCCTGTAACATATTTCCTTAATTTGTCCATTGTCATAATATGCCAATTCATATGCGACAGCCCCTAGGCCCAGTGAAATTTTGATGGGTGGAAAAAATGAAGGGAACAACACGTAACTAGGTCCCATCACAAATTCCACCCTTGCCAACTCAGATTAGAGAGTTTTGTGCTGCAACAGGCGAGGAAATTCAGCTCCTAAATGAATTGGAGCGTCAGTGTCATTGCACAGTATATCAATATTCACAAAAACAATTCAAAACTGAATAGTTTCTTGAGGGCTCCAGTAAAAGATATTGTCCCAAATGCTCCTGAACCATGGAGACCAGAAAGGGCCAGGATTAAATATCCAGTCTGTGCTAAATTAGCCAGTATCAGCAGTAGGGGAACAACAATTGGATACAGTGCCCTTTGGAGATCTAAATTCAGTAAATATTCTTGGTCCGGATTGGAATTCAGTGACCCCTGTGGAAAATGTACACCTGTGAATGTCAGGTGAGGCTAGGATAAGGTTTGATTGTGATGTCCCCCTTCCCCTAGGTTATAGCCTGCCAATGCTACCTGTCTATGCACACACATCAAGAATATTCACTTGGGCAAGATATACAGTTACCTGTGAAACTATACCACAGCAAGAGGCATCATCTTCAGGAAAGAAGGGGTGAAGATTAAGGGGAGGTCAGGACTGGAACAGTTTTGATTGAATGTTTCCAATTGTTAAAATGAATGATTGGAATAAGCAACTTATAGTTTGTATTTGAAGTTTAGCTGTAAAGTTGTATTACTTCACTAATGTGCTAACTCTATAGCTGCAGGGTTATATATCTGTTAGCACACAGCTGTGTACTGAGCTCTGGTACTGTAATATGGAACAACATTCACCAAATTGCAACTGATCACTTTCAAAAACAGTGAAGATGTTGTAGCTCATAGAATAATATCTACAGGATACTAAATATCCTGCTGAAATAGCAGCATGACAATAACTTCCTGTTTACAGCCCTTTCACCAATCTTCTTGTTTAAATCCCTCTTCCTGTCACATGACATAAAATGACAGGGTATCATTTATGGTCATAATTAAAAATAGGCATCTGTTGAAACATAGAAACATAGAAGATAGGAGCAGGAGTAGGCCATTCGGCCCCTCGAGCCCACTCCGCCATTTAATGAGATCATGGCTGATCATCCAAATTCAGTACCCTGTCCCTGCTTTCTCCCCATATCCCTTGATCCCTTTAGCCTTAAGAAATATATCCAACTCCTTCTTGAATATATTTAATGAATTGGCCTCAACTGCCCTGTGTGGCAGAGAATTCCACAGGTTCACCACTCTCTGGGTGATAAAATTCCTCCTCATCTCAGTCCTAAATGGCTTGCCCCTTATCCTTAGACTGTGACCCCTGGTTCTGGACTCCCCCGCCATCGGGAACATCCTTCCTGCATCTAGTCTGTCTAGTCCTGTTAGAATTTTATAAGTTTCAATGAGATCCCCTCTCATTCTTCTAAACTCTAGCGAATATAAGCCTAATCGACCCAATCTCTCCTCATACGTCATTCCTGCCATCCCAGGTATCAGTCTGGTGAATCTTCATTGCATTCTCTCCATGGCAAGAACATCCTTCCTCAGATAAGGTGACCAAAACTGCACACAATACTCAAGGTGTGGTCTCACCAAGGCCCTGTACAACTGCAGCAAGACTTCCTTGCTCCTGTACTCAAATCCTCTCGCTATGAAGCCAACATACCATTTGCCTTCTTAACCGCCTGCTGCACCTGCAAGCTTACCTTCAGCGACTGATGCACAAGGACACCCAGGTCTCATTGCACTTCCCCTTTTCCCAATCAATTGCCGTTCAGATAATAATCTGTCTTCCTGTTTTTGCCATCGAAGTGGATAACCTCGCATTTATCCACAATATACTGCATTTGCCATGCATCTGCCCAATCACCCAACCTGTCCAAATCGTACTGGAGTTTCTCTGCACCTTCCTCACAGCACACACGCCCACCCAGCTTTGTGTCGTCTGCAAACTTGGAGATATTACATCTAGTTCCTTTGTCTAGATCATCATTTATATATATTGTGAATAGCTGGGGTCCTAGCACCGATCCCTGCGGTACCCCACTAGTCACTGTTTGCCACTCGGAAAAAGACCCGTTTATTTCAACTCTTTGCTTCCTGTCTGCCAACCAGTTCTCTATCCAAGACAGTACCTTACCCCCAATCCCATGTGCTTTAACTTTACACGCTAGTCTCTTATGCAAGGCCTTATCGAAAGCCTTCTGAAATTCTAAATACACCACATCCACTGGTTCTCCCTTATCTATTCTACCAGTTACATCCTCAAAAAATTCCAGTAGATTAGTCAAGCATGATTTACCTTTTGTAAATCCATGTTGACTTTGTCCTATCCTGTCACTGTTTTCCAAGTGCGCTGCTGTTACATCTTTTATAATGGACTCTAGCATTTTCCCCACGACCGATGAGCAATATTCCACAGCAGAAGACCAATTTAAAATGGCAAAAACTTGAGATTGTGATGGAATATAGAGCAAAGTGCAATTAAATAATAAATCAATAGAAGAAAAATTGAATTTTTAACAGTCACTGTAAGGATGTGGACAGGAAATATCTCCTTGAAAAAGTATTAAGACAGTGAAAGCACTGACTAAATAAAAGGGTCAAAATAAACCTAAAGGCAATGGTCGTAACCTTACCATACATTTTGAGGCCCATCTGTTTGACCATGGGGGCATTTACACAATGGAGTATCACCCATGGAGGGAGAACGGCTTGTCTGCTGTTGGTTGCACTCCTGTAATATATGGTATTTTTAATATGTAAAAGTGCAGCTGATGGCAAATGCCCAATTCTGCCCTTGTCGTCTACACTTAGAAATGTAAACAGCCTGAGTCCAACTTGTTCCAACAGTAATGGAGACCTACTTTTTCATGGGTCCTGGGAACAGCTGCCAGATTTACCAGCTCCACTTCTACTGTATGCCTGATGGGAAAGTGGCACCAAGTGGAACAGTAAACATGGGAGAGCAGCAGCAGAAGGCTGTTCTCGCCTCACTTTCCCAAAACAACCAAAGCAAAGTAAAAAGTGCTTGCAAAGAGGACTGAATACTGAAAAGACATTTCAGGGAAGAAGTTCTGAAATACCATAAAAATGTTGGCATTGCTCTAGCTGGAAAGCAATGATGTGATATCAATTTTTCACAATTGCTATAAAACATCTGCAAATTCACGAGTTCTGTGCCAAGTCAACCATTTCTGGGAAAAAGTAGTATCACACTGGTACCTGGCACCTATCAGGCAGGTAACACACTCCAGCCCTATGTGCTTTCTAGCAATGTACTGCCATCGATTTCCTTGCAAATCCAATTAAACCACCAAGGAGTGCAATATTCTGTAAACCATAAGTTTTCAATCAGGGGTCCCTGGACCTTGAAGGAGGTGGGCGAGTTCATGAGGGGATCCCAAAAATGACGCCAACACGCTGATATTTCTGAATTTTCCTGCATCCATTGACTTTCTAGCAAGTTATTCATATTGCTGTACAAGATCAGCAGACTTTTTTCTTTGCAATGATAGCGGCGTTTTCCTTTGAGGAGGTGACCCTATTTTTTTGGAAGTTAGGACAGGGGGAGCCCAGGAATGTGATAGCATTTGCAGCAGGATCCACATGCATAAACATTTGAAAGCGACTGCTTCAAACACCACTTGGCATTATGCTGAGATGCTCCTGATAATTTATAGGCTTCTGATTTCTTCTTTTATTCACAATGATTTCATTACCAAAAAATGGACTGCAAATACCAAACTGCAAATACAGTATTGCACCAGTGTGGACCAGATTCAGGAGGCCTGTGAAACTATACCACAGTTAAAGCCCTGAATGTAACTCAGGGCAGGATTCAAGAGAGCAGCAGGTGGGCCCCCATGACCTCCCCAGGGATAGGCCTGGGCAATTTTAACTCCCAGATCTCATTTTAATATGATTGACGAGCTGCCCACCCAATCGCGTAGGGAAATGGGTAACTCGCCCATTATCTCCACACAATTCCATCTCCCAAGGCCTATTTAAAGGTGGTATGCACCTTTTACAATACTTTCACATTTCATTGGAACAGTTTGGGCAGAACTCTCATCACAGTGATGAGTCGCAGGAGGTCAGGGCAAGACGGGGTGGTACCGTCCCCCAGCACCCGTAAGAGCATCCCCAGGACAGCTATCCAGCAGACCTGGACAGAGGTGGCTGAGAAGGTCAGTGCCAGCGGCATCATGCCCAGGACTGGGTTCAATAACAAGCGCTCCTCGTAACCCCACATTAAAACCATGGGCCGCTGTCAGCCACCGTTCGCCGTCCACTCCAATCGCGATCTTGACTACCCCCCGTTCCCGCACCGATCGTGACCTCGACCCCCTCCCTGATTGTCCCTCTCCCGGTCACACCCCCTTTAAGGATTTACCTGAGGGCCGCTGCCGGCGATGCCCAGTCATGAAAAGAAAACTGCTTACCTCACACAAGCAGTTATATCGGATATTGGAAGGCCTGTCAAGGAGTTTCAGCACCGTCCCTGAGAGTATGGAGGAATCCACTTCCATCCTGGTGTGGTCTAATCTCACATGCCATCAGGACTTTGAAGTCTATCTTGGAGAGAGTGGCCACATCCAGAGATGCTGCAGCTTGGCCCTCACAACAACAGTCAATGTCACCTGCCTTTGTAGCTTCGGTGGAAGCTCAAACGACTGCCATGCAGACTCTAAGCTCCACCTTGGTGGACCTAAAGAGTCACTCATCTTCTGCAGTCTGCTCTCCTGCAGATCAGTAGCAGTGATGAATTCCAGCCCCAAGGGAGTGACAGTGGCACTATCGGAACAGTACGCGTTGCTCTCTCTCAGGATGTCAGCAGGTCTGCTCCTTCGCCACCCTGTTAACCAATGACCACCATGGTGCCAGAAAGTCAGCTGGTCCAGACTGCCCCAGCTGCAGCCAAAGGCCCCAATTTGCATGTTTTCATGAGGCCCCCCCAGTCTACAGCCAGGCTCGAGCACCCAGAAGTCACCGGCCTCGGGTATATCAAGGGTCCCAACATGAGCAACAGCAGCCTTCCCCCAGCTTTGCTGAGGTCACTGTAGGCCAGCACTTTGTAGGACTAATAGAGTCAGGAAACTTCCTTATCAGAAAGACACTTGGGAGAGAAATGGATGGAAGGCAATTATTGCGTTGGGAATTAAATTCATCGCCTTTACATTTGACATTTTGTTCTGCAGTTTGGTTTTATAGCCTTTCTGATTCTGCATTGTCAGTATGTCATTGATGTAGAAGTTGGCTGAATGGTTTCAATGTTCTTTAATGCAGGATTAAGGGAGTGATTAAGGGGTAACAAGTGTAGTGTATGTGCCTTTAAGGCAGAACTACTTTTACAGCTCCTGTATGCTGTAGTACCGGCAGTGACCACACCTGTATATAAGCCTTGCGCATGCCTCTGTACCCCCAGTCTTGAGACTATCCTCCGCCAGTAAATACCTGTTTATTGTTAAGTTACAGCATCCGTGTGGTTATTGAAAAAACATCATACTGTCAGAATCACGGATCTAACAGTGGCGACGAGTGTCGATTCGAATCTACCTGCAACTCTGCATTCCCCTTCGAGGATTCGCTCCGGGAGGGCGGTGTAACAAAAAAAAAAAAAAAAGTCAAGGCCAGGAACACGGGCGCCGACCACGAGCAACCGCCCAGTCGTCCGGCAGAGAGTGAACATCGCAGGGGAGGCTGTGGAGAGCCGGGCTTGGTTCCCCAGCCACGACGATCAGCAAGAGACTGACGACAGGTCCAGCGCAGACCCTTCCCGGACAGCGGCGGCTGGAGCCGACCGACGGCGGAGAGAAAGCCGAGCAGCGTCGACGGGGTAAGACAGAGGGCGAAGCGCACAGGGCGCAGCCGGGGGTTGAAAACCGAGCGGCGTTGAGGAAAAAAAAAAAAAATGGAGAGAGAGAGGGTAAAGCAACAGCTGGGTTCAGGACCGAGCAGCATCGAGAAAAAAAAAAAAAGAACGCGCAGAGCACAGCCAGGGCTCAAGGGCTGAACAGTGTCCACGGGGAAAAGAAGGGAGAGCGCGGGAGACGCCATTGAGCCGCGGAGAAGAAGGAAGAGCGCGGGAGACGTCATTTTTAGAAGCCGCAGCGGAGAAGAAGGGCGAGCGCGGGAAGGAAGGAAAGCGTGGGAGACGCCATTTTGTGCCAGCGGAGAAGAAGGGGAAGCGCGGGAGACGCCATTTTTGACAGTTAAATCACACCCAGGGATGCCGAAGAGTGGCAGTATCTCTACGTTCGACAATGAAGTCGAAGATTGGGCGACATATGTGGAACGTATTGAGGTGTACTGCCGGGCGAATGAAGTGCCAGATGCTAGTAAAGCACTGGTTTTGTTAAATTCCATGGGTGCAAAAACTTATGGGTTACTGCAAAATCTAATAACCCCAGAGAAGCCAGTGAACAAGAATTTCGAAAGCATAGTAGAAATCCTATAGGACCACTTAAACCCCACACCGCTGCTGATAGCAGAACAATTTAAGTTCCATAAAAGGAACCAACACAAAGACGAAAGCAATGCTGAGTACCTAACGGAACGTGCAAGCTATCGAAACACTGCCAGTTTGGAGCGGGACTAGCAGATACGTTAAGGGACAAGTTTGTGTGTGGGCTACAAAGTGAAGGAACCCAGAAACGGCTTCTATCAGAAAAGGATCTTACGCTGGACAAGGCTTTCAGTATGGCAGTATCACACAAAGCAGCCGCAAGGGGAGCTGCAGAGATACAACGGAGACCGCAAGAATATGGCACCAATGAAATGTCCTATGGAACAGGGAAGTGCTATCGCTGTGGCAGAACAACACATGACCAGAAGGATTGTTGGTTCAAGGACCAAGTGTGCAGACAGTGTGGAAAAGCAGGACACATAGCAAGAGTCTGCAGGTCTGGGAAGAAAACCAACAGTAAGAAATCTCCACAGGAGAAGTACAAAAAGGTACACCAGGTGATGGACAGTGGTTCAGACGAACAGAAAAGTGACACAGACTCCGGAAGCAAGGAGCTGGGTTGTCTGAAACTACATAAGGTAACCAAAATGGAGGATCACCAGACTATCTGGGTTACACTCAAGATAGACGGAGTCCAAGTGAAAATGGAATTGGACACAGGATCGGCCCTAACAGTCATAAACCAAAGGGACTACAAGCGGCTATTTTCACATATACCCTTGAAAGCTACAGAGATTGTCTTGAAGACGTATACGGGGCAAAAAGTCTAACCCAAAGGAAAAATAAGGGTGAAAGTGATATATAAAGGCCAGGAAATACCTAAAATGGATATATATGTATTGCCAGATGGAGGACCACCACTGCTAGGACGTGAATGGATCCGGAAGATACAATTAGATTGGCATTCCATACAGGCACTGAAGGTTGAGGCCAAAAAGGATGACGACATCACACCTGGACGACTGTCAAAAATGCTAACTGACGCAAAAGAAGTGTTCCAGGAGGGACTAGGAACACTAAAAGGCATAACAGCAATGATTAAAATAGAGGAAAATGTAAGCCCAAAGTTTCTTAAGGCCAGACCAGTGCCTTATGCGATCAGACCAGCTGTCGAAGCAGAGCTGGAAAGGTTGGAACATTCAGGAGTACTGTCCAAAGTGGACTGGAGCGAGTGGGTTACACCCATCGTTCCTGTAATGAAGAGGTCGTTGAGTAATACGCCTGGGGAACCAAAGGAGGTCCGCATCTGTGGGGATTTTAAGGTGACAGTGAACCCAGTCCTTCACACGGTACAATATCCGCTTCCACGAATTGAGGATATTTGCACCTCGCTATCTGGAGGTAAACGCTTCACCAAAATTGATCTAGCCCAGGCGTACTTGCAAATGGAGGTAGAAGAAGCTTCGAAACAATAACTTACGATTAACACTCATAAAGGTCTCTATCAATACAACCGGCTGGTGTTCGGGATAGCCTCGGCTCCGGCTATCTGGCAATGGGCAATGGATCAAGTCCTGCAAGGGATTCCAGGGACCCAGTGTTACTTGGACGACATCTTGGTCACGGGTGAAAATGACAGTGATCACCTCGCCAACTTGGAGAAGGTGCTCACCAGATTAAAGGAGTATGGGCTATGAGCTAATCGCCACAAGTGCGAGTTTTTCCAGAAACAGATCTCGTATTGTGGCCACGTCATCGATGAAGAGGGGTTACATAAGTCCCCTGAAAAGATTGAGGCAG
Organism: Somniosus microcephalus; assembly: GCF_052327205.1. Taxonomy (NCBI): domain Eukaryota; kingdom Metazoa; phylum Chordata; class Chondrichthyes; order Squaliformes; family Somniosidae; genus Somniosus; species Somniosus microcephalus. The sequence continues at coordinate 81,089,775 of NC_140989.1, read as the reverse complement.
TAGTCAAGGCTCCAGCACCGGGAAATGTGTCACAACTGAGGTCGTTCCTCGGGCTGGTAAACTACTACCACAAGTTCTTACCAAATTTGTCCACGGTATTACACCCACTGAACACCCTACTGCAAACAGGGGTACCATGGAAGTGGGATGACAAACGTAGACGAGCTTTCCAGAAGTGTAAAGAATTGATCACATCAAAAGAGGTGTTGGCCCATTTCAACCCAGCACTACCAATTCGTTTGGCATGTGATGCATCACCCTATGGTATTGGAGCAGTGCTGTCGCACAAATTCCCAGACGGGTTGGAGAGGCCAGTAGCCTTTGCGTCTCGGTCACTAACCTCAGCCGAGCGCAACTACGCCCAGATTAACAGGGAGGCCCTCAGCCTAGTGTGGGGAGTAAAAAAATTCAACCACTATCTGCATGGGCAGAAGTTCACCTTGCTGACTGACCACCAACCACTTGTCTCCATCTTTAATCCTAAGAAGGGCGTTCCAGTGATGACTGCACAACGGTTACAAAGATGGTCCCTGTTTCTAGGGGCGAATCAATATGAAATAGAATATAAAGGCACGAAACAGCATGGGAACGCTGATGGGCTATCGCACCTGCCACTGCCTACTGTGGAGGAAGCAACAGCAGTGGACCCTATCGAGATATTTTATTCGTCAATAATTGAACGATTGCCAGTAACGAACGCGGATATAGAGAAGGAGACCCGCAATGATCCGACGCTGTCTCGGGTATATGATTTGACGGTGAGGGGATGGCCAACACATGGCGACTCACTGTTGCCAGCATTCTCATCCAGAAGAGAACAGCTGTCAGTATGCCAGGGGACAGTGATGCGTGGATCCAGAGTGGTGATTCCACCCAAGTTAAGGGAGAGAGTGCTAAATGAGCTACATGAAGGTCATCTGGGGGGAGTGAAAATGAAAAGCCTTGCTAGGGCTTATGTGTGGTGGCCGGTGTGGTGTATGTAACCTGTTCCACCTTAAGCGAACTACCTTAAGAGATGTACTACTTTCTCTTGGCTGCTGTATACTGTAATACCGGTGGTGACCACACCGGTATATAAGTGTTGTGTAGGGATTTGCTGGGCAGTTCGGCCCTGACCTCCGAATAGTAAAGACCTGTTAAAAGTTATTCTTGTTGTCTGTGTCCAGTGATTGATCCTAAGCATAACTGGGACACACAGACTCAACAGTGGCAACGAGTCCGATCTTACCCTGCGGCAGTTTTACATCCAAGGCAGCTTCGTCCTCAGAACAGGCGTCGAGAAGAGGCATCCGCCCTCACCATCCTGCTGAGCACCATCGCACGGGAGGCATCGAGAACCCGGGTTAAAAAGAAAAATTCTGACCACGAAGCCCTCCATCAGCGACAGGCAGTGATCATCCCTTCTACCACGGTGGTGGGTAAGCCGATCAGCGACACGAGCAGAAAGTCGGCCGCGTTGGCTGTGGAGTAGGGGAGGGAAAACGGAGGAATAAGGGCGGAGAACTCGACCACGGCCGGTAAAAAGGGCCGGGCTGCAATCGAGGCCGAGAAGCGCAGCGACTGGGGCAGCTTAAGGCACGAGAGCCGCGGAGAACTCAAACGCAGCCGGTGTAAAGGACCGGGCTGCAAGCGGGGCTGCGAGGCAAAGCAGCGTCGGGGAATTGAGAACCGCTGGGGAGGCGAGAACGGCAGCAACACGGCAATCGCCATTGCAGCCGGTGGGGGAAGAAGGCAAATGCGGGAATCCGCCACTGTAGTCGGCGGGGGAAGAAGACAAGCACGGGAAAGACCGCCAAGCACGGGAAGCCGCCATTTTAGTAGGCGGGGGAAGAAGACAAGCGCGGGAAGCCGCCATTTTGAGAAAAAGAAAAAAAAATTTAAAACTTGCAAGGATGCCTAAACATGGGAACATTAATACCTTTGATAGCGATATCGAAGATTGGACCACGTATGTAGATTGCATGGAAGTTTATTGTAAAGCAAATAAGGTACCAGATGATGAGAAAGCACTAACCTTATTAAGCTCAATGGGTGCGAAGACATACGGGCTATTGAAGCACCTTCTATCACCAGATAAACCGGTGGATCAGACTTTCGCGAATATTGTTACTGTCCTGAAAAATCATTTAAACCCCACGCCGCTGATGATAGCGGAACGATTTAAATTTTGCAGAAGAACGCAGCTGAAAGACGAAAGCAACGCTGAATTTTTAATTGAACTGCGTAAGCTATCAAAGTACTGTCAGTTTGGAACAGGACTAGCAGATGCGCTGAGAGATAAATTTGTGTGTGGATTGTTAAAAGAAGGAACACAAAAGCGACTGCTTGAGGAGAATGATCTTACGCTTGATAAAGCTGTCACTATTGCAGCATCGCACGAAGCCGCAGCGAGAGGCACGGCGGAAATGCAGCTACGGTCACCGGAACTCAGCTCCAATCAAATGGTCTTGGGTACAGTAAAATGTTATCGTTGTGGAAAGACAACGCATGATCAGAACCAGTGCTGGTTCAAAAATCAGGAATGCAGAAAATGTGGCAGGCTTGGTCACATAGCTAAAGTATGCCGGTCAGGAAAGAAGACCAGCAACAAAAAGTCACCGCAGGAAAAGTACAGAAAGGTACACAAGGTGACAGAGAACAGTTCGAACGAACAGAAGTCAGATTCAGACTCCAGCAGTAATGAACTGGGTAGTCTAAGAGTACACAATGTTGGTAAGGAAGCAGATCTCCAAACAATTTGGGTCACACTTCAGATAGCAGGAGTCCAAGTGAAGATGGAATTGGACACTGGATCGGCATTGACGGTCATGAATAAGCAAGATTACAAAAGGTTATTCCCACATATTCCCCTACGGGATACGGAGATTGTATTGAAAACATACACGGGGCAAAGAGTATACCCCATCGGGAAGATAGAGGTAAAGGTGGTCCACAAGGGCAAAGAAAGCCGAGGAATGGACTTATATGTGCTACCTGAGGGAGGTCCACCACTACTGGGACGGGAGTGGATTAGGAAAATAAATATGGACTGGCATTCCTTAAAAGCACTAACGGTAGATTCCGGTAAAAAAGATGTCAAACCTAAACGATTGTCCAGAATATTGGACGATGCTAAAGAGGTGTTCCAACAGGGACTGGGAACACTGAGAGGAATTACGGCAAACATCAAGGTTGAAGAACATGCAAACCCGAAATTTTTCAAAGCAAGACCGGTACCTTATGCGATACGACCTGCTGTGGAAGCTGAGCTGGAAGGGCTAGAATGTTCAGGAGTACTGTCTAAGGTAGACTGGAGTGAGTGGGCCACGCCCATTGTTCCCGTCATGAAGCGTTCATCAAGCAACAAGCCGGGGGAACCGGGGAAGGTTCGCACCTGTGGAGATTTCAAGATCACTGTTAATCCGGGGCTTCACACGGTGCAGTATCCGCTTCCGCGGATTGAGGATATCTTCGCTTCGTTGTCTGGCGGGAAACACTTCACCAAGATAGACCTGGCGCAGGTGTACTTACAGATGGAAGTTGAGGAAGAGTCATGCCAGTATCTCACGATCAACACGCATAGAGGCTTGTACCGGTATAATAGACTGGTTTTTGGAGTGGCATCGGCTCCAGCAATTTGGCAGAGGGCCATGGAGCAGGTATTACAGGGAATTCCAGGCACACAATGTTACCTGGACGATATTCTGATTACAGGAGATGATGACGAGGAACACCTTGCAAATTTGGAACTGGTGCTCACCAGATTGAAAGAATATGGACTTCGAGTTAATCGCCAGAAATGTGAGTTCTTTCAGAAGCGGATCTCGTACTGTGGTCATGTCATTGACCAGGAGGGACTTCATAAGTCTCCTGACAAGATCGAAGCTGTTGTGAAGGCTCCCGCTCCGGATAATGTATCCCAGTTGAGGTCGTTCCTAGGGTTGATTAACTATTACCATAAGTTTCTGCCAAATTTATCCACGGTGCTGCACCCGCTGAACGCTCTTTTGCAGAAGGGAGTACCATGGAAGTGGAGCGAGGACTGTAAGAGGGCCTTTCACAAAAGCAAGGCATTGATCACCTCAGAGGAAGTGTTGGCTCACTTCAACCCAACGCTGCCTATTCGTTTGGCTTGTGATGCTTCTCCATATGGTATTGGGGCAGTACTCTCACACAAGTTGCCAAATGGCCTGGAGAGGCCAGTCGCGTTCGCCTCCGCTGAGCGCAACTATGCTCAGATAGATAGGGAGGCTCTCAGCCTTGTGTGGGGAGTAAAGAAGTTTAATCATTACCTGCAGGGCCAAAAGTTTACACTTCTGACAGACCACCAGCCGTTGGTATCCATTTTTAACCCTAAGAAGGGTGTTTCGGTGATGACAGCACAGAGACTCCAGAGATGGTCCCTTTTCCTAGGGGCACATTAATATCAGATTGAATTCAAAGGTACAAAGCAGCATGGTAATGCTGATGGGCTGTCACGCCTGCCACTACCTACAGAGGAGGAGGCACCGACAGTTGACCCTGTTGAGTTATTTCACTCGACCATCATCGAATGTTTACCAGTCACCAATGCAAGTATTGAAAGAGAAACCAGGAACGACCCGACGCTGTCCCGGGTCTACGAAGTGACAGTGAAGGGATGGCCAGCACATGGTGATCCACTGTTACCGGCATTCTCAGCAAGACGAGAACAGCTGTCCGTCTGTCAAGGAACATTGATGTATGGAACAAGGGTGGTTATTCCTCCTAAGTTAAGAGAGAGAGTTCTAAAGGAACTGCATGAAGGTCACCTGGGGGGAGTCAAGATGAAAAGCCTTGCTAGGGCTTATGTGTGGTGGCCGGGTATCGACCAACAGATAGAGGATCTGACGAAAAGCTGCTCAGGGTGCCAAAAAGTGCTAAATGCACCTCCGATTGCACCGCTGCATCCATGGGAATGGCCTTCAACCCCATGGCAACGTGTACATATTGACTTTGCTGGTCCATTCATGGACTCCATGTTTTTAATTGCGGTGGACGCACATTCTAAATGGCCAGAAGTGATTAAGATGACTACCACTACCTCGGAAAAGACGATCGCGGTGCTAAGAACGATATTTGCAAGAAATGGATTGCCAGAACATATATGTTCAGACAACGGACCACAGTTCATGTCAGAAGAATTCCAGAAATTCATGAAGAAGAATGGGGTGAAACATTATACCTCTGCCCCATATCATCCGGCTACAAACGGGTTGGCCGAGAGATTTGTACAAACGTTCAAAAAAGCAATAAAGGCCACGAGCGAAGATCAGATTCCACTACAACACAAGGTGGACAAATTCCTACTGGCATATCGAAACGCCACTCATGCAGTGACAAACCAAAGTCCTGCCATGATGTTCTATAACAGGAGGTTGCGGTCCAGGTTGGACTTGTTAAAACCAAATGTGCGGAGGGAAGTTGAAAACAAACAGTTCCAGCATATAAATAACAAGACCACTCGGAGTTTCGAAATAGGACAACCAGTGTTAGCCCGGGACTATAAAAACGAGAATTGGCAATCTGGAACAATTCGGGCCAGACAAGGACCCCTGATGTACACGGTAGATATTGGTGAAAATGTAATACGGCGTCATGCTGACCAACTGGTAGAATCGAGAACAAGGGTCGAACCCATGGTTACGGCAGAGACAACCGTGGAAGAAGTTAGTGAACCTGAAGCATCTACCTCAGAAGTGAATGTACCTGATGATGATGTCCAATCCATAAGAGGCCAACTAGATGAGTCACCCCAGCAACGAGAATCAGAGACCCCTGAAAGGCGTTATCCAACTCGAATCAGGAGGCCTCCTCAGAGACTGAATCTTTGAACTGTTTTGCATGAAGTTGTATATATATATATGTTATTATGTTATGTTAAATGGGGATATAACTGTTAAGCTAAAAAGGGAGGATTGTGGTGTATGTAACCTGTTCCACCTTAAGAGAACTACCTTAAGCGATGTACTACTTTCTCTTGGCTGCTGTATACTGTAATACCGGTGGTGACCACACCGGTATATAAGTGTTGTGTAGGGATTTGCTGGGCAGTGCAGCCCTGACCTCCGAATAGTAAAGACCTGTTAAAAGTTATTCTTGTTGTCTGTGTCCAGTGATTGATCCTAAGCATAACTGGGACACACAGACTCAACAGCCGGGAATCGATCAACAAATCGAAGACCTAACTAAGAGCTGCTTAGGATGCCAGAAGGTCCAAAATGCACCACCACATGCCCCTCTACACCCATGGGAGTGGCCCTCCTCTCCATGGCAACGGGTGCATATTGATTTCACTGGTCCATTCATGGACTCAATGTTCTTAATAGCAGTGGATGCTCATTCGAAGTGGCCTGAGGTGATAAAAATTTCCTCAACCACTACAGAGAAAACGATTGCAGTCCTATGGACCATATTTGCCAGAAACGGTTTGCCAGAGCAGATTTGCTCTGATAATGGACCACAGTTTGTGTCCGAAGAGTTTCAAAAATTTATGAGAAGGAATGGGGTAAGGCATTACACATCCGCCCCGTATCATCCAGCCACAAATGGATTGGCTGAGAGGTTCGTACAAACCTTTAAGAAGGCGATAAAGGCCATGTGCGATGATGAAATTCCACTACAGCATAAGATGGACAATTTCTTATTAGCCTACCGAAACGCGACACATGCAGTTACCAACCAGACCCCGGCCATGATGTTCTTTAACCGAAGGTTGAGATCTCGTCTGGACTTGCTCAGACCAAATGTGCGAAGAAATGTTGAGGACAAACAATTCCAGCACATCAATGAGAAGCCGACAAGGAGCTTCAATGTCGGACAACCTGTCTTGGCCCATGACTATCGAACAGAGAAATGGCAACCCGGAACGATATGCACAAGGCAGGGGCCATTAATGTGGATGTCGGGGAGAACATTGTGAGATGCCACGTCGATCAGATCTTAGCGTCACAGGAACGCGTCAACCCCATGTCTCGAGTACCTGGGGATGAACCCGACATACCGGTAGCATCTACCTCAGAACCAGTAGCAGTGGAACCCGATGAACTACCCGATGAAAAGGGGTCAGAATCGCCTCTGCACCAAGAACAAGAACCTCAGGAAAGGCGCTATCCCGAAAGGGTCAGGAAGCCGCCCCAAAGGCTGAATCTATAAATGGACTATTGTTGTTTAATGTACATGTTAAAGTGTTAATTGTTATTTGAATATTAGGGGTACTACTAATCTAAAAGGGGAGGAATTGTAGTGTATGTGCCTTTACGACAGAACTACTTTTACAGCTCCTGTATACTGTAGTACCGGCAGTGACCACACCTGTATATAGCCTTGCGCATGCCTCTGTACCCCCAGTCTTGAGACTACCCTCCTCCAGTAAATACCTGTTTATTGTTAAGTTACAGCATCCGTGTGGTTATTGAAAAACAGCATACTGTCAGAATCACGGATCTAACAACAAGGACTGTTAATGCAGAGGAGCTTTGTGTAACTTTTCAAGGAAGGGGCTTGAGTAGATCACTGGAATCGTTGAACAATTAACTCATCTCTCGCATCTCATTCTGCAAGGCATTGAGGTGGCCTCCCTTCTTCTGCTGCTTCCTTGCCTTCAGCCCGGTCTTCTTCATCAAATGAGGACTGCTGCTGAGCTCTACCTTCTCCAAATGCAGGCCTCTCTATTTGGCAAGGTTGTGAAGGATGCAGCACACAACTATGATGCGAGAGGTTACAGTGGGGTGTCATGAGTCACATAGGTAGAGGCTACCTGTTGGCCCACAACAGCCATCCTGACATCATACAGTCATAGAGTCATAGAGTTTTACAGCACAGAAAGAGGCCCTTCGGCCCATCGTGTCTGCACCGCCCATCCATCCCTGTCCAGTCTAATCCCATTTTCCAGCATTTGGTCCATAGCCTTGTATGCAATGGCATTTCAAGTGCTCATCCAAATGCTTCTTGAATGTTGTGAGGGTTCCTGCCTCTACCACCCTTTCAGGCATTGAGTTCCACATTCCAACCACCCTCTGGGTGAAAAAGTTCGTCCTCAAATCCCCTCTAAATCTCCTGCCCCTTACCCTGAATCTATGCCCCCTTGTTATTGACTCCCCTACTAAGGGGAAAAGTTCCTCTTTATCTACCCTATCTATGCCCCTCATCATTTTGTACACCTCAATCAGGTCCCCCCTCAGCCTTCTTTGCTCCAAGGAAAACAACCCCAGCCTGTCCAGCCTCTCTTCATAGCTGAGGCGCTCCATCCCAGGTAACATCCTGGTGAATCTTCTCTGCACCCTCTCCAAAGCAATCACATCCTTCCTATAGTGAGGCGACCAGAACTGCACACAGTACTCCAGCTGTGGCCTCACCAGCGTTTTGTACAGCTCCATCATAACCTCCCTGCTCTTATATTCTATGCCTCGGCTAATGAAGGCAAGTATCCCATATGCCTTTTTAACCACCTTATCTACCTGTTCCGCTGCCTTCAGGGATCTATGTACATGTACACCAAGGTCCCTCTGACCCTCTGTACTTCCTAGGGTCCTACCACTCATTGTGTATTCCCTTGCCTTATTTGTCCGTCCAAAATGCATCACCTCGCACTTTTCAGGGTTAAATTCCATTTGCCACTTTTCCGCCCATCTGACCAACCCGTTTATATCGTCCTGTAGCCTGAGGCTTTCCTCCTCGCAATTTACCACCCCACCAATTTTCATGTCATCTGCGAACTTACTGATCATACCTTTTACATTCTCATCCAAATCATTTATGTAGATCACAAACAACAAGGGACCCAGCACCGATCCCTGAGGTACCCCACTGGACACAGGCTTCCAGTCACAAAAGCAACCTTCGACCATCACCCTCTGCCTCCTGCCACTCAGCCAGTTTAGGATCCAACGCGCCAAGGCACCCTGGATCCCATGGGCTCTTACCTTCTTGACCAGTCTCCTATGCGGGACTTTGTCAAAAGCTTTACTGAAGTCCATGTAAACCACATCCACAGCATTTCCCTCATCCACCCGCCTAGTCACCCCCTCGAAAAATTCAATCAGATTTGTCAGACATGATTTACCCTTGACAAAGCCATGCTGACTATCCCCGATTAATCCTTGCCTCTCCAAGTGGAGACTAATTTTGTCCCTCAGAATTTTTTCCAATAATTTCCCTACCACAGATGTTAGGCTCACTGGCCTGTAATCCCCTGGTTTATCCCCGCTACCCTTCTTGAATAATGGTACTACGTTAGCTGTTCTCCAGTCCTCTGGTACATCCCCTGTGGCCAGAGAGGTTCTGAAAATTTGTGTCAGAGCCCCTGCAATCTCCTCCTTTGCCTCCCACAGCAGCCTGGGATACATCTCGTCCGGGCCGGGGGATTTATCCACTTTTTGGCCTGCTAAAACCGCTAGCACCTCCTCCCTCTCGATGCTAATATGTTCAAGTATGTCACAGTCCCCTTGCCCGATTTCTATGTCTGCATCGTCTTTCTCCATAGTGAACACAGATGCAAAAAATTCATTTAAAACCCCGCCTACATCATCTGGCTCTACACACAGATTGCCACTTTGGTCCCTAATGGGCCCCACCCTTTCCCTGGTTATCCTCTTGCCCTTAATATACTTATAAAACATCTTAGGATTTTCCTTTATTTTGCTCGCCAGTGTTATTTCATGGCCCCTCCTCGCCCTCCTAATTTCTTTTTTAAGTATGCCCCTGCACTTTTTATACTCCTCTAGGGCTTCTTCCGTCTTTAGTCTTTTGTAACTGCCAAAAGCCCCCCTTTTATTTCTAATGCATTTTTGTATATCCCTTGTCATCCAAGGTTCCCTTTGCTTGTTGGTCCCACCCTTGACCTTTACAGGAACATGTTGGCGTTGTACTCTCTCTATTTCCCTTCTGAAAGTCTCCCACTGTTTTGATGTGGATTTTCCTATAAGTAGCTGCTCCCAGTCCACTTTGGCCAGATCCTGCCTTATCATATTAAAATCGGCCTTCCCCCAATTTAGAACCCTTATTTCCGGGCCGTCTTTGTCTTTTTCCATGACCACCTTAAATCTCACCGAATTATGGTCACTGTCACCAAAATGCTCTCCTACTGACACTTCCACCACTTGCCCGGCTACATTCCCCAGAATTAGGTCCAGTACCGCCCCCTCTCTTGTAGGACTTTCTACATGTTGGCTCAAAAAGCTCTCCTGGATGCACTTTAAGAATTCTGCACCCTCTAAGCCTTTCACACTCTGACTATCCCAATTTATATTGGGGAAGTTGAAATCCCCCACTATTATTACCCTATTATTTTTGCACTTTTCTGAGATTTGCCTACATATCTGTTCCTCTATCTCCCCCTGACTGTTTGGGGGCCTATAGTACACTCCCAGCAAAGTGCTTGCCCCCTTTTTGTTTTTAAGTTCTACCCATATGGCCTCATTAGAGGAACCCGCTAATATATCATCCCTCCTTACAGCAGTAATTGACTCTTTAATTAATATTGCAACACCCCCTCCCCTTTTACACCCCCCTCTGTCTCGCCTGAAGATTCTATACCCCAGAATATTGAGCTGCCAGTCCTGACCCTCCCTCAACCATGTCTCCGTGATAGCAACAATATCGTACTCCCATGTGTTCAACAACAACTTCAGTTCATCCACCTTATTTGCAAGACTCCTTGCATTAAAATAAATGCCTTCCAGCCCTGCCATATTCTCTTTTGCCTTCACATATTTGCTCTGCCTTCCCAGCTGACTTGTTTTTCCCTCTGTATTTGGCTGTAAATCACCCCCTACTATAGCTCCACTCTGTACCCCATCCCCCTGCCAAGTTAGTTTAAACCCCCCCCAGCAGTGCTAGCAAACCTCCCCGCAAGGATATTGGTTACCCTCTGGTTCAGGTGTAAACCGTCCGACTTGTACAAGTCCCACCTTTCCCAGAAGCAGACCCAGTGATCCAGGAAACTAAAGCCCTCCCCCCTGCACCATCCCTTTAGCCACGCATTCATCTGTTCTATCTTCCTATTCCTATACTCACTAGCACGTGGCACCGGGAGTAATCCAGAGATTACAACCCTTGAGGTCCTGCTCTTTAATCCTTCACCTAGCTCCCTAAATTCTTGCTGCAGGACCTCATCCCTCTTTTTACCTATGTCGTTGGTACCAATGTGGACCACGACCACTGGCTGTTCACCCTCCCCCTCCAGAATGCCCTGCAGCCGCTCAGTGACATCCTTGACCCTGGCACCAGGGAGGCAACAAACCATCCTGGATTCACGTCTACGGCCACAGAAACACCTATCTGTTCCCCTTACTATAGAATCCCCTACCACTATTGCTCTCCCACTCTTTTTCCCCCCTTTCTGGGCAGCAGGAGCACCCCCAGTGCCAGGAAGTTGGCTGCTGCTGCCTTCCCCTGGTGAGTCATCCCCCTCAACAGTATCCAACTTGGTATACTTGTTTGAAAGGGGGATGTCCGCAGGGGTTCCCTGCACTACCTGCCTGCCTTTGTTGCTCCGCCTGATGGTCACCCCCTGTGCTGCCCTACCCTGAGGCGTGAACAACTCGCTAAACGTGCTATCCACGAGCCTCTCAGCATCGCGCATGCTCCAAAATTCATCCACCCGCAGCTCGAGCGCCACAATGCGGTCTACAAGTAGCTGCAGCTGGATGCATTTCCCGCACACATGGTCGTCAGGGACACTGGCAGCATCCCTGACTTCCCACATGGAGCAAGAGGAGCAGAACACGGGTCTGAACTCTCCTGCCATGACTTACTCCTTTAATTAATTTAAAAATTTATTCAATACCCCAGTTACAGGGACATGTTCCTGGAAGGATCGAATAATGGGAGGACGGTTGAGTATCGCAGGATAAATGCATTATGACAACTGCCTGGGTACCTTGCACAAACTTGCATGATCCTGTTTCTGTGATCAGAGACTAGCTGGACATTAATGGAGTGGTAGCCCTTACTACTCAGGAATGCTGCTGGCTGGTGTTCTGGTGATTTGGGTGGCAACATGCCTGCAGTTAATGACACCCTGGACGGGAAGGAAGCCAGCCACTGCTGCAAATCCCCGAGCTCTTTCCTGTTGACTGTTGAAGTCAATGGGGATGGAGGTACCAGTTAGCTCTGACAAAAAGGACATTGGTGGCCTGCTTATTGTAGCTGTGTGTTGCAGACCTGGAGATGTGGGTGATGCCCCCTGTAGCAGACTGGAAGGAACCAGTGGCAAAGAAGTTAAGGGCTATGGTGACTTAGACAGCCACTGGCAAAGCATGGCCCCCTAGTCCAGCAGGAGGCTGCAGTGGTCTGCGACAGCCTGCCTAAAGAAGTGGAGCCTTCTGATGTACTGCTCTTCAGATAGATCGAAGAAACTGACTGTACACCCTGTGTGGTGGATATGGCCACCTACGAATAGCCCCCTTCACCTGCTGTTTCCTGTTTGGTCCAGTTGCTGCTGGTGCTGATTGCTGAGGCTGCTGCTCCTCTTCCTCCAACTCTTCCTCCATCCAAAAGTTATTGGCAATAGCAGCAGTCAGCAGATAGAGCTTATTGCAGGTAAGTAAGGCAAAAAATATGAGAAAGCGATCTGGAAGCTGGAAACTCTCCTGGTAATCCAAATGACACACAGATCCTATGATCCAATTATCTGCTGCTGAGTGACCCTTTAAATACTGCTTCAGTGTCTCTGAGCGACCAATCCTGCTAAATTTACTGGCGAGTTGGCATTGGGTATTGGGCGGAACATCCGTGATTTTGCATTAAAATGGCATTAGGGTCCTAATTGTATCATTAGACCCCAATTTGCTTGTGTTCATGAGGCCCCCGCCTGCCTCTGGTGGGTGCCTTGGCTGACTGCAGTTATAAATGGCAGCCAGTAGGAATGCACAGGGATTGGAGCGGTAAGTGCTCTGCAGCAGTTTTCACTATCCACCTACCCTGTTCCCTGCAGACAGGCAGGGTTAAAATCACCCCTAAAGTCTATGCTGCAGCCTTTAAGTGCACTGATTTCATTGAAGCATTGCCAGTTCGGAGCCTTAGTAACTCTATCTTCTAGCAACTCCTAGAGGCTGAAAGTTCAATCTCAGATATAAGTTCTGGTATAAGTTCTATAGGGGGCTTTATTTCGCCAGGATTCCACCCCGTTTGGAAGAGACCAGAAAATTCCATTGGGGGGAGGAACATGGGCAGATGGCCCTCTCACTGGAGTTTCTCAGTGAGGTCAATAGCCATCGATGCAGACGTTAGCCCTGTTGTCCTAAGAGACACCCACTCCCCGCCGCTCCCCAGTGTTTGTTCTTCCAAAAATGTGGCACTTTGAATTGCTACAAAATGGAAGTATCTCAGGCACTTCCCAGATAACAGCCATTGATGAGCACAGTGATATTTCTGCGGCCAGATACCACCTGGACATTATTTGAGTGCAAACCTTTCTGTTCATGTAGGACTTAGTGTTACTACAAGGACCTCTGATGCTCACACGCAATGCCTGGTACTTGAGATAACCCTGCAACCCACTGAAAGCTCTGCGTCCTGTGCAGCTGATGCCTCCTTTCCATAGAGAAAGTGGTGAAGGTGTTGCCCTTGCCAACATAGCATTTGTCAATTGTTTGATGTGTACACTGCAAACTGCTTAACGCAGCAGATGTCTCCTGGGGCGGCCACTCATGATTTGCCTTTCAATTGAAGTCAATGGAAGGGAAATTCGGGTGGGGTGTAAATTGGGCGGCCAATTTAATATCACCCATTTTGCACCCTCGCCCAATGTTAAAATTACACAAAGATTTTTTTTTATCTTTGAAGCAAAGACAGGTCTCTAACATGTCCATGTACATGGGTTCCTAAGGTAGTGACAGACAAAACACCTCAGATGTTGTTGTCTGCAGTGCATTTAGAATCCCCAAAGAAATTCCCAATCTTATCATTTTGCACGGTGCAATTTAGATGGCAGCAACAAGCAAAAATAACAAAGGGGAGTATTGGAAGGAAAATAAAATGCAAAAAAGGAAGATTTCCAGTAAAACCATCAAATATATTGATCAAAATGTAATTAAAACACAAGCAACAAAGAGGTTCTTACCAGCAACTGAAAATGTCATCTCCTTTTAAGAAGCTTGCTTAAACAGGCCAAGTCTCAGGACATCCATTCATCAATTTCATATGGGCAGGGTGCACACAGCGATTGACTCCTCATTCAGAAATTCAACGCAGGGCCTGATTTGATTATCTTGGACACTTAGATGAGGCAAAATGCAGTGCATAGGTGTGCAAAATCACGCACACAATTTTCTAGCCTATGCCTATTCTGTTGTGTTAGACTGAGGGAAAATTCCAGTAAACCAACAATTTTCAAAAGAAATTTTAGAGAGGTTTTATGCATGAAAATTTTACTTGCAAATTTTATCTCCCTTCAGTCAGTTAAACAAGTTAGAAAGAATCAGTGGCAAGTTGTATTTGATCTAAAGGAACCAGAGAGTTCTCAAGGGATCTAATGCTGTCTTCTTTTTTAAAGTTATTGACGTTTATTTTATGCGCAAAAGGAGGTTTTGAAATGGGATAGGGGGTTATTTTAGTCAAAGGGTGAAAACAGGTGCTAATAAGACTTTCCCTTTTGTTCTTTCATCCCCTCCCCCTTTTCCCAGCCCCTACTTGCTTTATAATCTATCCCCTTTCCTGCTTTTTCCAGTTCTGACGAAAGGTCTTCGACCTGAAATGTTAACTCTGTTTCTCTCTCCACGGATGTTGCCTGGCCTGCTGAGTTTTTCCAGCGTTTTCTGTTGTTATTTCGAATTTCCAGCATCCGCAGTATTTTGCTATCATGCTAATAAGACTCACCTGTTTGAAAGTCCAGATTTAGCACACAATTTTGGTCCTAATTGCTGATTGCCATAATTTGAACTTGCCTGGAGGTGCTCAACCAGACATCTGCAGGTTTAGCACACAAATGCTGATTAGACGCAATTTTTGTGGCGCAGTATATGTAGGCTCCTCGCACCCGTTACCACTGAAGGTGTGGAGTGCGCTGGCTGTCACATAGCAGCATGTTGCAGGATGGCTCAGGGACGGAGGGCGAGGGTGCACAGGTTCTCGGATGCAACACTGGAAGTACTGGTGGAGGAGGTCCATGTTAAATCCGTGAATCTTAAAGTATGGTGTTCTTCAATAAATCGACGGAGACTGCAGATTAACAATCAACAGGTGTTTACTGGATGAGGGTAGTCTAAAGACTAACAGTACAGATGCCTGCTCAAGGCTTATATACAGGTGTGGTCACTGCCGGTACTACAGTATACAGGAGCTGTAAAAGTAGTTCTCTCTTAAAGGTACATACACTACAATTCCTCTCCTTATAGATTAACAGTACCATAACATTCAAATAACAGTTAACACTTTAACATGCACATTAACTGAAATAGTCCATTTATAGATTCAGTCTTTGGGGCGGCTTCCTGATCCTTTCTGGATAGCACCTTTCCTGAGAGTCTTGTTCTTGGTGCGGAGGCGATTCTGGCCCCCTGTCGTCAGTTTCTGCTGCTACTGTTTCTGGGGTAGATGCTACCGGTATGTCGGGTTCATCCCCAGGTACGCGAGACATGGGGTTGACTCGTTCCTGTGACGCTAGGATCTGGTCGACATGGCATCTCAATGTTCTCCCCGACATCCACTATGTACATTAGTGGCCCCTGCCGTGTGCATATCATTCCGGGTTGCCATTTCTCTGTTCGGTAGTCGCGGGCCAAGACTGGTTGTCCTACATTGAAGCTCCTTGTCGGCTTCTCATTCATGTGCTGGAATTGCTTATTCTCAACATTTCTTCGCACATTTGGGCTGAGCAAATCCAGACGAGATCTCAACCTTCGGTTAAAGAACATCATGGCCGGGGTCTGGTTGGTAACTGCATGTGTCGCATTTCTGTAGGCTAACAGGAAATTGTCCACCTTATGCTGTAGTGGAATGTCATCATCGCACATGGCCCTTACTGCCTTTTTAAAGGTTTGTACGAACCTCTCAGCCAATCCATTTGTGGCTGGATGATACGGGGCGGATGTGTAATGCCTTACCCCATTCCTTCTCATAAATTTCCGAAACTCTTCGGACACAAACTGTGGTCCGTTATCAGAGCAAATCTGCTCTGGCAAGCTGTTCCTGGCAAATATGGTCCGTAGGACTGCAATCGTTTTCTCCATAGTGGTGGAGGACATTTTGATCGCCTCAGGCCATTTCGAGTGCGCATCCACTGCTATTAAGAACATTGAGTCCATGAATGGACCAGCGAAATCAATATGCAACCGTTGCCATGGAGAGGAGGGCCACTCCCATGGGTGTAGAGGGGCATCTGGTGGTGCATTTTGGACCTTCTGGCATCCTGAGCAGCTCTTGGTTAGGTCCTCGATTTGTTGATCGATCCCCGGCCACCACACATAAGCCCTAGCAAGGCTTTTCATTTTCACCCCTCCCAGATGGCCTTCGTGAAGCTCATTGAGCACTCTCTCCCTTAACTTGGGTGGAATTACCACTCGGGATCCACACATCACTGTCCCCTGGCATACTGACAGCTGTTCTCTTCTGGATGAGAATGCTGGCAACAGTGAGTCGCCATGTGTTGGCCATCCCTTCACCGTCAAATCATATAGCCGAGACAGTGTCGGATCATTTCGGGTCTCCTTCTCTATATCCGCGTTAGTTACTGGCAAGCGTTCAATTATCGATGAATAAAATATTTTGACAGGGTCCACTGCTGGTGCTTTCTCCGCAGTAGGCAGTGGCAGGCGTGATACCCCATCAGCGTTTCCATGCTGTTTCGTGCCCTTATACGCTATTTCATATTGGTTCGCCCCAAGAAAAAGGGACCATCTTTGTAGCCGTTGCGCAGTCATCACCGGAACACCCTTCTTTGGATTAAAGATGGAGACAAGTGGTTGGTGGTCAGTCAGCAAGGTGAACTTCTGCCCATGCAGGTAGTGGTTGAACTTTTTTACTCCCCATACTAGGCTGAGGGCCTCCCTGTCAATCTGGGCGTAGTTGCACTCGGCTGAGGTTAGTGACCGAGACGCAAAGGCTACTGGCCTCTCCAACCCGTCTGGGAATTTGTGCGACAGCACCGCTCCAATACCATAGGGTGATGCATCACACGCCAACCGAATTGGTAGTGCTGGGTTGAAATGGGCCAACACCTCTTTTGATGTGATCAATTCTTTGCACTTCTGGAAAGCTCGTTTACATTCGTCATTCCACTTCCATGGTACTCCCGTTTGCAGTAGGGTGTTCAGTGGGTGTAATACTGTAGACAAATTTGGTAAGAACTTCTGGTAGTAGGTCGACTCAGGCGATCAAACAAACAATTTTTAATGCAGAACTAACGAGTTTAAACAGTTTGTCAAGATCGATACAGGAGAACCACGAAAACAGGTCTTTGCTGGTTGGAGGCTCCACGAGGACTGCCAGGGCGGTCCCGTGGATGGCGTCATGACGTCATCACATTTCTCCCGCGCTTGGGTGGTCACGTGATTAGTGGCATGACGTCATCACGTTTACCCGCGCTTTGCCGAAGTCCGAGCATGCAAACAGTATGTACAAACACAGAAATCACTAACAGACTGGTACAGGCTTAGGTTGGAGTAAAACCTCGTTAAAGGGAATTATGTACAGTTGCTCAAAGTCCCTCAGTGGCTCTGCCACATGCGCCCCCCCAGAATTCTCTTTAACGGAAAAAGTCAAACGGTGAGGGGGTCTGACAAGCCTGTCAGAACGACTCCTGTACTCCTGAAGCGGAGGCTGCTGGACGGCTGGCGGTCGAGCGGGCGATTGCACTTGATCCGGTGTGACGACGATGGGTGGCCGACCTCGTCTTGGCGGCTGTGCTGTCTCGACAGGGCGGTCGAGGTCCAAGTGTGCCGGCTTTAAACGGTCGACTGAAATGTGGTCTGGTTTACCACTGACATCGACCTTGAAGGTTTTGTCTCCTGCCTCTAACACCCAGAAAGGACCAGTATACGGGGCCTTGAGCGGATCCCGATGCGCATCGTGGCGGATGAAAACGTATTCAGCCTTTTTAAGCTCTGTGGGCACGTGCGATTGCTGAAGCCCGTGGCGCAATGTGGGGACTGGCGCGAAACATCTGGCCACCTCCTGGTGACTGTTAAGCTGGCCCGACGCGGACCATGGCTCCGTCGGCGTTGGCAGGAAATCCCCTGGGACTCGCAGCGGCTGACCATAAACCAACTCTGCAGAGGAAGAGTGAAGGTCTTCTTTGGGAGCCGTGCGAAGGCCCAACAGAACCCACGGTAGCTTGTCCCCCCATCCAGCGTCCTGGAGGCTGGCCCTCAGTGCAGCTTTCAGCGATCTGTGAAAACGTTCACAGAGGCCATTCACCTGAGGGTGGTAGGCTGTAGCGCGGTGCAATTTGACGCCGAGTCCCTGAGCCACTGCATTCTAGAGTTCGGAGGAAAACTGCGGTCCTCGATCCGAAGAAATGTCAGCGGGCACTCCAAAACGGGCGACCCAGGAAGAAATGAACGCCCTGGCCACGTCCGCCGAAGTAGTGGATGACAGAGGCACCACTTCTGGCCATCTGGTGGTGCGGTCTACCATGGTCAGAATGTGAGAAAAACCATGGGAAGGTGGAAGTGGTCCTACCAGGTCCACATTGACGTGGTCAAAACACCGCTCCGGAACCATGAAGGTGGCCAATGGAGCCTTGATGTGGCGCTGTACCTTGGCCTTTTGGCAGACGACGCAGGTGTTGGCCCAGTCACGGACATCCTTATGCATGCCGTGCCAAACGAATTTAGCCGACATGTGCTTCTGCGAGGCCTTCATCCCTGGGTGCGACAACCCATGTATGGCGTCGAAAACCTTGCGGCACCAGGCGACCGGCACGACAGAGCGAGGGTCCCGTATGGAGACATCGCACAGCAACGTGATACCTGCCGAATGGAACTCGACGTCAGCTAACTGGAGACTAGTGATGTTGGCTCGGTAAGCCTGAACTTCTGGGTCCGAGACTTGGTCCGCCGCCATGAGGGCGTAGTCGATGCCCAGATGGACTGCATTGACAGTCGCGCGGGAGAGGCAGTCTGCCACCAGGTTGTCCTTACCGGCCACGTGCTGGATATCCGTAGTAAATTCGGATATGTAAGTCAGCTGACGCTGCTGTCGGGAAGACCACGGTTCGGTGGTCTTGGCCATGGCAAAGGCGAGTGGCTTGTGGTCCACAAAAGCGGTGAAAGGACGTCCTTCCAGCAAGAACCGAAAATGGCGGATGGCCAGAAAAAGGGCTAGCAACTCCGGGTCGAAAGTGCTATAGGATCTTTCGTTCCGTCTAAGTTGTCGGCTGAAGAACGCCAACGGCTGCCACGTCCCATTCACCCATTGCTCCTGTACGGCGCCGATTGCGTAGTCTGACGCGTCGGTGGTGAGGGCGATGGTGGCTCCTGGTAATGGGTGTGCCAGCATGGTCGCGCTGGCTAGGGCGCTTTTGGTGTCGGCGAACACTCGGTCCATGTCAACCGACCAGTCTACCGGGTCCTTGCCAGTCCTGCCCTTGAGGGCCTCGTACAGGGGCTGCATGAGCAGTGATGCCTTAGGCACGAAATGGTGATAAAAGTTTACCATGCCTAGGAATTCCTGCAGGGCCTTTATGTTCTGCGGGCATGGAAAGGATGTCACCACCTCTACCTTCGCTTGCAAAGGAACCGCCCCCTCTGCGGTGATGCGATGCCCCAGGAAATCGATTTGTAGCAGGCCAAACTGGCACTTAGCCGGGTTGATAATCAGGCCGTGTTGGCTGAGGCGTCAAAACAGGGAGCGTAGGTGACAGAGATGTTCCTCTTTGGTGGAGCTGGCGATCAGAATGTCATCCAGATCGATGAAGGTGAAGTTGAGGTCCCGCAGCACAGAATCCATCAGGCGCTGGAAAGCCTGGGCGGCGTTCTTTAAGCCAAACGGCATGTGCAGAAATTTGAAGAGGCCGAATGGGGTGATGACCGCTGTTAGATCCATGGTTCAGTGGATAAATAATTACACGGATGCTGTACATAAACAAATAACAGGTCTTTACTGGAGGAGGGTAATTTCTAGACTGGGGTACAGAGGCATGCGCACAGCTTATATACCGGTGTGGTTACTGCCGGTACTACAGTATACAGGAGCTGTAAAAAGTAGTTCTGACTTAAAGCACATACACTACAATTCCTCCCTTTTTAGATTAATAATACCCCCTTAATATTCAAATAACAATTACATTTTTACATGTACATTCAATAACAACAGTCCATTTATAGATTCAGTCTTTGGGGCGGCTTCCTGACCCTTTCGGGATAGCGCCTTTCCGGAGGCTCTTGTTCTTGGTGCAGAGGCGATTCTGACCCCTTTTCATCGGGTAGTTCATCGGGTTCCACTGCTACTGGGTCTGAAGTAGATGCTACCGGTATGTCGGGTTCATCCCCAGGTACTTGAGACATGGGGTTGACGCCTTCCTGTGACGCTAAGATCTGATCGACGTGGCGTCTCACAATGTTCTCCCCGACACCCATTGTGTACATTAATGGCCCCTGCCTTGTACATATCGTTCCGGGTTGCCACTTCTCTGTTCGATAGTCACGGGCCAAGACTAGTTGCCCTACATTGAAGCTCCTTGTCAGCTTCTCGTTGATGTGCTGGAATTGTTTGTCCTCAACATTTCTTCACACATTTGGTCTGAGCAAGTCCAGACGAGATCTCAACCTTCGGTTAAAGAACATCATGGCCGGGGTCTGGTTGGTAACTGCATGTGTCGCGTTTCGGTAGGCTAATAAGAAATTGTCCATCTTATGCTGTAGTGGAATTTCCTCGTCGCACATGGCCTTTATCGCCTTCTTAAAGGTTTGTACGAACCTCTCAGCCAATCCATTGGTGGCTGGATGATACGAGGCGGATGTGTAATGCCTTACCCCATTCCTTTTCATGAATTTTTGGAACTCGTCGGACACAAACTGTGGTCCATTATCAGAGCAGATCTGCTCTGGCAAACCGTTTCTGGCAAATATGGTCTGTAGGACTGCAATCGTTTTCTCTGTAGTGGTTGAAGACATCTTTATCACCTCAGGCCACTTTGAATGAGCATCCACTGCTATTAAGAACATTGAGTCCATGAATGGACCAGCGAAATCAATGTGCACCCATTGCCATGGAGAGGAGGGCCACTCCCATGGGTGTAGAGGGGCATGTGGTGGTGCATTTTGGACCTTCTGGCATCCTAAGCAGCTCTTAGTTAGGTCTTCGATTTGTTGATCGATTCCCGGCCACCACACATAAGCCCTAGCAAGGCTTTTCATTTTCACTCCCCCCAGATGACCTTCATGTAGCTCCTTTAGCACTCTCTCCCTTAACTTGGGTGGAATCACCACTCTGGATCCACGCATCACTGTCCCCTGGCATACTGGCAGCTGTTCTCTTCTGGAAGAGAATGCTGGCAACAGTGAGTCGCCATGTGTTGGCCATCCCCTCACCGTCAATTATTATACCCGTGACAGCATCGGATCATTGCGGGTCTCCTTCTCTATATCCGCGTTTGTTACTGGCAATCGTTCAATTATCGACAAATAAAATATCTCGATAGGGTCCACTGCTGGTGCTTCCTCCACTGTAGGCAGTGGCAGGTGCGATAGCCCATCAGCGTTCCCATGCTGTTTCGTGCCTTTATATTCTATTTCATATTGATTCGCCCCTAGAAACAGGGACCATCTTTGTAACCGCTGTGCAGTCATTACTGGCACGCCCTTCTTAGGATTAAAGATGGAGACAAGTGGTTGGTGGTCAGTCAGCAAGGTGAACTTCTGCCCATGCAGATAATGGTTGAATTTTTTTACTCCCCATACTTGGCTGAGGGCCTCCCTGCCAATCTGGGCGTAGTTGCGCTCAGCTGAGGTTAGTGACTGAGACGCAAAGGCTACTGGCCTCTCCAACACGTCTGGGAATTTGTGCGACAGCACCGCTCCAATGCCGTAGGGTGATGCATCACATGCCAAACGAATTGGTAGTGCTGGGTTGAAATGGGCCAACACCTCTTTTGATGTGATCAATTCTTTACACTTCTGGAAAGCTCATCTACGTTCGTCATCCCACTTCCATGGTACCCCTGTTTGCAGTAGGGTGTTCAGCGGGTGTAATACCGTAGACAAATTTGGTAAGAACTTGTGGTAATAGTTTACCAGCCCGAGGAACGACCTCAGTTGTGACACATTTTCCGGTGCTGGAGCCTTGACTACTGCCTCAATCTTTTCAGGGGACTTATGTAACCCCTCTTCATCAATAATGTGGCCACAATACGAGATCTGCTTCTGGAAAAACTCGCACTTGTGATGATTAGCTCGTAGCCCATATTCCTTCAATCTAGTGAGCACCTTCTCCAGGTTGGCGAGGTGATCACTGTCATTTTCGCCCGTGACCAGGATGCCATCCAAATAACATTGGGTCCCTGGAATCCCTTGCAGGACTTGATCCATTGCCCTTTGCCAAATAGCCGGAGCCGATGCTACCCCGAACACCAGCCGGTTGTATTGGTAGAGATCTTTGTGAGTGTTGATCGTGAGGTATTGTTTCTGTTAAGTCCCTGAATGATTTAGACACGGACTAGCAGGAGAGAAAACAAACAGATCTTTACTGGTGGAAGTCCATAACGAAACTAAAAAAACAGAGGCTCTCTAGCGCCTTTTATACAGGGGTGGTCACTGCCGGTACTGCAGTCTGAGACCAGTTATTCTCTTAAAGGTACATACACAACAATTCCTCCCCTTTTAGATAAACAGTACATAACATTCATTTAACAACTAATGATAACGAATTACAATCACAATTACTGTTGCTAGATACATTGGTTAAGTTTAAGCAATTATAAGTTCAGCCTTTGAGGAGGCTTCCTGATTCTGTCTGGATAACGCCTCTTTGGGGTAACAGGTTCTTCTGGCAATGTTGAGTCGGAATCAATGTCGTTGTTTGGTTCATCTGCTTCCAATATTACTGGTTCTGCGGTAGCTGCAAGTGGAACGTCGATTTCATTACCAGGTGTATCAGATCGTGGTGTGGAGTTGACGTTTTCCAGTGACTCTAGAATCTGGTCAGCATGGCGTCTTACAATGCTCTCCCCAATGTCCACGGTATACATGAGAGGTCCTTGTCGTGTACAAATCGTTCCTGGCTGCCATTTCTCAGTGTGGTAGTCCCGGGCCAAAACTGGTTGCCCTATCTTAAAACTCCTGGTCGGCCTTTCATTCATATTCTGAAACTGCCTGTTCTCCACATCTCTTCGGACGTTTGGCTTAACCAAATCCAAGCGGCATCGTAGTCTTCGATTGAAGAACATCATGGCTGGAGTTTGGTTGGTAACCGCATGTGTCGCATTCCGGTAGGCAAACAAGAAGTTGTCCAACTTGTGTTGTAGGGGTATCTCTTCATTACACATTGCCTTGATAGCCTTCTTGAATGTTTGGACAAACCTCTCGGCCAATCCATTAGTGGCTGGATGATATGGGGCAGATGTGTAATGCTTAACACCATTGTTCTTTAAGAACCTCCGGAACTCTTCAGACACAAACTGTGGTCCATTGTCAGAGCAAATCTGTTCAGGCAGCCCATTCCTGGCGAATATGGTTCGTAAAACTGTGATAGTTTTTTCCGTGGTTGTTGAGGAAATTTTTATTACCTCTGGCCACTTTGAATGTGCATCCACCGCAATTAAAAACATCGAGTCCATGAAGGGACCAGCAAAATCAACGTGCACCCTTTGCCATGGAGATGAGGGCCATTCCCATGGATGCAGAGGAGCTTGTGGTGGGGCGTTTTGGACCTTCTGGCATCCTGCACAGCTCTTGTTCATCTCTTCAATTTCTCTATCGATTCCCGGCCACCACAAAAACGCTCTGGCTAAGCTCTTCATTTTTACCCCACCCAGATGACCCTCATGAAGCTCATTGAGCACTCTATCCATCAACTTAGGTGGAATTACTACTCTGGATCCACACATCAAGGTTCCTCTGCACACTGACAGCTGTTCTCTTCTCGGCGAGAATGCTGGCAGCAGTGGTTCGCCATGTGCTGGCCATCCCTTCACCGTTAAATCATAGACCCGTGATAGTGTCGGGTCATTCCGTGTTTCCTTTTCTATGTTTGCATTCGCCACAGGAAGACATTCGACTATGGTCGAGTGGAATAACTCCATTGGATCCACTGCAAGGTCTTCTTCTTCCACCGTCGGCAACGGTAGACGTGACAATCCATCAGCATTTCCATGCTGTTTAGTTCCTTTGTACTCGATGTCATATTGGTGTGCCCCTAGGAAAAGGGACCATCTCTGCAGCCGTTGTGCTGTCATTATCGGTACGCCCTTCTGAGGGTTGAAAATGGAGACAAGAGGTTGATGATCGGTTAGTAGAGTAAATTTTTGACCGTGCAGATAGTGATTGAACTTCTTCACCCCCCACACTAGGCTGAGGGCCTCTCTTTCAATCTGGGCGTAGTTACACTCAGCAGAAGTTAATGAGCGTGACGCAAAAGCTATCGGCCTCTCCAAACCATCAAGGAATTTATGTGACAGTACCGCCCCAATGCTGTAGGGAGACGCATCACACGCCAGCCTGATTGGCAGTGCTGGGTTGTAGTGAGCCAATACTTCCTTTGAAGTGATTAAGTCCATACTCTTCTGAAAAGCACGCTTACAATCATCACTCCATTTCCATGCTACCCCCGTTCGTAGCAGGGCGTTCAGTGGATGCAGAATTGTCGACAAATTCGGCAAAAACTTATGATAGTAATTCACCAACCCGAGGAATGACCTCAGTTGCGACACATTTTCAGGCGCTGGGGCCTTAACAACTGCTTCAATTTTGTCAGGGGACTTATGTAACCCCTCTTCATCAATCACGTGGCCACAATACGATATCTGTTTCTTAAAAAATTCGCACTTGGGGCGGTTGGCTCGCAGCCCATGTTCCCGTAGTCTAGTGAGCACCTGTTCTAGGTTGTTAAGGTGTTCACTGTCATCTTCACCTGTTACAAGGATGTCGTCCAAGTAACACTGAGTCCCCGGAATCCCTTGCAGGACTTGTTCCATCGCTCTTTGCCATATCGCCGGAGCCGATGCTACTCCGAATACCAATCGATGATACTGGTAAAGACCTTTGTGAGTGTTTATCGTGAGATACTTCCTGGAGGACTCTTCAACCTCCATCTGCAAATATGCTTGTGCCAGGTCAATTTTTGTAAAACGCTTTCCTCCAGACAGCGAGGCGAAGATGTCTTCTATCCTTGGAAGAGGATATTGTACTGTGCGAAGGACAGGGTTCACCGTCACCTTGAAATCCCCACAGATGCGAATCTTCCTTGGCTCTCTGGACTTATTGCTTAACGTTTTCTTCATGACAGGAACGATGGGTGTCGCCCACTCGCTCCAGTCGACCTTAGACAACACGCCCGCCTTCTCCAGATTCTCCAGCTCTGCCTCGACAGCTGGGCGAATTGCATATGGTACCGGTCTCGCTTTGAAAAACTTGGGAACTGCATTCTCTTCTATTTTTATCGAGGCGGTTACGCCTTTAAGCGTGCCCAGTTCTTGTTGAAATACCTCTTTGGCGTTAGCTAAGATTGTTGACAATCGTCCAGGAGTGACGTCTTCATCTTTTTTACCGTCCACCGTCATTGCATGAATGGAATGCCAATCTAAGTTTATCTTCCTGATCCATTCCCGTCCCAATAACGGTGGTCCACCATTTGGCAGTATGTAGAGATACAATTTCCGTATTTTCTTGCCATTGTACTCGACAGGCACCCTTATTTTTCCCCTGGGGCATACTTTTTGCCCTGTGTACGTCATCAAGACGATGGATGTCTCTCTCAAGGGTATGTGTGAAAATAGCCGCTCGTAGTCTCGTCGATTCATGACTGTTAGGGCTGATCCTGTGTCCATTTCCATTTTCACTTGGACTCCGTCTATCTTGAGCGTGACCCAGATAGTCTGGTGATCCTCCATTTTGATTATATTATGTAGTTTCAGACAACCCAACTCCTTGCTTCCGGAGTCTGTATCACTTTTCTGTTCGTCTGAACTACTCTCCGTCACCTTATGTACCTTTTTGTACTTCTCCTGTGGAGATTTCTTGCTGCTGGTTTTCTTCCCTGACCTGCAGACTCTTGCTAAGTGTCCTGCTTTTCCACACTGTCTGCACACTTGGTCCTTGAACCAACAATCCTTCTGGTCGTGTGTTGTTCTGCCGCAGCGATAACACTTCCCTGCTCCATATGACATTTCATTGGTGCCATATTCTTGTGGTCTCCGTTGTATCTCTGCAGCGCCCCGTGCAGCTGCTTTGTGTGATACTGCCATGCTGAAAGCCTTGTCCAGCGTAAGATCCTTTTCTGATAGAAGCCGTTTCTGGGTTCCTTCACTTTGAAGCCCACACACAAACTTGTCCCTTAACGTATCTGCTAGTCCCATTCCAAACTGGCAGTGTTTCAATAGCTTGCGCAGTTCCGTTAAATACTCAGCATTACTTTCGTCTTTATGCTGGTTCCTTTTGTGGAACTTAAATCTTCCTGCTATCAGCAGCGGTGTGGGGTTTAAGTGGTCCTGTAGGATTTCCACTATGCTTTCGAAATCCTTATCCACTGGCTTCTCTGGGGTTACTAGGTTTCGCAGTAAGCCATATGTTTTTGCACCCATGGAATTCAACAAAACCAGTGCTTTCCTGGCATCTGGCACTTCATTCGCCTTGCAGTACACCTCAATGCGTTCCACATATGTCGCCCAATCTTCGACTTCATTGTCGAACGCTGTGACACTGCCACTCTTCGGCATCCCTGGGTGTGGTTAGACTGGCTAAAATGGCGTCTCCCGCGCTCTCCCTTCTTCTCCGCTGGCTCAAAATGGCGTCTCCCGTGCTTTCCTTTCTTCCCGCGCTCGCCCTTCTTCTCCGCTGCGACTTCAAAAATGGCGTCTCCCGCGCTCTCCCTTCTTCTCTGTGGCTCAAATGGCGTCTCCCACACTTCCTTTCTTTCCCGGCGGACGCTGCTCAGCCCTTGAGCCCTGGCTGCGCTCTGCGCGTTCTCCTGTGCGCCTCTCTCGTTGCCGCCGCTCGGTCCTGAACCCCGGCTGTACTTTACCCTCTCTCTCTTTTTGTTTTCCGTCGACGCCGCTCGGTCTTCAACCCCCGGCTGCGCCCTGTGCGCTTTACCCTCTCTCTTACCCTGTCGATGCTGCTCGGCCTTTTCTGTGCCGTCGGTCGGCTCCAGCTGCCGCTGTCCGGGAAGGGTCTGCGCTGTACCTGTTGCCAGCCTGTTGCTGGATCGTCGTGACTGGAGAACCAAGCCCAGCTCTCAACAGCCTCCCCTGCGATGTTCACTCTCTGCCGGGTGACTGGGCGGTTGCTCGTGGTCGACGCCCGTGCTTCTGGCCTCGACTTCCTTCCACTGTCCTCCAGGAGCGAATCCCTGGGAGGAAATGCAGAGTTGCAGGTAGATTCAAATCGACCTCGTCGCCACTGTTAAATCCGTGAATCTTAAAGTATGGTGTTCTTCAATAAATAGACGGAGACTGCAGATTAACAATCAACTGGTGTTTACTGGATGAGGGTAGTCTAAAGACTAACAGTACAGATGCCTGCTCAAGGCTTATATACAGGTATGGTCACTGCCGGTACTACAGTATACAGGAGCTGTAAAAGTAGTTCTCTCTTAAAGGTACATACACTACAGTCCAGAGGAGGAGGGATGTCCTGTACCCGCAGGGGGAAAGGATGCCACCTCGCCCTCCTCGCCCTCCTGTCCCTCTCTCCTGCAGCAGCTGGTGCCGCTCTGCGTGGCCTCATCTCCTCCTCCCATTCCTCATCCAGAGCAAGGGGGACCCCTAGCAAAATGTCCATGACCAAGCACTCCCTTTCTCCTGGTGACTCCTATAAGGTGTCCAATAAGGTGGAATAGCACAGCACTCACTCTTTTTAGGTGAAGTCCTCAGAGAATTTCCAGAATAAATGTTGCTCAAGTGTTGGTGAAGTCTTGACAAAGTGTCAAAGAAAGTCTCCCGATGTGTTTCAGAGGTCCTCTTCACAACTTCAGCAGCATTGAACATGAAATGGTGAGTATCCCTTTAAGTAGCACTTGAAATCGACATCCACGCCGCGTTTATTCCCAAACAGCTGGTGGCTGTTAAGAGAGGCTGATAGTTGAAGGGCCAGCCACCAAAATGTCATGCAGCCTCTTTAATGAGTGCTAGCAGACAGCTATCAAAATCTACCCCAATTATTTAATGAGCCTCCGGACAGCCGTACCTAGTGCTGACTTCAACTTCTTTACCAAAATGGCATCTTGTGCTAAACGTGTGCTAAACCGACAGCTTAAGACCCATCTTGGCCACCTCGGAGGCTCTTTAGCACCTAAAGTATTAAGTAAAAATCGCTCCCATGATGTTTTGTTTTAAAAAATCAATTGAAACCTTTTATAACTATCTGTTTTTTTGCCTGTGGAACTGAACAATCAGAACATGATGATTACCAGTGAATAACCCTTTTTTGTAATTCAGCAAAAACATATATTTACTGAGTTGAGTGTTCAGAAATGAATACATATGGGTATGGGGGATATCAATAACTTCTCAATAGGTGTAATCCCCGGATGTCGATGTTTCAGCCTTTACCAATATGGTGAGTGGCACACTTCTGGCATGGATTTTGCAATCAGACACTACTCGTCATATTGGACACTTAGGTGGCTTAATTGGCACGGCATCAATGAATTTCTACGCCGTTTTTATCTGCATTACCCAATATTGTACAGTTCAGTGTCTCATGCTGCTGTCTGTTAAAATAAACCTCCTCAGATAATATTGGGTCTAATGTTATATATGCCTATAAAACATCCTTCATAGCTGCACAATGGTTCACCCACGTCTGATGCCTCTGAAGAAGTGAAAACAATTGGGGTAGATTTTCATTTTGCTCGATAGTGTAAAACGAGTGATAGCGTTTCACATCTCTCCCGACTTTTATTTCCATTGGCAGTCCATGTCGGCATTTACCAATCACGCAAAAAAAATTCTAAACACATTTAACCACCATGTTCCCATATCCCATCAACCCTTTTTCCTTCATCTGCCTATCCAATCTAAACTCGAATGTTCATATAGTTTCCACCTCAACCATTAACCCTGGAAATAAATTCCACAGCCTCACAACTCTGTGTAAAAAAGTTTCTCTTGGCCTCTGTTTAAATCTCTTACATTTAATCTTGTATCTATAGTGCCTTGTTCCTGACCCTTCAACTACTGAAACAGTTTGCTTCTATCTACCTGGTCCCATCCTTTTATAGTTTTATAAACACTTCCATCATCTTGCCTCAGCATTTGCATTGTTCTAACAAAAAAGCCCCAATTTTGCCACGTCTTTCTTCGGGTTTATATTTCTTCATACCAAGCAGCATCCTAGTGGATCTGTGTATACCCTCCCTAACGCCGCAATATCCTTCCTATGGTATGAAGCCAAATACTGCACATAGTACTCTAACCAAGGTCATATTAATGAATCAGGAATTCCTATAGTTTTCGTGATGAAAGAATTCCCATGAATAGGAGAATCTATCAGACAGATTTGTGCCTAGGCTTTTCTTTGATAGAGGGGATGGGGGCGGGGGGGTATGAAAACCTAATTCAAATTGGGTTTTAACTTTCAATATACTGCCAGTAGGTTTAGCAGCATCTGCTTCCCAGGCCAATAACAAGAAGACCTAAAAAAGGCTGATTTGAGTCCTTCAGATGTGACAGCATCAGACTTTATAGAAAAGCTGATTTTGGAGTTACATCAAATTACATAGTATTTGCAGCACAGAAACAGGCCATTCAGCCCAATTGGTCTGTGGTGGTGTTTATGTTCCACACAAGCCTCCTCCTACCCTACTTCATCCAACCCTAACTACATATCCTTTTATTCATTTCTCCCTCATGTACATATCTAGATTCCCCTTAAATGCATCTATACTATTTGCCTCAACTACTCCATGTGGTAACAAGTTCCTCATTCTAACCACTCTCTGGGTAAAGAAGTTTCGCCTGAATTCTTTATTGGATTTATTATTGACTATCTTATATTTATGACCCCTAGTTTTGAATCCCCCCACAAGTGGAACTGTCTTCTCTACGTTTACCCTATCAAACCCCTTCATAATCTTAAAGACCTCTATCAGTTCACCCCTCAGCCTTCCCTTTGCTAGAGAAAATAGTCCAAGCCTGTTCAGTCTTTCCCGATAGTTATACCTCTCAGTTCTGTTATCACCCTTGTAAATCTTTCTTGCACCTTCTCCAGTGCCTCTACATCCTTTTTATAATATGGAGACCAGAACTGTGCACTGTATTGCAAGTGTGGTCTAACCAAGGTTCTATACAAGTTTAACAATAACTTCCCTGCTTTTCAATGCTTTTCCTCTAGAAATGAACTCCGGTGCTTTGTTTGCATTTTTATGGCCTTGTTAACTTGCATTACTACTTTTAATGATTTGTGATTGTTTACCCTTAGAACCCTTTGTTCCTGTACCCCATTTAGACTCTTATTTTCCAACGAGTATGCGGCCTCCTAAGTCCTCCTACCAAAACACACCACCTCACACTTATGCATATTAAAATTAATTTGCCTCTTACACACCAATTTTGCAAGTTTATTAATGTTGCAGTCTTCCACAATATTGACTATACACTCCAAATTAGTGTCATCCGCAAATTTTGAAATTGTACTTCCGATTACCGAGTCCAAATCGCTTATGTAAATGGTAAACAGCAGTGGTACCAACACCAGTCCCTGTGGAACACCACTTCCAAACTTCTGCCAGTCTGAGTAATTATCTTTAACCCCTACTCTCTGTTTCCTGTTTTGTAGCCAGCTTGTTATCCATTCTGCTACTTGTCCCCTGACTCCACATGTTCTGACCTTGGTCATGAGTCTACTATGCGGTACCTTATCAAAGGCCTTTTGAAAATCCAAGTATATTGGGATAGAAATTGCAGTCGCCTCCGACCCGCGAAACAAATCCAAACCTACCTCCAGGCGTCCAGGCTGTGGACAGTTCCAGTCTCAGGCCTCCAGGAGAATGTCAGCTTAAGGCCCATGGATCCCAGAGACGCAGGCGGTTCGGAAGCGTCCCTGGGATCACGTGGGCCCAGTCCTCCAATAACAAAGGAAGATTCCATTGCAATCATTTACAAAAGGAATCCCCTAATGATATGCAAAGGAATTCCCAAATAATTATACAATTTACACAATTCTAATAAATATAAATGTACTGAATTTCAATTTTATTCATAAGTCCCTTCATTGCACCAACCTCAATAAAAATTTATTTTTTTGATAAATAATGTTAAACATCTTAACCTGGGCCAATACTTGCATAAACGAATTTAAGGTGTATGTGCATCATTTTTGATTTTTAAATGTTTAATTTAAGGCTTATATATACCCTTAAGCTGATGAAAGGCCCTATGCCTGCTTTTATCAGCCGTACAAGTTTCGTGGGCAAATAGCCCAGCTCTGCGCCAGCGATATTCATTTTACAGTCGGTTCAGATAATCTGTCAAGGCATACCTTGACAGATTGCAAGTTCCGGATTTCAGAAGCGCATGCGGAAACCTGGAAGTTGCGCGACCTTTGAAATGAATTATGACTGTGTACTCAGAGTACGCCGTCAGGGAGACCGCAGTTTCAGGGCCATTATACCTATTACATTACCCTTGTCTATCCTTTCTGTTACTTCTTCAAAGAATTCCTTAAGGTTGATCAAGCTTGAACATCAATTTTGAAATCCATGTTGACTATTCTTTATTACATTTTCAGTTTCTCGGTGTTTTCTCTATTACAACTTTGACGATAGATTCCATTATCTTTCCTGCCACTGACATACTCTAGCTGGTCTCTAGTTCCCTGGATTTGTTCTATCTCCCTTTTTAAATATAGGAATAACATTAACCGTCCTCCAGTCCTCTGGCACTATACCAGTTTCTAATGATTTTTTATAAATATATAATAGTGCCTATATTATCTCTTCCTTAGCTTCTTTTAATATGCGTGGATGTAATCCATCCAGACCAGGTGCTTTATCCTCTCTAAGTTTAACTAGTTTATCAATTATCTCACCTCTTTCTATCTTAAATCTCTTGATAACTTTTTTGATCTCATCTTCTGATGTAGTATTGTGCAATGAGAAAGGGTTAATTAATAACCTTGTACTAAAGGGGCCTTTAGAGAAGAGTGACCATAATATGATAGTGTGGCGGTACCACCGGGTGTCCCTTACTTATAATACATAATTCCCTTTAACTTAACTATGTATATATATATTGCTTACCTGTTCGGGCTGTTGCCCCTTTAAGAACGCGTACTAACGCACTGACGTCACGTCGCGTGTCACGTGACTCACCTAGATGCGAGCCGGCCCAGCTCGGCCTTCCACTCCCGCAACAGCTGCCGGCACAGCTTGGCCTCCCGCTCCTGCGGTGGCCGCCGGCCCAGTTCGGCCTCCCGCGCCCGCGATGGCCGCCGGCCCAGTTCGGCCTCCCGCTCCCGCGACTTCGGCCACAACGGCCAGCTACAGTGCCGGGTAGATGTGCCGACGTCACGACGTGGGTCACGTGACCGCCCAAGCGCGGGCAAACACGCTGACGTCACAACGCGGTCACGTGACCACACAAGCACGGGAAAACGCGGCCGAGCGTGATGACATCATCGCGCAATCCACAGGACTGCGGACTCAGTCCTCGTGGCGTCCCCACTGGGGTAAGACCTGTTCCAAGGTTCTCCTGCATTGATCTTTGTTGGTTTCTGTACTTCGTCAAATCCTTCATTAAAAACTTATTGGGTTGTTTCTCCTGAGTCGACCTCAGTGATTTAGTTAGGAATACACCTATTCCTACATTGGTGACCCCGACGTGATCTGAACACGCAGCCTTCTGACAACGTGAGGACGGGAGCTCACCTATATCTACATTGGTGACCCCGTATCCGTGAATGTTTTTCGCGGAAGAAACGCACAGCCTGAACCTCGTCTTCACAGAAGACGACTGACGTGCACAGCTGAATTCGTCCAACACCTACATTGGCGACCCCGCCTTTGCAAACGTATTCGCAAAGGAAGTGCAGCCTGGGGGTGAGCCCGTTTTTCACGAACGAAACACAGCCGGACCCCGATTTTTGTGAATGATTTTCACAAAAGAAGCACGCCATGGAAGCATCAGCCATTTTGCTGTCGCTACCGCAATACAGGGAGCAGCAACCGCCCTCGTGCTTTATAAAGGTAGAAGCCTCATTCGCCGAGAACATCGATGCAATGCAGACCACGCACCTGCTTACGGTCTCCGTATTCGACATTTCTACCGCCACATGGATCGTCCGCCTCCATAACATCTCCCAATGCAACAGCAAGTATACATCCCTCCAAGCACGGGTTCCGCAGGTTTTCGGGCCCTCAAGATCGGAGCGCGCCCCCGCGGAGATTCGGCGAGGACTCGCTCCTCACGAACCATAAGGACGCACTCCTCGCGACCCACGAGGACCCATCCCTCGTGAACCACGAGGACCCATCCCTCCCGAACCACGAGGACCCACCCCTCACGAACCACAAGGACCCATCCCTCGCGAACCACGAGGACCCATCCTTCGTGAAACACGAAGACTCATGCCCCGCCGACGATGCACCAGCCCATCAGCCTCCTGGTTGTGTTTTCTACCACTCTTTTTGGTGCGAAAGCGAAGCGTTGCCGCCCTCCTGGCAGTTTTCTACTTACATCAACAACAACGCGAAGCGTTGCCGCCCTCCCGGCAGTGTTCCCCCTAAAGCAACAACAACTCAAAGCGTTACTGCCCTCGCTACAGTGTTCCCCATAACAAACGCTAACATCTACTGACGCTGCAAACATCGACGACAGGTCCAACGGGCATTCCGCAGCCGCGATCGGCTACGCGAAAGTTGCTGTCACCACCGATCACTGATCAACGCAGCAACGGTTCGCTCACCTGTCGGCGAGTTCACCGACCTCACCCGCCAAGTCATCCTGGATCGCCCGTTCGGCGTTCCTAACGATTTCGTCAGACTGGGGACTTTTTCCAACATCAACATAGCCATGGTCCGCGTATGCCCAACCTGCCAGTCAGCTGTTTCGCCCCGGCGCCCACTTCGAACCACGGGCTGCAGAGGTCACACGTCGCCACGGTCTTTCGCATGGCTGAATGCGTTTTGTTCGCCATGACACCACGATCCTTCGCACAGCTGGATACGTATTATTTGCCACGACGCACACAAGGATCCGCTCACGACCAGCACCTTTCGACCTCGCCCACCAAGTCCAGACAGCACGACGGCCGAGACCACCGACCACCCATCGTCGTTGCAGCACATCAGTTACGATCATCTGCCTGACCACCAGCCACCCAACAGTCTCCATCTCGAGACTGCAGGAGTCGTTCAGACTGCCTTGTCGGACTACCTCACCTTTGTCGTTCATTAAAGCGAATTCTGGGGGGGCGTATGTGGCGGCACCACCGGGTGTCCCTTACTTATAATACATAATTCCCTTTAACTTAACTATGTATGCTTACCTGTTCGGGCCGTTGCCCCTTTAAGAACGCGTATTAATGCACTGACGTCACGTCGCATGTCACGTGACTCACCTAGATGCGAATCGGCCCAGCTCGGCCTTCCACTCCCGCGACAGCCGCCGGCACAGCTTGGCCTCCCGCTCCTGCGGTGGCCGCCGGCCCGGTTCGGCCTCCCGCGACTTCGGCCGCAACGGCCAGCTACAGTGCCGGGTAGACGTGCCGACGTCACGACGTGGGTCACGTGACCGCCCAAGCGCGGGCAAACGCGCTGACATCACGATGCAGTCACGTGACCACACAAGCGCGGGAGAATGCGGCCGAGCGTGATGACGTCATCACGCAATCCACAGGACTGCGGACTCAGTCCTCATGGCGTCCCCACTGGGGTAAGACCTGTTCCAAGGTTCTCCTGCATTGATCTTTGTTGGTTTCTGTACTTCGTCAAATCCTTCATTAAAAACTTATTGGATTGTTTCTCCTGAGTCGACCTCAGTGATTTAGTTAGGAATACATCTATTCCTACAATAGAATTTTATATTGAGATTGAAAGTAATTTAGTTAAATCCGAAACTAGGGTCTTAAATCTAAACAAAGCAAACTACGTAGCTATGAGGGGCGAGTTGGCTAAGGTAGATTGGGAAACTACATAGAGAAGCAATGGCTAGCATTTAAAGAATTAATACATAATTTACAGCAAATATACCTTCTGACGTAAGAAAACTACTAGGCACTTGGTCTAAGCATTAAACAAAGCTTTAATCAACTGTTTTACAACATGGAGGACTAGTTGTGTCCTTCACTAGTTCCTGTTAAGAATGTCCTGCGCAAGCTGGGCCCGTGCCCGAGTATTTATACTCTCCCTGTACAGCGCCACCCGCAGGCCACTCAGTATTATTTCATAAGTCTTTCTTTCATGAATGACTGATTCATGTCACCTTCCTTTAAAGCACAAAAACCCCACACAAGAGAAGTTAAAGATAGTAATAGTTCAAAGGAAGAGGCTTATAATGTGGCCAAAAAGAGTAGCAAGCCTGAGGATTGGGAAGATTTTAGAATTCAGCAAAGGAGGACCAAGAAATTGATAAAGAAAGGGAAAATAGAATGAGAGTAAACTAACAAGAGACATAAAAACAGACTTTAAAAGCTTCTATAGGTATGTAAAAAGAAAAAGATTAGCGAAAGTAAATGTGGGTCCCTTACAGACTGAGACAGGAGAAATTATAATGGGGAATAAGGAAATGGCAGAGAAATTAAACAAATACCTTGGCCGCGATTTTGTCAATGGATGCGGTTTGGGAGCGGGTCAGGTGGTTTCCGGCTTCCAGTCCCGCCCCCAACTGCATCTGCCCCACGGACGTGATTTTATGTTGACTGACCTTGTTAAGCCCGCTCTGTGGGCTTGCCAGCCAATTAAGAGGAAGCCAGTCAGAAGACATTATTTGATGACGCGTCATCTGCCGGTTTCCTGAAAGGGACCAGGCACAATTTTTTTTTTGACAGCTCATTTCTCAGTGTTTGACAGCATTGAGGTGCCGCAAACATTGACAATCACTGTACAAAGGTGAGCTCTTGCACCCAGGCTCTCCAGTGACTCCCTCCATAGGCTAGAACAGTTGGCAGTTGCAGGTGAGGTGACAAAAGCGATCTGTCACTGGTGAGAGAGGTTCTCCCAATGAGATGGCACTAGACGTTGTTTTCAAAACTTGTTACCTAAAGAAATGTGTAAATGCATTAAAAATGATTTTTTCCCAACATTTTCTTACCTCTGAAACTCACCAGTGCACCATTGGATCCTTCACACCACTTCTGCAGCTGTCATCAATGCAATAACATTACAGCAGACTCACAACATGCCACACTTACCTGGCGTGGTGTCTGGACGTTGGAAAGCCTGAAGTAGAAGCAACAAAATTAAAAAATAGCCTGTTAACTACTCTCAACTATCTGTTAACAGGCAGGTAAGTGGCTTTAATCCTCTTCCCGTCGCTAGGTGTCGGGTCCATGTGCAAATCGGGGACCCGACACTTGGGAAAATTGTTTGGAGGTGGGTTGACGGCAGGATCGGACCCCGTTGTCAATCAAAATGATTTTAACCTTTGACCCACCTCCAAACCCGCCCTCTCAATGCCGATAAAATCACAGCCTTTGTGTCTGTCTTCGCGGAAGAAGACACAAAAAACTTCCCAGAAATAGTGGAGAACCAAGGGTCTAGCGAGAATGAGGAACTGAAAGAAATTAGTATTAGTAAAAAAAATAGTACTGGAGAAATTAATGGGACTGAAAGCCTATAAATCCCCTGGACCTGATGGCCTACATCCTAGGGTTTTGAAAGTGGTGGCTATAGAGATAGTGAATGCATTAGTTGTCATCTTCCAAAATTCCATAGATTCTAGAACGGTTCCCATGGATTGAAAGGTAGCAAATGTAACCCCACTATTTAAGAAAGGAGGGAGAGAGAAAACGGAGAACTACAGACCAGTTAGCCTGACATCAGTAGTAGGCAAAAATGCTAGAACCTATTGTTAAGGACGTGGTAACAGGGCACTTCAAAAATAATAATAGGATTGGGCAGAGTCAACATGGATTTATGAAAGGTAAATCATGTTTGACAAATCTGTTAGAGTTTTTTGAGGTTGTAACTAGCAGAATAGTTAAGGGGGAACCAGTGGATGTGGTGTATTTGGATTTTCAGAAGGCATTCGATAAGGTGCCACACAAGAGGTTATTAAACAAAATTAGGGCTCATGGGATTGGGGGTAATATACTAGCATGGATTGAGGATTGGTTAACAGACAGAAAACAGAGAATAGGAATAAACGGGTCATTTTTGTGTTGGCAGGCTGTAACTAGTGGGGTACCGCAAGGATCAGTGCTTGGGCCTCAGCCATTCACAATCTACATCAATGATTTGGATGAGGGGACCAAATGTAATATATCCAAGTTTGCTGATGATACAAAGCTGGGTGGGAATGTAAGTTGCGAGCAGGATGCAAGGAGGCTTCAAGTGAGTGGGCAAGAACATGGCAAATGGAATATAATGTGGAAAAATCTGAAGTTATCCATTTTGGTAGGAAAAATAGAAAAGCAGAGTATTTTTTAAATGGTGAGAGATTGGGAAATGTTGGTGTTCAGAGAGACCTGGGTGTCCTTGTACATGAATCACTGAAAGTTAACATGCAGGTACAGCAAGCAATTAGTAAAGCAAATGGTATGTTGACCTTTATTACAAGAGGATTTGAGTGCAAGAGTAAAGACGCCTTACTGCAATTATATAGGGCCCTGGTGAGGCCGCACCTGGAGTATTGGCTTCCTTACCTAAGGAAGGATATACTTGCCATAGAGGGAGTGCAACAAAGGTTCACCAGACTGGTTCCTGGGATGGGGGATTGTCCTATGAGGAGAGATTGAGTAGACTAGGCCTATATTCTCTAGAGTTTAGAAGAATGAGAGGTGATCTCATTGAAGCATACAAAATTCTTTCAGGGCTTGACAGGGTAGATGCAGGGAGGATGTTCCCCCTGGCTGGGGAATCTAGGACCAGGGGGCACAGTCTCAGAATAAGGGGTCGCCCATTTAGGACTGAGCTGAGGAGAAATTTCTTCACTCAGAGGGTGGTGAACCTTTGGAATTCTCTACCCCAGAGGGCTGTGGAGGCTCAGTCATTGAGTATATTCAAGACA
The DNA here is from genome assembly GCF_052327205.1 of Somniosus microcephalus. Classification (NCBI taxonomy): domain Eukaryota; kingdom Metazoa; phylum Chordata; class Chondrichthyes; order Squaliformes; family Somniosidae; genus Somniosus; species Somniosus microcephalus. Next base: position 81,051,518 of record NC_140989.1, on the reverse strand, counting down.
GAGATCGATAGATTTTTGAATATTAAGGGAATCAAGGGATATGGGGATAGTGCAGGAAAGTGGAGATGAAGTACTGTAGAAGATCAGCCATGATCTTATTGAATGGCGGAGCAGGCTCGAAGGGCCAAATGGCCTACTCCTGCTCCTATTTCTTATGTTCTTATGTTCTTATGTCATGTCCACCCCACTTGTCTCCCTGGTAAATACCGATGCAAACTAACTATTCAATATTTCTGCCATTTCGCTGTCATTACCTATGAGTTTATCTTGTGCATCCCTTAGTGGCCCTAACCCTATCTTGATTTTCTTTTTGTTATTTATGAGTTTGTAGAATACTTTACTATTTCTTGTTACATTCTTTGATAGGTTAATTTTGTAGTTCCTCTTCGCTTTTTTAATTTTTATAAAATTTATTTTCTAACCTTTTCATATTCCCTTTGTCGTCCTCTCCTTTGTTGTCTGTGTATTAGTGTATGCCTTTTTCTTTTGCTTAAATTTGGCCCTTATCTCTTTATTCATCCATGGTGTTTCATTATTGACTAGTTTGTTTCTGTTTTTTAGGGGAATATATTACTCCTGAACTATTTTGATCACCTTTTTAAATATTTCCCACTGAGGTTCTACCTCTTTTTTTGTCAATATTTTATTCCAGTTTATCATCACTAGTTCCATTTTCATTCCCTCAAAATTAACTTTTTTTCCAATCTATTACTTAGGTCTTTGTTTTACTTATGTCTTTCTCAACCATTAGTTAATACCTTATTATGTTGTGATGCTATTGCCTAGATGTTCCCCTACATTTAATTCTCTTATCTGCTCTGATTAATTTCCCATTACTAGATCTAGCAGTGAATCCTCTATTGTTGGGCTTCTTACATACTGGGTAGGAAAGGAGTCCTCTACACACTGTAAAAGCATCATTCCCTTTTCCCCTTTCCCTACCTCTTCTTGCCAGTTTACTTGGAAGTAGTTGAAAACTCCCATGATTATTATTCTATGTCTTTTACTCATTTCAGAAATTTGCTTACATATTTCTTCCTCCACTTCCCTTCCATTATTAGGAGGTCTGTAGAATAGCCTATTAGTGTGATCGATCCTTTCTCATCCTCCATCTCAATCCATATGGATTCTGTTATCTCTAATTAGTACAGATCGACCCCCTTCCTTCTCTATTCTTTCTAAATATGTTTTACCCTGCAGTATTATGTAGCCATGTTTCAGTTATCCCTACTACATCTGGCCCCTCACTACAAATTATTGCCTCCAGTTCCCCATTTTTTTCAGATGCAGTGCACATTGCTGTACAAGTAATTTAATTTGTTTATATTATCTGTTCCTTTCACTTTATTTTTAATCATCACTTTATACTTATGTTCTATTACTGTTTGTGTTCCCTGACCATTTATGTTACCCTTATTCCTTCCCTTGGTCTGACTTTTATGCTCATCTCCTATTTCTTTTACCTTTAGGCTTATGCTATTTTCACCAGATTCCTCCCCCCACGCCCCCCCCCCGCCCCCTCCCCCCCCCCCACATCTTCCTAGTTTAAAGTCCTATCCACAGTCATAAGAACATAAGAAATAGGAGCAGGAGTAGGCCATTTGGCCCCTCGAGCCTGCTCCACCATTCAATAAGATCATGGCTGATCTGATCTTGACCTCAACTCCACTTTCCTGCCTGCTGCCCATAACCTTTGACTCCCCTTTAGCTCAAATATCTGACTATCTCCGACTTGAATATAGTCAATGACTCCGCCTCCACAGCTCTCTGGGGTAAAGAATTCCAAAGATTCATGACCCTCAGAGAGAAGAAATTCCTCCTCATCTCCGTTTTAAATGGGCGACCCCTTATTCTGAAACTATGCCCCCTACTATTCCCACAAGGGGAAACATCTTCCCTGCATCTACCCTGTCAAGCCCCCTCAGAATCTTATATGTTTCAATAAGATCACATCTTACTCTTCTAAACTCCAATGAGTATAGGCCCAACCTGCTCAACCTTTCTTCATAAGACAACCCCTTCATCTCAGGAATCAACCTAGTAAACCTTCTCTGAACTGCCTCCAATACAAATATATCCCTCCTAAAATAAGGAGACTAAAACTGCACACAGTACTCCAGGTGTGGTCTCACCAGAGCCCTGTACAGTTGTCGCAAGACTTCCCTACTTTTATACTCCATCCCCCTTGCAATAAGGGCCAACATTCCATTTGTCTTCCTAATTACTTGCTGTACCTGCATGCTAACTTTTTGTGTTTCATGTACGAGGACCCCCAGATCATTCTGTACCACAGCATTTTGTAGTCTCTTTCCATTTAAATAATAATTTGCTTTTTTATTCTTCCTACCAAAGTGGATAACCTCACATTTTCCCACATTATACTCCATCTGCCAAATTTTTGCCAATTCACTTAACCTATCTATATCCCTTTGCAGACTCTTTGAGGGCGATTTTCTGACGTCGGAGGAGGCGGGTTTGGAGGCGGGAAAGGCGGGAAAATCAGATTCAAGGAGGTCAGGTTTGGAACCCGCCTCCAACCTGCCTCCACGGGATTTTGCCAGTGCCGGTTTTGGAGGTCGGGAAACGCTCCCGCCTCCAGCTGGCCATTGTGCTATTTAACCTCCTTAAATGCTTGTTAAGGGCCTCTGTAAGCCTATTTTGAGAGGCCCTCCTGATTTTTCCAGCATTTTGGCATGCTCCACGCACCTCCTGAACCATGCCAGGTAAACCTAGTGGGTTGACTCGTGGGTGGCCTCCTCACTGCTGCAGGTCTAACAAGAGATCATTTATTGCAGCAAGGATTACTTGCAGGTGCCAGACCTTGGCTTTAAAAGGTCTCTGAGCATTTTTAGAAGGCCTTCCGAAGTCGGAAGTGCTGCAGCTTGACTTCATCAACTGTGGGACCTCCTTGGAAGACCCTCTCCCCACTTGCAATGAGCGCTTCTCCAAAGGAGGCATCTACAAGCAGAATGGGAACCATTTATTTTCTTTCTGCATCGACCTCAGATGAGGATGAGGAGGAGGAGGATCTGTAGGAGGAGGAGGAGGAGGTCAGAGCGCCGGTGTATCGACCAGCGGCAGTGGCAGCACGCAAACACATGGTTGCCCGGGATGCAAGGGATGAACTTATCATGGCCAGATTTGCACAGGTTGCCCAAGTTGGCACATGTCCTTGGCTCCATCCTAGGACACCATTAACAATGAACATGACTCTCTGGCCTCCTTTCACTCAGGCCACCAACCTGACAATGCAAGTGTGCTGGTGCCCGCAATGTGGAGCTGCCTAAGGTGAAAGAATAGATGGCATAATGCCAACATTTTGGCTTCAAATCATTTTAATACTTTCCAACAGGTATGGCATTTCATCAATATACAGAAACAGTCTCCCAATCTGCACACAGATCTGGAGGTTATATCCCTTGCCAGCTGTACCCACACAGCCTTGGTTTCTTTGGCAGGCCCCTTCCTCTGAGATGAGTGGAAGAGCACCTCCATGCTAGCTGTCACCCCCACAAACAACATTTGCAGCGCCTCATCTGAGAGCCTCGGGTAGGCCCTTGCCTTGGAATTGGACATAAGTGGTTTCTCAAAAGATGTTGGATGTGGTGCAGGAGACGCAGAAATGCTGTGGAATGAGCCAAGGGAGCAAGAAGTCATAAAATCAGCCTGGAACAGTCGAACTGAAAGGCGAGTTTCAGTCCCAAAACACTAATTGAGCAAGGGTATCCCACACCTCTGAAATCAAGTGGCCAATCATGGGAGAATCGCAAATTTTTGAAACCTATCAGTGGAGGCGAGTTTCAAACCCACCCAAACTGAAACCCACCTCCATCTCGCCTCCAGTGGGAAAATCGCCCCCTTTGTGTTCTTCTCACAACTTGCTTTCCCACCTATCTTTGTATCATCAGCAAATTTGGCTACAGTACAATTGGTCCTTGTGGTAAACCACTGTTATTGTTGCTCACCGTTGTTGTTGTTGTTGCACACTGTTGTACCTATGCATGCCTCAGCATGTCTCTGCTGGCTCCGCCCCTGGCTCCACCCACAGGCCCAGGTATAAAGGTGATTGCTCTGCAGCCCCCTGCCTTCTTGGAACCCAGTCAACCACGAGAGGCATGCTCTGTTCTTTGCTAATAAAAGCCTTTTAGTTACTCTCCTAACTCTCCGTCTTTTATGAGTAATTGATAGCGCATCAATTTTATTAGCAAAAACAAAATGTCGACAACAAACGCTGAGCGGCAGGCTGCTGCACCAAACGCTGAGCAGCAGGAGCTGCTGCGAGCCCTCAGACCAACATGCCTGGACCTAGACCCCCAAGAATCGGGTTTGGCTACCAAAATCGCGCATTGGCTGCGTTGCTTCGAGGCCTACCTGCAAGCCTCAACTGTGACCCTGGACGAAAACAAGCTGGAAATCCTGGCCTCAAAGGTAAGCCACCAAGTTTATACAATATTCCAGGACGCGACGACCTACGCGACGGCTATCAATCTGCTAAAAGGGCAATACGCACGCCCGGTAAATACGGTCTATGCCAGGCACCTCTTAAGATCCCGCAGACAGCAGCCCAGGGAATCGGTGGAGGCCTTCCTACGGGCACTATGGATACTCGGCCGAGGCTGCGATTGCAAAGAAGTATCAGCCGCAGCACACACGGAGGGACTGATCCGAGATGCTTTCGTTGCGGGTCTAAGGTCCGACTACTCCCGGCAGAGACTGTTGGAAAAGGGAGAAATGGACCTGAGAAAGGCAGTGTCCCTCGCGCTCTCGCTCGACGCGGCCCACAGGAATATGGACGCCTTCTCCCCTAACCGCTCCGCAACGTGGACGCCACAACCTTGGGTCATGGGACCGCCACCTTCAACGGCTGCTGCGATGTCCAAGGCACAGAAATGCTATTTTTGTGGCCAGGCAAAACACCCCAGAGCACGCTGCCCGGCGAGAAACGCTACCTGCTCCGACTGCGGGAAGAAAGGACACTATGTCAGCGCCTGCAAAGGTAAAACCGCTAACGCCAGCAGCGCCGCGTGCGAACCGTGGGGGCAGCCATCTTGTCCGCCATCTTGGGCTCCCCCAGCCGCGTGGGGATCGGGATCATGGGCGCCGCCATCTTGTCCGCCATCTTGGACGTCTCCAACTTCAACCACGGGGGACCCGGACTCAACCACCGCCTCATCTGACGACCACATTGACTCGCTCGACCATACGCTGGCCTCCGTGACGCTGGACCAATCTCTCCCTCATCAACTGTCCAGGTCCATGATGGACATTACGGTAAACGGCCGCGCCACTACCTGCCTTTTTGATAGCGGGAGCACGGAGAGCTCTATCCACCCCGACACGGTGCGCAATTACTCTCTCCCGGTCCTGCCGACGCGCCATCGGATCTCTTTGGCTTCCAAAGCCCAGTCAGCAGACGTCGTTGGCTACTGTGTAGTGACCCTTTCGGTACGGGGCACAGAATACAAAAATTTTAAACTTCTGGTCATGCCACATCTCTGCGCTGCCGTTCTACTGGGGTTGGATTTTCAGTGCCACCTTAAGTGTCACATTAGCGTACGACGGACCCCTCCCCCCACTCACAGTCTGCAGCCAGCAGCTTTTAAATCGCCCGCCGTGCACCATTTGCAGCCTCTCCACCCTTAAAGTTCCCCCCCCCTCCTTGTTCGCTAACCTCACCCGCGACTGTAAGCCCATCGCTACCAAAAGCAGGCGTTACAGTGCCGGGGATAGGAGCTTCATTAAATCCGAGGTAGCGAGACTTCTGAAGGAAGGGATTATTGAAAGTAGCACCAGCCCATGGCGAGCACAAGTGGTGGTAGTGAAGACTGGCGAAAAACAGCGCCTAGTTATTGACTACAGCCAGACGATCAATCGCTACACCCAGCTAGATGCATACCCACTCCCCCGCATATCTGACATGGTCAATCAGCTAGCATAATACCGGGTGTTCTCGACGATTGATCTGAAGTCGGCATACCACCAGCTCCCCATCAGGGCTGAGGACCACCAGTACACGGCTTTTGAAGCTGACGGTCGTCCCTACCACTTCCTCAGAGTTCCCTTCGGCGTCACCAACGGGGTTTCAGTCTTCCAACGGGAGATGGACCGGATGGTTGACCAGAACGCGCTCCAGGCCACTTTCCCCTATCTAGACAACGTCACCATCTGCGGCCACGACCAGCAGGACCATGATGTTAATCTAGAGAAATTCCTCCGTACGGCCCAGCGGCTGAACCTAACATACAACAAGGACAAGTGTATGTTTCGTACCATGCGCCTTGTCATCCTTGGCTGTGTAGTGGAGAATGGAGTCATTGGCCCCAACCCCGACAGGATGCGCCCCCTTATGGAGCTCCCCCTCCCCCACTGCCAAAAGGCACTGAAGAGATGCCTAGGGTTTTTCTCGTACTATGCTCAGTGGGTGCCCAACTATGCGGACAAAGCCAGACCCCTCATCAAGTCCACCTCCTTCCCCCTGGCAGCAGAGGCCTGTGCAGCCTTCACTCTCATAAAAAGAGATATTGCAAGGGCCACGATGCACGCAGTGGATGAGTCCATCACTTTCCAAGTGGAAAGCGACGCATCCGACTTTGCCCTAGCTGCAACCCTTAACCAGGCGGGGAGACCCGTGGCCTTTTTCTCAAGGACCCTCCAGGGCCCCGAGATTCGACACTCCTCTGTCGAAAAGGAGGCCCAGGCCATTGTGGAAGCTGTGCGACATTGGAGGCATTACCTGGCCGGAAAATGATTTACCCTGCTCACTGACCAGCGTTCAGTAGCTTTTATGTTTAATAATAAGCAGAGGGGCAAAATCAAGAATGACAAGATCTTGAGGTGGAGAATCGAACTCTCCACCTACAATTACGATATCTTGTACCGGCCCGGGAAACTCAATGAGCCCCCAGATGCCCTATCACGTGGTACATGCGCCAACGCGCAGGTTGATAGACTGAAGACCCTCCACAATGACCTCTGCCACCCAGGGGTCACCAGATTTTTTCACTTCATCAAATCCCGTAACTTGCCCTACTCCATCGAGGAGGTCAGGACCATGACCAGAAACTGCCAAATCTGTGCCGAGTGCAAACCGCATTTTTATAGGCCAGACAGAGCAAGCCTGATCAAAGCCACGCGCCCCTTTGAACGGCTGAGCATCGATTTTAAAGGGCCCCTCCCCTCCTCCGACCGCAATGTGTACTTCCTCAACATAATTGACAAGTACTCCCGTTTCCCGTTTGCCATCCCTTGCTCAGACATGACCAGTACCACGGTCATGAAATGTCTGAATGACCTCTTCGCCTTGTTCGGTTTCCCTAGCTATATTCATAGCGACAGGGGCTCATCCTTTATGAGCGACGAAGTTCGGCAGTACCTGCTCGCGAGAGGCATTGCTACAAGCAGGACCACCAGCTACAACCCCCGGGGGAATGGCCAGGTGGAAAGGGAGAATGCGACGGTCTGGAAGGCAGTCCTTTTAAACTTGAAATCTAAGGGCCTTCCGACCTCTCGCTGGCAGGAAGTCCTCCCTGCGGCGCTCCATTCCATTCGGTCACTGCTCTGTACAGCCACCAATGCTACCCCTCACGAGAGAATGTTCTCCTTCCCCAGGAAGTCCACATCGGGGATCTCGTTACTGACATGGCTGACTTCTCCAGGACCCATCCTACTGCGGAAGCACGTGAGGTCCCATAAGACGGACCCCCTGGTCGAGAGGGTGAGCCTCCTCCATGCCAACCCTCAGTATGCTTACGTGGTGTACCCAGACGGGCGGGAGGACACAGTCTCCATACGAGACCCCGTACCTTCGGGTGCTCCCGAAACACCTCCCTCGCCACCCACCACTACCCATGCCTACCCCCAGTACGCTTACATAGCATACCCGGACGGGCGGGAGGACACAGTCTCCATACAAGACCTCGCACCTTCGGGTGCCCCTGAAACACTACCATTGCCATCCACCACTACCCACAACCCAACCCCGCTAGACGGCATGCCGCAGCCCCAGGACCCGTCATTGACCACCCAACCACTCAATGAGACGCCAGATTCAACGTTGGATGCTGCACCATCACCGCCACCACCACGACGATCAGGACGGCATACAAGGCCACCTGATAGACTTACTTACACGAACCTTTAGTACACTTCACCCCGCCGGACTCAATTTTAAACAAGGGGTGAATGTGGTAAACCACTGTTATTGTTGTTCACCGTTGTTGTTGTTGTTGCACACTGTTGTACCTATGCATGCCTCAGCATGTCTCTGCTGGCTCCGCCCCTGGCTCCACCCACAGGCCCAGGTATAAAGGTGATTGCTCTGCAGCCCCCTGCCTTCTTGGAACCCAGTCAACCACAAAAGGCATGCTCTGTTCTTTGCTAATAAAAGCCTTTTAGTTACCCTCCTAACTCTCTGTCTTTTATGAGTAATTGATAGCGCATCAGTCCTTTCATCCAAGTCATTAATATAGATTGTAAATAGTTGAGGCCCCAGCACTGATCTCTGTGGCACCCCACTAGTTACAGTTTGCCAACCTAAAAATGACCCATTTATCCCATTTCTCTGTCTTCTGTTAATTAGCCAATCCTTTATCCATGCTAATATATTACCTCCAACCCTGTGAGCTCTTATCTTGTGCAATAACCTTTTATGTGGCACCTTATTGACCATACATATCCTTTCTGCTAGGACTCTGGCTTTATTTCGGTTCAGGTGAAGCCCATCCCAGCAGTACAGCTCCTTCCTGTCCCAATACTGGTGCCAGTGTCCTATGAAATGGAACCCCTCCTACCCACATCAGTCTTTCAGTCACCTTCCTGATCTGTCTATACTTATGCCAATTAGATGATGACTTCTGTAGTAATTTAAGCCATCAGGGACCAATTTTGGATGATCTGAGCCCCATCACCAGAATATACAGTGGAACCCTTTAAGCACTAGAAAACGGGTGCATTTAGAGTACAGCTACCAGCCTGACATCAATAGCTGTAATTTGGGTTCCACTCAGGCAGTACTCGATTTACACTGCTTGGCTGAAACTTCATTTCTGCTGCCCAAGAGAAAACTCTCTGCTCATATATCCAGAGCATGATAATTGATTTGCAGAGAGGCAAGCAGCTGCTGCTAAAGCTTTGCATCTTCAACTGGTGGAACCACCAGTCCATGGAGTGTGATGTGAGTCCAAGCTCTGGTCAGGAGGATGCTAATAGTACACTCATAGTTGTATAGTTACTTGTGTTGCCAACCATGCCACCTGTGAGGAGCTCATGGTAGCTGCTGTCCACTAGCAAAAGCTCTAATCCGCACTTGTCAGTTGTCTAACACCAACTAGTGACTATTCTCCATCTCCACAGGGAGATAGATCGTTTCAAAATGACAAGATGCCTGGCAATAGAAGTTTAGAACCAAGTGAACCCTCTGTGACAGGCTAGGTAATCTAATACCTGAATCAGCCAGGTCTGCAGTGCTCTAGGACATTGTTAATGATTGACCGGCCAGTCTGACTCACTAGTGGAACATAAACGGGTAGGCCTGTCACTGGCGACTAGGATTCTTTGTACTTGGCCGTAAACAACCAAGCATCAAATACACTAACAAGTAGTATTATCCTAGTTGGGCAAGCACATGCGATGCTGCTGGTGCACTGTACTAGTAAGCTGTGTGGCTGGAGCGAGTTTAACTCGAGCAGCATCCTTGGGCACGCTTGGGGTCCTTAAGCCGTGGCTTGCCAACCTGCATGTAAGCTCTGTGGACTTCAGTAAGTGGGCTGTGCCCTAATGGGGATACAATGTATATTCCATATTGGGTAAACTAGAAATTCTACAGCTGTTGAATTTCAAATAGCTTGACTTGGAGATGTACAAAACCTTTTGGCTGGGATTTTCCGCATTCAGCAGCCTATAATTTTTCATCCATTCAAATGAATGGACAAAAAATCATGGGCTGGCAAGTGGAAAAACCTGGAAATTATTTTTATTTTTCTATTTATTATTGTAGTTTACAATGAGCATTTCATAAAGTTACTCCTAATATCTGAGTCCAATTGTTACTGTAATATTAGAGTCTGTTTCAGTGTAACAGTGCATGAGCAATATGTTTTTAAATGCTGCTCATGCAGCTTGGAAGGCCCTGGAGCTGCCAATGATCTAAGAGTTAGTCCTGTCTTAACTTTGATGCACAGAAAGTGATGCAAATATTTCCAAAATTATTGCATTAAATTGTGGGTTTTTAAATTTAAAATGTTGAACTAATTAAGTAGTTTTAGTAACCAAAGTTAACCCATTGTGTTAGATGTGACAACCAAATTAAATTTAATGTCCCAGAAATTAATTTCTCTACCTCCCGCTCCTCTTTTAAGGCCTTCTTAAAACCCATTTATTTGACTGCGCTTTTGGTCATACCTCCTAAAAGCTCCACTGTTGTCTGATTACGCCTCTGCCAAGCGCCTTGAGATGTTTTTCTACGTTAAAGGTGGTATATAAATGTAAGTTGTTCTTGTTAATAGCCATAAAAGTGGACAAACAGGACCCCGCACAAATTCACCCCGACCAGCGGCCCTTGATTCCAATAGGAAAGCTTGAAATGTATTTTCAATAAAATCCTACTTATCCTACATTATCAGATTTACTGTAATTGCCTTGCTAGACAGCGTCTGCAAAATGTGTTTTATACTGCCATTGGACTAGTAATGTCATTCCTAATGCCAACTGTATGTCTGGACTTATTCTCCGTCCTCGTACCACACAAATAACGTAGCAAATTGAACTGACGTTCAGTCCAAATTTCTGCCTTTACACTTTTGATTTAAAAAATGTTATTTAACAGAATAAGAGAATTGCATTTTGAATTTTAACTTCCAAACCTTAACTACTAATAGCTGAGTATTATGTAACTTGCGACCAATGCTGAAATTTAACACTTTCCTTCCACTCAGAGCACAAGCACTTTTCAGTCTGTCATCAGATCATAAACGCCGCACAGCGCTCTCCTTATAACCATGCCAGTCTATAAGGTCATATATTATTCAGACCATTTGTTTTTCAGTAGACTCGTCTGCTAATTGAATGAAGCGTCCACGGCAGCATTCCCCAACACCCAGAGATATGATATGTGGTTCGCTTTAATAACCTTGACATGTGCTGCTGCGGATCCTAATTTACAGATCGTTGAGCACTGCTACAGCTTCATACTACACCATGCCCGGCTGGGCTGTTCCCTGTCTCTCCCAAGATGCAAATACAACTAGCGGCTCACCCAAACACCTTGCCAAATAACCGTGCACATGAAAGCATTTACTGATGACAGGACTCCGACTTGTATGGGACTGAATTCGTCCTGGTTTTTTTTCTCTGGGAATATTAAACAAATCAAATATCCCCCACCTCCCAAAATAAAGGTAAACCAGATTAGATAATAAAACATAAATCTGGGAATGTGGCAAACCTTTCAGTTCAATGTTTAATGGAGATCGTGTCAGAGAGAGCAAGGCGCCTCCTTATAATTCAGTTTCGATTATTTTGCAGTTGACTTGCCAGCGGAAAGAAAATCTCTGGGTAACATAGTTTTACCCGAAGGATTTCCGAACATGGTGATCTGCTTTAACATTGCAGACTTTTTTTCGTTACCAAGTTTATAGTCAATTCCTCATAACTCTCTCATTCGCGTCTGTTCAAAAGTATGACTTTCGCCAAATAGATTACTGTCAGAAAATATGAAGAAAAAGATCATCACAGAAATTCGGGGCAGCTAAACATTTATTTATGATTTTTTTACATAGAAATGTTAACCTAATTATAAACATATACTCGACAAGGTGTTGCTCCAAAGTAATTAGTAAGGTAGTTCCATCGCCAGAATCACTGACCATTTAAGGCTGTGCGCTTAAAATCACACAACCGACAATTCAAAATCCAACGCGCGCAAATTTGAATGAGTTCTGTTCGAGCAGGTAATGGCCAGTATTTCCGTAATGTTGAGCAATCAATGTTACAGTAACTGGTCTGGCAATTTTAATCGATCCGAATACCAAAACCACTGAATCAACGTCCATGTGAGTATGAATATAACAGAATTAACAGCTCAACACAGTTAAATTATTTCAATAAAACCTCCGAAGAATCCCAGAATGGCTTTCAGATATAATTTTTTTCATTCAATATAAAGAATATCTGCCTTTAAATAGGCAGTTTTCGAAATTGTTTTACTATTACTATTTCTGAAATTTCAGAAAGCAGAAAACCAGCTGCGATGCAAACCAGCATCAAAAAACTGCCCTTCAATTAAATTTGCATCATATAAGAAATAAGTTAAAAGAGCCACAGTAGAGAGCGACAGCAACAATCAGTGACTGCTAATTTATTTACAGTTATGTGCTGCAGATCTGTGTGACGTGTTTTATATTAACTGATGGAAGATAGCAATAATATACCAGTATCTATTTGTCTACTGTCTACGCATTATTGTAGTATATCGCCTCCTTTTTGTTCTGTTAAAGGTTATGTTAGGGTAACGTTTATTCTAAGTCGGCCACAAAAATTCACGCCACAATTTTCTTGGGGGTGGTATCTGTTAATTTAAAAAAACTAAAGGGAGTTAGCACCTGTACACAACTCGAACACAGGGCCTTATTGGCTATTTATTCTGTGTGTAAAGTTCAACACTGGGAGGTTTATAATAGTTTATTAAAAGTTTTCCTTTAAGGTTATAACAGAGCAAAATATACGATCTAAGTGCTGCCCAGGGCTACAAAGATCCATAAGATCCGTTCATTTCTGCACATCATACACGTTTCTGAAAGGGATATTAAATAGAATCTAGCACATGATTTTCAGAGAAATATAGAATTTTACAAAAAGGAATATTTACTCCATAACAACGATTTAACCTAGAAAATAAAATAAAACCAGGCCCTATTTCAAAATAACAGGCATGTATCAGCTAATAATGAATATTCATTGTAACTGTGCCCAAACAAGAACAACAATCATTCATTACAATTAGCGTTTAAACTACAGAATGCTTATCCAGCATCCTCTGGGAATACCTCTGGAACTCAAATTCTGTTTCATTTTTGTGCCTGTGCCTATGAGATAGACTTTATTTTATACCGTTCTCCTGGTTTAATGGTTATTAAAATATGTGATTTTCTGTGTGTAAAATGATTTCAGGAAAATAAATGTGACTGAATGATTGCTCCAACTACAGAAGGCTGGGAAGCAGAGTCTAGAGTCCTACCGTGGACAATAATCGACTTTTTGCACGTAGACAGGAAAATGAAATAAATATATACAAGGTAGTTATTATTAAACAAGGGAAGCGGAATTATTCTTTGTTCTATAGACGAATGATTGAAGAATAAATAACCTTCGCCCCATCGTCTGGTCATTGGTTCAAATGGAAGTTATCAAGATATCAGTTCAATAGTCCGGGTAAACGGAAATCTTGGCGGGATTAAACCTTTGTAAGAGTAAATAAATCAATAAAGGTTATGGAAACTTAGCACCTAAGGCAGCAATGTTGTTAGTACGCAGCATCATTCTGCTGTGTAGAGTCGCAATACTTGCTCTTTTCTCTATTTGTTTGTAGATAGTTTATAGTGTTAGTGAATAGTGGGGGTGCTACCGTGTTGAGAGGGGATCGATGTTGTCGGCAGTGTAAAGGTTGCTAGGGAATCCCTGATTTATAGTGAACTTCAGTCAAAACAGGTGATCTTATTTTGAAAAGAGTCTGGCGTTTAAATGTAATCATTCTCTAGCGAGAACTTTTGCACATTTTAAAAACAAGTTAAATCTTTCACATCAAGGGTATTAAGGATGTATACGAGGCCGTTCGATATGTTCAATTTGTTTACGAGATTTCCTAAAATAGTCGATGAGAGAGCGGCAGATTCAAACCATGAACACTTAACAGCTCTTTAGACATCAACTTAAGGTAATGTGTGTAAAAATTAATTTTTGCCTATTTTTCCCCCCTCAGGGAAATCGCGTACTGTCAACATTCTTGTACAAATGTTGAATGACCCCTAACACGAGCAGTTGTATAAAGTTTGTTTTCGTTGTAGTGAGGAAGTCAAACCAAAAGCGAGCCAAACGAAAGTTACTTTCACTAGGTGTAATAAATAACTTTTTTTAACATTAAAAAGAAATCGCCAGAATCTCAATTACGCTGATCTGTTTATTTAATGGACTAAATGGTCGCGGATTTAACCGCCGGCTATCAGAAGATTGTAAAGTGAAATTCAAGCTGCAGCTGCAAAGCGGAAAGCTGCATTTCTCGAGAGGATCTCCCTCTTTCCGGAAAGCAGGAAAGACCATACTGTTCACGACAGAAGAGGGAAAACCTACCAGTCTTCGGGGGGACCTCAATCAAAGATATTATTTTCCCACAGCCTGGATCAGACAGCCTTTTATGACTGTAGTCTTAAGGCCGAATAAATCATATTTTAATTTACGTCCTGTAATTCGGATCGATTGAAATAACATATAGAGCCTTTAAATGATCATTTCGCCTGGAAGTTGGGAGACGTCGCTGTGAATTCTGCACCCCACTCCCTCCGCGCCAAAAAGCCACGTTGCTGCTGTAACGGGGTGACACCAAACAGTTGCATTTATTTCCTAACCCATCCATTAAAAACACAAGTCAGGGAGATGCTTTATGGTTTCCTTGTTAAAAAATAAAATGACGTGGCTGACAGACACTGATTGAGTTAACAGACTGCTCTCAGTCCTTAATAAGTTAAATTCCATACTATCTTCTGTATCAGCAGCTTATTTCAGACGACAGATGATTTACTGGCTAAAGCTTGCAATTTGTCCTACCGAACTGAATAGGAAAACGATGCTAATTTGTCCCAGATTCGGAAACGAATAGTTTAATGTATCATCAAGTTATAATAAACTATTGGCGTCTATGTGGAATAGTAACGCCTTATATATTTGCATATTGTGGTTGTGTGTGCGCGCGCGCGCCCGTGACAGAGAGCGCGCACTGCTATGCAGAATGTTTTGATTCAAATAAAAATGTTGGCATTGTGTTAAAGTGGTGAGCATTAGGACATCCAACCCAGTCCTAAATGTGTACCCTAAAATAATACTCACAACTTCGAACATAGTTACAATCGTGCAAGTAGGTCATTTAACAGAAACTAGCATGTAAGTGACTGTTAGATCACTACAGTGATTAATTTTACACATAATTGCAATAGTGAAAATTACAGCTTTATACTTTATGTAAGTCATCTAATATGTAATCTGCTAAGGGAATGCTGCCGTTGTCAGGAAGTGTCATAAAATGTCAATTTCCCTGCAATAATACACGTTAACAAATCATTTTGCAACTGGGGAATTTAAAGGAACAGATGTAATTATTTATTCACCCCATGTTTTTATTCATTTGGCATAAACGATCGAGGATAAATGTTTGTATTGTCATTTTAACCACAAGGCAAGTTTATCATAATATTATTATATTGTTTATACAATGGCTAAAAATTGTTAGCTTCTCACACATTCCGCGTGTTTTTCATATTTATTAGGCTTTCGTGCTAATTAGATTTTTATGGATTTGTACGTTTTACTCAGAATTCGGATAGTACAGGTTAGCTGTAATAAAGGATCTTAAATGAATCTGCCTTTTGGAAAGACATTAGCAATTGCAAGCATGGTATACCTTACAATTGTCGTTTTATTGTACTGCAGCCACTAAATTGATTTTAAAAGTGTGCTCTCTTTTTGTAAGCTACTATTAAATGGCTAGCTGATTCCCTGCAGGCAACGCTGCCTCTGCCAAGATTTAAAGGATCAGAATAAATACAGTCTGTGTTTGAATTATGATCCACACAGATGACTTTTCAAGGATTCCCAAAACCGTGGTTTGTAAATGAGGATTGCAGTTATTTTAGGCCCGACCCTTCAATTTCAGTAATGGAAAATACTAGGCAGGAATGATCTATCCATTATCCAGGGTGAATATGTGTATAAACGGTAGTATTGGTGAGACTCTTCACACAGTGCGCGTGTCTGCCTGTCATTGTTACTTTTATGTCGCTGTAACTATTATGTTAATCGTATCACCCTTATTAAAGTTTCATTCAGAAATCGGGTAAACACGCATCTAATTAAAAATATAAATTCATATTCTACATAATACATGTAATCGCCGTGCTTTTAATCATTCCAGCTATTAAAACATGTTTGTCGAATTCTATTTAAATTCTGAAACTTGCACAATATTAGTTGTGATCGTGCGTTGGTGAATTCCCCCTTTACTGATGAAACCATTATGCGCGGACTTTAGTTTACTCTGTTGTGAAATACTCTATGAGGAGAAAAAAGTTATTTATCATAAGAAAGTTTCCACCCAGCCAAAAACATTCTCCGTCGAGTTGCTCTAATGCCCGAGGAAGCATTCGATGAACTAAGCGTTACACGAACCTATGCATCATTTGGACAGTATAACGATGTCACCTTGTCGGGTCGTGGCTCTTTACAGAACCCATTTGTTGAATATCAAGAGTCATATCCAGCTGATGAATTACAGCACGAACCTCTCTGGCTCAACATCTTCTTTCATAGGCATTCTAATTTAATCCCTTTTAGCCGTTTATGTAAAGAATGTTAGCGGTTGAGATGTAATGCCTTTAAGTACTGTATTGCAGAGCTAGTGAAATTTATGGTCTGTGTATATATTCTGGCTCCAGATATCAGCAGTATAATGGATGGCTGTATTTCATGAATCCAAGTATATCTTCCCGGCTGCTAGGAATCAAAAGTCATTCCATTTATGGTGCACTAATGTCTCTTAGTTAATCCACAAGACAGGCAATAAAATTTAGTAGTAAATGTGCTGTTTGATAACAAAGAACTTTTATTGATTATAGAAACGTTCTAAACTAAATAAACCACCTTTTTATTATTATATCTGCGGGCAAACTTTACAGCAGTGATTAAGGCAGCAAAAGAGACAGTAAAATCTGTGTAAATAAACTATGAACCTGTTTTAAAGCAAATGTACGAATGGACGTAAAGCAGAGCAAGAACAGAAAGATATGCTTTGTAGAATTAAATACATTCATTATTGACACTATGAACCAGACGATTTAAATTCCAGATTGCATTGTTCATTGTCCCACTTTATGGGATATACCCCGTTAAAATATTACTTTTGAAATAATAAAGTAAATGCTTATTAACACTTAAATATAATGTGCTTTGGCAGTCTACATATTCCATGTTGAAAAGGTTTTTTGTAAAGAAGATGTTTAGTTCAAAGTTTCGGTTGTGAATCTTCGGTAGGACATTTCTGATGAAGGATCACACCCGCAACACTAACCGATCTTCCTCCTTCAGACATTGTGTGACCTGCTCTGCTTTTGCAGCATTTCTGCTTTTATTTGAGATTCCAGCAATGGCAGGTATTTCTAGCTCAGAAAAATTGGGTGTTCTGCATGTTAATTTATTTTGTGTGTATATATATATAGGCAAAAATACACGTTGTTAATAGCCTCAAATCAATGTCCCTCATTTTTTATAAAACATAGGAGAATACAGAGAAAATCTTCGCAACCGCTGTACGTATGATGGGTTGGGGTTGCTATAGTTGTGAGTTATAGTGCAGTCGGATCGTAAATTAACTTTTTTCTGAGACTTTATAACGCACGATAGTGAAATTACGGAAATACGGCCAATAATTGAAAATGTCGCCGCGGGCTACAAATTGGGTTTTGGAAAACACACAGAAAAATAATGCCAAAATATGTCAATCCGGGATATGTTTAGATACCGACGTGAATTGTTGAAGTATGAAGTACATAAATTGCTGCAATATGTCAGAGAGCAGTATATTTCAGAGCTGCAACACGCGGAGCAGAGATCCTTATATCAGAAGTGCAATCTATTTTATTTTACAGATTGTTAACTCCAGGCTTCGAGGAACAGCACCTGCTTTAAAATTGCGACACGCGACTCCCACACAACACGATCAAAGTTCAATGAAGACGCCGATTTAACAATTTGGCAAATTTAACGTTTAACTCGTTATCAGGCAAAACCGAATTCTGCATGATTCATAGGCCTGAAGGGTTAAAGGGTGGAGCAAGCCAATGGGGGTATTTTAAATCGCACGCGTTTACTTTATGTGTTACAAGTTAGAGAGGGTATTGTGTATGTGTTGGTTATATCGCTATATATACATACAGTTAACTCTGTTTCTGTATATTTTCAAGTACTGAACAGCATATCTCTAATTGCTTGTTCGTTATGAAATCGCTATTAATTCATAATAAATCCAAATTAACGGCCAATGTGTGAGATTATACTGAAAACCACTATTTCCTATGATGAAGGTTACAATTCAATGGGGTATCCGATTAAAATAACGT
Organism: Somniosus microcephalus; assembly: GCF_052327205.1. Lineage (NCBI taxonomy): Eukaryota > Metazoa > Chordata > Chondrichthyes > Squaliformes > Somniosidae > Somniosus > Somniosus microcephalus. The sequence continues at coordinate 81,033,144 of NC_140989.1, read as the reverse complement.
ACTGTTAATCATCTTCCATTGCATCTATGATAATGAAACTGTATTTTCTTAGCAGCTGTTTCCACTTCTTTAAAAGAAAAGCTAAAAACTTGGTCTAATCCCACCCTCTGACCCATAAAACGCTAATTAGTAGGCTCGAGTCAATGATGTGCATTCGGACCAGCCAGGTGGTCGGACTCACTGTCATCCCCACATGAGACCCTCCCGCCCCTTTTAACTGGACCTCACGGAAAAACCTGGAGATCAATAATCAGCTTAATGGAGCTCATTAGGATGATTGCCAGCCACCAGCTTGTGAACTTTCCCAGCTCTTTTGCACCCCAGTGTTCGGAGATGTTTAGGGAAGAGTCTACTTTCTGCTAGAGCTGAGGGCTACAGTTTGTTTGTGTCCAGTGTGAGGGCGGACAATACATCAATCAGACAAGAACCTTTCTCCCGCTATTCCAGGGGGTTGGGGGCCTTGCAATGACGAGTTGTTTATAGCACAATGCCAAGGGAAACTCAGTAAGGTAATTGCATGTTTATGGCTGGATCCGAATACATCGAATACATAGCTTCATCCCAGAACACTGCCAGCCACCCTGGTATACAGTGATCTCTGTCGGTGCCACCAAAAGGTCAAAAGGCCCCAATTACCTAAAAACGTTTTCTGTCCATCAAATAATAATGACATCCATTGCTCTGTAATAAATATTTAAGTGATCGACTAGTCATATTCATATTTCCCATAAAGCACATATTCTTACACTTTATTATTGATGTGTATTTTTAAATTAAAACACCAATAATCGCTATTTAGAAATCGTACTACACTAAAAATGCTTCCATTTTAAATGTACGCGAATTTGAGCTAAGAGCTGTATAAATTATTTGATGTCATTAATATACCTATTTAAAGTTGCCGCCACCCCCACCCCGATAGTCTGGAAGATGTTGAATGTTTGAACGGCAACATAAATAGACCAGTGAAATTCCACTGTGTCCTTATTGGTGTTGATTTTTACTTTGTATATTTTGGTTAAAACATATTCTTTGTAAGGTGTTAGTAGCCTGTAAATCTTCATAGGTGTTACGTGTACCACTTCGCTTCATTTTAAATATCTAAGCCTTCAGGCGGACGAGCGATATGAAGTCATGTGCTGTATTTTTCATCTCTCTACGGCACTTTAAAATAATTCCATATCAATATTGAAAAAGGACAATTTAAAAAAGATGAAGACAAGTAGTTATGTGGCTTAGCAGGATATTATACAGGTGACGATCTTGTAACTAAACGTTCGGCAAGTACAGCCCAGTTGCTGCCATTCTGTTAACGGGAACGTTTCTTTAAATGAAACCTTGTTCAGACCCTGTTCAGTAGCCTGCACATCTATGGTGCTAGTTTTATGGAAGTTTTATGCATACAACATTTTCTTCGGCTCTTTCGATTCACTTGGATGCTCCATCTCTCTCTCTCTATATATATATATATATATATATATTTAATAAAAGTCGCTTTTAGACACGAGAGTATTAATTTGAAGGTGGGTTTCAAAGGAGTCTTTAATTTTCCTCACAGCCAATCATACTTCAGTTAATAAGTAAAATCCTGATAACAGATTTGGCTTGCCAAAACATTAGCCGTGAGTTTATTTAATTTTAATAAACTAGTGTTTATTTTAAAAAGTGAATAAAGATTTAGTGTAAACGATCATTAGTTCTGATGAGCGTTGAACAGCAATAATATGGTCGTTTATTTACTGAGAGAAGCAAAAGTTGACATTATAGATGTAACAATCTGTCTTGGTGGACGCCAGCCAGTCCAGGGGGTTTAACAGGGGCAGTCTACTGTGGAAAGAATTTATTCTATTACTGAGTTGGCTTGCCCTTGTTTTTATTGTTATTTCAGTGTGTCAGATATCGCAGCTTCCAGGTGGAAGACTTTACAGCAGATTTTTAATCCTATTGCTCTGTACGAATACATGTCACCACGCAGGTAACGGTCATAATAGCTGACAATCTAACTACAGTACTATACTTCATGCCTGATTGTCGTGGAGCCTTATGACTAGAGAGTTTTGGGGGGAGCAGAGGATTCAGTAGGAAGTACAGACAGGTAGGGGTTATGTAATTTTCTCACTTTGTAAATGACTATTACATTTTCCGTACCAAAAAAAAATCCGTGTGAGGTGATGTTACTGTATCCAGACTATAGAAGCATGAAGAGAGAGAAACTCGATGACTAATGTTTATTGTGACCAAATTGGGGAACGTCAACAAATGTGGACAAATGTAAGAGGTTTTCCAAATGGATAAATGAAAGTCTGTTTATTGAAGTAACAAGTGTGTTGATGAGCATCTATTTTTAGCAGCGTCGTTATCCTCCAATTTCCTCGTGCTTTGCTTATCGTTTCTACGTAGCAATTATTCATAGAACTAAAAAAAATCATACATGCAATCAGAACACTTGGCGCTGCCCTAATAAAAGTAGATGAAAGTCAGTTAAATTGGTCCTGGAAGTAACACATGGCAATCTCACCATCTGCTGTGGTAAATTGGATGGCCAGAAGAATATTGTAAGTACGGGCTTTAATCTGTCTCAAAACTTGCTTTGTTTCTACTTACATATAAAATGGCCACTTTATTGTTTGTGTTGGAAGTATTTATAATGTGGAAGGCTGCTTAATGCCTTAAAATTGTGTTCATGCAAAATAACAGTTAACTTCAAAGCCTTTCTAAAGAAAACACAAGTACTTTAGGATGGTAAATTTATTTAATTTCCCACTTTCTTGTTAATGCCCCAATTCCGCCACGGGGAAAAGTAATAACAGTTCTATGCAGCTGGTCCTGGGTCAGTACTGGTGGTCCAGGGCTGAAAGATCATTGCCCTACCTCCTATAATCTGCACCTTCACTGGGTCACGCCATTAAGGTTACAGTATTTTAATAAACATACGTGTCGAGTGTCACTCATTTGGAGCAAGACTCACTCGACCTGCTTTAAAGTGTAACATATATTGCAATAACTCTCTTCCTTAAAATGAACACGGCTCCATTTAAATGTGTTTATGATTTGTCTCACTTTTAAAAAATCATAAATCCCACTCCTAGCATTTCTCTAATGTTGACAGATCTCATTTTAAACGCGGCAATTGTGTAGGCCAAGAACCAAGAGATTGCAAGTGGATTTGGGATATTTTATATTCAGACTGTTAGAAACTAAAGAGCATGCCCGGGTATCTTAATTTAAAAAAGTTCATTCTGTAAATTTAATTTAGGAAAATTTCAAAGTCAAGCCCAAGTAGGTGGAGAAAGCGGAATTCAGCCTGGTTTTACTTTCACAGCTCCAAACCTTGCTGTCTTCTGTCAACGATACGTCAAATCAGTCTCGGTGACCTACATTGGCAGCGTTCCAAAAATGCCAACTAGTGAAAGTTCAATCTACTCGCACATTTACTGGGAATTGACCTTCCAAACGTTTTTATTATTAGATCGAGTTATTTTATAAAATATTATCGAATGGTTAAGTCATACCTGGTCTTTTAGCAACAACACTGTCCCTATCTGTGCTCCACGCCATTAATCGTGGTGTGCTCGCTTTATTGGTTTGTGAAGCGGTCGGTTAGTAAATGGTTAATAAGATTAAATAAAGTATAAATATTGCATATTGCATTTAGCTGGAGTATCGCTGGAACTCACATAAAACAGGTCTGCAGAGGGCCTAGAGTAAGGGTTCCTGTGAAACATTTCACTACATATCGTTATGATCTGTTAAAATTAATCTTTTAAAATTGACATAGCTTTCTGTGATTTTGCCCCCTCCCCTACCCCAAATGTATAGGTTTGACTTGAAATATAACAACGAGCAGTAAATCTGTTGTTGGTGTCCTTTACGAATGTGGCGAGGTGAAGGATCCAGAGAGGGAGTGCGGAGGTCAGGACTCATGATACGGATTGTACCGGGCTGCAGTCCCGTGAACCCAATCCCTGGAGCCACACGGCCGCATGGCACGGGCCAGTTAAATAAACAGCAGTCTGGTGACGAGCCTATCATGGATGGGGTTAAAGATAAAGCGCGTTTGGAGCTATGTTTTTTTTAAAGAAATGGTTTGTTAAAATAGAAAAACGTCCCTACCGTATTAAAGCCTGCCCCTCTTCCAAAAGGCGATTAATTATTACCGAGAAACAATTTATCTTTTCAAATATATTAGGTACGCCAGTGGAAATAAAGTGTAGAGATTTTTTAAACAGCGCCAATTCAGTAACCACTAGCGCGGGTATTATTAAGGTTGCTTTTTTTTAAGAACAATATTAATAATATAGAAATCTGCAAAGGCAAACTTCACCAGTTTTCTTGCTTTCTGTGCAGTCCCAACAGATTATCTCGTGGGGTGGGGTCTTTATATTTAGCCTGCATGTAATTTATTCTAATACAAAAATAAAAGGGGAATAGATAAGCTATCAAAATAATTATTACATTTAGTAACAATGAAATGTCACTAACGTAAATTTACGTACTTTAAAACTAAATTATGTTTTATGTTTTAAGTGTGATTAAGGGAGAACAGCAATGATTCTCCCTATGAAGTCCGAAGAACGACAATAAATATATTAGAAGGTATTTAATAAATTTCCCAAATTCAGGCAGCAAACACCTTAATCTCTGGTGTAGTATCTCTGAGGATATTTGCTGAGGAACACAAGATGGCAAAGAGCTCGCCAACAAGTACAACGAAACGTCCTTTAAAACAGTTTACCCATTTTATTCGATGCATTTACGATCAGTGCAATCTTTCGAATCAACTGGCATTAAAAGGAAATATTGGACATCACTAAGTGAACAGACTTGGTAAGAGCAGATGATCATTATTCTGAATGTTAATACATGGTGATAGCGCAAAAGGAAGCGGTGAAAAAAAGGGTTTTGATAGGTAGGACTCCTGGGTAATATTTATAAATCCGGTGCCTCTAATAATCCAGCTGGGTGTATATTAAGCAAATGGAAATCAATGTCAAAACATTAAAACCTATAATACAAAAACATTCACTCCTAAAAGATATTTTTAAACAAGTCTGTATGATTTCACGTGTCAAACAATGTATTTACATATTTGCAATTTACAAGTAGGAAATTGAGAGTTTGATCTATTTCTCGTCTTCCTTTCGCAACATTATAACTTACTCTTTTCTGAAAAATGTCCTTTACCTCGTGGTAATCCTGTTGTTGGGGGGAGGGGGTAAATTATTTTCACATTTATAGCACAATTTGAGACGGAGATGCTGGGGCACTTTGTGCGGGTGAGACGCTTTGCTTTGATGCTGCAGTACTTAAGGGGGCGAGCCCCGACCTGATGACAGTGGCCTTGTGATCGGGACAGTCGGTCACCTCAATGTCTTTCTCATTAACGTCAGTCGATTCGGAGTCACTTTTCTCACTGTCACTCTGGTTCTCCCTCACTCGCTGTTCTCCCTCCAGACAGGCGGGCTTCTCCAGTTGCTCCTTCTCCTTCTCTTTCTGTGCCTGAGCTTCCTTCGAGTGCCTCCACTTCATCCGCCTGTTCTGAAACCATACTTTCACCTAGTGGGGGGGAGAACAAAGTCCCCGAATTAGAAAAAAAAGTCACTAATTTTAAAAAAGCCGATCCTTCCCTGTCTGCCCAGAGGTTGAGGAGTTCTCACTGGACTGGTTTTGAGCTCCATTGAATCACGCGTTACAAAATGCGGCCCTGGTTTTGCATAAGTTACCACTTCCTCTATACTCAGAACTTTACAACTCCTTAAAGCAGTGTGGTCACCGTTTAACAGTTTAAGAGCCACGTTGCACCTTCATTCATGTGAATAGTACCACATTCTATTAATAATCAAGGTGTGTGCATTAAATAGTGGCCGAGAGCCGGTGTCAATTCAGTGTCAAATCGGGTACTTTCTGCAGCTCCAGTACTGCCTGCACTGTAACGTTGTCTACTTTTGAATCTTCATCCTTCAATTGTTTTTTACGGCTAGTTTTGTAACGGATTCTAATAAACTTATAGATCTAGTATTAGCATTTCCAAATCGCTACTGTGCTTACAGATTGTGCAGGCAGGATTGTATGAAATCATCAGATATTTCAAGTACTAACCTGTGCATCAGTCAGTCCCAGCATCGCCGCGAGCTGCTTCCGGTCAGGTTTGGTCACATACTTCTGGATCTCAAATCTTTTCTCAAGACCCTTTCTCTGCAGATTGGAGAAGACAGCTCTGGACCAGGAGCGTTTCCTTTTGTACGTCTGCGGCATGGTGTCTTTCGTTAGAACCGCGTAAGGCCCTGCTAGTTAAAATAAAATGTAGCATTAGAGTTAATGTTGCAAGAAGTTCTGCCATTTTATTACAGAACAAAATAAACAAATTTGCTTCTAATGTGATATCTAATCTTATTTAAACTTTACTAAAGACCAATAATTTAAAACAACACGCGCTGTTGCTATTTCCAGGAGTTCGGAGCTGAGGTGTCTATTCTGGGCTGCTTGTTGCAGTTTGACAGTTCCACTAGTGCAAGCTGCAAGAGCACAGCGGCCGGTTTGATTCCATGGGCCCTTATACCGTTAGTAACTTCATCGGATCGGATCATTTTCTTTAGCTGAACTGTAAATACTATCGAACCGTTTTAATCACTGCCGTCCACATGCAGGATATAAATATGGGATTATTGGTTTGTTTTTTTATCGCAAAATTAGACTTAATAAATGGGTTATGAATAGGATACTAAAAATTTTGCAGGTTTTATACCACATATTTTAACAAGTTTACCTTACGTAGCCTAATTATTTCCCTGAGATTAAATGTGCGTTTAGTACTGTGCTGTGGAGTGATCGCCTTCCAATATTGAAATATTGTAACCAGCACGTCTGGTGCAGATTTTTTTTTTCTGTGGCGAAAATTGGCGAATTAAGACTATTAACCTGGAAACGAGTCCTGATAATGGTGCTGGGACGAGGTTCTGGAGTTCAAAACTGAGGGAGGCTCACCAAGTCCAGGGTCCAGGGACGCAAAGAACTGGCTGGCGGAACTCTGCACAGAGAGGTGGACTCCAGACTGCCGACTTGTGCCCATCAGAGAGCTAAGATCTGCAATGGTAAATAGAGAACAGGGCACGTTAGCGTGTTGCTGTCTTTTAAAATCGGTCTCAAGTTCAGTTTGGTCAACTCTCAAAACAATGACCAGCCTAAATGTCAGTTTATGCTAGTCACATAATCCGAAACGTACAAAAGGTTAGCAAGTGAGGAAAGCGAGACTTGTATTTACAGAAACCGGGGAGAAACGCACTCCCTGGCAAAGACAAACCCCACAGACATTCAGTGTGCATTCTGACTGACTCCCGTTATTTCAGTTCTTACTTCCCAAACGATCCACCTCACCCCCTTACACAGACACAGATAAAATGCTGCAGTACAAGCTAAAAGCGGCACTATAACCGGCCCAGAAAGCAATCCGCGATTTCCCATCAATTTCCCAAGCAATTGTTGCTGATTTTAAATGTGTAAAATGAGAGTGTCACTTTGCTAAGACACTGTTTTAACATTGTTACTGATGTTTGAAGTGAAAACGACTGGTTTGTGGCTGACCAGTCTTACCTCGTAAACTACTGCAGTCTTTGATTTTAAAGTCAAAATCTGTGGATAGAATGCGGTCAATGCCGAACTTGAGATCTTTGCTGGAGGGCGCGGGAAGCTGCTGCATCGAGCCGCCAGCGAGGTGAATCCTAGCCGATGAGGAAGTGCAGATGGCGGGGGCTCGATGGTAGGGAGAGGCCGGGGAAAGTCTCTGAGTGAAGCCGCCGATATGCTCCGGGGCCACGGGCGTGGGACGCAGAGGGGAGCCCGAAGTCTGCATGGCGTGTTGTCCGCTCAGATGAGCCACGGCGGCTGACGATCCCGGCAGAGGCGGCGGGGCGGTCGGCATGTTCTCGGTGTCGCTCAGATGCAGGATGTCCGCGATACAAAAGGAAGGTTTCTTCACCGAATCCAAAAAGCCATTCGAGCAGTAAGCAGACCAGAGGCTGAAATTACTGGCGTAATATGGAGCTAGTCCTGTGGTGTACATTGTGCAATCCTCCCTCGGTTTGCCCTGTTTCGAAATAACAATTAGGATGCAAATGTAAAAGATACGATCTAAAATAGACTTCTTTAGAGGGGGGAGGGAAACTTGACTTTGCGAACTAAAAAAACTTTCCTAAAACTCATCTGCACATTTGGCAGAGAGTTCAAGTAGGCTTGGGAAGAAGTTGCCACTCTTCAACTATGATTGGCTCCCCGAACTCCCAGTGCATCCAATGGCAGTGAGACCTTTGGAGCTCTGACTCCGCCTACTGCACTGCAGCTGCGACTGAGGAAGTCCATCAGACTTTAAAGCTGTCATTCGCTGGAAGCAACATTATTTTAAGATATTTTTGACACAAACAACTGCAACAATTGAAGTCGTAAGTCGGTGGTTGTAATCAACGTCTTCAATAAGTCCCTATAATTAAAAATTATGAGGTAAACGCAACAACATTTCCCGTCCATTGTTGATTCTTTCTTTTAATATAATGCCTGAATATTGTTGAGATTTATTGTGTGCGCAAACACAGAGGCAACTGTTGTAGACATGTGTGTCTTTAACAAATCTAGGAATAAGCCAACAAAGACTCAAAATGAGACTGTTTAAAGTTAATTTATATTGATGTCAAGGTGTTATTTTGGTTTGCGCGTTATAATTGATAACTGCATCAGATCATATTCAACATGATACCGAAATAGTTTTATGTTTTAAAATAACGTAAATTATGGTCATTTGGGCGAGGTACCAGAAGCCAGCCCGTGCCCGTGGACCCGTGTCCCAGCATCAGCCAGAGCCTTCTGGAAAAGAGGGGAGAGGGAAAATTGTTAAGAAAATGTTGTCACACAAGTAAGGCACAAATCACACTTCAACCTGAAATACTAAATTGTAGCGCCTTGGATGCAATTGCTTATTTGGGAATGTGCTGTACTCGAAAGCAACTTAATAAAGACATTTATTACTGTAAATGCATATGTATGTGTAACCTCTATTTCAAAAACAGCCCCACTCTGAGTGTACCTCTAACACTGCCCCTAATTCACAATGCAGCAAATTTGCATTTAATCCTAACCTCCTACAATTGGCTTTATAACAATAGCGTATTATTAAACAGAACGTTATTGCCCTGGATCTGTCTGTCGCCCTAACCTTAACCCCCTACTATTGGTTTAATGACAATACCTATTGCAAATGAGTTATTATCATGGGTCTCTGTAACAATGGCAAGCATCTTGCTTTATGTGTACTCAGTACATTCTTAAGTATTTGTTTAAACTGGAAATATATAAAGACTTTTTTCCTGGACCAGTCTTCAGAGTGAAGGAAACGTCGAGCTCTATTAAGTTCACATCGTTGATAGCCATCCTGTTTTGATGTGCTTAAACGCGAAGTAAATGAGCGGATGTGCCTGTTAGATTTTCTTAAAATAGAAGCCGTTTAGTATTTTAGGATACAGCAGAAATCCTGATTTCTTCCGGAGAAAAGCTCTATAATGACTGGTAGAACTTCCGTTTTCAATATTTGTGCAACTTTATCTCGTCTCGCAAGTTGCACTTGTGACGCAAATCCGCTCCGGTACATGAAAAGTGCCACAGAAAGAAGGGAAAGAAAGCTGAGGGCACAGACTTCAGTCCTTCCACCAAATAAAAGAGAACGCCACTTTCACAACTGTTCCTGTAGTTCTGCTGACCCTAAATCTGCTATAGAATAGAAGAACCAAAGGCACCAGAGGTAAAGCTCAGCACTCCAGGGAAAACCAACAGTCCGTATTTTAATTTAAAACATGAACCAATTTGACGACCGGGGGAAGGGCAATTTTAATTTCACTTCTAGGTGTCTTAAATAGCATTTTATTTTCAGGCGGATAAAGCATTATAAATTGAAAACCGCCTCTCAGATTAAAAGTCAGTCCATTAAAATGGTTAGAAGATATTTCAGTTTTCAATTTGCTTGGAATCTATTGGTAAAATCAAATTCTTATCTAATGTCTGTAACTCTGTTGTAGCAGAAATATTGCAAGGCAATAGTAGGACATGAGTAAACGGCGATGATCTTTCTATCAGTTGGACTGGTCCAGTTCTGATATCTAATTCGGTGCAGTACTGCTGACCTATCGCACGCAATAGCACTCACAGGATTTTATTCCCAAGCTCCTATTATCTTAAATGTTGGAACACAATTAGTATAGAAATTGTTTATTTTATATACATGTCAATCTAATTTATGATAATAACCCGGGATCGTTTCTGTTGGAGCAGTACATAATACTTGCTATTGTTTGGTTTCTTTAAGAATGATTAGCCCCGGAAGACTCTCTTTGGCCCACAGTACATTTACAATATTCCAATGACACTTTTCCGGGACACAAATAGCGAAATGAATCTCTGTTCAATCAGACAGACATAACAATATGGGGAAAAGGATGGAGAAATGGCTCAGCGGGCACTGAGCTACACAGTTGTTTCAGGTGCTACAGGGCTGTAAAAGGAAATATTTTAGTCATTAAGCGGTCATTATGACAGGCATGGGACCAGTCTATAAAAAGATAAACATTACAGATATATATTTTGTTACATAGGTTCTGGAGGTGGCTGCTGTTTATTCGTAAGAAAAATCTGTTCGATAGATAGTGTTAAAATAGCTCATTTGTTTCCGACAGAAATCGGAATCAGTCGGATTGTATCCGCCTACCTCTCTCAACTGACTACCTGTCTATTCATCCTTCTACATCTGGCGGAGTGCCTGTCTATCATCTGTCTATATTTTTTCTATCTATTCATATTTGTCTATCTATTCTGCTATCTATTTTGTTGTGTATCTATCTCGTCTTCCCAGTTCTTCTGAAGATACCTTTACTTTGTCTCCTGTAAGGTACCTATTGAAAATATTTAAACAGTCCAGATTTGTAACGCTCCCTAAGTTGTATCAGCACCGATAATATTGTTTAAGAAATGCACATTTAGTGAAGTAAATTAACCCGCCAGTTAAGAATTAAATCAGTTCCAGTATATATAGCAACACAAATGATTTGAAACATATTTTCAGCTAAACTTTTGCACAGTGTTTATATCCACATAATAGAAGAAAATATTTGTTTTTGAACATGTAAAGTCTTAATATGGCAACGAATTTTAGGAAACTCCATCAGTTATTTCCCTTGCGATACGGAATGTAATACAGCTGCCATCAGCTTTAGTATTGATGTGAAAGTGAGCTGTGCTGATCGTTTTTGCAAATGGCTGGGTGTTTCCACTACTGCCGCCCTCCTGGCGATCAGCAGGAGGGAGACAAGGAGGAAGTGGAATGAGCTGAGCTGCCCGACTTACAGTTGCGCATTGCCACCTAGAGGCCGGCCGCGGCCGCACAGTCCGAGCCATTGCAGAACCCGCACGGGCTCATTTATTGGCCAAACACTAAGCAAATCAGGTAGTCATTGCCTTTAACTTTCAGGACAAAAACCACATTTCCTTTTAAACTATTTACTGCTGGGTAAACTTTTTGCAGCTTTGCACTTTAGTGATTTAACCGTCTTTCCCATGTTACTAATTCTCTTGATAATCCATCTCCCAAATATATGGTTAGACGATATGCTTCATGAATGTTAACCAATGTAATGTATTCTCCCCTATGGAATTTGTAAATGTTTTATATATTAATACACCGTGCTCTCAGGTGCCAAATTTTTCAACGAAATTATTTGAGTGGAAAGGAAGTGGGAGCGAATAATCTTTTAAGAGGCGGTATTCGAAGTCATTCTTTAAACTGTTCTACTGAGAACACATAACTATCGCCGTAGGAGCTACATGCAAGTGTTATTTAGTGTTGTTTCAAATGTAACTTTTATTTCTAAGAGACTGGAGCATTCTGAGGGGAAGTGGCAGGCAGCATGAGTTCTTGCCATTCTAGTTTTCAAAAGTGGTTTACATTGAATTTTGTGTTGGTTGTACAAATGATCAAATACTCGGAAACGAAATATAGAACACCGGCTTTATAATAAGCAGCAATAACCGTCCTGGTTAGGTATTCGCACTCAGGTTTTAAAAGTCTGGGTAAAATTACTTTTTTGGAAGCTCAGCTCGTCGGACAGGATTAACCCGAAAGATCGGCTCTGAAATGGGCTGCTGTTGCAATGAGCTTCCAGTTGATGCAAAGATCGAATAATCTCGGCGATCTACTCAACACTCATTTGAGTGTAAATATTTTCAGAGCTTGGTTGCAGCAGCTCGCTCGTATTCATGCCCTGATTCGTATTAGTCTCGCGCGTAACTAGGGGTAGGGCCCATTTTCTTGTTTCATTCATGGTTAAAAAGAAAAAAATCCCCAACTCGTTTCTCTCTGCATCAACTGCGAACGGATCGCGGAATCCTGCTTCCTACAGACTGTACATTGCAGGCTGCTCACAGGCCAGTAACTTCCAATTGTGAATTCTTGTCAGACGAAGTGCTTTCTCCCCCTTCCGATTTGATAAGTACCCCCTGCTTACAATCCACATGACATGCAGTTTTGTGAACATTTCATCTGCGGTTGCTCTGGTGATTTGTGACTCTTTCCTGGTGGAGAGATGTGTCGATGAGCCTCCTGTGTAATTAAAGCCTTTTGCACCTTGCCGCACACGAGCATGTGTTCAGTGCCGTACAGCTGCGGGACCATCCATCAAATCGCCGCAAAGCACTGAAATATTTGGAGGTGCCTTCCAAGACATACAGATTTTACAGCGTTTGTCTATTAAGTGAGTAAGATGCGCTATTGGCTTAACAGGACGTAGCATACTGGAGTGCGTCTTATACCAAATGGGAAATCATCAGATGTAGTGTGTGTGTGTGTATACATTCATCTTTCATGCTCCCATACTGAGCTTTGCATGCTGGGGGCCGCAGAAAATGAAATGTATCCTTATATATTTATTATTAATATATACCACTAAACTATTAATTATTTATTTATCAGAAAATTAGACATATCCTGCCCATGATTTTCTGTGTTTAAAGTTAATTTTCTATTATGCGATTCCCCACGTGTGTAGCTCCACATCAGCAGAGCGGATGAGGGGAATATACCCCATTTAATTTTAATTACATTTGATAGTATCCTTGTCATTTAGTGTAAAACATGCACTGATATGCAGCATTCTGTCACATTTACGACATCAATTTTATCCACGTCTTGATTCCATCACCCTTCCAAGTGTCAAAGTAAAGTTACGGTAAGGCTGGTTGTTTCTGATCTGGAGCCAGAGATTAACAAGCACATGCCAAGCTGCAAACTCTCCTCGCAAACAGCAATTAACATCTACTTGAACACAGTATCTCCAACTTGCAACAAGTAGACGTTGTGGGACAGGCCTGCTTAAACAGAGGTTTACTTTAGCAGCAGAATAATAGTGCATTAAATGGTATAACTCTCATAAAACAACATACACAAAATGTAAGTGGGCTAAACAATGGAACTAAAAATTTAATGCAGACAAGTGTAAAGTATTGCACATAGAAAGGAAAAATAAACTACATACATACGTTATTAATAGTGCTGAAATAGCTACGGTGAAGCTGAAAGAGACCTCGGAGTCTTACTCGATCCAACACTCATCATGTCCAACCCATGCAGAGCAACAATCAACATAACCAAGAAGTTTGAACTACATGACCAAAACAGTAAAACACAAGTCAGAAGAAGTCATGATCAAACTGTACAGTGCTTTGGTCAGACCGTACCTGGAATATTCTGTGCAGTTCTGGTCACCGAGAATCAAGGGAGACAAGCAAACACTGAAGGCAGTGCAGAGAAGAGCCACATAGCTAATACCTGGTGTTAGTAGTCGTGATTTTTTTGGGCAAGGCTCAAGGGGCTTGGGGGAGGGGTAAAATTCAACTTTGGCGGTAGTGCAAAACAAGCAATAGCGAATAGACAGCCCATTTTATACCCCATGCAATTTTCTTCCCCATTGGAAAAGAAAATCAGGCAGGGTGTAAAACAAGCTGTCAATTTGCTATCGCCTGTTTTGCACGATTGTCAAAATCCAATTTCACCCCCTTGGGCATTTCAGCCTAAAAAGTAGGCATCTGAGAGGTAATTTTATAGAAGTGAATAAGATAGTAAATGGTATGGAAAAGAATATCCGGAATATGACTTTAAATTAAACAGTGTGATTGGACAAGGTGACATAGGTTCAAACTAGTTAAAGGAACTGTTAAGACTGATATCATGAGGTTGTTCTTCATGCAGAAAGTGATCAACACTTGGAATGGATTTCCAGGCAGCGTGACGGAGGTGAGAACACCCTGTAATCAGTTAAGAAATAATTAGATGCAGCAATGCGGGGGGGGGGGGGGGTGTAGGATGCATGTGTAAAGTTGGGCTGAATAGCCTTCCTCATCCATAAGTATTATGTGATCTTGTGAGTTACCATGAGCAACACCACAGGAGATCCATTTGTATGTTTTAGTTTAAAGGTGCATCATTGTCATAGAGTAGTGCTTCACAAGTGTTTTTCACTTGTTTTCTAAACATGACTCAATGATGCTCATCACTGCATCCTGAAAACATTATTGTATCAGTTGCATATTATGCTATCATAATGAAAGTGATGTACGGCTCTTCTCCCTCATCAAAGTGGTAACGATTCACTGAAATAATTTTTAAAAGTTTATTGCAATGACAATTGGGGAAAACTGTAGAAACCTTGTGCCATTTGCTAGGAAAATACTTAAGTTTTTGCAGGTAAGGTCAGCTTTCATTGTGTGTTCATACTTCTAATCTCCATCACAGCTTTGATCCAGACATGCCTACAAGAGCTGAATGCCAGAGTCGAAATGAGAGGAACTGCCCTCAACATCAAGACAGCATTCGATTAAGCATGGCACCAAGGTGCACCGGCAAAACTAAGGTAAATGGGCATCGAGGGGAAAACCCTCCAGTTGTTGGAGTCATATCTGAAACAAAGGAAGTTGTTCATGGTTCTTGGAGGTTAATGGCCGCAGCCCCAAGATATAGTTGCAGGAATTCCTCAGGGAAGCATCTTGGCCCATCTATCTTCAGCTGCTTCAACAATCTTTCTTCCATCATAAGATCGGTGGTGGGGCTGTTTGTTGATGATTCCACAGTACTCAGCTCTGTTAACATCTCCTCCAATAATAAAGCAGCTAGTGCCAGCCAAAGCTAGATTTGGGCTGACAAGCTAGATTTGGGCTGACAAGTGACAGGTAACATTTGCATCATATAAGTGGCAGATAATGACCATCTCTAACAAGAAAAGGCCAAACCTGCCCCACCCCCTCCCCAAAACCTTCAATGGAACCATCAACACCAAGTCTCCCACCATCAATATCCTGGAGGCCACCACTGGATCAGCCTTACCAACAAAGTGGCTACACGAGCAGAGCAGAGGCTGGATACTCTACTTCAGGTGGCCTGCCTCCTAACCACACAAAGCCTCTCCACCATCTGTGAGGCTCAAGTCAGAAGGGTAATGGAATACTCAGCACTTGCCTGTATGGGCGCAGCCACAACAACACTCAAGAAGCCCAACATCATTCATGACAGAGCAGTCCACTTGATTAGCACACCTGTCACTGAATTCAACATCCACTTTCTAGTTCCCCTCTAAGTCACACACTATCCTGACTTGGACATATACTTAATCACCGTTGAGTCAAAACCCTGGGATTCTGCACCTAACACCATTGTGGGCACACCAGTGGTTCAAGGAGAGGGCCAACCACCTTCTCAGGTCAATTATCAATGAGCATTAACAATGCAGCCTTCACAGTGCTGCCCATATCCCAAGAGCAAATAAATAAAACAAAACTTGTGTGCACTTACTAACAGCCAGGTTCACAGTAGTGTGATAAAGGCTATGGAGCTTGGCTCAGATATGATGGGTGGCATGAATAGATTTAGAAAATAAGGAGTGAAAGAGAGAAATAAAATTAAAAGTTATTTAGAATAACAGAAAAGAGACAATGGGTTAATTCTGTTAAAGCCGTGAGTTTTCTTTACTGCTTTCACCCCAAAGGGGAACGAGTATTTCTGTCCATCTGTGAACACAATTACAAACATGATTCATAGGTTGGCGAGAGGCTCCTTTGGCCAAGTTTGATATCCATCCATGCTCTCCTATTATGTGAATGGTGTCTGGACAGAGTTTGGCATTTTTTCAGAAGTCAGAATTACCAGTTGTTTTCCTTTCTGTTATTTCTCATCAACCGTTTCTTCAGAATTTTTTGTTTTACGAAGTACAGGAAGAAGCAGCTTAGTGTTGAGCTTTTGACCAAGAAACCTGAGTTCTGAGTCTCAATAGACATCTGGAATTAGAATTCACCTGAACTGGTGAGTTTGTTAACGGGAGTAAGGGCAATTAACTAGGGATCACGTTCTTTCTGTACTCACTTTCATCCAGATAGGTTGACCAAGTTTCATCATTTATAGTGTCCACAGAGATACCCATGGGCTGGACCATCTTAATATATTGACCAATGTAAATTAGGGTGAAATTAGGGAAATTTGAACAAATAAAGTTTTGAAAGAAACATGTGATATCATAGTACAATATTCACTTTTTAACTTTCTGGGCTGCAGTTTAGTTAACCCGACCAAGTTAGTAAGCATACAGTAATGAATTACTATTTATTGACCAGTATTAAATATGTTCTCAATTATCAAATTGAGCTCCTGGTAACTGCCCCAACCCTGGGGACAATGCTCAGTTTTTCTATCTGTCTGTGAGCACAATTACAAGTTTAATTCATTGGTGGAAAGGATGAATCTTATGGACTTACCTGATATCCAGCCATAGCAACCTCACATTACATCAATCCTGCACAGACAGGGTTCAGCATTCTTCGAATGCTCTCTCTTGCTGCATATGGTTTTCACCTATCAAACAAGGTTAGAACTAAATTGAGATGTAGAGTAATGTTTTCAAGATGACAATTATTGTTGCCAAATAACTGCAACTTTCTACAGTTTTTAACATTCGCATGTAACAAATCCCACAACCCCATACAGTCTGGACTTCCCAAGAGTTTTGGAAGATGTTTTGCGATTGAACTTCTGAACATATGAGAATCCAACTTATATCATCTGTGTTCATGTTTGCAGTGATAATAAACTGAAAAACAGATAGGAATAATTATGATGAATATAATGATGCTTTCACTGATATGTTTTCCAACTTTAGCACTACATTATTCTAATTCGCACAGCCCAGTGGAAATGGGGCAGTAATGGGGTTCAAATGGAGATGGTGGCCTTATCGCCCTGTTCCTGCCCCACCGCCATTTTACCCAGGGGCCGGCTGATGGGCGGCCGAGGTGCCCAGTTGAATCAGACAGGAGCCTTGTTAATCTATACACATCAGGGTCCTGTGACATACATATGACCCAGATGCCATTTTAACTGTCTACTTCAGTGAAACCTGCCAATACAGCAGAAGAGACCTGGAAAAGTTAGAGCTGAAATTATTTTTGGGGGACCAGGAGGAGCAGGATGGTTCCTCAAGCTCCACAAGAATATTGTCGACCACTCTGGTCCAGGCTCCCCCGTCCAGACCTATTGTGCCGGCGAGCTGCATCGGAATGCCCATTTGGCGCTTGCAGCCCGCTGCATAGATACCTCCCACGGGCACTGTTGGATGCCAGGCCAATGCACTCTGCTGATCAGCTGCCCGCTAGTTAAAACCTACTCTGTACTGTCTCTGTAAAGTAATTGTTTAAGAAAAATAAGTAAAAGTCATAATGCAACAGCATGTAAATATTGTAACTTTAAAAAATAAATTTGGCTGATGGGGAAATAACCACAGGAAAACAAAGCAGACACAACATAGGTCTGTTTTATTATGGGTACTACAATATTTAAATATTAGAACCGACAGTGGGCATTTGGTAGTATACAGTCTTTTCACTTCTGGAGCCTGCATTTGAATCCAGCCCAGACTAATGGAATTAAAGTCTCCTCTGTTGGCCTCTGTAAAATCTTTAAGTGAAATGAGTTTGGACAGTCTCAATAGAGTTCCTGGTTGGCAGGAGTCCACAGCAAAAATCTGTACTAAATTGGCAATTTTACTCAGAGATCTCACATGGTAAATGGAAACATCACAGTGGTGGAGTGGGTGGATGCTCTGCTGAGGTTGGGACAGTGCAGACAGAGCCTTATTCCTCATCTGGCCTCTGCTATACATATCCTGCAAGTGTTAGATGGTGACCTGAGTTGGAAGAGGTTTTCTATTGCCGGCATTGGTATTCTTCAACTCAATGTTAAACACCCCCCCCCCAACCCACCCTAAAAACGAAAAAGGATTAATGCAACAACTCTCATTTCTAGAAACAAGGCTTGAAATTAAAGAGTTCATCCCAATGTACAATTTACAAAGAAGGGAGTGTCATGGAAACAAGGGTGACAGTACAAGGGCGACCTGCTCATAACAGAACTAAAAAAAAGTTTCTCTTACAACCCAATGTCATTCTGTTGACAAAGAAGATGAAACCACAGGTTTTTGAAAGCTTCTCCATCCATATATCTTCCATTAGTCCAGAAAACATCAGATCAACATTTCGAAATATCTGAATATTTGAAGTCACTTTACCAGGACCAATGCTTTAGGAGACAGCAGATAAAAAGGAAAATGGGAGTTACTGACAAGGGGAGTGATACAGTTTAACAGTTAATTGGATAGCCTCCAAAAACGGGCCCATTCAATGTGATGCAGGCAGCACACCAACTTCGTGCTGCCTGCTCATTACCATGATTATAGCATGCAGCCAGTGCTAACTGTGCTGTTGAGTGGCTGCACACCTCAGAAGGGGGGCCCAAAATCATGAGAGGCTAGCATGAGTTAAAGCTAGCCTGCACTACTTAAAGCCAACCTGCACTTTTTAAAGAGGGGATGCATTGTGGCTGGAGCAGATGGTGGAAGTCCTTGTTCAAGTCACTTTGTCATGGAAAAAGACTGAATAATGGCACAACATGGGAGAGACCGTGCTCCAAGGTTCTCGGACGCTGCGCTGGTGGCCTTGGTGGAGGAGGTGGAGAACAGGAGAGAAGTGCTGTATCCACAGGGGGCCAGGAGGCCCTCCAGACAAATGCTCAGAAGACAGTGGGACCAGGTAGCCATGGCGGTCAATGTCAGGAGTCAAGCCTCGAGGACCTGGATGCAGTGCTGCAAAAAGTTCAATGACCTCACACGTGTGGTCAAAGTCAGTGAATTCATCTTCAAATACCATATCCCGCCAACTGCACCACATGCCCATTAATCACCTACCAACAATCTCTATCAATCGGGACTCATACCTAACATTAACAGCTGCACCTCACCCTCACACACTTACCACTGCTGCAAACCTCACACCCAACATCTCACAGCTTGCACACACTGCCAGCTATTCAACCATGACAGCTGCATCACCTATTCACTGACACACTTTCATCTCTCTTGCAGGACAAGATGGTGCACAACCGGAGGCAGCAGGTGCTAACAGGCAGGGGACAGATGTGCCTACATGCCCTTACCCCCATGGAAGAGACGGTATTCGCCATCATTGGAGCAGCCATTGCTGAGGCCGTGGTCAGCGGCAGGGTCGAAACCATTGAAGATGATGGTATCCTCAGACCTAACCTCCTTCTCACATCCCACTTCCCCATCTTCCCACATTCTCTTCTGATTTACAAGCTGCAGATGGTGTAAGCATGCACCTCTTGCTTTCCCACCCCGCACCCCACCCCCGCTCCCTTCACCACAGCCTAACCTATAATTAACAGTATAATTGCAATCAGTGCAAAGGAAATCTTTAAAAATGTTTGCACGTATATACAGAATTCCACGTTCCCTGGCCAGAGCATATTACAAAGCCAGCAGTATAGTCATATCTGCATACCTGCAGTACAACTGAGCATAAAAGGTTTAATCAAGTTAGGCACTGCATCCTGTATTATAATAGGACACCTTATTAACTATATACCACTTCCAAAACTGCTGTGTCATATTTACTGCAAGGAAATTGTCGTTTCTTTCTCCTGCATGTGTTTCCTGGGGGGGGGGGGGTCACACCTAGCTCTATTGTTCTCATACTTTTAAGGAAGGTGCACCAATGCGTCATTTCATATCTCACTAGAACAGTTGGGAATAATCAGATATTTTGCATGGGTATTAGCAGCAATATTAGACCCTGAAGCCAGATAAGATTGATGCCAAGATGACTATTTCTGTGTAGTGTACCACAGGAAAGCACATTATGACATTTATAGGATTGGTGCTATTGTTGATTGCTTTCTGTTTGACATCTTGCCAATTTTGACAGTTGTTTACAATGGCAGTTATGGCTGTGGTTTATTATAGAATTCAACTTGAATAGCTCTTAAAATATAGAAAACCGGAGATGAATGTTCCCCATGAGGTTAATGCCCAGTATCTGGCTTAAGGAGCAGCTAAAATTAATAATAGCTTTCTGTTTATTTAAAACATTCCCACTTATTAATTTTCTCTCCATTGTTTTTGATTCTGATGGATTTGCTTCGGCATGATGTGCCATGTTGTAGCCTTCATGTAGTGCTTCCTGGGATATATAGCCCAGTGTATACAGCAGAGACATATACACACTGAATTACATTAAAAAGGCAACACTACCCTATGTGGAATTGTTCCATTCAGACCAGGGAGGTCCCAAATTCAATACCCTGTCTGCGCTAAGTTCGTTTCTTTCAGTTAAGCCAACAGATGGCCTCAGTACCCCTAGTTAGAGAGGGAGGAAACACTCAACATTCCTGTTCCTGATCACTATCCAATTATGTCTTTTGAAGTGTAAATGAAGGGCCAGGATCGGCTGTGATGAACCCATGGTCAAATATCCTGTTGGCACTCATTTGACAGAACTTTCAACTTCGGGGCGTAAAACAGGCAAGATCAGAAATTAAAAGTTTTCACCCATTGTCTCGGCTAAACAAGTGAAAAATAGCCACTTGAGCAAGATATTGTCATGACACCACACAACCCTGCCACAGCAACCTCTGCAAGACATGCCAGATCATCAACACAGATACCATCATCACACGTGAGGACACCACCCACCAGGTACATGGTACATACTCATGTGACTCGGCCAACGTTGTCTACCTCATACGTTGCAGGAAAGGATGCCCCGGAGCATGGTACATCGGCAAGACCATGCAGACACTGCGACAACAGATGAACGGACACCGCGCAACAATCACCAGGCAGGAGTGTTCCCTCCCAGTCGGGGAACACTTCAGCAGTCAAGGACATTCAGCCTCCGATCTTCGGGTAAGCATTCTCCAAGGTGGCCTTCGAGACACACGACAACGCAAAATCGTCGAGCAGAAACTGATAGCCAAGTTCCGCACCCATGAGGACGGCCTCAACAGAGATCTTGGGTTCATGTCACGCTACATGTAACCCCACCTGATGCAGGGTCATCCAGACTCGAGTCGACATTGGCTTGTTCTCTCTACACGGATGCGGCCGGACCTGCTGTGATTTCCAGCCAAAAAAAAAAAAATGTTTTTTGTCTGTTTTTTTGTTTTTCATACAGACCCCAGCATCTGCAATATTTGACCCCTTGTGACCCCACCTCATTGTTCTTTAATGTAATGTTTCCCTGACTGACCTGTTTGGACACCATTCACACCTTTGACTGCTGTGATTATCTCTCTGCCGAGGTGTGATTAATGGCAGTTGGAAAGGTTACCTGTAAACATCTGACATGATTCTCTGACTATATAAGCTGTGTCTTTATGCATTTCTCCACTTCACCTGAAGAAGGAGCAGCGCTCCGAAAGCTTGTGATTTCAAATAAAGCTGTTGGACTATAACCTGGTGTTGTGTGACTTTTTACATTTGTCCACCCCAGTCCAACTCCGGCATCTCCACACCAAGATATTGTAAGGCTGCCAATGACCATAGAACTATCAAGAGTCAGTGGTTTCAGAAAAGGAATGAATAAAAAGGGAGAAAATTTGGACGGAAAAGAGCAGCATGGAGCTGGGATGTTTTGGGGATGATTTTCAAGTATTGCCCGAAACAGGAGCGAAGTCGGCGGAACAGCCCCTCTGCCCGCCTGTTCATGCCAATGTGAGACCTGAGCTACTTTGAGGCCCAGGTTTCATTAGTATGTCATCTGCAAGCTATAGATGCCAAGCAGGCACTCTGCTGCAGCTCACCGATTCTCAAAAGGTGGCAAATCAACCTGCTCCCATGCAAAGATGGCCAGTTGGTTGGGCCTTGTGGGGAGGGGGAGAAATGATTCCGGAGGTCCATAAACAGGCTAGAGATTTTTTGGTGGCTCAGGAAGAGTACTCCAGCTCCTCTTGGGCCCACTAAAGTAAAAATTGAAAGTGGTTTCCAGTTATCCTTTTAAGGATCGTTAGGCCACTCAATGCCTGGTACAACTGGACATAGCATCAACAATACACACTCCATCCATTTCTGCCTGAAAATTGCAATCAGGATCCTACAACGCTATAGGACCCCAATTTGCATATTTAGCATATTAACTTAAATGGAAAGGAAAATCAGGTGGGGTGTATAATGGATGGGCAATCCAATATCCCCCATTTTATACCATCACCAAAAGTTAAAATTACCAAGAAATTTCAAACATTTGTAATTGGTTTGAAAAAGTTTATTCTTACCCATTGGTTTTTTCAATTCACTTTGAGGACTGCCTTCCCTCTTTAAAACACACTTAAAAAAGCTTTTTCAGATTTTGTCTCCATTAATGAAATGCTTTAAAACTCATTCTGCTCTTTCCCTGTCCCACTTGCAGCCCCCACCCCCCATCCCCAATTTCCAATGCAGGTTTGACAAAGCTCATGAATATAAAAATGGAAGTCTGTATATAACACTCTCCAGGTCATCTACTATGCTTTATTTGATGAACTCTGTTAGAATAAAATATTTACAATAAGACTTTTCAAGTGTCCCGGTGCAGTTACAGTCATTCTGTATAGATCCTGATAATTGTGAAATGACTATTATAATGAAAATGCCGAAATATTATTTCAAGATCAAGAGATTCCATTGTAAGCTAATATTTCCCTTATAGACCTGCACAATCTGGGAAAATAGAAAGCCTGTTCTTCTAATGTTATTTTGAACCACTGTCACAACTCTGACCCTCATGATCAGCAACGGAGCCATTCAATAGTATTACCATCTACAGCACCAAGTGCCTTCAACTTAGTCACCAACTGTTAAGTCCGAGACAGTCAAATAAAAAAGGGATAATGATGTTAATATCACAAGATAATACATAAACTTCAACCTAGCTCTGAAAATATATCAATCAAATCAACAGATGGCTTACATTAAAGTCTCTGGTGAAGCCTTGTCTAATAAAAATATTGAGCCTGCATTACGTCAACAATATGTTATATACATTGACACAGAGTACAATCCCAGTCTGCTTTTATTTTTATAATATATACAGATTTCCAACTACCTTCCCCCTTTAATCTCATACAGATGAGTTAAAGATTTATATACTAACATTATGAACAATACACAGAAGACTGTACAGAATCTGATAGGCAGCTTGAGAAAAATTCCCAAGTGGAACGTTTTCAGTCACTTTAAAGGGGGGAATTTTAACCTAACCCACTCGCCGATAAACTGGCGGGATTGGATCAGCCACTCGTTGAAATCGATGGAAAGTAAAATTCGGGCTGGGTGCAAAATGGTCGGCCAACTCAACCCTGGCAGTTTTCCACCAGGTTGATTAGGTTACAATTCTCCCCTTTGTTTTACACTATTCTATTCCTGTACACATTCCTGTTTATTTTGATTTTATCCCAAGGTGACATAAGATGGCAAAGGCCCAATGAAACAGGTGTCTACCCTTTATTCCTGACCATTCTGGTGGGGGAGATGAGTATTCTGTAGGGGGCAAGGGTCAGGATAATTGGCTGTAAGATTTATACAGGTTTTCTCTAGTTTACTACTAATTCTAAATTTTCTCAAGAACTTTCAAAGTAACTGCCAAACCAGCAAGAATTTTTCAACTTGTCATTTCTTGTGAACTAAGTTCTGATTGACCTGGAGAGAACCAGGTGAATTGCCCCAGCTCAGAGGAGCCTTTTTTATACACCTGGAAGTTTGGACAGGGACTTCCTGTGATTTGAATGGCTAGCCAGGTAGTTAACAGGCAGAAAATAGGATTATCCCCTTTTTGCCCTCACAAGTGCGGGCTTCCTGAAGGCTCCAAGACCCACCAGGTCAGCGAGTTGAGTACTGGGTCTGCGGCGGTTGGGGGGGGGGATGCAGAAGTGTGGTGTGAAGGTAAGTGATGGATGCAAGAATGTTGAGGTGAGCATCTGAGATAAGTGGAAAGTGTTTTTAAAAGTGTACTTACCTTTGTTTCTTCCTGCAGGCTTCAGTCGGTGTGTATGCGGAGAGTCTCGGACCTCCGTGTTGCAGATGAGAGATGGCCATTGCATGCTCAGATGCAACAACTATCTAATTTCAGTAAAAGAAAGAAGTTTGATGAGGTCTTGAATTCAAGACCTCATCAATCTACAGAGAATGTCACTGTTTGACAGCTTCACGGAGCTGTCAAACGATGACAATTCATCTGCCAAAAATTTTTGACAGATGAAACGTCATACGTTGACGTTCTCTGCAATCGGTTTTCCCTTAATTGGCCTGCTAGGGCGGGCTTACCAAGGTCAATCAAGGGAAAATAGCGTGGGTTGGCCACAAATCAATGGAGGCGGGACATCGACCTGCCAAGCAGCAGTCCCGCCTCCAAAGCGCCCCCATTAACAAAATCACCCCCTGAAAGTTTGCCAGAGATAACACCCTTTGCCACATAGTATCAGGTAGCCCTTAGCTCCCTTTGCATAGGGACTGAGTTTTATAGCTTCTAGAACACCATTAAACAAAAATACCTCCTTTTTGTTGCAGGCTTATTTGATCTCATACTTCTAGAATACCAGAACATGATTAAGAATTCTTGGAGGCCTGGGTACGGAGGACATTTGGGGCCCCTCTTGCATCTCCTGCACAACTGGCCCCCAATTCTTTAAAACACAAAGATGCAGTAAAATGTACGAATAAATAGGTCCATAGAATGCTTGGACACTACACTAATAAAGAAAATCTTATCACAATATGCTACGCTTAAATGAAACAAATCATATCACAATATCCTTTTATAAATGAAACAGACTATATCACAATATGCTACGCTTAAATGAAACATATTTGCATGTGGCCCGCTGGGGACAGACCACATAGACCCATGCATTAATCCAACCCTGCAGAATACCAACCCTATGTCCCATTGCAGCTTGAGTCCTCTGTCCTAGCCTCATCCGCAGTTGCAACTGTTGACCACCCTCCATGTAAAAGGCTATTTCCTTCCTGATTCAGTATTTTGCTAATTCCTTTTTATTACTTTTGTCAGACTGTTTAAAATAACCTTGGCCAAAATCCAAATGCATATTTTCATTCTTAATGTATTTCTCATTTCACTAAATATCAGATAACATTTGGTCCTTTACAACAACAACATCCCCTGACTTGTAAAGAGAAATTCAAATGGTGAACTCTTCCTAAGTCTGATAATATATTTGACTTGACTTTAGTACATGAATAACATGATTTATAAGGAGCTGCTCTAGGCCTGATTAGTCTGATCATGTCAAAATGAACTTTTCAAAACCCCAAACTGACTGAATGAAACGATGTACAATTTAGATTCATTATAAATAAGCCAAATACATTTCTGCTTATAGCACTTTTCATGAACTTAAGTCTGTGGTCATGGCAGAGAAGACCATAGAGCCAAGGGGCTCGATTTTATTAACGGAGGTGGGTTGAGGGCGGGACCGCTGCTCAGCAGCTTTCGGACCCGCACCTGGTTGCCGCCTCCCAGCACTTCCAATTTTGGTTTGATTGGCCTCGTTACGGCCGATGTGCGGGTCCCTCCAGGCAATTGCTTACAGGATATCAGTTTCTCACGTCTGATGATGCGTTGTTTGTTTGAAAATTTAAAGGGGCCATGTCCCCTTTGCAAAAAATGTCATTGGGCTGGCTTGGTGCTGTATTATCTAGAAAGGGGAGTTGACAGCGTCTGTTCTGAGCAAAATTTAATGAATGATATTGTTGGTCATATTATTCCAGAAAGAGAATATGATTTTTTGATATATGACTTTATTATCTGACTATGAAATGAAAAAGATGCCAGATGTGTTCCAATCATTTGCTTAGTAATAATAATGCTTTTTTCTCTTAAAGGTGCTGGGAGCTGCAGGAATGGCAGCCCCAAAAACTAAGGCTGCACCCAGGTTCAATGAGGGCTCCCTCCATGCTCTTGTGGAGGGAGTTAGAGGATGTCAGGAGCTCCTCGTCCCTGGAAATGGAAGGAGGAGGCCTCCTCAGCAAACCAAGGCAGCTTGGCTGCAAATTGCTGAGGAGGTGAGCTCGAGGCCTGTGTGCAGACGCACATGGGTTCAGTGTGGAAAAAGGTTTAATGATCTGCTGAGATCACCTAAAGTGTGGCCTCTGTGTTCTGGGAAATGGAAGTTCAAGAGTGAGGGCTCAGGGAGAATTCCATGTAGAATGATGGTGGTGACACTGAGCGCAAACCACCGTTTATTGGACAGATGATGTCGGACTTATATTCATCTCCATGTGCCAGCCACCTGTGGTTGAAGCATTAGCTTATGCGACTCTGGCATGGATGAGTGCATCCCTTGCCTGACGGCCATCAATGTGGTCACCTGCAGCTGGATTGGCCACATCCGGTCCCGCAAGGCATCGCTCCCCTTCCTTCTCCTCCTAATCTTCCTCCTCGTCCTCTTCATCTTCTTCCAAGGAGGCTGTGTGCTGAGCCACTTGTTCATCCGGCAGCACTAAGCTGTGCCGCTCTTCCTCCGAATCTGATGACCAGGATGAGAGGATGTAAAAGGTTCCCATCCCGTTGCTATAGATTTCAGTTGAGGCAAGGAGCTTGCAAGCGCACACTCAATCAGTTCACACAGCAGATGGGTGTCAGCTTGACCAGTCACAAGGTCAGTAGATTTGCAAAATCTTATCCCAAACCTCCAACAACAAAGTTGTTGCATTTGAATGCCAGCCATGTTACAGGAGCGTGTTTAAAGTTCTGCACCAATAATAACTACAGATCATGTCCTCCACCAACTCGCCTCCTTGCAGAAAGACTGTTTCTGACAAGACGGGAAACAGGAGCCAGAGGCAGGAAAATGGGAAACCTCTGTCAAAATAGGATTATCAAGGCAGTTAACTGGCTCTTAACTTCCTTAACTACCTGTCCCACCGGTTGAAATCGGGTCAGTTTGGGAGCAGCTGAACAGACACTCAGGAAAATCACGTGGGGGTGGGATGGAGGCGGGTTGGGTGTCTGAAGCCATTTTTCCTGATTTTCGCAGCTGACCCACCTCTAAACTCGCCTCCTCAGGGCTATTAAAATCAAGTCCAAGGACTCTATTAACTTAACATTTTAAGCAGGGTTTAGAAGGAAATTAAATTTTGGAGACGAATGTAGAGCAGGAGAAATGTGAAGGGGAAGGAATGAGTCAAAAATGAGAACTATTATAATGTACACTGAGTCTTATAGCCCAATGAAAGGCACCACGTTATTTTATAAAGCCTCTTACTGCCAACTGGCTGTAAAAATGCTGATATGGCAAATAGCTTTTAATTCTAAATTCCATTGTAATCAAATATTGCTGTCGGACCTGAACTCTGGAAAAAATAATATCCTTTTCCTTACAGTCTTCAATTTTGTTCTTCAGCAGACATTTATTTTTAGAAGATGTGAAACAAAGGATTAATTGATTTCCCTATATTCCACTGCACTGTGAGAAAAAAAAATCTAGTCTAGCTTGGGTGCTGGTAATGGTGTGCTCATGTTCTGCACCTCTGTGAACATGGTTAACGATAGTTTCATTTACCAATTTAAAAAAAAATTCTTCTTTGAGAGCGTTTTTCAGGTATTATGTTTTAGCATGAAAATGCAGGAGAATCACAGGAAAAAGTGAAATACAAAAACTCAGGCAAATTTAGAGATAATTAGTAAAAACAGTTTTCACTTAGAACATCGCTATAATGCTGCCTATAAAATAACACACACTGATGCTCCACAAAATAATAATAACAACAACTTGTATTTATATAGCGCCATTAACATAGTAAAACATTTCAAGGTGCTTCACAGGTGTATTAAAAGACAAAACAATTTGACACCGAGCCACATAAGGAGAAATTAGGGCAGGTGACCAAAAACTTGGTCAAAGAAGAAGATTTTAAGGAGCGTCTTAAAGGAGGAAACTGATACCCTATAAAATACCACACACTGATACACCATAAATAGCATACACCGATTCTTCATAATTGCAGACTGGTCAGAAAAGGGAAAGCCCATGGGATCCAAGGGAAAGTGGCAAGTTGGATCCAAAATTGGGTCAGTGGCAGGAAGCAAAGGGTAATGGTCAATGGATGTTTTTCTGATTGGAACGCTGTTTCCAGTGGGGTTCCACAGGGCTCAGTACTTGGTCCCTTGCTTTTTGTGGTATATATCAATGATTTAGACTTCAATGTAGGGAGCATGATTAAAAAGTTTGAAGTTGATACAAAAATTGGCAGTGTGGTTGATAGTGAAGAAGATAGCTGTAGACTGCAGGAAGATATCAATGGACGGTCATGTGGGCAGAAAAGTGGCAAATGAAATTCAATCTGGAGAAGTGTGAGGTAATGCATTTGGGGAGAGCTAACAAGGCAAGGGAATACACAATAAATGATAGGATACTGAGAAGTGTAGAGGAACAGAGGGACCTTGGAGTGCATGTCTACAGATCCCTGAAGATAGCAGAACAGGTAGATAAGGTGGTTAAGAAGGCAAACAGGATACTTTCCTTTATTAGCTGTGTCATAGAATATAAGAACAGGAAGGTTATATTTGAACTGTATAAAACACTACAGTAGTTAGGCCACAGCTAGATTACTGCATACAGTTCTGGTCACCACATTACAGGAAAGATGTGATTGCACTAGAGAGGGTACAGAGGAGATTTACGAGGATGTTGCCAGGACTGGAGAATTCTAGCTATGAGGAAATATTGATTAGGCTGGGTGTGTTTTCTTTGGAACAGAGGAGGCTGAGCAGAGATTTAATAGCGTTGTATAAAATTAAGAGGGGCCTAGATAGAGTGGATATGAAGCACCTATTTCCCTTAGAAGATAGATCAATAACCAGGGGCAAAGATATAAAGGTAATTGGTAGAAGGATTAGAGGGGAGTTGAGGAGAACTTTCTTCACCCAGAGGGTGGTGGGGGTCTGGAACTCACTGCCTGAAAGGGTGGTAGAGGCAGAAACCCTCATCACATATAAAAAGTATTTGGATATGCACTTGAAGTGCCGTAACCTACAAGGCTACGGACCAAGAGCTGGAAAGTCGGATAAGGCTGGATAGCTCTTTTTCAGCAGGCACAGACACGATGGGCCGAATGGCCTCCTACAGTATCATAAATTTCTATGATTCTATGAAATAAAATATAATGATACCCCACAAAATGACACACACTGATACCCCACAAATTAGCACACACTGATACCCCACAAATTAGCACACACTGATACCCCACAAATTAGCACACACTGATACCCCACAAATTAGCACATACTGATAACCCACAAATTAGCACACACTGATACCCCACAAATTAGCACCAACTGATAACCCACAAATTAGCACACACTGATAACCCACAAATTAGCACACACTGATACCCCACAAATTAGCACATACTGATAACCCACAAATTAGCACAAACCTATACCCAATAAAATCACACTCATTGATACTCCATAAAAAATACACTGATAATCGGCAAAACAACACATTTTGATACGCCATTAACAAGCACACTTTGACCTCAAAAGCAATATTAACAGATACCTCAAAAAGATAATACTGAATCATGCCCCAAAAATAACACAAACTGGTAACCCTCCACAAACATACATTGATAAAATAACACTCACCGACAGCCCACAAAATACCATGACCGATATTCCCATGAAAATAACACTTACTAATATACCCATAAAATAACACTGATATACCCATAAAATAACACCCACTGATTTACCCATAAAATAACACTCACTGATATAACCGTAAAATAACACTGATATAACCATAAAATAACACTGATATCAGTATAAAATAACACTCACTGATATAGGCATAAAATAACACTGATATACCCATAAAATAACACTAAATGATAAATCCATAAAATAACACTGATATCCCTATAAAATAACACTGATATCAGTATAAAATAACACTCACTGATATACCCATAAGATAACACTGATATACCCATAAAATAAAAGTGATAAACCCATAAATTAACACTCACTGATATACCCTTAAAATAACACTCACTGATATACCCATAAAATAACACTCACTGACATACACATAAAATAACACTGATATAACCATAAAATACCACAGATATACCCATAAAATAACACAGATATACCCATAAAATAACACTCACTGATATACCCATAAAATAACACTGATATAACCATAAAATAACACTCACTGATATACACATAAAATAACACTGATATAACCATAAAATACCACTGATATCCCCATAAAATAACACTAACTGATATCCCCATAAAATAACACTTATATCAACATAAAATAACACTCACTGATATACCCATAAAATAACACATATGTCCCCATAAAATTACACTCATTGATATACCCATAAAATAATACTGATATCAGCAAAAAAAACATTCACTGATATACTCATAAAATAACACTCACTAATATGCCCATAAAATAATACTGATATAACCATAAAATATCACTGATATACCCATAAAATAACACTGATATCAGCATAAAATAACACAGATATACCCATAAAATAACACTCACTGATATAAGCATTAAACAACACAGATATACCCATGAAATAACACTAACTGATAAAACCATAAAATAACAGATATCAGCATAAAATAATGCTCACAGATGTACCCATAAAAACAGTGATATACCCATAAAATAACACTGATATATCCATAAAATAACACTCACTGAGATACCCATAACATAACAGTGCTATCCCCATAAAATAACACTGATATCCCCATAAAATAACACTCAATGATATACCCATAAAATAACACTGATATACCCATAAAATAACACTGATATCCCCATAAAATAACACTGATATCATCATAAAATAATGCTCACAGATGTACCCATAAAAACAGTGATATACCCATAACATAACACTGATACATCCATAAAATAACAGTGATATACCATAACATAACACTGATATATCCATAAAATAACAGTGATATACCATAACATAACACTGATATACACATAAAATAAAACTGCTATCCCCATAAAATGACACAGATATCCCCATAAAATTATACTCATTGATATACCCATAAAATAATACTGATATCAGCAAAAAAAACACTCACTGATATACCCATAAAATAACAGATATCCTCATAAAATAACACTCACTAGTATGCCCATAAAATAATACTGATATAACCATAAAATACCACTGATATACCTATAAAATAACACTGATATCAGCATAAAATAACACAGATATACCCATAAAATAACACTCACTGATATAAGCATAAAATAATACTGATATACCCATGAAATAACACTAACTGATAAAACCATAAAATAACACTGATATACCCATAAAATAACACTGATATCCCCATAAAATAACACAGATATCAGCATAATATAACGCTCACAGACGTACCCATAAAAACAGTGATATACCCATAACATAACACTGATATACCCATAAAATAACACTCACTGAGATACCCATAAAATAACACTGCTATCCCCATAAAATAACACTGATATCCCCATAAAATAACACTCACTGATATACCCATGAAATAACACTGATATCAGCATAAAATAACACTGATATACGCATAAATTAACATTGCTATACCCATAAAATAACAGTGATATACCAATAAAAAACATTCACTGATATACCCATATAATGGCACTGATATATCCATAAAATAGCACTGATAAACCCATAAAATAACACTGATATGCCCTTAAAATAACAATGATAGCAGCATAAAATAACACAGATATACCCATAAAAACAGTGCTATACCCATAAAATAACATTGATATTGTAGGAATTGCCAAATTCCTATCTAAGAACTGAGGTCGACTCAGGCGATCAAACAAACAATTTTTAATGCAGAACTATCGAGTTTAAACAGTTTGTCAAGATCGATACAGGAGAACCACGAAAACAGGTCTTTGCTGGTTGGAGGCTCCACGAGGACTGCCAGGGCGGTCCCGTGGATGGCGTCATGACGTCATCACATTTCTCCCGCGCTTGGGTGGTCACGTGATTAGTGGCATGACGTCATCATGTTTACCCGCGCTTTGCCGAAGTCCGAGCATGCGAACAGTATGTACAAACACAGAAATCACTAACAGACTGGTACAGGCTTAGGTTGGAGTAAAACCTCGTTAAAGGGAATTATGTACAGTTGCTCAAAGTCCCTCAGTGGCTCTGCCACATGCGCCCCCTGATATGCCTATCAATTAGTCCAATAAAAGGCGACGAGTTAAGAACGTAACTGAAGGTTTTTATTGGCTAAATAACAGAGCCCACCCTCGTGGGTGATCCGATCCAACAGGGAGGAATACTAGCCAGTCAGCTACCTTTATACCTGGGCAGGTAATGGGCGGAGTCGGAGGTGGTCAGCCCAGGTATAACAGTGCGACAAGAGGCGACCTCGTGTAGTGATGTGACAGTGAGAACAGTGAGAACAATATACAGTGATAACTATAACAGTGGTTTACCACATTCACCCCTTGTTTAGATTAGAGTCCGGCGGGGTGAAGTGTATTACCAGCTCTGGTATGTCAGTCTGTCCGGAGGCTTCGTTAGCCTCTCCGATCGTCGCAGCGGCGGTGTTACATTATCCGGTGTTAAAGCTGGTGTCTGCGTAGTCGGCAAAGGCTCGTGGGGTTCCGGCATGCCGTCTACCTCGGCTGGACTCGGGGGGTTGGGAGGGGGGGGTGAGGGTGCGAGGTCTCGTAAGGAGACAGTGTCCTCCCGTCCGTCTGGGTAAGCCACATAGGCGTACTGGGGGTTGGCGTGCAGGAGGTTCACCTTCTCGACCAGGGGGTCCGTTTTATGGGCCCTCACGTGCTTTCGCAGCAAGACGGGTCCCGGAGAGGTCAGCCAGGTTGGTAGGGTGGTTCCCGTAGTCGACTTCCTGGGGAAGACAAACATTCGGGCATGGGGGGTGGTGTTAATGGCAGTGCAAAGTAGTGACCGGATGGAGTGCAGCGCAATCGGGAGGACCTCTTGCCAGCGGGAGGTTGGGAGGCCCTTAGACTTTAAGGCTAAGAGGGTGGCCTTCCATACCGTCGCGTTCTCTCTTTCCACCTGGCCGTTCCCTCGGGGGTTGTAGCTGGTGGTCCTGCTTGCTGCAATACCCCTCTCCAATAGGAACTGACGGAGTTCCTCGCTCATGAAGGAGGCGCCCCGGTCACTATGTATATAGTTCGGGAACCCGAACAAGGCGAAGAGTTTGTTCAGGCATTTAATGACCGTGTTACTGGTCATGTCTGGGCAGGGGAAGGCAAAGGGGAAACGGGAGTACTCATCAACGATGTTGAGGAAGTACACATTACGGTCGGATGACGGTAGGGGCCCCTTGAAGTCGATGCCCAGACGCTCGAAGAGGCGGGTGGCCTTGATCAGGCTTGCTCTGTCCGGCTTATAGAAGTGCGGTTTGCACTCAGCACAGATCTGGCAGTTCCTGGTCATGGTCCTGACCTCCTCGATGGAGTATGGCAGGTTGCGGGCCTTAATGAAATGGTAGAGTCTGGTGACTCCGGGGTGGCAGAGGTCATTGTGGAGGGTCTGAAGTCTATCACTTTGCGCGCTGGCGCATGTAATGCGTGAAAGAGCATCAGGGGGGTCGTTCAGTTTACCGGGCCGGTACAAGATCTCATAATCATAGGTGGAAAGCTCGATTCTCCACCTCAAGATTTTGTCGTTCTTGATCTTGCCCCTCAGCTTGTTATTAAACATGAAGGCAACCGAGCGTTGGTCGGTGAGGAGGGTAAATCGTTTGCCTGCCAAGTAGTGCCTCCAGCGCCGTACTGCCTCCACAATTGCCTGGGCTTCCTTCTCGACCGACGAGTGTCGGGTCTCGGGGCCCTGTAGGGTCCTTGAGAAGAAGGCTACCGGCCTACCCTCCTGGTTAAGGGTAGCGGCTAGGGCGAAGTCGGGTGCATCGCTCTCCACTTGGAAGGGGATTGACTCATCCACTGCGTGCATTGTGGCCTTGGCTATGTCTCCCTTAATGAGGGAGAAGGCCGCGCACGCCTCTTCCGTGAGGGGGAAGGATGTGGTTTTCAGGAGGGGTCTGGCTTTGTCCGCATAATTGGGTACCCATTGGGCATAGTAGGCGAAAAGCCCCAGGGTTCTCCTAAGTGCTTTTGGACAGTGGGGGAGGGGTAGCTCCATGAGGGGGCGCATTCTTTCGGGGTCGGGGCCGATGACTCCGTTCTCTACTACACAGCCAAGGATGGCAAGGCGCGCTGTGTTAAACACGCATTTCTCCTTATTGTAGGTGAGGTTCAGCCGTTGGGCCGTACGGAGGAATTTCTCCAGATTCACGTCATGGTCCTGCCGGTTGCGGCCGCAGATGGTGACGTTATCGAGATAGGGGAAAGTGGCCTGTAGTCCGTTCTGGTCAACCATCCGGTCCATCTCCCGTTGGAAAACCGAGACCCCGTTGGTGACACCAAAGGGGACCCTAAGGAATTGGTAGAGGCGGCCATTCGCCTCGAAGGCGGTGTACTGGCTGTCCTCCGGGCTGATGGGGAGTTGGTGGTAGGCCGACTTGAGGTCGATGGTCGAGAATACGCGGTATTGTGCAATCTCATTGACCATGTCCGATATGCGGGGGAGGGGGTATGCGTCCAGCTGGGTGTATCTGTTTATGGTCTGGCTGTAGTCGATAACCAGGCGATTTTTGTCGCCGGTCTTGACTACCACCACCTGGGCATGCCAGGGGCTGCTGCTCCCCTCAATAATGCCCTCTTTCAGGAGTCGCTGCACCTCAGAGCTAATGAAGGCTCTGTCCCCAGCGCTGTACCGCCTGCTCTTAGTAGCGACAGGTTTGCAGTCGGGGGTGAGGTTAGCGAACAGGGAAGGTGGCGGTACCTTGAGGGTGGATAGGCTGCAGGTGTTACGCGGTGGGCGGTTTAACTTTCGCTGGTTGTCGACTGTGAGTGGGGGGAGGGGTCCACCGTATGCTAGGGTTACACTTTGGAGGTGGGATTGGAAGTCCAGCCCTAGTATGACGGCAGCGCACAGCTGGGGGAGTACGAGGAGTTTAAAATTTTTATACTCTGTCCCTTTAACCGACAATGTCACGACACAGTAGCCGCTGATGTCTGTGGCGTGCGACCTCGATGCCATCGAGATGCGGCTGCGCGTTGGCAGGACGGGGAGGGAGTAGTGGCTCACCGTGTCTGGGTGGATGAAGCTCTCCGTGCTTCCGCTGTCGAACAGGCAGGTCGTGGCGTGGCCGTTGACTTTGATGTCCATCATTGAGCTGGCCAGGTGGTGCGGGCGGGCTTGATCCAGGGTCACGGAAGCTAGGGTGTAGATGAGCGCGTCGTTGTCATGACAAGATGGCGGCGAAGATGGCGGCCCCCGTAGTTCACATGAGGCTCTGTTTAAATCGTTTGCCCCGCACAAAGATGGCCGCCCCTGCTGTTCCCATGAGGCTCTGCAGGCTTCGGCTGCCCCGCACAAAGATGGCCGCCCCTGGTTTTCCCATGAGGCTCTGCAGGCTTCGGCTGCCCCGCACAAAGATGGCCGCCCCTGGTTTTCCCATGAGGCTCTGCAGGCTTCGGCTGCCCCGCACAAAGATGGCCGCCCCCAGGGTTCGCATGAGGCACTGCTGGCTTCTGAGGATTTGCTTCTGCAGGCCTTGGAGAAGTGGCCTTTCTTGAGGCAGGTTTTGCAGGTCGAGTTTTTGGCTGGGCAGCGCGACCTCGGATGCTTCTCCTGGCCGCAAAAGAAGCAGCCAGCGGCCCGATCGGGGTTGCCTGATGTCGGGGCCGGTACCGGGGCTAGTGGGCCCGGTCGGATCCGTGATGCAGACGCTGAGGTAGGTCCCGGGGGCAGCGCTGTGAAGGGTGGTGGGGTGGGGGTCGGGCCCGAGTCCCAGGGTCGCGAATAGTACCTGGCAAACGCTTCCTGGTCTTGCTGGGTGGCCTCTAGGGTGAGGGCGAGGGCTTCGGCCTTGTCCAGGTCTATGTCCTTAGCTTCAAGCAGTCTTTGCCGTGTGTAGTCGGAACGTAGGCCTCTCACCAAGGCGTCGCGGACATTGTCTTCCATGTTCGCAGTAGCCGTCACCGCTTTAAAGTCACAGTTCCTGCCGAGTTGTCTCAGCGCTCGTGAAAATTCAGCTATCGATTCTCCTGGCTGTTGCTGGTGAGATCTTAAGAGATGCCTAGTGTACATGTAGTTTACCGGGCTCCGGTACTGCTGTTTCAGTAGGTTGATGGCGTCGTCGTACGTAGTCATGTCCTGGATGAGTGTATATACTCTCGGGCTCACTTGGGCTTTCAGGACTCTTAGTTTGGATCTCTGAGGGATGACGGCTTCCTCCAGGTACGATTCGAAGCAGTCCAGCCAGTGTTTGAAGTCGTTGGCTGAGTTTGGTGCCTGTGGGTTTAGATCCAGGTATGGTGGTTTCAAGGCTTGCAGCCAAGCCGGCTGGTGTGGCCCGTTGTCTGGAGGCTGCTGTTGCTGTGCTGCTGGGTGAGCTCCTTGCTGTTGCTGTTCATTATCAGACATCTTTAAAATTTAGCCAATAAAATTGATATGCCTATCAATTAGTCCAATAAAAGGCGACGAGTTAAGAACGTAACTGAAGGTTTTTATTGGCTAAATAACAGAGCCCACCCTCGTGGGTGATCCGATCCAACAGGGAGGAATACTAGCCAGTCAGCTACCTTTATACCTGGGCAGGTAATGGGCGGAGTCGGAGGTGGTCAGCCCAGGTATAACAGTGCGACAAGAGGCGACCTCGTGTAGTGATGTGACAGTGAGAACACTGAGAACAATATACAGTGATAACTATAACAGTGGTTTACCACACCCCCCCAGAATTCTCTTTAACGGAAAAAGTCAAACGGTGAGGGCGTCTGACAAGCCTGTCAGAACGACTCCTGTACTCCTGAAGCGGAGGCTGCTGGACGGCTGGCAGTCGAGCGGGCGATTGCACTTGATCCGGTGTGACGACGATGGGTGGCCGACCTCATCTTGGCGGCTGTGCTGTCTCGACGGGGCGGTCGAGGTCCAAGTGTGCCGGCTTTAAACGGTCGACTGAAATGTGGTCTGGTTTACCACTGACATCGACCTTGAAGGTTTTGTCTCCTGCCTCTAACACCCAGAAAGGACCAGTATACGGGGCCTTGAGCGGATCCCAATGTGCATCGTGGCGGATGAAAACGTATTCAGCCTTTTTAAGCTCTGTGGGCACGTGAGATTGCTGAAGCCCGTGGCGCAATGTGGGGACTGGCGCGAAACATCTGGCTGCCTCCTGGTGACTGTTAAGCTGGCCCGACGCGGACCATGGCTCCATCGGCGTTGGCAGGAAATCCCCTGGGACTCGCAGCGGCTGACCATAAACCAACTCTGCAGAGGAAGAGTGAAGGTCTTCTTTGGGAGCCGTGCGAAGGCCCAACAGAACCCACGGTAGCTTGCCCCCCCATCCAGCGTCCTGGAGGCTGGCTCTCAGTGCAGCTTTCAGCGATCTGTGAAAACGTTCACAGAGGCCATTCACCTGAGGGTGGTAGGCTGTAGTGCGGTGCAATTTGACGCCGAGTCCCTGAGCCACTGCATTCTAGAGTTCGGAGGAAAACGGGCGACCCAGGAAGAAATGAACGCCCTGGCCACGTCCGCCGAAGTAGTGGATGACAGAGGCACCACTTCTGGCCATCTGGTGGTGCGGTCTACCATGGTCAGAATGTGAGAAAAACCATGGGAAGGTGGAAGTGGTCCTACCAGGTCCACATTGACGTGGTCAAAACGCCGCTCCGGAACCGTGAAGGTGGCCAATGGAGCCTTGATGTGGCGCTGTACCTTGGCCTTTTGGCAGACGACGCAGGTGTTGGCCCAGTCACGGACATCCTTATGCATGCCGTGCCAAACGAATTTAGCCGACATGTGCTTCTGCGAGGCCTTCATCCCTGGGTGCGACAACCCATGTATGGCGTCGAAAACCTTGCGGCACCAGGCGACCGGCACGACAGAGCGAGGGTCCCGTATGGAGACATCGCACAGCAACGTGGTACCTGCCGAATGGAACTCGACGTCAGCTAACTGGAGACTAGTGATGTTGGCTCGGTAAGCCTGAACTTCTGGGTCCGAGACTTGGTCCGCCGCCATGAGGGCGTAGTCGATGCCCAGATGGACTGCATTGACAGTCGCGCGGGAGAGGCAGTCTGCCACCAGGTTGTCCTTACCGGCCACGTGCTGGATATCCGTAGTAAATTCGGATATGTAAGTCAGCTGACGCTGCTGTCGGGAAGACCACGGTTCGGTGGTCTTGGCCATGGCAAAGGCGAGTGGCTTGTGGTCCACAAAAGCGGTGAAAGGACGTCCTTCCAGCAAGAACCGAAAATGGCGGATGGCCAGAAAAAGGGCTAGCAACTCCGGGTCGAAAGTGCTATAGGATCTTTTGTTCCGTCTAAGTTGTCGGCTGAAGAACGCCAACGGCTGCCACGTCCCGTTCACCCATTGCTCCTGTACAGCGCCGATTGCGTAGTCTGACGCGTCGGTGGTGAGGGCGATGGTGGCTCCTGGTAATGGGTGTGCCAGCATGGTCGCGCTGGCTAGGGCGCTTTTGGTGTCGGCGAACACTCGGTCCATGTCAACCGACCAGTCTACCGGGTCCTTGCCAGTCCTGCCCTTGAGGGCCTCGTACAGGGGCTGCATGAGCAGTGCTGCCTTAGGCACGAAATGGTGATAAAAGTTTACCATGCCTAGGAATTCCTGCAGGGCCTTTATGTTCTGCGGGCGTGGAAAGGATGTCACCGCCTCTACCTTCGCTTGCAAAGGAACCGCCCCCTCTGCGGTGATGCGATGCCCCAGGAAATCGATTTGTAGCAGGCCAAACTTGCACTTAGCCGGGTTGATAATCAGGCCGTGTTGGCTGAGGCGTCAAAACAGGGAGCGTAGGTGACAGAGATGTTCCTCTTTGGTGGAGCTGGCGATCAGAATGTCATCCAGATAGATGAAGGTGAAGTTGAGGTCCCGCAGCACAGAATCCATCAGGCGCTGGAAAGCCTGGGCGGCGTTCTTTAAGCCAAACGGCATGTGCAGAAATTCGAAGAGGCCGAATGGGGTGATGACCGCTGTTAGATCCATGGTTCAGTGGATAAATAGTTACACGGATGCTGTACATAAACAAATAACAGGTCTTTACTGGAGGAGGGAAATTTCTAGACTGGGGTACAGAGGCATGCGCACAGCTTATATACCGGTGTGGTTACTGCCGGTACTACAGTATACAGGAGCTGTAAAAAGTAGTTCTGACTTAAAGCACATACACTACAACCGCGGTCTTCTGGACATCCTGTGGGTGCACTGGGACCTGGTGGTAGCCCCGGACGAGGTCGACTTTGGAGAAGAAGTTGCTTCCTGCCAAATGGGCAGAGAAATCCTGGATGTGGGGGATCGGGTACCGATCCGGAGACGTGGCGTCGTTCAGGCGTCGATAGTCGCTGCAAGGTCGCCATCCGCCGCCAGGCTTTGGAACGATATGAAAGGGTGAAGACCAGGGACTATTCAACCGGCGAATAATCCCTAAACATTCCATGGTGGCGAACTCCGCCTTTGCAACCACCAGCTTGCCAGGATCCAGGCGCCGAGCTCGCGCGTAGACCAGGGGACCGTTGGTGGTGATGTGGTGTCCCACACCATGTTTCGTGGCCGTGGAGGAGAAAGTGGGTCTCGTCAGGTCGGGAAATTCTGCGAGCAGACAGGCGAACTCTCCGGGAGTCGGGAAAGCACAGGCAACCGTGCGTGACGTACTGTTACTGCGGTAACAGGGGATGGAAGTGAAGGTTGCCGCGTTGATCAACCGCCGGTTTTTCACGTCAACCAGGAGGCTGTTGGCGCACAGGAAATCTGCGCCGAGAATGAGTTGAGAATCCTTGGCCTTAACGAACTCCCAGTGAAAACGTTGCCCCCCGAAGCAAACCTCCACACGCCGTCTGCCGAACATCCGAATCGCTCCACCATTGGCCGCTTGTAGGGCGAGGCCATGCTTCCCTGCCTGAACATCGAGGGGGGAAGCCGGCAATATGCTGCACTGCGCTCCGGTGTCGCACAGAAAACGACGGCCGGAGAGCGTGTCGGTAATGAAAAGCAGCTTGCCCGCATTGCCGATCGCCATGGCGGTCGCGAGGCGCCCATTAGACCCGTTCCTCATTATTCGCAGTTGGTTCTTTTGGGGGGAAAGCTGCAGGGAGGACGGCACCGTCTTGCCTTCGCGCCGAACTGCGCGTGGTAGAAACACAGCCCTGTTGACTGACGAGCTGTGGCAACGTCTGTGGGGGAGGGGCACCTCGTGGCGGCTTCCACAGGGGATGGGTGCCTCGTGGCGGTGCAGTACTGCTGCGTGACCGCGAATATTTTGTCCGCCTCTGCCGCGAAGTCTTCTAACTCGGATCTGGCCAGGGCAGCTTGCACCTGCTCAGGCAGCTGGCTGAGGAAGAGTTCCCGGAAAAGGAAGCATTCCGGTTCAGAGCCCAGGAGTGTGAGCATTTGGCTCCTCAATTCCGAAGGCTTGGAGTGCCCCAGCCCAGGCATGGCGAGCAATCGACGTGCGCGCTCTGATTTAGTGAGCCCGAATACTTGCAGCAACCCCGCCTTGATGGTATCATACTTGCCCTCCGTTGGAGGGTTCCCGAGGAGGCTGATGAGCCGCGAGGTGGTGGAGCTTTCGAGTGCTGAGACCACGTAGAGGTATTTAGTTTGATCTGCAATGATGCCTCTCAGAGCGAACTGGGCTTTGACCTGGATGAGCCACGAGGTCGCCTGCTGTTCCCAGAACTGCGGTAGCTTCAACAAAACAGCATTGGCCTCCATGTAATGTTCTTTTCGTGAAAAATGTTTGCAAAAGACGGGGTCACCAATGTAGGAATTGCCAAATTCCTATCTAAGAACTGAGGTCGACTCAGGTGATCAAACAAACAAGTTTTAATGCAGAACTAACGAGTTTAAACAGTTTGTCGAGATTGATACAGGTATACCACGAAAACAGGTCTTTGATGGTCGGAGGCTCCACGAGGACTGCCAGGGCGGTCCCGTGGATGGCGTCATGACGTCATCACGTTTCTCCCATGCTTGGGTGGTCACGTGATGAGCGGCATGACATCATCATGTTTACCCGCGCTTTGCCGCAGTCTTAAAGGGACTGCGCCCCGTGCAGGCAAACAGTATGTACAAACACAGAAATCACTAACAGACTGGTACAGGCTTAGGTTGGAGTAAAACCTTGTTAAAGAGAATTATGTACAGTTGCTTAAAGTCCCTCAGTGGCTCTGCCACAATATATCCATAAAATAACAGTGACATACCCATAAAATAACACTGATATACCCATAAAATAACACTCACTGAGATACCCATAAAATAACACTGCTATCCCCATAAAATAACACTGATATCCCCATAAAATAACATTCACTGATATACCCATCAAATAACACTGATATCAGCATAAAATAACACTCAATGATATACCCAAAAAATAACACTGATATACCCATATAATAACACTGATATATGCATAAATTAACATTGATATACCCATAAAATAAAAGTGATATACCCATAAAAAACACTCACTGATATACCCATATAATGGCACTGACATATCCATAAAATAGCTCTGATAAACCCATAAAATAAAACTGATATCCCCTTAAAATAACAATATATCAGCATAAAATAACACTCACTGATATACCCATAAAATAACACCGATATACCCATAAAATAACACTCACTGATATACCCATAAAATAACACTGTTATACACATGAAATAACACGAAATGGTAAACCCATAACATAACACTGATATACCCATAAAATAACACTGATATCAGTATAAAATAACACTCACTGGTATACCCATAAAATAACAGTGATATCCCCATAAAATAACATTCACTTATATACCCATAAAATAACATTGATATACCCATAAAATAAAACTCGCTGATATACCGATAAAATAACACTGATATACCAATAAAATAACATTGATATACCCATAAAATAACACTCACTGATATACCCATGAAACAAGACTGATATACCCATAAAATAACACTGATATACCCATAAAATAACACTCACATATATACCCATATAAAATAAAACACACTGATATACCCATAAAATGAATCTCTCTGATATACCCATAAAATAACATTCACTGATATACCCTTAAAATATCACTGACATACCCAGAGAATAACACTCACTGATATACCCTTCAAATAACACTGGTATATCCATAAAAGAACATTCACTGAGATACCTTTAAAATAACACTCACTGATATACCATAAAATAAAACTCACTGATATCCCCATAAAATAACACTCACTGATATACCCGTAAATTAACATTGATAT
This sequence comes from Somniosus microcephalus, assembly GCF_052327205.1. Lineage (NCBI taxonomy): Eukaryota > Metazoa > Chordata > Chondrichthyes > Squaliformes > Somniosidae > Somniosus > Somniosus microcephalus. The sequence goes on along the minus strand of NC_140989.1, from coordinate 80,990,301 downwards.
ACCCATGAAATAACACTCACTTTTATACCCATAAAATAACACCCAATGATATACGCATAAAATAACCCTGATATACTCTTAAAATAACACTCACTGATATACGAAATATAAAACTCACTGATATACCCATAAAATTACACTGATATACCCATAAAATAATATTCACTGATATACCTTCAAAATAATACTCACTGATATAACATAAAATGAAACACACTGATATACCCATAAAATAGTACTCCTGCTATTCCATAAAATAACATTCACTGATATACCAATAAAATAACACTCATTGATTTACCCATAAAATAACACACACTGATATGCCCATAAAATAACACTCACTGATATACCCATATAATAACACTGATATACCCTTAAAATAACACTGATATACCCATAAAATAACACTGATATCAGCATAAAATAACACTCACTGATATACACATAAAATAACAGTGATATACGCATAAACTAACATTGATATACCCATAAAATAACAGTGATATACCCATAAAAACACTCACTGATATACCCATATAATGGCACTGATATATCCATAAAATAGCACAGATAAACCCATAAAATAACACTGATATCCCCTTAAAATAACAATGACATCAGCATAAAATAACTCTCACTGATATACCCATAAAATAACACTGATATACCCATAAAATAACACTCACTGATATACCCATAAAATAACACTGCTATACCCAAAAAATAACATTGCTATATCCGCTAAAATAACACTTACTTATATACCCATAAAAAAACACTGATATACCCATAAAATAACTCTGATAACAGCAAAAAATAACACTGATATACCCCTAAAATAACACTAAATGGTAAACCCATAACATAACACTGATATACCCATAAAATAGCACTCACTTATATACCCATATATAAAATAACACTGATATACCCATAAAATAACACTCACTGATATACCCATAAACTAACACTTATATACCCATAAAATAACACTCACTGGTATACCCGTAAAATAACAGAGATATTTCCATAATATAGCACTCACTGATATACCCATAAAATAACCCTGAATGATATATCCATAAAATAACACTCACTGATATTGTAGGAATTGACGAATTCCTAACCAATAACTGAGGTCGACTCAGGAGATCATTCAAACAGGTCTTTAATGTAAGACTAAATGAGTTCAAACAGTTTGTTGAGATCGATACAGGAGAACCACGAAAACAGGTCTTAACAAGATGGAGATTCCACGAAGACTGCCCGGACAGTCACGTGGTTTGTGACGTGACGTCATCGCGTTTGCCCACGTTTTCCCGCGCTCTTAAAGGGGCCACGCCCCATACATACAAACACTATATACAAAACACAGTAATGTCTAACACAATGGTACAGGCTTAGACTGGTGTTAGAACATCGTTAAAGGGAATTATATACAGTTGCCCAGAGTCATTCAGTGGCTCTGCCACATGCGCCCCCCCAGAATTCGCTTTAACGGAGAAAGTCAAGTGGTGAGGGGGTCTGATGAGCCTGTCAGAATGACTCCCGTACTCCTGAGGCGGAGGCTGTTGGGCAGCTGGCGGTCTGGCGGGAGGTTGCACTTGGTCTGCTGTAATGGCGATGGGTGGCCGACCTCATCTCGGCGGTTGTGCTGTCTCGATGGGGCAGTCGAGGTCCAGATGTGCTGGCTTTAAGCGATCGACCGAAATGTGGTCCGGTTTACCACCGACATCCACCGTGAAGGTTTTGTCCCCTGCCTCCAACACGTGGAAGGGACCAGTATATGGGGCCTTGAGTGGATCCCTATGAGCATCATGGCGAATAAAGACGTACTCAGCCTTGTGAAGCTCCGGGGGAACGTGCAAACTCTGCAGCCCGTGGTGCGAAGTGGGCACCGGTGCGAAGCATCTGGCCGCCTCCTGCTGACTAGTAAGCTGGTCAGACGCGGACCATGGCTTCGTCGTAGCTGGCAGGAAATCCCCCGGGACTCGCAGCGGCTGACCGTACACCAGCTCTGCTGATGAAGAGCGAAGGTCTTCTTTAGGGGCCGTATGAAGGCCCAACAGGACCCACGGTAGCTTGTCTGCCCATCCAGCGTCCTGGAGGCTGGTCCTCAGGGCGGCTTTCAGTGATCGGTGGAAACATTCACAGAGGCCATTCACCTGTGGGTGGTAGGCTGTGGTGCGATGTAATTTGACACCGAGTCCTTGGACCACTGCATTCCAGAGTTCGGAGGAAAACTGTGGTCCTCTGTCGGAAGAAATATCTGCAGGCACTCCGAACCGGGCGACCCAGGTGGAAATGAATGCCCTGGCCACGTCCGCCGAAGTAGTGGATGACAGGGGAACTGCCTCCGGCCATCTGGTGGTGCGGTCAACCATGGTCAGGATGTGTGAAAAACCATGGGAGGGTGGGAGTGGTCCTACCAGGTCCACATTGACATGGTCAAACCGTTGCTCCGGAACTGTGAAGGTGGCCAGCGGAGCTTTGACGTGGCGCTGTACTTTGGCCTTTTGGCAGACTACGCAGGTGTTGGCCCAGTCGCGGACATCCTTGTGCATGCCATGCCATACGAATTTTGCTGACATCAGCTTCTGAGAGGCCTTCATTCCTGGGTGTGACAACCCATGTATGGCGTCGAACACTTTACGGCACCAGATGACCGGCACGACCGGGCGAGGATCCTGTACGGAGACGTCACACAACAGCGTGGTACCTGCCGAATGGAACTTGACGTCGGCCAACCGGAGGCCAGTGACGGTCGTTCTGCAGGCTTGGACTTCTGGGTCTGAGGCTTGGTCCGCTGCCATAAGGGCGTAATCAATGCCCAAATGAACCATATTGACGGTCGCGCGGGAGAGACAATCTGCCACCAGGTTGACCTTACCGGCCACGTGCTGTATATCCGTGGTGAATTCGGATATGTAGGTCAGTTGACGTTGCTGTCGGGATGACCACGGTTCGGCGGTCTTGGCCATGGCAAAAGCTAGTGGCTTATGGTCTACAAAGGCGGTGAAAGGACATCCTTCCAGGAGGAAGCGAAAATGGCGGATGGCCAGAAAAAGGGCGAGCAACTCCCGGTCGAACGTGCTATATGCTCTCTCGTTCCACCGTAGTTGACGGCTGAAGAATGCCAACGTCTGCCACATCCCGTTCACCCACTGCTCTTACACGGCGTCGATGACATAGTCTGACGCATCGGTGGTGAGGGCGATGGCGGCTCTTGGCAGCGGGTGCGCCAGCATGGTTGCGTTGGCTAAGGCGCTTTTGGTGTCGTCGAACGCTCGGGCCATGTCGTCCGTCCAGTCTACCGGGTTCTTGCCAGTCTTGCCCTTGAGGGCCTCGTACAGGGGCTGCATGAGTAGTGCTGCCTTAGGCACGAAATGGTGGTAAAAGTTTACCATGCCTAGGAATTCCTGCAGGGCCTTAATGCTTTGTGGGCGTGGGAAGGATATCACCGCCTCTACCTTCACTTGTAAAGGAACCTCTCCCTCTGCGGGTGATGCAATGTCCCAGGAAATCAATTTGGCGCAGGCCAAACTGACACTTGGCCGGGTTGATAATCAGGCCGTGTTGGCTGAGGCATCAAAAAAGGGTGCATAGGTGACAGATATGTTCTTCTTTAGTGGGACTGGCGATTAGGATATCGTCCAGGTAGGCAAAGAGAAACTTGAGGTCCCACAGCATGGAGTCAATCAGGCGTTGGAAAGCCTGGGCGGCGTCCTTTAACCCAAACGGCATTTGCAGAAACTCGAAGAGGCCGAATGGGGTGATGACTGCGGTCTTCTGGACGTCCTGTGGGTGCACTGGGACCTGGTGGTAGCCCCGTACGAGGTCGACTTTCGAGAAGACGGTGCTCCCTGCCAAATGGGCAGAGAAATCCTGTATGTGGGGGATCAGGTACTGATCAGGAGTGGTGGCGTCGTTTAGGCATCGATAGTCGCCGCATGGTCGCCATCCGCCGCCAGGCTTTGGGACGATATGGAGGGGTGAAGACCAGGGACTATTCGACCAGCGAATAATCCCTAACCGTTCCATGGTCGAGAACTCCGCCTTTGCGACCGCCAGCTTGCCAGGTTCCAGGCGCCGGGCCCGCGCGTAGACCGGGGGGCCGTTGGTGGTGATATGGTGTTCCACATGTTTCGTGGCTGTGGAGGAGAACGTGGGTCTTGTGAGGTCGGGAAATTCGGCGAGTAGACGAGCAAACTCGTCAGGAGTCGGGAAAGCACAGATGACGGTGCGCGACGTAGTGTTACTGCGGTAACAAGGGATAGAATTGAAAGTTGCCGCATTGATCAACCGCCGGTTCTTCACGTCGACCAGGAGGCTGTTGGTGCACAGGAAATCTGCGCCGAGAATGGGTTGAGAAACCTTGGCCGTCACAAACTCCCAGTGGAAATGTTGCCCCCCCGAAGCACACCTCCACTTGCTGTCTGCCGAAGGTCCAAATTGCTCCACCATTGGCCGCTTCAAGGGTGGGGCCGTGATTCCTTGCCTGCACATCGAGGGCGGACGCGGGCAAAATGCTGCACTGCGCTCCGGTGTCGCACAGAAAATGACGACCGGAGAGCGTATCGGTGATGAAAAGCAACTTGCCCGCGTTGCCGATCGCCATGGCGGGCGCGGGGCGCCCATTAGGCCCGTTACTCAGTAGTCGCAGTTGTTTTTGTTTTTGGGGCAAGCTGCAGGGAGGGCGGCAACGTTGCGCCTTCACGCTGAACTGCGCGTGATAGAAACACAGCCCAGCAGGCTGACGAGCTGGGGCAGCATCTGTGGAGGATGGGCGCCTTGTGGCGGTGCAGTACTGCTGCGTTACCACGAAAATTTTGTCCGCTTCTGCCGCAAGTGCCACGCAGTCTTCCAACTCAGATCTGGCCAGTGCAGCTTGCACCTGCTCAGGCAGCTGGCTGAGGAATAGTTCACGGAATAGGAAGCATTCCGGTTCTGAGCTCAGGAGTGTGAGCATTTGGCTCATCAACTCCGAAGGCTTGGAGTCCCCGAGCCCGGGCATAGCGAGCAATCGACGGGCGTGCTCTGATTTAGTGAGCCCGAAAACTTGCAGTAACCGCGCCTTGAGGGTTTCATACTTGCGCTCCGTTGGAGGGTTCTCGAGGAGGCTGATGATCCGTGAGGCGATAGAGCTGTTGAGTGCAGAGACCACATAGAGATATTTGGTCTGATCCGCAATGATGTCCCTCAGGGCAAACTGTGCTTCGAACTGAATGAACCACGAGGTCGCTGACTGCTCCCAGAACTGCGGTAGCTTCAGCGAAACGCCGTTGGCCTCCATGCTGTGTTCTTTTTGCGAAAAACGTTCACAAAAAACGGGGTCACCGATGTAGGAATTGACGAAAACTGAGGTCGACTCAGGAGATCAATCAAACAGGTCTTTAATGTAAGACTAAACGAGTTCAAACAGTTTTTTGAGATCGATACAGGAGAACCACGAAAACAAGTCTTAACAAGATGGAGATTCCACGAGGACTGCCCGGACAGTCACGTGGTTTGCGATGTGACGTCATCGCATTTGCCCACGTTTTCCCGCGCTCTTAAAGGGGCCACGTCCCGTACATACAAACACTATATACAAAACACAGTAATGTCTAACACAATGGTACAGGCTTAGGCTGGTGTTAGAACATCGTTAAAGGGAATTATATACAGTTGCCCAGAGTCATTCAGTGGCTCCACCACAATATACCAATAAAATAACTCTGATATACCCATAAAATAACATTCACAGATATACCTATAAAATAACACTGATATACCCATAAAATAACACTGATATACCCATAAAGTAACACTGATATACCCATAATTTAACACTGATATACCCATGCAAGGACAATCACTGATAAACCCATAAAACATCACTCAATGATATACCCATAAAATAACATTGATATAACCATAAAATAACTCAGATATACCCATAAAATAACACTCACTTATATACCCATATAAAATAATACCCACTGATATACCTATAAAATAACACTCACTGACATACCATAAAATAAAATTCACTGATATACCCATAACATTAATTTCTCTGATATACCCTTAAAATAACACTCACTGATATACCCTTATAAAAACACTGATATATCCATAAAAGAACATTCCCTGAGATACCTTTAAAATAACACTCACTGATATACAATAAAATAAAACTCACTGATTGTGGTGATTATTCCTTGTTTAGTAAAAGTATTGTGATTGGTTGTTTGTTAACTGCCTTGGGATATATGTTGTAATCTCATTGGTAGCTGATGTCACATGATGTGTGGTGGCCACCTTAAATTCAGTTCTTTTCCAGCTTTGGTTGGGACTGGATGTGGAAAGATGTGCTGCAGATTTTTAAGTTAATAAAGCCTAGTTTTGGAAGGCAAATCTATTCTTTATTTCAATTTATTAACTTTATGTTAGAATGGAGCGATATCTTCAACCAGAACGATTCAAGGCTGACCCCAATTCTGCTGGAGTGGATGATAAATGGAAACATTGGTATTGTACATTTAAAAACTTTTTGGGCGTGTTGGATCAAGAGTCTCTAAATAAGCTGAATATGCTGATCAACTACATTGCTCCGGATGTATATAAATATATTTTGGACTGTAAAACTTATGAAGTGGCTATTTCTACATTGGAAAAGATTTTTGTTAAACCAAAGAATGAGGTATTTGCACGTCACCTTCTATCTGCCCGTAGGCAGCAGGTGGGAGAATCTTTGGATACTTATTTACAAGCACTTCGGTGCCTTAGTGTTAACTGTAATTATAAGGCCGTGACGGCTGAAGAATATAAGGAAGAATCGGTACGGGATGCTTTTATTAATGGATTACTGTCTAGATCAATTCGTCAGCGGTTGTTAGAAAATAAGACTTTGGATCTTAAAAGTGCTTTTGAGCAAGCTTCTACATTGGATGTGGCTCAGAGAAGTTCGGATTCTTATGCTCTTTTTAATCGGCCTGCGACTATGGTTTCGGCAGTTTTGGATGAAAAGGAATTATGTGGACTTAATGGGAGTGGTTTACTAGATTCTGAAACAGTTTCTACTTCGGCGGCTGTTGCCTCTAGGATTCAGAAGTGTTATTTTTGTGGGAATATCCGGCACCCTCGTCTGAAGTGTCCTGCTCGGGAGGCTGTGTGGTAAATGCGGAAAGAGAGGTCATTATGCACGCGTGTGCAAATCATCAGGTTCAATTACCTCCTCCTCTCCTGGTGTGGGAGGGCCCTCCTCTACCACCTCCTCCTCTGTGACTATTCAGCCTTTAGATAGGGCATTTATTGCATCAATTTCTGCTGCATTTGCTCATGGCCTAAACAAAGCTATAGTTACGGCTCAAGTTAATGGGTTGGAAGTGAAGGCCTTTATAGATACGGGCAGTACTGAGAGTTTTATAAGTCTTCAGTTTGCGAAGGAGAAGCATTTGAAAATTTCGCCTGTTACGTATCAGGTGTGTATGGCTCAGACGACCCTTACTTCACAAATAGCTGGTTGTTGCTTTGTGAAAATGATTCTTCTAGGTAATACGTATACTGATATATGCCTATCTGTTTTGCCTAATCTCTCTGCGGATATTTTGATTGGACATGATGTGCTTCAGTTACACGAGTCTCTTAGTCTTTCATTTGGAGGGACTAAGCCACCTTTATCTATTTGTGGATTAACCTCTTTATCCATTTCTCCACTATCACTTTTTTCCAATTTGATGCCGGATTGTAAGCCAATTGCTACCAAGTCAAGAAGATATAGTAGTCAGGATAGAGAATTTATTAATTCTGAAGTTCAACGTCTCTTATTGGAAGGAATCATTGAACCTAGTTGTTCGCCTTGGCGAGCACAGGTAGTTGTCATGACTAACGAGAGACACAAGAAACGAATGGTGATAGACTATTCCCAAACTATTAATAGGTATACTCAATTAGATGCGTACCCTTTGCCTAAGATTGATGAGCTTATCAATAAAGTATCTCGGTATAAGGTTTTTAGCAGTATTGATTTAAAGAGTGCTTATCATCAGATTCCTATTGTTAAGAAGGATCAACCATATACGGCCTTTGAGGCTGGTGGAAAGCTGTATCAGTTTTGCCGAATACCATTTGGTGTTACTAATGGTGTTACTTGTTTTCAACGGGCAATGGATGCTTTTATAAGTGATAACTCCCTCTCTGACACCTTTTCATACTTAGATGACATCACAGTGTGTGGCAAATCAAGGGTGGAGCATGATTCTAATTTAAAAAGATTCCTTCAAGCTGCGGAAAAAGTTGGTTTAACTTTTAATAAAGAGAAATGTATCTTTTCGACTACTGAGATAAATCTATTGGGGTATATTATCTCGGGAAACAAGATTAAACCAGATCCAGAACGTCTGCGACCATTGATTGATTTACCTTGTCCTACTAATTCTAAGGCTTTGCAACGAGTTGTTGGACTGTTTTCTTATTATTCTAATTGGATTGCAAATTTTTCACGGAAGATTCGGCCTTTTATTCGGGTTACGACATATCCTCTATCATGGGAGGCCAGGACATGTTTTGAGAATTTTAAAAAGGATATTTTAGGAGCAGTTGTGCATTCTATTGATGAGCAGGTTCCTTTTGTGATCGAGACGGATGCTTCTGATTTTGCAATTGGGGCTACTCTGAACCAAAATGGAAGACCTGTGGCCTTTTTCTCACGTACTTTGAACAATAGTGAAAAAAGACATTCTTCAATAGAGAAAGAGGCATACGCAATAGTAGAAGCATTGCGTAAATGCAGACATTATTTATCGGGGCGACATTTCACGTTGGTAACTGATCAAAAATCTGTGTCCTTTATGTTTGATGTTAAACATTTTGGAAAGATCAAAAATGATAAAATAATGAGATGGAGGATTGAGTTGGCATGTTACCATTTTGACATAGTTTATCGTCCGGGGAAGGATAATGTTGCTGCTGATGCACTGTCGAGGGCTTATTGTTCTGTGATTCACGGAGATACGCTTATTAATCTTCACAATGCCTTATGTCATCCTGGGGTTACGAGGATGATACACTTCGTACGCAGTAAGAATTTGCCCTTTTCAGTTGAAGACGTCAAGCGAATGACTTCATCATGTTCTATCTGCGCTCGGTGTAAACCGAATTTCTTTAAGCCTCAACGAGCTCATCTTATAAAGGCTACTTCTCCTTTTGAATGTTTGAGCGTCGATTTTAAGGGGCCTCTTCCTTCAACTACTCAAAACCGATATATTTTTACTGTTGTGGATGAGTTTTCAAGGTTCCCTTTTGCTTTTCCTTGTGCAGATGTATCAGCTGCTACAGTTATCAAATGTCTGACTCAACTTTTTGTCATCTTTGGGATGCCTGCGTATATCCATTCGGATCAGGGAAGTTCTTTTATGTCTTCCCAGTTGAAGGAATACCTTCAGAGTCGGGGAATTTCTATTAGTAGAACTACCCCGTATAATCCCCAGGGTAATGGACAGTGCGAATGATACAATGGGGTGATCTGGAAGGCAGTTATTTTGGCTTTGACATCCCGGAACCTTAAGAATACACAGTGGGAAATGGTACTGCCTGATGCCCTGCATTCCATTAGATCATTGCTTTCAATGGCTACTAATGTGACCCCCCATGAAAGGCTCTTTAACTATCCGCGGAGATCTACTACGGGATATTCGGTACCTTCATGGCTTACTATGCAGGGACCTGTGCTGCTTCGACGCCATGTTAGATTGTCAAAATATGATCCTTTAGTGGAGGAGGTGGAGCTGTTGGAGGCAAATTCCCAATATGCTCATATTTGATTCCAAGATGGGAAAGAAAGTACTGTTTCAGTTAAAGACTTGGCTCCTTGTGGTGGCCAGCTCTCTTCTGAGGATATTAACAATAGTCATGATTTAGATAATGTGGATGCTGTTACAGATACTACGAATGTCTCCAATCCGATTGCAGATAATTATACTTCTATTAGTCAGCCCTTGATGGATGTTTATGACCGTCCCAGTTTACCTTCTGATGGGATTTCTAATCCGGAAACCGTTGAAAATCGGGATATGGATAGCCTTCCTGCTGAAGATACTTCTGTGCCTTCTGGTGTGGGAGGGCAAGGAATTTCACCAAGGTTAAGAAGGTCGACACGAACAAGATATCCGGTCGACTGATTGAAAATGGACTTTTAAATTGATAGTAATGTTTTAAAATTGTTGTAATATTATATTATATTGTTTTAGTTGAGAGATACTTAATACTTATGTGCAATGTTATTATTTGTTGTTGTTCACTTAGTATTGTGTCATGTAAGCAGTTTTACTCTTGTTGTGCATAGTTTTAGTTGTAAATAATTAATTATAAATTGTAAAGGTTATTTAGGTTGGAGTATATTTTAAAAGGAGGGGTGAATGTGGTGATTATTCCTTGTTTAGTAAAAGTATTGTGATTGGTTGTTTGTTAACTGCCTTGGGATATATGTTGTAATCTCATTGGTAGTTGATGTCACATGATGTGTGGTGGCCACCTTAAATTCAGTTCTTTTCCAGCTTTGGTTGGGACTGGATGTGGAAAGATGTGCTGCAGATTTTAAAGTTAATAAAGCCTAGTTTTGGAAGGCAAATCTATTCTTTATTTCACTGATATACCCATAACATAACACTCCTGATATACCCATTAAATAACACTCACTGATATACCCATAAGATAATACTGATATAGCCATAGAATAACACTCACTGATTTACCCATAAAATAACAATCAATGATATATCCATAAAATAACACTCACTAATATACCCATAAATTAACATTGATATGCCCATAAAATAACACTCACTTGTATATAACCAAAAAATAACACCCAATGATATACCCATAAAGTAACACTGATATACTCTTAAAATAACACTCACTGATCTACCAAACATAAAACTCACGGATATACCCATAAAATTACACTAACATACCCATAAAATAAGATTCACTGATATACCTTTAAAATAGCACTTCTGGTAAACCCATAAAATAAAACGCTTGATATACCTATTAAATAACACTAATATACCCATAAAATAATACTGATTTACCCATAAAATATCACTCACTGATATACCCATAAAATAACACTGATATAACCAAAAAATAACAGTGCTATATCCCCTAAAATAACACTTACTTATATACCCATAAAATAACACTGATAACAGTAAAAAATAACACTGATATACCCATAAAATAACACTGTTATACACATGAAATAACACTAATTGGTAAACCCATAACATAACACTGATATACCCATAAAATAACAGATATACCCATGAAATAACACAGATATCAGTATAAAATAACACTCACTGATATACCCATAAAATAACACTCACTGACATACCATAAAATAAAACTCACAGATGTACCCATAAAATGAATCTCTCTGATATACCCATAAAATAACATTCACTGATATACCCTTAAAATATCACTGATATACGCAGAAAATAACACTCACTGATATACCCTTATAATAACACTGATATATCCATAAAAGAACATTCACTGAGATACCTTTAAAATAACACTCAGACATACCATGAAATAAAACTCACTGATATACCCATAACATAACACTCCAGATATACCCATTAAATAATACTGGTATCCCCATAGAATAACACTCACTGATTTACCCATAAAATAACACCCAATGTTATACCCATAAAGTAACGCTGATGTACTCTTAAAATAACACTCACTGATATACCAAACATAAAACTCACTGATATACCCATAAAATTACGCTAATATACCCATAAAATAAGATTCACTGATATACCTTTAAAATAGCACTTCTGGTAAACCAACAAAATGAAACGATTGATATACACATTAAATAACACTGATATACCCATAAAATAATACTAATTTACCCATAAAATATCACTCACTGATATACCCATAAAATAACACTGATATACCCAAAAATTAACAGTGCTATATCCCCTAAAATAACACTTACTTATATACCCATAAAATAACACTGATATACCCATAAAATAACATGGATAACAGCAAAAAATAACTCTGATATACCCATAAAATAACACTCACTGATATACACCTAAAATAACACTGTTATACACATGAAATAACACTAAATGGTAACACTCACTGACATACCATAAAATAAAACTCACTGATGTACCCATAAAATGAAACTCTCTGATATACCCATAACATAACACTCCTGATATACCCATTAAATAACACTGATATCCCCATAAAGTAACACTCACTGATATACCCACAAGATAATACTGATATAGCCATGGAATAACACTCACTGATTTACCCATAAAATAACAATCAATGATATATCCATAAAATAACACTCACTGATATACCCATAAATTAATATTGATATACCCATAAAATAACAGTGGCATACCCATAAAAACACTCACTGATATACCCATATAATGACACTGATATACCCATACAATAACACTGATAAACCAATAAAATAACTGATATCCCCTTAAAATAACAATGATATCAGCATAAAATATCACTCACTGACATACCCATAAAATAACAGTGATATACCGATAAAATAACACTCAGAGATACCCATAAAATAACACTACTATCCCCTTAAAATAACACTGATATCCCCATAAAATAACACTCACTGATATACCCATCAAATAACACTGATATCAGCATGAAATAACACTCAATGATATACCCATAAAATAACACTGATATACCCATGAAATAACAGTGAAATACCAATAAAAAACACTCACTGATATACCCATAAAATAACAGTGCTATACCCATAAAGTAGCACTTACTGATATACCCACAAAGTAACGCTGATATACCCATAAAATAAACCTGATATACCCATAAAATACTACTAATATCATAAAATAACATTGATATACCCATAAAATAACACTCACTGATATACCCATAAAATAACACTCACTGATATACCCATAAAATAACACTGATATAACCATAAGATACCACTGATATACCCATAAAGTAACACTCACTGATTTATCCACAAAATAACACTCACTGATATACCCATAAAGTAACACTCACTTATATACTGTAGTGTCCGTGTGTAGATAAAGACAGGAGTTGGTTCATAGGTATTTACTAAGCAAGTCTGGGGGGGGTTCTAAAGGATATACACAATACACAGGCTTATATAGCCCAAGTGGCAATTACCGGCATTACGCATACCTGGGGCTCTTAAAGGCACATACACCACAATTGCTCTTAAAGGCACATACACCACAATTCCTCCCCTTCTAGCTAACTAGTACATCATATTTTAAGTAATTATTAATTACATGTTATATGCAAAATAATATACATTGCTGTATTAATTAATTATAAGTTAGTCTCTCAGGAGGCTTCCTGACTCGGTCCGGATAACGCCTCGGGGGTGTAGTAGTTTCTGGTGGTGTAGTAGGTTCTTCTGGCAAGGCTGATTCGGCTTGAAGGCCAGTGTCGGGTTCATCAGGTTCCAGTATCACCGGATCGGAGGTAGATATGGGTATCTCTACTTCATCGTTAGATGTATAGCGTGGTGGTGTAGGTTGTCCCTTTTTGGATGACTTGATGATTTGCTCAGCATGGTGCCTTATTATGCTTTCTCCGATGTCCACGGTATACATTAGTGGTCCTAGTCGTGTGCAGATAGTTCCAGGCTGCCATTTCTCGGTACGGTAGTCCCGGGCCAAAACCGGTTGGCCTATCTGGAAGGCCCTAGTTGGCCTTTCATTCATGCCCTGAAACTGCCGGTTCTCCACGTCCCTTCGGATGTTGGGCTTGACCAAATCCAGCCTGCATCTTAGGTTTCTATTGTAGAACATCATGGCGGGAGTTTGGTTTGTAACCATATGTGTTGCATTCCTATATGCAAATAAGAAGTTATCCACCTTGTGCTGAAGTTTTATGTCTTCATTACCCATGGCCTTTATGGCCTTCTTAAAGGTCTGGACAAACCTTTCAGCCAATCCATTGGTGGCGGGATGGTATGGGGCGGACGTGTAGTGCTTTACCCCATTGTTCTTTAAGAACTTTCTGAATTCTTCGGACACAAATTGCGGTCCATTATCAGAACATATCTGTTCCGGCAGCCCATTCCTGGCAAATATGGTCCTTAATACTGTGATTGTTTTTTCCGTGGTGGTGGAGGACATCTTTATTACCTCCGGCCACTTGGAGTGTGCATCAACTGTGATTAAGAACATTGAGTCCATAAATGGACCAGCAAAGTCGATGTGCACCCTTTGCCAGGGAGATGAGGGCCACTCCCATGGATGTAGAGGGGCCTGTGGCGGAGCATTTTGGACCTTCTGGCATCCTAGGCAGCTCTTGGTCATGTCTTCGATGTCTCCATCGATACCTGGCCACCATACAAACGCCCTAGCTAGGTTCTTCATTTTCACTCCACCCAGATGCCCCTCGTGAAGCTCCTTTAGCACTTTATCCTGGAGTTTGGGTGGAATCACCACTCTGGATCCACACATCAAGGTTCCTCGGCACACTGACAGCTGTTCTCTTCTTTGCGAGAATGCTGGCAACAGTGGTTCGCCATGTGCTGGCCATCCCTTCATTGTTAAATCGTAGACCCGTGAGAGAGTAGGGTCATTTCTGGTCTCCCTTTCAATGGCAGAATTTGTCACCGGTAGACATTCCACTATGGTAGAGTGGAATATCTCTACTGGGTCTACTGTAGGTGCCTCTTCTATCGTTGGCAACAGCAGGCGCGATAAACCGTCAGCATTCCCATGCTGTTTTGACCCTTTGTATTCAATGTTGTATTGGTGTGCCCCTAGAAAAAGGGACCACCTCTGTAGTCTTTGTGCCGTCATAATGGGGACACCTTTCTTAGGGTTGAATATGGAGATGAGGGGTTGATGGTCAGTCAGCAAGGTAAATTTTTGTCCGTGTAGGTAATGGTTGAATTTCTTCACTCCCCATACCAGGCTGAGTGCTTCCCTGTCTATCTGGGAATAGTTACGCTCAGCTGAGTTCAATGAGCGTGACGCAAAAGCTATCGGCCGTTCCGAGCCATCAGGGAATCTATGGGACAATACCGCTCCTATGCCGTAAGGGGATGCATCGCACGCCAGTCTGATTGGTAGTGATGGGTTGTAATGAGCCAAAACTTTCTCGGATGTGATTTAAGTCTTTACATTTATGGAAGGCACGTTTACAGTCTTCGTTCCATTTCCAAATCACTCCTGTGTGTAGAAGATCATTAAGAGGGTGTAGAATAGTTGATAAGTTCGGTAAAAATTTATGATAGTAATTTATTAATCCCAGGAATGACCTCAATTGTGAAACATTTTCAGGTGCTGGGGCTTTTATAACTGCTTCAATTTTTTCAGGTGACTTATGCAACCCTTCCTTATTAATTATGTGGCCACAATATGATATCTGATTTTGGAAAAATTCGCACTTGGGGCGATTTGCTCGTAGGCCCCGTTCTTTCAGCCTAGTGAGCACCTGCTCCAAATTGGCAAGGTGCTCGTTGTCGTTTTCTCCTGTTATAAGGATGTCGTCTAGGTAACACTGAGTCCCCGGAATCCCTTGCAGGACTTGCTCCATAGCTCTTTGCCAGATAGCTGGAGCTGATGCTACTCCAAAAACCAGTCGATTGTACTGGTACAGGCCTTTGTGTGTGTTTATTGTGAGATACTTTTTAGAGGTCTCCTCAACCTCCATCTGTAGATATGCCTGTGCCAAGTCAATTTTTGTGAAACGTTTTCCTCCGGATAGTGAGGCGAAAATATCTTCTATCCTCGGAAGAGGATATTGTACCGTGTGAAGGACCGGGTTTACAGTCACCTTAAAGTCCCCACAGATGCGAATTTTTCTCTGTTCCTCAGAGTTATTTTTCAATGCTTTTTTCATGACTGGAACGATGGGTGTTGCCCATTCGCTCCAATCTATTTTGGATAATACGCCTGCCTTTTCCAAATTCTCCAGCTCTGCCTCGACTGCCAGATGTATTGCGTATGGCACCGGTCTTGCCTTAAAAATTTTTGGAATTGCTGCATCTTCCACTTTTATTGAGGCGGTGATGCCTTTCAAGGTTCCTAGTTTCTCTTGAAACACTTCTTTGGCGTTGGCCAAGATGTCTTTTAATCGTTCAGGTATGATGTCCTCATTGTTTTTTTCCTTACTGGTCACCGTCAGTGCCTGAATGGAGTGCCAGTCTAAACGTATCTTCCTTATCCACTCACGTCCCAACAACCGTGGACCACCATCTTGTAGAATGTATAAATACAACTTTTGTATTTCTTTGCCGTTGTATACCACAGGCACCTTTATTTTTCCTTTGGGGTATACTTTCTGCCCCGTATATGTTTTTAAGATAATGGATGTGTCTTTTAGAGGTATATGCGAAAATAGCCTCTCGTAATCTCGTCGATTTATTACGGTTAGAGCTGATCCTGTATCTAGCTCCATTTTAACTGGGGACCCTACTATTATGAGGGTAACCCAAATGGTCTGGTAATCTTCATTGGCAATTACATTATGTAATTTGAGAGAGCTTAGTCTCTTGTTCCCAGAGTCGCTATCGCTCTTCTGGTCTTTGGAGCTACTGTCCGTCATCATTTGTACCTTTCTGTGCTTTTCCTTATTGATTCTTTTCTCGTTAGTGGATTTTTTATTTTCAGATCGGCATACACGTGGAATGTGTTCCTTCTTTCCGCATCGCCTGCATGCTTTTTCTTTGAACCAGCAATCCCTCTGGTCATGGTTGGATCTGCCGCAGCGATAACATCTCTCGAAACCCCGTGTCATTTCATGGGTGCCGAAGTCCTGTGGCCTTTGCTGTATCTTTGCCGCTCCTATTGCACTGAAAGCCTTGTCCAGTGTTAAATCTTTTCCAGAAGATACCTTTTTTTGTGTTTCTACGCTTAGGGGATCGCAGATGAATTTGTCTTGCAGAGAATCTGCCAGTCCTGCCTCGAATTGGCAGTGTAGGGTATCAACAATCTCCTCAAAATTCTTGTCCATCGGTTCGGCTGGAGTGATTAAGTTGCGTAACAGCTTGTATGTTTCTGCGCCCATTAGATCTAGAAGCACTGAAGCTTTTTTTTCATCTTCTATTCCATTTGCGGTGCAAAACACCTCCACTCTTTCTACATATGTGGTCCAATCCTCTATCTTATCAAAAACATCAATATTGCCAAAGTTAGGCTCTGTTTCGTTATCAAAAGCATCAATATTGCCAGACTTAGGCATTTCAAAAAAGATATGGCGCTTCCCGCGCTTTTTTTTTTTTCTTTCTCTGTAGCAACGATATGGCGCTTCCTGCGCTTTCCCGCCGCTGCTACCGATAACAACGCTGTTTTACTGTGGTTTCGGTTTATTCACTGTTGGAGACTCGTTCCCGACGGAGGTCTAAACGCTGACCTGCTTGCCGCGCCGGCCGTCTCCCGAGTGTACCCTCCCAGTCTGTTATTGCTTGCCTCCGATTTTGCTGCCTGTCTCAGCTGTAGAGCCTGCCACTGGAGCCCCAGCCTGACGCCCAGGAAGGATTAGCGCAGTACCTGCCACCAGCTTAGCTAGCTGGCGAAACTACAGTTTCTATTACTTCCTTGAGTCTTCTGGACGCTGGAGGAATCGATGTCCTTGAGGTGCTGCCGAATTGCAGGTAAGTCCGTTTCCACTTCGTCGCCACTGTAGTGTCCGTGTGTAGATAAAGACACTGAAGACAGGAGTTGGTTCATAGGTATTTACTAAGCAAGTCTCGGGGGGGTTCTAAAGGATATACACAATACACAGGCTTATATAGCCCAAGTGGCAATTACCGGCATTACGCACACCTGGGGCTCTTAAAGGCACATACACCCCAATTGCTCTTAAAGGCACATACACCACATATACCTGTAAAATAACACTGATATCAGCATTAAATAACACTCACTAATATACCATAAAATGACACTGATATCCCCATAAAATAACACTGATAAACCCATAAAATAACACTGATAAACCCATAAAATAACACTGATAAACCCATAAAATAACACTCACTGATATAACCATAAAATAACACTGATATAACCATAAAATAACACTCACTGATATAACCATAAAATAACACTGATATAACCATAAAATAACACTGATATAACCATAAAATAACACTGATATAACCATTAAATAACACTCACTGATATACCCATAAAATAACACTGATATAAACACAAAATACCACTGGTATACCCATAAAATAACACTGATATACCCATAAAATAACACTGATATAACCATAAAATAACACTCACTGATAGACACGTAAAATAACACTGATACACCAATAAAATAACACTCACTGAGATACCATAAAATAAAGCTCACTCATATAACCATAAAAGAGCACTCCTGATATCCCCATCAAATAACACTCCTGATATATCCATTAAATAAAACTGATATACACATAAAATAACACTAACCGATATACCCATAAAGTAACACTCACTGATTTATCCACAAAATAACACTCACTGATATACCCATAAAATAACACTCACTTATATACCCGTAAAATAACACTGATATCGGCATTAAATAACACTCACTGATATACCTATAAAATGACACTGATATCCCCATAAAATAACACTGATAAACCCATAAAACAACACTGATAAACCCATAAAATAACACTGTTAAACCCAAAAATAACACTCACTTATATACCCGTAAATAACACTCACTGATATACCCATAAAATAACACTGATATACCCATAAAATAACACTCACTGATATACCCATAAAATAACACTGATGTACCCATAAAATAACACCGATATACCCGTAAAAATAACACTCACTGATAGACACATAAAATAACACTGATACACCAATAAAATAACACTGATATACCCAATAAAATAACACTCTGAGATACCATAAAATGAAACTCACTCATATACCCATAAAATAGCACTCCTGATATCCCCATCAAATAACACTCCTGATATATCCATTAAATAAAACTAATATACATATAAAATATCACCAACTGATATACCCATAAAGTAACACTCACTGATTTATCCACAAAATAACACTCACTTATATACCCGTAAAATAACACTGATATCGGCATAAAATAACACTCACTGATATACCCATAAAATGACACTGATACCCCCATAAAATAACACTGATAAACCCGTAAAATAACACTGATAAACTCATAAAATAACACTGATATCCCCATAAAATAACACTCACTGATATACCCATAAAATAACACTGATAAACCCATAAAATAACACTCACTTATATACCCATAAAATAACACTGATATCCCCATAAAATAACACTCACTGATATACCCATAAAATAACACTGATATACCCATAAAATAACACTGATACACCCATAAAATAACACTGATAAACCCATAAAATAACACTCACTTATATACCGGTAAAATAACAGTGATATAACCAATAAAAAACACTCACTGCTATACCCATAAAATAACAGTGCTATACCCATAAAGTAACACTCACTGATATACCCATAAAATAACACTGATATGCCCATAAAATAACACTGATATACCCATAAAATAACACTGATATACCCATAAAATAATACTGGTATACCCATAAAATAAAACTCACTGATATGCCCATTAAATAACACTCACTGGTATACCATAAAATAAAATTTACTCATATACCCATAAAATAACACTCCTGATATAACCATTAAATAACACTGATATATACATAATACAATGCTAACTGATATACCCATAATGTAACACTCACTGATTTACCCATAAAATAACACTCACTGATTTACCCAAAAATAATACTCGCTGATATACCCATACAATAACACTGATATACCCATAAAATAACAATCACAGATATACCCATAAAATAACACTGATATTGTAGGAATTAATGAATTCCTACGAATAATGGAGATCAACACAAGAGAACAATTAAACAGGTCTTTACTCAATGGAGATGCCACAAGGACTGCCTGGGCAGCCCCGTGGTTTGCGACGTGACGTCATCGCGTTTACCCGCATTTTCCCGCGCACTTAAAGGGGCCACGCCCCATACATGCAAACTCTATATACAAAACACAGTAATGCCTAACACAATGGTGCAGGTTTAGGCTGGTGTTAGAACATCATTAAAGAGAATTATATACAGTTAGCCAGAGTCATTCAGTGGTTCTGCCACATGCGCCCCCTGCAGAATTTGCTTTAACGGACAGAGTCAAAAGGTGAGGGGGTCTGAAGAGCCTGTCAGAATGACTCCTGTACTCTCGAGATGGAGGCTGCTGGTCGGCTGGCGGTCTGGCGGGCGGTCGCACCTGGTCTGCCATAGCGACGATGGGTGACCGACCCTGTCTCGGCGGTTGTGCTGTCTCGACGGGGCGGTCGAGGTCTAAATGTGCTGGCTTTAAGCGGTCGACCGAAATGTGGTCCGGTTTACCACCGACATCTACCGTGAAGGTTTTGTCCCCTGCTTACAACACGCGGAAGGGACCGGTATATGGGGCCTTGAGCGGATCCCTATGTGCGTCATGGCGAATAAAAACATATTCAGCCTTGTGAAGCTCCGTTGGAATGTGTGACCTCTGCAGCCCGTGGTGCGAAGTGGGCACCGGTGCGAAACATCTGGCCGCCTCTTGGTGACTAGCAAGCTGGGCAGACGCGGACCATGGCTCCGTCGATGTTGGTAGGAAGTCCCCCGGGACTCGCAGTGGCTGACCATACACAAGCTCCACTGAAGAAGAGTGAAGGTCTTCTTTGGGGGCCATGCGAAGGCCCAACAGGACCCACGTTAGCTTGTCTGCCCATCCAGCGTCCTGGAGGCTGGCCCTCAGGGCGGCTTTCATTGACCGGTGGAAGCGTTCACAGAGGCCATTCGCCTGTGGGTGGTAGGCTGTGGTGCGGTGCAATTTGACACCGAGTCCTTGGGCCACTGCATTCCAGAGTTCGGAGGAAAACTGCTGTCCCCTGTCTGACGAAATATCTGCGGGCACTCCGAAACGGGCGATCCAGGAGGAAAAGAATGCTCTGGCCATGTCTGCTGAAGTAGTGGGTGACAGGTGGACTGCCTCCGGCCATCTGGTGGTGCGGTCAACCATGGTCAGGATGTGTGAAAAACCATGGGAGGGTGGGAGTGGTCCTACCAGGTCCACGTTGACATGGTCAAACCGTTGCTCCGGAACTGTGAAGGTGGCCAACAGAACTTTGACGTGGCGCTGTACCTTGGCCTTTTGGCAGACCACACAGGTGTTGGCCCAGTCGCGGACATCTTTATGCATGCCATGCCATACAAATTTCGCTGACATCAGTTTCTGAGAGGCCTTCATTCCTGGGTGTGACAACCCATGTATGGCGTCGAACACTTTGTGGCACCAGACGACCGGCACGACAGGGCGAGGATCCTGTACGGAGACGTCACACAACAGCGTGTTACCTGCCGAATGGAACTTGACGTCGGCCAACTGGACGCCAGTGATGGCCGTTCTGTAAGCTTGGACTTCCGGGTCTGAGGCTTGGTCCGCTGCCATGAGGGAGTAGTCGATGCCCAAATGAACCGTATTGACGATCGCGTGGGAGAGGCAGTCTGCCACCAGGTTGTCCTTACCGGCCACGTGCTGTATATCCATGGTGAATTCGGATATGTAGGTCAGTTGACGCCGCAGTTGGGCTGACCACGGTTCGGCGGTCTTGGCCATTGCAAAGGTTAGCGGCTTATGGCCCACAAAGGCGGTGAAAGGACGCCCTTCCAGTAGGAACCGAAAATGGCGGATGACCAGAAAAAGGGCGAGCAACTCTCGGTCGAACGTGCTGTATGCTCTCTCGTTCTGCCGTAGTTGACGGCTGAAGAATGCCAACGGCTGCCACGTCCCGTTCACCCACTGCTGTTGCACGGCACCGACTGCGTAGTCCGATGCGTCGGTGGTGAGGGCGATGGTGGCACCTGGCAGCGGGTGCGCCAGCATAGTCGCGTTGGCTAAGGTGCTTTTGGTGTCGGCGAACGCTCGGGCCATGTCATCCGTCCAGTCTACCGGGTTCTTGCCAGTCTTGCCCTTGAAGGCCTCGCACAGGGGCTGCATGAGTAGTGCCGCCTTAGGCACGAAACGGTGGTACAAGTTTACCATGCCTAGGAATTCCTGTAGGGCCTTTACGTTCTGCGGGCATGGAAAGGATGTCACCGCCTCTACTTTCGAAGGTAAAGGAACCGCTCCCTCTGAGGTGATGCGATGCCCCAGGAAGTCAATTTGGTGCAGGCCAAACTGACACTTGGCCGGGTTGATAATCAGGCCGTGTTGGCTGAGGCGTCGAAAAAGGGTGCGTAGGTGACAGGTATGTTCTTCCTTAGTAGGACTGGCAATTAGAATATCATCTAGGTAGACGAAGAGGAACTTGAGATCCCGCAGCACGGAGTCCATCAGGCGTTGGAAAGCCTGGGCAGCGTTCTTTAACCCAAACAGCATTCGTAAAAACTCGAAGAGGCCGAATGGGGTGATGACTGCGGTCTTCTGGACGTCTTGTGGATGAACTGGGACCTGGTGGTAGCCCCGGACGAAGTCGACTTTTGAGAACACGGTGTTCCCTGACAAATGGGCAGGGAAATCCTGAATGTGGGGGATCGGGTACCGATCAGGAGTGGTGGCGTCGATAGTTGCCGCATGGCCGCCATCCGCCGCCAGGCTTCAGGACGATATGGAGGGGTGAAGACCAGGGACTATTTGACCGGCGAATAATACCTAACCGTTCCATGATTGCGAACTCCGCCTTTGTGACCGCCAGCTTGCCAGGTTCCAGGCGCCGGGCCCGCGCGTAGACCGGGGGGCCATTGGTGGTGATGTGGTGTTCCACACCATGTTTCGTGGCTGCTGAGGAGAACGTGGGTCTTGTCAGGTCAGGGAATTCACCGAGCAGGCGAGCGAACTCATCCGGAGTCGGGAACGCACAGGAGACTGTGCGCGACGTAGTGTTACTGCGGTAACACAGAAGAGAATTAAAAGTTGCTGCGTTGATCAGCCGCCAGTTCCTAACGTCGACCAGGAGGCTGTTGGCGCACAGGAAATCCGTGCCGAGGAGGGGCTGGGAAACATTGGCCGTAACAAACTCCCAGTGAAAACGTTGCCCCCCGAGGCACACCTCCACTCGCCGTCTGCTGAAGGTCCGAATTGTTCCGCCATTGGCCACGTCAAGGGTGGGGCCGTGATTCCCCGTCTGCACATCGAGGGCGGACGCGGGTAAAATGCTGCACTGCGCTCCGGTGTCGCACAGAAAACGACGACCGGAGAGAGTATCAGTGATGAACAGCAATTTTCCCGCGTTGCCAATCGCCATCGCAGCCGCGGGGTGCCCGTTAGACCCGTTCCTCGGTGGTCGCAGTGTCAGTTGTTGTTTGATTTGTTGGGGAAAGCTGCAGGGAGGGCGGCAACGCTTCACCTTCGCGCTGAACTGCGCGTGGTAGAAACACAGCCCAGCAGGCTGCCGAGCTGGGGCTGCGTCTGTGGGGGATGGGTGCCTCGTGGTGGTGCAGTACTGCCGAGTTACAGCAAAAATTTTGTCAGCCTCCGCAGCGAGTGTTGCGCAGTCTTCAATTTCAGATCTGGCCAGGGCAGCTTGTACCTGTTCAGACAGTTGGCTGAGGAAAATCTCGCGGCATAGGAAACATTCCCGTTCTGAGCCCAGGAGTGTAAGCATTTGGCTCATCAACTCTGAAGGCTTGGAGTCCCCAAGCCCGGGCATAGCGAGTAATTGACGGGCGCGCTCCGATTTTGTGAGCCCGAAAACCTGCAGTAACCGCGTTTTGAGGGTTTCATACTTGCACTCCGTTGGGGGTTTTTTGAGGAGGCTGATGATCCGAGAGGCGGTAGAGCTGTCGAGTGCGGAGACCACATAAAGGTACTTGGTCTGATCCGCATCGATGTCCCTCAGGGCGAACTGTGCCTTGACCTGAATAAACCACGAGGGCGCGTGCTGCTCCCAGAACTGCGGTAGCTTTAGCGAAACAACATTTGCTTCCATGCTGTGCTCTTCTTTTGTGAAAACGTTCACAAAAACGGGGACACCAATGTAGGAATTAACGAATTCCTACGAATAATGGAGATCGACACAAGAGAACAATTAAACAGGTCTTTACTCAACGGAGATGCCACGAGGACTGCCTGGGCAGCCCCGTGGTTTGCGACGTGACGTCATCGCGTTTACCCACATTTTCCCACGCTCTTAAAGGGGCCACGCCCCGTACATGCAAACTCGATATACAAAACACAGTAATGCCTAACACAATGGTACAGGTTTAGGCTGGTGTTAGAACATCGTTAAAGCGAATTATATACAGTTAGCTAGAGTCATTCAGTGGTTCTGCCACAGTATACCCATAAAATAACACTGATATACCCATAAAATAACACTCACAGATATACCCATAAAATAACACTCACTGATTTACCCATAAAATAATACTCACTGATAAACCCATAAAATAACACTTATATACCCTTAAAATAACCCTTACTGATATACCGATAAAATAACACACAGATATACCCATAAAATAACATTGACATACCCATAAAATAACACTCACTGATATATCTATCAAATAACACTGATATGCCCATAAAATAAAACTCGCTGATATACCCATAAAATAACACAGACATAACCATAAAATAACACTCACTGATATATCCATAAAATAACACTGATATACCCATAAAATAGAACTCGCTGCTATCCCCATAAAATAACACTCACTGATAAAACCATAAAACACTCACTGATAAACCCATAAAACACTCACTGATTTACCCATAAAATAATACTCGCTGACATACCCATAAAATAACACTGATATACCCATAAAATAACACTCACTGATAAACCCATAAAATAACACTTATATACCCTTAAAATAACCCTTACTGATATACCGATAAAACAACACACAGATATACCCATAAAATAACACTGACATACCCATAAAATAACACTCACTGATATATCCATAAAATAACACTGATATGCCCATAAAATAGAACTCGCTGATATCCCCATAAAATAACACTCACTGATAAACACATAAAATAACACTGACTGGAATACCCATAAAATAACACAGATATACCCATAAAATAACTCATTGATTTACCCATAATATAACATTGATGTGCCCATAAAATAACACTGATATCCCCATAAAATAACACTCACTGCTATACCCATAAAATAACACTGATATACCCATAAAATGACACTGATATACCCATAAAATAACACTGATATCCCCATAAAATAACACTCACTGATATACCCATAAAATAACACAGATATACCCATAAAATAACACTCACTGCTATACCCATAAAATAACACTGATATACCCATAAAATGACACTGATATCCCCATAAAATAACACTCACTGATATACCCATAAAATAACACAGATATACCCATAAAATAACACTCACTGCTATACCCATAAAATAACACTGATATACCCATAAAATGACACTGATATACCCATAAAATAACACTGATATCCCCATAAAATAACACTCACTGATATACCCATAAAATAACACAGATCTACCCATAAAATAACACTGATATCCCCATAAAATAACACTCACTGATATACCCATAAAATAACACTGATAGGGGGAAAAATTCAGTTGGTTTGCGCCTCCCAATAGCACCTTCAGAGGGCGCTAATGGGGTGCAAAGCAACTAGCGCCCATGCGCAGCGATGTTTGCGCCGTTAACGAAATTATCTAGACATTTTGTGGCGGTGCTAAACACTACCACCACGATCTCCTGCACCGGCAGATCGTGATGTCAGTCGAGTGTGCAATGCCCCGGTAACGCCCCGGACCGGATATTGAGTGGCGCCCCCTGCCTTACCACCTGCCACTAGCAACGACAGGTTGAGGGGAGCGATTTGCAGTCAGAAAGGGACTGGGGGGGACGCTATTTAAAGGCAAACGCTTCCTGCCTTTTTTTGTTGGTGACCTTTTTGCACCACGTATTCTGAGAGAGAGAGAGAGAGAAAGAGACTTCTGGAGAGATTCAGTGTGCTGTGAAGGAGTTTTGGGTTCTGAGCAGCACTTTGCATGTTCATTTTGATTTGCCCTTCCTTGTATCGATTTAGAAGAGAGTGTGGGGGCTGCACTCTGAGCTCTTTCCCTGAATCTCTCCATTGTTCTTTCCAGCAGATTTGATGTACAGGTCTCTCCAGGCTGAGATTCAAGGAAGCAATGAGCAGGATGTGGATGGAGAGCAAGATGAACCCTCCCCTTTAAGAACTGGCCAGCGTCATTGTGTCTGTGTTCCATTGCTGACTGACATCACATGAGCTTTGCCAGTGCTCTGAGGTAGCGCCTTGCTCCTCAGCCTTTGAGCCTTAAGACAGTTGTGAAGCACCTGATTTAGCGCTCGAATCGCCTCCAGGGGCGATAAAAGCCAAGTTTGCAGTCGGAGGCGATAATTAGTGCCAGGCGCTAATCTTTGCGCCCGGCCGATAATTGAGCCCCAGATGGGGCGATACTTAATTTCTCCCCATATCCCCTTAACATATCACTGATATACACATAACATAACACTCAGTGATATACCCATAAAATAACACTGACATACCCATAAAATAACACTCACTGATATACCCATAAAATAACACTTATACACCCTTAAAATAACACTTACTGATATACCGATAAAATAACACTCACAGATATACACATAAAATAACACTGATATATGCCCATAAAATAACACTGACTGGTATACCCAAAAAATAACACAGATATACCCATAAAATAACTCTCATTGATTTACCCATAATATAACATTGATGTACCCATAAAATAACATTGATATACCCATAAAATAACATTCACTGATAGACCCATAAAATAACACAGATTACCCATTAAATAAAAATCACTGATATACCCATAAAATAACACTCACCGATATACGCATAAAATAACAGAAAATGCTGGAAAAACTCAGCAGGCCAGGCAACATCCGTGGAGAGAGAAATCGAGTCAACGTTTCAGGTGAAAACCATTTGTCAAGTCTTGACAAAGGGTTTTCACCTGAAACATTAACTCTATTTTCTCTCCATGGATGTTGCCTGGCCTGCTGAGTTTTTCAAACATTTTCTGTTGTTATTTCGGATTTCCAGCATCTGCAGTATTTTGCTATCATCATACCCATAAAATAACACTGATATACCCATAAAATAAAAATCATCGATATACCCATAAAATAACTCTCATTGATTTACCCACAAAATAACACTCACTGATATACCCATAAAATAAAACTCACTGATATACCTTTAAAATAACACCAATATACCAATAAAATAACACTGATATCCCTATAAAATAACAATCCCTGATATAGCCATAAAATAACACTCACTGATATACCCATAAAATAACACTCACTGATATACCTATAAAATAATACCAATATACCAATAAAATAACACTGATATCCCTATAAAATAACAATCCCTGATATAGCCATAAAATAACACCGATATCCCAATAAAATAACACTCACTAATATACCCATAAAATAACACTGATATTCCAATAAAATAACAGTGATATACCCATAAAATAACACTCATTGATTTACCCATAAAATAACACGGATATTCCAATAAAATAACACTCACTGATATACCCATAAAATAACACTGATATACCCATAAAATAAAAATCATCGATATACCCATAAAATAACTCTCATTGATTTACCCACAAAATAACACTCACTGATATACCCATAAAATAAAACTCACTGATATACCTTTAAAATAACACCAATATACCAATAAAATAACACTGATATCCCTATAAAATAACAATCCCTGATATAGCCATAAAATAACACTCACTGATATACCCATAAAATAACACTCACTGATATACCTATAAAATAATACCAATATACCAATAAAATAACACTGATATCCCTATAAAATAACAATCCCTGATATAGCCATAAAATAACACCGATATCCCAATAAAATAACACTCACTAATATACCCATAAAATAACACTGATATTCCAATAAAATAACAGTGATATACCCATAAAATAACACTCATTGATTTACCCATAAAATAACACGGATATTCCAATAAAATAACACTCACTGATATACCCATAAAATAACACTGATATACCCATAAAATAAAAATCATCGATATACCCATAAAATAACTCTCATTGATTTACCCACAAAATAACACTCACTGATATACCCATAAAATAAAACTCACTGATATACCTATAAAATAACACCAATATACCAATAAAATAACACTGATATCCCTATAAAATAACCATCCCTGATATAGCCATAAAATAACACCGATATCCCAATAAAATAACACTCACTAATATACCCATAAAATAACACTGATATTCCAATAAAATAACACTCACTGATATACCCATAAAATAACACTGATATACCCATAAAATAACACTGATATACTCATAAAATAAAACTCAGATATACCTATAAAATAACCTCGATATACCAATAAAATAACACTGATATCCCGATAAAATAACAATCCCTGATATAGCCATAAAATAACAGACATACCCATTAAATAACACTCACTGATAGATCCATAAAATAACACTGATATACCCATAAATTAGAACTCGCTGATATCACCATAAAATAAAACTCACTGCTATACCCATAAAATAACACTGATATACCCATAAAATAGAACTCGCTGATATCCCCATAAAATAACACTCACTGCTATACCCATTAAATAACACTGATATCCCTATAAAATAACACTCACTGATAAACCCATAAAATAACACTGATATGGGGAAAAATTCAGTTGGTTTGCAACTCCCATTAGCACCTTAAGAGGGCACTAATTGTTATGTTCATTAATAACTAGTCATTTTCATTATGAACAGCTAGCTTCTAGCTAGTCACTTTATTCAGTACATGTGGACTTCTACAGCATCCATCTTGACTACTGCCTTGTGGGTAGCCTACTCTTATATACATACAGCTCTACAGCTCCACCTAGTGTACCATTCTAGAATGACAGGTTACTGATCATTAC
Source organism: Somniosus microcephalus (assembly GCF_052327205.1). NCBI lineage: Eukaryota > Metazoa > Chordata > Chondrichthyes > Squaliformes > Somniosidae > Somniosus > Somniosus microcephalus. The sequence continues at coordinate 80,961,117 of NC_140989.1, read as the reverse complement.
ACTAATGGGGTGCAAAGCAACTAGCACCCATGCGCAGCGATGTTTGCGCCGTTAACGAAATTATCTAGACATTTTGTGGCGGCGCTAAACACTACCACCATGATCTCCTGCGCCGGCAGATCGTGACGTCAATCGAGTGTGCAATGCCCCGGTAGCGCCCCGGACCGGATATTGAATGGCGCCCCCTGTCTTACCATCTGCCACTAGCAACGACAGGTTGAGGGGAGCATTTTGCAGTCAGAAAGGGACTGGGGGGGCGCTATTTAAAGACGAACGCTTCCTACCTTTTTTTGTTGGTGACCTTTTTGCACCACGTATTCTGAGAGAGAGAGAAAGAGACTTCTGGAGAAATTCAACGCGGTGTGAAGGATTTTGGGTACTGAGCAGCACTTTGCAGGTTCATTTTAATTTGCCCTTCCTTGTATCGATTTAGAAGAGAGTGTGGGGGCTGCACTCTGAGCTCTTTCCCTGATTATCTCCATTGTTCTTTCCAGCAGATTTGATGTACAGGTCTCTCCAGGCCGAGATTCAAGGCTGCAATGAGCAGGATGTGGATGGAGAGCAAGATCAACCCTCCCCTTTAAGAACAGGCCAGCGCCATTGTGGCCGTGTTCCATTGCTGACTGACATCACATGAGCTTTGCCAGTGCTCTGAGGTAGCGCCTTGCTCCTCAGCCTTTGAGCCTTAAGACAGTTGTGAAGCACTTGATTTAGCGCTCCAATCGCCTCCAGGGGTGATAAAAGCCAAGTTTGCAGTCGGAGGCGATAATTAGTGCCAGGTGCTAATCTTTGCGCCCGGCCAATAATTGAGCCCCAGATGGGGCAATACTTAATTTCTCCCCCCTAGCCCCTTAACATATTACTGATATACCCATAAAATAACACTGATATCCCCATAAAATAACACTGATATCCCCATAAGATAATACTCACTGATATACCCATAAATTAACACTGACATACCCATAAAATAACACCTACTGATATACCCATGAAATAACACTGACGTACCCATAAAATAACACTGATAAACCCATAAAATAACACTCACTGACATACCCATAAAATAACACTGATATACCCATAAAATAACACTCACTGATACCAGAAACGCTGTTTACGGAGGTCACTGACCATCATCAAAGACCCTACCCACCCCAGCCACAGTCTGTTCGCCCCCCTGCCATCTGGGAGACGCTACAGATGCATTCACACCCGAACGACCAGATTTAGGAACAGCTTCTTTCCCAGGGCTGTCACCCTACTGAACTCCACAAATAAACTCTAAAGCCTGCACATCTGCCAATGCACTTTATTATGTTTATGTTAATGTATTACAAGCCAAATGAATGTTGAATGTTTAAAATGTCTTAATCTAAATGTACACTCTCGGGAGCCGCAAGCCTACATTTCGTTGTATTGCAGTTGTGCACTAACAATGACAATAAAGTTGATTATTATTATTATTATAAAATAATACTCACTGATATACCCATAAAATAACACTGATAAACCCACAAAATAACACTGATATATCCATAAAATAACACAGATATACCCATAAAATAACACTCTGATATACCCATAAATTATCACTGATATACCAAAAAAATAACACTCACTGATATACTCATAAAATAACTCTCATTGATATACCCATAAAATAACACTCATTGATATACCCATAACATAACTCTCATTGATTTACCCATAAAATTACACTGATATACCCATGAAATAACTCATTGATTTACCCATAAAATAATACACACTGATATACCCCTAATATAAATCTCATTGATTTGCCCATTAAATAACACTCACTGATATACCCATAAAATAACACTGATATACCCATAAAATAACACTCACTGATATACCCATAAAGATGAGATTAACACAATAGTAAGGAAGGATATCAGTTCTGATGATGTGAAATCTGTATGGGCAGAGCTGAGAAATATCAAGGGGCAGAAAACGTTAGTGGAAGTTGTATACAAACCCCCAAACTGTAATGCTGAGGTTGGGGATGGCATTAAATGGGAAATTAGAGATGCGTGCAATAACGGCACATCCGTTATCATGGGTGACTTTAATCTGCATATAGATTGAGCTAACCAAATTAGTAACAATACTGTGGAGGAGGAATTCTTAGAGTGTATACGGGATGGTTTCCTGGACCAATATGTCAAGGAACCAACTAGAGATCAGGCCATCTTAAACTGGGTATTATGTAATGAGAAAGGATTAATTAGCAGTCTTGTTGTGCGAGGCCCCTTGGGGAGGAGTGATCATAATATGATAGAATTCTTCATTAAGATGGAGAGTAAAGTAGTTGACTCAGAGACTAGGGTCCTGAATTTAAATAAAGGAAACTACGATGGTATGAGGCACGAGTTGGCTAGGATGGATTGGGGAATGTTACTTAAAGGGTTGACGGTGGATAGGCAATGGCAAACATTTAAAGATCGCATGGATGAACTACAGAATTTGTTCATCCCTGTTTGGCATAAAAATGAAGCAAAAAAGGTGACTCAACCGTGGCTAACAAGGGAAATTAGGGATAGCATAAGATCCAAGGAGAGGACATATAGGCCTAGAAATTGAGTGGGCTTTGCGCTCTTTTTGCGGCGCTAGAGGTCATTGCGCTGGACTTACAGCCGGTTCAGAAATTCCCTGGGGCCCTACCATCGACGGTAGACCGGTTGCGCTGCGCCGGCACCGATGACATCATCGGTGTGCGCAGCGTCCCGGTTGCCGTGGTGACGGGCCCCAGCGCCGAAATTGAGTTGCGGCCGCCTCGCCCGTGGCAGCCGCAACTAAGACTCTGGCAACCGAGTCTTACAGGAGTTTGCGCCGGCGCATTAAGGTCGCGCGGCGGCCGGCCGCTTTCCCGCCGGCCGCCTGCCCGCACCTCCCTCCCCGGACTCCTCCACCCCCCCCCCCGCGGAACAGATGCTTCTGGGCTGCGAGCCCGGCACTTCCCCGAGGTGCCGGGCTCATTTTTGTGAAGATTTTACCGGCCAGCGGGCGGGTGCAGGCAGCTCCTCCTTAACTGAAGGAGGAGGCCTGCACTTCCCGAGCCTGCCGCACCGCATCGGGCGCCGCAGTGCCGCAATAGCGCCGCAATGCGGCAGGTAGCGCCCATTTTCAGGCGCAAACACCCTTCAGCAGCGCCGGCAGCCGTTTGGGCGCGGCACTACTGAATTTTTGGCGCGCGCAGGGGGACTTAGCGCCGGTGCTAACTTTCCGGCGCTAAAGCCCTGGCGCGGCACCAACTGAATTTCTAGGCCATAGTTTGTACAGAAAAAGCAGCAAACCTGAGGATTGGGAGCAGTTTAGGATTCAGCAAAGGTGGACAAAGGGATTAATTAAGAGGGGGAAAATAGATTATGAGAGTAAGCTTGCAGGAAACATAAAAGTGACTGTAAAAGCTTCTATAGATATGTGAAGAGAAAAAGATTGGTGAAGTCAAGCATGGGTCCCTTGCAGTCAGAATCAGGGGAATTTATAATGGGGAACAAAGAAATGCCAGACCAATTAAATACATACTTTGGTTCTGTCTTCACAACGGAGGACACAAATAACCTCCCAGAGATGTCGGGGAACATAGGGTCTAATGAAAGGGAGGAACTGAAAGAAATCAGTATTTGTAGGGAAATGGTGTTAGGGTAATTGATGGGATTGAAGGACGATAAATCGCCAGGGCCTGATAATTTACATCCGAGGGTACTTAAGGAAGTGGCCCTAGAAATAGTAGATGCATTGCTGGTCATCTTCCAAAATTCTATAGACTCTGGAACAGTTCCCATGGATTGGAGGATAGGTAATGTAACCCCACTATAAAAAAAAGGTGGTAGAGAGAAAACGGGGAATTATAGACCGGTAAGCCTGACATCGGTAGTGGGGAAAATGCTAGAGTCCATTGCAAAAGATGTAATAGCAGAGCACTTGGAAAACAGTGACAGGGTCGGACAAGTCAACATGGATTCACAAAAGGTAAATCATGCTTGACTAATCTACTGGAATTTTTTGAGGATGTAACTGGTAGAATAGATAAAGGAGAACCAGTGGATGTGGTGTATTTGGACTTTCAGAAGGCTTTCAATAAGGTCCCGCATAAGAGATTTGCGTGCAAAGTTAAAGCACATGGGATTGGGGGTAAGGTACTTACTTGGTTGGAGAACTGGTTGGCAGACAGAAAGCAAAGAGTTGGAATAAACGGGTCTTTTTCCAAGTGGCAGGCAGTGACTAGTGGGGTACTGCAGGGATCGGTGCTAGGACCCCAGCTATTCACAATATATATTCATGATGATGATATAGACAAGGGAACTAGATGTAATATCTCCAAATTTGCAGACGACACAAAGCTGGGTTGGTGTGTGTGCTGTGAGGAGGATGCAGAGAACTCCAGTATGATTTGGACAGGTTGGGTGATTGGGCAGATGCATGGCAGATGCAGTATAATGTGGATAAATGCGAGGTTATCCACTTTGGTGGCAAAAACAGGAAGACAGATTATTATCTGAACGGCAATAGATTGGGAAAAGGGGAAGTGCAACGAGACCTGGGTGTCCTTGTGCACCAGTCGCTGAAGGTAAGCATGCAGGTGCAGCAGGCGGTTAAGAAGGCAAATGGTATGTTGGCCTTCATAGCAAGAGGATTTGAGTACAGGAGCAAGAGTGTCTTGCTGCAGTTGTACAGGGCCTTGGTGAGACCACACCTTGAGTATTGTGTGCAGTTTTGTTCACCTTATCTGAGGAAGGTTGTTCTTGCCATGGAGAGAGTGCAGCGAAGATTCACCAGACTGATACCTGGGATGGGAGGAATGACGTATGAGGAGAGATTCGGTCGATTAGGCTTATGTTCGCTGGAGTTTAGAAGAATGAGAGGGGATCTCATTGAAACTTATAAAATTCTAACAGGACTAGATAGACTAGATGCAGGAAGGATGTTCCCGATGGTGGGGGTGTCCAGAACCAGGGGTCACAGTCTAAGGATAAGGGGTAAGCCATTTAGGACTGAGATGAGGAGGAATTTCTTCACCCAGAGAGTGGAGAACCTGTGGAATTCTCTATCATAGAAGACAGTTGAGGCCAATTCATTAAATATATTCAAGAAGGAGTTAGATATATTTCTTAAGGCTAAAGGGATCAAGGGATATGGGGAGAAAGCAGGGACAGGGTACTGATTTTGGATGATCAGTTATGATCTCATTAAATGGCGAGACAGGCTTGAGGGGCCAAATGGCCTACTCCTGCTCCTATCTTCTATGTTTCTATGTAACACTGATATACCCATAAAATAAAACTCGCTGATATACCCATAAAATAACACTGATATACCAATAAAATAACACTGATATTCCCATAAAATAACACTCACTGATATACACATAAAATAACACTGATATACCCATAAAATAACACAGATATAACCATAAAATAGCACTCACTAATATACCCATAAAATATCACTGATATACCCTTAAAATACACTGATATACCCATAGAATAACACTAATATACCCATAAAATAACACTGATATACCCATAAAATAACACTGACTGATATACCCTAAAATAATACTCACTGATATACCCATAAAATAAAACTCACTGATATACCCATAAAATAACACTCACTGGTGCCAGGGTCAAGGATGTCACCGATCGGCTGCAGCGCCTTCTGGGTGGACAGGGTGAACAGCCAGAGGTCATGGTCCATATCGGTACCAACGACATAGGCAGAAACATAGAAACATAGAAACATAGAAGATAGGAGCAGGAGTAGGACATTCAGCCCTTCGAGCCTGCTCCGCCATTCAATGTGATCATGGCTGATCATCCAAATTCAGTACCCTGTCCCTGCCTTTTCCCCATATCCCTTGATCCCTTTAGCCTCAAGAAATATATCCAACTCTTTCTTGAATATATTTAATGAACTAGCCTCCACCACCCTCTGTGGCAGAGAATTCCACAGGTTCACCACTCTCTGGGTGAAGAAATTCCTCCTCATTTCAGTCCTAAATAGCTTACCCCTTATCCTTAGACTATGACCCCTGGTTCTGGACTCCCCAGCCATCAGAAACATCCTTCCTGCATCTAGTCTGTCCAGACCTGACAGAATTTTATAGGTTTCGATGAGATCCCCTCTCAATCTTCTAAACTCCAGTGAGTATAAGCCCAATCGACACAATCTCTCCTCATACGTCATTCCTGCCATCCCAGGTATCAGCCTGGTGAATCTTCGCTGCACTCCCTCCATGGCAAGAACGTCCTTCCTCAGGTAAGGTGACCAAAACTGCACACAATACTCAAGGTGCGGTCTCACCAAGGCCCTGTACAACTGTAGCAAGACATCCTTGTTCCTGTACTCGAACCCTCTTGCTACGAAGGCCAACATACCATTTGCCTTCTTAACCGCCTGCTGCACCTGCATGCTTACCTTCAGCGACTGGTGCACAAGGACACCCAGGTCTCTTTGCACTTCCCCTTCTCCCAATCTATTGCCATTCAAATAATAATCTGCCTTCCTGTTTTTGCCACCAAAGTGGATAACCTCACATTTATCCACATTATAGTGCATTTGCCATGTTTCTGCCCAATCACCCAACCTGTCCAAATCGTACTGGAGTTTCCCGACATCCTCCTCGCAGCTTACCCTCCCGCCCAGCTGTGCATCGTCTGCAAATTTGGAGATATTACATCCAATTCCCTCGTCCAGATCATTAATATATATTGTGAACAGCTGGGGTCCTAGGACCGAGCCTTGCGGTACCCCACTAGTCACTGCCTGCCACTCGGAAAACGACCCGTTTATTCCAACTCTTTGCTTTCTGTCCGCCAACCAGTTCTCTATCCAAGTCAATACCTTGCCCCCAATCCCATGTGCCTTAATTTTGCACGCTAATCTCTTGTATGGGACCTTATCGAAAGCCTTCTGAAAGTCCAAATACACCACATCCACTGGTTCTCCCTTATCCCTTATTATCCCTATTTATCAACAGGGATGATGTCCTTCAGGCAGAGTTTAGGGAGCTAGGAGTGTGATTAAAAAGCAGAACCTCAAAGGTAGTAATCTCCGGATTACTCCCGGTACCACATGCTAGTGAGCACAGGAATAGTAGGATAGAACAGATGAATGCGTGGCTGGAGAGATGTTGCAGGAGGGAGGGCTTTAGGTTCCTGAGGCATTGGGACCATTTCTGGGGAAGATGGGACCTGTACAAGCCAGATGGGTTACACCTCAACAGAGCCAGGACCAATATTCTCGCGGGGAGGTTTGCTAGTGCTGTTGGGGACGGTTTAAACTAGCTTGGCAGGGGGATGTACACCAGCATATAGGAGTAGAAAAGAGGAATAAGGTGCATAAAAGAGTGAGTGTGTTGCATAGCACTAGAGAATACAGTAGTACTAGAGGTGGAAGTAGTACCATATTAGATAGGAGCAAAGCAAGAAAGACTATGAAAAATGGGTTTAGAATGCATGTACGTAAATGCATAAAGTGTGGGGAATAAGGTTGGTGAGCTAAAAGCACAATTAGCCGTGTGGCAATATGATGTTGTGGCAATAACAGAAACGTGGCTTAAAAACAGTGAGGACTGGGCACTTAATATTCAAGGGTAGAAGGTGTTCAGAAAAGAGGGAAGGAAAAAAGGGAGGTGGGGTGGCAGTGCTGATTAAGGAAGACATTGTAGTATTAGAAAGGGAGAATGTTCTTGAGGGGACAAGGATAGAATCCATTTGGTTAGAGTTGTGGAGCAAAAAGGGTATGATCACACTATTGGGGGTATTCTACAGGCCTCCAAATAGTGAGGGGGAGGTAGAGAAGCAAATCTGCGGGAAAATCGCAGAGATTAGCAAAAGCTATAGTGTGGTGATATTGGGGGACTTTAATTACCCAAATATCGATTGTGGTAATGCTAGGGTAAAAGGAAAGGACGGAAAGGAATTTCTGAAATGTGTTCAGGAGAATTTCCTTGACCAGTATGTTCTTGGCCCAACTAGGAAGGAGGCATTGCTAGATCTGGTGCTGGGGAATGAGGTGGGCCAAGTCAACCAAGTGTCTGTGGGAGAACACTTGGGTACAAGTGATCATCGTATCATAAGATTTAGATTAGCTATGGAGAGGAGCAAGGAACAATCCAGAGTGGAACATCTAAACAGGAATAGGGCTAACTTCAATGGGATGCAAAAAGATCTAGCCAGGGTAAAATGAAACCAAAGACTGACAGGAAAAACTGTAATGGAACAATGGGTGATCTTTAAGGAGGAGATGTTCCAAGTACAGGCTAGGTACATTCCAACAAGAGGGAAGGGTAAGGGAACCAAAGCAAGGGCTCCGTGGGTGACAAGGGAGATAGAGAAGATGATGAAACAAAAAAAGAGGTTGTATGATGCATGTCAGGTGAATTCTTCAAGGAAGGACCAGACCAAATACGTTAAGTTGAGAGAGGAAATGAAGATTAAAATAAGATTGGCAAAGAGAGAATATGAGAGTATAATGGCGGTTAACATAAAAGGGAATCCAAAAATCTTGGCATGTAAACAGTAAGCAGGTAGCAAGAGGCGGGGTGGGGCCTTTTAGGGACACTGAAGGTGATATATGCTTAGAGGCGCAGGGCAAGGCTAGAATACTCAATGAGTACTTTGTATCGGTGTTTACTAAGGAGGTGGATGCTGACAAAATATCGGTAGAAGTGGAAAAGGTAGAAGCAATGGAAGTGGTGAAAATTGATAGACAGGATGTACTAGAAAGGCTGGGTTTGTTTAGAGTGGATAAGTCGCCAGGTCCAGATGGCTTGCATCCCAGGTTGCTAAGGGAATTGGGGGAGGAGATAGCGGAAGGGCTTGCCATAAGTTTCCAATCTTGCCTAGATTTGGGGAAGGTGCCTGAGGATTGAAAAATGGCAAATGTGACACCATTGTTCAAGAAATGGTGTAAGGACAATCCTAGTAACTACAGGCCAGTCAGTTTAACATCAGTGGTGGGTAAAGTTTTAGAAACAATAATCAAAGGAAAAATTAACGGCCACTTGGAGAGATTTAAGCTAATTAAGGAGAACCAACATGGATTTGTATAAGGTTTGACTAATCTAATTGAATTTTTTGATGCAGTAGCAGGGAGGATTGATGAAGGGAATGCAATGAATTTTGTCTACATGGATTTTAGGAATGCATTTGACAAAGTACCATATAGAAGGCTGGTTAACAAAATTGAGGCTCATGGAATAGGTGGGTCAGTGGCAGCTTGGATAAGGAATTGGCTTAAGGACAGAAAACAGCGAGTTGTGGTAAATGGCTGTTTTTCAGACTGGTGGATGGTAGACAGTGGTGTTCCCCAAGGGTCAGTGCTGGGTCACTGCTTTTTTGATACTATATATAAATGACCTGGATATTGGAATACAGAGTAGAATTTCTAAATTTGCCGAGGACACTAAATTTGGGGGTGGGGGGTGGCAAACAGCGAGGGTGATACCAATCGACTGTAACAGGTCGGAGAAAGACTAGCAGAATGGGCAGACAAGTGGCAGATGGAATTTAATACAGAGAAGTGTGAGGTGATGCATTTTGGCAGAAGGAACGGGGAGAGGCAATATACACTTAATGGCACAGCTTTAAAGAGTGTGCAGGGAGAGAGGGACCTGGGAATTAATGTGCATTGGTCCCTGAAGGTGGGAGGCCATATTGAGAGCGTGGTTAACAAAGCATATGCGATCTTGGGCTTCATAAATAGAGGTATTGAGTACAAAAGTAGAGAAGTTATGCTGAACCTTTAAGCTGGTTAGACCACAACTGGACTATTGCGTCCAGCTCTAGTCACCACACTTTAGGAAGGATGTGAAGGCACTTGAGAGGGTGCAGAGATTTACCAGAATGGTTCCGGGGATGGGGGATCTTAGTTACAAGGACAGGTTGAAGAAGCTATATTTGTTTCCATTGGAGCAAAGGAGGTTGAAGGGTGACTTGATAGAGGTGTACAAGATTATGACGTGTTTGGATAGACTAGACGGGGAAAGGTTGTTCCCACTAGTTGATGGTACAAGGACTAGGGGACACAGATTTAAGGTTTTGGGCAAGAGATACAGGGAGGATGTGAGGGAAAACTTTTTTACGTAGCGAGTGGTGAGTGTATTGATTTCTTTGTGGGTTCAATGACGAGACATTTATGAAAGAGAATGTCTTTTAATCTAAAGCTTGTTCACCTCTTTATACAGCTTTACAGGAGACACGATGCTTGTGATGCATCTAGAACGAAACTGAAACTAAACTCAAACTGCCTTGCTTGTCTCGGTCACATGCCCTCTGCTGGTCAGGCATAAGTAATCAATACATGCAAACATGTTATTAAGGCATCATAATCGAACAGGCAAATACCATCTCTATTTGCTGATATCATTACACCTCCTTTTCTTAAAACAAAAGTATTTTACTTTTAACTAACAACATGTTTTCTTTGTATTAATCTGCATTTTAACTGTAACACTTAATGAACTTACATTATCATTATCATGATCAAGGTTTTTTAACCTTGCTTTGTGTGTTCACATGAAATATGTCAATACACTAGAACTTGAAGAAAGAATAAGATAACATTACTTCCTTCAATAACAATAGTCCTTAAATTTGCTCAATGAGTCTCTCAGGAGGCTTCACGTGTCTTGAGTATTTTCTGATTGATTGTCCTTGAATCTGAGTTGTTGCCTCAGATGATGTGTTCTCAGTTGTGTGATCAGGTTGTTCAACAGTATCAGGCCTAGAAATTCAGTTGGCTGCGCCAGCCGTTAACGCCTTAGGAGGAGCAGATCTCGAGCGCTAGGCGCTTAGCGCCCGGGCGCAGCACGATCTGCGCCTCGCCCCAACTTCAGTAGACATTTAGCGCCGGCGCAAAGTCTTTGCGCGTGCTCAGCTGCGCGCGCAGATCATGACGTCATTTCGTCGTGCAACGCCCTTTGTGCGCCCGGAACCGGAACTTCACTCGCGCCGCCCCATTGTGCGCCTGGCGGCCCGAACGACTGTGAAGTGGAACGGTACACAGCCGAGGCGGGCCGCGGAGAGCGCAAATTAAAGGGCACTCCTGCAGTAGAAAAGGCAGCCGTTTTGCAACACTTTGTGAGAGACAAAGATGGTGATGATGGAGGAGGAGGAGGAGGAGGAGGAGTAGGAGGAGGAGTTGTTGTTGTTGTTGTGCCGGTACCACATAACAAACTGATGGAGAGAAACCCTCCCCAACAACACAAATACAGCAGTCTCGGCCTTTCAAAAAAACAAATCCACCCTCCCCCTTTAAGAGCTCACTGGAGCCAGAGTGTCTGCCGTCAATCAGCAGCTCACCGCACCTGCCCTGCGCCCACCTTCCGGTGTTAGCGCCCGGGCCGCCGGCTTAGCGCCTAAAGAGAGCCATGCATCGCCAGTTTTAGCGCTCGAGCAAACTCTTAGGGTGAAGCTAATGAATATCGGCGAAGTGGCCTCGAATTTGCGCCGGGCGCAAACTTTAGCGGCCGCCCGACTTTACTGCCCCAAAAGTGGCTATAATGAATTTCTAGGCCTCAGTCTCTTGACCTGCTATGGCTGGTCCCATGAGAAGATCTTGACGATTTCTTCTCAGAACAGCACCCTCATCTGTCTGAATGGTGTATGATCTTGGTTGAACTTCACTCAGGACAGTTCCCTTCTCAGTCCATGTGTTTGTTTTGTCTTTGAACCTTACTTGGTCACCAGTGTGGAGTTCAGGTAGGTTTTGTGTTCCTCTGTCATAGTAATACTTCTGCTTTTCTTTCTGTTGCTCTTTGAACTTCCTCACTTTCTCCCCCTCTTTTGTTTTCAGGAGGTTCTCCGGGATGGGTAGGTTTGACCTTAGCCGACGTCCCATCAGGAGTTGGGCTGGTGACTTACCACACTCGAGCGGCATTGTGCGGTATACAAGCATGCTTTGGTAGAAGTCAGTTCCACTGTCTTTTGCCTTGTACTTCAGTCTTTTCACTGTGTTTGCGGGCTCTCCTGGGTCAACAGCTCTGGACAACGTGTCTGCTGTATACATCAGCTTACCCGGTGTGTACGCAACATTCAGTTCATCATAGACTGTCTCTCCTTCGCTTTCCACAACGAGGACTCTGTTTACCAGGTTCAGTCTCTCACAGGCTTTTAAACCTAGTATGGCTTGCACATCCTTTGGCACCACGATTAATGCTAGCGTGTGCTCTCTGTCCTTGTGTGTTACTTTGACAATGCATCTTCCTTTCACTGGTGTATCAGTACCTGAGTATCCTGTCACTTTCACTTTTATTCCATGTATCTTTGGTCTGGGTCTAATTTTCTTAAAATCAGTCTCTGATATCACATTAACTTGTGCTCCAGTATCCAATTTAAATGGAATGTGTATGTCATTCACTTTTAGTGTCAACATCCAGTCTCTTTCTTCTTTTTTGTTTTCAGACACAACATCTACATAGAACTCCTCTATGTCGCTTTCATCTACTGCATGGACCTTGCTTTGTTGCACTTGGTTCTTGCAGCAACGGGCATAATGGTTGTTTTTGTTGCAACTATTGCATGTTTTACCATATGCTGGACACTTTTTTGGCGTATGCTGTGTACCGCATCGACCACATGACTTTCAATTGCCCCTTTCATTTTTGTTCGCTGGCCACGCCTCTTTTTTCACATTGGCGCTCTTTTGTTAAACGGTTTGTGTCCGTTCTTACTCACTGCATCCACGTTGCAGCTATTGTCACTGAACAGCTCCTTTGCCTGCAACTTCACAGTCTCTGTAGCCCTACACAGTGCTATGGCTTTTCCCAGGTCTAGATCTTGCTCTCTTAGCAGTCTTTCCCTTAGACCATTATTCGGAATACCACACACCAGTCTGTCTTTTATCAGCGAGTCTGTCAGTCCCCCAAATTCACATGATTTGCTTCTGTTTCTCAGTTCAGTCACATACTGATCAATAGTCTCACCCGTTTTCTGAACACATGTGAAAAATCTGTGCCTCTCAAACGTCACATTACATTTAGGTATGCAGTAGGCCTCAAACTGTTCCATTATTTTATCTAGCTTCATTTTGTCTCCATTAGCAGCGAATGTGAAGTTATTATACACCTCCAGCGCTTCATCACCCACGACATGTAAGAACACTGACGATTTCTTATTATCACTTTTCTCGTCAGCCCCGATTGCCGCTAAATACAACTCTACACGTTGTTTGAATCTCCTCCAATTTTCAGCCACATTACCTGTCAACTGAAGCGTCGCCGGTGGGAGTAAACCTTCCATTTTTCATTTCGTTAGCTATTCTCTAATGGTAAGTAACGATGTTCTCTTTAGGCTTGCTAATCTGTGGAGAGCTGATTTAACTTCAGATTTTTCCTCTTCATCTCTTTCAATCACTTCTGACACCATGTATTGATTTCTTTGTGGGTTCAATGACGAGACATTTATGAAAGAGAATGTCTTTTAATCTAAAGCTTGTTCACCTCTTTATACAGCTTTACAGGAGACACGATGCTTGTGATGCATCTAGAACTAAACTGAAACTAAACTCAAACTGCCTTGCTTGTCTCGGTCACATGCCCTCTGCTGGTCAGGCATAAGTAATCAATACATGCAAACATGTTATTAAGGCATCATAATCGAACAGGCAAATACCATCTCTATTTGCTGATATCATTACAGTGAGGGCCTGGAACTCGCTGCCGACGGAAGTGGTGGAGGCGAAGACACTCAATGTTTTCAAGGGGAGACTGGATAGGCACTTTAGGGAAATAAACTTGCAGGGCTACGGGGATAGAGTGAGGGAATGGGACTGACTGGATTGCTCTATAGATAGCCGGCAAGGACTCGATGGGCCGAATGGCCGCCTTCTGTGCCATTATGATTCTATGTGGGCGGAAGCTCATTTCAGGATTCAATATGACACCAAGGTTGCGAACAGTGTGGTTCAGCCTCAGACAGATGTTAGAGAGGGGGGTGGCGTCAGTGGCTAGGGAACGGAGTTTGTGGCAGGGACCGAAAACAATGGCTTCGGTCTACCCAATATTTAATTGGAGCAAATTTTTACTCATCCAGAACTGTATGTCGGACAAGCTGTCTGACAATTTAGAGACGGTGGAGGGGTCAAGAGAAGAGGTAATGAGGTAGAGCTGGGTGTCGTCAGCGTACATGTGAAAACTGACGCTGTGTTTTTGGATGATGTCACCAAGGGGCAACATGTAGATGAGAAATAGGAGGGGGCCAAGGATTGATCCTTGGGGGATACCAGAGATAACGATGCGGGAGCGGGGGGAAAAGCCATTGCAGGTGATTCTCTGGTTACGATTAGGTAGATAAGAATGGAACCAGGTGAGTGCAGTCCCACCCAGCTGGGCAACGGTGGAGAGGCGTTGGAGAAGGATGGAGTGGTCAACCATGTCAAAGGCTGCAGACAAGTCAAGAAGTATGAGGAGGGATAGTTTACCTTTGTCACAGTCACAAAGGACGGCATTTGTGACTTTGATGGGAGCCATTTCGGTACTGTGGCAAGGGCGGAAACCTGATTGGAGGGATTCAAACATGGAATTGTGGGAAAGATGGGCACGGATTTTGGGAGGCGACAACACGTTCAAGGACTTTGGAGAGGAAAGGGAGGTTGGAGATGGGGCAGTAGTTTGCAAGGACGGAGGGATCAAGGTTTGATTTATACCCATAAAATAACACTGATATACCCAAAAAATAGCACTCACTGATATACTCATAAAATGACACTGATATATCCATAAAATAAAAATTTCAGCTGCCATGTGTCCGCCCATTCCACCAGCCTGCCTATGTCCTCTTGACGTCTATCACTATCCTCCTCACTGTTCACTATACTTCCAAGTTTCGTGTCATCTGTAAATTTTGAAATTCTGCCCTGTACACCCAAGTCTAAGTCATTAATATATATCAAGAAAAGCAGTGGGAACCCCACTGTGTACCTTCCTCCAGTCCGATAAACAACCATTCACCACTACTCTCTGTTTCCTGTCACTTAGCCAATTTCCATGCTGCCACTGTCCCTTTTATTCCATGGGCTTCAACTTTGCTGGCAAGCCTATTATGTGGCACTTTGTCAAACGCCTTTTGGAAGTCCATGTACACCACGTCAACCGTATTGCCCTCATCAACCCTCTCTGCTACCTCATCAAAAAACTCAATCAAGTTAGTTGCTGTCAGTGATTCCCTGCTCCTCCACAGGGCGCGTTGTTGAAGTCCCCACAGACGGCAATCTTTAGAAATCAATTGAATTGACGTGAACTTCCCATTTTACGCTGTAATATCGCTGTTGAAAACCCCTGAAAAAGTTAAAGCCTAGAAGTTCGATGTTGTAGCGTGGCCATTAAGGTTGGTTATTGTTGAAAAAATGGCAACCGTCTCACTTCTGCCCGCTTCCGCAGTGGGACAAGGTGGTTGCCATTTTGGTGAGAGCCATCGCACTGCTGTTGACAGCGCTAGCCTCTCAAATTGAAATAAGCAGATCGTGACATCAATCGGCGTGCAACACCTGATTTGATGCCACCACTGCTAATTTGGATGTTCTCGCTCTCCATAATGCTGTGTCCTGATTACGCACAGAAAAGCGTATGTGAAGCAGCCCTGCAGAGACGCTGTCAGCGCTACTTAAAGGGACACACCCATCTCTCAGGTAAGTTCGAATTTCAGCTTTTGGACTGTTTTTTAATATTTAATTGAAGTAGTGGCTTGGTACAATAGATTTAAAAAGTTGTTAAAATGTGCAGGGAGTGTTGCTGGATGCTTGCATGGCTTCAGATAGTAAAGGAAGGCCTCTAAGAAGAGAGAAATTGCTGGAAATACTCAGCAGGTCAGACAGCATCCGTGGAGAGAGAAACAGAGTTCACGGGCTCGATTTTTGCAGAGGAGGCGGGTTGAGGGCGGGCCCGCTGCTCGGCAGCTTTCGGATCTGCTCCCGGATGCCACCAGCCCACAGTTCCAATTTTTGCTTGATTGGTCTCGTTACGGCTGACGTGCGGGTCCCTCCAGGCAATTGCTTGGAGCATGTCAGTTTCTCGCGTCTGATGACGCATTTTTGGAGTAAAAATTTAAAGGGGCCTTGTCCCCTTTGCAAAAAAATGTAAATGGGATGACTTGGTGCTGTTTATCTAGAAAGGGGAGTGGACAGCTGGTGTGAACACAAATAATTGAATGAAATTGCTGGTCATATTATTCCAGAAAGACATTAATGATTTTTTTATCTATCAATGTAGTATGTGACTAAGAAATGAAAAATATGTCAGATGTGTTCCAATCATTGGCTTAGTAAAATTAATGCTTTTTTCTCTTAAAGATGCTGGCTGCTGCAGGAATGGCAGCCCCCAAAACTAAGGCCGCAGCCAGGTTCAATGAGGGCTCCCTCCATGCTCTTGTGGAGGGAGTTAGAGGACGTCAGGAGGTCCTCTTCCCTGGAAATGGAAGGAGGAGGCCTCCTCAGCAAACCAAGGCAGCTTGGCTGCGAATTGCTGAGGAGGTGAGTTCAAGGTCTGTGTGCAGACGCACATGGGTTCAGTGTGGAAAAAAGTTTAATGATCTGCTGAGATCACCTAAAGTGTGGCCTCTGTGTTCTGGGAAATGGAAGTTCAAGAGTGAGGGCTCAGGGCGAATGCCATGTAGAACGTTGGTGGTGACACTGAGTGCTTTAGTAAACAGATGTGCCTGGGGTTTTGAGGATGTCGGACTTGTATTCATCTCCATGTGCCAGCCACCTGTGGTTGAAGCGTAAGTTTACACGGACCTGGCATGGATGAGTGCATCCCTTGCCTGACGGCCAGCAATGTGTTTGCCTGCTGCTGAATTGGCCACATCCGGCCCCGCAAAGTGTCACTCCCCATCCTCCTCCTCATCCTCATCCTCTTCCTCTTCCTCCAAGGAAGCTGTGTGCTGAGCCACTTTTTCATCCGGCAGCACTAAGCCGCGCTGCTGTGCGACGTTGTGCAGGGCACAGCAGACAATGACGATTCTGGACACCCTGGCTGGTGCATCCTGCAAGGCTTCTCCAGATCTGGCTAGGCATCAGAAGCACATTTTGAGCAAGCCGATGGTTTGCTGAATGATGCTTCTGGTGGATATGTGGCTCAAATTGTACTACTCCTCAGCATCATTTGATGGCCTCCTAATCAGTGTCATAAGCCACTTTTTCTGGGGATAGCCATTGTCACCAAGAAGCCATCTGGAAAGTTGGTTTGGCGGATGGAAGAGCTGAGGCACAGTAGACTGGCGCAGGATGAAGGAGTCATGGCAACTGCCAGGATACTTAGCGCAAACGTGCATGATGATCTTCCTGTGGTTACACACCAGCTGGATGTTCAGGGAGTGGAATCCCTTGCGGTTGACAAATACAGCTGGGTTGTGATGGGGTGCCCTAATGGCAGTCAATGACGCCCTGCACTATTGGCAAGCCTGCCATATTGGCAAAGCCAACCGCATGTGCCATCACACTTGGGCCATCTGTGGAGAAGTGAATATAATTGTGGGCCTTTGCAAAGAGGGCTTCGGTGACCTGCATGATGCAGGTGTGTGCGGCCGACTGGGAGATGTCGCTGATGTCTGCAGCTGATCTCTGGAAGGAGCCCGAAGCAAAGAAGTTGAGTGCGGTGGTGACTTTGACAGCCACTGGTGAGGAGTGTCCACACGCTCCTCTGGGCTCCAGGTGTTGGTGCAGCATTGCATAGATGTCAGCGACTACGTCTCTCAAAAGTCTCAACCTCCTTTGGCACTGCTGCTCAGTCATGCTGAGGAAGCTGATCCTCTGCCTGTAAACCCTGTGTTGGGGGTATCTCCTGCGGCGAGGTGTAGCCCTGCGCTGAGGCCCTCCGCCCTGTGCATCATCAGGTGGGTGAGGAAGAGGTTGGCGCTCCTGGTGCTGATGCTGCTGTGGTGGCTGGTTGTGGTGCTGCTGCGACTGCTCTTCCTCCGAATCTGGATGAGAGGATATAAATGTTTCCCATCCCGTAGCTATAGATTTCACTTGAGGCAAGAAGCTTGCAAGCGCACACTAGAAGTGGCCTGAAATTATTCCGATCAGGTCACACTGCAGATAGCTGTCAGCTTGAACAGTCAAGGTCAGTAGATTTGCAAAATCTTATCCCAAACCTCCAACAACAAGGTTGTTGCATTTGAATGTCAGCCATGTTTCAGAAGCGCTTTTAAAGTGCTGCACCAATGACAACAAATCATGTCCTCCAGCAACTCGTCTCCTTGCAGCTGGTGTGTTTCTGACAAGATGGGAAACAGGAGCCAGAGGCACAAAAATGGGAAACCACTACAAAAATAAGATTAGCAAGGCAATTAACAGGCTGTTAACTGCCTTAACTACCTGTCCCACTGGTTCTAGTCGGGTCAGTTTGGGAGCGGCTGACCCGACACTCACGAAAATCGGGTGGGGGCGGGGGTTGGGTGTCTGAAGCCATTTTTTCCGATTTTCCCTACTGGCCCACCTCCAAACCCACCTCTTCAGGGCTATTAAAATCGAGCCCCACATCTCAGGTCGAGATGCTGCCTGACCTGCTGAGTATTTCCAGCATTTTCTGCTTTTATGCAACTTTACTGCATCCACAGTATTTTGCCTCTGAGAAGGCCACTTGCTCACAGTCCTGGGGAACACATGAAGATGAAGCACAAGCAGCAAAGGGGACAAGATGTTCACAGAGGGAAGAGGAAGAAGCAAAAGAGGAACACACAGAAGTGGAAAATGCAGAAGAGGAAGAAGCAGAAGAGGGGGAAGCAGAAGAGGAAGAAGCAGAAGAGGAAGACGCAGAAAAGGAGGAAGCGGAAGGAAAGATGCAACCCAGACAGTCCCTTTCTGGCCGGGATATCTGGGATCAAAAGATCTGCTGCAGTACCAGTGACCACAACCCCAATTTCTCTATCAACATTTGTCCCACACCTTATCTTCCCTCTGTTACTGACCATCACGGAGTCCTCTTGGCAATGATGCTAAAATAAAAGCCTCCACAAAGCAAACTTTCCAATCCAACTTTATCCATATATGCATCCAATATGACATCAAGAAATCAACTAATCACCCTTGTGCATTCCCTTCGTGACTGTCTTGTGTGTGCCTTTGCTTTCCTACTGATGTCACGCAGTGCTACCCTATTGGCTGCAGCATGGCTGGTGGAAGGCTGCTGACTTTCAGTGGGGGACACTGCAGATGGCCTTGCAGGACAACCTGGAGGAGCTGGTGGATGGGAGTGTGAAATCGAGTGACGATGTTGTTGGGTTTTTTTTCTTCTTCTTCTTCCCTCTCTTTCTTCTTAGTCAACCATTGGCTGGGCAGGCTGCATTTCTTGGGTGTCTGAAATGAGGAAGACACAAGGGTAGAGTTACAATGAGGGGAGGGCGGGAAAGCAAGAGCTGCATGCTTACACCATGCGCACCTTGTAAATCAGAAGATATTGTGGGATGAGTGGGAAGTGGGATGTGAGAAGGAGGATAACGTATGAGGATACCGGCATCTTGTATTCTTTCAGCCCCACTGCTGGCCAAGGGCTCAGCCATGCCCCTGCCAAGAATGGCCATTACCATCTCCTCCAAGGGGGTGAGGTGAAGCTAGGAATGTGAGGTGTGCCTTGTGTTTGGTACAGATTGTTGGTAGGTGAGTAATGGGGGTGGGGGTTGTGTGCAATGAGCAGTGTGTGAGGCTAGTGGTGCAGTTGGTAGCAGACGGCTTTTGAAGATGTATTCACTGACCTTGGCCACTTGTCTGAGGTCATGAAACTTCTTTGGGCACTGAAGTCAGGTCGTGGGGGCGACACTGCTGGCATCGGTGATCTGGTCCCACATCCTTCTTTCTGTTGGGCCTCCTGGCCCCCTGTGGGTAGAGGACCTCTCTTCCAGTGTTGACCCCCTGTACAAAGCTGGACTGCTGCATGCGAGTCCCTGGGTGCGCTTTCCTTGGCTTGTTGAACCATTTGTGTTAGCACTTCTACCATTTTTTTATGTGCAGAAGGCAGTTCAGCTTTAAGAGCTGAAGACTGCCATTTTGGAATTATTATTGATGTTTATTTTTTTTCAGAAGGTAGTTGAGCTCTAAAGCCTCTTATTTTTAAATGATTTTTATTTTTTGGATTTTAGAAGGCAGTTCCCCTTTAAAGGCTGCTTTCTAAAATGCTTTCTAAAATGACAGGCTAGCTTTAAGACAACACTGTCTTGTTCCATGGGCGCTACAGCCACACTACATTGGGCCACCTGTTGAGAGTACTGCTCGAAACAGTGTGTTACATGGTAGGTTCTGCACTCTGATCATTTAAATCAGCAGGTAGCACCAAAATAACGGTGCTGCCTGCGCTCGTTTTACAAGCAAGAGTTAGCCTCACCCCGCAGTGGCACTGGCTGTTTTCCATTGCTATCGGATTTCTAGGCCTAAGTCTTTTGAATGAGGTGTAACTAGGTTTTTAATGGTGTACTAACTCTTAACTACTGCTGAACAACCTCTCTGACCCTGAAAAACTAATTTTATATTTGTGGAATGTCAAATTTTTCCATTATGATAAATGTTCCATACCATCACAGAGATCACTAGACCTTTGTGGGCAGCTTCCTTTGAGGTCAATAGCAAGCACCATCACTTCACCGCTGACCACAAAATCTGGGCCAATGCTTCTGTTTGACCTATATGTTTTACAGACACAGCATCAAGAAGTCATAATGTTGCTTTCTCTGCAACAATATTGAAACTTACTGCCACAAATGGAATTCCAGGTCAATGCTGCTCAGGAAAGATATTTTTTCTTGCAGAACACTCATGGTTTGTGCCAGTCTGGTGGTTAACCTCTTTTCCTCCTGCTGTTTTTGGCTAACATAAAACCACATTGTTATTTTCCATCAACGTTGCCAAACTATTCTGCAGGATACCGGAATCAACTTAAACCCCATAAATACTAACCCTTAATTACCATATTCACACTCATCTCCAACTTATACTAATGCTTATGCCACACTGAATGGTTTTTTGGCCTAAGCCACTTTAATGGGGTTTTGATGTCTCCTTTGGGAGTTTTTTGCAGACTGACTTCTTTCATGAAACATTTAATAAAAGCCCACTGCAAATCAGACATGATGTACTTATTGCAGTAGTTGCCAATTTTAGTTGAATTTTTAAAATGTGGTCAGGGCCCACATGATTTGTGATGAGCTGACATTATTCCAGGCTGATATTGTCATTGCAGACATTGAAAGTGTCTCCAGGACTAATTTCGATCGCCTAGAGGGACGCGAGAGAAATATTCCAGATATTTTCCCCTTAATTTGCCTTGAGTTTTTGATCTGGTTTTTGCCTCTCCCAGGAGACTACATGGCACCCAGCGGGTAAGGAGTCTCTTGACGTGATGCTTCGGGCTTCACAACTGAATGGAACAAGCTAGATGGACCAGATGGTCTATAGCCTGAACGTAAGGCCTGCTCCGCTCAGGGTTACTTGATCTACATATGGCCTAATCAGCAGTCCTTAAAGGTAAGTATTTAAAAAAAATGTTTATCTTAATGTGGAGCTGAGAGGAGCAGCAGTGTTTTGGAATCATCCCCAGAAAAGGTAGTGGAGACAAAAACATTACAGCTGCTCAAAATGGAGCTGGATGATATTGTGGGAGAATTATAGTACTGGAGGGATAGTTTGATGGGTCAAATGGCTTTTTCTTGTCCTTAACTTTGCTAATGTTCTTACAAATAAGGCCCTCCTGTACAATGGCAAGGCTCTTTTGTGACACAAGACATTGTTCTATGTCCGTTTGTAACACAAATTGCCCATACAAGCACATTCAACAAAGCAACTCTAGTCATAATATGTATCTTATCCTCCAACTCTATACTTATTCAAAACAAAGAAAATTATCCAACAAGATTCTGAGCTTACATTCCAAAGTTTTTACATTTGTATTCTTTATCTTAGGCCTTTCTCCTATCAAGGCGTCCTTCTTTACTGCCTCCCACATTTCAACCAGCATCCTATTATAAATCTTCATTCTCCCTGGTGTTGCCTTGTAATTCTTTCCAGGTGAGCCACACCATAAATACTGTCATCTATTGTCGGAATCTTGGCGCATCTGATTTTTCCAGGACAGAGCCATGAGCTTTGCCAACTGAATAACTAGCAAAAATCAGATGTTTTGAACCTTTTCCAAAATATATTCCTTCAGGCCATAAAATGTATCATGAATGCTCTTTCATTACCCTTTCAAATCTGGACACCCCCCTATCACACGACAATTGTACCTTCAGCATCTAGCTTCTTCCAACAGACCTCCTTTTGTCCAAAGTCACACGTGCTATACAAACTATTTTTATTATGTTAAATATAACAAGAAAGTAAGAAATCTTGGAACAAGAGGTCATTTAGCCCACCAAATCCACTTCTTCCACAAACCATATACAATTTATCTAATCATGGATACTCCCCCACCCTTCAATCACCTGAGGAAAAGTTTTACATTAAAAACTTTCCAATCTCCAAAAGTAATAAAGAAAAACTCCAGAGTTTTTCTCATTCAAGCTATTCTGGTCTAGTGCAGGAACTATTGCGACCCATGGAGTATTTGGACATCTCTGTCTATACCTATCCCTGCAACCATCAATCCCATTCCCAACTAGATATTTATCCAGCTCCTTTTTTAAAAGGAGCTAATCATCTCAGCCCCAACTACTTTGTGGGGAAGAAAGATTCTGCTAATATTTACACGCAATTACTCATTTTCTAAATGGAGCTACAAGGTACGCTTCTCTTGCTGGTGGAGGTGGCGGATGTGGTACATCAAAGAGATGCTCAGGCTTCCAGCCTTCCTTGCAGCTGGTACCTGTGCTTTAACCAAAGTGTGGTCTTCAGCCCCAAATAGAGCCACCCTCCTTTGGTACAGCTCCTACTGCAAGACCTCCAACCCTTCAGCAGGAAAAGAAAGCAGTGTTGCCCGCGGGTCACCGCTGCTCCGTTATGATCAATTACTCCATTTTCTGTCCTCACAATAACTTGATCTTTAAAAGCTGCTCTCTGGCCAAATTTTCAATCCCCAGCCGAGGCCAAGCTTTCTGAGCAAGCCTTTGCTGTGCTTTTGGACCATTCAAATTAGGGAGAGGGACTCCCCAGAAGATTGGTTCTTCTGTGCTGCACGACAACATAACCCCATTTTTGTCAGACTTGGAAAATTGGAGCTACACTGTCTGCTTCAATGGCCCTCCTTGGTAAATTATTTCACAAGTCTTTTACACTTTGCTTTAACAAGTGTTGCCTGACTGCACTTCTTACTCCCAACTTCCCAATTTTCAACTTGAATTGCCTGGTATATGAAAGGAAATTAGTGCAAATGATAAGAGATAAAAAAAAAATTTTTTAGTTGCCTTTGATTATGTTTCACAGTGGAGAGAAGGAGGCCAGGGATACCATTAAAAATAAAATAATAAAAAGGAGAGAAAAGGTAAGGGGCTCTCAGGTGTGGGCAGCTATCATTCAGAAATGTGTTTTGTCAGTTTTAGTCACCTTATCTGAGGAAGGATGTTCTTGCCATGGAAGGAGTTTAGCGAAGATTCACCAGGCTAATACCTGGGATGGCAGGAATGACGTATGAGGAGAGATTGGGATGATTGGGCTTGTACTCACTGGAGTTTAGAAGAATGAGAGGGGATCTTATTGAAACTTATAAAATTCTGACAGGACTGGACAGACTAGATGCAGGAAGGATGTTCCCGATGGTCAGGGAATCCAGAACCAGGGGTCACAGTCCAAGGATAAGGGGTAGGCCATTTAGGACAGAAA
Source organism: Somniosus microcephalus (assembly GCF_052327205.1). Lineage (NCBI taxonomy): Eukaryota > Metazoa > Chordata > Chondrichthyes > Squaliformes > Somniosidae > Somniosus > Somniosus microcephalus. Next base: position 80,937,345 of record NC_140989.1, on the reverse strand, counting down.
TGAGGAGGAATTTCTTCACCCAGAGAGTGGTGAACCTGTGGAATTCTCTACCACAGAAGGCAGTAGAGGCCAATTCATTAAATATATTCAAGAAGGAGTTGGATATATTTCTTAAGGCTAAAGGGATCAAGGGGTATGGGGAGAAAGCAGGGACCGGGTACTGAAATTGGATGATCAGCCATGATCGCATTGAATGGCGGAGCAGGCTCGAGGGGCCGAATGGCCTACTCCTGCTCCTATCTTCTATGTTTCTATGTTAAAACACAAAAGGAATAAGGAACAGATTTGGCCGCAATTTTGTCAGCGGTGTCGGGATGGGTGCGGGACAGCTGGTTTCCGAGTTGCCTCTGCTCCACAGACGTGATTTTGCCTTGATTGACCTTGTTAAGCCCACCCTGCGGGCTTGCCAGCCAATTAACAGGAAGCGGGTCTGATGACGTCATTTGATGACGCGTCATCTGCGGGTTCCTTAAAGGGACCGCACACAATTTTATTTTGACAGTTGATTTCTCAGTGTTTGACAGTATTGAGGTGCTGAAAACACTGACAATCACTGCACAAAGGTGACCTCTTGCACCCAGGCTCTCCAATGACTCCCTCCATAGGCTGGAATAGATGGCAGCTGCAGGTGAGGTGACAGAAGCGATCTGTCACTGTTGAGATAAGTTCTCCCAATGAGGTGGCACTGGACATATAGTTGGATTTAAAAACTTGTAAGCTAAAGAAATCTGTAAATGTTTTAAAAATGCAGTACCCAACATTTTCTTTGCTCTGAAACTCACCATGTGCAACATTGGATCCTTCATGCCACTTCTGCAGCTGTCATCTTTTCACAAACATTACAGCAGACTCACATGTCACACTTACCCGGCGTGGTGTCCGGATGTCGGGAAACCCGACCCAGAAGCGGGAAAACAAAACAAACAAAAAAACTGCTGACAAGTACCTGTTAATAGGCAGGTAATTGCCTTTAATCCACTTCCTGCCACTAGGTGTTGGGTCCATTCGCAAATCGGGGACCTGACATTTGGGAAAGCTGTTTGGAGGCGGGTTGACGGTGGATTCGGAACCCGCCATCAATCAAAGTGAATTTAACCTCTGACCTGCCTCCAAACCCGCCCTCTGAGTGCCGGCAAAATCGCGGCCAAAGGGCCTCCTAGGTCTCCATAGCAGGGAATTTATTGCAGTCAGGAATAAAATAAAATGGTAGGAAGCAGAATTCACTGACTACCAAAGAATAGAACCTCCTTCGTTGGTTTCTTATTGGGATCAGCCGCCATGGATGTAGAGGTTAGTCCTGGTATCCTAAGAACCAACCTTTTCAGTGTTTCTTCTCCTTCCAGAAATGCAACCACTGTGGGCTGCTGCTTACTGACGACATCTTTGCTACATCCTGGATAACTGCCACCGATGTGTATAATCCAGGACAAGCAGCCCGCTTGATTGGCACCCCATCCACCACCGGCGCACCGTGGCTGCAGTGTGTACCATCTACAAGATACACTGCAGCAACTTGCCAAGGCTTCTTCAGCAGCACCTCCCAAACCCATGACGTCTACCACCTTGAAGGACAAGGGCAGCAGGTGCATGGGAACACCACCTCCTCCAAGTTCTCCTCCACGTCACACACCATCCTGACTTGGCAGTGTATCGCCGTTCCTTCATCGTCACTGGGTCCAAATCCTGGAACTCCCTCCCTAACAGCAGTGTGGGAGTACCTGCACCACACGGACTGCAGCGGTTCAAGGTGGCGGCTCACCACCACCTTCTCAAGGGCAACTAGGGATGGGCAATAAATGCTGGCCTTGCCAGCGATGCCCACTTCCCAAGAATGAATATAGTTTCCTGGGCTTATGCCGCTCCTGCAATCCGAGTAACTTTACACCCCAAAAAATCGATCTATCAGCTCAGCCTAGCACTTCTGGAACGTGTAAGTGAGGGGTTGGTGAGCTGAAGAGGGCACCAACTTCACTTACCGATTACAGGTTACCGAGGAACTTTTTTCAATCTTTTCCATCATATTTTTAAGCACTGATACCTGCAGCTCATTTTACTGTAGTGCTTTCATCTCTTCCCAGAAAATAAACATAGGACCCCCGACTTCCCCCACCCCCAAACTCACACTCAGATTGACTTCGGGCAAGGTATGGCTTTACCCATGGGCTTACCACTCTATGCCATCATAATGCAGCAGTGGCCTGTCCAGGCCAGGCCAATCAGGGAGCATGGCTGAGGGCAACAGCCCACCAGATAATACCCTCCCCAATGTGTGTACAGACTGCAATGGTCCAATGAGGACCTCTGCAAGGAGCTGTGCATCCAATGGCAAGGATATCAATGGGCATCTCTGCCAATTTCAGCACCGATTTTTATACACGCTCCACTGTCACAAACGTTCAGTCTGTGGCATATAAAGTGACAAATGCCCTCAACTTTTACAACTCTGCATTCTCCACGGCTGCTACAGGACTTCTGTGCAACATTAGCCAGGGAGCTGTCGGAACGCGTATTGTGCAGGTGACGGATGCCCTATTTCATAGACCCGCCCAATTCATTCACATGTGCAGCACCCCCAGACAGCAGAGGCACAGATCAAGGGAGTTCTACAGGATAGCTGGATTCCCCAGGGTGCAGGGTGCTGCGATGGCATGCACATGGCCCTGAAGGCTCCAAATAAGCAGTCGCTGACATATGTCAATAGGAACGGATTCCACTCCCAGAATATCCAGCTCATCTGTGATGCAAACTAGGCTGTGAATAAGTCCCTCTGCTGGTGAATGGCGTAACTTTCCAGCGCAACAACAGCGTTACAGACATGAGGGAATTCAGGGCCTATTACTATAAAAAGGCAATGGAACTCTACCCACTATGTTATACCGTTCCACTAGCCAAGCAAGCTTCACAGTGAACTTGCTAACTGCCACCTGACTGTATTGCAGCACAGCAGCTCTTGATTCCACAATCCGCCACAATATTAAATCCCAACAGAATAAATACATTTGCTTCAGTCTTAAGAAATAACTTAAATATACTCATAAAATTAGTCCATGCGCGGTGCAAGCAAGACAGGACTTCATAGATAACGGAAGATTAACCACTCTTCAGACTCATGAATTATGTGCTGACAGTCAGGGATTTATTTTTGGTAATCCATGTTACATTTTGTAATGGCATTTTCCCATCCTTGTTTGCAATGAGAACGCATGCAATAATGTATTAAAAGTGTTTTCTTTTCCCTGTTGGCTTGTGGTGTACTGAAAATAGATAAATAAAAGTTGCCAAATTTATATTTCTGTTACTAGAAACCGAAACTGGTGTTGTAATAACCAGTAGTGTCGCACCATTGACCAGAAGAACAGAGGTTCAGACCTTTTCTTCATAACAGCAGTGATTCGGAAGGCTAAGCATCTCCGGAGGGAGGAAAAAATTGGCTAGAGTCTCTCTACCAGGCTGCTGTTACACACTTCCTTGTAGCCAGGCAAGAGTGGTTGCCTGGGAACAGGAAGTTCACCCTGTTCTTTTGGTTTCAGAAGTGCTTAGCTAGGGAGAGGACATGTGAGGTGAGATATGAGAAAGGGGGATACATACCCTTCACTGGAGCCTAACATATTCTCAATGAAAGATTTATATACCTCCACAGTCTACATGTTTCTTATTTTTTTTCTCCACCTCCCTTTTCTCCTTTAAACCCATCTTTTTGACCCCTTTTGGTGACCCCCTCCTAATTTCTCCCTCTTTGATTCAACGTCTATGTTTTTCCTTATGCATCTGTGAAGCGCCATGGGACACTTTTCTATGTTAAAGGCCCTTTATAAATGCAAGTTGATGTTTTTTTTAGCCCTCTGAGATATCTTCCATAATCATGCTATCCTACTATCCATATGGAAAACAAGAGCAAAAAGGACCAATTTTGGAGCGTAACATCCAGCATTACAGGCTATCCTGTAATCCAGAATCCTGTATTCTGTATTAGTAAAGGCGGCTTTCTAGACGTCCCTGGCAGTCACCTAAAACAAGCGTTAGACCTTTTACATATGTTAATGAGTAGCCTAACATCTGTTTAAGGACCCCTCAACAAAATGTGTCAGCGCTGAGCAAAGCATGCACTCGGCTTTCAAGTGCTTGCTGCGGCCTAACCAGCGGCTGCCAAAAAATGGTAAGTTTTTGAAACTTAACTTGCTTAAATATGGAGAGCAGGAGTGATCGTCCCGGCCTTGGACACCAATGGGTCGGCTGAGGTGTCCCCTTCACACCTTCCCTTTCATTCAATTGCTTTCTTCCTGTTCTTCAGGTGAGAAACGGGAGGCTGGCATTTGAAAAACATCTCCCCCACCGCCCCTTGATTCTAACACTGAGTGGACATAAGTTTTATAGCCTAAGCTGCCAATGGTGACAAGTAGAATAAATTTTTGTTGAGAATTCTTACACTCCTGCCAGCTTTTTCAACCATTTTTGCCACTTATTTTCTCAATAAAGATCATATATCTAGCCAAGAAGCTGATGTTTGTAACTGAAAAGCAGAGATAGAGTCCTCCCCAGCACTGGCTACCTTTTTTGCTCCACCTGACATCTAGAACTCCACTGGCAGAGGGTTGAGAACAGGTCATCTGTCCATCGTCTCGGCTGTAGTCCGTATATGGCCTGGAGAGACTAGTTGAGTGGGGACAGACCAGATACTTTAAAGGAGAAAAAGCACTTATGTATTGTGGGACCTATGAGGAAGACTTTGAATTGAGAAACATTTTGAATTGAGGAACTTTGTTTGAATTTAATTTCTAATTTTGAATATTCCGCAATCCAGAAAAAGACATTTGTAGATTTTATATAAAAGAAAATTTACAGATTTTAAAATCTGAAAAGGTTCTTCATATTCAGGGGTCAAGATAACTTTAGAAAATCCAGATGGAATTGGTATTGAAATTATTGCAGGTAGTATCTTTTTTATTATTTCTATTCATGCTGTTTATAATAACTCCATACTTTTATTGGTTCGTGATTACAATGAATAAAATGCTCCCACTACTAGCTCTTGACCCTATGTGGGTGGCAAGAGATAACTGCATCAAGCTTGTTGACAGTGTGTTTTTTCCCTGATTGTCTTTCTTTTGTTTATATAAAATGGCTGGTGCTGATAAGACCTCCTGTGTATAAAACTCTTTGGCACTTTCGTGCCTTTAAAACTCTACAAGCATCAATGAATTTTTTCACAAATCGTTACTTCAGTATTGCATTCCTGGACCAAAAAATAAAATCAAGGCCGCCATGGTGAACTATGGAAACCTAAACAGTAAGCTTGATTACAGCTGCTGTTGATGCTGGATAAGGAGACACTGCATATCTGGCTGATAGACTGCCTCGGAGATAAACTGGACTTGGAATGATAAACTGGACTTGGAATAATCAGGTTTTAGATTCATGGGGTGTGGGGGTAATTTTCACCTTCACCGTCTGGGCAGTAGTCTGGTGAACTCAATGGGATGACAATTAGGTGGTGGTACAATGGGCAGGCGATCCACGCTGCAAGATTGCTGACCAGGTGAAAATTTACCCCACGGTGATCACATGTTCACTCATCCAACATTCCCTTAGAGTAGTGAATTTTAATTTAGCTCATTTACCTCACATGGTACTTTTCTATTTATGTTCCTATATTTCCTTCTTTTTTCTCTTTCCTGAGTCCTTCTTGGACAGAAGCAGCAGCCTTCTGGTACCTAACTCAAGTAGCAATTTTCATGTGTGAGCCTATACAGTACATATTAATGAGCTGGTTGATCATGGGTCAGCATCACAGCCAAGTCCAATCAGGTTCTCAACCAATGCATGTTCCACTAATAATCACTGGAGTTCTTGGGCAGCCTCAGCTTGTGGAACAGTTAAGGAAGCAGGCTTCTTTGGTACCTTTTCTACCATGTACCCATAATGGCTGAAATTACATATTTGTGGCTGCAGTGGATGCTATATCTGCTGTCATAAAGAAAGAGCTTGCATTTAAATAGTGCTTAATCATGTCCTCAGGATGTCTCAAAGTGCTTAACAACCAATGAATTATGTTTGAAATGCCACCACGATTGTTAGGTAGGCAAATGTTTTAATTGCATCTCTAGTCTTATGTTAGTTTTGGAACAATTTGGTCAATGTACCCTTTTCTGCATATAAATATGTTTGTTTTTCTCCAGTTTTTTCCTCTTTTCAACTCCTCTTTTAAAGGCACTGACTGTTGCTGGGACAGGTCTCCGAGGAATGCTAGCAGCTCCCCAGTACTTCACCCAAGTGGGCATGCTACATGTCTGAGCCCAGGCAGTAATTGCTAGCAGACTATTGAACCATGGACAGCATGACGGCCAAGCCCAATCCTATCCACTGGAAAACAACCAAGAATAGGAACTCTGGCTGATCTAGCCCAGGTATGCTGAGGTCATTTGTAGCACCCTAACTGCTGCTGCTCTGGCTAAGATCAACTAACTCAGTACAGGCCAGGGATTAAAGTGGCAACCTTTGGTTGGTTTAGCTTAGTACCACACCGCACAGTTTATCCACTAAGCCCATGGGGGCACAAAAGTAAAATACTGCGGATGCTGGAAATCTGAAAAAAAACAGAAAATGCTGGAAATACTCAGCAGGTCAGGCAGCATCTGTGAAGAGAGGAACAGAGTTAATGTTTCAGGTCGATGACCATTCGTCAGCCCATGAAGAATCTGCATTGTAAACATGGTAAAGCGTCTTGCAAGGTACTTTACCACGATAATGCTATGGTCCTGATTTTGAGAGCCTACGCCTTGCGGGAATGACGCAGCAGCACCCCAAAAATCATGGCGCAGAACTTATCGCCCTGTTCCTGATCCGCCTGATCGCACTCTCACTGCGGTCTTCACATGGGTGGCTCAGGCACCTCCTGTGTCAGGCTGGAGCTTATCAATAACATGCAAATCGGTGGTGTATGCTGGTTGTAGGAGCTGAATGCAATTTTGAGGTAGCAATGGGTGGAGCGGCACTGCGCACACGCCACCCCTTGGTACCAGGCGTTCAGTGGCCTAACTAGGAGTCCTTAACGTAGTCTACACTCAGCTATTCCAATGCTCTCCTGGCCGACCTCTCACCTTGCACCGTCCCTGAACTTGAGCTCATCCAAAACTCTGCTGCCCGTATCCTAACTCGCACCAAGTCCCGTTCACCCATCACCCCTGTGCTCGCTAACCTACATTAGCCCCCGGTCTGGCAACATCTTGATTTTAAAATTCTCATCCTTGTTTTCAAGTCCCTCCAGGGCCACACCTCTCCCTATCTCTATAACCTCCTCCAGCGCTACAATCCTCCGAGGTCTCTGTGCTCCTCCAATTCTAGCCTGTTGCACATCCCTGATTTTTTCCGCTCCACCACTGGCGGCCGTGCCTTCAGCTGCCTAGGCACTAAGCTCTGGAATTCCCTCCCTAAACCATTCTCTCCGCCTTTAAAGCGTTCCTTAGAACCTACCTCTTTGAACAATCTTTTGGTCTTTTGTCCTAATATCCCCTTACGTCGCTCCTATGAAGCACCTTGGGACGTTTTACTATATTAAAGGCGTTATATAAATGCAGGTTGTTGTTGTTGTTGTTGTTGATGGGACTAATGCAGGCCATTTGGAAAATGCGGACAGGAATGCTGTGGCACTGATTTTTGTGGGTCCGGGGCAGTATGCATGCTCCTCTTCTCCCAACAAAGGTTGTGCCACCTGCTACTTGCCTATCCGTGTTCCCACCCCCATTTAACCCATTACTTCCAACTTGGCTCTGCTGAGGAGCCACCGGATGCCTCATCCTCCCAACAAATGAGGCCCAGCCCTTCAAATGGTTCTGGGCTTGACCGCTGGCCCAATTGCTCCACCCACCTGAAAAATGGCCAAAGTGAAAATAGCCCCTATATCTTTAAAAAAGATGCAGAATTGATTTAATTCAATAGTTCTTACGTGCACCAATTGACACTTTCACTCAAGTAGACCACAAAGATTGCTGCTTCTGAAGTCTGGCATTTTGAGCGGAGTTTTACTCGATGTCTAACCTGGGCTATACCTGAGGTGAGTGTGAGTGATGCTGACCAAAAGCAGGAAAGCATTCCATTTGCCAACTCAGACATTACTCACATTAATGGACTTCAAATTTAATCGTAAAAGTAACTTCTCATTATCATAATCTGTTGCTTTGGAGGATGAAACATTGAACTGACAATCTAAAACTTCCAGCTCACGTGAAAGTGCTGTCTGACACTCACATTCAGCATTATCACCCACTTCTCAGCAAGGCATGATCAACTGAATTCTTTCAGAAATCAGATTCAAGCATTGCTCACCCTGAAACTGTGATTAGGAAATCTGAAGTCCATTGAAAATATCACTAGTTGGGAATCAAACCAGAATAGAAACTAATGCCTCAGAAAGAACCCCTCCCTCTGCATAATCATCTGGAGAATGGACAACTTTGCCTGAGCTTATTAAACTTCTACCATAGTTATCACCTCAGATCTATAGCCACAGGGTCAAAACAGAAATAGGAGGGATTAGCACACAGAACAAAAAGACACTTTGAAAATTCTTATTTATTAAATGAATCTGTCAATCGCTGGCAAATTCTGTGACACAGGGAGGCACAGACAATGCTTAACTGGGGAGCTAATAAAAACACAGCAGCATGTCTTGCTGCACATTCACAGTAATATTTTCTTAAACAGACAGTGGCATATAATTAGAAGTCTGAACTTTTTCCAAGTTGCTATTGATTATAAATTTAGGTTTGAATACATCCCGCTGCTCACCAGCTGATATTACAGTGTCGAATTGGCAGCGTTCTTCCTAACCACAGTCCAGTGCTAACAAAGCTCAAATAAACTTTAGCAGGAAGTGTCTAGTCATGATGCTCTAGCCATTATGAGGTGTGGGGCAGGCTTGATGGATCAGCTAGTCTTTTCGTATGTTCATACACGTGAGCATTTAGCAGTGGTGTATGTTTAGAGGTGAGTAACTAATAGATTTGTGGCTCCTGTTGTTTTGGATGACTTTACTTTTGAGCCAAAACCCTGTGGTCATCTAATTTGGCCCTCAACATGTGTTATTTCATATAAAGTACGCATTGTGCTTTCCACTATTGTTTCAGTTGCCAAAAATATACAGGAGGGTGAACTGACTGCACACAGAAGGCAGCTGTGACTGAGGAATGATGGATTGGGTAAAATCACACATACAGGAGAAGAATGGCACACTGACAGTGAGTTGTAAAAACATGACAGAAACAATCATTAACATTCACATTAGAGGGATAGATTTTCATATAATATAAGCGAAAATAATACTTTTTTATGATGAGGAAGACTTCAATCAGGGGCACAGAGTGTCCCAGTGAAGGGGTTGTGTTTGGAGGGGAGAGTATCTAGGCAGTCTCTGCTACCTCCTGTCGGCTACAGAGGATATTGGTGGTGACCTCAGGAAACATGATCTGTTTACTTTCACCACAGGCATCAGGCCGAGGATGGAGAAAATAGGACAAAAAATACAAAATAAAGGAAGTAAATTTACCCAAATACCTCAATTAAAATAAAGTTAAAAACTGATGTCTTCTAAATCTAATTTTTTTAATGAATCATTCATGAAAATGAAAAACATTTGAGATAAGGAATAAGAATAATAAGTTATCATTTCTTCACAGGTCCAGACATTGTTGAGATAAACAATTAACTAAAAGGAACTTTGTAAGAAAGCTGCACTGCATTAAAGGGTCAGCATGTACATTTTGTTTTTAATACTTTTGACATATAGCCTGGTCTACATAGACTGTGCATGGCATTCCCTTTCTTTAAAGCACAGATTAATAATAACCAATTTGCAGGTTATAAAGTATAAAACATTCCTTCACTACCTTTCAAACATTGCACCAAGCCAGAAGACAACAAAAAGAAGTTAAACATTTCCAGGTCACACATGTGTCATCTTGTATATATCTTTATATTTTATCTCTCATTCTCTGGCTTCTTTTGGACCAGCGTCCATTAAGGCAGTATGTTTGTTTTAATAAACACAAAGTCAGAGACAAAAGAATAGTGATATTCCAAACCATATCTTGTAATAAATAAGAAATCGGCAGAGCTCACATTAAGCAGCTAAGTGAATTAGCGAGGAATCTTCCATGACCAGGGTCAAGTAAAAGTGTATTTTTAGTTTAATTTACGAGGAGATTGTCACTACAGTGTAAACACTCTGCTGAGTTAGCCTGTGGAGGAGTGCTCAATAACATCAGGGACCCACCCTGAACCCTTACTGAAATACTGTCCCTATCAAGACTGAAATTTACCAGGCTTCACTGACTCTAATGAAAATATCCTCAAGTCATCTGACTACTGTCACGTGCCCAATAATTAAAGATAACTTTAAATTAGAAAAAAGCTATCCCTTTAATGGTACTATGAGTCTATGCAATAAGTAGCTGAACCATATTGGCCCAGGTTCCATTCTCAGGCCTGTGCTGAGTTAACTGCCAAAGAGCAGGAGGGATTCTACAATTTGCCTCAATGTTCTTTGATTAGGGTGGGAAAATCTGCTAAAGCTTCCACTCCTAACTGCTACTCAGCAACTTCTGCTGGAAATAATATCTAGATGTTGGTTGCCGACAGGCTTGGCTGTGATGCCCCCTGCATTCAAATGATTTGCCACTTCTCATTGTTGAAGCTTGGGCATGGCTAACAACCACTTGAGCAAGGAGTGTGACTGGTAGGTGTGAAGCCAGCCCCCAGCAAGGTGTTAATACCTTCAGAAGACAGGAGGAAAGAAAGTTGGTGAGAAATTTAGCAAAGAAAATTGCAATAATTATGTTTTCAGGAACTAAAGCTGACCTTGTGGAGCATGCAGTTAGCTGTTCCATAACAATAAAATATTTACTTTTGTGACTATCAAGCGAGGGATGTAGGGCTAGAAATTCATCTTGGCCCATTTTCAGGCCTGAAATAGGCAGCGCGCTGGGAGCAAGAGGCCCGAAGCTCACCCGATATTGGGCCTTGGGCCTCACCAGCATATTGGCAGCAAGCTGCAGGCGCCAATAGGGCATCCAGAGGCAGCTCGCTGGTTCCGTGAGGACGAAGTTGGACCTCAGGTAAGTCCTGAGGTAAGTGGCCCTCAGGTAAGTCCTGGGGGGAGTGAGGTGATCAGGAGGGAGGGGTGGAGGTGATTGGGATGGGAGGGAGGTGATCGGGAGGGGGCCGGCAGTGGAGCCGGGTGGGGCACGGATAGGATGCTATCATGGAGGCTAAGCACTGCTGCTCATCCCACTTCACATTCAGATAAGTATTTTTTTTAATTCACCTTTCTGGTGGCCGTCTCCTGCGGTCCTTTTAAAGACCACGGGAAAGGCCAAATACAGACACGGTTATCCTGAACGCAATAGACTCGGCGTCAGCTGCATTCAGGGCAACCCAATTTCAGGAAGAGGGCCTCAAACTGCTGTTAGTCCCCCGATCTGCAATGTAAAAAGTCTAATACGTGTTTCAAGTGCAAGCCCTGGATGCCTATACTGGAGCCTTTAACAATATGGCGGGCGACACGGAATGTGCTCTCACATGTCACGTGCCATATTGAACGTGTAGGAGCCCATTTTACACCTGTAAAATTGGCGCAGCATCAACAAATTTCATGGCCGTAATCTTTGAGAGTGGAGCACTTTTTCACTTTTTGCATTTATTGTCAACATTGAGCACTTTAAGCAGAGATTAAGTGGAAAAAGGTCCTTGTACCTGATGTAAAAAGACCACTGAGCACTTGGTTTGAGTATAAAACAAGGCTTTAATCAACTGTTTCAAAACCATGAGATTTCTAGTTACAATCACTAGTTCCTAGTTACAGAAACATCCTGAGCAAGCTGGGCCCACGCCCGAGTATTTATACTCCTTGGGTGGCGCCACCAGCTGGCCGCCCAGTGTTACTTCATGAGTCATGATAAGATTCATGACAGTACCCTCCCTCACAAAATGTGCCTTCACCCAAACCTTAGACGTGTATTCCTGTTTGTACCAGTACGATCATTCTATTTCCCACCTCAGCCACCCTGTTGTCTTTTTGAATTAAATTACCAATTTAGTGGCAGTTAAGTGTTGAATTAGAGCAGTTTTATGTTGAAAGGCCATTGCCATTTGTATATATATTTTATGTCATTCTCTGGCATCATTTCCACCACAATATGAGCTGAGATCACCCAAACTCAGTTCACACAGAGTCCTTAACCACAAACAAAGAGAGGAGACTTTTAATCTCTCAGACTGGCCTCGGTTCAAATATCAGTGCCAAAGGTGTAAGAACAGTGGGGGTAATTTTAACTTTGTGCGATAGTGTAAAACAGCGAATCGGCAGACCATTTTACACCTCTCCTGGTTTTTATTTCCATGGTCTTATGGTCAAAAGGGATTGGATATATACTGGAAAAGGGAAAAAATGCAGGGCTATGGGTAAAGAGCAGGGGAGTGGGACTAATTGAATAGCTCGTTCAAAGAGCCGGCACAGATCACGATAGGCCGAATGGCCTCCTTCTGTGCTGCAAGATTCTATGATTCCGTGAGTAACCTAGGAGTAGGTTGTCTCCCTCGCTTTTCTATCAGAAGCAATGTATGGCACCAAGAGATCATAGAAATAGGAGAGAGAATATTAAAAGTTAATATTATTAATAAGCATTCTACAAGAAACTCGTTTAAATGGGACCTAAATATCTGGAATTCTCTAATAACCGGCAAAATTCATACTCCGAAAACAACACCTCAATAACCGGAAATGTTGCTGAGTCCAAGTCTCCCGCGGTGGCCGAGTTCGTCAGTGGGGTTAGTTCTCCAAACTGCCACTACTCGGCTTCTTGGCGCTGTCGGAAGTCCGGACACCTCAATAACAGGAGTCTGAGAATGCAACAGCCATCTCGCATCTGCAACACGGAGGTCCAAGACTCTCCGCATACAAACCAACTGAAGCCTGCAGGAAGAAACAAAGGTAAGTACACTTTTAAAAACACTTTGCACTTACCTCAGATACCCACCTCTCCACACTTGTACCCATCACTTACCTTCACACCACACTTTTGCACCCTCCCGACCCCCGCAGACCCAATACTCGCCTCGCTGAGCTGGTGTGTTTTGGAGCCTTCGGGAAGCCCGCACTTGTGAGGGCAAAAAGGGGATAATCCTATTTTCTGCCTGTTAACTACCTGTTAACCGGCAGTTAATAGGCTTTAATCCCTTCCCGCCTCCAAGGAGACGGGACCCGGCACGGGACAGCTACCCGCCTCCTGGGAAGATGGCATGGAGACGGGTTGGGCACCCACCCCCAAATTCTGCCATTTTCCCGGCAGTCCCACCTCCATACCCGCCTCCCCAGGGCTGGCAAAATCGACCCCAAGCTGACTGGAGCCAACCCAAACCATTTTTCCCTTTCACCACTGAGACTGAACTCTGTTCAAATCCACACAATAGCACAAACTACTCATAATTCAGCACTAACTGGTAATTGCATTTTGAGACAATGATGGTGACTGATGTGGGAAATGGAAAATTTCACACTGTTGTAGTGGCATGCCATTCCAAGGTAGGGGGTTAAAGAAGGAAATACTTGCATTTAGATAGTGCTTTCACAATCACTGGACATCCCAAAGCGCCTTACAGCCAATTAAGTACTTTTTGAAGCGTAGTTACTGTTGTAATGTAGGAAATGCAACAGCCAATTTGCACACAGCAAGCTCCCACAAACAGCAATGTGGTAATAACCAGGTAATCTGTTTTAGTGATGTTGATTGAGGAATAAATAATGGCCAGGACACCAGGGATAACTCCCCTGCCCTTCTTCGAAATAGTGCCATGGGATCTTACATGTCCACCTGAGGGGCAGACGGGGCCTTGGTTTAATGTCTCATCCGAAAGACGGCACCTCCGACATTGCAGCGCTCCCTCAATACTGCACTGGAGTGTCAACCAAGAATTTTCTGCTCAAGTCTCTAGAGTGAGACTTCAACCCACAGCCTTCTGACTCGGAGGCAAGGGTGCTACCAACTGAGCCATGGCTGACACACATTATAGAATCATAAGGCACATTATCAAATCAAATCAAATCAACTTTTATTGTCATTGTTAGTGCACAAGTGCAGTACAACGAAATGTAGGCTTGCGGCTCCCGAGAGTGTACACTTAGATTAAGACATTTAAGCATTCAACATTCATTTGGCTTGTAGTATATTAACATAAACATAACCATAATAAAGTGCATTGGCAGATGTGCAGGCTTTAGAGTTTATTTGTGGAGTTCAGTAGGATGACAGCCCTGGGAAAGAAGCTGTTCCTAAATCTGGTCGTACGGGTGCGAATGCATCTGTAGCATCTCCCAGATGGCAGGAGGGCGAACAGACTGTGGCTGGGGTGGGTAGGGTCTTTGATGATGGACCGTGACCTCCGTAGACAGCGTTTCTGGTATATGTGCTCTATGGTCGGTAGCCGGGTGCCGGTAATGCGTTGGGCAGTTTTGACTACCCGCTGCAGGGCTTTCCGGTCATAGTAGCTACAGCTGCCATACCATACTGTGATACAGTTTGTCAGGATGCTCTCTATTGTGCAGCGGTAAAAGTTAGAGAGGATCGGGGTGACAGGTTACATCCCTTCAGCCTCCTTAGGAAATATAGGCGCTGCTGGGCCTTCTTCACCAGAGAGGAGGTATTGAGGGACCAGGAGAGGTCTTCCGTGACGTGGACTCCGAGGAACTTAAAGCTGTCCACCCTTTCCACCACAGCCCCATTGATGTGGATGGGGGTGTGACTTCTGCCTTTAGACTTCCTGAAGTCCACAATGATTTCTTTGGTTTTCTTGATGTTAAGGGCCAGGTTGTTATCGGCGCACCACTTCACGAGATCCTGGACCTCCTCCCTGTAGGCTGACTCATCATTGTTGGTGATCTGGCCTACTACCGTGGTATCATCCGCAAACTTGATGATGGTGTTGGAACCATGAACAGCCACACAGTCGTGGGTGAAGAGGGAGTAGAGGAGGGGGCTCAGCACACATCCTTGTGGGGCCCCCGTGTTCAGGGTCGGGGGGGAGGTGTGGTTACCTAATTTGACAGACTGGGGTCTGTTTGTTAGGAAGTCCAGGGTCCAGTTGCAGTGGGAAGTGTTCAGGCCAAGAGTTTGGAGTTTGGTGGCCAGCTTGTTGGGGACGATAGTGTTGAATGCTGAGCTGTAGTCTATGAACAGCATTCTGATGTAGGTCTCCTTACCATCTAAGTGATTCAGTGCCGAGTGTAGAGCAGTTGTGATTGCATCCTCCGTTGATCTATTTGCACGATAGGCAAACTGGTGTTGGTCAAGAGAGGCGGGAACACTGGCTTTGATGTGAGCTAAGACCAGTCTCTCGAAACACTTCATTATGATGGGTGTGAGTGCGACAGGTCGATAGTCGTTCAGGCACGTCACAGCCGTTTGTTTTGGCACAGGAATAATGGTAGCGGTCTTGAAGCATGTAGGGACTACTGCCTGGGCCAATGACAGATTGAAGATGGCGGTGAAGACATCAGCCAGCTGATCAGCACATTCCTTGAGTACCCGTCCAGGGATGCTATCCGGTCCAGCAGCCTTTCGTGTATTCACTCCGTGTAGAACACCCCTTACGTCGGAGGTCGACAGAGTGAGCACCTGGTCTTCCAGGGGTGGCAAGGCTTTGGTAGCCGGCTCCCTGTTGTCCCTGTCGAAGCGAGCGTAGAAGTTGATAAGCTCCTCCGGAAGGGAGGCATCGCTAACCGGGGGGCTGGTGTTTTTGCCCTTGTAGTCAGTGATGGACTGGATGCCTTGCCACATGCGCCGGGGGTCTGAGTTGTTGTGGAAGTGATCCTCTATCCGCAGTGTCTGTTTCCTTTTGGCAGTCCTGATACCCTTTTTTAGGTTGGTCCTAGCTGCACTGTAAGCCGCCGCGTCGCCAGATTTAAATGCTGCGTCGCGTGCTTTCAACAGTGATTCAACAATTATAGAATCATAGAAATTTACGGCATAGAAGGAGGCCATTCGGTCCATCGTGTCTGTGTCAGCCGAAAAGAGCTATCCAGCCTAATCCCATTTCCAGCTCTTGGTCCGTAGCCCTGTAGGTTACAGCACTTCCAGTGCATATCCAAGTACTTTTTAAATGCGATGAGGGTTTCTGCCTCTACCACTCTTTCAGGCAGTGAGTTCCAGACCCAACATTGTTGGGGAAATACAGAGAATTTTACACTGTTTCTGGCTTGCACTAAACCTGACCTGGGAGTGCTCATTACTAATGCAGGTGTCTAAAATGAAACTGTTTTATTTCCCACTGCTCACACCCCATACCCGGTGAGCACAATAACTCTGTCCACTCTCTGGTGATGCTTCCACTCTCCATTGATTCACTTCCTTCAAACTACATGCCAGCATAGAATACAACCTCCATTCCTCTTGTTGTAAAATAGCCTCTCCATCACCTACAAGACTCAAGTCGGGCGTATGATATAATACTCATCACTCACCTGGATGGATGCAGTTGCAACAACATTCAAAGAAGCTCAACACCATCCAAGACAGACAAGTTAGCTTAATTGGTACCCCAATCAGCAGGCTCGATATCCACCCCCTCTCTCACCATCGTACTGTGGCTGCGGTATGTACCATCTGCAAGAAACACTGCAACAACTTGCCTAGGTTATGTCGACAACGCTTCTCTCCCCTGTGACTGCTACAACCAAGAAGGTAAAGATCAGCAATGTTATGGAATCGGCATTAGCTCCGAAGTTCCCCTCCAAATCACATATCATCCTAACTTGGACATATAGTTGTTCATATATTGTTGCCTTATTAATATCCTGGAATTCCCTAGCTAATACTATTGCAGGAACACCATCACCACGAGGACTGCAGCAGTTCAACTGCTACCACCTCTTATGTTCATTAGTTCTGCTCTCAGTCGTTCTTCATCTATCAACATTCCTGGCCTCACTTTCTCCTCTAATCTCAGATGTAATTCCCACATCTTCTCCATTGCTAAAACTACCTCCAAAAAGACTGGTTCTCTCTTTTATCCCAAACAATTTTCCCCCTCAACAATTCTTAACTTTGTAAAGCCCAAATCTGTCCAAGATTTGCATACTGCTCTCATATCTTGGAAGTCAACACCCCTCTCACATGCCTAAACAGCACTCTCACACACCTAAAAGATCATCTGATGGATGATTCTTATCTCTAGCCTCCAATCTCTCCACATTGCAACTTTTCTTTTCTATATCTATTTCATCCATATTGCTATGGTTATTATTCTAAAATCTCCCCACAGTTGTCCTAAGCTTCAAATACACCATCCTTAATTGGTTACGGTAGCATAGTGGTTGTGCTATTGGACTAGTAAACCTAGACTAATAATCCAGCGAATATAAGTTCAAATCTCCACCATGGCAGTTTGAGACTATGAATTCAATTTTTTTTAAATCCTGTAAAAGTGACCATGAATTGGTCAGATTGCTGTGAAAACCCAACTTGGTTTACTAATGTCCTTTAGGGAAAGAAACTTGCCATGCTTATTCAGTCCCACGTTGTGGTTGACTCTTAACTGCCCTCTTACGAGGCCTAGCAAATGATTCAGTTGTATCAAATCGCTATAAAGCAGCAACATGGGAATATCTTCACCAAGCAGACTGCAGCGGTTCAAGGGGAGCTAAGGATGGGCAGTAAATTTTGGCCTTGCCTGTGACGCCCACTTCCCAAGTGTGAATTAAAAAATCCTCCTCCCTGCATCCCCGCTGTATTGAAACCGACTCACCACATCATTTTTTACTCTAACTCATTTATTCCCAAAACTGTAAACTTTTCACTTCCCCAATTTTCCCTTCCTCCTCCAATCTACAGCAGGGAAGACAGTTAATTTCCACCCTTTCTACATAAAGTAATATTAAAAAGGAAATAAACTGCAGGACAACACAGCCTATCTTACTGCCTCTGCAGTATCCTAATCATAGCACAGGACTGATACTTGTAGAAAGGTGTCAAAAATAATGGAGAAATCAAACCTTTATGTGGCAAAGGTGTGGAAGACAGGTGAAGTTGGGATCTAGGCAGCTGATGTTACGAAGGTGGCAGTTGATGATCTTGGTGAATGAACCAGACATGGGATATGAAGTTCAGTTCAAGGTTGAACAGGACACTGAGGTTGTAGTTAATAAGGTCAGTCTGAGTGAGCAGCCTGAAAGGAAAATAAAAGTGGTGCTTGAGGAACAGAGTTTGTGATGGGATTGTGCTAATGCTTATTGTGCAAGAGAAAGTTCTGGCTCAGCCGTCTAGCAGGCAACAGCAGTGGTGGGGGTTGGGGGATAAAATTGATTGTCATTGGCACACATGTGAAAGCTGCGCCATGTTTCTGGATGATGTTTCTGTGGAGCAGAATGTAAATGAGAAAAAATAGGAAACCAAGGGTGGAGCCTTGACATATGCTGGACGTAACTGTATGAGGACAGGAGAGGATGCCATTGGAAATGTTCCACATTGGACAGATACAAATGGAACTATGAGAAAGTGATGCCATGGAAGTGGACCACAGAGGATAAATGGCAGAGGAGGATGGAATGATTGATTGTGCCACAGGGAGGACAGGGAGGATGATGAGTATGCTGCCTGACCTGCTGAATATTTCCAGCATTTTCTGTTTTTATTTCAGATTTCCAGCATCCGCAGTATTTTGCTTTTGATGAGTATAATATGTTGGTCATAGTACATAGGAAATTGGTGATTGGTAAACAGGGTGGTCTCTGTGTGTGGGTGGAGGTGGAAATTAGGCTGAAAGGAGTGATTAAAGAGATGGGTGCGGAGTTGACTGGTAATGATATGTTCCAGGACCCTAGAAAGAAAGTGGAGGTTAGACATGGGTCAGAAGTTGGAAACGAGTTAGGAGTCAAAGATGGGCTTCTTGAGAAAAGATTTGATGATAGTTTTAAAGAGGAACTCTAATTGAATCTTCTTAGGACCCAGATGTCACTCTGATAAATAACTCTGGTTTGCTTCATTTCTAGTCTGGGTAAGGTGCAAGAAGGTGAGCCTGACATACTTGGATGCTGTTTTATTTTGCTGTGGGCAGGGTTCATAATTGTGATAGATCTCCAGACTCAGATGATGAATCTCACTTCTAGATGTCCAACGCAAGGGAGATCTCTTCATGGGATCACTTCTGGTGGGCAGTAAAATATTTCATTCTGCAAAATTTCCTTTTAAAGAAATGCAGCACAATGTAATGAGGAACAGATTGGCAAATAGCCAATTTAAATGATCGAGTGTAATATAGGACTATGTTATATTACACCTAGACATCGTTTATTAAGCACCAATGCTCTCAGCAAGAGTTGAATACTTGTAGGCAAAGCTGGCTGGAATAAACAGACTGCTTCATATGCAAGTGAACTGTAAAGATGTTTGACAAATCTTTGCATGTTTATGGATGAAGTACAGCTTTATTCATGTGTCATTTTTGTCACTGAGGTAATGGAATAATATATTTCAGCACAATTTACATTTACACAGTATGTGATTTCAGATGAACTTTTTCATGAAGAGCATGCCCCTTTAAAGAGTGCCAAAATAGCCTGGGTTGAATTTACCATGTGGCAAGAATGCAAACACTATTTGTCCCACAACACAATATGCGGTATTTTGCTCTGCTACGCAATGGGGAGGGGAACACTCGGCTCCTGGATTTTCTGCTTTAAATAATAGTTTCGTTTACGCAATTCACATCAGCTGGGAGATGCTATTAGCGTAATTCAAAGAGTATAAAACCATTTTTTAAATTTTTGTTGACTTCTCTCTTCCAGCCTGACAGCAGTCTAGTTAGAATATTCTTGGGTTCTCTCTTCTGGGCTTAAAAATATATATTTATTTTAAGAAAACACAAAAATTAAGTGGTCACTAACCTTTTTTTCTATCAGTGATGTCTGATTTTCTTCTGCCATCAACTGTGACTAAGACACTAGAGTACAGCAAAAGCTCATGTAATTCTTTGAACACATTTACAATGCCGACTGAGGCCAGCACTTGTATCATTTCTGTGGAAAATTCAGCTCCGTATTAAGCAGAACAAGTGAGCCTGAGATTAACAAATCATAACTGCATTAGTCTTGGCAGTTAAAGCACTACTATCTCCACAGCAGAATCTGCTAGGCCAATAATCATTTTTCCTGTGTTATGGCATTCAGCTGACAGGAGTTGTTCACAAATGAGTCCTTGTGGATGAGAAACGCAGTAGCCATGTGACTGCAGGGTGATCGATTGGTGGTTTGTTTACTGAAACACATCCTCATTGACGTTAGCCAGAACATTGGAAATGAGCAGAAAGGAGGACTGCAGCTGTCACACTGTCCCATGAGTCTCTGGGCCCAAGTTCTAATAGGCACATAAGTAATCTGGTATTACCTTGACATAAACAATGTGGCCCAATTAACACACTGTGACTGAGGCCCAGCAGGTGTACAGCTGTAAGATGAGCACAGATGCAATGTCAAGACTCAACAAAAAAAAACAAAATCACTGATCCCACATCCATTCATACTTTTATAAAGATGACTTTTCCTTGTCCCTCTCCAATTTTCTCTGAAGGCATGCTGGAATATGGTTCCATGGTACCAGCCATCTTCCACTACCTCACTGTGAGCCTAGGCAGTGACCACCTGCAGGGATTTCAACCATAAGGCACATTACAGCCAAGCCTGTTCCAGTTGTCATCCAATGTCCACACACACTTTTTCCAGCTGGAGTCACTGGAAAATCAGCCAGGTTTCCACCACCCATTACCTTGCAATGAACACTTAATTAATGTACAGTTGATGACATATACCTGGGGTAACATTGTTAGAACAAGGGGGTTTTCATAGATTTCTTAATTGTCTAATTCAATAAAGTGTTTAAAGGATCACTAAGTTGTTCTAATTCTGTTTTTATAACTTGAACTACTGTATAATTCCTTGAGGGCATTCTTAAAATACAGTTGTGACACTGTGCAGCGCAATGTACTCTTGTAGGTAAACAGTTTTATTTTAAGCACAATCTGGGAAAATTCTTCCACACATTTTCAAAATGAGCTTTCTTGGCATCAGAATATTACATGAACCAAAACAGACAAAGAAATTATTTTTAACCAGATGTTTATATACTTTACTTGGTCAACATATACGGGTAATTTTACAAAATCACAATCCTGGCGCAGGCCCTCACCCATCAGCAGCGCACATCAGAAATGTGGACACTCAACGCACCCCCCCCCCCCCATGACTTTCTGTCCAAGAAAGTAATTTCATAAAATTATTAGTAGAAATTGTGAAACTGCATGTCAAAACAGTATGACAGTCCTCTTTCTCGACAACACTCAACTGTAGCACTGAAAAGGTCATATGGTGTTATGAGGAAAGCTAAAGAGTGAAAACAGCAGACTTTGAGGTGACTTCAAGTTTTCAGTGTTTGATGATGGAAGGCATTTATGAAGTTTGATTAAAATCACGTGAAGCCTTATTTAAGTTGTAGAGGTGACAAGTTACAGTTTGACAGAGACAACAGAAAGACTGTATCATAACAAAAATTCTCTCATTCCTTGCTTATAGATGAGCAGCAGTCATTAAAAGATAACCATTAGGGCTGGGGTTTTCTGGTTCTGCACTCGCTATGCCACGGTTTTCAGCCCATCAACTTTAATGGGCGGAAAATCACAAGCTGGATGTATTTATATCTGTTTTTAAATATTTCCTACAATAATCAGATTACTTTGTAATGGGGGATCTACAGACCCTGCAGTTCAGAATAGCAGCTAATGAAATAAATTTTCTAATGAAGGTGATTCATTACTCAAGATGCAATTTGATTTCTTATCACTAGATTCAGTTATGCCAAGGCTGAACATGTGTCAGAGAGTATTAATATTTTTGCTTTTAGCTTCTCATGCCATAAACCAAGAGGAGATCTGTTCCCAGGTTTCTGCATGAGTACTTTGTAACGGACCACTAGGAAGTGCACAAGAACAGGCTAGAGTGACTTGTTTTCTGGTCCTCCTTTGGCCTCCCTCCTGCCAAAATATCTAGCCTTCAGCTGGGTCCTTTTAAAGAATTTGGTGGTGTGTGGATCAGATGGGACAGTGGGTTCATCCACTATCGCTTCATCCGAGACTTTGTTCAAATCCAGTCCAGATTAATAGGACAAAAGTAGCCTCTTTCTATGTGAAATGAGTTTGCACAGTCTAAACCCTGTTCCTGATGGGCATTAGCTTATGGCACAAAACTGTTCAAAATTCAGTATATTGGTAGTTTCTCTCAAACTGGTCACAAGAATGGCTGATACAATGGGTGCAGTAGAAGGTGACTTTCTTAAGTTGAAAAAATGTAGAAGGAGCTTCACTTTACAAAAAAAAGTGGATATACCGCTGAAGAAGATCATAAAAAAGATTAGTACTAAGGCCTCATCTGTAATCATGAGGAATTTTAATCTTCCTGACACAGACTGGGACTTAAATTGGGGACAAGCTGTATGCATGACAGAGTTTATTCAAGTGCTTCAAGGATATTTTCTTAAAACCGCAAATGAGGGAACCCTAAGTGATGAAGAGGGAATAATAAGGCAAGCTGAATTAGGGAATATTTGGGGTTTGTGAAAAGTTCTTGGGAGTGAAATTGGTCTTTGGCAGTAGTGCAAACCAATCGGCAGACGGTTTTACACCCGCCTGTTTCTCTTTAGCCTGTTTTACACTACTGCCGAAGATCAATTTCACCCCGTTAATTTTAACGTTGAATTGAGGACAGAACAGTTAAAAAAAACGATTAAGATTTCATAAGAGCAGACTTTGAGGGGATGCAATGTTCCAGGAAAAGAATGGGGAAAAACTATTTAAAGGGAAAGATGTGGGTGAGGGGGGAAATGAGAGCTTTAAGGAGATATTTCTACACTAAAGAGGCAATTTAACCGAAAATCAATTGGGAACAAAACACGAAGGTAAAACTGACATGGATGAAAAGCACATTCAGGGAAGGCATTAGGGAAAAGAAATGGCCAATAACATTTGTAACTGTACTGACAAGAAACAAGGAAGGGAGAACTGTAAAATCAAGCAGAGGAATGCCATTAAATTGATAAAAGGCACACAGAGGGACCATGAGGGGAATATACAGAAAACGATGCATTTTAAGAATATCAGATGCTTGAGGTAACACAGCATGAAGATGATCTGGGGAATTTGGTGGTTAGGTCACTGATAGCATCAGTTCAATGTTCACACAGGATCAGGAAAACAAATAAAATGTTGCTACATATAGTTAGGGATATAATAAAAGACTTGCATTTATATAGCGCCTTTTACGACCTCAGTATGTCCCAAAGCGCTTTACAACCAATCAAGTATTTTTGAAGTGTAGTCACTATAGTAATGTAGGAAACGCGGCAGCCAATTTGCACACAGCAAGCTCCCACAAACAGCAATGTGATAATGACCAGATAATCTGTTTTTGTGATGTTGAATGAGGGATAAATATTGGCTAGGACACCGGAGATAACTCTCTGTTATAGATAACACCGGAGATAACAACCTCTCCCTCAACATCAGCAAAACAAAGGAGATGATCGTGGACTACAGGAAGTGGCAGGGGGAGGGACACACCCAAATCTACATCGAAGGGGCTGAGGTGGAGAGGGTCAGCAGCTTCAAATTCCTGGGTGTATTCATTACGGAGGACTTAACATGGTCCCAGCACATCGACGTCGTAACCAAGAAGGCATGCCAACGCCTGTTCTTCCTTAGGAGACTGAAGAAATTTGGAATGGCCCCCCAGATTCTCACCAACTTCTACCGGTGCACCATCGAGAGTATCTTGTCCGGCTGCATCACTGCCTGGTATGGTAACTGCACCGCCACAGACCGCAAGGCTCTACAGATGGTGGTGAAAGCTGCACAACATACTATAGGAATTAAACTATCTGCTGTGCAGGATATCTACCCCGAGAGGTGCCAGGGGAAGGCCCTGAGAATCATCAAAGACGCGAGCCACCCCAGCCACAACCTCTTCGCCCTGCTCCCATCTGGTAAGAGATACCGAAGTATACGGTCTCGTACCAGCAGGTTTCGAAACAGCTTCTACCCCAGGCCATAAGAATAATTTATTATTTATTACTGTTGTTTTATTTATTATTACTGTATTTCTATTAGTATTTTATTATTGCTATGCCATATTTATTTCAATGTTGGGAGGACTCGTAAAAATCAACATTTCATTGTGTAGTACACATGTCTGCTGCATATATGACAAATAAAATTGAATTGAATTGAATTGGTAACTCCCCTGCTCTTCTTCAAAATGGGATCTTTTACGTCCACCTTAGAGAGCAGACGGGGCCTCGATTTAAAGTCTCTTCCGAAAGACGGCACCTCCATCAGTGCAGCACTCCCTCAGTACTGCACTGGAGTGCCAGCCTAGATTTTTGTGCTCAAATCTCTGGAATGGAACTTGAACCCACAACCTTCTGACTCAGAGGCGAGTAAGTCAAAGGAAGTGATTTTGAAGTTGCATCTTGGCTTAGTGAGACGGCATCTGGAGTACTGTGCTCAGTTTTGATCTAAGTATTACAAAACAGGATGCAGTGAGAGGAGGGATGTAGGTTGTTACCTGAAATTAGGGGGCTGAGTTATGAGAAAAGGTTGTCCAACTGGAACTGCATTCTCCTGAGAAGAGGAGGATTAGAGGGAACTTAATAGAGGTCTTTAAAAATTTCAGGGATAATGGAGAATTTAGATCCAGGAAAGTTCTGTCAGACTAGAGGGCACAATTTAAAGTTAAAGTTGTCAAAGGAAAACAGGAAATCCAGGTTTTTTTTTTAGTAAGAGGGTGGTAGAATTTTGGAACAGGGTTTAAAAAAGGATTCAATTATTTCCTGTTAGGAAAGGGGGATACAGGACTGCATTCCAGAATCAGGTATGGAACTAGTATGGAAGGGTAAACTAGATGGACCACCTACCCAAAACATGACCATATTACTACTATCCTACTATTTAACCATATCAATACCTCACCTAGGACAGCCTGATACTAAACACTGAGTGCAAAAAATTGCATTCCGCAAAACTGAGTATTACGATAAGATAATTCCTTCAAAGACAAATAACTGTTTTGACGCACATTTCCTGGATTTATTTCTGTTATCACTTCATGCGTATATGTAAAATAAGATGTAATAGCTATTGTAAAACATGCATTGGCACTCTACCTGCCATCCACCCACAAAAAATAGTGCAACATATGATCCAAATGACAGCATATAAAAAATGATACAACTTATTTAGTAGCTTTGAAATAAAAATTAAGCTTACACAGGTCCTAGAAAGAATTAAAAGCAGAAGCCATGTGACAATGCACAAGACTGAAGACTGAGTAGGCTGCGCAGTCGCAACATCATAGTGTGGTTTATTTCCCAGTAAACCACTGCTCACGAGTTGTTTATCTAGTCCTTAGTACAGTCAGTGAGTACATCCAGCGCTGACTCCAGGGAGAAATAAACTACCAAAATTAATTGACTGCTGGAACCACTGAATGACAGTATAAAAATACAATATACATTAGGGAGAAGTGCCTCAGAACAAAGAATCTATGTAAACCACCTGCAGCAGCTGACATGCACCCTCTGCGAAAATCATTAGAAGCTCGGGTTTCTTGTGAATTAGAGGGGCTTCTTTAAATTGCAAAAATCTAAAGAATTTTTAAAAAGGACAAAAAACAAGTGGTGGGTGCATGTCACTGACTAAAAGTGGAAGAGTGAGAGAAACATGAGGCTTAAAACTAGCACCTTGCATGTAGTAGATTTCTAACTGTGAGGCAGGCGGTTGCTCAGCACTTTAAGCAACTGCTGAGGTTGTTCACAGAAACACTGTTTTTTTTTCCCCAGAGAGAGTTTGACAATAATAATAAATGAAGTATCTCAATACATGTTGAACTTCCTATTTTTATGGCTTATTTTCTCCTTTCACAATTTGGTACCACTGCATCAGCTATTTTCACTTCTTTTAAAATTATAGAAATACCACCCCCTCCCACCCACCCAAATCCATTCTCAGCTGTTTGGGATGTAGACACACAAGCACGTAACACTGCTGTGCACTGCAAAGAATTGGAGAACACTACAGCTGGAGTTGAATACAATGATAGGGAGCTGAATTAATATTGGCAGAGATAAGTCATTGACCTTAAGTACGTCAGTGAACTTGTCACTAGCTGGATTGGTTACTTCAGCTCCTTCAGTCCAATGGGCTTGGTAAATCCTCAAAGCCAAATCCCCAATGAGATCATTAAAACTTACTGTGTATCTAAGAAAAAAAACTCAAACGTACAGGTGGGAACAGAAATAAAAGATGTTTAAGTTACTAACTACTTGTAACTGATTTTTTAAAGAGAAATGCTAACAACAATGATTGATCCTTTTCAAGGATGATTTAAATGCTTCATGCCAATAGCAGTTTATAAAAACAGGCCAGTATAATTTGCTATTTCATTTTTAAGAAATTAGTTTTATCTATTTGATTAAGGCAGTGTTCAGCTGGAAAAAATCTACTTTCATTTTAAAACCTCAATTTACTACTTTTACAAGCAATTAATGGCACAGTAATCAAAAGTGCCTCAAAAAGTAAAGACATTAAACTTGTAATCATTTATTAGAAGAAACAGCTTTCCTTCTGTCATTGTTCACTCCTACTGCTCAACAATCATGTACACAGGGTCCCCTACTCGAATCACTCCTGGTTTGTCAATCCCATAGTGTGAGCCAAACACAGGGACATTGCCGTAAATGTGTTTCTCAGCTGGGTCACACTGGCGGTACCTGAAAGAATAAAACAGAGAGTTGCTGACATAGGCAATACTCACAAACTCCTTCATACCAAAAAAGTGAGTGACATAAAATACACAAATCCATTTTTGGATACAACCAAAATTCATCCAGACAGCATTAGTGTAAATAGTGAAGCCAACTCATATGAACATCTGTTATAAGAACTAATTTATAAGACAATCCCATTTTTGGTCATAGTTTTAAATCCTAGAACCACAATAATTAATATATATACCATATGTTTCTTTCTTCAACCCTACCACAGCAATGTGTTCATGAACTTTCCATACTTGTTGCAATAATTCAGTTGCGCTGTCGATGGCAGGCTAATACTATCCTGAGATATCTATTTTATTTGGCAACATTAGACAGAAGTTAGCACCACCAAATGAATATAGATAAAAATTAAATGCCTTTCCAGCACACTTTCACAATGGTACCACAAGAATTACAACAAAGTACCAGGAAGGAATAGCACTGCGCTACATGGGAAGTCAAAAAGACTATTTCATCCAGATTAAAGGGCAGCATTGTTCATTCTGACAAATTGCATTAAAAGTAAGAGTCCACAAATAGATTTGTTTTTAAATAGAGTGAATGTCAGCATACTGTACTACTACTTTTCTGATGCTTCTCTGTCAAGTTAAAAAAAAACAATTCCGTGGCAGCGCTTCACATGCTACACTAATAGGGAACAGCCTGTTCCTAAACCCCTCTAATGGTACTGCAAACATGTGCCACATGGGAAAGGTGAATAGATTCCGAACTATATTTACCCCATAATCCCTAAGGTGCCACTAATCAGAAAACTAATTCTGGTTGTGCCTGTTCTGCTGGGTAATCTCATTAACTCATGAGCTATCTGAGAACCAGATGTTTTGCAAAAAATGTCATAAGTTTAACCTAGCCATGTTAATGACACAACCAGTCTAATGTCCTATGATTTGATTGGCTAATAAACATGACTCTGTTTTTTAGCAAGTCAACTCCTTCATAGTTCAGAATTTCTTGGCATCCTTTGATCCATGTTCAAGACCAAGCTATAAGGTGGATTTATGGCAAAAAGTGGAAACAGTTGCAGGAAGGACTGTATCCAGGGCTTGGTATTTACCATTAATGGGTTGGAGAGAAGCAAGCAGTTATTGCTGAAGCTCCACGTCTCCATTGGGTGGAACACCATTCAATGGATATGGTGTGTGTCTGTGCTGTGATCAGGAGGATGGTGATAATACACTTAAACATCTTATAAGTTATGCTGCTCCCCAGGGCACTTATGAAGAGTTCCTGGTTGCTGCTGTCAATCTAGTGAGTGCTCAACCCTCTTACAACCAATTAGTTGAGTATTGTCCAGCGAGGGGAGGGGCTGGGGGGTTAGGGTCATAATGCCAAGGGGTTTCTTCTCACTTGACTCCAGATAACCCTGCAAACCAATGCCTTTATGGGGTGGGTGATCCCGACTGGACAAGCAGCGGGAAGCTGGCCAATGCGCTGTGATGGTAGGCTGCACAGTTTTATTTGGCTAAATGCCAGCAGTATTTCTGGCAGGGTTAGCACCAGCATTCATCAGAATTATGATAATACACTCACACATCTCAGGTTTGCAGCAGTAGTAATGGCCACCAGCTGAGGAATCTTCTGGCTTCTGTCCAAGAACAACTGCCAAAGGCACCTAAATTTTTGGGCCCTCCATATCCTTACTGCTTTCTCTTTACAGATCCTATGATCTGAGCAGGGTTGGGTGCAAGCCTAAAGCCTACTTCTTCCCAGGTGCACTTCCTTATAAGCACTCAATCGCTCGAGGTGGAGGCAGGAGAATAAGTCAGGACGTGCCGTCATGTCCTCTGCCTCTGCATAATTTCCATTCTTGTTCTTC
Organism: Somniosus microcephalus; assembly: GCF_052327205.1. Taxonomy (NCBI): domain Eukaryota; kingdom Metazoa; phylum Chordata; class Chondrichthyes; order Squaliformes; family Somniosidae; genus Somniosus; species Somniosus microcephalus. Next base: position 80,908,611 of record NC_140989.1, on the reverse strand, counting down.
ATGTAGGCACGAGTGATCCTTCCCACTCAGGGGATTCCCAGGAAACGTAAAATGGGCAGAAACCCAACACCACAAGTATCCGCACATCTTTCCTCTTTTCGCGTCTAGGGAATGCTTACTCTTGGTTGCAAAGCTTTTACGAGGCAGGAACTATCGTAAACCCAGAATATTACCTCACAGTAAGTCAAGCCATTACAACCAGAAAACATAGTGAAGAATAAATTTTAAAATTATAAGGGAAGATTTTTTTTTGTTTAAAGGATGCTAAATAATGGAATAATCTGCAAGGTGGAATCGCAGAACCAAAAAATTGGGGACATTCAAAATAGATGTTAGGTTGGGAGAGTTAGGTTATTAAGAGTGAGTTCAATGGGCTAAATGGCTTTTCTCGTCCTTTTGTTGTTATATTTTTATTCTGTGCTTTCTAAATAGCTCCAATAATGACATCTAGTGGCAGCAGAATTACCTGCTAGCTGACTCAGTTTTCCGGTCCGTATTTGGTATGGAGGCAGTCAAGATAGGCTTACTAATGTGGCATAGTGAGGGTGTTTTCAGGCGAGTTCCATACAGTCTTTCCAATGCTCTGTGTGACTACATCCATCACTGATTCTATTATATCAAACTCAACAATCCAAAGTATCTTTCAATCAATCAAATTTCAGTATTCAAATGCGATGAATGAAATATCCTTTATACAATCTTTATGGCTGGGTCACTCGTTACCAACTAAGGCCCATATGCGTTTAAAAAAAATCCTAATTTTCTCCCCTTCCTCTCCTGAAAGTGTAAATTTCTGCTAAAGTATAATTCCACAGAAGTTGGACACCCTCTGGTACCTCATCCGAATGGCTAATCTTCATGTGTGGCCCTAGACTATGGATGTGGACAGGATGTCTAATTGTGATGGACATTTTAGCCATGCTGATCTGATCCTCAGCCAATATCCAGAAATACAACAGGGACCAGTGATCAGGAGCAGGAACCTTAACAGATTTTCCCTCCCACTGTAAGAAATAGCTGTTAGATTCAAAGATGGGTTTTAATTCTTAGAACAGAGACTGACAACAAGCAAGCGGGAACAGATAGCATAAATGTCAGCAAGGTCGAATATCAAGCATCAAAAGACAAATAGAAGTGATAAGGGAATCGTAAAATGCAAAACATCACAGGGTGGTGGGATAATAGACAAAAATGGAGCTGAAAAGTCATAAAATGTCCTTAAAGAAACATAACAAAACATTCCTCAGAAAGATAAGAGGGAGGCTTCATCAGCCATGCAGAAAGGGACGGTGAGGGATGCCTTCCCGCTTCACAATTGGACAATAGGATGGGGGATCAAATAGAGTCATAGGGTTATACAGCACGGATAGAGGCCCTTCGGCCCATCGTGTCCGCGCCGGCCATCAAGCCCTGTCTAATCTAATCCCATATTCCAGCATTTGGTCCGTAGCCTTGTATGCTGTGGCATTTCAAGTGCTCATCCAAATGCTTCTTAAATGTTGTGAGGGTTCCTGCCTCCACAACCCTTCCAGGCAGTGAGTTCCAGACTCCAACCACCCTCTGGGTGAAAAAGTTCTTTCTCAAATCCCCTCTAAACCTCCCGCCCTTTACCTTGAATCTATGCCCCCTAGTTATTGACCCCTCTACTAAGGGAAAAAGCTCCTCAGCATCCACCCTATCTATGCCCCTCATAATTTTGTACACCTCAATCATGTCCCCCCTCAGCCTCCTCTGCTCCAAGGAAAACAAACCCAATCTGCCCAGTCTCTCTTCATAGCTGAAGCGCTCCAGCCCCGGTAACATCCTAGTGAACCTCCTCTGCACCCTCTCCAACGCGATCACATCCTTCCTATAGTGTGGCGACCAGAACTGCACACAGTATTCCAGCTGTGGCCTAACCAGTGTTTTATACAGTTCCATCATAACCTCCTTGCTCTTATATTCAATGCCTCGGCTAATGAAGGCAAGTATCCCATATGCCTTTTTTACCACCTTATCCACCTGTTCCGCCGCCTTCAGGGATCTGTGTACTTGCACACCCAGATCCCTCTGACCCTCCGTCTTGCCTAGGGTCTTACCATTCATTGTGTATTCCCTTGCCTTGTTAGTCCCCCCAAAGTGCATCACCTCGCACTTTTCCGGGTTAAATTCCATTTGCCACTGTTCCGCCCATCTGACCAACCCATCTATATCGTCCTGCAGACTGAGGCTACCCTCCTCGCTATTTACCACCCTACCAATTTTTGTATCATCCGCGAACTTACTGATCATACCTTTTACATTCATATCCAAGTCATTAATGTAGACCACAAACAGCAAGGGACCCAGCACCGATCCCTGTGGTACCCCACTGGCCACAGGCTTCCAGTCACAAAAACAACCTTCGACCATCACCGTCTGCCTTCTGTCACTAAGCCAGTTTTGTATCCAATGTGCCAAGGCACCCTGGATTCCATGGGCTCTTACCTTCTTGACCAGTCTCCTGTGCGGGACTTTATCGAAGGCCTTACTGAAATCCATATATACCACATCCACTGCGTTACCCTCATCCACACACCTAGTCACCCCCTCAAAAAATTCAATCAAATTAGTCAGACATGATCTTCCCTTGACAAAGCCATGTTGACTATCCCTGATTAATCCTTGCCTCTCCAAGTGGAGACAAATTTTGTCCCTCAGAATTTTTTCCAATAATTTTCCTACCACTGATGTTAGGCTCACTGGCCTGTAGTTCCCTGGTTTTTCCCTACTTCCCTTCTTGAATAATGGTACTACATTAGCGGTTCTCCAGTCCTCTGGCACATCCCCTGTGGCCAGAGAGGTCCTGAATATATGTGTTAGAGCCCCCGCAATCTCTTCCTTTGCCTCACACAGCAGCCTGGGATACATTTCATCCGGGCCTGGGGATTTATCCATTTTTAGGCCAGCTAAAACTGCCAATACCTCCTCCCTCTCGATGTGAATATGTTCGAGCATATCACAGTCCCCCCGCCCTATTTCTATGTCTACATCGTCCTTCTCCATAGTGAAAACAGATGCAAAAAATTCATTTAGAACCCCTCCTACATCTTCCGGCTCCACACACAGATTGCCACTTTTGTCCCTAATGGGCCCTATTTTTTCCCTAGTTATCCTCTTACCCTTAATATACTTATAAAACATCTTAGGATTTTCCTTTATTTTGCTCGCCAGTGTTAGTTCATGGCCCCTCCTTGATCTCCTAATTTCTTTTTTAAGTATCCCCCTGCACTTTTTGTGCTCCTCTAGGGCTTCCTCCGTCTTTAGCCTTTTGTATCTGCCAAAAGCCCTCCTTTTTTTCCTAATCCATTCTCGTATATCCCCTGACATCCAAGGTTCCCTGTGGTTTTTGGAACCACCCTTGACCTTTACGGGAACATGTTGCCATTGTATGATCCCAATCTCCCTTCTGAAAGCCTCCCATTGCTCTGATGCGGATTTTCCTACAAGTAGCTGATCCCAGTCCATTTTGGCCAGATCCTGCCTTACCCTATTAAAATCGGCCTTCCCCCAATTTAGAACCTTTATTTCCGGCCCATCCCTGTCCTTTTCCATGACCACCTTAAATCTTACCATATTATGGTCACTGTCACCAAAGTGCTCACCTACTAGCACTTTTTCCACTTGGCCGGCCACATTCCCTAGAATTAGGTCCAGTACCGCCCCCTCTCTTGTAGGACTTTCTACATGCTGGCTCAAAAAGCTCTCCTGGATGCACTTTAAGAATTCTACACTCTCTGAGCCTTTCACACTCTGACTATCCCAGTTAATATTGGGGAAGTTGAAATCCCCCATTATTATTACCCTATTATTTGCACATTTCTCTGAGATTTGACTACATATCTGTTCCTCTATCTCCCCCTGACTGTTTGGGGGCCTATAGTACACTCCCAGCAAAGTGCTTGCCCCCTTTTTGTTTTTAAGCTCCACCCATATGGCCTCATTAGAGGAACCTGCTAATATATCATCCCTCCTTACTGCAGTAATTGACTCCTTAATTAATATTGCGACACCCCCTCCTCTTATACCTCCCGCTCTGTCTCGCCTGAAGATTCTGTACCCCGGAATATTGTGCTGCCAGTCTTGCCCCTCCCTCAACCATGTCTCCGTGATAGCAACAATATCATACTCCCATGTGTTTATCAACACCTTCAGTTCATCCACCTTATTTGCAAGACTCCTTGCATTAAAATAGATGCCATCCAGCCTTGCCCTTATATATTTGCCCTGTCTACCAAGCTGACTTGTTTTTTTTTCTATAATTGGCAGCACATCACCCCCTATTTCAGCTCCCCTCTGTATCCCATCCCCCTGCCAAGTTAGTTTAAACCCCCCCCAACAGTGCTAGCAAACCTCCCCGCAAGGATATTTGTCCCGCTCTGGTTCAGGTGCAACCCGTCCGACTTGTACAAGTCCCACCTTTCCCAGAAGCAGGCCCAGTGATCCAGGAAAGTAAAACCCTCCCCCCTACACCAACTCTTTAGCCACGCATTCATCTGCTCTATCCTCCCATTCCTATACTCACTAGCACGTGGCACTGGGAGTAATCCAGAGATTACAACCTTTGAGGTCCTGCTCTTTAATCTGTTACCTAGCTCCCTAAATTCTTGATGCAGGACCTCATCCCCCTTCCTACCTATGTCGTTGGTCCCAATGTGGACCACGACCTCTGCCTGCTCACCCTCCCCCTTAAGAATGCCCTGTAGCCGCTCAGTGACATCCCTGACCCTGGCCCCAGGGAGGCAACAAACCATCCTGGAGTCACGTTTGCGGCCACAGAAACGCCTATCTGTTCCCCTTACGATAGAATCCCCTACCACTATTGCTCTCCCACTCTTTTTCCTCCCTTCCTGAGCAGCAGAAGCGTCCCTGGTGCCAAGAAGCTGGCTGCTGCTGCCTTCCCCTGGTGAGTCATCCCCCTCAACAGTATCCAACTTGGTATACCTGTTTGAAAGGGGGATGTCCGCAGGGGTTCCCTGCACTACCTGCCTGCCTTTGTTGCTCCGCCTGATGGTCACCCCCTGTGCTGCCCTACCCTGAGGCGTGAACAACTCGCTAAACGTGCTATCCACGACCCTCTCAGCATCGCGCATGCTCCAAAATTCATCCACCCGCAGCTCGAGCACCGCAATGCGGTCTACAAGTAGCTGCAGCTGGATGCATTTCCCGCACACATGGTCGTCAGGGACACTGGCAGCGTCCCTGACTTCCCACATGGAGCAAGAGGAGCAGAACACGGGTCTGAACTCTCCTGCCATGACTTACTCCTTTAATTAATTAAAAAATTTATTCAATACCCCAGTTACAGGTATACTCTAGGGCGCTTTAATTACCAACTGTCCCCACCACACCACATAAATTTAACACCACAGAATTCAAGCTTGTATTGAAAAGAGAGAAATACTCACCAACCAATCACTTACCTGCTCCCTGGTGACGTCACACTTGGATTACTTTTTACCTCTCTCCTGGAACCTGGATTGGTATGCCTCTGACTGCTCCCTCTTATACTCCGCCGCCTCGGGCTGCTCCCGCGCAGGTCCGCTGCTTCTCCAGTCTCGGGGCTGTGGGCCTCGGTGCCTCTGACTGCTCCCTCTCAAGCCTTTAAGCTCTCCCACCTCGGGCTGCTCCCGCGCAGGTCCGCTGCTTCTCCGGTCTCGGGGCTGTGGGCCTCGGTGCCTCTGACTGCTCCCTCTCAAGCCTTTAAGCTCTCCCGCCTCGGGCTGCTCCCGCGCAGGTCCGCTGCTTCTCCGGTCTCGGGGCTGTGGGCCTCGGTGCCTCTGACTGCTCCCTCTCAAGCCTTTAAGCTCTCCCGCCTCGGGCTGCTCCCGCGCAGTTCCGCTGCTTCTCCGGTCTCGGGGCTGTGGGCCTCGGTGCCTCTGACTGCTCCCTCTCAAGCCTTTAAGCTCTCCCACCTCGGGCTGCTCCCGCGCAGGTCCGCTGCTTCTCCGGTCTCGGGGCTGTGGGCCTCGGTGCCTCTGACTGCTCCCTCTCAAGCCTTTAAGCTCTCCCGCCTCGGGCTGCTCCCGCGCAGGTCCGCTGCTTCTCCGGTCTCGGGGCTGTGGGCCTCGGTGCCTCTGACTGCTCCCTCTCAAGCCTTTAAGCTCTCCCACCTCGGGCTGCTCCCGCGCAGGTCCGCTGCTTCTCCGGTCTCGGGGCTGTGGGCCTCGGTGCCTCTGACTGCTCCCTCTCAAGCCTTTAAGCTCTCCCGCCTCGGGCTGCTCCCGCGCAGGTCCGCTGCTTCTCCGGTCTCGGGGCTGTGGGCCTCGGTCCAGGTGATTACCAGCCCACCGAAATAACTATAAATATAGACGACCGAAAGAGGAAATCAGGCAGTCAGGGGCGAAGGCTTCCCCAAGGTGGCTACGGCCTAACACCTTGGTCAAGTTTAGCCTCTGAGGTGGCTGATGGCCTAACACCTCCAGCAGCTTGAGAGATGACCCAACGGAAGTGACCACTGCAGCAGACTGCAGGAATCCACCCAATCCGAGACCACCCTACTGCCTCTCCGTCCGTCCGGTCGTGTCATTCCGCTTCGTGAAGTCGTAGATCGCTTTCTACTGTCACGGGTTGTATGTCTATTATACTCGGCTTAAACCATATGTAATATCTGATTATGCTTTAAAACTGTAGCTCTTTAATAAAAGCCTTGCAACTTCTAAAACCCTGTTGGGTAATCTGTGTGAGCCTGTGATCCTGAATCTTACACCACGGCCCAGGAGCACTGAGGCAACTATTGATTCCTTACCACCGCTCCCAGCTAGCTCAGCACAGACCATAACTTGAACTTGGGGTTTCCTGGTGTGTTTGCCTTTATCAACTGCGATATCGGGAGCTTATATGAAACATTCTTACGAGAAGTGCAGAGAATTTGATTTTAACGAAGCATATTTTATCTTCTCTTTGAAGACCACTATTTAAAAAATAATAATTTGGCACACCTTTATGGTTCCAGCTCTTTGTTCTGATAGCTACGAGGTGCAATTCTTCTTTGCTAAATTTAGCAAAAAAGATGTCAGAGTGTGAAGTAGTGTTCCCTGCTTAAATGCCATGCCTACTTTATTGCTAAAATAAGTCACTTACTCTTAACCTTGGGGAGTGCGGGGCAAGGAGGCTGCAACTTTCTATGTGTGGCTCAGAGCACTTTTGCTCCTCCTGGCGCCACAAAGGACATATTTTGACTTATCTGGAGGGTTTTTTGTCCTTCCCACCAGGTGCTGACCTGCTTCAGACTGGCGGGAAAGCCGCGGCAGTTTCCTTGCACAGACGGCGCTTAAGATGCCATCGGGGTCCTATTGACATAATAGGACCCCAATTTGCATAAATTCACAAGGCTCTCGCCTGCTTTAGGTAAGCGTCTTATCTGCCTGAAGAACCCTGCAGGTTAATATCGGAGATGGCGAGAAAGGGTCAATTTCCAAAGGGGTAAGTAACTTGCTTGTTTTTAACTGCCGACCCAGGTGGGTAGGGTTAAAATCGATTCCTACCTGATTGTTGCTGGTAGAACTGCAATATTAGCAATGCTATCATCAGCAGCCAACTGACTATATAGGGAGTCTGCACATTATAGCTGCAGATTATTCTAACAGTTTAGCCAGCACAAAAAAAACTTGCCTATTTCAAAAGAATGCCACTGAAAAGAATAAGATGAGGTAGAGATATTAAAAGCATGGTTTGATTTTGTTTAGAGAAACTAGGGGAAGGAATTTGGAATTCCCTAACGTAGGGAATCAACAGATGGGTGACAGGAAAATCCATGATAGAATACATGGGCTCTTGATGGAATAGACTTAATGGCCACTTGGCCTTTTCTTGCTCTGGATTCCCTTCCAGTTCCTATAAAAGTAATTCTAAAAAATGGAGGCCATTGTTGATGAAGTGGAAATATATAAAATGATGCAACAAACTTATCCACTCGGAATTTTCTCCCTTCACTGGTTTTCCACCTCTGTTTTATTTTGTTTCATCTCCTGTTGCTTTGCAAAATTTTCCTTCATTTTCTGTATTCATTGGCTGCCTTTCTAGGTTATGTTTCCCATTGTCTCCCTCTTAGTCCAACAGCAGCAGTGTTTATCACGGGCTGAAGCAAATGAACTGAAAATAAAGCATTACCGTGCCTTTCCGAAATGGAGCATGGCCAATGGGGAAGAGGATTAAATAGAGATATGAAATCCGGGAGAATTATCAGATAGCATAAGCGGGAGCCAGGAAACTGTGACGTCAGTCAGATTTTAGAACCCCGTTGGTATTTTTTTTAAAGATGGACAGCAGTCAGCGTTATATTTCTACGCATTGGGTACAATGGGGATAAGCAAAAAGGAAAAACAACCTGTCTTGTTGCAGCCCATCTGCCAGCTCTAACCCACTTTCCTTTCATATCAAAAACTCAGACATTTGCTTATTCCATCACACCTTATCAGGATGCCTACATCCTGCACACTGAAGGTAATTATCAATTTTTAATTAAGGGCAGTGATTGAAAGTAATTTGATTATGACTCTGAGTGTACTGAATTCACACACTGGGCAACAAAGAGTGCAAAAATATGTGAGCTGTACTGAATTTAGTCAGTTAAAAAATCTTGAACTCTAAAGTAAAATCATGAGATATGTGATTGAAAAGAAACAAGAAACTTCATGTGGACTCTTTCGCCAAATTGAAGCTGGGCTGGAAAACTGATGGACTTGATCTTTGAACTTTCAGTCAAGGTCAATTACCTTCAATTTGGCAAGTCTCACACATGCATTGTTCTGTTTAAGAAAGCAGCACCGCCAAGCTAACAGCAATAGAAACAACATAGCAATCTGTTAATACTCTTCTGCACTGGTGCAGTCCTGAGCAATGATCTTCAAATACGCATTAATAAAGGGAAATGGGCATGGTGGTGGGGTGCTTCCTGATGGGTGAAACAAAGAGGGAAGAAAAATATGTATATATGTAAATGCTTATATTTATATCAAGTAACATTGTTCTCCTTAACCTTCCCGTTCATTCTTTCTGTTTTCTGTCTTTCTGATCTTTATTTTGTTTCTTTATTTTTATTTTTTCCAGCCTTTATTTGTTCTAATTTGATGAAATCTAGAAATCCCAATTTGATAATCCAGTACTCACAAGAACAGGTTTAAAATGAGAAGATATTTACCGTTGTAGTATACTTTACTAATTTTTATACAAGAACACGATGCATTCTTATCCCTCCCTGCAATGAAAGGGATAGTTTTATCTTCTGAATGTATACTTCTAATTCAGTGAAACCCATCTCTCCCCACATCAGTCATTGTGACAGACGTTAGTTAGTTTATTGCATTTCTCAGTGCACCAATGCTGCTCAAGAAACATGCTCAGACAGAAGGTGGCAGCAACATACAGCTGTACCCCGTCCAGCCCACCTGATGTGCCTCAATAATTCCGAGACCCGATGTTAGCGAAACAAAATAAGGCTTTTATTAACTTAGAAAGTAACACGTAAGAGAGAGAGATATCTTCCTTCTGGAGACTGAGGCCAGACTGAGCTAGCTTACAAAAGGGGCCCAGGTATGGGCGGAGCCCTACACACAGCACATTCCAGCACATTCCAATAAACAATACAATGAGGACTGGGGGAAGGGAAATGACACTGAAACCAACCACAGTCACAGGCAGTGATGAATGGAATATGTCATCACATTCACCCCTTCTATAGATTTAGTCTGTTCGGGGGTTTGATAGTCCTCTGCGACCGACGTGGCTGTTGTGGTGCCGCGGGTGTCGGCTGGGTGTCCCCGGTAGCCTCCTGGGTCTCTGCCAGGGGTGCCGCCAGGGTTGTTGAAGGGGTAGTTGGTGGGGGTGCCGTTGGTCGATGTTCTTCCGGGGGTGATGAAAGAGTAGTGGGTGGGTAAGAGTTGCTGTGATCGTCGTTGCTGCTATTGCCGTGGTTGTTGTCGATGCCGGCTGGGGCGACGTCTTTTATGGACACGGTGTCCTCCCTTCCGTCGGCGTGCCGGACATATGCGTATTGGGGGTTGGCGTGGAGTAGGTGTACTGGCTCCACGAGAGGGTCCGTCTTGTGGCCCCTCACATGCCTTCGCACGAGTACCGGACCTGGGGTGGAGAGCCATGACGGCATGGATACGCCTGAGGTGGATTTCCGGGAAAAGACAAGCATTCGTTCATGAGGCGTGGCATTAGTGGCCGTACACAATAGCGACCGTATCGAATGGAGCACATCCGAGAGGACTTCCTGCCAGCGGGAGATAGGGAGGCCCTTGGTCCTTAGAGTTAGAGTGACTGCTTTCCATACTGTCCCGTTCTCTCGCTCCACTTGGCCGTTACCCCGGGGGTTGTAGCTGGTGGTACGGCTCGTGGCGATCCCCTTGGACAGCATGTACTGGCGTAGCTCTTCACTCATGAAGGACGCCCCCCTATCCGTATGGATGTAGCTCAGCATACCGAACAGGCAGAACAGGCTGTTGAGGCATTTAATGACCGTGGCGCTAGTCATGTCTGGGCAGGGGAAGGCGAATGGGAACCGGGAGTATTCGTCCACAATGTTCAGGAAGTAAACATTGCGGTCGACGGACGGGAGGGGGCCCTTGAAATCTAAGCTGAGCCGCTCAAAGGGCCGTGTAGCTTTGATTAAGTGGGCTCTATCTGGGCGGTAGAACCGAGACTTGCACTCAGCGCAAGTGCGGCAGTTCCTGGTCAGAGACCGAACTTCCTCAATTGAGTAGGGTAAGTTACGGGACTTTATGAAGTGGAACAGCCGCGTGACCCCTGGGTGGCAGAGGTCGTTGTGGAGGGTCTGTAGCCGGTCCCCGGTGGCGCTGGCACACATCCCTCGTGAGAGGGCGTCAGGGGATTCGTTAAGGGCCCCTGGCCGGTAAATGATGTCGTACTCGAAGGTGGAGAGCTCGATCCGCCACCTAAGAATCTTATCATTTTTAATCTTCCCCCTCTGTTTATTATTGAACATAAACGCTACCGACCGCTGGTCGGTAAGTAGGGTGAAGCGTTTGCCGGCTAGGTAGTGGCGCCAGTGGCGCACTGCCTCCACGATGGCTTGGGCCTCCTTTTCCACGGAGGAGTGTCTGATCTCGGGCCCTTGGAGGGTCCTCGAAAAGAAAGCTACGGGCCGCCCCGCCTGGTTGAGGGTGGCCGCCAAGGCGAAGTCAGACGCATCACTTTCCACTTGAAATGGAGTGTTCTCGTCCACTGCCTGTAGCGTGGCCCGCTCAATATCCTGCTTAATGCTTTTGAAGGCGGCGTGGGCCTCAGCAGAGAGCGGAAAAGAGGATGCTTTCAAGAGGGGGCGGGCTTTGTCGGAGTAGTTGGGGACCCATTGGGAATAATAAGAAAATAACCCCAGGCACCTTTTCAGGGCTTTGGGAGTGTTGGGCAGGGGCAGCTCCCGTAGGGGGCGCAATCGGTCGGGTCTGGTCCGATTTCCCCATTCTCCACCACGCTGCCTAGTATGCAGAGGCGCTTGGTGTTGAAAACGCATTTGTCCTCGTTGTAGGTGCGGTTGAGTTTTTGTGCGGTTTCCAGGAACCTCTCGAGGTTCGAGTCGTGATCCTGCTGATTGTGGCCGCAGATGGTGACGTTGTCGAGGTAGGGGAAGGTTGCCTGCAAGTGGTGGTCATCGACCATGCGGTCCATCTCCCTCTGAAAGACCGAGACCCCATTCGTCACCCCAAAGGGGACTCTGAGGAATTGGTAGAGGCGTCCGTTCGCCTCGAAGGCGGTGTACGGGCGGTCCTCTGGTCTGATAGGGAGCTGGTGGTACGCTGACTTGAGGTCGATGGTGGAGAACACCCGGTATTGGGCGATTTGGTTCACCATTTCTGATATGCGGGGTAGCGGGTAGGCGTCTAGTTGGGTGTACCTGTTGATCGTTTGACTATAGTCGATCACCATCCGTTTCTTCTCGCTACCCCTTACCACTACCACTTGGGCGCGCCACGGGCTGTTGCTGCGTTCAATAATGCGCTCTTTCAGGAGCCTGTCTACCTCGGTCGCGATAAACCGCCTGTCCTCCCAGCTGTACCTCCTGCTTTTGGTCGCTATTGGCCGGCAGTTAGGGGTAAGGTTCGCGAATAGCGAAGGCGGCTTTACCTTCAGGGTAGCCAGACCGCACACTGTGAGGGGCGGCTGGGACCCACCGTACTTGAGCGTGATGCTTTGGTGGTTGCACTGGAAATCCAGGCCCAAGATCACGCTCGCACATAGGTTCTTCATGATTAATACTTTAAAATTATCGTATACAGTTCCGTTAACGCCCAATTGTACCGTGCAGTAACCCAGAATGGTCGATGTCTGGGTTTTATCAGCCATAGAGATGGTACCCTGAGCAGGGACCACCTTTAGGGAGAGTTGTTGTGCCAGTTCAGGGTGGATGAAACTCTCCGTGCTTCCACTGTCAATTAAACATTTAACCCGGCACCCGTTTACCTCGATGTCCACCATTGATTTGGATAGCGGGTGCGGCCTGGTCTGGTCCACTGTGACCGATGCCACTGTAGGGCCCTGATCGATACAAGATGGCGTCCACGCTGTCTGCTCATAAGATGGCGGACCCCACGAGGTCGGGCACGATGGCGTCCAAGATGGCCGCTCCCACGGCGCACACGCGGCGGTGGCGGGTTTTCCGGCGGTTGGTTTTCCGGCGGGGTTCCCTCTGCACACCTTCCCGAAGTGCCCCTTCTTACCGCACTTAAAGCAGGTGGTGCCTTTCGCCGGGCACAGGTTTCTGGTGTGTTTTGGCTGCCCGCAGAAGTAGCAGTTGGGTCCCTGACGCGTCGCGGCTGTCGTAGGGCTTCTGGGGGGAGAGCGGGGCCCCGCCGGTGTCGGGCTGCCGGGCGGGGAAGATGCCTTCCAAGATGGCGGCGCCCTCGGTGCACACGTGGCGGCGTGGACGGCGCGGGCTGAAGAGTAGGCGTCCGAGTTTCTCTGGGCCACATCCAGGGATCGCGCGGTGTCCGCAGCCTGTTTCAGGTCCAACCCCGTTTTTTCCAGCAGTCTTTGCCGGATGTAAGTGGAGCTGAGGCCTGTGATAAAGGCATCGCGAACAAGCTCGTCAGTGTACACTGCGGCTTTTACATCTCGGCACTTGCAGTCTTTGCCAAGCATTTTCAGGGTGCTTAGGAACTCCTCCACCGATTCCCCAGGTCGCTGTGCGCGAGTAGCGAGCAGATGCCTAGCATACACCTCATTCGTAGGCTGCTGGTAATGCGCCTTTAAGATGTCGCAGGCGGCCAGGTACGTATCGGCGTCTTGGATGAGGGGGTAAACCCGGTGGCTTACCCAATTCCGCAGAATTCCGAGTCTCATCCTCGCAGCGTCCGTAGCGTCTTTGACGGCTGCAGAATTGTCCAGGAAGAATTCCATACACTCAAACCAGTGTCCGAAGCGTGCTGATGCGTCCGGAGCATGTTGATCCAAATCCAAACGTTCGGGTTTCAGGAGTTGATCCATAGTGTTGAAAAATAAGTTAATAAAATTGATATGCCTCAATAATTCCGAGACCCGATGTTAGCGAAACAAAATAAGGCTTTTATTAACTTAGAAAGTAACACGTAAGAGAGAGAGATATCTTCCTTCTGGAGACTGAGGCCAGACTGAGCTAGCTTACAAAAGGGGCCCAGGTATGGGCGGAGCCCTACACACAGCACATTCCAGCACATTCCAATAAACAATACAATGAGGACTGGGGGAAGGGAAATGACACTGAAACCGACCACGGTCACAGGCAGTGATGAATGGAATATTTCATCATATATTAAACAGTGGTTCTACCAAAGTAGCAGGAGTGCTACTTTAATTACATTATAATAGATTGTGGTTGCCAGTAGATTTGCTGTGTTCTTCCCCCCAATCAGCTAGAGGTCCAGAGCATGATTTCTGAGTATTAACATGCCCGTGCTGCGAGGTCCTTGAACTTCTGTTCCCTTTCTGAAACGGCACTTCTGCTGTGGTCCCACCCAATTCTCCCCTCAATGATTCCTGGGCCTAGAAATTGGGTATAGCCCCGCTTGGGGCGTTAGAATTGGCGGAGCGCAAATTTTATAGCCAGGCGCAACTTATCGACACCTCGTGCGATATTGGGTTGCAGCGCCCCAAAGGTGATTGAGGCGCGAGTTCAGGCGTTACACGGGGCACCTAAGGCGCTAACATGCCGGCGCAACCCAATATTGGGGCGTCCAGCCGCAGCGCAGGTGCTCTCAATTACCCATGACCACGAGACTTGCAGGCGCTAGCCAGCTCTTAAAGGGGTGGGTCAGGCAGCTCCAGCATCCACACACTGCGCCTTGTAGGCCTGCAAATTGGCGCAGGCCCTTCTCTGGCACAAAAAACTTGGATCAGATGGAGAGGGTGAGGCAGAGAGCAGAGCACTTCAGCACTGAGTCTCTGGAGGAATTGGTGGCCGCAGTGGAGCGCCGGCGAGATGTCCTATACCCAGACAATGGCAGGAGGCCTAATCATAAGGACTACCGACGAGCTTGGAGGGATGTTTCTCAGAGGGTCAACTCCAGCAGCATGGCGACCAGGAGCCCTGTCTAGTGCAGGAAGAAATTCAACGATCTCACTCGGGTCGTCAGGGTGAGTAGTTAATGTAACCTTATGCATCCCTCCATGAGCACCTGACTTTATGGCTACAGGGTGCGCGATACCCCAATGGCCATCTGTCAGCAAGCACCCATGGCCCTTTCTGGTCACACACATCCACATTTGACTCAGGGCGTCATGTAAGGGCTGTTCTACCATGGGGGGCATGAGATCATCACTCAGGGCATCATGTAAGGGCTCTTCCACCATGGGGGGCATGAGATGATAACTCAGGGCATCATGTTACATCACTTCCCGTCCTTTGCCCTGCAGGCCAAGCTGGCGCGGAACCGAAAGGAGCAGCTTCGCACCGGAGGAGGCCGTCCTCAAGTGGAGCCTCTGACGGATCTGGAGGAGAGAGTCTACCAGATTGTGGGAGGACGTCTGAGTGGTCCTGTCACCACTGCAGCTGCCGACCCCATTGTCCACAGCAATGGTAAGGTTCTCAACTATTACAGCTGTCACCTTTCAGTTGTTTCCCCCGCCAGCATGCTTTCTCAATGTGGACCCATGTCATAGCATTGCCGCACTGTTGCATCCCTTGCTGCCAAACTGTCCTTTTGCTAAAGCCACTCTTCAACCTCCCTGCTTTCAGATGCTGCATCACCAGCTCGGGAGCCGGCCCCTCAAGCTGCCAGTGCAAGTGCCTCCGGAGGCGACGACCAGGAGGAAGCCGGACCATCCGTGCCAGCCTCAGGGGAGCCACCGCATGTGGAGACTGGGGATAGCAGTTCCCTTGAGGGGAGGGGGCTCTGATGAGGAGCCAGTTGCAGGGACCAGCGGCCTGCAGCAACGCGCGGGGGGTAGGGATGCTCGGGGGCCGTCTCCCCGGAGGGCGAGGCAGGCCACCATGACTGCTGCACAGAGTGCAGAGGAGGTGTGTAGCCTTGCCGAAATGAGTGCCCAGGCCTGGCTCAGGCACACTGAGCTTATGGCTGCAGTGGGGAGGATGCCCGAGTCCATCGACACACTGGCAAAGAGTGTGGTGGACTTTGGGGCAGCAATGGAAAGGACTGTCCAGGGCTTCGGGGCAGCAATGGAAAGGTCTGTCCAGTGCTTGTCCGAAGCAGTGGCAAGGACTGTTCCGGCCTTGTCCAAAGCAGTGGCAAGGACTGTTCCGGCCTTGTCCGAAGCAGTGGAAAGGACTGTTCCGGCCTTGTCCGAAGCAGTGGAAAGGACTGTTCCGGCCTTCTCTGAAGCACTGGAACCTGCCACGCAGGTCCTCACTGCTGCCACGCAGTCACTTGCTGGCCTCGTCCACACGCAGATTGAGGCCACGCGAACACTCACTGCTGCCACCGTAGCTGCATCAGGCAGGATCACCCCAGGCCCTTGCAGCACCACAGCAGGCCATGAATCTGTGGAGCAGTCGATAGCGGAGGATGATCCGGAGCGGCACAGTCAGAGTGCCAGTGTGTCGGCCAACAACGGTGCAGGTGTCCTCTCTCTGCATGTGACCAGTCCTGATGTCACTGCTGGCACGTCAGCAGAGCAGCTGCCACCACCTGTGCGGCACACTGCTAGCAGACATGCCTAGTTGGAGCAGCCTGCTTGCGGAACCTTCAAGCCCAGAGATCGGCCAGGCCGTCCCTGAGGGGCTTTAGCGCTTCCAGACACTCAGCAGGCGTCCCCCAGCCTTGACGCAGCTACTGGGGTACAATTACGGAGGAGCTGCAGGGAGGGAAGGGGCCGACCTCGTAAGAGGAGTCGGTCTCCATCAAAGGGTCACCAGTAGAGGGAGGTGCTAAGATGTCTCTTTTTCCGGTTTTAAGGCAGTCCACACCTGTTGTGTTTGTTTGTTATGGTTTGGTTAGTTTCGCCGGGTTGCCACACAGTTATCTGTTAGTTTGTTAGTTATGATTTCTGTTGCCATTACGTTGTCATGCTGGAAGGAAGCACTTGTTTGAAAATAAAGAAAACGTTTTAATTACAATCGACCTGTACACTATTTACATTCATCGATGCCTTCATAGGCTTACAGCGAACTGGAGGGTGCTGTTCGAATCACAGCCACCATTCCGTCCGAGGGGCCTAGAACCGAGTTCTTATGAGCCTCTGACGAACGGCCCTTCCGGTTTCTGGAGCCCTCCCATCTTCCTGCTCCTCCTCCTCCTCCTGATCCTCCTCGCCCGCATGCTCCTCCTCCTCCTCCACCTCCTCGTCCGCCTGCTCTGCTGGACCTTGAGGGTCGGCTGGCATTGGCTGGGTGCGTCGAATGGCCAGGTTGTGGAGCATGCAGCAGACAACAACGATGCGCGCCACATGCTCCCGCAAGTACTGTAGGGCGCCCCCCGAATGGTCTAGACAGCGGAAATGCTGCTTCAGCACAACAATTGTGTGCTCCACAATGTTCCTGGTGGCCTGATGACTGCTGTTGTAAAGCTCTTCTGCCGGGGTCCTGGGCAAACGGAGCGGGGTCATGAGCCATGGGCAGAGAGGATAGCCCTTGTCGCCCAGAAGCCAGCCTCGTGGGTGAGCCGGGGCCTCAAAAAGGTCAGCCATTGATGTCTGCCACAGGATGAAGGCGTCATGGCTGCTGCCAGGGAATTGTGCGTTCACCGCCATGATCATCTGCCGGTGATCACAGACCAGCAGCACATTAAGGGAGTGGAAGCCCTTTCGGTTGCGGAACTCCTTCGGATTCTGCAATGGCGCCCGCAAAGCCACGTGTGTATAATCAATGGCCCCCTGCACCATGGGGAAGTCCGCAATAGCCGCGAAGCCCTGTGCGCGCTCCCCCTGCTTCTCCAGGGTCACAGGGAAGGTGATGAATTCGCGCCTCCTTTTGTAGAGGGCAGCTGTAACTTGCCGGATGCAGCAATGCACCGCAAATTGAGAGATATTAGATGTGTCCCCAGCTGCTACCTGAAACGATCCGCTGGCGTAAAAGTTGAGCGCAACAGTGACTTTCACAGCCACCGACAGAGAGGTCCTGCACTGTATCCGCGGCTGCAGATCCCCAGCAAGCAGGTGGCACAGCTCAGTGACAGCGTCCTTACCAAATCGGAGCCTTCGCAGACACTGCTCCTCTGACATGGTAAGGTAGGAGACCTGCTGCCTGAAAACCCTGGCAGCGTATGGGCGGATTTGGCGACGTCCATTGGCCCTCCTCCTTCTGGCCAATCCCGGCCCTCTCTCCCTCCGTCTCTGTGCCCTTGCCAGTTGTTCAGCAAGGATGATGTTCCCCTCCAAAGCAGCTCCCATTATTCTGGCCGACGAGTAAGACGCAGTCAGCTTTCTGGATCCAACTGTTCTGAACAGGGCTGAAGGTCCCAAGGCTCCTCTGGTTCAATAAGAACAAGTCTGTGCCACTGAAGGACTGCAACTCTCTCCAGCAGCAAGCAGTATGGCCAGGCCAAATGGCTGCTGGTTTTATACTAATGCTGTCCCCTTTAAAGAGCGCCCCCCGAGTCTGAGAAGGACCTGGTAACGTTCCATCCAACTGTCACTGGTGGAACGGAGGGGGGCGCCACTGAATTTCCGGTACGGGGCACCAAAAAGGCGTTGCACAATGAAATGACGTCATTAACTGGCTGCGCCCGCCTTCGCGCCGGCACGAACAGGCTACTCAATATGGCCGCATGCGCACGTCCGAAAATTGGGTAACGCCCCAAATCTCGGGCTCTTTAGGCACTAATCGCTGGCGCAACCAACCAAATTTCTAGGCCCTGGAGTCTTAACTAGTGAGAAAGTAGTAAACTGACAGATATTCAAAGAAAAAAACTGACGAGTGTTCACAACAGACACCAGTCATGTGCTCTAGTTATAATCCACTCAGTGCAAAGCCAGAGCAGCATGGAAACAGGCTTCTGGAGGGGGTTTCACACCACTGGGATCCTGACTCTGGAGTTCTGCTGGCATTTTCATATTGATGCGCACACAAAACTGTTTTGCACTGATGCTAAAGTACCAGTATATGTGAAACCTTATAATTGTCTTGCAAGTTATCTGCTTACTACACTTACTGTTCCTTAATGCTTTTGTTTCTACTTTGCTGATTCTTGGCTCTGCATTCTTAGTACTGTATTTCTACTCTTCTATTTTCATCACCACATTTTCTTTTTTGATTCTTTTTAAATCTCCCACTTTGTTCTCTGAATTTTGTTTTTCTCACTCCTATAAACTCCTTGGGGGAAAAATTTGGTTGCTTTGCGCCTCCCGTTAGCGCCCCAAGCAAAGCGGGAGGTTAGTGGAGGCGGTAGCGCCCCACGGCACTGTGCCTCCGGCGATGACATCATCGCCGTGCGCAGCACCCCCGTTGCAAACTTGGCTCGCGCCCCCTGACCTATCACTGGACGCTATGTCCGACTGGGTCAGGGTGCCGTTTTTGTGGCCGGGGCGGCGATAATTAAAGGGCAGGTGCCGGGCGGCCATTCTTTTTGGGCCGCCTGCCAGCACCTGCCTCCTCTGGCCTCCTCCTGCGGGGTGCCGGCCGTGTTCCATCAGCCTGGCACTCCTCTTGCGTGCCGGGCTCTTTTGCCAGCACCTTGCGACCCGGTGGTCCAGCAGGGCCCTGGTGCACACTGCTAGGCCCCTCCCCTTTAATCAGGGGAGGGAGGCCTGCAGTACCGCGGCGCTACGTGCCGACGCACATGGTGCTGCTGCACATAGCACCGCGATATTCAATGGGAACGCCCCAAGAGGGAGGGGGAGCGTTTCCAGTAGTGCCCTGCCTCCTGCTGGGGGCGCTACCATTGAATTTCGGGTGCGGGGGCGCTAACATTTTTGGGGCGCTAAAAGTAGCCCCAAAGGGGGCGTGAGCCAATTTCCCCCCCCTTTTCTCTAAACCTTTGCCCTTCTTTCTTCCTTCAATCTGTTGGTTCTATTGTTGGTTGCTCTATGGCTCAGTTGTTTTCTCATCTCTGCCTTTTAATCATCAAAAGTGCTGAACACTTCACTGAGGGCAGAATATCAACATTAAAGGGCATTGAGTAGTTTGTTGTAGACCATGGATATCATGTAATTGCAAAGGAAGGCCTAAGTCAACAACAGCGGTTCTGAGGAGGGAACAAAATAGAGCTGGTAACAGAAATGAGGTTTGTGACATGGGTAGGAATACTAATGATGCTCCTTAAAAAAATGCCAGGAAAACCTAAAATAGTGAGGACAGAGAATTAAGAGAGAGGAAAATAAGGAGGAAATGAAAAACTGTCCATATCTTTCTCACATTCTTTGGTGTGTTTTTTTGTGAATGGGAATTCTTTGAGACCTAGTGAAGTGAAGTGTGCTGTGTTTGTTTTTTTTGATTACTTGCTTTTTAACAAATATGAAATTTCAACCAATCAGCATGTTTTGACCTTGCAGACACATTGGGCACTCTCCCGCAACCTCTGGGCACATCGGACACACACCAGATAGGTATATTAATAATAAATAAAAACAGAAAATGCTGGAGACACTCAGCAGGTCAGGCAGCATCTGTGAAGAGGGAAACAGAGTTAACGTTGCAGGTCGATGACCTTTCGTCAGAACTGGAAAAAAGCAGGAAATGGAACAGATTTTTAAGCAAGTGTAGAGCCTGGGAAAGGGGGGAGAGGATGAAAGAACAAAAGGGAAGGTCTGTGATAGGGTGGAAGGCGGAAGAGGTTAAGATACTATGGGGGAGAAATTGGGTGATTAGCGCCACCTGTTAGCGCCTAAAGAGGCAGTCAGTGGCTGTAGCGCCACTGGCTGCGTCTCCCACGATATTCAGTAGGGGCGCTAATGGTGGCGTTAAGCATTTGCGCTGCGCTGCCACCGATGACGTCATCGGTGTGCGCAGCGCCCCATTCGTGCCCCGTTCGCGATATTTGGTAGCGAACGCCGCAGTTGCGCCGCTCGCTACCCGCGCCCGGTTCACGGGGCCTTACTGTGCCGGCAGCGGCGCAAGTTAAGGTGGAGGTGCGGGGCGGCTGCCTGCCAGCACCTCCGTCCCCGACCTCGTAAACACCCCCCCGCGGCATTGCCGGCTGTTTCCCAAGAGCCCAACACTTCTCCTTGGTGCCGGGCTCATTTGCAGGCACTCGCGAGCGGGGATCGCGCTGTTGCAGGCAGCTCCCCCTTAACAGTGGGAGGAAGGCCTGCAGTACCGCAGCATGCCGTGCCGCAGCGTGTGGCGCTGCGGCACGTTGCGCTGCAATATTCAGTTTCAGCGCCCTAAGAGGGACGCGGAGCGCCTCGAGCCGCGCCCCGTGTCCCTCGAACAGCAATGAAACTGAATATCTGACGATCGCTAAAGCCTCGAACACTGCGCTAAATCCTGCGCTCAGGCGACTTTTGCGCCACTTTGGCGCCCCAACCCAATTTCTAGGCCATTAAGAGATATTCAAGGCAAGAGATGGTAATGGTAATGGGACAGGTTAAGAAACAAAGGATGGCTCTGGATGAAGTGTAAATTGCGCTGGCAGAATGAAAGACAGCTGCCATGAGGGGGAGAAGATTTATTAATAACTTGTGCAATGGCATAGCAAAGCAAAATCATCAGGTTTTACAGATGATACTAAAACAGGAGACAGATAATGAAGTATAAGACAACCAGATTCAGAAGATTTAGATCTTCTAAGCAACTGGCCCAATAAGTGACAGATGAATTCACTGCGGATAGATGTAAATTAATTAGTATGGGAAAAGGAATCAAATGAGAGAGCATGAGAGTGGTGCAGCATTCCGATCACCAAAAATATCTAGAGGTTTTAAATCTATGAAACCACCAGTGTAGTAATTAGCAGCAATAAAAAGATCTTGGGGTGCTTTAGCAGAGGGATAGATTATAGATCTAAAGAAGTTATATTGTTGCGGTATATGAGATTGTTCAATCTCCATCTGGAGTACTTTATGCAGTTCCGGTCATGTAATCGTGGGAAGGATATTATTGCCCTTGAGGGGGGATACAGAAGCAATGAACAAAGATGATTCCAGGTATTTAAAATTTATATTTTGAGAAAAGGTTAAAGATGCTGAGCTTGTTTTCTTTGGAAAAGAGACTGAGTTGTTTTCAAGATTACAAAAGGGAATTGACAGCATGGATCGAGGAAAAAGTTCAAATACTAAATCGTGTACTTTAACCCCCCCTACCCCTACTCAGCGGGAATGGTGCGGGCAGGGAGTTAAGATGGCAGGGGAGTTCGTGCCTTGTTCCCGACGCCATTTCCCCCCCCACCCCCATCTTAACATCCGAGTTCAGACATGAGCAAGCTGTTCTCCCCAGAGGAGAGGGGCTCTAATTTAAACAGCAAAGTCACATCCCAATGCGCACAGTCTAAGCCAGCCAACGAAAGCTGGTGGCAGGTGGGATCCTGGCCACAGGAGGCCCAGTTAAGTTCAATTTTTACATTTTTTTGAAGGTTCTTTGTGGGCCAGTAGGAGCTGGAGTGCTCCTCCTGGCTCCACATGTATACCTTGAGCCAACCCTGCCTGGGGCATTCCCTCCTCCACCGATTGTGGACTTTATCCTTCCCCCACCACCCCCCACCCTTTCACACTTGCCATGCCAGTACTGGCTATGACATGGATTTCATTTCTAGAAGATGTGAAGATGTGTGCTCAACCTGGGTCTCTAAAATGACGTGCAAAGAAAATAACACAAATGGCCAGTCTCCTTGGTTTTATGATTTAAGTTTGAGATTGAAGCAATGTTAGCTCACTCAGTTTGTTGAACCCAATAGTGATTCACACAGATTGAGGATGGACCCGCTAATGCCACAGTGAGCTTAGCTTATATGAGTGTTTTCTGCTCTGGTGGTAAAATTGATCTACTTGGTCCAACACTCAACATTTACCATTAGCCCTCACAAGTGGGACTATGAGATACATATGTCAGACAGTGCTAGGCCTATATTTTTAGGGGAAGGCAATTACTATGTTAAAGGAGCTATATAAATGCAAGTTGTTGGGCGAGATACAGTCTCCACTGCTTATAGTAGACACGCTAGTGCTAACACAATTTGTTTGTTATACGCGTTGGATGATTTATATTTCAATGTTTTCCATTTAAAGTCCTTCAATCCACCTAATCAACGATTAAACGTCAACTATCCTGTACGACTTAGGGACATGGGTGGTGCGGCTGGAAGTCAGCATAATTCTGACCTGCTTATGCTTTTCTGTGGTGCAATGTACACCATGGTTATTGTGTAATGGTCTGCACGATTCACAGAGTGTAAGCAGCGACTTTGTAATTTGACAAGAATGGTAATGGCAAATGGTTAGTGCTATTTGCCCAATTTAAACATGGGTGGTTTAAGTGGTGGGGACAGTACTAGAGGGTGACTGGATTCTAGCAGAGATTACAGGATAACAATCAGGAGCAGAAACCATTGCCAATTTTTACCTCCCGAATATAGGGGATACCGAGGCCAACTATAAAGCATCTAAGATTAGCTTTGTTTTTTATTCGTTCCTGGGATGAGTGTGTCGCGGGCAAGCCCAGCATTTATTGCCTATCCCTAATTGCCCTCGAGAAGGTGGTGGTGAGCCTTCTTGAACCGCTGCACTCCCTGTGGTGAAGGTACTCCCATAATGCTGTTAGGGAGGGAGTTCCAGGATTTAGACCCAACGACAATGAAGGAACAGTGATATTGTAAGAGCCATAAAAGCTTAAGAAAATAC
This sequence comes from Somniosus microcephalus, assembly GCF_052327205.1. Classification (NCBI taxonomy): domain Eukaryota; kingdom Metazoa; phylum Chordata; class Chondrichthyes; order Squaliformes; family Somniosidae; genus Somniosus; species Somniosus microcephalus. Next base: position 80,885,427 of record NC_140989.1, on the reverse strand, counting down.
TTTAAAAATAGTGGTTAAATGGCATAATACAGTTAATTTACCTGACCGACTTATTGTATTAAGAAACCCCCTATGTTCTTGCTCCAGTAGTATAGTCCGAGACACCCCCTTCATTCTTGCCATAATGGAACAGTCCCTAAGCCACACATGGGTGCAGCCATTTTACAGTTTAAACTGCACGTGGTTGAAGGAGGCAGAAGTTGTGAGGTTTGGAGCAGTACAGTTTTTGACCGTGTTCGTTTATACGTGTTTGCTTTGTAATTCCGTTTGTTAAGTGTTATAGTAAACAGTTTAAAAGACAAAGCTACGTTTGGGAACGTTTTATTTCGACACGCGTCTACTCGTTGTTAAAAACCCCACAGCTCAGTGGCTGCCTGTTTGGAAACTAAGAAGCGCCACTACATTAGTCAAAAACTTGCTCCCTAAGAAGGAAGGGACGGAATCGTCGGCGAACGTATACCCGAATGGTCACGGAGCCAGACGACAATATAAGAAAGCGAAGGTACAGTGACTGCTACTTGCTTTGTTCATTCTATTGAGAAGCTAAATAAGAGCTGCGGGTAAAATGGCCGAGGCCTTACGGAGCCAGGAGCTTCCATCAGCCAGAAAGATTGCTGGCCAAAAGAGGGAAATAAAGCTCACCCCAAAGGCAATGGAAGAGAAGTTACATAGAAGCATAGGTGCAAGGAAGGCTAAATTAGCTCAGATAACTGGAAAAATGAAGATAATCGATCGTCTCATGGAAGATAATGCTAATATTAAGAAAGCTGAAGACATGATGTATTACGATTTCTCCAAGCTGCATGAAGAATTTAATGTACTCAATGAAGATGTATTAGCACTTCTGTCTGAAGAAGAGGGAAACGCTGATCAGCACAACTGGTTTGATCTTAAATCAACCAGCATTAAGCACTATATCAAGGTCACAGAACAGTGGATGTTAAAGATTCGTCAAGATGCTGATACAGCAGAGAAAGATAAAGTTGACGATGAAGTCGGACCAGACGATAGCATTTCAGAGACTTCCGCCAGACCGAGCAAAAATCGAAAAGAAGGTAGCTCTGTTTCTGGACACAGGTCAGTCGCTTCTACCACAAGCTCGTCGCGACGCATGAGAGCGGAGGCCGAACGGGCGGCGTTGATGGCGCGCGCAGCATCTTTAGCGGAGAAGCAAGCTCTTGAACGGGAAGAGGCCCGACTGCAGGTCCAAGAGGCCCAACTGCAGGCCCAACGGGCCCAGGTGCAGGCAAAGAAAGAACAGCTGGAGATAAAAACAGCTATCGAGGTCTCAGACGCCAGGTTGAGTGCGTACGAAGATTATGAAGGCTCACGGGACGGCGGGAGCCACTGCCAGTCAACGTCGTCACATAGAGTTGGATCCAGGGCACCTTCAAGAGTTACAACAGAGCCCGAAGGCAATCCCCTGGCATTACAGCGTGGAAGAGTGGCCTCTCCACTAACAGGAGCACGTGATGCTACCCCAGACGTCAGATGGCCTAGACTAGACCCTGCTGATGACCACCAGAGGCCTGAAGACACAGGGAGAAGTCTATACCGAGTGATGCAACGTCAGAACGAAATTACAGAGATGCTTGTAAAACAACAGAATCTGTTTCGACTCCCTCAAAGAGACATACCAGTGTTCCAAGGCGACCCACTCAAGTATAAGCCCTTCATCAGATCCTTCGAACAAGCCATTGACTCCAAAACAGAGAGCAGCAGTGATAAGTTGTACTACCTGGGACAGTACACCAGTGATAAACCACAAGACCTGGTCAGAAGCTGTGAACACATGAGACCGGACCAGGGATACATAGAAGCCAGGAAGTTGCTGCAGGAGCACTATGGTAACGAGCTGAAGAGAGCCACTGCATATATCGAAAAGGCTACCAAGTGGCCACAGATCAGATCGGAGGACGGAGAGGCATTGAACACATATGTTCTTTTCCTCATAGGATGTCGCAACACCATGGAGGATGTTGAATTCATGGAAGAGATGGACAATCCTACGACTATGAGAATCATCATCTCTAAGCTTCCTTACAGGATGAGAGAACAATGGAGAAGAACAGCCTTTGAGATAATGGAGAGACGGAAAGGTAGAGCCAGGTTTGCAGACTTAGTGAACTTCATAGACAAACAGGCTAAAATTGCTAGGGACCCATTGTTTGGAAACATCCAAGACGTCAGCCCGACCACCTATGGAAGAGTGAAAGCCAAGCCCGTTGAATCAAAGACTCTCAGGAAAGGTGGTTCCAGGGGAAGCAGCTTTGCAACTATCGTCACCCAGGCCGAGGAAGAAAGGCCCCAGAACTCATCTCCCAAAAAGAGCAGCACAGTGACGTCTGCTAATGCCTGTCAGAAGCCATGCTTATTCTGCCAGAAGAATCATACATTGGATTTCTGCAGCGACATCAAAGCACAGCCACATAAGGACAGAATCGAATTCCTGAAGTGCAACGGCCTATGCTTTGGATGTCTCTCTCAGGGGCACCTGAGTAGAAACTGTAAGCAAAGAACAACATGCAGAGAGTGCACTCGGAAACATCCCAGTCTGCTGCATATCCATAAAGAAGAACAAGTCTCTAAGAAGAGTGAAGAAAACAATACCAACGAGAAGGTTGTCTCAAGTGCTCTGGTGTCGCTAGAACCAGAGACTTGTGGACTCACTGGGGCCGGTGACAGTGACTGTATTCTTGCCATCGTACCAGTAAAGATCAAGTCTAAGAGGAGCGAGAAGCTTGTGGAGACTTACGTCTTCATGGATCCAGGTAGCTCAGCAACTTTCTGCACAGAATCACTCATGCGACAGCTGAACGTTAGAGGCAGAAGAACAGAAATCCTATTACGCACCATGGGTCATGAGAAGTCAATGCAAAGTTATATCCTGTCAGACCTAGAAGTGTGTGGACTTGAAGAGAAGGACTTCATAGACCTGCCTAATGTTTTCACACATAGGGAGATTCCTGTTAGAATAGGGAACCTAGCCCTGCAGAAGGATGTGGATAGATGGCCTTACCTAGAAAAGGTGCGTCTCCCATACATTGAAGCAGAAATTGGCCTATTAATTGGAACCAATGCCTACAAAACTATGGAGCCATGGCAGGTGATAAACAGCAAGGATGACGGACCCTACGCCGTCAGGACAGCCCTTGGATGGGTAGTCAATAGACCGGTAAGGAGAGATGATGGCCACAAGTCGAACAAGGAGGAACGACAAAACGTCACAGTTAATCGCATCTCTATCGCAAGCATTGAAGAGCTGTTGATCCAGCAGTTCAACGCAGACTTCTCAGAACGCAGCTGTGAGGAAAAGACAGAGGTGTCACAAGAAGACCATTAGTTCATGGGTTTGATGACAAGGTCTACACAGTTCATTGATGGCCACTATCACATTGGTTTGCCACTGAGAAGACAGACCGCGAAGATGCCGAACAATCGCTGCATAGCAGAGCAACGCGCCATCAGTCTAAAGAGAAAGCTGAACAAGAACCCCGACTTTCACGAAGACTACAAAGACTTCATGAGAAACATCATAGCGAAAGGCTATGCTGTAAAGGTGCCCGAGGAACAGTTGAACAGAGACGATGGAAGGGTCTGGTACATTCCTCATCACGGGGTGTATCACCCAAAGAAGAAAAAGATCCGTGTAGTGTTTGACTGCGCCGCCTCATTCAGAGGAACTTCACTGAATGACCAGCTGCTTCAAGGTCCTGATCTTACTAATACCCTCATTGGCGTCTTGACTAGGTTTAGACAAGAGCTCATTGCCATGATGGCAGACATAGAATCAATGTTCTACCAAGTTAGAATCCCTGATGAAGATGCTGATCTTCTGCGCTTCCTTTGGTGGCCAGATGGCGATGTTAGTCAAGCGATGGTGGAATGTAGAATGGCCGTACACTTGTTCGGAGCCACATCATCTCCCAGCTGTGCAAGCTACGCTCTCAGAAAAACTGCAGAAGATGGCAAAGGCAAAGCACCATCAGAGGCTGTGGAGACAATCTTCAGAAACTTTTATGTCGACGACTGTCTGAAGTCCGTGTCAACAGAAGACGATGCCATCGCACTGTCAAGAGACCTTAGAACTCTGTGTTCGAATGGAGGATTCCATCTGACTAAGTGGATAAGCAACAGCAGAGCAGTTCTAGCTTCTATCCCAGAAAAGGAAAGAGCCACTGAAGTCAAAGATCTGGACCTGAGCCACGATGTCCTTCCTATCGAGATAGCTCTTGGTGTACAATGGTGCATCGAGTCAGACACGTTCAACTTCAGGATAATGGTGAACGAAAGACCATCCACAAGATGAGGGATTCTCTCCGTGGTCAGTTCCATCTACGACCCTCTTGGATTCCTGGCACCACTCATTCTGCCGGTGAAGCTGATGCTACGAGAGCTGTGTAGAGACAAGAGAGGATGGGATGAAGATATCCCAGAAGGTCAAGCTCAGAGATGGCACAGATGGTTGACAGATTTGCAACAACTTTCTAGCTTCAACGTCAGTAGATGCATCAAGCCCGCGAGTTTTGGAGTTACAAAGACGGCTCAACTACATCATTTCTCGGACGCCAGTGAGGACGGCTATGGCACGGCTACTTACCTCTTGCTGACAAATCAACAGGGCCAGAAACATTGTGCCTTCCTCATGGGGAAATCCAGGGTGGCTCCGCTGAAGCAGGTCACCATCCCGAGACTGGAATTGACGGCAGTGGTTGTTGCAGTTAAAGTTGACCAGGTGATGCGGAAAGAGTTACAGCTCCCATTAGAAGAATCTGTCTTCTGGACGGATAGCACGACGGTGCTGAAGTATATAGAGAATGAGAAGATACGCTTCAAGACCTTCGTAGCAAACAGAATCTCATCCATTAGAGAAGCTACACAACCATCTCAATGGAGGTATGTAAACACCTCATTAAACTCAGCAGATCAAGCCTCACAGGGATTGAAGGCTGAAAACTTCATGAGGAGTGAAACTTGGATACAAGGCCCAAGTTATCTGCTGGAAACAGAGAGATCATGGCCAGAAAGACCAGATATGCCAAGTCAGATTGCTGAAGACGACGTCGAAGTCAAGAGATCAGTCACAGTAAATCTCATAAATACGAGAGAACTTTGACACAGTGAACAAGCTTGTTAACCATTTCTCAGGATGGCACCAGTTGAGGAAAGCAGTTGCATGGTTTCTAAGGTTGAAAGAGTTGCTGCTACACCTGAGCGGTAAGAGAAAAGAGTACCGAGCCACTATCAGTCAGTCTGAAAGTAACCCTGATAAGCAGAGAATGCTTCTACAGCAGTATACGCATCATCACAAGACCACATTGGGCAAGAATTCATTGACCGTGGAGGACTTGGCCAAGGCTGAGAAGGAGATAGTTTGCTTCAGTCAAAGACAAAGATACCCAGAAGAAATCGAAGCTCTACAGCGAAATACTCCAATCAATAAAGGTAGTCATATCTACAAGCTGGACCCTACACTGCAAGATGGAGTACTGAGGGTGGGAGGGAGACTAAACAAATCTGCTATGCCAGAGGAGGCCAAGCATCCTGCTATCCTTTCTAAGGACCTCCGGGTTGCTACTCTCATTCTTCAGCATATACACCAGAGTATTGGACACAGTGGGAGGAATCACGTGCTTGCGAAGCTAAGACAAAGATACTGGATTCCAGGAGCTAACTCCGTAATAAGAAAAATACTCTCTGAATGCATTGTTTGCAGACGGTTACACGCTAGAGCTGGGGAGCAGAAAATGGCAGACCATGCCAGACTCCAGAGGCGACGTTCATCGCGTTTGTTTGCAAACCAAGACCAGTACCCTGGAAAGACCGATCACAAAGCTCTGCCTGCTACAAGAAGCAGCGTGAAAGGTTCCTGAACGAAAAAAGTGGACACTTATATTGTAAATATGTTGAACTCATTAGTTTATGACTCTTAATGTTTGAGTAATTGATATGCTTCATGTGCCTAGTCAATTAGGGGCCGGAATGTAAGAGCCATAAAAGCTTAAGAAAATACTTTAAAAATAGTGGTTAAATGGCATAATACAGTTAATTTACCTGACCGACTTATTGTATTAAGAAACCCCCTATGTTCTTGCTCCAGTAGTATAGTCCGAGACACCCCCTTCATTCTTGCCATAATGGAACAGTCCCTAAGCCACACATGGGTGCAGCCATTTTACAGTTTAAACTGCACGTGGTTGAAGGAGGCAGAAGTTGTGAGGTTTGGAGCAGTACAGTTTTTGACCGTGTTCGTTTATACGTGTTTGCTTTGTAATTCCGTTTGTTAAGTGTTATAGTAAACAGTTTAAAAGACAAAGCTACGTTTGGGAACGTTTTATTTCGACACGCGTCTACTCGTTGTTAAAAACCCCACAGCTCAGTGGCTGCCTGCTTGGAAACTAAGAAGCGCCACGACAGATATATTTCCAACCCAGGATATTGTGCGTGACTTGGAGGGGAACTTGGAGGTAATGGTGTTCCCATGTGCCTGCTGCCCTTGTCCTTCTAGGTGGAAGAGGTTGCGGGTTTGGGAGGTGCTGTTGAAGAAGCCCTGGAGAGATGCTGCAGTGCATCTTGTAGATGGTACACACTGCAGCCACGGTGCGCTGGTGGTGGAGGGAGAGAATGTTTAAGGTGGTAGATGGGGTGCCAATCAAGCGGGCTAATTTGTCCTGGATGGTGTCGAGCTTCTTGAATATTGTTGGAGCTGCACTCATCCAGGCAAGTGGAGAGTATTCCATCACACTCCTGACTTGTGCCTTGTAGATGGTGGAAAGGTTTGGGGAGTCAGGAGGTGAGACACTCGCTGCAGAATACAGGAAACTTCGCGATATCCGGCACCGACGGGACCGGCGTGATGCCGATCTATGAAAACTTCCGGACAGACCAGCGCTAATGTTGAAGGATACGGAGGTTTTCATCTCCGTATCTGACAACAAACACTGTTGCTTAGGCCCGTACCTTGGAAGCATCTCTGTAGCTTAGCAACAGCTTCAGAGAGGCTTTCCAGAGACTGACTGTTTAAAAAAAGGCTAGAAGAAAAAAAACCTAACAAAACGGCTGCTGATTTCTGCCGTTAGATCAAGGTTTCCGGCCATACAACCTCCGGATATACCAAAGTTTCCTGTACCTAGCCTCTGACCTGCTCTTGTTGCCACAGTATTTATGTGGCTGGTCCAGTTAAGTTTCTGGTCAATGGTGACCCCCAGGATGTTGATGGTAGGGGATTCGGCGATGGTAATGCTGTTGAATGTCAACGGACAATGGTTAGACTCTCGCTTGTTGGAGATAGTCATTGCCTAGCACTTGTGTGGCGTGAATGTTACCTGCCACTTATCAGCCCTAGCCTGAACGTCGTCCAGGTCTTGTTGCATGTGGACATGGACTGCTTCATTATCTGAGGAGTTATGAATGGCACTGAACACTGTGCAGTCATCAGCGAACATCCCCATTTCTGACCTTATGTTGGAGGGAAGGTCATTGATGAAGCAGCTGAAGATGGTTGGGCCTAGGACACTGCCCTGAAGAAATCCTGCAGCGATGTCCTGGGACTGTGATGATTGCCCTTCAACCACCACAACCATCTTCCTTTGTGCTAGGTATGACTCAAGCCAGTGGAGAGTTTTCCACCAGATTCCCATTGGCTTCAGTTTTACTAGGGCTCCTTGATGCCACACTCGGTCAAATGCTGCCTTGATGTCGCTTATGTTCATTAATAAATAGACATTCTTATTATGAACACAGCTAGCTTTTGCTAGTTACTTTATTGAGCACATGTGGACTAAGTACAGTATCTGTAGAGGCTTCCATCTTGACTGCTGCCTTGTGGGTAGCCTAGTGCCTCATGGGTAATGTAGTCTTAATATATATATACAGCTGGGTAGTGTAGTCTTATATACAGCTCTACGGCTCCACCTAGTGTCCACTATAGAATGACATGTTATTGATCATTACATCCCCCTTTCTTTGAGGTTTAACAAAATCAATATCAATCAACTTTCAAGAAAACAATAAAGATAATATCAGTAACATTTTTGTTAGTGCTCTATAAACATAAACATTTTCAAAACAGTCAACACATTTTCAAAGCTTTACATTGTACTCAAAGATTAAGTCCATCAGGCTCTTTTACTTCACGTGTGGATCTTCTCAACACGGGTAAGTCTGATGGGTCTTCATGAGATTGTTCTGGCAGTGAATGACAAGATGCAGTTGCGGCATTGTCATCAATCTGGTCTTGAATAGTCTCTTGTGTTTTTAGGAGGGAACGGCGGTTCCTCCTGAGAATCTGTCCTTCCTCAGTTCTAACAGTGTATGACCTTGGTCCTACTTCCTCAAGAACTGTAGCTTTCCTGTTCCATGCATCTGGATCCTCAATCCTGACAACATCATCCCTTCTCAATGGTTTTAGAGTTTTGGATGACTTGTCATAGTATGATTTCTGTTTCAGCTTTAACAGTTGAAGTCTCTGTCTCAGTTCCTCACTTTGCTGTTCTTTTGCACAGCAGGGTAGCGTGGTGCGCAACTTGCGACCCATTAGTAGTTCAGCAGGTGAAGAACCACAGTCTAAAGGTGAGGCTCGGTAGCTCAGCAGGGCGAGATAAGGATCAGACTTGCTTTCATCAGTAGCTGCTTGAGAACTTGAACACCTTTCTCTGCCTTACCATTTGACTGAGCATACAAAGGACTGGATGTGATGTGCTGAAAGTCATAATGTGCTGCAAACTGTTGCCACTCCTTACAGTTGAAGCACGGACCATTGTCGCTAACGGCAATCCTGGGAATTCCATGTCTGGCGAAGATGGATTTCACATGCATTATGACACTGCTTGCTGTGGTGCTTGAGAGCAGCGCCATCTCAGGATAGTTAGAATAGTAGTCAATCACTATTAGATAGTCTTTACCATTTAAATGAAAAAGGTCCATACCAACCTTTTGCCATGCTGCTGTTGGTATGTCAGCAACTATCATTGGTTCCTTTGCTTGTTTGTTTTGGTGTTTCTGACATGTCTCACATTTGCCTATCATGTTCTCAATGTCCTTATTTATGCCAGGCCAATAAACACTGTCTCTTGCTCTCCTTTTGCATTTTTCAATTCCGAGGTGTCCTTCATGAATCCTTTTGAGCATGTCTTGACGTAGAGCCTGTGGAATGACTATTCTGTTCTGTTTTAGTAATAGTCCACTTGCGACACTTAACTCTGACCTGATGTGATAAAACTTTGGACAGGAACCTTTTGGCCAACCATGATGAATGTTCTCTATTACTGTTTGTAATACTGTATCTTTTACTGTTTCTTCTGCTATTTGCTTTGATTTTGTGTCTGACACGGGCAGCGCAGCAGTGACCATACTCACATGAACATCCACGTCTTCTTCAGTAGAGCTCACATGACTCATTGTGGGTGCTCGGGATAGTGCATCTGCTAACACTCTGGGCTAGATTTCCAGTATAGGCAGTTTTGGGGCGCAAACCTTAGCGCCCGCCCGAAGTTAGCGCCCGCCCCAAAGTAGCGCCCCGTTGCCGGGAATTCAGTGGCTTCGCCTAAGAGGTTGGTGGAGCGCTAAAAGAGGCGTTCCACTACTATCTTTAGGCGCTAAGCCGGCGGTCCAGAGGGATAGCGCCCAGGTGGAGCGCAGCGCGGGTGCGGTCATTTTTGGACTGACAGCAGACCCCGTGGCGCCGACCAGCTCTTAAAGGGGGAAGGGACGAATTGGTCTGCTGCCACGCCCTGCACACTGCAGCCTTGCAAAGAGGCCTCAACACTGCTGCTCAGCCCCAGGGAGTCATGGCAACGCCAGAGAAGGCCCGTCAGCGTGCCCTACGCTTCTCAGAGGGTGATCTGGACATAATGGTCACAGCTCTGGAGGTGAGGCACAAGATCTTGTTCCCAGAGAGTGGGAGGAATCCAACCCACCACGACTACACCAAAGCCTGGAAGCAGATCGCCCAGAGGGTGACGTTCACCGGCGATGCCCCCAGGACCCACAAACAATGTCGTAAAAAATACAACGACCTGACCAGGATTGTCAGGGTGAGTACCCTTTCCAGTCTCCTCCTCATTCTTGCATGTACACCTGACATGATGGGCAAAGGGAGCTGAAAGTCCTATTGGCCAGCCCTCAGCCAGCAGCATTGGGACAGTCATGAGCATCAATTGGCCATTCGGCACTCTACACTCTGGCCAAGCTATTCCACCATGGGAGGCTGTGCACACTACATCAGGGCTTCACTCTGTCCAAGCTATTCCACCATGGGAGGCAGTGCACACTACATCAGGGCTTCACTCTGTCCAAGCTATTCCACCATGGGAGGCAGTGCACACAACATCAGGGCTACACTGCGCACTTACAGCCCGTCCTTTCTCTTGCAGGCTAAAGTAGCCTTTAATCGCCAGGCCCGTGCCAGGGGTGGCCGCGCCAAGCTGCAGAAGCTCACTCGGCTGGAGGAGCGCGTGTATGTGCTCATGGGAGCCCGTGTGATCGTCCCCACAGCGTGCGAAGTATCCGACCCTCCACTGCCCGGCAATGGTAAGGACCTCGCCATTTGGCCCTCTCGCGTCGCACTGGCCCATCCGAGCTACCTCCTTTGCCACTGTCCCACCAATGCGCTGAATGCCACCAGTCCTAACTCCCTCGCTGACGCCGTCTCCTCACTCTGAAGCTACTCTTGTGCATTCCTGCTTTCAGCTGGTGACGACCAGGACCCTGAAGCTGCCAGTGACAGCACCTCCGAGCAGGAGGAGGAGGAGGAGCAAGCCGGACCATCGGGGGAACAGTCATGTCCCGCAGGAGAGGAGGAAATGCTTGACACCTCCTCACTGGACGAGTGCCTGGAGGAACTGTCGCAGGGCAATGCAGCTTCTGGGACCAGTGGCGTCCAGCCACCCAGGAGCCGTGCGCGTGGCCCGCGGCCTTCCCCCCAAAGGGGGGAAGGATCAGAGGGGAGTGCTGCTGATCGGCACACTCGCCGCCACCAACGTGGCAAGGGTCCCCTAGTTCGGCCCCCTCCTCCCCAGCGGGAGAGTCGCGACTCCAGTCCGGACACCTTCACCTCGGAGGAGGTGCGGAAGCTGGATAAGATGGCCGAGGATTCGGACCGGCGCCACACGGAGCTCATGAGCGTGGTGGGGCGCATGCCTGAGGCCATCGAGTCGCTGGCGACCAGTGTGCGCGAGTTCGGGGCAGCAACTGCCGCGAGTGGCCGCATGCTGACTGATGCCGTCAAGACCCTGGCGGATGTGATGCGCGCGCACACCAGGACAACAGGGGCACTCACTGCTGCCACACGCGCTGTCTCAGGCAGGCATCACCAGGGCAGCCGCCGCGCTGGACCATCCCAGCAAGCCGCCCCTCGGCTGATTGTTGCGGATCCTGCAGTGCGGGCCCGGCCGAGTGCCACCGCGCCACAGCACCAGCCAGCGCATCCCAGACGCCAGCTGGCCCACATTGCGCCATCCGTCGCCGCCATTCCCCCACTGGGGCGTCAAGGGCAAGCGGCTGCAGCTGATGGTGGCCAGGCTCAGGTGCGCCACTCAGCAGACAGCCCCTCGAGGCCCAAACGCCGTGTAGGCCGCCCCCCAGCGGCATCTGGCGGAAGGGCATCTGAGCCTCAGGCGCCTTCCCCCAGCCTCGCAGTAGCCACTGGGCAGAGCTTGCGAAGGAGCAGCAGGCCGGGCAGGGGAGGCAAAAGGCTGGGCAAGGTCTCGCCCTCGCGGGCCACTCAGTAGAGGGTGTGGCCAGCTTTCCTTTTATATGGCGGTGGCCATCTTTATTTTGCCCATGGTTGTGTTGTTGGAGGGCTTATTTTTTGCGTTAGGCAGACGTTGAGGCCCGGTTTGAAGAAAGGTGGAGTGACTCCTCCCCAGTTTGTGGGAGTGAGTCGTTTGTTGGGCTTTTTGTGGGGCCCGTTTATTGTTTTGGGGGATTCATGTGGGAAGGGCTTTTCATTTTTGTGTAATAAAAAATTATCTTTATTCATGCAGTCTCCATGGTTGTTCTTCTTAGTGTTTGTTGGCTTCGCCGGCTGAGGGCTTGCGGAGCGGCTGCATTCATCTTCCCTCATGGCCCCTGGCCATTCCCTGACAGGGGGCTTAGAAGTACCGTGTAATAAGGTGGCGTCGTGCGGCCCTTGGCCCTGGTCGCTCCCTCCTGGGAACGTACTCCTGCTCCTCCTCCTCCTCCTCCTCATGCTCCTCCTGCTCCTCCTCCTGAGGTGCTGGTCCAACGTCAGGTGGCAGTGCCTGAGTCCTGCGGATAGCCAGGTTGTGTAGCATGCAGCAAACCACCACAAATTGGGAGACCCGGTCCGGCGAATACTGGAGAGCTCCTCCAGAGCGATCAAGGCAGCGGAACCGCTGCTTGAGGACCCCAATAGTTTGCTCGATGATGTTGCGGGTGGTTTGATGGCTCTCGTTGTAGGCCTCTTCAGCAGCGGTCCTGGGCGCGCGGAGCAGGGTCATGAGCCAGGTGCACAAAGGATAGCCTTTGTCCCCGAGTAGCCATCCTCTTGGGGGAGGCTGTGCCTGGAACATGTCATGCACAGTACTCTGCCGCAGGATAAAGGCATCGTGGCTGCTGCCTGGGAAGCTGGCATTGACTGCCATGATGCGCTGCTTGTGGTCACACACCAGCTGCACATTCAGAGAATGGTAGCCCTTCCTGTTGCGATACTGCTCGCCATGCTCCAGAGGGGCCCGCAAAGCCACATGCGTACAGTCAATGGCGCCCTGCACCAAGGGGAATTCCCCGAGTCTGGAAAATCCCAATGCGCACTGATGCTGTCTCTCCAGGGCCATGGGGAAGGAGATGAATTGGCTTCTCCTTCTGAACAGTGCTTCGGTCACCTGGCGGAAGCAGCGATGCGCGCCGTACTGGGAGATGTTTGCTATGTCCCCAGCAGCGTATTGGAAGGAGCCGGTGGCATAGAAGTTCAATGCCACCGTCACCTTCACTTCCACCGACAGAGACGTCCTGCACCTGAGCTTTGGCCGCAGATCTCGGCGAAGCAGGTGGCAGATCTCTGCAATCACCTCCTTTCGGAATCGGAGCCTTTTAACACATCGCGCGGCACTCATGTTTAGGTAGGAGCACTGCTGGCGGTATAGCCTGACTGGGTAAGGCCTACGTGGCCGACGCCTGTAGCCCCCTCTGCCTCTAGCCAGGGCTGCCCCTCTCACAATGCGTCTGCGAGCCCTACGGACATGGAGCTGCAGCTCCGCGTTGGCACCCCATGCAACCCCCATCAAATCCTGGCAAACACTCAAATTTCCAAAAGGCCACTTGCAGCGCTCTGGCCTGAGTCCAAAAATACCTGAGCTCTTGCTGCTTGAAACCAGTTAGCTATCCTCCTTGTTGTGTCTCCAGAAATGCGTTGCACAAGAGTGTTTTCTGAAAAAAGGCTGGCCTTTATACTGGAGAGCACGTCCCCTTTAATTTGCGCCCCCCGGGGCCCGCACTGGTTGTGTTGCGTTCCTTTTTCCAAACGCTCCGGCCGCCAGCCGCACAATGGGGCGGTCCGACTGAAGTTTGGAATCGGGGCGGCCAAAGGGCGTTGCACGAGGATGTGACGTCATTTTCTGCGCGCGCATCCGGGCGGGCGCTAAACTTTGCGCCGGCGCTAACGGGCAACTTAATTTGGGGCGGGGCGCAAACTGCACTGCGCACGGGCGCTACACGCATAGCGCCTGAAAATCACTTCTCTTAAGGCGCTAACTGCTGGCGCTAGCAACTGAAAATCTAGCCCTATGTATTTGCCTGGTGTGTAGATCAGTTCAAAGTCATATCTTTGCAGCTTCATCATGAGTCGTTGAATCCTTGGAGACATCTCATTCAGGTTTTTTTTTATGATGGCAACCAGAGGGCTGTGGTCTGTCTCAACTGTGAAGGTGGGAAGTCCATATATGTAGCCATGAAACTTTTCTAATCCAACTACCAAGCCTAGACATTCCTTTTCAATCTGGGCGTATCGACACTCCGTATCAGTCATAGACCTGGAGGCATAGGCAACAGGCTTCCAATCTTCACCCTCTGCTTGTAGCAAGACCGCACCTAGGCCATCTTTTGATGCATCCGTTGACACTTTGATTCTTTTGGTTGGGTCAAAGAAGGTGAGTACAGGTGTGGTTGTCAGCACTGTTTTGAGGTTTATCCACTCTTGTTCATGTCTTTCTGTCCATGCGAACTCATTTGTTTTATGTAGCAGGTCTCGCAGACAGGCTGTCTTGGCTGACAAGTTAGGAATGAACTTTCCAATGAAGTTTATCATCCCCATGATGCGTAGCACTCCTTTTTTGTCAGTGGGTCGGGGCATTTTGAGTATGGCGTTTACTTTTTCCATATCTGGCTCTATTCCTTTACCAGATAGATTATCTCCTAGGAAACTGACACTTGGCTTTGTTGAGCTTCAGTCCATTCCGGCGTATGCTCTGTAGCACTTTAGTCAGTCTCTCATTGCGTTCTTTCAGTGTGGAGCCCCAGATGATGATGTCATCAACATAGACCCGAACTCCTTCCAGACCTTCAATTATGTGTTCCATCGCTCTATGAAGGATTTCAGATGCAGATATTATCCCGAAAGGCATTCTGAGGAAACAATACCTGCCAAATGGTGTGTTGAAGGTACAGTATTTGGTGCTCTCTTCATCCAGTTTTAGTTGCCAAAATCCTTGTGAGGCATCGAGCTTTGTAAAGTATCTGGCACCTGACATTTCACTGGTGATTTCTTCTTGCTTGGGAATCTGGTAGTGTTCACGTTTTATGTTTGCATTTAAGTCCTTTGGATCCATGCATATTCTTCGATCATTGTTCTTTTTCTTTACACATACCATGGAGTAAACCCAGTCTGTTGGCTCTTCGACTTTCCTGATGACTCCTAGTGTGGTCATTCTGTCCAGTTCATTCTTGAGCCGGTCACGCAGGGGTGCTGGAACTCTTCGTGGAGCATGTACCACTGGCTGAGCATCCTGCTTTAGCTGGATCTTGTAAGTGAATGGTAGAACTCAAAATCCTTTGAACACATCCTGGAAATTATTCACTACAGAATCCACCGAGTCATCTGGTCTGCTTATGGCACAGTTTATACGGTAGACTCTTTTGACCAGTTCTAAGTCCTCACAAGCTTTGTCGCCCAGTAGTGAATCAAGCCTTTCAGCCACAACAGAAAACATGAGATGATGCACTTTGTCTTTGACTGTCACTTTAAGTCTGCATACACCTAAGCTATCTATTGTCTGTCCATTATAGTCCTTCAGTAGTACTGACTTTTTCTGTATTTTGGGCTTTTCTTTCATATTGTTGATGTCACTCATACTGATTAAGTTTGCTTTTGCCCCAGTGTCTAGTTTCAAGGTAACTAATGCTCCATTTACCTGCAGTGGGATCATCCATTTGTCCTCTTTTACTGCATTAACTTTATGTTCAGCATTGTCCATTTCTGAGGGCTGCACATTTTCTGTATCCTTTTTGATATTGTCACATGACACCATTCCTACAAAAAATGTCTCACTTAAATCAGTGTCCTCAATTACATTAGCTCGTTGTCCTTTCTTAGTTTGTAATTTTGAAAAGCATTGTTTGGCAAAGTGGTTCTTTCCATTACACTTTGTGCACATTTTTCCAAACGCTGGGCATTGTCTTAACTGGTGTTTGTAACCACAGCGTTTACAATTAAAAATTTCATCCTCCGATTGCTTTTCATTTCTGTTCTGCCCATGTTTCTTTCCCTTATAGGACACAGCACCGACAGCAGCGTTATCACTCATTACAATTGCATCATTATTGATTTCACTGAAAGTCTTCGCGTGCTTTCGAGCTAGCTCGGCATATTTTCACCGCATTTTCCAAATTTAGTTCGGTTTCTCTCAACAGACGTTCCCTGACTTTCTTATCATGAATACCAAACACAATCTGGTCACGAATCATGGATGCTTTGAGCTCAGAGAAATTACATGTCTGTGCTTTCAGTTTCAGATCAGTTATAAAGCTATCAAAAGTATCATTTTGCTGCTGTGTCCGAGAACAGAAGATGTATCTTTCATAGGTCTCATTCTTTTTGGGAGAGCAATGTGCATCACATTTTTTTGGCACATCTTCTAATTTTTCTCTGTTCTCCCCTGGATTAAATACAAATGTATTAAATACCTCTATCACCTGTGGGCCTGCAACCGTAAGCAGCAACGCTATCTTCCTTGCGTCTGGCTTCGTACCGAATCCGATGGCTGCAATGTAGAGTTCGAATTGTTGTTTAAGAGTCTGCCAATTGTAGTCGATGTTTCCTGTGAGTTTCAAATGCTCTGGTGGCTTCAAATTCTCCATGTCGCTTTTCACAATTTTCAGCAGATCTTCACCACCCTGGTACCATCTTATGTTCATTAATAAATAGACATTCTTATTATGAACACAGCTAGCTTTTGCTAGTTACTTTATTGAGCACATGTGGACTAGGTACAGTATCTGTAGAGGCTTCCATCTTGACTGCTGCCTTGTGGGTAGCCTAGTGCCTCATGGGTAATGTAGTCTTAATATATATATACAGCTGGGTAGTGTAGTCTTATATACAGCTCTACACAGCACTACGGCTCCACCTAGTGTCCACTATAGAATGACATGTTATTGATCATTACAATCCTGCAGCGATGTCCTGGGACTGTGATGATTGCCCTTCAACCACCACAACCATCTTCCTTTGTGCTAGGTATGACTCAAGCCAGTGGAGAGTTTTCCGCCGGATTCCCATTGGCTTCAGTTTTACTAGGGCTCCTTGATGCCACATTCGGTCAAATGCTGCCTTGATGTCAAGGGCAATCACTCTCACCTCACCTCTGGAATTCAGCTCCTTTGTCCATGTTTGGACCAAGGCTGTAATGAGGTCGGGAGCTGAGTGGTCTTGGCGGAACCCAAACTGGGCATCAGTGAGCAGGCTGTTGGTGAGTAAGTGCAGCTGGATAGCACTGTCGATGACACCTTCCATCACTTTGCTGATGATTGAGAGTAGACTGATGGGGCGATAATTGTCTGGATTGGATTTGTCCTGCTTTGTGGACAGGACATACCTAGGCAGTTTTCCACATTGTCGGATAGATGCCAGTGTTGTAGCTGTACTGGAACAACTTGGCTAGAGGTGCGGCTAGTTCTGGAGTACAAGTCTTCAGCACGATAGCCGGGATGTTGTCGGAGCCCATAGCCTTTGCTCTATGCAGTGTGCTCAGCCGTTTCTTGATATCACGTGGAGTGAATCGAATTGGCTGAAGACTGGCTTCTGTGATGGTGGGGATCTCAGGAATAGGCCAATATGGATCATCCACTCGGCACTTCTGGCTGAAGATGGTTGCAAACGCTTCAGCCTTGTCTTTTGCACTCACGGGCTGGGCTCCACCATCATTGAGGATGGGGATATTCATGGAGCCTCCTCCTCCAGTTAGTTGTTTAATGGTCCACCACCATTCACGACTGGATGTGGCAGGACTGCAGAGCTTTGATCTGATCTGTTGATTGTGGGATCGCTTAGCCCTGTCTATAGCATGCTGCTTCTGCTTTTTAGCATGCATATAGTGCTGTGTTGCAGCTTCCCCAGGTTGGCACCTCATTTTTAGGTACGCCTGGTATGCTCTTTTACACTCCTTATTGAACCAGGGTTGGTCCCCTGGCTTGATGGCAATGGTAGAGTAAGGGATATGCCAGGCCATGAGGTTACAGATTGTGATGGAATACAATTCTGCTGCTGCTGATGGCTCAGAGCCTCATGGATGCCCAGTTTTGAGCTGCTAGATCTGTTCTGAATCTATCCCACTTAGCATGGTGGTAGTGCCACACAACATGATGGAGGGTGTCCTCAGTGTGAAGACGGGACTTTGGTGGAAAAATTCAGTTGGTTGCGCCATCCGTTAGTGCCTTAAGAGGGTGCTAAGTGGGGCACAAACCAACTAGCACCCGGGCGCGGCACTGCCCACGCCTCCCGCAAAACTCAGCGGGAGGTTAGTGGTGGCGCTAACCATTAGCGCTGCACTGCTAGCGATGACATCATCGGTGTGCGCAGCGCCCCGCTCATGCCCCGGCCGCGATCTTCAGGCGCGTCCCCTGATTTACCGCCGGACGCTATGTCCGACAGGGTCAGGGTGGCATACCTGCGGCCAGGGAGGCGCAAATTAAAGGCGAGATGCGGGGCGGCCATTTTTGTTGTTGGCCGCCTGCCAGCACCTGCCTGCGCTCCCGTCCCCCGGAACCCCACCCCGCCGCGGAGTGCCAGCTGCGCTCCAAAAGCCCGGCACTTCTCCTGGGTGCCGGGCTCTTTTGCCTGCACTCCCGATCCCCGGGGGCCCAGCTGGGCCCCAGATCGTGCTGCACAAGGCCCCTCCCCTTTAAGAAGGGGAGGAAGGCCTGCAATACCGCAGCGCGACGTGCCGCCACGATATTCACTCGCAGCGCCCCAAGAGGGCGGCGGGGCGCCTCCAGCAGCACCCCGCTTCCCTTTGGGGCGCAACTGACCAATTTCCGGCGTGGGGGCGCTAATTTTTCCAGGGCACTACTTTTAGCATCCCGGTGAAGTTAGCGCCCCAAACGGGGCTATACTGAATTTCTCCCCCTTTATCTCCACAATGACTGTGCGGTGGTCACTGCTACCAATACGGTCATGGACAGATGCATCTGCAACAGGTAGATTGGTGAGGACGAGGTTAAGTCGGTTTGTCCTTCGTGTTGGTTCTCTCGCCACTTGTCGCATGCCCAGACTGGCAGCTATGTCCTTCAGGACTTGGCCAGTGGTGGTGCTACTGAGCCATTCTTGGTGATGGACGTTGAAGTCCCCCACCCAGCATACACTCTGTGCCCTTACTGCTTCTTCCAAGTGGTGTTCAACATGGAGGCGTACTGATTCAACAGCTGAGGGAGGGCAGTAGGTGGTTTCTTTGCCCATGCTTGGCCTGAAGCCATGAGACTTCATGGAGTCCAGAGTCAATGTTGAGGACTACCCAGGGCAATTCCTTCCCAGGATATTAGTGAACCAGATGGGTTTTTACAACAATCCGATAGTTTCATAGTCATCATTACTGATACTAGCTTTTTATTCCAGATTTATTTAATTAACTGAATTTAATTTCCTCAGCTGCCGCAGTGGGATTTGAACTCACGTCTCTGGATCATTAGCTCCGTAACATTACCACTATGCTACCATCCCCGTAATACCGTTGAATGTCAAGGGGTGGTGGTTAGACTCTCTCTTGTTGGAGCTAGTCATTGCCTGGCCCTTGTGTGGTGCGAATGTTACCTGCAACTTATCAGCTAACTCAGCTCAGACCAGGAATCAAACCTGGAGCTTGCTAGTCCACATGGCTCAGTTCTCCACTGACTAAGCTCACTGAGACATCAGGGAGGCTTGTGCATCTTATTTGATAACTGGTTGCATTAGTTTGTCTTTACATGTACCTCTTGAGTGTCCCCAGTGGCTCCTTCCTGTCTATGATTCCTGTATCTGGATCTACTGTTGTGAAAATGCATCTAAAAAGGAAGAAAAAGTAAACACATTAGGATGTTAAACACTTAAAACGTGATAGTAATGACACAGTGCATTGGAGGATCAACATCTAGTATTAAGGATTGGTGAGACATCGTCTCAATTGGAGAATGCCAGTTATTGAGAGGAGGGAAGAGGGACATTGGATGTTAAGTGTTCACTGGCTGCTTTTGCACACCTCCTCACATTCAGCCAAGAGTAATACTGGCAGGAGCCACCTCTCCCCTCCCAAAGGCTGCACAAACTGTGTAGCAAGTACTGTTAAGGCAAGAAAACCAGGAGAAATGGCTAAGCACATACCTAGTGCAACACATTCTACGGTACAATTTTGCGGTCCCAATCTGTAGACCTTTCCACGTATCCTAAAAATTAAAAACATAGAAAGTAAGTACTGTGAAAATTTTAGAGCATTCCTGTGCATAAGTTCGATTTCATTGAACAGTTCTCTGTAGAAGACAGCCGCGGCATTCCAGTATAGAATACCTTCCTTTCACATAATACCTGAGGAAATATGAATTAACTTGTATTATTCATTAAATGACAGATAAGGGGCAAACACTTTCTTTGAGTGAGATTGCCAATTTGTGTCCAATTACCAAACACGTCTTAACTGCACGGAGGCCATAACATAGGGTGGTATAAGAAACAGAAACATTTGTTCTTCTGAGGTTAGGGTTAGTGCACATCTGCTCACCCAAAATGGAAATGTGTTCGATTCCACAGCACTGACATCTCTCACCTTCATATAGGATCATAGAATGATACAGCACAGAAGGAGGCCATTCGATCCATCGTGCCTGTGCTGGCTCTTTGAAACAACTATTCAATTAGTCCCACTCCCCATACGTCTGCATAGTTTTTCACTTCAATATTTATCCAATTCCCTTTTGAAAGATTTTATTGAATCTGCTTCCACCACCCTTTCAGACAGTGCATTCCAGATCATAACAACTCGCTGCATAAAAATATCTTTCCTCACGTCGCCTCTGGTTCTTTTGCCAATTACCTTATATTTGTGTCCTCTGGTTACCGACCCTCCTGCCACTGGAAACAGTTTCTCCTTATTTACTCTATCAAAACCCTTCATGATTTTAACACCTCTATCAAATCTCCCCTTAACCTTCTCTGCTCTAAGGAGAATAACCCCAGTTTCTTAAGTCTCGCCACGTAACTGATGTCTTTCATTCCTGGTACTATTCTAGTAAATCTCCTCTGCACCCTCTCTAAGGCCTTGGCACCCTTCCTAAAGTGTGGTGCCCAGAATTGGACACAATACTCCAGCTGAAGCTTTATAACGGTTTAGCATAACTTCCTTGCTTTTGTGCTCTATGCCTCTATTTATAAAGCCAAGGATCCAGTATGCCTTTTTTAACAGTCTTCTCAACTTGTCCTGCCACCTTCAAAGACTCGTGTACGTACACCCCCAGGTCTCTCTGTTCCTGCACCCCCTTTAAAATTGTATCATTTAGTTTATATTGCCTCTCTTCATTCTTCCTACCAAAATGAATCACTTCACACTTCTCTGCATTAAATTTCATCTGCAAACTTTGAAATTATGCCCTGTATACCCAAGTCCAAGTCATTAATATAGATCAAAATTTACCAAAAATATATGAAAACAAAAGACAAACACAACTCTGGCTCCATTATTATTTGTCTAAAATAAAAAATGGTGTGGGTAGTTGTTTCAGTGCAGGTACAATCAAAAACTCCATTATCAATGTATCATACGGCTACCAGGATGGGGGATAGTGAACTAGATTGATCCTGGTCTTTTTTCAACTAGCAATTCCTATGTTCAAATAATGATTATGGCAGAGGCCAGCAATATCACCAAATGCACTTAATTGTAGTGGCATATTAATCATTTTTTATCAGCCCTCATGAGACGTAACATCACAGTGCTTCTAAAAATTCCTTGTACAGGTAGACTATCCTTTATCCGAAAACCTCGGGACCAGCCGTGTTTCGGTTTTCGGAAAATTTCGGATTTCAGAAGGTATTTTATAAGACTGGGAAATTTGTCGGGGGTGGGGGTCGGCGGGGGTCGGGGTCGGTGGGGGTCGGCGGGGGGTCGGGGTCGGCGGGGGGTCGGGGGTGGGGGTCGGCGGGGGTCGGGGTTGTGCGCACGACTTACGCTGAACGAAACCTTTCGGTTTTCAGAGGATTTCGGTTTTCGGAAGTGCGGATAAAGGATACACTATCCCTTATCCGAAAGGGTGGGGGGTCGGCGGGGGGTCGGGGTCGTGCGCACGACTTACGCTGAACGAAAAAACCTTCGGTTTTTAGAGGGTTTCGGTTTTCGGAAGTTCGGATAAAGGGTAGTCTACCTGTATAAATTGCCAAATCCTACTGAAAATCATCGGTATGGTACTGAGCCATAAAGACCACGAGGTCACAGGTTTGTTTCCTTCTGTGTGCTGAATCGAGGCAGCAGTACAGATGCTGCAATTGCTCTTAGCAACTCGAGTTTGGGGGGAGGGATAGTCAGGCAGGCATTCTGCTCCTAATCCCTCTCTACTGACCCCTGAAGGTAAGTGCTCATGTGTGGTTGTCAGGTGAGGGGAGGAATAAGTTGGGCTGTGGTGCCTCCTATGGTCTATCTATCTATCTATCTTAGGCAGTCCCTCGGAACCGAGGATGACTTGCTTCCACATTAAAAATGAGTTCTCAGCTGACTGATGAGTCAAATGCAGGACCTACAGTCTCTGTCACAGGTGGGGCAGACGGTGGTTGAAGGGGCAGGTGGGTGGGGTGCTTGGGTTGACGTGCGCTCCTTGGGCTGCTTGCGCTTGGCTTCCGCCTGCTCCTGGCGAAGAGACTCGCTCCTATGGTAAGCAGCCTGTCAAGTACAAATTGTCAATCCTATCACATACCTAGTCCTGTAGTCCTATCACATCTATCACTCGCATCACCTCCTTACAGACTTTCACTGACTCCCCGAGCCACCTCCCCCACCACTCCACAGTATATCAACCTGAAAATCCTCTTCCTTCTTTTCACATCCTTCCATGCCTTGCTCCTCCCTTTCTCTGTAATCTTCTACAGTTCTGCATCCCAAAACACACCATCTGCTCTTTCCACTCCGGTTCACTGCAGATCCTTATCCCTCCCTGCGCTCTACCACTGGTGACAGAACTTTCAGACACTACAATGTTACACCCATTTCTTCCTCTCCACCTCCCCCCCCCTTCAAAAGTCTTCTGAAACCCACCTCTTTTGCTGTGCCTTACCTTAACCATAGTTTCTTATGAAATCCCTGAACTTTTTATAAATATCGTTATATTAAAGATGCTATAAAAGTGCAGGTTACTGTCGCTGTCGTAGACGTCGCTGTAGAGAGCTCGAGTAGAGAGCACAGCAGGGTGAGCTGGGAACGGGGCAAGGACTTTTAAATTGGGAATTTGGTGAGAGTGAGAACTAGGTGCAGAGGAGGAAGGAGATGCTAAGTAAATTAACCATGGAGCAAAAGCCAAGTGTTATATTTTATACTTTAATACTTAACAATATGGTAGATTAATAAAAAAATTATAAAGAAGAGGCAAGGGCATAAACCAAACTAGCAGTTTTAAGTAAGCAATAAAAATTAAATAAAAACTGACATAAATAAGAAAAAAAATACACTAATTAAACTAAATTGAGCAATAAAAAGTAAATAAAAGAAATCAAATTAAATCCCTCTGATAATCAACATTTAGTATTAAAGATGAATCAGTTAACTCTGAAAATACATAAATAAATAACTGCTGCGCAATAAATTAAAAACAGTTAATAGCAGAACAGGCAGTGTGTCAGGACTGCAAAATGTGCCAATTTGTAGACTGTCCCAGAGGAACACACCTGTGGGAAGTGTCTGCCTTGAAGTAGCCCAGCTCAGCGTCACTGAGCTGGAGTGCGAGTTAGAGACACTCCGACACGTAAGGGAGGAAGAGAAATATCTGGATAGTTTACTCCACAACACAGTCACCATATAGAGAGATAC
Source organism: Somniosus microcephalus (assembly GCF_052327205.1). Taxonomy (NCBI): domain Eukaryota; kingdom Metazoa; phylum Chordata; class Chondrichthyes; order Squaliformes; family Somniosidae; genus Somniosus; species Somniosus microcephalus. The sequence continues at coordinate 80,861,938 of NC_140989.1, read as the reverse complement.
AGGTAAAAAGACTTGCATTTTATTTATATATAGCGCCTTTCACGACCTCAGGACGTCCCAAAGCACTTTACTGTGAATTAAGTACTTTTGAAGTGTAGGAAGGGCAGAGGAATTTATGCACAGGAAAGTCCCACAAACAGCAATGTGATAGTGACCAGATAACCTGTTTTAATAATGTTGGCTGAGGGATAAATATTGGCTAGGACACCGGGAAGAATGCCCCTGCTCTTCTACAAAAGGTGCTATCGATCTTTCGAGTTAACCTGAGAGGGTAGACAGGGCCTCGGTTTAAGGTCTCATCTGAAGGACAGCACCTAAGACAGTGCAGCACTCCCTCAGTACTGCACTGAAGTGTCAGCCCAGATTTTGTGCTCAAGTCTCCGGAGTAGGATATGAACCCATGACCTGCCGATTCAAAGGCAAGAGTGCTAGCACTGAGCCACAGCTCTACATACTTTATGTTGGTTTGGGTGCAACCCCAAAACAATCCACTTTACACATCACTATATTCTCTGCAAGATTCTCTGGGCACCACTGATTGTACTTCATGTACTTCATGTTTTAGAACCAGAGTACACATTCATTTCTGTTCATTTCCCTGCAAATGTAAGTAAACTCTTTACCTCTGCATATGGTTTGCAATCCTTCACTACTAACACAGGCCTGAAATTCTCCATCTTAACCTTTTTCTCCAACTTGGTGTTAAAATCTTTAACAGTTGCCTCAGACATCATCATGCAGGAACTGGTATCATTGTAGACAGTCTGCAACAGGGAATAGAAAAGATAGACTTTGTTTCAGTGAAGGATTTCTACAGGGGCTACATTAGAGGAACAAGAGATTTACAGGAGCAAGATATCAGTTTAACCTTTCACTCAAATTAGCAATGCATCATCAATATCCTTGGATGAATGCTCTACGCAGGTTTTTAACCAATGAGAGGCTTAAAAGAATACCTTTACTAAATCCTACTACTGACCAAGATATTTATTTGTATTTCAAATTTGCTAATCTCCCCTAGAGTTTCCCATAGTCTGGAGTCTGGAGCACAGATGCATTTAGCTAAATTTAACCTGGCCTGTCCCTTTAAGCCCATTGGTTAAGAACTACCTGAGCAAAAGTTGTTCTAAATCGGCACATAGCGAAGTGAACTAAAGGCTCAGTGCGGATTATTTTTTTTGTAGATGGGCAGCATTAGGGGTAAATCTTGGGAAGAGGCCACGTTATAAAGGACAGAAAAAGAAACTGTAGGAGGTGACTAGTTTTCCATATCTTTTATACTTTCTTTTTTAAATATAATAGGCATATACTGAATGCAAGAGCTTTATATATACAAGCAGATATCTCAGGGCATTACACATGGCGAGTCAGTGGTTACACTGTTGCAAAGGGGTGTTCGGGCATGGGAGGGGGAGAGTTGCACATCTTCACTGAAAAGATTTGGAGAGAAGTCTGCAAGATATCTGTTCAAAAAAGTATGGCCGGAATTTTACCTACCTCGGCAGGTCCGGTGCGGGCGGTGTCCGTGGTGGGTCATGACCCCGCTGCTGGCTCCATCCCGCTGCTGAAAATGAACTTACCTTAATAGGCCTATTAAGCCCGCCCAGCGCGTTACCTGGCCCAATGAGATGGTGCAGGTCTGGTGATATCAACCGGGATCTTTAAAGGGACAATGGCCACATTACATTTGATGTTTAATCTAACATAGTGCTGTCAGTGCACTACAGCATTGGAGTGCTGCAAACACTGACAATCACTGCACAGAGGCACAGGGCTACACCCAGGTTCTCCGATGACTTATGGAGGGAGTCAAAGCATGCAAGGAGATCCTTTCCCCTGCCGATGGGCGGAAGAGACCTCCCCAGGAGACCAAAACAGCCTGGTTGGAGATTGCAGAGGAGGTCACAAGCAAGGATGTGGTCAGGAGGACCTGGGTGCAGTGCCGCAAACGTTTCAATGATCTCATTAGATCAGGAAATGTTAGGACAAAGTCACACTCAACTGCAGTAGCAAAATACTGCGGATACTGAAAATCTGAAATAACAACAGGAAATGCTGGAAATACTCAGCAGGTCAGGCAGCATCGTGGAGAGAGAAACAGAGTTAACGTTTCAGGTCAATGACCAGTTCTGGCGAAGGGCCATCGACCTGAAACGTTAACCTTGTTGCTTTCTCCACGATGCTGCTTGACCTGCTGAGTATTTCCCGCATTTTCTGTTGTTATTTCACTCGACTGCATCCTGCTGTGCCTCTCCTCACATCCCCATCACTCTGCCTTCCCTACCCCTGCACATCCTTACTCACACCAACATACCTTGCACCTCCACCCATCGCTCTCTATCTATATTATTACATCCCCATCTCGCTAGCCACCTCTCACACTCACCCCAGTACAATCATGCCAACTAACAACACACAAGGGCAGCAACTTGGGTGTTTTATCCAATGTTTATGTAAAGTTTCTGTTATTTTCGTGTCAAACATAAAAATCTTTATTTTCCACTTTCCGGCCTTGGACAGATTTGTGTGCACCTTTGGAAGTGGCTCAGTGAGTCATAACGGTATCCCCCCATAATGGCGATGAGTGTGAAAGAAATGGCTTGGTCATTGTAGGGATGCTTTATGGTGTTGGTGTTGGGTGTTGCCAATCTGGTGCATCATGTGGCAGCCAGGGTGTACAGCATAAAGTTAACTAAATCTGGCCATGGTGAGGCCATCCCTGGCCTCCCGGGCAGCAATGTGGTCGTGTGCTGATGCCCTCTGTCCTGTGCAGCATCAGGTGAGTGCGGATAAGGTTGGTGTTGTTGTTGCTGCTGGTGGTGTGCCTGGTGCTGCTGGTGTTGGGGCTCATCACGATCCGATTCTGAAGCATTCTGTCAATGGTGAGAGAGTTCTTCCAATGAGGTGACACTGGATGGAGACTTTGCTGTAACCACTTGCAGCCTGCAGAATCTGTGCTGGAAATGGACTGAGCAACAGCTTCTGCCTGAGGAAAGTGAGCATCTGTCAGGTGGGAGCTTTTACTGTACATTTGATGCTGTCAAGTAATCAGCTGGAGCAATGGCCACGGAACTCCCGCCTCGGGTTGACAGACGTGGTTCCCGAGCTGCGTGAATTCTGTGGCCATGCAGGGAAATTTAAAAAGTAAGTGAAAAAAGGCTCTTCAGTGCCTGTAAACTGCCTCATAATCATCTCAATTGGGTCGCCCGCCATCGCCAGTCGGGTCGGCTCCACGATGACAGACACGCCTGGGGGAAAGGCGGTGGGAGCGAAATGACAGTGGTTTCATGACCTGCTGTCAAAAATAACAACTTTCCCACCCAACCCGCCACCGATCGCGCCCGCTACTGAGAATACCAAGGTCAATGGAAAAGAAACGAGAAACTGTAAAGGCAGCAAAGAAGTAAAATAAAAAGGCTAACCTGATCTTTAGCTGCTAATGTGGCTGACGCCCACGATGGTACACCTTGCTGATAAGGAACAATGTAGGGCGGCGTGCAGGAGTTATACAGACAATAGGTGATCGTAAACGCATTACCGTGATGTTTACTTAGCTGTAACCCATTCAGTAAAATGTGGCTTGCCCAGCTCGAACTGCCAGGCCAGGAAATCAAATTAAAAGTATACGTGCACAGCTCAGGATTGGTGCAGAATGTACGATGTGTTAATGCTTTCTCAATGCAGGCATAAAAATGTAGCACGCTGTATGAACAATTGCTTACTCTGTTGGATTCGTCAGACTCTTGCAGGAGTCGGTGCCGATATACCAGAGTAAGACTCCGCGGATAATAAATCGTTTGAACTCTCCGGTTGTATTCGACTCAGTGATTGCTGAACCAGACTGAGGGTAAAAGAATCCGTTCTATCACTACCACCTCAGAAAATTCCAGCCTGTGTGTTTTCTGATTACTTTTGCAAAATAGCGCTTTCCTTTCCCATTGCAGAGAGAGAGATAAATAAATAAATGTATTCCTCTCACATAACACAAACAAAAAAGTCACAATAAATAAATAAGTCCCTGTATATCTTATGGGTGGGGGTAGCAAAGGAACAACTCTTTACCTAGGATATCAAATGGGCATTCCGTCTCATCTGTTTAGGGTGTGGTTTTTATAGAAAGCGACGAAAAATATAAAACTTAGGAAAAGATTAAACTAATTCATATATTTCATTCCAGAAAATACATGGACCAGCAATTACCCCAGAACCGTGCCCACTGGTGACCTCCAGCATTGGCACGGCTGGAGTTTGCAGTGTCAATGGGAGGTCATCTCATTTGAATGGATCTGGCAAGTGCCAGCAACACAGGGTGCAATTCTGGGGCCTGCCTCACATATAGATCTGAAAGTCTAGCATAGTTTGTCGGGCACCACCTCACCCTCCCACCCCAATAAAAGCTCTGAAGTGACCCTAGTGGCACCCTTTGTAAAGGGGTTGCTGAAAAGTAATTAATTTTTAAATTTCCGCCTTCAATATTCAGCTGGCTAGTACACCATCGCTAATGATACAGCGAATCTCTCTGAGGGCCGATAGAAGTCCCCACCCCTGGCCCAGCATCAATAGCTTTGTAAGGGGCGGGCACAGGCTCAGCCCCTTACAAGGCCCTGCAGGAACTCCTGTCCACCGCTGGGTCCCAGCCTATCCAACTTTTTCCCTATTTTATGGCCCTCTTAATGCATTCTCAAGGGAATTGCAGCAAGAGCGTGCTGGAAGGGTCAAGGATTTTCAGCTCCTTCCTTCTTTACCAAATATTTCTGGCTAAGCACTTACTAGTGGGCTGGATTTTCTGGGGCGGGGGGGGGGGGGGTGTCAGCGGGTACAAATGGTGGTGGGAAAGTGGTCTTTTTCCCCAGCGGGTCAGGACCCCGCTGTGAACCCACTGCCACGCGCCTTTCCCTGATGTCGGGTCTATCAGCGCTGAGCAGGCTCAACAAGCTGCGGCGGGCTCACAGCGGGGACCCAATTCAGGTAATTAGTGGCTTGTTTAGAACCACTTAAGAATGAATTTCAGCTCACCTTCTGCATTTGACAGCTCACCCACAGGGTCCACGCTGGTCGCGGACCACATCTATCAAGCTGAGGTGGGAGTTCAGTGGCCATTAAATCAGCTGTTGAGTTGACAGCTTCAAATGTACAGTAAAAGCTCCCACGTTAGAGATATCTTCCCTCAGCCACAAACGCTTCCTCACTGCATTTCCACAAGAGTCACCATGCTGCATGTCTTTACACAAGTCTCCATCCAGTATGACCTCATTATCTCTCTCACCATTGACAGATCGCTTCTGTCATCTCTACTTCACCTGCCAACTATTCCATCAGCATGGGTGCCCTTTATACTCTCTCACCTTGGTCCTCAGAATCCCACCATGATCAGCCCCAACACCAGCAGCACCAGGCACACCACCACCACCAACCTTCTCTGCAATCACCTGATGCTACACAGGACAGTGGACATCAGCACCCAACCACAATGCTGCCTGGGAGACAAGGATGGCCTCACCATGGCCAGATTTACTTCACTTGATGCTGTACACCCTGGCTTCCACATGATGCGCCAGGTTGGCACCACCCCACACCAACACCATAAAGCATCCCTACAATGCCCAAGCCATCCCTTTCACACTCATCACCATTGTGGGGTTACCGTTATGTCTCACCATTTACTGCAACTCACTAAGCGACTTCCAAAGGTGCACACAAATCTGTCCAAGAATGCAAAGTGTTGAAAATAAAGGTTTCAATGTTTAACACCTCATTAACAGAAACTTTACATAAATATTGCATAAAACACCCAAGTGCCTACCCTTGTGTGTTGTTAGTTGGTATGATTGCACTAGGATGAGGGTGAGTGTGAGGGGTGGCTAGTGAGATGGGGATATGATAATGTAAATAGAGAGGGATGGGTGGAGATGCAAGGTATGTTGGTGTGAGTAAGGATGTGCAGGAATAGGGTAGGGAAGGCAGAGTGATGGGGATGTGATGAGAGCAGGATGAGGTTGAATGTGGTTTGTAGTAACGTTTCATGATCTACTGAGATCAGTGAAATGTTTGCGGCACTGCACCCAGGTCCTTCTGACCACATCCCTGCTTGTGCCCTCCTGTGCAATGTGCAACCAGGCTGCGTTGATCTCCTGGGAACGTCTCTTCCGCCCATGGGAAGGGAGGAGGACCTCCCTGCGTGCTGTTAATTCCTCCATAAGTTTATGGAGGGAGTCATGGAGAACCTGGGGGCAGCCCTGCGCCTCTGTGCAGTGCTTGACAGTGTTTGCAGCACCTCAATGCTGCAGAACACTGACAGCACAAATGTCAAAATAAAGTTGGCCATTATCCCTTTAAGAAAATCGGCTGATGTCACGTCATCAAATGACATCACCAGACCCGCTAAAGACGATTAAAATCACTAAGGAGATGGTACTCAGTAAATTAATGGGACTTAAGGCGGATAAATCCCCCGGACCTGATGGCGTACATCCTAGGGTCTTGAGAGAAGTGGTGGTAGGGATTGTGGATGCATTGGTGATCATTTTCCAGAACTCCCTGGACTCAGGAAAGGTCCCGGCAGATTGGAAAACTGCTAATGTAACACCCTTATTTAAGAAGGGAAGTAGACAAAAAGCTGTAAACTATAGACCAGTTAGCCTAACATCTGTGGTTGGCAAAATGTTGGAGTCCATTATTAAGGAAACAGTAACAGAGCATTTGGATAAACATAATTTAATAGGACAGAGTCAGCATGGTTTTATGAAGGGGAAGTCATGTTTGACAAATTTGCTCGAATTCTTTGAGGATGTAACATACAGGGTGGATAAAGGGGAACCAGTGGATGTAGTGTATTTGGACTTCCAAAAGGCATTTGACAAGGTTCCACACAAAAGATTACTGATCAAGATAAGAAATCACGGGATTGGGGGTAATATACTGGCATGGGTGGAAGATTGGCTATCTAACAGAAAACATAGAGTTGGGATAAATGGTTCATTCTCGGGCTGGCAATCAGTAACTAGTGGTGTTCCGCAGGGGTCAGTGCTGGGACCCCAACTCTTTACAATCTATATTAACGATTTGGAGGAAGGGACCGAGTGCAACATATCCAAGTTTGCCGACGATACAAAGATGGGAGGGAAAGCAGTGAGTGAGGAGGACATAAAAAACCTGCAAAAGGACATAGACAGGCTAAGTGAGTGGGCAGAGATTTGACAGATGCAATATAATGTTGGAAAGTGTGAGGTTATGCACTTTGGCAAAAAAAATCAAAGAGCAAGTTATTATCTAAATGGAGAGAAACTGCAAAGTGCTACAGTACAAAGGGATCTGGGGGTCCTGGTGCATGAAACACAAAAAGTTAGTATGCAGGTGCAGCAGGTGATCAGGAAGGCCAATGGAATCTTGGCTTTTATTGCAAGGGGGATGGAGTATAAAAACAGGGAAGTCTTGCTGCAGTTATACAGGGTATTGGTGAGGCCACACCTGGAATACTGCGTGCAGTTTTGGTTTCCATATTTAAGAAAAGATATACTTGCTCTCGAGGCAGTTCAGAGAAGGTTCACTCAGTTGATTCCGGAGATGAGGGGGTTGACGTATGAGGAAAGGTTGAGTAGGTTGGGACTCTACTCATTGGAGTTCAGAAGAATGAGAGGCGATCTTATCGAAACATATAAGATTGTGAGGGGGCTTGATCGGGTGGATGCGGTGAGGATGTTTCCACTGATGGGTGAGACTAGAACTAGGGAATAATCTAAGAATAAGGGGCTGCCCTTTCAAAACTGAGATGAGGAGAAACTTCTTCACTCAGAGAGTAGTAAATCTATGGAATTTGCTACCCCAGAGAGCTGTGGAAGCTGCAACATTAAATAAATTTAAAATGGAGATAGACAGTTTCCTAGCAGATAAGGGAATTAGGGGTTACGGGGAGAGGGCAGGGAAGTGGACGTGAGTCTAGATTCGGATCAGCCATGATCCTATTGAATGGCGGAGCAGGCCCGAGGGGCCGTATGGCCTACTCCTGCTCCTACTTCTTATGTTCTTAAATGCGCTGGGCGGGCTTAACAAGCCCAATCAAGGGAAATTCATTTTAGACAGTGGGATGGAAGCAGCAGCGGGGTCGGGACCCGCCACCAACGTCGCCCGCCACGGACCCACCGAGGTCAGAAAAATCGCGGCCAGTGTTACTAAAATGATCTTCTCAAATAACTTTAAATTTAGGACTTTAATTCAGATCATTCCTCCAAACTTGAATAAATGTACTGTCTTTTGAGAATTTTCTGATCTGTAAATTTGCTTTTATCGTTTTAATACAAAAAAAACTCAGATTACCGTGACTGCTTCTAATTATAGCTTCCCTGAGGTCCTCAATCCTTCTACACCCATGGACCACATGGGAGAATGGGAGCAGGACTTACAAATAGAAAATCATAAACTCTATAAAATGGACAGTCTTACTTTCAATCCAAAACATCGAAAGTTAGAGGCACGGATGTAAGCTGGGGGCTGTAGACTACTATCTTATTGATTCTCTTCAGTTGAGAGTGATAGTTCTGGGAAGGGCGACCACTGGGAACTCAAGTCCCTGGCTTTTCAAAGAGGTGCAAACTTCCAATGGCAAACATTGTTAAAGTCATTTTAAAACACAAAATATTACTGGATAGGTCAGCTTAATACTTTCTTGTAACTTTTTTTTATATTTTATGCCTTTACTATGTTGTAAACCTATTTCCACTACTAAGTTGATCAGCTTAATGAGAAAGGAAGATGTTGTCTGAATGGATTTTCAAACAAAATGGTAGCTTCCATAAGCAGATCAAGTTTCCTATGAACCATCACCTATACATTTACAATGAATGTAATAGTATGCCACAGAATGAATAGTGACTCCTAATCATGGTATCAACCACTGGACATCAAGTGAGATGCCCATCATGTGCTCCTCTCTCTTTGAAAGGTGGAAAATGCCACACCATCAGACCAAAGTGTAGATGCTTATTAGGTTTATTTAGAGGAAGGACAATACAGGGAAACAGTAAGGCACAGCAAGTTACTGTACTAACAATGCAATTAGGATACAATTGGTCTACAATGGGTTAAAATACCATTAGATTTAATCGCCGGGAAATGCAAGTAAATGGGGTTTCTACCACTGAGACAGAGTTATATCATAATGCATGTGTTAACTATCTAAACAAATAGATCAAAAGTTAATTAAGTTCATACTTTCCTTGATATCCTTATATTTGGGGTAAATATACAGTAAAATCACTGAGGAAACTGAATAATTGTAGTCTAGAGGAAACGTTTGATAAGGATGAGTGTTCCAGGAGGAACTAATGTTCTCACAGGGAGGTTAACTCGGGCTGTGGGGGAGGGTTTAAACTAACTTGGCAGGGGGAGGGGCACCAGGACATAGCAACAGAGGGGAGAGACAAGGCGCATAGGAAACAGCAACAGAACAAAGAATAGTGCAGAAAGAGCAGGAATTAGTTGGAGGAAAAAAAGCAAAGCCAATCAGCATGGTGTTGGAATGCATGTGTGTTAATGTGAGGAGTGTTACAAATAATGTTGATGAGTTACAGGCACAAGTTGCCACATGGGGTTACGATATAGTGGCTATAACAGAGAACTGGCTTAAACATGGGCAGGAGTGGGAATTAAACATTCCTGGCTACAATGCATTCAGGATAGAGATGGAAAAAAGATAGGAGGGGGCGTGACAAGGATAATATTGCATTTCTACAGAGGAACAATATACGAGATGGTTCAAAGACTGAATCTATTTGGGTAGAGTTAGGGAACAGAAAAGGAGCTGTTACATTGCTGGGTCTTTACTATAGACCCCCAAATATTAAGAAGGATATAGAGGAGCAAATTTAAAAATAATAGAGTACTAATAGCAGGGGACTTCAATCATTCTAATATAGACTGGGGGAAAAAGAGTAAAGGGCAAGGAGGGTGAAGAATTCCTAAAATTTGTACAGGCGAACTTCCTTAATCAGTATGGGCCGGATATTCCGATCCCTACGGGTGTGTACGCACTGTACACAGATCGGACGCCTGCCTGCCCTAGAGAAGGGTCTCTGTGGGTGGATAGTTCTGCTTTCTGGAGACCCTCCGCCCGCAGAAAACCCTTAGAAATCTAAGGTGTAAGGCCTGCTTTTACCAGCATAAGATTTGAAAAAAAAAAATTTTTTAATTTCACTCATTTAAAAATACTTTAAAAAGGTAAGTTTATTTTTAGCCCTGTAAAAAAACTTATTTTTTTCAAAAAATTAAATTTGTTCAAAATATTTAATTTATTGTAATTTCAACTAATTTTAAAATGTGATTTAAAAAAAAAATTATTTAGTGTTTTACAGTGTTTTTGGAGTGATCTCCATTCATATATTTGACAGGTCTATCTGTCAAGTGTATGATGGAGATTCCCTTCTTTGATTGGCTCCCCATGGCCCACGTGATCCCAGGACGCTTGCGAACCACATGCGCCTCTGGGATACGTGGGCCCTGCACAGTTTGAGTTGGAGAGGCCCAGGAGCGGAAGTGTCCGGACCTCGGGAGCCCTCAGGTAAGTCCGTAGATTTTTTTCCAGATTGGAGGCCTCCGCACGCAGGAAGCCTCCGATCGGAAAATACGGCCCTATGTTTCTAGCCCAATGAAGAAGGAAGCAGTGCTGGATCTAGTTCTGGGGAATGAAGTAGGGCAAGTGAAGTGTGTTTCAGTGGGAGAACATCTGGGTAATAGTGATCATACTATAATTAGGTTTAAAGCATTTTTGGAAAGGGACAAAGAAAAATCAAAAGTGAAAATACCCAACTGGAAGGGAACCAATTTTGGTGATTTGAGAAGGGATCTAGCACAGGTGGACTGGAAATAAAGATTAGCCAGGAAAACAGATAATGAGTAATAGCAGGCCTTCAAGGTACAAGCCAAGTATATTCCATAAGGAGGAAAGATGCGACATCCAAAGGTAGAGCTCCCTGGATGACAAAGGAAATAGAGGTTAAAATAAAACAGAAAAAGGCTTATGACAAATGTCAGGTACAGAATACGGTAGAAAACCAGGTAGAATATAGACAGTGCAGGGGGAAATTTAAAAAGGCTACAAGAAGGGCAAAGAAAGAGTATGAGAAAAAATTAGCAGGTAATATAAAAAGGAATCCAAAAATCATTTATCAACATATAAAAAGTAAAAGGATAGTTAAAGGAATGGTGGGGACGATTAGGGACAAAAAAGGAAATAATCTTGTGGAGGCAAAGGGCATGACTGAGGTACTGAATGAGTACTTTGCATCTGTCTTTGCAAAAGAAGAGGATTAAGTTAATGTTGCAGTAGAGATGGGGGGAAGTAGAGATATTGCATAAGATAAAAATAGATAGAAAGGAGGTACTTAAATAGGTTGGCATCACTCAGTTAACAAGACATGCAGTCCAGATGGGATGTATTCTAGGTTGCTGAGTGAAGCTAAGGTGGAGATAGAGGAAGCTCTGACCACAATCTTTCAATCCTCCTTGGATATGGGAGTGGTGCCAAAGGACTGGAGGATTGCAAGTGTTACACCCCTATTCCAAAAATGGAGGGATAATCCTGGTAACTACAGGCCAATCATCTAACGTCAGTGGTGGGAAAACTACAAGAGACCATTGTCAAGGACAAAATTAATTCTCACTTGGAGAAGCACGGGTTAATAAGGGATAGCCAGCACAAATTGATTAAAGGCAAATCGTGTCTGATTAACCTGATTGAGTTCTTTGATAAAGTAACAGAGAATGTTGATGAAGGTAGTGCAGCAGATGTTGTATATATGGACCTTCAAATGCATTTGATAAAAGTACCGCATAACAGACTTATTCGGAAAATTGAAGCACGTGGTATTAAAGGGACAGTGGTAACTTGGGTACGAAATTGGCTAAGGGATAAAAGGTAGAGAGTAGAGGTGAATGGATATTTTTCTGACTGGAGGGAAGTATGCAGTAGGGGCCCCCAGGGGTCGACATTAGGACCATTGTTTTTCTTCTTGTATAAATTACCTGGATTTGGGTATAGGGAGTACAATTTCAAAGTTTGTGGATGATACAAAACTTGGCAATGTGGTAAACAATGAACAGGATAGGAGCAGACTTCAGGAGGACGTAGACAGACTGTTGAAATGGGCATATGCATGGCAGGTGCAATTTAACATGGCTAAGTGTGAAGTGATGCACTTTGGGAAAAAATAACATGGAGAGTCAGTATAATCTAAATGGTACTATTTTGAGGGGTGTGCAATAGCAGAGGGATCTGGGGGTGCATATTCACTAATCCTTGAAGGTGACAGGGCATGCTGATAAGGCAATTAAGAAAGCGTATGTGTTACTTGCCTTTGTAAATAGAGGCATATTGAATACAAAAACAAGAAAGTCATGCTAAACCTTTACAAATCACTGGTTAGGCCAGAGCTGGAGTATTGTGTATAATTCTGGGCACCACACTTTAGGAAGGCTGTCATGGCCTTGGAAAGGGTACAGAGGAGGTTTACCAGGATGGTACAGGGTTGAGGGAGTTCAGTTATGTAGAGAGATTGGAGAACCTGGGATTGTTTTCCTTAGAGCAGAGAAGGTTAATGGGAGACCTACTATTCTCTATAGTTTAGAAGAGTGAGTGGTGATCTAATTGAAACATATAAAATTCTTAGAGGGCTTAACAGGGTAGATACTGAGAGGCTGTTTCCCCTGGCTGGAGAGTCTAGAATTACAGGTTATAATCTCAGGATAAGGGGTCGGCCATTTAGGACTGAGATAAGGAGAAATTTCTTCACTCAAAGGGTTGTGAATCTTTGGAATTCTCTACCCCAGAGGGCTGTGCATGCTCAAATGATGAGTATGTTCAAGGCTGAGATCAATAGGTTTTTGGGCACTAAGGGAATCAAGGGATATGGGGATAGGGCGGGAAAGTGGAGTTGATGTAGAAGTTCAGCCATGATCTTATTGAATGGCACAGCAGGCTAAAGGGGCCGTATGGCCTACTCCTGCTCTTATTTCTTATGTTCTAATAGAGGCATTCAAAATTATATGGGGTTTTGATAGAGCAAGTAGGGAGAAACTATTTCCTCTGGCAAGTGGGTCGGTAACCAGACTAAGAGAGAATACAAAAAGGTCTAAGACAGGTTTACAATGCATGTGTGTAAACACACAAAGCATGGTAAATAAAGTTGGTGAGCTGCAGGCGCAAATAGCCACATGGGAATATGACGTCGTGGCGATAACGGAGACCTAGCTCAAAAAAGGGCAGGATTGGGTTTTAAATATTCCTGGATATAAGGTGTTCAGGAAAGATAGGGAAGGAAAGAAAGGAGGTGGTGTGGCAGTGTTGGTTAAGGAGAATGTTACAGTGCTGGAGAGAGAGGATGTCCTGGAGGGGTCAAGGACAGAATCTACTTGGTTAAAGTAAAGAAATAATAGAGATGCCATTACACTACTGGGTGTATTCTATAGGCCACCAACTAGTGGGAAAGATATAGAGGAGCAGAGTGTCTATATTTTAGAAATATCCTGTTGATGCGCAGACCCAGAGCAGTGATCAGATTCTGAGCATTAACTCTATCCAGTTAAAATCTATCCTGTTAAGAGTAGGTTAGATAGGTGGTTGAAGGAAAGAGGGATAAAAGGATATGGGAGCACATGAGATTAGGACTGCTACTCATGTAGAGGATAAACACTAACATGGAATGACACATTTGTGTGTTCTAACTTCTATGTGATTCTATGTAAAAATATAGGGATACCTCAATAATTGGGTTCATGAAACGTCCTTGCACAATCATTTCACAAAAAAAGCAGGAAACAATACGGCTACCACTAACACAACGACACCCGACATCCCTCACAATGTTTTTTCCATGTTAAACTGAGCTGTCACCGTTGAAAATTGAAACTTGAAATAAAGGGGTAAATTTTAATCTTTAGTACTCCTGGCACAGCATTTTACATAGCTAAGTTCCTAATACATACTCCTAGCATGAAAAGCAATGTGCACCTTGTACATCAGAAGATATTGTGGGATGAGGGGGAAGTAGGATGTGAGAAGGAGGATAATGTATGAAGATACCGGCATCTTGTATTCTTTCAGCCATGCGCCTGCCAAGAATGGCCGGCACTATCTCCTCCAAGGGGGTGAGGTGGAGCTAGGAATGTGAGGTATGCCTCGTGTTTGGTACAGATTGTTGGTAGGTAAGTGATGGGGGTGGTGGGGGCAGTCGTGCAATGAGCAGTGTGAGGGGTTAGTGGTGTAGTTGGTAGGAGACGGCATTCACTGACCTTGATCACTGGTCAGGATGTCATGAAACTTCTGTGGGCACTGGGGCCGGGTCGTGGGGGCAACACTGCTGGCAGTGACGGCCTTGGCGATCTGGTCCCACATCCTTTTTTATGGAGGGCCTCCTGGCCCCCTGTAGGTAGAGGACCTCTCTTACACTTTTTACCCCCTGCACAAAGCTGGAGTGCTGTGTGTGAGGCACTGGGTGCCTCTTCCCTGGCCTGTTAAGCCATTTGTGTTTGTGCTGAAGCACTTTTCCCAGTTTTTACGCGCAGAAGGCAGTTCAGCTTTAAGAGCTGAAGACTGCCAAGTTTGGAATGATATTTAATGTTTTTTTTCCAGAAGGCAGTTGAGCTGTAAGGGCTAGAGACTGCCTATTTAAAAAAAAAAATTTTAAAGACAGCAGTTTCTCTTGAAGGGTTCGAGACTGCTTTCTAAAATGACAGCCTAGATTTAAGAAAAGGCGGCCTCGCTCCAGGGACGCTATGGCCAAGCTACATTGGGCCTCCTGCTGGGGCAGCACATTCCTCAGTAGGCTGTGCGCTCCAGTCATCCAAATCAGCAGGCAGCACCAAAATAATGGCACTGCCTGCGATCTGGGTGCAAATAAAACCTCACCCCGTGGTGACACCGCCTGTTTTCGGGCCACATCAGATTTCCAAGCCCATGTGTTTTCACTGCCCTGAATTTAACCTTGCAGTCCATGTCACATTAAATTTTCCACCCATTGGCTATATATGCTCAAACCTCACCTGTACATTTATACTGAAACAGACACCACATGCCTAGTCCTTCGTCTAAGGCCATATCTTCAGGTTGACTTCCTAGATCCTTAGGCAATTTAGAAATTAATCTGCCTTGTTTATATTGTCAAGTAGGATTTACAATTTTCAGCATTTTGATTGCTATTCCCTCTACAAAAAAGTAGGATTCACATTTAAGGTTTGATATTGCGATTCTAGCATAAGCACCACCAAGACTATCACATGGGCAGCTACACACACCAATAGCGTGTGAGGAGTTTGGTTCGCTGGATAATGTAAGCCCAGCTCATGCATACAACTTAAACCAGCTCTCTGCATTGTTGGTGTCTTGGGAATATGATCACCTGAGGGTGGGGCAGGGGAGAAATCAGAGGAGCTAGCAGCCCTTCAAAGGCTACAACTCCAATTTAAAGGGAAGGGTTATAAGCTGGGGAAAATCTTTATTGAGTAAAGTGGTAAAAACAGTGGGTGGCAACAAAAATGCATATACAGGGAACAGAGGGATCAGTGATGCAGCAGTGCAGCATCCAAATCCTCCTCTGATAGGTGATGATGTGAAAGTGCTGCTACACATGGTTTGAGCAAGGTTACCCTGTTTGGCACTCCAAGGCACCCTCCCCAGAGGACAGCAAAGCAGTACATCTGGCAGGTTAGGGTTTTTCAGGTTGGCAGGCAGTAACTAGTAGAGTGCCGCAAGGATCAGTGCTTGGGCCTCAGCTATTTACAATCTATATCAATGACTTAGATGAGGCGACCGAGTGTAATGCACCCAAGTTTTCCGACGATACGAAGCTGGTTGGGAAAGTAAGCTGTGAGGAGGGTGCAAAGAGGCTGCAAAGGGATATACGTTAAGTGAGCAGGCAAGAAGGTGGCAGATGGAGTATAATGTGGGGAAATGTGAAATTATCCACTTTGGTAGGGAGAATAGAAGAGCAGAAATTTTTTGAAAAGGTGAGAGATTAGTAAATGTTGGTATTCAGAGGGATTTGCCTGTCCTTGTACACAACTCATAGAAAGTTAACATGCAGGTACAGCAAGCAATTCGGAAAGCAAATGGTATGTTGGCCTTTATTGCAAGGGGGTTGGAGTTTAAGTGTAAGCAAGTTTTGCTGCAATTACATAGGGCTTTGGTGAGACCACACCTGGAGTACTGTGTAATGGGTCATTTTCCGGTTGGCAACCAGTAACTAGTGGGGTGCCACAGGGATCAGTGCTGGGGCCTCAACTATTTATAATCTATATTAATGACTTGGATGAAAGGACCAAGTGTATTGTAGCCAAATTTGCTGATGATACAAAGATAGGTGGGTTAGCAAGTTGTGAGGAGGACACAAAGGGCTGGATTTTCATTGGGCCTTGGAGTCGGGATTGGAGGCGTGTGGGGATTTAAAATCCCAAAATCGGGGTCCCGACCCCATCCTGCCCCCAACCCGCCTCCATGCCAGTTTCAAATGAAGGCGGGTACCCGCCCCGCACTGGGACCCGCCTCCCCAAGGCGGGAAGGGGGTTAGTGCCATTTAACTGCCTGTTAACAGGTAGTTAACAGGCAGTTTTTAGCTTAATCCCTATTTTCATTGTTGAAATGTGGGATTGCCAACGGCTCCAAAACACGCCAAGTTAACGAGGTGGGCCGTCGGGATGAAGGGCTTGGAGGGGTCGAGATGTCCGGTGTTCAGGTGAGTGATGGGTGCATGAGTGCAGAGGTAAGTGTGTTTGGTCTGTGTAAAGTGTTTAAAGAAGTTCTACTAACCTTTACAGCCTTCCTTCCTTCAGGTCTCGGGAGTCCCTCATCTCACCGACACAGAAAGCAGAATGGCCGCCAGCTGTCAAAATCTGCAGCCTCTGCTTTCTGTTCCGGGGAGATCTCTAAATCATCCCGAGAGGAAGGAATTAACCTGGAGTACAGATTATCAGTGTTTGACAGCTTCAAACAGCTGTGAAACGCTGATATTTCATCTGTCAAAAGGTCTTGACAGATGAAATTTCAATCTGTCACGTCACCTGTTGCCGGGTGGCCCTTAATTGGCCTGCTGAGCCTGCTAGGCGAGCTCAACAAGGTCAATCAAGTCTAAATCGCGTGGGTTGTCTAGAACTCGATGGAGGCGGGACTACAACCCCAAAAGTTGTAGTCCCGCCTCACACCTGCCTCCTCAATGAAAATCCAGCCCATAGAGTCTGCAAAGGGATAAAGATAGGTTAAGTGAGTGGGCAAAAATTTGACAGATGGAGTACAATGTGGGAAAATGTGAGGTTATCCACTTTGGAAGGAAGAATGAAAAAGCAAATTATATTATTTAAATGGAGCGAGACTACAAAATGCTGCGGTACAAAGGAATCTGGGGGTCCTAGTACATGAAACACAAAAACTTAGCATGCAGGTACAGCAAGTAATTAGGAAGGCTAATGGAATGTTGGCCTTTATTGCAAGGGATATGGAGTATAAAAGTAGGGAAGTTTTGATGCAACTTTACAGGGCACTGGTGAGACCGCACCTGGAGTACTGCATACAGTTGTGGTCTCCATATTTAAGGAAGGAGATACCTGCATTGGAGGCAGTACAGAGAGGGTTCACTAGGTTGATTCCTGGGATGAAGGGGTTGACGTATGACGAAAGGTTGAGCAGGTTGGGCCTATACTCATTGGAGTTTAGAAGAATGAGAAGTGATCTTATTGAAACATATAAGATTCTGAGGGGGATTGACATGGTAGATGCTGAGAGGATGTTTCCCCTAGTGAGATTATCTAGAACTAGGGGGCATAGTTTCAGAATAAGGGGTCGCTCATTTAAGACAGAGATGAGAAGGAATTTCTTCTCTCAGAGTTGTGAATCTTTGGAATTCTCTACCCCGGAGAGCTGTGGAGGCGGAGTCACTGAATATATTCAAGGCGGAGATTTGACAGACATTTGAACTACAAGGGGAGTTAAGGGGTATGGGGAGAGAGTAGGAAAGTGGTGTTGAGGACAAGATTGGATCAGCCATGATCTTATTGAATGGCGGAGCAGGCTCGAGGGGCCGAATGGCCTACTCCTGCTTCTTATGATCTTATGTTCTTATGTGTACAGTTTTGATCTCCTTTCCTAAGGAAGGATATACTTAACTTAGAGGGGGTGCAACAAAGGTCCACTAGATTGATTCCTATTATGAGAGGGATTTCCTAAGAGGAGAGATTGAGTAGATTGGGCCTATATTCTCGAGTTTAGAAGAATAAGAGATGATCTCATTGAAACATATACAATCCTTAGCAGGCTTGACAGGGTAGATGCTGAGAGTCTGTTTCCCCTGACTGGAGTGTCTAGAACTAGGGGTCCTAGTCTCAGGATAAGGGTTTGGACATTTAGGACTGAGATGAGGAGAAATATCTACACTCAGAGGGTTGCGAATCTTTGGAATTCTCTACCCCAGAGGACTTACTGAAAAGTAAGTGTTCAGAGCACAATCAGTGACTGAACACTTACTTTATGCCTTTGTTTTTTCTAGAATTAGCTTCTGCAACACCCAAGAGGGCAGCAAAATGGGTGTTGCAGAAGCTAATTCTAGAGAAAACAAAGGCATAAAGTAAGTGTTCAGTCACTGGTTATATTCAAGACAGAGATCGATAGATTTTTGGACACTAAGGGGATCAAGGGATATGTTGATAGGGCGGGAAAGTTGAGTTGAGGTAGAAGATTACCATGATCTTATTGAAAGGCGGTGCAGGCTTGAAGTGCCATATGGCCTACTCCTGCTCCTATTTCTTATGTTCTTACAAGGTAGCCGCCAGTGTCAATGCTGTGTACAGTACCTACAGGACCTGGGAACAAATGAGTAGAGAGGTGGAAGAGTTTAGGCTAGGAGTTTCAAAGAGTAGGACAGAAACAGCTGAAGGCTCTGTCACCAAAGTTAGAGCAGGGAGGGACTGGGCTGCATAGAAAGTCAAATTTGGAGGACCAGAGGGCATGGAAGAAGTGTTAACGTGGAACATGGCTGTGGAACCATGTATAAATGAGAATTTTAATGTCAACTTCTTGGGGGGGGGTGAGGAGCCAGTGTAGGTCAACCAGGATGAAGTTGAATTGGAAGTAGGACTCAGTACGAGACATGATATAGATGGCAGAGTTTTGGATGATTTGGATTTTATGGTGTATGGAGGTCAAGAGGGGTGTTGCAGAAGCTAATTCTAGAGAAAACAAAGGCATAAAGTAAGTGTTTTGGCAGTGGATGTAAGGTAGGGAAAGAGCTTTAAAATTCAGCTGGGGTAAACAGAATACCCAAGTTACATACTGCCGGATTTAGCCTGGGCAAGCAGCCGGGGGGGGTTTTAGGGGGGGGGGGGTGCGCGGAAGATAGCGTCGGTAGCAAGGGAGTGACGATTTTGGCACGCCTAAATTGATGGTTTTGCTCTTCCTTGTGTTCTGCTGGAGGAAATTCTGGCATATCCATGACTTAATGTCAGATCGGCAGTTTGTCAGCACAGATATTTTCATGGGGTAAAAGGAGGTGGTGGAGATGTAGAGCTGGGTGTCATCAGCATACATATGAAAGCTCTCCCCAGGCCTATGGATGGACAGCATCTAGATGAGGAAAGGGTGTTTGGAAACTTCAGAGGTCACAGTGTGTAGGGTGGAGGAGAAGCCCGTTGGAGATGCTCTGGTTGCGTTGCAACAAGTAGAAGTGGTCTGGTGGAGGTGGACCATTGATGAGAGGCGATGCAGGAAGATGGCATCATCGACCATATTCAATGCCATGTGCCATGGAGAGGTTGAGGAGATCAAGGAGGGATAACACTCTACAGCGGTCATCATTGCTGACTTTAACCATAGTGCTCTCAATGCTCCAAGCAGGGTGGAAACCATACTGTAGGAACGTGAAGAGCGAGTTGTGGATGACGTGAGCACGGAGATGGCAGACAATGCCACCTACAAGGGCATAGGACAGGGAGGGGAGGTTAGAGATGAAGTGGTAGCTGAAGAGGATGGACAAGTCAAGAGTGTTTCTTTTGGGGAGCAATGATGACAGCAGTTCTGAAAGGGACACACACACAAAATGTGCATGTACGAGACTTGAATTCCCTTTTTCCTATAGGAATGAAGCAATGAAACCTAATATACAATTAAACATTTACCCTCCTAAAGATATACAAGAATGTAAGTTAAAATGGTGTGATTTGAGATTCCAAAATACTGATACATCTCTCACACCAAACAAGACATTTTTGAATACAATCAAAGATGAACAGACATGGCAGCACAGTGTCAGTTAACGCTGGCAATTCCCCACAAGGTGAGCTACTGATCTCACTCTAACACTGGGGAGGAGGGTGGTGAAGACCAGAGCAAACAGGGATGTTCAGAGGAAAGTTCACTTTCGTGCACCTTTTAGCAGCTGGTCACAGATCAGAACAGGTAGAGGCCTGGGAGCAGGTTCACTGTCTATCCTCTGGAAAGGGGACAGTGCATGCCCTCAAAGACCAGGGAGAATTCAAGGAATTACAATTACCTTTATTTCTTATCAAATGCATAAAAAATTTAAATGTACTGCAATTTCATCATACATGTCAAATCTATGCCATGTACTGTAACAAATTACCTTATCACTGTCCCTGAAAAGTGGTGCCTTCTCCTTTGGATATCTTGGTTTCATTGAAGGTTCATAGCATACCAGTCGGAAAGCCTTGCTATTTTTTAAGTAGGTACTGATCCAATGGGCAGCTTCATCACCACAATCTCTACCTTCTATATCGCATCCCCACACTCTTTACAAAAGAAAATGTTTTAAAAGTAATACAAATGTGTTTTATCAGATACCATCTTGGGTTAAGAATTCCTTTGGTCCCTACATGTAAGCCTGCTCATGAAGATTCCCTCTATTTGGTGTTTTGAGCAAAACTGTAAAAGTGACCAGAAGAATTCTCACCCTCTTGTTACAATAAAAAGAGATCTAATCAAACCCTGTTTTCCAGCTTGTTAATTTGTGTTCTTCCATCATAAGCAATCGAAGTGTAAACCAGCAATAGGTTTCCACACTGTTCTAAGATTACAATTGCCTGGTACTCCCATTAGGGAAGGCTGCTGGAAATTGTGAACATGCCAGAAATCAGAATTTCGTCTTTTGTTGCACCAATATAATCAGACCCTTTACCTTATTATACTATAAATATTATAGTGAGTCACTTCCTGTTAACAGATGCCACAGCTGTCATTTTTATTGATGCCACTGCAGCAAAAAATTACAAGACAATGTCCTCCTCCGCTGATAAACCTAATATTTAATGGTTTTAGAATATGGAATAAAAATTCAGAATTGAATCTACAACTCTTGTCTCATTGAGGCATAAAATCAAGTATAATTAATTACAATTTAATTTTTTTTTAATCATACCATGCACGAACCTATTATCAACTGTTACCTAGATTAGATTTAAGCTCAGGTGCCAGAGGAGAAGAACAAATATTGCTTTTAGCACAGCGATCTAATTCACTGCACTACAAAGTCTGACTCTGTATCAAGTGTTTTTTCCCTCCTTTAAAAGTTCACAACTGATAAGTCTGCTCAATTATCCGTTTGAAGCAGAGCAGTTCAGGCACAGGCTACGTACTTTGAGCTGACCACCGGTAGATATGAACAGCAGTAAACACCGCCTCTTTTATGCACAGAAATATGAAAAACTCTAAATAAGTTACCTGCACATCTTCACAAGGTTTGACTTTGGCAGTTTCAAAGGGACCCTCAGCTCTTCCATTTCTGGTGCATTAAGACACAGATAGCCATTCTCATTGGATATAGTGACGAGCACCAAAGTAGGCTCCACCCTACCAGTAACCATATTCCATTTCTCATCGACTATAAGCCACTGTCTAGAACATAAAAAAATTAAGCTTTAGGAGATCCAGGTTCTAGAAGTACTATAGCACAGATTGTGGTCTGAAGATCCATAAAAGAGCATTTCAGTCTTCGTTATAATATAGCCTGTTTAAAACCCACCTCCTGTTTGCCTCAGGGAAAAAGTAAGAAAGACTTACATTTATATAGCGCCTTTCGTGACCACCGGACGTCTCAAAGCACTTTACTGCCAATGAAGTACTTTTGGAGTGTAGTCACTGTTGTAATGTGGAAAACATTAGCCAATTTGTGCACAGCAAGCTCCCACTAACAGCAATGTGATAATGACCAGATAAACTGTTTTTGTTATGTTAATTGACGGGTAAATATTGGCCAGGACACCGGGGATAACTCCCCTACTCTTCTTCGAAATAGTGCCATGGGATCTTTTACGTCCACGAGAGCGCAGATGTGGCCTCGGTTTAACGTCTCATCCGAAAGACAATGGGCTGGATTTTGTCAATGGGGAGCTTTTGGAGGCGGGACTCCCACTTGTTGGCTTTTAGTCCCGCCTCCATCGACTTGTGGCCAACCCACGCTATTTTCCCTTGATTGACCTTGTTAAGCCCGCCCAGCGGGCTTAGCAGGCCAATTAAGGGAAAGCCCGTTACAGATGACGTCAGCGAATGCCATATCATCTGTCAAGAGCTTTTAGCAGATGAAATGCCATTGTTTGACAGCTCTGTGAAGCTGTCAAACACTGCCAATCTGTCTTCTAAGTTGTGTCTTTACTCAAGACTCAATTAGAAAGCCTTCCTGACCAGAAAGCAGAAGGCTGCAGCTTTTGACAGTTCAGCGGCCATTCTGCTTTCTATGCAGGTGAGCTGGGGGACTCCCGAGACCTGAAGGGAGGAAGCCTGCAGGAAGAAGTAAAGCTAAGTAAAACTTATTATTAGGTCTAAGAGCTTTAAAAAAATAAGCCTGAAGGCTTTGTGTCTTAATGCGAGGAGCATTCGTAATAAGGTGGATGAATTGGCTGCGCAAATAGAGGTAAATGAATATGATTTGGTTGGGATTACAGAAACGTGGCTCAAGGATGGCCAAGGCTGGGAACTCAACATCCAGGGGTATTCGATATTCAGGAAAGATAGGCAATAAGGAAAGGGAGGTGGGGTAGCATTACTGGTTAAAGAAGGGATTAACACAATTGTAAGGAAGGATATTAGCTCTGATGGTGTGGAATCTGTATGGGTAGAATTGAGAAATACCAAGGGGCAGAAAACATTAGTGGGAGTGGTATATAGACCTCCAAACAGTAAGGCGGAGGTTGGGGATGACATTAAAAGGGAAATTAAAGAAGCGTGCAATGAGGGCACAGCAGTCATCATGGGTGACTTTAATCTACATACAGATTGGGCTAACCAAATTAGTAACAATACTGTGGAGGAGGAATTCCTGGAGTGTTTACGGGATGGTTTCCTGGACCAATATGTCGAGGAACCAACCAGAGATCAGGCCATCTTAGACTGGGTATTATGTAACGAGAAAGGATTAATTAGCAATCTTGTTGTACAAGGCCCCTTGGGTCGGAGCGATCATAATATGATCGAATTCTTCATTATGATAGAGAATGAAGTAGTTGACTCAGAGGCTAGGGTCCTAAATTTAAATAAAGGAAACTACGATTGTCTGAGGCGCGAGTTGAGTAGGATTGATTGGGGAATGTCACTCAAAGGGTTGACGGTGGATAGGCAATGGCAAACATTCAAAGACCGCATGGATGAACTACAGAATTTGTTCATCCCTGTTTGGCACAAAAATAAAACAAAAAAGGTGACTCAACCGTGGCTAACAAGGGAAATTAGGGATAGCATAAGATCCAACGAGAGGACATATAAATTGGCCAGAAAAAGCAATACTCCTGAGGATTGGGAGCAATTTAGGATTCAATAAAGGAGGACAAAGGGATTAATTAAGAAGGGGAAAATAGAATATGAGAGTAAGCTTTCAGGGAACATAAAAACTGACTGTAAAAGCTTTTATAGATATGTTAAGAGAAAAAGATTGGTGAAGTCAAGCATAGGTCCCTTGCAGTCAGAATCAGGGGAATTTTTAATGGGGAACAAAGAAATGGCAAACCAACTAAATACATATTTTGGTTCTGTCTTCACAAAGGAGAACACAAATAACCTCCCAGAGATGCCGAGGAACATAGGGTCTGATGAAAGGGAGGAACTGAAAGAAATCAGTATTTGTAGGGAAATAGCCTTAGGGAAATTGATGGGATTGAAGGCCGATAAATCCCCAGGGCCTGATAATCTACATCCTAGGGTACTTAAGGAAGTGGCCCTAGAAATAGTAGATGCATTGCTGATCATCTTCCAACATTCGATGGAATCTGGAACAGTACCCATGGATTGGTGGGTAGCTAATGTTACCCCACTATTCAAAAAAGGTGGTAGAGAGAAAACGTGGAATTACAGACCGGTAAGCCTAACATCGGTAGTGGGGAAAATGCTAGAGTCCATTATAAAAGATGGAATAGCAGAGCACTTGGAAAACAGTGGCAGGATCGGACAAAGTCAACATGGATTCACAAAAGGTAAATCATGCTTGACTAATCTACTGGAATTTTTTGAGGATGTAACTAGTAAAATAGATAAGGGAGAACCAGTGGATGTGGTGTATCTGGACTTTCAGAAGGCTTTCGATAAGGTCCCGCATAAGAGATTAGCATGTAAAGTTAAGGCACATGGGATTGG
Organism: Somniosus microcephalus; assembly: GCF_052327205.1. Classification (NCBI taxonomy): domain Eukaryota; kingdom Metazoa; phylum Chordata; class Chondrichthyes; order Squaliformes; family Somniosidae; genus Somniosus; species Somniosus microcephalus. The sequence continues at coordinate 80,837,334 of NC_140989.1, read as the reverse complement.
GGGCAAGATATTGACTTGGATAGAGAACTGGTTGGCAGACAGAAAGCAAAGAGTTGGAGTAAACGAGTCCTTTTCCGAGTGGCAGGCAGTGACTAGTGGGGTACCGCAGGGATCGGTCCTTGGACCCCAGCTATTCACAATATATATTAATGATCTAGACGAGGGAACTAGATGTAATATCTCCAAATTTGCAGACGACACAAAGCTGGGTGGGCGTGTGTGCTGTGAGGAGGATGCCGAGAAACTCCAGGATGATTTGGACATGTTGGGTGATTCGGCAGAAACATGGCAGATGCAATATAACGTGGATAAATGTGAGGTTGTCCACTTTGGTGGCAAAAACAGGAAGGCAGATTATTATCTAAATGGCAATAGATTGGGAGAAGGGGAAGTGCAACGAGACCTGGGTGTCCTTGTGCACCAGTCGCTGAAGGTAAGCATGCAGGTGCAGCAGGCGGTTAAGGCAAATGGTATGTTGGCCTTCGTAGCGAGAGGGTTTGAGTACAGGAACAAGGATGTCTTGCTGCAGTTGTACAGGGCCACATCTTGAGTATTGTGTGCAGTTTTGGTCACCTTATCTGAGGAAGGATGTTCTTGCCATGGAAGGAGTTCAGCAAAGATTCAGCAGGCTGATACCTGGGATGGCAGGAATGATGTATGAGGAGAGATTGGGTCGATTGGGCTTGTACTCGCTGGAGTTTAGAAGAATGAGAGGTGATCTCATTGAAACTTATAAAATTCTGACAGGACTGGACAGACTAGATGCAGGAAGGATGTTCCCGATGGTCGGGGAGTCCAGAACCAGGGGACACAGTCGAAGGATAAAGGGTAGGCCATTTAGGACAGAAATGAGGAGGAATTTCTTCACCCAGAGAGTGGTGAACCTGTGGAACTCTCTACCACAGAAGGCAGTGGAGGCCAGTTCATTAAATATATTCAAGAAGGAGTTGGATATATTTCTTAAGGCTAAAGGGATCAAGGGGTATGGGGAGAAAGCAGGAATCGGGTACTGAATTTGGATGATCAGCCATGATCGCATTGAATGACGGAGCAGGCTCGAGGGGCCGAATGGCCTACTCCTGCTCCTATCTTCTATGTTTCTATGTTTATTAAAACACTTTACACAAACCTCACACACTTACCTCTGCACACATGCACCCATTACTCACCTGCACACCGGACATCTCGGCCCCTCCGACCGACGGCCCGCCTCGCTGACCCTGATGAGGTTTGGAGCCGTCGGGAAGCCCACACGTCAGGGCTCAAAATAGGGATTAGCAAAAAAAACTGCCTGTTAACTACCTGTTAACAGGCAGTTAATTGGCATTAATCCCCTTCCCACCTCAAGAAGGCGGGACCCATTGCGGGTCGGCTACCCGCCTCCTGGCAAGATGGCATGGAGGCGGGTTGGGCACCCACCCCCAAATTTTGCTATTTTCCCGTCTCCAAACCCGCCTCCCCAGGGCTGGCAAAATCCAGCCCAACACCTCCGACATTGCAGCACTCCCTCAGCACTGCACTGGAGTGTCAGCCTAGATTTATGCGCTCAAATCTCTGGAGTGGGACTTGAATCCCACAACCTTTGGACTACTAGAGGCGAGTGTGCTACCAACTGAGCCACAGCTGATGTTTTAATCATATCCCATTTAAATTAAGTGTTTTGATATGAAGCAACATCCTGCAAATTACTATAGTTAGCATATTCTTTTGCCCTAGTACTGCAATTTTAGATTAAGAAGTCATGAGCCAGAGAAAATGCTGCTTTCGGAGCGGGTCTGACTGTATCAAATCTCGATATGATTAAACATTTTTCGTGATCATTTTAGGTTCTGTCACTCACGGGTTATTCAGCCAACCTCAGTTGTGGAGCTATTATCATATCACACTGCTAAAAGGTGCATATCCTCTGACGTAGTTAGCAATTCTATAACACAAATCACCCACAGTCCCTCAGGCATGGAGTGCATAATGTGGAGCACCTTTACCAGTTTTAAATTTAGTCTCACGCAGCCACATAAAGAACATGCCTAAATAAGCATAATCTCCACTCTCTTGAACGTAACTCCTCTCGTAGGTCCTTTTCCTGTGTCTCTCCAATCACTTTCATCCTATCTATGCCAACAGAAATTAGCAAAATATTAGTGAGATCAGTTTTGAGTGCCTAAATTGTCAGATCCACCATTCATGCAAACATTGTTTCTCAAATAAATGTCTACGTTGTTCACCACTCTTTGCCTATTCACCATCCATACTTGAAACTGAACCTTCGCAATATTTTGCTTCCTGTCACATTACTCGGATTTAAAAAATGGTTCCTAAATGCAGATCTCTGACTTGGTAGATACCCTTTCTATCCACAAAGAATTATATCTGTGTGTACCATCTACCAAGAAATCCTTATTGCCTCATAATGAAGCCAATCCAGACATTTTAAATTTTAGATACTTGATCTGCCTGTGAGGAACACTCCAGATACATTCGATCACTGAATGCGGGTTTACATCTTTCATAACTCAAATGTTCTTATTTCAAAGATTAAGCCTATTCATCTTCCATCACTTTCCAAGGTGTCTGTTGCAATTCTTCCATAAGCTACTCCAATAGCCCCCTAACTGAAGGACAAGGTGATATGGGCTCACCTGAGGCTCTCGGTCACCTGCCTTTAGGTTACCTTCCATCTTATTTTCAAATAACTTTACCTATTTTCTCACACCCTGTTGATCCTCCCACAAAAAATGCACAACTTTCCTGTTAATTCTTGTGATGTACTCTGTAGGTGGAGGCAGTGAAATTATTGCATTAATGGTATAATTTTTAGGACATGCTAATTTCTTCAGGGCATTCACACTGGTAGGGGAAGTTAAATAGGTGCTGACCGCTAAAAAAGACATTGGTACTGAGGTTTTTTAGGTGACTGTTACTTTGGGTGTATGTTACTTTGGGTGTATGTTTTTTTTTTAAAGTGTTCAATGATGCATACTGCTTCAGGATGGTTATTTTGAGGCGGTTCTCATTGAGGTTTACTTTTAAACTGCCAGTGACTCAGTTTGCTATTCCACCTATATTGTTTACATTCTATTTTCCACCAAAGTGAGATAAGAAGCATGTATCATGTGATGTCTGGGCCATTTATAAAGGAAAAGGGAAAGGACTTGCATTTATATAGCTCAGTTTTTTACCTCAAGATGTCCCAAAGCAGTTTACAACCAATAAAATACATTTTGAAGTGTAGTCACTGTTGTAATACGGGGAAAGTTATGTTGTGCAAACTATATTAGCACGTTTAGAGTTAGGAACCTGATTAAACTGTTGCAGGAACTCACTTGCAGCCAGCCATCTTAAACAACAGATGCCTAAAGTTCCCACAGAGCAATGCCACAGATAGTCAATGATATTGTTACACATTACTGTACTGAGTAAAGGCAACATTGAGATGTATATATTCATTATTTACATAGAATTTACAACACAGAAACAGACCATTCAGCCCAAGTGTTTTATGCTGGTGTTTATGCTCCACATGAGCCTCCTCCCACCCCTCTTCTTCTGACCCCATCAGCATATCCTTCTATTCCTTTCTCCCTCATGTGTTTATCCAGCTTCCCCTTAAATGCGTCTATGCTATTCGCCACAGCCACTCCATGTGGTAGCGAGTTCCACATTCTAACCACTCTCTCGGTAAAGAAGTTGCTCCTGAATTCCCTGTTGGATTTATTAGTGACTATCTTATATTTATGGTCCCTAGTTTTGGTCTCCCCCACAAGTGGAAACATCTTCTCTTTGTCCATCTTATCGAACCCCTTCATAATTTTAAACACCTCGATCAGATTACCCCTTAATCTTCTACGCTCAAGGGAATACATAAATCAATACTATTCATTAAAATAGACAGCTCCTGCAAAAACTGTTAGTTATATCAATTATATTTTGATATATTAACCCTTAACAGGCCACGAGTAAGGCTATGTATCCTAGCACACTCTTGCTCAGTGAGCCACTGACGAGTATACTGTTCGATTGGCAACCCTTCCTGTTTTGACATTCTTTTGTTAATATTTTCCACTTTTCTCCTTTCCTGCCCTGTTGAAGGCTTTTGACTCATGTTGAGTTCCACAGGCAACAATTGTGTTTAAATGCCCTGCCAGGTAATAATTATCACGTATAAACTGACAGAGTGAGTGTTAACATGTTATTCAACCGTGTTGTCACACAGCCCAGCCTGATACAGTCAGATTCCCTGTATCCACACAAGCACACTTTCCATCAGCGCTCCTCCAATTCCGGCCTCTTGCGCATTCCCTATTTTAATCGCTCCACTGCTGCCGGCCATGCTTTCAGCTGCCTAGGCCCTAAACTCTGGAATTCCTTCCCAAAACCTCTCTGCCTCACTCTCCTCCTTTAAGATGCTCTTTAAAACCTACCTCTTTGGCCAATCTGTCCTAATATCTGCTTATGTGGCTCGATGTCAAATTTCGTTTGATAACATCCCCGTGAATCCCCTTGGGACGTTTTACTATGCTAAAGGCACTATAACATGCATGTTGTTGTTGTTGTTGTTGTGATTACTGAACAGCAATCAGAAACACAAACCCTGACTGACTTTTCCCCTGGAGCACTCAAGCAGAATTATAGCACCCTTTATCTCACCTTGGCCGAGATCAGTTCATTCAATACTAATAAAATCAAACCCATATTTTTGCAATCTGCTCCCTTAATCAAAATGGACAGTGGGAACAGGCAAAGCAAGAGACGAGGTGAATACAGTGTTTTAAGCTTAGTATTTAGAGGTAAAAAGAAATAAAATATAGAGAATTGAAAAAGAATTGAAAGGAAAATTAGGATGAGCAGAATGGAGGTGTTTAAAATTATTAAATATTCTGCTGACATTTTTGAGTCAATTTTTAAACTACATATAACATTAGGGTTTGTTTGAGTTTCACAGTGCATGGGAAATGAGAGAGACAGAGACAGAGGACCTCAATGCAGTGACTGTAAGATTGGCTTATTGTCCCTCCTCAACCTCTCCACTGCCTTCAACACCATTAACAATATCCTCCAACTTCACAGAACTATTCTCTCTCCTACCTCCATGCCTATCTGTCTCAAAGTAGCCATTTACATCTCCTCAAACAGCTGCATGGGTCTCATACCTACATGGTAACCATCTATTTGCTACTCCTCAGCAACAGAATCACAAGCACAGGATCAGCTTTCACATATATGGTGATGATAGCCAATTCTGTCATTGCCACTATTGACTCCAAGGCTGTAGATGTTCTATGCAACTATCTGTCCAGCATTAAGCCATAGGCGATTCAAAAATGTCTTTAGTCCCCCAGTGGAAAAATGTAAGCTATTCTTCAATTTCTGACACCACCTGTATATCTCCAGTTCCAGTAACCAGTCCAGCTGCCACCTTAAGCTGGACCTTGGCAACCTAGCTTTCTAATCATCCCAGAGCTGAACTTTTTACTCTACATCCAGTCAATTTTTCTACTTCTGGAACATTGCCTGCATGTGCCTCTACCTCTTGCCCCCCACCCAATAATGCCAAAACTCCTAGGGCTAGATTTTCAGTATAGGCAGTTTTGGGGCGCTAACCTTAGCGCCCGCCCGAAGTTAGCGCCCGCCCCAAAGTAGCGCCCCGTTGCCGGAAATTCAGTGGCTTCGCCCTAAGAGGTTGGTGGAGCGCTAAAAGAGGCATTCCACTACTATCTTTAGGCGCTAAGCCGGCGGTCCAGAGGGATAGCGCCCAGGCGGGGCGCAGCGCGGGTGCGGTCATTTTTGGACTGACAGCAGACCCCGTGGCGCCGACCAGCTCTTAAAGGGGGAAGGGACGAATTGGTCTGCTGCCACGCCCTGCACACTGCAGCCTTGCAAAGAGGCCTCAACACTGCTGCTCAGCCCCAGGGAGTCATGGCAACGCCAGAGAAGGCCCGTCAGCGTGCCCTACGCTTCTCAGAGGGTGATCTGGACATAATGGTCACAGCTCTGGAGGTGAGGCACAAGATCTTGTTCCCAGAGAGTGGGAGGAATCCAACCCACCACGACTACACCAAAGCCTGGAAGCAGATCGCCCAGAGGGTGACGTTCACCGGCGATGCCCCCAGGACCCACAAACAATGTCGTAAAAAATACAACGACCTGACCAGGATTGTCAGGGTGAGTACCCTTTCCAGTCTCCTCCTCATTCTTGCATGTACACCTGACATGATGGGCAAAGGGAGCTGAAAGTCCTATTGGCCAGCCCTCAGCCAGCAGCATTGGGACAGTCATGAGCATCAATTGGCCATTCGGCACTCTACACTCTGGCCAAGCTATTCCACCATGGGAGGCTGTGCACACTACATCAGGGCTTCACTCTGTCCAAGCTATTCCACCATGGGAGGCAGTGCACACTACATCAGGGCTTCACTCTGTCCAAGCTATTCCACCATGGGAGGCAGTGCACACTACATCAGGGCTACACTGCGCACTTACAGCCCGTCCTTTCTCTTGCAGGCTAAAGTAGCCTTTAATCGCCAGGCCCGTGCCAGGGGTGGCCGCGCCAAGCTGCAGAAGCTCACTCGGCTGGAGGAGCGCGTGTATGTGCTCATGGGAGCCCGTGTGATCGTCCCCACAGCGTGCGAAGTATCCGACCCTCCACTGCCCGGCAATGGTAAGGACCTCGCCTTTTGGCCCTCTCGCGTCGCACTGGCCCATCCGAGCTACCTCCTTTGCCACTGTCCCACCAATGCGCTGAATGCCACCAGTCCTAACTCCCTCGCTGACGCCGTCTCCTCACTCTGAAGCTACTCTTGTGCATTCCTGCTTTCAGCTGGTGACGACCAGGACCCTGAAGCTGCCAGTGACAGCACCTCCGACCAGGAGGAGGAGGAGGAGTAAGCCGGACCATCGGGGGAACAGTCACGTCCCGCAGGAGAGGAGGAAATGCTTGACACCTCCTCACTGGACGAGTGCCTGGAGGAACTGTCGCAGGGCAATGCAGCTTCTGGGACCAGTGGCGTCCAGCCACCCAGGAGCCGTGCGCGTGGCCCGCGGCCTTCCCCCCAAAGGGGGGAAGGATCAGAGGGGAGTGCTGCTGATCGGCACACTCGCCGCCACCAACGTGGCAAGGGTCCCCTAGTTCGGCCCCCTCCTCCCCAGCGGGAGAGTCGCGACTCCAGTCCGGACACCTTCACCTCGGAGGAGGTGCGGAAGCTGGATAAGATGGCCGAGGATTCGGACCGGCGCCACACGGAGCTCATGAGCGTGGTGGGGCGCATGCCTGAGGCCATCGAGTCGCTGGCGACCAGTGTGCGCGAGTTCGGGGCAGCAACTGCCGCGAGTGGCCGCATGCTGACTGATGCCGTCAAGACCCTGGCGGATGTGATGCGCGCGCACACCAGGACAACAGGGGCACTCACTGCTGCCACACGCGCTGTCTCAGGCAGGCATCGCCAGGGCAGCCGCCGCGCTGGACCATCCCAGCAAGCCGCCCCTCGGCTGATTGTTGCGGATCCTGCAGTGCGGGCCCGGCCGAGTGCCACCGCGCCACAGCACCAGCCAGCGCATCCCAGACGCCAGCTGGCCCACATTGCGCCATCCGTCGCCGCCATTCCCCCACTGGGGCGTCAAAGGCAAGCGGCTGCAGCTGATGGTGGCCAGGCTCAGGTGCGCCACTCAGCAGACGGCCCCTCGAGGCCCAAACGCCGTGTAGGCTGCCCCCCAGCGGCATCTGGCGGAAGGGCATCTGAGCCTCAGGCGCCTTCCCCCAGCCTCGCAGCAGCCACTGGGCAGAGCTTGCGAAGGAGCAGCAGGCCGGGCAGGGGAGGCAAAAGGCTGGGCAAGGTCTCGCCCTCGCGGGCCACTCAGTAGAGGGTGTGGCCAGCTTTCCTTTTATATGGCGGTGGCCATCTTTATTTTGCCCATGGTTGTGTTGTTGGAGGGCTTATTTTTTGCGTTAGGCCGACGTTGAGGCCCGGTTTGAAGAAAGGTGGAGTGACTCCTCCCCAGTTTGTGGGAGTGAGTCGTTTGTTGGGCTTTTTGTGGGGCCCGTTTATTGTTTTGGGGGATTCATGTGGGAAGGGCTTTTCATTTTTGTGTAATAAATAATTATCTTTATTCATGCAGTCTCCATGGTTGTTCTTCTTAGTGTTTGTTGGCTTCGCCGGCTGAGGGCTTGCGGAGCGGCTGCATTCATCTTCCCTCATGGCCCCTGGCCATTCCCTGACAGGGGGCTTAGAAGTACCGTGTAATAAGGTGGCGTCGTGCGGCCCTTGGCCCTGGTCGCTCCCTCCTGGGAACGTACTCCTGCTCCTCCTCCTCCTCCTCCTCATGCTCCTCCTGCTGAGGTGCTGGTCCAACGTCAGGTGGCAGTGCCTGAGTCCTGCGGATAGCCAGGTTGTGTAGCATGCAGCAAACCACCACAAATTGGGAGACCCGGTCCGGCGAATACTGGAGAGCTCCTCCAGAGCGATCAAGGCAGCGGAACCGCTGCTTGAGGACCCCAATAGTTTGCTCGATGATGTTGCGGGTGGTTTGATGGCTCTCGTTGTAGGCCTCTTCAGCAGCGGTCCTGGGCGCGCGGAGCGGGGTCATGAGCCAGGTGCACAAAGAATAGCCTTTGTCCCCGAGTAGCCATCCTCTTGGGGGAGGCTGTGCCTGGAACATGTCATGCACAGTACTCTGCCGCAGGATAAAGGCATCGTGGCTGCTGCCTGGGAAGCTGGCATTGACTGCCATGATGCGCTGCTTGTGGTCACACACCAGCTGCACATTCAGAGAATGGTAGCCCTTCCTGTTGCGATACTGCTCGCCATGCTCCAGAGGGGCCCGCAAAGCCACATGCGTACAGTCAATGGCGCCCTGCACCAAGGGGAATTCCCCGAGTCTGGAAAATCCCAATGTGCGCTGATGCTGGCTCTCCAGGGCCATGGGGAAGGAGATGGATTGGCTTCTCCTTCTGAACAGTGCTTCGGTCACCTGGCGGATGCAGCGATGCGCGCCGTACTGGGAGATGTTTGCTATGTCCCCAGCAGCGTATTGGAAGGAGCCGGTGGCATAGAAGTTCAATGCCACCGTCACCTTCACTTCCACCAACAGAGACGTCCTGCACCTGAGCTTTGGCTGCAGATCTCGGCGAAGCAGGTGGCAGATCTCTGCAATCACCTCCTTTCGGAATCGGAGCCTTTTAACACATCGCGCGGCACTCATGTTTAGGTAGGAGCGCTGCTGGCGGTATAGCCTGACTGGGTAAGGCCTACGTGGCCGACGCCTGTAGCCCCCTCTGCCTCTAGCCAGGGCTGCCCCTCTCACAATGCGTCTGCGAGCCCTATGGACATGGAGCTGCAGCTCCGCGTTGGCACCCCATGCAACCCCCATCAAATCCTGGCAAACACTCAAATTTCCAAAAGGCCACTTGCAGCGCTCTGGCCTGAGTCCAAAAATACCTGAGCTCTTGCTGCTTGAAACCAGTTAGCTATCCTCCTTGTTGTGTCTCCAGAAATGCGTTGCACAAGAGTGTTTTCTGAAAAAAGGCTGGCCTTTATACTGGAGAGTACGTCCCCTTTAATTTGCGCCCCCCGGGGCCCGCGCTAGTTGTGTTGCGTTCCTTTTTCCAAACGCTCCGGCCGCCAGCCGCACAATGGGGCGGTCCGACTGAAGTTTGGAATCGGGGCGGCCAAAGGGCGTTGCACGAGGATGTGACGTCATTTTCTGCGCGCGCATCCGGCCGGGCGCTAAACTTTGCGCCGGCGCTAACGGGCAACTTAATTTGGGGCGGGGCGCAAACTGCGCTGCGCACGGGCGCTACACGCATAGTGCCCGAAAATCACTTCTCTTAAGGCGCTAACTGCTGGCGCTAGCAACTGAAAATCTAGCCCCTAATTCTTACCTTCATCGCCTCAAGGATTGATTTCTCAAAATGCTCTCTTTACTAGCTCCCCCTCCTCAACCCTTCATAAACATTAGTTAATCTTGAACTCCATTAACCCAAATTTCTCATAAAATTTGCATACCCATCATCAACCCTATTCTTGTCCAACTACTGTATTAACTTCAAAATACCTGTCCTCACTTTCTAATCCCTGCATTGCACCTTATCTGAGCAATATTCTGCAACTGTGATGTCCCAGGCCACATCCTCCACTCCTCTGACCCTAGATTACTGCTTGTCCACTGCTAGCTCAACCCCACAATGTAGAACGATCCTTCAGTCACTATTGCCCTGATCTTTGTAGAACCACTTCAAGTTGCTACCCTTCCTTCAAACGCCTCTTTGATCTTGATACGTTTTAATGTAGGGCATTTTCATTCTCTCGCGTTAGGCGGTTAAGAAGGCAAATGGTATGTTGGCCTTCGTAGCAAGAGGGTTCGAGTACAAGAACAAGGATGTCTTGCTGCAGTTGTACAGGGCCTTGGTGAGACCACACCTTGAGTATTGTGTGCAGTTTTGGTCGCCTTACCTGAGGAAGGACGTTCTTGCCATGGAAGGAGTGCAGCGAAGATTCACCAGGCTGATACCTGGGATGGCAGGAATGACGTATGAGGAGAGATTGTGTCGATTGGGCTTATACTCACTGGAGTTTAGAAGATTGAGAGGGGATCTCACCGAAACCTATAAAATTCTGTCAGGCCTGGACAGACTAGATGCAGGAAGGATGTTTCTGATGGCTGGGGAGTCCAGGACCAGGGGTCATAGTCTAAGGATAAGGGGTAAGCCATTTAGGACTGAAATGAGGAGGAATTTCTTCACCCAGAGAGTGGTGAACCTGTGGAATTCTCTGTCACAGAGGGCGGTGGAGGCCAGTTCATTAAGTATATTCAAGAAAGAGTTGGATATATTTCTTAAGGCTAAAGGGATCAAGGGATATGGGGAGAAGGCAGGGACCGGGTACTGAATTTGGATGATCAGCCATGATCTCATTGAATGGCGGAGCAGGCTCGAAGGGCCGAATGGCCTACTCCTGCTCCTATCTTCTATGTATCTATGTTAGTAACTGGAGTGAAGGATATTGTTCAGCACAGTAGTGATGGTGAATGGCTGATATTAAAAACAAACCTTCAGTGAAACCTCACTCAAAGTACCGTGAAACACGAGCAACATGAATCGCTGTTAAGGCCTACAATTAAAATACTGCACACAACGAGTGAAATATTACACAACGGATTAGTTTTTAAGTCAAGTTCTAAAAGTAAAAATGTCTTTTGTTCCAAATCAAAAGCCTTTCAAATTATTTTATTGTTGTGCCCAAATATTTCGCGTGCTTAAACCAATATCTCGTACTAACTGATGAATAAATCTTTATGAAACATCGAACAACAGTATTATTATTTAACAAAACTGCTACAGATGTGACTTGCTCTGTTCCTGACGGTGTTAAATGATGGCAGTTGTCGGTCGGCAGAAAAATGAGTGCGTTGCAACTGTTGACAGCAGACGCTTTGTCAAAGTGAGTATGAGACCAAACTTAGCAAGACAGCCACTGGGAGTTTTAAAACAGGGTTCTTAAGAGAAAAAGTCAAAGCAGACAATGGAAAATAAATCAACTTCTATTTTTTAAGAAGACGGAATAAAGTCTTTGAAGTACCTGTCCTTCAGCGGGCCCTTCTTCATCCCCAGCTCCTCAACCTCCACCTCGGCCAGGGCAATCCCTTTGCAGGATTTGACGGGGTAAATGAAGAGTCTGGAGACCTCGGCCACTTTGACCAGCTGGGGCTCGGGATGGCCTGCTCGGAAGGCGTGCAAGAGGTGTCTGACCCCGAGCGCCGCCAGCCCCAGCCCGGCAGCGACTCCGAGCCCCGCAGCCAGCGCCAACACCGTGCGCCTGGGCGTCAGCAGCCCCCGAGCTTCCGCCAAGCGATCCATCGGGCGGCAAGTGAACAACACCGGGGCGCGGGTCAGGACAGCGGCCGTGAGCTCGGGCAGCAGCTCTTCTTCCGCCCGCTTGGCGCCGGTCTTCCACAGCCAACTCCGCACGGCGCCGATGAGGATCGACGCTCAACTCCGACCGGCAGCTTTATGTAAGGAAAAGGGCGGTGTTTTCCAGAACTAGCGTTCCAGTGCCCGTTTGTTTTTCGCTCCACTGATGTCCCCACTCTTGTCATTACCCAACCCAGATAAAACATTAAACAATTGTGGGTTTTGTTTCCAGTAAATCCTCTTAATGCGATCCAAATCCAATATCCTTCTGGAACAAAGGTCCAAATTTCAAACTGCTCTTAAGTTATCGGGAACTCTGGGCAGCGTTCAGTAAATCTACTGGAAAAGTTCTTGTTAAAACATGACGCAATTATGCCAACATTCGTGATGCAAAAATGGTTATTGTATCGCTTGCATGGCAACATTGGGAAAATCCTGAGCTTTTCAGTCACCAGTCGGCCACATACTGGAAGGGTCGAAGGCTCTGCCAAGAACAAATGGGTTTACAAGGTCAGCTTGCGTCCGTTATACGGGTTAGAGATTTCCTTTACTTCTAATCAGAGGGACCAGGTTATGTCTCCTGGTAAATATGGGAAGAAGCAGTACCGGCTTTACCGGCAAGCCACCAGGACAATTGCCTGTCCCACCTCTCACTAAAAGATCCTATGGCGTTATTTCGAAGAAGAACAGGGGAGTTATCCCCAGTGTCCTGGCCAATATTTATCCCTCAACCAACATAACAAAAACAGATTATCTGGACATTATCACATTGCTGTTTGTGGGAGCTTGCTGTGCGCAAATTGGCTGCCGCGTTTCCCACATTACAACAGTGACTCCACTTCAAAAGTACTTCTTTGGCTGTAAAGCGCTTTGAGACGTCCGGTGGTCGTGAAAGGCGCTATATAAATGCAAGTTTTCTTCTCACTAGGCTAAGTAGTGGTACTGTGAGGGGAAGGAGTCCACTCCTTAGCCTCTGCCCGTGGGCCCTCACACCTCCCTCAGCCCTTAACCCCCCACACACCCATCAACCCTTAACACACCTCACCTCCCCTTTACTCTCCACCCCCCAAATTGCACCCCACATCCCCCTCCAGAAATTCTTCCTGTTGATAATTTTAGCAAAAAAGTCAGCATGACAACAAAACAAAATTCCTCTTTGTATTCGAGCCAACTTTTTAGGTAAAATTATCAACAGGAAGAATGGAAGAATTTCAAACTATTTTGTATTATCTTCATTCATACTGTTACATTGTAAGTTAAGAGTAATGGATATTGGAATGCGTAGCTGTTAGTGAACAAGCTGTTGTTCAAACTGAGGACATTATAGTTAAGTACCGGTCAACTATTTTATGAGTATTGGCAGATCCAAGATTGAATTGCACCCTTAAATTCACTGCCAGGCATTTATTTAGACTAATTAGGGTGGAAAGTCTGTTCAGTTGTGCACCATAAATTGGCATAATCGGAGTGTACCCCACCGGAAGTATGGGCAAAGATAACCTACACTGGATTTCTGTGTCTAATGTACATGGCGTGCATTTCTGGAATGGGGAAGACAGTAACAGGGCTGTGCCATATATCATGACATAGCTGTGTCACATAGTGACAAAGTTGAGCTACCTGAGGAAAACAAATCAGCAGTCAAATTCCAGGGCACATACTATACTACGAGTGGCTGTGACGGTAATTTCAGCCTGAACATATGCTTCAGCTTTATTCCAGGTAGCCATAGTGAACATCAGCCAATTTGCAGTGCAGGGGTATTAACAGGTAGCTGATGGATTGTTTGCCAGAGCTAGCAACCTCATCACTTTTTCCATGCACAACCAGTAACATCATGAGAGGACATTGCCTCTTTCCAAATTGGATAATTTCCTCAAGTCCAGGGTGGTCATTAATAGAACACATGTAGCCCAGTGTGCCCTCATATCCAATAACTGCATTCATGAACATACAAAACAATACCACAGATAATGGTATAGATTATTATTAAAAATACCAAGTTGGTAAAGTATAACATTCTAATAGTGCTACTTTCCAGTGGCCTTGTAGTGATTGTGCCACAGTCATTTCGTGTAAATATCATCATGCATGGAATGGACGCAACATCATATTGGTCGTGACACCTGGCACCAGCAGAAAAATTCTCAGTCTAAAAAAAATGGATACATGAGGGCAGTTTCAAGGTAATAGCATTATTACAGGTTTCAGATGACCCCGATGGGAGAAGATTTGTACTGGTTATGATTCGTTAGCAACATTGCAAACACAGTGGAAAGATTTCCTCTGATTGTTGTTTCTAGCAAAATAATTCATGCATTCTTTTAGACATAGTGATTAGGTGAAACCTTCCCACTGTGTTAACACATAGCAACCAGAGCATATCTTTCTCTGACAAGATTACTGCTTTAGAATCTATTAGATTTTTAGGTCTTTTCTAACCTTCTTACTCTGGTTATTTTGGTTCTCATATCTTAGATCACTTTCATGGGAAATCCTAACTCACCATACCTTCAAGAATGCCTCTTCTCACCTTGAGATCTGGGTATGGTTTCAATATTGTGCTTCAGAAACAAACAGCAAACCCTGTCTGCTAATAGCTTTTAGCTACTAGTCTTATCCTGATCTTTCATGAATATCTTACTCCAGTCTTTGCAAGCAATAAAGCAGCACATCAGACCTAGTTTAATGTTAAAAAATATCAAGCAAATTTATTTTACAAAAAAGATAAATACTCTGCTGTCCATTTCCTAACACACACCAAGTTCCATTCATCCATCGCCCTTGACGGTCGTGCTTTCATTTGTCTAGGTCCAAAGCTCTCTTATTCCCTGCAATGGCAAACATTCAAAGACCGAATGGATACATAGATACATAGATACATAGAAGATAGGAGCAGGAGTAGGCCATTCGGCCCTTCGTGCCTGCTCCGCCATTCGATGAGATCATGGCTGATCCTTTAATTCAGTATCCCGTCCCCGCCTTCTCTCCGTAACCCTTAACCCCTTTTGCCCGTAGAAATATATCTAATTCCCTCTTAAATATATTTAATGAGCTGGCGTACACTGCCCTCTGTGGCAATGAGTTCCACAGGTTCACCACTCTCTGAGTGAAGAAATTCCCCCTCATCTCTGTCCTAAATGGTTTAGCCCTTATCCTTAAATTATGTCCTCTAGTTCTGTTCTCACCCGCCAAGGGAAACATTCCTTCTGCATCCAGTCTGTCTAGACCTGTCAGAATTTTATACACTTCTATGAGGTCCCCTCTCAATCTTCTAAACTCCAGTGTGTACATCCCTAAACTACATAGTCTCTCCTCATAGGTCATTCCCGCCATTCCTGGTATCAGCCTGGTGAATCGCCGCTGCACCCCCTCCATGGCAAGAACATCCTTCCTCAGATGAGGCGACCAAAACTGTACACAGTACTCGAGGTGTGGTCTCACCAGTGCCCTGTACAGCTGCAGCAAGGTATCCCTGTTCCTGTATTCTAACCCTTTTGCTATGAAGGCCAGCATACCGTTTGCCTTCTTGACCGCCTGTTGCACCTGCATGCTCGCCACAGAAGTTGATATGTGAAGAGAAAAAGATTGGTGAAGTCAAGCATAGGTCCCTTGCAGTCAGAATCAGGGGAATTTATAATGGGGAACAAAGAAATGGCAGACCAACTAAATACATATTTTGGTTCTGTCTTCACAGAGGAGGACACAAATAACCTCCCAGAAATACCGGGGAACATAGGGTCTGATGAAAGGGTGGAACTGAAAGAAATCAGTATTTGTAGGGAAATGGTGTTAGGAAAATTGATGGGACTGAAGGCCGATAAATCCCCAGGGCCTGATAATCTACATCCCAGTGTACTTAAGGAAGTGGCCCTAGAAATAGTAGATGCATTGCTGGTCATCTTCCAGAACTCAATAGACTCTGGAACAGTACCCATGGATTGGAGGGTAGCTAATGTTACCCCACTATTCAAAAAAGGTGGCAGAGAAAAAGCGGGGAATTATAGGCCGGTAAGCCTGACATCGGTAGTGGGGAAAATGCTAGAGTCCATTATAAAAGATGTAATAGCAGAGCACTTGGAAAGCAGTGACAGGATCGGACAAAGTCAACATGGATTTACAAAAGGTAAATCATGCTTGACTACTGGAATTTTTTGAGGATGTAATTGGTAAAATAGATAAGGGAGAACCAGTGGATGTGGTGTATTTGGACTTTCAGAAGGCTTTTGATAAGGTCCCGCATAAGAGATTAGCGTGCAAAATTAAGGCACATGGGATTGGGGGCAAAGTATTGACTTGGATAGAGAACTGGTTGGCGGACAGAAAGCAAAGAGTTGGAATAAACGGGTCGTTTTCCGAGTGGCAGGCAGTGACTAGTGGGGTACCGCAAGGATCGGTCCTAGGACCCCAGTTGTTCACAATATATATTAATGATCTGGATGAGGGAATTGGATGTAATATCTCCAAATTTGCAGACGACACAAAGTTGGGTGGGAGGGTATGCTGTGAGGAGGATGTCATGAAACTCCAGTACGATTTGGACAGGTTAGGTGATTGGGCAGAAACATGGCAAATGCACTATAATGTGGATAAATGTGAGGTTATCCACTTTGGTGGCAAAAACAGGAAGGCAGATTATTATTTGAATGGCAATAGATTGGGAGAAGGGGAAGTGCAAAGAGACCTGAGTGTTCTTGTGCACCAGTCGCTGAAGGTAAGCATGCAGGTGCAGCAGGCAGTTAAGAAGGCAAATGGTATGTTGGCCTTTGTAGCAAGAGGGTTCGAGTACAGGAACAAGGATGTCTTGCTACAGTTGTACAGGGCCTTGGTGAGACCACACCTTGAGTATTGTGTGCAGTTTTGGTTGCCTTATCTGAGGAAGGACGTTCTTGCCATGGAAGGAGTGCAACGAAGATTCACCAGGCTGATACCTGGGATGGCAGGAATGACGTATGAGGAGAGATTGTGTCGATTGGGCTTATACTCACTGGAGTTTAGAAGATTGAGAGGGGATCTCATCGAAACCTATAAAATTCTGTCAGGCCTGGACAGAATAGATGCAGGAAGGATGTTTCTGATGGCCGGGGAGTCCAGAACCAGGGGTCATAGTCTAAGGGGTAGGACATTTAGGACTGAAATAAGGAGGAATTTCTTCACCCAGAGAGTGGTGAACCTGTGGAATTCTTTGCCACAGAGGGTGGTGGAGGCCAGTTCATTAAATATATTCAAGAAAGAGTTGGATATATTTCTTAAAGCTAAAGGGATCAGGGGATATGGGGAGAAGGCAGGGACAGGGTACTGAATTTGGATGATCAGCCATGATCTCATTGAATGGCGGAGCAAGCTCGAAGGGCCGAATGGCCTATTCCTGCTCCTATCTTCTATGTTTCTATAAACCTCTCTACATCTCTCTCCTCCTTTAAGACACTCCTTAAAACCTACCTCTTTGACCAAGCTTTTGGTCACCTGTCCTAATGTCTCCTTATGTGGCCCGGTGGCAAGTTTTGTCTGATTACACTCCTGTGAAGTGCCTTGGGATGTTTTACTACGTTAAAAGCGCTTTATTATTGCAAGTAGGGGGGAGGGTTTTACTTTCCTGGATCACTGGGCCTGCTTCTGGGAAAGGTGGGACTTGTACAAGTCGGACGGGTTGCACCTGAACCAGAGCGGGACAAATATCCTTGCGGGGAGGTTTGCTAGCACTGTTGGGGGGGGTTTAAACTAACTTGGCAGGGGGATGGGATACAGAGGGGAGCTGAAATAGGGGGGGATGTGCTGCCAATTATAGAGAAAAAAACAAGTCAGCTTGGTAGACAGGGCAAATATATAAGGGCAAGGCTGGATGGCATCTATTTTAATGCAAGGAGTCTTGCGAATAAGGTGGATGAACTGAAGGTGTTGATAAACACATGGGAGTATGATATTGTTGCTATCACGGAGACATGGTTGAGGGAAGGGCAAGACTGGCAGCTCAATATTCCGGGGTACAGAATCTTCAGGCGAGACAGAGGGGGAGGTATAAGAGGAGGGGGTGTCGCAATATTAATTAAGGAGTCAATTACTGCAGTAAGGAGGGATGATATATTAGCAGGGTCCTCTAATGAGGCCATATGGGTGGAGCTTAAAAACAAAAAGGGGGCAAGCACTTTGCTGGGAGTGTACTATAGGCCTCCAAACAGTCAGGGGGAGATAGAGGAACAGATATGTAGGCAAATCTCAGAGAAATGTGCAAATAATAGGGTAATAATAATGGGGGATTTCAACTTCCCCAATATTAACTGGGATAGTCAGAGTGTGAAAGGCTCAGAGGGTGTAGAATTCTTAAAGTGCATCCAGGAGAGCTTTTTGAGCCAGCATGTAGAAAGTCCTACAAGAGAGGGGGCGGTACTGGACCTAATTCTAGGGAATGTGGCCGGCCAAGTGGAAAAAGTGCTAGTAGGTGAGCACTTTGGTGATAGTGACCATAATATGGTAAGATTTAAGGTGGCCATGGAAAAGGACAGGGATGGGCCGGAAATAAAGGTTCTAAATTGGGGGAAGGCCGATTTTAATAGGATAAGGCAGGATCTGGCCAAAATGGACTGGGATCAGCTACTTGTAGGAAAATCCGCATCGGAGCAATGGGAGGCTTTCAGAAGGGAGATTGAGATCATACAATGGCAACATGTTCCCGTAAAGGTCAAGGGTGGTTCCAAAAACCACAGGGAACCTTGGATGTCAGGGGATATACGAGAATGGATTAGGAAAAAAAGGAGGGCTTTTGGTAGATACAAAAGGCTAAAGACGGAGGAAGCCCTAGAGGAGTACAAAAAGTGCAGGGGGATACTTAAAAAAGAAATTAGGAGATCAAGGAGGGGCCATGAAATAACACTGGCAAGCAAAATAAAGGAAAATCCGAAGATGTTTTATAAGTATATTAAGGGTAAGAGGATAACTAGGGAAAAAATAGGGCCCATTAGGGACAAAAGTGGCAATCTGTGTGTGGAGCCGGAAGATGTAGGAGGGGTTCTAAATGAATTTTTTGCATCTGTTTTCACTATGGAGAAGGACGATGTAGACATAGAAATAGGGCGGGGGGACTGTGATATGCTCGAACATATTAACATCGAGAGGGAGGAGGTATTGGCGGTTTTAGCTGGCCTAAAAATGGATAAATCCCCAGGCCCGGATGAAATGTATCCCAGGCTGCTGTGTGAGGCAAAGGAGGAGAATGCGGGGGCTCTAACACATATATTCAGGACCTCTCTGGCCACAGGGGATGTGCCAGAGGACTGGAGAACCGCTAATGTAGTACCATTATTCAAGAAGGGTAGTAGGGAAAAACCGGGGAACTACAGGCCAGTGAGCCTAACATCAGTGGTAGGAAAATTATTGGAAAAAATCCTGAGGGACAAAATTTGTCTCCACTTGGAGAGGCAAGGATTAATCAGGGATAGTCAACATGGCTTTGTCAAGGGAAGATCATGTCTGACTAATTTGATTGAATTTTTTGAGGGGGTGACTAGGTGTGTGGATGAGGGTAACGCAGTGGATGTGGTATACATGGATTTCAGTAAGGCCTTCGATAAAGTCCCGCACAGGAGACTGGTCAAGAAGGTAAGAGCCCATGGAATCCAGGGTGCCTTGGCACATTGGATACAAAACTGGCTTAGTGGCAGAAGGCAGAGGGTGATGGTCGAAGGTTGTTTTTGTGACTGGAAGCCTGTGGCCAGTGGGGTACCACAGGGATCGGTGCTGGGTCCCTTGCTGTTTGTGGTCTACATTAATGACTTGGATATGAATGTAAAGGGTATGATCAGTAAGTTCGCGGATGATACAAAAATTGGTAGGGTGGTAAATAGCGAGGAGGGTAGCCTCAGTCTGCAGGACGATATAGATGGGTTGGTCAGATGGGCGGAACAGTGGCAAATGGAATTTAACCCGGAAAAGTGCGAGGTGATGCACTTTGGGGGGACTAACAAGGCAAAGGAATACACAATGAATGGGAAGACCCTAGGCAAGACGGAGGGTCAGAGGGATCTGGGTGTGCAAGTACACAGATCCCTGAAGGCGGCGGAACAGGTGGATAAGGTGGTAAAAAAGGCATATGGGATACTTGCCTTCATTAGCCGAGGCATTGAATATAAGAGCAAGGAGGTTATGATGGAGCTGTATAAAACACTGGTTAGGCCACAGCTGGAATATTGTGTGCAGTTCTGGTCGCCACACTACAGGAAGGATGTGATCGCGTTAGAGAGGGTGCAGAGGAGGTTCACCAGGATGTTACCAGGGCTGGAGCGCTTCAGCTATGAAGAGAGACTGGGCAGGTTGGGTTTGTTTTCCTTGGAGCTGAGGAGGCTGAGGGGGGACATGATTGAGGTGTACAAAATTATGAGGGGCATAGATGGGATGGATGCTGAGGAGCTTTTTCCCTTAGTAGAGGGGTCAATAACTAGGGGGCATAGATTCAAGGTAAAGGGCGGGAGGTTTAGAGGGGATTTGAGAAAGAACTTTTTCACCCAGAGGGTGGTTGGAGTCTGGAACTCTCTGCCTGAAAGGGTTGTGGAGGCAGAAACCCTCACAACATTTAAGAAGCATTTGGATGTGCACTTGAAATGCCATAGCATACAAGGCTACGGGCCAAATGCTGGAATATGGGATTAGATTAGACAGGGCTTGATGGCCGGCGCGGACACGATGGGCCGAAGGGCCTCTATCCGTGCTGTATTACTCTATGACTCTATGACTCTAAGTTGTTCTTGTTGAATCAATCGCACGGCATTGTTTAA
Organism: Somniosus microcephalus; assembly: GCF_052327205.1. NCBI lineage: Eukaryota > Metazoa > Chordata > Chondrichthyes > Squaliformes > Somniosidae > Somniosus > Somniosus microcephalus. The sequence continues at coordinate 80,816,664 of NC_140989.1, read as the reverse complement.
ATTTGAATCATTCGTCTCCCCAGTCTGTAACCAACAAAATTTACATAGGAACATAGGAATGTATAGCAACAGAAAAGACCACTGCAATCTATCTGGCTAGTCCCAGTGAAACTTGCAACTTGAAAGAAGCTTGGTACAGGGATATGAACTGCAATCATTTACACTTGAATAGTGTGACTGTTTTTAAAAGAATCGCCACTAAATCAACAGTAGGCAAAAGGTACCTCATTTTTGTCACAGTGCCATCCTATTGGACAGTTTATTGTTTCTGCAACAGTCACTCCAAAAGCTCCGCTGCAGAGAAGCCATCTGATATTAAAATAGATTGGTTAATTACATTATCAATGTAGCAAACAAAATAAATTCATCTAAATGTATTAACATGTTTGTTTTTAATATTTCACAGCTTGATTTCAAGTGTTGAGTTTGTTGCCAGCTAAACCTTTCCTTTTCCTTGAAAGTGTCAATCCCTCTATAGGTCTCACCAGTGGCTCAGAGAACAGTTGTGCAACCAATTTAAGGCTTCCACTCTTCAGCCAATGGCTAGCAAACCAGTTGTAGCATCTCTCCCATTCCCCTGGCAATGATCAGCTGATTCAGTACTGAAGAGGGATCAAACCTGTGACAGTCCGGGTCTGTACAGCAAGTCTAAAATGTTGGTAACATTTTACTAGTGACAGAATTTTGATTTTAGTCAGTCAGGTTTTCAAACAAGATTCTTCTGGTCAGTCGCATTAAACTAGAGTTAGCTAGTATTAAGTCATTAAAATGTTTAAAGGTCATCTCACACTGAAATCAGTCATGTACTAAATGATTGAAATGGGTGTAAGTGGTTCACAAGAATTTTCCTTCTCCCCTGCAATTCAATTATGTAATCCTTATTACACATACTTTATTACATTAAAATACAAAAAATTATAATAACAGCAGAATACTTGATTATTTGCATAGTTTAGGCTGACGCTCCAGCACTCCAGAACAGAACAGAACAGAACTGCTGCATTCTCCTCACGTGTTGCCATTAAAATAAAAAATAGATTAATCAGTCACTTATTTCATTGCTGTTTGTGTCGGATGTTACTAGAGGGCAAGGTAGTGCTGGAGGCGATAGTAGTACCATATTAGCTAGGAGCAGACTAAGAAAGACTACGAAAAATTCAAAAATGGGTTTAGAATGCATGTACGTAAACGCACAAGTGTGGTGAATAAGGTTGGTGAGCTACAAGCACAATTAGCCGTGTGGCAATATGATGTTGCGGCAATAACGGAAACGTGGCTTAAAAACGATGAGGACTGGGCACTTAATATTCAAGGGTAAAAGGTGTTCAGAAAAGATAGGGAAGGAAAAAAGGGAGCTGGGGTGGCAGTGCTGATTAAGGAAGACATTGTAGTGTTGGAAAGGGAGGATGTTCTTGAGGGGACAAGGACAGAATCCATTTGGTTAGAGTTGAGCAGCAAAAAGGGTTTGATCACGCTATTGGGGGTATTCTACAGGCCTCCAAATAGTGAGAGAGAGGTAGAGGAGGAAATCTGCAGGGAAATCGCAGAGACATGCAAGAGCTATAGAGTGGTGATATTGGGGGACTTTAATTACCCAAATATCAATTGGGATAATGCTAGGGTAAAGGGAAAGGAGGGGGAGGAATTTCTGAAAGGTGTTCAGGAGAATTTCCTTGACCAGTATGTTCTTGGCCCAACTAGGAAGGAGGCATTGCTGGATCTGGTGCTGGGGAATGAGGTGGGCCAGTGGACAATCCTAGTAACTACAGGCCGGTCAGTTTAACATCAGTGGTGGGTAAAGTTTTAGAAACAATAATCAAGGAAAAAATTAATGGGCACATGGAGAGGTTTAAGCTAATTAAGGAGAGCCAACATGGATTTGTAAAAGGCAGATCGTGTTTGACTAATCTAATTAAATTTTTTGATGAAGTAACAGGGATGATTGATGAAGGGAATGCAATGGATGTTGTCTACATAGATTTTAGGAAGGAGTTTGACAAAGTACCACATAGAAGGCTGGTTAAAAAAAATTGAGGCTCATGCAATAGGTGGGTTGGTGGCAGCTTGGATAAGGAATTGGCTTAAGGACAGATATCAGCGAGTTGTGGTAAATGGCTGCTTTTCAGACTGGAGGATGGTACACAGTGGTGTTCCCCAAGGGTCAGTGCTGGGGCCACTGCTTTTTTTGATAAACATAAATGACCTGGATATTGGAATACAGCGTAAAATTTCTAAATTTGCCGATGACACTGTAAGGGGTCGTTTTAACGAGCTTGTGGTGTGCGAGATCGGTTTTTGATTTCACACTGCTCGTGAGCGGTTCCGAAGCGCTCCCCCCTCACCGGTTCTAGACACTGGGCTTATTGCCAGACCACCTTGATGTGTTGGCCCAACTTGTGACTCGGAAGACAAATGGATCAGGTGAGACAAGGTAAGTTTTTAAATCAAAGGTATCTTTATTTTTAAGGAGAATAAAACATAGAGAATGAAGAAACAATGCAGACAAAAATCATGAACACGCCTCTCAATGGGAACTAAAATTTAACACACAAGAGTTACTTTGACTATCATAATACATCAATTCTAGATCAGCGATATAATAAAACGGGGGTGGAGAAAGCGCACGGCACAACGAAGGATGAATAACACTCCCGAATTACAAAGCCCTTAATATTAAAAATACTCTGTTGAACGGAGTATTAATCAGGAAATAGTTGAGGCTTGTAATAAGGGAACAGCTATAATTATGGGGGATTTTAATTATCATATTAACTGGACAAATCAAATTGGGCAGAGCAGCCTTGAGGAAGAGTTCATTGAGTGTATTAGGGATGGGTTTCTTGAGCAGTATGTAACTGAACCGACCAGGGGGCAAGCAACCTTAGATTTGGTCCTGTGTAATGAGACAGGATTAATTAAAAATGTCCTAGTAAAGGATCCCCTTGGAATGAGTGACCATAACATGGTTGAGTTCCATATTCAATTAGAGGGTGAGAAGGTTGGATCTCAAACAAGCGTGCTGAGCTTGAATAAAGGAGACTATGAAGGTATGAGAGCGGAATTAATTAGAGTGGACTGGGAAAATAGATTAAAGGGTAAGACGGTACATGACCAGTGGTGTACATTTAAGGAGTTATTTTACAACTTCCAAAAAATATATATTCCACTGAGGAAAAAAGGGTGTAAAAGAAAAGATAGCCATTCGTGGCTAAGTAAAGTAATTAAGGATAGTATCCGACTTAAAACAAGGGCATATAAGGTAGCCAAATCTAGTGGGAGGATGGAAGATTGGGAAGTCTTTAAAAGACAGCAAAAAATAACAAAAAGATTGATTAAGAAAGGGAAGATAGATTATGAAAGTAAATTAGCCAAAAATATAAAAACAGACAGTAAAAGTTTCTATAGTTATATAAAAAGAAAAAGGGTGGCTAAAGTAAATGTTGGTCCCTTAGAGGATGAGACCGGGAAATTAATGGTGGGAAACATGGAGATGGCAAAAACACTGAACAATTATTTTGTATCAGTCTTTACAGTAGAGGACACTAAGAATATCCCAACACTGGACAAACAGGGGGCTCTAGGGGGGGAGGAACTAAATACGATTAAAATCACTAAGGAAGTGGTACTTGGTAAAATAATGGGACTCAAGGCGGATAAATCCCCTGGACCTGATGGCTTGCATCCTAGGGTCTTGATGGAAGTAGCGGTAGGGATTGTGGATGCATTGGTAATAATTTTCCAAAACTCACTGGACTCAGCAAAGGTCCCGGCAGATTGGAAAACTGCTAATATAACACCCTTATTTAAAAAGGGTAGTAGGCAGAAGGCTGGAAACTATAGACCTGTTAGATTAACATCTGTGGTTGGTAAAATGTTAGAGTCCATTATTAAGGAGACAGTAACGGGACATTTGGATAAACATAATTTAATAGGACAAACTCAGCATGGTTTCATGAAGGGGAAGTCATGTTTAACAAATTTGCTTGAGTTTTTTGAGGAAGTAACATACAGGGTGGATAAAGGGGAACCAGTGGACGTAGTGTATTTAGACTTCCAAAAGGCATTTGACAAGGTGCCACACAAAAGATTATTGCTCAAGATAAAAAATCACGGGATTGGGGGTAATATTCTGGCGTGGGTGGAGGATTGGCTCTCTAACAGAAAGCAGAGAGTTGGGATAAATGGTTCGTTCTCAGATTGGCAACCAGTAACTAGTGGTGTTCCACAGGGGTCAGTGCTGGGTCCCCAACTCTTTACAATCTATATTAACGATTTGGAGGAGGGGACCGAGTGTAACATATCAAAGTTTGCAGATGATACAAAGATGGGACGGAAAGTAGTGAGTGAGGAGGACATAAAAAACCTGCAAAGGGACATAGACAGGCTAGTAAGTGGGCAGAGATTTGGCAGATGGAATACAATACTGGAAAGTGTGAGGTTATGCACTTTGGCAGGAAAAATCATAGAGCAAGTTATTATCTTAATGGCAAGAAACTGGAAAGTACTGTAGTACAAAGGGATCTGGGGGTCCTGGTGCACGAAACTCAAAAAGTTAGTATGCAGGTGCAGCAAGTGATTAAGAAGGCCAATGGAATGTTGGCTTTTATTGCTAGGGGGTTGGAATATAAAAACAGGGAGGTATTGCTGCAGTTGTACAAGGTATTGGTGAGACCGCACCTGGAATACTGCATACAGTTTTGGTGTCCATACTTAAGAAAAGACATACTTGCTCTCGTGTCAGTACAAAGAAGGTTCACTCGGTTAATCCCGGGGATGAGGGGGTGGTCATATGAGGAGAGGTTGAGTAGATTGGGACTCTACTCATTGGAGTTCAGAAGAATGAGAGGCGATCTTATTGAAACATATAAGATTGTGAAGGGGCTTGATCGGGTGGATGCAGTGAGGATGTTCCCAATGATGGGTGAAACTAGAACTAGGGGGCATAATCTTAAAATAAGGGGCTGCTCATTCAAAACTGAGATGAGGAGAAACTTCTTCACTCAGAGGGTGGTAGGTTTGTGGAATTTGCTGCCCCAGAAAGCTGTGGAAGCTACATCATTAAATAAATTTAAAACAGAAATAGATAGTTTCCTAGAAGTAAAGGGAATTAAGGGTTACGGGGAGCGGGCAGGAAATTGGACATGAGTCTAGGTTCGGAATGGTCATGGCCCTGTGGGTAGTGGAGTGGGCCCAGGGGCCGTGTAGCCTTGTTCTGCTCCTACTGTGTTCTAATTCTGTGTTAGATTTCAGGAGATGGTTTTATTCCTGTTCCTGGCTGGGGTGGAGATCGCCTTTACAGAAGGTAAGTACTGTAGAAAATATAGGGACAGAGTGATCTCCTGGAAGAATTTCGATCGCCTAGATGGGTCGGAGAGGAATTTCCCAGATTTTTTTCTCCCAAATTGGCCATTGGGTCTTTATCTGGTTTTTCGCCTCTCCCGGGAGATCACATGGGTTCGGGTGGATGCAGAGTGATAGAAGATTTGAGGTTAGGATCAGATCAGCCATGATCTTATTGAATGGTGGAGCAGGCTCGAGGGGCCGATTGGCCTACTCCTGCTCCTATTTCTTATGTTCTTATGTTCTCCCGTCTCTACAGTATACCTCAACTAGATCAGCTAGGTGGAGTTGGGCCTCTATGCTCACCAGGGTTTTTAAAACTGTCCTTGACTTTGGTGCTCCTGTATCGTCCGGGATCTCCAATCTTCCTTATGGGACCGGCTCCTGAACCTGCTCTCCTGCTCAAACTTGTAGGCCCTCTGTGCTCCTCGAACCTCACCAGGGTTTTTAAAACTGTCCTTGACCTTGGTGCTCCTGTATGAAACTGTTTTTTTTTCTCTTTTCCCCCAACAGTTATACTGTTTTCTTGCCCTTATCTTGGCGCCAAATCAGGGGTTTTCTTTTGTTAAAGTAATGGGCAGGCTGCTTTGACAAAAGCGGGTACTTTATTTTAATGTCTTGTAAATGAAACTAATGGGATCTGTCCTGTGTCCCTCTGAGTTTGGTACAGATAATAGTGGCCCCGCCAATTTCGCTGACTAGGGAACTCCCTGTCGTGTCCCTTCCTCCTACACTGGACACAGACCAGGTACAGAACGATCCGTACCTGGCACACCACTAAGACGTGGGAAGCCAGTCTGACCCATGATGGGATCTCTATATTATCAAAAAGGTCCCACCATGGTGGAACCACTATGTCTTGGATTTTTGCCCCTATGTCGGTGGTTTTCTGCTCTAAAGTAAAGAAGTGCTTCTGAGAGACAGTAACTGCTTTCAGCAGTTCGGTTAAATGTTCTGGGAGAGGGGGAATTGTGAAACCAAAGTGGGCCACGTACTTCTGGAGATCGATGAAGTTTTCCTTGACAGTGAGGTGGATGGTTCAGGGATCGGGATAATCCGCAGCTGTGCCAATTGAACTACTGCCTCGGGTTTGAAACAGAAGCTGCTTTCACTGACAGCGCACCAGCCGTGCTGTCCGTGCCGGTAGTGAGACGCTGCGGTGGCGACACAATATGTCCCACCTCCTATGTATGCCACCTGTGGGGGAACATGGTCCTGTGCCATGGCTTCCATGGTGCAATTGATAGGCTTAGCGTCAGCAGAACTGAACCCGCACTGTGGTGTTGAATAGGCATTCAAGTGCTGGGGACACAGGATTATGTGTGCTCCCCGGCTACAGCACCCCGAGAGGTCAGTCCCCGTCATAGCATGCTCCCACTTAATGACGTAGGGTGGGACCTCTGTGAAACGGACGTGTGCTCCCCCCCGAATGACTCCAATGTTCACCACCCTATACACCGGCGCAGGTCGGGCCGCCCTACTCATTACTGGGATCTGCACGACGACCCCCATGATGGTGTGGTTGGAGCGACCACAGTCCACCGGGACTGGGTAGGCCTCAGAAGCGAGCCGGAGCTGGCACGGACTCAACGCGTTCTCAAAGGGGTGGAGGGCTGCGAGGTGTTTGTTACTGATCCAGGAGGGGACCAAACCCTGTTTTAAGTCCTCCAGATTGCTGCGGCCCTCGCCCAGCAACCATGCTCCGTATAGTACGCACACCTCATCCTGGGCAGCCTGATCTGAGGCGTTCCTGTCCTCCCTAATGAGAGCGTTGACCGTCCGAGCCTGCTTCTCCAGCTCTGCTATGATTTCTTTTAAATGGAGAGTCATAGCCTGGTCCTCATGGAGCTCCAAACCCACCACCCGATTTTCGTCCGTGAGGATCCCCCTCAACTGGGTCTTTAACCCATTAACCTGCCGTTGCAATTCGATGTCATCCATACTATTTATGATGGACGACCCAGTGTTAAACCCTGTGAACCAGTCGTTCACGGCGCCCCTTCTTTGTCTCCCCAATTGCTCCCATTCCTTGTGGCCCTCGGTGTAGAGTTCGGTTCTATTGACCCCCGCGAAGTCAAATTCGAAAAACTTCTGCAGGGTCTCTTTCAGCAGGGCCTGATACAGCCTTGCCGTTTCTACGGGGCACCATTCCGGCAGGTGCACCTCGGTCAGGTTGAGGATGACCGAGGCCACCGCGTAATGGACCCCCTGATAGGCCATTTGGTCAGTGGGAACTAATACTAACCTGTTCCCTGGTCCCTTGGTGGTGGTGGGGCATCCCTCTGCTACCGTCCGTGGTGTCCGGGTCGTGGGCAGGGGCTGTCGGGGGCGGGTCACTAGCTCAGTGGCATTAACCGCGATTGGGGAGTAGGGGACCGCGCATGCATCCAAGCGCGATTCCCAGTCTATCCCCCTCCCGTTATCTTGCCACTGGCTGTGGAAAATGATGGAAACACCTATGGGGCAGACTTTCTCTGAACCCCACATACACACATAAATCCCCTGATCGGGTTCCCACCATTTATCCCAGCACACTGTCAACCCTCCCTGGGTCCCTGTGATAGTCCGGTGAGTGTTGTTCCCTAACCTTTCCCACTTTCCTCTGGGGCTCCCCATGTCCCTGCTCAGTTTCCTGAGCCACCACCACCTATCCAGGGGGAGGTACCCCCTGCAGGTTAGGCAAATACGTTTCCCCACAGTCACACTGATCCGCGTGGCCTGGACCTTGATCCGAGGACACGACAAAGAGACCTCCCCGTATGTGAAGCCAGTTTCGCTTGAATATTTCGTGGCGTTCGAGCCCAGCCATCCGGGCCAGTTGCCCTCGTGGGTGTACCCAGCGACTTCCTCTGCTTCGCGCAGGCCCTGCCCGTCGTGGGCCAGAGGCGCAGTCTCCCCGGAGCATCCAAAGATACGGTGATCCTCCGTTTCTCCTCTCCAGGCGACGTTGAGGCCCACCAGGGCCGCGAGGATGATGCCTCCGACTGGCATCATCTTGTTATGATCTGGCGGAGAGATAAAAAAAGGTTTCGAGCCGGGCTCCCTGGGCTCCTCGGCTTGGGTGCGGGGTGAGTGGGTCCCGCGACCCTAGCTCACTTAAAACTTGCCACATTCTACCGCTCCAAAGTGCTACCATACTTCCAGAAGACCACATTACTTATTTTCTAAAATTACAATAAACTAAACCTTATTACCCAAAACTATATAAATGTATACATCTGCCGTCTGTCTCCGGGCGGCCAGCTTATAATCTGCGGGGACTGTCGCAGGCCTCCCCCTGCTGCATTCCCACATCGGTCTCAGCTGCTGGTCCCTGGCAGCCCGTGGCTGCTGGCTGTGGACCGTTTAAACTTCTCGCAGCTTTCTTCCGGGGGGTCCCTCTTGTGAAAACCGGCGACCAAACCTTCTTCGGTTGCGGTTTTCTATTTGACCGTCTAAGGGTCACCACGGTGGCATAGTGGTTAGCACTGTTGCCTTACAGCGCCAGGGACCCAGGTTCGAATCCGGCCTCGGGTGACTCTCTGTGTGGAGTTTGCACATTCTCCCCGTGTTTGCGTGGGTTTCCTCCGGGTGCTCCGGTTTCCTCCCACAGTCCAAAGATGTGCGGGTTAGGTTGATTGGCTATGATAAATTGACCCTTAGTGTTAGGGGGATTAAATACGTGGGGTTACGGGGATAGGGTGGGATATGTGTTGGTGTAGGGGTTACGGGGATCGGGTGGGATATGTGTCGGTGCAGGCTCGATGGGCCAAAATGGCCTCTATCTGCATTATGGGGTTTCTGTGATTCTGTGATTTCTGTGATATGAGGCTTCCTCGTAGGTCGGACCCTTGGCTGGAGTTTTGGCCCTGGCTGCAGTCCGTGGCTTCCCCACGACTGCCGGCTGTGGGCTTCCTCCCGCAGGCTCCGCCTCCCTAGGCTCTGGGTCAGCGGCAGGCACCTCCCCGCTACCTGGGACTCCAGGTTGAGAGTCTCCGCCCCCAGACGCCACCTCGCTAATGCTGCACTCAGGGGCAAGACCAAGACCTCCGGCTCCTCCCCTTCACCGCAGTCGGGGGCGGGACCTTCGTCCTCCGACTCGGCTTCCTTGTGACCAGGGACAGGACCTAGGACCTCCGGCTCCTCCCCCTCTGGGTGACCAGGGACAGGACCTAGGACCTCCGGCTCCTCCCCTTCTGGGTCCCAGAACAATGGGGGAGTCTCCCGTGTGGACGGGACAACTCCTCCCCTCACGCGGGCTGCTCGTCCAGCCTGTGTGACCTGCGGCTGCAGCTCCCCTGCAGTTTTTAATTCTTTGCTGCCTTTTTCAGCCCCCGCTGCCTGCTTCCCTGCCTCCGGCTTAAACAGCTTACATTGATTGATGTGAAACCATTTTGTGCGCCGGGGCAGTTTCACAGCATACACCATGGGGCTGGCCTGATCTACGATGCTGTAGGGACCCATGTAAAGTGGCTCAAAACTCCCCACACGGGTGAAGTTCCTTACCATCACTAGATCCCCTACCTCCCAGCGATGGGCTTTACTGGGCTCGAGCAGCATCCTATTTCCCTGGTGCTGCCTCCCCATGTTACCTGCGGCCCCCTCATAGATCCTTTGGAGGCGTTCAAGGAGCGTGCGGGCGAATTTGTCCCGATTCACCTCCCTTAGCTGCCCCTCCATTAGGACTGGGGCCAGGACATGGGTGGGGGTTCTCATGACCCTCCCAGTCATGAGCTCATGCGGAGAGTACCCCGTACTCTTCGACTGGCTGGAGCGGATCCCCATGAGGACAAGAGGCAGGACTTCTGCCCACCTTTGGGGCGAACCCATTATCTCTTTCCTCATTTTTTCTTTTAAGGTGCGGTTCATCCGCTCCACAATCCCCGATGACTGTGGATTGTAGGCTACGTGCCATTTCCCCTGAATGCCCAGCAGCATCAGGGTGTTCTTCATTACTTGGCCGGTAAACTGGCGTCCCTGATCGCATTCCACGAACTGGGGCAGTCCCCATCTCGAGAACACCTCCCGCACCAAGATTCTCGCAGTCCCTAACGCTGTGGCTGTTCGGCAGGGGAAGGCTTCAACCCATTTAGAGAACATGTCCACCAGAACGAGGCAGTACTTATAGCCTCCCTGGGTGGCGGGTAAGGGTCCGATATAGTCAATTTGGATTGACTGCCATGGTCCCTCTACCCTCCTAACGTGTCCCATCGGCACCTTCCTCCTGTGAGGATCGGGGTTATTTGCCGCGCACACAAGACAGTTCACGCAAAACTCCCGGACGTCCTCCCGGAGTCCTGGCCACCATCCTGCTTGTTCCACCCGCTGCCAGGTGACCTCAGGCCCAGGGTGCCCTGCTCCTGGTCCCTCATGGGCCAGTTGAAGGAATTCCCTCCGGTGCTGCTGAGGCACCACCCACTGCTCTTCTTTAAACAGCATTCCCTCTCTTATGGACAGGGATGCTGCACCATACGGGCCTTCCATTTTCTTCCCCTCGCTAACCGCGTTAAATACCCCTCTCAGGGCAGGGTCCTGAGATTGGACCGATTTGAGGTCCGGGGCTAGCGCTACCCCTACACTCTTCTGGATCCCATCCCTGCCTTTTACAGCTGCCACTGGTCCGGACCCGTAGGGGTCCCAGAAAATGCCGGTCTGGGCACCCTCTCTCGCCAGTGCGTCAGCTCGCTGGTTCCCCTGACCGCGAGGTTCTGTGGAGGAGTGAGCCTTCACCTTGTGGATGAAGACCTCACCCTTCTCCCACACGGCTGCCAGGATCTTCTCCAGCAGGGGCTTTACCACCAAGGGTCTCCCATCCGCAGAAGTGAATCCGCGACGGGACCAGATGGCCAGGTATTCGGTACACGAATTGCATGTAAACATGCTGTCTGAGCAAATCGTATACGGGGTAGGGAAAACTTCGGGATGGGTAACCACATACGCCACAGCAGACAGTGCTGCCTGCTAGGCGCTCATGGTACTGGGGAGTTTAATCGCCAACGCAATGTCAGCCGTTGGGTCATACACTCTGAACCCCGTGAGCCGCTTTCCAGCAGATACTGTGCTGGAACCATCCACGTAAATCTCACGGCCGGTGGGATGTATCCCAGCCCGGAGACCAACGTCGACCTCCCATACCCCTTCAACGGAACATTGATGGGCTGTCCCAGGGTAAGCCAGGTTGGCGGCTAATCTGGGCTCGCACAGGCCTCGTACCCGCAGATCCATTTGTGAGAGGAGTAGGGTCCAGTGCGCAATGCGGGCACTGCTTACTGTCCCATCCTTAATCCTCCCATCCAAAGGCATCTTGGTGGGCGTGTGGTGTGTGAGGAGGGTGATGGGGGAGGTGCCTGTGAAGATGGCGGATCTTTTCACAGCCCAGTGTGTGGCCAAGAGGTGCTGCTCACAGACCGAGTAGCTCCTCTCCACGTTGGTGAGCACCCTGGAGGAGTAAACCACAGGTCTCAGCTTACCATGTCGCTCCTGGAGCAACACAGCACTCAGACTGTCCCCGCTGGCCGCCACCTCCAGGAAGAACTCCCTTCCCCCATCTATCGCTCCCAGGGCCAGTGCGGTCTGCAGCTTCCTTTTTAGGAGCTCGAACGCGGCCTGGCATCCTTCATCCCATGACCACTCCACTCCCTTGTGCAGGAGTCGGAGTAGTGGGGCTGCCATGGCCGCATAGTCCTCCATGAAGTCTCGGCAGTACCCGGTTAGCCCTAGAAACGACCTCACACCCTTTATGGTGACGGGGACCGGTAACTCCTGTACCGCCTCCCTCCTAGCCCTATCGATGGCCCTTTCTCCGGCGCGGATGGTCAGCCCCAGGAACTTGACTTCCTTTTGACCGATCTGCGCTTTCTTTGGGTTGACTTTGAACCCCGTTCTGGTCAGTAGTTCCAACAGTTCAGCCAGCAGTGGGCCGTGTCGGTAAACAGGAGCAGGTCGTCCACGTACTGTACTAACTGAAGGGGCTGACTGAACTCCTTCAGGCTGTCCGCCATGCATTGGTGGAAAATGCTGGGACTATTGTGGAAGCCTTGTGGCAAGCAATTCCAGGTATACTGTTGCCCTCTGAAAGTAAAGGCAAATTTATACTGGTCCTCCCTCCGCACAGGGATCGACCAGAACCCATTGGAAATATCCAGCACCGTGAACGTGGTCGCGGATGCGGGGATACTCACAACGAGGTCAGCCACTGCTGCCACTGTGGGGGCACATGCGGGGATGTTGCTGTTCAACACCCGATAGTCCACCGTGGCTCTCCAGGAATTGTCCGGTTTCTTAACCGGCCAAAGCGGAGAGTTCACATGGGTGGCTATAGGCCTCAGCACCCCCTGCTGTACCAGCGCTGATATGGCCACCTCCATATCAGCCTCTGCTTCCTTTGGGAAGTTGTACTGCCTTTGGGGCCGGGCCATGGGATCCCCATCTACCCTAACCTCAAAGCCAGCAACCCTCCCACAGTCGTGTTTGTGCGTGGCGAACGCACCTAACTGAGCCTGCACCTCGGCTCTAAATACTTCTGGGATACCCTCCATCATTTCACCGAGGTCGTAACTCCCTTTCGGCTTCATGGTACACAGGGTTCCCTTCCCATCCTTTCCCGGGATTACTACCACTCCACTTTCCTTTCCGGTGTTGGCCCCCCAAAGGCAATGGTTCCTGAGGTCCACGAGGATCCCATGGCCCACGATGAAGTCGGCCCCTAGGATCCCCTTCCCTCCCTCTGCATCCCATCTCGCCAGGACACATGTCCACTTTGTCTGGAGTGTGCCCAGGCGGATCGAGAGCGGCCTGGAGAACGCACCCGTCTGCTCCGCCCCTGTGAACCCCGATAGGACGTATGGAACCCTGTTAGACAGAGGTGAGGTGGTGGGATTCTCCGTATGGATCACGGTGCATGAAGCTCCCGTATCCAACAGATAAGTCTCCGTTTCCTTCTCTACCTCCATCTGCACGAGCGGTCTCTTCCATCCGTCGTACTGGAGCGCACATAGATAGACGGGCTGCGCAGGCTCCAGTCATTGCGGGCCACTTTGGGAAGGGGTTGGGGGAACCGCTGGACCGGTGGTGGCTGCTATCTTTCCCTTAGTGAGGACCAATGACCTCACTGAAGCCAGCAGCTCTGGAGGGACAGTTGGCTCCGTCTCTCTCTCTGGGGCAGAGGTCGGGGCTTGGGCTGGGACTGGGGGGACCTTTTCCCTTGTGTCCTTCCAGGGATTCTTACAGTCCCTGCACCAATGCCCCTCCTTCCCACAGCCGTAGCACGTTTGTCGGCTTTGGTTGGGATGGCTCCCTTCCTGGCACCACTCTTTACAGGGCTGGTCACCAGGCCTGACCTCACAAACCCTCCCGTTTTGCTGGGGTGTCTCACTATCCCTCCCATTTCTAAAGGTGACAGTGAGTTGGTGGATCACCATTGCCTCCGTGGTCAGAGGGTTTCGGGGGTCGAACCAGGCCATTGCCTGTGTTCGAACGCGGGGCAGGGAGTTATTCACCAGGCACCTGAGCCAGTGGACTAACTGGTCCCCATCCAGGTCCGCTCGCGCCGGCATTCCCGGGCACGCACCCTGGTAGACTGGCCACAGCCTGTCCGCGAATGCCTGCGGGAATTCCCCGGGGAGCTGGACTGTTTTCTCCACCCGGGTGAACGGACTCCCCTCGTTCATCCCCATGGCCTCCAGGATCTCGTCCTTCAGCCTGCCATAATTTTCCTGACCCCTCTTACACCCATCGGGTAGCGTCTGGAGGAGATCGCTACCCAGGGAGAACAACATCATCTTGGCCTTCTCTGCCTCATCGCAGTCGTTAACACAGGCCGCCTGCTCTATCTCCCTAAAGTGAAGAGAAGGGTCCCCCTTCATGGTGAGCTTGGGGATGTAGCTCACCATGGAGCGCAATTGTTGTGCACCGTGTGGCACCAGGAATTGGTTCTGGAGGTCCCCATAGCACATAAGCCACGCCGCTTTTTCAATGCCCTTGCGGTGCTCTTTACTAGCCGTCCACTGGGCGGCTGCCTTTAGGGGACGCTCGGCTCCTAACAGGTCATATACCCATTTTTTTGCTACATTTACTTTGCCACACATGTAGGAGGATAACCTGTCCTCCATAACATCTGTCTCACCCGAGTCTTTGTCCACCACACAAGGGTTCTGTAGCCAGTGTCCCATCTGGGTCGCCATTCTGTAAGGGGTCGTTTTAACGAGCTTGTGGTGTGCGAGATCGGTTTTTGATTTCACACTGCTCGTGAGCGGTTCCGAAGCGCTCCCCCCTCACCGGTTCTAGACACTGGGCTTATTGCCAGACCACCTTGATGTGTTGGCCCAACTTGTGACTCGGAAGACAAATGGATCAGGTGAGACAAGGTAAGTTTTTAAATCAAAGGTATCTTTATTTTTAAGGAGAATAAAACATAGAGAATGAAGAAACAATGCAGACAAAAATCATGAACACGCCTCTCAATGGGACCTAAAATTTAACACACAAGAGTTACTTTGACTATCATAATACATCAATTCTAGATCAGCGATATAACAAAACGGGGATGGAGAAAGCGCACGGCACAACGAAGGATGAATAACACTCCCGAATTACAAAGCCCTTAATATTAAAAACCCTCCCATCTCTACAGTATACCTCAACTAGATCAGCTAGGTGGAGTTGGGCCTCTATGCTCACCAGGGTTTTTAAAACTGTCCTTGACCTTGGTGCTCCTGTATCATCCAGGATCTCCAATCTTCCTTATGGGACCGGCTCCTGAACCTGCTCTCCTGCTCGAACTTGTAGGCCCTCCGTGCTCCTCGAACCTCACCAGGGTTTTAAAACTGTCCTTGACTTTGGTGCTCCTGTATCGTTCGGGATCTCCAATCTTCCTTATGGGACCGGCTCCTGAACCTGCTCTCCTGCTTGAACTTGTAGGCCCTCTGTGCTCCTCGAACCTCACCAGGGTTTTTAAAACTGTCCTTGACCTTGGTGCTCCTGTATGAAACTGTTTTTTTTTCTCTTTTCCCCCAACAATTATACTGTTTTCTTGCCCTTATCTTGGCGCCAAATCAGGGGTTTTCTTTTGTTAAAGTAATGGGCAGGCTGCTTTGACAAAAGCGGGTACTTTATTTTAATGTCTTGTAAATGAAACTAATGGGATCTGTCCTGTGTCCCTCTGAGTTTGGTACAGATAATAGGTTTTGTCTGTGCTCTGTGATTTCAGAGATGGGTTTGCGTTTTGCTAGCATTTAACACACCTTGAGGTGTAAGTACTTTTGTTTTGACTTCGTTACTGCTGTAACCATTTTACCATATCAATTGCAGTCAGTTCTGGAATCTTCTAATCGGTGGCGACTCAGGTTTCTTTAAGATACTGCAGTGGTATGTCCTTCTGAAATGAGTCATGTGATCTGCCAACTCCATCTTGTGTTCATAAAATGTGGCCATTGCAGGGGTTTTACAATGTAGACTGTATTTTCCTGGATTTTTGCGAATCCTACAACACCAAACTTGGGGGTGTGGCAAACAGTGAGGATGATACCAATCGACTGCAACAGGACATAGAAAGGCAAGCAGAATGGGCAGACATGTGGCAGATGGAATTTAATACAGAGAAGTGTGAGGTGATGCATTTTGGCAGAAGGAAAAGGGAGAGGCAA
This sequence comes from Somniosus microcephalus, assembly GCF_052327205.1. NCBI lineage: Eukaryota > Metazoa > Chordata > Chondrichthyes > Squaliformes > Somniosidae > Somniosus > Somniosus microcephalus. The sequence goes on along the minus strand of NC_140989.1, from coordinate 80,800,702 downwards.
TATACACTTAATGGTACAGTTTTAAAGAGTGTGCAGGGACAGAGGGACCTGGGAGTTAATGTGCATAGGTCCCTGAAGGTGGTGGGACATATTGAGAGAGTGGTTAGCAAAGCATATGGGATCCTGGGTTTCATAAATAGAGGTATTGAGTACAAAAGTAGAGAAGTTATGCTGAACCTTTGTAAAGCGCTAGTTAGGCCACAACTGGAGTATTGTGTCCTGTTCTGGTCACCACACTTTAGGAAGGATGTGAAGGCACTTGAGAGAGTGCAGAGGAGATTTACCAGAATGGTTCCGGGGATGGGGGATCTTAGCTACAAGGGCAGTTTGGAGAAGCTGGATTTGTTTTCATTAGAGCAAAGGAGGTTGAGGGGTGATTTGATAGAGGTGTACAAGATTATGACGGGTTTGGATAGGCTAGACGGGGAAAGGCTGTTCCCACTAGTTGATGGTAAAAGAACTAGGGGACACAGATTTAAGGTTTTGGGCAAGAGATACAGGGGGGTTGTGAGAAAAAACTTTTTTATGCAGCAAGTGATGAGGACCTAGAACTTGCTGCTGATGGAAGTGGTGGAAGCGGAGACACTCAATGTTTTCAAGGGGAGACTGGATAGGCACTTTAGGGAAATAAACTTACAGGGCTACGGGAATAGAGCGGGGGAATGGGACTGACTGGATTGCTCTACAGAGAGCCGACACTGCCTCGATGGGCCAAATGACCTCCTTCTATGCCGTTATGACTCTATGTCTCCTGTGGCAGCTGTGTGCAAAATTGCTGCCACCTTCATCGACATAACAAAAGTGACTGCTCTTCAAAGCAATTCACTGTATATGAAGTATGTTTCTGAGAAATGTGATAAAGGTACTATATAAATGCATGTTCTTCACCATATTGATTAATACGATACTAAATACTAATATATACTATAGTTAAATATTTGTTATGCATTTAACTTACTTAGCTCTATCTGCACTCTGTAAGATGAAAACAGGTTTCCAAACAGCATTTGTGTATCAGTATAGGGGCTTATCATTTTGGAGTTTATGTCAGTTTATTTGCGTAAAATTGAAAACAGCTGTAAAATAAACTGAAATATACACTTGAAAAGACAGGACATGTGTCCCAGTAAATACAGACCCCTGTTGCAACATTCATTGGCAAGGCAAATGGATTGCTAAAATATGACAAATTAACTCAACATCTGTTTACGTTCTTCCAGAGTTAGTTTTAAATAATCTAGCATTATTCACATTGTTAGCACATAAAAACAGCTGATGGTTAATTAGTTGTAACAACACAGTGATCTCTGTTCATTGACTTTATTGCAGATAACTTTAAAAATGGAGCATGGACAGCAGGAACTTTTGGTTTACAAGTTTGGAATTCCAACATATAACTGGGGTCAGTTTTGGGGAGTCTCTTAAATAGTGTTGTCTTTAGAATTTGCAATCATCTCCGTAAGGATGTTGAGAATATTTTCAAAGTAGAAATTTGGATGTTTATTTATGTAATAGGTCAAAAATATTATTATTTTGAAGATTCAGAGGTCTGTCTGCCTTGGCTTTTGCTATGTTGGGCACTAACCCACCTCCCTAAACTGGCCCTGTATTTGACACAGACTTCCTGCTGCATATTCCACAGTTGGAAGTTATTTCATAATTGGCAGTCTAGCTTTGAGGCTACCAGATAGTCCTTGACAGAAAAGTGAATGGGATGTTTCACAGCACAAATTGTTCAAAATTAGAGACTTGGCAGCCTGGGTTTTCTGATCGGGTTTGCTCGATTTCTGGAGATAAATCAGACAAATCTAAAATTTGGGCAAAAATTAGTCACACTGGATCTCTGCTCTTGTGCCCAACTCATTTGGCTAAAGGGAGCATCCATCCATTTTTGAACCATTGCATGCAAAAATGACACCAGGGTGTCATGCACCCTGTTTTCCATAATTTGCAGTATTTCTTCTTGCCTGTATAAAATATCCAGTGGTTAGGTGCTCGGGGGGAAATGGAAGAGAATTTAAAGAGCCTAGCATCAACATTTATAGCATCAGTTTAAAGCTTATTTCGGACTCATTTTTGGAAGGATTTTGCTGTTGCCAACTGTCTTGGCACTTGGCTTTGTGCCATTTTCCCCATACCATTTCAGATAGGCCATAATGGGTTACCCATTTGGAATTCCTTTTATTTGTAAGAAGAAGAAGAAGAGGAATGGCGACTGAGCAGGCTGGTCAGGCTCACGGCACCCACCCGGCAGTACCCCCATACCCAAATATACAGGCAGAGTTATACCTACCTGTGTTTGTTAGAGGAGCAGTGCCCGAAGAGGCTTCAATTTACAAGAAAGCTGTCACTAAGTTATACCACATATTGCAACCGGATCAACAGCTACCTAAACCACAGGCACTGCACTGCCAGCAGCTGATAAGGTCATAGCCGTTCTTTTATGCTATTCCAGGCCAGGGACATCATGAAGATTAGACAATCAACTATGCACAGATGCATTAAGCAAGTCACGGACAACTGAAGGCAACACCATAGTGCACTGCAATTTTATACAGTGCTAATGTTCCCAAAGGTCCAACAAATCATAGATTGCACCCACGTAGCCATACGTGCTCCTTTGCTCAATATCACTAATGGGAAACGATTCTACTATTTCAGTGTACAAGTGAATGCTCATTTCCCTGGAAGCTGCTACAATGACTTAATTTTAAGACAGTCCCCGATACCAACATTTTTTGATCCAGAAAGGTGTAGCAGATTAGTCTATCCTCTGCAGTCATAGCTCATGACATCTGTGTGGTTTCCCAGAACATGAGCTGTGCATGGTATAATGAGGTGTGTGCTGCCTCTCCCTCTAACTTAACCTCACTGTATGTATTTAACTCACTTATATATGTATAACCTACCTGTTGGGGCCGTTGCCCCTTTAACTTACCTTTTAGGGCCATTGCCCCTTTAAGACGCGCCTTAGCGTGCTGACGTCACGTCACGTACAACGTAGCGTGCTGACGTCACGGCACGTACGACGTGACGTGCGTGAGGCGGCTGCCGGCCCGACTCGGCCTTCCAGAAAGGCTGCCGGCACAGCCCGGCCTAGCGTCTTTGGCCGCATCTACCAGCCGCCGGGAGCGACGCGATCTTCCGCTCCCGCGGCAAGCATCGGCTCAGCCTGGCCTCCAGCTCCCGCTCCCGACTTCGGCCTCCACGGCCAGAAACGCGACCACGTGCATCACGTGACGCCCCAAGCGCGGACAACGCTACCGAGCGTGATGAGGTCATCACGCTCCCCACAGGACTGCTACGTAGTCCTCGTGGAGTCCTCACTGGGACACAGACCTACATCACGGTGCTCCTACAGCAGCACAGGCTCCGAGCAGTTGTATTGTCCCCATGCTTGAGTCTTGGAAATTGTTTGTCTGTAAGTAATTTAGAATGCTATGGATGATTAGTGTGCACTGCATGTTGTAGAAAATGTTTAGTTGCAACTTTTCTCTGTCTAGCTGATTAACTAGTAGCTGTATTTTGATGCACTATGTACAGGGCTAATTTAAAGAGAATGCCTTCCAGTTTGCTAAATGTACTGTGTTGCTCAGGCGTACCTAAATTTGTGTATACATATCAGTTATGCGCTTGTATACTAATGTGTGCTTCCATTTCTGTGTTGTATTTCAGTTTTACAATTAGAATCGTTCAGTAAAGCGTTACAAGAAAAGTCAAGCCTTGTGATTTTATTGGAAGATATCGAGTTGTTCGCTATCTGTCTAGCTCTGCATAGAAACGCGTTGCGAGGGCAGAACAGTAAAAAGACAACAGCACAGCGGGCTCAAGCGCAGGAAGATACCACTCAGCTACCATGAGTCCACACTCAGGAAAACAATATACCCTAGAGGACGTCGACCAGTCAAGCGAGAAGCATGAGCCTCTCCTAGCAAACGATGCCAAGTCACAGCCCTCTAAAGTATCCCCTAGGTCATCTCGGCGGTCCAGCAGACCGTCGTCATCGACAGCTTCTGCAGCCGCCAAAGCACATGCCAAGGCAAAAGCTGCCCAGGCTCAATTGTCCTTCGCTGAAAAAGAAGCTGACCTTATGAAGCAGAGAGCCGACCTCGAAGCCAGTATGATGAAGCAGAAAGCTGACCTTATGAAGCAGAGAGCCGACCTCGACGCTAGTGTGATGAAGCAGAGAGCTGACCTCGACGCTAGTGTGATGAAGCAGACAGCACAGTCCTCTAAAGTATCCACTAGATCATCTCGGCAGTCCAGCAGACCGTCGCCATCGACAGCTTCTGCAGCCGCCAAAGCACGTGCCAAGGCAAAAGCTGCCCAGGCTCAATTGGCCCTTGCTGAAAAAGAAGCTAGGGTTATGAAGCAGAGAGCTGACCTCGCTGCCAGTCTCCACATTCTCCAAAGCCAGAGAGCTGCCGCTGCCGCTAAAGCTAAAGCCGCAGCTTATGAAGAAGGTGAGGAGAACGAAGGCGGGGAGCCCAGCCAGGAAACATATGTTCTGGGACAGCCCCTCAGTCCAGTGCAACGTACAAGTGAGTGTGTCCAACAACACTCCAAATTGTTCTCCAAGGAAACATCCAACTATCTCAACGCAGAACCAGCTACTCAACACAGTAGCAAACAGCCTGTTTTTGGAGACACTGAGCTTAAAGGAGAAGAAACAAGCAAGACTTACCTACAGAGACCTCCACAGCACTCGGCCAATCCAGCCAAGCAGTCCTCACCCGAGCCACAGGGTACACAGGACCTCGCTGGGTGCCTTATCCGCCGAGAGTTGTTGAGTTCGGGCCTTCTGGAGTTAGATGGCCGTCCTGAAAGTTGTTGGCCATGGAAAGAGTCCAACCCGAGACTACACAAGGTAGCATCGAACAGTGGACTGGTGATGGAAGCCTTCCCTGCAGAGGACCGTGCCAAGGATCTGAAGGATTTGCACCTTGGAGTGGATCCTCCCCCCCTTCAACGGAGCCTGGGGCTCTCCTGGAACCCGGAAACAGACAGCGTCACATTCCTGGTGTCCCGTGAAGAAAGGCCATTCACACGGAGAGACATCCTGTCCACAGTCAACAGTTTGTACGACCCTTTGGGGTTCGTAGCTCCCATAACAATGCAAGGAAAAGCATTAGTACGGGAACTCTCATCGGATCAGAGTGAGTGGGATGCTCCACTCCTCCCAGAAAAAGAAGCAAAATGGAACCTACAGTTGATCAGAGACAAGATTGACATCGATGTGGGCGCCGTCAAGTTCTTCACGGACAGCAAGATTGTACTTGGTTACATCCACAACTCCACAAGAAGGTTTTACGTGTATGTTTCCAACCGGGTGACTCGTATCAGACGATCCACTCACCCTGACCAGTGGTGCTATGTCTCCACAGACCTGAACCCTGCAGACCATGCTACCAGGTCTATACCAGCAGCACACCTACAGCAAAGCAGTTGGTTCTCGGGCCCCTCTTTCCTGTCTAATGTCAACACAGAGGAGACTCCTGAGTCCAATCCCTTCACCCTTGTGGAGCCTGAAGCTGATACTGAGATTCGGCCTGAAGTTACGACCCTGGTCACCAAAGCCTCAGAATCTCAGTTGGGCTCACAAAGCTTCGAGCGATTCTCAAGCTGGAGAACACTCTGCCGAACCACAGCCCGACTCATTCATGTAGCAGCATCCTTCAAGGGGAATTCGGACAACATAGAACGCAAAGGATGGAAATGTTCTAAAGAAGTATCCAGCACAAGTGAGCCATCACAAGCCAAAGGTGTGATCATTCGCTCTGTCCAGCATGATGTCTTCAAGGAGGAATTCAAATGTCTTGAAGAGGGACAGACATTCCCCAAGCAAAGAGGAGAGTATTTGTCCACCGTACAGAGCCGTAGGAAATGGACAGAAGACAAGCCAAACGTCAAAGTGAGAGACGTTGTCTTGCTGAAAGACAGCCAAGCACGCAGAAATGAATGGCCAGTGGGCCTGGTTGTCAAAACTCTGCCGACCAGGGACAAGAGGGTCCGCAAGGTGGAGGTGAAGATTGTCAAGGAGGGGCCTATCAAAGTGTTTCTGAGGCCAGTCTCAGAGATCCTCCTTTCTGAAGTAACCTAGAGAACGGACTCTGAGTATGTTGCAGCCAAAGGACGTTTTCTTCAGGTTTATTTTGTATCTGTAGTGGTACAATGGAATTGTACCAAGCGGGGAGTGTGCTGCCTCTCCCTCTAACTTAACCTCACTGTATGTATTTAACTTACTTATATATGTATAACCTACCTGTTGGGGCCGTTGCCCCTTTAACTTACCTTTTAGGGCCATTGCCCCTTTAAGACGCGCCTTAGCGTGCTGACGTCACGTCACGTACAACGTAGCGTGCTGACGTCATGGCACGTACGACGTGACGTGCGTGAGGCGGCTGCCGGCCCGACTCGGCCTTCCAGAAAGGCTGCCGGCACAGCCCGGCCTAGCGTCTTTGGCCGCATCTACCAGCCGCCGGGAGCGACGCGATCTTCCGCTCCCGCGGCAAGCATCGGCTCAGCCTGGCCTCCAGCTCCCGCTCCCGACTTCGGCCTCCACGGCCAGAAACGCGACCACGCGCATCACGTGACGCCCCAAGCGCGGACAACGCTACCGAGCGTGATGAGGTCATCACGCTCCCCACAGGACTGCTACGTAGTCCTCGTGGAGTCCTCGCTGGGACACAGACCTACATCACGGTGCTCCTACAGCAGCACAGGCTCCGAGCAGTTGTATTGTCCCCATGCTTGAGTCTTGGAAATTGTTTGTCTGTAAGTAATTTAGAATGCTATGGATGATTAGTGTGCACTGCATGTTGTAGAAAATGTTTAGTTGCAACTTTTCTCTGTCTAGCTGATTAACTAGTAGCTGTATTTTGATGCACTACGTACAGGGCTAATTTAAAGAGAATGCCTTCCAGTTTACTAAATGTACTGTGTTGCTCAGGCGTACCTAAATTTGTGTATACATATCAGTTATGCGCTTGTATACTAATGTGTGCTTCCATTTCTGTGTTGTATTTCAGTTTTACAATTAGAATCGTTCAGTAAAGCGTTACAAGAAAAGTCAAGCCTTGTGATTTTATTGGAAGATATCGAGTTGTTCGCTATCTGTCTAGCTCTGCATAGAAACGCGTTGCGAGGGCAGAACAAGGTGCATGTATCCACCAGAAAAATAACCAGCTACACCATTGGCATGTTGAAGGCGTGCTTTAGGTGCCTGAATCTACTTATAATATAGTCCAACTAGGGTCTGAAGGATCATAGAAACATAGAAGATAGGAGCAGGAGTAGGCCATTAGGCCCTTCGAGCCTGCTCCGCCATTCAATGAGATCATGGCTGATCATCCAAATTCAGTACCCTGTCCCTGCCTTCTCCCCATATCCCTTGATCCCTTTAGCCTTAAGAAATATATCCAACTCTTTCTTGAATATATTTAATGAACTGGCCTCCACCGCCCTCTGTGGCAAAGAATTCCACAGGTTCACCACTCTCTGGGTGAAGAAATTCCTCCTCATTTCAGTCCTAAATGGCTTACCCCTTATCCTTAGACTATGACCCCTGGTTCTGGACTCCCCGGCCATCAGAAACATCCTTCCTGCATCTATTCTGTCCAGGCCTGACAGAATTTTATAGGTTTCGATGAGATCCCCTCTCAATCTTCTAAACTCCAGTGAGTATAAGCCCAATCGACACAATCTATCCTCATACGTCATTCCTGCCATCCCAGGTATCAGCCTGGTGAATCTTCGCTGCACTCCTTCCATGGCAAGAACGTCCTTCCTCAGGTAAGGTGACCAAAACTGCACACAATACTCAAGGTCTCACCAAGGCCCTGTACAACTGTAGCAAGGCATCCTTGTTCCTGTACTCGAACCCTCTTGCTACGAAGGCCAACATACCATTTGCCTTCTTAACCGCCTGCTGCACCTGCATGCTTACCTTCAGCGACTGGTGCACAAGAACACCCAGGTCTCTTTGCACTTCCCCTTCTCCCAATCTATTGCCATTCAAATAATAATCTGCCTTCCTGTTTTTGTCACCAAAGTGGATAACCTCACATATATCCACATTATAGTGCATTTGCCATGTTTCTGCCCAATCACCCAACCTGTCCAAATCGTACTGGTGTTTCACGACATCCTCCTCACAGCATACCCTCCCACCCAGCTTTGTGTCGTCTGCAAATTTGGAGATATTACATCCAATTTCCTCGTCCAGATCATTAATATATATTGTGAACAGCTGGGGTCCTAGGACCGATCCTTGCGGTACCCCACTAGTCACTGCCTGCCACTCGGAAAACGACCCGTTTATTCCAACTCTTTGCTTTCTGTCTGCCAACCAGTTCTCTATCCAAGTCAATACCTTGCCCCCAATCCCATGTGCCTTAATTTTGCACGCTAATCTCTTATGTGGGACCTTATCGAAAGCCTTCTGAAAGTCCAAATACACCACATCCACTGGTTCTCCCTTATCTATTTTACTAGTTACATCCTCAAAAAATTCCAGTAGATTAGTCACGCATGATTTACCTTTTGTAAATCCATGTTGACTTTGTCCGATCCTGTCACTGCTTTCCAAGTGCTCTGCTATTACATCTTTTATAATGGACTCTAGCATTTTCCCCACTGCCGATATCAGGCTTACCGGCCTATAATTCCCCGCTTTTTCTCTACCACCTTTTTTGAATAGTGGGGTAACATTAGCTACCCTCCAATCCATGGGTACTGTTCCAGAGTCTATCGAGTTCTGAAAGATGACCAGCAATGCATCTACTATTTCTAGGGCCACTTCCTTAAGTACCCTGGGATGTAGATTATCAGGCCCTGGAGATTTATCGGCCTTCAGTCCCATCAATTTTCCTAACACCATTTCCCTACAAATACTGATTTCTTTCAGTTCCACCCTTTCATCAGACCCTATGTTCCCCGGCATCTCTGGGAGGTTATTTGTGTCCTCCTTTGTGAAGACAGAACCAAAATATGTATTTAGTTGGTCTGCCATTTCTTTGTTCCCCATTATAAATTCCCCTGATTCTGACTGCAAGGGACCTACGCTTGACTTCACCAATCTTTTTCTCTTCACATATCTATAAAAGCTTTTACAGTCAGATTTTATGTTCCATGCAAGCTTACTCTCATATTCTATTTTCCCTTTCTTAATTAATCCCTTTGTCCTCCTTTGTTGAATCCTAAACTGCTCCCAATCCTCAGGATTATTGCTTTTTCTGGCCAATTTATATGTCCTCTCCTTGGATCTTATGCTATCCCTAATTTCCCTTGTTAGCCACGGTTGAGTCACCTTTTTTGTTTTATTTTTATGCCAAACTGGGATGAACAAATTCTGTAGCTCATCCATTCGGTCTTTGAATGTTTGCCATTGCCTATCCACCATCAACCCTTTGAGTGCCATTCCCCAATCAATCCTACCCAACTCGCTCCTCAGACCATCGTAGTTTCCTTTATTTAAATTGAGGACCCTAGTCTCTGAGTCAACTACTTCATTCTCCATCTTAATGAAGAATTCGATCATATTATGATCGCTCCGACCCAAGGGGCCTCGTACAAGATTGCTAATTAATCCTTTCTCGTTACATAATACCCAGTCTAAGATGGCCTGATCTCTGGTTGGTTCCTCGACATATTGGTCCAGGAAACCATCCCGTAAACGCTCCAGGAATTCCTCCTCCACGGTATTGTTACTAATTTGGTTGGCCCAATCTATATGTAGATTAAAGTCACCCATGATGACAGCTGTGCCCTTATTGCACGCTTCTTTAATTTCCCTTTTAATGCCATCCCCAACCTCCGCCTTACTGTTTGGAGGTCTATATACCACTCCCACTAACGTTTTTTTCCCCTTAGTATTTCTCAATTCTACCCATACAGATTCCACATCATTTTTATGCGCTGCATAATCCAGATCATCAGGTTATTCAGCCATGGGCTATGCAGCTTGACCTTGTAGCCAGTGACATCTTCCTCCTCATGTGCCATTAGGAGATATTCCTGCTCACTTAAGGCCTAGGTGACATTCCCTCTGTTTCAATCTCTGACTTTACTGGTTGAGTATCTCTGAGTTAGTGCTTGGCAGTGATGTAGTGAGTGAAGGCATGTGAAGTGCTAGCAGAGCCAGATATGCGGGGAGAGGCTACTATTCTTTCCCAGGCATATTTAGAGGAGGTTACAATGGTATCCTGATGTGCAGTGTTCACTAGCAACTTACAGTAGGGGAAATGACATGCGGGTTTCATGACAATGTTTGCTGACAGCTAATGTTGGATGCAATAGGATGAGAAGGAAGAGAAGCAGAAGCTCATCCCAAATCCACAGCTGGCATTTGCCCACTTCCCCATCTATGATGCCCTGCCCAGGTTGCTATGGCCTCGTCTCCCAGAATTTGCAAAGCTTCTTCCTCATTGGGAATGGGAGATTGGAGGTTTGGGGGACTGCTACAAGGGACAGATTTCTCTCAAGTGCCAAGGGCTGTCTTGTTCTTGAAAAATAAAGCAAAATGTGAGCATTAGCATTGGGTACCATGACATGCAGTAAAACCCAGGTGTTTGCATGCAGCCCATAATGGGGTGATAACAGGTGTATGCACCAATCAATTACATTGTATGCAAGGCTTTTTGTGGGGCAAATCTACATTAGGATGTGGGTGAAGGATCACTTCCAGGTAAAGGCTCAGGGTGTTAAGGGCTCGCATTGCTAGTGAACAACTAAAGCATTTTAACAAAGTGTGAGGGAGAGGTCATTGTAAGTGGCAGACTTAGTAGAATCTATTATGGAAGATGTCCCTGGAACACTTACCTTGTCTGATCTGCTTAGTTAATTGAGATTCTTTCTGCACTGCCTAGCCATGCAAAGGCTGGTCAAGTACAGTAATGCTGCATTAGCCACCTTCTTCTGTTACCTCATGCAGCTCTCCTTGGGACCCCACTGTGGAAAGAAGTTATCCCTCTTCTGCCTCACTTCGCACAACAGTACTTTCACTGCTGCATCTGTGAACCTAGAGGTTCTGCTCCCTTCTACAGACCTGCCAGAAATTCTTCCTCCCCTGAACTTTTTTTTCTGCTGGAGTAAAAACAAATGTGATGATTTCTGGCCCCTTAAAATCTTGTAGCAGCACACTATTTGCTCACCCCACTTCCCACCCCCGCCAACAGACATACTCCCAATCAGAGGCATTTCTGAGGCCTGGCAATCACCCAAAATATTATAATGATGCTGACCCTGGAAATTACGGCAAGGTCTGCGCTCATGACATCAGGCTGCTGCAAATTGGGCTCCAACCCACTTCTGGTCAGGCTCAGCCTAATCAGAAATACACAAGTTGTTCAGCATCTGAAAAAAAGATATGGCCCTTTTCTAATGCTGTGATCCATGGCATCCTCATTTTAGACCATCAGATAAGGTCAGCATGCACAAAGGCTATTGGATTTTATTAAAGCTACCTTCATATAACAAACACTTGTGTGAGCAATGTTCTATTCTGTTACAAAAGGAATCAATAGTAAAGCAAAACACCAGTATCATTAATGCAGAAAATGCTGGAAATACTCAGCAGGCCAGGCAGCATCCGTGGAGAGAGAAACAGAGTTAACGTTTCAGGTCTGGGACCCTTCATCAGAACTGGAAAAAGCTGGAGATGTAACAGATATTAAGCAGGTGCAGAGACAGGGGGGGGAGGGTTAGAAGGGGAGGAAGAAATAGAAAGAACATCCTGTACTTTTGTAAGAGGCAGGAAAGATAAAATGTTGCAAATGGGAATGGCAAAAATCATACTGCATGGAAAAAATGGGGGCAGGGATAATTATCTGCAATTGTTGAACTCAATGTTGAGTCCGGCAGGCTGTAAAGTGCCCAATCGAAAGATGAGGTGCTGTTCCTCGAGCTTACGTTGATGCTGCCTGGCCTGTTGAGTATTTCCAGCATTTTCTGTTGTTATTTCAGATTTCCAGCATCCGCAGTATTTTGCAATTATTATAGTATCATTAATGCATTTGACTAAGGGAACTGGAGCAAGGATGCAAATTTCCAATTGACTATTGTAAAGAAAGAATATTAGGAACATTGTAAAATCAATCAATGAATATTATAGTTTGTGATGCTTGCCTGATGTTAGTAACATTTTGCTGGTGTGTGAAGACTCAAAGTTCCATCTAGTCAGTTAGTTTTAAATTAGAGTCAATCTATATTAAATAATTATAAGGTTCAAAGGTCAGTCATCTAGTTAACTACTACAATGCCAGTGCATATGTTTCACAAAGATCCTCCGATATTGTAGTGTACATGTTACATGTGCTTTTAGACTCACACTTTCTGTAAAATTGAAAGCTGGATGCAATTGTGTTATACTTATCCAGAGTAGAGCTAAAAAAGTGACCTGTCATGCGGCCAAGTTTGACTTTGAGTAATTACATTTAGATTGTTAATTACAGTTCAATTTCTCTGTATTTGTACTTTAATGTGCATCAGTGAGTGGAGGTGATATGGCTGATTCATGTGTTGTCTTCTGTGAGTGCCTGGAAACTTCCTGAAGTGCAAAAGTTGAAGGCACTGGTGACCTTCACAACCATAGGAAACACGGTTGTCCTTGCAACTTTTGGCAACATTCGGTCACGCGAGCATTTCAAAAGTAGATGCACCTTTCCCAATTGACCCACTCTCTGAAGTAGCTTGTGTTCTGTGCCATCGTTCTTCAGTAAATTCTACACTGCTGGATCACTATCATCTGATGTCAGTGGTGCACTTTGCAGTAGCCTAAAAAGGGCTCTTACAATCATTTTCTCATAGAATCATACAGCACAGAAGGAGGCCATTTGGTCCATCATGCATGTGCTGGCTCTTTGAAAGAACTACCCAATTAGTCCTACTCCCCTGCTCTTTCCCCATTGTCACAGATCACAGAAATCACAGAAACCCCACAGTGCAGATAGAGGCCATTTCGGCCCATCGAGCCTGCACCAACACATATCCCACCCGATCCCCGTAACCCCTACACCAACACATATCCCACCCTATCCCCGTAACCCCATGTATTTAATCCCCCTAACACTAAGGGTCAATTTATCATAGCCAATCAACCTAACCCGCACATCTTTGGACTGTGGGAGGAAACCGGAGCACCCGGAGGAAACCCACGCAAACACGGGGAGAATGTGCAAACTCCACACAGACAGTCACCCGAGGCCGGATTCGAACCCGGGTCCCTGGCGCTGTGAGGCAACAGTGCTAACCACTATGCCACCGTGCTGTCCTGCAAATATTTCCCTTTTCAAGTATATATCCAATTCCCTTTTGAAAGTTATTATTGAATCTGCTTCCATCACCTTTTCAGGCAGTACATTCCAGATAATAACTCACTGTAAAAAAAATTCTCCTCATCTCTCTGGTTCTTTTGCCAATTATCTTAAATCTGTGTCCTCTGGTTAGCAGTCCACCCACCAGAGGAAACAGTTTCTCTTTATTTACTCCATCGAAACCCCTCATCATTTTGAGCACCTCTATTAAATCTCCCTTAACTTTCTCTGCTCTAAGGAGAACAATCCCAGCTTCTCTAGTCTCTCCACATAGCTGAAGTCGCTCAGCCCTGGTATCATTCTGGTAAATCTTCTCTGCACCCTCTCCAAGGTCTTGACATCCTTCTTAAGCTGAGGTGCTCAGAATTGGATGCAGTACTCTTAGCTGAGGTCTAACCAGTGATTTATAAAAGTTTAGCATAACTTCCTTGCTTTTTTAAAATTAATTCTCGGGATATGAGCGTCGCTAGCAAGGCCACCATTTATTGCCCTTCCCTAGTTGCCTTGAGATGGTGCTGGTGAGCCGCCTTCTTGAATCGCTGCAGTCCATTTGGTGAAGGTACCCCTACAGTGCTGTTAGTTAGGGAGTTCCAGGACATTGACCCAGCAGCGATGAAGAAACGGTGATGCATGTCCAAGTCAGGATGGTGTGTGACTTGGAGGGGAACTTGGAATTGCTACAGTGCATTCTGTAGATAGTACACACTGCAGCCATGGTGCAATGGTGGTGAAGTGTTTCTTTAATGTTGTAATGCTTTTTTTTTATTACTTGATTGAGATGAACATCATTCCACTGATGCTTCATCTCCCTGTTTGCCTGTTTTAATTGGTATATATATTACTCTCCTTTTTCTGATCATATTAACATGCCTGTTTGTCTCTTATTTTTCAGCTTTGAAGAAGGGAACATACTCAAAACGTCGACTCTCTGTCCTCTCCACAGACGCTGATTGACCTAGTGTGTGTTTCAAGATTTTACTGCTTTTTTTATAATGAGATATTTCCTATCTGGTTATTATTTCATCCAGCAGAAAAAGACATCACTTTCTTATGATGTCATTAACAATATATTAATAGGCATTTACAAGGAAAAGTTTCCTTTGTTCCTTTCAATCTTTTGTTAAAATTTGCACTAATTTGTTGGATGTAGTGGAAAACTCAGAACAGGATTAATACCGGCAGAATAAATTGTTGCCACATTTAATCAGTTTTCTACCACTCCTAACCGCTTCATATGGCCCGATAATAGCTTGGCGCCAGGAATAGAGCGGGGGTGGGGGGAAGTATCTGAGGATGGGGAGGATTTGAGGACGGGAGGCCTGGAGGGAAGGGTTTCTCACAGGTCCTGCTGAATTTATCTCAACAGGTTTTCCACCCAATAGCCAGGCAGATTCACAGGCTGGCTGTTTGTCGGGCAGGAAAGCAGCCAGGGAGCAGATGACCAGTAAGTCCGAAATTGGGGAATCGGACAACATGGGGGAAGGGGATATCGGGGGTAGGCATATGTTTAAAAGGTAAGCTTGGTGGGTTGGGTGGGGAAGCTCTCCTCCTCCTCCTCGCCCACAAGCAGTGCAATAAAGGCATTCATCTCATGGATCCGACCCTTCTCGCCTCCTTTCATCTGCTGGGTCCCAGGAAATCCACCCTGCAGAAGTTAAAAATAAAACATTAGTTAAAATGTGTAGTGTATGTACCTTTAAGGGGAGAACTACTTTTTACAGCTCCTGTATACTGTAGTACCGGCAGTGACCACACCTGTATATAAACCCTGAGTAGGGATCTGTACTGTTAGTTTTGGAGTAACCCTCATCCAGTAAACACCTGTTGATTGTTCCTCTGCAGTCTCTGTCTATTGATTGAAGGACACACTACATTAAGATACCCGGATTTAACATTGGCGACGAGTCGATTCAAACCTACCTGCAACTCTGCAGAAGAGGGCCGATTCCAGGGGCACGGGCGTCGACCATCCGGCGGAGACTCCAGCGAGACGGGCTGGCAGCAGGTACGGCACAGACCCTTCCCGGACGGCGGCGGCTGGAGCCGACCGACAGCACAGGGGAAGGCCGAGCAGCGTCGACGGGGTAAGAGAGAGGGTAAAGAGCACAGGGCGCAGCCGGGGTTGAAGACCGAGCGGCATCGACGGAAAAAAAAAGAGAGGGTAGAGCGCACGGGGCACAGCCAGGGTTCAGGACCGAGTGGCGTCAATGAGAGAGGCGCGCAGGAAAACACGCAGAGCGCGGCCGGTGTTCAAGGGCTGAGCAGCATCGCGGGAGAAGAAAGGAAAGTGCGGGAGACACCATTTCAGCCACAGCGGAGAAGAAGGGAGAGCGCGGGAGACGCCATTATTGAGCCGCAGCGGAGAAGAAGGGCGAGCGCGGGAGACGCCATTTTGAGCCACATTGGAGAAGAAAGGAGAGTGCGGAAAGAAAGGAAAGCGCGGGAGACGCCATTTTGAGCCAGCGGAGAAGAAGGGAGAGCACGGGAGACGCCATTTTTAGCCAGTCTAACCACACCCAGGAATGCCGAAGAGTGGCAGTGTCACAGCGTTCAACAATGAAGTCGAAGATTGGGCGACATATGTAGAACGCATAGAAGTGTACTGCAAGGCGAATGATGTGCCAGATGCCAGGAAAGCACTGGTATTGTTGAATTCCATGGGTGCAAAAACGTATGGCTTACTGCAAAACCTAGTAACCCCAGAGAAGCCAGTGGAAAAGGATTTTGAAAGCATAGTGGCAATCCTACTATGCTTAAACCCCACACCGCTGCTGATAGCAGAAAGATTTAAGTTTCACAAAAGGAACCAGCATAAAGATGAAAGTAATGCTGAGTATTTAACGGAACTGCGCAAGCTATCGAAACACTGCCAGTTTGGAACAGGACTAGCAGATACTTTAAGGGACAAGTTTGTGTGTGGGCTTCAAAGTGAAGGAACCCAGAAACGGCTTCTATCAGAAAAGGATCTTACGCTGGACAAGGCTTTCAGCATGGCAGTATCACACGAAGCAGCCGCACGGGGTGCTGCAGAGATACAACGGAGACCACAAGAATATGGCACAAGGTAGCAGTGGGGAAATTAAAAACCAGAGCGTGTCAGGAAGGGGCAGAAGGTATGGAGTAAAAGGTAAAGTAATAAAAAGGGCAAAAGCAGGAACTAAGTGTCACAAAACATATTTGAAAGTTCTCTATCTGAATGCACGTAGCATTCGTAACAAAATAGACGAGTTAATGGCACAAATAACTACATATGGGTATGATCTTGTGGCCATTACAGAAACATGGCTGCAGGGTGACAATGCCTGGGAATTAAACATACCAGGTTATTTAACGATCAGGAAGGACAGGCAGGAAGGAAGGGGAGGTGGGGTGGCTATGTTAATAAAGGAAGGAATCACTGTAATACAGAGAAATGATATTGGGTCAAAAGATCAGGATAATGAAACAGTTTGGGTGGAGATAAGGAATAATAAGGGGAAAAAAACACTAGTGGGCGTAGTCTATAGGCCTCCGAACAGTTGCAACTCTGTTGGACGGAGTATCAATCAGGAAATAGTTGAGGATTGTAATAAGGGAACATCTATAATTATGGGGGATTTTAACTATCATAAGGGCAGCACGGTGGCATAGTGATTAGCACTGTTGCCTCACAGCGCCAGGGACCCGGGTTCAAATCCGGCCTCGGGTGACTGTCTGTGTGGAGTTTGCACATTCTCCCCGTGTTTGCGTGGGTTTTCTCCGGGTGCTCCGGTTTCCTCCCACAGTCCAAAGATGTGCGGGTTAGGTTGATTGGCCATGAAAAAAATTGGCCCTTAGTGTTAGGGGGGATTAAATACGTGGGGTTACGGGGTTATGGGGATAGGGCTTGGGTGGGATGGCTGTCGGTGTAGGGACCGGGTGTTAGGGTTTGGATGATCAGCCATGATCTCGTTGAATGGCGGAGCAGGCTCGAAGGGCCGAATGGCCTACTCCTGCTCCTATCTTCTATGTTTCTATGTATGTATTAATTGGACAAATCAAATTGGGCAGGGCTGCCTTGAGGATGAGTTCATTGAGTGTATTAGGGATGGGTTGCTTGAGCAGTATGTAACTGAACCGACCAGGGGGCAAGCAACCTTAGATCTGGTCCTGTGTAACGAGACAGGATTAATTAAAAATGTCCTAGTAAAGGATCCCCTTGGAATGAGTGACCATAACATGGTTGAATTCCATATTCAATTAGAGGGTGAGAAGGTTGGATCTCAAACAAGCGTGCTAAGCTTGAATAAAGGAGACTATGAAGGTATGAGAGCGGAATTGAGTAGAGTGGATTGGGAAAATAGATTAAAGAGTAAGACGATACATGATCAGTGGTGTACATTTAAGGAGTTATTTTACAACTTCCAAAAAAAACTATATTCCACTGAGAAGAAAAGGGTGTAAAAGAAAAGACAGCCATCCGTGGCTAAGTAAAGAAATTAAGGATAGTATTCAACTAAAAACAAGGGCATATAAGGTAGCCAAATCTAGTGGGAGGATAGAGGATTGGGAAAACTTTAAAAGACAGCAAAAAATAACAAAAAGATTGATTAAGAAAGGGAAGATAGATTATGAAAGTAAATTAGCAAAAAATATAAAAACAGATAGTAAGAGTTTTTATAGTTATATAAAAATAAAAAGGGTGGCTAAAGTAAATGTTGGTCCCTTAGAGGATGAGACCGGGAAATTAATGGTGGGAAATATGGAGATGGCAAAAACACTGAATGAATATTTTGTATCAGTCTTTACAGTAGAGGACACTAAGAATATCCCAACACTGGAAAACAGGGGGCTATATGGGGGGAGGAGTTAAACACGATCAAAATCACTAAGGAAGTGGTACTCAGTAAAATAATGGGACTCAAGGCGAATAAATCACCTGGACCTGATGGCTTACATCCTAGGGTCTTGAGGGAAGTGGCGGTAGGGATTGAGGATGCATTAGTAATAATTTTCCAAAACTCCCTGGACTCAGCAAAGGTCCCAGCAGACTGGAAAACTGCTAATGTAACACCCTTATTTAAAAAGGGCAGTAGACAGAAGGCTGGAAACTATAGACCGGTTAGCCTAACATCTGTGGTAGGTAAAATTTTGGAGTCCATTATTAAGGAGACAGTAACAGGACATTTGGATAATCATAATTTAATAGGACAAAGTCAGCATGGTTTTATGAAGGGGAAGTCATGTTTGACAAATTTGCTGGAGTTCTTTGAGGAAGTAACATATAGGGTGGATAAAGGGGGAACCAGTGGACGTAGTGTATTTAGACTTCCAAAAGGCATTTGACAAGGTGCCACACAAAAGATTATTGCTTAAGATAAAAAATCACGGGATTGGGGGTAATATTCTGGCATGGATAGAGGATTGGCTATCTAACAGAAGGCAGAGAGTTGGGATAAATGGTTCATTCTCAGACTGGCAATCAATAACTAGTGGTGTTCCGCAGGGGTCAGTGCTGGGTCCCCAACTCTTTACAATCTATATTAACGATTTGGAGATGGGGACCGAGTGTAACATATCAAAGTTTGCAGATGATACTAAGATGGGAGGGAAAGTAGTGAGTGAGGAGGACATAAAAAACCTGCAAGGGGACATAGACAGGCTAAGTAAGTGGGCAGAGATTTGGCAGATGGAATACAATACTGGAAAGTGTGAGGTTATGCACTTTGGCAGGAAAAATCGTAGAGCAAGTTATTATCTTAATGGCAAGAAACTAGAAAGTACTGAAGTACAAAGGGATCTGGGGGTCCTGGTGCACGAAACTCAAAAGGTTAGTATGCAGGTGCAGCAAGTGATTAAGAAGGCCAATGGAATGTTGGCTTTCATTGCTAGGGGGATAGAATATAAAAATAGGGAGGTATTGCTTCAGTTGTACAAGATATTGGTGAGACCGCACCTGGAATACTGCATACAGTTTTGGTGTCCATACTTAAGAAAAGACATACTTGCTCTCGAGTCAGTACAAAGAAGGTTCACTCGGTTAATCCCGGGGATGAGGGGATGGACATATGAGGAGAGGTTGAGTAGATTGGGACTCTACTCATTGGAGTTCAGAAGAATGAGAGGCGATCTTATTGAAACATATAAGATTGTGAAGGGGTTGGATCGGGTGGATGCGGGGAGGATGTTCCCGATGATGGGTGAAACTAGAACTAGGGGGCATAGTCTTAGAATAAGGGGCTGCTCTTTCAAAACTGAGATGAGGAGGAACTACTTCACTCAGAGCGTGGTAGGTCCATGGAATATGCTGCCCCAAAAAGCTGTAGAAGCTACATCATTACATAAATTTAAAACAGAAATAGACAGTTTCCTAGAAGTAAAGGGAATTAAGGGTTACGGGGAGCGGGCAGGAATTTGGACATGAGTCTAGGTTTGGATCGGACATGGCCCTGTGGGTAGCGGAGCGGGCCCAGGGGCCATGTAGCCTGATCCTGCTCCTATTTCGTGTGTCCAATTCTGTTAGATTCAGGAGATGGTTCTGTGATAGTAGATTGGCGGTTAGGATCAGATCAGCCATGATCTTATTGAATGGCGGAGCAGGCTCGAGGGGCCGATTGGCCTACTCCTGCTCCTATTTCTTATGTTCTTATGTTCTTATGAAATGTCATATGGAGCAGTGAAGTGTTATCGCTGCGGCAGAACAACACACGACCATAAGGATTGTTGGTTCAAGGACCAAGTGTGCAGACAGTGTGGAAAAGTAGGACACGTAACAAGAGCCTGCAGGTCGGGAAAGAAAACCAGCAGCAAGAAATCTCCACAGGAGAAGTACAAAAAGGTACATAAGGCGATGGAGAGTAGTTCAGACGAACAGAAAAGTGATACAGACTCTGGAAGCAAGGAGCTGGGTTGTCTGAAACTACATCATGTAATCAAAATGGAGGATCACCAAACTATCTGGGTCACGCTCAAGATAGACGGAGTCCAAGTGAAAATGGAATTGGACACAGGATCAGCCCTAACAGTCATAACCCGAAGGGACTACAAGCGGTTATTCTCACATATACCCTTGAGAGATACAGAGATTGTCTTGAAGATGTACACGGGGCAAAAAGTCTACCCCAAAGGAAAAATAAGGGTGAACGTTATATATAACGGCAAGGAAACACCAAAAATGGACCTATATGTATTGCCAGATGGAGGTCCACCACTACTAGGACGTGAATGGATCCGGAAGATACAGCTAGATTGGCATTCCATACAAGCACTGACTGTAGATGCCAAAAAGGATGATGACGTCAACCTGGACGACTGTCAAAAATGCTAACTGACGCACAAGAAGTGTTCCAGGAGGGACTCGGAACACTAAAAGGCATAAAAGCGACGATCAAAATAGAGGAAAATGCAAGCCCAAAGTTTTTTAAGGTCAGACCAGTGCCTTATGTGATCCGCCCAGCCGTTGAAGCAGAGCTGGAAGGTTTGGAACGTTCTGGAGTACTGTCCAAAGTGGACTGGAGCGAGTGGGCTACACCCATCATTCCTGTAATGAAGAGGTCATTGAGTAATACGCCTGGGGAACCAAAGAAGGTTCGCATCTGTGGGAACTTTAAGGTGACAGTGAACCCAGTCCTTCACACGGTACAATATCCGCTTCCGCGGATTGAAGATATTTTCGCCTCGCTATCTGGAGGAAAACGCTTCACTAAGATTGATCTGGCCCAGGCATACCTGCAAATGGAGGTAGAAGAAGCCTCGAAACAGTACCTCACGATCAACACTCATAAAGGTCTCTACCAATACAACCGGCTGGTGTTCGGGGTAGCATCAGCTCCGGCTATTTGGCAAAGGGCAATGGATCAAGTCCTGCAAGGGATTCCAGGGACCCAGTGTTATTTGGACGACATCCTGGTCACGGGCGAAAATGACAGTGATCACCTCGCCAACCTGGAGCAGGTGCTCACTAGATTGAAGGAATATGGGCTACGAGCTAATCGCCACAATTGCGAGTTTTTCCAGAAGCAGATTGTTATGTTCATTAATAAATAGACATTCTTATTGTGAACACAGCTAGCTTTTGCTAGCTACTTTTATTGAGCACATGTGGACTTGTACAGCATCTTGTAGAGGCTTCCATCTTGACTGTTGCCTTGTGGGTAGCCTAGTGCCTCATGGGTAATGTAGTCTTAATATCATACAGCTGGGTAGTGTAGTCTTATACATACAGCTATAGAATGACATGTTATTGATCATTACATCCCCCTTTCTTTGAGGTTTAACAAAATCGATATCAATCAACTTTCAAGAAAACAATAAAGATGATATCAGTAACACTTTTGTTAGTGCTCTATAAACATAAACATTTTCAAAACAGTCAACACATTTTCAAAGCTTTACATTGTACTCAAAGATTAAGTCTATCAGGCTCTTTTACTTCACGTGTGGATCTTCTCAACACGGGTAAGCCTGATGTGTCTTCATGAGATTGTTCTGGCGGTGAATGACAAGATGCAGTTGCGGCATTGTCATCAATCTGCTCTTGTATAGATCGAGGTCTCCTTGCGATCTTTGCTTGGAGAGGGTTTCAGTGTTTCCTTCACTCTTCATGCCATAACTCTGAATGTAATCAATGCACTCTCGAAAAACTGCTGGCAGCTGGATCCCATCATACAGCATAGTCCTCTCAGCAGCCTCGGCTAATGGAACACCAAAGATTGGCCTGAGGAAAGAAGGAGTATCCACCGGATCTGCTTCCTGCTCTGGTGCAGGCTTCTTCTTTTTCTTTTTCTCTTTCCACTGCTTAACAACATCTGCTGCGGTTATATCTTTGGACTTTTTCTCCTTGTGTTTTTCCTCTTTGTGCTTTTCTTCCTTTGGCTTCTCTTTGACCTTAAAGTCTTTTTCTTTCTTCTTGGAGAAACTAGGCTTTTTGAAGACATGGATACCCTTTGGCCTTTTCATCCTTGATGGGCTCTGTTGTGTATGTAACCTGTTCCACCTTAAGAGAGCTTAAGCCTGTTCCACCTTAAGAGATGTACTACTTTCTCAGGCTGCTGTAGACATAATACCGGGGGTGAACACACCGGTATATAAGCACTGTGCAGTAATCTTGTATTCAGTATAGTCCCTACCTCCAACCAGTAAAGACCTGTTTGAGTTATACGTTTAAGTCTTTGTGTTAATTGTTCAATACAATACACATACTTAACACTGGCGACGAGTCAGGTTCTTACCCTGCGGCAGTTATTCCACGGCGGTTGAAGAGAGGTTTCAAACCTCACCACTCACCACCCCACTGGAAGCGACAGGCATTAGGACCCTGAAGCCTCCATCAGCTTGTGAACCGGAGTAGAAGACAGGACTGGGGAAGAGAGGTACAGGGCGATAGCGATCGGCAGATAAGGGCCGGGCCGCTTTCAAGTGCGAGGCGCAGCCGGGCCATCGATCGCATCCGCTGATAAGGGCCACACTCGGGGGCTGAAGGGAGACGGCGTCGGGGGACGGGTGAAGACCGCCAAGCGCGGGAAAACCGCCATTTTGTGGGCGGAGGACGACGGCAAGAGCGGGAAGCCGCCATCTTTGATAACAAGTAAAGAAAATAAAATCTGAGAAATTGCAAATCTACAATGCCTAAACACGGGAATATTAGCACCTTTGATAGTGACCTCGAAGATTGGGCCATATATGTTGAAAGAGTAAAAAATTATTGTAAGGCCAATAAAATTCGTGACCAAGATAAAGCTCTAACATTATTAAATTTAATGGGTGCGAAGACATACGGGCAATTGAAACACCTGTTATCACCAGATGAACCGGCGGATAAGACGTTCGATGAGATTGTTACTGTCCTGAAAGATCATCTAAACCCCACGCCGCTGATGCTAGCGGAACGATTTAAATTTTACGACAGAAGGCAGCTACAGCATGAAAGCAATGCTGATTATTTGCTGGAATTGCGTAAATTAGCGAAATATTGCCAGTTTGGAACGGGACTGACAGAGGCACTTCGAGACAAATTTGTGTGTGGTTTATTTAAACAGGATACACAAAAGCGACTGCTCGAGGAGAATGAGCTGACGCTTGAGAAGGCGGTCACTGTGGCAGCAGCACACGAAGCCGCAGCGAGAGGCACGGCAGTAATGCAGCTACGGTCACCGGAGCTCAGTGCACACAAATTGGGTGTGAGTTCTGGCAAATGTTATCGTTGTGGAAAGACAACGCATGATCAGAACCAGTGTTGGTTTAAAAACCAAGAATGTAGAACTTGTGGTAGGCTTGGACATATAGCTAGAGTATGCAGGTCAGCGAAGAAGACCAGCAACAAGAAGTCACCGCAAGGGAAATACGCAAAGGTACACAAGGTGGCCGAACAGGAGTCCGATTCAGACGCAAGCAGTATTGAACTGGCTAGCTTAAGGGTACTCAACGTTGGTAAGGGTGCAGACCTCCAGACAATTTGGGTTACTCTTCAGATAGAAGGAGTCCAAGTAAAAATGGAATTGGACACTGGATCGGCATTGTCGGTCATGAATAAGAAAGATTACAGAAGGTTATTCCAACATATTCCCCTACAGGATACGGAGATTATATTGACAACCTACACGGGGCAGAGAGTGTACCCCATCGGGACAATAAAGGTTGCAGTGGCCAACAAGGGCGAAGGAAGTCAAATAATGGACTTATATGTGCTACCGGAGGGAGGTCCACCACTACTAGGCCGGGAGTGGTTTAGAAACATAAATATGGACTGGCATTCGCTAAAAGCCATAAAGAGTGAGAACTCGGTGCAGATAATCAGCCCAGACTCTAGAACTGATGATGGTAAGACCAACCCATGTGCAAAAGACAAAGTTTCAGCACAGAATTCCACTGAGCAACAACAACATAGTTTAACAGAGAATTCTGAGTCTGTCAAGTCTACTGATATGCACATTTTTGAGGGACACTGGGCTCGAACTCAACTCCATTTCAAACTACAACAGCAATTAGAACAAATGATTCGCCGTTTTGAGCAAGAGATGAATGAAATAAAAAAGTTCTTTGTTACAGAGTGGGAGAATCTGGAAAGTCAACAGAAGCAACTGATGGAGAAAATGGAGCAGGAGCACACCAACCATCTGCACGAGGAGGCCGAACGAATCAAAGCTGATTCAGGTTCTGAAGGTGCGTGCCATAATCTGGTGTCAGAAGAGTTAACGGTCAGCCAACTCCTTCATATGCTGAGGGACAAGACTCTGAAATGGGAAAAACTTGAACACGAGCTGCGATCTGCAAAGGAAAAGGGTTCGGAGCTCTCAAAAGTCATTGAGATGGCTGATGTGACGACACAGACTGAAACGACTGCAACAGAGCAGCCATTGGATGCCAAAAGTACGCTGACTCACGTCAATGTAGAACAACAGACCGCTGAAACAGCTGCTCCGGTAGAGGGATTGCATAGTCCGATCAATCAATCTCCAAAGGAAGTTGAAGTATTAAAATCACAAATGAGGTCACTAGTAAACGACTTGCTGAAAGCCCAGAAAAAGCTGGATGCAGAGGTACACATGAAGAAGTCTCTTCAGGAAAGATGTCTGGATTTGGAACAAGAGCTGGCTAACGTCCAGCTGGGTATGGAGGAAATAGACGACCCTCTCACTGGTCTAGCTCAGGACGACACCGAATATTACCATGACCTGGTGGACGACACCGAATATTACGATGTCCTGTCCTGCCCAGCTTGTAACTTCGACTCCCAAAGTGCAGAAATCATGGAGGAGCACCAAAAGTCTACGGAACATCGGGAGAAGCTGGCTCTACGACGGAAACAGGAGGAAGAGAAGGAGGAACTGCGCATGCAGCTGGCAGCTGTGGCAGCTGACAATGGAGCCCAGAGAGTCTCCAAGAAGCAGAAAAGGAAAAGTAAAAACAGAAGATGACCCATCTGAACCATTATCACCTCTACCAGATCACACACGTGGTCCCTCCGAACGGAGCCAAATCAGTTCGGAAGTTCAAGCTGTTAAATCCATGAAAGGACTATTGAATGAGTAACGTGAACCGACTACACCACAGAGATTGAATCTGTGAACTGTTTTCCGCAGAGACTGAATCTGTGATATGTTACGTTAAACATGAAGTTATATATGTATATATGTTATTACGTTATGTTAAATGGGGGGGATGACTATAAAGCTAAGAAGGGAGGAGTGTTGTGTATGTAACCTGTTCCACCTTAAGAGAGCTTAAGCCTGTTCCACCTTAAGAGATGTACTACTTTCTCAGGCTGCTGTAGACGTAATACCGGGGGTGAACACACCGGTATATAAGCACTGTGCAGTAATCTTGTATTCAGTATAGTCCCTACCTCCAACCAGTAAAGACCTGTTTGAGTTATACGTTTAAGTCTTTGTGTTAATTGTTCAATACAATACACATACTTAACAGGCTCTCTGCTTCATCACCTGAGTCATCTGGTCTGCTTATGGCACAGTTTATACGGTAGACTCTCTTGACCAGTTCTAATTCTTCACAAGCTTTGTCACCTAGTATCGAATCAAGTCTTTCAGCCACAACAGAAAACATGAGATGATGCACTTTGTCTTTGACTGTCACTTTAAGTCTGCATACACCTAAGCCATCTATTTTCTGTCCATTATAGCTCTTCAGTAGTACTGACTTTTTCTGTATTTTGGGCTTTTCTTTCATATTTTTTATGTCACTCATACTGGTTAAGTTTGCTTTTGCCCCAGTGTCCAGTTTCAATGTAACTAATGCTACATTTATCTGCAGTGGGATCATCCATTTGTCCTCTTTTATTGCATTAAATTTATGTTCAGCATTGTCTATTTCTGAGGGCTGCACATTTTCTGTATCTTTTTTGATATCGTCACATGACACCATTCCTACAAAAAATGTCTCACTTAAATCAGTGTCCTCAATCACATTAACTCGTTGCCCTTTCGTCGTTTTTACTTTTGAAAAGCATTGTTTGGCAAAGTGATTCTTTCCATTACACTTTGTGCACATTTTTCCAAATGCTGGGCATTGTCTTAACTGGTGTTTGTAACCACAGCGTTTACAATTAAAAATGTCATCCTCCGATTGCTTTTCATTTCTGTTCTGCCCACGTTTCTTCCCCTTGTAGGACACAGCACCGACAGCAGCACTTACTACAATCGCATCATTATTGATTTCACTGAAAGTCTTTGCATGCTTTTGAGCTAGCTCGCTGGCTTTGCATATTGTCACAGCATTTTCCAATGTTAGTTCGGTTTCTCTCAACAGACGTTCCCTGTCTTTTTTATCATGAATACCAAACACAATCTGGTCACGAATCATGGATGCTTTGAGCTCAGAGAAATTACATGTCTGTGCTTTCAGTTTCAGATCAGTTATAAAGCTATCAAAAGTCTCATTTTGTTGCTGTGTCCGAGAATGGAAGTTGTATCTTTCATACGTCTCATTCTTTTTGGGAGAGCAATGTGCATCAAATTTTTTTAGCACATCTTCTAATTTTTCTCTGTTCTCCGCTGGATTAAATACAAATGTATTAAATACTTCTATCGCCTGTGGGCCTGCAACCGTAAGCAGCAACGCTATCTTCCTTGCATCTAGCTTCGTACCGAATCCGATGGCTGCAATGTAGAGTTCGAATTGTTGTTTAAAAGTCTGCCAATTGTAGTCGATTTTTTCTGTGAGATTCAAACGCTCTGGTGGCTTCAAATTCTCCATGTCGCTTTTCACAATTTTCAGCAGATCTTCACCACCCTGGTACCATGTTATGTTCATTAATCAATAGACATTCTTATTATGAACACAGCTAGCTTTTGCTAGCTACTTTTATTGAGCACATGTGGACTTGTACAGCATATTGTAGAGGCTTCCATCTTGACTGTTGCCTTGTGGGTAGCCTAGTGCCTCATGGGTAATGTAGTCTTAATATCATACAGCTGGGTAGTGTAGTCTTATACATACAGCTATATACAGCCCTACAGCTCCACCTAGTGTCCACTATAGAATGACATGCTATTGATCACTACACAGATCTCGTATTGTGACCACGTTATTGATGAAGAGGGGTTACATAAGTCCCCTGAAAAGATTGAGGCAGTAGTCAAGGCTCCAGCACCGGAAAATGTGTCACAACTGAGGTCGTTCCTCGGGCTGGTGAACTACTACCATAAGTTCTTGCCGAATTTGTCTACAGTACTACACCCACTGAACACCCTACTGCAAATGGGGGTACCATGGAAGTGGAATGATGAATGTAAATGAGCTTTCCAGAAGTGCAAAGAATTGATCACATCAAAAGAGGTGTTGGCTCATTTCAACCCAGCACTACCAATTCGGTTGGCGTGTGATGCATCACCCTATGGTATTGGAGCGGTGCTGTCGCACAAATTCCCGGACAGCTAGGAGAGGCCAGTAGCCTTTGCGTCTCGGTCACTAACCTCAGCCGAGCATAACTACACCCAGATTGACAGGGAGGCCCTCAGCCTAGTGTGGGGAGTGAAAAAGTTCAACCACTATCTGCACGGGCAGAAGTTCACCTTGCTGACTGACCACCAACCACTTGTCTCCATCTTTAATCCAAAGAAGGGCGTTCCGGTGATGACTGCGCAACAGCTACAAAGATGATCCCTTTTTCTAGGGGCGAACCAATATGAAATCGAGTATAAGGGCACGAAACAGCATGGAAACGCTGATGGGCTATCACGCCTGCCACTGCCTACTGCGGAGGAAGCACCAGTAGTGGACCCGGTCGAAATATTTTATTCGACTATAATTGAACGCTTGCCAGTAACTAACGCGGATATAGAGAAGGAGACCCGAAATGACCCGACACTGTCTCGGGTATATGACTTGACAGTGAAGGGATGGCCAACACATGGCGACTCACTGTTGCCAGCATTCTCATCCAGAAGAGAACAGCTGTCAGTATGCCAGGGGACCTTGATGTGTGGATCCCGAGTGGTAATTCCACCCAAGTTAAGGGAGAGAGTGCTCAATGAGCTTCACGAAGGCCATCTGGGAGGGGTGAAAATGAAAAGCCTTGCTAGGGCTTATGTGTGGTGGCCGGGGATCGATCAGCAAATCGAGGACCTGACAAAGAGCTGCTCAGGATGCCAGAAGGTCCAAAATGCACCACCACATGCCCCTCTACACCCATGGGAGTGGCCCTCCTCTCCATGGCAACGGGTGCATATTGATTTTGCTGGTCCATTCATGGACTCAATGTTTTTAATAGCCGTGGATGCGCACTTGAAATGGCCTGAGGTGATCAAGATGTCCTCCACCACCACGGAGAAAACGATTGCAGTCCTACCGACCATATTTGCCAGGAACGGCTTGCCAGAGCAGATTTGCTCTGATAACGGACCACAGTTTGTGTCCGAAGAGTTTTGGAAACTTATGAAAAGGAATGGGATAAGGCATTACACATCCGCCCCGTATCATCCAGCCACAAATGGATTGGCTGAGAGGTTCGTACAAACCTTTAAAAAGACAGTAAGGGCCATGTGCAATGACGACATTCCACTGCAGCATAAGGTGGACAATTTCCTGTTAGCCTACAGAAATGCAACACATGCAGTCACCAACCAGACCCCGGCCATGATGTTCTTTAACCGAAGGTTGAGATCTCGTCTGGATTTGCTCAGACCAAATGTACGAAGAGATGTTGAGAATAAGCAATTCCAGCACATCAATGAGAAGCCGACAAGGAGCTTCAATGTAGGGCAACCAGTCTTTGCCCGCGACTACCGAACAGAGAAATGGCAACCAGGAACGATATGCACACGGCAGAGCCCACTAATGTACACAGTGGACGTTGGGGAGAGCATCGTGAGACGCCATGTCGACCAGATCCTAGAGTCACAGGAACGAGTCAACCCCATGTCTCGCGTACCTGGTGATGAACCCGACATACAGGTAGCATCTACCCCAGAAACAGTAGCATCGGAAGCTGATGAACCAACTGATACGCTTATCAATTACTTCATAAAAGGTGATGAGTCGAAGAAGAGATGAGGAGTTGAAAGAAGAGATGAATGAGGCTTTTATTAGCTAAGAAGAGACCATGCTTCTTCGTGAGTGACTGAACAAGTCTGAACGAAACCCACACAGTGGTGGGTGGAGTCAGCTGAGGCATGCCTCCATACACAGCGCCACCCAGAGGTGGCAATATACAATACAGTGGTTTACCACATTCACCCCTTGTTTAATGTGAAGTCCGGCGGGGTGAAGGGTACTACAAGTTAAGTCTATCAGGAGGCCTTGTCTGATGTCCTGATCGTCGTGGTGGCGGCGGTGGTGTTGCAGCATCCGACGTCGGGTCTGGTGTCTGGGTGGTTGGCGAAGATTCCTGGGGCTTTGGCATGCCGTCTGCAGGGGTTGGGTTGGGAGGGGTGGTGGGGGATAACAGTGGTAAGGGGGATAACGGTGGTAAGGGGGATAACGGTGGTAATTCAGGGGTACCCGAGGGTGCGAGATCTCGTATGGAGACCGTGTCCTCCCGCCCGTCTGGGTATGTCACCCAGGCATACTGGGGGTTGGCGTGTAGGAGGTGCACCCGCTTGACCAGGGGGTCCGTTTTATGCGTCCTCACGTGCCTCCGCAGTAGGACGGGCCCAGGAGAAGTCAACCATGCCGGTAGCGAGGTTCCCGATGTAGACTTCCGGGGGAAAACGAACATTTTCTCATGAGGGGTCGCATTAGTGGCAGTACAAAGCAGTGACCGAATGGAGTGAAGCGCTGCAGGGAGGACCTCCTGCCAGCGGGAGGTCGGAAGGCCCTTAGATTTTAGTGCTAAGAGGACTGCCTTCCAAACCGTCGCGTTCTCCCTTTCCACCTGGCCGTTCCCCCGGGGGTTGTAACTGGTGGTCCTGCTCGTGGCGATACCTCTTGTTAGCAGGTACTGCCGAAGTTCGTCGCTCATGAACGATGAGCCCCTGTCGCTATGTATATAGCTGGGGAACCCGAACAGAGCGAAGATGTCATTCAGACACTTGATGACCGTGGTACTGGTCATGTCTGGGCAAGGGATGGCAAAGGGGAAACGGGAGTACTCATCAACTATGTTGAGGAAGTACACATTGCGGTCAGCGGAGGGGAGGGGCCCTTTAAAATCGACGCTCAGGCGTTCGAAGGGGCGGGTGGCCTTGATCAGGCTTGCTCTGTCCGGCCTATAGAAGTGCGGTTTGCACTCGGCGCAGATTTGGCAGCTCTTGGTCATGGTCCTGACCTCCTCGATGGAGTAGGGCAGGTTACGGGATTTGATAAAATGGAAAAACCTGGTGACCCCCGGGTGGCAGAGGTCATTGTGGAGGGACTGCAGCCTATCACTCTGTGCGTTGGCGCATGTACCACGTGATAGGGCATCTGGGGGCTCATTGAGTTTCCCTGGCCGATACAAGATATCATAATTGTAGGTGGAGAGTTCGATTCTCCACCTCAAGATCTTGTCGTTCTTGATTTTACCCCTCTGCTTATTATTAAACATAAAAGCTACTGAACGCTGGTCAGTGAGCAGGGTAAATCGTTTCCCGGCCAGGTAATGCCTCCAGTGACGCACCGCTTCTACAATAGCCTGGGCCTCCTTTTCGACGGAGGAGTGTCTCGTCTCGGGGCCCTGGAGGGTCCTTGAGAAAAAGGCCACGGGTCTGCCCGCCTGGTTAAGGGTCGCGGCTAGGGCGAAGTCGGAGGCATCGCTCTCCACTTGGAAGGGGATGGACTCATCCACCGCGTGCATTGCGGCCTTCGCGATATCGTTCTTGATAAGAGTGAAGGCTGCACACGCCTCTGGTGTCAGGGGGAAGGAGGTGGCTTTGATGAGGGGCCTGGCTTTGTCTGCATAGAGGGGCACCCACTGGGCGTAGTAGGAGAAAAACCCCAGGCATCTCTTCAGTGCTTTTTGGCAGTGGGGAAGGGGTAGCTCCATTAGGGGGCGCATTCTGTCGGGGTCGGGCCCGATGACTCCGTTCTCCACCACGCAGCCGAGGATGGCCAGGCGCTTGGTGTGAAACATACATTTTTCCTTATTGTACGTTAGGTTCAGCCGTTGGGCCGTACGGAGGAAATTTGCTAGATTAACGTCGTGGTCCTGCTGGTCGTGGCCGCAGATGGTGACGTTATCCAAATAGGGGAAGGTTGCCCGCAGCGCGTTCTGGTCAACCATTCGGTCCATCTCCCTTTGGAAGACCGAAACCCCGTTGGTGACGCCGAAGGGGACCCTAAGGAAGTGGTAGAGGCGGCCGTTTGCCTCGAAGGCAGTATACTGGCGGTCCTCATGGCGGATGGGCAGCTGGTGGTACGCTGACTTAAGGTCGATGGTGGAGAATACTTTGTATTGCGCAATCTGATTGACCATATCAGATATGCGAGGGAGGGGGTACGCGTCCAGCTGGGTGTACCGGTTTATGGTTTGGCTGTAGTCGATTACCATGCGGCGTTTTGCAGTGGTTTTAACGACTACAACCTGGGCTCGCCAGGGGCTAGTGCTACCTTCGATAATGCCCTCCTTCAAGAGCCGCTCCACCTCAGAGCTGATAAAAGCTCTGTCCCCGGCACTGTACCGCCTGCTCTTGGTAGCGATGGGTTTACAGTCGCGGGTGAGGTTAGCGAACAGGGGAGGGGGGGGGACTTTTAATGTGGAAAGGCTGCAGGTGGTTTGCAGCGGGCGATTTAAAAGTTGTTGGTTGCAGACTGTGAGTGGGGGGAGGGGTCCACCGTATGCTAGTGTGACACTCTTAAGGTGGCACTGAAAATCCAACCCTAGCAGGACGGCAGCGCAAAGACGGGGCAGGACTAGCAGTTTAAATTTTTGATATTCAGTGCCCCCTACTGACAGGGTCACCACACAGTAGCCGCTGATGTCCATTGACTGGGACTTGGACGCCATAGAAATGCGATGGTGCGTTGGCAGAATCGTGAGGGAGTGGCTACGTACCGTGTCGGGGTGGACGAAACTCTCTGTGCTCCCGCTGTCGATCAGGCAACTGGTGGCGCGGCCGTTTACCGCGATATCCATCATGGAGCTGGATAGATGGTGAGGGTGGCCTTGATCCAGCGTCACGGAGGCCAGTATGTGGCTTAGTGAGTCACTATAGTCATCCGCCGAGACGGTGGTCGGTTCCGGTGACGAAATGGCGGTTGAGTGCGTTGGATACGATGGCGGCGGATGCCATGCGGCCGGGGGTACACAAAATGGCGGATAAGATGGCTGCTCCCACGGCCCGCACGCTGCGCTGCTGGCTGGCTTCCCCTTGCAGGCGTTAGCGTAATGGCCTTTCTTCCCGCAGCCCGAGCAGGTAGCTGTCTTAGCTGAGCAGTGCGCTCTGGGATGTTTTAACTGGCCACAGAAATAGCATTTTTGGGCCTGGTTACTGGGCATCGAAGCAGTTCTTACCGGAGGCTGCTGTCTCGGTTGGGTCGCTGCAGCGGTTGGTGCCGGGGGCGGCGGTCCCGTGTCCCACGGTTTCGATTGCCATGTCTCGGCGCCGTTACGGGGGTATGCCTCGAGGTTTCGGTGGGCCTCCTCTAACGAGAGCGCAAGGGCAATGGCCATCTTCAGGTCGGGTTCCTTGCTTTCTAGCAGTCTCTGCCGGGTGTGGTCTGACTGGAGGCCCCTGACGAAGGCATCACAGGCGAGTCCCTGCGCGTGCTCCACAGCCGTTACCGCTTTACAATCGCAGTCTCTGCAGAGTGCCAGTAGCGCCCGTGCAAATGCCCCTACCGATTCTCCCGGTTGCTGCCTGCGGGATCCCAAGAGGTGTCGGGCGTAAATTGTGTTCACTGGGCGCGTATATTGCCCTTTTAGTAGCTCGAGGGCCGCCACGTACGTATTAGAGTCCCGGATTAGCATATATACTTGATGGCTCACCTCGGCGGTCAAAATTTTCAGTTTGTGATCCTCCTCTGTAACCTGTGAGATTGCGAGGAAGGATTCAAAGCAGCTCAGCCAGTGTTCAAACTTGGCTGATGCACCCACATCTTGAGGGTCGAGGTCCAGGCGTGGTGGTCTGAGGGCTCTCAGCAATGTCTGCTGTATCCGTTGCTGTTGTTGCTCCTCAGGTGTCGCCATTTAACTTTTAGCTAATAAAATTGATACGCTTATCAATTACTTCATAAAAGGTGATGAGTCGAAGAAGAGATGAGGAGTCGAAAGAAGAGATGAATAAGGCTTTTATTAGCTAAGAAGAGACCATGCTTCTTCGTGAGTGACTGAACAAGTCTGAACGAAACCCACACAGTGGTGGGTGGAGTCAGCTGAGGCATGCCTCCATACACAGCGCCACCCAGAGGTGGCAATATACAATACAGTGGTTTACCACACCAACCGACGACAGGGGGCCAGAATCGCCTCCGCACCAAGAGCAAGACACTCAGGAAAGGCGCTATCCAGAAAGGATCAGGAAGCCACCCCAAAGACTGAATTTATAAATGGACTATTTTCAGTTAATGTTGCATGTTAAAAGTGTTAATTGTTAAATGAATGTTATGGTACTGTTAATCTAAAAGGGGAGGAATTGTAGTGTATGTACCTTTAAGGGGAGAACTACTTTTTACAGCTCCTGTATACTGTAGTACCGGCAGTGACCACACCTGTATATAAACCCTGAGTAGGGATCTGTTGCCTGACCTGCTGAGTTTTTCCAGCATTTTCTGTTGTTATTAGGGATCTGTACTGTTAGTTTTGGAGTGACCCTCATCCAGTAAACACCTGTTGATTGTTCCTCTGCAGTCTCTGTCTATTGATTGAAGGACACACTACATTAAGATACCCGGATTTAACAAAATGGAGGCATGCAGCCTCCTTAAAATTTTTTACTGACCAACCCGCCTCCTGAGAGCACACTGATCGCCCCCGGACCGCCTCTGCTAAAAGTGGAAGTAGGCGGGATTCCCAGTTTTTTTAACACTCCATCGGCTTTGGGAGTTAAAATTACCCCCATAATCACTAACTTAAACACACAATGGAAAATATAGTCAAAATTGTTTAAAACTATTATAACAAAAAATAGGCTAACTTTGCCATAGGTTTTTCCAGGTAATTTACATCTAGGTGAGAAACATTTACATCATGTGAATTGTGGGGTCATCCAACTTTCACCTACCTAACAGTTGCAAAATGTAAAAATTGTTCCCGTCACCAGCACAGATAATTCTTATCATTCCAGTAAACACAACAACAAACATGAATAGGAGAGAACAAGAAGAGAGGAAAGTTCACCAAACTTCCCTTCCCTCCCCCCAAAAAGCCCTGGTGGACAGAGGGAAAAGAGTCAGGGACAGACACACTGTTGGCATTTGAGATTGATACTGGCAATATTAGCTCATAGCACTATTGGACTGCTGAAATACTCACTAGAAATGTAAACATTTTGGCCCATTCAAATATTTCTCCCAGTACTGATTTCAGTTGACTTAAGGAGAAGGTAACTCTTCAGGTAAAGTAACATCAGATCCACAGAATTGCTCCAACTAAAAAAAAAAGTTTTAAGTTTGGAAAAGTTGTAATTTTCAGAATTACCTTCAAATCTTCTGTATGAAGTGGACATGCTGGAGTATTCTGGTAGTTTCCTATTAGCAGTAGTATTTGATCCCATTTACAGTGGAGTAGAATTTCATCCATGCACTATTTTTAATGAATTGGTTAATCCATTCAGGTGAAATTCCTCTGTTCAATATTTTAGCAAAGTTATTAGAATAGTAACCAATTCATTAAAATAGACTGAGGAATTTATATCTCCTCATTCTTTAAGCCCATCTTAGGAATATATGATCAGGAAGAGGCCATTCAACCCATCAATTCAGTTAGATCATGGCTGATATGCAACTTAGCTCCATTTACCCCCTTAATACCATTGCCTAACAAAAATCTATCAATTTCAGTTTTGAAATTTTCAATTGACTTAACCTCAACAGCTTTTTGGAGGAGAGGGTTCCAGATTTCATAGAATCATACAGCACAAAAGGAGGCCATTTGGTGCATCGTGTCTGTGCCGGCTCTTCAAAAGAGCTATCCAATTTGTCCCATTCCCCTGCTCTTTCCCTATAGTCCTGGAAATGTTCCCCTTTCAAGTATATATCTAATTTTGAAAGTTACTACTGAATCTGTTTTTACCACCCTTTCAGTTAATGCATTCCAGATCATCATAACTCGCTGCATAAAAAAATCTCCTCATTTCCCCCCTGGAAATTTTGCTAATTATCTTAAATCTGTGTCCTCTGGTTACCGACCATCCTGCCAGTGGAAACAGTTTCTCCCTATCTACTCTATTGAAACCCCTCATGATTTTGAACACCTCTGTTAAATCTCCCCTTAACCTTCTCTGCTCTAAGGAGAACAATCCCAGCTTCTCTAGTCTCTCCAAATAACTAAAGTCCCTCATCCTGGGATGGCAGGAATGACGTATGAGGAGAGATTGGGTTGATTGTGCTTATACTCGCTGGAGTTTAGAAGAATGAGAGGGGATCTCATTGAAACTTATAAAATTCTAAGAGGACTAGACAGACTAGATGCAGGAAGGATGTTTCCGATGGCGGGGGAGTCCAGAACCAGGGGTCATAGTCTGAGGATAAGGGGTAAGCCATTTAGGACAGAAATGAGGAGGAATTTCTTCACCCAGAAAGTGGTGAACCTGTGGAATTCTCTACCACAGAAGGCAGTTGAGGCCAATTCATTAAATATATTCAAGAAGGAGTTAGATATATTTCTTAAGGCTAAAGGGATCAAGGGATATGGGGAGAAGGCAGGGACAGGGTACTGAATTTGGATGATCAGCCATGATCTCATTAAATGGCGGAGCAAGCTCGAGGGGCCGAATGGCCTACTCCTGCTCCTATCTTCTATGTTTCTATATCTCTGGTACTATTCTGGTAAATCTCCTGTGCCCTCTCTCTGAGGCCTTGACATCCTTCCTAAAGTGTGGTTCCCAGAATTGGTCACAGTAATCTAGCTGAGGCCTAACCAGTGATGTATAAAGGTTTACCATAACTTCCTTGCTTTTGTACTCTATGGGGGTGATTTTCTGACATCAGAGGAGGCGGGTTTGGAAGCGGCAAAGGCGGAAAATCAGATTCAATGAAGGCGGGTTCGGAACCCGCCTCCAACCCGCCTCCGCGGGATTTTGCCGGTGCCGGTTTTGGAGGTCCAGCTGGCCATAACAATACTTGTGATCATTAAATGCTCGTTAAGGGCCTCTCTAAGCCTATTTTGAGAAGCCCTCATGATTTTGAGGATTTTGGCTTGCTCCACGCACCTGAACCATGCCAGGTAATCCTGGTGGGTTGACTCGTGGGTGGCCTCCTCACATCTGCAGGTCTAACAAGAGATTGTTTATTGCAGCAAGGATTACTTGCAGGTGCCAGACCTTGGCTTTAAAAGGTCTCTGAGCATTTTTAGAAGGCCTTCTGAAGTTGGAGGTGCTGCAGCTTGAATCAATCAACTGTGGGACCTTCTTGGAAGACCCTCTCCCCGTTTGCAATGAGCGCTTCCCCAAAGGAGGCATCTGCAAGCAGCATGGGAAGCATTTGTTTTCTTTCTGCGTGGACCTCAGATGAGGATGAGGAGGAGGCTGAGGAGAAGGAGCAGCAGGAGGAGGTCAGAGCGCTCGTGTATCGACCAGCGGCAGTGGCAGCACACAAGCACATGGCTGCCTGGGATGCGAGGGATGCACTTATCCTGGCCAGATCTGCATAGGTTGCCCAAGTTGGCACATGTCCTTGGCTCCATCCTAGGACATCATTGACAATGGACATGACTCTCTGGCCTCCTTTCACTCAGACCACCAACCTGACAACGCAAGTGTGGTGGAGCCCGCAATCTGGAGCTGCCTAAGGCGAAAGAACAGATGCCATAACACCAACATTTTGGCTTCAAATCATTTTAATGCTTTCCAACAGGGATGGCATTTCATCAATACACATAAACATTCTCCCAATCTGCATACAGATCTGGAGGTTATATCCCTTGCCAGCTGTATCCACAGAGTTTTCTTTGGCAGACCTCTTCCTCCCAGATGAGTGGAAGAGCACCTCCATGCTAGCTGTCACCCCCTCAAACATTTGTAGCGCCTCATCTGAGAGCCTCAGGGAGGCCCTTGCCTTGGAATTGGACATAGTGGTTTCTCAAAATATGTTGCAGGTGGTGCAGCATAGGCAGAAATCCTGTGGAATGAGCCAAGGGAGCAAGAAGCCATAAAATCAGACTGGAAAAGTGCTGTAAACAGAGGCGGGTTTCAGTCCCAAAACACTAATTGACCAAGGGCATCCCACACCTCTGAAATCAAGTGGCCAATCATGGGAAAATCTCACATTTTTGAAAACTATCAGTGGAGGCGGGTTTCAAACCCACCCAAACCGAAACCCGCCTCCAGTGGGAAAATCGCCCCCCTATGCCTCTATTTATAGCACCAAGGATTCCATACGCTTTTTTAACAGCATTTCCATTGTTATTTTTTACTATCTTATTCCAGTATCTTTTTTTTCTTTTTTCTTGAATTTGACTAAAAACATCTGCCTGCATGGTTGCATTCTATATTTTCCTGCAGGTAGCCTACCAATGCAAAGTTTTCAAAGGAAACAGTGTGGGGAAAGCACTTCTCAAGTTTTCATAAAGTGTTAATTAAAATATTAGTACGTTATTCAGGAGGTAAGTTAGTGTTTATGGACAGTATGTGCATGTGCATATGCATGTTCAGCCCATCGCCCAGCATATCCATTTGTAACAGAATCCCAATGTTCATTTAGAGAAAAAACAAAGTGTGTTTGAAAAGTTTTGAGTTAATGTTCGCAATCACACAAACTGAATAGCGCCAGAACAAACTCCCCCACATACACCCCTTTAACTATGTTGGGGGTAAGTCACCCAACATAGATCAAAAAATAGCGTAACACTGCCTTTTAGCTACAGTGGAATGAAATTACTCATTATAATCCCACACTATGAAGTATATTTTTGTATTATTTCTGAAATGTAGAGAACAAGGACAATCATTTTCTAAAAACTGCTTTTAGCAAATCAGTAAAAGATATGGAAAAAGGGGTCATGATCTTCATTAAGGTCAGGCAAACAATTCTAAGAAGCCCAGTTTGTTAATCAGCACTGGCATCACGCACTTGGCTCAGCGTTCACTTTTATGACCATTGCAAATACCTAGTCAATTGTGTGTAGCTGCATATATTATACATATACACAAACGGCCTGCTGTGACTGCAATTTTACTGCTAAGGATCTGAAACAATACTAATTAGTTTGTATAGTCTTGACAGTCGTCTCATTGTAGTTTGAAATCTTACCTGGTGGGAGGTATGCAGTTGTGAGAGTACCTATCTTTAAATAAAATACATTAGAATATGAGTAGAAACTATTAAAAGGGATGTTACATTCATTGTGCAGCATGCTGATCCTGATTTTTTTACTGGAAAGAAATGCCAAAAGACTCCAGAGGCTAGGCTGCAGCAAAATTAGTATCTCAGTCTTTGAGTGGTCAGTTTCTTAGAATTTTATAGTTCAGTGTCTCAGACTTCAGTTTCTTAGATTTTTAGAATTCAGTGTTAAGTGTTTCAGTGGTTGAGTGGTCCGGGTCTCGGTGATTTAGAGGTCAGTGGATTGACTACCATGACAGGCCAGCTGGCACCCGTTGCACACACATCCTGTTATATGTGGGAACTCCAGTTTCAGTGCTTGAGGAGCAGCTGGAGTCACTGCAGTGCATCCGGGAGTCTGAGAGTTTCCTCAAATGTACGTTCCAGGATGTGCTCACCCCACAGCTATAGGAGGTGAGGGGATGGGTGACCACCAGACAGGGCAGGAGGAAGACACAGGTAGTGCAGGAATCCCCCAAGCCAGTGGCACTCGATAACCGGGCAGGGTGACTACACCTTGGAGGAATGCAGTAAAAATCAAACCCCTGGCACCACGGGAGATTTGACTGCACACGGGAAAAAGAGTAGAAATGCAGTCGTCATAGGGGATTCAATAGTTAGGGACATAGGCAGGCGTTTCTGTAACCGCAAATGTGATTCCCGAATGGTATGTTGCCTCGCATGTTTCCTACATTACAACAGTGACTACACTTCAAAAAGTACTTAATTGGCTGTAAAGCACTTTGGGACATCCAGTGGTCATGAAAGACGCTATATAAATGCAAGTCTTTCTTTTTTTTTCCCCTGGTGCTAGTGTAAAGTATATCACCGAGCGGGTGCAGGATATTCTATGAGAAGGAGAACAGCCAGAAGTCATGCTCCATATTGGAACCAATGACATAGGTGGAAAAAGTGTCGAGGTCCTCCAGAGTTTCAGGAGCTAGAAAAAAGGATTCAAAAACAGGACCTCAAAGGTAGTAATACTCCCAATGCCACGTGCTAGTGAGTATAGAAAGAGGATGATAGTACTGGTAAATGCATGGCTGGAGAAGTGGTACAGGAGTGAGGGTTTCAAATTCTTGGGGCATTGGGACTGGTTCTGGGGGAAGGGGAACCTTTACAAGATGGAAGGGTTGCACCTGAACAAAGCCGGGATCAATGTTCTCACTGAGAGATTACTAGTACTGTTGGGGAGGGTTTAAACTAATTTGGCAGGGGAGGGGAACCAGAAAATAGCAGAGAGGAGCATGAATGAGATCAGAGAAGAGAGAGATATAAACAGCACTACAATTAGAAATATCCCAAAAATTGCAGGGACCAGATTGAGGAAAATAGCAAAAGTGATGAAGGAGGTATTAAATTGTATGTATGTCAATTATAACTAATAAGATTGGTGAGTTGCAGGCACAAATTGTTACATGGGATTATGATGTGGTTGCATTAACAGAGATATGGCTCAAACAAAGAATGGGTTCTTAATATTCCTGGTTACCAAGTATTCAGGAATGATAGAGAAAGAAAAAGAGGAGGGGATGTGGTAGTATTGATTAAGGATGATGATAAAGTTCTAAATAGAAAGGATTTACTAGATGGTTCTAGGACTGAATCTATTTGGCTTGAGTTGAGGAACAGAGGAGGAGCTGTTACATTGTTGGGAGTTTTTTTTATAGAGCTCCAAACTGAGACAGGGATAGAAGAGCAAATTTCAGAGGTGTATAACAAAATAGAGTAGGAACATTAGGAGACTTTAATCACCCTAATGCAGTCTGGGAAAATCATAAGGGGAAAAATTGGGTTGCTTTGCGCCTACTGTGGGCGCAAAGCACCTAGCGCCTGGGCGCAGTGCCGCTAATGCCTCCCGCTTGCGCCCCGGCCGCAAACATCGTTCGCACCCCCTGACCTACCATTGGACGCTATATCCGACAGGGTGCTGTGTTTGCGGCCGCGGCGGCGCAAATTAAAGGGCAGATGCTGGGCAGCCTTTTGTTTGGGGCTGCCTACCAGCACCTGCTTCCTCTCGCCTCCTCCTGCGGGGTGCTGGCCGCGATCGGTCAACCCGGCACTCCTTTTGCCGGCACCCCGCTCCCCGGTGGTCCAGCAGGGCTCTGGTGCGCGCTGTGTTAGGCCCCTCCTCTTTAATCAGGGGAGGAAGGCCTGTAATACCGCGGCATTCGTGCCGACGCACGTGGCGCTGTTGCACATAGCGCCGCGATATTGAACGGTATTGCCCCAAGAGGGAGGGGGAGCGCTTCCAGTAGCGCCCCACCTTCTGCTTGGGGCGCTACCATTCAATTTCCGGCGTGGGGGTGCTAACATTTTCAGGGCGCTAAAAGTAGCGCCCCGGCGAAGTTAGTGCCCCAAAGGGGGCGCGACCTAATTTTTCCCCTATACTGCTAAGGAAAGAAAAGGAGCAGAATTCCTGATATGTGTACAGGAGAACTTTCTCGATCAATATGCCTCCAGTCCAACAAGGAAGGAAGCAGTAACAACAGAAAATGCTGGAAATACTCAGCAGGCCAGGCAGCATCCGTGGAGAGAGAAACAGAGTTAACGTTTCAGGTCTGGGACCCTTCATCAGAACTGGAAAAAGCTGGAGATGTAACAGATATTAAGCAGGTGCAGAGACGGGGGTGGGGGTTAGGAGGGGAGGAAGGAATAGAAAGAACATCCTGTACTTTTGTAAGAGGCAAGAAAGATAAAATGTTGCAAATGGGAATGGCAAAAATCATACTGCATGAAAAATGGGGGCAGGGATAATTATCTGAAATTGTTGAACTCAATGTTGAGTCCGGCAGGCTGCAAAGTGCCCAATCGAAAGATGAGGTGCTGTTCCTCGAGCTTACGTTGAGCTTCATTGGAACAATGCAATAGCCCGAGGACAGAGAGATCAGAGTGCGAGTGAAGCGGTGAATTATCGCAAGCTTCATCAACTCGTGGATACCAACGACCCCCAGAATCTTCTTCCCCATTACTTTCCTCCGATCCGATCCCTTCTTCCAATCTCACCCCCTGCCGTGTTTTCACTATCCCCTCTGACCTTCCCCTCTCTGACCCCGAACGATCAGTCCTCAGCAAAGGCCTGAGCTTCATCCCCTTACGCCCCCATCTGAGTGAAGTTTGAGCTCGGCACGATGCTGAGCTCTTCTTCCATCGCCTTCATCTCCGTGCCCACTTCTCTGGCCAGGAGTCTTCCCCCCGCACGGCTGATCCTTTCTCCCGCTTTCTAAATTCTCGTTCTACTTGGACCCCTCCCTCTGGCCTTCTACCCTCTCTAGATCTTTTCATTGCTAACTGCCGACGTGACATCGGCCGTCTCCATTTCTCTGCTTCCCTCACTCACTCCAACCTAACTCCCTCTGAACTTGCAGTACTCCATTCACTCCAATCCAACCCTAACATTATCATTAAACCTGCTGATAAGGGTGGTGCTGTTGTTGTTTGGCGAACCGACCTCTACCGTGCGGAAGCTGAACGCCAACTCTCCAACACCTCCTCCTACCTCCGCCTGGACCATGACCCCACTAGCAAACATCAAGCCATTGTTTTCAAGTGTGTCACTGACCTCATCTCCTCTGGAGATCTTCCCTCCATGGCCGCCAACCTCATAGTCCCCCAACCCCGCACAGCTCGCTTCTACCTCCTTCCCAAGATCCACAAACAGGACTGCCCTGGTAGACCCATCGTTTCAGCCTGTTCTTGCCCCACGGAACTTATCTCTTCCTATCTCGACTCTATTTTTTCTCCCCTTGTCCAGTCTCTTCCCACCTACATTCGCGACTCTTCCGACGCCCTCCGTCACTTTAACAGTTTCCAGTTTCCTGGCCCCAACCGTCTCCTTTTCACTATGGACGTCCAATCCCTCCACACCTCCATCCCCCACCAGGACGGCCTTTGGGCGCTCCATTTCTTCCTTGAACAGAGGCCCAACCAGTCCCCATCCACCACCACCCTCCTCCGCCTGGCTGAACTTGTTCTCACATTGAACAACTTCTCCTTTGACTCCACTCACTTCCTCCAAATTAAAGGTGTTGCTATGGGAACCCGCATGGGCCCTAGCTATGCCTGCCTGTTCATGGGATATGTGGAACATTCTTTGTTCCAGTCCTACTCAGGTCCCCTCCCTCACCTCTTTTTCTGGTACATCGATGACTGTATTGGTGCCGTTTCCTGCTCTCGCCCTGAACTAGATAAGTTCATTCACTTTACTTCCAATTTCCACCCTTCCCTCACCTTCACATGGTCCATCTCCGACTCTTCCCTTCCCTTCCTTGACTTCTCCGTCTCCATTTCTGGCGATCGGCTTTCAACAAACATCCACAAGCCCACCGACTCCCACAGCTATCTGGACTACACTTCCTCCCACCCCGCTTCCTGTAAGGACTCTATTCCATTCTCCCAGTTTCTCCGTCTCCGCCACAACTGTTCTGACGATGCCACCTTCCATACTAGTGCTTCTGACATGTCTTCCTTTTTCCTCAACCGAGGATTCCCCTCTACCATGGTTGACACGGCCCTTGACCGTGTCCGTTCTATTTCCCGCACTTCTGCTCTCACCCCTGCCCCTCCCTCCCAGAACCACGATAGGGTTCCCCTTGTCCTCACCTTTCTCCCCACCAGCCTGCACATTCAACGGATCATCCTCCGCCATTTCCGCCACCTCCAACGTGATCCCACCACCAAACACATCTTCCCCTCACCTCCCCTTTCAGCATTCCAAAGGGACCGCTCCCTCCGCGACACCCTGGTCCACTCCTCAATCACCCCCAACAGCCCTGCTCCTTCACCTGGCACCTTCCCGCGCAAGCGCAGGAGATGCAACATATGCCCTTTTACCTCCTCCCTTCCCACTGTCCAGGGCCCCAAACACCCCTTCCAGGTGAAACAGCGATTTACTTGTACTTCTTGCAATTTAATATACTGTATTCGTTGCTCACGATGCGGTCTCCTCTAAATTGGGGAGACCAAACGCAGATTGGGCGACCGCTTGCGGAACACCTCTGTTCAGTCCGTACGGGTGACCCTGAGCTTCCGGTCGCCTGTCACTTTAATTCACCGCTTCACTCCCACTCTGATCTCTCTGTCCTCGGGCTATTGCATTGTTCCAATGAAACTCAACGTAAGCGCGAGGAACAGCACCTCATCTTTCGATTGGTCACTTTGCAGCCTACCGGACTCAACATTGAGTTCAACAATTTCAGATAATTATCCCTGCCCCCATTTTTCATGCAGTATGATTTTTGCCATTCCCATTTGCAACATTTTATCTTTCCTGCCTCTTACAAAAGTACAGGATATTCTTTCTATTCCTTCCTCCCCTCCTAACCCCCCCCACCCCCACCCCCGCCCAAACCCACCCCACCACCCGTCTCTGCACCTGCTTAATATGTTACATCTCCAGCTTTTTCCAGTTCTGATGAAGGGTCCCAGACCTGAAACGTTAACTCTGTTTCTCTCTCCACGGATGCTGCCTGGCCTGCTGAGTATTTACAGCATTGTCTGCTGTTATTTCAGATTTCCAGCATCCGCAGTATTTTGCTATTATATAAGGAAGGAAGCAGTGTTGGATCTGGTTCTCGGAAATGAAGCAAGTGGCGTGTGTTACAGTCGGAGATCATCCAGCTAACAGTGATCACAATATAATTCAGTTTAAAGTAATTATGGAAAGAGACCAGAAAATTTCAAAGGTAAAAATGCTCAACTGGAGAAGAGCTAATTTCAGTGATAGATTGGAAAAGGCGATTGCAGGTTAAAGCAGTAACAGAGCAAAAGAGGGCATTCAGGGAAGAGTTCAGGTACAAACTAGGCATATTCCTTCAAACGGAAAAGGTAGAGCATCCAAAGCTATCGTGCCCTGGATGACAAAGGAAATAAAAGTTTAAAAAAAAACAGAAAATGGAGGCTTATGACAAACGTCAGGAGCAAGATTCAGTTAATAACCAGGAAGATTGTGGAAAGTACAGGAAGGAATTGAAACAGTTAATACAGGAGGCAAAGAGAGGCTACGAGAAAAGATTAGCAGACAACATTAAATTGTACCCTAAAACATTTTGTAAACATAAAGTGTAAGCGGTTTACTGGGGGAAAAGTTGGGCCTATTAAGAATCCAAAGGAAAATCTTTATGTAGAGGCAGAGGACATGGCAATAGTATTAAATGAGTGCTTTGTATCTATCTTCACAAAGGAAGCAGATGATGTGAAGATTACACAAAAAGAGGAGATG
Source organism: Somniosus microcephalus (assembly GCF_052327205.1). Taxonomy (NCBI): domain Eukaryota; kingdom Metazoa; phylum Chordata; class Chondrichthyes; order Squaliformes; family Somniosidae; genus Somniosus; species Somniosus microcephalus. Next base: position 80,755,867 of record NC_140989.1, on the reverse strand, counting down.
GAAGTTATGGACAGGATAATAAAAGATAGAGAAGACGTACTGAAAAGATTAGCATTACTGAAAGCTGGTAAGTCACCTGGTCCGAATGGAATGTGTCCTAGGTTGCTGAAAGAAGCAAAGATAGAAATACCAGAAGCATTGGTCACAATCTTTCAATCCTCATTGGATACAGGAGTAGTGCCGGAGGACTGGAGAGTTGCTAATGCTATACCACTATTCAAGAAAGCGGAGAGGGATAAACCAGGAAACAACAGACCAATCAGCCTAACATCGGTGGTGGGGAAATTTTTGGAAACCGTTATCAGGGACAAAATAAACTTTCATTTGGAAAGGCATGGGTTAATCAAGAAGAGCCAGCATGGATTTGTTAAAGGTAAATCTTGTCTGACTAACTTGATTGAAGACGGATGACGAAGGGTCATCGACCTGAAACGTTAACTCTGTTTCTCTCTCCACGGATGCTGCCTGACCGGCTGAGTATTTCCAGCATTTTCTGTTTTTATTTCAGATTTCCAGCATCCACAGTATTTTGCTTCTGTAGGAATGTTTCTTATGTTGGCTCATCGAAGACATTAGATGATTAAATAAAATTGGTTCTTTATTTCATGGGTTTTCAAGTTGGGGTCTATAAGATCATCAGATTTCTGCCCAGCAGACAGAGTGTACATTGTCCAAGAACACTGCATGATACATTTCCCTCTCTTTTTTTGTGTATTTGTTGACTTACTACCATGTTATTTCAGTTTTTCCAATTATAGCACTGTTTTTCTTTGAGTGGCTGACCCTGTCTTTTAGAAAAAACAGGGCAAAGAACCCCTGGGATTCTGTCAGTATTTGCAGGAGGTCCATGTACAGAAAAGTTTGAAAATCTCTGCCTTACATTGAGGTGGCATTCAGGATTGCAATTGCATTGCAATAAAACCACAATAAAGGTATAGGTTCTTCACACCTCTTGTTTCAGACTACAATGGAAAGAAATTAAAGGCTCTAAATAAATTATGACTCACAAAGAAACTATTAATATATAAAATCTGTAATTTAATAGCAATAAGAATGAGAACAGGGTTCCATCTAATGAATATTCATGAAGATAATTCATGACAACACAAGCCTATAATACACTGGCAGTAGCAATTATGAACAAAAGCCATGTATTTGCCTTAGTTTTATCAATTATCCTTATTAAGAAGGTAATGCACGTGTTAGAGATTTATAATACCAGAATCTATCATAGCCGTTGGGTTTACCTTGTGCAAGAACAATCATTAAACATCTTAATAACTGTACAGTTTCATGTTGAGCACAAATTAATATGTATTTTAAAAATTGCTGAAAATTCAAAGTTACAAACATCAGATTCAATATTTTGCATCATTAAAATAGAAACACAATATAAAGTATGAAATCCCTCAATGTTCAGTCAGTCCTTCAGCGCATTTCAGCAATCACGGTGAAAGAAGCTGCGTATGGCATTGTATAATTGTTTGCAAATTCTTGAACGCCGAGTACAAAGTATTTCCATCCAGCACGAAGGACTTTTAAAAAGTTCTAAAGAGAACAAGTAAAATGAGCATTATTTGAATTGCTAAAAAGCAGGCATCCAAAGTACAAATTATGTCAACATTGTTCTATTCTTCAATTGAGTAATGTCTTACTGGAGGGTCACACTCAGTTGTGCTCAAGCATACTACACCAGAGTGATGGATACGATTTCCATTTGTGATTTCCAAACAGTGAGCTCCCAATGTCAATCATATCACAATAGGTAGTTGCCAAGTGGAGGCTAGTCACTTCCCCAATGGAAGAGAAAAAGTAAAAACACCCATAACATCAACAGTTCTATTTTGCTAAAGTCTGTTCACTTGCTCCTTGGATACTAGAGTAACTTAGTTTCCCAATAGTGTTGTCTTGACTTCTCTTTACTAGAGAGCAAGAAAATGAGAGAACACACCACTGAATTTTAGGTCTCCCAATAGGCATGCTGGCTATGAATGAAAGCCCTGAGATAGTAGGAGCTTTCAACAAAGGTAATTCAATAATCTTGGGGAACTTTAATCTTCATATAGACTGGACAAGTCAAATTGGCAAAGGTAGTCTGGAGGATGAGTTCATGGAATGCATTCGGGACAGTTTTCTAGAACAATATGTCATGGAACCAACCAGGGAACAGGCTATTTTAGATCTTGTATTGTGTAATGAGACAGGATTAATTAGCAATCTCATGGTAAAGGATGCTCTGGGGCAAAGTGATCATAATATGATAGAATTTTACATTAATTTTGATAGTGACTTGCCTAAGTCTGAAACTAGACTCTTAAACTTAAATAAAGCCAATTACATAGGTATGAGGGGTGAGTTGGTTAAGGTAGATTGAAAAAATAGATTAAAAAGGTATGGTGGTAGATAAGCAGTGGCTAGCATTTAAAGAAATATTTCATAAATCTCAACAAAAATACATTCCATTGAGAAACAAAAACTCCACGGGAAAAGTGATCCAACCGTGGCTAACTAAAGAAGTTAAGGATAGCATTAGATTGAAAGAAGCAGCTTATAATGTTGCAAAGAATAATAGTAAACCTGGGGATTGGGAGAGTTTCAGAAACCAGCAAAGGTTGACCAAAAAAATTAATAAAAAGGGGAAAAAATAGGAGAGAAAACTAGCAAGAAATATAAAAGCATATTGTAAGTGTTTCTACAAGTATGTAAAAAGGAAAAGAGTAGCAAAAGTAAACATTGGTCCCTTAGAGGCTGAGACAGGAGAAATTATTATGGGGAATAAGGAAATGGCAGAAACATTAAACAAATATTTTGTATCTGTCTTCACAGTAGAAGACACAAAAAGCATACCAAAAATGATGGGAAACCAAGGGTCTAATGAGGGTGAGGAACTTAACATAATGAATATAAGTAGAGAAAAAATACCAGCGAAACTAATGGGACTAAAAGCCGACAAATCCCCTGGACCTGACAGCCTACATCCTAGGGTTCTAAAAGAGGTGGCTGAACAGATAGTGGATGCATTGGTTTTGATCTTCCAAAATTCCCTAGATTCTGAAGAGGTTCCAGCAGATTGGTAGGTCACAAATGTAACAATGCTATTCAAGAAAGGAGGGAGAGATAAAACAGGGAACTACAAGCCAGTTAGCCTGACATCAGTCGTCGGGGAAAATGCTGGAATCCATTGTTGCGGAAGTGGTATCAAGTCACTTAGAAAATCGTAACATGATTAGGCAGAGTCAACATGGTTTTATGAAAGGGAAATCATGTTTGACAAATTTGAGGATGTAACTAGCAGGGTAGATAAAGGGGAACCAGTGGATGTAGTATATTTGGATTTCCAAAAGGCATTCGATAAGGTGCCACATAAAAGATTATTACACAATATTAGGGCTCATGGGGTTGGGGGTAATATAGTAGCATGGATAGAGGATTGGTTAACGGACAGAAAACAGAGAGTAGGGATAAACGGATCTTTTTCAGGTTGGCAGGGCTGTAACTAGTGGGGTGCCACAAGGATCAGTGTTGGGGCCTCAGCTATTTACAATCTATATTAATGACCTAGATGAAGGGACTGAGTGTAATGTATCCAATTTGCTGATGATACAAAGCTAGGTGGGACAGTAAACTGTGAGGAGAACACAAAGAGTCTGCAAAGGGTTATAGATAGACTAAGTGAGTGGGCAGTAAGGCAGCAGATGGAGTATAATGTTTTTTAGACCAGTACGTTGAGGAGCCAACTAGGGAACAGGCTATCCTAGATTGGGTATTGTGCAATGAGAAGTGGTTAATTAATAATCTTGTTGTGTGGGGTCTTTTAGGGAGGAGTGACCATAACATGATAGAATTCTTCATTAAAATGGAAAGTGAAGAAGTCCAATCAGAATCTAGGGTCCTAAATCTAAACAAAGGAAACTACGAAGGTATGAGGAGTGAGTTGGCTGTGATAGATTGGGGGGCTTCATTAAAAGGTATGATGGTAGATAGGCAATGGCTAACATTTAAGGAATGAATGCATGAATTGCAACAGTTACATTCCTTTCTGGTGCAAAAACACAAAAAGAAAAGTGGCCCAACCATGGCTAACAAAATAAATTAAGGATAGTATTAGATCCAAAGAGGAGTCATATAAAGTTGCCAGAAAAAGTAGCAAGCCTGAGGATTGGGAGCAGTTTAGAGTTCAGCAAAAAAGGACCAAGAGATTAAGGGGGAGAAATTCGGTATCACCCCATTTGGGGCGCAATTATCGGCCGGGCGCAAAGATTAGCACCTGGCGCTAATTATCGCCTCCCGACTGCAAACTTGGCTTTTATCGCCCCTGGAGGTGATTGGAACGCTAAATCAGGCGCTACACAACTCTCTTAAGGCACTAAGCCCGAGGAGCGAGGCACTACCTCAGAGGGCGGGCGCAGCGCAGGTGCTGTCAGTTAGCGATTGAACACAGACACACTAGCGCCGGTCAGTTCTTAAAGGGGTTGATCTTGCTCTGCAGCCACACCCTGCTCACTGGAGCCTTGACTCTCAGCCTGGGCAAACCTGTGGCTAAATCTAGCAGCCAGACACTATGGAAAGGGCCAGGGAGCGAGCACAGCGCTTCTGCGAGCAGGCTTTGGAGGTTCTGGTTCGCGGGGTGGAGCGCAGAAGATCCATTCTGTACCCAAAGAGTGGCAGGAGGCCTTTGCCACGCGAGTACAGAAGAGTGTGGAGGGAGGTGGCTCAAAGCGTTTCCTCAAGCAGCATGGTGCCTAGGACCCATGTGCAATGTAGGAAAAAGTTCAACGACCTCACTCGGGTTGTCAGGGCGAGTGCCTTTTTTTTCAAAACCTCTTCATCCCTCCATCTCAACCTCACTTTATGGCCAGAGGGTCTTGAAAGCCCCAATGCCCAACACTCATCCAACACCTATGGCCCTTTCATCAAACACACACGCACATTCCACACTTTGCATACAGTAAGGGCTATTCAACTATAGAAGGCACATCAGGCAAGCCCATGGCTGTATATTTACTCAGACGCCATCCTTTTTCTTGCAGGCCAAGCTGTCTCATAATAGGAGACAGCAGCAACGGACCGGTGGAGGGCGGCCTCAACTTCAACCCCTCAGCGATCTTGAGGAGCGCGTCCACAGGATTGTGGCAAGCCGGGTGATTGGTCCCGTCGCCACTGGAGGCGCTGACCCCGTTCTGGACAGCAATGGTAAGGTCGTCACCTTTTTGTCCTCTCTCCTTCCACTTGTTCCTCACAACAGCAGCCTTTGACACGTTCAATCCAAATCACTAAATCGCTGGCCCTTTCATCAAACACATATGCACATTCCACACTTTGCATTCAGTAAGGGCTATTCAACTATGGGAGGCACATCAGGCAAGATCATGCCTCCCTTGCTGCCACCCTGTCCTCACGCTAAAGCCACTCTTGTACCTCCCTGCTTTCAGATGGTGATTCACCAGGTGAGGAGACGGGCCCTCAAGCTGCCAGTGCGAGTGAAGCTGAAGGCGAGGAAGAGGAAGCCGGACCATCAGCGCCACCCTCAACTGAGGCAGCCCATGCCCATACTACAGACACGCCTTCCCTGGAGGGGAGCAGGGGGGAATGGTCTGATGAGGGTGAAGCTCCAGGACACAGCGGGCTGCAGCAACACGATGGGGGTAAGGAAGCTCGGGGGTCTTCTCCCCGGAGGGAGTGTATGGCCTCGAGTCCTGCTGCACTGGATGCAGACGAGGAGCGGGTCCTCGCTGAAATGAGCGCCCAGGCGGAGCAAAGGCACACTGAGCTCATGGCTGGAGTAGTAAGGTTGCCCGAATCCATTGAATCACTGGCAAGGAGTGTCGAGCACTTCGTTGTTGTAACATTTGCATATTGAATTATCATTGGCCCGCAGGCATCTGTAAGGAATACCTATTATATTCACATGTGATCACATGCTGAGTTGTCATTGGCCTGCAGGCATCTGTAAGGACTACTATTGTTTTGAAGACCAGGCTAGGGGTCCTAATGCCAGGCTTTCCCCCCACTGGTGCTGCTATGATTAAGATCACAGACCTACTGCTTAATAAAAGAGTTAAACTGTAATACTCTTGTCCTGCAATTTATTATTTTTGTACAAAGTATGCAAAACAAGACATGGTGTCAGAAGTGGGATTTGAAATGGACATCGTTGGAGCTCCCTTCCCTTGAATGGATTGGGGATCGTTGAACTTACTTGTAGAATGGCGCAAGTTCAAGCAACACGTGGAGTTGATGTGCTCGGGTCCGCTGAAAAGCAAAGGGGAGGAAGAAAGATGCAGCTACCTACTCCTGTGGATCGGAGAAAAAGGGAGAGACATTTTTAACACATGGTCTCTCACCGCGGATGAAGCAAAGGTACTGGAAAGTTATTTTGACCATTTTGAATCATATGTGATGCCCAAGACAAATACGATATTCGCTAGGTACAAGTTTCAGGAGAAAGTACAAGGAGCTAGTGAGTCATTTGAACAGTTCGTGACTTGAGTTAAAACTGCTGGTAAAAGACTATGAATATGCAGATAAAGATGAGATTGTCAGAGACCACATCATGTTTGGAATACATTCAGCTAAAAAGTGAGAGAGAAACTTTTCAATGTTGGGTCCGGGCTAACGCTGGACAAAGCTATGGACATAGCTAGATCGCACGAGTTAGCCCAAGCACAGTTGAAAACCATAACTGGCGCCATGAGCAGCTCGCGTGAACAGACAGTGCACGCAGTTAATAGACATACACCAAAGAACACCGCCCAGACAGCGTGTTTCAGAACAGAAAGAGTTCTAAAAATGAGCGACACAGAGATAAAATGCTTCAAAAACTGTGGATATTGTGGAAACAAGGTGCATGGGGAAAAGGAGCATTGCCCTGCCAAAGGAAGGCAATGTGCTAAATGTGGTAAATGGAACCACTTTGCTAAAGTTTGCAGGACTGATTTTGGAGAAGCAGTGCACAGTGAGTGACAGCCAAATGCCAGATAGCCAAATGCACAGGAACTGTTTATTGATTCTGTGTCACAGAAAAAACAGATTTTAGAGACTGAGCAAGCCTTTGCAGATATTGAGATAGGAAAACAGGGCACAGAGCTTAGGTTTAAACTAGACACTGGAGCTCAGGTTAATGTAATTCCGCTGAGTATCACAGCTTGAAGGAGGAGTGTGAGCTACAGCCCACCTCACGCAGACTGACCAGCTATGGGGGTGAGCAGCTCATTGTAAAAGGCACATGCGTGAGGAGATGCAAGTACAAAAAAAACGACATTATGTTGGACTTTTACATTGTTGACACTCGAGCACCTCCAGTGCTAGGTCTAAAGGCATGTTTAAACATGGACCTCGTCAAGCTAGTGCTATCATTGACAGCACCAGTTGAGAAGCAGACAGTCATGGAGGAGTTTGCTGACGTTTTCAAAGGAATTGGACTATTCCCAGGTGAATGCACTATTCACCTTGACCCAGCAGCAACCCCTGTGGTTTGCCCATCGAGAAGGATACCCCTTGCTCTACATAGTCGCCTGAAGGAGGAGCTGCAGAGCATGGAGAATACAGAAATCATCGTGTAGGAAACAGAACCGACAGAGTGGGTCAACGCGTTAGTAGTGGTTGAGAAACCACGTACAGGCAAGTTCAGAGTTTGTCCCGACCCCAGAGATTTGAATAAGGCTATCAAATGCCCTCACTACCCTCTACCAACGCTAGATGACATCACACCCAAGCTAGTGGGAGCACGTTACTTCAGTGTAATGGACGCACAATCAGGATACTGGACTATCAAGCTCACAGAAAAGTCATCTAAGCTAACAACGTTCAACACACCATTTGGATGCTACCGATTTCTGCGTTTACCATTTGGTCTTATCTCAGCTCAGGATGAATTCCAGCGGAAGATCGACAAAACCTATGAAGGCCTCAACGGAGTAGTCGCAATCGTAGACGACATCCTCATCTATGGCAGGAATAGAAAGGAACATGACAGGAACCTCAGTGCGATGCTACAAAGATCATGGGAGAAAGGTATCCAGCTCAACCCCGAGAAAAGCACAATCGGATCCACCGAGATCAGTTATTTCGGGCATCGCCTCTCAACTGATGGCATTAAGCCAGATCCAGAGAAAATCTCCGCCATCAAGAAGATGGAGCCGCCGAAGAACCGCGCAGAGCTAGAGACAGTACTAGGCATGGTTAACTACTTAGCCAAATTTGCTCCGAGCCTCTCTGAAATCAACGCACCCATGCATCAGTTGCTCAAACAATCCAATGAGTTCCTGTGGAACAAACAACATGACACAGCATTTCAGAAAATGAAAGACCTAATCACCAGAGAACCAGGACCAGTTCTTGCCTACTTCGACCCCAACAAAGAGCTCAGACTACAAGTGGCTGCGTCAAAGTATGGACTAGGCGCAGTATTACTACAAGAAGGAAAGCCCATCGGCTACGCTTCCGGATCTCTCACAGACAGTGAAATCAACTATGCTCAAATCGAGAAAGAGCTATATGCAATTCTGTTTGGATGTAAGCGTTTCCACCAGTACGTCTATGGCCGACAAGTCAATGTGGAATCCGACCACAAGCCCCTCGAGTCAATCATGAGGAAACCACTAGCTGCAGCCCCACCAAGGCTACAGAAGTACGACTTCACAATCATTCACCATCCAGGCAAAGACATTCCTGTCGCAGACACGCTCTCCAGAAAGTCTCTTAGCTACCAGGACAGCAGCCTCAGTGAAGGCATGGATGTGCAGGTGCACAACAGCTTACCGGTGAGTGACTCAAAACTGAAGGAGATCCGAGCAGGAACAGAGAAAGATACACAACTCACACTGCTGAGCAAAGTCATACATGAAGGATGGCCTGAGGAAAGGAGGAAATGCCCTCAGAGCATATCTGAATTCTGGAACCACAGAGACAAACTGTCACAAATCAACAGAATCGCCTTCAAAAGGGGAGAAAATCATCATTCCTACCAGTCTCAGAGAAGAGATGTTGACAAAAATTCATGCTGGGCATATGGGCATGGAAAAATGCAAACAAAGAGCACGTGACATTATGTTTTGGCCCAGAATGTGCAAACACATTGAGGACATTGTCGGAAAATGTTCCATTTGTCTAGAACGCCGCCCATCAAATGTCAAAGAGCCCATGATACCTCACCGTATCCCAGACAGGCCCTGGCAGGTCGCGGCAATGGATCTGTTTCATGGAACAACGAGGACTACATAGTGACTGTTGATTACTACAGCAGATTTTTTGAACTGGACAAGCTTCACAGCACCACATCTGCAGCTGTGATCCACAAGCTAAAGGCAGCCTTTGCCAGGCATGGCATGGTAGAGACTTTAGTCTCAGACAATGGACCCCAATACAAATCAAAAGAGTTTGATTCGTTTGCCAAGGCATGGGATTTCACACATGTCACATCAAGCCCACATTACCCTCAAAGTAATGGCCTTGCTGAAAAAACTGTCCAGATTGCAAAAACACTCATGGAAAAAGCCAAAGCGGACAAAAGAGACCCCTACATCAGTCTCCTTGAGTACCGCAACACTCTGGTTGACAACTTCAAGTCACCAGCACAGCTGTTGATGAGCCGCAGACTTTGCTCAATCCTTCCAAGCACCAACCAGCGGCTGCAGCCAGAGGGCGTCAGCTGCAAGCAAGTGCATGCAAAACGTGTACAGAGACAGCAACACCAAAAGAGATACTATGACAGGTCAGCTAGACTACTGCCGCCGCTGCACAATGGAGAATCCATCAGAATCCAGGAGCATGACTACTGGAAGCCAGCAGTTGTCATCCAGCCAGCTGACACTGAGCGATCGTATCACGTCCGCACCCCAGAAGGACAGGTGTACCGCCGCAATCGCAGGCACCTCCTGAACACCAAGGAACAACACCGTCATTCCGATGAGAGGATCAGTTCAACAGAGTGTGATGAACAGAGCAATACACAAAACACATCATACTTACCTGAACCCGAATTGTTGACCGATTCAGGAGCATGCTCAGTTTCATACCACACAAGGTCGGGACGAGAGGTCAAGCCTAGAGTTATCCTTGACTTGTGAACTGTCAAAGGATGTAGGCGGATTGCTGCCCTAAAAAAAACTGTACATCGTTATTGAAACGTTGAGATGTTTTCAGTGCTAGTTAACTGCTGAGTTTACTTATATGTTTATGCTACCGAGAACATTACGTAGAAGGTTTAAAAGTAATGCATAACATTTTTCTTTTAAAAGGGGATATAACATTTGCATATTGAATTATCATTGGCCCGCAGGCATCTGTAAGGAATACCTATTATATTCACATGTGATCACATGCTGAGTTGTCATTGGCTTGCAGGCATCTGTAAGGACTACTATTGTTTTGAAGACCCAGGCTAGGGGTCCTAATGCCAGGCTTTCCCCCACTGGTGCTGCTATGATTAAGATCACAGACCTAATGCTTAATAAAAGAGTTAAACTGTAATACTCCGTTGTCCTGCAATTTATTATTTTTGTACAAAAGTGTGCAAAACAAGACAGTTGTAGCACAGGCGGCTGCCAAGCAAATGCTCAGTGCTGCAATGCAGTCAGTGGCTGGTCTCATGCAGATGCAGACTGAGGCCACGTGAGCACTGACTGCTGCCACCCTCGCTGGATCGGGCACATTTCCCCGGGGCTCTCACCGCGCCGCAGCAGGCCAGCAATCTGTGCTCCATCAGATTGCTCCGGATGCTAAAGTGCTGCCCCGTGGGAGTGCCAGTGTGTCGGTCGAGCAGGGAGTTGTCTCTCAAAATGACAGCATTCCTGCTGCCACCACTGGCACTTCTCCACTGCAGTTGCCACCACCTGTAGGACAGACTGCTGCTGCCCATGCAGAGTTGGTGCAGTCAGCAGCCGGGCCCTCCAGGCCCAGAGCTGATCCAGGCCATCCCTCAAGGGCATCTGCAGTCTCAGTTTCTGACACTCAGCAGCCTTCCCCCAGCCTTGCTCCAGCCACTGGGGTCCCATTATGGAGGAGCTGCAGGGTGGGAAGGGGGTAATTTCAGAAGGGAAGCAGATCACCCTCGAAAGGCAAAAAGTAGGTGGTGTGGCAAAATGTTTTTCATTGTTTTATTGAAGGCCGAGGTTCGTGGTCAAATTTTTGTCACTGTTTTGGACATTGTCTCCAGGTTGTGAGAGCCAGTTATGTGAATGACTGCTCTTTTTTGTGTTTCTTTCTATTACTTTGTCATGCGGAAATGAGACACACAGAGTTTGTGAAATAAAGAAGTGTCTGTATTCAAAATGTACATGTTTGGTCTTTGCACGCATTGTTGCCTTGACCGGCTTAGGGGTTGCAGGATGCTTTCATTCAGGTTGTTTGAATGGCAGAAGCCATTTCTTCAGAGGGGGCCTAGAAGCGACTTGCTATGAGCCTTTGACGGACGGCCCTTCCACTTTGTGCCTCCCTCCCGCCTTAGTGCTGCTGATGATCATCCTCCTCATCTTCCTCCTCTGGTGGTGCTCCATTGGCTGGGTCCTGAGGATTGCAAGGTTATGCAGCATGCAGCACACAACAACGAAGTGGGAAACTCGCTCAGGCGAGTACTGCAGGGCTCCTCCAGAATGGTCCAGACAGCGGAACCGTTGCTTGAACACGCCGATTGTGTGCTCAACGATGTTCCTGGTAGCTTGATGGCTCTCGTTGTATCGCAGCTCAGCAGGGGTGCTGGGCATACGGAGCGGTGTCATCAGCCAGGTGCACAGAGGATATCCCTTGTCCCCAAGAAGCCAACCTCCTGGATGATGCGGTGCCTGGAAAAGGTCTGCCACAGAAGTTTGGCGCAGGATGAAGGCATCGTGGCTGCTGCCTGGAAAGTGGGCATTGACGGCGAGTATCAGCTGTCTGTGGTCACAGACCAACTGGACATTTAAGGAATGGAAGCCCTTTTGGTTGCGGAAATCCTCGGCATTCTCTTGCGGCGCCCGCAAAGCCACATGCTTGCAGTCAATGGCGCCCTGCACCATGAGGAAGCCCGCTATCCTAGCAAAGCCCGTTGCACGTTCTTGCTGCTTGTCCGAGGTCATGGGGAAAGAGATGTACTCTTGTTTCCTTTTAAAGAGGGCATTTGTTACCTGACGGATGCAGCAATGCACCGCGAACTGGGAGATATTGGCGATGTCCCCAGTAGCTGATTGAAATGAGCCGGTGGCATAAAAGTTGAAAGCCACTGTTAGCTTCACTGCCACTGACAGAGACGTCCTGCTCCTCAGTTGAGGCTGCAGATCTGGCTGAAGCAGGTGGCAGAGCTCAGTGACCACCCCCTTGCTGAATCGCAGCCTTTGCAAACAGTGCTCCTCAGACATATTAATGTAGGAGAACTGTTGGCGAAAAACCCTGGGAGGGTAAGGTCTCCTGTACAGAGGCCTGTTGGCCCTCCTCCATCTGGTCATGATTGCCACTCTTTCTCTGCATCTCTGTGCCCTCTGAATGTGATGGAGAAGGACGACGTTCCCATCCATTGCAGCCCCCATAGTATCTGGGCAATCAAAGTTATGAAGGTCAAAAAGCAAGTACCTGCAAAGTTATGGTCAGAAGCCAAAACTACCTCAGACAGCGTTGACTCAATGCAGAAGTCTCTCTTTCTCTCTTTGTCTCTCTCCAAATCTCTCTCTCTCAGAATGAGTGGTGCAAAAATGGCTACCACACAAAAGCCAAGAAGAGGCCCCCTTTAAATAGCGCCCCCCCCAGCCCCACAGCGACTGGGATGCGTTTCAGTCAACATGTCATTGGTAGCGCCAGGCGGAAAGGAGGGGGGCGCCACTCAATTTCCGGTCCGGGGCGCCCCAAGGGCGTTGCACTCTTGAATGATGTCAAGATCTGCGTGCGCAGGAAATTGGGCGGTATTGTTTAGTGCCGCCGCAAAATGTCCGGTCAATTTTGCGAGACGTGCAGATATCGTCGCGCCTGGGCGCTAGTTGGTTTGCGCCCCACTTAGCGCCCTCTTAAGGCGCCAACAGGTGGCGCTACCAACTGAATTTTTCCCCCTAAGAGGGGAAAAATAGACTAGGAGAGTAAACTTGCAAGGAACATAAAAGCAGATTGTAAAAGCTTCTACAAGTATGTAAAAAGAAAAAGATTAGTGAAGACAAATGTAGGTCCCTTACAGTCAGAAACAGGAGAGTTTATAATGGGGAACATGGAAATGGCTGAGCAATTAAACAAATACTTTGGTTCTGTCTTCACGGAAGAGGACACAAATAACTTCCCAGAAATGCTAGGGAACCAAGGGTCTAGTGAGAAGGAGGAATTAAAGGAAATTGGTATTAGTAAAAAAAGTGCTGGAGAAATTAATGGGACTGAAAGCCGATAAATCCCCAGGGCCTGATAATCTGCATCCCAGAGTACTAAAAGAGGTAGCCATGGAAATAGTGGATGCATTGGTTGTCATCTTCCAAAATTCTATAGATTATGGAACAGTTCCTGCAGATTGGAGGATGGCAAATGTAAACCCACTATTTAAAAAAGGAGGGAGAGAAAACAGGGAACTACAGACCGGTTAGCCTAACATCAGTAGTAGGGAAAATGCTAGAGTCTAGTATAAAGGATGTGATAACAGGACACTTAGAAAATATCAATGGGATTAGACAAAGTCAACATGGATTTATGTTTGACAAACCTACTGGAGTTTTTTGAGGATGTAGCTGGTAGAATAGATAAGGGAGAACCAGTGGATGTGGTGTATTTGGATTTTCAGAAGACCTTTGATAAAGTCCCACATAAGAGGTTAGTGTGCAAAATTAAAGCACATGGAATTGGGGGTAATATACTGGCATGGATTGAAAATTGGTTAACAGACAGGAAACAAGAGTAGGAATAAATGGGTCTTTTTCAGGGTGGCAGGCGGTGACTAGTGGGGTACCGCAGAGATCAGTGCTTGGGCCCCAGCTATTCACAATATATACCAATGATTTGGATGAGGAAACCAAATGTAATATTTCCAAGTTTCCTGACGACACAAAACTAGGTGGGATTGTGAGTTGTGAGAAGGATGCAAAGAGGCTTCAAGGCGATTTAGACAAGTTGAGCGAGTGGGCAAATACATGGCAGATGCAGTATAACGTGGATAAATGTGAAGTTATCCATTTCGGTAGGAAAAACAGAAAGGCAGAGTATCATTTAAATGGTGATAGATTGGGAAATGTTGATGTACAGAGGGACCTGGGTGTCCTTGTACACCAGTCACTGAAAGCAAACATGCAGGTGCAGCAAACAGTTAGGGAGGCAAATGGCATGTTGGCCTTCATTGCAAGAGGATGAGAGTACAGGAGCAAGGATGTCTTACTACAGTTATACAGGGCCTTGGTGAGACCACACCTGGAGTATTGTGTGCAGTTTTGGTGTCCTTACCTAAGAAAGGGTATACATGCCATCGAGGGAGTGCAGCAAAGGTTCACCAGACTGATTCCTGGGATGGCAGGACTTTCGTACGAGGAGAGATTGGGTCGACTAAGCCTGTATTCACTAGAGTTTATAAGAATGAGAGGGGATCTCATTGAAGCGTATAAAATTCTGACCGGGCTAGACAGACTGGATGCAGGGAGGATGTTTCCCCTGGCTGGGGGGTCTAGAACGCAGGGTCACAGTCTTATGACACAGGGTAGGACAATTAGGACTGAGATGAGGAGAAATTTCTTCACTCAGAGGGTGGTGAACCTGTGGAATTCTCTACCACAGAAGGCTGTGGAGGCCAAGTTACTAAATATATTTAAGAAGAAGATAGATAGATTTCTAGACACAAAAGGCATCAAGGGGTATGGGGAGAGAGCGGGAATATGGTATTGTGATAGAGGATCAACCATGATAAACATAGAAGATAGCAGCAGTAGTAGGCCATTCGGCCCCCTGAGCCCGCTCCGCCACCCAACGAGACCATGGCCGACCATCCAAATTCAGTATCCTGTCCCTGCCTTCTCTCCATATCCCTTAATCCCTTTAGCCTTAAGAAATATATCTAACTCCTTCTTGAATATATTTAATGAATTGGCTTCTACTGCCTTCTGTGGTAGAGAATTCCACAGGTTCACCACTCTCTGGATGAAGAAATTCCTCCTCATCTCTGTCCTAAATGGCTTACCCCTTATCCTTAGACTGTGACCCCTGGTTCTGGACTCCCCGGCCATCGAGAACATCCTTCCTGCATCTAGTCTGTCTAGTCCTGTTAGAATTGTATAAGTTTCAATGAGATCCCCTCTCATTCTTCTAAACTCCAGTGAGTATAAGCCCAATCGACCCAGTCTCTCCTCATACATCATTCCTGCCATCCCAGGTATCAGCCTGGTGAATCTTCGCTGCACTTCCTCCATGGCAAGAACATCCTTCCTCAGATAAGGCGACCAAAACTGCACACAATACTCAGATGTGGTCTCACCAAGGCCCTGTACAACTGCAGCAAGACATCCTTGTTCCTGTACTCGAACCCTCTCGTTCCATCATATTGAATGGTGGAACAGGCTCGAAGGGCCGAATGGCCTAATCCTGCTCCTATATTTCTAATGTAGGGAATTGTGATGTTATTCACTTTGGTAGCAAGAATAGAAAAACAGAATTTTTTTAAATGGTGAGAAACTTTCAAATGTTGGTGTTCAGAGAGATTTGGGTGTCCTCATGCAAGAAACACAGAAAGCTAGCATGCAGGTACAGCAAGCAATAAGGAAGGCAAATGGCATGTTGGCCTTTACTGCAAGGGAATTGGAGTATAAGAATAAGGAAGTCTTGCTACAATTGTATAGGGCCTTGGTGAGACCACACCTGGAGTACTGTGCACAGTTCTGGTTTCCTTATCTAAGGAAGGATATACTTGCCTTGGAGGCGGTGCAACGAAGGTTCACTAGATTGGTTCCTGGGATGAGAGGGCTGTCCTATGATGAGAGATTGTGTAGAATGGGCCTATACTCTCTGGAGTTTAGAAGAATGAGAGGTGATCTCATTGAAACATACAAGATTCAGAAGGGGATTGACAGGTAGATGCTGAGAGGTTGTTTCCCCTGGCTGGAGTGTCTAGAACGAGGTGGCATAGTCTCAGGATAAGGGGTAGGCCATTTAAGATTGAGATGAGGAGGAATTTCTTCACTCAGAGGGTTGTGAATCTTTGGAATTCTCTGCCCCAGAAAGTTATGAATGCTGAGTCTTTGAGTATGTCAGAGCGGCGCGAGCGGCGGCGGGAATCTCGGAGCGGCGGAGTGAGTATAAAAGGCTCCAAGAGACCAGGTAGGCCTCAGAGCGGCGCGAACAGTGGCAGGAATCTCGGAGCGGCGGAGTGAGTATAAAAGGCTCCAAGAGACCAAGTAGGCCTCAGAGCGGCGCGAGCAGCGGCGGGAATCTCGGAGCGGCGGAGTGAGTATAAAAGGCTCCAAGAGACCAGGTAGGCCTCAGAGCAGCGCGAGCGGCGGTGGGAATCTCGGAGCGGCGGAGTGAGTATAAAAGGCTCCAAGAGACCAGGTAGGCTTACCAATCTCCAAACTCAGAGGGAAGGACAGAAGTAAAAAATAACCGAAGTGTGATGTCACCAGAAAGCAGGTAAGTGATTGGTTGGTGAATATTTCTCTCTTTTTTAAACTTTAACTCTGTGGTTTATAGTTTCTAAAGTCTCTGTGGTGTAGCGGGAACTGTTTGTAAACCAGGGCCCTCAAATATACCATCTAACTGTAGTGTAATTGGTGGGATTGATTTGATTTAATTTAATTGCAATTAATTAAAGGGTAAGTCATGGCAGGACAGCCCGGTGCTGTGGTATGCTCCTCCTGCGCTATGTGGGAACTCAGGGACACTTCCTGTGTCCCTGACAACTACGTATGCAGGAAGTGTGTCCAGCTGCAGCTACTGGCAGACCACATTGCGGTGCTGGAGCTGCGATTGGATACATACTGGACCATTCGCGAGGCTGAGGACGTCGTGGACATCACGTTTGATCAGTTGGTCACACCGCAGGCAAAGGTTGGACAGGCAGAAAGGGAAAGGGTGACCAACAGAGTACTAGGCACAGGCAGGTAGTGCAGGGGTCCCCTGTGGACATCCCCCTCTCAAACAGATACACCACTTTGAGGACTGTTGGGGGGGATGGCTTATCAGAGAAAGGCAGCAGCTCTGCTGCACAGGACGGGAGGAAAAAGAGGGGTAGAGCTATAGTAATAGGGGATTCTATTGTAAGGGGAATAGATGGGCGTTTCTGCGGCCGCAAACGAGACTCCAGGATGGTGTGTTGCCTCCCTGGTGCAAGGGTCAAGGACGTCTCAGAGCGGCTGCAGAACATCTTGGAAGGGGAGGGTGAACAGCCAGTTGTCGTGGTGCATATAGGTACCAACGATATAGGTAAAAAGCGGGATGAGGTCCTAAAAGCGGAATATGGGGAGTTAGGAGGTAAATTAAAAAATAGGACCTCAAAGGTAGTAATCTCAGGATTGCTACCAGTGCCACGTGCTAGTCAGAGTAGAAATAGAAAGAATATTTCAGCTGAAAACGTGGCTAGAGGAATGGTGCAAAGGGAGGGATTCAAATTCCTGGGACATTGGAACCGGTTCTGGGGGAGGTGGGACCAGTTCAAACCGGACGGTTTGCACCTGGGCAGGGCTGGGACCAATGTCCTAGGGGGAGTGTTTGCTAGTGCTCTGGGGGAGGGTTTAAACTAAAATGGCAGGGGGTTGGGAACCTGAGCAAGGGGACAGAGGAAAGGGAAACAAGGATAAAAGCAAAAGATAGGAAGGAGAAAAACAAAAGTGGCAGTCAGAGAAATCAACGGTTTAAATGAAACATGGCCACAGTAAATAATAATTCTAATAGGTTTAAGAGCGATAAAAAAACAAGCCTGAAGGCTTTGTGTCTTAATGCGAGGAGCATTCGTAATAAGGTGGATGAATTAGCTGCGCAAATAGAGGTAAACGAATATGATTTGATTGGGAATACGGAAACATGGCTCGAGGGTGGCCAAGGCTGGGAACTCAACATCCAGGGGTATTCAATATTCAGGAAAGATAGGCAAAAAGGAAAGGGAGGTGGGGTAGCATTGCTGGTTAAAGAAGGGATTAACACAATTGTAAGGAAGGATATTAGCTCTGATGATGTGGAATCTGTATGGGTAGAACTGAGAAATACCAAGGGGCAGAAAACGTTAGTGGGAGTGGTATATAGACCTCCAAACAGTAATGCGGAGGTTGGGGATGGCATTAAAAGGGAAATTAGAGAAGCGTGCAATAAGGGCACAGTAGTCATCATGGGTGACTTTAATCTACATATAAATTGGGCTAACCAAATTGGTAACAATACTGTGGAGGAGGAATTCCTGGAGTGTTTACGGGATGGTTTCCTGGACCAATATGTCGAGGAACCAACCAGCGATCAGGCCATCTTAGACTGGGTATTGTGTAACGAGAAAGGATTAATTAGCAATCTTGTTGTACGAGGCCCCTTGGGTCGGAGCGATCATAATATGATCGAATTCTTCATTAAGATGAAGAATGAAGTAGTTGACTCAGAGACTAGGGTCCTGAATTTAAATAAAGGAAACTACGATGGTCTGAGGCGCGAGTTGGGTAGGATTGATTGGGGAATGTCACTCAAAGGGTTAACAGTGGATAGGCAATGGCAAACATTCAAAGACCACATGGATGAACTACAGAATTTGTTCATCCCAGTTTTGCATAAAAATAAAACAAAAAAGGTGACTCAACCGTGGCTAACGAGGGAAATTAGGGATAACATAAGATCCAAGGAGAGGACATATAAATTGGCCAGAAAAAGCAGTAATCCAGAGAATTGGGAGCAGTTTAGGATTCAACAAAGCAGGACAAAGGGATTAATTAAGAAAGGGAAAATAGAATATGAGTGTAAGCTTGCAGGGAACATAAAAACTGACTGTAAAAGCTTTTATAGATATGTGAAGAGAAAAAGATTGGTGAAGTCAAGCGTAGGTCCCTTGCAGTCAGAATCAGGGGAATTTATAATAGGGAACAAAGAAATGGCAGACCAATTAAATACATATTTTGTTCTGTCTTCACAAAGGGGGACACAAATAACCTCCCAGAGATGTCGGGGAACATAGGGTCTGATGAAAGGGAGGAACTGAAAGAAATCAGTATTTGTAGGGAAATGGTGTTAGGGAAATTGATGGGATTGAAGGCCGATAAATCCCCAGGGCCTGATAATCTACATCCTAGGGTACTTAAGGAAGTGGCCCTAGAAATAGTCGATGCATTGCTGATCATCTTCCAACATTCGATGGAATCTGGAACAGTACTCATGGATTGGAGGGTAGCTAATGTTACCCCACTATTCAAAAAAGGTGGTAGAGAGAAAACGGGGAATTACAGACCGGTAAGCCTGACATCGGTAGTGGGGAAAATGCTAGAGTCCATTATAAAAGATGTAATAGCAGAGCACTTGGAAAACAGTGACAGGATCGGACAAAGTCAACATGGATTTACAAAAGGTAAATCGTGCTTGACTAAACTACTGGAACTTTTTGAGTATGTAACTAGTAAAATAGATAAGGGAGAACCAGTGGATGTGGTGTATTTGGACTTTCAGAAGGCTTTTGATAAGGTCCCACATAAGAGATTAGCGTATAAAGTTAGGGCACATGGGATTGGGGGCAAGGTATTGACTTGGATAGAGAACTGGTTGGCAGATAGAAAGCAAAGAGTTGGAATAAACAGGTCTTTTTCTGAGTGGCAGGCAGTGACTAGTGGGGTACTGCAGCGATCGGTCCTTGGACCCCTGCTATTCACAATATAATGATCTAGACAAGGGAACTAGATGTAATATCTCCAAATTTGCAGACGACACAAAGCTGGGTGGGCATGTGTGCTGTGAGGAGGATGCCGAGAAACTACAGGATGATTTGGCCAGGTTGGGTGATTGGGCAAAAGCATGGCAGATGCAACATAACGTGGATAAATGTGAGGTTATCCACTTTGGTGGCAAAAACAGGAAGGCAGATTATTATCTGAATGGCAATAGATTGGGAGAAGGGGAAGTGCAACGAGACCTGGGCGTCCTTGTGCATCAGTCGCTGAAGGTAAGCATGCAGGTGCAGCAGGTGGTTAAGAAGGCAAATGGTATGTTGGCCTTCGTAACGAGAGGGTTTGAGTAAAGGAACAAGGATGTCTTGCTGCAGTTGTACAGGGCCTTGGTGAGACCACATCTTGAGTATTGTGTGCAGTTTTGGTCGCCTTATCTGAGGAAGGATATTCTTGCCATGCAATGAGTTCAGCGAAGATTCACCAGGCTGATACCTGGGATGGCAGGAATGACTTATGAGGAGAGATTGGGACGATTGGGCTTGTACTCGCTGAAGTTTAGAAGAATGAGAGGGGATCTCATTGAAACGTATAAAATTCTGGCAGGACTGGACAGACTAGATGCAGGGAGGATGTTCCCGATGATCGGGGAGTCCAGAACCAGGGGTCACAGTCTAAGGATAAGGGGTAGGCCTTTTAGGACAGAAATGAGGAGGAATTTCTTCACCCAGAGAGTGGTGAACCTGTGGAATTCTCTACCACAGAAGGCAGTAGAGGCCAATACATTAAATATATTCAAGTAGGAGTTGGATATATTTCTTAAGGCTAAAGGGATCAAGGGGTATGGGGAGAAAGCAGGGACTGGGTACTGAACTTGGATGATCAGCCATGATCGCATTGAATGGCGGAGCAGGCTCGAGGGGCCGAATGGCCTACTCGTGTCTGTCCACCCCCCCCCCCCCGACCCTGAACACGGGGGCCCCACAAGGATGTGTGCTGAGCCCCCTCCTCTACTCCCTCTTCACCCACGACTGTGTGGCTGTTCATGGTTTCAACACCATCATCAAGTTTGCGGATGATACCACGGTAGTAGGCCAGATCACCAACAATGATGAGTCAGCCTACAGGGAGGAGGTCCAGCATCTCGTGAAGTGGTGCGCCGATAACAACCAGGCCCTTAACATCAAGAAAACCAAAGAAATCATTGTGGACTTCAGGAAGTCTAAAGGCGGAAGTCACACCCCCATCCACATCAATGGGGCTGTGGTGGAAAGGGTGGACAGCTTTAAGTTCCTCGGAGTCCACATCACATAAGACCTCTCCTGGTCCCTCAATACCTCCTCTCTGGTGAAGAAGGCCCAGCAGCACCTATATTTCCTAAGGAGGCTGAAGGGATGTAACCTGTCACCCCTGATCCTCTCTAACTTTTACCGCTGCACAATAGAGAGCATCCTGATGAACTGTATCACAGTATGGTATGGCAGCTGTAGCTACTATGACCAGAAAGCCCTGCAGCGGGTAGTCAAAACTGCCCAACGCATTACCGGCACCCGGCTACCGACCATAGAGCACATATACCAGAAACGCTGTTTACGGAGGTCACGGTCCATCATCAAAGACCCTACCCACCCCAGCCACAGTCTGTTCGCCCTCCTGCCATCTGGGAGACGCTACAGATGCATTCACACCCGAACGACCAGATTTAGGAACAGCTTCTTTCCCAGGGCTGTCATCCTACTGAACTCCACAAATAAATTCTAAAGCCTGCACATCTGCCAATGCACTTTATTATGGTTATGTTTATGTTATTGTATTACAAGCCAAATGAATGTTGAATGCTTAAATGTCTTAATCTAAATGTACACTCTCGGGAGCCGCAAGCCTACATTTCGTTGTACTGCACTTGTGCACTAACAATGACAATAAAGTTGATTATTATTATTATTATTATCTTCTAGGTTTCTATGTTTCTTCTATGTTTCAAGGTTGAGATAGATAGATTTTTGGACTCTAGGGGAATCAAGGGATATGGAGATCAGGCGGGAAAGTGGAGTTGTGGTCGATGATCAGCCATGATCTTATTGAATGGCGGAGCAGGCTCGAGGGGCCGTATGGCCTACTCCTGCTCTTGCTTCTTATGTTCTTATATCTAACGTAGCAAGTCTGCCGAGGGCCACAAGTGGCAAGTAGGCAGTCCACAAATGAACCTCAGACCTTGTAATAATTCTCACTGTTTTCCTTTTAAGAACATTATGAACAATGTATGGAACAAACCCCAATACCCTTTAGTA
The DNA here is from genome assembly GCF_052327205.1 of Somniosus microcephalus. Taxonomy (NCBI): domain Eukaryota; kingdom Metazoa; phylum Chordata; class Chondrichthyes; order Squaliformes; family Somniosidae; genus Somniosus; species Somniosus microcephalus. The sequence continues at coordinate 80,733,816 of NC_140989.1, read as the reverse complement.
TTTTTGCAGAATGATGGTGACCAGGACTGGACTGGTGCAAGAGATATCTGTAAAAGTGGTAACACCAACTAGCACCAAAATATCTGGTGCCCAAGATACTGACTGTAGCACTGTCCTCAGGGCAGAAGAAAAATACTTCATTGTATAGCTGGACAGAGAGTTATAGAGAAGACTCTCATGCTGACAGGGTTTGTCACACCTTGATTTCAATGGGATTAGAGAGTCATGTGTGCGTATGGTTTGAAGTGTTTCTCTTTAGTATATTCTTTCACCTGTATAGACAAAACATCGATCTGAATATAAGCACCATTATAACTTAAAGCAAAGCATACCTACTAATAAACTAATTTCAATGCAGACTTTTCATATTTTTAGGCTTAAGAAGGTGATATACCTATCAATTCGTCCAATAAAAGCGACGAGTTAGGAACGTAACTAAAGGTTTTTATTGACTAAATAACAGAGCCCACCCTCGTGGGTGATCGGGTCCAACAAGGAGGAATACCAGCCAGTCGACTACCTTTATACCTGGGCAGGTAGGTGGAGCCATGGGCGGAGTCGGAGGTGGTCAGCCCAGGTATAACAGCGCGACAAGAGGCGACCTCGTATCGTGATACAACAGTGATAACAATACAACAGTGATAACTATAGTGTAACGATAAAAGTGGTTTACCACATTCACCCCTTGTTTAGATTTGAGTCCGGCGGGGTGAAGTGTACTACCAGTTCTGGTATGTCAGTCTGTCCGGAGGCCTCGTAAGCCTCTCCGATCGTCGCAGCGGCGGTGCTGCATTATCCGGTGTTAGTGCTGGTGTCTGCGTGGTCGGCGAAGGCTCGTGGGGTTCCGGCATGCCGTCTACCTGGGCTGGAATTGGGGGGGTGGTGGGGGGGGGTAAAGGTGGTGTCTCCGGAGTGCCCGAGGGTGCGAGGTCTCGTAAGGAGACAGTGTCCTCCCGCCCGTCTGGGTAAGCCACGTAGGCGTACTGGGGGTTGGCGTGCAGGAGGTTCACCCTTTCGACCAGGGGGTCTGTTTTATGGGCCCTCACGTGCTTTCACAGCAAGACGGGCCCCGGAGAGGTCAGCCAGGTTGGTAGAGTGGTTCCCGTAGTCGACTTCCTGGGGAAAACAAACATTCGTTCATGGGGGGTGGCGTTAACGGCAGTGCAAAGTAGTGACCGGATGGAGTGCAGCGCTGTCGGGAGGACTTCCTGCCAGCGGGAGGTTGGGAGGCCCTTAGACTTTAAGGCTAAGAGGACGGCCTTCCATACCGTCGCGTTCTCTCTTTCCACCTGGCCGTTCCCTTGGGGGTTGTAGCTGGTGGTCCTACTTGCTGCAATACCTCTCGCTAGTAGGAACTGACGGAGTTCCTCGCTCATGAAAGAGGAGCCCCGGTCACTATGTATATAGTTTGGGAACCCGAACAAGGCGAAGAGGTCGTTCAGGCATTTAATGACCGTGGTACTGGTCATGTCTGGGCAGGGGAAGGCAAAGGGGAAACGGGAGTACTCATCAACAATGTTGAGGAAGTACACATTACGGTCAGAGGACGGGAGGGGCCCCTTAAAGTCGATGCTCAGGCGCTCGAAGGGGCGGGTGGCCTTGATCAGGCTTGCTCTGTCCGGCCTAAAGAAGTGCGGTTTGCACTCGGCGCAGGTCTGGCAGTTCCTGGTTATGGTCCTGACCTCCTCGATGGAGTAGGGCAGGTTGCGGGCCTTAATGAAGTGGTAAAGTCTGGTGACCCCGGGGTGGCAGAGGTCGTTGTGGAGGGTCTGAAGTCTATCACTTTGCGCGCTGGCGCATGTAATTCGTGACAGAGCATCGGGGGGTTCGTTCAGCTTACCTGGCCGGTACAAGATATCATAATCGTAGGTGGAGAGCTCGATTCTCCACCTCAAGATCTTGTCATTCTTGATTTTGCCCCTCAGCTTGTTATTAAACATAAAAGCGACCGAACGTTGGTCGGTAAGGAGGGTAAATCGTTTGCCTGCCAGGTAGTGCCTCCAGCGTCGTACCGCCTCCACAATCGCCTGGGCCTCCTTCTCGACCGACGAGTGTCGGATCTCAGGGCCCTGTAGGGTCCTTGAGAAGAAGGCCACCGGTCTCCCCTCCTGGTTAAGGGTGGCGGCTAGGGCGAAGTCGGATGCATCGCTCTCGACTTGGAAGGGGATGGACTCATCCACTGCGTGCATAGTGGCCTTGGCAATGTCTCCCTTAATGAGGGAGAAGGCTGCGCACGCTTCCTCCGTAAGGGGGAAGGATGTGGACTTCATGAGGGGTCTGGCTTTGTCCGCATAATTGGGCACCCATTGGGCATAGTAGGCGAAGAGCCCCAGGGTTCTCTAAGTGCCTTAGGGCAGTGGGGGAGGGGTAGCTCCATGAGGGGGCGCATTCTTTCGGGGTCGGGGCCGATGAGTCCGTTCTCTACTACACAGCCAAGGATGGCAAGGCGCGAGGTGTTAAACACACATTTCTCCTTATTGTAGGTGAGGTTCAGCCGTTGGGCTGTACGGAGGAATTTCTCCAGATTCACGTCGTGGTCCTGCCGGTCGCGGCCGCAGATGGTGACGTTATCTAGGTAGGGGAATGTGGCCTGCAGTCCGTTCTGGTCAACCATCCGGTCCATCTCCCTTTGGAAGACCGAGACCCCGTTGGTGACACCGAAGGGGACCCTAAGGAAGTGGTATAGGCGCCCATTCGCCTCGAAGGCGGTGTACTGGCGGTCCTCGGGGTGGATAGGGAGTTGGTGGTAGGCCGACTTAAGGTCGATGGTCGAGAATACGCGGTATTGTGCAATCTGATTGACCATGTCAGATATGCGGGGAAGGGGGTATGCGTCCAGCTGGGTGTATCTGTTTATGGTCTGGCTGTAGTCGATGACCAGGCGATTTTTATCGCCGGTCTTAACGACCACGACCTGGGCACGCCAGGGGCTGTTGCTCCCCTCGATGATGCCCTCCTTCAGGAGACGCTGCACCTCAGAGCTAATGAAAGCTCTGTCCCCAGCGCTGTACCGCCTGCTCTTGGTAGCGACGGGTTTGCAGTCGGGGGTGAGGTTAGCGAACAGGGAAGGTGGCGGCACCTTGAGGGTGGATAGGCTGCAGGTGTTACGCGGTGGGCGGTTTAACCTTCGCTGGTTGTCGACTGTGAGTGGGGGGAGGGGTCCACCGTATGCTAGGGTTACACTTTGGAGGTGGGATTGGAAGTCCAGCCCTAGTAGGACGGCAGCGCAGAGCTGGGGGAGGACGAGGAGTTTAAAGTTTTTATACTCTGTACCCTTAACCGACAAGGTCACAGCACAGTAGCCGCTAATGTCCGTGGCGTGGGACCTCGATGCCATCGAGATTCGGTTGCGCGTTGGCAGGACAGGGAGGGAGTAGTGGCTCACCGTGTCTGGGTGGATGAAGCTCTCCGTGCTTCCGCTGTCGAACAGGCAGGTCGTGGCGTGGCCGTTTACTTTGATGTCCATCATCGACTTGGACAGGTGGTGTGGGCGGGCTTGATCCAGAGTGACGGAGGCTAGCGTGTAGGTAAGCGAGTCGTTCGCCTCGCCCGCAGACGACGTCGTCGGGTCCGGGGGCCCGGTGGCAGTCGGGCGTGGTGGGTAAAATGGCGTCTCCCACGAGGTAGGACAAAATGGCGGAGAAGATGGCTGCCCCCATAACTCACATGAGGCACTATTGGGGTCGGTTGCCTTGATCAAAGATGGCCGCCCCCATGACTCACGTGTGGGGATACTGGCCTCAGTTGCCGTGAAAGAAGATGGCCGCCCCCACAGTTCGCATGAGGCACTGCTGGCCTCTGAAGATCCGCTCCTGCAGGCCTTAGAGAAATGGCCTTTCTTCCTGCAGGTTGTGCAGGTAGAGTTCCTGGCTGGGCAGCGCGACCTCGGGTGCTTCTCCTGGCCGCAAAAGAAGCAGCCGGCGGCCCGATCGCGGGTGCCCGATGTCGGAGCCGGTACCGGGGGTGGCGGGCCCGGTCGGGTCCGGGACGCCGACGCTGAGGTAGGTCCCGGGGGCGGCGCTGCGAAGGGTATTGCGGTAGGGGTCGGGGTAGGTCCCGGGGGCGGCGCTGCGAAGGGTATTGCGGTAGGGGTCGGGCCCGAGTCCCAGGGTCGCGAGCAGTACCTGGAAAACGCCTCCTGGTCCTGATGGGCCACCTCCAGGGAGAGAGCGAGGGCTTCAGCTTTGTCCAGGTCGAGGTCTTTAGCTTCAAGCAGTCTTTGCCGTGAGTAGTCGGACCGTAGGCCTTTCACAAAGGCATCGCGGATATTATCTTCCGTATTTTCAACAGCCGTCACCGCTTTAAAGTCACAGTTCCTGCCGAGTGCTCTTAGCGCCCGTAAAAATTCAGCTACAGACTCTCCTGGCTGTTGCGGGCGGGATCTTAGGAGGTGCCTGGTGTACATGTAATTTACCGGGCTGCGGTACTGCTGTTTCAGTAGGTTGATAGCGGCCTCGTACGTAGTCGTGTCCTGTATGAGTGCGTATACTCTCGGGCTCGCTTGGGCGTTCAGAAGTCTTAGTTTGGATCTCTGCGGGGCGCCGGATTCTTCCAGGTAGGATTCGAAGCAGTCCAGCCAGTGTTTGAAGTTGAGGGCTGCGTTTGCTGCCTGTGGGTTTAGATCCAGGTACAGTGGTTTGAGGGCTTGCAGCCAAGCCGGCTGGTGTGGCTGTGCTTCTGGGAGGGCTTCTGGCTGGCCAGTAGTAGACATCTTTAAAATTTAGTCAATAAAATTGATATACCTATCAATTCGTCCAATAAAAGCGACGAGTTAGGAACGTAACTAAAGGTTTTTATTGACTAAATAACAGAGCCCACCCTCGTGGGTGATCGGGTCCAACAAGGAGGAATACCAGCCAGTCGACTACCTTTATACCTGGGCAGGTAGGTGGAGCCATGGGCGGAGTCGGAGGTGGTCAGCCCAGGTATAACAGCGCGACAAGAGGCGACCTCGTATCGTGATACAACAGTGATAACGGTGATAACAATACAACAGTGATAACTATAGTGTAACGATAAAAGTGGTTTACCACAGAAGGTGATGACATAAAAATTAGGAGCAGGAGTAGGCCATACGGCCCTTCAAGCCTGCTCCGCCATTGAATAAGATCATGGCTGATCTTCGATCTCAACTCCACTTTCCCGCCCGATTCCCATATCCCTTGATTCCCCTAGAATCCAAAAATCTATCTAAGCCTTGAATATACTCAAAGACTTTGCATTCACAGCCCTTTCGAGTAGAGAATTCCAAAGATTCACAACCCTCTGAGTGAAGAAATTCCTCCTCATCTCAATCTTAAATGGCCAACTCCTTATCCTGAGACTATGCCACCTCGTTCTAGACTCTCCAGCCTGGGGAAACAACCTCTCAGCATCTACCCTGTCAATCCCCCTCAGAATCTTGTATGTTTCAATTAGATCACCTCATTCTTCTAAACTCCAGAGAGTATAGGCCCAATCTACGCAATCTCTCCTCATAGGACAGCCCTCTCATCCCAGGAATCAATCTGGTGTACCTTCGTTGCACCGCCTCGAAGGCATGTATGTCCTTTCTCAGATAAGGAGACCAAAACTGTGCACAGTACTCCAGGTATAGTCTCACCAAATCCCTGAACAATTGCAGTAAGACTTCCTTACTCTTGTACTCCAACCCCCTGTCAATAAAGGCCAACATGCCATTTGCCTTCCTAATTGTTTGCTGTACCTGCATGCTAACTCTCTGTGTTTCCTGTACAAGGACACCTAAATCTCTCTCAACACCAACATTTAAATAGTTTCTCACCATTTAAAAAATATTCTGTTTTTCTACTCTTCCTACCAAAGTGAATAACCTCACATTTCCTCAAATTATACTCCATCTGCCACCATATTGCCCACTCACTTACCCTATCTAGATCCCTTTGCAGGCTCTTTGTATCCTCCTCACAGCTTACTTTCCTACCTAGCTTTGTATTGTCAGCAAACTTGGATACATTGCATTCGGTCCCTTCATCCAAGTAATTAATATAGATTGTAAATAGCTGATGCCCAAGCACGGATCCTTGTGGCACCCCACCAGTTAGAGCCTGCTAACGGGAAAATGACCCGTTTACCCCTACTCTCCGTTTTCTGTCCGTTAACCAATCCTCTATCCATGCTAATATATTAACCCCAACCCATGAGCCCTTACCTTGCGTACCAACCTTTTATGTGGCACCTTATCAAATGCCTTTTGGAAATCCAAATATACTCCAGCCACTGGTTCCCCTTTATTGACCCTGGTAGTTACATCCTCAAAAAGCTCTATTAAATTTGTTAAACACGATTTCCCTTTCATAAAACCATGTTGACTCTGACTAATCATATTATGATTTTCTAAGTGCCCTGATACCATTTCTTTAATAATGGATTCCAGCATTTTCCCTACTACTGATGTCAGGCTAACTCGCCTGTAGTTCCCTGTTTTCTCTCTCCCTCCTTTCTTGAATAGCAGGGTTACATTTGCTACCTTCCAATCCACTGAGGCCGTTCTAGAATCTAGAGAATTTTGGAAGATCACAACCAATGCATTTGCTATCTCTGCAGCCACCTCTTTCAGAACCCTAGGATGTAGGCCATCAGGTCCAGGGGATTTGTCAGCTTTTCGTCCCATTAGTTTCTCAAGTACTTTTTCTCTACTGATATTAATTACTTTAACTTCCTAACTCTTATTAGCCCTTTGGTTCCCCACTATTTTTGGTATGCTTTTTGTGTCTTCTACTGCGATGACAAATACAAAATATTTGTTTAAAGTCTCTGCACTTTCCTTATTCCCATTATAATTTCACCTGTCTCAGCCTCTAAGGGACCAACGCTTACTTTTGCTACGCTCTTCCTTTTTACATACTTGTAGAAGCTCTTACAATCTGTTTTTATATTTCTTGCTGGTTTACTCTCATTCTATTTCCTCCCTTTTTATCACTTTTTTGGTCATCCTTTGCTGGTTTCTAAAGCTCTCCCAATCCTCAGGCTTACTATTATTCTTCACAACATTATAAGCCTCTTTTAATCTAATACTATCTTTAACTTCTTTGGTTAGCCATGGATAGATCACTTTTCCCATGGAGTTTTTATTTCTCAATGGAATGTATATGTTGAAAATTTAGGAATATTTCTTTAAATCTTTGATGAATTTCAAAGCAATATTATACTTTTCCACTCCGTGTCAGCCTCAAGCACACCCACTTTGCTAAGTTATAGCTTCATTTAAAAATCTTAAGTTCCATTTTTATCTATATATATTTTCCATATATACCAATGTGCTTTTACCTCAACCTAAAACAAGCACACCTTCCTGCACTAGTGTCATCTTTGCATATCAGCAACCATTATGGCTTTTCTGAATAAAATTTGCTTATTTAGGAACTGGGTAGAGAACGCCCAAACCTACTTCAGAAGAGCCTTACTGCCAACAAAGACAGATGGATCCAAATTCAGGCCCCAGTGTCCTAACTCATTGGGCCAAAAATTGAGGTCGGCGGCGTACCTCCGGTGTATACCGCCGACCTGCGAAAAGAATACATACGCACCCACCTGATTGTGGCCCTCCTGCAAAAACTTGTGCTCTGACGCTGCGAATAGAAGGGCAGTGTAATGGCCTACAGATCCCGGGGGCACAGCCTGTGCAAAATTGTACCTGGGATCACGTGGGCCTGGTCCTCCAATCAGAGAACAGATTGTCTTTCATTCAGTTAAATTACATTATTTCATTACTACGGCCTTTAAAATGCTATCAGATTTAGCTTTTATCATGGGAATCCAATTGATTACTCATAATTCCCATTTCTAAACAAATACTGTGCGCTGTGCAGAAAGTTATGCAATTTTTTTTTAAACCTGCAGCTTTAACATGCACTAGGATTGCTTCTTGTTAAAGCATTTAAGTAACTTAATTTAAATAAAAGCTTTTTTTTCCATCTCGGGGATCCCCTTACGCTGTGGAAACAGGCCCTGCACCTGTTTCCACCAGCCGTAAAATTTCCTACGTAATTGATGGGCAGTTGGTGGGCAACTAGCCCAACTCTGTGGCAGCAATTAGGTTTTCAGAGGTGGAGCGGATGGCCTGTCAACGTGTATGTTGACAGAGCGCAAGTTCAGGATTTAGCGGAAATCCCGAACTTGCGGTGGATTTCAAAGGCGTAAAATCCGGGTCATTATTTTCACCCCCTCCTCAGGGGATAGTTAGTTGTCGTTAGGTGTAGCTCCAGATCTGCTGCCTGTGGAATATAGACTGGTCTATTTGCAGAGTAAATCATAGATGAGGCCATTTCTCTTGTGCACAGTAGTACACTGACAATTTTAGAAGTGTACTGTACATCATGAAGAGAATTTATTTTCTTGGGCGGGGTGCAATTTCCAACATTGTGAAATAACTTTTTTTTTTATGTATATACTACTTAATGTCCCACTAAGTTGGCCCAAAAACTGTAGCTGTGAATCATTTACATTTTGGTAATCTATACACCTATGCTTTTAGCAGCCTAGAAATAAACTGCTGGTGATACTAGTACAATATTCTTCTATTCGCTGTTTTAATGGAGATGTTACCAATTAATTTTAACCAGGTAAACACCTCAGTTAAAATTATAAAAATAAAGCTGATAATCGCAGTGTTCAACTCCATTCACAACTCTTCTGTTAAATGAAGCAACACATACAGCAGGACCTGGACAACATCCAAGCTTGGGCTGACAAGTGCTAGGTAACATTTGCACTTTGTAAGTGCCAGGCAATAACCACCTCCAAAAAGAAAAGCCCAACTACCAGCACTGAGTCCCTCATCAACATCTTGGGTGGGTCACCATTCATCAAAAACTTAAATGGATCAGCTATATCAACACCATGGCTACCAGAGCAAGGCAGAGGCTGAGTATTCTAAGAACATAAGAATTAGGAGCAGGAGTAGGCCATGCACCCATCGAGCCTGCTCCGCCATTCAATAAGATCTTCGAACTCAACTCCACTTTCCCGCCCGATCTCCATATCCCTTGATTCCCCATGAGTCCAAAAATCTAAATCTATCTCAGCCTTGAATATACTCAAAGACTCAGCATTCACAGCCCTCTGGGGCAGAGAATTCCAAAGATTTACAACCCTCTGAGTGAAGAAATTCCTCCTCATCTCGGTCTTAAATGGCCGACCCCTTGTCCTGAGACTATGCCCCCTAGTTCTAGACACTCCAGCCAGGGGAAACAACCTCTCAGCTTCTGACTCACCTGCTGACCCCTCAAAGCCTTTCTACCATCTACAAGGCCCAATCAAGAGTATGATGGAATGCTTACTACTCAACTGAAAGAGTGCTGCTGCAGCAACACTCAAGAAGCTCAATACCATCCAGGACAAAGCAGTCTAATTGATTGGCTCCCTGTACTGTAGTTGCAGTATGTACTATTCTACAGTCTACACTGCAGTAACTCACCGAGCTTAATTTGACAGCACCCTCCAGCCCCACATCTCTACCACTACGAAGTTACGGAAACACCATCACCTCCAAATTCCCCTCCAAGTCAAATGTCATCCTGACCTGGAGATTAACTCCCATTCCTTCATTGTCAATGAGTCACAATCCTACAATTTTCTACCCAACACCATCGTGAGAGCACCATCTATGCAACGGCCCAGATTTTACGGGGCCGATGACGGCGTCGTAAGCCCTCAGAATGGCCCCTCAAGTTCTGGGATTCCGCATGCATGAAAACCCGAAACTTGCGATGTCAAGTTTCTCCTTGACAGATTGTCCGCATGCGCCCAAAAACACTTTCACTGGCGCAGAGTTTAGCCCAGCGAATGTCCGTGAAACCCTACACCCAGTAAAAGCAGCCATAAGGCCTGCTTTTATCAGCATAAGGGTTAAAATAAATGTTAAATTACAATTTTTAAAATGATTAAAATACACAAAAGCATTTAAAATTAGTTCATGTAAATTTTGGGCTGGAATAAAATGTTTTTATTATTTTTCAAAAAATTTAATTTTTATTTTAAATGCCTAGTCAAAGGGACTGTTAATTAATTTTGAACATGGGGATATTTATTTTTATTAGAATTGTGTTTTATTTGGGGATTTCTCATAAGCTTATGAGGAATCCCTTTTTCTAATTGGTTGGCCTGGCCTACGTGATCCCAGGGTAGCTTCCGAACCGCCTGCCTTTGTGAGATCCATGGGACTTTACACAGGCGTACACACCTGCAGGCCCAGGACCCGAAGCTCCAGAGACACCAGGTACTTTCGGATTTTGTTTTCAGGTCAGAGGTGTATTCTTCTGGTATGCCTCCGGCTGCAAATTCAGGGCCATCATCTGCAGTAGTTCAAGGATACTCACTACCACCTTCTCAACTATGAATGGGCAATAAATGCAGCTCACCTACATCCCAGCAACAAAAAGGAGGGGGGGCAGGGTTAGTTTTCATATGCACTTTTCATTCCTTCCCCCACTCCCGGAGAAATTCACTCATGCTAAAGTACAGTTTCACCAGAACCACCCACCAATACCTTTCTCAAGTGAATATTCTTTACCCATGAGCATTAGCAGTGTGTGTTGGCAGGTTAGTTGCCCAGTGCTGTCCTCATACATCAATTACACATATAGGTTTTCCAGTGGGAGTTATTGAATAACGATAAGGCTTGTAACCTTGGCTGACTTATCCCTTCCCTATCCCAACATGCTGTAACATTTCCACCATGAACGCAGCTGGGATCCCATGTCTGGTTTTAATGGACATAATTCATGTTTTGGTACTCAGACCCTGATATTCAGTGGGAATTCTACTGGCTCCCAGTGTAACTTTTTTAGAAGATCAGTGATCCCAAGAGAAATGGTATAAGCAGCTGAAAGTGGGCATTTATACGTCACTCCAGGAGGTTAATTACCTCCTGCAAAGTTACAGCAAGCGACCGAGAGAACGTCTGCAGAATTTCAGGATCACAATCCTCAACACAGTAAATGATCTCAGTAAATTACTTCCATAGTCCTCAAGCATTCAAGTGATCTACGAAAGTCTGGCTGGTGCATCAAGATATGGATGGCACCAACCTTCACAACCAAATATTTCAAGGTATGAAATGTTGATGAGGTTGATGATATAGTTCCTCTGTCAGTGAAAACTAAGGGGGAGAAAATTTGTCCCTTTAGTACCGCCCGTTAGCACCAGTAGATGGCGTTAATGCGGCATTGAGACCAGTACCAACAGGGCAAGGTGAATCCAGCACCGCACGCCAAATTGGGACCCCCCGTAGTGCTGTCGGTAACAGCTATCACCGGGGACCTCAACCAGGGAGATTGTGACATCAGTGAGTGTGCAACTCTCACTGAATGCCCAATTTCCCAAATTGCTTTTAGCCACTTACCTCACCGCCTGGAGTAAACACCAACAGGGAGAGCTGGTGTGCAGCACCAGGAAGCCAGTTGCAAGGACGATATTTAAAGGGATCATCAGTAATCACTCGCACCTGTCAGGTTAGTGCAGTTTCAGTGGTTTTTTATTAGTTTCAGCTACTGCAACAGTTTCATTGAGTAATTTCAAGGTTCCTTTGTATCAGGAGTCTTGTGGCAAGTACAAAGTAGCTACATTTATTCTTCAAAGATTCAAACTGCAACACTTGGTAAGATTAATGGGGGCTGTACTGGCATGCCACCTCGCCCTCCAGGATCTACGGTGGAGGGAATGTAGACAGCGAGAAAGAAGGGAACATGCGCAGAGGGAGGAGAACAAGGAGACGATGAGGAGGAAGAAGACGAGGAACAAGAGGGAGGGAGAAGACAGCTGGACAATTGGGCTTCCGGACAGATGGTCCGTGATGTGGTGTGCCACCTCCCTCCACATAGTGCAGCAGACTTGTGGGGAGGGCCTCCTGCCAGTTGGTGGGTACAGGACTGCCCGCCTTCTCTCCAGCGCTAAAACCAATGCCTCGAAAGCTTCATGGGAAAACCTGCGGGCCCTCTCCCTGGGGCAGCGATCTGCCATGAGGATTTGTAAATAAGTGCTCCTTCTCCTTGTCCTTCTTCTTATGGTTGTTGAGGCAGCTGCACAGCCAACAATGCTGAGAATGAGGTGCTGCAGCATCAATGAACCTCCCCTTTAAGTAGTGAAAAAAGCCTGTGGCAATCATGAGTCGCGATTAGACTGCAACCGATATTGGTCCAGCCTTTAAGTATGACACCAATGAGCTTGGGTTTTTAGACTTGATTTTAAGACTCTAATCATTTTATTGAGCAGTGAGGATGAATTTTGTGTGCAGTCTAGAAAATTTTCGCCTGGCGCTAATTCACTATCTTTTGTTCTAACACTGCCCATTCCTTGGCTATAATGAATTTCTAGCCCTAAGTATTAACTAAGATGGAACTGATTTGCACTAATATGGGTCATTAGAGGAGAAGTTTAGGTGATATATTGACTGCGGTACCAAAACATCTTACCCATTATAGGAGAAACAATGCATTCCAGTACATTAAAGATGCAATTTGCTTATGTGTAGTTTGTCTGTAGTGACTTCTGTATAGTCCTTACAGGCAACACATCTCAAGTATTTTGACACCATTTGGAAAATAATTCTATGGTTGTCCAGAGAAGTTTGGAGCAGACGCTCCAAATCTAGCCAGCTTGGGAGTCCTGTTACAATACAGCAGAGGTACATAGGTGATGGACAAGTATGAGATGAACAGTGACTCAGAGGAATCACTGACTAAGCAACATTGTGGCACCATGGAGCAAAGGACTACCTAAGTATAACAGGCAGGTAGGCTACATGAATATGAGAATGGTAGTGGTGGGAGAACCTATATTGAAGGGAATAGACAGCCTTTTTGCAGTTGTGACCTTCTTGAGTCCCAAATGGTATGTTGACTCCCTGGTGCCAGCGTGAAGGACAGCCTGGAATGGCTGGAACCACTAACATAGATAGAAATTTGTTTGGGGTCTTGCAGAGAGAGTTTAAGGAGTTAGGCACTAGATTTAAAAACAAGACCTCAAGGGTGCCAACCTCCAGATGGCTTCCTGTACCAAACGCTAGATGGGTTAAGGAGAGGAAGATTAGTAAGGTTAATATGTGGCTGCAAGGCTAGTTCAAAAAAGGGAAGGATTCCCATTCTTGGACATCAGGAGAACATCTGGAACAAAGGAAGGCTATACTAAAGGGATGGTCTTCACCAGAACCAAAGCTGAACCTTGCAGAGAGGGTAAATAGAACAGTGGGGCAGGACTTTAACTACTATGAAAGAGGGGTGGGGAAAGGCTCGGTTTGAGACTAGAGAGGGAGAGCAACTGGGCAGAAAAATTAGTAAACAAGTCAATGGATCAGCAGTGGGAAACAACAGCAACTTGTACTTCTATAGCACCTTTAACTTAGTAAAATGTCCCAAAGCGCTTCACAGGAGCGTTATCAAACAAAATTTGACACTAAGCCACAGAAGGAGATATTCGGGCAAATGACCAAAAGATTGGTCAAAGTTGTAGAGAAAAGAAGCCAGGGGTTATCCTTGCATTCCAGGATGATCATGGAATAGTGAGCGGTTTTTGCAGAGGAGAGCAGGACCCAATAGTGCTTTATGTGGTCCAGCCAGATCTGGCGATGAATGGCTAAACCAGTTGTCCACCATATACGTTGAAGTCTGCATCCCTTCGACTCAAGGGAATGGAGATTAGGGCCATACCAGGGGGAATGACCAGGGTGAGAGAGAGCAATGGTTTTAATGAGGACTAGAGCAGCAAAGGTGGAGGTGAGGGAATGGTTGAGCAGATCAATAGCTGCAGAAATGCTGTGGTGAATGGAGGGCCAAAAGCTAGACAGTTGGGATTTTAAAAGTGCAGTTGTGAGTGAATTGGGAGAGTTTTTTCTCCAGGGGCGGACACAGAAGGAAGTAGGGTTAGAAGGGGGAAGGGGGATGCGGGTGGAGAGCGATACAAGGAAGCAATCAGAGATGGCCTTATCTGTGATTGACACGATGGGAGTAGCGAGGCCACATGAGATGGCAAGGTCAAGGGGGTGGCCATGAATATGGGTAGAGGAGTTTATATGGAAGGAGGGATTAAGGGAGGATAGGAGGTCAGTGAACTCAGAGGAGCGAGACCATAATGAGTTGAGGTGGAGGTTGAAATCACGGAGGATGAGAAGTCACTTGATGCAGAGGCTGAGGGAGAAAAGCAGTGAAGATATCCTGGTGAGAAAATTGGCATGGTATTTGGTGGGCGGTAGAGACATCTTCAAATGCAAGATAGATCAAGCAGACAATAAATATATTGCTCTAATGCAAAAGGGGAGTGCAAGAATATAGATCTGTGGATAAACAGACTAAAACTAAACTGAAACTTAAAAGGGAGGTGTGTGATAAAATTAGGGCTATCAATACCAAAAATAAGTAGAAATATAGAACGTGTTGTGGCAGGTGAAAAGGGAGATAAAAAAAGTTCGTAGATATAAAAGGAAATAGTATGGCCCTTAATCTAACCATATAAAAAGGAGTCAGGCGACATTACAAAGGTGGAAATGGGTAATCTTAGCGATGAAACGGATATAAGGTTGAAAGCTCAATTTATGATCAAATATGACACTAAGGTTGCAAACAGACTTGGTCAGCCTTAGACAGTTGCCGAGGAAAGAGATCAAATCAGTGAAAAGGGAGCAGAGTTTGTGGCGTGAACTGAAGATGTGGAGAAGTGTGAGGTGTTGTGTATGTACCTTTAAGGGAATAACTGGTCTCAGACTGCAGTACCGGCAGTGGCCACCCCTGTATAAAAGGCGCTAGCAAGTTTCTGTAGTTTCAGTTTCCCGATTATAACTAGTCTTTACTGAATGGAGACAATCAACTCCTGCTGTCCGTGTCTCAATTATACGCGGACATAATATTGGCGACGAGCAGATACGAACTTACCTACAGTCTGCACCACCTCATGGGATCCATTCCTGAAGCGAAGTGAGCAGAGGTTGAGGCCAGAAGGAAGAAAGAAGCAGTAGAAACGGGCGTCGACCGTGGGCATCCGCCCCTGAGTCAGCGGAGTTGAAGATTACAGGAGAAGCTGTCGAGAGCGGGGCCTGGTTCCTGTCGATGGTGCTTCAGCTAATCGGGCTGGTGGCAGGTAGTACACTGATCCTTCCTGGGCTGCGGCGGTCGAGAACTCGAGCGGGTGGCTTGCAACGGGGCCGAGCAGCGTTGTCGGGAGGAGGAGAGAGAGGGTGGAGCCGGTGCTACGAAGCCGGGCAGCGTACGGACCCGAGAAGAGGGAGGCAAGAGTCCCACAGGGTTGTTCCACGATGGGAAAATAATAAAATAAAATAAATATTAAACGCGCAGAAAACCGCGAGGAGCTGCAGGTTGCAACGGAAACCGCGGAAAGCAGCGCTAGCAACAGCGGGGAAGAAGGCAAAGCACGGGAGGCGCCATCTTAATCCAGCGGGGAAGAAGGCAAAGCGCGGGAGGCGCCATTTTAGATTTAAGATGCCGAAGACTGGCTGTATCACTGCCTTTGATAATGCAATAGAGGACTGGACCACATATGTGGAAAGAGTCGAGGTATATTGCGAGGCAAACGAAATAGCCGATGAGAAAAAGGCATCGGTATTGCTAAACTTAATGGGCGCTAGAACGTACGGCCTATTGCGGGACCTGATTACTCCAGCCAAACCGAAGGCGAAGAGTTTTAACGAAATTGTTGCTATCCTACAGGAACACCTAAACCCTGCACCGCTGCTGATAGCAGAAAGATTTAAATTCCACAGGAGAACTCAGCATAAAGATGAGAGCAATGCTGAGTACCTTACGGAACTACGCAAGCTATCAAAGCACTGCCAGTTCGGAGCAGGACTGGTAGATACCCTACGGGACAAATTTGTCTGTGGACTCCTGAGTGAAGGAACACAGAAGAAGTTACTCGCAGAAAAAGAGCTGACGCTAGATAAGGCTTTCAGCGTGGCAATATCGTATGAAGCAGCAGCCAGGGGAGCTGCGGAAATACAACAAAAGCCACAGGAATACAGCACCCACGAAATGACACGGGGATTTGCAAAATGTTATCGCTGCGGCAGAACTAACCATGACCAGAAGGACTGCTGGTCCAAGGACAAAATATGCAGGCAATGCGGAAAGATGGGACACATTGCACGAGTTTGCAGGTCTGGGAAGAAGACCAACAACAACAAAAAGGCTACTAAGGAACCGTACAAGAAAGTACAAAAGATGACGGACAGTAGTTCCGAAGACCAGATGAGCGATAGTGAATCCGGGAACAAGAGACTAAGCTGTCTCAAACTTCACAATGTAATCGCAAAAGAGGATCACCGAACCATTTGGGTCACCCTCACGATAGCAGGGTCCCAAGTTAAAATGGAATTGGATACAGGGTCAGCGCTAACTGTCATGAATCGACGAGACTACAAGCGGCTATTCTCACACATACCCTTGAGAGAGACATCCATCGTCTTGACGATGTATACGGGGCAAAAAGTACACCCCAGAGGAAAAATAAGGGTGCCTGTCGAATACAACAGCAAGAAAATACGGAAATTGTATCTCTACATACTACAAGATGGTGGACCACCGTTATTGGGACGTGAATGGATCAGAAAGATAAGCTTAGATTGGCACTCCATTCATGCAATGACGGTGGACGGTAAAAAAAATGAAGACGTCACTCCTGGACGATTGTCAACAATGTTAGCTAATGCCAAAGAGGTATTTCAACAAGAACTGGGCACTCTTAAAGGCGTAACCGCCTCGATAAAAATAGAAGAGAATGCAATTCCCAAGTTTTTCAAAGCGAGACCGGTACCATATGCAATTCGCCCAGCCGTCGAGGCAGAGCTGCAGAATCTGGAGAATGCAGGCGTGTTGTCTAAGGTAGACTGGAGCGAGTGGGTGACACCCATCGTTCCTGTCATGAAGAAAACGTTAAGCAATAAGTCTGAGGAGCCAAGGAAGGTTCGCATCTGTGGGGACTTCAAGGTGACGGTGAACTCAGTCCTTCACACAGTACAATATCCTCTTCCAAGGATAGAAGACATCTTCACCTCACTATCTGGAGGGAAGCGTTTTACAAAAATTGACCTAGCACAAGCGTATTTGCAGATGGAGGTTGAAGAATCCTCTAGGAAGTATCTCACGATAAACACTCACAAAGGTCTTTACCAGTATCATCGATTGGTATTCGGAGCAGCATCAGCTCCGGCGATATGGCAAAGAGCGATGGAACAAGTCCTGCAAGGGATTCAGGGGACTCAGTGTTACTTGGACGACATCCTTGTAACAGGTGAAGATGACAGTGAACACCTTAACAACCTAGAACAGGTGCTCACTAGACTACGGGAACATGGGCTACGAGCCAACCGCCCCAAGTGCGAGTTTTTTAAGAAACAGATATCGTATTGTGGCCATGTGATTGATGAAGAGGGGTTACATAAGTCCCCTGACAAAATTGAAGCGGTTGTTAAGGCCCCAGCGCCTGAAAATGTGTCGCAACTGAGGTCATTCCTCAGATTGGTGAATTACTACCATAAGTTTTTACCGAATTTGTCCACAATTCTGCACCCACTGAACGCCCTACTACGAACGGGAGTAGCATGGAAATGGAGCAATGACTGTAAGCGGGCCTTTCAGAAGAGTAAGGACTTAATCACTTCAAGAGAAGTATTGGCTCACTACAACCCATCACTACCGATAAGACTGGCGTGTGATGCGTCTCCCTACGGCATTGGGGCGGTACTGTCACATAAATTCCTTGATGGTTTAGAGAGGCCGATAGCTTTTGCGTCACGCTCGTTAACTTCAGCCGCGCATAACTACGCCCAAATTGACAGAGAGGCCCTCAGCCTAGTGTGGGGGGGTGAAGAAGTTCGATCACTACCTGCACGGTCAAAAATTTACTCTACTAACTGATCATCAACCTCTTGTCTCCATTTTCAACCCTCAGAAGGGCGTACCGATAATGACAGCACAACGGCTACAGAGGTGGTCCCTTTTCCTAGGGGCACACCAATATGACATCGAGTACAAAGGAACTAAACAGCATGGGAATGCTGATGGATTGTCGCACCTACCGTTGCCGACGGTGGAAGAAGAACTTGCAGTGGATCCAATGGAGATATTCCACTCGACCATAGTCGAATGTCTCCCTGTGACGAATGCAAACATAGAAAAGGAAACACGAAATGACCCGACACTATCCCGGGTCTATGATTTAACGATGAAGGGATGGCCAGCACATGGCGAACCACTGCTGCCAGCATTCTCGCCGAGAAGAGAACAGCTGTCAGTGTGCAGAGGAACCTTGATGTGTGGATCCAGAGTAGTAATTCCACCCAAATTGAAGGATAGAGTGTTCAATGAGCTTCATGAGGGTCATCTGGGAGGGGTAAAAATGAAGAACTTAGCCAGAGCGTTTGTGTGGTGGCCAGGAATCGATAGAGAAATCGAAGAGATGACCAAGAGCTGTACAGGATGCCTGAGGTCCAAAACGCCCCACCACAAGCCCCTCTACATCCATGGGAGTGGCCCTCATCTCCATGGCAAAGGGTGCACATTGATTTTGCTGGTCCCTTCATGGACTCGATGTTTTTAATTGCGGTGGATGCACATTCAAAGTGGCCAGAGGTAATAAAAATGTCCTCAACCTCCACAGAAAAAACTATCTCAGTCTTACGAACTATATTCGCCAGGAATGGGCTGCCTGAACAGGTTTGCTCTGACAATGGACCACAGTTTGTGTCTGAAGAGTTCCGGAGGTTCTTAAAGAACAATGGTGTTAAGCATTACACATCTGCCCCATATCATCCAGCCACTAATGGATGGGCCGAGAGGTTTGTTCAAACATTCAAGAAGGCTATCAAGGCAATGTGTAATGAAGATATACCCCTACAACACAAGGTGGACAACTTCTTGTTTGCCTACCGGAATGCGACACATGCGGTTACCAACCAAACTCCAGCCATGATGTTCTTCAATCGAAGACTACGATGCCGCTTGGATTTGGTTAAGCCAAACGTCCGAAGAGATGTGGAGAACAGGCAGTTTCAAAATATGAATGAAAGGCCGACCAGGAGTTTTAAGATAGGTCAACCAGTTTTGGCCCGGGACTACCGCACGGAGAAATGGCAGCCAGGAATGATTTGTACACGGCAAGGACCTCTCATGTATACCGTGGACGTTGGAGAGAGCATTGTAAGACGCCATGCTGACCAGATTCTAGAGTCACTGGAAAACGTTAACTCCACACCACGATCTGATACACCTGGCGATGAAACCGACGTACCAATTGCAGCTACCGCAGAATCGGTGATATTGGAAGCAGATGAACCAAACAACGACATTGATCCAGACTCAACCTTGCCAGAAGAACCTGATACCCCAAAGAGGCGTTATCCAGACAGAATCAGGAAGCCTCCTCAAAGACTGAACTTATAATTGCTTAACCTCAACCAATGTATCTAGCAACTGTAATTGTGATTGTAATTAGTTATCATTTAGTTGTTAAATGAATGTTATGTACTGTTTATCTAAAAGGGGAGGAATTGTTGTGTATGTACCTTTAAGGGAATAACTCGTCTCAGACTGCAGTACCGGCAGTGACCACCCCTGTATAAAAGGCACTAGCAAGCTTCTGTAGTTTCAGTTTCCCGGTTGTCTCCATTCAGTAAAGACTTGTTATAATCAACTCCTGCTGTCCATGTCTCAATTATACGTGGACATAATATGAGGAAATCTACTTTGGACCCAAGAAAGACAAATTGGAATATTTTCTTAATGGCAAGAGACTAGAAAGTGGAGTATCAAAGAGATTTGGATGTCCAGGTACAAATCACTAAAAGCTGGTGCACAGTTACAAAAAGTAGTCAAAAAGGCTAATGGGATGTTGGCCTTTATCACAAGAGGTTGGAGTACAAAGGGGAGGAAGTTATGCTTCAGTTGTACAGAGC
Organism: Somniosus microcephalus; assembly: GCF_052327205.1. Taxonomy (NCBI): domain Eukaryota; kingdom Metazoa; phylum Chordata; class Chondrichthyes; order Squaliformes; family Somniosidae; genus Somniosus; species Somniosus microcephalus. The sequence goes on along the minus strand of NC_140989.1, from coordinate 80,713,901 downwards.
CTTGGTCAGACCCCATCTGGAGTACTGTGTTCAGTTCTGGGCACCAGACCTCAGGAAGGATATACTGGTATGAGGAGGTAGAGCGCAGATTTACCAAAAAGGATACCGGGGCTAAAAGGTTTCAATCATGAGGTCAGGTTGCATAAACTTGGATTATATTCCTTTGAGTTTAGTGTAGATTGAGGAGAGATCTCGCTGAAGTGTTTAAAATGATAAATGGGTTCAACAGGATAGAAACAGGGAAGCTATTTCCTCTGGTGTGGGAATCAAACAAGGGGGTAGAATCTTAAAATTATAGCTAGGCCATCCAGGAGGGATCAAGAATCATTTTTCCACAAAGGTTAGTGGAGATGTGGAATTTTCTCACCCAAAAAGCTGTGGATTCTGGGTCCATTGCAATTTTCAAGACGGAGATCAACAGATTTTTATTAGCTAAGGATATCAGGGGACATGGATAAAAGGTAGATAAATAGAGTTGAGATACAGATCAGCCATAATCTAATTGAATGACGGAACAGGCTCGAGGCTGAATGGCCTACTCTTATTCTTGTGTTCCTAGAAGTAATGATGAATTTCTACAAAATATTGGATAAATCACAGTTCGAGTACTATGTGCAGTTTTGGGCAGCGGCAGGAATTAGGTATGGGTGTAGAAGGCTGTGGGCTTAGGGAAAGCCAGCAGCACAGCAAAGGCAAATGGGTATGGGAGTGGGAGGCTGTAGTACCACGAAAGGGATGCAGGCCCCAAAAATATTAATTTTTAAATTTAGAGACAGTAAGCCTGGGAGTGGAGGCAGCAGGTGGGTAAGCAGCAGGAAAGGCTAAAAAAGAAAAAAACCTTAAAAAAAAAAGCAGTACCACCTAGAAGAATGGAGACTCAATTTACAGTGCCACTTATGGTAGGATGACTAACGGGTAAATATAATGGCAAGTTTGGATAGTTTTATAATTTGAAGCAGATGTTACCCAGGTGCAACAGAGGTGTGAAAAGCCATGACAAAGTCATGACACGGGGGTAAAAAAATTGTAACTGGGATCTCAGATGCTCGCAAAACAAATTAAACCCAAGAGGTTATCACCACAGAGGTCTGTTAATACTGTATACATTGTAACATCTGTTTAATCTATTAATCATTGTAATTCTTATTCAAACAAAAAGGGATCTTATCACCGTGCAGAGAAACCAAACGAAGATCTAGGGCTAGAAATTCGGTATAGCCCCGTTTGGGACATTAACTTTTGAAAAGTAGAAAAAGTAGCGCCAGGTGCTAATGATTCTCTCCTGCTGGGAAATTGAGTTTTAGCACTCCAAGAGGGAAGTGGAGCGCTAAATCAAGCACTAAACACTTCTCTTAGGGCGCTAAAGCCCGAAAGCGGGGCGGTAGCGCAGAGTGCTGAACAATTTGGAGTGCATTGCTAACGGCATCAGAGGCTGCTTCCCTCGCTTAAAGGGAAGGGCCAGTGATGGTGCACACTCTATGACTCTAACCTACTTGTCGGAAGTTCTGCGTTGCAAGGCGACCCGCGTGACTGCCATTACAGCCCCAAACACTCTCACAAAGTGGAGGGCTTGGACATCTTGCAGCAATGAAACATCAAAAACTTTGAGCAGGCACCAGACTGGTGCAAATCATAAAGGTTGGCCTCCCTGAAAACCATTCCCTTTAATTAGCGCTCCCCAAGCGGCCAGCCGAGTTGACAATGCCTCCTCTTCCTGCCGTTGTTCACGCCCGGTGATACAGCAGGGGGCGATAAAGGGGCGCCGCACACTTTATGACGTCATGATCTGCGAGGCGCTAAAAGCCCAAGCGGTAAGAGTTAGCGCCAGCACTAAACTGGCACTGAAGTTTGCGGGCGTTGCTGCATTCGCCGCGCCCTGTTGCTAACCCCTTAGCGCCCCCCCCGCGCTAACCAACCAAATTTCTCCCCCCTAGTCTAACCACCAAATACTACAATTAAAAGACTTGCATTTATATAGCACCTTTCACAACCTCAAGACATCTCAAAGTGCTTTACAGCTAATTAAGTACTTTCTGAAGTGTAGTCACTGTTGTAATGTAGGAAACGCAGCAGCCAATCTGCGCACAGCAAGCTCCCACAAACAGCAATGAGATAATGACCAGGTAATGTTTTTTTTAATGATGTTGATTGAGGGATAAATCGGGGTCAGGGCACGGGGCTAACTCCCCTGCTCTTCTTCGAAATAGTGCCGAGATCTTTTACATCCACCTGAGAGTAGACAAGCCCTTGGTTTAACGGCACCTCCGACAGTGTAGTACTCTTTCAGTACTGCACTGGAGTGTCAGCCTAGATTATTGTGCTCAAGTCTCTGGAGTGGGACTTGAACTCAGACATGATAGTGCCACGGTTGACATTTATTTGAAGTAGCGCAATATATTTTTAAAAGGTTGCATCTGAGTTATATCAAGTCCCCATTTGGCTGGACTTCGTGGATCTGACTGCAAAAAAAAATTCAGCCGAGAGGCAATGTATCAGTTTATATCTGTACATATACAGATCAGTTCCGAAACACTAGTTCACTCTCTGTACCATTAAGTAATTAGTACATTGGTTTACCCAACCTTTCGAATTTTCAAAAGTTTAAGATCTTCATACTTTATTTTCCTTACCTTCCTGCACTTTTTAAGCTTTTGCTTTCTTTTGTATTTTTTGTCTGCTTTGCTCTCCTCGTTGAGACTTTCTCCCAAAGGCTCGATCAAAGGCTCGTATTTGTCTGGAAGAAAAGCAATGTGAACCTTTTTCGAATTCGATATCCCTTTGACCTGTTCCGGCTTTTGAACGTTTTCGAGTTGATGTCCATCTGCTGTTTCCTGGGTCTCGTTAACAGTCGGCAGAATATCGACTTGTTTCGATTTAGTTTTGGAATGTTTTAGATGTTTCCATTTAATTGGTTGTTCAATTCGAAGCAGGTCTTCCTGGTCAGTCTCGAGTGCATGAGATTTGTCCCTTTTGAACTTCAAGTTGGTAAAACCAATGAATGGCGACTGCCGTTTTACCCTTGATTTCATGTTTTCCACGGACATTGTTGTAATTCCATAAACGCAGAACGTCTGCACTATCGCTTGCAGATAAACAATGTAACCTGCACTTTGGTCCTAGTGGAATCCTAACCCTTGGACAGTTCATTCTCTTTATCTAATTTACATGCATCAGACTGAACCAATCGATTGAAGTTGTATTTCTGCATTCTCGTGCAGACGTTTTTGGCAAGCACTTGCTGAGAGCAGGGGAGACACGGTTACACATTATTTGATAATATTGCTGCTGAACAATGCAAAAGCAATGCAACAATTTCCAGCTATATCGTGCCTTTAACATAGGAAAACATCCCAAGGCACTTCACATGAGGACAAAGGACCAAAAGCTGAGTTAGAGAGGCAGGTTTTAAGGAGGATCTGGAGTGGCAGAGGAGTTTGAGGAAAGTTATTCCAGATTGTGGGAGATAAGTGGCTGAAGGGTTGGCTGCCAATGGTGGAGCACAAGAGGCTGGAGTCAAGAGGATTAGAGAGTTCCAGGAGGTTTGTGGTGGGACCCGAAAACAATTGCTTCAGTTTTCCCAATGTTTAACTGGAGGAAGTTAACACTCATCCAAGACTGGATGTCAGACAAGCAGTGTAACAGCACAGAGGCATTGGAGGGGTTGAGAGAGGTGTCACCAGCGTACATGTGGAAGTTGGCCCCGTGTCTGTGAATAATGTCACTAAAGGATAGCATATGGATGAAGACAAGGGGAGCCAAAAATGGATCCTTGGGGGACTTTGGGGTGGCAATACAGGGATGGGAAGAGAAGCCCTTGCTGGAGATGCTTCATTAGTAATTAGCCCACTGTTGTTCCAGTGGGATAACACCACGCCTTTAAGGAGCATGCCAACTGGCAAAGTGACTTTGCCAAGTCTATAAGCAGAGGAGTGAACAATAAACCATAATTGTTGCATTATTACACATAGTAAACACTAATAATTAGCTCCCCATATAAGTAAATGAGTAACCAAACCCAGCACATTTGATTTAGTCTGTGTTTAGTTAGCTGATATCAACCAGGACAGCTGTTGGGGTGCTACAATTGGCTTCAATACCCTTTGGGCTAGAAAGGGAAAATTGGCTATGATTCCTGCCCTTGATCACTATCCACTGTTGGAAAGTGCATCTGGACATCAGGTGAGGGTAGGATCAGGCTTGACTATGACATTCGCCTTAGTTGATTAAGTTGCTAACTCAGCTCACATATGAAGAATGTCCATTTGAGTTGCATACCTCTTGGCAGCTGGCCACCAATAAATTGTATAACAGAGTCAACAGGGAAAAAATTGGGTTGATTTGAGCCTCTTGTTAGCTCCCCGGGGGGGGGCGCTAATGGGGTGCAAATCCCCTAGCACCTGGGCGCAGTGCTAGGCCCCTCCCCTTTAATCAGGGTTGGAAGCCTGCGGTGACACGGCGTGATGTGCCGTCGCACGTGGCATTGTTGCATGTAGTGCCGCGACCTTCAGTCATAGCGCCCCAAGATGGAGGTGGAGCGTTTCCAGTAGCGCACCACCTCCTGCTTGGGGCGCTACTGCTGAATTTCCGGCGGAGGGGCGCTAGCACCCCGACGACGTTAGCGCCCCAAAAGGGGCACCACCCAATATCTCCCCTAACATCTTCAATAGAAGAGAGGAAAAAACTGAACCTTCCCCCAGAATAATATAAGCATCACAAAGTGGAGGTCATTTTAACTTTCATCACCGGGTGAAAAGAATGAGTGAGTGGCATCCGATTTTCTAGCGCCTGTTATTTGCCTGGTACAAAAATTAAAAGTAACCCCAGTATCACGCTAATTTAGTGCTCTAAGGACAACACTGTAAATTGGCAAAATGGGAGTTGGTCCCTGCATTTTCTCAACCTATCAGTGTTTGCTCTGTCATCAAAGATGGTAATTTAGAGATTAGGCAAATCTTCGCCGAATGGGGGAAAAAAATCATACAATGAGTCACCCACAGTATTTTCATGCACATCTTAGTTTCTGGCTGATAATTGCCACTGGCAGTAACACGGCAAAAAAGTCTGCCGCCTGCCACTTCAGTAAGGGTATAGAAAGACCGAAAGGAAAGTTAAAAATTACTTCAATTTGATAGGTGGATGATTCCATTTGGCCTCCTCCCGAGGTCCCCACCATCATAGATGCCAAAGTCTAGCCAGTTCAGTTCACTCCACATAACATTAATAAATGGCTGAGTGCACTGGACATTGCAAAGGCTTTGGGATCTGACAATATCCTGGCAATAGTGCTGAAGACCTGAGTACCATAACTGATTAGCTGCCTAGTCAAGTTACTCCAGTGCAACTATGATATTTGCATCTAACTGGCAAACTGGAGTCATACCAAGCACAAGGGAAGATGGTTGTGGTGGTTGGAGGTCAATCATCTCAGCCCCAGGACATCGCTGCAGAAGTTCCTCAGGGCAATGCCCTAAGCCCAACCATCTTCAGCTGCTTCGTCAATGGCCTTCCCTCCATTGTAAGGTCAGATGTGGGGATGTTCGCTGATGACTGCACAGTGCTCAGTGCCATTCGCAACTCCTCAGATAATGAAGCAGTCCATGCCCGCATGCAGCAAGACCGGGACGACATTCAGGCTAGGGCTGATAAGTGGCAGGTAACATTCGCACCACACAACATGATGGGTCTAGACAGAGTAGATAGAGAGAAACTGTTCCCATTGGTGGAAGGGTCGAGAACCAGAGGACACAGATTTAAGGTGATTGACCAAAGGCAACATGAGGAAAAACTTTTTTACGCAGTGAGTGGTTAGGATCTGGAATTCACTGCCTGAAAGGGTGATGGAGGCAGATTCAATTGTGCTTTCAAAAGGGAATTTGATAAGTACCTGAAGGAAAATAAATTGCAGGGCTACGGGGAAAGGGCGGGGAGTGTCACTAGCTGAAGTGTTCTTGCAGAGAACTGGCACAGGCTCGACGGGCCGAATGTCCTTCTTCTGTGCTGTAACCATTCTATGATTAAACTAGGTCAACTTTTGATACTTACTAAAAAGTGAAACCAAGAAGCTGTACTGCAGGGCAATTCACTTTGTGTGCAGTGCCAGCAGCCCAATTACAATTAAACACGAAATCTCAATTAAAGCACTTTGATTAATCTAAATTAAGTGTATTACTGTAAATAGCAGTAAGTAAGGAGCGTGCAGTAAAGAAATGTGAAACAGGAAGAAAAACCAAACAGCAATTTGAGCGGTCAGTATAAATGATTTCAAGAAACGTGTTTTTAGGGAGAGAATAGATTGAGGGTTATGGCAAATAAATTAAGTTGATCTATCAAAATGGGATGGGCCTTTTCATGTTCCTAAAAATTCTGATATTATAAGGTAGATTATACTGCTATAGTAACCATGGAGTGGGAATATTCAATTGACAATATCTAGTAGAGCTAGAAGCTGCAGCAAATGGTAAATTCAGTGTAGAATGCTGGTACTTCTGTGTTATTTTTTTTAGTATTATAGCTGGGTTGCAACTGGGTGAGGGCATGCTGATATGTTTCAAGACTAAAGAAGATTTTACAAGTTACTGTTTAACCAAACAAATAAAATCGATGTCTGACGGGTCTGTAAGCTTACAAATGGAAACTTCAGTGTACTGGTAATGTTACCATAAACTCTGCTCGTTCAACGAGCAAAGCAAGCAAACAATGAAGTAATCTGAAAATCAATTTTTTTAAAGTTTGTGTTTGGGATAAACTTGGAGCTGGGCAGATAGTTCAATTTTGTGGTAGACCTGATTAGCTAATTTCAGATATATTTTGAATCCATTTTCTAAATTGTAAATAGTCTCACTGGAGTTTTTGCAGATTCTAGCACAAGGGCTAAAGGTCAAACACAACACTAGATTACAACCTGCAAGTCACACAATATATACCATGCTGTTCTTACATTGCTTAATATTAGTTTAAAAGATTATATTTACCTGGAATATATAACAATTGACTGAATAAACAGAGCTTGAGTTTGACTGGGGACTTTTGAGGGACAATAAAGGTCCCTTAATGTTCACGTGAGCACAGCCTTGTGCTTTTTTTATATATCTGTTCCAATTTTCTGCTCTCTTTTCCTAAAAGGTGACTCATGCTGGGATATGATTCCACGGGGACTGGAGCCCTCCAGTACCTAACCTAAGTATCCAAAGCACACTTCAAAAGCAGACAGTTGGCAACTGTGCATACATGAGACCATTGGGTATCAGTGTTCATAGAAACACAAACTGAATTGTGAAATGTGATCTCAAAGCACCAATAAAAATCCTAAAATCCGATATAATAAAAAGGGATTTAACTTATTCAGCCACCTTGAAGCAGTGGCCTTCATCGTAAGCTTTTATTCAGGGCCATTTTTCAGCTACATAGAAACATAGAAGATAGGAGCAGGAGTGGGCTATTTGGCCCCTCGAGCCTGCTCCGCCATTCAATGCGATCATGGCTGATCATCCAAATTCAGTACCCTGTCCCTGCATTCTCCCCATATCCCTTGATCCCTTTAGCGTTAAGAAATATATCTAACTCCTTCTTGAATATATTTAATGAATTGGCCTCTACTGTCTTCTGCATTAGAGAATTCCACAGGTTCACCACTCTCTGGGTGAAGAAATTCCTGCTCATTTCTGTCCTAAATGGCCTACCCCTTATCCTTAGACTGTGACCCCTGGTTCTGGACTCCCCGACCATCGGGAACATCCTTCCTGCATCTAGTCTGTCCAGTTCTGTCAGAATTTTATAAGTTTCAATGAGATCCTCCCTCAATCTTCTAAACTCCAGTGAGTATAAGCCCAATCGACCCAATCTCTCCTCATATGTCATTCCTGCCATCCCAGGTATCAGCCTGGTGAATCTTCGCTGCACTCCTTCCATGGCCAGAACATATGTCCTCAGATAAGGCGACCAAAACTGCACACAATACTCAAGATGTGGTCTCACCAAGGCCCTGTACAACTGCAGCAAGACATCCTTGTTCCTGTACTCAAACCCTCTCGCTATGAAGGCCAACATACCATTTGCCTTCTTAACTGCCTGCTGCACCTGCATGCTTACCTTCAAGCGACTGGTGCACAAGGACACCCAGGTCTCGTTGCACTTCCCCTTCTCCCAATCTATTGCCATTCAGACAATAATCTGCCTTCCTGTTTTTGCCACCAAAGTGGATAACCTCACATTTATCCACGTTATATTGCATCTGCCATGCTTCTGCCCAATCACCCAACCTGTCCAAATCATCCTGGAGTTTCTCGGCATCCTCCTCACAGCACATATGCCCACCCAGCTTTGTGTCGTCTGCAAATTTGGAGATATTACATCTAGTTCCCTTGTCTAGATCATTAATTAATATATATATTGTGAATAGCTGGAGTCCAAGGACTGATCCCTGCGGTACCCCACTAGTCACTGCCTGCCACTTGGAAAAAGACCCGTTTATTCCAACTCTTTGCTTTCTGTCTGCCAACCAGTTCTCTATCCAAGTCAATACCTTGCCCCCAATCCCATGTGCCTTAACTTTACACGCTAATCTCTTATGTGGGACCTTATCAAAAGCCTTCTGAAAGTCCAAATACACCACATCCACTGGTTCTCCCTTATCTATTTTACCAGTTAGATCCTCAAAAAATTCCAGTAGTCAAGCACGATTTACCTTTTGTAAATCCATGTTGACTTTGTCCGATCCTGTCACTGTTTTCCAAGTGCTCTGCTATTACATCTTTTATAATGGACTCTAGTATTTTCCCCGCTACCGATGTCAGGCTTACCGGTCTGTAATTCCCCGTTTTCTCTTTACCACCTTTTTTGAATAGTGGGGTAACATTAGCTACCCTCCAATCCATGGGTACTGTTCCAGATTCCATCGAATGTTGGAAGATGATCAGCAATGCATCTACTATTTCTAGGGCCACTTCCTTAAGTACCCTAGGATGTAGATTATCAGGCCCTGGGGATTTATCGGCCTTCAATCCCATCAATTTCCCTAACAGCACTTCCCTACAAATACTGATTTCTTTCAGTTCCTCCCTTTCATCAGACCCTATGTTCCCCGACACCTCTGGGAGGTTATTTGTGTCCTCCTTTGTGAAGACAGAACCAAAGTATGTATTCAATTGGTCTGCCATTTCTTTGTTCCCCATTATAAATTCCCCTGATTCTGACTGCAAAGGACCTACGCTTGACTTCACCAATCTTTTTCTCTTCACATATCTATAAAAGCTTTTACAGTCAGTTTTTATGTTCCCTGAAAGCTTACTCTCATATTCTATTTTCCCCTTCTTAATTAATCTCTTTGTCCTCCTTTGTTGAATCCTAAACTGCTCCCAATCCTCAGGTTTACTGCTTTTTCTGGCCAATTTATATGTCCTCTCCTTGGATCTTATGCTATCCCTAATTTCCCTTGTTAGCCACGGTTGAGTCACATATTGCTTTTTGATTTGTTAATGTTTTTGAGTAGGTCTCAATTTTTTTGAAACTGCCGGTCAACTTTTCCACACTTTATAGGCATGTATGGGACATCCAGTTATTGAACTCTCAGCTACACAACAGATGTTCACATTTCACACATAGTTCCATTTCTCATGTTAAAACTATCACAATAAAGGTCAATTTAATAGTTACAATCAATTTACAAAGACAGAATCACAGAAACCCCACAGTGCAGATAGAGGCCATTTTGGCCCATCGAGCCTGCACCGACACATATCCCACCCGATCCCCGTAACCTCTACACCAACACATATCCCACCCTATCCCCGTAACCCCACGTATTTAATTCCCCTAACACTAAGGGTCAATTTATCATAGCCAATCATCCTAACCCGCACATCTTTGGACTGTGGGAGGAAACCGGAGCACCCGAAGTATCAAAATAAAACTTGATCCTTGATATAGAAACAGAAAATGCTCGAAATACTCAGCCGGTCAGGCAGCATCTGTGGAGAGAGAAACAAAGTTAACATTTCAGGTCGATGACCTTTCGTCATCCATCTCTCTCCACAGATGCTGCCTGACCTGCTGAGTATTTCCACCATTTTCTGTTTATATTTCAGATTTCTAGCATCTGCAGTATTTTGCTTTTGATCCTTGATATATTTTATCTGTATTTTGTATCTGTATTTTGTGTCAGCAAGATTCAATAAACCCACTATCACCCCTACTCATTACTGTTACTATCCCTGCCCATTTTTTGATTCAGCTGGTTTCACACCATTGTTTCCAGGCAGCGCCAGTGCCACACTAAAATGGGACTGGGCATTTAAATGAATCAGAAAAGTACCCAAGGACAGCAGGGGTGAGCCAGAGGAGTAGCAGCAGCCTGAAGAAAATGCGGGGGAGAACCCATGGACAGTTACAAGAGACATTCATGCCAATCTAATATGGAAGTCCTCTTTACTACTACATCTACTCACTCCGTAAATAGTCCTGACTCTTCCACCATAAAAATGGCATAATCTACAGACACTTACATAGAAACATATAGAAGATAGGAGCAGGAGTAGGCCATTCGGCCCCTTGAGCCTACTCCGCCATTCAATGAGATCATGGCTGATCATCCAAACTCATTACCCTTCTCCCCATATCCCTTGATCCCTTTAGCCTTAAGAAATATATCTAATTCCTTCTTGAATATATTTAATGAATTGGCCTCAACTGCCTTCAGTGGTAGAGAATTCCACAGGTTCACCACTCTCTGGGTGAAGAAATTCCTCCTCATCTCTGTCCTAAATGGCTTACCCCTTATCCTTAGACTCTGAGCCCTGGTTCTGGACTCCCCCGCCATTGGGAACATCCTTCCTGCATCTAGTCTGTCTAGTCCTGTTAGAATTTTATAAGTTTCAATGAGATCCCTTCTCATTCTTCTAAACTCCAGCGAGTATAAACCCAATCGACACAATCTCTCCTCATACGTCATTCCTGCAATCCCAGGTATCAGTCTGGTGAATCTTCGTTGCACTCCCTCCATAGCAAGTACATCCTTCCTCAGATAAGGCGACCAAAACTGCACACAATACTCAAGGTGTGGTCTCACCAAGGCCCTGTACAACTGCAGCAAGACATCCTTGTTCCTGTACTCGAACCCTCTCACTACGAAGGCCAACATACCATTTGGCTTATTAACCACCTGCTGCACCTGCATGCTTACCTTCAGCGACTGGTGCACAAGGACACCCAGGTCTCGTTGCACTTCCCCTTCTCCCAATCTATTGCCGTTCAGATAATAATCTGCCTTCCTGTTTTTGCCACCAAAGTGGTTAACCTCGCATTTGTCTACATTATACTGCATCTGCCATGCTTCTGCCCAATCACCCAACCTGTCCAAATCATACTGGAGTTTCTCGGCATCCTCCTCACAGCACACACGCCCACCCAGCTTTGTGTCATCTGCAAACTTGGAGATATTACATCTAGTTCCCTCGTCTAGATCATTTATATATATTGTGAATAGCTGGGGTCCTAGGACCGATCCCTGCGGTACCCCACTAGTCACTACCTGCCACTCGGAAAAAGACCCGTTTATTCCAACTCTTTGCTTCCTGTCTGCCAACCAGTTTTCTATCCAAGTCAGTACCTTGCCCCCAATCCCATGTGCCTTAACTTTACATACTAATCTCTTATGTGGGACCTTATAAAAAGCCTTCTGAAAGTCCAAATACACCACATCCACTGGTTCTCCTTTATCTATTCTACCAGTTACATCCTCAAAACATTCCAGTAGATTAGTCAAGCACAATTTGCCTTTTGTAAATCCATGTTGACTTTGTCCAATCCTGTCACTGTTTTCCAAGTGCTCTGCTATTACATCTTTTATAATGGACTCTAGCATTTTCCCCAGTACCGATGTCAGGCTTACCAGTCTATAATTCCCTGTTTTCTCTCTACCACCTTTTTTGAATAGTCGGGTAACATTAGCTACTCTCCAATCCATGGGAACTGTTCCAGAGTCTACAGAATTTTGAAAGATGACCAGCAATGCATCTACTATTTCTAGGGCCACTTCCTTAAGTACTCTAGGATGTAGATTATCAGGCCCTGGGGATTTATCGGCCTTCAACCCCAACAATTTCCCTAACACCATTTCCCTACAAATACTGATTTCATTCACTTCCTCCCTCTCATTAGACCCTATGTTCCTCGACATCTTTGGGAGGTTATTTGTGTCCTCCTTTGTGAAGACAGAACCAAGTATGTATTTAATTGGTCTACCATTTCTTTGTTCCCCATTATAAATTCCCCTGATTCTGACTGCAAGGGACCTATGCTTGACTTCACCAATCTTTTTCTCTTCACATATCTATAAAAGCTTTTACAGTCAGTTTTTATGTTCCCTGAAAGCTTACTCTCATACTCTATTTTCCCCCTCCCAATCCTCAGGTTTACTGCTTTTTCTGGCCAATTTATATGTCTTCTCCTTGGATCTTATGCTATCCCTAATTTCCCTTGTTAGCCACGGTTGAGTCACCTTTTTTGTTTTATTTTTATGCCAAACAGGGATGAACAAATTCTGTAGTTCATCCATGCGATCTTTAAATGTTTGCCATTGCCTATCCAACGTTAACCCTTTGAGTAACATTCCCCAATCAATCCTACCCAACTCGTGCCTCATACCATCGTAGTTTCCTTTATTTAAATTCAGGAACCTAGTCTCTGAGTCAACTACTTCACTCTCCATCTAAATGAAGAATTCTATCATATTATGATCGCTCCGCCCCAAGGGGCCTCGTACAACAAGATTGCTAATTAATCCTTTCTCGTTACATAATACCCAGTCTAAGATGGCCTGATCTCTAGTTGGTTCCTCGGCATATTGGTCCAGGAAACCATCCCGTATACACTCCAGGAATTCCTCCTCCACAGTATTGTTACTAATTTGGTTAGCCCAATCTATATGTAGATTAAAGTCACCCATGATAACTGCTGTGCCCTTATTACTCGCGTCTCTAATTTCCCATTTAATGCCATCCCCAACCTCCGCATTACTGTTTGGGGGTCTGTATACAATTCCCACTAACGTTTTCTGCCCCATGGTATTTCTCAGCTCTACCCATACAGATTCCACATCATCAGAGCTAATATCCTTCCTTACAATTGTGTTAATCTCCTCCTTAACCAGCAATGCTACCCCACCTCCTTTTCCTTTTTGCCCGTCTTTCCTGAATATTGAATACCCCTGGATGTTGAGTTCCCAGCCTTGGTCACCCAGGAGCCATGTTTCCGTAATCCAAATCATATCATATCCGTTTAGATCTATTTGCACAGCTAATTCATCCACCTTATTACGAATGCTCCTTGCATTAAGACACAAAGCCTTCAGGCTTGTTTTTTTTTAACTCTTAGACCTTTTAGAATTATTATTTACTGTGGCCATGATTGATTTAAACCCTTGATTTCTCTGACTGCCACTTTTGCTTTTCTCCTTCCTGTCTTTTGCTTCTATCCTTGTTTCCCTTTCCTCTGTCTCCCTGCACAGGTTCCCAACCCCCTGCCATTTTAGTTTAAACCCTCCCCCACAGCACTAGCAAACACTCCCCCTAGGACATCGGTCCGGGTCCTGCCCAGGTGCAAACTGTCCAGTTTGTACTGGTCCCACCTCCCCCAGAACCGGTTCCAATGTCCCAGGAATTTGAATCCCTCCCCCTTGCACCATTCCTCTAGCCACGTATTCATCTGAAATATCCTTCTATTTTTACTCTTACTTCTCTGCACACAGCAGGTCACGCAGCCCCCATTCATGCCACTGTGGCAAAAGTGAAGGATTTTTATCTAGTTTTGGCTTGGTAGAGCTTTCGTTTAACTCAATCACAAGATATAAGGGGTTGGATTATCCTTCACTGCCTTTCTCTGGATTGGGCAGGGTACCTGCAGAAATGACAGTAAAATAAGGTTGACCTGGATTTTTTTTCCCTATGCCCCCATGAGGACTGATGCAGGCTGCTTCTTTTCTATCTACCACATGTAAATGCTGGTGGAGATGGATGGGGTGGGGGGTGGAAGGGTCCAGTTTCCCATCCAATTTCCTTCTCATGTGTCCCTTGTCATCAGGAGTTTTATGCACAAGGTGTTTCAGAAAATAAGTCTGCCCAAAGTTCTGTAGTATGCGAACAAGACATCTTTAATTCATTGGAATGTCTAAAAGTGGAAAGTGGAAAACACTGGACCAATGGCCGCAATTTTGCCAGCGCTCAGAGGGCAGGTTCGGAGGCGGGTCCGCTGTCAAAGTCGCAATGATTGACGGCAGGTTGGGAACCATGTAAGTTTCCAAACTGTTGGGTCTGTGATTTCAGAACAGACCCAACACCAAGCGGCGGGCGAGGCATTAAGGCTAGTTAACTGCTTATTAAAGACTATTTTGCCAGCATTTTTCTATTTTCTCACATTTTCAACAGGGTTCATGTCGTTCGGAGGTCACGTCAGGTAAGTATGTCGGGAGATCATCGAGCTGAATAGTTTCCAGCTGCAACTGCAGTATAAAATCTAACCTTTCACATCTGTTCAGATTGCAATGTCAGATGATGCTGATTTCAGGATTGTGAAGACACATTTGATCTGTATTGAGGCTGTAAGTGTGTGTTGTAAACTCTATATGCACTGCCACCTCCTTGGAATAACCTCTCTTCCCATTGACTGATTGCTTCTACCATCTCATCCTCAACTGCCATATATAACAGCAGAATGGGATCGATTTATACTCTCTCACCCTGGACCTCAGATTCGGAAGATGATCATCCGCATCAGCAGCAGAACCAGGCACACCAGCAGCACCAACAAGAGCGCCAATCTTCTCCACAACCACCTGATGCTGCACAGGGCAGAGGCCGTCAGCGCAGGGCTGCACCGCGCCGCAGATGATACCCCCAACACAGGGTTTACTGGCAGAGGATAAGCTTCCTCAACATGACTGAGCAACAGTGCCAAAGGAGGCTGAAAATTTCATGACAGGTAGTCGCAGACATTTGCACAATGCTCGATCAAGACCTGCAGCCCAAAGGAGTGGGTGGATATGCCTTATCAGTGGCTGTCAAAGTCACCACCACCCTCAACTTCTTTGCGTCAGGCTCCTTCCAGGGATCAGCGGCAGACATCAGCGGCATCTCCCAGTCGGCCGCCCACAGATGCATCACGCAGGTTACCGATGCCCTCTTTGACAAGACCGCCAATTACATCCACTTTTCCACTGATGAAGCCAGTGTTACCAAGCGGGCGCTCTCGGCTTTGTCAATCTGGCTGGCTTCCCACGGTTGCAGGGCATCATCGACTGCACACATGTGGCCCTTAGGGCACCCCATCAGAGCCCAGCAGTATTTGTGAACCGC
Source organism: Somniosus microcephalus (assembly GCF_052327205.1). Lineage (NCBI taxonomy): Eukaryota > Metazoa > Chordata > Chondrichthyes > Squaliformes > Somniosidae > Somniosus > Somniosus microcephalus. Next base: position 80,698,557 of record NC_140989.1, on the reverse strand, counting down.
AAGGGCTACCACTCTCTTAATGTGCAGCTGGTGTGCAACCATAGGAAGAGCATCATGCATGTGTGCGCCAAGTTCCCTGGCAGTTGCCATGACTCTTACATCCTGCGCCAGTCCACTGTCCCTCAGTTCTTCGAACCGCCAAACGAAATTTCCAGCTGGCTCCAAGGAGACAAGGGCTATCCCCTGAAGACGTGGCTAATGACACCGTTGAGGCCATCAAACGAGTCTGAGGAGCATTACAATCAAAGCCACATTTCCGGACATTAAAGGCGCGCTTACCCTTGTCTGTTTCACTTCAATTTGTGAGCATACATATGGCAACAAATTCAAACATTCAGGAAACCTAACTTTATTACAACAAAATAAAAGAACAGATACTTAACATTAATTTATACCAATCACCCAAGTGACTACCCTTGTGACTAGTTAAGTGGGAGCTTTCTTTTACGTGTGCTTCTACGTGGTGCTACCCCTGTGGCTTCACCAGATGTAGAGGCAGCCTGCTCACTTTCCTGCTGCGCCTGCTTAGACGCCTTTGGCGGTCGTCCTCTGGGTTTTGGAGCCTTTGAGGGCCCCGCCAAAGTCTGCCCCTCCTCCGGCTGCGCAGGGGCCGACTCAGCCATCACTGTTCGGGGAGGCATCTGGGGCTCTGACCAAGGGGTTGGCAAGGTGGGGGAAGCTTGAGCACTTGGAGAGGAGCCCCCACTTCCATGTCCCCTCCCACCATCATCCCTCTCATGGGCCACCCACACTTCTCTGCTAGCAAGTAGCTGGAGAGCACCTTGCTGTACATCAGTGGGGCCATGAGGGCCCATGTCTGTACTGACATTCCTCATAACAAGGACGTCCATGAACCTCTGGTTTCTCTCAATAGATGCCCATCTATCCTCCATAGATGACCATCAATTTAGAAGTGTTACCATGTCCTCCTGAGTCTGACGATTTATGTCCTCCATAGAGGTTGCCATCCTTTCCATGGCAGAACCTAGTTTCCAGTGCATGCGCCATGGCGGTGCTCATATTTGAGATGGACTCCTCCATTCTCTGCACACTTGCAGTCACCGTGGTTGCAAACCCTGTCAGAGCCTCCTGAACTTGTTCCTGAAGCTCCAGGACCGCCCTCTTACTGGATGGCCCCCGAGGCTCAGCGTCTGCATGCAGCTCAGCCTAGCTAGGAGACTCCTGCGGCCTCTGACGAGGAGTCTCCACTGCTGTCCCTGTTTCCACCATCTGATCTTGCTCACTTGTGATACACCAGGTGACAACACTACTCTATCTCACATAGGACCCACTGAGGTGTGCATCTCTGCGCTGGTGCTGGGTGCGCTAATTTCTGCTGACGCTGCTTCCTCAGAGGCTGGAGGATCCTCTGAGGAGTGTTCAGGAGTCCTCCTGGCCAATGGGGGGTCGGGCTCTTGATGGTCCTGTGGGAGAGTAAAGACACGAGCTAGACATGTGATATGTAGCTTGCAGACACATCCCATTATGCACATGATGAGCAATCAATTTCTATTGACATCAGATCCCAATTGAGTCATTCATGAATGCAAAATAAGCTGTATGGAAAATAATTCTGTCACCAGGTTGTTCTAATGAGCCCCTCTCTCCATCCCCCACTTCAGGCTGGTCAACTACTCCTGCAATGTCTAGAGCTGCCTCCTCAGCGCTGGTGAGCTCAGACAGTGATGGTGGTCCTCCTCCTGTTCTCTCCCTCTCCCTCTTATTGTGGGCTCTCTTTTCCTGCAATGACGGAAAGAAGTGCAGTTTTAGTGAGAGTCATGGAATGAGTGTAAAGAATGGAGAGGATAGATGTTTAGAGGGAGACTATGATGGAGTGGGGTGCTAATAACAAGTTGCCTCCTTTTGAGTTGTTAGTTGTTACCAAACAGATATCCCAAAAATATCACAAAGCACGCTTGTATTTAAATCGAGTTATTTGGTTCCTCCCTCAACAAACTGCTTAACCCTAAGATGAGCTTTCAACCACATATCCACACCATCACTAAGGCCACCTATTTTCACCTCCGTAACATCACCCGACTCTGCCTCGCCTCAGCTCATCTGCTGCTGAAACTCTCCTCCATGCCTTCGTTACTATTCCAACGCACTCCTGGCCAGCCTCTCACATTCTATCCTCAGTAAACTTGAGGTCATCCAAAACTCTGCTGCCCGTGTCCTAACTCACACCAAGTCCCGTTCACCCATCACCCCTGTGCTCGTTGTCCTACATTGGCTCCCGGTTAAGCAGCGCCTCAATTTTAAAATTCTCCTCCTTTTCAAATCCCTCCAAGGCCTCGCCCATCCCTATCTCTGTCATCTCCTCCAGCTCTATAACCCTCCAGGATATCTGCGTTCCTCCAATTCTGCCCTCTTGAGCATCCCCGATTTTAATCGCTCCACCATTGATGGCCGTGCCTTCAGCTGCCAAGGCCCTGAGCTCTGGAATTCCCTCCCTAAATCTCTCTGCTTCTTTACCTCTCTATCCTCCTTTAAGATGCTTCTTAAAACCTTCCACTTTGACCAAGCTTTTGGTCATCTGTCCTAATATTTCCTTATGTAGCTCGGTGTCAAATTTTGTTTGATATCGCTCCTGTGAAGCGCCTTGGGACATTTTACAATGTTAAAAGCGCTATATAAATACAAGTTATTGTTGTTGTTGCTCAGAGATTAAACCAATTAATCATTGCAACATTAAATTTGGTTGAGCAGGATGTTGTAGTTGTACTGGAACAGCTTGGCTAGAGGCACGGATAGTTCTGGAGCACAAGGCTCATAGCCTTTGCTGTATCCAGTGTGCTCAGCCGTTTTTTGAGTGAACTGAATTAGCTGAAGACTGGTTTCTGCGAGGGAAGGGACCTCAGGAGGAGGCTGAAATGGATCATCCACTCGGCACCTCTGGCTGAAGACGGTTACAAATGCTTCAGCCTTGTCTTTTGCACTCGCGTGCTGGGCTCCACCATCATTGAGGATGGGGATATTCATGGAGCTTCCTCCTCCCGTTAGTTGTTTAATTGTCCACCACCATTCACGACTGGATGTGGCAGGACTGCAAAGCTTTTATCTAATCCATTGATTGTGGGATCGCTTAGCTCTGTCTGTAGCATACTGATTCCTCTGTTTAGCATGCATGTAGTCCTGTGTTGCAGCTTCCCCAGGTTGGCACCTCATTTTTAGGTAAGCCCGGTGCTGCTCCTGGCATGCTCTTCTGCACTCCTTATTGAACCAGGGTTGGTTCCCTGGCTTGATGGTAATGGTAGAGTGAGGGATATGCTGGGCCTTGAGGTTGCAGATTGTGGTGGAATACAATACTGCTGCTGCTGATGGCCCACAGCGCCTCACCATCAGATGCCCAGTTTTGAACAGCTAGATCTGTTCTGAATCTATCCCATTTAGGCATGGTGTGGAGATGCCGGTGTTGGACTGGGGTGGACAAATGTAAGAAATCACACACCACCAGGTTATAGTCCAACAGATTTATTTGAAATCACAAGCTTTCGGAGTGCTGCTCCTTCGTCAGGCGACGAAGGAGCAGCGCTCCGAAAGCTTGTGATTTCAAATAAAGCTGTTGGACTATAACCTGGTGTTGTGTGATTTCTTACATTATCCCATTTAGCACAGTGGTAGTGCCACACAACACAATGGAGGGTGTCCTCGGTGTGAAGACGGGACTTTGTCTCCACAAGGACTATGGTCACTGTCACCAATGCTGTCATGGACAGATGCATCTGCGACAGGTAGATTGGTGAGGATGACGTCAAGTAGATTTTTCCCTCGTGCTGCCCCAGGCCCAGTCTGGTAGCTATGTACTTCAGGCTAGCTTGGTCAGTAGTGTTGCTTCTGAGCCACTCTTGGACATTGTAGGTCCCCCACCCAGAGTACATTCTGTGCCCCTTCTTCCAAAGTGGTGATCAACATAGAGGAGAACTGATTCATCAGCTGAGGAGGGCAATCAGCAGGTTTCCTTGCCTATGCTTTACCTGAAGCCATGAGACTTCAATGTTGAGGACTCCCAGGCCACTCCCTTCCGACTGTATACTAATGTCCTGCCACCTCTGGTGGGACAGGTGATGGTGTTGGAGGAGTCCAGGACATTGGCAGAAAGGTATGCTTCTGTGAGTATGACTATGTCAGGCTGTTGCTCTCCCAAAGAGCCCAGATGTTAGTGAGGAGGACTTTGCAGGGTTGACTGGACAGTTGTGTCTGAAGCATCCATCCGGTTTTATTCTTAAAATTGTTTTTCGTAGTAGTTTGTCACAACTGAGTTAAGAGTCAACCACATTGTGGGTCTGGAGTCACCTATAGGCCAGGCCAGGTAAGGACAGTAAATTTCCTTCCCTAAAGGGCATTAATGAACCAGATGGGTTTTTACTTTCATGGTTACCATACTAGCTTTTTATTCCAGATTTATGTAAGTGAATTTGAATTCCCGAGCTGCTGTGGTGGGATTTGAACTCTCTAGATCTTCCAGGCCAGTTACTAGTCCAGTAACATAACCACTATGCTACCGTTCCCGTTTTTACTACAAATTTGCTCAAAAGACCAAAGTACTAACTTCGATTTTCTTGGACCAACTCTCTCTCTCTCTGAAAGTGAGAATGTTGCATTCAGTTTAAAATACAACTTGTTCCTCCAGCACAGATCTCCACTCAGAAAATAAACACATCTCCGAATCCCCCTCGCACTCAAATGAAATTTAAATCTCCCTGCTGGTAACGTGTCGCAATTCATACCTGCTATTTTATTTTAATAGCATTCGGAAACAAAACCCCGCTGTCACTGGCCGCACGGGCTCCGATTGCGAGCGCGGCAGACGGTTCTGAGGGCAAAGGGCAGCTGCATCGACCGCGCTCCCCTACGGGTGGAGCGCAGCAACAATCCCTCGCCTGGCGCCCGAGCCCGAGCTGGAGCCGGGCCGTCGGCGGCCGCGGGGCTCCCGCACTGGGTGACAGGCCTCGCGCGCTGCATGGTGGGGCGCCGCCGGGCCCAGGATCAGGCGGCTCGAGGGCCGCGGCTCCCGGTAGGAAAAAAAAACACCGGGAATACCGGGGGAGGGAGGCCGGGAAAGTCGGGCCCACTGAGCCCTGCTCGTCGCTCAGATTCCCCCACCCTCTCTATTGCTTGAACGCCGCCGGTGCGATTCTCGGGAGCGGGCCGGCGGAACCGGCCCAGGTGTGATTGGCGCTTCAGCCTCTGTGGGAAGGTGCTCAGGCCCGGGATGGGGGGTTAGGCCCAAACCCTGGGGCCGGGTGTAGGCCCCGGGGTTAGGCCCAAACCCTGGGGCCGGGTGTAGGCCCAGGCTCAGGCCCCGGTCTACACTCCACTGCGGCATCCCTGGGGCGCGTCCTTCGCGTTGAGTTGTGCTCACCTAGGCTGGTGGGCTTGAAATCTTCTGACACCTTCTTCCGTAGTAGAGCAGAGGCTTCACCCAGTCTCCCCTCTTCCCCCACCCGACCCGAACAACCAACACCGCCCACAAACACATTAACCGGCCACTGTTTGTGGGATCTTACTGTGTGCAACATAAGAGTAATCACTGCCCTTCAAAGACACCCATTGTAGGTGATGTGCATTGAAACCATGATATAAAAGCAAGTCTTTGTCGTGTGGTGAGAATGGAGGAAGTAATCACAATCATACTTTCAAAAATACCGGCCCCTGCCCTTTAAACATTCTCAGCCCTGCTGAGGTGATCTGCTCAATCTGCTATATCATAGGCTGTTTAATAATTGAAAGTGAACCAAAGGTACTGCTGCGCATTGCAGAATGTAATTGTATTAGTGCTTTATGTACTCGAATTGCAATTATTTTTGATCTGTATTAGAAGAAATTATGTATTCTCTTTAGTTTATCATGGAGGGTCGGATGGACAATGACAGAAAGAAAAGCCAGAACCCAAGCACATCTTCAGAGGAGCAGAAAAAAGGAGACAGAGGTACTGGCTGTTCTTTTAACCCGGCTGTCTGCAATTAGTCTTGAATAATGCTTACATAAAGAGCAAAATTGTCAATAAACAACAACAACTTCTTGTATTTATATAGCACCTTTAACGTAGTAAAACGTCCCAAGGTGCTGCACAGGAGTATTTTAAGACAAAAAATTTGACACTGAGCCACATAAGGATAAATTAGGGCAGGTGACCAAAGCTTGGTCAAAGAGGTAAATTTTAAGGAGCATCTTAAAGAAGGAAAGAGGTAGCGAGGCAGCCAGGTTTAGGCAGGGAATTCCAGAGCTTAGGGCCGAGGCAACAGAAGGCACGGCCACCAATGGTTGAGCGATTATAATCGGGGATGTTCAAGAGGGCAGAATTAGAGGAGCGCAGATATCTCGGTTGGGGGGGAGGGTGGAGGTTGCGGGGTTGAAGGAGATTACAGAGCTAGGATGGGGCGAGACCATGGAGGGATTTGAAAACAAGGATGAGAATTTTGAAATTGAGGCACTGCTTATCCGGGAGCCAATGTAGGTCAGTGAGCACAGGGGAGATGGGCGAACGGGACTTGGTGCGAGTTAGGACATGGGCAGCTGAGTTTTGGATGACCTCACGTTTTCGTAGGGTGGAATATGGGAGGCCAACCAGGAGTGCGTTGGAATAGTCCCATCTAGAGGTAACAAAGGCATGGATGAGCGTTTCAGCATCGCATGATCTGAGGCAAGGACGGAGACGGGCTATGTTACGGAGGTGAAAGTAGGCGGCCTTTGTTATGCTGCGGACGGATATGTGGTCGGAAGCTCAAGGTTGCGAACAATGTGGTTCAGCCTCAGAGAGATGTTAGGGAGAGGGATGGCGTCAGTGGCTAGGGAACGGAGTTTGTGGTGGGGACCGAAAACAATGGCATCGGTCTTCCCAATATTTAATTGGAGAACATTTTTGCTTATCCAGAACTGTATGTAGGACAAGCAGTCTGACGATTTAGACACCGTGGAGGGGGTCGAGAGAAGAGGTAGAGCTGGGTGTCGTCAGTGTACATGTGGAAACTGATGCTGTGTTTTTGGATGATGTCGCCAAGAGGCAACTTGCCTGCAACGCCACCTATAGCAACAGACCTGGGAAATGGCATTTGGGGAGTATCTAGAGTTGAGAACTGAAGGGTAGATAGTGGTAAGTATAGAGACATATATATAAACCTTACAGTTTAAAAGTATCACTCCCAAGAGTGACTATCCAGGCATGACAAAATCGTTTCAAGAATTAATTGTATGACAAATAGGAAGTGCACACCAGACTATTAATATATTATTAGTGGATCTCCTGTGATGTTCCTTATACTAAAGTGGAGGGTACTGTCCATCTCTTGCCTATATGTCAGCTGTGGCTCAATGGTAGCACTCTCCCCTCCGACTCCGAAAGTTGTAGGTTCAAGTCCCACTCCAGAGAGTTGAGTACAACTAGGCAGACACTGGGAGTACGGAGGAGCTGCCATATTTCCTACATTACAACAGTGACTACACTTCAAAAGTACTTCAACGGCTGTAAAGCACTTTGGGACGTCCTGAGGTTGTGAAAGCTGCTATATAGATGCAAATCATTGTTTTCTTTTCTATCTGTTGTGTTCATGTTGCTGTTTGCTCTCCTCATCTGCTTCCATGTCTCTTCACATCTCCAAATTTTATTTATTGTTTCTCCTTACAATTTTTTCTTTTCTTTTGGGTGTCAGGAAGGGAATTACTGAGGGCTGCAGGTTGCATTTTATGGTGGCAGAATATAGCACTATAAGTGCTTTAAAAACTAAATTGCTAATTTTTCCAATGCTAGGCATGTGAAGGAAGGCTGCAAAGTCTGACAGGCTAATGGCCAGAGGTGGAATTTGCTGCTTGGGACACCAATGGGGATGAAAGTCAGTTAGCTGTAGGATGGACAGAGAGAACCAGACAAAACAGCATGAGACAGGACAGGGGCTGTTGAATGGTGTGTGTGAGCATCAAAATTGGCATCACGTCAGAAAGTGGTACAAGAGGTAGCCGGAGTCGTGCGGCCTCGCAGCAGTGAGGACAGGCCGGCCTGTGGAGGCAGCTGGCGCAAAAATTAAGTAAATCACAGTAAGTGAAGTTAAAATAAATTTAGAATAATAGAATTTTACAGTATAGAAGGAGGCTGTTCAGCCTAGTGTGCCTGTGCTAGCTCTCTCAAAGAGTTATCCACATTTTTGCTGTTTTCCCCATACATATTAAAAGAAAGGATTAGCTAAAAGTATAAATATAATCTATAAATTTAAATAAACTTATTTGCAGTACTACCTGGAGAAATGTAGCTGGGAGACGAAGTTTGGAGGAGCTGCACTGCCACCTAACATTAGGACATGCCTTACACTTTTAAAAGCAATTTTTAGTTTAAAAACAATTCCAGGCATTACACTCTGGTGTGACTGTCGGGCATGATAAATCCTTACAAATGAAGTGCGACAAATGGGAAGTGCATGTAAAATGGTAAACTTAATAAACTAGTCAATCTCCTGTGGAGTTGAACACAAGGAGTCGAGAACAAGCAGAATGTTTTGGGGAAGTAGTGTGAGTGGATGAGCGATAACTGAACAATGGCTAAGAGATGACAGCGATGGTGGAGGAGAGAGTCCTCTGTACTTACAATGAAGGGCATATACGGCCGGATTTGGCGACCCCTATGCGCTAAAACCCAGCACTTGCGATCTGTCAAGAATCCTCTTGACAGATCGCACGCATGCCTGGGAGAAGGGCCTCTGCGGGCAGAGAGTGTGCAACTTCCGCCCGCTGAAAGCCTTAAAATCTTACGCCTGGCCTGCTTTTACCAGCATAAGAGTTTTTTTAAAAAAAAATTTAAAACATGTTCACTCATTTTATAATTTAAAAATACTTTTTAAAAAGGGTAACTTTATTTTTAGCCCGTAAAAAATGTAAATTTTTTTCAAAAAATTTAATTTTTGTTTAAAATATTAAATTTAATGTAATTTTAACTAATTTTAAATGTGATGTATTTTTAAAAATTATTTAATGTTTAACTTTTTTAAGTGACCCCCATTCATACTTTTGACAGTTCTGTGCGTATAGACCTGTCAAAAGTTGAAGGGGGATTCCCTTTGATTGGTTCCCCTTGGCCCACGTCATCCCAAGGACACTTGCGAACCGCATGCGCCCCTGGAATACCTGGGCCTCTGCACATTTCGTAGTGGAGAGGCCCAGGATCGGAAGTCTTGGGACCTACGGAGCCAGCAGGTAAATGCGTAGATTTTTTCCGATCGGAGGCATCCGCCCGCATGAAGCCTCCGATCGGAAATTCCGGTCCATAGTGTGTTACAAAACAATGCATAGTTAGACATTTGCATTTTAGAGTGGAGTGGGAACAGCTTGAGTTCAGAACATACCAAGACAGGAGTGGATTCAAGAGTAGGTGGAAAATCAATTTATAGTCGGGTCTAGGTCCATTCAGGAGCACATTATACAGTGGTGAAGTTGAGGGTAGACTGACCAAATAACAGGACAGTGAAGGAATCATTGTGAATGGGCCCCAGGCAGGAAATGTGTTCAGCATAGCAGGGGCAAGGGTTGCATGTGCAGCATCCAGGAATGAGCTGTGGTGCATTAGGAACATTCAATTAGATCACGGCTGATCTGTATCAACTCCATCTACCCGTCATGGTTCCGTAACCCATAATACCCATGGCTAACAAAAATCTATCAATCTCAGTTTTGATATTTTCAGTTGACCTAGCCTCATCAGCTTTTCTGGGGAGAGAGTTCCAGATTTCCACTACCCTTTGTGTGGAAAAAGTGCTTTCTGGCATCACCCCTGAATGGCCAAGCTCTAATTTTAAGGTTATGCCTTCCTGTTCTGTGCACTCCCACGGAAGGAAATAGGTTCTCTCTACCCTATCAAATCTTTTAATCATCTTAAACACCTCAATTAGATCACCCCTTAATCTTCTAAATTCAAGGGAATACAAGCCTAGTCTATGCAACCTGCCCTCACAATTTAACCCTTTTTCTTCTCCTCCTTAGGCAGTCCCTCGGAACCGAGGATGACTTGCTTCCACATTAGAAATGAGTTCTCAGGTGACTGATGAGTCCAATGCGGGACCTACAGTCTCTGTCACAGGTGGGGCAGATAGTGGTTGAAGGGGCGGGTGGGTGGGGTGCCTGGGTTGATGTGCACTGCTTGCGCTTGGCTCCACTTGTTCCTGGCGAAGAGACTCAATGGCCTAGATTTTCAGTGTGCCGTGAGGCGGGCTTTTAGGCATGCGGGGGGCTAAAATCCCGAATTCGGGGGTCCTGACACCATCCCGCCCAAAACCCGCCTCCACGTAAGTTTCAAGGGAGGCGGGTACCAGCCATGCACTGGGACCCGCCGACACGAGGCGGGAAGGGTTTAGTGCCAATTAACTGCCTGTTAACAGGTAGTTAACAGGCAGTTTTTAGCCTAATCACTATTTTGAGGGGTGTCGTGTGGGATTCCCGACGGCTCCAAACCACGCCAGGCTAGAGCAGGCGGGCCGTCGGGTTGAAGGAGTTGGAGGGGTCGCGATGTCGGTGTTCAGGTGAGTGATGGGTGCATGAGTGCAAAGGTAAGTGTGTTTGGTGTGTCTAAAGTGTGTAAAGAAGTTTAAATTACCTGTACTTACCTTAACAGCCTTTTTTCCTCTAGGCGTCGGGAGTCCATCACTCAGCCGGCACTGATAGCAGAATGGCTGTGATCTGTCAAAAGTGACAGCCTGCAGCTTTCCGTGCCGGAGAGAGTTCTAACTGAGTCTGTGGAGAAGGACTCAGGTTAGAAGTCAGACTGTCAGTGTTTGACAGCTTCAAACAGCTGTGAAACACTGATATTTCATCTGTCAGCACGTCTTGACAGATGAAATTTCAGTCTGTGACGTCACCTGTTGCCGGGTGGCCCTTAATTGGCCTGCTGAGCCCGCTGGGCGGGCTCAACAAGGTCAATCAAGGGAAAATCGCGTGGATTGGCCGGACGTCGATGGAGGCGGGACTAAAACCCGAGTTGTAGTCCCGCCTCCTTCCCGACTGCTGAATGAAAATCCAGCCCAAGGTGTTCGACGCCTTCCCGGATGCTTCTCCTCCACTTTGTGTGGTCTTGGGCCAGGGATTCCCAGGTGTCAGTGGGGATGTTGCACTTTTTCAAGGAGGCTTTGAGGGTGTCCTTGAAGCGTTTTCTCTGCCCACCTGGGGCTCTCTTGCCATGCCGGAGCTCCGAGTAGAGCGCTTGTTTTGGGAATAAGCACTCTAACCCTTTTTAGCCCTGGTACCATTCTGGTGAATCTGCACTGTACCCCTCAGAGGGCGGTATATCCTTCCTGAGGTGCGGTGCCCAGAACTAAATGCAGTACTCGAGCTGGGGCCTAACCAGAGCTCTGTACAGCTGTAACATAGCTTCCACCCCTTTGTATTCCAGTCCCCTCGAGATAAAGACCAATGTTCCATAAGCCTTTTTAATTGTAGGCCAACAACCAGCTGGAGATTGATGTCGGAATAGAATACCAAAGTGTGAAGAAGAAAAAATAATTAAAATACAAATTAAAACTTTTTTAAAAACGACTTTCCTGGAAAACACAAATCCAGTCCTATACTGCATACAGCCCTGCAATTCCTACCACAATATTTTGGGTAAATCTCTAAAATTCCATACTGTCAGGATAGTCTCGACTATTCCACTGATCTCCTAGCTGGCCTCTCGCCTTGCACCCTCCGTAAAGTTGAGCTCATCCAAAACTCTGCTGCCATATCTTAACTGGCAGCGGTTCAAGAAGGCGGCTCACCACCACCTTCTCAAGGGCAACTAGGGATGGGCAATAAATGCTGGCATTGCCAGTGACACCCTGATCCCATAAAAAAATTCCCATTCACCCATCATCCCTGTGCTTGTGGAACTAGCATTGGCTCCCAGTCCGGCAACGCCTCAATTTTAAAATTCACATCCTTGGTTTCAATCGCCCCTTGGCCTTGCCCTTCCCTACCTCTATCCTTCTCCAGGCCTACAACCCTCTGAGATTTCTGGGCTCCTCCAATTCTGGCCTCTTGCTCATTTCTGATTTTCATCACTCCACCATTGGCAGCTGTGCCTTCAGCTACCTCGGCCCTAAGCTCTGGAATTCTCTGCCTCTCTAGCTCTCCTCCTTTAAGCCGCTCTTTAAAACTTACCATTTTGACCAAGCTTTTGGACACCTGTCGTAATATCTCTGTGGCTCGGCGTCAAATGTTTGATAATGCTCCTGTGAAGCACCTTGGGGCATTTTACTACCTTAAAGGTGCTATATGAATGCAAGTTGTTGAAATATCAACAGTAATGACTATACAAAACCTTTACTTCAATCAACTTAGGTTGCTCATCCAATGGTTTAATGGCTTAATCTGTATGGTGTGATATTGAGGCATACATGTCTGGCACATCCCGAGTTAGCTGGTCTCAGGTAGGTGAGAGTAGGTGGTTACATAGTTGGCTTCAGTATCCAGTCAAGAATTTATGAAAGTTTTAAAATAATACTTGTAGCAGCACTGAAAGAAAACTTTGCATCTTTGGTAATTCAGTTTCGAACTTTCAGCGGTATGATAATATGTAGAACAAAGCTGATTAATTTTGTTCATAAACTGTTAGCCACTGTTCCAAATATTCAAATGTTCTTCTTTAAAGGTAAAGAAAAGAGAAAAAGGAAACGAAGCAGAAGTAGGTCCTCTTCCGTGACATCAACATCATCATCATCATCATCAAATTCATTGTCTTCGAGTTTGTCGTCATCGTCATCATCATCCTCAAGAAGTAGAAGCAGATCAAGTAGTAGAGGTGAGTGCACAAAGTGCTGTGAGTAGCTGAAATTTACTCTGGATTTGAAGGGTGAAGTCCTTAAACACCAAGTTGACTACAAGTTATTCATTTATTGATTTACAAAAGCTGTTTTACTCTTGAAGGGGGGGGAGGAGTAGCACTGCTTTTAACACATATTGGAGTGAAAGACCTTCATCACTGAAGTAAATGATTTATTCTACACTTTTCATGGGAAAGAAGAAGGTCATAGAATCGTAGAAACTTACAGCACAGGCCATTTGGCCCATCGTGCCTGTGCTGGCTCTTTGAAAGAGCAGTCGTGCTTAGTCCCACATAAGAAATAGAAGGAGGAGTAGGCCATACGGCCCATTGAGCCTGCTCCACCATTCAATAAGATCATGGCTGAACTCCTACATCAACTCCACTTTCCTGCCCTATCCCCATAACCCTTGATGTACTTAGTGCCCAAAAATCTATCGATCTCAGTCTTGAATATATTCATCGACTGAGCATCCACAGCCCTCTGGGGTAGAGAATTCCAAAGATTCACAACCTCTGAGTGAAGACGTTTCTCGTCATCTCAGTCCTAAATGGCCGACCCCTTATCCTGAGACTATGCCCCCTAGTTCTAGACTCTCCAGCCAGGGGAAACAGCCTCTCAGCATCTACCCTGTCAAGCCATCTAAGAATTTTATACGTTTCAATGTCCATAAACCTGTAAGTTCCTCATCCTCAAGTACCTGTCCAACTCCCTTCTAAAATTATTTATGGAATCAGCTTCCACCGCCTTTTTAGGTAGAGCGTTACAGATCCTGACAACTCTGTGGAAAAAAATTCTCCTCATCTCCCCTCTAGATCTTTTGCCAGTGATTTTGAATCTATGACCTCTAGTTATTGACCCACTCGCCAGAGGGAATCACTTTTCTCTATCTACTCTTATCAAAACCTCTTATCATCTTGAAAACATCTATTGGGCCACCTTTCAACCTGCGCTGTTCCAAGGAGAACAGTCCTAACTTTCCCAATCTCTCCTCATAACTGAAGTCCCTCAATAACAAACAAGAAGAAGAAATTGCATTTATATAGCGCCTTTAACATAGCAAAACATCCCAAGGTGCTTAACAAGAGCAATATCAATAAAAACATTTTTGACACACGGCCACAAAAGGAGATATCAGGACAGATGACCAAAAGCTTGGTCAAAGAGTTTGGTTTTAAGCAGCATCTTAAAGGAGGAGAGAGGCAGAGAGATTTAGGGAGGGAATTCTAGAGCTTAGGGAAAAGGCAGCTGAAAGCACATCCGCCAATGGTGGAGCGATTAAAATCAGAGATGCGCAAGAGGCCAGAATTGGAGAATCACAGAGATCTCGAAGGCTTGTGGGTCTGGAACAGTTTACAGAGGTGAGGATAGGCGAGGCCATGGAGGGATTTGAAAACCAGGATGAGGATTTTAAAATTGAAACATTGTTGGACCGGGAGCCAGTGTAGGTCAGCAAGTACAGGGATGATAGCTGAACGAGACTTGGAGCAAGTTAAAATATGGGCAGCAGAGTTTTGGATGAGCAGAAGTTTATGTAGGGTGGAAGATGGGAGGCTGACCAGTAGAGCAATGGAATAGTCCTGTCTAGAGGTAACAAAAGCATGGATGAGGATTTCAGCAGCAGATGAGCTGAGGCAGGGTCAGAGTCGGACGATGTTAAGGAGGTGGAAGTAGGTAGTCTTGGAATGGAGCTCATCTCTGGGTCAAACACAACACCAAGGTTGCGAATGGTCTGGCTCGGCTTCAGACAGTTGCCATGGATGGAAACAGTGGCTAGGGAACGGAGTTTGTGGCAGGGACCAAAGACATCATCCCTAGTAACATCAGGTAAACCTTCTCTGCACCCTTTTTAAGGCCTTTACATCTTTCCTGAAGTGTGGTGCCCAGAACTGTCCACAATACTCCAGCTGAGGCCTAACCAGTGATTTATAAAGTTTTAGCATGATCTTGCTTTTATATTCTATTCCTCTCTTTATAATCTCTTATCTCTGCTGCTAAAAGACTTTTACCTTTAAACTGCGGCTGTGTCTCTGCTGAACTGGTTCTACTGTTTTTACAGCTCTGCTGACTTGTAGGTAGGAGCTGCTGGTCCATTTGCTGTCCGGTGACTCGTTCTACCGGTTTTCAGCTTTGCTGGTCGCTGGCTTGTGGTTTTACTTTTTCTCCGCCGCTTTGCCAACTTACGTCAATTTAGCCATCATCTTTCTGCTCCGCTACCGACTCTCATTCCTACGACCACAACCTCCATCCTTGAACTCTCTACCCTTCAAATAGCTTCTGGACTTCACTCACCTGCATTGGACAGCGGTTTGTCGATGCTCTGTGCTGGCCCCATCCTGCTTACGTCGACATTGTCCTTCCATGGGACCTCTGACTTTGACCCTGGCCTCCCTACTATTGTCTCCAACCTATTCCCTGCTACCAGGAAATATGTATTCCATTAATTATTACATTTAAATAGGCCTATGTAACCTGAGCTTTTCCTGTGTGCATTCGTGTGCGCACTTTGGCTGCCGCTCCGGACCTGAGCCATTCAATACTTTACCACTTTTTCCCACTCTTTTTCCTTTCTCTCTATCCCTCCCTGACCGCTTTCTCCTGTCGTCACGCCTCCTTTCATCTCTCCTCTCTCGGATGCTCTGCCCTCCCAAATCCTTACCCCAATCCTTTATTACTTTTTGACCTTCCTACTCTCCTGCTGCTGTCCCAGGCTTGACTCCCTCTTAGATAAGCCTACAACTTCCCTCTGTGCCTCTCTTGCCATCCTATGAAGGGCCCATCGAGGCACCCGTCGCTGCCACCTTACGAGCAGCAACCCCAATTGTCCCATCCTACTCTCTCGCCGACCTTACTGCCCAGCACGCCCACTGGGGGCAAATCTTGCCAATATCCTCCCCATCCAACTCACCCCTCCCAGTGCTGACCCTGTGGACACTGGCAGTGGATCAGCTATCACCACCCCTCTCCACACCTCCCTCCAGAATGTCTGTTCACTTGTGAACAAGGCCCTTGCCATCCATGATCTTATCGTGGATGATTGCATCGACATCATGTCCCTGACGGAAACTTGGTTGAGGGGTGATGACACCTTACCCTTAAATGAAGACTCCCTGCCTGGCTATACCTTCCACCACTTGCCCCGCTCAGACCGCCGTAGTGGTGGTGTGGCTCTCATCACCAAATCACACCTTGGTCTGTCCCCCTACTCCTCCGGCACTTTCTCCTCCTTTGAGCATCTCACCTTAAAATTCTTGTTCTCTATCACCCACCCAAGTACCATAAAAATGTTATTACCGAGCTATCTTCACTGCTCTCCCTCGGCCTCTGCACCGAATGACTTCTCATCCTCGGTGATTTCAACCTCCAAATTAATTCATCATGCTCTCTCTCCTCTGAGTTCACTAGCCTCTTATCCTCCCTTAATCTCTCCCTCCATGTAAACTCCACGACCCATATTCACGGCCACCCCCTAGACCTTGCCATCTCTCGTGGCTTCACTACCATTGTGTCAATCGCAGATAAGGCCATCTCTGACCACTTCCTCATATCGCTCTCCACCCACATCCCCCTTTCACCTCCCCCGCCCCCTCAACCCTACTTCCTTCTGTGTCTGCCTCTGGAAAAAACTCTCTCCCATCTCTCTTACAAATGCACTTATGAAATCCCAACTATACAGCCATTGGCCCTCCATTCACCATGACATTTCTGCAGCTGCTCAACCACACCCTCACCACCACCTTTGATGTCCTAGTCCCTATTCAAATAATTACTCCCTCACCCTGGCCACTCCTCCTGGTACGGCCCTCATTTTCGCCCCCATAAGTATAAGGGACGCAGACTTGAGCGGATATGGCGGACAACTGGTTTAACCATTCACCGCCAGATCTGGCCGGACCACATAAAGCACTATCGGGTCCTGCTCTCGTCTGCCAAAATTGCTCACTATTCCAGAATCATTCTGGAATGCAAAGATAAACCCCGGCTTCTATTCTCTACTGCTAACCGTCTTCTTAAACTCCTCCACCCTCACCTCCGACAACAAGTGTGAGGAGCTCATGGATTGAGACCATCCGTTCAGCTGTCTCTACCACTTCCATTCCTTCCCCTAGCCCACTGGGCCAAACTTCCTCTAAGGTTTCCCCCTGCCCTAGCCCTGAACTCACATCTTTCTCCAGTTTCTCTCCGATCTCCCCTCATGACCTCTCCGCGCTCATCTTGTCCATGAGACCCACTTCCTGCTCCCTCGACCCTATTCCCACCAAACTGCTGACCACCCAACTTCCTTTTCTGGCTCCCATGTTAGCTGACATTGTTAACGGTTCTCTCTCCTCAGGTACTGTCCCCCTCTCCCTCAAATCTGCCGACATCGCCCCTCTCCTCAAACCTGCCGTCATCACCCCTCTCCTCAAAAAAAACAATCCTTGACCCATCCTTGCAAACTACCGCCCCATCTCCAACCTCCCTTTCCTCTCCAAAGTCCTTGAACGTGTTGCCTCCCAAATCCGTGCCCATCTTTCCCGCACTTCCATGTTTGAATTCCTCCAATCAGGTTTCCACCCCTGCTACAGTACGGAAACTGCTCTCATCAAAGTCACAAATGACATCCTTTGTGACTGTGACAAGGGTAAACTATCCCTCCTCATCCTTCTTGACTTGTCTGCAGCCTTTGACACGGTTGACCACTCCATCCTTCTCCAACGTCTTTCCACCGTCGTCCAGCTGGGTGGGACTGCACTCGCCTGGTTCCATTCTTATCTATCTAATCGTAGCCAGAGAATCACCTGCATCAGCTTCTCTTCGCGGTCCCGCATCGTTCCCTTTGGTGTTGCCCAACAATCTATCCTTGGCCCACTCCTGTTTCTCATGCCCCTTGGTGAGATCATCCAAAAACACAGCGTCACTTTCCACGTGTACGCTGACGACACTCAGCTCTACCTCGCTACTACTTCTCTCAACACCTCCACAGTCTCTAAATTGTCAGACTGCTTGTCCGACATCCAGTTCTGGATGAGCAGAAATTTTCTCCAATTAAATATTGGGAAGACCGAAGCCATTATTTTCAGTCCCCCACCACAAACTCCGTTCCCTAGACACTGACTCCACCTCTCTCCCTAACATCTGTCTGAGGCTGAACCACACTGTTTGCAACCTTGATGTCATATTTGACCCTGAAATGAGTTTCCGACCACATATCTGCAGCATAACTAAGACTGCCTATTTCCACCTCTGTAACAACGCCTGTCTCCACCCTTGCCTCAGCTCATTTGCTGCTGAAACCCTCATCCATGCCTTTGTTACCTCTAGACTTGACTATTCCAAAGCACTCCTGGCTGGCCTCCCACATTAAACTTGAGGTCATCCAAAACTTGGCTGCCCGTGTCCTAACTCGCACCTAGTCCCGATCACCCATCACCCCTGTACTCGCTGACCTACATTGGCTCCCGGTTAAACAACGCCTCAATTTCAAAATTCTCAGCCTTGTTTTCAAATCGCCCCTCCCTATCTCTGTAATCTCCTTCAGCCCCACAACCCCCTGCAATATCTGCGCTCCTCTAATTCTGCCCTCTTGAGCATCCCTGATTATAATCGCTCAACCATTGGTGGCCGTGCCTTCTGTGCCTAGGCCCTAAGCTCTGTAATTTCCTGCCTAAACCTCTCTGCCTTGTTACCTCTCTTTCCTCCTTTAAGACACTCCTTAAAACCTACCTCTTTGACCAAGCTTTTGGTTACGTGCCCTAATTTCTCCTATGTGGCTCAGTGTCAAATTTTTTTCTTTTAATACTCCTGTGAAGTGCCTTGGGACGTTTACCACGTTAAAGGCACTATATAAATACATGTTGTATAAACCCAAGTAACTCGTATGCTTTTAACCACCTTATCAACTTGCCCTGCCACCTTTAAGGATTTATATGTCTATAGAAACCAAGGTCTCTCTGCTCGTCTACACTTTTCAAAATCGTGCCATTTGTAGTATAATGAAGGTAAACATCAAAGTAAGCCCGTTTTTTGCACTTCGAACTTAAGATTGTAGGTTAATGTTTTCCGCCTTGTTGGACTGCCACAGCATTTCTGAAGCTGCCGCATCTCGCAAATAATTTTTTGTTCGTTCAACCATGTGGGCTCCTTACACTAATGTAATGTTAAAAACAGAGACCTAATTGAATTATGATGGTGCAGATGACCCCTTTTATTTTGGGTTAGTATGTGTACTCCTTTTTCCATCAAAGCAATGTGGGGATCCTTTTCCTATGTGATATAGTATACCTAGGACCTGTTGGAGTGCTTAATTACTGCCACTGGATGGCAGTTCAAAGTGCTGTTTATTGACCAGTAGTTCGCAAACCATGGGACTCAAACATTGTCCTGGTGGAGTGCAGCGAGAGGCTGGGAAGCGATCGAATTGATATGTATTTTTAACATGCCTGAATTATACTAGTACCATAGTGACAACTGCAATGATTCCTGCCAATTGGCTCCAGTCCATATCATCTCACTCCTGCAGCTCAATGGTCCACTCCCATTTCTCCTTCACATTCCTGTTGTCTCTCAATAAGACAATAAATGCTTCAGGCAGTATGGACAAGAAGTGTTGCAGAGCCAAACAGAAGACATGTAAATGGAGGAGAAGAAGGAAATGAAAAACAACAACAACTTGTATTTATTAAAAAGAGACACGGAAGTAAAGGAACATGAAGAGCAAGAGAGAAAAATGATGGAAGATAAAGAAACAAGTGAAGGAGGGGAGATTTCTTTTGCAGACCTGTACCAATATCATTCAAAAGAAGGAAGTAAGCGACTATGAAATTATTTTGGAGATTATCTCAAAAAGTTTGAAATATTGAACCTAGCCTAAAGAAAAGCTTTGAGAACCACTGCAGTAGATTCTCTCCATCATAAAATAACATGGAAAAAGGAGAGCCCATCAAATCTCATTCTTTCACACAACACGCACACCCTGTTACATCTTGGACTCGACTCACTTATTTAATATTCCGAGAGAGTTCTGCAAAATTTAACCACGAATCTCCAAATATGACTCGGCCAAACTCCACAACATCTACCTACACTTGCACCTGGCTGTTTGCTTTTCACCATGGTCCCAGCAGCACGGAAGCAAAAATGTTCCATAGAGCATTTGATCAGAAACCAAAATGTTCTGTGGCGAATTTTATTATCTCTGTCAATATTTATCTCAATAACGTTTTCTTCAGAAACATTGAGGGGTATGTTACGGACACGTTTTAAAAAAAAAAAAAAATGGTTTCTGTATTGGGAGAGAAAAATAAAGAAATATGGGAAATCAATTGAAAGTTGACAAATCCTGTTCTGCAACAAACCGAACAGATGTTATTTGATACAGTTTTCTTTGAGTCTGGCATGTTTAAATATTGAGCGGAAACCTATTGGGCGTTTCATGTGCAAAGCTGATCCTGTAACTGTTTTGACAGACTCCCAGAAACGGTCAAAAATAAAGAAAAGGAAGAAAGAAAAACAACACAAAAAGGTGAAAATTTCTCCTGCCTACCTTGGATTTTTATTTTGCAGTTTCTTTCCATTTTAATATATTTACAGGACAAGTACTGTGTGCAAAATAAAATATTTTGAAACATAACTGCTGACTTTTTGCTGTTCAATCCAGGGGAAACATGTCCTCTAGTATTACTGAGCATCTTTATACAATTTGCTTCCTTTTAGAGAGGCAAAAAGGAGAAAAAGAAAAAGCAAAAGAAGAAAAAGAGAGAGTGTTCAGGGCCTGTTCAGATTTCTAAGGTAATTCAACTTTCAGTTGATAAGTTTAAAAATCTTGAATGAAGCCAGAGCAGGTAACCAGTTCACTTTTTTAAAAAGGGGAATACCAGTAATATTATCAAAATCTTAATTCATTTCCACTAACTAACCACATTGCATCTAACATTAAAGTGTTTAAAAACCATATGGGCACATTTCAAATATATACTACCGGATCTCCCATTGTGTGTCAGAGGATACATTGTTTTGTAGCAATAGGGGTGTTTGTGCTATGTAGGGCATAACATCTGTGCCACTGATTTACAGTGACTGAATAAGTTAAATTGTATTAAAGTGTTATTCTGAGATTTTTGCTGGTGCTTTGGGGATTGAATTCCATGCCACTGTCCTTTGTTCTGTGAAAACTGTAAACAAATGAACTTAATTTTTAATAATATACCATTTTATCTCCTGAGGCATTGAACATGAAGAGTCAAAAAGAAGTTTAATCTTAAGAGGCTGGGGGTTAATTGGACCAGGACATGCAGTCCCTATTTTAAGATCATGCATTCTGTCCTTATTTTTATATTTCTATTACAAATTCCCATGTATATATTTATATTGAAAGCTGTGTCTATAATAAAACTTGTCACACTGTAATTACAGAATCCTGCCAGTGTGGCTGCAGTGAGCAGAGTCGAGGTGGATGCACGCCATCCAAATTGGGTGGGGGTGGGTGGTGATGGCTAGAGTTAATGGCCAGGGGCTGCAGCAGGAGCCAGCGAGGGATGGGAATTATCAAATTTGATAGACACCTTGTGTTATTTTACCTTGCAGTTACGAAAGTTATAAATAAATACTGAATTAAATAAATTTACAAACAGTAGGTTGAAAGCCCCAAGAGTGGGTGAGGAGGAGACCACCAAAATCAGGCAGGACCCCTCATCACCTATTCCCTATCCAGAGAAAATAGTCTTTCCTTATTCACCCTATCAAAACCTTTCATTATTTTTAGAAACCTCCTATTAAATCTCCTCTTAATATTCTCTGTTGCAGCAGATATTGTTCCAATTTCTCCAGGGGTCTGAATTCGATCGCCCCCAAAAACAGGCGCGGGGATTGCGAAGTGCGATTAACTCGCGCCCGTTGAGTCCGACGCAGGCAGCAGTAAACCATGCTGCCTGGTAATTTACATGATAGCATGCAGCCCAGCTCTGAACGCGCTGTTGAGTGGCTGCACGCCTCAACAGGGGGCCCAAGTTCGTGTGAGGCTAGCGCTACTTGAAGCCAGCCTGCACCTCTTAAAGGAGAGGTGCATTCTGGCTGGAGCAGGTACTGTAAGTGCCTGGGGAAAACATTCTGAGCAGGAAGATGATGTACTAATGGCACAACAGGGGAGAGAGCGGGCTCCAAGATTTTCTGATGCTGCACTGAAAGTCTTGGTGCAGGAGGTGCACAGGAGGAGAGAGGTCCTTTAGCCACAGGAGGCCCTCGAGACAAACTGTAAGAAGGCAATGGGAGCAGATAGCCGTCGTGGTCGATGCCAGCAGTGTAGCCCCAAGGACCTTGATGCAGTGCCACAAGAAGTTTTAATGACCTCGCACACGTGGTCAGGGTCAGTGAGTTCATCTTTAAATGCCATTTCCTTACAACTGAACCACTAGGCTCAGATACTGCTTAATTCACCACCATCTCCCCGCCACCCTGCCAACCCCCCCCCCCCCCCCATCACTCACCTACCAACATACTCATCAATCACGACTCATACCTCACATTCATACCTTCACCTCACCCTCACACGCTTACCACTGCTGCAAGCCTCTCACCCACATCTCACACCTTGCCAGCTGTTCAACCATGACAGCCACATCACCCAAATACATTGCACCACACTCACTGACACACTTCCCTCTCTCTTGTAGGACAAGGTGGCTCATAACAGGAGGCAGCAAGGGCTACCCAAAGGGAAACGGGCACGCCTGCCTGACCTAACCCCCATGGAGGAGACAGTGCTGAAGATTATTGGAGTAGCCATCGCTGAGCCCAACATGACGGTATGCTCATACTTAATCCTCTTTCTCATATCCCACTTCTCCCTCATCCCAGAATCTCTTCTGATTTACAAGCTGTGGATAGTGTAAGCATGCACCTCTTGCTCTACCTCCCAGCCCCCACTCCTCACACCACAACCCTACCGTTGTGCCTTTCTCCTTTTCAGATAGTCAAGTACTGCAGCCTGGCCAGGCAGTGGTGGAAGAGCAGGACCTGGAAGAGGAAGAAGGCCGTGATGCTGAAGACACAGCGCCATCACTTGATTTCACACTCCCAGCCATCAGCTCAATACTGACACTCCTTGTACTTTGGAGGATTGGTTAGATGCGGGATCTGCACGTGGTGAGACACCGGGCATAAGTGGTCTGCAGCCAGGGCAGGGGGCAAGGGTAGCTCAGGTGCCAGCTCCCCGGAGGGCGAAGTCGCACATGAGTTCTGCTGCGGAGGACTTGAATGAGGACTTTGGGGCGGCCTACAGAAGAAGGCTGAAGGGTATGCACAATGAAACGTAGAAACATAGAAGATAGGAGCAGGAGTAGGCCATTCGGCCCCTCGAGCCTGCTCCGCCATTCAATGCGATCATGGCTGATCATCCAAATTCAGTACCCGGTCCCTGCTTTCTCCCCATACCCCTTGATCCCTTTAGCCTTAAGAAATATATCCAACTCCTTCTTGAATATATTTAATGAATTGGCCTCTACTGCCTTCTGTGGTAGAGAATTCCACAGGTTCACCACTCTTGGTGAAGAAATTCCTCCTCATTTCTGTCCTAAATGGCCTACCCCTTATCCTTAGTCTGTGACCCCTGGTTCTGGACTCCCCGACCATCGGGAACATCCTTCCTGCATCTAGTCTGTCTAGTCCTGTCAGAATTTTATAAGTTTCAATGAGATCCCCTCTCATTCTTCTAAACTCCAGCGACTACAAGCCCAATCGACCCAATCTCTCCTCATACGTCATTCCTGCCATCCCAGGTATCAGCCTGGTGAATCTTCGCTGAACTCCTTCCATGGCAAGAACATCCTTCCTCAGATAAGGCGACCAAAACTGCACACAATACTCAAGATGTGGTCTCACCAAGGTCCTGTATAACTGCAGCAAGACATCCTTGTTCCTGTACTCGAACCCTCTCGCTACGAAGGCCAACATACCATTTGCCTTCTTAACCGCCTGCTGCACCTGCATGCTTACCTTCAGCGACTGGTGCACAAGGACACCCAGGTCTCGTTGCACTTCCCCTTCTCCCAATCTATTGCCATTCAGATAATAATCTGCCTTCCTATTTTTGCCACCAAAGTGGATAACCTCGCATTTATCCACGTTATATTGCATCTGCCATGCTTTTGCCCAATCACCCAACCTGTCCAAATCATCCTGGAGTTTCTCGGCATCCTCCTCACAGCACACATGCCCACCCAGCTTTGTGTCATCTGCAGATTTGGAGATATTACATCTAGTTCCCTTGTCTAGATCATTAATATATCTTGTGAATAGCTGGGGCCCAAGGACCGATCCCTGCGGTACCCCACTAGTCACTGCCTGCCACTCGGAAAAAGACCCGTTTATTCCAACTCTTTGCTTTCTGTCTGCCAACCAGTTCTCTATCCAAGTCAATACCTTGCCCCCAATCCCATGTGCCTTAACTTTACACGCTAATCTCTTATGCGGGACCTTATCTGAAAGTCCAAATACACCACATCCACTGGTTCTCCCTTATCTATTTTACCAGTTACATCCTAAAAAAATTCCAGTAGATTAGTCAAGCACGATTTACCTTTTGTAAATCCATGTTGACTTTGTCCGATCCTGTCACTGTTTTCCAAGTGCTCTGCTATTACATCTTTTATAATGGACTCTAGCATTTTCCCCACTACCGATGTCAGGCTTACCAGTCTGTAATTCCCCGTTTTCTCTCTACCACCTTTTTTGAATATTGGGGTAACATTAGCTACCCCCCAATCCATGGGTACTGTTCCAGATTCCATCAAATGCTGGAAGATGATCAGCAAAGCATCAACTATTTCTAGGGCCACTTAAGTACCCTAGGATGTAGATTATCAGGCCCTGGGGATTTATCGGCCTTCAATCCCATCAATTTCCCGAACACCATTTCCCTACAAATACTGATTTCTTTCAGTTCCTCCCTTTCATCAGACCCTATGTTCCCCGACATCTCTAGGAGGTTATTTGTGTCCTCCTTTGTGAAGACAGAACCAAAATATGTATTTAATTGGTCTTCCATTTCTTTGTTCCCCGTTATAAATTCCCCTGATTCTGACTGCAAGGGACCTACGCTTGACTTCACCAATCGTTTTCTCTTCACATATCTATAAAAACTTTTACAGTCAGTTTTTATGTTCCCTGAAAACTTACTCTCATTTTATTTTCCCTTTCTTAATTAATCCCTTTGTGTTACTTTGTTGAATCCTAAACTGCTCCCAATCCTCAGGTTTACTGCTTTTTCTGGCCAATTTATATGTCCTCTCCTTGGATCTTATGCTATCCCTAATTTCCCTTGTTAGCCACGGTTGAGTCACCTTTTTTGTTTTATTTTTCTGCCAAACTGGGATGAACAAATTCTGTAGTTCATTGATGCGGTCTTTGAATGTTTGCCATTGCCTATCCACCGTCAACCCTTTGAGTAACATTCCCCAATCAATCCTACCCAACTCGCGCCTCAGACGATCGTAGTTTACTTTATTTAAATTTAGGACCTTAGTTTCTGAGTCGACTACTTCATTCTTCATCTTAATGAAGAATTCGATCATATTATGATCGCTCCGACCCAAGGGGCCTCGTACAACAAGATTGCTAATTAATCCTTTCTCGTTACATAATACACAGTCTAAGATGGCCTGATCTCTGGTTGGTTCCTCGACATATTGGTCCAGGAAACCATCCCTTAAACACTCCAGGAATTCCTCCTCCACAGTATTGTTACTGATTTGGTTAGCCCAATCTATATGTAGATTAAAGTCACCCATGATGACTGCTGTGCCCTTATTGCACGCTTCTCTAATTTCCCTTTTAATGCCATCCCCAACCTCTGCATTACTGTTTGGAGGTCTATATACCACTCCCACTAATGTTTTCTGCCCCTTGGTATTTCTCAGTTCTACCCATACAGATTCCACAGCATCAGAGCTAATATCCTTCCTTACAATTGTGTTAATCCCTTCTTTAACCAGCAATGCTACCCCACCTCCCTTTCCTTTTTGCCTATCTTTCCTGAATATTGAATACCCCTGGATGTTGAGTTCCCAGCCTTGGCCACCCTGGAGCCATGTTTCCGTAATCCCAATCAAATCATATTCGTTTACCTCTATTTGCGCAGCTAATTCATCCACCTTATTACGAATGCTCCTCGCATTAAGACACACAGCCTTCAGGCTTGGTTTTTTTAGCGCTCTTACAGCTATTAGAATTATTATTTACTGTGGCCATGTTTGATTTAAACCGTTGATTTCTCTGACTGCCACTTTTGTTTTTCTCCTTCCTATCTTTTGCTTTTATCCTTGTTTCCCTTTCCTCTGTCCCCTTGCTCAGGTTCCCAACCCCCTGCCATTTTAGTTTAAACCCTCCCCCAGAGCACTAGCAAACATTCCCCCTAGGACATCGGTCCCGGCCCTGCCCAGGTGCAAACCAGAACCGGTTCCAATGTTCCAGGAATTTGAATCCCTCCCCCTTGCACCATTCCTCTAGCCGCGTATTCATCTGAAATATCCTTCTATTTCTACTCTGACTAGCACATGGCACTGGTAGCAATCCTGAGATTACTACCTTTGAGGTCCTATTTTTTAATTTACCTCCTAACTCCCTATATTCCGCTTTTAGGACCTCATCCCGCTTCTTACCTATATCGTTGGTACCTATATGCACCACGACAACTGGCTGTTCACCCTCCCCTTCCAAGATGTTCTGTAGCCGCTCTGAGACGTCCTTGACCCTTGCACCAGGGAGGCAACACACCATCCTGGAGTCTCGTTTGCGGCCGCAGAAACGCCTATCTATTCCCCTTACAATAGAATCCCCTATTACTATAGCTCTACCCCTCTTTTTCCTCCCGTCCTGTGCAGCAGAGCCACCCCTGGTGCCAGGAAGTTGGCTGCTGCTGTCTTCCTCTGGTAAGCCATCCCCCCCAACAGTACTCAAAGTGGTGTATCTGTTTGAGAGGGGGATGTCCACAGGGGACCCCTGCACCACCTGCCTGTGCCTAGTACTCTGTCTGTTGGTCACCCATTCCCTTTCTGCCTGTCCAACCTTTGCCTGCGGTGTGACCAACTGATCAAACGTGCTATTCATGACGCCCTCAGCCTCGCGAATGGTCCAGTATGAATCCAATCACAGCTCCAGCGCCGCAATGCAGTCTGCCAGTAGCTGCAGCTGGACACACTTTCTGCACACCTGCAGCTGGACACACTTCCTGCACACATAGTTGTCAGGGACACAGGAAGTGTCCCTGAGTTCCCACATAGCGCAGGAGGAGCATACAACGGGGCCGGGCTCTCCTGCCATGACTTACCCTTTAATTAATTGCAATTAAATTAAATCAAATCAATTACACTACAGTTAAATAGTATATTTAAGGGCCCTGGTTTATAAACAGTCCCCGCTACACCACAGAGACTTTAGAAACTATAAACCACAGAGTTAATGTTTAAAAAGAGAGAAATACCAACCAATCACTTACCTGCTTTCTGGTGACGTCACACTTCGATTACTTTTTACTTCTCTCCTTCCCTCTGAGTTCCGAGTTGGGAGACTGGTACGCCTACCTGGATCTCTGGGGCCTTTTGAACTGCCACTGCGCCGAGATTCCCGCCGACTCGCGCACTGCACCGAGGCCTACCTGGGTCTCTGGGGCCTTTTGTACTGCCGCTGCTCCGAGATTCCCGCCGACTTGGTGCATTGACAGGCCTGCCAGAAAGCCTGCATGCAATGTCAAGGAGCATGTAGATGTCTGGCACCAACCTTGTACAGGGCTTTGCGTAGAGCTTGGAGCCCATCTTTTCTAGCATGGAAGTAATGGCCGACTCCATTAGCGCACTTGTGGATCCAACCATGATGCAGCATCTGATGGCCGATGTCTCCACTTCCATTGCAGCACAAGCAGAAGCCACCCGAAGTCTGGGTGCTGCAGTGGAAGCTCAGATTTCTGTCATGCAAGCTCAGCTTGCTGCCACGTATGACCAGACTACTGCCATTGTGGCTGCAGTTAACAGTGTTGAAAGGGGCTTGCAGGGTGTCAGCAGTCCAGCAATCTGTCCTCCAACAGATTACTAGGATTGCTGAGACACCACCCCGGGGCGTGGCAGTGGCTCCCTGGAGCACTAACCTTCTGTCTTCTCAAGATGGCAGCATTTGTCCTCCCACCACTGCCACTCCACCAGTACCCTTGCTTTTGCCAGCCAGCCCAGACTGCTGTCACCAATGCCAAGATTGTGCAGTCCGAAGCTGGGCCTTCTAGGCCCAGATCTGCTCGAGGTTGTCCTCCAAGGCCATCTGCAGTCACCCCAATGAAAGTCAGCAGCCTTTCACCAGCCATGCTGCATCCACTGGGGTAGTACTACATAGGAGCACTAGGACAGACAAAGGCACACTGAAGACCAGCACTAAGGGAATGCAAAATGATAATTAGTTGACTTTGATACGTAATATTGGATGGTTTGATATATTTGGTTTGGAATGTTCGTTTTGTGGTGGCTTTTATTGTGGCCAAGAGGACGCTGTGACGGTCAGTAACAGAGGGAAGGTAAGGTGTGGGACTGTTGGGGAATTGGGGTTGCGTTCACTGGTGCCACAGTCGGATGAGTCGATCACGGACAGCCCAGCCAGAAAGGGGCTGTGTTGTCTCTTCCCTTTCTCCGCCTCTTTCCCCCTCCTCCTCCCTCTTCTAGCAGCTTGTCCTCCTCTGTGTTGCCTCTGCTCATTCTGCTTGTCATGCTGCAGGCCAAGGGGGATACAAACTACTGCACCCATGTCTGGGAGCAACTGGTCTGAGCAGAGGTCTTGAAGTAACCTGCACACCACTCCGTGGCAACTTCAACTTCAAACAGGATAATAAACCACCAAACATTTACAAACTCACCAACAGCCAGTAGAAATCAATCGGCAACTAACCTGAAAGCAGTTGATGATCCCTTTAAATAGCACTGGTGTGCTTTCCTTCCTGCTGCTGAACACATGTTCAGCTATGCGTGTTTGAGAGGGCGTTAGCTGGAGCGTTGAGGTCAAAAATGGCATCACTGGCGTCAAATCAGCCTTGCACTCTGACTGTCACGATCTGCTGCCTCTGTATACTTCCAGCACACACTCCCAGCCTCCGCGCTAATGACCTCACCAAAATGGCATCCAGCGTTACCCGCACCAGAAGTGTAGAAGTGTGCACGCACGGCGCAGGTGCCATTTTGAACATAACGGCAGCCATAGTGCCGAAAAACTGGGTGCTATGGAGCCAAATTTTGCGGCCCCAGTCTTTTGTCACAACTGTGAGATAGAAGTTCACACAAAGAGAGAGAAAGTGTTCCAGACTCTGAGAATTCGGACACAGAGGGAGAGGGAATTGTTCGGATGTGGGATGCGAGAGTAGAATAGACATACAGGGCAAGGTAGAGAAAGTAATCGATGTAGAACGACTTTCAGCCACAATGACAGACATAAAACCACAGATACACAGAGCGATAGAGGAAAAATGAACAAAAGGTGATGCATATAGGATGGAGGGTTAGAGAGAAGAGAATCACAAATAAACATGGAAATGTGTGTACAGGAAACTCTCTTTTAACTGGCACCTAAATAACCGGAAATCTCTGTTAACCGGTAAAATTCAGGAGTAGGTTCAGGTAAGTTTCACTTCGTATTAGTGGCAGTTCCTGGATCTGTGGCTGTGTAACTGGGGTTCGTGCACTTGTTGCTAAGCAACAGGGACGCTTGGTCTGTGGCCGGAGTTCCTGCACATGTTGCTAAGCAACAGGGAGGCCTGGATTTGTTACTGTGTACGGAGCTCCCATACCTTTTAACTATACCTCTCTGTAATCCGGACTTTTTGATAAACCAGCACCACGCCGGTCCTGTTGGTGCCGGATAATAGAGTTTCCCGTATTTATATATATATATGGTGTATCTCTCACGGTCTTTGGCTCTCCTCGTGGTGGAGAAGATCCCTATATTCTGGTTCATGAGGTCAGCTGCAATGGTTGAGAGCTTGGTGCTTTTTGGCCTTCCAGGGAAGCGTTTTCAGATCTTCTGAGTGCATTGGTGGTGTTGTGTGACTGGTCGAGACCAAACGGCAATAAATGTCTTTTGGCATTGTGACACTTGGAGTTTGGGCGGTCATCTTTCTGATCTGACTAATGCTGACATGGTCACATCATTGAATACGGCACTAAAAGTAGCGCCCCGGCAAAGTTAGCGCCCCAAAGGGGGCACGACTCAATTTCTCCCCCACTATATCTGAATGCACAAAGCGATCATAACAAGATAGATGAATTCATGGCACAAATAGAGATAAATGGGTTGATCTAGTGGCCATTACTGAGACGTGGTTGCAGGGTGACCAAGATTGGGAACTACATATTTCAGG
This sequence comes from Somniosus microcephalus, assembly GCF_052327205.1. Taxonomy (NCBI): domain Eukaryota; kingdom Metazoa; phylum Chordata; class Chondrichthyes; order Squaliformes; family Somniosidae; genus Somniosus; species Somniosus microcephalus. The sequence continues at coordinate 80,668,419 of NC_140989.1, read as the reverse complement.
GTACTTGACTTTGAAAAAATATAGGCAAGATGGAAAAGGAGGGGGTGTAGCCCTCCAATAAAGGATGAGATAAGGGCAGTAGTGAGACAGGATCTTAGCCCAGAAAATCAGGATGTAGAATCAGTATAGGTGGAGCTAAAAAAAAACAAAGGGCAGAAAACACTGGTGGGAGTATTTTATAGGCCACCCAGTAGTTATAGCGTTGGACAGAATATAAATCAGGCAATTAGATGAGCATGTCACAATGGAATACATTTGAGGCAGTTTTCTAGAACAATGGCCCTGAATTTGCGGTTGGCGGCTTCCCAGGGGAAAAATAAATGTAAATGTTTTAAAGGGGCTAAAAATAAACTTCCCTTATTGCACAGGTTTTTTAATGTATAAATGATTGGAAAAAAAATATATTTTTTAAACCCTTACGTCTGCTTTTACCAGACTTAAGAATTTCACAGGCATTCGCTGGGCAGAAGTTGGGCAAATAGCCCAACTCTCCGCCCGCATATGCCCTTTTCCCGGGGATGCGTTGGATCTGTCAAGAAAATTCTTGACAGATTGCAAGTTCCGGGTTTTCACGCAAGCGCTTTGCGTGCAAAAACCCAGAACTTACAGGCCAATATGTCGAGGAACCAACTAGGGGACAGGCTATTCTAGATCCAGTATTGTATAATAAGACAAGGCTAATTAGTAATCTGTAGTAAAGGATCCCCCGGGGAAGAGTGATCATAATATGATAGACTTTCACATTGAGTTTGAGGGTGATGTAGTTAAATCCAAAACTAAGGTCTTAAATTTAGCCAAAGGCAATTATGTAGGTATGAGGGGCCAGTTGGCTAAGGTAGATTGGGAAATTAGATTAAAAGATATGACTGTAGATAAGCAATGGCGAACATTTAAAGAAATAATAATTCTCAACCCTTGAGGAATAAAACTCCACAAGAAAAGTGGTCCAACCATGGCTAACTAGAGAAGTTAAGGCTAGTATTAGATTAAAAGAGGTTTACAATGTTACCAAAAATAGTAGCAAGCCCAAAGATTGGGAGGGTTTTAGAAATCAGCAAAGAATGAGTAAGAAATTCATAGAGGAAGAAAATAGAATATGAGCGTAAACTAACAAGAAATATAAAAACAGATTGTAAGAGCTTTTACAAGTACATAAAAAGGAAGAGATCAGCAAAAGTAAACGAGGGCTCCTTAGAAAGAGAGACAGGAGAAATTATAATGGGGAATAAGGAAATGGCAGAGACATTAAATAAATATTTTGTATCTCTTCACAGTAGAAGACACAAAAATAGTAGGGAACTAAGGGTCTAATGAGATGAGGAACTTAAAGTAATTGATATTAGTAATGAAACAGTACTAGTGAAATTAATGGGACTAAAAGCCGACAAATTCCCTGGACCTGATGGCCTACATCCTAGGGTTTTAAAAGGGGTGGCTGCAGGGATAGTGGAGGCGTTGGTTTTGACCTTCCAGAATTCCCTAGATTCCAGAACGGTCCCTGTGGATTGGAAGGTAGCAATTAATGCTCTTCAAGAAAGGAGGGAGAGAGAAAACACGGAACTATAGGCCAGTTAGCCTGATATCAGTAGTAGGGTGTAACTAGCAGGGTAGATTGGGGGGGGGACCAGTGGATGTAGCATATTTGGATTTTCAAGAGGCATTTGATAAGGTGCCACACAAGATTAGGGCTCATGGGATTGGGGGTAATATTTTAGCATGGATTGAGGATTGGTTAACAGACAGAAAACTGAGAGTAGGAATAAGCGAGCCATTTTCGGGTTAGCAGGTTGTAACTAGTGGATCAGTGCTTGGGCCTCAGCTATTTACAATCTGTATCAATGACTTTGATGAGGGGACCAAGTGTAATGTATCCCAGTTTGCTGACGATACAAAGCTAGGTGGGAAAGTAAGCTGTGAGGAGGACGCAACGAGGCTGCAAAGAGATATAGACAGGTTAAGTGAGTGGGCAAGAAGGTGGCAGATGGAGTATAATGTGGGGAAATGTGAAATTATCCACTTTGGTAGGAAGAATTGAAATGCAAAATATTTTTTAAAAGCTGAGAGACTAGTAAATGTTGATATTCAGAGGGATTTGGGTTTCCTTGTACACGAATTGCAGAAAGTTAACTTGCAGGTATAGCAAGCAATTAGGAAAGCAAATGGTATGTTTGCCTTTATTGCAAAGGGGTTGGAGTATAAGAGTAAGTAAGTCTTGCTGCAATTATATAGAGCTTTGGTGAGATCACACCTGGATTGCAGTGTACATTTTTGGTCTCCTTACCTAAGGAAGGATATACTTGCCTTAGAGGGGATGTAACAAAGGTTCACTAAATTGATACCTGGGATGAGAGGGTTGTCCTCTGAGGAGAGAGTCAGTATTCTCTGGCGTTTAGAAGAATGAGAGGTGATCTCATTGAAACGTATAACTTCTTAGAGGGCTTGACAGGGTAGAAGCTGAGAGGCTGTTTCTCCTGGCTGGAGAGTCTAGAACTAGGGGTCATCATCTCAGGGTAAGGGACCGGCCATTTAGGACTGAGATAAGGAGGAATTTCTTCACTGAGAGTGCTGTGAATCTTTGGAATTCTCTACCCCAGAGGGCTGTGGATGCTCAGTCATTGAGTATATTCAAGACTGAGATCGATAGATTTTTGGACACTAAGGGAAACAAGGGATATGGAGAGAAGGTGGGAAAGTGGAGTTGATGTAGAAGATCAGCCATGATCTTATTGAATGATTGAGCACGCTCGATGGGCCATATGGTTTACTCCTGTTCCTATTTCTTATGTTAAGATCAACATAGGCCACATATAGCAGGCTTGTCTAGTCTGCAAACATGTTTGCAGACGGTATCCAATCTGCCAGAGGTGACGCCACTTTGCACTTGTCATCTTTTGTAGAAGAGTTCCTAATCTGCTGAGGGTATGTCAGCAAATGCCTTTCTTGTAACAGAAAAAAGGGTGGTGCCCTAAGCATTGGCTTCATGGGGTTATCTTGATCTGTAAGGGCAAAGGAAGCAGAGCTATCAGGCAGTTACCCTTCTTTATGTTACAGACAAGTCATTTGCTCATATACTTCATTTTCTAGAAGGAAAAACTAGCAGAAGGCAAAGTATCATTCCTACACTATATCTAAAACAAATCAAGGTCAGTAGCTCGAAACAGAAATAGTAAGAAGCAGGAAGAGCTGTATACATGGCTCAGCTAACTTGGGCTCTCATTTTAGTAGGTAACTGACATAAGTTCCATTATTTTAATCAAAGTTGCACAATAACAATGTTTAAAACATATTGATGGCTTAACTAATTGGCACTTGCTGGTTTAAAAATGTGTGGGTTTTAGTACAGTATTTCAAAAACCTTATACGCTCCTGTTATGGCTCCACCCACTTTGTGCATTTCCCTTAAAAGTATGTTCTGGCAAATTTAAATCTGTACTGGAGAAGGCGGGTGATGTCACAAAAGTCCCAGCAGCACCTACGTACCATGAAGCAAATATATTACAATACCAGTTCAGTGTATCGAATGCTAAATACGTTTTGCTTGTTGATTACCCATTCACAACTTCATAACCAAGTCATGTGATATTGTGGGCTATAATAAATGCTTCACTATTGTTCATAGAATTGTTACAGCACCGAAAAAGGCCATTCGGCCCCTCGAGCCCATGCCGGCTCTCTGCAAGAGCACTTCAGCTAGTCCCACTCCCCAACCCTTTCCCCGTAGCCCTGCAGTTTTTTTTCCTTCAGGTACTTATCCAACTCCCTTTTGAAAGCCGTGATTGAGTCTGCCTCCGCCACCCTTTCAGGCATTGCATTCCAGATCCTAACCACTTGCTGAGTAAAAAAGTTTTTCCTCATGTCACCTTTGGTTCTTCTGCCAATCACCTTAAATCTGTGTCCTTTGGCTCTCAACCCCTTCTGCCAACGGGAACAGTTTCTCTCTATCTGCTCTGTCCAGACCCCTCATGATTTTGAACATCTCTTATCAAATTTCCTCTCGATCTTCTCTGCTCTAAGGAGAACAACCCCAGCTTCTCCAGTCTATCCACGTAACTGAAGTCCCTCATCCCTGGAATCATTCTCGTAAATCTTTTCTGCACCCTCTAAGGCCTTCACATCCTTCCTAAAGTGCGGTGCCCAGAATTGGACACAGTACTCCAGTTGAGGCCGAACCAGTGTTTTATACAGGTTCATCATAATTTCCATGCTTTTGTACTCTATACCTCTATTCATGAAGCCCAGGATCCCGTAAGCTTTTTTAACTGCTTTCTCAACCTGCCCTGCCAACTTCAACAATTTGTGCACATATACCCCTAGGTCTCTCTGTTTATACACCCCCTTTAGGATTGTACCATTTAGTTTATATTTCCTCTCCATTCTTTCTACCAAAATGTATCACGTCGCACTTTTATGCGTTAAATTTCATCTGCCACGTGTCCGCCCATTCCACCAGCCTGTCTATGTCCTCTTGAAGTCTATCACTATCCTCCTCACTGTTCACTATACTTCCAAGTTTTGTGTCATCTGCAAATGTTGAAATTGTGCCCTGTACACCCACACCCAAGTCATTACTGTAATATATATCAAAAAAAGCAGTAGAACCGACCCCTGGGGAACACCACTGTATACCTTCCTCCAGTCCGAAAAACAACCGTTCACCACTACTCTCTGTTTCCTGTCACTTAGCCAATTTCGTATGTATGCTGCCACTGTCCCTTTTACAGAGAGTGAGATTTTTCTCACCACTGTATGCCCTTTAGAAAGTGTTTCAAAAGTTTAGGGAAACCTTTTCCTTTCAGATAGAAAAAGCAAATTTTTAAATCTCTGTCTAATTTATCCAGCGTCTCATTTAGAAGGAAGAATTCCAACAGTTAGTAGTTCTACTTTATGAACACAAGATGGTGATCAATGCATTGGTTTTGACAGTATGTGGATTTGTGTTTACAAAAAATGTTCTCATTGCAGTTTCTGAAAGACAGGGACAAAAGTGATAAATACAGCGTGATTACAGGAAAGAAAATAAAAATGAAAGTTAAAAAGACCAGAGATGATAAAGAGGTACGTTAACTTGTTTTACTTTTACTAGCGGATTAACTTAAAGGAGAACAGTAATGTATGTGAAACATTGTACTGCCCCTTTTCTGTCCTGTATAAAGTTTAAAAATATAGTAAAATAAAAAGCACTTGCCTTCTGAGAAATCATGATTTATACCTCAGCCCTGAGGAGGCCTAAAACTTTAGGTGCTGAATCCTACTCTGTTGTCATCTGACACAGCTTTAGAAATTGTTCAATTGGACCCATTTCCAAAATTTCTACTATCCTCTAACTTGAAATAGTTTCTGTCTCCTGTAAGGGTTGTTGCAAGGTTTTGAACCATTGTCTTTCTAACAGATTGCTTTTCCTTCCGTTTAACCATTTTGTCATTTACATTTTTTCAGCACTTCTTCTGAAGGTGAGGCTTTTGCTGGGGTTAGGTTCTATAGATGCCTGTAGCCCTCTGGTATCTCACTTGGTACCATCCTTTATGTGTAAACCTATATACGGGAAACTCTTTATTATCCGGCACCAACGGGACTGGCATGGTGCCGGTTTATCAAAAAGTCCAGATTACAGAGAGGTATAGTTAAAAGGTACGAGAGCTCCGTACACAGCAACAAACCCAGGCCTCCCTGTTGCTTAGCAACATGTGCAGGAACTCCGGCCACAGACCAAGCGTCCCTGTTGCTTAGCAACAAGTGCACGAACCCCAGTTACACAGCCACAGATCCAGGAACTGCCACTAATATGAAGTGAAACTTACCTGAACCTACTCCTGAATTTTGCCGGTTAAAAGAGAGTTTCCTGTAGTGTCAGAAGACTATTCCATGAAGGAGGGCATTGCAGCTGAGTTTGATTCTGTTCTCCTCTGATGGCCTCGCATGTACACTTTCCAGCAGTGATTGAGAGGGAGCGATGGCTGATTTTTATCCCCCTCCTTAGTCCATGTTAAAGTTAAAGTTGACAACTTGCAATATGCCTATTAGGTTTCACAACTTTCCTCTTCCTTCCCCTCCACCCAGTTTGTGACTTGGAATGGTACAGTATTTTTGAAAAGAATATTAAAAAATCCCTTGAAGTTAATGGCCTACTGCCTAATTATTAATGGTTGGAGCAGGCATCGCATTCTGTAATGTCTGAAAAAGATTTGGATTGTTAAACGGTCAGTAAGAGTCGCTGAAGTTTTGTCTAACATTTGTTACATGTAGCCTACTTTAGAGGCTGTTCAATTTGTAATAATTTTATCTTAAAAATTGGGAACAGGATGAAGGGAAAGTGAATTTTTGAATCATTGAGAATATGTAGAATGTACCATGGGCATATTGCATCTCTGAGAAAAATATCAACTAAAATAGAAAATGTACAGCAGGTTGGTCAGCATCTGAAAGAGAAAGGTAGATTAACATTTCAGATGTGTCTCATTCAAAACATTCTATTTCAAATACTGATCAACCTGCTGTTCATTTCTAACATCTTGTAGTCATTTTTGTCTGGATTTCCAGCATGAGTTTTTATTTATGTAAATGTTGCATTTTTAGTGTAGGAATGATGGTTTGCCTTCTGACTGGGAACCTGAACCCCAGGAGAGTGCATCAAAAACTCTGGCACACAATGCACAAGATTCTCCAACCACTTAAATGAACTATGAAAATGATCCCTTTTGTGTTATGACAGATGCATTCGATATATTGAGGCACATAAACTCTTTTTCAATCCCATAGAGAGACCGAAATCGAGCTGAACTCCTGCAGTTCCTGAACTCCGCATTGTAGAGAAGAGGCGCATCAGTGGGATTTCTAAACCATGAAATACAGGGTCTGTTAACAGCATGAACTTTGTCACTGGAGACAAGTGTGTTCGGTTGGACAGCTCAGGGAAAACCCCCTCAAAAGTGGATGGAGGAGACTTTTCTGTTAGAGGCATAAAGGTTGTGTTGAAAACTGACCGTATGATTTTGAGAAACTTAACATTAAATAACAGAAACAAGACTGGCATCCTTCAGGATATTTCTCGACGTTTTACCAAAGCAGCCCTTTGGAAAAAGAGTTCATAAGAAAGCTCAAATTGTTTCATCGCTCAGAAAATTGTCTGGTTGGACAGAATTTCTTGTTCAGGCAATGTTTACAAAAATTTATACATTCCAAGTTTCTGAGAAAATGCAAGGCACATTAATTTTAATCAATAAAATGTCAGTATAGAGGCATAGGATATTGCTTCATTTGCCAATATGCTATCTGTAGAGTTAAAAAATGCTGGATTGAAATGTCTCGGGGAAATCCTCCATAATTAATGATGTGTTATAAGTTGCGAATTGCCAACACAAAAGTTGCAAAGATTATGAAAGTAAATGCATTAACTTCATCATAGTTACAAAAAATATTTTCCAACCGGACATAAACCTGCAGCATTCAAACTGCATAGTAAAATCTTCTGGGGGAAAAAGGTGAAGCAGGAGCATTTGGATTTTGATCATTTGAATGCAATGTGCTAAAAGAAGAACGGGAAGAGGAAAATTATCTGTACTGACCAATATGGCACATCACATATAAGAAAACAATACTGTATAAATCAGTGCAAGAAATGCACTAAGTTCATCCTTCAGACATGTGTGCATCTCATGCTTAGTTTCTTATTACGTACCTGCTCATTAGAATTATGCTTGATTATACTTTGAAATCTGTACTCTTACTTTTTTCATCCATTAAATGGATCGAGCTCAGTTATTTCACATATGATGTGGATTGTATGTTATGAAAAGTTGATGAAAACAGCATCTACTGAGTGACGCAAACCCATACACACCAACCTACAAAACTTGGAAAAGTTGATAAAACAAGCATTAAAAAATCTGATAACTCAGTCATACAACTGAAAACCAGCCCTGAATAAAGGCCTATGACTAAAAGCCACTGCTTCACGGTGACTGAATAAGTTAAATTCCTTTTTTACATCAGATTTTAAAATATTTGTATTTTGGATGACATTCTGCAATATTCAGATTGTTTTTCTGTGAAAGCTGAAACCCATAGCTTAACTGAACCCAAGATGCAGCTATTCTAGAGGGATAAAAATTGAAGTATACAAAAATGAAATTATTGTAGTGGTGGATTTGGAAATTTTTTAAGGGAAACGTCAGATCTTCTGGTGCAAAATGTATTTTCTAGATGGAGCTAAGGGCATGTTCCCTAGGAAATTTTAATCATTGTCACTTTTTTGGTGCATCTTCCAGCATTCTGAAGTTTACTGCACTTCAGCATTTGAAGCTAAAAATAATTTACTCTGATGAATATAAGATATGTAAAAATAAAAGTAGTTATGAGTCATCATTGACTTTTGATTTTTACACCAGCAGAAGGTAACACTCTTGAGTATAACATAGCAGATGCTGTAGCAGCTAGTGGATCTCCTGTGGCACTGAAGTAAAACACAACCATCCTAGTTCACAAAGGCAGTCTTAACACTTCCAAGCCCAGTTCATAGAAACACTGTATCTCATCCACTCTTCTCCAACCCTCCCAGTTGATACTGGCACTCTTTTTCCCTCACTAATTCAGCCTGCACTCTTGTCCTTTCCAGCCTAATTAAGTTGCTACTCTTCTACTCTCTTCTGTTCAAGCTGCTGTTTCCCCCCCCCCCCCCCCACAACATTTCAGTAGCTTGATCACCATCAGACCCTGAGTGCCGTGTTCGGAACTGCATGACTGTTCTGGAGACACCCCCCACATAACGGTTGGACCATTATACTGAGAAATTTGTCTGATGAGGGAATGGGCAAATGGTATCATGATAAAATGTCTCCACACTTTTTTTAATTGTTAAGAGTCTAATTTTCATTACGGCACACGTGTACACAATCCATAAAACAGATTTTGGTTGGGGGAGAAATATTCTTTGTTTTATTAGATTGAAATTTGAGCATTTTATAAATGTGATCTGTGTTACTGACAATTGCAGTTTTCCACAGCATTCTTTCCTGTTGCTGAAATCCATCCTGGATAGGATGGGAGTTATGTGTTGTGCTGTCTGAGAGCAAGGGAAAGTTCATTCTGACAGTAGGTTCCCTCACCATTGACACAAAGCAATTATAAAGAACTTAAATGAGTTTTACAGGGTGACTGGACAATAAATCCTTTAAATCACAGTTTTTTTTAATCATAATTCACCTTTGCCTCAGAGTGAACGTGTGCTTACACTGAAGATCTTTTCCTCGGTGTGTGACAGCCGTGCCAATTTTCCCTCATTATAAATGTATGAGTGAACACTTCGTTTATTCTGAAAATGTGGCCTATTATTTCTTTGTTCAGTTTTGCAGTTGGAGCAACTACTTCAACGCAATTATTTCTGCATCATGGTCACTATGTTTGAAAAATCCATTTGTTTAATTCTTTTAAAGATATGTAAAAACAAAAGCATAAATATGCCATGTGCTATTTTTGTGAAAGGCCAGATGTTGACCTCAATGATGTCTCATTTCTTGGAAATTATAACTTTTTTGTCAAAAAGCTACATTTGTGCAGAAAGTCTTGGCCCTGCCCCCAATCCCCAAAATGAAGATTAAACTGGGCTTTTCTGGTACATTGGAGAACAATATGTATTGTACAAATGCAGCGAAGGAAACCAATTTGGAGTATAGCTATTTTGTCAGTTGAAAAGGATACAGAAAAGTGAAGCCTACCTGAAGATGATTTTTTTTCTGTGGGGTGGGTAGAGGAAGTAGGCTGCTATGCAACTAGAGGTATGAATTCTTATTTTTGTATACTGTAATTGCCCACAGATGCATTATGCCTATTATGTGTTTTGAAAATCACTCACTTATTTTCATTGTGGTGCTATTCAGCCTAACCGTGCTATTTAACAGTGAAGACAACCAGCTGAACAAGCTAAACCTTGACAGCTAAAAGTGAAGTCTGAAACACTGGCTCCTGCAGTACTTTGTGCACCAGGGCTCTTCCTACAGAATATCTTCCTAAGAGAATATGTAATTTTTTTTGTGACCCATTGAAAACCTCTCATATTTTAAGCACAATAAGTATCCCAATAGCTATAACATATGTAGTAACAAGTTTCTAATTTTAAAAAACTTTCAAGTGGAAGGTGTAGATAATTCAGACGAGAAATGTGTTTGTATTGTTGATAATTTCACAGAACTCTTGTGTTATACTTGTTTCAAGTCAAGACCTTTTTTCCCCTGCTTAAAGAGCTTCCAGGCTTTGATGTGAATCTACAAAGTTTGAATATGTTGACCTTTTCAACCCTGACAGTAAAAGTAACTTTCCCTCTGTGCTTAATATATACATATGGGCTCGGAATTTGCGGTCAGTGGCAAAGCAAAGGCATTCGCCGCTGGCCCCGAAGTAAGCTCACGATCTCTCTGTCGAGAACTTCGGGTTTTCCGATGTTCCATTCAAATCAGCGGAGTTTAGTGGGGATCCCCTTATGCAAGCTGCTGTGACGTCAACAAGCTGTCCAAGCAGTTACTCAAAACGCAGAATTTTCACAGCAAACCAGGAAGTGAGTAAGCTCTTAAAATTCTAACTTAAAAAATGTTAGAGAGATCAAAACACAGATTGGGACTCTCACATGGGAAAAAGGCAAACCTGAAGTAAAAATGAACAAACTTTAAAAAAAAAAGTAAGTTTCTTCATTTAAATTTTTATTACAAATTGATAAATTTCGCACTGCACAAAATTGCAAATTAGTTTTTCAGGCCCATAACCCTTGTTTAGCAGTCAAAACGCTGTTAAAACCCCAGTTACACCTAATCCCTTTCGGTCTGACTTTTAGTGGGGAATTTAACAGTGGTATTACTGCGGAAGAGCTGAAGTTTTCGTCAGTTTCCCTGATTTGAGTGATTAAACAGATTGCTGGCACTGTGGGGGCGGGTGCACAGCGCAGCCTGTGTCGGAGCTGTGAATGACAAACCGCAACTTCAAATCCCAAAGTTGCGGTCAGTTTCAAAGGCGGAATGACAGCGAACGCTGCCAGTTCATCGTCAACCGGGCCGCAAATTCCTTAATATTGTAAGTGGTTCTTCCACTACTCTTGCAGTTCTGCACAATAAAAAGCTTGTCATTTGATTGCCAGTTCCCTCTCTAGCCTTCCAGCTTTCTTGTCTTTATTTTGTTAATGCTACCCTGGACAGTGCTCTGCTGAACCTTTCTCTCTTCTTCCCAGTTCCACTTATACAGTCTTATGCGCTTCTTACTCCCTACATTCCCTTTGTGCTAAAATGAATACTCGCTGCACAGTCTGTTACTCATAATTCTTTCCCATTGCTTTAAAACTGAAACACATTACCCCCCTCAGTCTTTTCCTCTTCTTGCAATATTTAGGCTTTTGAAATCCAAGTTGGAAGCACTTGATCACTACTTTCTGATTGACATTACTTTTCTCATTTTCCCTTTTTAAACTAAGTGGTGTCCTGCACAATGTGCCTGGGTACTTCACTTTAGATTTTCAATATAATAAGTAAGCATCATTTGGATATATTTTCAGCTTTTCCCATTTGACCCGATTTCAGTAGGTTATGTCAAATCAAAGTAACAGAAGAAGCTCAGACTGGAATATGACCCTTGCAATGTTAGATCATGTATGCAGCATTTTTAAGTAAATAAAGAGTAAAATAATCTATGTATCTGTTGGAAAATGTAATGTGTACTGACAGTTTCCTAATCAATAGGATGATTAGTAATAGACCTCTTGGTGTAATTCAAACAAGGAATTTGGATGATATAATAAACTACAGGAAGTATGAGAAGTAAGCTTATTTTCTCTGGACAGGGTGTCTTGTAAGTTTATTTTCACGAGGAGACCTGACTGGTAATATCCATAGCTGCATAGAAAAGGGTAGACAAGAAAGTCAATCTACTTGGCTCATTGCCCATGGTTTGAAACAATGGTTTAAAACAAAATGTCCTTGTGTAGCTGACTGAAGCAAGTTTGTATAATATCAAATACATTATGGTTGTCAGTCTTTGCTCAATGGTGGTACTCTCACCTCTGAGTCAAGTCCATGGGTTCAAGTCCTACTCCAGCGACTTCATCATCATATAATCTAGTCTGACACTTCACTGCAGTACTGAGGGAGTGCTGTACAGTTGGAGGTGTTGTCTTTCAAATGAGACATTAAAGCAAGACCCCATCTGCATTATTCACAGAAGTTCAGGAGAGTTCTCCGGTGCCCTGTCTAATATTTAGCCCTCAACCAACATCACTAAATCAGGCTTTTCTATTGTTGCTGTTTGTGAGATCTTGCTATGTGCAAATTGGCTGCTGCATTTCCCTACATTACAACAGTTACTACGCTACAAAAGTACTTAATTGGCTATGAAGTGCTTTGGGATATCGTGAGGTCATGTAAGGTGCTATATAATTACATGTTCTTTCTTTGCTTTTGTGCCTAAATCCTCAAAAAAAAAGTTCCCTGTCCCAAAGTGTAGGAATATGGGGAGAATCTACAGGGCGGCTATGAAGGAAGTCCCTCCATATTTTCCATCCGTGCTGCTGAGCTACTTTGTTAGTTTCACTTTGTTCAGGAAGCCATGCAGACTTCCTCTTTTGTTGGCTTAATTATGCTTGAATATTGGATTGCATTCTGTACTACAAGTTGCGTTACATCCTCTTATTCTTCCCCACCTCCTCCTCAGACATGGTAACAGCCCCTTTTGTGAAGAATCAATTGTGTTTGGGAAGTGGCTGAGTCATCTGTGTAGTTGTGAAAGAATGACTTATTAATGTATGATGTTGGACTGCTATTTAAGACATTGAACTATATATTTACAAATAAAACTTTATGGAATGCTGAGGAATGTGGAGAATGACCATAGTGTTCTATATGATATATTTTGGCAACCTTTTCAGACTATACACACACAATTCTAAAACTTCAGGTAATAGTACATCTTGTTCAATACAAGAGGTTAGACATTGCTTAGGTTCATGAGGACTTTTCTGGACTGGAATAGTTCATAACTACCCAGTTCAGGCTCTAGCTATAACGTTCACTTTTCAAAGTCAAATATAAACTGACCCTGTTTACTTCACAAAAACAGGAACTTCCTGAGAACATAAAGGAAATTTCTATTGGCTGAGCTAACATAAATTACAGAAGGAATGCATTGTTGCCAAAAAAGGATATTGCAGCATCTGCTGTTCAACAAAGGAATTAAATGCCAATCATTCTAATTTCATAGAACCTAGGCACAATGTGAAATAACAATTCTTGTGTTATATCCTGTTGTCTTAAAATGTGTGCTTGAAGAAATGGCATTTCTATTTGTCAGCCAACTTCAAAGTTGTTACAATTTACCAACGTTAACTGATGTATTATTGCAGTTTGCCAAAATTCCCTTTTATGTTAGTGTTGTGTTTGGTGTTACTCAGTGAATTGGAGGATGCAGCATTGTATAATGTGGGCTCAATAAGCTGTCCCTCCTGCTTCTAAAAGCCCTGGATATCCCCACACCCACTTAACAGTGTGGGTGAGACTCTAGCTCCCACAAAGGGTATTTATCCCCCTCTTCCAAATCCCATTCCTGAAATGGGTGCCCATAAAATATATCAGTAAATACAAATACTCATGAACCTATGCAATGTCTAACCTTTTGTATTGTATAATTCCTGATCCCAAATACGGAGTCTCTGTCCTTTGCCTTTCTTTTGGCTTCAAGACAGCTCTCGCTCTCTCCGTGCCCAGACAACAGACTTTCTCTTCTCTCTCCATTCTTTGGGCTGCTGAAGAAATAAAGTCAGGAATTTGTTCATTGAAGATGGACTCCTGAGTATATACAGATCAGTTTTTGTAGCTGTCTTGTCCTTCTCTTCCCACTCACTTATCATTCCTTTTTACTTTCCCTTATTCTCTTCTTTGTCTTCTGTTTTACCTCTCTCATGTTTGTTTCTGCAACATGATTTTCCTCCCTGTTTCCTGCAACTTTTGCATTAGTAAATAGGGTGACTGCAGGGAGTAGCAGACCATAGGAAAAGCACATAAAGATTGGGAGCAGCTCATGGTAGTTTCTGGCGGATATTCCTGGGAATTATTGATCTGTGCATCAGGGCATTAGGCAGACAAAAAAACTCCAGCAAATGGGCTGCTGCACATGCTTGGGGTGGGGTGGGGTGGGGTGACTGATGTTTTCTCAGACTTCCTCTTCTAAGGGGGCAGGCAAAAGATTATTGAAGTCAAGTATATGGGTAAGTTTGCAATTTTTTGTGTCTTTTTACGTGTATGTTTTGTGATATTTTATTTTTAAGTGCATATAGGGTGGGTGAACAAGTGATTGTATCTCTTGGAATATGATTTGTGCAATATTCTTTTAGTGGAATATGATTGGAGAGGAAGGTTTTGAATTATATGATTTGTGAATAATGAAAATGGAAAATAATCAATTAAAATGGAGAAAGACACCAAGGCTAACACTTAACCAGTGACTAAGAAGGAAGCTGACAGCTTGATAGTCAAGACATAGTTAACAATCTTGATACACACAACAGGCGCAAGGTACCAACGACATAGGTAAAAAGAGGGATGAGGTCCTGCAGCAAGAATTTAGGGAGCTAGGGGCAAGATTAAGGAGCAGGACCTCAAAGGTTGTAATCTCTGGATTACTCCCGGTGCCACGTGCTAGTGAGTATAGGAATAGGAGGATAGAACTGATGAATGCGTGGCTAAAGGGATGGTGCAGGAGGGAGGGCTTTAGTTTCCTGGATCACTGGGTCTGCTTCTGGGACAGGTGGGACTTGTACAAGTCGGACGGTTTACACCTGAACCAGAGGGGAACCAATATCCTTGCGGGGAGATTTGCTAGCACTGCTGGGGGGGGTTTAAACTAATTCGGCAGGGGGATGGGATACAGAGTGGAGCTATAGTAGGGGGTGATGTACAGCCAAATAAGGAGGAAAAAACAAGTCAGCAGGGAAGGCAGAGCAAAGATGTGAAGGCAAAAGGGAATATGGCAGGGCTGGAAGGCATTTATTTTAATGCAAGGAGTCTTGCAAATAAGGTGGATGAACTGAAGTTGTTGTTGAACACATGGGAGTACGATATTGTTGCTATCACGGAGACATGGTTGAGGGAGGGTCAGGACTGGCAGCTAAATATTCTGGGGTATAGAATCTTCAGGCGAGACAGAGGGGGGTGTAAAAGGGGAGGGGGTGTTGCAATATTAATTAAGGAGTCTATTACTGCTGTAAGGAGGGATGATATATTAGCGGGTTCCTCTAATGAGGCCATATGGGTAGAACTTAAAAACAAAAAGGGGTCAAGCACCTTGCTGGGAGTGTACTATAGGCCCCCAAACAGTCAGGGGGAGATAGAGGAACAGATATGCAGGCAGATATCAGAAAAGTGTGAAAATAATAGGGTAGTAATAGTGGGGGATTTCAACTTCCATAGTGGTTAGCTCTGTTGCCTCACAGCGCCAGGGACCCGGGTTCGAATCCGGCCTCGGGCGACTGTCTGTGTGGAGTTTGCACATTCTCCCCGTGTTTGCGTGGGTTTACTCCGGGTGCTCCGGTTTCCTCCCACAGTCCAAAGATGTGCTGGGTAGGTTGATTGGCTATGATAAATTGACCCTTAGTGTTAGGGGGATTAAATACGTGGGGTTACAGGGATAGGGTGGGATATGTGTTGGTGTAGGGGTTACGGGGATCAGGTGGTATATGTGTCGGTGCAGGCTCGATGGGCCGAAATGGCCTCTATCTGTACTGTGGGGTTTCTGTGATTCTGTGAATATAAATTGGGATAGTCAGAGTGTGAAAGGCTTGGAGGGAGCAGAATTCTTAAAGTGCATCCAGGAAAGCTTTTTGAGCCAACATGTAGAAAGTCCTACAAGAGAGGGGGCGGTACTGGACCTAATTCTAGGGAATGTAGCCGGGCAGGTGGTGGAAGTGTCTGTAGGAGAGCATTTTGGCGATAGTGACCACAATTCGGTGAGATTTAAGGTGGTCATGGAAAAAGACAAAGACGGCCCAGAAATCAGGGTTCTAAATTGGGGGAAGGCCGATTTTAATAAGATAAGACAGGATCTGGCAAAAGTGGACTGGGAGCAGCTACTTATAGGAAAATCCACATCAAAACAGTGGGAGGCTTTCACAAGGGAAATAGAGAGAGTACAACACCAACATGTTCCTGTAAAGGTCAAGGGTGGGACCAACAAGCAAAGGGAACCTTGGATGACAAAGGATATACAAAAATGCATTAGGAAAAAAAGGGGGGCTTTTGGCAGTTACAAAAGACAAAAGACGGTGGAAGCCCTAGAGGAGTATAAGAGGTGCAGGGGCATACTTAAAAAGGAAATTAGGAGGGCGAGGAGGGGCCATGAAATAACACTGGCGAGCAAAATAAAGGAAAATCCTAAGATGTTTTATAAGTATATTAAGGGCAAGAGGATAACCAGGGAAAGGGTAGGGCCCATTAGGGACCAAAGTGGCAAGCTGTGTGTAGAGCCAGATGAAGTAGGTGGGGTTTTTAATGAATTTTTTGCCTCAGTGTTCACTATGGAGAAAGACGATGTAGACATAGAAATCGGGCAAGGGGACTGTGACATACTTGAACATATTAGCATCGAGAGGGAGGAGGTACTAGCGGTTTTAGCAGGCCAAAAAGTGGATAAATCCCCAGGCCCGGACGAGATGTATCCCAGGCTGTTGTGTGAGGCAAAGGAGGAGATTGCAGGGGCTCTGACACAAATTTTCAGAACCTCTCTGGCCACAGGGGATGTACCAGAGGACTGGAGAACAGCTAATGTAGTACCATTATTCAAGAAGGGTAGCAGGGATAAACCAGGGAATTACAGGCCAGTGAGCCTAACATCTGTGGTAGGGAAATTATTGGAAAAAATTCTGAGGGACAAAATTAGTCTCCACTTGGAGAGGCAAGGACTAATCGGGGATAGTCAGCATGGCTTTGTCAAGGGTAAATCATGTCTGACCAATCTGATTGAATTTTTCGAGGGGGTGACTAGGTGTGTGGATGAGGGAAATGCTGTGGATGTGGTTTACATGGACTTCAGTAAAGCTTTTGACAAGGTCCCGCATAGGAGACTGGTCAAGAAGGTAAGAGCCCATGGGATCCAGGGGGCCTTGGCGTGTTGGATCCTAAACTGGCTGAGTGGCAGGAGGCAGAGGGTGATGGTCGAAGGTTGCTTTTGTGACTGGAAGCCTGTGTCCAGTGGGGTACCTCAGGGATCGGTGCTGGGTCCCTTGCTGTTTGTGATCTACATTAATGATTTGGATGAGAATGTAAAGGGTATGATCAGTAAGTTCGCAGATGACACGAAAATTGGTGGGGTGGTAAATTGCGAGGAGGAAAGCCTCAGGCTACAGGACAATATTAACGGGTTGGTCAGATGGGCGGAAAAGTGGCAAATGGAATTTAACCCGGAAAAGTGCGAGGTGATGCATTTTGGACGGACAAATAAGGCAAGGGAATACACAATGAGTGGTAGGACCCTAGGAAGTACAGAGGGTCAGAGGGACCTTGGTGTACATGTACATAGATCCCTGAAGGCAGCGGAACAGGTAGATAAGGTGGTTAAAAAGGCTTATGGGATACTTGCCTTCATTTGCAGAGGCATAGAATATAAGAGCAGGGAGGTTATGATGGAGCTGTACAAAACGCTGGTGAGGCCACAGCTGGAGTACTGTGTGCAGTTCTGGTCGCCTCACTATAGGAAGGATGTGATTGCTTTGGAGAGGGTGCAGAGAAGATTCACCAGGATGTTACCTGGGATGGAGTGCCTCAGCTATGAAGAGAGACTGGACAGGCTGGGGTTGTTTTCCTTGGAGCAAAGAAGGCTGAGGGGGGACCTGATTGAGGTGTACAAAATGATGAGGGGCATAGATAGGGTAGATAAAGAGGAACTTTTCCCCTTAGTAGGGGGGTCAATAACAAGGGGGCACAGATTCAGGGTAAGGGGCAGGAGATTTAGGGGGGATTTGAGGAGGAACTTTTTCACCCAGAGGGTGGTTGGAAGCTGGAACTCAATGCCTGAAAGGGTGGTAGAGGCAGGAACCCTCACAGCATTCAAGAAGCATTTGGATGAGCACTTGAAATGCCATTGCATACAAGGCTATGGACCAAATGCTGGAAAATGGGATTAGACTGGACAGGGGTGGATGGGCGGCGCAGACACGATGGGCCGAAGGGCCTCTTTCTGTGCTGTAAAACTCTGACTCTATTATATGGGTGGCACAGAGATACAGTATGTTGACATCCCAACACCATATCATAAATGGCAGGATGTAGGTTCATATCTACAGTTCCTTGGCTGCCTTGTTAGGCACTGAGTAGAGGTCAGATTTCTACCAAAGGGAAGGGAAAACATTTTGAGGGACAGCTACATTGGGCTACTCCTGCATCTAGTTGTCCATTTGTAGAATGGCTTTAACAGGGGCATGGGAGCTGATTGCATGGCTAACCTGTTGGGCGGAAGTGATGTATGGCACAGGGAAATGCCATAATATGAGAAAATCTTTAACAACAAACACTGATAAAAAAAACGTATTTAGCGGAGTTTAAATCCTGTCTTATCCCCATTTTGGTCTCAACTGCCTCATCAGACCAGGAGAGAAAGATGGGTTATGTCATGAACTTACCCATTCTTAATGTAAAGGTCACTCTGACTCAAGAAGTACACTTCTTTAGGGCAAGAATAGTCCCATTTGTTTTTCATCTCCTGAAGTGGAGTGCAACACTTACTTAAAATCTCCCTTCTACTGCCTTGGCTTAGAACTACCAAACCCAGTAAAAGTAAAGTTGAAATGCCAAAAGAGCTGAGAAATGTTTTTAATTTAAAAAAAAATCAAACTACAGAAATGTAGGCTTTTTTTCCCATTACGTCTTATTTAGGGAATTGAGGGGATAGTTAAGAATTTTATTGTGTTTTTAGAAACGTTACACATGTGTATATATATTTTTATATATATATATATATATTTCAAAATTATTGCATACAGTACACTTATAAATATCACACTCACTTTCTCTAACAATATTCCCCATCACACTTTGTTGATAACACTGCTACTGTTATAAAACAGCATATCCTCCAACTCGCTGTGAGCAATGTCACAAGAGATCTGCTATAGTTCTATATTATATATAGTAAACTCACAAAACAAAGCGATTGGCAGCTTGTATCATGTTTATCCCTGCACCTACAATCCCTCGTAGATTCTTTACTTTCTTGCTGTATGTGATCCTTTGTGATCTGTTGTACCACTTCCTCATCAATGCCATTCAACAACTGGCCACAAGATGCTTGAGTGTGGTCAAGGGTGGCTTTCCTGCATCATTTTTCTCCTTCCCTTTGGGGGGAGTCTGGCACGCACTTGGTACCTGACCCCCTACAGAGATTGGGAGGAATTGAAGACATGAACCCACATCCATTCATATTGGAATGGCAGCATGCCGCACTATTGTGCCAGTCATTTTATATATATATGTATACATTTTTCTGATAAAACCTCTTCTGTATGTCAAACTGTCATCCACACCATGACCATTCAGTCTGCCATCTGTTGAACCAGTATACATTTTCTATTCCTAACCCCTCTCCTGTACCAAAATATATATTATACTGTTTGAAGCGTTTCTGATGATTATATTTCAAGAAAATATTTGGCAAGTGAAGAGTTAATTTAGATTATTTTTTATAAGTTCTACTCACTAAGTAGTGAGCAACATGAAAAGACATGCTAATGCTAGCAGAAATGCTGACTTTACTGCTTCTCTTTCAATTCCTTATGATTATTTGGAGGGAGGCCGGAGGTATCTTCTACGTAGAGGTCACAGCGTTGCTGACTCTTGAATATTATTGCAGCATAATATCTGACTGCAGTGAAAATAAAACTGATTCCTAACTCTGCACATCACTTAATGGCGTGCATTGTGTGAGGAATTACAAAACACATTTGAAAAGTATCTATAATAATGATCACATTGCATTATTGACTATGCAGTTTAGAGATTCATCTGTGAAAAAGACTTGTAAGAACACTTAAAGCGCTAATGGATTTTTGTATAGACCTCAAAACAAATCTCCCATAATAAACCAATACCATATTCTAATAAATCATAATTATCGACAGTTGGGTGCAGTGGAAGTGCACTTGGTATTCAATAGTAAAGAAAATTGGTCGCAGTGTAAAACGGGCTGTCAATCTGCTATCGTCTGTTTTGCTGAAAACCAATTTCACCCACACTGTGTCAAGAATAGGCCACTCAAATTCTCATCTGTGAGTTCACAAGTGCAAATGTTGATGGCATTCTTGGGCAGGCCATGCACATTCACAACAGTCACATCCTGAAAGGTAAAGATCAATCTAAAATTCAGTGATTAAATATGACATCTAATCACTTCTATACAATCACTTCTATTAGAAAATTATGAATTGTGCATTCCATCAGAACTCTTTAGCAGTTGTGAACTCTGGCAGGCTCCATACTCGTCTGGCTGACACAAAGCATTGCTCCACATCCTCTGAGACTGTCTTGATATTACTGCTGAAGGGATAGATCCTTACTCGTGATTTAAATATCATCATGGACAGACTCATTGTCCGTTTCTTATTCCATTGCCTGGTCAGCTTCCTTGTGTCTTGATCTTCCTTCATTCTCTCTATAGCATCCTGAAGAACAGATCGGAATAACTGCGACACTTCCTGCACCTCTGGCTCATATTCAACAACCACCTGTCGAAACCTGCATATCAAATGGAAATCTTAATTAAAATGTATAAATCTGTCATTTAATTTAGGGCAACTTAAGTGATCCTACACTTTCAGCAGGAACCATGTTCAGCGGGAGTGCAGATCGGAGAGTCAGCACTCCTGTGTTCGCCTGCAGTTCCCCACTGGGAGTGCTGAATTTACCTTTATTTAAACATGTTAAACCAAGGCCACACTACTTAATGGATTATAATCAGCCTTGGCACCCTGCGTTAGAAAGGGGAAAATTAGCCACGGTTCTCACTCCCGATCACTATTAAGTGATTCTTGTGAAAGTGAACTTGTATGGACAATGGGTGAAGATGAGAGAGAGCTCGGCTGTGATGCCCTCTCCTCTGGAGGTGATGCTCCTTGCAGCCAAATAGCTTGCCAGCATTCACCATCTAGGTTCACAGAAGAAGAATAGTCACTTGGCAAGGTACTAGAGGGTGACCAGCACCTGTGGAGCCATAGCTCAATACAGAGCTAAGACCCTTCATGGGGAGAGGGGAGAACATTATTGAGAAAAAGAAAAGGAAAACTGAATTGCTTTGTGAGGTAACTACAGCTAGTGGTATTTCAAACTAAATATCAAAAAAGTAAAAAGCAATTTTGTGCTCTGTTCCCTTACCTGGGTGGGCAATGGAATTGGAGGAAGAAGCTCAGATGTTACAGAGTGAGTTGAAAAAAAGAAATATGTGGCCAAATCAATGATCATTTAAGGCAGACAAGTGCTAAGTACTGCACATAAGATGGAAAAGGAAAAATATGCAACAAATGTACTCCATGAATGTTGGTGAAATATCTCAAGATAAAGTGGAAACAAAACTAGGAGTCTTCGTAGACTTGACACTAAACATGTCCAACCAATGCAAAGCACAATCAACAAAGCCAGTAGAGTGTTGAATTACATAACCAAAACAATTACATATAGACAGAGGAAGTCATGAGCAAACTGTGCAATGCTCTGTTCAGACCACACCTGGTCTCCAGCTGCAGCTACTCGAAATCCGCGTTTTGGATCTGGAGCTGCGGCTGGAGTCACTGTGGAGCATCTGTGAGGCTGAGATCTATGTGGATAGCACGTTTAACGAGGTGGTCACACCGCAGGTAAAGAGTGCACAAGCAGAAAGGGAATGGGTGACCACCAGACAGAATAAAAGAACTAGGAAGGTAGTGCAGGAGACCCCTGGGTCCATCTCCCTCTCCAACAGATTTTCCATTTTAGATACTGCTGTGGGAGATGGTTTATCAGGGGAATGCAGCAAGAGCCAAGTCCAGGGCACTGCGAGTGGCTCAGCTGCATAGGAGGGGAGGAAAAAAGAGTGGGAGAGCAATAGTGATAGGGGATTCTATCGTAAGGGGAACAGATAGATGTTTCTGTGGCCGCAGACGTGACTACAGGATGGTATGTTGCCTCCCTGGTGCCAGGGTCAAGGATGTCACTGAGCGGCTGCAGGACATTCTGAATGGGGAGGGTGAACAGCCAGAGGTTGTGGTCCATATCGGTACCAACGACATAGGTAGAAAGAGGGATGAGGTCCTGCAAGCAGAATATAGAGAGTTAGGAAATAAATTAAAAAGCAGGACCTCAAAGATAGTACTCTCAGGATTACACCCAGAACCACGTGCTAGCGAGAGTAGAAATAGGAGAATAGACCAGATGAATGCATGGCTGGAGAGATGGTGTAGGAGGGAGGGATTTAAATTCCTGAGGCATTGGGACCGATTTTGGGGAAGGTGGGACGTGTACAAGATGGACGGATTACACCTTGGCAGAACTGGGACCAATATCCTCGCAGGGGGGTTTGCTAGTGCTGTTGGGAAGGATTTAAATTAGTTTGTCAGGGGGCTGGGAACCTAAGTGTTGGCCCAGAATGGAGAGAAACAAAACTGGAAGTGCAAGTTAGAAAAGTAGTCAGCAAAACTAGTAGGGAGCAGAAACAAAGGCCAACAGTAAAGAGGGTCAAAGTGCAGAAAAATATTAAACAGGCAAAGCTAAAGGCACTTTATCTAAATGCACGTAGCATTCGCAACAATGTGGATGAATTAATGCCACTAATAGAAGTATGGGTATGATGAAATTGCCATTACAGAGACATCATTGCAGGGTATCCAAAGCTGGGAACTGAATGTTCCAGGGTACTCAACATTTAGGAAGGGCAGACAAAAAGGAAAAGGAGGTGGTGTAGCGCTGTTAATAAGGGATGAGATCGGTACGGTAGAGATAAAAGATCTTGGCTCGTCAGATCGTGATGTAGAACTGGAATCAGTTTGGGTGGAGCTAAGAACCAGCAAAGGGCGGAAAACATTGGTGGGAGTTGTGTATAGGCTACTGTTATAACCGGGTGGTTAAGGTCCAATATAAGGGATATAAGTGAGACTTCAGGAACTCAAAACTTTGCTTTTAATTTACACAGAACCAGGAGAGAACAGAGCTCTCACAACTATAGGCATGCACATCCATTCAACTGCACGAGCAATCTAAGATGGAGGATCCTATGATGTCATTCTACCCATAATGCAATTTTACCTTAAGACTAGTAATTATAATCCCCTTAGCATTTGTCTCCCTCTGGTGGACAACTTAAGCATTACATCTGAGATTACTATATCCCCCCCCCTCTTAAGTTACAACAATTCTTAACATTCTTAAAAAGTCCATAAGGAAACTCCTTTAACGATAGTCCATCCTGAACAATCTAGCAGGTTGTGATCAATCGCTCTGGCAGCTTGTGAGACCTTGTTGAACGTCTTACAGTCAAGTCCCTGCTTGGTTGTGGTAGAGCCACCTGCTGCTCCTGAGCAGTACTCAGAGTATCTGACTCTGCTACGATGGTTTCCTCTTGATTAAGGGGTCCAGGTATAACTGTCTCTGTTCATGGTGGTGGGACCACCAATGCATTTGGATAACTGGGGACCAACCTGTCCTCCAACATTTCCTCTGGAACCTCCAGTTCGATCTCCCGTTGTCTGGTCAGTATCTGATCCACATGTCTGCGTACTACCTGATCAGTTCCCAACAACAAAACTCTGTCCTTTGGAGCTGCACGGATAGGTGTACCTGGTAGTGGAAGATGGCTCAAGGCATCTGCGTTCCCATGGTACTTGCCCGCTTTGTAAACGATGACATACTCATATGCCCTCAACGTCACTGCCCATCTCTGGATTCGGGGTGACACCATCTGTGGCACTGCTTTCATCTCATTAAAAAGAGATAGAAGAGGTTTATGATCGGTGCATATGGTGAATTTCCTGCCATATATGTACTTATGAAACCTCTGTAACCCAAACATTACTGCTAATCCCTCTTTATCCAACTGGGAATAGTTTTTTTCCGCTGGGGTCAGAGTTCGAGACATAAACCCTATCGGTCTTTCTGTTCCATCTTCCATACAGTGTGAAAGAACTGCCCCCACCCCGTAAGGTGAAGCGTCACAAGAGAGAATAATGTCTTTCTCTGCATTGTAGTGAACCAGCACATCCGAGGACAGAATCAGTTTCTTGGATTGTTCAAATGAAACCCTCTGTTCCTCTTCCCACTGCCACTGTGTCTCCTTGCGCAGTAGTTTGTGAAGAGGTGCTAACACTGTTGACAAGTTTGGCAAAAACCTGTTATAATAGTTTAGCAGTCCCAGGTAAGCTCTTAACTCAGTCACATTTGTAGGATCTGGTGCCTCCTGCAGTGCTTTTACCTTCTCCTTGATTGGATGGAGCCCGGTGACGTCCACTCTGTGTCCCAGGAACACGGCCTCATTCCCCATGAAAGTACACTTACTCCTCTTGAGCCGTAACCCAGCCTTATCCAATCTTTGAGGTACCTCTCAGAGTGCTCAGATGCTCCTGGTCGGTTCTTCCCGTCACTAGAGTATCATCCAGATAGATGGAAACTTGTGGAATCCCTTGCAGTACACCCTCGATAATTCTCTGGAAGATAGCTGGACTAGGTGAGACACCAAATGGCAAGCGGTTATAGGTAAGCAAACCCTTGTGTGTGTTTATGGTTACATACTTCTTGGATTCCTCATCTAGCGTAATCTGCAAGTATGCATGACTCATATCCAGCTTCGTGAATTTCTTCCCTCCAGCCAGGTTTGCAAAAAGATCCTCCGTTTTAGGAATAGGATACTGTTCTAGTTTAGATACCCTATTTACAGTCAATTTATAATCTCCACAGATTCTTACCGAATTGTCCGGTTTTAAAACAGGTACAATTGGAGCTGCCCATTCTGAACATTTCACGGGTTCCAGAATGTTCTCCCGCAACAGACGATCAAGCTCAGCCTCTACCTTCGGTTTCATGGCATAAGGCACAGGTCGTTGTTTAAAAAATCTTGGCAGTGCCTCCTTGTCGACATAAATCTTAGCTGGGGGGCCATTAAATGTTCCAAGTTCTTCCTTGAATACATTCTCATGTTCAATCAAAACTTCTTGCAACGACAACTGTTGGCCGCTCTCCATTTGATTTATTGCTCCCCAATCCAATTTAAGTTCTTTTATCCAGCCCCGACCTAACAAATTTGGTCCAGAACCCGATACTACAACTACAGGTAGCTGTTCCACGGTGTCCCTGTGTTTCAGTTACAATAGCTGTACCCAATGTTGCCACTCGTTCACCAGTATATGTTTTAAACTTCATAGAGCAAGACTTTAACTCTGGAACTTTTGCACGGTTCCACAATTTTGAATACTCTTCCCTGTTCATTATGGTTACGCCACATCCAGTATCCACCTCAAAGTTGACCTTAGTGTCATTTACTATCAGTTGCAAAGTGATAGGATCCACTTTTGGAATGTCCTCTACCATACTATGCATTATGAACACGTCGTCTTCTTTCTCAGCTTCTCCACTGATGTGATGTGCTCCCTGTTTTTTCACTTCTTTTACCAGGTTTTGCTTTTCTCCCCCTTTCGGTTTGTATACCTCCAGGGTAGCTTTTGCTCTACATGCACGTTTGATATGTCCTTTTTCCCCACACTTGTGGCACTTTTCCTCCAGAAACCTGCATTCCCTTGCCAAGTGATCTCCATTGCATCTATAACATGCCTTTAAATGCGCACGTTGTGGTGTACGACTCATATTTAACTTGTGCACCAAAAACTGACTTCCAACTTGCTTTGTAGCAGACCAGTCTGAACCTTGTATTTCTTGTACATCACGGTTAGCTGTCTCTATTAATTGAGCAAGTTCCAACGCTTTTTCATACATAAGCCCAGTCTCGGACAATAATCTCCTCTGCATTCGAGCATCCATTATTCTGCAAACCAGCCTATCTCTCAGCATGTCTTTCAAGCTGTTCCCGTAATTGCAATCATGTGCCAGTTTTCTCAACACCGCTACATAATCAAACACAGTTTCTCCCAGTATCCTGTTCCGTGAATTAAATTTGAAACGTTGTACAACCTCACTCAGTCTGGGATTGAAATGTCCCTTTAGCAAGTCCACTAATTCAGTAAATGATTTATCTCCAGGCTTTGCAGGACTGCATAAGTTTCTCAATAAACTATATATCACACTTCCCATCGAAGTTAGCAAAATAGCTCTCCGTTTTTCAACATCGACAATATAATTTGCTTCAAAGAAATGCTCTAATAACTCACAGTATTCGATCCAAGTTTGATTTTGAACATCAAAAGCAGAAATCTCTCCTACTCGAGTAGCCATGATTCAGATGCAGTGTTCTTGTATATTCCCTTCTTCAAATTGAAACTGTTAATCCTCGTCGCCAAAATGTTATAACCGGGTGGTTAAGGTCCAAATAAGGGATATAAGTGAGACTTCAGGAACTCAAAACTTTGCTTTTAATTTACACAGAACCAGGAGAGAACAGAGCTCTCACAACTACAGGCATGCACATCCATTCAACTGCACGAGCAATCTAAGCTGGAGGATCCTATGATGTCATTCTACCCATAATGCAATTTTACCTTAAGACTGGTAATTATAATCCCCTTAGCATTTGTCTCCCTCTGGTGGACAACTTAAGCATTACATCCGAGATTACTATAGCTAGCAAACAGTAGTGGTAATTTAGGGCACAGTATCAATCAAGAAATTAGAAGTGCATGTAACAAGGGCAATACGGTAATCATGGGGGAACTTTAATCTACATATTGACTGGGCAAATCAAATTACCACTAATGGTGTGGAGGACGAATTCTTTGAATGTATGCGAGATGGTTTCCTGGATCAGTATGTGGAGGAACCAACCAGGGAACAGGCTATTCTGGATCTGGTACTGTGTAATGAGAAAGGGCTAATCAATAATCTTGTAGTAAAGGGGCCTTTAGGGACAAGTGACCATAATATGATTGAATTTTACATTAAGTTTAAGAGTGATGTAGTCCAATCTGAAACTGAGGTCTTCAACCTAAACAGAGGAATCTACAAGGGTATGAGGGACAAGTTGGCCATGTAGATTGGGAGACTACACTAAAAGGTATGAAGGTGGACATACAATGGCTAACATTCAAGGAAATAATGCATAATTTGCAACAAACATACATTCCTCTAAGGCATGAAAACCCAAAAGGAAAAGTGATCCAACCATGGCTAACAAAAGAAATTAAAGCTAGTATTAAGTCAAAGGAGGAAGCTTATAAAGTTGCCAGAAAAAGCGGTCAGCCTGAGGATTGGGATCTTTTAGAAATCAGCAAAGGGGGACCAAGAAACTGATAAAGAAAGGGAAAATGGAATATAAGCACAAACCAGCGAAAAATATAAAAACGGATTGTAAAAGCTTCCATAGGTATGTGAAAAGGAAAAGACTGGCGAAGGTAAATGTAGGTCCTTTACAGTCAGAGACAGGAGAATTTATAATGGGGAATGAGGAAATGGTAGAGAAATTAAATAAATACTTTGTTTCTGTCTTCACGGAGCAAGACACAAAAAAACTCCCAGAAATACGAGAAAACCAAGGGTGTGGCGAGAATGAGGAACTTAAAGAAATTATTATTAGTAAAAAGTACTAGCAAAATTAATGGGACTAAAAATCGATAAATCCCAAGGACTGGATGACCGACATCCTAGGGTTTTGAAAGAGGTGGCCATTGGGATAGTGGACGCATTGGTTGTCATCTTCCAAAATTCTATAGATTCTGGAACGGTTCCTGCAGATTGGAGGATAGCAAATGTAACCCCGTTATTTAAGAAAGGAGGGAGAGAGAAAACGGGGAACTACAGACCTGTTAGCCTCACATCAGTAGTTGTGAAAATACTGAAATCTATTATAAAGGATGCAATAACTGGGCACTTAGAAACTAATAGTAAGATTGGGCAGAGTCAACATGGATTTATGAAAGGGAAATCCTGTTTGACAAACCTATTGTAGTTTTTTTGAGGATGTAACTAGTGGAGTAGACAAAGGGGAACCAATAGTTGTGGTGTATTTGGATTTTCAGAAGGCCTTCGATATGGTCCCACACAAGAGGTTGGTGAACAAAATTAGGGCACATGGAATTGGGGGTAATATACTAGCATGGATTGAGAGTTGGTTAACAGACAGAAAACAAAAAGTAGAGATAAACGGGTCTTTTTCAGGATGGCAGGCTGTGACTAGTGTGGTACCGCAAAGATCAGTACTTAGGCCCCAACTATTCACAATCTATATCAATGATTTGGATGAGGGGACTAAATGTAACATTTCCAAATTTGCTGATGATACAAAGCTAGGTGGCAATGTCAGTTGTGAAGAGGATGTGAAGAGGCTTCAAGGGGATCTCGACAGACTCAGTGAGTGTGCAAGAACATGGCAGATGGAATATAATGTGGATAAATGTGAAGTTATCCACTTTGGTAGAAAAAACAGAAAGGCAGAGTATTTCCTAAATGGTGAAAGATTGGTGAATGCAGATGCTCAAAGGGACCTGGGTGTCCTTGTACATGAGTCACTGAAAGTGAATGTGCAGGTGCAGCAAGCCATTAGGAAGGCAAATGGTATGCCGGCCTTCATTACAAGAGGATTTGAGTACAGGAATAAAGAAGTCTTACTCCAATTATATAGGGCCTTGGTGAGACCACACCTGGAGTACTGTGTACAATTTTGGTCTCCTTACCTAAGGAAGAATCTACTTGCCATAGAGGGAGTGCAACGAAGGTTCATGAGATTGATTCCTGGGATGGCGGGACTGTCATATGAAAATGGATTGAGTAAACTAGACCTGTATTCTCTTGAATTCAGAAGAATGAGAGGGGATCTCACTGAAGCATACAAAATTATTACAGGGCTTGATAGGGTGGATGCTGGGAAAATGTTTCCCTTGGCTGGGGAGTCTAGAACCAGGGGCCACAGCCTCAGGATAAAGGGTAGGCCATTCAGGACTGAGATGAGAAGAAATTTCTTCACACAGAGGGTGGTGAATCTTTGGAATTCTCTACCCCAGAGGGCTGTGGAGGCTCAGTCATTGGGTATATTCAAAACAGAAGTTGATAGATTTCTGACTAGTAAAGGCATCAAGGGATATGGCGATAGGGCCGGTGAATGGAGTTGAGGCAGAAGGTCAGGCATGATCTCATTGAATGGCAGCGCAGGCTCGAAGGGCCGAATGGCCTACTCCTGCTCCTATTTCTTATGTTCTTATGTCACCTGCTGCAGCCTTGAAGGAGCCTGTTGCATAAAAGCTAAGCACAACGGTGACCTTGACAGCCACAGGCAGTGCTGTCCATGCCCTGGTTTGAGGCTCAAGTTGTGGCTGCATCAGATGACATAGGTTAGTGACAGCCTCCTAAGGCGCCTAAAACATTGCTCGCCTGAGAAGTTGATGTGGGCGAAGAGCTCCTTGAACACCAGCTGTGAGTATGGCTTCCTACACAGTGCACTCCTCTTCCCTCTTCTCCCAGCTGATCCTGCTCTATCCTGTCTTATTTACTGCTCCCCTTCGTCCTCCAGGCCCGAAAGCAGCCCTACCACACCACCCATGACTGCAGTAAAACTCTTTTATAAAGGCTCCCAAAATCTTCCTGTCAGCAGTCAGAATTAAGTTTCCACAGTCAGAAAACAGGCCAAAAAACACCCAGAAGTTAACGAGCAGTCTCAAATGACAAACCAGCAACTAACCTGTATATAGTGGATGAGCCCTTGAAATAGCGCTGCTGAATGTCCCTTCCTGCCTGTTAGTGCTACGAGTTGCTGGGTGAGTTTAACACATGGCGAGTCAGGCACTGGGGCAGCCCAATATCACAAAAGGGTCCTACAACAAATGCAGGACCCTTAGTTAAACATTTTAATCAGCGTTTAACATACTTCTGCCGTGCACCCCCATGATGGCTGTGGAGCAGTCCAATCTAATATGATGGTCAGCGCACTTCAGGCACGTAATGAGTATACACACCCCTCCCGCCATATTGGATGCTTACGCGCCTGTTTTGCACCTGAAAAATGGGCGTGGTGCTATCAAATTTCTAGGCTACTGTGCTTATATGGTTTAATGCTCCTGTCCTTATAAAACAGTGTATCCTCTGTGAGTAGCACCATGAAAGTTCTGGCAGTAGTTTAAAAAAATATACACTTAATTATAAATGCTTTGGTAAAACAATTGCTTCTAGTTCCAAAGATAGAGCCGTGGAAGAGAAGTGTCTATATTTATAGCCAGAACAAGTAATCTATTGTCATTGCTGTAGCTCCTATGGCAACATACATTCCATTTCACCCTGCCGAATACAAAATGAAGCATGGTTGAATGTGTATTAAGATGAGACAGAATTGTTCCAAAACTATCAATCTTTTGTCTTCTTTTGAAAGTGCGATTCAATAGTTCTGATAATGTAGAGTCATCTGGTAAGCCCTTTGCACCAAATACGTAGTAAATTCAAGCTTTTACATTTGTTACTTTTTGTGTTAGTCATTCGAATGTTTTGGTTTTTCAGAGAGGGCGATTCAGCTCAGGATAAGGAATGTGTTTTGTCAGCAATATGGAAAGCTGTGGTGCATGATTGTATCACAATACTCAGTGCTATATATTCTGATAATTCTACCTGTCCTGAGGAGTAGTTTGGCATACCAGTCACTGAGGGATTTATAACATACCTCGATTTACTGTTAGAATTCTTAAGAATTATTAAGAATTACATGGTTTTTAAAATAATATTTTTTAAGTTTGTTTATGATATTTCAACTTCGATCTTAATCCTATGTGTATGTCCCAATCTTTATTTCGCTCTCTATAAAATTTATAAAGTAAATTAGAAGCTGTGCATTTTACTTCCTGGTTTTCTGTCTGTGAGAATTCTTCAATGTGATTGGCTGCTTAGCCAGCTTGATGACATCACTGTTGCTGGACGATGGAGATTCGCTTGATTCGGCATCAGACTCAAACAAAAGTCGGGAGAGCTGAAAATCATGCCACAGATATCGTTAGATGTTTGTGGGCAGCTTTCGTCAAGATAAGCAGTGAGGACCGTCACTTCACCACTAACTGCAAATTCCTGGCCATTACTTTTTAAAATCTGGCTTGGCGCTCCTGTAGGAAACTTTGCTGAGACTTTGCAGGGATGGAGGTTACCTAACACTAAGAGTGACACAAAAATGTTACAGGAAGTGTGTGATGACACCTACTATACACACATTTTTAAAAATATATATATATATATATATTACTAGTGGATTTCCCTTGGAATTGCTCATATTGGCCCAGAAATTTGGGTCTCCACAGGTGAGTACGCACGGGGTACTCACCCATAGGCCCGATGGAAGTGCCGGTTTCCTGCATGCACTGCGCATGCGCGGGAAACCAGCACTTCCGTTCCCCTGAATGAAGGGGTTCAGAGGTCGAATGCGTGCGTGGGGGAGGCTGCGCGTGCGCATCAAACTTAGTTTTTTTTTACAGGTTTCTCCGGGAACGTAAGCCTGCAGAATTTAGAAATGTAAAAAGCAGGCGTAAGGCCTGCTTTTTACAAGGTAAGTGATGAATTAATTAAAATTAAAACATTTTTTCCACAGGTTTATTATTTTTAAATACTTTAAAGCAAGGTAAGTTTATTTTTAGCCCCGTTAGAATATAAAAAAAAAAATTTCAAAAATTTAAATTATTGTTTAAAATAGTTATTTCATGTAATTTATAGTTTATTTAAAAAATGTGATTTAAAAAAAAATTTATTTGAAGGTTTAGTGCTATTTTGGGGCCATAGTATTTATAAGTCTTGACAGCACTTCCTGTCAGGCTTATGAATGGAGCAATCCCTGCTCCGATTGGCTGCCCATGGCCCACGTGATCCCAGGGGACACATCGAACTAACTGCGCCCCTGGGATACGCAAGCACTGCGCGCTGGCAGCTGGACCAGGCCCCGGATCGGAATTCCATGGGGCCCTACTGCTCAACAGCCAGGTCGGGGGCTTGCATCCGCGGGAAGCCCCTGACCCGAATTTCTGGGCCATTAAGTTGGAGGGTAGGGTGCAGAAGAAGTGGAGGTGACAGTTGATTGTTGAAGGAAGTATTTGACACTTTGGTGAAGAAGGGAAGGAAATAAAGTGGGTGAACTGTCTTTTTTTTAATATGTAGGTCTGCCGTTGTATGGCTAACAGTAAGTCACAACTTATACTCAGTCATCTTCATGTTGCTTGTTCTCTCTCTTTTCTCTTCTGGTTCTTTCTGTGCCTCTGTTCTTTTCTGCTTGTCGCGGTGTCTTCTTTTTTCTCTCTCTTGATTTGTCTTCTGGTTCTTTTTCTGCTCTGTTCTTCTCTCTCTTGTTGATGGGAGGTGTAAATGCCGGTTGGTGGCAGTAACTGGGGGAAGGATGTGGCCAGGGTTGTAGGTCGGTGTCAGGTAACAGATGGGAGAGGAATCCAGCTGGGGTGTAGGCTGGCTTTGGTGTGATGGGTCACAGAGCCATAGGACAGCAGACAAAAGCAAGGCAAAGAGGTAGTCCTCCAGTCTGACACTAAGCTCGGAAAACAGAAGTGTGTGTTTTAAATTGATTATTGTGTTGTAAATTGGCTCTAATGTTATAAGCACTTTAAGAAACAAACTGCTGGTTGCCAATATCTTCTCCTCCACCCATTACCTCTACTCTTTCCCCATCCCCTCCCATCTCTGCTTCCCCATTCTCTTACCCTCCTTCCTCAGAATCCATTCTGTAAAGATATAGACATGTTTTTACATTGTTTTTTTTAAGACAGAACAGCTAACATTGCAATTATGGTTAAACCACATGAGTAAATCAAAATTCGTTTAACTTGTGTGCTGGCAGATCTCATACTTTGATCACAATGATACCCCAGAACAAAAGCTATCGTTTGGGAAGAGCAAACATAGAAAGCAAAGGTTGCTAAGGATGAACCTTAGACAATGTAGCAGGATATTAACCAGGGCATGAGGCCTCTATCATTGTATGTTCAATGACCTAAGGGTAATAAAACTGGCAACAAAGTTAATCTTAGCAAGAATTAGACAATGAATGTTTGTTTTTTTTATATAAAAAGAGATATGAAGCAAACTTCAGTAGGAACTTCAAGACAAGGTACCGTGAACAGCTTTGGATAAGCATTGCTCATGATTCCCGGGAAGTTCTTACACCTAAGTTTCTAGGCGTAGGACTGCGTGCAGTGCTCTGGGTGTATTCTTAAGATGAATGTTTTGAAACAATAATAAATGAAGTTAATTGTCAGACATATTACTGTCTCTATCTTTTCAAATCTGTTCTTAAAAAGGATAAAGGAATTATCCTAACAGATTCCCTCAACCCCTTCTCAGCCCCCATTCCCTTCTATCCCCCAGCTCCAGACCCCATCCGCTTCCCACCACCTCTTCATCAAACTGATGCCAAAGTAATTTCCCATCACCAAGCAGGGAAACCCATAAGCACTATAAGCAGACTATAGCATTATAAGTGTTTTAAGAAACAAATTGCCAATTCAAAGTTTAGTGCTGTGAAACCGGTGAAGAAAGAACTTGACAGGAGGTTGCGAATAGCGGGTTTGCGATAGCAATCGACAGAGCAGGAAGATAGAATCAACAGCTGGATACAGGGATAGTAGCCCAAGGGCGGGCAGTATCGCCAAAAAGATAAATGGATAACCAGAGGTCGAAGGCACAATCAGGGAGGCGGAGATGGGGAAGACAGCCTGAGGCCCCGTGGTGGCAAGGACAAGCAGCCCCTGGGGTGAAGGAGGGGAAGAAGTGAAGAGGCCCATGGAGATGTGTATATAGTACATAATAGATACTCTGGGGAACACATTGGCAGAGTTCTTGGTGGATGGGTTCCAGCACTTACACTGGATCAAAGGCCAGTGGATCTACAGGACCTAAATGACTGAACGTTTTGTGGAAAAATGATAATTAGTGAAGTTGAAATAAAACATTGACTAGTCTTTTATTTCAACTCTAAAAGAATGGGGAAATGAGAAAACAGAACAATAATGAGGAAACAGCACTAAAAGAGATGAGATGACAAGGTATGTCCCCATACAATGGTATGTGACTGAATTTATCATCTCACAGTAAGACGTGGGCCCCAATTTTAACTCTGGGCAGGTTTTGGGTCGATGGATAGCAAGATGAGTTGGAAACTCACCTGCTGTTCCAAAAATGAAGCCCAGACGGTTTTAACACCCAGGCCACGTTTAAATTCTGCTGGCTGACTTCTTTCCCAGAACAGGAGGTCAGTGGGAAGCGACACAAAATTGTGCAGCCCGAAGGCCACCCGCTGACACAAGTTGGTGACGGGATTGGATTCCGGAGCCATCTCAGAGTGGTCTCGCATTCCAGAAGTGGCAGGTAGGGGGGGGCGGAGTCCAGGGAAGCAGAGGCCTCAGCTTTCCTTGTGGGGCCTGGATGAGCACTGCTGCTCCTTCTAGCCCCAGAAAGAAGAGAAAAAAACTTAGGTTTGTTGGCCTCTTCTTCCCGGCAAGTCCTGACTGCCTTTCATCTGGCGAGAAAGCTGCAGTGGCTTCCCCGCTCAGGCCAGAGTTAAAATTGCAGTCTGATCCTAATGATGTCATCAAGACCCAATATGCATATATAAAGGACCCTATTGGCTATGACAGGTGTCATTGCCACCTGGTCTGTTTTAGTCCATCAAGTTACATTGTAGTTGTTCAAACTCCAAGCACATACAGGAGTAGCTGCTGCCTCTTTATACCAATGCTGCATACTGCTAAAAGTTACTGGAGATAACAGCTTTTCACCTGAGCTGTTATGGTTTATTATGACTGGTTGGCACTATACTCACAGCTTGTAAGTGCAAGCTTAGGGGCTAGCAAAGCACACCGCCACAGGCGTCCTTGAAACTTAGGAGAGGGAATCCGTAAGGTCTCCTTACCTAAGGAAGGATATACTTGCCATAGAGGGAGTGCAACGAAGGTTCATGAGATTGATTCCTGGGATGGCGGGACTGTCGTATGAGAAGAGATTGAGTAAACTAGGCCTGTATTCTCTTGAATTCAGAAGAATGAGAGGGGATCTCATTGAAGCATACAAAATTATTACAGGGCTTGATAGGGACAGCCTCAGGATAAAGGGTAGGCCATTCAGGGCTGAGATGAGAAGAAATTTCTCACACAGAGGGTGGTGAATCTTTGGAATTCTCTACCCTAGAGTGCTGTGAAGGCTCAGTCATTGGGTATATTCAAGACAGAAGTCGATAGATTTCTGACTAGTAAGGGCATCAAGGGATATGACGATAGGGCCGGTGAATGGAGTTGAGGCAGAAGATCAGCCATGATCTCATTGAATGGCGGAGCAGGCTCGAAGGGCCAAATGGCCTACTCCTGCTCCTATTTCTTATGTTCTTATAAGATATCACAATAAAAATAATTGCAGCAAAATACTGAACAGAAAGGTATTGGAGCTTAAAGCCACAAAACATTACACGTGCACCATGCTTCCTATAAGTCAATAAGCATCAAATGCAGTTACATGTACAGAAATATTGAGTGACAGTATACTCTTTCCAGGGAGCTCGTGATCCTAGTGCTACCCCTTTAAGATCCCTTAATCAGTTTAGCTTGTGCAAATTTGAGGTTGACAGTTAGAAAAATCCAGCCCATTTGCATACAAATTAATATCAGATTGCAGCAACATTACCTAAGTACCACTGGTCCACAGTAAGAAGGGTGGATTTTGGAACATGCTTCCTCAAGTTCTAGCCTCTCCCCTGGGGGCACTTCATAGCTGTGTTTGGGATGACTGATCAGCCAGTTGTAGTCCACGCCTGTTTTTATCCTCCTGTACTCATCCTCTCGCTCCCTCTGCATCTTCTCAGCTTGTTTCATCTGCCAGCTGAGTTCCATCATGAGGGTCTCGATTACCATATCAGTGGGGTTCCTCTGGGAGTACCTGTGATAAGGCTCACTCCATTTAAACCAGGAAGCTATTGACATTGTTCTCTGGTGATGTTGTTGTCTGAAAGTACATTAAGGAAGATTTAGTGATCTAAACAATTCTCTCTTAAAGACATACTAGAATTCTTTACCTTTTCCAGCTCAGCCACTGAGGACAACTGCGATAAACAAACGTTCAGTGACTGTTCTTGATGGAATTTGAACTGCTAGTTGAAGTACTGGAAGAACTACTCTTTTATCTGAATGCACAGCCTCTCTTAAGCCTTCTTAACTTTATTACGTTCTTTGATGAAGTAACGGAGAGGGTTGATGAGGGTAGTGCGGTTGATGTTATGTATATGGATTTTCCAAAGGCATTTGATAAAGTACCACATAATAGACTTATTAGCAAAATTGAAGCCCATGGGATTAAAGGGTCAGTGGCTGCATGGAGACAAAACTGGCTAAGGGACAAAAACAGAGAATAGTGGTGAACGGTTGTTTTTCATACTGGAGGGAAGTATACTGTGGTGTCCCCACGTGTCGATATTGGGATCACTGCTCTTTTGATATATATTAGTGGCCTGGACTTAGGTATACAGGGCATAATTTCAAAGTTTGCAGATGACACAAAACTCAGAAATGTAGTAAACAGTGAGGAGGATAATAACAGACTTCAGGAGGACGTAGACAGACTGGTGAAATGGGCAGACACATGGTCGATGAAATTAAGCACAGAGAAATGTGAAGTGATTCATTTTGGTAGGAAGGATGAGGCGAGGCAATATAAACTAAATGGTACAATTTTAAAGGGGGTGCAGGAAAAGAGAGACCTGGGGTTATATGTAGACAAGTCTTTGAAGGTGGCAGGACAAGTTGAGAAGGCTGTTAAAAAGGCATATGGGATCCTTGACTTTATAAATAGAGGCATTATAAAACACTGGTTAGGCCCCAGCTGGAGTATTGTGGGCAATTCTGGGCACCACACATTAGGAAGGATGTCAAGGCCTTAGAGGGGGTGCAGAGGAGATTTACTAGATTGGTACCAGGGATAAAAGACTTCAGTTACATGAAGAGACCAGAGAAGCTGGGGTTGTTCTACTTGGAGCAGAGAGGGTTAAGGGGAGATTTGATAGAGGAGTTCAAAATCATGACGGGTTTACAGAGTAAATAAGGAGAAACTGTTTCCAGTGGCAGAAGGGTCAGGAACCAGAGGACACAGAGTTAAGGTAATTGGTAAAAGATCCAGAGGCGACTCAAGGACAAAAAAAATGATGCAGTGAGCTGTTATGATCTGGGATGCATTGCCTGAAAGGGTGGTGGAAGCAGGTTCACTAATAACTTTCAAAAGGGAATTGGATAAATACTTGAAGTGAAAAAATTGCAGAGCTGTGGGGAGTGGGACCAATTGGCTAGCTCTTTCAAAGACTCCGCACAAGGACAATGGGCTGAATGGATTCCTGTTTTGCATCATTCTATAATTATATGAATCTATAAGCCAAGCAAATGCAGTTTTAAAAGATTGCTTGAAGAGCTTGACAATTCTTCTAGCTACAGGGGTTTTAGCTATAAATGAGATCAGAAATCTTTACTTTTGTGTTTGAAGTGTAAATATGGTACTCTTATTTATTTTAGATATCCATGTGAATGCAGAAGGGTAAAATCTAATTGAGTAAAAAAACATGCATGACATACAGAATAAGCAGTTTTTCTCTGATATTATTTAAATCTCACTGTAGATCTCAAATCATTCATTTCAGAACAATTAAATTCTATTGACTAATATTAATAGAATCTGATTAATGGAT
Source organism: Somniosus microcephalus (assembly GCF_052327205.1). NCBI lineage: Eukaryota > Metazoa > Chordata > Chondrichthyes > Squaliformes > Somniosidae > Somniosus > Somniosus microcephalus. The sequence goes on along the minus strand of NC_140989.1, from coordinate 80,630,610 downwards.
TTACTGTATTTCAAAGGCATCTCATCAGAAACTCGTGAAGACATAAAAGATACCAACTAGTTGGCTATTTGCCTCCAGATTAATTCGTTTGGTCAATTGTATGATTTTGTTAATCTCATATTTATAAAATATGTATGCATAATTATATAAGAAGGACATACCCATTGATATGGTCAAAACAGAGAATTGGGAGAAACATAGAGAGAGTTTATCCTCAAATAAAAGGTAAGCTAAATAAATAACATCACAATTTATATGAAGATTAATTTTTAAAATTAATTTCGTTTTTGCTCTTCCACTTTTCACCTCTCCATTTCCTGAAGTCAGTGACTCATGCAGCAGGATGGTATCAGCAGTCCGTTAATGCCTTTTCCAAATGTTCATTCTTCCTGTGTAAATCTAGACAGTGAATATCACTGGACTCAACGACTGTTCGGCCATGACAGACAAAACCCTGTTAGCAAACATCCACACAAACATACTCCCTAACTAGAGATTAAGCAGTGGAAGAGGTTGGCCACGGTGTTGACCACCAAGTCTGTCCCACTGGGGAATTAGCTGCCCAAAGTACAGCATCATCTGCTGCTACTTCCTCACCAACTGAAGCATGGCACCTAATTGTCAAAGCACCAGCACAGAGAGACCCACTTGGGGAAAAATAGCTAGTACATCGGAAGCGCTATCAGTGGGCAAAGCACTGAACACTAGTGAGAACAAAGACCAGGATGTGAAGAGAGGGCGCGTGTCATTCCTCCACAGAAGATGGAGAAATTACCAACCTTGGCTGAGGAGCCTAGGGACCTCGCCTTCAAAAGAACATTTTCAGTTTTTATTTCAGATTTCCAGCATCCACAGTATTTTGCTTTTGTTTTAATGATTAGGGAACATTCATCACATGTGGAGATGGTGTGCATGCATATTATTGAGAACATGGACAAATGGATGGAGTCCACAACTCACATCTGCAACACATTGCAGAACATTTCCCATGACTTGAGCAACACCCTGGAGGCTATGACAGCCCAGGGAATTTCTGCAGCATCAAAGAACAGTTTCTAAGAACACTGGTGGCTTCTGATATTGCAAAAACCACTGCTTCAATCGATGGCTTTAGGGTTAGCCTGAATGCCACACGTTCACAGTGCTTTCAGCTCCCTTGGCCCGAAGCTCTGGAATTCCCTCCCTAAAGCTTTCCGCCTCTCTACCTCTCTCTCCTCCTTTAAGATGCTCCTTAAAATCTACCAGCAAAACCTAAACCTTTGGTCATCTGCCCTGATATCTCCTTCTGTGGCTCGGTGTCAAAAATATTTATTGATAACGCTCTTGTTAAGCACCTTGGGGCATTTTACTACGTTAAAGGTGCTATATAAATGCAAGTTGTTGTTGTCTCCAAGACCTGATGGGGACTATTTGTTCTGTACTGACACTGACCAGTAGCATGACTAAGCCTGTGCCAAGTGCCAGTGGGCTGCCAGTGGGTGCAGATATCAATGTTTCTCTAGTGAGTGGCACTGAGCCTTCTTCCTTTAGGCCCCCTCCAATGTCTCCACATGAGGGACCTACAGACATGGGCCTGGAACCCCTTGCCACTGCAAGAGAAGGGCTGTTGGAAGCGGATTCATCTGGCGGGACCATCCCCGTCACCCACCTCTCAACATCATCTCACTGAGGGAGCACCTCTAGGGGTAGTAGATCAGGAGCACAAACAAGTAAGGTAGCTGGCACAAAGGGTAGACTTGATGTCAAGAAGCAGTTGTTGATAGGGTGATTGAGTTTTTTGGAGAATATCTTGTGTGAAGTGAACATGGGTTGAGCATATAGATTTCTGAGTTAATTTCTGTGGATGCTTTCAGCTTTTGGGAGTTGGGATGATGGCGAGGAAGCGAAGGTTTCTCTGGTATGCAGGAACTTGGCAGAAATCTTCGACAATGACTGTCTTTTTGAGGATGTGAGGAGAACAAGCAGGTGTGAAGGGGTTTTATAAATTGTAGTTGCTTTTTCAAGACAAGATCGCCTGGCTAAACTTAGGTTGCAAATTGCAATGACATCTGGTCGGTAATCATTTCTTGAAATCTTATTTTCCGTTAATCTCAAGACAAATAAAATTATTTGTCAGGAGCTTGTGTGTTTAAGTTAGTGACTATCCCATGTTCTTAAGTGTAACGTCCCAACACAATTTTTTCAAGACTTTTTAAAATTATGCCCAATGACCTTTCCAGCAGCTTGGTTCTTGCGAGTGGATACCTATTGTAAAAATACTGCTTCGTGCGTTGAGTTTTGAGTAGTGTGTGCATTAGGCAGTTTTATATCCTATAGTACTAACAGTTATTCAAGATTTAATAAATTAAAGTAAAATATACCTCTGTCTATTTCAATTAATAAATGATTGAAATTAAAATAGCCTGTTCTCATAATGTTCGACAATGCTATATCAGCTAATTAGCTTTTACTCACGGCTATGAATAAATGTGTGTACATGCACAGCTGTTATTAGACAGGAAAATAGATAATACCATGATGGATAATGGATATTGCTTTATAATAATCGCTATTTAATATGGGTTCTTTTACTTTTTTATCTCTCTCCCTCCGGTAATAATACCAACAGATAAACCTCAATTTCGAAGGGAACTAAACGCAACAAAAGTAATAGCAGTTTACAAGATCATTGATCGCCTGTTCCTCTGTTAGGGAAATATTTCTGCTAATAGAGCTGTTGAATCCACAAACATTAATATTACAGATAGTAAAAGTGCATCACTTACTCTCGTTAAGAGTCGAGTCTCCTTATTTAGAACAGATGGCGTCCTTCACATCTGAAAAGTGTGCTAAAAAGCCAGTGAAGTAAGACACCCAATCTGATCCCGTGCAGTCACTTTATTTTTGGATGGCCGGTTGAGTCTTGATGGTCAGTGTGATCGTGGTGGGAGGATCAGGTCGGGAAGAACACGCTAAGCAGGGCTCTTGCTCAGGACCTGTTGCCTCCGTTTTACCATCACGAAGATGATTCACTGCTGAAGTCCTCACTCTCCTATTATGATTTGCAGTTGCTATAGAGACTGTCTAAGCCGATTTCCACAATAAGCTTTGCCTATAGCGAACCACGTTGAGCGCAACCTTGGGCAGAAAGGGGGTGGCTGAGGTCGCAGTCACAGTGCGGTGAGGTAGGCAACAATTCAAGGATTAATGCACATTCACACAAACAGGCAATCAATCATGTTTAGCTCGTTTCATCAGCACGAATTCATTAAGCAGATGTCATCGATTGCTCCCCAGACCAAAACGTGAAGAGTTAATGTTTTCTCGAATCGAGTTGATGATGGAATTGGATTCTTGTTTCAATTTATTGAGTTTCCTTCTGTGTTTAACTGGATTACTGTAAATTGTTACGTAAAGCATCAAAAACAGTAGGTTGCTGAAGTCAGAGAGCTTGGAATAATCCTCTTTAACAATTACCAGAGGCTTTCCATAATCTTATCTGTTCTAGTATTTGACAATTTCGTTTTCTACAATTAATTTCCTTTTCCCCCACCCTTTCGTTTCCTATTTAAATTCTTTTTATTTGCCTTTCTTTAGTTTTCTTTGGGGTTTTTTCTTACTGGGACAAAGTGGAGATACTTTTCTGCCTTATATCCAAAGCACTTCCAAATGCTGTATGTTAAATCGAAGATTGATTTATATGTATTATACATATTGAGTGTAGTAGACCAGGGCAAACATTGGGAGAAAAGTATTTGCTACACCACAAACGCTGGAAATCTAAAATAAACACAGAAAATGTCCATTCTGCTGTCCACCTCCTTGGTACTGCTATCTCCTGGTTCTGCTCATTTCTGCATCAAGGCAGGCAGTACATTAACTTCAAAGCCTTCGCCTTCTCTGCCCACAAGACCAGCTCTCGGTCCATCCCTAATCACCCCCATCATCTACATGCTATGTCTTAGCAATTAGGAAACATGAGATCAACTGTCACCTGTAAGCTGATAGCTTCCTCCATTGATTGAAACCATTGTTGCTACCTCTTGCACTTCCCATCCAATATCAAAACCTGGATGAGACAAAATGTTCTACTGCTTAATATTGGCAAAATAACAGCTATGCTTTTTTGGCTCCTGCTAGTATTTATATGACATTAGCTTCAACTCCCCAGCTGCCGTCTCAGGCTGAGTCAAAAGAATCTCGTTGTACTGTTCAGCTTTCTCTCCCATATCCACCCTGTTACCAAGACTGTTCTCTTCCACATCCATAACGTTGCCTGCCTCCACCGCAAACCTCTCCCACTTGACCCTTGTCCATACCTTCATCACCTTGAGGCTTCATTTCTCTAATGCCATTCTAACCGGCCTCCCTGCCTGAGCTATTCTACAATCTTGAACGCATCCAAAATGCAGCAGTCCCCAACCTCAGTTGCACAAAGTTAAGCTCTCCCATCAAACCTGTCCCTTTTGAGCTTCACTGGCTCTCTAAGTCCCAACAAGTTGACGTCACAGTTTTCATCTTTGTATTCAAATCCCTCCATGGCCTCGCATCCACGTTTTTAGTGATTTCCTTCTGCCTTATGTTCTTGCATAACCCTCTTATCCTCTAACATCTGTCTTCTCCTTGTCCCTCACTTCCTCCATTCTATATTAGTGGCTACTTGTTAAGTCACTTTGCTGCTGTCCATTTCCCCTTCATTTTGCAACCTTCTTTCCTCCCTGTGTTCAAAAATCTCTTCAAAATCCTTCTCTTCTACTGTGCCTTTAGTTTGATTAAAAGGTATGATGGTAGATAAGCAGTGGCAAACATTTAAAGAAATATTCCAAAATTCTCTATGACTATACATTCCATTGAGAAATAAAAATTCCATGGGAAAAGTGATCCATCCATGGCTAACTAAAGAAGTTAAGGATAGTATTAGATTAAAAGAAGAGGCTTACAATGTTGCAAAGAATAGTCGTAAGCCTGAGGATTGGGAGAGCTTTAGAAACCAGCAAAGGATGACCAAAAAATTGATAAAAAGGGAGAAAATAGAATGAGAGTAAACTAGCAAGGAAAATAAAAACAGATTGTAAGAGCTTCTACAAGTATGTACAAAGGAAGAGAGTAGCAAAAGTAAGCGCTGGTCCCTTAGAGGTTGAGACAGGAGAAATTATAATGGGGAATAAGGAAATGGTAGAGACTTTAAACAAATATTTTGTATCTGTCTTCACAATAGAAGACACGAACAGCATACCAATAATAGTGGGGAACCGAGGGGGTAATAAGAGTGAGGAACTTCAAGTAATTAATAACAGTAGAGAAAAAGTACTTGACAAACTAATGGGACTAAAAGCCAACAAATCCCCTGGACCTTATGGCCTACATCCTAGGGTTCTACAAAAGGCAACGGCAGAGATAGTGGATGCATTGGCTCTGATCTTCCAAAATTCCCTAGATTCTAGAACAATCCCAGAGGATTGGAAGATAGCAAATGTAACCCCACTATTCAAGAAAGGAGAGAGAGAGAAAACAGGGAACTACAGGTCAGTTAGCCTGACATCAGTCATTGGGAAAATGCTGGAATCTATTATTAAGGAAGTGGTATCAGGGCACTTAGAAAATCATAATATGATTAGGCAGAGTCAACATGGTTTTATGAAAGGGAAATCGTGTTTGACAAATTTATTACAGTTATTTGAGGATGTAACTGGCAGGGTAGATAAATGGGAACCAGTGGATGTAGTATATTGGGATTTCCAAAAGGCATTCAAAAAGGTGCCACATAAAAGGTTAATATGTAAAATAGTGGCTCATGGGGTTGGGGGTAATATACTCGCATGGATAGAGGAATGGTTAACAGCCAGAAAGCAGAGAGTAGGGATAAATGGTCATTTTCCGGTTGGTAGGCTATAACTAGTGGGCTGCCACAAGGATCAGTGCTTGGGTCTCAGCTATTTACAATCTATATTAATGATTTAGATGAAGGGACAGAATCACAGAATCACAGAAACCCCACAGTGCAGATAGAGGCCATTTCGGCCCATCGAGCCTGCACCGACACATATCCCACCCGATCCCCGTAACCCCTACACCAACACGTAACCCCACGTATTTAATCCCCCTAACACTAAGGGTCAATTTATCATAGCCAATCAACCTAACCCGCACATCTTTGGACTGTGGGAGGAAACCGGAACACCCGGAGGAAACCCACGCAAACACGGGGAGAATGTGCAAACTCCACACAGACAGTCACCCGAGGCCAAGTGCAATGTATCCAAGTTTGCTGAATATACAAAGCTAGGTGGGAAAATAAGCTGTGAGGAGGACACAAAGAGCCTGCAAAGGGATCTAGATAGACTAAGTGAGTGGGCAATAAGGTGGCAGATGGAGTATAATGTAGGGAATTGTGAGGTTATTCACTTTGGTAGGAAGAGTAGAAAAACAGAATATTTTTTAAATGGTGAGAAACTATTAAATGTTGGTGTTGAGAAATATTTAGGTGTCCTCGTACAGGAAACACAGAAAGTTAGCATGCAGGTACAGCAAGCAATTAGGAAGGCAAATGGCATGTTGGCCTTTATTGCAAGGGGGTTGGAGTATAAGAGTAAGGAAGTCTTGCTACAACTGTACAGGGCCTTGGTGAGACCACACCTGGAGTACTGTGCACAGTTTTGGTCTCCTTATCTAAGGAAGGATATACTTGCCTTGGAGGCGGTGCAACAAAGGTTCACTAGATTGATCCCTGGGATGAGAGGGTTGTCCTATGAGGAGAGATTGTGTAGAATGGGCCTATACTCTCTGGAGTTTAGAAGAATGAGAGGTGACCTCATTGAAACATACAAGATACTGAGGGGGATTGACAGGATAGATGCTGAGAGGTTGTTTCCCCTGGCTGGAGTGTCTAGAACTGGGGGGCATAGTCTCAGGATAAGGGGTCGGCCATTTCAGACTGAGATGAGGGTGAATTTCTTCACTCAGAGGGTTGTGAATCTTTGGAATTCTCTACCCCAAAGGGCTATGAATGCTGAGTCGTTGAGTATATTCAAGGCTGAGATCGATAGATTTTTGGGCTCTAGGGGAACCAAGGGATATGGGGATCAGGCGGGAAAGTGGAGTTGATGTCGCAGATCAGCCATGATGGTATTGCATGGCGGAGCAGGCTCGAGGGGGCGTATGGCCTACTCCTGCTCCTAATTCTTATGTTCTTATGTTCCAACACTCTCCATTTTCCCTTTTCCTATTAACTGTGTTGTTCTCCTTAATATAAAGTGTTTTAAGGCATTTCCTTGCACATAAGGAGTGCTATAGATATTCAAGCTGTTTGGTCAATCAGCACATTAAAGAGAACGATAGATTAATACTTCAGGTTTAACTCTTCATCAGAACTCATTGAAAGAATACTTGGAGCACTAAAGCATTCTTTCATTGCCTGTTAGGTCAGCTCTTCAGTATGTCCTACAAAAAGCCTTCAAAATCTGTGTGGCATTCTATGTATTGAATAATGTGGCCGTACATTAAGGCATTAAGATTACATAGAATTTTACAGCATAGAAACAGGCCATTCGTCCCAACATGTCTAAGCCGGTGTTTATGTTCCCATCTTTCTGAGGAAGGAATGTGTGAATTAGTGATGGAGATGTTCAGCTATAGCAGCCTGTTCATACAAGTGAACTAACTGGATTGATCAGTGAAATAAGAGCCAATCCTACTCTGGCATGCTTTTCCTAAAGGACTATACAAAAAATACAAATAAAAAGCCACAGGTGCAATTGTCCTTTTTTCATGGAAATCATTTCTGAAGAAAAACGGTATCATGTTGTCAGTTTAATCTTCCAAGCATCCCTAAAATTCAATATGTAAAGCAATTTATGGAATAAACTTCCTCAATGTTTCTGATTCTGTAACGCTCAAGTGAGGCTTGCATGCATCCATTTTTGTTAGACAATACTAAAGATCCACTAAAATCTGAGTAAAGCAAATTGTTACATTGTAGTTGAAGATAGAATATTTATCTATTCAACAGATCACAGGACAGAGAGAACCCATTCAGTTATAATAAGCAAATGTAGCATTAAGTGTCATATCATGACCAAAGTAATACACATTATTCAAACAGAAGATGATTGTACAGAGAAAAGGAAATTGGATGTTACAAATGTCAGTATGAACTATTGTTGGGTTTGGAGCTGTATAAATTTAACAGAATTCCATATTACACGGAGAACCAGAATGGTCCACCTTCAGGGGTTGGAGAGGTGTCAGGGAGGCTGGGGGTCGGAGGACTGGGGCTCAAGTGGAGGGGGAGAATGGGTGGGCATGGAAACCGGCACTTACTGCAGACCCGGAAGCAGCAGTAGCAGCATGGTGAGTGGGAGCGGCGCTGAGAGAGGAGCAGCCAGTGAAGGGGTGAGTGAAAGCTGGGGACCTTACTGTGGGTAAATAGTGAAAGGTTGTTTCAACTGGTGGGTGAATGTGGAACAAGGGGATGGAGACCGAGGATTCTCACTGGAAGAACCAAAGGGAAGGGAAAATGAAGGTTCTTGAACTGAGGGCTATTAGATCATGGGATGCTTCATTACAAATGGATATTGAAGTAGAGACTAAAACATCATTTAAAAGGGAATGGGATAAATGTTTGAAAAGGAGGCATATAAAAGGATCCCCCCAGAGTGGGGTTACAGGAGAGAGCATCAGTGTAAATATCAGTGGGTAATAGGATTACTTTAGTTATAGGTAGGATATCAGGGCATTACACTTATTACTACCTGTTACATATAGACTATCAGCGAGTTATTGTATTACTGTTGGTTATAAAAAAAAGACTTAGATTTATATAGCGCCTTTCACAACCTCAGGACGTCACAAAGCGCTTTCCAGCCAATGAAGTACTTTTGAATTGAAGTCACTGTTGTAATGTAGTTAACGTGGCAGCCAATTTGCACACAGCAAGCTCCCACAAACAGCAATGTGATAATGACCAGATAATCTGTTTTAGTGATGTTGTTTGAGGGATAAATATTGGCCAGGACACCGGGGATAACTCCACTGCTCTTCTTCGAAATAGTGCCATGGGATCTTTTACACCCATCTGAGAGAGCAGACAGGGCCTCAGTTTAACGTCTCATCTGAAAGACGGAACTTCCAACAGTGCAGCATTCCCTCAGTACTGCACTGGAGTGTCAGCCTAGATTTTTGTATTCAAGTCTCTGGAGTGGGACTTGAACCACAACCTTCTGAGCCACGGCTGAGGGGAATTATGGGGAATTGGAGTGTTACCAGTATTGCTGTTAGTTATCAATGCAACTTCAGTTAGTTACTATTAGTTATTGATGGAATCAAGTTCCTTCCACCTCTGGTTTCCCCTCTGCGAATCGCTCCCCCACCTTTGTTTTTCCCTCATCCCCGCCCTTGGTTTCCCTTTGCCTGATCGCGGGTAGCCTCCGGGTTCGTGGAACTTTTCTTTCAACAGCTGCTGAGCAAAGATACTCAACTACAGGGAACCCAACCTTTACAATATTTGTAGACATCACATGATGAGACGTCGCATGGTCAGATGTCATGTGGTGAGAACGTCACGTGATCAAACCTCCAAGAATGCCACGAAGTAGAGTTGGTAATCCTAACAACAGTGAATTGTGGGACTCAGAATCTTGGGGCCAGTGACTATAAGCCAGTATCAGCCAGCCATCTGCAGTCAGTATATGAATATCAAAAAGTATATGAATAACAATGAATTTATTTATATGAATGAGTTAATGTTAGTGTCCAAGGACTGTTACAAGGTTACAGCTAGACACAAAGAATTGCTAATACCAGAGGAACCTGGCAGTTTCTAATTATATCTAAGGTACATCAATTATAATTGGCTTTTCTGACATACAAGTAGACATTATGCTTGATATGGGCTGGACATAGCTTATCAAACTGATTCCATTACTCCTTCATCATGTCTGTCTTCGTTAAACATGTTTGTATTTGTACTTGAGTAAGTTGATGTGGAACAAGTTCAAATTTCTACTTGTGATTAATTATCTAACACATTTAAGTAAAAATAAATACTGCAGGATTGTGATTCTACTGGTATTCCATGTTCTTCGTTCTTAAAACAGGTCTGTATCTCAACAGCTTAACATAGGTCATTATTCACTTACAAAAATATTTGGGGTACAAAACAATATTTTCTGAGCCAATGAGAAAGGGACCTGGAGCTGGCACTTCGGGGCCAGTGATACTGGCGAGATCCCAATAATACAATCTTTAATTTCTATATTTTTGACATAGAAATCATTAGATATGTGTTGAATCCGTGAATGTTAATGTATGGTATTCTTCAATAAATCGACAGAGACTGCAGAGGCAGCACGGTGGTTAGCACTGTTGCCTCACAGCGCCAGGGACCCGTGTTCAAATCCGGCCTCGGGTGACTGTCTGTGTGGAGTTTGCACATTCTCCCCGTGTTTGCGTGGGTTTTCTCCGGGTGCTCCGGTTTCCTCCCACAGTCCAAAAATGTGCGGGTTAGGTTGATTGGCCATGATAAAAATTGACCCTTAGTGTTAGGGGGGATTAAATACGTGGGGTTATGGGGATAGGGCTTGGGTGGGATGGCTGTCGGTGTAGGGACCGGGTGCTAGGGTTTGGATGATCAGCCATGATCTCGTTGAATGGCGGAGCAGGCTCGAAGGGCCGAATGGCCTACTCCTGCTCCTATCTTCTATGTTTCTATGTTTCTAATTAACAGGTGTTTACTGGATGCACGTTACTCAAAAACTAAAGTACAGATCCCTACTCAGGGTTTATATACCGGTGTGGTCACTGCCGGTACTACAGTATACAGGAGCTGTAAAAAGTAGTTCTCCCCTTAAAGGTACATACACTACAATTCCTCCCCTTTTAGATTAACAGTACCATAACATTCATTTAACAATTAACACTTTTAACATGTAACATTAACGGCAAATAGTCCATTTATAAATTCAGTCTTTGGGGCGGCTTCCTGATCCTTTCTGGATAGCGCCTTTCCTGAGTGTCTTGCTCTTGGTGCGGAGGCGATTCTGGCCCCCTGTCGTCGGTTGGTTCATCAGCTTCCGATGCTACTGTTTCTGGGGTAGATGCTACCGGTATGTCGGGTTCATCACCAGGTACGCGAGACCTGGGGTGGACTCTTTCCTGTGACTCTAGGATCTGGTCGACATGGCGTCTCACGATGTTCTCCCCAACATCCACGGTGTACATTAGTGGCCCCTGCCATGTGCATATCGTTCCTGGTTGCCATTTCTCTGTTCGGTAGTCGCGAGCCAAGACTGGTTGCCCTACATTGAAGCTCCTTGTCGGCTTCTCATTGATGTACTGGAATTGCTTATTCTCAACATCTCTTCGTACATTTGGTTTGAGCAAATCCAGACGCGATCTCAACCTTCGGTTAAAGAACATCATGGCCGGGGTCTGGTTGGTGATTGTATGTGTCGCATTTCTGTAGGCTAATAGGAAATTGTCCATCTTATGCTGCAGTGCAATGTCGTCATCGCACATGGCCCTTACTGCTTTTTTAAAGGGTTGTACAAACCTCTCAGCCAATCCATTGGTGGCTGGATGATACGGAGCGGAGGTGTAATGCCTTACCCCATTCCTTTTCATAAATCTTCGAAACTCTTCGGACATAAACTGTGGTCCGTTATCAGAGCAAATCTGCTCTGGCAAGCCGTTCCTGGCAAAGATGGTCCGTAGGACTGCAATAGTTTTCTCCGTGGTGATGGAGGACATTTTGATCACCTCAGGCCATTTCGAGTGCGCATCCACAGCTATTAAAAAGATTGAGTCCATGAATGGACCAGCAAAATCAATATGCACCCGTTGCCATGGAGATGAGGGCCACTCCCATGGGTGTAGAGGGGCATGTGGTGGTGCATTTTGGACCTTCTGGCATCCTGAGCAGCTCTTTGTCAGGTCCTCGATTTGCTGATCGATCCCCGGCCACCACACATAAGCCCTAGCAAGGCTTTTCATTTTCACCCCTCCCAGATGGCCTTCGTGAAGCTCATTGAGCACTCTCTCCCTTAACTTGGGTGGAATTACCACTCGGGATCCACACATCAAGGTCCCCTGGCATACTGACAGCTGTTCTCTTCTGGATGAGAATGCTGGCAACAGTGAGTCGCCATGTGCTGGCCATCCCTTCACCGTCAAATTATATACCCGAGACAGTGTCGGGTCCTTTCGGGTCTCCTTCTCTATACCAGCGTTATTTACTGGCAAGCATTCAATTATAGTGGAATGAAATATTTCGACAGGATCCACTGCTGGTGCTTCCTCCGCAGTAGGTAGTGGCAGGCGTGATAGCCCATCAGCATTTCCATGCTGTTTCGTACCCTTATGCTCGATATCATATTGGTGCGCCCCTAGAAAAAGGGACCATCTTTGTAGCTGTTGTGCAGTCATCACCGGAACGCCCTTCTTTGGGTTAAAGATGGAGACAAGTGGTTGGTGGTCAGTCAGCAAGGTGAACTTCTGCCCGTGCAGATAGTGGTTGAACTTTTTACTCCCCACACTAGGCTGAGGGCCTCCCTGTCAATCTGGGCATAGTTACGCTCGGCTGAGGTTAGTGACCGAGACGCAAAGGCTACTGGCCTCTCCGAGCCGTCTGAGAATTTGTGCGACAGCACCGCTCCAATGCCATAGGGTGATGCATCACACGCCAGCCGAATTGGTAGTGCCGGGTTGAAATGAGCAAACACCTCTTTTGATGTGATCAATTCTTTGCACTTCTGGAAAGCTCGTTTACATTCGTCATTCCACTTCCATGGTACCCCCGTTTGCAGTAGCGTGTTCAGTGGGTGTAGAACTGTAGACAAATTCGGCAAGAACTTATGGTAGTAGTTCACCAACCCGAGGAACGACCTCAGTTGTGACACATTTTCCAGTGCTGGAGCCTTGACTATTACCTCAATCTTTTCAGGGGACTTATGTAACCCCTCTTCATCAATAACGTGGCCACAATACGAGATCTGCTTCTGGAAAAACTCGCATTTGTGGCGATTAGCTCGGAGCCCATAATGCTTCAATCTAGTGAGCACCTGCTCCAGGTTGGCGAGGTGATCACTGTCATTTTCGCCCGTGACCAGGATGTCGTCCAAATAACACTGGGTCCTTGGAATCCCTTGCAGGACTTGATCCATTGCCCTTTGCCAAATAGCCGGAGCTGATGCTACCCCGAACACCAGCCGGTTATATTGGTAGAGACCTTTATGAGTGTTGATCGTGAAGTACTGTTTTGAGGCTTCTTCTACCTCCATTTGCAGGTACGCCTGGGCCAGATCAATCTTAGTGAAGCGTTTCCCTCCAGATAGCGAGGCGAAAATATCTTCAATCAGCGGAAGCGGATATTGTACAGTGTGAAGGACTGGGTTCACTGTCACCTTAAAGTCCCCACAGATGCGAACCTTCTTTGGTTCCCCAGGCATATTACTCAACGACCTCTTCATTACAGGAATGATGGGTGTAGCCCACTCACTCCAGTCCACTTTGGATAGCACTCCTGAACGTTCCAAACCTTCCAGCTCTGCTTCGACGGCTGAGCGGATCACATAAGGTACCGGTCTGGCCTTAAAAAACTTTGGGCTTGCATTTTCCTCTATTTTGATCGTTGCTGTTATGCCTTTTAGTGTTCCGAGACCCTCCTGGAACACTTCTTGTGCGTCAGTTAGCATTTTTGACAGTCGTCCCGGTGTGACAGCGTCATCCTTTTTGGCATCTACAGTCAGTGCTTGTATGGAATGCCAATCTAGCTGTATCTTCCGGATCCATTCACGCCCTAGTAGTGGCGGTCCTCCATCTGGCAATACATATATGTCCATTTTTGGTGTTTCCTTGCCATTGTATATCACGTTCACCCTTATTTTTCCTTTGGGGTAGACTTTTTGCCCCGTGTACTGTAGTGTATGTACCTTTAAGCGAGAACTACTTTTACAGCTCCTGTATACGGTAGTACCGGCAGTGACCACACCTGTATATAAGCCTTGAGCCTGCCTCTGTACCCCAGTCTTGAGACTACTCTACTCCAGTAAACACCTGTTGATTGTTAAGTTACAGCCTCCGTGTAGTTCTTGGGAAACATCCTATTTTAAGATTCACGGATCTAACAGTGGCGACGAGGGCGATTCGAATCTGCCTGCAACTCTGCATTTCCCTTCAAGGATTCGCTCCGGGAGGACGGTGGAAGAAAGTCGAGGCCAGAAGCACGGGCGTCGACCACGAGCATCCACCCAGTCATCCGGCAGAAAGTAAACAGCGCAGGAGAGGCTGTTGAGAGCCGGGCTTGGTTCCCCAGCCACAACGATCCAGCAACAGACTGGCAACAGGTGCAGCGCACACCCTTCCCGGACAGCGGCGGCTGGAGCCGACCGACGGTGTAGCAAAGCCGAGCAGCGTCGACGGGGCAAGAGAGAGGGTGAGGCGCACAGGGCGCGGCCGGGGGTTGAAAACCGAGCGGCATCGAGGAAAAACAAACAGAGAGAGAGAGAGGGTAAAGCAGCAGCTGGGTTCAGGACTGAGCAACGGCAACGGGAAAGGCGCACAGGAGAACGCGCAGAGCACAGCCAGGGCTCAAGGGCTGAACTGCGTCCGCGGGGAGAAGAAGGAAGAGCGCGGGAGATGCCATTTTTAGAAGCCACAGCGGAGAAGAAGGGCGAGCGCGGGAAGGAAGGAAAGCGCGGGAGACACCATTTTGTGCCAGCGGAGAAGAAGGGAGAGCGTGGGAGACACCATTTTAGACAGTTAAATCACACCCAGGGATGGCGAAGAGTGGCAGTATCACGGCATTCGACAATGAAGTTGAAGATTGGGCGACATATGTGGAACGCATTGAGGTGTACTGCAGGGCGAATGAAGTGCCAGATGCTAGGAAAGCACTGGTTTTGTTAAATTCCATGGGTGCAAAAACTTATGGCTTACTGCGAAACCTGATAACCCCAGAGAAGCCCCTGGATAAGAATTTCGAAAGCATAGTAGAAATCCTACAGGACCACTTAAGCCCCACACCACTGCTGATAGCAGAAAGATTTAAGTTCCATAAAAGGAACCAGCATAAAGATGAAAGTAATGCTGAGTACTTAACGGAACTGCGCAAGTTATCGAAACACTGCCAGTTTGGAGTGGGACCATCAGATACGTTAAGGGACAAGTTTGTGTGTTGACTTCAAAGTGAAGGAACCCAGAAACGGCTTCTATCAGAAAAGGATCTTACGCTGGACAAAGCTTTCAGCATGGCAGTATCACATGAAGCAGCCGCATGGGGCGCTGCAGAGATACAACGGAGACCGCAAGAATACGGCACCAATGAAATGTCATATGGAGCAGGGAAGTGTTATTGTTGCGGCAGAACAACACATGACCAGAAGGATTGTTGGTTCAAGGACCAAGTGTGCAGACAGTGTGGAAAAACAGGACACATAGCAAGAGTCTGCAGGTCAGGGAAGAAAACCAACAGCGAGAAATCTCCACAGGAGAAGTACAAAAAGGTATATAAGGTGATGGACAGTAGTTCAGACGAACAGGGAAGTGATACAGACTCTGGAAGCAAGGAGCTGGGTTGTCTGAAGCTACATAAGGTAACCAAAATGGAGGAACACCAGACTATCTGGGTCACACTCAAGATAGACGGAGTCCAAGTGAAAATGGAATTGGACACTGGATCAGCATAACAGTCATAAACCAAAGGGACAACAAGCGGCTATTTTCACATATACCCTTGGAAGCTACAGAGATTGTCTTGAAGACGTACACGGGGCAAAAAGTCTACCCCAAAGGGAAAATAAGGGTGAAAGTGATATATAAAGGCCAGGAAATACCTAAAATGGACCTATATGTATTGCCAGATGGAGGACCACCACTACTAGGACGTGAATGGATCCGGAAGATACAATTAGATTGGCATTCCATACAGGCACTGAAGGCTGAGACCAAAAAGGATGACGACGCCACACCTGGTCGACTGTCAAAAATGCTAACTGACGCACAAGAAGTGTTCCAGGAGGGACTCGGAACACTAAAAGGTATAACAGCAATGATTAAAATAGAGGAAAATGCAAGTTCAAAGTTTTTTAAGGCCAGACCGGTGCCTTAGGCGATCCGACCAGCCGTTGAAGCAGAGCTGGAAGGGTTGGAACGTTCAGGAGTACTGTCCAAAGTGGACTGGAGCGAGTGGGCTACACCCATCGTCCCTGTAATGAAGAGGTCGTTGAGTAATACGCCTGGGGAACCAAAGAAGGTCAGCATCTGTGGGGATTTTAAGGTGACAGTGAACCCAGTCCTTCACACGGTACAATATCCGCTTCCACGGATTGAGGATATTTTCGCCTCGCTATCTGGAGGTAAACGCTTCACCAAAATTGATCTGGCCCAGGCGTACTTGCAAATGGAGGTAGAAGAAGTCTCGAAACAATACCTCACGATCAACACTCATAAAGGTCTCTATCAATATAACCGACTGGTGTTCGGGGTAACATCGGCCCCGGCTATTTGGCAAAGGACAATGCATCAAGTCCTGCAAGGGATTCCAGGGACCCAGTGTTATTTGGACGACATCCTGGTCACGGGCGAAAATGACAGTGATCACCTCGCCAACCTGGAGAAGGTGCTCACTAGATTAAAGGAATATGGGCTGCGAGCTAATCGCCACAAGTGCGAGTTTTTCCAGAAGCAGATCTCTTATTGTGGCCACATTATTGATGAAGAGGGGTTACATAAGTCCCCTGAAAAAATTGAGGCAGTAGTCAAGGCTCCAGCACCGGAAAATGTGTCACAACTGAGGTCATTCCTCGGGTTGGTGAACTACTACCATAAGTTCTTACCAAATTTGTCTACAGTAGTACATCCACTGAACACCTGACTGCAAACGGGGGTACTATGGAAGTGGAATGACGAATGTAAACGAGCTTTCCAGAAGTGCAAAGAATTGATCACGTCAAAAGAGGTGTTGGCCCATTTCAACCCAGCACTACCAATCCGGTTGGCATGTGATGCATCACCCTATGGTATTGGAGTGGTGTTATCGCACAAATTCCCAGACAGGTTGGAGAGGCCGGTAGCCTTTGCGTCTCGGTCACTAACCTCAGCCGAGCGCAGCTACACCCAGATCGACAGGGAGGCCCTCAGCCTAGTATGGGGAGTAAAAAAATTCAACCGCTATCTGCATGGACACAAGTTCACCTTGCTGACTGACCACCAACCACTTGTCTCCATCTTTAATCCAAAGAAGGGTGTTCCGGTGATGACTGCACAACGGTTACA
This sequence comes from Somniosus microcephalus, assembly GCF_052327205.1. NCBI lineage: Eukaryota > Metazoa > Chordata > Chondrichthyes > Squaliformes > Somniosidae > Somniosus > Somniosus microcephalus. The sequence continues at coordinate 80,613,363 of NC_140989.1, read as the reverse complement.
AAGATGGTCCCTTTTTCTAGGGGCGAACCAATATGAAATAGAATATAAAGGCACGAAACAGCATGGACATGCTGATGGGCTATCACACTTGCCACTGCCTACTGTGGAGGAAGCACCAGCAGTGGACCCTATCGAGATAGTTTATTCGTCAATAATTGAACGATTGCCAGTAACTAACGCAGATATAGAGAAGGAGACCCGCAATGATCCGATACTGTCTCGGGTATATGATTTGACGGTGAAGGGATGGCCAACACATGGCGACTCACTGTTGCCAGCATTCTCATCCAGAAGAGAACAGCTGTCAGTATGCCAGGGGACAGTGATGTGTGGATCCCGAGTGGTAATTCCACCCAAGTTAAGGGAGAGAGTGCTCAATGAGCTTCACGAAGGTCATCTGGGAGGGGTGAAAATGAAAAGCCTTGCTAGGGCTTATGTGTGGTGGCCGGGGATTGATCAACAAATTGAGGACCTAACTAAGAGCTGCTCAGGATACCAGAAGGTCCAAAATGCACCACCACATGCCCCTCTACACCCCTGGGAGTGGCCCTCCTCTCCATGGCAACGGGTGCATATTAATTTTGCTGGTCCATTCATGGACTCAATGTTTTTAATAGCTGTGGATGCGCACTCGAAATGGCCTGAGGTGATCAAAATGTCCTCCACCACCACGGAGAAAACTATTGCAGTCCTACGGACCATCTTTGCCAGGAACGGCTTGCCAGAGCAGATTTGCTCTGATAACGGACCACAGTTTGTGTCCGAAGAGTTTCGAAGATTTATGAAAAGGAATGGGGTAAGGCATTACACCTCCGCTCCGTATCATCCAGCCACCAATGGATTGGCTGAGAGGTTTGTACAAACCTTTAAAAAAGCAGTAAGGGCCATGTGCGATGACAACATTCCACTGCAGCATAAGGTGGATAATTTCCTGTTAGCCTACAGAAATGCGACACATACAATCACCAACCAGACCCCGGCCATGATGTTCTTTAACCGAAGGTTGAGATCTCGTCTGGATTTGCTCAGACCAAATGTGCGAAGAAATGTTGAGGATAAACAATTCCAGCACATCAATGAGAAGCCAACAAGGAGCTTCAATGTAGGACAACCAGTCTTGGTCCGTGATTACCGAACAGAGAAATGGCAACCCGGAACAATATGCACACGGCAGGGGCCATTAAAGTACACAGTGGATGTCGGGGAGAACATTGTGAGACGCCACGTCGACCAGATATTAGCGTCACAGGAACGAGTCAACCCCATGACTCGCGTACCTGGGAATGAACCCGACATACCGGTAGCATCTACCTCAGAAACAGTAGCAGTGGAAACCGATGGAAGGGAGCCAGAATCGCCTTCGCACCAAGAACAAGAACCTCAGGAAAGGCGCTATCCAGAAAGGATCAGGAAGCCGCCCCAAAGACTGAATTTATAAATGGACTATTTCTGTTTAATGTGCATGTTAAAGTGTTAATTGTTATTTGAATGTTATGGGTACTGTTAATCTAAAAGGGGAAGAATTGTAGTGTATGTACCTTTAAGAGAGAACTACCTTTACAGCTCCTGTATACTGTAGTACCGGCAGTGACCACACCTGTATATAAGCCTTGAGCCTGCCTCTGTACTCCCAGTCTTGAGACTACTCTACTCCAGTAAACACCTGTTGATTGTTAAGTTACAGCCTCTGTGTAGTTCTTGGGGAAACACCCTATTTAAAGAATCACGGATCTAACATGTACGTCTTCAAGACAATCTCTGTATCTCTCAAGGGTATATGTGAGAATAGCCGCTTGTAGTCCCTTTGGTTTATGACTGCTAGGGCTGATCCTGTGTCCAATTCCATTTTCACTTAGACTCCGTCTATCTTGAGCGTGACCCAGATAGTTTGGTGATCCTCCATTTTGATTACATGATGTAGTTTCAGACAACCCAGCTCCTTGCTTCCGGAGTCTGTATCACTTTTCTGTTCGTCTGAACTACTCTCCGTCACCTTATGTACCTTTTTGTACTTCTCCTGTGGAGATTTCTTGCTGCTGGTTTTCTTTCCCGACCTGCAGACACTTGCTCTGTGTCCTACTTTTCCACACTGTCTGCACACTTGGTCCCTGAACCAACAGTCCTTGTGGTCTTTTTTTGTTTTGCCGCAGCGATAACACTTCACTGCTCCATATGACATTTCGTTTGTGCCATATTCTTGCAATCTCCGTTGTATCTCTGCAGCGCCCCGTGCGGCTGCTTCATGTGATACTGCCATGCTGAAGGCCTTGTCCAGCGTAAGATCCTTTTCTGATAGAAGCCGTTTCTGGGTTCCTTCACTTTGAAGCCCACACACACAAACTTGTCCCTTAAAGTATCTGCTAGTCCCGTTCCAAACTGGCAGTGTTTCGATAGTTTGCGCAGTTCCGTTAAATACTCAGCATTACTTTCGTCTTTATGCTGGTTCCTTTTGTGATACTTAAATTGTTCGGCTATCAGCAGCGGTGTGGGGTTTAAGTGGACCTGTAGGATTGCCACTATGCTTTCAAAATCCTTTTCCACTGGCTTCTCTGGGGTTATTAGGTTTCGCAGTAAGCCGTACGTTTTTGCACCCATGGAATTCAACAATACCAGTGCTTTCCTGGCATCTGGCACTTCATTCGCCTTGCAGTACACTTCTACACGTTCTATATATGTTGCCCAATCTTCGACTTCATTGTCGAACGCTGTGACACTGCCACTCTTCTGCATCCTTGGGTGTGGTTAGACTGGCTAAAAATGGCATCTCCCGCACTCTCCCTTCTTCTCCGCCGGCTCAAAATGGCATCTCCCGCGCTTCTTTCCTCCCCCGCGGACGCTGCTCAGCCCTTGAAACCCCAGCCACGCTCTGCACGTTTTCCCTTCTCTCGTTGATGCCGCTCGGTCTTCAGCCCCGGCTGCGCCCTGTGCGCTTCACCCTCTCTCTTACCCCGTCGACGCTGCTCGGCCTTTTTGTGTGCCGTCGATCAGCTCCAGCCGCTGCCGTCCGGGAAGGGTCTGCGCCATACCTGCTGCCAGCCCGCTGTACTGGATTGTCTCGACTGGGGAACCAAGCCCAGCTCTCCACAGCCTCCTCTGCGATGTTCAAGTCCTCTCCGGATGGTCGACGCCCGCACTGGTGGAATCGGCCTCCTTTTACAGAATTGCAGGTAGGTTCGAATCAACTCGTTGCCACTGTTGAATCCGTGAATGTTAATGTATGGTATTCTTCAATAAATCGACAAGAGACTGCAGAGGAACAATTAACAGGTGTTTACTGGATGCAGGTTACTCAAAAACTAAAGTACAGATCCCTACTCAGGATTTATATACCGGTGTGGTCACTGCCAGTACTACAGTATACAGGAGCTGTAAAAAGTAGTTCTCCCCTTAAAGGTACATACACTACAATATGGACAAGCATTTCAGTAACTTTTATGTCATGAGCAATATAGCATAGGTTCTGGTTAAAAAAGGAAACGTTCATTTCTGAAAATTAGGCCTCTATTTTAAGTCCGGTCCAGTTTTCAGGGGTTGAGCAGCAGTGTGAGTTAACAACTCAACTGTTGCTCCAGAAATGAAGCCTCAGGTACTTTAATGCCTGAGCCTGATTTAAAACCTACTGGCCAACTTCCCACTGGTTCTGGGCAGGATGGCAAGAAGCGATGTATCATCGTTAAGCATGCAGGTGCAGCAGGCTGTTAAGAAGGCAAATGGTATGTTGGCCTTTGTAGCGAGAGGGTTCGAGTACAGGAACAAGGATGTCTTGCTGCAGTTGTACAGGGCCTTGGTGAGGCACATCTTGAGTATTGTGTGCAGTTTTGGTCGTCTTATCTGAGGAAGGATGTTCTTGCTATGGAAGGAGTGCAGCTAAGATTCACCAAGCTGATACCTGGGATGGCAGGAATGACATATGAGGAGAGATTGGGTCGATTGTGCTTGTACTCGCTGGAGTTTAGAAGAATGAGAGGGGATCTCATCGAAACTTATAAAATTCTAACAGGACTAGACAGACTAGATGCTGGAAGGATGTTCCCGATGGTCGGGGAGTCCAGAACCAGGGGTCACAGCCTAAGGATAAGGGGTAAGCCATTTAGGACAGAGATGAGGAGGAATTTCTTCACCCAGAGAGTGGTGAACCTGTGGAATTCTCTACCACAGAAGGCAGTAGAAGCCAATTCATTAAATATATTCAAGAAGGAGTTGGATATATTTCTTAAGGCTAAAGGGATCAAGGGATATGGAGAGAAAGCAGGGACCGGGTACTGAATTTGGATGATCAGCCATGATCTCATTGAATGGCGGAGCAGGCTCAAGGGGCCGAATGGCCTACTCCTGCTCCTATCTTCTATGTTTCTATGTTTCTATTTGGTTGGAGACCACTTGCCAACAGCAAGTCTTGAGATCGGCTGCCGGCCCATCCCATGGGGGTCCTGCGATCGAGAGGGGGTAGTTCATGGCAGGGGAGGCCTAAGCTTTCCTTGTGGGGCCTGGAGAAGTACTTCTGCTATGGCTCAAAGTGACTGTTGTCTGTTAGAACTCATTTTGGACTTATTCAGAAGTCAGAGAGGAATTTCCCAGAATCTTTTTTTCCCTGAATTGGCCTAGGGTTTTTACTGGGATATTTTGCCTCTCCCAGAAGATTACATGGCTACTGGGAGCATTGGGGGGTCATGATTTCCTGTCTGTCATTTTCATTTATTCGAGGTGGTACTGGAACTAAGTGCCAATTCTTCACCCCAGGACTGCAGAACAGTGCTGCAAGCAATTCAATGTCTTGACCAGGGCTGGCAAGGTACTACATTGATGCCTTGGGCATTAGTACACTCTTCACCTTCTTAAAGCAACAGTCACATAAGTAATCCTTCACACTACGCTCTTCCAACACCCTATCCTACACAGTGGCTGCACAGCTCCCTAACACACAGGAAGTGTCTTGTAGAATCCAGAAACATCTTCCTCCACTTTAACACCCCCATACCTCCGCATCGATTACTTCACTTCTCCCATCGCACTTGGCACATACTCCTCAACTGGCATCCTTACTCTAATTTACTTATCTATTGGCAGGAGAAGATGGTACACAATGCCCAGCAAAGGCAGGCCACCAGAGGGGGCGCCCTTTATCTACTATGAGAACAAAGCCATGCGGTTCATGACAGTCACTTGGCTACTGCTGTGGCAGGTGGTGAGGCCAGCATCTTGCTGGCACCAGATTAGTAACTTGGCGCCAACACTGTCACCCTGGCAGCTGTGTGAAGCACCACACAGACAGAACATTCAACCCCTTTTCTCTGTCTCCTTAATCCCAAGGTGGTAATGCTCACCCATTCTTATCTTCTACCATCCTTTCTGCAGTAGCACAACAGCAATGGGGACACAGCTGGTGGAAGATGGTGATGAAAATGATGATAATGGAGGAGGAGGAGAGGGAGAGGGACCCGAGGAGTATTTTGTTCCTCATCAAGCATGGAGATTATCATGATGATGAGGAGGAGGAAAGGAAGGACTAGCCCACTCGCCGATTTCCAGCTGCTTCATCCTAGCCCAATCTTCCACTGCCCTTCCACTTACTACCTGTGGCACTTGTTTCTGGTCTCCCTGACACCAGTTCAGAGACTTTCGCCCAGGGAGAATTAAATAGTTTTAGTGAGAAATTGGCAGCAGGTGAATCACCAAGAATGAGGGACCTGGAAGAGTGGGAAGTGGGGGAGGATGTGCCCCCTTCCCACTGGAGGCTTAGGAGAAGACTGCTTATGGCTTTGGAGTTGTGCGACCCAGAACTCATGGGTACTCATGTGAAAAATAGGATGTACATCATACAGGCTCTGAGGAGAATCTATCAGAATATGCAGCAGCTGGCAGGTGTAACTGTTGAGTCTACAGCTCTCTTTTGTAACAATATCATGGAACCTTTGTCTTCCTTGCAGGCACCAACGCAGCAAGTGGCAGCTGCATTTAAATCTGCAGCAGAAGCCCAGCAAAGAAAGGCCTGACACCACAGCCTGACCTCCTTCTCCCACACTTGCAAATAAAGAAGTATTGGCCTCAGATGATGGTCTTTGGTAGAGTCATGTTGGGGCAAGGGGGCTGATGTACGAACAGACGAACAATGACAGACAGGTAAAGACCCTCTGGATGTGTTATCATGTGGTAGGGTGGGTAGTGTTTTGCGAGAGTGACCTAGAAATTCAGGCGTGCCTATTTTTGGGCATGGGGGTGAGGGTGCAATCCCTGCGCCTGAATGGTGAGGCCCAAGGTGCCCCCGATACTAGTCTGCTGCTGGCATCGCAGCAGCCCTCCGGTAAGTGAGGAAGGGCGGGCAATTGGGCCTTAGGCCAGGAAAGGTGGGCAATTGTGTCGGAGGTAGCAGTGGCTGGGAGAGGTAGCGGTAGCCAGGGAGGAGGTAGCGGCATTTGGAGGTTGAGCAATCAGCGGCCGGTGGAACCGACCTGCGTTCTTTTAGCATAGAACCAGTCGGAGCACTCCTGCCCCTCTTGGCTTCACATTCAGGTAAGTATGGGGGGCCTTCCTGCCGGTTAGTGCCACGTTGTGCTGGGCGAGTGAAGCACTGGGGCATTACAAAATCGGCAATGGATCCTGCAAGACACGCAGGACCCTAATTTGAAAAAATTGTTCTGGCAGTGCATCTACTTTATCCAATAGGGTGGGTGGTGCACTTCCAGATGGAAAGGTACGCGCACCTCCTGCCCGCCATATTGGGAGCTTAGTAGGCCAGTTAGCGCCTGAAAAAGGGGCACTGCATGGCTGAATCGTTGTACCATTCCTTTACTTCTGTTTGGGGCCGTTGGATTGGGGTCATCAGCCATGCAGCAGGCATTATGCCTTGCTACTCAGTAGCCAGCCATTGATATGGTTTTTTTTCTTGAAAACGTCAGGGAGAGCTAGATGCCAGAGGATGGCGGCGTCATGGCAGTTTCCTACATACCAGAATACCCGATGGTGACATGAAGGATTCTCTGAGTGGTGTTATAAACTATATGCACATTAATAGTGAAAACCCTTCCTGTTCACATAGCTGAGGCGGTGCTCTGAGGATACCTCCAATGTGAGGTATACCTTGGGAAAGTCAGCATCTCCATAGAACCATGAGGCCCTTTCTCTATGCTGCCTGGCTCTAATGCCTTAGCTTATGAAGTGGACTACTCTGCTGTAAAGGCCATCATGGTATTCATGTCCTTACTGCTCCCTGGCTTATGTTGCAGAGATCTCCTGTGGCTGTCTGAAAGGAGGAAGGAGCCTGAGCTGGAAAAGTTGAGGGCAGTGGCGACCTTCACTGCCACAAATAGAGCTGTGCTGACAGATGAGTGTGACTTTAGATCTTCATTTAGCAGGTCACAGAGATGCCCTACTGCACCTTTTGAGAAGCTAACTCTTCTGATGCAGAGCTCCTCAGCGAGGTTTTCATAGGGCCTGTGCTGTTTGTAAATTATTTGAGGGGTTAATATCTGGATTTCACGCATACCCAAGCTGCGAAGAGTTGCGGTTGCGGAAGAGTACGCTGTCGCAGACACCGCAATTTCAGGGCCAATATTTCTGCCATTTCGCTGTCATTACCTGTGAGTTTATTTTGTGTATCACTTAGTGGTCCTATCCCGGTCATGATTTTTCCTTTGTTATTTATGTGTCTGTAGAATACATTACTATTTCTTTTTATATTCTTTGATAATTTAATTTTGTTGTTTCTCTCTGCATTCCTAATTTTATTTTGACTTCTTTCCTTACCTTTTCGTATTCCCTTTTGTCATGTACTTAGTGTATGCCTTTTTCTTTAGATTCAATATTGCCCTTATTTCTTTATTCATCCATTGTATGTCATTACTGGCTAATTTGTTCTTGCTTTTTAGTGGAATATATTTCTCCTGGACTCTATTGATCACCATTTTAAATGTTTCCCACTGCTGTTCTATTTCTATGTCAGTAAATTTTTCCAGTTTACTCTCCCTAGTTCCATTCTCAGCCCCTTAAAATCAGCTTTTTTCAAATTTATTACTTTAGTCTTTGTCTTACTTATGTCCTCTCAATCGTTATCTTAAACCTTATATTGTGATTGCTATTGCCTAGATGTTCCCATATGCTTACTTTACTTATCTGTTCTGGCTCATTTCCCATTACTACATCCAGCAGTGCTCCCTCTCTTATTGGACTTTTTACATACTTGGTAAGAAAGGAGTCCTGCACACATTATAAAAACTCCATTCCCTGTACCCCTTTTGCTACCTCTTCTTGCCAGTTTATTTGGTGGTAGTTAAAATCTCCATTGATAATTATTCTATGTCCTTTGCTCATTTCAGATATTTGTTTAAATATTTCTTCCTCCATTTCCTTTCCACTATTAGGTGGCCTGCAGTATAGCCCTATTAGCGTGACCGATCCCTTCCTATCTTTTATTTCAATCCATATGGATTCTGTTTTAACCTTCTGTTAGTTATGTCCCTTTTTTCTACTGCCATTATGTTATCTCTAATTAATACAGCTACTCCACCCACCCCCTTTTTATCCTTTCTGATTATGTTATAACCTGCAATATTACAAAGGTGAACATTTTGTATGATTTTGTAGTGATTTATTAATTCCCCAATACCATGGTGGGTGACAGTTCAGTGCGTGTTGTCTGTTACTAAAGATTCAGAAACATAGGCGATGGATTATTATTTTTCTATTTGGTAGCCTACTTTTTGGGAGGGAGGCTAATTAAGGCATTTGTGTAAGAAGGAGTGAGCATTTAATCCCTGGCAGTCTATAGTGGGAGATGGGTTTCAAGCCATGATGGTCTTTTGAAGTTTTTTGGCCATTTATCAAGGTGGCCTATATGTGCGGTGAGGGGAGGGGGGGGGGTTGGGAATGGGTTGGAGGTAGTAGGAGCCTGCCAGTTGGGTGGCACAGTATATAGCCATATTCTCTGGTATGAGCTAATGAGAAGACAGTTTACACCAAAAATCTGTAAGATGTCACAAAAATGAAGATAAAGAACATAATTTGATTTAAGTTAAAACATTTAATGGGTGTTTATTGATAGAACTGAATGGAGACCACTTATATACTATTATTATCTCTCCCATCATTTTCTCTTACTGAACTACAATATTCCTAAAAGAAAATTGTAATGATTTTCCACTGTAAGTACTTTTATAGTACTTATCAATCTTATGTTATGGTGTGGAGATGTTAAGCATTTTTCCATATACAATGACCTATATTCTGGTTAATTATTTTGGGCTTTTTCTCCTGTTTTTCAGTTCAACTTTATGTATTTTGTCCTGTTACTATTGAGGTTGCAGCAATTATGGTAATAAAAAACTCTCAATAAAAAGACAATGGCAATAAAAAAACAACACAAATTTCCATCAAGGCTGAATCAGGGCTGTTTGCAAATTAATACTGTGAAGCATTTCCCACTGCAGTCCATGGAGGAAGCACAATACTGTCAGTCATCATCACATATTAATCACAATGAGTGCACCATCTGCAGTTTAATGATAACTGACTTGAATTAAATTAAGTTGGATGAACAGCTGTATGAAAGCCCTCAACTGCAACACTGTCAAGTCAATGAGCCAGCTCAGGAGAAACGTCAGTCAACTCTGGAAATCAGTAGTACTGAACAAGGGCATTTTCACCAAATCGAGCCTCAGATCTTTCTTGTTTGCTATTTTTTTACAAGCTGAAGCTGTGAACAGACAAGTTTGGAAAACAAAACATTCATCCTAGCCAATTCACTTTACATAAACAAACTGACTGGAATTAGCAGAACTAATGCTGGCTGTAAAATCAATAAAACACCCTTGCTTTCATTTCCCTGTACGGTGCTTATTTATCTACAAAAGAAACTAATATTTGAAATAAGAGGTTAATTTTTTGTCTTCACCACCTGGGCAGGAATCTGGATGAGAGGATTGCCCGCCCATTGTGGAACCTGCCCAATTTTCATTCCATTGAAATTAATAGGATGAAAATCAGCACGTTCTACAATGGGTGGATGATAAAGGGGAGAAGATGAAAAACTACCCCATGTTTTTCTTAGCTTTGGTAAATGGATCAGGGCTGGGGTGAATGTGGAACTACACCCAGAAGAGAAGAATTCCTTTCCCATAGTCTTCCAGCATAAACTGGGCAGAGCTGGCAATGGGTTATTTTGCTGTCTCTCTCAATGCCAAATCACACAAATACCCTTTGACTTCAGAGAAGCCAGAAAGCAGATAGTGCCAGGCTGCCCCCACACTGGCAGATGTGCCACAGACAGAAGCAGGCCCATTATGGGTCAATGCTGACACAAATGAAAATCTACATCAATCCCAGGAGCTTTAGTCATAAACACAGGCTTCATAGTGACTTTACAGGCTCCAACCACAGGGATTCAATTATGAATAAACACCAGAATAATTAGTCAAACACAACCCATACCAACTCAAAGGAAAGAGAAGCACCATGGTAACAGGCACTAGATTCACAAACACTTAATTATTTCCTTAATAAATGATCTAGGAACAGCAGTTGCAGAGTTGCTGAGTTGCATGGCAAAGGCTGAGATCTGAAATGTGCAAAGAGAAATTGGGTAGATTTTAATCTTTACCACCTGGATGGTGATCTGCCGGAGAGGATAGCCCGCCTGTTATAGAAACTGCCCGATTTCATTCCATGTATTCTCGCTGTGCCAGATTATCACCCAAGTGGTTAAGAGAAAAATATTGTGCTGGGAAGAGGGTGAATGAGGATAGGCCAAGAAGTGTTGGGGATTCTCATTTATTATATGGGACAGGGAAGTTGGTGACCGATTTTCGTTCTTGTTTTCGGGCAGGAATGACATGGTAATGCATGGAATATAGCAGTGCACTACTTACCGCTGCCGATCCACCTGCAGCCATTTCCATCAGTCCTGCAAATGAATGAGCACCTTAAGGTATGCAAATGAGGGTCCTCTGAACCTCAATGCAATTTGCAGGGGCCAGTGGGCATTACTGTTCCTCCTATCCCCACACTGAAATCTTCCCACCCTCTGCTGGTTCCATCAAGACTCTTTACATGCCCCACCCCCTCAGATTGTTTCCCTTTAAGGTTTCACAATGCTCAACTCCCACCCTGTAGTGTATGTACCTTTAAGGGGAGAACTAATTTTTACAGCTCCTGTATACTGTAGTACCGGTAGTGACCACACCTGTATATAAACCCTGAGTAGGGATCTGTACTTTAGTTTTTGAGTAACCTGCATCCAGTAAACACCTGTTAATTGTTCCTCTGCAGTCTCTTGTCGATTTATTGAAGAATACCATACATTAACATTCACGGATTCAACAGTGGCGACGAGTTAATTCGAACCTACCTGCAATTCTGTAAAAGAAGGCCGATTCCACCAGTGCGGGTGTCGACCATCCGGAGAGGACTTGAACATCGCAGAGGAGGCTGTGGAGAGCTGGGCTTGGTTCCCCAGTTGAGACGATCCAGTACAGCGGGCTGACAGCAGGTATGGCGCAGACCCTTCCCGGACGGCAGCGGCTGGAGCCAATCGACGGCACACAAAAAGGCCGAGCAGCGTCGACGGGGTAAGAGAGAGGGTGAAGCGCACAGGGCGCAGCCGGGGTTGAAGACCGAGCGGCGTCAACGAGAGAAGGGAAAACGCGCAGAGCACGGCCGGGGTTTCAAGGGCTGAGCAGCATCCGCGGGGAGGAAAGAAGCACGGGAGATGCCATTTTGAGCCGGCGGAGAAGAAGGGAGAGCGCCGGAGATGCCATTTTTAGCCAGTCTAACCACACCCAAGGATGCAGAAGAGTGGCAGTGTCACAGCGTTCGACAATGAAGTCGAAGATTGGGCAACATATATAGAACGTGTAGAAGTGTACTGCAAGGCGAATGAAGTGCCAGATGCCAGGAAAGCACTGGTATTGTTGAATTCCATGGGTGCAAAAACGTACGGCTTACTGCGAAACCCAATAACCTCAGAGAAGCCAGTGGAAAAGGATTTTGAAAGCATAGTGGCAATCCTACAGGACCACTTAAAACCCACACCGCTGCTGATAGCCGAAATATTTAACTTCCACAAAAGGAACCAGCATAAAGACGAAAGTAATGCTGAGTATTTAACGGAACTGCGCAAACTATCGAAACACTGCCAGTCTGGAACGGGACTAGCAGATACTTTAAGGGACAAGTTTGTGTGTGGGCATCAAAGTGAAGGAACCCAGAAACGGCTTCTATCAGAAAAGGATCTTACGCTGGACAAGGCTTTCAGCATGGCAGTATCACATGAAGCAGCTGCACGGGGCGCTGCAGAGATACATCGGAGATTGCAAGAATATGGCACAAATGAAATGTCATATGGAACAGTGAAGTGTTATCGCTGCGGCAAAACAACACACGACCACAAGGACTGTTGGTTCAAGGACCAAGTGTGCAGACAGTGTGGAAAAGTAGGACACAGAGCAAGTGTCTGCAGGTCGGGAAAGAAAACCAGCAGCAAGAAATCTCCACAGGAGAAGTACAAAAAGGTACATAAGGTGACGGAGAGTAGTTCAGATGAACAGAAAAGCGATACAGACTCCGGAAGCAAGGAGCTGGGTTGTCTGAAACTACATCATGTAATCAAAATGGAGGATCACCAAACTATCTGGGTCACGCTCAAGATAGACGGAGTCCAAATGAAAATGGAATTGGACACAGGATCAGCCCTAACAGTCATAAACCGAAGGGACTACAAGCGGCTATTCTCACATATACCCTTGAGAGATACAGAGATTGTCTTGAAGACGTACACGGGGCAAAAAGTCTACCCCAAAGGAAAAATAAGGGTGAACGTGATATACAACGGCAAGGAAACACCAAAAATGGACATATATGTATTGCCAGATGGAGGACCGCCACTACTAGGGCATGAATGGATCCGGAAGATACAGCTAGATTGGCATTCCATACAAGCACTGACTGTAGATGCCAAAAAGGATGACAACGTCACACCGGGACAACTGTCAAAAATGCTAACTGACGCACAAAAAGTGTTCCAGGAGGGACTCGGAACACTAAAAGGCATAACAGCAATGATCAAAATAGAGGAAAATGCAAGCCCAAAGTTTTTTAAGGCCAGACCGGTACCTTATGCGATCCGCCCAGCCGTCGAAGCAGAGCTGGAAGGTTTGGAACGTTCAGGAGTGCTATCCAAAGTGGACTGGAACGAGTGGGTCACACCCATCGTTCCTGTAATGAAGAGGTCGTTCAGTAATATGCCTGGGGAACCAAAGAAGGTTCGCATCTGTGGGGACTTTAAGGTGACAGTAAACCCAGTCCTTCACACTGTACAATATCCGCTTCCGCGGATTGAAGATATTTTCACCTCGCTATCTGGAGGGAAACGCTTTAAGATTGATCTGGCCCAGGCGTACCTGCAAATGGAGGTAGAAGAAGCCTCAAAACAGTACTTCACGATCAACACTCATACAGGTCTCTACCAATACAACTGGCTGGTGTTCGGGGTAGCATCAGCTTCGGCTATTTGGCAAAGGGCAATGGATCAAGTCCTGCAAGGGATTCCAGGGACCCAGTGTTATTTGGACGACATCCTGGTCACGGGCGAAAATGACAGTGATCACCTCGCCAACCTGGAGCAGGTGCTCACTAGACTGAAGGATTATGGGCTCCGAGCTAATCGCCACAAATGCGAGTTTTTCCAGAAGCAGATCTCGTATTGTGGCCACGTTATTGATGAAGAGGAGTTACATAAGTCCCCTGAAAAGATTGAGGCAGTAATCAAGGCTCCAGCACCGGAAAATGTGTCACAACTGAGGTCGTTCCTCGGGTTAGTGAACTACTACCATAAGTTCTTGCTGAATTTGTCTACAGTTCTACACCCACTGAACACCCTACTGCAAACGGGGGTACCATGGAAGTGGAATGACGAATGTAAATGAGCTTTCCAGAAGTGGAAAGAATTGATCACATCAAAAGAGGTGTTGGCTCATTTCAACCCGGCACTACCAATTCGGTTGGCGTGTGATGCATCACCCTATGGCATTGGAGCGGTGCTGTCACACAAATTCCCGGATGGCTCGCAGAGGCCAGTGGCCTTTGCGTCTCGGTCACTAACCTCAGCCGAGTGTAACTACGCCCAGATTGACAGGGAGGCCCTCAGCCTAGTGTGGGGAGTGAAAAAGTTCAACCACTATCTGCACGGGCAGAAGTTCACCTTGCTGACTGACCACCAACCACTTGTCTCCATCTTTAACCCAAAGAAGGGCGTTCCGGTGATGACTGCGCAACGGCTACAAAGATGGTCCCTTTTTCTAGGGGCGCACCAATATGATATCGAGTATAAGGGTACGAAACAGCATGGAAACGCTGATGGGCTATCACGCCTGCCACTACCTACTGCAGAGGAAGCACCAGCAGTGGATCCTGTCGAAATATTTCATTCGACTATAATTGAATGCTTGCCAGTAACTAACGCTGGTATAGAGAAGGAGACCCGAAATGACCCGACACTGTCTCGGGTATATGATTTGACGGTGAAGGGATGGCCAGCACATGGCGACTCACTGTTGCCAGCATTCTCATCCAGAAGAGAACAGCTGTCAGCATGCCAGGGGACCTTGATGTGTGGATCCCGAGTGGTAATTCCACCCAAGTTAAGGGAGAGAGTGCTCAATGTGCTTCACGAAGGCCATCTGGGAGGGGTGAAAATGAAAAGCCTTGCTAGGGCTTATGTGTGGTGGCCGGGGATCGATCAGCAAATCGAGGACCTGACAAAGAGCTGCTCAGGATGCCAGAAGGTCCAAAATGCACCACCACATGCCCCTCTACACCCATGGGAGTGGCACTCATCTCCATGGCAACGGGTGCATATTGATTTTGCTGGTCCATTCATGGACTCAATGTTTTTAATAGCTGTGGATGCGCACTCGAAATGGCCTGAGGTGATCAAAATGTCCTCCACCACCACGGAGAAAACTATTGCAGTCCTACGGACCATCTTTGCCAGGAACGGCTTGCCAGAGCAGATTTGCTCTGATAACGGACCACAGTTTGTGTCCGAAGAGTTTCGAAGATTTATGAAAAGGAATGGGGTAAGGCATTACACCTCCACTCCGTATCATCCAGCCACCAATGGATTGGCTGAGAGGTTTGTACAAACCTTTAAAAAAGCAGTAAGGGCCATGTGCGATGACGACATTCCACTGCAGCATAAGGTGGACAATTTCCTGTTAGCCTACAGAAATGCGACACATACAATCACCAACCAGACCCCGGCCATGATGTTCTTTAACCGAAGGTTGAGATCTCGTCTGGATTTGCTCAAACCAAATGTACGAAGAGATGTTGAGAATAAGCAATTCCAGCACATCAATGAGAAGCCGACAAGGAGCTTCAATGTAGGGCAACCAGTCTTGGCTCGCGACTACCGAACAGAGAAATGGCAACCAGGAACGATATGCACACGGCAGGGGCCACTAATGTACACCGTGGATGTTGGGGAGAACATCGTGAGACGCCTGTCGACCAGATCCTACAGTCACAGGAAAGAGTCCACCCCAGCTCTCGCGTACCTGGTGATGAACCCGACATACCGGTAGCGTCTACCCCAGAAACAGTAGCATCGGAACCTGATGAACCAACCGACGACAGGGGGCCAGAATCGCCTCCGCACCAAGAGCAAGACACTCAGGAAAGGCGCTATCCAGAAAGGATCAGGAAGCCGCCCCAAAGACTGAATTTATAAATGGACTATTTGCCGTTAATGTTACATGTTAAATGTGTTAATTGTTAAATGAATGTTATGGTACTGTTAATCTAAAAGGGGAGGAATTGTAGTGTATGTACCTTTAAGAGGAGAACTACTTTTTACAGCTCCTGTATACTGGAATACCGGTAGTGACCACACCGGTATATAAACCCTGAGTAGGGATCTGTACTTTAGTTTTTGAGCAACCTGCATCCAGTAAACACCTGTTAATTGTTCCTCTGCAGTCTCTGTCGATTTATTGAAGAATACCATACATTAACATTCACGGATTCAACACACCCAATGGAATCAGACACATGAAAATTCATCCCATGGTGTTTGGGGTGAGAAGGCAAGAGTTCTTCTTGTGCCCAGGAAAACTAGTCCTAAATTAGGATTTGCCGAATCCCTCTTGCAGCTGGAAAATCGCCTTGCAGGCTGGCCTCCTCTGCTTCTTCTGCTCCTGGGCCTCCTTCTGCAGTTGGTCTTCTGTGGCCTTCTGCTGCAGCTCCTGCAGATGGTTGCATCTTTTCTATATATAAAATGTAGCAATCACATGATCCAGGATACTTTGGCTGGCTACTGTAGGACATCCCTTAACCTCTCCAGACACCAGAAGCACTACATGCTAATCATATTCTTATTGATGGCCCTCGGGGTGCATGGGCTTCATCTGTGCTTGCCTTCTGTATGTTTATGCTGCAGAGGGGTCATGAGACAAGGCAGCAGTGGATACCTTTGGCCCTCCAGGATCCAGCCCTTGCCTGTCTGTGGAATGGAAGAATGGCATAAAATAATAGCATCATAACTACTGTGATGCAGTGACTTGCATGATGTGGTGTGAATGCACATACATAAGCTTCACATTGATGTGGTATTAGTCCTTATGGTTCATGTGGGAGGTATTCCTTTTGTCAGGAGCATATAGAACAATGCAATTGAATTTCCTCAACCATTTTGATGGACTCCCTCCATAACTCTGGCTGCAGTCTGGCAGAAAAAGGCCAGGACCCAGATATGCCAGGTCCCAACTGCATTTGGGACTTCCCACTTGGCCTTGTTAGGAATCAAGCTTACAAGGCGAGCCATGTCAGAGTGTGCGGGGCCGGATGAGCTTAGATTGCCATTGCTGTGGTCCAAAAGGGATTCTGTAGTGTCCGAGTATAAATAATACATGGACTGCAGGAGAACAATAATAACAGGTATTTACTGAACAGAGGGTACTCTTTTATTTGGACCCCAAAAAAAACCAATTCGACTGTAAATAAACAAAAGTTCAACTAAAGCTTAACAAATCAAATTAAAATTTGGTTTTCCGTGTTGATGATGCACTCCAGTCCCCGCGGCGCCCACCGGTTGCGGAAATACTCAAGCACACCGGTGGACACCGCGTGCTCCATCTCCAGGGCCACCCGGGTGTGAACATGGTCGCGGAAGAGAGGCAGGCAATCCGGCTGGATGACCCCCTGGACCGCCCGCTGCCTGGACCAATTGATGGCTCTTTTAGCCAGGCCCAGGAGCAGGCCCACAAGGAGGTCCTCCAACCTGTCCGCTCCCCTCCGCACCGGGTGACCGTAGATCAAGAGCATGGGACTGAAGTGCAACCAAAAATCGAGGAGCAGCCCCTTCAAGTAGTGAAAGAGGGGCTGCAACCTCTCACATTCCATATAAACGTGAAACACGGACTCCTCCAGGCCGCAAAAAATACAGGCGGCCTGGGAGTCCATGAACCTACTTAAAACCTTATTGCACGGGACCGCTCCGTGCAACACCCTCCAGGCCAAGTCCCCGATGGAACAAGGGAGGACTCCCGCGTAGGGAGCCCTCCATTGGGGACCTCCGCCACCGTCAGTCGGCAAGACGCCACGCCAAGGCGTGTCCGGACGGTAGACGAAGATGGCAAAGTGGAGAGTGTGCAGGAGCAGCCCGTACAGGAAACCCCTCCGCGCGGAATGAAAAGGCACGGAGGGTATTTCCTCGAGACGGCTCAAGTTGTGAGGCGCCGGTTCCCGAGGGGAGTTTCGGGGCCGGGCGCCGATGAGGAATTCTGTCCGAACGGGGGTAAGCTCGGACAGGATCGCCCCACGTGCTTGAGCTGCCTCGATACACCTAGTGGAGTCAGGGCCCAGTGCCGCTTTCACCGATTCGATGGCTTCGACCGCGAGCCGGACGTTGGCCCAGGACAGGCGCCGCGCCAGCTCCTCCGGCGCCATCCAGCCCGCTCCTCCGCCATCGAGCAGGTCCCCGACTCTGGTCACCTTGCCAAGCACAGCCCTGCCCTCCGCCAGCCGCCCGAACCCGCATTCGTGGAGGTGCGGATTCCTGAGCAGCAGCTCCCGAAGGAGAGCCGCCGCTCCTGACGGGGGAGAGCTCCGCCTGGAAGCGACGTAGTTCCAAACCCATAGCAGTTCCTGGTAGAAGACAGGCAGCTCCCGCAGGCCGGCACGCCTGCCGCCCACTTTCGCGAACAGGAGCTGCGTGTCGTAATTGAGGCCGTGCAGCTGACGGAAGAAAAACGTCGCCAGCGCACACCATCTCGGAGGATTCTCGACGTACAGGTATCTCTGCAGCGTCTGAAGTCGGAAAGTCGCAGCCTGGGTGCGAAGGCACACCAGCGCCTGACCGCCCTCCCTAAGCGGGAGACACAGAACCGCGGCAGAGACCCAGTGCTTCCTTTTGTCCCAGAAGAAGTCGATGAGCTTCTTCTGCATCTTGGCGACAAACGCAGGGGGAGGGATCAAAGTGACCAACCGGTACCACAACATGGCGGCCACCAGCTGGTTTATGACCAGCACTCGACCCCTGTAGGACAACACTCGGAGCAGTCCTGTCCAGCGTCCTAGGCGAGCGGTGACTTTGGCCTCCAGCTCTTGCCAGTTCGCCGGCCAGGCGTCCTCGGCAGGGCTAAGGTAGACTCCCAAATAGAGGAGGTGCGTGGTGCTCCAGGCGAAAGGCCTGAACTCCTCCGGCAGGGAGTCCACCCGCCACTGACCCACCAGGAGTCCAGAACATTTCTCCCAGTTGATCTTGGCGGAGGATGCGTCCGAGTAAATCTGCTGGCATTCTCGCATCCTCCGCAAGTCAGCGGGATCCGTGACCGTGAGGAGCACGTCATCGGCATAAGCCGAGAGGACCACCTCCACGCCCGGCCCTCGCAGAGCCAGTCCCGTCAACCTCTTCCGCAAGAGACGCAGGAATGGCTCCACGCAAACGGCGTATAACTGACCGGACATGGGGCATCCCTGACGCACCCCCCTCCCGAAGTGAAGGGGCGCCGTCAAGGACCCGTTAACTTTAATCAGACACTCTGTGGCGGCATACAAAATTCGGATCCGGGCGACGAAATGCGTCCCGAACCCAAATGCGCGCAGAGTCCCGAAGAGATACTCGTGATCCACCCTGTCGAACGCCTTCTCCTGATCCAGGGAGAGGAAGGCGATCGACAGACCAGCCCTCTGGGAGTGGTGGACCAGGTCCCGAACCAGATGGATGTTATCATGGATGGTCCGGCCCGGGACCGTGTAGGACTGGTCAGGGTGGATCATGTGGGCCAGCACGGTGCCAAGGCGAGCAGACATGGCCCTGGCAAAGATTTTATAGTCCGTGTTGAGGAGGGAGACTGGGCGCCAGTTCTTAAGGAGGCGGAGATCGCCCTTCTTAGGCAGCAGGACAATGACCGCCCTGCGCCAAGAGAGGGGCATCTCCCCGGTCGCCAAACTTTCCCCTAGGACCCGCGCGTAGTCGCCCCTCAAGACGTCCCAGAACGTCCTGTGGAACTCCACGGTCAGCCCGTCCAACCCCGGGGACTTTCCCCTAGAGAGCTGGCGGAGGGCGCCGGTCAGCTCCGCCAGGCTTAGCGGAGCGTCCAGTTTTTCGGCGCCCTCCTGGCTGACCTTCGGCAGGTCCTCCCACAAAACTCTGCGTGCATCCTCGCTGGACGGACCCGGAGAGAAAAGAGCCCCGTAGTAGGCGCGGGTCTCCGCGCTGATTCCCTCCGGATCTGAGACCAGAGATCCGCCGTCGGCCAGCAGCCCCAAGAGCTGCTTACGGACCCCCCGTCTTTTTTCCAGCGAGTAGAAGAAGGGGGAGCCGCGGTCCAGGTCCCGCAGGAGCTGGATCCGCGACCTCACGTACGCGCCTCGGGACCCGATGAGCTGCAGGTCCTTCAGCGCGCCCTTCTTCTCTTCGTACACCTTCCGCAGGGCCGGGTCCTCGACGACCTGACCGAGACGGGACTCCAGGTCGAGCACCTCCTTCTCCAACCGCCCGACCCGGGCCTCCCGCCTCTTGGTCGACCCCTTCGCGTACTCTTGACAGAAGAGACGGATGTGAGCCTTGCCCACATCCCACCATAGCCTCAAGGAAGGGAAGCCCCCCTGTTTCCTTCCCCAGTCGGCCCAGAATCGACGAAATGAATCCCGGAACCGTGCGTCTTCCAGCAGCAGGTTGTTAAAATGCCAGTACGCGGACCCCCCCCCCGCGCACGCAGCGGAGCAAGCTCCGCCCATACCAGGTGGTGGTCCGTGCACGGCACCGGCCGCATGGAAGCCGCCGGAACGCAGGAGACGTACGCCCGGGAAATGTAAAGGCGGTCGATTCTGGACCTTCCTCCCCCAGACCTCACGCTAGTGAAGGCGCTGGAGTCGGGGTGGAGATTTCGCCAGACGTCCACCAAGTCGAAGGACCCAACCAGGTCCCTCAACTTCTCCATCGCCGCCGGGCTTCGCGGGGGACCCGAACGGTCCCTCGTCTCGAGGGTGCAGTTAAAATCCCCCCCGAGGATGACGCACTCGCCCACGTCGACGGAGCCCAAAAGAGCGGACACTTCTTCGAAGAAGCGTACTTGCTGTGCACCGGTCTGAGGGGCGTACACGTTCACTAGATGGAGCGGCACGCCCCCCAGGCGAACATTGACCTGGAGCAAGTGGCCCGGCACATGCTCCTTGACCCCCAAGATCTCCGGCTGAAAATGCAGGGCCAGCAAGATAGCCACCCCGCTGGAATTGTTGGAGAGGTGACTCATGCTGACCCCTCCTTGCCACTCCAGGAGCCACGTGGCTTCGTCTCCCGGAACGGTGTGGGTTTCTTGCAGGAAGCACATCGCATACTTCCCGTCCCGAAGGACCGAGAAGTTATTGAATCTGCGGCGCGCCTCCCTGCTGCCGTTGATGTTGAGGCTGGCTATGGTTATCTTCATATCAGAAGCATAGTGCAACCTCTACCTACAACTAACGGGGGGAGGAAGCGCGGCCGCTAGTCAGCCGCCACTTCCTCAGCAGCCCAGTGAGAAACGTTCTGAGCCAACGCAGCTCAAGCGGGTTCACACCATCGTCCGCGCCCATGATCTTAATGGCGGCGCGGACGGATACGATGAGCAGCGCCAGCTCCGACCACCTGTCGAGGGCCAGCCGGACCTTCCCGCGCCGACCCAGGCACGTGGCCATAAAATCCCGGAGTTCCTTTACGGGAATGAGGGGAGACTCGGCAGGGGGCACGAGGTCGTCCACCGCCTCGTCGGCGCCAGAGTCCGACTCGTCCTCCGTGCCCATCACCGAGTCCCCATCCTCCTCCAGGGGGTCGTCACCAGCGGCCGACCCGTCCACCGCGCAGTGCGCAGCGAACGGCTAGGCCGCACCAGCCAGCCCCGCCTCCGCCCAGATCCCACCCCCAGGATCAGCGGCAGAGGATTTCTCCCTGGGCTCCTCAAGGGGTGCTAGGCCAGAAGACGGCGGCGGTTCAGAGCTCCCCTCCGCCCCAGACGCCGGAACGACCGGAGAAACCAGGGAGAGAACAATTCCCAGCTCCTCCAATACGTCCGGCACCAGAGACGCAGCCAGGGGGCCATCCTCCACCCCGCCACCAACCTCCGACCCAGCGGGTGGGGTGTTTTGAATTAAACCCTCTACCAGGTCGAGCAGCCCCTGGGAGATGTCCGGGTCGCATTGGGCGAGCTCATTAGCCTCGAGCTCACCCCACCCAGACCCCAGGCCGCCCGACCCGGCGAGGGGTAACGGCACCAATAGAATGTCGATTTCAGTCTCCGCCGCGGGTTGTTCCGCAACCCCCCCACGGGCAGGGTCCCGTCCCGTCCCCACCCCCGGGAGGCACGTGCTGGACAGACACATCTGCCTCAGCCTCCTGAGGGACAGGCGACCCCTGCCGATCGCTGGTGATGACGACAGCTGGGGGGGGGGGGCGCAGTACCCGCGGCGGGCGACGACTCCCCCTGCTCGGAGGGACCTTCCTCCTCCCGGTCCTCCTCCTCATCCAGGGGGTCGCGCCTTCTTTTTAGCACGGAGGGAGCGAGGGAGACCTCCATGTCTCAACTCCCTCCGGCGGAGCAGGTTTGTCGGGTTCCTCGGGCCCGAGCCCGGCCGCAGGTATTGGCATTACCGCTGCGGCGGTTGCGGCCACAGACTCGGGCACGAGGCCCCTCCCGCTCACATCTGCCCTGATCAACTCCGCGAGGAGCGCGGGTGTAAGGGACTCAAGGGGCAAGAGCTTGCCATCCACGGGGGGACCCGCCCTAAGGTGCTTCTTTTTTCCCTGCGCCTTCTTTCCGGCCGGACACGCTCCCTCCCCCCCGCCGGAGGCCTTGGTGGCATCGGCCCCCGACGTCAACCGCGCATTAGACGTACTTGACGCGCGGGCAGACCCGGGGGGAGGAGCGGCGGCGGCGCCAGCCTCGGCCGCACGAGATGATCCGGCGACCTTGGAGGCAGGGCAGTTCCTCCTGATGTGCCCCACCTCCTTGCAGGCGTGGCACCTCACACCGTCCGACGTCCAAAAGGCGCGGTAGGCGGTCCCCTCGTGGAGGACGACGAACGCCCCGTCAGTGTCCTCCTCCCGCGCCAGCTGGATAAACAGCTGGCGCCGGAAGGAGAAGACGTGGCGAAGGCTGGCCTCCCGGAAGCCGAGCGGGATGGGTGTGATCCCCGACCTCACCTCCCCAAGTTGTCGCAAATGGGGAAGGAGGAGCTCACCAGGAATATAGGGCGGGACGTTGGAAATGACAATCCTCTGCGCGGTGGCCTCGAGAGGATCCACCGGCAGGAAGGTCCCGCCCACGGTGAGCCCCTTGGCGACAGCCAGGGACACCGCCCGCTCCGACCCCAGGAAGAACACAGCCTTCCCATACATTTTCGAGGCCGCGACGATGGCTGAGGGGCCGACAACCCCAGCCATGGCCTTGACGCAGGCCTCGATGGTCATAGTGGGGTGAGTGTAGCTCTTCACCCCAAGCTTTTTTGTTATTAATCAAAATGGTGACGGGGCAGCAGAAACAGCGGGAGCAGCTGTGGCTGTGGCTACCACTCCCGCATAGGTCCTGGCTGGCCCCGCCACCGGCGAAGACGCAGTCGCCATTCTGGGGTGCTTTTTTTTAAGGGCTACACTCACCCCAATTCACAGGCCTGAAGGTGTTAATGGCCTCGGTGTATATATTTTTTTGTCCTCTATTGAGCAGAGGGAGCTGATTAAAATGAGGACACACCTCTCCCCTTATTGATTTAAATTGGGAGAGGGGCCTTCTCCCCTCTGCTCAATAGGCAATTAATAAAAAAGATGAAACTAAGGTGCCTTAGAAAGACAGGCAGAGAGAGACAAAGAGAGAGAGAGAGAGCGGGGGGGGGAAGGAGGGAGGCCGCAAAGGGCAGTGTTGCTACTCAGGATGGTGGGTGGGTGTTGGCAGGGTTGCACTCTCCGATGGAAAAAGTCTTTGGTGGTGGTGGGCTTCTGGCAGGGGGAGAAGACGTCTTCACCTGGAAAAGCTGGAGAAGCCCAGGCTCAGTCCTGCAACAGGTCTTAACGATGTAATTAAATTAAATTAAGGACTTCACCTTGGGCAGCTCCAGCTCTCCCAGGGCAGGCAATAGAAGGGATGCTAATTAGTGGTGTGTGGCGCCTAGCTTTTAACAAGAGCCACACACACACACACACTACACCCCTTGATGATCCGGCCTTGCTTCTTCTTTTCTCCCCCCACCTAAAATACAAAGTCTTGGGAGAGTGCCCCAAATAACACCCACCTGTAGATGTTCCGGATGAAGTTTTCTTCCCTCCTTTCAAGCAGTTGGTTTCTCTCCCCTCTCTCCCTCTCCTGAAGTGGAGGCCAATTTGGGGAGGCAGTGATAGAAAAGGCCTCTCCCCTGGTTGATGTTGATGTCGGCCTCCTTTCTCCTTCTCCTCCTCTGTTCTCTCTCTCCAGGCACCTCAGTTGATGTAATGATGGTGGAGTTGGTGGTGGTGGTGGTCCAGCGTTCTCCTCCTCTTCCTGGTCAGGGGACCACCACTTTAGTCCACTCTCCTAGTCTGGCTGCTCCTTCTCTTTCTGCTTGCAGCTGCACAGCCAACAATGCTGTGAATGAGGTACAACAGAGGGTAACTTAAGACTGACGTACAGAAGCCTGCTATGGCTTTATATACAGGGGTGGTCACTGCCGGTACTGCAGTATAGAATCAGTTCTTCTCTTAAAGGTACATACACAACAATTCCTCCCCTTTTAGATAAACAGTACATAACATTCATTTAACAACTAAATAATAACTAATTACAATTACAATTTTCTCTGTACTATATACATCAACTGAAATAATCATTTATAAGTTCAGTCTTTGAGAGGCTTCCTGATCCTGACTGGATAGCGCCTTTCTCGAGTATTCTGTTCTTGCGGCGGAGTTGATTCTGGTTCATTGTCATTGGTTGGTTCGTCAGTTTCCAATACCACTGCTTCTGAGGTAGACGCAATCTGTACTTCGGGTTGATTGCCAGGTGCACCTGCTCGTGGTATGGGTTTGGCTTGTTCCTGTGACTCTAGAATCTGGTCAGCATGGCGTCTCACGATGCTCTCTCCAACGTCCACTGTGTACATTAGTGGTCCCTGCTGTGTGCATATCGTTCCTGGCTGCCATTTTTCTGTTCGGTAGTCGCGGGCCAAGACTGGTTGCCCTATCTTGAAGCTCCTGGTTGGCTTCTCATTTATGTGCTGGAATTGCTTATCCTCAACATCTCGTCTTATGTTTGGTTTGAGCAAATCCAGGCGACATCTTAGCCTTCGGTTGAAGAACATCATGGCTGGAGCTTGGTTGGTGACTGCATGTGTCGCATTCCGGTAAGCAAACAAGAAATTATCCACCTTGTGTTGTAGTGGTATGTCGTCATTATGCATTGCCTTTATTGCCTTTTTAAAGGTCTGAACAAACCTCTCAGCCAATCCATTTGTGGCTGGATGATATGGGGCAGATGTGTAATGCTTCACCCCATTATTCCTCAGAAACCTCCGGAAATCCTCTGACACAAACTGTGGCTCATTGTTGGAGCAAATCTGTTCTGGCAAACCATTCCTGGCGAAGATGGTCCATAGGACTGCAATAGTTTTCTCCGTGGTGGTGGAGGACATTTTGATGACCTCTGGCCATTTCGAATGGGCGTCCACAGCGATTAGGAACATTGAGTCCACAAATGGACCA
This sequence comes from Somniosus microcephalus, assembly GCF_052327205.1. Lineage (NCBI taxonomy): Eukaryota > Metazoa > Chordata > Chondrichthyes > Squaliformes > Somniosidae > Somniosus > Somniosus microcephalus. The sequence goes on along the minus strand of NC_140989.1, from coordinate 80,588,174 downwards.
GCAAAATTAATGTGTACCCATTGCCATGGAGATGAGGGCCACTCCCATGGATGTAGCGGGGGCTGTGGTGGAGCGTTTTGGACCTTCTAGCATCCTGTGCATCTCTTGGTCATATCCTCGATTTCTTTATTGATTCCCGGCCACCACACAAACGCCCTGGCTAGGCTCTTCATTTTTACCCCTCCCAGATGACCCTCATGAAGCTCATTGAGCACTCTATCTCTCAACTTGGGTGGAATTACCACTCGGGATTCACACATCAAGGTCCCCCAGCACACTGACAGCTGTTCTCTCCTTGGCGAGAATGCTGGCAACAGTGAGTCGCCATGTGCTGGCCATCCCTTCACCGTCAAATCATAGACCCGAGAGAGTGTCGGGTCATTTTGGGTTTCCTTCTCTATATTTGAGTTTGTAACAGGTAGACATTCGACTATGGTCGCATGGAATATCTCAACAGGGTCCACTGCAGGTGCTTCCTCTACCGTAGGCAACGGTAGGCGCGACAGCCCATCAGCATTTCCATGCTGTTTCGTACCCTTGTACTCTATGTCGTACTGATGTGCCCCTAGAAAAAGTGACCATCTTTGCAGCCGTTGCGCCATCATCACCGGAACACCCTTCTTTGGTGATCAGTCAGTAGGGTGAATTTCTGCCCGTGCAGATAGTGATTGAACTTCTTCACCCCCCACACCAGGCTGAGGGCCTCCCTGTCAATCTGGGCGTAGTTACGCTCGGCTGAGGTTAACAAGCGCGACGCAAAGGCTATTGGCCTCTCTGAACCGTCAAGGAATTTGTGTGACAGCACCGCTCCGATGCCATAGGGAGACGCATCACATGCTAACCGAATCGGTAGTGTTGGATTGTAGTGGGCCAATACTTCTTTTGAAGTGATTAGGCATTTACATTTCTGAAAGGCACGCTTACACTCATCACTCCATTTCCATGTTACTCCAGTTTGCAGCAGGGCGTTCAGTGGGTGCAGAATTGTAGATAAATTCGGCAAGAACTTATGGTAGTAGTTCACCAACCCGAGGAACGACCTCAGTTGCGACACATTTTCCGGTGCTGGAGCCTTGACTACAGCCTCAATCATGTCCGGCGACTTATGCAACCCTTCCTCATCAATCATGTGGCCACAATACGAGATTTGTCTCCTGAAGAACTCGCATTTGGGGCGGTTGGCTCGTAGCCAATATTCCTGTAATCTCGTGAGCACCTGCTCCAGGTTGGCAAGGTGTTCACTGTCATTTTCGCCCGTAACCAGGATGTCGTCCAAATAACACTGGGTCCTCGGGATCCCTTGCAGGACTTGTTCCATCACCCTCTGCCAAATAGCCGGGGCTGATGCTACCCCGAATACCAGTCGATTGTACTGGTAAAGGCCTTTGTGAGTGTTTATCGTGAGGTATTTCCTAGATGCTTCTTCCACCTCCACTTGTAGATACGCTTGGGCCAGATCAATCTTTGTAAAGCGTTTCCCTCCAGATAGTGAGGCAAAAATATCTTCTATCCGTGGAAGTGGATATTGTACTGTGTGCAGGACTGGGTTCACAGTTACCTTGAAGTCCCCACAGATGCGAACCTTCTTCGGTTCCCCAGGCGTGCTGCTCAATGATTTCTTCATTACAGGAATGATGGGTGTGGCCCACTCACTCCAGTCCACCTTGGACAGCACACCCGAACGCTCCAGACTCTCCAGCTCTGCTTCCACGGCTGGGCGGATTGCGTAAGGTACCGGTCTGGCCTTAAAAAATTTTGGGTTTGTGTTATCTTCGATTTTTATCGTTGCCGTTACTCCTTTTAGAGTCCCAAGTCCTTGTTGGAACACCTCTTTCACGTCAGTTAGAATCTTTGACAGTCGGCCAGGTGTGACGTCATCATCCTTTTTATCAGTCACAGTTAGCGCCTGAATGGAATGCCAATCCAATTGTATTTTTCGGATCCATTCACGTCCCAATAATGGTGGTCCTCCATCTGGTAGTATATATAGATACAGTTTCTGTGTTTCCTTGCCGTTGTATTCAACTGGCACCCTTATTTTTCCTCTGGGGTAGACTTTTTGCCCCGTGTATGTCTTCAATACAATGGACGTGTCCTTCAAGGGTATGTGTGGGAATAGCCGCTCATAGTCTCGTCGATTCATGACAGTTAGGGCTGATCCTGTGTCCAATTCCATCTTTACTGGGGACCCTGCTATCATGAGGGTGACCCAAATGGTTCGGTGAGCCTCCTTTGTGATCATGTTGTGTAACTTTAGACAACTTAGTCTCCTGCTCCCGGAGTCCTTATCACTCTCCTGATCTTCTGAACTACTGTCTGTCAATTTCTTTACTTTCTTGTACTTTTCCTTAGTAGTTCTTGTAGTGTTGGTTTTCTTTCCCGACCTGCAGACTCTTGCTATGTGTCCCATTTTCCCACATTGCCTGCATACTTTGTCCTTAAACCAGCAGTCCTTCTGATCATGGGTTGTTCTGCTGCAGCGATAGCACTTTTCTGCTCCATACGCCATTTCGTCAGCGCTGTATTCTTGTGGTTTCTGTTGTATTTCCACAGCTCCCCGTGCTGCTGCTTCGTAGGATACTGCCACGCTGAAAGCCTGTTCTAGCGTCAGGTCCTTTTCCGAAAGTAGTCGTTTCTGGGTTCCTTCACTCTGGAGCCCGCAGACAAACTTATCCCATAAGGTGTCTGCCAGTCCTGCTCCAAACTGGCAGTGCTTCAATAACTTGCGTAGTTCCGTAAGATAGTCAGCATTGCTCTCATCTTTGTGCTGGTTTTTTTTATGGAACTTGAATCTTTCTGCTATCAGCAGCGGTGTAGGGTTTAGGTGTTCCTGTAAGGTATTAACAATCTCTTCAAAACTTTTCTCCATTGGTTTAGCTGGGGTAATTAAATTCCGCAATAGGCCGTACGTTCTCGCGCCCATCAAATTTAATAATACCGACGCCTTCTTTCCATCGACCACCTCATTTGCCTTGCAGTACACTTCAATTCTTTCCACATACGTGGTCCAGTCTTCTACCTCATTGTCGAAAGCAGTGATACTGCCACTTTTCGGCATCTTGGGTGATTTAAAATGGCGCCTCCCGCGCTTTTTCTTCTTCACCAATGGATTAAAATGGCGCCTCCCACGCTTTCCCTTCTTCCCCAATGGAATAAAATGGCGCCTCCCGCGCTTTTCCTTCTTCCCCTTGCTGCCACGCTGCTCCTAGCGTTATGCAGGGTAATGGCGGCGACCTGCGGCTTTGCCGCCTCTCACTTTTCCTTCCCCTTGTTTTATTTTTGCTACGCTGCCCGGTTCTTGAGCACCAACCGTGCCCTGTGCGCTCCACCCTCTCTCTCTCTCTTTTCCTCCCGACGACGCTGCACGGCCCCTTTGCAGAGCCGCTCGATCGAGCTCGAGCCCGCCGCAGTCCGGAAGGGTCAGTGCACTACCTGCTACCAGCACGATTTGCTGGAACACCTTGACTGGGGAGCCAAGCCCAGCTCTCCACAGCCTCTCCTGCAACTCTCCGAACTCCGATGGATCCTTGGGCGGTTGCCCGCGGTCGACGCCCGTTGTTCTGACTTCGACCTCCAAGAAGCTTCTTCGCAGGGAAAGATCCTCAGGAGGTGATGCAGTACTGCAGGTGAGTTCGAACTTGTTCGTCGCCAATGTAGTGTCCGAGTATAAATAATACACGGACTGCAGGAGAACAATAATAACAGGTATTTACTGAACAGAGGGTACTCTTTTATTTGGACCCAAAAAAAAAAACAATTCGACTGTAAATAAACAAAAGTTCAACTAAAGCTTAACAAATCAAATTAAAATTTGGTTTTCCGTGTTGATGATGCACTCCAGTCCCCGCGGCGCCCACCGGTCGCGGAAATACTCAAGCGCACCGGCGGACACCGCGTGCTCCATCTCCAGGGCCACCCGGGCGCGAACATGGCCGCGGAAGAGATGCAGGCAATCCGGCTGGACGACCCCCTCGACCGCCCACTGCCTGGACCAATTGATGGCTCTTTTAGCCAGGCCCAGGAGCAGGCCCACAAGGAGGTCCTCCAACCTGTCCGCTCCCCTCCGCACCGGGTGACCGTAGATCAAGAGCGTGGGACTGAAGTGCAACCAAAAATCGAGGAGCAGCCCCTTCAAGTAGTGAAAGAGGGGCTGCAACCTCTCACAATCCATATAAACGTGAAACACGGACTCCTCCAGGCCGCAAAAAATGCAGGCGGCCTGGGAGTCCGTGAACCTACTTAAAACCTTATTGCACGGGACCGCTCCGTGCAACACCCTCCAGGCCAAGTCCCCGATGGAACAAGGGAGGACTCCCGCATAGAGAGCCCTCCATTGGGGACCTCCGCTACCGCCGGTCGGCAAAACGCCACGCCAAGGCGTGTCCGGACGGTAGACGAAGATGGCAAAGTGGAGAGTGTGCAGGAGCAGCCCGTACAGGAAACCCCTCCGCGCGGAATGAAAAGGCACGGAGGGTATTTCCTCGAGACGGCTCAAGTTCTGAGGCGCCGGTTCCCGAGGGGAGTTTCAGGGCCGGGCGCCGATGAGGAATTCCGTCCGAACGGGGGTAAGCTCGGACGGGATCGCCCCACGTGCTTGAGCCGCCTCGATACACCTAGTGGAGTCGGGGCCCAGTGCCGCTTTTACCGATTCGATGGTTTCGACCGCGAGCTGGACGTTGGCCCAGGACAGGCGCCGCGCCAGCTCCTCCGGCGCCATCCAGCCCGCTCCTCCGCCATCGAGCAGGTCCCCGACTCTGGTCACCTTGCCAGCCACAGCCCTACCCTCCGCCAGCCGCCCGAACCCGTGTTCGTGGAGGTGCGGATTCCTGAGCAGCGGCTCCCGAAGGAGAGCCGCCGCTCCTGACGGGGGAGAGCTCCGCCTGGAAGCGACGTAGTTCCAAACCCATAGTAGTTCCTGGTAGAAGACAGGCAGCTCCCGCAGGCCGGCACGCCTGCTGCCCACTTTCGCAAACAGGAGCTGCGTGTCGTAATTGAGGCCATGCAGCTGGCGGAAGAAAAACGTCGCCAGCGCACACCATCTCGGAGGATTCTCGACGTACAGGTATCTCTGCAGCGTCTGAAGACGGAAAGTCGCAGCCTGGGTGCGAAGGCACACCAGCGCCTGACCGCCCTCCCTAAGCGGGAGACACAGAACCGCGGCAGAGACCCAGTGCTTCCTTTTGTCCCAGAAGAAGTCGATGAGCTTCTTCTGAATCTTGGCGACAAACGCAGGGGGAGGGATCAAAGTGACCAACCGGTACCACAACATGGCGGCCACCAGCTGGTTTATGACCAGCGCTCGACCCCTGTAGGACAACACTCGGAGCAGTCCTGTCCAGCGTCCTAGGCGAGCGGTGACTTTGGCCTCCAGCTCTTGCCAGTTCGCCGTCCAAGCGTCCTCGGCAGGGCTAAGGTAGACTCCCAAATAGAGGAGGTGCGTGGTGCTCCAGGCGAAAGGCCTGAACTCCTCCGGCAGGGAGTCCACCCGCCACTGACCCACCAGGAGTCCAGAACATTTCTCCCAGTTGATCTTGGCGGAGGATGCGTCCGAGTAAATCTGCTGGCATTCCCGCATCCTCCGCAAGTCAGCGGGATCCGTGACCGTGAGGAGCACGTCATCGGCGTAAGCCGAGAGGACCACCTCCACGCCCGGCCCTTGCAGAGCCAGTCCCGTCAACCTCTTCCGCAAGAGGCGCAGGAAAGGCTCCACGCAAATGGCATATAACTGACCGGACATGGGGCATCCCTGACGCACCCCCCTCCCGAAGCGAAGGGGTGCCGTCAAGGACCCGTTAACTTTAATCAGACACTCCGCGGCGGCGTACAGAAGTCGGATCCGGGCGACGAAATGCGTCCCGAACCCGAATGCGCGCAGAGTCCCGAAGAGATACTCGTGATCCACCCTGTCGAACGCCTTCTCCTGATCCAGGGAAAGGAAGGAGACCGACAGACCAGCCCTCTGGGAGTGGTGGACCAGGTCCCGGACCAGATGGATGTTATCGTGGATGGTCCGGCCCGGGACCGTGTAGGACTGGTCGGGGTGGATCATGTGGGCCAGCACGGTGCCAAGGCGAGCAGACATGGCCCTGGCAAAGATTTTATAGTCCGTGCTGAGGAGGGAGACCGGGCGCCAGTTCTTAAGGAGGCGGAGATCGCCCTTCTTAGGCAGCAGGACAATGACCGCCCTGCGCCAAGAGAGGGGCATCTCCCCGGTCGCCAAACTTTCCCCCAGGACCCGCGCGTAGTCGCCCCCCAAGACGTCCCAGAACGCCCTGTGGAACTCCACGGTCAGCCCGTCAAGCCCCGGGGACTTTCCCCTAGAGAGCTGGCGGAGGGCGCCGGTCAGCTCCGCCAGACTTAGCGGAGCGTCCAATTTTTCGGCGCCCTCCGGGCCAACCTTCGTCAGGTCCTCCCACAAAACTCTGCGCGCATCCTCGCTGGACGGATCCGGAGAGAACAGAGCCCCGTAATAGGCGCGGGTCTCCGCGCTGATTCCCTCCGGATCCGAGACCAGAGATCCGTCGTCGGCCAGCAGCCCCAAGAGCTGCTTACGGACCCCCCGTCTTTTTTCCAGCGAGTAGAAGAAGGGGGAGCCGCGGTCCAGGTCCCGCAGGAGCTGGATCCGCGACCTCACGTACGCGCCTCGGGACCTGACGAGCTGCAGGTCCTTCAGCGCGCCCTTCTTCTCTTCGTACACCTTCCGCAGGGCCGGGTCCTCGACGACCTGACCGAGACGGGACTCCAGGTCGAGCACCTCCTTCTCCAACCGCCCGACCCGGGCCTCCCGCCTCTTGGTCGACCCCTTCGCGTACTCCTGACAGAAGAGACGGATGTGAGCCTTGCCCACATCCCACCATAGCCTCAAGGAGGGGAAGCCCCCCTGCTTCCTTCTCCAGTCGGCCCAGAATCGACGAAACGAATCCCGGAGCCGTGCGTCCTCCAGCAGCAGGTTGTTAAAATGCCAGTACACGGACCCCCCCCGCGCGTGCAGCGGAGCGAGCTCCGCCCACACCAGGTGGTGGTCCGTGCACGGCACCGGCCGCATGGAAGCTGCCGGAACGCAGGAGACGAACGCCCGGGAAATGTAGAGGCGGTCGATTCTGGACCTTCCTCCCCCAGACCTCACGCTAGTGAAGGCGCTGGAGTCGGGGTGGAGATTTCGCCAGACGTCCACCAATTCGAAGGACCCAACCAGGTCCCTCAACTTCTCCATCGCCGCCGGGCTTCGCGGGGGACCCGAACGGTCCCTCGCCTCGAGGGTGCAGTTAAAATCCCCCCCGAGGATGACGCACTCGCCCACGTCGATGGAGCCCAAGAGAGCGGACACTTCTTCGAAGAAGCGCACTTGCTGCGCACTGGTCTGAGGGGCGTACACGTTCACTAGATGGAGCGGCACGCCCCCCAGGCGAACAGTGACATGGAGCAAGCGGCCCGGCACGTGCTCCTTGACCCCCAAGATCTCCGGCTGAAAATGCGGGGCCAGCAAGATAGCCACCCCGCTGGAATTGTTGGAGAGGTGACTCATGCTGACCCCTCCTTGCCACTCCAGGAGCCACGTGGCTTCGTCTCCCGGAACGGTGTGGGTTTCTTGCAGGAAGCACACCGCATACTTCCCGTCCCGAAGGACCGAGAAGTTATTGAATCTGCGGCGCGCCTCCCTGCTGCCGTTGATGTTGAGGCTGGCTATGGTTATCTTCATGTCAGAAGCATAGTGCAACCTCTACCTACACCTAACGGGGCGAGGAAGCGCAGCCGCTGGTCCGCCGCCACTTCCTCAGCAGCCCAGTGAGAAACGTTGTGAGCCGACGCAGCTCGAGCGGGTTCACACCCTCGTCCGCGCCCAAGATCTTAACGGCGGCGCGGACGGAATCGATGAGCAGCGCCAGCTCCGACCACCTGTCGAGGGCCAGCCGGACCTTATTGCGCTGACCCAGGCACGTGGCCATAAAATCCCGGAGTTCCCTTACGGAAATGAGGGGAGACTCGGCAAGGGGCACGAGGTCATCCATCGCCACGTCGGCGCTGGAGTCCGAATCGTCCTCCGTGCCCATCACCGAGTCCCCATCCTCCTCCAGGGGGTCGTCACCAGCGGCCGACCCGTCCGCCGCGCAGTGCGAAGCGAACGACTCGGCCGCGCCAGCCAGCCCCGCCTCCGCCCGGATCCCACCCCCAGGATCGGCGGCAGAGGATTTCTCCCTGGGCTCCTCTAGGGGTGCCGGGCCAGAAGACGGCGGCGGTTCAGAGCACCCCTCCGCCTCAGACGCCGGAACGACCGGAGAAACCGGGGAGAGAACAATTTCCAGCTCCTCCAGTACGTCCGGCACCAGAGACGCAGCCAGGGGGCCATCCTCCTCCCCGCCACCAACCTCCGACCCAGCGGACGGGGGGTTTTGAATTAAAAGCTCTACCAGGACGAGCATCCCCTGGGAGACGTCCGGGTCGCATTGGGCGAGCTCATTATCCTCGAGCTCGCCCGACCCAGCCCCCAGGCTGCCCGACCCGGCGAGGGGTAACGACACCGATAAAAGGTCAACTTCAATTACTGCCGCGGGTTGTTCCGCAACCCCCCCCACGGGCAGGGTCTCATCCCCATCCCCGGGAGGCACGTGCTGGACAGACACATCTGCCTCAGCCTCCCGAGGGACAGGCGACCCCTGCCGATCGCTGGTGATGACGACAGCGCTGGGGGGGCGGGGGGGCGCAGTACCCGCGGCGGGTGACGACTCCCCCTGCTCGGAGGGACCTTCCTCCTCCCGGTCCTCCTCCTCATCCAGGGGGTCGCGCCTTCTTTTTAGCACGGAGGGAGCGAGGGAGACCTCCATGTCTGCAAAGGCCTCGTCCTCGACTCCCTCCGGCGGAGCAGGTTTGTCGGGTTCCTCGGGCCCGCGCCCGGCCGCAGGTATTGGCATTACCGCTGCGGCGGTTGCGGCCACAGGCTCGGGCACGGGGCCCCTCCCGCTCACATCTGCCCTGATCAACTCCGCGAGGAGCGCGGGTGTAAGGGGCTCAAGGGGCAAGGGCTCACCATCCACGGGGGGGCCTGCCCCAAGGTGCTTCTTTTTTCCCCGCGCCTTCTTTCCGGCCGGACATGCTCCCTCCCCCCCGCCGGATGCCTTGGTGGCATCGGCCCCCGACGTCAACCGCGCATCAGACGTACTTGACGCGCGTGCAGATCCGGGGGGAAGGGCGGCGGCGGCGGCGCCAGCCTCGGCCGCACGAGATGATCCGGCGGCCTTGGAGGCAGGGCAGTTCCTCCTGATGTGCCCCACCTCCCTGCAGGCATGGCACCTCACACCGTCCGACATCCAAAAGGCGCGGTAGGCGGTCCCCTCGTGGAGGACGACGAACGCCCCTTCAGTGTCCTCCTCCCGCGCCAGCTGGATAAACAGCTGGCGCCGGAAGGAGAAGACGTGGCGAAGGCTGGCCTCCCGGAAGCCGAGCGGGATGGGCGTGATCCCCGACCTCACCTCCCCAAGTTGTCGCAAATGGGGAAGGAGGAGCTCACCAGGAACATAGGGCGGGACGTTGGAAATAATGATCCTCTGCGCGGTGGCCTCGAGAGGATCCACCGGCAGGAAGGTCCCGCCCACGGTGAGCCCCTTGGCGACAGCCAGGGACACCGCCCGCTCCGACCCCAGGAAGAACACAGCCTTCCCATACATTTTCGAGGCCGCGACGATGGCTGAGGGGCCGACAACCCCAGCCATGGCCTTGACGCAGGCCTCGATGGTCATAGTGGGGTGAGTGTAGCTCTTCACCCCAAGCTTTTTCGTTATTAATCGAAAAGGTGACGGGGCAGCAGGAACAGCGGGAGCAGCTGTGGCTGTGGCTACCACTCTCGCATAGGTCCCGGCTGGCCCCGCCACCGGCGAAGATGCAGTCGCCATTCTGGGGTGCTTTTTTTAAGGGCTACACTCACCCCAAGTCACAGGCCTGAAGGTGTTAATGGCCTCGGTGTATATATATATATATATTTTTTTGTCCTCTATTGAGCAGAGGGAGCTGATTAAAATGAGGACACACCTCTCTCCTTATTGATTTAAATTGGGAGAGGAGCCCTCGCCCCTCTGCTCAATTGGCAATTAATAAAATAGATGAAACTAAGGTGCCTTAGAAAGACAGGCAGAGAGAGACAAAGAGAGAGAGAGAGAGAGGTGGGGGGGTGGGAAGGAGGGAGGCCGCAAAGGGCAGTGTTGCCACTCAGGATGGTGGGTGGGTGTAGGCAGGGTTGCACTCTCCGATGGAAAAAGTCTTTGGTGATGGTGGTCTTCTGGCAGGGGGAGAAGACGTCTTCACCTGGAAAAGCTGGAGAAGCCCAGGCTTAGTCCTGCAACAGGTCTTAACGATGTAATTAAATTAAATTAAGGACTTCACCTTGGGCAGCTCCAAGCTCTCCCAGGGCAGGCAATAGAAGGGATGCTAATTAGTGGTGTGTGTGGCCTAGCTTTTAACAAGAGCACACACACACACACACACTACACCCCTTAATGATCCGGCCTTGCTTCTTCTTTTCTCCCCCCACCTAAAATACAAAGTCTTGGGAGAGTGCCCCAAATAACACCCACCTGTAGATGTTCCGGATGAAGTTTTCTTCCCTCCTTTCAAGCAGTTGGTTTCTCTCCCCTCTCTCCCTCTCCTGAAGTGGAGGCCAAATTGGGGAGGCAGTGATGGAAAGGCCTCTCCCCTGGTTGATGTTGATGTAGGCCTCCTTTCTCCTTCTCCTCCTCTGTCCTCTCTCTCCAGGCACCTCAGTTGATGTAATGATAGTGGAGTTGGTGGTGGTGGTCCAACGTTCTCCTCCTCTTCCTGGTCAGGGGACCACCACTTTAATCCACTCTCCAAAGTCTGGCTGCTCCCTCTGCTCGTGCTTGCAGCTGAACAGAGGGTAATTTAAGACTGACGTACAGAAGCCTGCTATGGCTTTATATACAGGGGTGGTCACTGTCGGTACTGCAGTATAGAATCAGTTCTTCTCTTAAAGGTACATACACAACAGATTCTACCTGGGAGCACATTTCCATATTGTTTATAATCTCTCAAAGCAGAACAGGCCAAGTTTCTTCAATCTTTTCTCATAACTCAGGCTTCTAAGACTCGGGATCAGCCTTGTTGCTTTTCTCTGCACTATCTACAACACTTGAATGTTTCCCTTTTGTCTTGGTGATCAGAACATGACACAATACCTGAGCATTATGATTTCCTCTGAATTGTATTCTACTGTTTTGGCTATTTAGTTCAACATTAAATTGGTCTATTGATTGTACTCTGCACTGGTTGAGCGTCAGGTCCACTATGACACCTAGGTCTTTTTCAACTTTGTCCTTCGTTATTACATTATTGATGAGTACATGTGTTGCCAATTCTTTCCTTCCAATATACATAACCTTACATTTATCTGTATTGAATTTCATCTGCCATTGTTCTGCCTCTCCTCTCCTCTTTTCTTCTCCTGAAAGCACTGACTCTTGATGGGGTACAGATTTTTTTATAATTTGAGTTGTATATAATTTAGATAATATGGATGATGGGGACCTCTGAACATCATTAACATTATCATCGGGATCCTTTAAAATTAAAATAATTTCATTAACTTAAGCACCCTTTTTCTTTTCATTCTGATAATTAAAAACTGTGTGGGGGAGTTGAAATGACAAGCATCGTGAGTTAGCAATTATATCTACTGATATCAATTTAACTCCCTCACACTGTCAGGCTCAGTAACTTCTCCCAGCCAGAGCCCTGATGCCAGCAGTACTCACTGATAAACAAAATTAAACTTTGTTTTATCTTCAGAGGTATTGAAGAATTTAGACAGGGTATTCCCAATCTCCCACTGTAACATCGGTGGAAGATCAGCGGCATCCCTGTCATTTTTAACCAGTTACACAGTTTCTCCTGGCGTTCCTCTGATCTTCGAAGTTATGGCAGTAAATCGGGAGAATCCTCGCAGAAATTCCAGGCAGTAGTATTGATCAGACTTCCTACTTAACAGCACTAATAGCTCAGGATTTGACTACTGACACTATGCCTTCCAGACAGTCTGCCCAAAACTCATCAGGACAGCAGTGATTACCAATTATATAAATGGAAAGTGGTGTATGATGGTACACCGTTTTGTGTGGTGTGGCAAGGTATAAAATGTGATACAGGGTGCAATATGGTGTGATGTGCCCAATTATAAGGCGGTCCAAGTGTGGTATGATGTGGTTCCAGGGTGTAGTGTGGGGTGGTAAATGGGACTTGCACGCATAGTCTAGGCTGATGCTTTGGTGCAGTACTGAGGGAATGCTGCATTGTCAGAAGAGCTACCTTTCAGGTAAGATGTTAAACCAAGTTTATGTAAAAGATCCCATTCTGCATTATGATGAAGAGCAGGGAGTGTCCTGGTATTCTGCCCAACATTGCTCCTTTAACCAGGATCAGCAAAAACTGGTCATTTATTTGTTGTTTATGAGGCCTTGCTGTGTATAATTTGATTGTTGTATCTGTTTACATAAAAGCAGTAACTGCACTTCAAATTAGCTATGAAGTGCTTTTGAATTGTCCTGAGAATGTGATAAACTGCTTTTTAAATGCAAGTTTATTCTTTATCAGGTGAGAAATTATCATTCAAAAACAGCCAGTCTAAGGGAAGGTACCATGATACCATTATATACTTAACGTGTTTCAAATGCGGGGAAATTAATTAATTTTAATTGAACTATATTTAAAGAAATCAATTATTATACTGTTGATAATACATGAACTATTAATGCTAATAAATGTTAGTAACAAGATTTAATACACTATATATATACATATATATGGTCCAATATACAATTATTCACTGAAAAATCAATAAGCAAATATACTTTTTGAATCATTACTAAAGTGATTAGTTGACATCCTGTGGATTAGTTTAATAATTTACAAAGACCAGGTGTATTGGGTGTGACCAGTAACATCAGTCACTTACATTGATTCTTGTGGCATTGTGAAAAGTCAATTACCAAGTGAATAAAAGTAGAATCCCAGCCTTTACTGGGTAGACATATACTTAACACAATAGATTACACAACAGCAAGGTTGCAGGCTGGATTAAGAAATCAGATGTAATTAACTGAGGCACTGGGTCCCAGCCCATTCATTTACATCAATAGACTAATGGTTTGTGCTAACCCTTTCCGTACCAGATTGCAGTAAATAAATACATGTTTAAATGCATGTTCTGTACAATATACGTTGTGCATAATATGAGAGACATAACATAATTTAAAAGGGAATCGAATAAGTATTTGAAAGGGAAGATTTTAAAAGGACACAGGAAAAGGGGATTTTTTTTTCTTTATTCATGGGATGTGGGCGTCGCTGGCAAGGCCAGCTTTTATTGCCCATCCCTAGTTGCCCTTCAAAAGGTGGTGGTGAGCTGCCTTCTTGACAACTGAGTGGCTTGCTAGGCCCATTTCAGAGGGCAGTTAAGAGTCAACCACATTGCTGTGGGTCTGGAGTCACATGTTAGGCCAGACCAGCAGGTTTCCTTCCCTAAAGGACATTAGTGAACCAGATGGGTTTTTATGACAACCCGGTAGTTCCATTACTGATACTCGTTTTTTATTCCAGATTTATTTAATTAACTGAATTTAAGTTCCCCAGCTGCCATGGTGGGATTTGAACTCATATCACATCATTAGTCCAACCCTCTGGATTACTAGTACCAGTAACATAACCACTATGCTACTGTTCCCATTATTATTACAGGTGATATCTCCAGTTGAAGAACTAACATCAACACAAGTATGATGGGCTGAAAAGCCTTCTGTGCTCTGAGTGGACCTGAACGGCAGCAAGGGGAGAAGCAGCGGCATACACACAGCAGGAAAGGTGGCCTCGGGCAGAGCGGATGTGAACGGCAGCAAGAGGAGCGGCAGCACATTCGAATTTAAAAACAAACAAAAAAACCAAGGAGTGACATCACAGGACAGCAGGTTGGTGAGTATTACCTTTGTTTTTTACTCTCTACGTTAGGTCAGTGAGTTAGCTAAGAAGTTTAGTTAGTAGTATAGTCCTCAGGTGCCTTGTGGGAACTCCAGGACACTTCCCACGTCCTGGACAACCACATGTGCAGACAGACGAGGAGGACCAGGCAGGTAGTGCAGGAGTCCCCCGAGTGCATCTCACTCTCTAACCAGTATTCAGTACTGAATACTGGTGAGGGTGATGGTTCCTCTGGGGAGTACAACCAGAGCCAAGTCCACGGTACCATGGGTGGCTCAGCTGTACAGGGGGGGAGGAGGAAGATAGGGAGCGTAATAGTGATCGGAGATTTGATAGTTAGGGGAGCAGACAGGCGTGTCTGCAGCCACAGACGTGATTCCAGGATGGTATGTTGCCTCCCTGGTGCCAGGGTCAACGATGTCACTGAGCGGCTACAGAAAAATTCTCAGCAAGGGAAGGTGAACAGCCAGAGGTCGTGGTCCATATAGCTCAACTACATAGGTAGAAAGAGGGATGAGGTCCTGCAAGCTGATTTTAGGGAGCTAGGAAAGAGATTAAAAAGCAGGACCTCAAAAGGTAGTAATCTCCGAATTACTCCCGGTGCCATGAGCTAGTGAGTATAGAAATAGGAGGATAGAGCAGATGAATGTGTGGTTGGAGAGATGGTGCAGGAGGGAGGGCTTTAGATTCCTGCGACATTAGGACCAGTTCCGGGGAAGGTGGGACCTGTACAGGCCGGACGGGTTGCACCTCAACAGAGCCAGGACCAATGTCCTCTCAGGGGATTTGCTAGTGCTGTTGGGGAGGGTTTAAATTAATTTGGCAGGGGGCTGGGCACCAGGATGTAGCATTAGAAAGGAGAAACAAGGTGCACAAAGGATTGGGAGAGACAGATAGCACTAGAGTAAGAAATAGTACGGTATTAGGTGGGGTCAGACTAAGAGAGAATACAAGAAGGTCTAAAATAAGTTTACAGTGCATGTGTGTGAATGCACGAAGTGTGGTAAATAGGGTTGGTGAGCTGCAGGCGCAAATAGCCACATGGGAATATGATGTTGTGGCGATAACAAGGGCATGATTGGATACTAAATATTCCTGGATATAAGGTGTTCAGGAAAGATAGGGAAGGAAAGAAAGGAGGTGGAGTGGCAATATCGAATAAGGAGAATATTACAGTGCTGGAGAGAGAAGATGTCCTGGAGGGGTCAAGGACAGAATCTATTTGTTTAGAGTTAAGAAACAATAGAGGTGCCATTACACTACTAGGTGTATTCCAAAGGCCACCAACTAGTGGGAAGGATATCGAGGAGCAAATTTGCAGGGAAATTACAGAGAGGTGCAAGAACTATAGAGTAGTGATAATGGGGGACTTCAATTATCCTAATATAGACTGGGATAGTAATAGTGTAAAGGGCAGAGAGGGGCAAGAATTTCTGAAATGTGTTCAGGAGAACTTTCTTGAACAGTATGTTTCCGGCCCTACGAGGAAAGAGGCATTGCTGGATCTGGTTCTGGGGAATGAGGTGTATCATGTGGATCAAGTGTCAGTAGGGGAACATTTAGAGAACAATGATCATAGTATAATAAGGTTTAGATTAGCTATGGAAAAGGACAAGGAGCAATCTAGAGTTAAAATACTAAATTGGAGTACAACCAATTTCAGTGGGTTGAGATCGGACCCTGCCCGGGTAAATTGGAATCAAAGATTGGCAGGCAAAACTGTAATCGAACAATGGGCTGTCTTTAAAGAGGAGATGGTTCGGGTACAGTCGAGGTACATTCTTACAAGGGGGAAAGGTAGGGCAACCAAAGTCAGAGCTCCCTGGATGAAGAATGAGATAGAGAATAAGATGAAGCAGAAAAAGGGGGCATATGCCAGATGTCAGGTTGAGAATACAAGTGAGAATCAGGCTGAATATAGAAAGTTCAGAGGGGAAGTGTAAAAGGAAATAAGAGGGGCAAAGAGAGAGTATGAGAATAGATTGGCAGCTAACATGAAAGGGAATCCAAAGCCTTCTATAGGCATATAAAAAATAAGCGGGTAGTAAGAGGAGGGGTTGGGCCGATTAGGGACCAGAATGGAGACCTACATACGGAGGCAGAGGGCATGGCTGAGGTATTAAATGAGTACTTTGCATCTGTCTTTACCAAGGAAGAAGATGCTGCCAAAGTCATAGTGAAAGAGCAGGTAGTTGAGATACTGGTGAGATAAAAATTGATAAAAGAGGAATTACTAGAAAGGCTGTCTGTACTTAAAGTAGATAAGTCACCAGGACCGGATGGGATGCATCCAAGGATACTGAGGGAAGTAAAAATGGAAATTGTGGAGGTACTGGCCATAATCTTCCAATCCTCCTTAGATATGAGGGTCGTGCCAGAAGACTGGAGAATTGCAAATGTTACAGCCTTGTTCAAAAAAGGGTGTAAGGATAAACCCAGCCACTACAGGCCAGTCAGTTTAACCTCGGTAGTGGGGAAGCTTTTAGAAACGATAATCCGGGACAAAATTAACAGTCACTTGCTCAAGTGTGGATTAATTAAGGAAATCCAACACGGATTTGTCAAAGGCAAATCATGTTTAACTAACTTGATCGAGTTTTCTGATGAGGTAACAGAGAGGGTTGATGAGAGCAATGCGGTTGATGTGGTACATGGGCTTCCAAAAGGCGTTTGATAAAATGCCAAATAATAGGCATGTCAGCAAAGTTGAAGCCCATGGAATAAAAGGGACAGTGGCAGCATGGATAAAAAATTGGTTAAGTGACAGGAAACAGAGAGTAGTGGTGAACGGTTGTTTATCGGACTGGAGGAAGGTACACAGTGGTGTTCCCCAGGGGCCGGTACTAGGACCACTGCTTTTCTTGACATATATATTAATGAAATAACAACAGAAAACGCTGGAAAAACTCAGCCGGCCACGGCAGCATCCGTGGAGAGAGAAACAGAGTTAACGTTTCAGGTCGAAGACCTTTCGCCAGAACTGGAAAAAAGCAGGAAATGGAGCAGATTTAAAAGCAAGTTTAGGGGCTGGGAAATGGGAGAGGGGACGAAAGAACAAAAGGGAATGTCCGTGATAGGATGGAAGGCAGGAGAAGTAAAGAGGCATTAAGAGATATTCAAGGCAAGAGGAGATGGTAATGGGACAGGTTAAGAAATAAAGGATGGCTCTAGATGAAGTGTGAATTGCGCTGGCAGAATGAAGGACAGCTGCCATGTGGGGGGGAAAAAAAAGCACAAACAAAAAGTGTGGATAAAAAATATAAATATGATGATAGGGGCCGAGGTTATGATCTGAAATTGTTGAACTCTATGTTGAGTCCAGACCTTCCCTTTTGTTCATTGACACAGACATCGGGGGTCACAAGGCCTCCTCCAGTACTGTCATTTCTATCATTCTATGAAAACTCCCCTTTATTGAGTCTGAGCCCAGGGAACGGTTTAGAATTGTTGGTACTGAGCTGAGTTTAGGACAATGTGCCCTGTGAGAACACCGAGTCCGTTGTCCTTTGTGCGATCTGTCGAGTTTGGTTCAGGTCGGTCAATGTCGGCGGGTTTTGACTTGTGAAGTCCAAGTACAGATTGGCTCTGACTGAGGTTCCCATTTCAGAGTGTCACCTTCATACAGAACCTGAGTTGAAACAAGGTCCAAAGAGATGGGGAGAGTGACACTGACTGGGGAGCCTGACTGCACCATGTGCAGTGCAGGGGGATTCTGGCTGTAGTTACAGGGTGAATACCAGTGGTTTATAGGATTACTACTAGTTACAGGTAAGATATTGGGATGTTACAACCAATGTTCTCTTTAAGCTGCGTGGTTGCGCAGTGCTCTGAAGGTCCCGCGCAGCCCGCTTGCTGACTTTTAAATGGAAAAACCGCGCATGCACGGTATTTTGAATGGGCCTCGCAGCCAGTTAAGGGAGCCGCACGGTCCCAAAGAAATTACAAGGAGCATTGGTTCCAAATATTACTACCAGGTACATAGGTCGGGATATTAACAGGGGTGGGTTACGTGGGCAAGAGGGCGGAGTTTCGAATGGGAAACTCGGAAGTCCGGGTTTCCCCGTATGCTGTGGAGTTTTAGCTCCACAGTAGACGTTTTTTGTACTTGACAGGTTCCCCGCCCGGAAGTCAGCCTGATTGACAGCCTTGGTTTCCAGTCGGGTGGGGATGACTCCAGAACAGGTTGCAGGAACAGGTAGGTCCATTCCCCGACCCCGGGGGCTGGTTAATACAATCCCCGATACCGGGGGGGGTCCAATCCCGGGGGTCTTTGTTTGAGGGGGGTTCTGATAGGAGGGGAGGTAGGGGGTGCCAGGGGGAAGCACTCTTGCCTGTCAGGCCCCCAGGCAGTGCTGTAAAGGCTCTAACCTTCTCCCCGTAGCTGTCCTCGCCTCTCTTCAGCTGCTCGGTTACCCGAGGCCTGGGAAACCCAGCCATCGACTGTTAAACCTGCGAATCAAGTTAAATCAGAGGCTGTGAGCCTCATTAAAACATTTAAATTGCCAACCCACGTCCTGGGAGCAGGTTGGCTGTCCGCCCCTTGTCACGCCTCCATTAAAACCGGAAGTTGGTGGGTTAGAGGTGGGTTGGGTTGGATTTCAGGCTTTTAAAATTTTAACATCTGACCCGACCACAACCCACCCGTTTTTGGGTGGTAAAATTCAGCCCATATAGTGAGTTATTTGTATTACTGTTGATTATGAGGAGAATTTGAGTCTTACCAGTATTACTGTTAGTTATCAGTGCAATTTCAGCGAGTTACTATTAGTTACTGGTGGAATCAACATTCCTCCGACCTCTGGTTGCCCCCGTTAAAATCCCTCTGTTCTTCCCGGCCCTCGGTTTCCCTTCCTCACCTGTTTGCGGGTGGCCTCCTGTCTCGTAACTTCTCGCACAAGAATTGCTGGAGCAAAACCATGAGGAAAAATACCAAATTAATGACGACCCAACCTTTATAAAGTAAATGCATTAACATTTGTAGATGTCACGTAATCGAACCTCCAGGAATGTAGAGTTAATATTGGGTTTGAAGCTACTTAAAGTTTTTGCTGGGTTTGTGTAACAGGCAGGTTGGGGGAACATGCTCCCCTACCCCTTGGACCCAAGTTCAAACTCAAGATGCACACAAAGGAAAGGCAAGTCCCCTCTCTCTGTTGGTTGTTAAGAATCCATAAAATAAGCCTGGCCTCAGTTCAAGTTCCCAGTGTAACCACACCACAATGCTTCTTTCAAGTTTGGCACATCTAACACCGATTCAGCAATCTCACTTGGATGATCCATAAATGTAAGAAGTCACACAACACCAGGTTATAGTCCAACAGCTTTATTTGAAATCACAAGCCTTCGGAGCGCTGCTCCTTCATCAGGTGAAGTGGAGAGATGCATATAGGCACAGCAAATATAGTCAGAGAACATTGCCAGATGATCTTTCTAACTGCCCTTTATCACACCTCGGCAGAGAGATAATCACAGCAATCAAAGGTGTGAATGGTGTCCAAACAGGTCAGTCAGGAAAACATTACATCAAAGAACAATGAGGTGGGGTTACAAGGGGTCAAATGTTGCGGATGCTGGGGTCTGTATGAAAAACAAAAACAAACAAAAAACAATTTTTTGCTGGAAATCACAGCAATTCCGGCCACATCTGTGTAGAGAGAACAAGCCAACGATGACTCGAGTCTGGATGACTCTACGTCAGGTAGGGTTACATGTAGCGTGACATGAACCCAAGATCCCGGTTGAGGCTGTCCTCATGGGTGCGGAACTTGGCTATCAGTTTCTGCTCGACAATTTTGCGTTGTCGTGTGTCTCAAAGGCCGCCTTGGAGAATGCTTACCCGAAGATCGGAGGCTGAATGTCCTTGACTGCTGAAGTGTTCCCCGACTGGGAGGGAACACTCCTGCCTGGCGATTGTTGTGCGGTGTCCGTTCATCCATTGTCGCAGTGTCTGCATGGTCTCGCCGATGTTCCATGCTCCGGGGCATCCTTTCCTGCAACGTATGAGGTAGACAATGTTGGCCGAGTCACATGAGTATGTACCATGTACCTGGTGGGTGGTGTCCTCACGTATGATGATGGTATCTGTGTTGATGATCTGGCATGTCTTGCAGAGGTTGCCGTGGCAGGGTTGTGTGGTGTCGTGGTCGCTGTTCTCCTGAAAGCTGGGTAATTTGCTGCGAACGATGGTCTGTTTGAGGTTAGGCAGCTGTTTGAAGGCGAGTAGTGGAGGCGTGGGGATGGCCTTAGCGAGGTGTTCGTCATCATCGATGACATGTTGAAGGCTGCGAAGAACATGGCGTAGTTTCTCCGCTCCGGGGAATTACTGGACGACGAAGGGTACTCTGTTGGTTGTGTCCCGTGTTTGTTTTCTGAGGAGGTCTATGCGATTTTTCGCAGTGGCCCGTCGGAACTGTCGATCGACGAGTCGAGCGTCATATCCCATTCTTACGAGGGCGTCTTTCAGCGTCTGTAGGTGTCCATCGCGTTCCTCCTCGTCTGAGCAGGTCCTGTGTATTCGCAGGGCTTGTCCATAGGGGATGGCTTCTTTAACGTGGTTAGGGTGGAAGCTGGAGAAGTGGAGCATCGTGAGGTTGTCCGTGGGCTTGCGGTAGAGTGAAGTGCTGAGGTGTCTGTCTTTGATGGAGATTCGTGTGTCCAAGAATGAAACCGATTCTGAGGAGTAGTCCATGGTGAGTTTGATGGTGGGATGGAACTTGTTGATGTTATCGTGTAGTCTTTTCAGTGATTCTTCGCCGTGGGTCCATAGGAAGAAAATGTCATCGATGTATCTGGTGTATAGCGTCGGTTGGAGGTCCTGTGCAGCGAAGAAGTCTTGCTTGAACTTGTGCATGAAGATGTTGGCGTATTGGGGTGCGAATTTGGTCCCCATGGCTGTTCCGTGTATTTGGGTAAAGAATTGGTTGTCGAAGATGAAGACATTGTGGTCAAGGATGAAGCGGATGAGTTGTAGGATGGTGTCTGGAGATTGGCTGTTGTTGGTGTTGAGTACTGAGGCTGTCGCAGCGATGCCGTCATCGTGGGGGATACTGGTGTAAAGTGCCGAGACGTCCATCGTGGCGAGGAGTGTTCCTGGTTCAACTGGTCCGTGGGTGCTGAGTTTCTGTAAGAAGTCTGTAGTGTCGCGACAGAAGCTGGGGGTTCCCTGTACGATGGGTTTCAGGATGCCCTCGACGTATCCAGAGAGGTTCTCACACAGGGTTCCATTGCCTGATACGATAGGACGTCCGGGTGTGTTGGCTTTGTGTATCTTTGGGAGGCAGTAGAAGTCTCCCACACGGGGAGTACGTGGGATGAGAGCGCGTAGGATGCTTTGAAGGTCTGGATCGAAGGTCTTGATCAGTCTGTTGAGTTGGCGGGTGTGTTCTTTGGTCGGATCTGCAGGTAACTGTCTGTAGTGTTCCTGGTTGTCCAGTTGTCGGTATGCTTCTTTGCAATAGTCCATTCTGTTCTGTATGACGATGGCTCCTCCTTTGTCTACTGGTTTGATGACGATGTTGCGGTTGGTCTTGAGAGCGTGGATGGCATTGCGTTGTGCTCGGGTGACATTCTGGACTGTCTTGTGAGTGCGGCTGATGAATCTGGCGTTGATGCATCTCCTGACAGCTTGAGCATACATGTCAAGCTTAGGGCAGCGACCCTCCGGAGGGGTCCAATTTGACTCTTTCTTCTTCGGTTGCTGCACTGCGGATCCCTCTGTCTGCTGTTCCAGATCATTGATTGTCTCCTTGGGTTCGCTGCTGACATCTTGGGATTTGTGGAAGAATTCCCGGAGCCTCATTCTCCTGATGAATTCCTCTGTGTCTGCCGCGAGACCAATGGGGTCCATTTTGGTGGTGGGGCAGAAATTGAGCCCTCGGCTGAGAACTTCAATTTCGTCTGGTTGAAGGGTGTGGTCGGACAAGTTGACGATGGACTTCCCTGTGGTTTCAACCGTGGTACCGGGGGAGGCTTGGTTGCTGCTGGTGGTGATGCCGAGTTTCTCAAGCTTCCTGTTCTTGATGTGCAGGTAGGCAGCGTAGTTTTGTTGCCTCGTCTGTTTGGCGGTGTCTCGTAGCTGGTCTGCTGTGTCCTGAGCACAGGCTGAGAACATGGTCTCTATCTTGGTTTCGAGGTTGCGGCGTCTGCTGTAGAGCTGGTGTACGAGATGGTTGCGGAGTGTGCGAGAGGTACGACGGCAGAGTCTCTCAGCGTAGTCTGTGTTGTAGGTCGACTTGAGTGGGTTCGTGATCTTTAGTCCTTTCGGGATCTTGTCTGCTTTCTTGCATCTCTGTAGAAACTTGATGTCTGTGTCGATATGCGCGATCTTCTTGGAGATCCTCTCCACTTTGAGCCGGCTGTTTGTGGTGTCAATAGTAGCCATGATGTGGAGATGCCGGTTGGACTGGGGTGGACAAATGTGAGAAGTCACACAACACCAGGTTATAGTCCAACAGCTTTATTTGAAAATGTAGACAGTGAAGGAACTGTGTGGGATCAAGACACAGTGCATGACAGGCTGAAAGTTCAGTGAGGCCTTTGCTCAATCAGAGCCTCATGAAGAAAATATGTCTGACATTCTTATGCTGTTTATTATTAATATTGATCATATTCGTTTTGAACAAAAATTCCAAATAAAGAACATTGTTTATTTAATATTAATTGCAAAACACAGCTGAGAAAAATGCAGGGTCATTGTGAGAGAATTAGACAGTGAGATTAGTTTTGGATTACTATAGCAAAGAGCCAGCACAGACATGATGGGCCAACTGGCCTCCTTCTATAGTGTGAACTTCTCGGGTTCTATGGCTCTATGCTTCAAAATTGCTGGATGGGGATTCGGAGCAGATGACAAATCTCAGGCCTTTATAATGTTCATGAAAGGGTTAGTTTGGTACTGTGAAGACTGTTAAGAGTAATACTCTCCCTGTGGATAAATGCACTCCCCAGTGTGGTACTGAGGCATAGGGCCAGAAAGGTCCTAAGTTCAGTTTCTCATTTGTGCTGGGTTAGCTGATCTCAGCTGACGTAACATCCCAATTGTTGCAATTATACAGGGTCGCTGGGCTTGGAAGAGGCAAAAAAATGCCTCCAACCAGAGTTGGATAGGGGAACCTTATTTAGCCTTTATTTAGCAAAAAGGTTAGCTGTCCAAGGTATAAGTTATTATAATAACCTCAACAAAAACCTGGCAGTAAGTCCCTGGCTTCAGTGTTTTTACACTAATGTTTACTGGTGCCTGGGAAATTTCGGAAGCCGTTACTACTCAATCAATGCAAATGTCACTCAGACTAATATTAACACAATTCTATTGACCTTGCTGCCTGATTGCCTACATCATACACTCCTTCTGAATTATAAGGGCACAGTGTATAGAACTTTTCATGTAGCTTCATATTTCAATACACTTTCCTGCTTTCTCCAATTGATGCTGTATTGACATTGGAAATTGAATTTTCAGTATCCTGTGATAAAACTATTAAATTACCTTAAAAAGTCAGCAATTTAAAAGGAATACGTGTAAGGTGCCATAGGCTCTCACTTTATATCTCTCTTCTACTTGAAGATTGAAGACAGAAGCAAATCTCTCCAGGGCTTTCTCCTATCATTTCACATCTAAATTGAAAAATCCTAGGAGTGCAAACTAGTATAAACAAATTTTTATTACTGGCTACAAATAGTAAGCAATGGCACAAATTGCATTCCTTGTAAGAACTGAAGAAATAAAAACTCCTCCAAGCGGGGTAAGTTTTGACTTTGTGCGATAGTGTAAAACAGGTGATAGGCAGCCCATTTTTGATCTCACTCGATTTTTATTTCTATTGACTTCAAAGGTACTAAAAATCGGGAGAGATGCAAAATGGGCTGCCGATTCATTATCATCCATTTTACACTATCGCACAAAGTCAAAATCTATCCCTATGTCCAGAAAAGTACACCTTCCAACAGGAGTCACTGGATAATGAGACATTAAACCGAGGCCCAGTCTGCTCTCTCAGGTGGATGTAAAAGACCCCACGGCACTATTTCGAAGAAGAGCAGGGGAGTTATCCCCAGTGTCCTGGCCAATATTTATCCCTCAACCAACATAACAAAAACAGATTATCTGGTCATTATCACATTGCTGTTTGTGGGAGCTTGCTGTGCGCAAATTGGCTGCCGCGTTTCCCACATTACAACAGTGACTCCACTTCAAAAGTACTTAATTGGCTGAAAAGCGCTTTGAGATGTCTGGTGGTCATGAAAGGTGCTATATAAATGCAAGTCTTTCTTTCTTAAGAGTAGGAACCCTGGATATTTTTTCGCCAGGACACTAAGTCCAATCATAGCACCCCAAATGGTGTTCCAGCTGAGATCAGATTATGCAGCACAGACCATGCATCTGGTCCCTATCGCCTGGTTAGAACCATATTATGTGGTACATTAACCACTCAGCCATCAGAAGAGTTTGGTTTTATTAAATTAAATGAAAAAAGAAATTGCCAATCTCTGGAACATTCAGCTTACATAAGCTTACATTAGCTTTAACTGAGTTGGGTATATGAGATCAGTGTTTCAAACCCAGCATCTGGTAAAAATGAGGGCAGTTTTAAACTTCTCGAATCTCAGTCCTTTTCTGTGTGTGCTGTAACTTCACGTGCTCACTGTGACAGATTGCAGTCTTTAAGTGGAGAGCTGGGCGGTGCATCAGTTCAACTCTGTTCTCACTGTTGTGATTTAGGACTAAGCTCAGCTTGCTGCCTCTCTCAGGCAGAGCAAAACAGACACAGGAATTTTATCATTTATTTCTTAAAGGTGGCAGTTGACACAATGTTTGTGGATGGGACTGTGTTTACATTTTCTTAAATCATGTTCCTCTGTTTGTTACTATTGCCAGAAAAGCAAAAAAAAAATTGTAGGACATTTAGCTCCTATACTTTTAAAAAATCTCTGTATGTGTCACTGCAGCAGTGGAGGAAAGGGACATTTTGGGAGGGAAGAGGATGCTAAGCTAAGAAAGGGAGGAGGTAGGTGATAATGCTGGAATAAAAGTCCTGCATTTTATTAGCGGGAAAGGAGATAATCTTGTACATTATGGATGGAGATAAAAGGAGTAATCAGCACAATATAAAAAGAGGGGAAGGGAAAAAGGTAATAATCTAGTAAATTCGCAAGTACTGGCTTGGTTGAAAAGTGAGACTGTACCCATTATGTACGGTACTTAACATCATAGATTCCTTTTTAAAATTTAAACTTATATGTGCAAATGATGAAGTGTCAACAGCTTAGCCCTGATTTTACCTAACCTGCCCGGTTAAATGAAATGTGAGATCCGACAGGGTGAATAACAGATGAGTGACCTGAACCCGTTCTGAACGGAGGTGTTCCACAAAGCGATCACCCAATCTGTGTTTGGTCTTCCCAATATAGAGGAGACCGCATCGTGAGCAACGAATACAGTATACTAAAAAAAAATTAAATTTTTTTTTTATTCATTGATGGGATGTGGGCGTCGCTGGCTGGCTAGGCCTGCATTTAGTGCCCATCCCTAATTGCCCTTGAGAAGATGGTGGTGAGCCGCCTTCTTGAACCGCTGCAGTCCATATGGTGTAGGTACACCCACAATGCTGTTAGGAAGGGAGTTCCAGGATTTTGGCCCAGCGACAGTGAAGGAATGGCGATACAGGTCCAAGTCAGGATGGTGTGTGGCTTGGAGGGGAACTTGTAGGTGGTGATGTTCCCATGCGTCTGCTGCCCTTGTCCTTCTAAGTGGTAGAGGTTGCGGGTTTGGAAGCTGCTGTTGAAGGAGCTTTGGTGAGTTGCTGCAGTGCATCTTGTAGATGGTACACACTGCAGCCACAGTGCGCCGGTGGTGGAGGGAGTGAATATTGAAGGTGGTGGATGGAGTGCCAATCAAGTGGGCTGCTTTATCCTGAATGGTGTCAAGCTTCTTGAGTGTTGTTGGAGCTGCACTCATCCAGGCAAGTGGAGAGTATTCCATCACACTCCTGACTTGTGCCTTGTAGATGGTGGAAAGGCTTTGGGGAGTCAGGAGGTGAGACACTCGCTGCAGAATTCCCAGCCTCTGGCCTGCTCTTGTAGCCACAGTATTTATATGGCTGGTCCAGTTCAGTTTCTGGTCAATGGTGACCCCCCAGGATGTTGATAGTGGGGGATTCAGTGATGGTAATGCCATTGAATGTCAAGGGGAGGTGGTTAGAGTCTCGCTTGTTGGAGATGGTCATTGCCTGGCACTTGTGTGGTGCGAATGTTACTTGCCACTTGTCAGCCCAAGTCTGAATGTTGTCCAGGTCTTGCTGCATATGGACACGGACTGCGTCAGTATCTGACGAGTCTCGAATGGTGCTGAACAGTGTGCAATCATCAGCGAACATCCCCACTTCTGACCTTATGATGGAGGGAAGGTCATTGATGAAACAGCTAAATTGAAAGAAGTACAAGTAAATCACTGTTTCACCAGGAAGGAGTGTTTGGGGCCCTGGACAGTGGGAAGGGAGGAGGTAAAAGGGCAGGTGTTGCATCTCCTGCGCTTGCACAGGAAGGTGCCTTGGGAAGGGGAGTGAGTGTTGCAGGTGACAGAGAAGTGGACCAGAGTGTCGCGGAGGGAACGGTGCCTTTGGAATGCTGAACGGGGAGGGGAGGGGAGATGTGTTTGGTAGTGGGATCACGCTGGAGGTGGTGGAAATAGCGGAGGATTATCCGTTGAATGTGGAGGCTGGTAGGATGGAAGGTGAGGACAAGGGGGACTCTATCGTGGTTCTGGGAGTGAGGAGAAGGGGTGAGAGCAGAAGTGCGGGAAATGGAACGAACAAGGTCGAGGGCCCTGTCAACCATGGTGGAGGGGAATCCTCGGTTGAGGAAAAAGGAAGACATATCGGAGGCACTGGTATGGAACGTGGCATCGTCGGAACAGATGCAACAGAGACGGAAAAAACTGGGAGAATGGAATAGAGTCCTTACAGGAAGCTGGGTGGGAGGAAGCGTAGTCAAGGTAGCTCTGGGAGTCAGTGGGCTTATAGTGGATATTGGTCGATAGCCTATCCCCAGAAATGGAGACAGAGAAGTCGAGGGAGGGAAGAGTCGGAGATGGACCATGTGAAGGTGAGGGAAGGGTGGAAATTGGAAGCAAAGTTGATTACATTTTCCAGTTCGAGGAGAGAGCATGAAACGGTACCGATACAGTCATCAATGTACCAGAAAAAGAGGTGAGGGAGGGGACCTGAGTAGGACTGGAACAAAGAATGTTCCACATATCCCACAAAAAGGCAGGCAAAGCTAGGACACATATGGGTTCCCATAGCAACACCTTTTATTTAGAGGAAGTGAGTGGAGTCAAAGGAGAAGTTGTTCAATGTGAGAACAAGTGGTGGATGGGGACTTGTTGGGCCTCTGTTCAAGGAAGAAGTGTAGAGCCCTCAGACCGTCCCGGTGGGGGATGGAGATGTAGAGG
Source organism: Somniosus microcephalus (assembly GCF_052327205.1). Lineage (NCBI taxonomy): Eukaryota > Metazoa > Chordata > Chondrichthyes > Squaliformes > Somniosidae > Somniosus > Somniosus microcephalus. The sequence continues at coordinate 80,560,753 of NC_140989.1, read as the reverse complement.
GATTGGATGTCCATGGTGAAAAGGAGATGGTTAGGGCCACGAAACTGGAAACTGTTGAATTGGCGGAAGGCATTGGAAGAGTCGCGGATGTAGGTAGGAAAAGACTTGACAAGGGGAGAAAAAATAGAGTCGAAATGGGAAGAAATCATTCCTCTGGGGTAAGAACAGGCTGAAACGATGGGTCTACCAATGTAATCCTGTTTGTGGATCTTGGGAAGGAGGTAGAAGCTGGCTGTGTGGGTTGGGGGACTATGAGGTTGGAGGTCATGGAGGGAAGATCTCCAGAGGAGATGAAGTCAGTGACAATCTTGGAAATGATGGCTTGATGTTCGGTGGTGGGGTCATGGTCCAGGGGGAGGTAGGTGGAGGTGTCAGAGAGTTGGTGTTCAGCCTCTGCAAGGTAGAAGTCGGTTCACCAAACAACAACAGTGCCACCCTTGTCAGCAGGTTTAATGACAAGGTTGTGGTTGGATCTGAGACAAAGGAGTGCTGCAAGTTCAGAGGGAGCAGAGAAATGGAGACGGCTGATGTCACGCTGGCAGTTCCCAATGAAAAGATTTAGAGAGGGTAAGAGGCCAGAGGGAGGGGTCCAGATGGAACGGGAATTCTGAAGATGGGAAAAAGGGTCAGCTGTGCGGGAGGAAGACATCTGGCCAAAGAAGTGAGCACGGAGGCAAAGGTGATGGAAGAAGTGCTCAGCGTCGTGCTGAGCTCCAAATTCATTGAGGTGGGGGTGTAAGGGACTTGTTTTAACATGTCATAGACTGATATGCAGGGCTGTTTTTGAGCTGTCAGCTTCTTTGGGGCTATGTCAGTTTTTCTGAAGTTATTGATCAGCTTTTTCTAGTTTACTGAGTTGGCATGTCTGTAATTGTCTTTTTCTGAGTGGGAGAAACAATCCCTTAGAACCCAGTGCTCTGCACCCCCCTCCAGAAAATAAATCCTGTGATACCTGCCTTCTCAAGCACCTTCAGAAGTTTCGAAATCTGCCACTGTTGCAAAACATACTTTTGCGTATTTTTGATTTTTTCCCCCCTGCAGTACAAGTGATGACACATTGGGTGTAGCTGCAGCTTAAATTATGAGAAGGCCATTTTCCACTGAACTTTGAGCATAACTACTTGTTTTAACATGTCATAGGCTGATATGCAGGGCTGTTTTTGAGTTGTCAGCTTCTTTGGGGCCCGTGTCAGTTTTGTTGAAGTTGTTGATCAGCTTTTTCTAGTTTACTGAATTGGCATGTCTGTAATTGTCTTGCGCCTACCTCGATGGAAATTTTACCAATAAGACCATTAAAGTAAATTACCTATCCTAAATTACTCGTGGTCAATTGCTTGAATTCAGACATTTAACCAATCCCATATTAAAATTATTGTTCAATGGTTTCAAATCCTAAACATATAATTTTCAATTTTATTGACAAATTCACACAGCCCACCCCCCGCTCTTAATTGTCTGTTTTGCTGATTGATGTTGAAACTCAGCCAACCAAGCTCCTCATCTATTAAACCCAAGATGTCTTCGAGTGGAACAATTTAACTGAACAGATGAGGACCAGATAATTTTGGTGATAAATTTTGATACAAGGACAGACATTCTGATCAGTGAAGTTTACATACAAATGCTTAATGTGTTTGTGCTACTTTTATATAGATATTAACCCAGTTAAACACCTGCATAAAAATAGCACACAAGTGCTGAAAGTGTTCATTATGCCGATTTTTATCCATGCTTTTGTGCAGGAATGGGTTGGAATTGAACTCAAGATCGGAGTGCAGAACATGCCGCCCCATTCCCGACAGGTGAAGCTGCCCATGGAGGCGCGACAGGCGTCGGCAACTCAACCAGATTATTTAGATGAGGTGCGAGGCCCAATTCCGAGCCTCCCGATTGGGGCATGCTTTGCAGTCACATTGCCGCCTTCACGCCACAACCGGAATGTCTACCTCCTGGTGTATATATACAGGTTAAGCTACAAAGCCCTGCGTAACTATTTGTTTTCACATGTCAGGGCCATTTTTGAGTTGACAGCCTTTTGGTCAGTTTTTGCTAGTTTTATAGAACAGCATGTATGCTGCTATAGTGCATGTATCTTGATGACCGAGACTTCTGCTATCTCAATATTTGAATGCTGCTCAACTATTAATATCTTCTTCCACACCATATATTCCTAATGCACTAAAGACTTGAACCCAACCCACATTGGTTCCCATTAATGTGTGGTGCTGCACGCCCTCACTGACCAGCTCTTTTTTTTCTCTCAGCCTGATTGTGGTGCCACCTACCCAGAACCAGAATCAAAAACCAGAATCAAAAACTCATCAGCTTCTCCTGAGTATCTGTTTATTTTGATACATGAGCAGGAATTAATAAGCACATGTAGCACTTTATAGACGCAGAAAATAATGTAGAACTAAATTATTGCCAAGTGTATTTCAGTTCCCCTTCATCTCAACTCTATCAGTTTGAGGGACAGCTAAGGATCGTACTTACTAAGTAACAACTGTAATATAAATTCTCCCTATAAACCAACAATGTCCTAATTAGAATGAATGGGATTGAATCAGCACCTCAGAAAATGTCCACTTTAAATGAGTGCTTCTATTAGCAGAGCAGCCACTTACTGGTGTAGTATATCAGCTTTGCAAATAAGCGGACTTACTGAGCTGGATTGTGTGTGGGGGTCAGTGGGCGCGATCGGTGGCGGGTCGGGTGGGAAAGTGTTTTTTTCCCCAGCAAGTCGGGACCCTGCTGTGAACCCGCCACCACACGCCTTTACCAAATGTTGGATCTGTCAGGGCTGAGCACACCCGACATGCAGCGGTGGGGGGAGGCAATTAAAATCATTAGTGGCTTGTTTACAGCCACATATCAATGGCTTTTTCCCAGCTTTTTGAATTTGACAGGTTCCCCACCGGTTTCCGGCTGTGCCTAGACCTCGTCTGTGAAGCAGATGTGGGAGGTCAGTGGCCATTGAATCAGCTGATGAGTTGACAGCTTCAAATGTCAAGTCAAAGCTCCCAGCTAATTGGGAAATGTTCCCTTAACCACTAGCTTCTCTAAACTGCATTACCACTACAGATTCAGGATGCTGCATGTCTTTAGTCAGAGTAGAAATAGAAGGCTATTTCAGATGAATACGTGGCTAGAGGAATGGTGCAAGGGGGGGGATTCAAATTCCTGGGACATTGGAACCCGTTCTGGGGGAGGTGGGACCAGTACAAACCGGACGGTTTGCACCTGGGCAGGACCGGGACCGATGTCCTAGGGGGAGTGCTTGCTAGTGCTCTGGGGGAGGGTTTAAACTAAAATGGCAGGGGGTTGGGAACCAGAGCAGGGAGACAAAGGAAAGGGAAACAAGGATAGAAGCAAAAGACAGGAAGGAGAAAAACAAAGGTGGCAGTCAGAGAAATCAAGGGTTTAAATCAAACATGGCCACAGTAAATAATAATTCTAAAAGGTGTAAGAGTGTTAAAAAAACAAGCCTGAAGGCCTTGTGTCTTAATGCGAGGAGCATTCGTAATAAGGTGGATGAATTAGCTGCACAAATAGAGGTAAATGGATATGATATGATTGGGATTACGGAAACATGGCTCCAGGGTGACCAAGGCTGGGATATCAACATCCAGGGGTATTCAATATTCAGGAAAGATAGGCAAAAAGGAAAAGGAGGTGGGGTAGCATTGCTGGTTAAAGAGGGGATTAACACAATTGAAAGGAAGGATATTAGCTCTGATGATGTGGAATCTGCATGGGTAGAACTGAGAAATACCAAGGGGCAGAAAACATTACTGGGAGTGGTATACAGACCTCCAAACAGTAATGCGGAGGTTGGGGATGGCATTAAACGGGAAATTAGAGATGCATGCAATAAGGGCACAGCAGTTATCATGGGTGACTTTAATCTACATATAGATTGGGCTAACCAAATTACTGTAGTAACAATACTGTGGAGGAGGAATTCCTGGAGTGTATACGGGATGGTTTCCTGGACCAATATGTCGAGGAACCAACTAGAGATCAGGCCATCTTAGACTGGGTATTGTGTAATGAGAAAGGATTAATTAGCAATCTTGTTGTGCGAGGCCCCTTGGGTCGGAGCGATCATAATATGATGGAATTCTTCATTAAGATGGAGAGTGAAGTAGTTGACTCAGAGACTAGGGTCCTGAATTTAAATAAAGGAAACTATGATGGTATGAGGCGTGAGTTGGGTAGGATTGATTGGGGAATGTTACTCAAAGGGTTGACGGTGGATAGGCAATGGCAAACATTCAAAGATCGCATGGGTGAACTACAGAATTTGTTCATCCCTGTTTGGCATAAAAATAAAACAAAAAAGGTGACTCAACCGTGGATAACAAGGGAAATTAGGGATAACATAAGATCCAAGGACAGGACATATAATTTGGCCAGAAAAGCAGTAAACCTGAGGATTGGGAGCAGTTTAGGATTCAGCAAAGGAGGACAAAGGCATTAATTAAGAGGGGGGAAATAGAGTATGAGAGTAAGCTTTCAGGGAACATTAAAAACTGACTGTAAAAGCTTTTATAGATATGTGAAGAGAAAAAGATTGGTGAAGTCAAGCGTAGGTCCCTTGCAGTCAGAATCAGGGGAATTTATAATGGGGAACAACGAAATGGCAGACCAATTAAATACATACTTTGGTTCTGTCTTCACAAAGGAGGACACAAATAACCTCCCAGAGATGTCGGGGAACATAGGGTCTAATGAGAGGGAGGAACTGAAAGGAATCAGTATTTGTAGGGAAATGGTGTTAGGGAAATTGATGGGATTGAAGGCCGATAAATCCTCAGGGCCTGATAATCTACATCCTAGGGTACTTAAGGAAGTGGCCCTAGAAATAGTAGATGCATTGCTGGTCATCTTCCAAAATTCGATAGACTCTGGAACAGTTCCCATGGATTGGAGGGTAGCTAATGTTACCCCACTATTCAAAAAAGGTGGTAGAGAGAAAATGGGGAATTATACACCGGTAAGCCTGGCATCGGTAGTGGGGAAAATGCTAGAGTCCATTATAAAAGATGGAATAGCAGAGCACTTGGAAAACAGTGACAGGATCGGACAAAGTCAACATGGATTTACAAAAGGTAAATCGTGCTTGACTAATCTACTGGAATTTTTTGAGGATGTAACTGATAGAATAGATAAGGGAGAACCAGTGGATGTGGTGTATTTGGACTTTCAGAAGGCTTTCGATAAGGTCCCGCATAAGAGGTTAGTGTGTAAAGTTAAGGCACATGGGATTGGGGGCAAAGTACTGACTTGGATAGGGAACTGGTTGGCAGACAGGAAGCAAAGAGTTGGAATAAACGGGTCTTTTTCCGAGTGGCAGGCAGTGACTAGTGGGGTACCGCAGGGATCGGTCCTAGGACCCCAGCTATTCACAATATATATGAATGATCTAGACGAGGGAACTAGATGTAATATCTCCAAGTTTGCAGACGACACAAAGCTGGGTGGGCATGTGTGCTGTGAGGAAGATGCCGAGAAACTCCAGGATGATTTGGACAGGTTGGGTGATTGGGCAGAAGCATGGCAGATGCAGTATAATGTGGATAAATGCGAGGTTATCCACGTTGGTGGCAAAAACAGGAAGGCAGATTATTATCTGAATAGATTGGGAGAAGGGGAAGTGCAACGAGACCTGGGTGTCCTTGTGCACCAGTCGCTGAAGGTAAGCATGCAGGTGCAGCAGGCGGTTAAGAAAGCAAATGGTATGTTGGCCTTCATAGCGAGAAGATTCGAGTACAGGAGCAAGGATGTCTTGCTGCAGTTGTACAGGGCCTTGGTGAGACCACATCTTGAGTATTGTGTGCAGTTTTGGTCGCCTTATCTGAGGAAGGATGTTCTTGCCATGGAGGGAGTGCAGCGAAGATTCACCAGACTGATACCTGGGATGGCAGGAATGACGTATGAGGAGAGATTGGGTCGATTGGGCTTATACTCGCTGGAGTTTAGAAGAATGAGAGGGGATTTCATTGAAACTTATAAAATTCTGACAGGACTAGACAGACTAGATGCAGGAAGGATATTCCCGATGGCCGGGGAGTCTAGAACCAGGGGTCACAGTCTAAGGATAAGGGGTAAGCCATTTAGGTCAGAGATGAGGAGGAATTTCTTCACCCAGAGAGTGGTGAACCTGTGGAATTCTCTACCACAGAAGGCAGTGGAGGCCAATTCATTAAATATATTCAAGAAGGAGTTAGATATATTTCTTAAGGCTAAAGGGATCAAGGGATATGGGGAGAAGGCAGGGACAGGGTACTGAGTTTGGATGATCAGCCATGATCTCATTGAATGGCGGATCAGGCTCGAGGGGCCGAATGGTCTACTCCTGCTCCTATCTTCCATGTTTCTATGTTTACACACGTCTCCATCCAGTCTGACCTCATTACCTCTCCCACCATTGACAGATTGCTTCTGTCATCTCTACTTCACCTGCCATCTATTCCATCAGCATAGGTGCCCTTGAAACTCTCTCACCTTGGTTCTCAGAATCCCACCACGATCAGCCCCAAAACTAGCATCACCAGCAGCACCAACAACACCAACCTTCTCCGCAATCAACTGATGCTGCACAGGACACAGGGCATGTGGTCAGGTGTTGACCTGATCACATTGCTGCCTGGGATTCCAGGGGTTGCCTCACCATGGCCAAATTTACTTCACTTGATGCTGCACAGCCTGGCTGCCACGTGATGCGCCAGGTTGGCACCACCACACACCAACGCTATAAAGCATCCCTACAATGCCCAAGCCATTCCTTTCACACTCATCACCATTGCGGGGGTTACAGTTATGTCTCACCATTCACTACAACTCACTAAGCCACTTCCAAAGGTGCACACAAATCTGTCCAAAAACACAAAGTGTTGAAAATAAAAGTCTCAATGTTTGATACCACATTAACAGAAACTTTACATGAACATTGCATAAAATACCCAAGTGCCTACCCTTGTGTGTTGTTAGTTGGTATAATTACACTAGGATGATGGTGAGTTTGAGGGGTGGCTAGTGAGATGGGGATGTGATAATGTAGATAGAGAAAGAGGGATGGTTGGGGGTCCAAGGTAAGTTGGTGTGAGTAAGGATGTGTAGGAGTAGGGTAGGGAAGGCATAAGAACATAAGAACTAGGAGCAGGAATAGACCACTTGGCCCCTCAAGCCTGCTCCGCCATTCAATAAGATCATGGCTGATCTAGGGCTCAAAGCCACTTCCCAGCCCGCTCCCCATAACCCTTCACTCCCTTATCTTGCAAAAATGTGTCTATCTCCACTTTAAATGTATTTAATGACCCAGCCTCCACAGCTCTCTGGGGCAGAGAATTCCACAAACTTATGACCCTCTGAGAGACGAAGTTCCTCCTCACCTCAGTTGTAAAAGGGCGACCCTTTATTCTGAGACTGTGCCCCGAGTTCTAGATTTCCCCACGAGGGGAAACATCCTCTCTGCACCTACCCTGTCGAGCCCCCTCAGTATCTTACATGTTTCAATAAAATCACCTCTCATTCTTCTAAATTCCAATGAGTATAGGCCCAGCCTGTTCAACCTTTCCTCATAAGTCAAACCCCTCATCTCTGGAATTAATTAAGTGAATCGTCTCTGAACTGCCTCCAATGCAAGTATATCCTTCCTTAAATAAGGAGACCAAAACTGTACACAGTACTCAAGGTGTGGTCTCACCAATGCCTTGTACAGCTGTAGCAGGACTTCCCTGCTTTTATACTCCAACCCCCTTGAAATAAAGGCCAACATTCCATTTGCCTTTTTGATTACTTGCTGTACCTGCATGTTAAGAACATAAGAACATAAGAAATAGGAGCAGGAGTAGGCCAATCGGCCCCTCGAGCCTGCTCCGCCATTCAATAAGATCATGGCTGATCTGATCCTAACCACCAATCCACTATCACAGAACCATCTCCTGAATCTAACAGAATTAGACACACGAAATAGGAGCAGGATCAGGCTACACGGCCCCTGGGCCCGCTCCGCTACCCACAGGGCCATGACCGATCCGAACCTAGACTGATGTCCAAATTCCTGCCCGCTCCCCATAACCCTTAATTCCCTTTACTTCTAGGAAACTGTCTATTTCTGTTTTAAATTTATGTAATGATGTAGCTTCTACAGCTTTTTGGGGCAGCATATTCCATGGACCTACCACCCTCTGAGTGAAATAGTTCCTCCTCATCTCAGGTTTGAAAGAGCAGCCCCTTATTCTAAGACTATGCCCCCTAGTTCTAGTTTCACCCATCATCGGGAACATCTTCCCCGCATCCACCCGATCCAACCCCTTCACAATCTTATATGTTTCAATAAGATCGCCTCTCATTCTTCTGAACTCCAATGAGTAGAGTCCCAATCTACTCAACCTCTCCTCATATGTCCATCCCCTCATCCCCGGGATTAACCGAGTGAACCTTCTTTGTACTGACTCGAGAGCAAGTATGTCCTTTCTTAAGTATGGACACCAAAACTGTACGCAGTATTCCAGGTGCGGTCTCACCAATACCTTGTACAACTGAAGCAATACCTCCCTATTTTTATATTCTATCCCCCTAGCAATGAAAGCCAACATTCCATTGGCCTTCTTAATCACTTGCTGCACCTGCATACTAACCTTTTGAGTTTCGTGCACCAGGACCCCCAGATCCCTTTGTACTTCAGTACTTTCCAGTTTCTTGCCATTAAGATAATAACTTGCTCTACGATTTTTCCTGCCAAAGTGCATAACCTCACACTTTCCAGTATTGTATTCCATCTGCCAAATCTCTGCCCACTTACTTAGCCTGTCTATGTCCCCTTGCAGGTTTTTTTATGTCCTCCTCACTCACTACTATCCCTCCTATCTTAGTATCATCTGCAAACTTTGATATGTTACACTCGGTCCCCTCCTCCAAATCGTTAATATAGATTTATGTTAACTTTTTGTGTTTCATGCACAAGGACCCCCAGGTCCCTCTGTACTATAGCATGTTGTAATCTCTCTCCATTTAAATAATAGTTTGCTTTTTTATTTTTCCTGCCAAATTGGATAACCTCACACTTTCCCACATTATACTCCCACTGCCAAATGTTTACCCACTCACCTAGTCTGTCTATATCCCTTTGCAGATTCTTTGGCCTAGAAATTCACTTTGGGGCGGCCAGCTCGCTCGCGCCCAAAAGTTAGCGCTGGGCGGGGAACCATTAGCGATCGTCAGATATTCAGTGTTTGCGCCCCAATTCGGAACCGGGCGCTATACCAGGGTGTGCCCGCCTCCGCTTGGGCCGCTGACACTGAATTTCAGCGCTCTTGGCGCCGCTGCGCCAGCCGCTGTGGAGCGGCAGGCTGCGGTACTGCAGGCCTCCTCCTTCTCTTAAGGGGGAGCTGCATGCAACGGGGAGATCGCCGCTGGAGAGTGCCGGCAAATGAGCCCAGCACCACGGAGAAGTGCCGGGTTCGCGGAAAGCAGCCAGCAATGCCGCGGGGGGGGGTGGAGGAGGCCGGGGAAGGAGGTGTGGGCAGGCGGCCGCCGAAAAAGCGGCCGGCCGCACCTTCCCCTTTAAAGCGCCCCACTAAGGCTACAGCACGGCCCCGTTTTCTGGTCGCTGTTTGCGGCCGCTTCGGAGGAGGCAGCCGCTACTAAATATGGGGATCGGGCCGGTTTCGGGGCGGAACCGGGGCACTGCACACACCGATGACGTCATCGGTGCCGGCGCAGCGCTAACGGCTACCGCCGCCAATACCGCTGAGCTGAATATCAGCGCAAACTCATTTTTGGCGCAGAAGCCCTCTTTAGGCGGTAACTGGCCGCAAAGCTGGCAGCGCCTTAATGAATTTCTAGGCCTTTGAGTCCTCTGCACAACTTGCTTTCCCATCCATCTTTGTATCATCCGCAAACTCGATCCCTTCATCCAAGTCATTAATGTAGATTGTAAATAGTTGGGGCCCCAGCAACGATCCTTGTGGCACCCCACTAGTTACTGTTTGCCAACCGGAAAATGACCCATTTATCCCAACTCTCTTTTTTGCTATCGTCTCTGCTTTCTGTTTGTTAGCCAATTCTCTATCCATGCTAATATATTACCCCCAACTCCGTGAGCTATTATCTTATGCAGTAACCTTTTATGTGGTACCTTATCGAATGCCTTCTGGAAATCCAAATACACCACATCCACTGGCTCACCCTTGTCCACCCTGCTTGTTACATCCTCAAAGAACTCCAGCAAATTTGTTAAACATGATTTCCTTTTCCTAAAACCATGCTGACTCTGCTTGACTGCAGTATGTTTTTCTAAATGCTCTGCTGCTGCTTCCTTAATGAAGGGCTCCAGCATTTTCCCAACGACAGATGTTAGGCTAACTGGTCTATAGTTTCCTGCTTTCTGGCTCCCTCCTTTCTTAAATAGGGTTGTTACATTAGCGGTTTTCTAGTCCACTGCGACCTCTCCAGAGTCCAGGGAATTTTGGTATATTGCAACCAATGCATCCACTATCCCTGCAGCCACTTCTTTTAAGACCCTGGGATGCAGGCCATCTGGTCCAGGGGACTTGTCATCTTTTAGTCCCATTATTTTACTGAGTGCTATTTCCTTAGTGATAGTGATTGTCTTTAGTTCCCCCCTCCCTGTGGCCCCTTGATTATCCATTATTGGGATGTTGTTAGCGTCTTCTACAGTGAAGACAGATACAAAATATTTGTTCAGAGTCTCTGCCATTTCCCCGTTCCCCATTATTAATTCCCCATTCTCATCCTCTAAGGGACCAATGTTTACTTTAGCTACCCTCTTCCTTTTAATATACCTGTAGAAGCTCTTACTATCTGTTTTAATGTTTCTTGCCAGCTTACTCTCATAATTCATCTTCTCTCTCTTTATTTTTTTAGTCATCCTTTGCTGGTTTTTAAAAATTTCCCAATCCTCTCATCTCCCACCAATCTTGGCAACATTGTATGCCTTTGTTTTCAATTTGATACCATCCTTTGCTTCCTTAGTTAGCCACGGATGGTGCTCCCTTCTCTTAAAATCTTTCTTTCTCACTGGAATATATTTTTGTTGAGAGTTATGAAAATCTCCTTAAATGTCCGCCACTGCATTTCAACTTTCTTACCCTTTAATTTGTTTTTCCAGTCCAAGGCAGAGTGATGGGGATGTGAAGAGTGGCACAGCAGGATGAGGTTGAGTATGGCTTTGTACTAACATTTCATGATCTACTGAGATCATTGAAAGGTTTGCACCACTGCAGCCAGGTCCTCCTGACCACATCCCTGCTTGTGCCCTCCTGTGCAATGTGCAACCAGGCGGTGTTGGTCTCCTGGGGAGGTCTCTTCCGCCCATCGGGAGGGAAGAGAACCTCCCTGCGTGCTGTGACTCCCTCCATAAGTATATGGAGGGAGTCATGGGAGAGCCTGGGTGCAGCCCTGCACCTCTGTGCAGTCATCGTCAGTGTTTGCAGCACCTCAATGCTGTAGAACACTGACAGCACAAATGTCAAAGTAAAGTTGGCCATGGTCCCTTTAAGGAAACCAGCTGATGACGCACCATCAAATGACGTCACCAGACCTGCTTCCTCTAATTGGCCGGCAAATGCGCTGGACGGGCTTAACAAGCCCAATCACGGTAAATTCATTTCAGAGGCCGGGATGGAGCCAGTAGCGAGGTCAGGACCTGCCACTGACGTCGCCCGCCACGGACCCACCAAGGTTCATAAAATCCAGCCCACTGTATTTTCTTAATTAGCATATTATGCAAGAACCACGGAAACTGCAAAGGATAAATGCTGTGAGGCTGTGCTTCCAGCATGCAGCCTTGCTCAACTGTTGCTATTAATCACGGGAAAATGAGGATCACCACAAAATGGGCATGTTGACCTCCATGCCTTATTACCCAAACCAAGCCCCTGTCAAGCAAGGCTTCACATCAGGAGAGCAACTTCGTAAAATTTACTTCTTCAATTTCAAAACAAAGTATTCCCTTATTCAGCAAATTGTGAAATAGGTATCTTTTGGCAAACATCAGCAGCTATACACAGGCACAGTGCTGCTGTGGAAAAAGACCCATCAGATCTTCAGCACATTGCCTAAAATTCCTAACAACAGCAAAATAAATCAAGGGTCAAGTATACAACTAACTAGAAAAAAAGAGCAATGCACAGAAGATAAAAGTTATTGCATTCATTAAGAATAAAATTTGACTTGGGCAAATGGGCAATAGCCAATCTGCAGCCTGTTTAACACTCTACCTGATTTTCTTTTCCGTGTAAGACGGGCTGCCGATTCACTATCGCTGGTTTTACGCTACAGTCCAAGATAAATTCCACCTCCATTAACTTTAACATCATTCTATTTCATAACATTTCTTCAGTTTTACAATTTTACAGCACTAAGCTGTTAATATTAAATGCAAATATTTTGCTAAGAATTATTTTCTTACTAATATTTGTTAGATATATATATGATTTATATAATCAGAGTGAACATGAATTCAATAACCAAGGTGATACCATGATGACTAGAATTTGAGCAGTACTTGCCTGGGCATGTTTCGTTAGGACGGCTGTCAGCTTAATTAATTTTTACATTCCTCGATCAGTAAAGCGTTGGTATTACTTTTTTACAATAGCAAAATACTGCGGATGCTGGAAATCTGAAATAACAACAGAAAATGCTGGAAATACTCAGCAGGCCAGAAATACCTTTTCATTTCAGAAGGGCAGGAAAAAGCTGGTTTACCTGTAATTAATGTATAGAAAGGTTCAATTTGCAGCACGTCAATAAACAACGAGAAAATCTGATTAAACTCTTCCACTCGCAAACATTTTTGCTTTACATTTTTCTCCCTTGCTTTCCTAAAGGCAGTGACTCATTCTGGGCTACGGTTCCATTGGTGCTCATCCAAGTGTTAGTTCTTCATATGTGATCCTGAACAGCAAAGGAGTCATTTTACGAATTCACATTCTTGGTGCAGAGCTTTGCTCACTGGGAGCATACATCGGGAATTTGGACATGGAGCCTCACCATGGGAAGCATGTGCCTGGGAGAAAATGTTTGTATAATCAGCCCTTAAGGACCAAAACTTTCTCTTTTTTTCAAAAAAATGTGTAAAACGCATTTTTCATTAGAATTTCAACCAAACAAAACTGGAGCAGGCATTTTTGAAACACAATTTCACTCATTGCAATGAAAAAAATATCAGCCAACACATCTGCAATAATAATCAACTAAACCTTCTCAAGCAACTAACAAAGCAGTAAACTACAGTCGTCAAAAAAATTCAACAATGCAGCTGTGGAGCACATGATATTTATGGATTTTGGGCTGGATTTTGTGAATGGAGGCGGGACTGCTGCTTGTCGTGTCAACGTCCCGCCTCCATCCTCGCCTGAGCAACCAGAGGGATTTTTCCCTGATTGAGCTTGTTAAGCCCGCTCTGCGGGCTCAGCAGGCCAATTAGGGAGGAAGTCACTGACAGAGCATGTCAATGTCTGACATGCTATCTGTCAGGACTTCTTGAAAGAAGAAATGTCAGCGTTTGACAGCTCTGTGAAGCTGTCAAACACTGACATTCTCTTTAGTTTGATGAGACCTTGCGTTCAGGACTCATCAAACCTTTCAAATTTGTAAATGTCACATGGCTGTCGGTTCGGAGGTTCCAACAGCCAGTCTGTGAAATTGACAAGAAGGATGTTGGCTCTCCCGATCCACCGCGGCTGAAGGCTGTAGGAAGAAAACAAAGTAAGTGAACACTTTTTAAAACTTACCACTCACCTTACATACTTACCACTCCACACTTGCACCCATCACTCACCTCTACATCTTACTTCCAGGTGCCTCCGATCACCACAGACCTCCTCCACATCTCCTCCAACCCGACGGGGCTCTCCGAGGTCAGGAAGCCTTCACCTGTGAAGGTAAAATGGCACTAATCCTTTTTTCTGCCCGTTAACTACCTGTTAACAGGCAGTTAAAAGGATGAAATGCCTTTCCCGCCTCCAGGAGACGGGGCCCGAAGCTACACATCTTCCCGCCTCCTGGCAAAAGGGCATGGAGGCGGGATGGGGGCGGGTTTGCCATCCGCCCCCACTTTCTCCGAATTTACCGGCTGTCCCGCCTCCATGCCCACCTCCTCGGGGCTTGGAAAATCCAGCCCAATGGGTCAATAAAGATTGAGAAAAACCTGATTTATTGACTAGGCCCTGCATGTACTGGTAACCTCTATAATGGAGCATTGTGGTAAGATTTTTGGTGGGGGAAGGGGGCCACCAAATATGCTACAGAGACAAGGGCGGGTCGGGTGCGGACGGTTGCCATGATGGGTCACGACCCCGTTGCTGCGTCTATCCCACTCCAGAAAATGACTTTGCGTCAATGGGGCCTATTAAGCCCGCCCTGCGCGTTACCCAGCCCAATTAAATGGTGCAGATCTGATGACGTCATTGATGACCTGTTTTCAGACGGGATATTTAAAGGAGCCATGGCCATATCACATTTGAAGGTTCATCTAGGATAGTGCAGTCACTGTACTACAGCATTGGAGTGCTGCAAACACTTTGTAAATGATTGCACAGAGGTAGGTTCTCCAATGACTCCCTCCATATGTTTGTGGAGAGAGTCAGAGCACGCAGGGAGGTCCTCTTCCCTTCCAATGGGCGGAAGAGACCTTCCCAGGAGGTAAAAAGAGCCTGGCTGGAGATTGCAGAGGAGGTCAACAGCATGGATGTGGTCAGAAGGACCTGGGTGCAGTGCCGCAAATGTTTCAATGATCTCATTAGATCAGGAAAGGTGAGTACAAAGCCATACTCAACTTCATCCTGCTGTGCCTCTCATCACATCCCCATCACTCTGCCTTCCCAACCTTACTCCTGCACATCCTTACACACACCTTGCATGTCCACCCATCCCTCTTTATCTACATTATCACATCCCCATCTCACTAGCCACCCCTCACACTCACCCTCATTCTAGTGCAATCATACCAACTAACAACACACAAGGGTAGGCCACTTGGCTTTGGCACCCCACTCCATCATAGTCTCTCTTTAAAGATCTAACCCATCCATTCCTTACACTCATTCCATCACTCTCACTCAAACTTCTCTTCTTTCCCTCCTTGCAGGAAAAGAGAGCCCACAATAAGAGGGAAAGGGAGAGAACCGGCAGTGGCCCTCCATCATTTGCAAACCTTACAACAGCAGAGGAGGCTGCGTTAGAAATATCTGGAGTCGCCGAGCAGCTGGAGGTGGGAGACGAGGAGAGGGGGACATCTCAGCAACCTGGTGACAGAATTACATCTCATACAGCTACATGGCCTACATCAGTCACTCATATGGGGACAGATGTCAGCAGCCATTGAATGGTCATCATGTGCAGAATGGCATTGTTACCCATTCTTCAAATGGTATATCTAACTCATCTCTTTACTCCCCCACAGGTCCATCAAGAGCTCCCCACCCCCACCCCCCACCCCTACTGTCCAGGAGCAAGAGTAAGACAGCTCCTCAGAAGAGCCTCTAGCCTCTGAGGATGCACCGTCACCAGACATAAGCGCACCCTGCAGCAGCGTAGATATGCACACCTCAGTGGGTCCCACGTTACATAGAGTAGAGTTGTCACGTGGTGTCTCACGACTCACAAGTGAGCAAGAGCAGATGGTGGAGACATGGACAGCATTGGAGTCTTCTCGCTGGAGGGCACAGGACGCTCCGAGCTCTGCTCAGCTGCACGCAGACGCTGAGCCTCGGAGACCATCGAGAAAGAGGCCATCCCTGGAGATGCAGGAAGATGTGCAGGAGGCTCTGACAGGTTTTGTGAGTGCGATGTCTGCAAATGTGCATAGAATGGAGGAGTCCATCTCCAACATGAGCACCACCGTGTTGCAGGCAATGGCGACTGTAGGCTCTTCCATGGAAAGGATGGCCACCTGCATGGAGCAGCTAATGCACCACTCACATGAGCACATGCTATCTATGGAGATTAGATTCACAAGGGTAGCCACTTGGGTGCTTTATTCAATGTTTATGTAAAGTTTCTGTTAACGTGCTGTCAAACATAAAAATCTTTATTTTCACCACTTTCTGCTCTTGGGTAGATTTGCGTGAACCTTTGGAAGTGGCTTAGTGAGTTACAGTGAATGGTGAGACATAACGGTACCTCCAACAATGGTGGCGAGTGTGAAAGGAATGGCTTGGTCATTGTAGGGTTGCTTTATGGTGTTGGTGTGGGGAGGTGTCAACCTGGCACATCAAATGGCAGCCACATGGGTGTACTGCATAAAGTTATGTAAATGTGGCCATGGTGAGGCCATCCCTGGCCTCCCGTGCAACAATGTGCTCGGGTGCTGGTGGGATCTGGCCCACAGGTTCCTCCTCCTCCTCCTCCTCCGAAGAGGCTGTGTGCTCAGTGCCTTGCTCCTTATGCAGCAAAATCCTCGCTGCTGCGTTATGTTGTGCAGCGCGCAGAAGACCACACGATTCTGGAGACCCTGGCTGGTGCGTACTGAAAGGCTCCTCCAGATCTGTCAAGGCATCTGAAGCCCATTTTCAGCAAGCTTATTATCTGCTCTGGTGGACATGTGGCTTTCATTATATCTCTCCTTGGCCTCCTCAAGGGTGTCCTGAACCACATCTTCAGTGGACAGCCTTTGTTTCCAAGCAGCCAGCTGGAAGGTTTGTTTGGAGGAACGAAAAGCTGAGGGAGGTTGGACTGATGATGGACGATGGACAAAAGAGTCATGGCAGCTGCCAGGGAATTTGGCACACACATGCATGATGATCTTCCTATGGTTGCACATTGAGGGAGTGGAAGCCCTTGCAGTTGACAAAGACTCCTGGGTTATGATGGGGTGCCCTGATGGCCACATGTGTGCAGTCGATGATGCCCTGCACCTGTGGGAAGCCAGCCAGAGCGGCAAAGCCAAGCGCCCGCTCAGTAACATTGATTTCATCAGTGGCAACATTGATATAATTGGCTGACTTGTCAAAGAGGGCATCAGTGGCCTATGTGATGCATCTGTGGGCAGCCAACTGCAAGATGCCGCATATGTCTGCTGCAGATCCCTGGAAGGAGCCTGAGGCGAAGAAGTTGAGGGCATTGGTGACTTTGACAGCCACTGGTAAGGCATGTTCACTCGCTCCTCTGGGCTGCAGATCTTGCTCCAGCAATGTGCAAATGTCTGTGACGACCTGGCACAATAGCCTGAGTCTCCTTTGGCACTACTGCTCAGTCATGTTGAGGAAGCTCATCCTCTGCCTGTATACCCTGTGTTGGGGGTATGGCCTCCAGCGCATGCAGCCCTGTGCTGATGCCCTCTGTCCTGTGCAGCATCAGGTGGTTGAGGAGAAGGTTGGTGGTGTTGTTGGTGTTGCTGGTGTGCATGGTGCTGCTGGTGTTGGGGCTCATCGTGGTCAGATTCTGGGGACCAAGGTGAGACAGGATAAACAGCACCCATGTTGATGGAATAGATGGCAGGTGAAGTACAGATGAGAGAAGCAATCTGTCAATGGTGAGAGAGTTCTTCCAATGAGGTGATACTGGATGGAAACTTTGCTGGAAAGACCTGCAGCCTGCAGAAAGCTCAATCTGTGCTGGAAATGCAGTCTGCAACAGCTTCTGCCTGAGGAAAGTGATCAGCTGTGAGGTGGAAGCTTTTATAGTACATTTCATGCTGTCAACTAAACAGCTGGAGCAATGGCCACTCATCTCCCACCTCAGGTTTACAGACGTGGTTTCCGAGCTGCATGTTTCCCGTGGTCATTCAGGTAAATTTGAAAGGTAGGGTTAAAAAGACGCTTAAGGGTCTGACAAGTACCTCTTAATGATTTGAATTAGGCCACCCGCCTCTGCCGTTCAGGTCATTGCCGTGCTGGTAGATGCACCTGAGGGAAGGCGCATGGGGGCGGGATGACGGCGGGTTCCCAACCCGCTCCGACTTATTTCAAATTTCCCACCCAACCCGCCTCCGATCACGCCCGCACAGACCCCAGAAAATGACGGCTAAGAAGTGTGTTTATTTGTCGTTGAGAGACTGAACCCAGTGTCAGCTACCTGGAAGACCTGATAAGAGGTTTAGAAAATGTTACATCTTTTAGCGGTTCAGTTACATGAATCTTTAAAAATGGGAGGGCCTTGATAAAGCTGTGAAAAATGCATATGAGATCCTAGGTTTTATAAAGTGGAGCATAGAATAGAAAAGCAGAGGTAATAATAAAGATATTGGCCCGTATTTTCCGATCCCTACGGGTGTGTACGAGGTGTGTACACACCCATAGGGACATTGGAAATGCCGGTTTCAGGCATGCAAAGCCTCCTCTTGACAGATCAGACGCCTGCCCTGGAGAAGGGCCTCTGCGGGTGGAGAGTTCCGCTTTCTGCAGAGCCTCCGCCCACTGAAAACACTTAAAAATCTCACTCCTGGTAAGGCCTGCTTTTACCAGCATCAGAGTTTAAAAAAAAATGTTTTCACTCATTTATAATTTAAAAATACTTTAAAAAAAGGTAAGTTTATTTTAGCCCCGTAAAAAACATTAATTGTATTTTTCAAAAAAGTAAATTTTTGTTTAAAATAATTGAATGTAAAAAAATTTAATGTAATTTTAACTCATTTTACTTATTTATACTTAATTTAATGATTGGGGTGTTTTTTAAATTTTTATTTAAAGTTTAAATAGTGTTTTGGGCCCCCGTAGTTTTCATGAGTTTGACAGCTCTTACTGTCAAACTCATGAATGAGTTTCCCCTCCCCTGATTGGCTGCACAGTGCTCACCTGATCCCAGCCGGCACATCGCACTAACTACGCCGCTGGATCAGGTTAGCACAGCGCGCCGACAGCTGAACCGGGCCTGTGACAGGAAATGCAAGCAGGCCCAGGCTTCAGATGTCGGCGCGCAGGGTGAGTGCAGATCAGGGGCTTGCACGCGCGGCAAGCCCCCGATCTAATTTCAGTGCCAATATTTAGCTGTAAGGTAACTTCAATTCTGCGGTTTATATTTTCTAGGGTCTCTCTAGTGTAGCGGGGACTTCTGCCATACAAGCGCCCTAGAGTATATCTTTAATTGGTGGTATTGAACTAATTTAAATTAATTAAAGGGTAAGTCATGTCAGGACAGCCCAGCCCTGTGTTATGCTCCACCTGCGCTATGTGGGAATTCAGGGACACTGCCAGTGCCCCTGACGACCATGTGTGCCGGAAATGTATCCAGCTGCAGCTACTAGCAGACCGCATTGAGGCGCTGGAGCTGCGGATGGATGAGTTTTAGAGCATTTGCGATGCTGAGAAGGTCGTGGATAACACGTTTAGTGAGTTGGTCACACTGCAGGTAAGAGCTGCACAGGCAGAAGGGAAATGGGTGACCATCAGGTGGAGCAGTAGAAGCAGGCAGGTAGTGCAAGGGACCCCTGTGGCCATCCCCCTCTCAAATAGGTATATCGATTTGGATACTGTTGAGGGGGATGACTTACCAGGGAAAGGCAGCAGCAGCCAACTTCCTGGCACCAGGGGTGCTCCTGCTGCTCAGGAAGGGAGGAAAAAGAGTGGGAGAGCAATAGTGGTAGGGGATTCTATCGTAAGGGGAACAGATAGGCATTTCTGTGGCCATAGACATGACTCCAGGATGGTTTGTTGCCTCCCTGGTGCCAGGGTCAAGGATGTCACTGAACGGCTGCAGGGCATTCTGAAGGGGGAGAGTGAACAGTCAGAGGTCGTGGTTCACATTGGGACCAATGACATGGGTAGGAAGAGGGACGAGATCCTGCAGCAAGAATTTAGGGAGTTAGGTAGCAGATTAAAGAGTAGGACCTCAAAGGTTGTAATCTCTGGATTACTCCTGGTGCCACGTGCTAGTGAGTATAGGAATAGGAGGATAGAGCAGATGAATGCGTGGCTAAAGAGTTGGTGCAGGAGGGAGGGCTTTAGTTTCCTGGATCACTGGGCCTGCTTCTGGGGAAGGTGGGACTTGTACAAGTCGGACGGGTTTAACCTGAACCAGAACGGGACAAATATCCTTGCGGGGAGGTTTGCTAGCACTGTTGGGGGGGTTTAAACTAACTTGGCAGGGGGATGGGATACAGAGAGGAGCTATAATAGGGGGTGATGTACAGCCAAATATAGAGGAAAAAACAAGTCAGCTTGGAAGGCAGAGCAAATATGTAACGGCACAAGGGAGTAGGGCAAGGCTGGATGGCATTTATTTTAATGCAAGGAGTCTTACGAATAAGGTGGATGAACTGAAGGTGTTGATGAACACATGGGAGTATGATATTGTTGCTATCACGGAGACATGGTTGAGGGAGGGGCAAGACTGGCAGCTCAATATTCCGGGGTATAGAATCTTCAGGCGAGACGGGGGGGGGGGGGGGTAAAAGAGGAGGGGGTGTCACAATATTAATTAAGGAGTCAATTACTGCTGTAAGGAGGGTTGATATATTAACAGGTTCCTCTAATGAGGCCATATGGGTAGAACTTAAAAACAAAAAGGGGGTAAGCACTTTGCTGGGAGTGTACTATAGGCCCCCAAACAGTCAGGGGGAGATAGAGGAACAGATATGTAGGCAAATCTCAGAGAAATGTGCAAATAATAGGGTAATAATAGTGGGGGATTTCAACTTCCCCAATATTAACTGGGTTAGTCAGAGTGTGAAAGGCTTAGAGGGTGCAGAATTCTTAAAGTGCATCCAGGAGAGCTTTTTGAGCCAGCATGTAGAAAGTCCTACAAGAGAGAGGGCGGTACTGGACCTAATTCTAGGGAATGTGGCCGGGCAAGTGGTAGAAGTGTTAGTAGGTGAGCACTTTGGTGACAGTGACCATAATTCAGTGAGATTTAAGGTAGTCATGGAAAAGGACAGAGATGGACCGGAAATAAAGATTCTAAATTGGGGGAAGGCCAATTTTAATATGATAAGGCAGGATCCGGCCAAAGTGGACTGGGATCAGCTACTTGTAGGAAAATCCACATCGGAGCAATGGGAGTCTTTCAGAAAGGAAATTGAGAGAGTACAATGGCAACATGTTCCCGCAAAGGTCAAGGGTGGGACCAACAAGCCCAGGGAACCTTGGATGTCAAAGGATATATGAGAATGGATTAGAAAAAACAGGGGGGCTTTTGGTAGATACAAAGGACTAAAGACAGAGGAAGCCCTAGAGGAGTATAAAAAGTGCAGGGGGATACTTAAAAAAGAAATTAGGAGAGCGAGGAGGGGCCACGAAATAACACTGGCGAGCAAAATAAAGGAAAATCCTGAGGTGTTTTATAAGTATATTAAGGGCAAGAGGATAACTAGGGAAAGAGTAGGGCCCATTAGGGACCAAAGTGGCAATCTGTGTGTGGAGCCAGAAGATGTAGGTGGGGTTTTAAATGAATTTTTTGCATCTGTGTTCACTATGGAGAAGGACGATGTAGACATAGAAATCAGGCAGGGGGACTGTGATATACTTGAACATATTAGCATCGAGAGGGAGGAGGTACTAGCGGTTTTAGCAGGCTTAAAAGTGGATAAATCCCCAGGCCCGGACGAGATGTAACCCAGGCTGCTGTGTGAGGCAAAGGAGGAGATTGCAGGGGCTCTGACACAAATTTTCAAAACCTCTCTGGCCACAGGGGATGTGCCAGAGGACTGGAGAACAGCTAACGTAGTACCATTATTCAAGAAGGGTAGTAGGGATAAACCAGGGAATTACAGGCCAGTGAGCCTAACATCAGTGGTAGGGAAATCATTGGAAAAAATTCTGAGGGACAGAATTAGTCTCCACTTGGAGAGGCACGGATTAATCAGGGATAGTCAGCATGGCTTTGTCAAGGGAAGATCATGTCTGACCAATTTGATTGAATTTTTCGAGGGGGTGACTAGGTGTGTGGATGAGGGTAGTGCAGTGGATGTGGTATACATGGATTTCAGTAAGGCTTTCGATTAAGTCCCGCACAGGAGACTGGTCAAGAAGGTAAGAGCCCATGGGATCCAGGGTGCCTTGGCACATTGGATCCAAAACTGGCTTAGTGGCAGAAGGCAGAGGGTGATGGTTGAAGTTTGATTTTGTGACTGGAAGCCTGTGTCCAGTGGGGTACCGCGGGGATCAGTGCTGGGTCCCTTGCTGTTTGTGGTCTACATTAATGATTTGGATGTGAATGTAAAAGGTATGATCAGTAAGTTCGCAGATGACATGAAAATTGGTGGGGTGGTAAATAGCGAGGAGGGTAGCCTCAGTCTGCAGGACGATATAGATGGGTTGGTCAGATGGGCAGAACAGTGGCTAATGGAATTTAACCCTGAAAAGTGTGAGGTGATGCATTTTGGAGGGACTAACAAGGCAAGGGAATACACAATGAATGGTAAGACTCTAGGAAAGACAGAGGATCAGAGGGACCTTGGTGTGCATGTACATAGATCCCTGAAGGCAGCAGAACAGGTGGATAAGGTGGTTAAAAAGGCATATGGGATACTTGCCTTCATTAGCCGAGGCATAGAATATAAGAGCAGGGAGGTTATGATGGAGCTGTACAAAACGCTGGTTAGGCCACAGCTGGAATACTGTGTGCAGTTCTGGTCGCCACACTATAGATGTTGAGTCTGTGTGTTCCAGATATACTTATTTTAAATAACTGGACACAGACAACAGGAAAAACTTAAACAGGTCTTTACTACTTGAAGGTCAGGGCTGAACTGCTTTACAAATTACTACACAGAGCTTATATACCGGTGTGGTCACCACCGGTACTACAATATACAGTAGCAAGAGAAAGTAGTCCATCTTCTTAAGGTAGTTCTCTTAAGGTGGTACAGGTTACATACACCACAATTCCTCCCTTTTTAGCTTAACAGTGTACACCCCAATTTAAACATAACATGGATAACATATATACAACTTTCATGCAACTGTTCAAAGATTCAGTCTCTGAGGAGGCCTCCTGATCCGAGTTGGATAACGCCTTTCAGGGGTCTCTGATTCTGGTTGCTGGGGTGACTCCTCTAATTGATCTCTTATGGATTGAACATCCTCATGTACGTTCGCGTTTGAGGTAGATGCTACAGGTTCAATAATGTCTTCCACTGGTGTCTCTGCCATAGCCATGGGTTCGACCCTTGTTCTCGATTCTACAAGTTGGTCAGCATGACGTCGTATTACGTTTTCACCAATCTCTACCGTGTACATCAGGGGTCCTTGTCTGGCACGAATTGTTCCAGATTGCCATTTCTCATTCTTATAGTCCTGGGCTAACACTGGTTGTCCTATTTCGAAACTCCGAGTGGTCTTGTTATTTACATGCTGGAACTGTTTGTTTTCGACTTCCCTACGCACATTTGGTTTTAACAAATCCAATCTGGACCGCAACCTCCTGTTATAAAACATCATGGCAGGACTTTGATTTATCACTGCATGTGTGGCGTTTCGATATGCCATTAGGAAATTGTCCACCTTGTGTTGTAGTGAAATATGGTCTTCGCTCATGGCCTTTATTGCCTTTTTGAACGTTTGTACAAATCTCTCGGCCAACCCATTTGTAGCCGGATGATATGGGGCAGATGTATAGTGTTTCACCCCATTCTTCTTCATGAATTTCTGGAATTCTTCTGACACGAACTGCGGTCCGTTGTCTGAACATATCTGTTCTGGCAATCCATTTCTTGCAAATATGGTTCTTAGAACTGCGATCGTCTTTTCCGAGGTAGTGGTCGCCATCTTAATCACTTCTGGCCATTTAGAATGTGCGTCTACCGCTATCAAAAACATGGAATCCATGAATGGGCCTGCAAAATCGATATGTACGCGCTGCCATGGGGTTGAAGGCCATTCCCATGGATGCAGCGGTGCAATTGTAGGTGCATTTTGAACTTTTTGGCACCCTGAGCAGCTTTTAGTCAGATCCTCTATTTGTTTGTCGATACCTGGCCACCACACATAAGCCCTAGCAAGGCTTTTCATCTTGACTCCCCCCAGATGACCTTCATGCAGTTCCTTTAGAACTCTCTCCCTTAATTTAGGAGGAATAATCACCCTTGTTCCATACATCAATGTTCCTTGACAAACGGACAGCTGTTCTCGTCTGGCTGAGAATGCCGGTAACAGTGGTTCGCCATGTGCTGGCCATCCCTTCACTGTCAATTCGTAGACCCGAGACAGTGTCGGGTCGTTCCTGGTCTCTCTCTCAATACTCGCATTGGTGACTGGCAAACATTCGATGATGGTCGAGTGAAATAACTCAACAGGGTCAACTGTCGGTGCCTCTTCCGCTGTAGGTAGTGGCAGGTGCGACAGCCCATCAGCATTACCATGTTGCTTTGTACCTTTGAATTCGATCTCATATTGATGTGCCCCTAGGAAAAGGGACCATCTCTGGAGCCTCTGCGCTGTCATCACCGAAACACCCTTCTTAGGGTTAAAAATGGAAACCAACGGCTGGTGGTCTGTCAGCAGCGTAAACTTTTGGCCTTGCAGGTAATGATTAAATTTTTTTACTCCCCACACGAGGCTGAGAGCCTCCCTATCTATCTGAGCATAGTTGCGCTCAGCGGAGGTCAATGATCTGGATGCGAATGCGACTGGTCTTTCCAAGCCATTTGGCAACTTATGTGATAGCACTGCCCCAATACCATATGGAGAAGCATCACAAGCTAAACGAATAGGCAGCGTTGGGTTAAAGTGAGCCAACACTTCCTTAGAGGTGATCAATGCCTTGCTTTTGTGAAAAGCCCGCTTACAGTCCTCGCTCCACTTCCATGGCACTCCCTTTTGTAAAAGAGCGTTCAGCGGGTGTAGCACCGTGGATAAATTTGGCAGAAACTTATGGTAATAGTTAACCAACCCTAGGAACGACCTCAACTGGGATACATTTTCTGGAGCGGGAGCCTTCACAACAGCTTCGATCTTGTCAGGTGACTTGTGAAGCCCCTCCTGGTCAATGACGTGACCACAGTATGAGATTCGCTTCTGAAAGAACTCACATTTCTGGCGATTAACTCGAAGTCCATACTCTTTCAATCTGGTGAGCACCTGTTCCAAATTAGCAAGGTGTTCCTCATCATCATCTCCTGTAATAAGAATGTCGTCCAGATAGCATTGTGTGCCAGGAATTCCCTGTAATACCTGCTCCATGGCCCTTTGCCAAATCGCTGGAGCCGATGCCACTCCAAAAACCAGTCTATTATACCGATATAAGCCCTTATGCGTGTTGATCGTGAGATACTGGCGTGACGCTTCATCAACTTCCATCTGTAAGTACGCCTGCGCCAGGTCTATCTTGGTGAAGTGTTTCCCGCCAGACAACGAAGTGAAGATATCCTCAATCCGCGGAAGCGGATATTGCACCGTGTGAAGAACCGGATTAACAGTGATCTTGAAATCGCCACAGATGCGAACCTTCCCCGGTTCCCCCGGCTTGTTGTTCAATGAATGCTTCATGACGGGAACAATGGGCATGGCCCATTCGCTCCAGTCCACCTTTGACAGTACTCCTGAACGTTCTAGCCCTTCCAGCTCAGCTTCCACAGCAGGTCGTATCGCATAAGGTACCGGTCTGGCTTTGAAAAATTTCGGGTTTGCATGTTCTTCAACCTTGATGTTTGCCGTAATTCCTTGCAGTGTTCCCAGTCCCTGTTGGAACACCTCCTTAGCATCGTCCAATATTCTGGACAGTCGTTTAGGTTTGACATCGTCCTTTTTGCCGGAATCTACAGTTAGTGCTTTTAAGGAATGCCAGTCCATATTTATTCTCCTGATCCATTCCCGTCCCAGTAGTGGTGGACCTCCCTCAGGTAACACATACAAGTCCATTCCTTTGCTTTCTTTACCCTTGTGGACCACCTTTACTTTTATCTTTCCGATGGGGTACACTCTTTGCCCCGTGTATGTTTTTAATACAATCTCCGTATCCCTTAGGGGAATGTGTGAGAATAACCTTTTGTAATCTTGCTTATTCATGACCGTCAATGCCGATCCCGTGTCCAATTCCATCTTCACTTGGACTCCTGCTATCTGGAGTGTAACCCAAATAGTTTGGTGGTCTGCTGTGTTACCCACATTATGTATTCTTAGACAACCCAGTTCCTTACTGCTGGAGTCTGAATCCGTCTTCTGTTCATCCGAACTGTTCTCTGTCACCTTGTGTACTTTTTTGTACTTCTTCTGTGGTGACTTTTTGTTGCTGGTCTTCTTTCCTGACCGGCATACTTTCGCTATGTGACCGAGTCTGCCACATTTTCTGCATTCTTGATCTTTGAACCAGCACTGGTTCTGATCGTGCGTTGTCCTTCTGCAACAATAGCACTTTACTGCACCCAATGCCATTTGATTGGTGCTGAGTTCCGATGGCCTTAGCTGCATTTCCACGGTGCCTCGTGCTGCCGCCTCGTGCGATGCTGCAATGGTGACAGCTTTATCTAGCGTAAGGTCCTTTTCCTCTAGCAGTCGCTTCTGAGTTCCTTTTAATAGTCCACACACGAACTTATCTCTCAGAGCATCTGCTAGTCCTGTACCAAACTGACAGTACTTTGATAGCTTGCGCAGTTCAATTAAGAATTCAGCGTTGCTTTCCTCTTTCAGCTGCGTTCTTCTGTAAAATTTAAATCGTTCCGCTATCAGCAGCGGCGTGGGGTTTAAATGCTCTTGCAGGATAGTAACAATATTCGCGAAAGTCTTATCCGCCGGTTTATCTGGTGTTACAAGGTGCCTTAATAACCCGTACGTCTTCGCACCCATCGAGTTTAATAGGGTTAGTACTTTCTTTTCAGCCGGTATCTCATTTGCTGTACAATAAACTTCAATACGCTCCACATAAGTGGCCCAATCTTCGACATCGCTATCAAAAGCAGTGATGTTACCGTTTTTAGGCATCCTTGTAAGTTTCTTTAAGTATTTTTTTTTTTTCCCAAAATGGCGGCTTCCCGCGCTTGGCAGCTTTTCCCGCGCTTGTCTTCTTCCTGCGCCGACTAAAATGGCGGCTTCCCGCGCTTGGCTTCTTCCCCCACTGGCTACAATGGCGATTACTGCGCTGTTGCCGTTCTCGCCTCCCAGCGGTCCTTAATTTCCCCCGACGCTGCTGCTTTTACTCCCCGCTGTCCTCGTGGGTATTAGCGCTTCCTTTCTTGCTGCACGTCTATTCCGATTGCAGCCCGGCCCTTTACACCAGCTGCGGTCGAGTTCTCCGCCCTTTTTCTTCCGGTCTCGCCCCCCTTCTCCACTTACAACGCGGCCGACTTTCTGCCCGTGTCGCTAGATCGGCTTACCCCCCGCCGTGGAAGAAGGATGATCACTGCCTGTCGCTGACGGTGGACTTCGTGGTCAGCAATTCCAACCCGGGTTCTCGATGCCTCCCGTGCGAATGCGGTGCTCAGCAGGATGATGAGGGCGGATGCCTCTTCTCGACGCCCGTTCTGGGGACGAAGCTGCCTTGGATGCAATTGCCGCTGGGTAAGATCGACTCGTCGCCACTGTTGAGTCTGTGTGTTCCAGATATACTTATTTTAAATAACTGGACACAGACAACAGGAAAAACTTAAACAGGTCTTTACTACTTGAAGGTCAGGGCTGAACTGCTTTACAAATTACTACACAGAGCTTATATACCGGTGTGGTCACCACCGGTACTACAATATACAGTAGCAAGAGAAAGTAGTCCATCTTCTTAAGGTAGTTCTCTTAAGGTGGTACAGGTTACATACACCACAATAGAAAGGATGTGATTGCTTTGGCGAGGGTGCAGAGGAGATTCACCAGGATGTTACCTGGGCTGGAGCGCTTCAGCTATGAAGAAAGACTGGACAGGCTGGAGTTGTTTTCCTTGGAGCAGAGAAGGCTGAGGGGGGACCTGATTGAGGTGTACAAAATTATGAGGGGCATAGATAGGGTAGATAGAAAGGAACTTTTTCCCTTAGTAGAGGGGTCAATAACAAGGGGGCATAGTTTCAAGGTAAGGGGCAGGAGGTTTAGAGGGGATTTGAGGAAGAACTTTTTCACCCAGAGGGTGGTTGGATTCTGGAACTCACTGCCTGAAAGGGTGGTAGAGGCAGGAACCCTCACAACATTCAAGAAGCATTTGGATGAGCACTTGAAATGCCATAGCATACAAGGCTACCAAATGCTGGAAAATGGGATTAGATTAGACAGGGCTTGATGGCTGGCGTGGACGCGATGGGCCGAAGGGCCTCTTTCTATGCTGCATAACTCTATGACTCTATGAGCCCTCAGGTAAGGGCATAGATTTTTTCCCGATAGGAGGCATCCACACGCAGGAAACATAGGAACATAGAAGATAGGAGCAGAAGTCGGCCATTCGGCCCCTCGAGCCTGCTCCGCCATTCAATGCGATCATGGCTGATCATCCAAATTCAGTACCCTGTCCCTGCCTTCTCCCCATATCCCTTGATCCCTTTAGCCTTAAGAAATATATCTAACTCCTTCTTGAATATATTTAATGAATTGGCCTCAACTGCCTTCTGTGGTAGAGAATTCCACAGGTTCACCACTCTCTGGGTAAAGAAATTCCTCCTCATCGCTGTCCTAAATGGCTCACCCCCTATCTTTAGACTGTTCTGGACTCCCCCGCCATCGGGAACATCCTTCCTGCATCTAGTCTGTCCAGTCCTGTTAGAATTTTATAAGTTTCAATGAGATCCCTGTAATGATATCAGCAAATAGTGATGATATTTGTCTGTGTTTGATTACTTATGCCTTACAGCATATTTGTCTGTGTTTTTGATTACTTGTGCCTGACCAGCAGAGGTCATGTGAGAGACAAGCAGTCCAGAGGAGTTTTACTTTCAGTTTCATTCTAGATGCATCACAGCATAGTGTGTTCTGTAAAAAGCTGTAGAAAGTCTTGAACAAGACTTTAGATTAAACAACATTCTCTTTCAGAAATGAGCCTTTATTGAACCCAAAAAGAAATCAAAACATGATGTCAGAAGTGGCTGAAAGAGAAAAAATCTGAAGTTAGCAACTTGATGGGACAGTGAAAGCAGTTGTGGCAAGTAAGCGAAATCAGCTCTCCACAAATTAGCAAGCCAGAAGAGAACATCGTTGCTTACCATTAGAGAATAGCTAACGAAGTGAAAAATGGAAGGTTTACACCCACCGGCGACGCTTCAATTAACAGGTAATGTGGCTGAAAATTGGAGAAGGTTCAAACAACGTTTAGAGTTGTATTTAGCGGCAATCGGAGCTGACAAGAAAAGTAATAAACAGAAATCGTCACTGTTCTTGCATGTTGTGGGTGATGAAGCGCTGGAGGTGTATAATAACTTCACATTCGCTGTTGATGGAGACAAAATGAAGCTAGATAAAATAATGGAACAGTTTGAGGCCTACTGCGTACCTAAACGCAACGTGACCTTTGAGAGGCACAAATTTTTCACATGTGTACAGAAAATCGGCGAGACTATTGATCAGTATGTGACTGAACTGAGAAACCGGAGCAAATCGTGTGAATTTGGGGGACTCACAGACTCGCTGATAAAAGACAGACTGGTGTGTGGTATTCGAGATAATGGTCTAAGGGAAAGACTGCTAAGAGAGCAAGATCTAGACCTGGGAAAAGCCATAGCACTGTGTAGGGTTACAGAGACTGTGAAGTTGCAGGCAAAGGAGCTGTTCAGTGACAGTAGCTGCAACGTGGATGCAATGAGAAAGAACGGATACAAACCGTTTAACAAAGAGAGCGCCAATGTGAAAAAAGAGACGTGGCCAGCAAACGAAAATGAAAGGGACAATCGGAAGTCATGTAGTCGATGCGGTACACAGCATCCACCAAGAAAGTGTCCAGCATATGGTAAAACATGCAA
This sequence comes from Somniosus microcephalus, assembly GCF_052327205.1. Lineage (NCBI taxonomy): Eukaryota > Metazoa > Chordata > Chondrichthyes > Squaliformes > Somniosidae > Somniosus > Somniosus microcephalus. Next base: position 80,530,983 of record NC_140989.1, on the reverse strand, counting down.
TAGATGCAACAAAAACAACCATTATGCCCGTTGCTGTAAGAACCAAGCGCAACAAAGCAAGGTCCATACAGTAGATGAAAGCAAGATAGAGGAATTCAATGTAGATGTTGTGTCTGAAAACAAAAAAGAAGAAAGAGACTGGATGTTGACACTAAAAGTGAATGACATACATTCCATTTAAATTGGATACTGGAGCACAAGTTAATGTGATATCAGAGACCGATTTTAAGAGAATTAGACCCAGACCAAAGTTACATGGAATACAAGTGAAAGTGACCGGATACTCAGGTACTGATATACCAGTGAAAGGAAAATGCATTGTCAAAGTAACACACAAGGACAGAGAGCACACGCTAGCATTAATCGTGGTGCCAAAGGATGTGCGAGCCATACTAGGGTTAAAAGCCTGAGAGACTGAACCTGGTAAAGAGAGTCCTCGTTGTGGAAAGCGAAGGAGAGACAGTCTATGATGAACTCATGAAAGAGTACAAAGACCTATTTAAGGGTCTAGGCTGCATTCCAGGAGAACACACGATCAGAGTAGATAAAAGTATGACACCGGTCATACATCCATGCAGAAAAGTTCCGTTTGCTCTTCAAAAGCAACTGAAGGCAGAGTTGGACAGGATGGAAAGCCTGAACGTGATTCAGAAGATAGATGAGCCAACTGAGTGGGTGAGTTCCCTCGTCGTAGTGGACAAAAAGAATGGAAAGCTCAGAATTTGCCTGGATCCAAGAGATCTAAACAGAGCAATAAAGAGAGAGCACTTCAAGCTTCCTACACGTGAGGAAATCATGGCACAGTTTGCAAATGCAAAATATTTCAGCAAGTTAGATGCGTCCTCAGGATTTTGGCAGATGAAGCTGGACGAAGCAAGTTCAAGACTGTGCACGTTCAACACTCCATTTGGCAGATACAGATTCCTAAGGTTACCATTTGGCATTGCCTCAGCTCCTGAAGTGTATCACAAGACTATCCATATGATCTATGAGCACCTGGAGGGAGTTGATACATCAATGGACGACATCATAGTATGGGGAACCACGAGAACTGAGCATGACGAGAGACTGAAAAAAGTGCTGGAAGCAACAAGGAAAACAAACCTGAAGCTGAATAGAGAGAAATGCCAGCTCGGGGTGACAAAACTGACATTCGTGGGAGATATCCTTAGCAGTGAGGGCATCAGACCAGATCCCAGAAAGGTGTCCGCCATTGAGAATATGCCAAGGCCACAATGCAAAAAGGACATGCAGAGGTTTAATGGAATGATCAACTACATCGGTAAATTCATATCCAACCTCTCAGGAAAAAATAGCGCCACTGAGAAGACTAATTGAAAAGAACATAGAATGGGAATGGAATCATGAGCATGAGAAGTCATGGAGCGATCTAAAGAAACTGCTCACAGAGGAACCAGTTCTGAGGTTTTATGACCCAGCGAGACCCATCAAGATATCATCAGATGCATCACAGAGTGGGCTCGGTGCCGTTCTTCTGCAACAATATGACTACTGGCAACCTATTGCATATGCATCGCGCTCAATGACAGACGCGGAGACGCGATATGCTCAAATAGAAAAGGAGCTGCTCAGCATCACATACGCCTGTGAAAGATTTCACCAGTTTGCGGCAGGACAAGCAATCAGTGTAGAGACTGACCATAAGCCCTTCATTGCATTGTTCCAAAAGCCACTGAATAGCTGTCCGCTTAGAATACAAAGAATGATGATCAGGCTTTGCGTTGTTGCGTACACACCAGGTAAGCTGATGTATACAGCAGACACGTTGTCCAGAGCTGTTGACCCAAGTGAGCCCGCAAACACCACAATGGATGAAAAAGCGAACGCCTACGTGGACATGATCACAAGTGCACTGCCCATAACAGATGCAAAAATGGAGCTCATAAAGACTGAGACAAACAAAGATGAAACAATGAGACGACTGAGAAAAAGCATCTTGGATGGATGGCCCAACATGAAGCAAGACTGCTCACCTGATATAGCAGAGTACTGGAACTGCAGGGCAGAACTATCAATGGTCGAAGACATCATCTACAAAGGAAGTAAAATAGTTATCCCAAAGAGTCTGAGAAGAGAGATGCTAAAAAAGATCCATGGAGGACATCTGGGAATCAAAGTGTAAGAAAAGAGCACGAGAGGTGATGTACTGGCCACGAATCAACCAAGATGTGACAAATGAGGTGTCAAACTGCACAATATGCCTGAAAAGTCGAGCAAGCAATCCGGTAGAACCACTAAAGCCACACCCAGCACCAGACAGACCTTACCAGAAGGTAGGCACTGACCTATTCGTATGTCAAGGGAAGGACTATCTTGTCATCACAGACTATTACTCCCTGTATCCAGAGGTTTGTAGACTGTACACCACCACTGCAGAAGCTGTGATAAGAAGTATGAAAGCCATATTCTCCAGACATGGCGTGGCAAGCGAGGTCTTCACAGACAACGGACCCCAGTTTAACAATGCAAATTTCCGACACTTTGCCAAAGAGTGGGACTTTGTCCACACAACGTCAAGTCCTCACTATCCACAGTCCAATGGACTAGTGGAAAAATCGGTCCAGACAGTGAAAAGACTGATGTACAAGGCAAAAGACAGTGGAACTGACTTCTACCAAAGCATGCTTGTATACCGCACAACGCCGCTTGAGTGTGGTATGTCACCTGCCCAACTCCTGATGGGACATCGGCTAAGGTCAAACCTACCCATCCCGGAGAACCTCCTGAAAACAAAAGAGGGGGAGAAAGTGAGGAAGTTCAAAGAGCAACAGAAAGAAAAGCAAAAGTACTACTATGACAGGGGAACACAAAACCTACCTGAACTCCACACTGGTGACCAAGTAAGGTTGAAAGACAAAACAAACACATGGACTCAGAAGGGAACTGTCCTGAGTGAAGTTCAACCAAGATCATACACCATTCAGACAGATGAGGGTGCTGTTCTGAGAAGAAATCGTCGAGATCTTCTCATGGGACCAGCCACAGCAGGTCAAGAGACTGATACTGGTGAACAACCTGATCACACAGCTGAGAACCAATCATCTGAGGCAACAACTCAGATTCAAGGACAATCAATCAGAAAATCCTCAAGACACGTGAAGCCTCCTGAGAGACTCATTGAGCAAATTTAAGGACTATTGTTAAAGAAGGAAGTAATGTTATCTTATTCTTTCTTCAAGTTCTAGTGTATTGACATATTTCATGTGAACACACAAAGCAAGGGTAAAAAACCTTGATCATGATAATGATAATGTAAGTTCATTAAATGTTGTTAGTTAAAAGTAAAATACCTTTGTTTTAAGAAAGGGAGATGTAATGATATCAGCAAATAGTGATGATATTTGTCTGTGTTTGATTACTTATGCCTTACAGCATATTTGTCTGTGTTTTTGATTACTTGTGCCTGACCAGCAGAGGTCATGTGAGAGACAGAGTCCAGAGGAGTTTTACTTTCAGTTTCATTCTAGATGCATCACAGCATAGTGTGTTCTGTAAAAAGCTGTAGAAAGTCTTGAACAAGACTTTAGATTAAACAACATTCTCTTTCAGAAATGAGTCTTTATTGAACCCAAAAAGAAATCAAAACAATCCCCTCTCATTCTTCTAAACTCCAGCGAGTATAAGCCCAATCAACCCAATCTCTCCTCATACGTCATTCCTGCCATCCCAGGTATCAGTCTGGTGAATCTTCGCTGCACTCCCTCCATGGCAAGAACATCCTTCCTCAGATAAGGCGACCAAGACTGCACACAATAGTCAAGGTGTGGTCTCACCAAGTCCCTGTACAACTGCAGCAAGACATCCTTGCTCCTGTACTCGAATCCTCTCGCTATGAAGGCCAACATACCATTTGTTCCTGTGCTCAATCCCTCTCACTACAAAGGCCAACATACCAGGAAGCCTCCTATCGGAAATTACGGGCCATTCAAATCATTGGTTAGACGGCATTTTAAAAAATTGTGTCCAGCTTTTAGTGCCCTACCTTAGGAAGGATAGCAAAGTCATGGGCTTAGAAATTCAATGGCACCATGCCCATTTTTCAGGTGCATAACGGGCCCCATGCATCCAATATGGCGCACGCTTATTACGAGCCGAAAGTGCGCTGCCTGCCATATTGGATCAGGTTGCTCCGTAGGCGTCCAGGGCAAACCTAGAAGTATTAAAATGGCTAATTAAAATATTTAAATAAGTGTTCTATGATTGTTGTAGGACCCTTTCTTATGCCAGCAACTCATGGCGCTAACAGGCAGCAAGGACCCTTCGGTAGCGCTATTTAAAGGCCTCATTCACTACTTACAGGTTAGTTGCTGGTTTGTCATTTGAGGCTGCTGCTTAACTTCTGTGCAAATGTTTCCTTGTTTTCTGACTCTGAATACTTAATTCTGACAGCTGAGAAAAAGCTTTAGCTGGTGCTTTGCTGTTTTTAGCTGTCTCTAAACAGTTGTACTGCAGTCATAGGTGGTCGGGTGGGGCTGCCTTTGGGGCTGGAGGATGAAGGAGAGCAGCAAGGAAGACAGGAGAGAACAGGAGCAACTGGGAGGAGAGGGAGGAAGAGAAGGACAATGCGCAGGAGGCCATACCCACCGCGGACCTTCAGGGAGCGCTTCTTCTATATGAACTTCACTGAGGAGCAATGTATGAGGTGCCTTCGCTTCACAAAGGAGATTGTCACCGAGCTTTGTCACCTGCTGCAGCCACAACTCGAGCCTCAAACCAGGCCAAGGACAGCACTGCCTGTGCTGTCAAGGTCACCATGACACTTAACTTTTATGCAACAGTGTCCTTCCAGGCTCCAGCATGTGACATCAGCGACATCTCACAGTTTGTAATCCACCACTGAGGCTCTCTACACCAGGAGGAACATCAGACGCCTGGCATCTTTATCAATCAAAAGGCATTCACACCCTCAGCGTCCCACTGGTTTGTGATCACAGGCAGCGTATCATGCAGGTCTGTGCCCAGTTTCATCTTTCGTCAGTCCTCTGTGCCATCTTTATTCCAGCCAGGCCGTAAGGTTCCAGTCTGGCTATTGGGTGACAAGTGCTATCCCCTTCAAACTTGGCTCATGACTGCTGTCAGGAACTCGGGCATAGCTGATGAGCTGACATACAACAAGAGTAAATCTGCCACCAGAAACATCATCGAGCAGACAATTAGATTGCTCAAGCAATGCTTCCGCTGGCTGGACTGCCTTGACATTGTTTGGCCTGAAGCCATGAGACTTCACAGGTCCAGAGAAAATGTTGCTGTCACCCAGGGTCATTCCCATTCAATTGAATACCACTCCATCCCTACCTCTGCCTGCTATGCAGGTACGTTGATGGAGGAGTTTGGGATGTTGGCTGATAGATATGATTCTGTGAGTATGAGTAGGTCAGGCTGTTGTCTGACTATTCTGTAGGACAGGTCTCCCAACTTGGATACCAGCCCCCAGGTGTCAGTGGCGAGGACTTTGCAAGGTTGACTAGGCTGAGATTGCCTTAGTCTTATCCTGATTATAATGCCTGGGTTGTTGATGATAAGCCTGTCTAACGTTCTGCTTATTACTGAGGTTCGTAGTGATTATTTACAACTCGGTGGTTTACTAAGCCACTTCAGAGGGATTAAAAGTCAACCACACAGTGTGGGGCTGGAGACACATGTAGGTCAGTCCAGGTAAGGGTGGCGGGCTCCTTCTCTGAAGGACATTAGTGAGCCAGTTGGGTTTTTATGACAAACCAGAAGCTTTCATGGTTATTTTTATTATGACATTTATTGAATTCAATTTCACAACTTGCCATGGTGGTATTTAAACTTGCAACTCCTGGGTTTCTAGTCCAGTACCCTAACCGCAAAGCTACCACACCTATACTAGTACAAAGTCTATGGAGTTCTCCGGAGTCGGTTTGTAAATATAAGCTTGTTTTATATTTACAAAATAGAGTTGACAGAGAGACCTCAGAAACTCACTTCTAGTGGTCAGAGCTTGCAACAGCTGACGTAGATACATTGAATGGGAAATGTTGACAGAGCAATTTACAATGGTCATCTGGAGCAGTGGCACTTAATCGCTCAAATGGGCCAATAGCAGTTTGTGTCCCATTCTCCTGGACCCCACTCCCTCACATAGCTACCCAACCCTGTCCTCCCAGTATTGCCAGATCCCACCAACCCCCAAAACTGACAGACCTTACCCTCCCAGTGGTCCTAGACCTCTCCCCAGTCCTCCTAGACACCAGAACACCCCTTCTTAGAGCATTCTCCCCATCCCATATCCTGGAATCCCTTTTAGCACTCACAAACCTTTAGGCTGCCCTCTCTCTCTATGTTTCCAGACTCCTGTCCACCCGCTGTGCTCCTTTCTGGTTCTCCCCTCCTGAATGCTGATAAATTAATGTCCCTGACAATACTACTTGGGCATAACAACCCTGCTTTTATAAAACCTCCAACTTATCATGAGCAGAAAAACATAAGATCTCCCAGTAATACATTAAAAGCCTGTGTACAGCATGCATTTCCAGTAAGCATCACACTTACTTCCTGTCATACTTCAGCAGTCATATTTCAAACATCACACTTTGTTGATTAACTCATTATGTATACCATCAGGTAAATGACTAAAACGTATATGCGGATTTTAAAACCCAAAGTAAAACAGGAGTAAATCAGAATTGAAGAGGTACAAAACATGAATCAAAAGCATAGAAAGCTGCTAGAGAAATCATCAGCCTTGATAATACATTATTTGTTACATGATACTATATTATATAACACAGTTTTGATAAGAATAGCATTAAAACAATTATGGGTCATTATATTTTTGGTCCATGGAGGAGTAATATAGCTACAGCTCAAAACACTGATGCCTAGCAACCAATTGATTTAACTGGGTGAACCATTCTTCATAGGACTGTTTCATTATCTACGGATGATTAAAAGTGGTGTCAGTGTATGTGTCAGTAAATGTCACTCTGTACAGTCTAGCTCTTTAAGCCATACCTGCAAAACTAAAGTCAGCAATTAAACAGGCACTGTGTAGTTTGATTTTCTTGAATTAGCAATTACCTAACAGTTACGCAATGCAATAACAAGTAGATGAGTACAATGCGTTCAGCACTTTTTTCTTTACTTAGTCAGTATACAGGGGGTTTATTTTTGTATTGCTGCTAACAAAGCTGATTTTTTCCCCATTTTGCTTCTGGAGGAATCGCAACCATTATTTCCAGATCAGTGACACTGGCCAAAACCACAGCAGCATTCTTTCCTTTCTCTCTTCTCCCTCCGTGCAGTATTACTATCACGATACCACCCACACATACACCTCTCACACACGATGATCCAGAGTTCAGTGAACAAAGCTATCACCCAGAATTTCTTCACGTTTTTAAACTGTATGCAATGGTGATGGAGGATTCAGTAGAGCAGCATACATTGGGGTAGAACCTGTTTCCGCCAAGTTTCCACCCTGTTTTTGGGCCAATGAAATTTCTGCTTCACATGTGCCATATCCTCCTCTCACACCGGCAGCAATGCAAATATTTAAATTGGACGGTAATGATGGATGATGTTAGAATTGCCTTTACACTTGGTGTCACTTATGACCAGATAAATTAAGCGTTGTGGCTTGATACTGGCACAACTGCTACACCTTTGCCCATAACTCAGGTTTGCCTGCGTATTTTTGGAAACATCTTTTTCCTTGTGGAGTTACTGAGATGGACTTTAAACTACCAGAGTGAGGGACTCTGTTCACCTAAACATTTATGCTCCTCCCCCACCCACAGTAAAGGATACTATTGAGCAGCATGGGTTTGCCCATGGAAATTCCTCTGTATGTGATGTTGAAGAAAGAGGAGACACAAAAGGAAGAGAGGAGAATGTGGCAGTATCAAAGAAGGATGAGGCCAGCCCACAAGTACCTCCATATAAATCTATATCTCTAGGTGATCTTATGAGGGTATGAGTGAGGAGCAATGCTTCACAGTTATCGATTCACAAGGAAAGCCCTAGATGATCTGTACCAGCTTCTACACACAAACCTACAGCCCAAATCAAGTACCTGAATAACTATGGCAGTAGTTGCCAAACCAAGTACAGCTTTCAAATTTTATATCACTAGTTCATTCCAGGCTGCAACAGGGGTCTTCTGTTCAACCTGGTGAGGCTACAACACAGGACTACTTGCATGCCAAACAACGGAAGCAACATGCGATAGACAGAGCTAAGTGATCTCACAACCATCGGATCAAATCAAAGCTCTGCAGTCCTGCCACATCCAGTCGTGAGTGGTGGTGGACAATTAAACAGTTAACAGGAGGAGGAGGCTCCAAAAATATCCCCATCCTCAATAATGGTGGAGCCCAGCACGTGAGTGCAAAAGACAAGGCTGAAGCATTTGGAACTATCTTCAGCCAGAAGTGCCGAGTGGATGATCCATCTCGGCCTCCTCCTGAGGTCCCCAGCATCACAGATGCCAGTCTTCAGCCCATTCAATTCACTCCACGTGATGTCAAGAAACGGCTGAAGACACTGGATACTGCAAAGGCTATGGGCCCTGACAACATTCCGGCAATAGTACTGAAGACTTGTGCTCCAGAACTAGCTGCGCCCCTAGCCAAGCTGTTCCAGTACAGCCACGACACTGGCATCTACCCGGCAATGTGAAAAATTGCCCAAGTATGTCCTGTCTACAAAAAGCAGGACAAATCCGACCCAGCCAATTACCGTCCCATCAGTCTACTCTCAATCATCAGCAAAGTGATGGAAGGAGTCGTCGACAGTGCTATCAAGCGGCACTTACTCAGCAATAACCTGCTAACTGACGCCCAGTTTGGGTTCCGCCAGGGCCACTCAGCTCCTGACCTCATTACAGCCTTGGTCCAAACATGGACAAAAGAGCTGAACTCAAGAGGTGAGAGTGACTGCCCTTGACATCAAGGCAGCATTTGATCGAGTGTGGCATCAAGGAGCCCTAGCAAAACTGAAGTCAATGGGAATCAAGGGGAAAACTCTCCATTGGTTGGAATCATACCTAGCACAAAGGAAGTTGGCTGTGGTTGTTGGAGGTCATTCATCTCAATCACATGACATCACTGCAGGAGTTCCTCAGGGCAGTGTCCTAGGCCCAACCATCTTCAGCTGTTTCATCAATGACCTTCCCTCCATCATAAGGTCAGAAGTGGGGCTGTTTGCTGATGATTGCACACTGTTCAGCACCATTCGAGACTCGTCAGATACTGACGCAGTCCGTGTCCATATGCAGCAAGACCTGGACAACATTCAGACTTGGGCTGACAAGTGGCAAGTAACATTCGCACCACACAAGTGCCAGGCAATGACCATCTCCAACAAGCAAGACTCTAACCATCTCCCCTTGACATTCAATGGCATTACCATCGCTGAATCACCCACTATCAACATCCTGGGGGGTTACCATTGATCAGAAATTGAACTGGACCAGCCATATAAATACTGTGGCTACAAGAGCAGGCCAGAGGCTGGGAATTCTGCAGCGAGTGTCTCACCTCCTGACTCCCCAAAGCCTTTCCACCATCTACAAGGCACAAGTCAGGAGTGTGATGGCATACTCTCCACTTGCCTGGATGAGTGCAGCTCCAACAACACTCAAGAAGCTCGACACCATTCAGGATAAAGCAGCCCGCTTGATTGGCACTCCATCCACCACCTTCAACATTCACTCCCTCCACCACTGGCGCACTGTGGCTGTAGTGTGTACCATCTACAAGATGCACTGCAGCAACTCGCCAAAGCTCCTTCAACAGCACCTTCCAAACCCGCGACCTCTACCACTTAGAAGGACAAGGGCAGCAGACGCATGGGAACATCACCACCTACAAGTTCCCCTCCAAGCCACACACCATCCTGACTTGGACCTGTATCGCCGTTCCTTCACTGTCGCTGGGCCAAAATCCTGGAACTCCCTTCCTAACAGCATTGTGGGTGTACCTACACCATATGGACTGCAGCGGTTCAAGAAGGCGGCTCACCACCATCTTCTCAAGGGCAATTAGGGATGGGCACTAAATGCAGGCCTAGCCAGCCAGCGACGCCCACATCCCATCAATGAATAAAAAAATAAAAAATAGATGCCTTTCAGGGGGCGATTTTGCCAGCGCTCAGAGGGCGGGTTTGGAGGCGGGTCAGGTGGTAAAATTGCAAATAATGACGGCGGGTTCAGATCCCGCCTCAACCTGCCTCCGTGCAACTCTCCCAGACTCCCGATCGGTCCCGCCACCAAGTGACGGGATAGGCCCTTAAGGCATTTAACTGCTTGTTAACTGCCTGGATAATGCCATTTTGACAGCCCTTTTAGATTTTGCCAGTTTTCCTGCGAGTTCCACGCAGTTCCCAAACCACGCCAGCTGATTGTGATGGGTTCACAAGTGGCTGCCTTCTTGACAGCTGCAGCTCCAGCATAAAAATGGAGCTCTCAACAAGGCTCAGTTGCCGGTTGCAGTGTAAAGGAAATAGCCATATTCCAAGAGATACACCATCCTATGAACAGATATCTGATATTATTAATACATGACATACTGGGTTCAAAAGTCTGGAAAGCCTCGGTGACACAGGCTGTCAATACAGGCTTCTGAGATAAAATGAAGTGTTAAAACAAAAGTAGTAAACACCACACAAGCTTTTGAAATGGGAATTGGTTTGTTGATACAAAAGCAATGGCCCTATTGAAACAGCAAGTTGCAGCTTCCAGAATGTCTGCAGTTTGGAACCAACACAATAGCAATGCCCAAGTAAAGTGTTAAAAACTAACACTTCAAACAGGAACACAGAATATTAAAAAAACAAGTGCCTTTGTAAAAGTAGCATCAAATGAGAAATAGGAAACACGATTATATATGCAACCAATTGAAGTAGCTAAGAAATGCAAAGAACACCCTAGATGAAGTGTTTTTAACTTACATGTTGTAAAAGGTACACAAACAGAACACTTTGAAAATATGACTTCAATAGATGACACCAAGCAATCACATTGTGTTTGTGTTGAACTTGGAAAACATAAGAAGTCACAACATCTGCTTCCATACAGCTAAGTGATTTTAGAATTGAATGGAAGACCTTCGATAAGAATGACATCAAAGAGATAAATCTGTTATAACCATTTTATGATAATTTTTTGGAACACATATAGGTAGAGACATAATTATGCATGCAGCAGCTAAATTGACAGTAAGAATAGAAAAGAATTCAACAGAGAATGACTAGAGATAATTAGCTTACATCAGCAGAAAATATCAAAGAATAAACTACTAAAAAAAGGTACAAAAATAGAGCTTTTCAGATGGAAAGTCAGAAGTTGCTAGAAAGGGCAAGCGATTCTCAACTTCAGATGCACGCTCTGTAAGTTTTTAATTCTTTGAGACTCGGGGATCAAAAAGGATATTCTGGATTAGAAATAATAAGAAATGTAAAAATGTACAAAGTTAAGATTTGAGAATAAGGATCTCTGGGGGAAAAATTGAGTTGGTTTGCACCTCCCGTTAGTGCCTTAAGAGGGTGCTAATGGGGTGCAAACCAACTAGTGCCAGGGCGTGGCGATATCTGCACCTCTCACGGAATTGACTGGACATTTTGCGGCGGCGCTAAACAATACCGCCCGATCTCCTGCACACGCAGATCTTGACATCATTCGAGTGTGCAACGCCCTTGTGGTGCCCCAGAACGGAAATTGAGTGGCGCCCCCCCTCCTTTCCGCCTGGCGCAACCAAAGACAGGTAGACTGGAACGCTTCCCAGTCGCTGTGGGGCTGGGGGGACGCTATTTAAAGGGGGCCTCTTCCTGGCTTTTTGTGTGGTAGACATTTTTGCACCACTCGTTCTGAGAGAGAGAGAGAAAGAGGGACTTCTGCATTGAGTCAATGCTGTGTGAAGTAGTTTTGGCTTCTGACCATAACTTTGCAGGTACTTTGGTTTTTGACCTTCATTACTTTGATTACCAAGAGACTCTGGGGGCTGCACTAATTGGGGGTGTTGTTCTGCGCCAGCAGATTCGGAGGCCACAGAGATGCAGAGAGAGAGTGGCAATCATGGCCAGTCAGAGCAGGACCAACAGGCCTCTGTACAGTAGACCTTAGCCTCCCAGGGTATTTCGCCAACAATTCTCACACATTAATATGTCTGAGGAGCAGTGTTTGTGAAGGATGCGCTTCAGCAAGGAGGTGGTCACTGAGCTCTGCCACCTGCTGCAGCCAGATCTGCAGCCTCAACTGAGGAGCAGGACATCTCTGTCGGTGGCAGTGAAGATAACAGTGGCTCTCAACTTTTATGCCACCGGTTCATTTCAATCAGCTACTGGAGACATCGCCAATATCTCCCAGTTCGTGGTCCATTGCTGCATCCGTCAGGTCACAAATGCCCTCTATAAAAGGAGACGAGAGTATATCTCTTTCCCCATGACCCTGGACAAGCAGCATGAACGCGCTATGGGCTTTGCGAGGATAGCGGACTTCCCCTTGGTGCAGGGCGCCATTGACTGCACACATGTGGCTTTGCGTGCTCCGCATGAGAATGCAGAGGATTTCCGCAACCAAAAGGGGTTCCATTCCTTAAACGTGCAGTTGGTCTGTGACCACAGACAGCTGATACTCGCTGTCAATGCCTATTATCCTGGCAGCAGCCACGATGCATACATCCTGGCCTCAATCTGAGTCTGCATAAGAGCAGTCAGAGATGGGGTCATGGCAGCCAGTGACTGAATTGCAGCACTAAACATTTGCATGGCACCCACCTGTGCTACAGCGAAGTGCTCCACACTCCTTGCCAGTGATTCAATGCATTCGGGCACCCTTCCCACTGCACCCATGAGCTCAGTGTGCATGTTCAACACCTTTGGTTTGTGCCTTTTCCTTTTTTTCTCTCCCACATGGCAGCTGTCTCTCATTCTGCCAATGCATTTCACACTTCATCTAGAGCCATCTTTTGTCTCTTTACCTGTCCTATTACTATCTCGTCTCATCTTGAATATCTCTTAATGTCTCTTCACCTCCCAGACCTTCCCTTTTGTTCTTTCATCCCCTCCCCCAGTTCCCAGCCCCCAAACTGGCCTTTTAATCTGTTTCATTTCCTGCCTTTTTTTTCGCAGTTCTGAAGAAGGGTTTCGACCTGAAACGTTAACTCTGTTTCTCTCTCCATGGATGTTGCCTAGCCTGCTGAGTTTTTCCAGCGTTTCCTGCTGTTAACTGTATGTCGGCTCTTAAATAAATCTATATATCTTTAGAATTGTCTCAAATAGTATTTCTGTTTTAAACTCGCGAACTCAATTTCTGTACACTCTTTTGTGAGGAGTTGTAGATTCTGGGGAAGTATTCCGGACCCTCATAATATCCGGAAGGTTACAATCTAGTTAAACTTATTAAAAGTGCTATCTAGAGGACGGTTATATCTTCAGGTCGTTCCTTTCCTTTAGGGAGAGATAGTCTGAACCTTTAGACCCAACTAAGCATCTTATAGAATTCGGCTACCTCTAACTTTAGTTGAAGGTGAACGTCTGGGGAATACGCCTGATCTGGGGTAGCCCAAAAAGGGCTAGGACTAGTAATTATCCATTCAGCAGAACTTTGTTTTTTCAGGTCTTGGAAAACTTTTTGCAGGGCTACTGATCTTGGAAATGGTGAAGCTGAGATCCATCTCCACTGTGACCTCCTGGAAAAACCCTCTCCCCACATTGACTGAGCGCTTCCCCAACGGAACCATTTATCTCCTTTTATCCTGGTCCTCAGATTCAGAGGAAGAGCAGCCGTGGCAGCAGCAGAACCAGGAACAACAGCAGGAGTGTCAACCTCCTCCTCACCCACCTGATGGTGCACAGGGCAGAAGGCGTAAACGCAGGGCTGCACCGTGCCGCAGGAGATACCCCCAACACAGGGTTTACGGGCCGAGGATGACCTTCCTCAACATGACTGAGCAGCTGTGCCAAAGGAGGCTGAGACTTTTGCAAGAGGTAGTCGCTGACATCTGCGCAATGCTGCACCAACACCTGGAGCCCAGAGGAGCGGGTGGACACCCCTTACTGTCAAAGTCACCACCGCCCTCAATTTTTTTGCTTCAGGGTCCTTCCAGGGCTCATCAACAGACATTAGTGGGATCTCCCAGTTGGCCGCACACACTTGCATCATGCAGGTAACCGATGCTCTCTTTGCAAAGGTGCACAATTACATAAACTTCTCCATGGATCAAGCAAGTGTAACCGCGCGTGCGGTTGGCTTTGCAAATATGGCAAGCTTGCCAAGGGCGCAGGGCATCATAGACTGCATACATGTGGCCCTTAGGGCACCCCATCACAACCCAGCTGTTTTCTGTCAACCGCAAGGGCTTCCACTCCCTTAATGTGCAGCTGGTGTGTAACTACAGGAAGGACATTTTGCATGTTTGCACCAAGTTCCCTGGCAGTTGCCATGACTCGTTCATCCTGCAGCAGTCCACTGTGCCTCCGCTCTTCAATCCACCAACACAACTTTCCAGATGGCTACTTGGAGACAAGGGCTATCCCCTGAAGGTATGGCTGATGACACCATTGAGGAGGCCATTGAACAAAGCAGAGGAGCGCTACAATGCCAGCCACATTTTGACCAGATCCATCATCGCGCAAACCATTGGCTTGCTGAAGATGCGATTCAGATGCCTTGACAGATCAGGTGGAGCCCTACAGTACTCAGCAGCCAGGGTCTCCAGAATCATCGTGGTCTGCTGTGCACTGCACAATATCGCACAGCATCGTGGCTTGCAGCTGCCTGAGGAACAAGTGGCTCAGCGCATAGCCACCTCAGATGAGGAGGAGGAGGAGGAGAAGGAAGAAGACCTTGCGGCGGCGGATGAGCTACCTGCAGCAGCACGTGAGAACATTGCTGCCCGGGGTGCAAGGGATGCACTAATCTTTGCCAGATTCGCTTAGGTAGATGAATCAAACACATGTGGCTGGCACCTTCTTATCACACCATAGACAATGGACAAGAACATGTGGGTTCCTATCACTCTGACCACCATCATTACAATGCAAGTCGCCCTGAGCCCTCAATGTGCAACTTCCATTTCCCAGAACTTCAACTGTTTGCCATCACTTCTGTTTAATCAATGCACAAAAGGATGACAATGGCAAAAATTAAAAACAACACAACAGAACACCCAAGTGACTACCCTTGTAACTAATTGTGCTTTATCTTCCTCTTACGCGTGCTTCTACATGGTGCCTTCCCTGTGGCTTCAGCAGATGTGGAGGCACCTTGCTCACTTTCATGCTGCTCCTGCTTCGACACCTTTGGCAGGCGTCCTCTAGGTTTGCGAGCCTGTGAGGGCTCGGCAACAGTCTGCTCCTCCTGCATCTGCGCAGAGGCGGAGACGCCCATCTCAGTTGGGTGAGGACTCTGGTGGGGCTCTGCCCAAGGGCTACTCAGTGGCATTGTCGTGTGAGCACTTGGAGAGGAGCCCCCACTTCCTTGTTGCCTGCCACCAACATCCCTCTCCTCCATGGCCATAGCCATCCTCTCCAGAGAGGTAGCCATCCTTACCACGGAGGTTGACGTAATAAAGACTCACTACGCGCTTGGTTGTACATAAAGCAAGGCTTTAATCGACTTGTAACAAAACATGGAGGTCTAGTTAGTAGTCACTAGCTTCCCGTTTCCAGATTGTCTCTGGCCAAGTTGCGCCCACGCCCGAGTATTTATACTCCTCGGGCGGCGCCCTCAGCTGGCTGTTCAGTAGTACTTCCTGCGTTACTTCTTCTAGAAGTTGCGATTTATGACATTCTTCCTCCCTAAAAGATTTGGAAGTCCAGTCTTCCTTTAATGGACTAGGCGGACCAAAAATAGCCGTAGTCATTTAGCTTTCTGCTTGTGACCGGAAGACACGTCTCCCCAGATCGTGTCCTGGTCCCTGGGTCACTTGGCCCGTACCAGTAAGTCGGTAGAGTCCGCGTCATCTTGATCATCCTGTGGAGGCCTGGGAATATCATGACTCCGGGTGCAGGTCCCCATAGGCGCAAAGCTGGCCTCATCCTGGGTCGTAGCCGGAGATTGTCCGGCGTCCTGATTTCGGGTGGCCATCCTACGGGGAGCATTCGGCTCCCTGAGTTGATCCGGTAGCACTGCCGGCAGATCCCTTGATGTCCCAGGTAGGGCGTCATCTTCATAGGGGTGCGGAGTGTTGACATCCTTGTCTGGGATCCTTCATCATTCAGGCCCGTATGACCGGTTGGGCAGGGAGCCAGATCTCTGAGCGAGACAGTGGACTCCCAGCCATCGGGGTACCGCACGTGCGCATACGTGGGGTTTATCTCCGTTAACTCCACCTCGTCAATGAGAGGGTTGTTCTTGGCAGACCGGACAAACCTCCGGAGTAGCACAGGGCCTGGAGCCACCAACCATGACGGTAGAGATGTCCCGTGTGTAGAGCAACGCCGGAACTTGAAGAATCGCTCATGAGGTGTGACATTAGTGGATGTGGAGAGAAGGGACCTGATAAAGTGTAACACGTCGGGGAGCACAGTTTCCCACTGCTGGTCTGGTAGGTTGCGTGACCTCAGTGCCAGATGGACAGCATTCCAGATGATGGCATTGTATCGTTCAGCCTGTCCATTGCCGATTGGGTGATATGGTGTCGTCTTACTCGAGGCGATTCCCTGTTGGGAGAGATAACTTTTCAGTTCACTCGACATAAAGGAGGGACCCCGGTCCGTGTGGATAAAATTGGCCATCCCGCAAATGGAAAAAACCTGATCGAGGCATTTAATTACCGTAGAGGTAAGCATATTAGGACAGGGGAAGGCAAAGGGAAAGCGTGAATACTTGTCTACCATCGTAAGTAGGTAGGTGTTCCGCGTCGACGAAGGCAATGGCCCTTTAAAGTCTATGCTGAGCCTCTGCATAGGCTGCATTGCATGTATGAGTAAGTCATCTGATGGGCAAAAGAATTGTGGTTTCAATTCTGCACAAATCCTACAGGAGGAGCATGTTTTCTTTATGTCCTCCGTTGAGAATGGTAGATTTTTGGAGCGCACAAAGTGCAACATACAGGTAACGCCAGGATGGCATCAGTCCATATGCAGATCCGCCAGAGTCGACGTTGACATTGAAGAGCAAAATGCCCGTGTGAAGGTATCTGGGACCACATTCTGTTTGCCGGGTCGGTAACAGATAGTATATCCAAAGGTGGCCAGCTCCATCCTCCAGAGTTGAATTTTATTATTTTTGATTTTCGTGCGCTTCCGGTTATCCAACATGAAGGCCACGGAGCGTTGGTCAGTTATGAGCGTGAAATGACGCCGAGCAAGAAAATGACTCCATTGGCGTACAGCCTCGATGATGGCTGTAGCCTCCTTCTCGACGGGGGGGTAATGGAGGTAACCTGTAAGGTTCTGGATAGGAATGCCACGGGCCGACCACCTTGATTCAAGGTAGCCGAGATCGCCACCTCCGATGCATCGCATTCGACCACTAAAGGAAGGTTTTCGTCAATGGAGCGAAGCGTGGCTTTCTCCAGCTGTCATTTGAGGAGGTTGAAGGCAGAAATAGCCGTTGCTTCCAATGGAAAAGACTTCGCATGAAGCAGTGGCTGTATTTTATCGGAGAAGTGAGGTATCTACTTTGCGTAATAAGCAAACATGCCAAGTGCCCGATAAAGAGAGCCGAGATTTGTAGGGGGAGGGAGCTCCTGAAGTGGACGAAGTCGCTCTGGGTCCGGTTTAATAACGCCGTTGCCCACCCAGTAGCCGAGAATGTTCACTGATGGCACCGATTTCACCGATTTGGATTTGTTTAATGTTAAGTGGCGACGACGGAGAACGTCAAAAAATCTCTGAAGATTGGCATCATGCTCCTTTTGATCATGGCCGGCAATAGTGATATTGTCTAAATACGGAAAGGTATCCGTCAAGTTCTCTTGCCAGACTAGACCATCCATTGCCCGTTGGAAGACGGCCACCCCATTGGAAGACGGCCACCCCATTGGTGACCCCAAATGGAAGGCGAAGAAACTGATAAAGCCAACCATTGGCCTCAAAGGCTGTATACTTTTTGTCAGAGTCTTTCAGCGGTACCTGATGGTACGCGCTCTTTAAATCAAAGGTTGAAAATACCTTGTATTTGGCAAGGTTGTTGACTATGTCATCTATGCTTGGTAGCGGGTAGGCATCCAGATCGGTATATTGATTAATAGTCTGCGAATAATCAATACACAGACGTTTCTTATGTTGTTTTAAAGGGTTTTTCACAATGACAACTTGAGCCCGCCAGGGAGATGAACACGGCTCGATAATACCGTCAGCTAAAAGGCGAGAGATTTCTGCCTTGATAAATGCTCGGTCGTCTTGGCTAAAGCGCCGCGATTTGGTGGCTATGGGTTTACAGCGGGGGGAAGAGATTGGCAAACAGGAAGGACTCACCGAGTAAGGCCGTCGAGAGCGCACAAAATGGCACCTTAGAAATGGTAAGCTCCGGCTTCGACCCTCCAAACTCAAAAGTGAGTCTTTTGTGCTGCTTCTGGAAGTCCTGTCCCAGAAGCACATCGCTACATAAGTTTTCGAGTACTCCGAGCCGGGTGGAGGGATACGTGCGACCATTGAGGATGAGGTTGACAAGACAGAAGCCAGAAGAATTGGTGGTCAGAGTCGTCAGAGCCATTGCAATCTCCCTGTCCGAGGGATAAATGCGCAGTTTTAACCTGCTGACAGCCCGCTTACTAATGAAGCTGTCAGAGCTGCAGGAGTCAATTAGCGCACTTAGAGTGTGCCCATTTACTGAAACCTTCGTGGCTGCATGGGACAAACTTTGGGGAAAAACAGCTGTGAAGGGAGGAGGGGTAATTTTTCCTTCGGCAGCTGTAGCCTTAGCAGTGGTTCTAGGGGGAGAAGCAGCTCCATAGATAGCAGCTGTGAAGCTAACAGGAGCTCTCGACCGGTATACTTTAGAGGAGCGGCCTTTCTTGTTAGCAGAGGCCCGTGACTGGCATACCTTGGAAAAGTGTCCTTTCTTGTTGCAATGATTGCAGGTCGCATTACGAGTCAGGCAAAATTTTCTGTAATGGAACGTACCTCCACAAAAGAAACACTTTCTTCCTGATTGCCAGGATGCTGCTAGGGTGGGGTCGTCATCAGCAAAGGCCTCTAGGGTAGGGTCGTCGTCCATTAGAGTAGAGTCATCATCAGCGGGGGCATCCACCCGAGACCTATCGAAAGACTTATTAAAGGTGATAAGTGTCTGCATTCTTCCTGGCCAAGTCCAGGGAACACGCCTGGTCATAAGCAGCCCGTAAATTGAGGGTTTTATTTTCCAGCAGGTGCTGACGTATAAAAGGGGATGCAATCCCATTGATAAGGGAATCGCGGATTAGTTCCTCTTGATATTGTTCAGCTGTAACCGCTTTAAGGTTACAATCTTTGCTGAGCCTGTGAAGTTTCTGGAGGAATTCATCGAGTGATTCCCCAGGCTGCTGCCGAGTTGTGGCCAGCAGGTGTCGAGCAAAGATTTCATTCGGGGACTTGACATATAGCTGCTGTAAAATTTGGATAGCAGCGTCGTAGTCTATACAGTCCTCAATATAATCATACACATGAGGGGATACGTAGTTAATAAGCATTCGTAACTTATTAGGGGCATCTGCCTCACATTCTTCAAGAAAGTTGCTAAAGGTACGAAACCAATGCTTCCATACCTTCGCTGCCGCAGGTGCATTCGGGTCCAGGTCGAGACGAGCGGGTCTAAGGAGTTTTTCCATGATGGATCAGTTTCTTGCCCAAGTCCCTTTCTGCGGTTCGAGTTGCAGCTGGTTGTTCCGAATCACCCAAGGCGTGGAGACGATAACAAGTCGATTAAATTGACATAATAAAGACTCACTACGCACTTGGTTGTACATAAAGCAAGGCTTTAATCAACTTGTAACAAAACATGGAGGTCTAGTTAGTAGTCACTAGCTTCCTGTTTCCAGGTTGTCTCTGGCCAAGTTGGGCCCACGCCCGAGTATTTATACTCCTTGGACGGCGCCCTCAGCTGGCCGTTCAGTAGTACTTCCTGAGTTACTTCTTGTAGAAGTTGCGATTTATGACAGAGGTTGCCATCCTTTCCGTGGTGGATCGTTCATGCACCATTGCCTCCACAAAGGCACTGCTCATGTTAGAGTTGGACTCCTCCATCCTTTCCACACTCGCAGTAACCCTGGAGACAAAACCTGCCAGAGACTCCTGCACTTGTTCCTGGAGTTCCAGCACCGCTCCCTTTCTGGATGGACCTGGAGACACAGGGTCCACATGCAGCTGAGCAGAGCTGGGAGCGCCCTGCGGCCTCCAACGAGGACGCTCCACTACTGTCCCTGTCTCCACCATCTGCTGATGCTCACTTGTGAGCTGTGATACACCAGGTGACAACACTGCTCTATCTCCCGAAGGTCCCACCGAGGGGTGCGTATCTGCGCTGGTGCTGGGTGCGCTTAATTCTGCTGATGCTGTGCCTTCAGAGGTTGCAGGTTCCTCTGAGGTGTCTTCATGCTCAGGCTCTTCCTCCTAGACAGAGGGGAGGGGGGCTGTCGATGGTCCTGTGGGGGAGTAAAGGCATGAGTTAGACATGTGATATTAACATAGCATGCACATGGAATTGTGCAGATGATCATAAGTCAATCTGTATGAGCATCAGATGCCATATCAGTCACTCATGCAATGTAAATGAGGGAGATGCAAATCTATTCTGTCACCAGCTTGCTCTGCTGTGCCCATCTGACCGTCCCCCACTTTCAGATCCTCGTCGCCTCCAATGATCTCCAGGGCTGCCTCCTCAGCGTTGGTGAGATGGGCTATGGAAGGTGGCCCTCCTCCTGTCTTAGTCCTCTCCCTCTTATTGTGGGCTCTTTTTTCCTGCAATGAAGGACACAAGTGAAGTTTGAGTGAGAATGATGGAGTGAGTGTAGAGAATCCATAACATAGATGCTTAGAAGCAGACAAAGATGGAGTGAGGTGCCAATACCAAGGGCCCTCCCTGTGCGTTGTTAGTTGTTGTCATAGCATCACAGTGATAGCGAGTGTGAGGGCAGCATAGTCGAATAGTGAAGTGATTGTGTACATAGAGAGAGAGGGATGGTTAAGGGTGCAAGGGATGTAAGGGTAAAGTGGGATGTGCAGGAGTAGGTTGACAATGCAGAGTGCTGGTGATGAGAGGAGATGGGGAGTGGATTGAGGCCAAGTGTGATGTTATACTCACTTTTCCTAAGCGGACCAGGTCATTGAACCTTTTTCTGCACTGCACCCAGGTTCGAATGCACATGGATCTGGAGCTCACCACCTGAGCAATTTGCAGCCTGACTGCTTTGGTTTGCTGTGGTGGTTTCTTCTGCCCAGAGGATGGTAAGAGTACCTCCCTGTGCCCTCTGACTCCCTCCACAAGAGCATGGAGGGAGTCATCATCAAATCGGGGAGAGGCCTTGGCCCTTGAGGTAGTCATGGCAGCAGTTGTAACAAGGAAATCCAGCAGCAAATAATGAGAAAATGAAACAAGGCTGCACGGGCCCCTTAAATGCAGCTGGCTCACAGACGTCAGCAGAGGCGAGTTCCAGACCCAAAACACTAATTGGCCAGGGGAGCCCAATTAGGGCAAAATCACAAATTTTTACCGGCTGAAAGCGGCGGCAGGATCAGAACCCGCCGACCACCTGACCCGCACCCAACCCGCCACCAATGGGAAAATCGCGGCCTGAGGGCTGGATTTTGTCAATGGGGAGCTTTTGGAGGCGGGACTCCCACTTGTTGGGTTTTAGTCCCGCCTCCATCGACTTGTGGCCAACCCACGCTATTTTCCCTTGATTGAGCTTGGGAAGATGGCACAGAGGCGGGTTGGGGGCGGTATGGGTACCCGTCCTCAGATTCTGCCATTTTCCTGGCAGTCCCGCCTCCAAACCCGCCTCCCCAGGGCTGGCAAAATCGCCCCCTTAGAAGCAGGAACCCTGCTGCTTTTCCCTTTACTGATCGCAGGTACCGAGGCAAATTGTACCTACTGCCACCTCGGCTGAAAGCAGTTAACTCAACACACAAGGAACAACCTGGCACCCTCCTGAGCCATACATAACAGTTCCACACGGGGCAGTGCTTTTGCCAAATAAGGGAGATCCCTTTAATCTTTATATGCTGCTGGGCGAAATTGGGTGTCTTTGCACCTCACGTTAGCGCCTACTGGGGCGTGCTAACGGGACGCAAATGGCTTTGCAACCGGGCGCAGGGCTGACATCGACTCCCACCATACTCAGCGGGAGTTTTGCAGAGGCACTACGGCGCTGCACCCTGATCTCCTTCGCCCGGAGATTGTGACGTCATCGCCGTGCGCATCACCCCGGTAGCGCCCCAACCCGAAATTGACTTCTGCCCCCTGCAGCAGCGCCGGTTGAAAACACCGACAGCTGCTGAGGCATGCACGCTTCGAGGGCGATGATTAAAGGCGAGGTGGCCGAGGTAAGTAAAAAAAAAACTTACCTTTCTTGTTCCAGTTTTTTTCATGGGTTCCTGCCCGCGATCGATCAGCCCGGCACTCTGCTTGAGCTGTTAAGCTGTTAATACTTTCCTTGAAAGTTTCACATCCTTAAACGTGGTCTTCTCTCTGGGTAGCAAGTCCGCAGCAGTGATTAATTGCCCTTGAATTCTCTCGTCCTGTTTACTATTATTTTTCATCATCAGCGCTCAGCATGACAGTACATGAATTAACCTGTCCAGCACAGCGAGATGAGCTGCTGATTTGCGTCCCCAAATAGCAGCCTGTAATGCTGCACCACCAAACAAACAGAGTCTGTAATTGCAGAAATCAAAGCTGAAAAATAAAATGAACAATCAAATTGTTACCTTCTAAAGAACTGCCACATTTCAGACTCATTCGTGTCCACACTGTATTAACAACAGGAACCTATGGGGGTAGATTTCCTCAGGGTTTCTCCTGCTCTGTCGCCATAACTTCAGCATTTATGCACATAAATCAGCTTTCCACCAAACTTCTGGCGAAGTTACAGTGCCGGAGAGGGAGAAACTCCGGGGAAATTCAACCTTCATGTTTGACTTCAGGTCCAAATGAGACATACCATTTTGCTGGCTCTCTAGTTACAACAGGTCAGAATTTGCTGACAAAATAAGAACATAAGGACATAAGAAATAGGAGCAGGAATAGGCCATTTGGCCCCTCAAGCCTGTTCTGCCATTCAATGAGATCATGGCTGATCTTGGGCTCAAAGCCACTTCCCTGCCTGTTCCCCATAACCCTTCACTCCCTTATCTTGCAAAAATGTGTCTATCTCCACCTTAAATGTATTTAATGACCCGGCCTCCACAGCTCTCTGGGGCAGAGAATTCCACAGATTTACGACCCTCTGAGAGAAGAAGTTCCTCCTCATCTCAGTTCTAAAAGGGCGACCCTTTATTCTGAAACTGTGCCCCCGAGTTCTAGATTTCCCCACGAGGGGAAACATCCTCTCTGCATCTACCTCAGTATCTTATATGTTTCAATAAGATCACCTCTCATTCTTCTAAGTTCCAATGAGTATAGGCCCAACCTGTTCAACCTTTCTTCATAAGTCAACCCCTTCATCTCTGGAATTAGCCTAGTGAATGGTCTCTGAACTGCCTCCAATGCAAGTTTATCCTTCCTTGAATAAGGAGACCAAAACTGTATGCAGTACTCAAGGTGTGGTCTCACCAATACCCTGTACAGCTGTAGCAGGACATCCCTGCTTTTATACTCCAACCCCCTTGCAATAAAGGCCAACATTCCATTTGCCTTTTTGATTACTTGCTGTACCTGCATGCTAACTTTTTGTGTTTCATGCACAAGGACCCCCAGGTCCGTCTGAACTGTAGCATTTTGTAATCTCTCTCCATTTAAATAATAGTTTGCTTTTTTATTTTTCCTGCCATATTGGATAACCTCGCACATTATACTCCATCTGCCAAATGTTTGTCCACTCACTTAGCCTGTCTATATCCCTTTGCAGATTCTTTGAGTCCTCTGCAGAACTTGCTTTCCTACCCACCTTTGTATCATCCGCAAACTTGGCTACATTACACTCGGTCCCTTCATGCAAGTCATTAATGTAGATTGTAAATAGTTGAGGCCCCAGCACCGATCCCTGTGGCACCCCACTAGTTACCGTTTGCCAACTGAAAAATAACCCATTTATCCCGACTCTCTGCCTTCTGTTAGTTAACCAATTCTCTATCCATGCTAATATATTACCCCCAACTCCGTGAGCTCTTATCTTATGCAGTAGCCTTTTATGTGGCACCTTATCGAATGCCTTCTGGAAATCCAAATACACCACATCCTCTGGCTCACCTTTGTCCACCCTGTTCGTTACATCCTCAAAGAACTCCAGCAAATTTGTTAAACATGATTTCCCTTTCATAAAACCATGCTGACTCTGTTTGACTGCAGTATGTTTTTCCAAATGCCCTGCTACTGTATGCTTAATGAAGGACTCTAGCATTTTCCCAACAACAGATGTTAGGCTAACTGGTCTATAGTTTCCTGCTTTCTGTCTCCCTCCTTAAATAGGGGTGTTACATTTGCGGTTTTCCAATCTGTAGTGTCCGCGCATCAATAACACACGGACTGCAGGAGAACGATAATAAGAGGTGTTTACTGAACAGAGAGTATGCTGGAACTGAAAGTACAGAAGCCTGCTACTGCTTTATATACAGGGGTGGTCACTGCTGGTACTACAGCATAAAAGCAGTTCTCTCTTAAAGGTACATACACAACAATTCCTCCCCTTTTAGATAACCAGTACATAACATTCATTTAACAATTGAATAATAACTAATTACAATTACAATTTTCTTTGTACTATATACATCAGCTGAAAGTAAACATTTATAAATTCAGTCTTTGAGGAGGCTTCCTGATCCTGTCTGGATAGCGCCTTTCTCGAGTATCCTGTTCTTACGGCGGAGTCGATTCTGGCTCATTGTCATTGGTTGGTGCTATATTCTTGCAGTTTCTGTTGTATTTCCGCAGCTCCCCGTGCTGCTGCTTCGTAGGATACTGCCACGCTGAAAGCCTTTTCTAGCGCAAGGTCCTTTTCCGAAAGTAGTCATTTCTGGGTTCCTTCACTCTGGAGCCCGCAGACAAACTTATCCCTTAAGGTATCTGCCAGTCCTGCTCCGAACTGGCAGTGCTTCGATAACTTGCGTAGTTCCGTAAGATAGTCAGCATTACTCTCGTCTTTATGCTGGTTTCGTTTATGGAACTTGAATCTTTCTGCTATCAGCAGCGGTATAGGGTTTAGATGTTCCTGTAAGATATTGACAATCTCTTCAAAATTTTTCTCCATTGGTTTAAAATGGCGCCTCCCGCGCTTTTCCTTCTTCCCCAAAGGATTAAAATGGCGCCTCCCGCGCTTTTCCTTCTTCCCCTTGCTGCCAATACTGCTCCTCGCATTCTAACAGGTAATGGCGGTGCCCCGCGGCTTTCTGCACATCTCTTTTTCAACGCTGCCCGACTCTTGAGCACCGGCCGCGCCCTGTGCGCTCCACCCTCTCTCTCTCTTTGTCTTCCCGACGACGCTGCTCGGCCCCCTTACAGAGCCGCTTGCCCGAGCTCTAGCCCGCCGCAGTCCGGGGAGGGTCAGCGCACTACCTGCTACCAGCCCGATTTGCTGGGACACCTTGATTGGAGAACCAGGCCCAGCTCTCCACAGCTTCCCCTGCAACTCTCTGGACTCCGATGGATCACTGGGCGGTTGCCCCCGGTCGATGCCCGTTGCTCTGGCTTCGACCTCCAAGAAGCTTCTTCCAAGGGATGGATCCCCGTGAGGTGATGCAGTACTGCAGGTGAGTTCGAACCTGCTCGTCGCCACTGTAGTGTCCGCGCATCAATAACACACGGACTGCAGGAGAACGATAATAAGAGGTGTTTACTGAACAGAGAGTATGCTGGAACTGAAAGTACAGAAGCCTGCTACTGCTTTATATACAGGGGTGGTCACTGCCGGTACTACAGCATAAAAGCAGTTCTCTCTTAAAGGTACATACACAACACAATCCGCTGGGACCTCTCCAGAGTCCAGGGAATTTTGGTATATTGCAACCAATGCATCCACTCTGCAACCGCTGCGAGTTTAATTCGTACGCTGTTATTAATGTTTAAATCATCCAGCAATTTGTGGTGAGGAAGAGATACCCCGTGAGTTGCGAATCACCACAAATTGCTGGACAATTTGCTCCACTCCACCATTAGCCTTACACAAACAGCAGCTCGTCCTCAACCTCCCTGTGAATTTCAAGAAATTGCAGCATTTGCGCATTAATTACTAATTAAACTCGCCGCAGAAAATTAGGGCTGGTACTTAACAGCATAAGTACCTTTTTTAATGATGAGATTTATGTTCCTGCAATGACACTCAACCTTTCCGCCCAGAAAGGGGACAATTGAAACTGGAGTCTCATTCCTACAGGTAGTAAATTGTTAAAGATTTTTTTTAATTTAATATTTTTAATTTTTTTCTTACTTTTCCTTTCTGTTTCTTTCTCTCTTTCCCTCTCTTTGGCTCTAATTTTAACTCCAGTTGGATTCACCACTCAGGCCTAAGGTAAAATTACAGTTAGGTCTCAATGATGTCATTGGGCCGCAATAAGTAAAGAAGGACCCTGTTGGTTCTGGGCACGTATCCTTGCTGCCTGCGCAGGAGGGCAGGTTAAAATTGCATATGTTGCGATCATGGCGGCTTTTGGACAGGTATGAGTCAGGGCGATTTTAACTGCCCACCCGCCAGGTTTCTGCTGAGCGAGCAGGGTTAAAATGTCCCCCTTTATTTCTCATTCTGTACCTGATTTGACACTAATTCACCCTATTTCCTTCCCCTTCGCTCCTCCGTTTCTTTCTCTATCCTTAATTCTAACTGGTTAAGGAGATAGACTGTTGGTCCCATCAGTCACAATGGTCCCAGATGCCCTGTTGCCCTCGGCACGCTGTTAGCAGCTCGTATTTCCAGCAACTTACAGGGCAAAATATTTTCGAGCTGAAAGGCAGGGGGAAAAGTCGAACTAATAGGACGTGAAATGTCCCGCTCCAGCAAAATTTGGACCAATTATCTATCTTGTGCATTCAGTGTGTTGTATTAGCTGTCTGAACGCCTTGCACGCCACAAACACTCTGTGTTGTTCTTGTTACAGTTTTTATATTATGTTTTAAATACATTTTGGGGGGAATTTTGTGCAGATCAAAGTGGGCGATCTTAGTACTGGAAAATGGACATTTTCCTACTATTTCAGTAGTTTTCACTTTTTCTATATAGGGAATCCACTACAAATCCCAGGGACCTAACACTTCCCAGCACGGTGGCATAGTGGTTAGCACTGTTGCCTCACAGCGCCAGGGACCCGGGTTCGAATCCGGCCTCGGGTGACTGTCTGTGTGGAGTTTGCACATTCTCCCCGTGTTTGCGTGGGTTTCCTTCGGGTGCTCCGGTTTCCTCCCACAGTCCAAAGATGTGCGGGTTAGGTTGATTGGCTATGATAAATTGACCCTTAGTGTTAGGGGGATTAAATACGTGGGGTTACGGGGATAGGGTGGGATATCTGTTGGTGTAGGGGTTACGGGGATCGGGTGGGATATGTGTCGGTGCAGGCTCGATGGGCCGAAATGGCCTCTATCTGCACTGTGGGGATTCTGTGATTCTGTGACCTATATCCTAACTTTTGAAAGACAATGTCAGCTACTCAAAGGAAAACAATGCTATTATTACATTAAATGCTTTTGTTATTATACAGCAACAGAAATGATATGCTAGCAAATATACAAATAAAGTAAATTCAGAAATCTAACGATCTCATGGACGCCAGTTTCAAAGTTTCAAAACCTATACATTATTTTCACTCCGTGTCAGTATCAGGTACTCCCAAGTCAGGTGAGAACGAAGGAACTTGCACTTCTCACATCCCTAGAATGGTCCTAAAGCACCTTGCAATCAAGGAATTACTTTTGAAGTGTAAATCCTGTTGTTATGTAGACAAATGCAGCACACAGCAAGATCCCACAAACACGACCAGTTAATCTGTTTCTTGGTGGTGTTGGTTGAAGGATAAATGTTGGCCAGGGTACAAGGCCAACACCATGCCATTCTTCAATTAGTGTCATGGAATCTTTTAAATTTACCTGAATATTTATGCAGGGCCTTAGTTTAACATCTCCTCTAAATGATGTAACCTCTGACAATGCAGCACATCCTCAGTACTGCACCGAAGTGTCAACGAGATTATGCACTCAAGTCCTGGATTGTAGCTTGAACCTATGGCCCGGGATGGGTTGTGTAGGCAGGGGAGTGGGGGGGGGGGGGGGGGAGTTTTGGATGAGTAACCCATAAGTCCAGGTTTCTGTATGCTGTGGAGTTTGATAGGCTTGGCTTCCTGTTGGGCGGGGAGGACTCCGGGGCAGGTTGCAGGAGCAGGTAGGTCCGATCCACGACCCCGGGGGGCGCTCCGATCCGGGGGTAGGGGGCAGTCCAATCCCTAACCCCGGGGAGCATCCGATCCCCGACCCGGGGGTCTTTGTACGGGGCAGGGGCGGAGGGAAGCACTCCTGTCCCTCGTGGCCCACAGGCAGTGCTGTAAAGGCTCTTACCTTCTCCCCGAAGCTGTCCTCACCTCCTTTCAGCTGCTGGGTTTCCCGAGGCCTGGGAAACCCGGCCGGCCACTGTTAAACCTGTGAAGCAAGTTAAATCAGAGGCTGCCAGCCTCATTAAAATATTTAAATTGCCAACCCGCCTCCAGGGAGTGGGTTGGCTGCCTGCCCCACAGTTAAACCCGGAAGTGGGTGGGTTGGAGGCGGGTTAGGGTTGGGTTTCAGATTTTTAAAATTTTAACCTCTGACCCGACCCCAACCCACCCATTTATGGGGGTTAAAATTCACCAACTTTGAGTTGGAGGTGAAAATGCCATCAACTAAGCCAAACTGGCACTTAATTCAAAATAGGCTCTAGCTCACAACCTCACTGTTCTAAGCTACTGCTGGAGTTTTTTGATGGGCTATGTTAATCTCAAACCCCCCCACCTAATTTCCTCTTCTTCCCAGCAAGGCATCTCCTGTAACCAAAATAGTGGGTGAACTGATCTCAGTCCCTGCTTATGCTATCACTTTCTAAACATAACATGAAAATTTAACAAAACTTCCTATTTTTATTTTATTTTATTATTTCCTCTGTACTAACAACCATCTAAAAAAATTAATTGAAGTCAGATTGACATAGTTTGAATTCTAGTCTTCAGACATATGTAAAACATATTGATATAAAGTCTGAGATCCATAATGCAGGCTCTGTTTTTTGTCTTGGAATTCACATTTCCCCTGTATTCTTTCCCTTATAAAGGCTTAAGGATCCCTTCATTCCTATGTGAGACACATTTGGAGTGCAGTGTCTGCAAGTCTCCTATTTTCTTTTCCAATTACATCACACACTTCCAGCACACAGTAAATTAAAACATGACCTGCATGGGTTTGTGTGTGTGAATTTGACAGCGCTGAAAATCATCTTAATACCAAAGTCAGCTTCAACATGACAGAGGGATTTCAAGCCTTTGGGTAGGTGGCTCATCTGAATGAAATCAGACCGCACTAAATGAAGCTTCACATCGACACCACTTAGACATACATCATTGGAAAATCAGGCGTGGTGCATGTTTTCAAATGTAGGTTCTTTTGACCCACCATGGATTTGAATTAATTCTCCAATTCTACAGTTTTATTTATATAGACAAGGCTCCTGTTTTGTTTGAATATGAAATTACATACTTCCATGGAAACAAAATGAAAACTGTCCTAGCAAAGCAATTTGGCTGTGTGATGACTCAATGAGTAACATGATAGCGGCTACTGAGCCTGTTGCAAAGGAGAAATTCCCTGTCGGGTTTAAGTTTTATTGAACAACTAATAAAAAGGCTATTGAACTCTTCATCTGATATTATAATTAAGTGTCATTGATTTTAATAGCAGTTTCTAGCCTGAATGTCAACTATCATTGCATCTACCAGCTAATAAAATAACATTTTGAAGTACTTTGACACAGTTTCCAAGATTAATCATGTGTTTTCCATGCTAGCCAATATCCATGCCTAGGCAGCTGGAGAGTCATTTTCTGAAGACGTAGAGGGATCAAGAGCTAGGATGAATTTCACAAAAATGAGACTATTGGCAAGCATGCCATGAAATCTTCCTTATATACACTAATATTTGCACTTACCTGATTTTGCAGATAAGCAAGTAAAGCAATATTATTTCCATTTTAAAGCTTTCCAAGTGAAATCTTACAGTAACTACGATCATTGAATAATTATCACACTTACAGATTTGTTTCTAGTATGGATTATATTCAGATCCAAATATTTTTTCTGTATGGGGGGAGAGGTGTGGTGGGATGTGGTATATGTGCTGCTGGTTTGAATACCCTACAGGATGGTTGTGTAAAAAGTAGGAGGCTCAGTAGGCATGCCATCTGAAGTGTGATTAGATAATATTGGGCCAGAAATTTGGGTCGGAGGCTTCCTGCGGCGCAAGCCCCCGACCTGCACTTACATAACGTGCCTGCCGTTGTGCTGTGGGCCCGCATGGGATTCCAATCCTGGGCCTCCTCCAGCTGCCGGTGTGCAGTGCTTGCGTATCCGAGGGGCGAAGTTAGTTCGCAGCGTCCCCTGGGATCATGTGGGCCATGGCAAGCCAATCGGAGCAGGGAATCTCCATTCATAGATTTGACAGGAAGACCTGTCAAATCTATGAATAGAGATCGGCCCCAAAACCTAAGTAAAACTTCAAATAAATTTTTTAAATCACATTTTTAAAAGAACTATAAATTACATAAATTAACTATTTTAAACAAAAATTTAAATTTTTGAAAAAATTAATTAAAGTTTTTAACAGGGCTAAAAATAAACTTACCTTTCTTTAAAGTATTTTAAAATGATAAACCTGTGGAAAAAATGTTTTAATTTTACTTAATTAACCTCTTACCTTATTAAAAGCAGGCCTTGTGCCTGCTTTTTTCACGCGCAGCTGCTAAGGACTTACCCGCACGGAGAAACCTGTAAAAAAATCGGAAGTTCCAGGTCTACGCGCTGCCTCTCCGGCGCACGTGTTTGACCTCCAAACTCCTTCCTTCAAGGGAACAGAAGTTCTGGTTTCCAGCGCATGTGCAGTGCATGCACGAAACCGGCACTTCCATTGTCCTTACGCGCTGTGTACTCACCCGTACTCACCCGTGGGGACCCGAATTTCTGGCCCAATGATACAGCCAACTTAATGAGATGTAACCAACTTAATGAGGAAAGACAAAGGCTGGAAGAAGGAGCCATGCCTACAGAAAATCAGCACTGTTGGCTGTAATGGACACTGATGCCAATGTGTGGGGGCAAAAGCAGGGTACATGCTTCTTTAACCCCAAGTACATGTAGAGCAGCAGCAAGTTAATGCAGTGTCACTCATTATACAGCTGTATAGGGAGGCTGGATAGTATGAGCTGAATAGAACTGGTAGAGGTTCAGCACACTGGCCCTACATGGGAAACAATGTGGAGGCAAAGAAGCACACTGACCTCACAGCTCAATCAGGACTCACAGGATCATTTCACCCAGAGAACACATCATCAGTTGATCAGGAATACCCGGTTTAGCAAGACAATGGTTCAACAACACACAGATCAGCCGCCTATTGTACACCTCTCCCAATTCTCATTGCCATTGAATTCATTAGGAATGAAAATCGGGAGCCATTCCAATATCGCCCATTTTACACCACCGCCAAAAGTCAAAATTCACCCCACATTGTTTACGCCAAGGTAGCCTTATATGTTTTTCCTCAAAGGGAATAACACAGAGGGGGTCACATAATTGCACATTAGCTGGGAGCAAAGAAAGCTGGGGCATGACTGCTTCAGCTAGGTAGAAGTGGAGTCCTGTCACCAGACAAAACCTACGTGCAAGGCTGTTTGTCCGAAGGGCAAATACAGACAATGCCAAGCCAACTGGACAATGCCCTTGCTGCACAGTGCCAGAGTCTGCAATAAGTGTGAAGTGAGGGAGGTGTGTCAGATGCAGAGGAAGCACATCTTTCACGAAAGGTTCGACATGGCCCATGGAAAGCTGGAACTGGAAAGATTTGTAAGCACTTAGGTGGGCTGTTTACCCAAGCAAGACGCTGTCAATACAGTTCTTGCCAGCCCTGTGTGCAGAGTGCTAATAAGAAAACAAGTTGAATTTTGAAAGCAAACATAGCCTCTTTGAGGGAAAGAGATAGGAAGGCAGAGTGGGAGGACAAGTAAGGAAATTGCTTAAGGGAGAAGAGGCCTCTTACCACCTCTCTTTGGGGGGAGCAAATAGAATTGGGGAAAATGGATTCAGGATAAATATAAGAACATAAGAATTAGGAGCAGGAGTAGGCCATACGGCCATATGATTCAATAAGATCATGGCTGATCTTCAACCTCAACTCTACCTTCCCGCCCGATCTCCATATCACTTGATTCCCCTAGAGTCCAGAAATCTATTTATCTCAGCCTTGAATGTGCTCAACGACTCAGCATCCACAACCCCTTCGAGTAGAGAATTCCAAAATTCACACCCTTAGAGTGAAGAAGTTCCTCCTCATCTCAGTCTTAAATGGCCAACCCCTTATCCTGAGACTATGCCCCCTAGTTCTAGACTCTCCAGCTAGGGGAAACAACCTCTCAGCATCTACCCTGTCAATCCCCCTCAGAATCTTATGTTTCAATGAGATCACCTCTCATTCTTCTAAACTCCAGAGAGTATCGGCCCAATCTACTCAATCCCTCCTCATAGGACAGCCCTCTCATCCCAGGGATCTAGCTAGTGAACCTTCATTGCACCGCCTCTAAGGCAAGTATGTCGTTCCTCAGATAAGGAGACTAAAACTGTGCACAGTACTCCAGGTGTGGTCTCACCAAATCCCTGTACAATTGCAGTAAGACTTCCTTACTCTTGTACTCCAACCCCCTGTCAATAAAGGCCAACATGCCATTTGCCTTCCTAATTGCCTGCTGTACCTGTATGCTGACTTTCTGTGTTTCCTGTACAAAGACACCTAAATCTTCTTTAACACCAACATTTAATAGTTACTCACCATTTAAAAAATATTCTGTTTTTCTATTTTTCCTACCACATTGAATAATCTCACATTTCCTCACATTATACTCCATCTGCCATCTATTGCCCACTCACTTAACCTGTCTATATCCCTTTGCAGGCTCTTTGGCCTCGATTTTCATTGGGCCGTGAGGCGGGCTTTTAGGCGTGCGGGGGGTTAAAATCGCAAAACCTGGGGGTCGTGACCCCCCCGCCTGGTTCCCACCTCCACGCCATTTTAACCTAGGTGTGTCTGATTGACCCGAATCAGTCCCACCTGCAACAGGCGGGACTGGTCTTTAGGGCCCTTAAGCAGCACTGATTGGCCTTTATAATCCCATTTTAACAGGCCCTTGCCTGTTTAACCCTTTTCCCACGTCTGGTGGGGATCACGCCTGTGAAACCTGGTGAGAACACTATTGGCTTGCTGACTATCAGCTGCAGGTCCAACATTAAAGAGGATATTTGATCAGTCATCATTTGCAGGTGGCAGGACTTTGTTGTCTCAGGTCTGGGGCAACTTTTAGAAGGCATAACCACAGCTGTGGAAGTTTGGAGCCTGACACCCATCTCCAGTGTGACCTCCTGCGAGACCCCTCTCACCACCCTCACTCAGCGCTTCCTCAACTGAAGCACCTACCAGAAGCATGGGAGGCCTTTTTTTCCTTCCCCTCTTGGCAGTAGAGGACCTCCAGCCCCATTCGCGAAATGACACATGCCACAACTGCAGAGGTTGCCATCAGAATTTTTATGAAAAACACACAACTGATGGCATTTCCACAAAATACACAGCATTTCACCCAAGTGGCTACCCTTGTGACTATTTGTGCTTTATTTTCCTCTTACGCGTGCTCCTACGTAGTGGTTCCCCTGTGGCTTCAGCAGATGTGGAGGCCACTTGCTCACTTTCCTGCTGCTCCTGTCTCGACACCTTTGGCGGGCGTCCTCTGGGATGGCGAGCCTGTGAGGGCTCGCCAGCAGTCTGCTGCTCCTGCAGCTGTGCAGGGGTTGAGACCTCTATCTCCGTTGGGTGTGTACTCCGGCGGGGCTCTGACCAAGGGCTCTGCAGTAGCTTGGAAGTGTGAGCGCTTGGAGAGGAGCCCCCACTTCCTTGAGGTCTGCCACCAACCTCCCTCTCATGGGTCAGTTCCCCCTCAGTGCCGACAAGTGGCTTGAGAGCAGCTTGCTGCACATCAGGGGGGCCATGGGGACCCGTATCTGCAATGGCAGTCCTACCCAGAAGGACTTCCATGAAGGTCTGGTTTCTCTGTTCAATAGAAGCCCATCGCTCCTCAAGAGATGTCATTCTATTCTGAACACTCACCTTGTTTTCCATACCCTGGCGACTAACCTCCTCCATGGCCGTAGCCCTCCTCTCCTCTACCGGAGCCAGCCTTACCACGGAGGCAGCAATCATTTCCACGTAGGTAGCCATCCTTTCCGTGTTGATGCGTTCATGCGCCAATGACTCCACAAAGGCTCTGCTCATGTTCGCAATGGACTCCTCCATTCGCTCCACACTCACAGCGACCCTAGAGACAAAACCTGCCAGAGACTCCTGCATCTGTGCCTGGAGTTCCATCACCTCTGATCTTACGGATGGACCCAGAGACAAAGGGTCGACATGCAGCTGTTCCCTCCGACGAGGACACTCCACTGCTGTCCCAGTCTCCACAATCCGCTGATGCTCACTTGTGAGCTCTGATACACCAGGTGACAACTCTACTCTATGTCCCGAAGGTCCCACCGAGGTGTGAGTGTCTGCGCTGGTGCTGGGTGCGCTTATTTCTGCTGACGCTGCGCCCTCAGAGGTTGCAGATTCCTCTGAGGAGTCCGGCTGCTCAGGCTCTTCCTCCTGCACCGTGGGGATGGGGGCTCTCGATGGTCCTGTGGGGGAATCAAGGAAAAAGTTAGAGATGTGATGCCAAGGTTACATGCACATTGCATTTTGCAGATGATCATAAGTCCATATGATGTAGCTTCAGAATCATTATCAGCGACTCATGCAATGCCAATGAGAGAGATGGAAAACTATTCTGTCACCAGCTTGCGGGGATGCTCCTGCCTGTCCTTCCCCAACGTCCACATCTCAGTCAGCCCCGACAATCTCCAGGACGCCTTCCTCCCAGGGGGTGAGCTGGGCTAATGAGGGCGGCCCTCCTCCTGTCCTGGCTCGCTCTCTCCTGTTGTGAGCTCTCTTTCCCTGCAATGAGAGAGACAAGTGGAGGCTGAGTGAGAATGAAGGAGTGAGTGCAGAGATTGCATAGCATAGATACTTAGAAGGAGACAAAGATGGAGTGAGGTTGCAATACCAAGAGCCCTCCCTGTGTGTTGTCAGTTGTGTTCGAAGCATTAGAGTGAGAGGGAGTGTGAGGGCTGCATGGTGGCATAGTTCTGTGAATGTGAGCATAGAGAGAGAGGGAATGGGTAAGGGTGCATGGATGTGAGTGTCTAGTGGGATGTGCAGGAAGAGATTGCTAAAGCTGAGTGCTGGTGAGGAAAGGCAATGGGGATCAGATTGAGGGTGATGGAAACATCATACAGTACTTAATTTTCCAGTGCGAAGAAGGTCATGGAATCTTTTCCTGCACTGCAACCACGTTCTTCGTGTTAGCCCCAAGGAGTTGACTTGACCTGCCACCTCTAGCCACACAGCCTTGGTCTGGCTGGGAGGCCTCTTCCTCCCTGAAGAAGAGAAGAGGACCTCCCTGTGGGCCCTAGCACCATCCAATAATGCCTGTAGTGAAGCCTCATCAAATTTGGGGGCAGATCTGGCCCTCCCGCTGGGTGACTATAAGCAATCTTGAAAAAGTAGGCAACATAGAATAGAATATGTGGGATTTGCAGTGCAATTTTTTCTTCTCTGTTGAGTGAATAATATCTCATCTAAGTCATGTTCAGTAGATAGAAAGCAGGCCAGATCGTTTCAGTTCAATAAAGACTGTCACATTATTTATAACATTAAATCTTTGAAGAACATCCATCAAAAATAATAGAATATGGGGTTACTTAGAATCAAACAACATTTGAAAGAAAGAAAAGAAAGATTTGCATTTATATAGTACCTTTCACAACCTCAGGACATTAAAATTGGCTGTAAAGCTTTTTGTGAAGTGTTAATGTGGGAAATGTGGCAGCCTATTTGCGCATAGCAAGGTTCCACAAACAGAAATGTGACAATGGCCAGGTAATCTTCTTTATAGATGTTGGTTGAATATTGGCCGGGGCACCGGGGAGAACTCCCCTGCTCTGAGATCTTTTACGTTCACCTGAGAGGACAGACGAGGCCCTCAGTTTAATGTCTCATCTCAAAGACGGCACCTCCAACAATGCAGCATTCCTACAGTACTGCCCTGGAGTGTCAGACTAGTTGTGCTCAAGTCTCTGGAGTGGACCTTCGGACTCAGAGTGCTACCACTGAGCCACGGCTGGCACCCATATGCCATAAAAGGGGTCATTTCTGACCCTGGGATGTTTAGGATGTAGTGCCACACAACAGCAACTGTTAAAGCACATCATCCAGCACCACTGGAGACAACTCTCTTGCTGCCAAAGTAAGTACCTAATGATGGAAATGGATAAATGTGCCACTCAGTGTGACATTGAGCAAAACAAACCAGAATAATCCCAGATTCAATTATATTAGCTGATCTTAGCAAGGTCATTGCAATTGGCACCAATGTCCCTGAGCCAGCCAGGGTGCAAATTGATGATTGCTATCCAGTGACCTGTGGTAGAAATTGCTCATGTATGGGCATCCAACGATGACAAGGTCAGCTGTGATGCACCTACGGTTCAATAGCTTGCCTACACTAACTGTCAAGGCTCACAAATGAAGAATGGTCATTTGGGTGAGGTACCAGAGGATGGCTGGCAATTGTGGACCCGAACTCCAGCAGGAATCAGCACCCTCCGGATAGTAGGGGAGAAAATGTGAAACAAAAAAAAGTTCAATGGAATTGATTATCGGGCAGGGCGTATAACAGGCGGCCAGTGCACTACCACCCAAGGCAAATTTCACCTCCAGTTTCTGATCAACCACTAACTGTGGACATGAATTCCACAGCCTCACAACTCTTCAAATGTAGCTCTTTACCAACATCAGTGTACACAGCTTATGACCAAACCGCCAACTAAATTTATTAAGCCTTGTTTAACAGAAGAATCTAGACACTTTTCTCCCCGACACATGGAAGAAAGGAACACAGTGCACTGGCACACTGCTGTTACTGTATTAATGCACCATTGCCACCTTGTGGTGTGAATTGCAGAACATACTATCTATCAACGTACTAACAGAGTGACAAATAAACAGAAATCACAGAATTTAATAGGCTAACATAACATTGTCAGCTATAACTATATTATGGGGATGGAGGCTGATGGTGTTCCTAAATGATCTTATGTCTACTAAATAATGCTGACAGGCAAAACATATTAATAATTAATAAATCACAGTCTATTATGGTATAGTGCAGAAGTCAATAAAAGCTGATCATGCTGGATAATTACTATTTTTTTTAGAAACCCCACAGTGCAGATAGAGGCCATTTCGGCCCATCAAGCCTGCACCGACACATATCCCACCCTATCCCCGTAACCCCACGTATTTAATCCCCCTAACACTAAGGGTCAATTTATCATAGCCAATCAACCTAACCCGCACATCTTTGGACTGTGGGAGGAAACCGGAGCACCCGGAGGAAACCCACGCAAACACGGGGAGAATGTGCAAACTCCACACAGACAGTCGCCCGAGGCCGGATTCGAACCCGGGTCCCTGGCGCTGTGAGGCAACAGTGCTAACCACTATGCCACTGTGTCTATGGATCCAGAGACATAAGTTCTAATCCCAGCACAGCAGCTGGGGAATTTAAGTTCAGTTAATTAAATAAATCTGGAATAAAAAGCTAGTAATGGTAATCATGAAACAATCGGATTGTCGTAAAAACCCATCTGGTTCACTAATGCTGGCCGATATGTGACTCCAGACCCGCAGCAATGTGGTTGACTTTTAACTGCCCTCTGAAATGGCCTAGCAAGCCACTCAGTTGTCAAAAACTGCTACGAATAAGAATGAAGCCAGACGGACCACCCGACCTCAGCACCGGCTACAGACATGGCAACGGCACACCCAGTCCAGTCGACCCTGCAAAATCCTCCTCACCAACATCTGGGGACTTGTGCCAAAATTGGGAGAGCTGTCCCACAGCCTGACATGGTCATACTCACAGAATCATATCTTTCAGCCAAGGTATCAAACTCATCCATCACCATCCCACCGGCAGGACAGACCCATGAGGAGTGGCGGCACAGTCGGGAAGGAGTGGCCCTGGGAGTCCTCAACCTTGACTCCGGACCCCATGAAGTCTCATGGCTTCAGGTCAAGCATGGGCAAGGAAGCCTCCTGCTGATTACCACCTACCACCAGCTGATGAATCAGTACTCCATGTTGAACACCACTTGGAAGAAGCACTGAGAACGTACTCTGGGTAGGGTACTTCGATGTCCATCACCAAGAGTGGCTCGGTAGCACCACTACTGACTGAGCTGGCTGAGTCCTGAAGGACATGGCTGCGAGTCTGGGCCTGTGACAGGTGGTGAGAGAACCAACACGAGGGAAAAACCTACTTGACCTTGTCCTCACCAATCTACCTGTCGCAGATGCATCTGTCCATGACAGTATTGGTAGCAGTGACCACTGCACAGTCCTTGTGGAGACGAAGTTCCGTCTTCACACTGAGGACACCCTCCATCGTGTTGTGTGGCACTACCACCGTGCTAAATGGGATAGATTCAGAACAGATCTAGCACCTCAAAACTGAGCATCCATGAGATGCTGTGGGCCATCAGCAGCAGCAGAATTGTACTCCACCACAATCTGTAACCTCATGGCCCGGCATATCCCTCACTCTACCATTAACATCAAGCCAGGGGACCAACCCTGGTTCAATAAGAAGTGTAGAAGAGCATGCCAGGAGCAGCACCAGGCATACCTAAAAATGAGGTGCCAACCTGGGGAAGCTGCAACAAATAACTACATGCATGCTAAAAAGCGGAAGCAGCATGCTATAGACAGGGCTAAGCCATCGCACAATCAAAGGATCAGACCAAAGCTCTGCAGTCCTGCCACATCCAGTCGTGAATGGTGGTGGACCATTAAACAACTAAGAGGAGGAGGAGGCGCCATGAATATCCCCATCCTCAATGATGGTGGAGCCCAGCACGAGTGCAAAAAATAAGGCTGAAGCATTTGCAACCATCTTCAGCCTGAAGTGCCGCGTGGATGATCCATATTGGCCTCCTCCTGAGGTCCCCACCATCACAGAAGCCAGTCTTCAGCCAATTCGATTCACTCCACGTAATATCAAGAAATGGCTGAGCACACTGGATACAGCAAAGGCTCTGGGCCCCGACAACATCCCGGCTATCGTGCTGAAGACTTGTGCTCCAAAACGAGCCGCGCCTCTAGCCAAGCTGTTCCAGTACAGCTACAACACTGGCATCTATCCGACAATGTGGAAAACTGCCCAGGTATGTCCTGTCCACAAAAAGCAGGACAAATCCAATCCAACTAATTACAGCTCCATCAGTCTACTCTCAATCAACAGCAAAGTGATGGAAGGTATCATCGACAGTGCTATCAAGCGGCACTTACTCATCAGTAACCTGCTTACTGATGTCAAGTTTGGGTTCCGCCAGGACCACTCGGCTCCTGACTTCATTACAGCCTTGGTCCAAACATGGATAAAAGAGCTGAATTCCAGAGGTGTGGTGAGAGTGACTGCCATAGACATCAAGGCAACATTTGACCGAGTGTGGCATCAAGGAGCCCTAGTAAAACTGAAGTCAATGTGAATGGGGGGGAAATACTCTCCACTGGCTGGCACAAAGGAAGATGGTTGTGGTGGTTGAAGGTCAATCATCACAGCCCCAGGACATCGCTGCAGGAGTTCCTCAGGGCATTGTCCTAAGCCCAACCATCTTCAGCTGCTTCATTAATGACCTTCCCTCCAACAAAAGGTCAGAAAAGAGGATGTTCGCTGAAGAGTGCACAATGTTCAGTGCCATTCACAACTCCTCCGATAATGAAGCAGTCCATGCCCACATGCAACAAGACCTGGACGACGTTCAGGCTTGGGCTGATAAGTGGCAGGTAACATTCATGCCATACAAGTGCCAGGCAATGACTATCTCCAACAAGCGAGAGTCTAACCACCGCCCCTTGACATTCAACGGCATTACCATCGCCGAATCCCCCACCATCAACATCCTGGTGGTCACCATTGACCAGAAACTTAACTGGACCAACCACATAAGTACAGTGACAACAAGAGCAGGTCAGAGGCTGGGTATTCTGCGGCGAGTGTCTCACCTCCTGACTCCCCAAAGCCTTTCCACCATCTACAAGACACAAGTAAGGAGTGCGATGGAATACTCTTCACTTGCCTGGATGAGTGCAGCTCCAACAACACTCAAGGAGCTCGACACCATCCAGGACAAAGCAGCCTGCTTGATTGGCACCCCATCCACCACCTTAAACATTCACTCCCTCCACCACCGGCATACCATGGCTGCAGTGTGTACATCAGCAAGATGCACTGCAGCAACTCGCCAAGGCTTCTTCGGCAGCACCTCCCAATCCCACAACCTCTTCCACCTAGGACAAGGGCAGCAGGCGCATGGGAATACCACCACCTCCAAGTTCCCCTCCAAGTCACACACCATCCTGACTTAGAATTAGATCGCCGATCCTTCATCGTCACTGGGTCAAAATCCTGGAACTCCCTACCTAACAGCACTGTGGGTGTCTGTTCACCACATGGACTGCAGCAGTTCAAGAAGGCGGCTCACCACCACCTTCTCAATGGCAATTAGGGATGGACAATAAAAGCTGACCTTGCCAGCGGCGCCCACATCCCATAAACTATTTTTTTTTTTTTATTTAAATGAGAGATTTTATACTGAGTGCATTCATTGAGAACAGGTTTACTGCTTTTCCATTGTAAATGCAGAAATGTTTTCCCTATATTTTTCTCTATAGAAAAAGTTGTCCACATAACAACAGTCACTGCAATCCAAAAAGTAATTTATTGCATGAAGTGCTTTGAGATATTTCAACATGGTAAAGAGCTATATTCTTTTTTGGACATCGTATCACCATTCCCCTTCTCTCTCCACCTCCACACACTTGTCAGAATATCCATGGGAAAATAATAGGAAACGCTACTTACGGCCTGTTTATCACTTTTAAACAATAAACAGGGAGGCGTACC
Organism: Somniosus microcephalus; assembly: GCF_052327205.1. Classification (NCBI taxonomy): domain Eukaryota; kingdom Metazoa; phylum Chordata; class Chondrichthyes; order Squaliformes; family Somniosidae; genus Somniosus; species Somniosus microcephalus. The sequence continues at coordinate 80,489,602 of NC_140989.1, read as the reverse complement.
CAGTGCTCCCCCTCTAATACTGGAGCAGCACCCAGTCACTCTGAAAGTAAGACCTATTGGGCCAAGGACTGCAGGCTGATGGAGACTTTTTAGACGATTCTCCAATAGTGGCAGACCTCAAACTGAATTAATGGGCCAGGCAGAAGAAGTGCCCACCGCCCATCGCACCCTTATTGAATGCAATTCATTGGCTTTTTCCCAATGGAGCAGAATAGAGGATCAAGATTCCACCCCATTTCCTCCCCTGCCAGAATAACCCCAGAATTGTGCTGGGAAAATCACCTAATTTCTGGGCTATTTAATCTGAAAACTTTAATGAAAACTAACATGTACTGTACCATGAGGAGGAAAAACATTAAAATTATGGTGCAAACTCCGCAGGATCTGGATATTAATTACCTCGCTGTTCATATGTAAGGTACACACACCAGGGCTTCCATACAGCACCTGGGAGAGAAATGGATAATATTTAATTTTTTTTTTAATTCTCCCTTTGACCTCCATTCCAACAATGTTCTGCAAAATGGAGATTATTACAACAGACACCACTGCTGTTGCCACATGCTCAGTGGAAATCTGCTGTGTAGACAACTATTGTAAGATGTTACAGCCCAGATGCCCAATGACTGCTATGATTGATTTATGGTAGCTGTTAAATGGGGAAGTCAAGGATTCATGTGACTGGCTAGCTTTCACTCTGTCATCTATTAGCCTTTGTTACCAAGCAGATTTGCTGAGCTCTGCATCCTCTTATAAATGTGGAGGGGCCCTATGGCAATTCTGTTTCAGGTGAAGCATCAAACCTAGAATAATTCCCCATTGTTATTGACGTTCTTCACCAGTACTTGTAATTCCTGCACTTTCTGCTAACATACCAACAATCACTGCACTCCAAAAGGAATTCACAATGTGAAATGCTGTCAGGCATTTTAATAATGTAATAAGGCGTTTTTTTCTCATTATTTGTGTTGGACTCAATGGGAGTACCTGTACTACTGCTGGTGTAGTGTATGTACCTTTAAGACAGAACTACTTTTACAGCTCCTGTATACTGTAGTACCAGCAGTGACCACACCTGTATATAAACCTTGCGCATGCCTCTGTACCCCCAGTCTTGAGACTACTCTCCTCCAGTAAATACCTGTTTATTGTTAAGTTACAGCATCCGTGTGGTTATTGAAAAACATCATACTCTCAGAATCACGGATCTAACAGTGGCGACGAGTGTCGATTCGAATCTACCTGCAACTCTGCATTTCCCTTCGAGGATTCGCTCCGGGAGGGCGGTGTAAGAAAGTCGAGGCCAGGAACACGGGCGTCGACCACGAGCAACCGCCCAGTCGTCCGGCAGAGAGTGAACATCGCAGGGGAGGCTGTGGAGAGCCGGGCTTGGTTCCCCAGCCACGACGATCAGCAAGAGACTGACGACAGGTCCAGGGCAGACCCTTCCCGGACAGCGGCGGCTGGAGCCGACCGACGGCAGAGAGAAAGCCGAGCAGCATCGACGGGGTAAGACAGAGGGTGAAGCGCACAGGGCGCAGCCGGGGGTTGAAAACCGAGCGGCGTCGAAAAAAAAGAGAAACAAAATGGAGAGAGAGAGGGAAAAGCAACAGTCGGGTTCAGGACCGAGCGGCGTCGAGAAAATAAAAAAAGAACGCGCAGAGCACAGCCAGGGCTCAAGGGCTGAACAGTGTCCACGGGGAGAAGAAGGGAGAGCACGGGAGATGCCATTGAGCCGCGGAGAAGAAGGAAGAGCGCGGGAGACGCCATTTTTAGAAGCCGCAGCGGAGAAGAAGGGCGAGCGCGGGAAGGAAGGAAAGCGTGGGAGACGCCATTTTGTGCCAGCGGAGAAGAAGGGGAAGTGCGGGAGACGCCATTTTTGACAGTTAAATCACACCCAGGGATGCCAAAGAGTGGCAGTATCTCTACGTTCGACAATGAAGTCGAAGATTGGGCGACATATGTGGAGCGTATTGAGGTGTACTGCAGGGCGAATGAAGTGCCAGATGCTAGGAAATCACTGGTTTTGTTAAATTCCATGGGTGCAAAAACTTATGGGTTACTGCGAAATCTAATAACCCCAGAGAAGCCAGTGAACAAGAATTTCGAAAGCATAGTAGAAATCCTACAGGACCACTTAAACCCCACACCGCTGCTGATAGCAGAACGATTTAAGTTCCATAAAAGGAACCAACACAAAGACGAAAGCAATGCTGAGTACCTAACGGAACTGCGCAAGCTATCGAAACACTGCCAGTTTGGAGTGGGACTAGCAGATACGTTAAGGGACAAGTTTGTGTGTGGGCTACAAAGTGAAGGAACCCAGAAACGGCTTCTATCAGAAAAGGATCTTACGCTGGACAAAGCTTTCAGTATGGCAGTATCACACGAAGCAGCCGCAAGGGGCGCTGCTGAGATACAATGGAGACCGCAAGAATATGGCACCAATGAAATGTCCTATGGAACAGGGAAGTGCTATCGCTGCGGCAGAACAACACATGACCAGAAGGATTGTTGGTTCAAGGACCAAGTGTGCAGACAGTGTGGAAAAGCAGGACACATAGCAAGAGTCTGCAGGTCTGGGAAGAAAACCAACAGTAAGAAATCTCCACAGGAGAAGTACAAAAAGGTACACCAGGTGATGGACAGTAGTTCAGACGAACAGAAAAGTGACACAGACTCCGGAAGCAAGGAGCTGGGTTGTTTGAAACTACATAAGGTAACCAAAATGGAGGATCACCAGACTATCTGGGTTACACTCAAGATAGACGGAGTCCAAGTGAAAATGGAATTGGACACAGGATCAGCCCTAACAGTCATAAACCAAAGGGACTACAAGCGGCTATTTTCACATATACCCTTGAAAGCTACAGAGATTGTCTTGAAGATGTACACGGGGCAAAAAGTCTACCCCAAAGGAAAAATAAGGGTGAAAGTGATATATAAAGGCCAGGAAATACATAAAATGGATATGTATATATTGCCAGATGGAGGACCACCACTGCTAGGACGTGAATGGATCCGGAAGATACAATTAGATTGGCATTCCATACAGGCACTGAAGGTGATAAAGGCCATGTGCGATGATGAAATTCCACTACAGCATAAGGTGGACAATTTCTTATTAGCCTACCGAAACGCGACACATGCAGTTACCAACCAGACCCCGGCCATGATGTTCTTTAACCGAAGGTTGAGATCTCGTCTGGACTTGCTCAGACCAAATGTGCGAAGAAATGTTGAGGACAAACAATTCCAGCACATCAATGAGAAGCCGACAAGGAACTTCAATGTAGAACAACCAGTCTTGGCCCGTGACTATCGAACAGAGAAATTGCAACCCGGAACGATATGCACAAGGCAGGGGCCATTAATGTACACAGTGGATGTCAGGGAGAACATTGTGAGACGCCACGTCGATCAGATCTTAGCGTCACAGGAACGAGTCAACCCCATGTCTCGAGTACCTGGGGATGAACCCGACATACCGGTAGCATCTACCTCAGAACCAGTAGCAGTGGAAACCGATGAACTACCCGATGAAAAGGGGCCAGAATCGCCTCTGCAACAAGAACGAGAGCCTCAGGAAAGGCGCTATCCCGAAAGGGTCAGGAAGCCGCCCCAAAGACTGAATCTATAAATGGACTATTGTTGTTTAATGTACATGTTAAAGTGTTAATTGTTATTTGAATATTAGGGGTACTACTAATCTAAAAGGGGAGGAATTGTAGTGTATGTACCTTTAAGACAGAACTACTTTTACAGCTCCTGTATACTGTAGTACCGGCAGTGACCACACCCGTCTATAAGCCTTGCGCATTCCTCTGTACCCCCAGTCTTGAGACTACCCTCCTCCAGTAAATACCTGTTTATTGTTAAGTTACAGCATCCATGTGGTTATTGAAAAACATCATACTCTCAGAATCACGGATCTAACAGCTGGCTGCTTGGAAGGTTACTGATAAAAGATGCATGGCAACAGGTGTTCTTCTTCCATGCCTTTTGGAGTACTGACGTATGTTGCTCTGTAAGAAGAGCACATGGTAGCAGTTCAAGAGGGATTTTCAGGCTATGCTAGTGGTGTGGGCCAGGAAATTTGGCAGCTCTGTTCCCTTCATAGGTGCAGCACATATTAGGTACTCTGTGCCTGCCTGGCCCTGGCAAGGGAGAGGAGCGAAGAATTGCCCCTAAGATATAACAGTGAATAAAGCGTATGATTGTGTTCTGATGTCATACAGCACTTTGGACCTTGTTAATTCAGGAACTTGCTCCTCCCTCCACTGTTAGGACTTTTCTTATGATCAGTCATTATCTGTAACCAGTCTAATCTGCTGATCGTGAACAAGCTTCAGCTGCAAATGGAACAGTGGTGTCATAATGGAAATTGTACTTACTTACAAATCTTAATGTATGTGACTACAACATTGCTACTGCAATCACTATACAGGCATCATGCATTGCCTGTGTGCATACTGGACAGATTGACAGAAATTTTCCACTCAGTTGCGCCTGGGGAACACTTAGTTCCCAGGCACAAAGAGGGAAATGAGGTGGAAACTAACGTCAGGTTTCCGGGCCTCCTACGCAGCCCCGAGATTTTCCTGGGAACCCTGATTGGGTGTGACTGGGCCTACATCTGCAATATGTGCAGGCCCAGCATCAGCTTTAAAACGAAGCAGGAAGGGGAATTCTCAGCCTTCCCACCTCACTTTCCACTGTATCCGCCCAAGGAGTGCTGCATAGAGTTGGTGATGAGGACTGCGCCAGGGCCCTCCACAGACCAGATGGTCTGTGGAGGGCTCGGGAGCAACCCAAACATGAAAGTTGGCTGCAGATGTTTGCTTTTTGGTCCCCAGCATGATCTTCAGGCTTTAGGGCCTTCTGGTTGCTGCTCTCTGGCAACAGCCATAAGGCCCCATGGTGGCCCGATCTGCACTCTTGTTTCCACCACCTGTTGTCAGCACAAAGCCCTGCCAGGAAGTGGACCTGCTTCAAGAGGGTGTTCAGGCTATGCTAGTGGTGTGGGCCAGGAAATTTGGCAGCTCTGTTCCCTTCATAGGTGCAGCACATATTAGGTACACTGTGCCTGTCTGGTCCTGGCAGGGGAGAGGAGCAAAGAATTGCCCCTAAGATATAACATAGTGAATAAAGCGTATGATTGTGTTCTGATGTCATCCAGCACTTTGGACCTTGTCAATTCAGGAACTTGCTCCTCCCTCCACTGTTAGGACTTTTCTTATGATCAGTCATTATCTGTAACCAGTCTAATCTGTTGATCGTGAACAAGCTTCAGCTGCAAATGGAACAGTGGTGTCATAATGGAAATTGTACTTACTTACAAATCTTTGCTATATCCTATTGCCAGAAGCATGAAAACATGAATGTTACTCTTTGTGTTCCTTGCCGTTTCCCATTTAATCACACACACAGAATCCCCACAGTGCAGATAGAGGCCATTTCGGCCCATCGAGCCTGCACCGACACATATCCCGCCCTATCCCCGTAACCCCACGTATTTAATCCCCCAACACTAAGGGTCAATTTATCATAGCCAAATCAACCTAACCCGCACATCTTTGGACTGTGGGAGGAAACCGGAGCACCCGGAGGAAACCCACGCAGACACGGGGAGAATGTGCAAACTCCACACAGACAGTCGCCCGAGGCCGGATTTGAACCCGGGTCCCTGGCGCTGTGAGGCAACAGTGCTAACCACTATGCCACCCAATGAATTACAGTCTACAATTATGATGACTTATATTGGTGTCAGCACAGAATTCAGGCCACACATCAGTTGCGCAACTAAATTAACATTCTTCAAAGTATCATAATTGTGTATTTTAACACTCATTTCTTGACAAACTGACATCCATTTCCATTACCATCCACTAATCACATTTTTTGAACTACATTATTTCAAATGCGTTGTGCTCATCCTCGCTGTTTGCCAGATTTCAGAATATATCTCATCACTTCTTTCATGCTGACACCTAACAGTTATATTTCTGTGCCTTCTCGCTTTTATTAATTTGAACCTGTGTCCTCATATCCTACTTTTGCAAATGATTTTTAAGTATTAGTCCAGATTTACCTTTTCCATTTCCTCAACTATCATACATACCTTGATAAGATCACCGCTCAGAGATTTCTCCAGTCTCTCCTCAAATAAGAACATAAGAAATAGGAGCAGGAGTAAGCAATGCAGTCCCTCGAGCCTGCTCTGCCATTCAACAAGATCATGGCTGATCTTCGATCTCAACTCCACTTTCCCGTCTAATCCTCATATCCCTTGATTCCCTTAGTGCCAAAAATCTATCGATCTCAGTCTTCAATATACTCATCGTCTGAGCACCCACAGCCCTCTGGGGTAGAAAATGCCAAAGATTCACAAACCTCTCAGTCCTAAATGGCCGACCCCTTATCCTGAGACTATGACCTCTAGTTCTAGACTCTCCAGCCAGGGAAAACAGCCTCTCAGCATCTACCCTGTTAAGCCCTCTAAGAATTTTATACGTTTCAATGAGATCACTTCTTATTCTTCTAAACTCCAGCGAATATAGGCCCAATTTACTCAATCTCTTCTCATAGGACAACCCTCTCATCCTATGAATCAATCTAGTGAAGCTTCGTAGCACTGTAAGTATATCCTTCCTTAGGTAAGGAGACCAAACCTGTACACAGTACTCCAGGTGTGGTCTCACCAAGGCCCTATATAATTGTAGCAAGACTTCTTTACTCTTATACTCCAACCCCCCCTTGCAATAAAGGCTAACATACCATTTGCTTTCCTAATTGCTTGCTGTACCTGCATGTTCACTTTCTGTGATTCATGTACAAGAATACCCAAATCTAATGCACGGAAGGTAGTAAAATATTTTCGCATATCACGTTTGTATCTCAATATTTATTCATGATTAGATTTTAGCATTGCTACAAAAACACAGCACGTGATTTAGAAGAATTGATATATCTTAATACACTAATTGATCTTCTGTTGCATTGCATACTGTGAGTCAGAGAATATGATCATTCTTACTTGTCTCTATTCTCTTTGTTTTGCTGATTCTCTCTTTAAGGTGCTCTCTCTCAGTCCTCTTCTGTTTCTATCTGTCTTTTTCTATTCCTCTTTCCTTTTGGGTGGGTGGTCTGGCATGGCAGGTAAAGTAGCCACCAGTAGCTGCAGATTGCATTTTCGGTGGACGCTGCAGGATAAATATGGTGCTCAGTCACAACCCTCCCCAAATCACTTGTGATTTCTCCCCCAATCCCTTGTGTTCCCTATTCCACCTTCCCACTATCAATTCCCCATCCTACAACCCCCCCTAACTCCGATCACTACCCATATTTCTTACTCTTTGAATGACCCACTCAATCCCTGTACTCTTCCATCCCCCTTGCTCTGCTGGATTTCACCTCACCCATAATCCTCCATCACTCGCCCACTCGCTTCCCCCAAGGTTGGGTGCTGAAAGGCAAGAGGCTCCCACATCGTCAATCAGTTTCCCTCCTCCCCTTCCCTCTCCTTCCTAAACTCCCTTCTTATTTGTTGCCCTCAAAGAGGCTTTGTTTGCTTTTAAAAGTTAATTTTTTTAAGGAAACTAAATTAGAATGAAGATAAAGTCAGTGTCAGTCTTTTTTCTCTCTTCTTTCCCCCTGGTCTCACACGTGTTATTAACTAGAATCTCTGTCACACAGGTGTACGCAATTAGCATTGATCTTCTAACTGTCAGGTGGAGAATTAATTAGCTTCAAAATTGTGCAAATATCAGGGTATTTAACTATAAAATAGCAGGTATGACACCTTTCATTTGGAAAGCAACTATCATGGCACCACTTACAGGATTAAGCATGCACCTCTTGTACCGGATTTTATATATACGTTAGATAAATCTCTTGTACTGACTTTAGCACTATCACATCCTCTTCTCTTTTCCTGTTGGGATAGGTTTTTGTTCCTAAATTTGTTTCTTGACTGCTGACAAAGTATCTATATATATAAAAGGATATGTCTGTCTGTCTGTCTCTCTGTCTCTCTGGCCGGCTATTACAATCAAAAGTTATAGAGCGTACCTACACATATGTTATATCAAAAGAAAGCTCATCATTAGGGGACTCTTGTAGGCGTATTTACTTTTTGCTCGACAAAAATTGTGCCGACGGTATCCAAAAAACGTTCAAAATTCCTCTCATTATCCGCTCATTTGCATCGAATGGGGGCGGGTTCATTGTGTGTGCGGGCGGGCCATCCTACAGTTGAGTGACGTGATGATTGACCAATCCTACAGTTCAGTGACCTGACGGTTGACCGGTGCGTGTGTGGGCGGGACTTATCATTCTGAACCGAGGTGAGTCGCCACCATCTTGATTCCAAACTTTTCATTTCTTTTTCCCACTTTCTGCGTGTTTCTTTTCAAATCTACATTTCCAGCAAAAAAAAAGTTGCTTTTAAAACACAAATTGTTTTTAAAAAAAAGTTAATTAATTTGTAAATCTTTTCTCTAACATCTAGAATTTTCCTACCTTTCACCGTTTTTCCAGGCCTGTAAGCCTGGGCCTCTGTTGCCGAGCCACACCCGAGCTAGGCACCACCCGTCGCGCTCAACAAGCGGCTCGCGATCGCCGCCATCTTTGTGAAGGCTGGAGGAGGCGGGCCTAAGCCGAGCGTCGCCACCCGCCGCCATCTTAGTAAAGGCGGGTGGGGCAGGAGTCAGCGCGCGCGACTTGAGTCCGGCCGGGCCTCACGCGGTAGGTTGTGCGGCGGCATCTCTCTCTCTGCTCTTGAAGCCGGCTCGGGTGGGGGGCGGGGCTCGGGAAATCGGGGTTCGGCAGATCGGGGCTCGTGAGATCTGGCCTTGGGAGATGGGGGGGCGAGCCTCGGGAGATGGGGGGTGCGGGGCTCGGGAGATCGGAGATCGGGCCTCGGGAGATCGGGGCCGGGGCTCGGGAGATCGGGCCTCGTGAGATCGGGCCTCGTGAGATCGGGCCTCGTGAGATCGGGCGGGGGGGCGGGACATCGGGGGGCGGGGCTCGGGGACTCCCCCCTCCTTCCCCCCTCTCCCCCTCCTTCCCCCTTCCCCGGCAGAGGGGAGAGGGTCTGCTGGCTCCCCCCTCCCTTTCTCCCCCCCTTCCCCCCTCCCCCTCCTCTCCCCTCCCCCTCCCCCCCTTCCTCTCCCCCCTCCTGCCCCCCCTCCCCACCCCCACTCCCCCTCCCCCCACTCCCCCGCACACCCCCCGCCCCCTCCCCCACTCCCCCCACACCCCCCTCCCCTTCCCCTCCCCTCCCCCCTCCCCTTCTCCCCTTCCCCCCTCCACCCTCCCCCTCCCCCTCCCCCTCCTCCTCCCCCTCCCCCGTTCCCCCTTTCCCCCCTCCCCCTTCCACCCCCTTCCCCCCTTCCCACTCCCCCCTTTTCCCCCTGCCCCCCCCATCCCCCTCCCCCTCCCTTCCCCCCCTTCCCCCTCCCCTCCCCCCTCCCCTCCCCCTCCCTTCCCCCTCCCCCTCCCTTCCCCCCTCCCCTCCCTTCCCCCTCCCCTCCCTTCCCCCCTCCTCTCCCTCCCCCTCCTCCCCTCCCTTCCCCTTCCCCTCCCTTCCCGCCCCCTCCCTTCCCCCCTCCCCTCTCTTCCCCCACCTTCCCTCCCTCCCCTCCCTTCCCCCCCTCCCCTCCCTTCCCTTCCCCCTCCCTTCCCCCCTCCCTTCCCCCCTCCCCCCTCCCTTGCCCCCTACCCTTCCCCCTCCCCCTTCCCCCTCCTCCCTCCTCCTCCCTCCCTTCTTCCCCCCCCTTACCCCCCTTCCCCCTTCTCACCCCTTCCCTCTTCCCACCCCTTCCCCCCTTCCCCCTTCACCCCTTCCCACCCCTCCCCCCTCCCCCTTCCCACCCCCTTCCCCCTTCCCACCCCCTTCCCCCCCTGCCCCCTTCCCACCCCCTTCCCCCTTCCCACCCTATTCCCCCCCTTCCCCCTCCCCTCTCTTCCCCCTCCCCCTTCCCCCCTCCCCTTTCCCCCCTCCCCGCACCTCCCCTTTCCCCCCCGCCCCTCCCCTTTCCCTCCCTCCCCGCCCCTCCCTTTCCCTCCCCTTTCCCCCCCGCCCCTCCCCTTTCCCCCCACCCCGCCCCTCCCCTTTCCCCCTCCCCTTTCCCCCCTCCCCGCCCCTCCCCTTTCGCCCTCCCCGCCCCCCTTCCCCCCTCCCCTCCCTTCCCCCCTCCCTTCCCCCCTCCCTTCCCTTCCCCCCTCCCTTCCAGCCCCCCTCCCTTCCCCCCCCTCCCCTCCCTTCCCCCCCTCTCCTCCCTTCCCCTCCCTTCCCCTCCCCTCCCCCCACCCCTTCCCGCCCTCCCCTCCCCTTCCCCCCCTCCCCACCCCTCCCCTTTCCCCCCGCTTCCCGCCCCTCCCCTTTCCCTCCCTCCCCGCCCCTCCCCTTTCCCTGCCCCTCCCCTTTCCCCCCCACCCCTCCCCTTCCCCCCCGCCCCGCCCCTCCCCTTTCCCCCTCCCCTTTCCCCCCTCCCTGCCCCTCCCCTTTCCCCCCTCCCCGCCCCCCTTCCCCCCTCCCCTCCCTTCCCCCCTCCCTTCCCCCCTCCCTTCCCTTCCCCCTCCCTTCCAGCCCCCTCCCTTCCCCCCTCTCCTCCCTTCCCCTCCCCTCCCCCACCCCTTCCCGCCCTCCCCTCCCCTTCCTCCCCACCCCTCCCCTTTCCCCCCTTTCCCCCCTCCCCTTTCCCCCCGCTTCCCGCCCCTCCCCTTTCCCCACCCCTCCCCTTCCCCCCCTCCCCTTCCCCCCCTCCCCTTTCCCCCCTCCCCGTTCCCCCTCCCCTTTCCCCCTCCCCTTTTCCCCCCTCCCCTCCCCTTTACCCCCTCCCCTTTCCCCGTCCCCTCCCCTTTCCCCCCCTCCCCTCCCCTTTTCCCCCCTCCACTCCCCTTTTCCCCCCTCCCCTCTCCCCCCTCTCCCCCCTCCCCCCCTCCCCTCCCCTCTCCCTCCCCTCCCCTCTCCCTCCCCTCCCTTCCCTCCCCTCTCCCCCTCCCCTCTCCTCCCTCCCCTCCCCTTTCCCCCCTCCCCCCCTCCCCTTCCCCCCTCCCCTCCCCTTTCCCTCCCCTTCTTCCCCCCTTCACCCCCCCTGCCCCCCAGTCGCGATCTCTCTTCACCCCAGTCGCGCTCTCTCTTCCCCCCAGTCGCGCTCTCTCTTCCCCCCAGTCGCGCTCTCTCTTCCCCCCAGTCGCGCTCTCTCTTCCCCCCAGTCGCTCTCTCTCTCTCTCTCTTCCAACAACAACATGCCCTCAAAAATCCCTCGGTACCGCCGGGCACTTCAGCTAGTATATTATAAAAGAGTATATCGATATTAATATATAACCATTCTTCCCACTGATCTATTATAACACTCTAATCTTCATCACTCCTGTTTATTTCCTTTTTGATCAACAGTGACAACTCCATGAGAAAGTGATGAAAAGGGAGGACGATGTGGGCCTGCACCTTCAATAAACTTCCCTTCTCCAATAACAGCCAGAGTTGTAGCCATTCTTGCAGCTCCAGGCCTGTCAGGGTTTCTGTTTCTGCCCCCTGTTTCCCAGAGCATTACTCTTCCGGGGGGGCAGGCCTGCACCGGGGGTGTGACCAGATCTTGCTAATAACCTGGTCCATTTAATTACAGAAGCACTGTTCAGGAGAAGTGGCCCTGCCCTGCAAAACTGCAACAATCACTTTAGCATTTTGGGGATGTGGTAAACCACTGTTTGTATTCCTGTTTGTCCTGTTTGTATTCCACTGTGTACATGCCTGGACATGCCTCGGCTGACTCCTCCCACAGGTCCTAGTATAAAGGTGACTGCTCCCCAGCCCTTGTATCCTGGACCGGTCGACCACTCGAGGCAGACCTCCATTCTGTTGTTAATAAAAGCCTTTAGTTACTCTTCTAACTCTCAGTCTTTTATGAGTAATTGATAGCGCATCAATTTTATTAACAACATTTTTATAATGGAGAAGATCCTCACACCAGCATGCCTGGACTTAGATCATCGGGAGGCAGACTCATCCACCAAGTTTACTCACTGGCTTAAGTGTTTCGAAAAATTCCTGACCGCCTCCGAAGCAATCAAATCGGACGAGGACAAACTGGATGTCCTGACCTCCAAAGTGAACCACCGAGTGTACTCGGTCATCCAAGACGCGACCTCGTACGCGGATGCTATCAAGCTCCTCAAGGACCAGTACACGCGCCCAGTGAACGAAGTGTACGCCAGGCACCTCCTGGGGAGTCGTAAACAACAACCTGGGGAATCGACCGTGGAATACCTTCAGGCACTGTCTGTGCTTGGCCGGGCCTGTGGTTGTAAGGATGTAAAGGCCGCCGTGTACACAGAGGAACTTATCCGGGACGCTTTTGTAGCGGGCCACAGATCCAATTACACACGACAGCGACTGTTGGAGCAGAGTAACCTCGACCTCAACAAGGCCTCTGAACTCGCACTATCGTTGGATGCAGCCTACCAGGGCATGGATGCCTACTCCTCTGCACCGTGGACGCCGCGGGGAATGACAGCCTGGGACACGGTAGGACCGCCTCATAGCGCCGTGCCACCCCAGCCACACCCCAACAACGGCTCAACTACCGCAGCAGTGTCCCAAGGCCAGACAGCAGTGCCCCAAGGCCAGAAATGCTACTTCTGTGGCCAGGCAAAACACCCCAGAGCGCGCTGCCCGGCGAAAAACGCGATCTGCTGGGGCTGCGGGAAGAAGGGACACTACGCTAGCGTCTGCAGGGCCAAAGCCACCCCGAACCCCAGCAGCGCCGCGTGTGGGCCATGCGGGCCGCCATTTTGGACCTCCCCGGCCGTGTGCGAATCACCGGTACAGCAGCCATTTTGGACGCCTCCAGCCACATGGGGATCATGGACGCCGCCATCTTGGACGACAGCCGGGACGCAGCAGGCCCCCGACACCGCCTCATCTGATACCCGCAGCGACACACCGACCCCTACGCTGGCATCCGTTACACTGGACCAAGCGAGACCGCACCAACTGGCCAGTTCCACAATGGACATTAAGGTAAATGGTCACGATACAATCTGCCTTTTTGACTCTGGGAGCACGGAGAGCTTCATCCACCCCGACACGGTGCGGCGTTGCTCTCTCCCAGTCCTGCCTGCGCAACAGCGGATTTCTATGGCCTCCGAGTCCCAGTCGGCGGACATCGGCGGCTACTGCGTGGTGACACTCGTAGTAGACGGGACCGTGTACGATCATTTTAAACTTCTGGTCCTGCCTGACCTCTGCGCTGCCGTCCTGCTGGGGTTAGATTTTCAGTGCCACCTTAAAAGTGTTACGATGGCGTACGGTGGACCCCTACCCCCACTCACAGTCCGCAGCCAGCAGCTTCCAAATTGCCCGCCGCGCACCAGGTGCAACCTCTCCACACTCAGAGTCACCCCCCCACCACTGTTTGCTAACCTCACCCCCGACTGTAAGCCCATCGCCACAAAGAGCAGGCGATACAGTGCCGGGGACAGGGTTTTCATTAAAACCGAAGTGGAGCGGCTCCTGAAAGAAGGGATTATTGAGGGCAGCACCAGCCCCTGGCGAGCCCAGGTTGTGGTCGTTAAGACCAGCGAGAAGCAGCGCCTGGTCATCAACTACAGCCAGACAATAAATCGCTACACCCTGCTGGACGCCTACCCACTCCCCCGTATAGCTGATATGGTCAACCAGATCGCGCAGTACCGCGTCTTCTCGACCATTGACCTGAAATCAGCGTACCACCAGCTCCCCATCCGCCCTGAGGACCGCCAGTACACTGCCTTTGAGGCAAACGGCCGCCTCTATCACTTCCTTAGGGTTCCCTTTGGCGTCACCAATGGGGTCTCCATCTTCCAAAGGGAGATGGACCGGATGGTAGATCAAAATGCGTTGCAGGCCACTTTCCCATATCTGGACAATGTGACCATCTGCGGCCGTGACTTGCAGGACCATGACGCAAACCTCGAAAAATTCCTCCGCACCGCCCAACTCCTAAACCTGACATATAACAAGGAGAAGTGCATATTCCGCACAAACCGCCTCGCCATCCTTGGCTGTGTTGTGGAACACGGAGTCATCGGCCCCGACCCCGACCGGATGCGTCCCCTTATGGAACTTCCACTGCCCCACTGCCTCAAGGCCCTGAAGAGGTGCCTAGGGTTTTTCTCCTATTACGCCCAGTGGATCCCCTACTATGCGGACAAGGCCCGTCCGCTGATCAAGTCCACCTCTTTTCCCTTGACGGCAGAGGCCCGCTTAGCCTTCCACCGTATCAAGGAGGACATTGCCAAAGCCACCATGCACGCAGTGGACGAATCCATCCCCTTCCAGGTGGAAAGCGACGCGTCCGACTTTGCCCTGGCCGCTTCCCTCAATCAGGCGGGGAGACCCGTGGCCTTCTTTTCACGAACCCTCCAAGGCCCGGAGACCAGACACTCCGCTGTTGAGAAGGAGGCCCAGGCGATTGTGGAGGCTGTGTGTCATTGGAGGCACTACCTGGCCGGAAAACGATTTACCCTGCTCACTGACCAGCGTTCAGTTGCTTTTATGTTTAACAACAAGCAGAGGGGCAAAATCAAAAATGACAAGATCTTGAGGTGGAGAATCGAACTTTCCACCTACAACTACGAGATCTTGTACCGGCCAGGGAAGCTAAATGAACCCCCGGATGTGCTATCGCGTGGCACCTGCGCCAGCGCGCAGATCGATAGACTACGGGTCCTCCACAATGACCTCTGCCACCCGGGGGTCACCAGGTTCTTCCACCTCATCAAGGCCCGCAACCTGCCTTACTCTATTGAGGAGGTCAGGACCATGACCAGGAACTGCCAAGTCTGCGCTGAGTGCAAACCACACTTTTATAGACCACCTGATAAAAGCCACTCGCCCCTTCGAGCGCCTGAGCGTTGATTTTAAAGGGCCTCTCCCCTCCTCCGACCGCAATGTGTACTTCCTCAATATTATTGATGAGTACTCCCGTTTCCCGTTCGCCTTCCCCTGCCCGGACATGACCAGTGCCACGGTCATTAAATGTCTGAACAACCTCTTCACCCTGTTCGGCTTCCCCAGCTATATCCATAGCGACCGGGGCTCATCGTTTATGAGCGACGAACTCCGTCAGTACCTGCTAACTAGGGGTATTGCCACAAGCAGGACCACCAGTTACAACCCCCGGGGGAACGGACAGGTGGAAAGAGAAAATGCGACAGTTTGGAAGGCCGTCCTGCTAGCCTTAAAGTCTAGGGGCCTTCCAACCTCCCGCTGGCAGGATGTGCTCCCCGATGCGCTCCACTCTATTCGGTCACTGCTCTGCACTGCCACTAACGCCACCCCTCATGAGAAAATGTTTGTCTTCCCAAGGAAGTCCACATCAGGGACATCGCTACCGCCATGGCTGACGTCCCCAGGGCCGGTCCTACTGAGAAGACACGTGAGGACCCATAAAACGGACCCCCTGGTCGAGAGGGTCGACCTCCTCCACGCCAACCCCCAGTATGCTTACATCGCATACCCGGACGGGCGGGAGGACACAGTCTCCATAAGAGACCTTGCACCCTCGGGGACCACAGTAACCCACTACCCACTACCACCCCCCCCCACGATCCGATATCCAGCCCCAGCAGACGGCAGGCCTGGGCCCCGCGACCCGCTCGACATCTACGAGGACGACACGCCTGTGCCACAGCCTACGCTGGACTCGACGCCGGTAGCTTCACTACCCCTGCCGTCGCCACGCCGATCACAGCGGCAGACAAGACCTCCGGAGAGACTCCAATACACTAACTTTTAATACACTTCACCCCGCCGGACTCAATTTTAAACAAGGGGTGAATGTGGTAAACCACTGTTTGTATTCCTGTTTGTCCTGTTTGTATTCCACTGTGTACATGCCTGGACATGCCTCGGCTGACTCCTCCCACAGGTCCTAGTATAAAGGTGACTGCTCCCCAGCCCTTGTATCCTGGACCGGTCGACCACTCGAGGCAGACCTCCATTCTGTTGTTAATAAAAGCCTTTAGTTACTCTTCTAACTCTCAGTCTTTTATGAGTAATTGATAGCGCATCAGGGGATTACCAGTACCATAGATCAGCTGAGCCACAAAAGCTTTGAAGGTTCTTTGTGGGTTTTAGAAGGGAACACAGTTAATCACTGATAACAGGTGAGGAAGGAGCAGAGCGGGTGGCTGAAGAAGGGCTTGTTACTGCTGAATGGAGGCACCCCAAGTCACTTTGTGGCTTGGATCGGTCGAGATCACTGAGCATGAACTGAAGAGCATGTCACTATAAGCTAACCTGAACTGAGTTGCAAAATCTACCATCCAGCTAGTCAATATCACAAAGCAGGAGTTGTCGGTTCTGCCAAATATCATTAAGTAGCATGCAACATGAGGGGAAATCTAAAGCACACCGCTTGCAAACACAGTTGGAATATCTCTCAGTAATGTTCCTGCTGATGATGTTGAGGCATTGGAGTCTGAGCTGAATTTGAACCCAATTTTGCAAAGTGAAAGAGAAGTCCATTATCCAGGCCCTGCTAATATTTCTTAAACTGACAGGCCCCTGTCAAAAACATACAAATTGGTCAAAATTTGTGTATGTTCTAATTAGCCAGAAATGACTCAATTACATTACTGAAATTCAATCTGGCTCTTACTCTTGCTTACTCTTAACAGGTCAGTTCCTCTCAAAGCAGCACTGTCATACAATCTCTTGATACTTTCATTTACAGCAGTTCATAATGGAATTATATCAAAAGAACACAAAATATTACAGATACTAGCAAAGATTAGTCCTATTGCTCTACTGTTCTTTGCAAGCATTAACAATAGTACAAATCACTAATCAGCCAAGTAAAAGAGATAAAGCATTATGCTGGCACTGCAGTTACAACTTTCATGTGTTCTAACCTTATGGGACTGAGCGTATAATCAGTCTGTGAAATTAGCAAGCCTTGTTCAACAAAGCAATCACACACTTACTATACACGGGCCAATTTTTGCTGCAGAACTAGAATAATGCCAATCAGACTCCATTTTAAAATCCCTTTACCACTGGCACTAGGATAACACTTCATCTTCTACAGCTGCTCAATACATGTTGGTCACCTAATGCATTCCAAATGTCTGGTGTGTATACTATGTTAACAACAAGTTGAGAATTTTTGGGAAATAAGATTCAGAAGAACCCTCAGAATATTCTGGGAAAAACATTTTTAACGTTGAAAACTAATTCCATAATCCAATTTGTTGGGTATTCACAAGTGTCTTTCTGATAAGAGATGCATGCATGAATTTGGCCCAACATCTTCATGTGGAGTCATTCATTGTCATTTCAGAAGAATATAACCATCAACTGGAAACAAAAAGTTTGACAGCGCTGTTGCAAGGTTTTTCTGTCCAACTACCCAGCACTGAACCAGAAACCACCAGTAGAGTGAATCTTTATCAGATATAAACTTCAAAGTTTTAATTTAGTTCAGCTGTCTCCAGTTGAACATTCTGGGTATTTATGTGATTGTAAGTTCCCCTTATGGCTCAGTTGGTAAATTCAGTGTCCAGTGTGGAACTGAGACATACAGATTCAGAAGATTTCAAAATTGATGGGGAAAAACATGGTAATTTTAACATACTTACAACCTGTGGGCGATGAAATACTATTGGTGAGTTAAGTCATTTTAATCATTGTGACAATAGGCACATTGTTACAATTCAAACACAAACAATTGCTTCCACAGACAAATTATAAACTGCAGCATGAACTACTCACAAAGTAACATGGGAGGTAGTGTGCCCTGACTGAATAAACCTGTGTCAATATGTACACTGCAAATTATACATATTACCTTTATAAACTCCTAATCTCTCCAGCGGACAGGCAAATAACTGACAACCCATACATGTCAAGCTAAAATCTATGTATCAGGTTCATTCAAGATAAATTTTAAACAGAAGCAAAGGCCAACACAACAGATTTCAATAAAAGAATTTCTCACATTACCTTAAATTCACTACAGTATTACATTTTTGAGTCTTATCTAACCTCACTCTAGATTATTTTGGCTCTCATATCTTAGGTCATTACACGAACTCAGGATGTGCCAAAACACTTTACAGCCAATAAAATAATTTTGAAATGTAGTCACTGTTGTACTGTGTTTGTACACAGCAAGGTTCCACAACGTTACGCTTTTGTTCAAGAAAGGGGAGAAGGATAAACCTGGTAACTACAGGCCAGTCAGTTTAACATCCGTGGTGGGGAAGCTTTTAGAAACAGTAATCCAGGAAAAAATTAACAGCCACTTGGACAAGCATAGACTAACAAATGAGAGCCAGCATGGATTTGCTAAGGGCAAATCATATTTGACTAACTTGATTGAGTTTTTTGATGAAGTAACAGAGATGGTGGATGAGGGCAGTGCAGTTGGTGTTATGTATATGGACTTTCAAAAGGCATTTGATAAAGTACCACATAATAGGCTTGTTAGCAAAAATTGAAGCCCATGGGATAAAAGGGGCAGTAGCAGCATGGATATAACATTGGCTACAGGATAGAAAACGGAGTTGTGGTGAATGGCTGTTTTTTCGGACTGGAGAGAAGTATACAGTGGTGTTCCCCAGGGTTCAGTACTAGGACCATGTTACTGATATACGTTACTGACTTGGACTTGGGAGTACAAGGCACAATTTCAAAATTTGCAGATGACATGAAACTTGGAAGTGTAGTAAGTCCTTACAAGTTACACTTGAAAAAAGCATGTGTAAAGTTGTTCCAAGGCTGCGGAGGAAGATATATTTTATCGTGGAGCTTCTGAAAGGCAATATTTTTGTTTGGGAAAGGGAGGGAAGTTATTTTAAGAAATTTTAAGTAAGTTTTAAAGTTTAATTATTTTTTTTTAAACGGGTTTTCAGAACGGTAGGTAGAAGGAGCAATTGTGGCTGTGTGAATGGAATGTGAAAATGAGTGTTCTAAAATGAGTAATGTAACATTTCCAGCACTTTTAAGAAAGAAACTTTTCATCAGTAATAAATAATTATGTATGTATGTCCGCATATATTCCTTTACGTATATGTATGTATGTTTTATATTCCTTTACTTATGTGTATGAATGTATGTTTTTAATTATGATTTTCCAATAAGTTACTTTCTCTGAAAGTCATAATTAAATACATACATTCATACACATAAGTAAAGGAATATATACATACACGCAAAGGAATATATACAGACATACATACATAATTACTTAAAAGAATATATTACTGATGAAAAGTTTCTTTCTTAAAAATGTTGGAGTCATTTTCACATTTAATAAACACAGCAAATTCAATTCACATAGCCACAATTGATCCTTCTACCTACAGTACTGAAAACCCGTTTTAAAAAACGAAAATAAACTTTAAAACTTACCTCAGCATTTCTTAAAATAACTTTCCTCCCTTTCCCAAACAAAAATATTGCCTTTAAGAAGCTCCACGATAAGAAATATCTTCCTCCGCAGCCTCTGGAGCAACTGTACTCATGCTTTTTTCATGTGTAAGTTGTAAGGACTTGACCTCACTGAAAGCATGAATGAAAGCGGCGAATTTTACTGCGCACGCGCTGCCTGTACAGTCACACGCGTTCTGCCTCTGAACCCCTTCGTTCAGAGGACAGGAAATGCTGGTTTTCCCCACATGCGCTGTGCATGCTGAAAACCGGCATTTCCTCCGGCCAGACGCGTATGTACCCCAACCGTACTCGCGCGTTTGGAAGGGAATTACTGGGCCAACATTTTACATGTCAATAAAATGAAAAATTTAACAATTGCACGATTTGCCCCCTCGCATCTGCGACTGAGGGTCCAAGGAGGTGCATTGCGCAAGAGGTCATCGTCGTACGTATCCTCACACTGTTCCCTTTCGGGAACTGTATGAAGTGGTGGAAGGATTTCTGGCCACGTTAACACTCCTTCCGTGACCATAACCATCTTCATACCAGCCATTAGGGTGGTTAGTCCTATGGCGTGAGGGTTTTACGGGCTCCCACAACCCATCTGAGGGGGGGCACCCACACCCGCGGACGCAAGTATCCCGCTGGATGTCCACCCAGAATTTATAGTTGGAGCTCCGACTCCACTTGCCGGGACTGTCTGGAGCGGGGTTCGAAACCCTACTCCTTCTGGCCCAGCGGCGGGGATGCTTACCGCTACGCAAAAGGCCCACTCCGTGCAAAAGGTGACACCCATACGTTTCCTGCGCCTTTTCCCTCCCCGTGACTGGAGCCCTATGCTGCCACTTGAAAGACCAAGCTATCATCTGTCCTTTTTGCGGCGCCTTTGACTTCTCATTACCAATGATGAGCAGGCGCTGCGCCTCCACCTCGTTGAGGAGATTGCTGAGGTCATCATCAGTTCAATTGTGAGTCCTTTTAATGCCGTGAATTGTGCTCATTCCAGCCATTTCACGTTACTAATCGGATTGGGCCTTTGGCGTAGCGGTAGGATCCCCGCCGCTGGGCCAGACGGGGTAGGGTTTCGAACCCCGCTCCAGACAGTCCCGGCAAGTGGAGTCGGAGCTCCGGCTCTAAATTCTGGGTTGACATCCAGTGGGATATTTGCGTCCGTGGGTGTGGGTGGCCCCCCCTCCTTGTATAGCTTGTGGGAGCCCGTAAAACCCTCCCGCCATAGGACTAACCACCCTAATGGCTGGTTCAAAGATGGTTACGGTCACGGAATGAGCGTTAATCACGGCCATAAATCCTTCCACCACTTCATACAGTTCCCCAAAGGGAACAGTGTGAAGACACGTATGATGACGACATTGCTAAATAAATAAATGGAATTAAAAAAATTCTTTTAGGGCTTTTAAAAGTCTTTAAATTGCTTTAATTCTGTTTAAAACTACTTCAGATTCTTCAAAATAATGTAAACGTTTTTAAAAGTTTATAAAAGTTACCAAAAGCTTCATAAAAATACCAAAAACCTATTTAAAATGCTGCTTTGCATGTAAAAATGCTTAGCAGCTTGTGAGAAACATTGGGGGCGTGTCCTATTAAACTGAGACCTCAAGGGGCGTGTCTCAGTTGCACAGCGCGCTACAGGCTTCGCGCTGGCTGCACTCCTGGGTGGCGTGACGTCAGACGCTGCCCGGGAGTCAACATTTTAAAACAGCAATTCCAGGCGTCCCTGAAGCTCAACGGCCGGCGCGTCGGGTAAGTGCAGATCGGGGGCTTACACGCGCGGCAAGCCCCCGACTCGAATTTCTGGGCCATGGAGTACAAAAGCCAGGAAGTTATGCTAAACCTCTATAAAACACTAGGTCGGCTCCAGCTGGAGTATTGTATCCAATTCACACTTTAGGAAGGATGTGAAGGCTTTAGAGAGATTTACAGAATGGTTCCAGGGATGAGGAATTACAGTTATGTGGATAGACTGGATTGTTCTCCTTAGAGCAGAGAAGGCTAAGAGGAGATTTGATAGAGGTGTTTAAAATCATGAAGGGTTTAGATAGAGTAAATAAAGAGAAACTGTTTCCAGTGGCTGAAGGGTCGATAGCCAGAGGACACAGATTTAAGGTGCTTAGCAAAAGAACCAGAGGATACATGAGGGAAAACCTTTTCACGCAACAAGTGGTTAGGATTTGGAATGCATTGCCTGATAGGCTGGTGGATACAGAATCAATAGCAGCTTTCAAAAGGGAATTGGATGAATATTTGAAGGAGAAAAATTTGCAGGGCTATGGGGAAAGAGCAGGGCAGTGGGACCAACTGGATTGCTCTTCGAAAGAGCCGAAGCAGACTCAATGGGCCGAATGGCCTTCTTCTGTATGGTACTATTCCATGATCAGCAACGAGATAAATGACCAGCTAATTTTTAGTGATGTTGGTTGAGGGATTAATATGGGCCAGGATACCGAGAAGTTTTTACACCCACTTTAGAGGGCAGACAAGGCCTCGGTTTAACGTCTCATCCGAAAGACAGCACATCTGACAGTGCAGCAGTCCCTCAGTACTGCACTGGGGTGCCAGTCTAGATTTTGTGCTCAAGTCTCTGGAATGGAGCTTGAATCCACAACCTTCTGACTCAAAGACGAGAGTGCTACCACTGAGCCACGGCTGACACCTATGATATCAATACGTGTTAGGGTGCAGTCCCAGCCTGTTAGAACAGAATGCACCAGCTGCTGGAAGGGTTCATACAGCTCTGACTGTATGAAGAATGCAAAACATAACAGGGCTCGACACTAAATGTTATCTGTCAATGACCTTTTGTCAAATTTGGAGCTGTCAGATATTTGGCACTCTTTAGCTTCTTGAGGATCTCCTCTATGCAAGCCCAATTGAGTGAACATTCCTAGTAATGGGTCCATCATAAGGTCTGCATCCATGGACACGTGAGCTATCACATTTGGATAACAAGATGCAGAGCATACCATGTCTAATATGTACCTTTTCTACAACTGACTCCTGTTAGGCCTGGAACCTGTGATATCTGTGCTCACTCTTTTGAAAGGTTCATTAATAATGGGTTGGGGATGTAATGGAGCTTTGTCGAAGTCTTCCTGCCCAGTTTACCAGGACAGTGACATGAAGTTAAACTGTGTCTTTAGAGATGGTAGGCTAAGGTAGCCTTTTGTATATTTTACCCCTTACTATCCTGAGAGGGATATCATGGGCCACTTTAGTAAATCTTTTTGATATTCCTGTGGCATAACTATCTTCCAGTTCCTGACCCTCAACAAGTTTGAATTTGTAATATCAGACCAAAGGTCCATTCTCATAACTATACAATCCTGCTGGTTCAGGCTGTGTGTCTCTCGGTTAATTTTCTTGCATGTCTCCTAATGCAGGGTCAGTCTGCTGAGCCTCTGTTAATTCTTTCTTTAAAATTTATGGTTCTCTGTCATTTCAAGAGCATGATGGTCCTGTTTATCGTTCTCATTGGCTTTCAATTCCCATGGATCTCTCTGTTTGCATCTACGTTACTCTTTCTTTTCTTAAATTGCTTACACTGCGGGGGCTGCATTGATCTAAACAATCTCTCACAGGTGTTTCAAACTGACTCATTGCCCTCGATATTAACCCTTATCCCCCACGACAGATGGGAAAAGGTGGGTGGGGGTGGTAGTTAAACATAGAAACATAGAAGATAGGAGCAGGAGTAGGCCATTCGGCCCCTCGAGCCTGTTCTGCCATTTAATGAGATCATGGCTGATCATCCAAATTCAGTCCCTGTCCCTGCCTTCTCCCCATATCCCTTGATCCCTTTAGCCTTAAGAAATATATCTAACTCCTTCTTGAATATATTTAATGAATTGGCCTCTACTGCCTTCTGTGGTAGAGAATTCCACAGGTTCACCACTCTCTGGGTGAAGAAATTCCTCCTCATCTCTGTCCTAAATGGCTTACCCCTTATCTTTAGACTGTGACCCCTGGTTCTGAACTCCCCGGTCATCGGGAACATCCTTCCTGCGTCTAGTCTGTCTAGTCCTGTTAGAATTTTATAAGTTTCAATGAGATCCCCTCTCATTCTTCTAAACTCCAGCGAGTATAAGCCCAATCGACCCAATTGCTCCTCATACGTCATTCCTGCCATCCCAGGTATCAGTCTGGTGAATCTTCGCTGCACTCCCTCCATGGCAAGAACATCCTTCCTCAGATAAGGTGACCAAAACTGCACACAATACTCAAAGTGTGATCTCACCAAGGCCCTGTACAACCGCAGCAAGACATCCTTGCTCCTGTACTCAAATCCTCTCGCTATGAAGGCCAACAAACCATTTGCCTTCTTAACCGCCTGCTGCACCTGCATGCTTACCTTCAGCGACTGGTGCACAAGGACACCCAGGTCTCATTGCACTTCCCCTTCTCCCAATCTATTGCCGTTCAGACTTAAATACGGGGAACACGTTCCCAACAGGCTGCGCACGCCACCTTTTTTATGGCAGCGGATATTGAGGTGCCCAAGTATCCCATCGTGGAGTAGCGGGACAATTCGTTAACATATTTGAATCAGGCTCCCACAGTGCAATTGGGAGCCCGATTTAAAGTTCACTGCTGTTGCGCGGGTTTCCCAGGGGTCAGGATACCCGGCAGTGAAGGAAAGGCGGGAACTGTCGACTCCACAAGGTAAGTGCCTTTCTCAGCACTCCTTGTGGGCCAGGAGCAGCAGGAATGCCCTTCAAGGCCCTTCAAGGAAGCCTTCGGCCTCTCCCTCCCCAATTGCCAACCTCCCTCCCCCCTCCACATCGCGGCCTCTCTCCCTCCCAGTCCCGATTGCCGATCTTCCCCCCCTCCTGATTGCCGGGGACTACCCCCGGCTGCGGCCTCCTGCCGCTGGTGTCCCGTATTTGGCCCCGGCCGCCGCTCAGGCTGTCAATTTCGGCAGGACCTCCGCACCCCCGGCCTCAGTGGGCTCTTCGGTCATTTTCGGTCCCCCCCCACACCCTCCCCGTAAATATCAGGGCCATTCTTTCTTTCAGAGATTTTCCAACTGTTTCCCCAATTCTAACAGAACCGTTCATTTTATATTCCAAGTAAGATTTACTGGGATTTCTTGGATTTTAAATAGCTGGTCATTCAAATTTAACACAGAACCGTCAGTATTATGCAAAGTGGATTAATTACACAATATTGTTTATGTTTGAATTAGTCCTCTCTCCAGCCTACAACTGACCAAAGTTGCAACAATGTATCAAGATAAGCTTAGTATAGACATCTGGATTCCAGTTATTTTTTAATTGCTATGTACTACAACTGGACTTAAAGGAGCAGGCACCAAACCAAAACTAGAGAAAATACAGAAAATGCTGGGAACACTCAGCAGGTCAGGCAGCATTGGTCGAGAGTGAAACCGAATTAACGGGCTGGATTTTCATTCAGAAGTTGGGAAGGAGGCGGGACTACAACTTTCGGGTTGTAGTCCCGCCTCCATCAAGATGCGGCCAATCCACGCGATTTTCACTTGATTGACCTTGTTGAGCCCGCTGGGCGGGCTCAGCAGACCAATTAAGGACCACCCGGCAACAGGTGATGTCACAGACTGAAATTTCATCCGTGTTGACAGATGAAATATCAGTGTTTCACAGCTGTTTGAAGCTGTCAAACACTGATAGTCTTACTTCTAACCTGAGTCCTTCTACACAGACTCAGTTAGAAAACTCGCCGGCACTGAAAGCTGCAGGCTGTCACTTTTGACAGATCACAGCCGTTCTGCTTTCTGTGCCGGTTAGATGATGGACTCCCGAAACCTAGATGAAGGAAGGCTGTAAAGGTAAGTACAGGTAATTTAAACTTCTTTACACACTTTAGACACACCAAACACACTTACCTTTGCACTCATGCACCCATCACTCACCTGAACACTGACATCTCGACCCCTCCAAGTCCTTCAACCCGACGGCCCGACTCCTCTAACTTGGCATGGTTTGGAGCCGTCGGGAATCCCACACGACAACCTTCAAAATAGGGATTAGGCTAAAAACTGCCTGTTAACTACCTGTTAACAGGCAGTTAATTGGCACTAATCCCTTCCCACCTCGGGTCGGCGGGTCCCAGTGCGGGGCGGGTACCCACCTCCTTTGAAACTTACATGGAGGCGGGTTTTGGGCGGGATGGTGTCGGGACCCCCGAATTCGGGATTTTAGCCCCCCGCATGCCTAAAAGCCCGCCTCACGGCACACTGAA
Source organism: Somniosus microcephalus (assembly GCF_052327205.1). Taxonomy (NCBI): domain Eukaryota; kingdom Metazoa; phylum Chordata; class Chondrichthyes; order Squaliformes; family Somniosidae; genus Somniosus; species Somniosus microcephalus. The sequence continues at coordinate 80,463,945 of NC_140989.1, read as the reverse complement.
AATTAACCCCAACATTTCAGTCAATGACCTTTCATCAGAACTGATCGGTGAACCACAGACAAACACCATAGATGGCTAAAAACAGTCCTTTACACCATTCCTCCAGGGGTTCCAACAATCTTCCACCAATACTATGGTGGCTCGGCAAAACCACACGGCAATTGAGGGCCAGAGGCTCCAAAGCTCCTGTGGTCCCATTCTGCCATTGGGATGTAATTTCATCTTATCGTGTATCCTATTTATGATATTCGGTAGCGTTAACCTAAAGAAAAATTACATTTTCATGAGAAGCATATATTATTCCAGAAAGATTTCACAGGGAATTTCTTAAGTAGAAATAAATACGTGTTCTTGTTTTGTCATGAAAACTGGTTTTTGACATTGTTCTATTGACACATCTCTTAGGCAGGCAGCAGTCCCTTGGAACCAAGGATGACTTGCTTTCACATTAAAAATGAGTTCTCAGATGACTGATGAGTCCAATGCGGGACCTACAGTCTCTGTCACAGGTGGGGTAGACGGTGGTTGAAGGGGCGGGTGGGTGGGGTGCTTGGGTTGATGTGCGCTCCTTGTGCTGCTTGCACTTGGCTTCCGCTTGCTCCCGGCGAAGAGACTCAAGGTGTTCGGTGCCTTCCCAGATGCTTCTCCTCCACTTTGTGTGGTCTTGGGCCAGGGATCCCCAGGGGTCAGTGGGGATGTTGCACTTTTTCAAGGAGGCTTTGAGGGTGTCCTTGAAGCGTTTCCTCTGCCCACCTGGGGCTCTCTTGCTGTGTCAGAGCTCTGAGTAGAATGCTTGTTTTGGGAGTCTCGTATCGGGCATGCGGACGATGTGACCCGTCCATTGGAGCTGATTGAGTGTGGTCAAAGCTTCGATGCTGGGGATGTTGGCCTGAGCAAGAACACTGACGTTGGTGCGCCTATCCTGCCAATGGATTTGCAAGATCTTGCGGAGGCAGCATTGGTGGTACCTCTCCAGTGCTTTGAGATGCCTACTGTACATGGTCCATGTCTCTGAAGCATACAGGAGGGCGGGTATCACTACTGCTGTGTAGACCATGAGCTTAGTGCCGGGTTTGAGGTCCTGGTCTTCAAACACTCTCTTCCTCAGGCGACCGAAGGCTACACTGGCACACTGAAGGCAGTGTTGGACTTCATCGTCGACGTCTGCCCTTGTTGACAGTAGGCTCCCGAGGCATGGAAAGTGGCCCATGTTGTCCAAGGCCTTGTCGTGGATTTTGATAATCGGGGGGCAGTACTGTGTGGCAGGGGCAGGTTGGTAGAGGACCTTTGTCTTACGGATGTTTAGTGTAAGGCCCATGCTCTCGTACGCTTCGGTGAAGGTGTTGACGATGGTTTGGAGTTCGATCTCCAAGTGAGCGCAGACGCAAGCATCGTCTGCATACTGTAATTCGATGACAGAGGATGGGACGACCTTGGGTCTGGGGTGGAGGTGACAGAGGTTGAACAGTTTCCCATTTGTTCTGTAAATTAGCTCCACTCCAGCAGGGAGCTTATTGAGGGTGAGATGGGGCATTGCAGCAAGGAAGATCGAGAAGAGCGTTGGCGTGATGACACAGCCTTGCTTGACCCCGGTCCATACGTGAATTGGGTCTGTGGTGGAACCATTGGTCAGGATCACAGCTTGCATGTTGTCATGAAGCAGGCGGAGGATGGTGGCCAACTTTTGAAGGCAGCCGAATTTGAGGAGGACACGCCATAATCCCTCATGGTTGACAGTGTCAAAGGCCTTTGTGAGATCAAAGAAGGCCATGTATAGCGGTTGGTGCTGTTCCCTGCATTTCTCTTGTAATTGTGCCCCTTAGTGGGTGGGATCCGCATTGCGATTCTGGAAGGAGCTCTTCGGCCACTGGGAGAAGGCGATTGAGGAGGATTCTTGCAATGTCTTTCCCTGTGGCAGACAGCAGGCAAACTCCTCTGTAATTACCGCAATCGGACTTGTCGCCTTTCTTGAAGATGGTCACAATTACGGCATCCCTGAGATCCCCTGGCATGCTCTCCTCCTTCCAGATAAGAGAAATGAGTTCGTGAATTCGCGCCAGTAGTGCTTCTCCGCCATGCTTTAGTGCCTTGGCAGGGATTCCATCTGCTCCTGAGGCCTTGTTGTTCTTCAGTTGTCGGATGGCCTTTTCAACCTCATGCCGGGCTGGGGTTGTGCTGAGATGGTGGCGGGTAGCATGCTGCGGATGGAGTTGAGGACACTCGCGTTGAAGACAGAGTCTCGGTTAAGGAGATCTTCGAAGTGCTCCTTCCAGCAGGCACTGACTGCCTCTCTGTCCTTGATGAATACCTCTCTGTTCTTAGCCCGCAGTGGGGTAGGACCTTGGGTGCTTGGGCCGTAGATGGTCCTAACAGCGCTAAAGAATCCACGCACGTCGTGGTTGTCGGCTAGCTGCTGGATCTCCTGCACTTTCTCCACCCACCATCTGTTCTTTAGGTCGCGAGTTTTTTGTTGGACCTCGGCCTTCAGGCGTCTGTAGAGCTGCTTTCTTGCTCTCGAATTGTGTTGCTGTTTCCAGATCAGGAATGCCTTGCACTTGTGGCTTATTAGCTCCTGGATTTCCTGGTCATTCCCGTCGAACCAGTCTTGGTGTTTCCTGGTCGAGTGACCGAGCGTCTCTTCACAGGTGCTGATTATGGAGGCCTTGAGTGCAGACCAGGCGCTGTGGACACTCTGTGTCTCTGCATCACTGGGAGTTGCCAGGTTGTTTGTGAGGCGTAAGCTGAATAGGGCTTTCTTAGCGGGGTCTTTGAGTGCTCCAGCATTGATTTTCCTGCGGCATTGTTTCTGTTGCCGCCGCTGTTTTGGGGCTACATTGATGGAGATGACAGAGCGGATTAGGCGGTTGTCTGTCCAGGAGTCGTCAGCTCTTGTCATGGTGCGGGTGATGCGGACATCCTTGCGGTCCCTCGCTCGGACGATGATGTAGTCCAGCAGATTCCAGTGCTTGGAGCGAGGGTGCTGCCATGAAGCCTTGTACTTGTCTCTCTGACGGAACAAGGTGTTGGTTATGACAAGGGGCCATGTGTGTGCTAGGCCGTTGTAGCAGAGCCTGGTCTCCACTCGTCTTGAATACCCTTGCATTGGACCAAGACCTTGCTCTGTCAAGCCCCTGTGGTAGCTGGTGGGCAACAGCCACCCCACGTTAAAAGAATTCACGCACAGGCATCTTCCACCCTCTAAAATGAAGTTCGGGACCTGGAATGTCAGGACCCTCATGGACAACCCCAACAGTGACAGATCGGAACGCCGTACTGCTATCGTTGCCCGGGAGCTCAGATGTTTCGACATTGACATCGCCGCCCTAAGTGAGACCCAGCGGGCAGGGGAAGGCCAGTTCAAGGAGCAAGGTGGTGGCTTCACCTGAACCTGAAGAAGTACACTGCCTCCATGGGGTAGGCTTCGCCATAAAAAATGAACTAGTTGGGCGTCTCAGAGACTCTCCTAGCGGTATAAACGAACGCCTCATGATTCTTCGGCTCACCCTAGCCCGGAACCAGTGCACTATGGTCATCAGTGCGTACGCCCCAACGCTGGGAGCCACAAACGAGACCAAAGAGGAATTATACTCGAGACGAGACCAAAGAGGAATTGACACATAATCAGCTCTTTTCAAATTTTGTTTTCAATTCCTGTGATCACAGGATCATTACGTTAGTGTAAGGAGTCTCCTGACACAATACAAAACTTAGGACTCCTTTATTTCTGATAATGAAAGCTCAGTTTCTCTGCAGTTTAACTTTTATGATGAACAACGCAAATTATTTTAGAGATTTTTTTAAGTAACAAGGATATGCGGAATAAAATCTGTCACTTTAAAGAAAATCTGGGAAAAACTCCATTATTTCTAAAGGAATTATTTGTACACAACTTGGAAACAGTTAGAGATCAAGAAATTGAAGTCAAAGCCAAATTTACACATGAGCACACAATGGTGTGGCATTTCCACCACATAGTAGAGAATAACTTTCAAAAATACTAAGGGGGAAAAATTCAGCATCGCCCTGTTTGGGGCGCCCTTATCAGCCGTGCGCAAAGTTTAGCGCCTGGCGCTAATTATCGCCTCCAACAGCAAACTTGGCTTTTATCGCCCCTGGAGGTGATTGAAGCGCTAAATCAGGCGCTTCACACCTGTCTTAAAGCGCAAAGGCCGAGGAGCGAGGTGCTACCTCACAGCGCTGGTGAAGCAAGGAAGGGCAAATCAAAATAAACTTGCAAAGTGCTGCTCAGTACTCAAATCTCCTTCACACAGCGTTGGATCTCCCCAGAAGTCTCTCTCTCTCTCTCTCTGAGTGCGTGGTGCAAAAATGTCACCGACAAAAAAAGGCAGGAAGCGGTCGCCTTTAAATACCGCTCCCCTAGTCCCTTTCTGACAGCATAACGCTCCCCTCAACCTGTCGTTGCTAGCGGCAGGCGGTAAGGCAGGGGGCGCCACTCAATATCCGGTCCGGGGCGCTAACGGGGCGTTGCGCACTCGACTGACGTCACAATCTGCCGGTGCAGGAGATCGTGGCGGTAGTGTTTAGCGCCGCCGCAAAATGTCTAGTTAATTTCACGAGCGGCGCAAACATCACCGTGCCCGGGCGCTAGTTGCTTTGCGCCCCATTAGTGCCCTCTTAAGGCGCTAACGGGTGGCACAACAACTGAATTTTTCCCCCTAAAGCTTTTTCTGCTAAAGAGCTGATGATACATTTAATCAAATAGAAGGCCTTGAACAAACTTTGAACTGTCAATGGAGATAACACTAAAAGGATAGATCAACCTGCAAAAGGGACAAATCAGCGTTTTCCAATATCACAGCTATCATTGAGTCTACAATAAATTTCACAGAAATTCTTACTTTAAACAATTTCAAACATGAAGCAGGCCACACCTCTTGAACAGTTAAAAAACTATGGCCTAGAAATTCAGCCACACAGGACCTGTATTTCAGGCGCTAAAAGGCCTCCTAACTCCTAAGACACCAATACGGTGGGCAGGAAGCGCACACACGGTCAGAAGTGCGCCATATTAGGAAAGGTAGAAGCGCTGGCGGCAGGAGCACATCAGGAACATTTTAATTATAGAATAATGTATGTAAATTAGAGTCCTCCGCGTCTTGCAGGACCCGTTTCCAATTTTGGAATGCCCTAACCGCCTCACTTGCCATGTGCTGAACTCGCTCAGCACAATGTGGCGCTAACAGGCAGGAAGCCCCCATACTTACCTGCAAGTTGAGCCAGGAAGAGCAGGAGAGTACCTCCCAACCACATGTCAAAAAAAGGTGCTTATCCCCACCCCACCCATCGTTGCCGCTTCCCCCTGACCACCAATCGCACCTCAGTCCAAGGCCCGATCTCTCCCCAGCTTAAACCCAGCAGTAAATTCAATAATCCCAGCTCAAACCCACAGTAAATTCAATAATCCCAGTTCAAACCCAGCAGAAAATTCAATAACCCCAGCTCAAACCCAGCAGTAAATTCAATAATCCCAGCTCAAACCCAGCAGAAAATTCAATAAACCCAGCTCAAACACAGCAGTAAATTCAGTAATTCCAGCTCAAACTCAGTAGTAAATTCAATAATCCCAGCTCAACCCCAGCAGAAAATTCAATAAACCCAGCTCAAACACAGCAGTAAATTCAGTAATTCCAGCTCAAACTCAGTAGTCAATTCAATAATCCCAGCTCAAACCCAGCAGTAAATTCAATAATCCCAGTTCAAACCCAGCACTATATCCATGGTGGTGCGTTCATGCGCCATTGCCTCCACCACGGCAGTGCTGATGTTAGAGATGGACTCCTCCATTCTATCCACACTCGCAATAACCCTGGAGGCAAACCCTTCCAGAGACTCCTGCACTTGTTCCTGTATTTCCCGAGGTATAGCATCTGCATGCAGCTCAGCAGAGCTAGGAAAGTCCTGTGACCTCCGCCAAGGACTCTCCACTGCTGTTGCTGTCTCCACCATCTGCTGATGCTCACTTGTGTGCTGTGATAGACCAGGTGGCAACACTACTCTAACTCGTGATGGTCCCACTGAGGTGTGCATTGCTGCGCTGGTGCTGGGTGCACTGAGTCTTGGTGACGCTGCTCCCTCAGAGGCTTCAGGTTCCTCTGAGGAGATGTCCGGCTCTTCGTCCTGGACCGTGGGGAGGGGGGCGCTCGATGATCCTGTGGGAGAGTAAAGGCATGATTTAGACATCTGATATTGATGTAGCAGACACATCCTTTTGAGCAGATGATACAACACGATTCTCTATGAACATCATATGCCATTGCAGTCAATCACTAAATGTCAATGAGAGGAATGAAACACTATTATGTCACCAGCTTCCTCTAGTGTGCCCGTCTCTCCATCGCCCACTTCCAGGTCCTCGCCACCTCCAACAATTTCGTATGCAGACTCCTCAGCACTTGTCAATGTTGCTAGGGTAGTTGTTCCTCCTCCAGTCAGTGCTCTCTCCCTCTTATTGTGGGCTATCTTTTCCTGCAAGGAGGGACACAAGTGGAGTTTCAACCACAGTGATGGAGTGAGTGTGAAGAATCCCTACCATAGAAGCTTTGAGGGAGACCAAGATGGGGTAAGTTGCCAAGAGGAAGCGAGCTCCCTGTGCGTTGTTAGTTATTGTCACTGCATGACAGGGAGAGCGAGTCTAAGGGGTGCATAGGCAGGATGCTGAAGTGATTCAGTACAGAGACAGAGATGGATAGGTAAAGGTGCAAGGGAAGTAAGGGTAAGGTGGTATGTGGGGGAGCAGGCTTACAAAGCAGAGTGCTGGTGATGAGAAGGGAAGCAGATTGAAGGCAAATGAGATGGGATACTCACTTTTGATGTTCGCACAAGATCATTAAACCTTTTTCGGCACTGGATCCAGGAGCGTGAACAACTGAACTTTTCATTCACCTCCTCAGCAATGCGCAGCCAGGCTGCCTTGGTCTGCTGAGGAGGCTTCCTACGGCCATCAGGAGGGAAGAGAATCCCCCTGCGCCCTCTTACAGCATCCACAAGAGCATGGAGGGACTCATCATTAAATAGAGGAGCTGCCTTGCCTCTGGAAGAAGTCATTGTGGATGGAGCAATCTCACTGAGTATCAGAATGCAGAAGAGAAAGGCTTAGGCTGAATGGCAGCTTTAAAACCAGCTGCTATGATGACGTCATCAGAGGCGGCCCGCCGACCCGATCGCACTCATTGGACCGGCCAGCGCGCCCCAATGAAATCAACAAGCTGATTAAATCAAAATCGGACATCAGCAGTTGATCCCGCCGGAAGCGGCTCCAGAACCTGCCCACCGCGCAACCCGACTCCAACCCGCATCGGAAATAAAAATCAAGCCCTAAGCGCCTCTGATAGTACTGGTGTCAGGTAATTTACACCTCAAGGTTGCTTTTGAAAGCACTGTTGCCATCAACAGCAATTCTGTAAGGCAAAGTAGACATCTTGACTCAATTTATGATTTCCTCTCTTAGGAAGTGTTTTTCCTATCAGTAGGTTGGCTTAGATCCCTCATTGCATGGGGAGAATTAAGAGCATGTACTAGTGCTCCATGGTGAGTAACTCAGTACACCAGCACATCAAGCTATTATTTGTCATTATTATACCTTCCACAGAATCCTAAGAATATCTCAGATAATAGAAGCATCTTTGCAGAGAAAAACCACATGGCAAACAACCTTTATTCAACTCTTCCTATTAAACAGCTGTATGACAATTGCAATCAATTATTTTGTGCATACAAGGACTATTCAAGATGACTAGATTAATTTACTATTTATTCAACTGACATTTAATTTCTGGTACTGCAAAAAAAAACTGTAACTGAACTTAATCACCCTAAAAATTATTAGATTCAGTCATCTTTACAGTAAAGTAGCTCTCTGCTCTGCAATGGGTGGTTTGCAAATTAATTACTAAATCATCACTAAAGGCCTGTTCTATTTCCTGCCAGTTTCTACATCAGTTGTCCACCTACATTGCTGGTGGGAACAACGCATAACACCTGGTAAAAATGCAACAGCTGATATCATAACTTACTTTACATCTCAATTTTAAAAGTTCAATTTTGTCTGCCTTGCAGCACAGAACCAGAACTGCTAACAATCATTTTACCCAGTCTCAGTGATGTGATTTACCATATTCAAAATGCATGTGAAATACAGATATTAAGAATTTTCAGGCATCTGGTATATCCCGAACATGCTCCTAAACCTTGCAATCAGGAGGCGGAAAGGAGAATCTATCTGGGTTACTTTTGTATTAATCATTGTTCATTGGATGTTAATATATATTTTAGACATTTGAATTCACAGATGCTAATTAATAAAAGCAGAAAATCCACTGTGATTTTCTTTGAAATAAAAACAATTTCCATGAATTTTTCAGAAACATTTTGTGCATTGAAGTCTTGTTTAGTACTAGGTCATTCTACACTGCTAGGTCACTTTATCGTGTACACCTGAAATCTGATCACCTACTCTAGCTCATAAAGATTTATAAATCATTTACCTTGCAGTACAAGGCATACTTGCCAGTAAAAATCACAATCGCTTTCATAGACTTTCAAAAAAGAAGTACATGTACATTATTATTATATATACATGGGTGCAACAAGTTGTATCTTGCCTTTTGGTCAAAGAACATAATTACTGTTTGCAATGTAATAAGTATTTTTGATTTTAGAGGAGGAGGTTATTGACCCAAGACTGATGAACTTTTGAACCATATCTTCCCTCGGGTCAAATGTTCAGCCAGATAAAATTCAATACATTATATCTAAATTGCATAAAATTGCTGGAAGTCCAAATGTAACCCCTAGCATCAGTTAATACAATCCTACTTGCTGACAGTCATTCTGTGTTTTTTCACTGAACGTTACGCCAAGCAGCTTTCATTCCCAGATTTAACTGTTTAAACTCACTAATCATAAAATATTACAGAAGAGAAGAAACCCATTGTGCCTGTGCAAACTCTCAAAAGAGCTAACCCACTTAGTCCCAGTCTTTTAATTATTTTCAAATATTTATCCACTTCCCTTTTAAAAGCAATTATGAATTCTGCTTCCATCACTGTTTCTGGTCGGGATTTCCATGTCACAAGAGTAAATGATAATTATCATAAGGAAGGTCATTTGGCCCATCCAGAGAGATCCTATTATCTTCCCTTGTAACATCCAATTGTTTCTTAAACGATTCCAGGGTATTTGCCTCCACTACTTTATCTTGGAGCCCATTCCACAGGCTCATCACTCTTTGTGTGAAGAAGAATTTCCCTATATCAGTCCTAAAATTACCTTTATTAGTTTGAACCTATGTCCTCTCGTTCTATTTCCACAGTTTAATTTAAAGTAATATTATGGATTAACTTTTTCTATACCCTTAAAAATCTTGTATACCTTGATAAGATTATCACTCCGATTCCAGTCTGAAAAGCCCATTTCTCCAGTCTTTCCTCATAACTCAGACCACAGACACTCAGGATTAGCCTCATGGCTTTTCTCTGCATTGCCTCTAGTGCTTGAATGTCTCTCTTGTTTCTTGGTGACCAGAACTGGATGCATTATTAAAAGTGTGCTCCGAGTACTGTAAAGTTTGATCATAAGCTGCTTTGACTTACATTGGCTATGTAGTTCAACATCCCATTGAATTTATTGATTTCTGCTCTACAGCGGTTCAATATGTTTAGCGTTGAATCTACTAGAATTCCTAGGTCTCTTTGAGCTTCATCCTTAGCTATTTTAACACCAATCATGGAGTACATCTGTCATAGTCGGAGTCATCTCCGTGAATAAAGGCTCGAGACCCATGAGTCAGATCAATTTGACAGATTGTTTTGGACAGTGCAAATGATTAATACAAGCAAGCGATATGTCTATACACTCAGCAGAGACTCATTGAAGGCTAGGAGCATCACCAGTCGAGGTTGTTCCTAACGCTGAGTTCACCTGACAGAGGGTTTTACATATTGATACATTTCTTGAAACACACCTAGCTGTACAGTTTATTTGTCTGCAGTTGTCACTCATACTGACTTAGTAGATGTCACATGATTGGTTTTGGTGTGAAACCATGGGAACTAAGAGCCCCAATTCATATCTGTACTTCTCAAGGATACGTTCCTTACATTGTTAGGCTGAGCTCATCCCTATTCTCTTAATAATTTTCCATTCTCCTTAGGTCGATAATCACTCCTGTGAAGCACCTTGGGATGTTTTACTACGTTAAAGGCATTATATAAATGTGAGTTGTTGTTGTTAGTTTATTACAATCATGTTTTATTAACTTAATTGAGTCTCTCCATTGTTCATTTTAAATTTAGTTTACATTGTGCTTAACCATAGATTGTCATGTCTGCTTCCACTTCTGCTTTCTTAGTCTTATCTTCCTTTTCTAACTGGTTGGCTCAAGAGTGTGTTTCCTATCTACATTGTGTCAGGAAAAAGCAGTTATGTGTACATGTCTAGTTGAGTTTGGTTAATGGATTCCCTTTACTAACTCACCCATCTTGCTCTATGTTCATGCCAGGCCATTTAACCTGTCCTGATACACTCTGTCATCTATGTTTTCTTCTTATATGTCTCACTTTAAAATTGTCTGTATTAAACTTCTTCTGCCATTGTTTTGCCCACTTACATATCTTGTCCTCAGTCTGTAATTTCTGAGCTGCCTTTACCAACTCCACTGCTGTTTTTAGTTGGTATCGTGTCCTAACAATGTTCTGCACCAGTTCCACTGCTCCTTTTCATTGTTATCATGACATAAAAGCCTATGTAAAAAAAAGTTGTACTAACTTTTCCCTTTATTTTTTTGATGATGATCTTAAATTTATGCCCTCTAGTTACCAACTCACCAACCATTGAAAATAACCTTATCAAAGACCTTCATAATTTGAGCAGCAATATCAGATTTCCTCTTAACCTTCTTTGTTCTAATGAAAAGAACCCCAGTTTGTATGGTCTCTTATAATTAAAACCACTTATCTTTGGCATTGTCTTAGTCTATATTTGAGTGGTGAGTTCTTTTTCTAAAATTTAATTTCTCCTTTCTGGAATAAAAAATATAAAATTAGGGAGTTGAGGTAGAATAGAGTCATGACAATTGGGTAGAGTTCCCATGAGAAGAGTAATATAGTGGACTAATTAGCAGGAAAATTATTTAAGCAAACTGTATAAGTTGGTTAAGCAGGCAGTTGGATATGGTTTTGGAAAGACAATAGATGTGGGGATGTGCTGAGGAGAGTAGATGGGATCAATCTATCAGAAAGAGGAGCTTGTTGGGTCTAATGGGTTGTTTTTTTACTCCTAAGAATTCTTATGTATGCAAAGTACAAGATTTATTCAAATACTTTTGCTCAAATTGAACAAGGATTTCATTTGAACCCTTTGGATAATGAACAACCATTCCAGCTTTCAAAATATTCCTATATTTTCATAGATTGGGGTAAATTCTCTTTTTTATATGGTGATGTAGGTCCATTACACAGATTTATGAAGTTTGTTAAATATGTTATCCAGGAGTTAAAAGGGAGTTAACAGGAGTTAAGAGTGGATTAGAAGTTGATGATTGGTAAGTGACCTTTTCACTGAAGCTCCAACAATCCATTTCTGGATTGGTTTTCCCACTCTTCCCCCACCGCCCACTAATAAAAAAGCTCCCTTTTAAAAAATTTTAGTAAAGGAGAAAGGTATGAGACCTAAAGGGAAGAAGTGAAGCACTGAAGGGATGTTTGGCCTGAAGCTATAGGACCACAACTGGTAAGTGCAAGGCATTTTGCAATAGTGTGCTATCTAATTGTGTGAGTTTCTACTCTCTATTTTACAAAGTGCAGTAAAGCAGTAAAAACAGAGGGAGGGACTGTGGACGGTGCTTGCTTTAAATTGGTGTAATCCACAGCATTGTTTATGGTTAGATTCACTGGCTCCAACATTCCTGGGGTTCGCTCAATAACCCCATTGGGAGGTTGAATGAAGTGTGGGGAAAGATTAAACTAATATGGCAGGAGGGAAAAGCAAGGAAGTAAAATACACAGCTTGGAAGGGAAAGTACGCTTTGGGTGTATAGGGAATAGGAGGCAGAAAGATTGAAAGAAGTTTAACAGGACAAGACGATAAAAAAAGCAAAGATCAGGATCTGGGAAGGCAAGAAAAGGAAAATTTGCCAAACCAAGAGAATCCAAAACAAAATGTATTTAGACATTAATACACAGAATATTAAAAACAAAACTGGCAAACTAGAATCATTGATTAAAATTGAAAATGATAATAGCAGCAGTAACCGAAACATGGGCACAGGCACATTGGGCCTTTCATGCTGGAAGAAAGAAAGGGAGGAGGAGTAACGGTATAAATTAGAGACAATATCATAAAGCAAGAGCATAAGGATTTAAATAGAGAATTGGCCCAAACAGGATTCCTTTGAATTAAGCCGAGGAATAGCAAGCTTACTGGGACCAAATTTTTAGCCCATCAAATAGTAGAAACACAACAGAAGATGACATTTCTAGATAAGCTAGTAATAGCAACAGTCAAAATTGTAGAATTTAATTATCTAAAAATAGACTGAGCTGGAGGAAATGTTTGCAATGAGAATTTTTTTTTTTTGCAGTGTGTCTGGAATGTTTTTTTTAGTCAATATAGTGCTGCCCCAACAGGAAAGAAGTACTATTTGACCTGGTTCTGGCTAATGAAAGGGAGCAAGTAGGTGATCTGAAAGTAGGGAAACATTTGGGAACCAGTGATCACAATGTAATTAGGTTCAGTGTAAGAGTAAAAATGGAAACAGAATAGTTGAGGACAAGGGTACCCGAGTGGAAAAAAGCAAATGATACTGAGATAAAAGGGGCTTTACCTCGATCAAATGGAAGAAAAAATAGGTAAGATGGGATCCTCCAAGTATCTATCCTTGGTCCCCTCCTATTTCTCATCTACATGCTGCCCCTTGGCGATATCATCCGAAAACACAGCATCAGTTTCCACATGTACGCTGACGACACCCAGCTCTACCTCACCACCACTTCTCTCGACACCTCCATGGTCTCTAAATTGTCAGACTGCTTGTCCGACATCCAGTACTGGATAAGCAGAAATGTTCTCCAATTAAATATTGGGAAGACCAAAGCCATTGTCTTCACTCCCCGCCACAAACTCTATTCCCTAGCCACTGACTCCATCCCTCTCCCTAGCATTTGTCTGAGTCTGAACCAGACTGTTCGCAACCTTGGTGTCATATTTGACCATGAAATGAGCTTCCGACCACATATCCACGGCATAACTAAGACCGTCTGTTTCCACCTCCGTAACATTGCCCATCTCCGCCCCTGCCTCAGCTCATCTGCTGCTGAAACCCTCATCCATACCTTTGTTACCTCTAGACTTGACTATTCCAATGCACTCCTGGATGGCCTCCCACATTCTACCCTACGTAAACGTGAGGTCATCCAAAACTCAGCTACCCGTGTCCTAACTCGCACCAAGTCCCATTCACCCATCACCCCTGTGCTCGCTGACCTCCACTGGCTCCCAGTTAAGCAACGCCTCAATTTCAAAATTCTCATCCTTGTTTTCAAATCCCTCCATGGCCTCGCCCCTTCCTATCTCTTTAATCTCCTTCAGCCCCACAACCCCCAGAGATATCTGCACTCCTCTAATTCTGGCCTCTTGAGCATCCCTGATTATAATCGCTCAACCATCAGTGGCTGTGCCTTCAGCTGCCTAGGCCCTAAGTGCTGGAATTCCCTCCCTAAGCCTCTCTGCCTCTCTACCTCTCTTTCCTCCTTTAAATGTAAGAAGTCACACAACACCAGGTTATAGTCCAACAGTTTTATTTGAAATCACAAGCTTTCGGAGCGCTGCTCCTTTGTCAGGTGAAGTGGAGAGATGCCTATAGACACAGATTATATAGTCAGAGAATAATGCCAGATGATTACAGGTAATCTTTCTAACTGCCATTTATCACACCTCGGCAGAGAGATAATCACAGCAATCAAAGGTGTGAATGGTGTCCAAACAGGTTAGTCAGGAAAACATTACATCAAAGAACAATGAGGTGGGGTCACAAGGGGTCAAATGTTGCAGATGCTGGGGTCTGTATGAAAAACAAAAAACAGACCGAAAACATTTTTTTTGCTGGAAATCACAGCAGGTCCGGCCGCATCTGTGTAGACTCTCTAGCCAACGACGACTCGAGTCTGGGCGACCCTACATCAGGTGGGGTTACATGTAGCGTGACATGAACCCAAGATCGCGGTTGAGGCCATTCTCATGAGTGCGGAACTTGGCTATCAGTTTCTGCTCGACGATTTTGCGTTGTCGTGTGTCTCGAAGGCCGCCTTGGAGAATGCTTACCCGAAGATCGGAGGCTGAATGTCCTTGACTGCTGAAGTGTTCCCCAACTGGGAGGGAACACTCCTGCCTGGCGATTGTTGCGCGGTGTCCGTTCATCCGTTGTCGCAGTGTCTGCATGGTCTCGCCGATGTTCCATGCTCCGGGGCATCCTTTCCTGCAACGTATGAGGTAGACAACGTTGGCCGAGTCACATGAGTATGTACCATGTACCTGGTGGGTGGTGTCCTCACGTGTGATGATGGTATCTGTGTTGATGATCTGGCATGTCTTGCAGAGGTTGCCGTGGCAGGGTTGTGTGGTATCGTGGTCGCTGTTCTCCTGAAAGCTGGGTAATTTGCTGCGAACGATGGTCTGTTTGAGGTTAGGCGGCTGTTTGAAGGCAAGTAGTGGAGGCGTGGGGATGGCCTTAGCGAGGTGTTCATTGTCATCGATGACATGTTGAAGGCTGCGAAGAACATGGCGTAGTTTCTCCGCTCCGGGGAAGTACTGGACGACGAAGGGTACTCTGTTGGTTGTGTCCCATGTTTGTCTTCTGAGGAGGTCTATGCGATTTTTTGCTGTGGCCCGTCGGAACTGTCGATCGACGAGTCGAGCATCATATCCCGTTCTTACGAGGGCGTCTGTAGGTGTCCATCGCGTTCCTCCTCGTCTGAGCAGATCCTGTGTATTCGCAGGGCTTGTCCATAGGGGATGGCTTTTTTAACGTGATTAGGGTGGAAGCTGGAGAAGTGGAGCATCCTGAGGTTGTCCGTGGGCTTGCGGTAGAGTGAAGTGCTGAGGTGTCCGTCTTTGATGGAGATTCGTGTGTCCAAGAATGAAACCGATTCTGAGGAGTAGTCCATGGTGAGTTTGATGGTGGGATGGAACTTGTTGATGTTATCGTGTAGTCTTTTCAGTGATTCTTCGCCGTGGGTCCATAGGAAGAAAATGTCGTCAATGTATCTGGTGTATAGCGTTGGTTATCTCTCTGCCGAGGTGCGACAAATGGCAGTTAGAAAGATTACCTGTAATCATCTGGCATTATTCTCTGACTATATAAGCTGTGTCTTTATGCATCTCTCCACTTCACCTGACGAAGGAGCAGCGCTCCGAAAGCTTGTGATTTCAAATAAAACTGTTGGACTATAACCTGGTGTTGTGTGACTTCTTACATTTGTCCACCCCAGTCCAACTCCGGCATCGCCACACCATTCCTCCTTTAAGACACTGCTTAAAACCTACCTCTTTCACCAAGCATTTGGTAATCTGCCCTAATTTCTTCTTATGTGGCTTGGTGTCAAATTTTTGTCTTATGACACTCCTGTGAAGCGCCTTGGGATATTTTACTGCGTTAAAGGCGCTATATAAATAAAAGTTGTTGTTGTAAGTCAAACTGTAGATCGACAATAGGAAATATTCAAACAGGTGATTCAAAAAGTGAAATTTAAATGTAAGCGTACTCCAATATTGAAGGTTGGAGTTCCAATTCTGAATAGGGAGATTAGATCAAATATGAAACTAAAGAAAGCAGTTAATACTTACAGGGCAAATAATTTAAAAAAACAAAGAAAACCAGGACAAATATTAAAAAAATAGGGAAACTGATTAAAAGCAGATTAAAAAGGCTGTAAAGGACTTTGAGAGGAAATTATCAAAAGGCATAAAGGACAATAAAAAGGGCTGAACAGAATTGAAGGATGTAGGCCGGTTGGGGAGAGCGAGGGAGTGGCCAAGATACTACATAAGTACTTTGCCTTAGTTTTCACAAAGAAGGTGCATATTGGAATTGTAGAACCACCAGGAGGCGGGTATATAGCAGCTAATACACGTTAATAGTCAAAGAAAAATACTAGCAAAGAAGTAAAAAAATAGGTTAGACAAATCACCAAGATCTGATGATTTATATCTAAGGAACCTGAGGGAGGCTGGGAAGAAATAACAGTGCTTCTGGCTATAATTTTCCAAAATTAAATAGTTGCTTAAAAAGGAAGAATAGAAAAGAGTATGGGCAGTAAGCAGGATGGTAGGATTAGACTAGGTGGGTCATGCAGAGAAAAACACCAGCATAGACCTGACAGTTAAGTGGCCCGTTTCTGTGCTGCAACATTCAATGATTCTATGTCACAGCTCACAGTGCTGATATCAGAGTATGGCAGTCAATCAAGTGCATCAGAATAATCAAATGAAAATGCATGTATATGAATGGCAAGGGGCAAAATGAACACTCAGAATATCATACAAACAAAATGTCTGACTTAAGTAAATTGGAGTGGCCCGGAAAGGATTATAAAGAAAGCCTTTGATTTCTGTCGTATCTTTCATGAGCTCAGGTCGTCCCAATGCGCTTTACAGCCAATGAAGTGCTTTGAAATGTAGTCATTGTTGTAATGTAGGAAACTTATAGTGAGGTACTGCCATACAATCTGGCCCACTAGTGTGTCATGACAACCATTACAAATCAGCACAGTGCTTGTGATATAGACCAGGAGGAAGGACCTGAAGTGTGAGGACATGGATCAAGTGACCAATATTAGGAGAAAGCTGTGACAGACTGGAGGGAGATCCCACAGTCTTCATAGAGTCATAGAGTTATACAGCACGGATAGAGGCCCTTCGGCCCATCGTGTCCACGCCGGCCATCAAGCCCTGTCTGATCTAATCCCATATTCCAGCATTTGGTCCGTAGCCTTGTATGCTATGGCATTTCAAGTGCTCATCCAAATGCTTCTTAAATGTTGTGAGGGTTCCTGCCTCCACAACCCTTTCAGGCAGTGAGTTCCAGACTCCAACCACCCTCTGGGTGAAAAAGTTCTTCCTCAAATCCCCTCTAAACCTCCCGCCCTTTACCTTGAATCTATGCCCCCTAGTTATTGACCCCTCTACTAAGGGAAAAAGCTCCTCAGCATCCATCCTATCTATGCCCCTCATAATTTTGTACACCTCAATCATGTCCCCCCTCAGCCTCCTCTGCTCCAAGGAAAACAAACCCAATCTGCCCAGTCTCTCTTCATAGCTGAAGCGCTCCAGCCCCGGTAACATCCTGGTGAACCTCCTCTGCACCCTCTCCAACGCGATCACATCCTTCCTGTAGTGTGGCGACCAGAACTGCACACAGTATTCCAGCTGTGGCCTAACCAGTGTTTTATACAGTTCCATCATAACCTCCTTGCTCTTATATTCAATGCCTCGGCTAATGAAGGCAAGTATCCCATATGCCTTTTTTACCACCTTATCCACCTGTTCCGCCGCCTTCAGGGATCTGTGTACTTGCACACCCAGAGCCCTCTGACCCTCCGTCTTGCCTAGGGTCTTACCATTCATTGTGTATTCCCTTGCCTTGTTAGTCCCCCCAAAGTGCATCACCTCGCACTTTTCCGGGTTAAATTCCATTTGCCACTGTTCCGCCCATCTGACCAACCCATCTATATCGTTCTGCAGACTGAGGCTACCCTCCTCGCTATTTACCACCCTACCAATTTTTGTATCATCCGCGAACTTACTGATCATACCTTTTACATTCATATCCAAGTCATTAATGTAGACCACAAACAGCAAGGGACCCAGCACCGATCCCTGTGGTACCCCACTGGCCACAGGCTTCCAGTCACAAAAACAACCTTCGACCATCACCCTCTGCCTTCTGTCACTAAGCCAGTTTTGTATCCAATGCGCCAAGGCACCCTGGATTCCATGGGCTCTTACCTTCTTGACCAGTCTCCTGTGCGGGACTTTATTGAAGGCCTTACTGAAATCCATATATACCACATCCACTGCGTTACCCTCATCCACACACCTAGTCACCCCCTCAAAAAATTCAATCAAATTAGTCAGACATGATCTTCCCTTGACAAAGCCATGTTGACTATCCCTGATTAATCCTTGCCTCTCCAAGTGGAGACAAATTTTGTCCCTCAGAATTTTTTCCAATAATTTTCCTACCACTGATGTTAGGCTCACTGGCCTGTAGTTCCCCGGTTTTTCCCTACTTCCCTTCTTGAATAATGGTACTACATTAGCGGTTCTCCAGTCCTCTGGCACATCCCCTGTGGCCAGAGAGGTCCTGAATATATGTGTTAGAGCCCCCGCAATCTCTTCCTTTGCCTCACACAGCAGCCTGGGATACATTTCATCCGGGCCTGGGGATTTATCCATTTTTAGGCCAGCTAAAACCGCCAATACCTCCTCCCTCTCGATGTGAATATGTTCGAGCATATCACAGTCCCCCCGCCCTATTTCTATGTCTACATCGTCCTTCTCCATAGTGAAAACAGATGCAAAAAATTCATTTAGAACCCCTCCTACAACTTCCGGCTCCACACACACATTGCCACTTTTGTCCCTAATGGGCCCTATTTTTTCCCTAGTTATCCTCTTACCCTTAATATACTTATAAAACATCTTAGGATTGTCCTTTATTTTGCTCGCCAGTGTTATTTCATGGCCCCTCCTTGATCTCCTAATTTCTTTTTTAAGTATCCCCCTGCACTTTTTGTACTCCTCTAGGGCTTCCTCCGTCTTTAGCCTTTTGTATCTGCCAAAAGCCCTCCTTTTTTTCCTAATCCATTCTCGTATATCCCCTGACATCCAAGGTTCCCTGTGGTTTTTGGAACCACCCTTGACCTTTACGGGAACATGTTGCCATTGTATGATCCCAATCTCCCTTCTGAAAGCCTCCCATTGCTCTGATGCGGATTTTCCTACAAGTAGCTGATCCCAGTCCATTTTGGCCAGATCCTGCCTTATCCTATTAAAATCGGCCTTCCCCCAATTTAGAACCTTTATTTCCGGCCCATCCCTGTCCTTTTCCATGACCACCTTAAATCTTACCATATTATGGTCACTGTCACCAAAGTGCTCACCTACTAGCACTTTTTCCAATTGGCCAGCCACATTCCCTAGAATTAGGTCCAGTACCGCCCCCTCTCTTGTAGGACTTTCTACATGCTGGCTCAAAAAGCTCTCCTGGATGCACTTTAAGAATTCTACACCCTCTGAGCCTTTCACACTCTGACTATCCCAGTTAATATTGGGGAAGTTGAAATCCCCCATTATTATTACCCTATTATTTGCACATTCCTCTGAGATTTGCCTACATATCTGTTCCTCTATCTCCCCCTGACTGTTTGGAGGCCTATAGTACACTCCCAGCAAAGTGCTTGCCCCCTTTTTGTTTTTAAGCTCCACCCATGTGGCCTCATTAGAGGAACCTGCTAATATATCATCCCTCCTTACTGCAGTAATTGACTCCTTAATTAATATTGCGACACCCCCTCCTCGTATACCTCCCCCTCTGTCTCGCCTGAAGATTCTGTACCCCGGAATATTGAGCTGCCAGTCTTGCCCCTCCCTCAACCATGTCTCCGTGATAGCAACAATATCATACTCCCATGTGTTTATCAACACCTTCAGTTCATCCACCTTATTTGCAAGACTCCTTGCATTAAAATAGATGCCATCCAGCCTTGCCCTTATATATTTGCCCTGTCTACCAAGCAGACTTGTTTTTTTCTCTATAATTGGCAGCACATCACCCCCTATTTCAGCTCCCCTCTGTATCCCATCCCCCTGCCAAGTTAGTTTAAACCCCCCCCAACAGTGCTAGCAAACCTCCCCGCAAGGATATTTGTCCCGCTCTGGTTCAGGTGCAACCCGTCCGACTTGTACAAGTCCCACCTTTCCCAGAAGCAGGCCCAGTGATCCAGGAAAGTAAAACCCTCCCCCCTACACCAACTCTTTAGCCACGCATTCATCTGCTCTATCCTCCCATTCCTATACTTACTAGCACGTGGCACTGGGAGTAATCCAGAGATTACAACCTTTGAGGTCCTGCTCTTTAATCTGTTACCTAGCTCCCTAAATTCTTGATGCAGGACCTCATCCCCCTTCCTACCTATGTCGTTGGTCCCAATGTGGACCACGACCTCTGCCTGCTCACCCTCCCCCTTAAGAATGCCCTGTAGCTGCTCAGTGACATCCCTGACCCTGGCCCCAGGGAGGCAACAAACCATCCTGGAGTCACGTTTGCAGCCACAGAAACGCCTATCTGTTCCCCTTACGATAGAATCCCCTACCACTATTGCTCTCCCACTCTTTTTCCTCCCTTCCTGAGCAGCAGAAGCGTCCCTGGTGCCAGGAAGCTGGCTGCTGCTGCCTTCCCCTGGTGAGTCATCCCCCGCAACAGTATCCAACTTGGTATACCTGTTTGAAAGGGGGATGTCCGCAGGGGTTCCCTGCACTACCTGCCTGCCTTTGTTGCTCCGCCTGATGGTCACCCCTGTGCTGCCCTACCCTGAGGCGTGAACAACTCGCTAAACGTGCTATCCACGACCCTCTCAGCATCGCGCATGCTCCAAAATTCATCCACCCGCAGCTCGAGCGCCGCAATGCGGTCTACAAGTAGCTGCAGCTGGATGCATTTCCCGCACACATGGTCGTCAGGGACACTGGCAGCGTCCCTGACTTCCCACATGGAGCAAGAGGAGCAGAACACGGGTCTGAACTCTCCTGCCATGACTTACTCCTTTAATTAATTTAAAAATTTATTCAATACCCCAGTTACAGGTATACTCTAGGGCGCTTTATTTAACAACTATCCCCACTACACCACAGAAATTTAACACCACAGAATTCAAGCTTGTATTGAAAAAAGAGAAATACTCACCAACCAATCACTTACCTGCTCCCTGGTGACGTCACACTTGGATTACTTTTTACCTCTCTCCTGGAACCTGGATTGGTCGGTGCCTCTGACTGCTCCCTCTTATACTCCGCCGCCTCGGGCTGCTCCCGCGCAGGTCCGCTGCTTCTCCGGTCTCGGGGCTGTGGGCCTCGGTGCCTCTGACTGCTCCCTCTTATACTCCGCCGCCTCGGGCTGCTCCCGCGCAGGTCCGCTGCTTCTCCGGTCTCGGGGCTGTGGGCCTCGGTGCCTCTGACTGCTCCCTTTTAAGCTCTCCCGCCTCGGGCTGCTCCCGCGCAGGTCCGCTGCTTCTCCGGTCTCGGGGCTGTGGGCCTCGGTGCCTCTGACTGCTCCCTTTTAAGCTCCGCCGCCTCGGGCTGCTCCCGCGCAGGTCCGCTGCTTCTCCGGTCTCGGGGCTGTGGGCCTCGGTGCCTCTGACTGCTCCCTTTTAAGCTCCGCCGCCTCGGGCTGCTCCCGCGCAGGTCCGCTGCTTCTCCGGTCTCGGGGCTGTGGGCCTCGGTGCCTCTGACTGCTCCCTTTTAAGCTCTCCCGCCTCGGGCTGCTCCCGCGCAGGTCCGCTGCTTCTCCGGTCTCAGGGCTGTGGGCCTCGGTGCCTCTGACTGCTCACTTTTAAGCTCTCCCGCCTCGGGCTGCTCCCGCGCAGGTCCGCTGCTTCTCCGGTCTCGGGGCTGTCTATCATATTCCAGAAGAGCAGACAGTCTCTTAAAGATTCTATTTTTCTTAATACACATGGAACAGGTGCAGCTTGTAAGGGGTTGAATATCAACTGAAAATATGTGTACATCAGTCAATTTAATTTTAGTTTGCAGGGATAGTAAGATGCCAGAAATAGCTGTGTCATGGGTGTGGAATGCATATACTTAAATACACACAACCAAAATTCAAATTTAGAGAAGTTTCCAAAATCAATTGTATATGGAACTCAGTGCCTTGGGGACAACAGGAAGCATTATTTCAACCCCACTGTATCTTAGAAGTATTCAATAGAAATGCTCCTTGTTCCCTTTACTATTTTTATCTTGTCTTTAGAACCTTAGTACAAAACTGAACATTAACAGGTCAAACACAGCAAAACTAGACAGAGATTAAAGCTCTATTTACTCTCACCCATTGGGCCCTATTTTCTGGATCGTGCGGGAAATTTTCAGGTTCCCCGAATGTCAGGTTCCGACCCGAAGAAAAATGGGTCAGCCAGCTGCACACAATTTTCCCTCAAGTGGCCAGCGTGCGGGCAACCTTGCTAATTGTCCATTTCCAGTCAGAAAGCCCCACAGTATGGTGTCATCATTCGTGGTGCTTTTAAAGTGTCCAGCAAGCTTCTCCACCTCTGCAGGCTTCTCAACCACTCTTGCAGAATGGCAGAGGAGCCTGCACCAGCTGCTGCCAGCGGCAGAGGCCGAGCTGCCGCCAAATTCAACGAGACGTCACTGCAGACCTTGGTGGATGGGGTAAGGGCCCACAGGGAGGTCCTCTACCCTCGCTCAGGGAGGAAGAGGCCTCCCAAAGAGACCAGGGCTGCCTGGATGGAGGTGGCTGCAGAGGTCAACTCTCTGGGAGTCACCCGTCGCACCTGGATGCAGTGCAGGAAGCGCTTCCATGACCTTCACTGCACAGGGAAAGTAAGTACGAAGTTTCCATCACCCTCAACCTGATCCCCATTGCCTTTCCCCAACAGCACTCAGCTTCAGCAATCTCTTCCTCCACATCCCACTTCACAGTCACATCCATGCACCCTTACCCATTCCCTATCTCTCTATGCTCACATTCATATAACTATTCCACCATGCAGCCCTCACACTGCCTCTCACTCTGATGCTTGGAACACAACTGACAACACACAGGGAGGGCCCTTGGTCTTGCAGCCTCACAACATCTTTGTCTCCTTCTAAGTATCTATGCTATGCAATCTCTACACTCACTCCTGCACTCTCACTCAAACTCCACTTGTCTCTCTCTTTGCAGGAAAAGAGAGCTCACAATAGACGAGAGCGTGCGAGGGCTGGAGAAGGACCACCATCAGTCGCCCACCTGAGCCCCTGGGAGGAAGCTGTGATCGAGATTGCTGGGGCTGACGTGCCTGTGGATGCTGGGGCAGGAGAGACAGGAGCAAGCCCGCAAGCTGGTGACAGAATAGTTCCCCACCTCTCTCATTGACATAGCATGAGTTGCTGATATGATTCTGAAGCCACATCATTTGGACTTATGAGCATATGCCAAATCTATTGTGCAAGTAGCCTTGGCATCACATCTCTAACTCTTTCCTTTACTCCCCCACAGGACCATCCGGAGCCCCCATCGCCACTGCCGAGGAGGAAGAGGCTTTGCAGCCAGACTCCTCAGAGGAAGCTCCAGCCTCTGAGGGCGCAGCGTCAGCAGAAGTAAGCGCACCCAGCACCAGCGCAGACACTCACACCTCGGTGGGACCCTCGGGACATAGAGTAGTGTTGTCACCTGGTGTATCACAGCTCACAAGTGAGCATCAGCAGAGTGTGGAGACAGGGACAGCAGTGGTGAGTCCTCGTCGGAGGGCGCAGGCCTCTGCCAGCTCAGCTCAGCTGCATGTCGACCCTATGACTCTGGGTCCATCTGCAAGAGAGGAGGTGATGGATCTCCATGCACAGATGCAGGAGTCTCTGGCAGGTTTTGTCTCCAGGGTCGCTGCGAGTGTGGAGCGAATGGAGGAGTCCATGGCGAGCATGAGCAGAGCCTCATTGGAGTCATTGGCGCATGAAAGCATCACCACGGAAAGGTTGGCAACCTCCGTGGTAAGGCTGGCTACTGCCGAGGAGAGGAGGGCTGCATCCGAGGAGAGGAGGGCTGCATCCGAGGAGAGGAGGGCTGCATCCGAGGAGAGTAAGGCTGCAGCCGAGGAGAGGAGGGCTGCAGCCGAGGAGAGGAGGGCTGCAGCTGAGGAGAGGAGGGCTGCAGCCGAGGAGAGGAGGGCTCTGGCTGAGGAGAGGAGGGCTACAGCCGAGGAATGGAGGGCTGCAGCCGAGGAGAGGAGGGCTCTGGCTGAGGAGAGGAGGGCTGCAGCTGAGGAGAGGAGGGCTGCGGCCACGGAGGAGCTTAGTCGCCAGGGTGTCGAAAACATGGTGAGTGCTCTGAATAGAATGGCATCTCTTGAGGAGCGATGGGCACCTATTGAGCACCGAAACCAGACCTTCATGGAAGTCCCTCTGAGCAGGACTTCCAGTGCTGAGGCGGGTCCCCATGGCCCCCCTGATGTGCAGCAAGGTGCTCTCCAGCCACTTGCAGGCGCTGATGGGGAGCTGACCCATGAGAGAGAGAGGTTGTTGGCACACCTCAAGGAAGTGGGGGCTCCTCTCCACGCGCTCACACTTCCATGCCACTTCAGATCCCTCGGTCAGAGGCCCGCCGGAGTCCACACCCCAGTGAGATAGGAGTCTCAAGCCCTGCACAGCCGCAGGAGCAGCAGACTGCTGGCGAGCCCTCACAGGCTCGCCACCCCAGAGGACGCCCGCCAAAGGTGTCGAGACAGGCGCAGCAGGAAAGTGAGCAAGGGGCCTCCACATCTGCTGAAGCCACAGGGGTACCATTACGTAGGAGCACGCATAAGAGAAAAATAAAGCACCATTAATCACAAGGGTAGTCACTTGGGTGAAAAGTCTTGTAAATAGTTTTAATGCCATCATTTTCCTGTACATAAAAAATCTGGTGGCAACTGCTGCAGTTATGGCATCTGTCATTTGGCAAATGGGGATATCACATAGAGGCCTTAGGATAACTTGCAGATGTCAGTAAGCTGGTCAAATAGGTAGGAATGTGTAGGCATGGGCCACTGTCCATGGTCAGTTAAGAACCAGTGAGGCTGCAGTGTTTGATGTATCAGGCTACGCAAATCTGCCCAGGATGAGTGCGTTCCTTGCATTCCGCCCAGCAATGTTCTCGCGCACTGGTGCCGCTGGTTGGCGGGCCTCTGCAGGATGCTCGTTTCCCTCCTCCTCCTCCTCAGCATTATCCTCAGCATCATCCTCATCCAAGGCGGCTCTGTAAGGAGCCTCTTGGTCCTGCGGAATCGGCAAGCCACGACGCTGTGCCATGTTGTGAAGCACACAGCATACCACAACGATTTTGGAGACCCTGGCTGATGAGTACTGTAGGGCTCCACCTGATCTATCAAGGCATCTGAAGCACATCTTCAGCAATGCAATGGTTTGCTCGATAATGCATCTGGTGGTAATGTGGCTGGAGTTGTAGCGCTCCTCAGCTTCGCTGGCTGGTCTCCTCAACGGCGTCATTAGCCAAGAGCGCAGGAGATATCCCTTGTCTCCAAGTAGCCATCCTTGAAGTTCACTTGGTGGACTGAATAGCAGAGGCACAGTAGACTGGCGCAGTATGAAGGAGTCATGGCAGCTGCCAGGGTACCTGGCACAAACATGCAAGATCACCTTCTTGTGGTCACACACCAGCTGAACGTTAAGGGAGTGGAAGCCCTTGCGGTTGACAAAAACTCCTGGATTGCGGTGGGGTGCCCTAAGGGCCACATGTGTGCAGTCAATGATGCCCTGCACCCTTGGAAAGTCTGCCAGCTGAGCTAATCCAAGCACTCGTGCCCGCACACTTGCGCGATCCCTGGTGAAATGGATGTGATTGTGCGCGAGGGCAAAGAGGGCATCGGTTACCTGCGTGATGCAAGTGTGTGCGGCCGCCTGGGAGATGCCGCTGATGTCTGCTGCTGATCCCTGGAAGGAGCCTGAGGCATAAAAGTTGAGTGCGGTGGTGACTTTGATGGCCACTGGTAAGTAGTGTGGACCTGGTGCTCTGGGCGTCAGGTCTTGCTGCAGCATTGCACAGATGTCAGTCACAACCTCTCGCGAAAGTCGGAGCCGCCTCTGGCACTGCTGCTCAGTCATGTTGAGGTAGCTGACCCTGTGTCTGTAGACCCTGTTTGGGGGGTATCTCCTGCGCCGATGGCCTTCCATGCGCTGGCCCCTTCTGGCCTGTGCTGCCCCAGGTGGCTGAGCCGCAAGCCTGCCGCTCCTGCTGGTGCTGCTGTTGTTGCTGGTGCTGCTGTTGCTGGAGTTGCTCCAGCCTCCTCTGCTGTTGGAGATCCTCTAATGCCAGGAAGGGAAGGAACAAAAGGCCTCCCATGCTTCTAGCAGATGCCTCCGTTGAGGAGGCGCTGAGTTAGGGTGATGAGAGGGGCTTCCCAGGAGCTCACACTGGAGAAGTGTGTGAGGCTCCAACCTTCCACAGCTGTGCCTAAGCCTTCAACAAGTTGCCCCAAGCCTTCAGCAACAAGGTCCTGCAGCCTACAAATGCTGTCTGATTAAATCTCTTCAGTCCTGATTGACCTGCAGCTAAAAGCAAGCAAGCCAACACTGTTCACGCCAGGTTTCATCAGCGGTGTTCCCACGAGGCGTGTTTTACATGGGGAAAGGCTGAAAATTGCAAGGGCCCTTGAAAATAGGATTAAACATGCCAATAATTGATCATTAGGCTCCCGCCGACCATTCCCGCCTGCGGCGGGCGGGACTGATTCGGGTAGCGCTGAAACCGGGGGCGAAAGTCGAGCGGGACGGGGAATCGGGCGGGGGGGGTCGCGACCCCCTATTTCTGCGATTTTCAGCCCCCGCCCACCTGAAAACCCGCCCGATGGCAGGGAGAAAATCGGGGCTATTGTGTCTAAACCTCAGGCTTAGAAGAGCAATAGTGTGAATTTTTCCAATTCCCACAGCCATCTTGCGGCCTGGCTGAGTGAGATTCCCAATTTAGTGCCATATTGTGTACCAAGTAGGAACTGGGTTCAGACTACCCTAATTCATGTTTTGTAGGACTCTTGTAATCAATAGAGAAAGGAGATTTTTTCCCCTAGCTTCTAGAGATGAAAAAATAATATGCCAACCTGCTGTGCCATCCCTGCTGGAAGTGAAGGAAATCTCAGCACTTACTGAGTGAACTCAAAAATATCTGAAACAAATCCTTCATTGAAATCATATAGCCCTACAAAGTGGGCAAAAATTATTTTTCTTGTAAAAGCTACGAAATATTTTGAGTGCTTCCTCACCATGAAGTGAAAAAGAGAATTAATCTGGAGAAAGTCAAATGGTAATCTTCTGCTTCTTACATATTTCACATTTAAGACTGAAGTTAGCTGGGTGTCTGGAGAAACAGGAATTCCTAAAGCTCAAGACTTTGCAATGTTCAATATCATGGCAGTGGAATAACCATCAGGAGATTATATTAAAAATAGGTAATGGGGAAAATATACAGCAGATTTAGGTGTGACTCTTAACCAGAACTACTACAATCAACAACAAAAACTTGCATTTATATAGCACCTTTAACACAGTAAAACATTCCAAGGAGCTTCACAGGAGCGTAATCAGATAAAACAAATTGACACCAAAGGAGACATTAGGACAGATGATCAAAAGCTTGGTCAAAGACTTTAGGAAGGAGAGGTGAAGAGGCTGAGAGGGAATTCCAGAGCTTAGGGTCTAGACACCCCATTATAGAACTGACAGAAATAAAGAGGAATGGGGAGAACAGGATAGAGGTCAGGAGTGCAGATATGCTGACCACTTTCCACAAAGAAACAGCTGACGGGTGTAATAGCATAGAGATTTTAAAATGCCTTCACCAGCCTGACGAGGACTGTTTTGATGAAGAGTCGCACTATAATGTTAAACTATCTTTCTCTTTTCAACTGCTTACTGACCCATGTATTTCCAACATATTCTGTTTTCAAGTTTTCAGTACTCATGGTCTTTTTTATCGTAAAATTAAAATTTGTTTCTTTTCTTTAAAAAAAAGACAATCATGGTCTGGACTAAAATATTACTTATTTTCTGACAAATGCTTTGACTAATTTAAGCCACTAAAAAGCTTTATTGTGTGCAACTGTCTGTACTTGGAAGATAGAATAAGGAATATGAAATCAGAGAAGATAATAAATTGTTTGCTGCCTTAATTTTTTTAATTAATTATTGCCATATAGCCAGTGTTTTAGTATAAATAGGCTCATATCATGCTTCAGGGATTGTAATGGTCCAATCAGCAGTTACAGTCAGAGAGAGGAAATGGTGGAACAGCGCTTTCAACTGAAATTCATGTGGTTTCAGATTTTATAAACAAACATCTAGTCCCTGCACAACCAGACCATAGAAAGGAGAAAAACATTTTGCTGTTTGTAGTACTAGCTGGCAGTTAAAGAAAAGAAGCATGAGGGGAGGGGGATGGCTCATAATCTCTCTATGAACTCAGAAATTAATATATGTGTGTGTGTGTGAGCAAGTCCTGGGATCAGTATAACTTAACAGGAGTAAAGATTTTTGTCTGAACTACCTGGGCATTAAGCATCGCCTGGGCCGAGTGCAAAATGGAAACTTTGGTGGGGAGGTTCTTGCAGCCCATACAAATCCCAGTGGATTTTCTTTCCATTCATTCCACGGAAGGAGTATCAGGCTGGTTGTGTGCCCAGCGTCTGATCCTCCCCACCAGATTTTCTTTACTGCACTCTGCTCCAAGCAATGATGAATGCCCAAGCGGTAAAGATGAGAATCTACGCCTTCATGTGCTGCACTCCATGGGGTCGATTTTAACTCGGGTGCGGGGAATTGTCGGGTTCCCCGAATTTGGTGTTTCCCACACGAATCTAAATAGGTCTGTGAGATTGATGCAATTTTAACTCAATTGGCCAATTGATTTCCAACGTGAGGGAAGCCTTGGCAACTGAGTATTTCCAGTCAGAAAGTCGCAGAATATGACATCATCATTGCTGCTGCTTTTAAGGTCCACAGGAAGCCTTGCTTCTTCTGCAGGCTTCCAAACTTCACCATTGAGATGGCACAGGAGCCTGCAGGAGCAACGGCCAGCGGGAGGGCAAGAGCTGCCCCCAAATTTGATGAGGCTTCACTCCAGGCATTGCTGGATGGTGCTAGGGCCCACAGGGAGGTCCTGTTCCCTTCTTCAGGGAGGAAGAGGCCTCCCAGTCAGACCAAGGCTGTGTGGCTACAGGTGGCTGGTGAAGTCAACTTCTTGGGGCTCAGACGGCGCACCTGGATGCAGTGCAGGAAAAGATTCCATGACCTTCATCGCACTGGAAAAGTAAGTACTGTATGAAGTTTCCATCACCCTCAATCTGATCCCCATTGCCTTTCCTCACCAGCACTCAGCTTTAGCAATCTCTTCCTCCACATCCCACTAGACACTCACATCCATGCACCCTTACCCATTCCCTCTCTCTCTATGCTTACAATCACATAACTGTTCCACCATGCAGCCCTCACACTCCCTCTCACTCTGATGCTTTGAACACAACTGACTACACACAGGGAGGGCCCTTGTGTAGTGTATGTAACCGTTCTACCCTTAAGAGAACTATTGTATGTAACCGTCCACCTTTAAGAGAACTATTTTAGGTGTTGCACTACTTTATCTTGGCTGCGGTATACTGTAATACCAGTGGTGACCACACCGGTATATAAGTGCTGTGTAATGAGTGATTGGGCAGATTCGCCCTGACCTTCGAATAGTAAAGTCCTGTTAAAGTTTACTCTTGTAGTCTGTGTAATAATTTGCAATATAACACACAGATTTTACAGTGGCGACGAGTTCGATCTTACCCTGCGGCAGCGATACATCCGAAGCAGTTAACGAGCGTCGAGAAGAGGCATCCACCCTCGTCGTTCTGCTGAGAGAAGACTCGAGTCTGCAGAGCAAGGAAGAAGGAAGAATTCAGACACGAAGCCTTCCATCAGCAACAGGCAGTGATCGTCCCTTCTGTCACGGTGGTGAGTGAGCCGATCAGCCACGAGAAGCAAGTCGGCCACGTTGACTGTGAGTAGGGGGGAAATAAAAAGAAACGGAGGATAAGGGCGGTGAACTCGACCACGGTCGGGGGAAAGGAGCCGGACAGAAGTCGGGGCCAGAGACGCTGAGACTGGGGCAGCGTAGGGCACGGAAGCCGCGGTACAAGCGGGAACGCAGCCGGTGTGAGAGACCGGGCTACAAGCGGGAACGCAGCCGGTGTGAGAGACCGGGCTACAAGCGGGAACGCAGCCGGTGTGAGAGACCGGGCTACAAGCGGGCTGGGAGATGCAACAGCGTCGTCAGACAGCTCGACCGCGACCGGCGAAAAAGGCCGGGCAGCTACCGAGGCCGCGAGGCGCTGCGACCGGGATCGTAAGGCGCGGGAAGAAATAAAAAAATAATAAATAAATAAAACCGCGGAGAACTCAGCCGCAGCTGGGGGAGGAAAGGACTGGACTGCGAGAGGGCTGGGAGGCGCGATTGGAAGCCGCTGAGGGAGAGACAGAGCCCGAGCGAGCGGGAGAGACAGAGCCCGAGCGAGGGGGAACGGGACCGAGCGAGGGAGACCGAGCGAGATTCCGCCCAGCGGCTGGAACTGTTCGCCGCCAACGGGTTGTCCCCAGCGCCGGTTGCCCTGCCGAGAAAAGGGAACAAGGAACGCACTGAAGCCGGCGCGCAGGCTGCGAACCCCGAAAGCCAGCGGTCGTCGCCCGAGAGCAAAGCTTACCCCTCCCGCCAGGGGAAGAAACGCGGGAAGCCGCCAGTAGGCGGGGAAGAAGACAGGAGCGGGAAACCGCCATTTTGAAAGTGGGCGGGGAAGAAGACAAGCGCGGGAAACCGCCATTTTTGGAAAAAAAAAGTAACGAACAAATTCATTGTTGTTTCTCAGAAAGATAGTGAAGATGCCTAAGCATGGTAACATCAACGACTTCGATTCCGAGGTGGAAGATTGGGCCACGTATGTAGAACGCATCGAGATATATTGTGAGGCCAATAAAATAGCAGATGATGATAAAGCTCTAACCTTACTAAACTCAATGGGGGCGAAGACATACGGGCTATTGAAGCATCTTCTATCACCAGCTAAACCGGCGGATCAGACTTTCGCTAATATTGTTGCTGTCCTGAAGGATCATTTGAACCCCACACCGCTGATGTTGGCGGAACGATTCAAATTTTATGCGAGAACGCAATGGAAAGAGGAAAGCAACACGGAATACTTGGTTGAACTGCGTAGATTAGCGAAATACTGTCAGTTTGGGGAAAATCTGACAGAGGCATTGAGAGACAAGTTCGTGTGCGGGTTGTCGAAGGAAGGAACACAAAAGCGACTGCTAGAAGAGAACGATCTTACACTTGATAAGGCTGTCCTTATTGCAGCATCGCACGAAGCCGCAGCGAGAGGCACTGCAGAAATGCAGCTGAAGGCAGCGGTACTCAGCGTGGATCAAATGACTTCGGGTACAACGAAATGTTATCGTTGTGGGAAGACAACACACGACCAGAACCAATGCTGGTTTAAAAACCAGGAATGTAGAAAATGTGGCAAGCTTGGTCACATAGCTAAAGTATGCCGGTCAGGAAAGAAGACCAGCAACAAAAAAAAGTCACCGCAGGAAAAGTACAGCAAGGTACACAAGGTGGCTGAGAAGAGTTTGGATGAACAGAATTCGGATTCAGACCCAAACGGCCAGGAACTGGGTAGTCTGAGAATTCACAATGTGAGTAAGGAAGCTGACCTACAAACTATCTGGGTCATGCTAAAAATAGCCGGAGTCCAAGTAAAAATGGCATTGGACACAGGATCAGCCCTATCAGTCATAAATCGAAGGGATTACAACCGGCTATTCTCACATATACCCTTGAGAGATACCAAGATCGTATTGCAGACATACACGGGGCATAAAGTATACCCCATCGGAAAGATAAAAGTCAAGGTGAGAGACAAGGGCAAAGAACACCAAGGAATGGACTTATATGTACTACCTGAGGGAGGTCCACCACTTCTGGGACGGGAGTGGATCAGGGAAATAAACATGGAATGGCACTACCTAAAAGCAATAATGAGTGAGAACTCGGTGAAGACAATCAGCTCAGACTCTGAAACTGATGACGATAAGACCAGCCCAGGTGCGAAAGACAAGTCTAAAATGGACTTGCTGACTAAGGTTGGAAAAACGAAGGAGGGCATAAATGCTTATGCTTCAGAGGAGAACAAAGTTTCAGAACAGAATTCCACTGAACAACAACAACATAGTTTGACAGAGAATTCTGAGTCTGTCCAGTTTACAGACATGCACAATTCTGAGGAACACCGGGCTCGAACTCAACTCCATTTCAAATTACAACAGCAATTAGAACAATTGAGTTGCCGTCTTGAGCAAGAGATGAAAGCAATGAAAAAGTTCTTTGACACAGAGTGGGAGAATCTGGAAAGACAACAGAAGCAGCTGATGGAGAAAAGGGTGCAGGAGCACACAAACCGTCTGCGCGAGGAGGCCAAACGAATCAAAGCTGATTCGGTTTCTGAAGGTGCGTGCTCTAATCTGGTGGAGCAAGATGTTCAGCAACTGAAGGCGCTTGTTAGCAGGTTGCAGGCAGAAAAGGCTGATTTGGTCGCCATGAATTCCGAGCTCCTACTGAAGTTGGGTGCAGCATCACCGGACGATTCATTTGTGGAAATTCAAATGGTGGAGGCTGCGGATGATGGCGAAGTAGAAACAGCAAAGGAGCCCCAGGGCAAGGTTATAAACATCCCTGCAGCTACTGGGAAACGGATGATGTCAGAAAAGTTAACGGTCAGCCAACTCCTTCATATGCTGAGGGACAAGACTCTGAAATGGGAACAATTTGAACATGAGCTTAAATCTTCAAAGGAGAGGGGTTTGGAGCTCTCAAAAGTTATTGAAATAGCTGAGGTTGCAACACAGACTGAGAAGATGGCAGCAGAGCAACCCTTGGATGCCAAAAGTACGCTGACTCACGTCAATGTTGAACAACAGAATGCTGAAACAGCTGCTCCAGTAGAGGGATTGAATAATACGATCAATCAATCTCCGAATGAAGTTGAAGTATTGAAATCACGAATGAGGTCATTAGTAAAAGACTTGCAGGAAGCCCAGAAAAAGCTGGAGGAAGCTGAACACATGAAGAAGTCTCTTCAGGAGAGATGTCTGGATTTGGAACAAAAGCTGACTAACGTCCAGCTGGGCATGGAGGAAATAAAAGACCCTCTCGCTGGCCTAGCTCAGGACGACACCGATTATTACCATGTCCTGTTGAACGACACCGAATATAACGATGACCTGTTCTGCCCAGCTTGTGGGGAAATCTTCCGAAGTGCAAAAACCCTGAAGAATCACAAAAAGTCTAAGAAACACCGGGAGATGGTGGCGTTGCTAAGGCAACAGGAGAAAGAGGAGGAGGAACTGTGCATGCGGCTGGCAGCGGAGCACAGAGAGTCTCCAAGAAGCAGGAAAGGAAAAGACGAAACAGAAGATGACCCATCTGAACCATTATCACCCCTACCAGATCACGCACGTGGTCCCTCCGAATGGAACCAAATCAGTTTGGAAGTAGAAAAACTTCCCAAGGTACTCAAGCTTTTAGAAGTCAGCAATGCTGGTTCAGAAGTGACGGAAGTTCAAGCTGTTAAGTCCAGTGAAGGACTATTGGATGAGTCACCCCAGCAAAGTGAACTGACTACACCACAGGGAACTGCTACACCACCGAGGCGTTGTCCAGACCGAGTCAAGAAGCACAGGAGGCGCCTCCACAGAGACTGAATCTGTGAACTGTTTTCCACAGAGACTGAATCTGTGAACTGTTTCCCGCAGAGACTACATCTGTGAACTGTTTTTACATGAAGTTGGATATATGTTATGATGTTATGTTTAATGGGGAATAAGTATGTTGTAAGCTAAAAAGGGAGGATTGTAGTGTATGTAACCGTTCTACCCTTAAGAGAACTATTGTATGTAACCGTCCACCTTTAAGAGAACTATTTTAGGTGTTGCACTACTTTATCTTGGCTGCGGTATACTGTAATACCGGTGGTGACCACACCGGTATATAAGTGCTGTGTAATGAGTGATTGGGCAGATTCGCCCTGACCTTCGAATAGTAAAGTCCTGTTAAAGTTTACTCTTGTAGTCTGTGTAATAATTTGCAATATAACACACAGATTTTACACCTTGGTCTTGCAACCTCACTCCATCTTTGTCTCCTTCTAAGTGTCTATGCTATGCAATCTCTGCACTCACTCCTTCATTCTCACTCAACCTCCACTTGTCTCCCTCATTACAGGAAAAGAGCTCACGACAGGAGAGAGCGAGCCATGACAGGAGGAGGGCCGCCCTCATTAGCCCAGCTCGCCCCCTGGGAGGAAGGCGTCCTGGAGATTGTCGGGGCTGACATATATGCGGAAGTTGGGGAAGGAGAGACAGGTGCATCCCCGCAAGCTGGTGACAGAATAGTTTTCCATCTCTCTCATTGGCATTGCATGAGTCGCTGATTCTGAAGCTACATCAGATGGACTTCTGATCATCTGCAAAATGCAATGTGCATGTAACCTTGGCATCACATCTCTAACTTTTTCCTTGACTCCCCCACAGGACCATCAAGAGTCCCCATCCCCAGTGTGCAGGAGGAAGAGCCTGAGATGCCAGACTCCTCAGAGGAATCTGCAACCTCTGAGGGCGCAGCGTCAGCAGAAATAAGCACACCCAGCACCAGCGCAGACACTCACACCTCGGTGGGACCTTCGGGACATAGAGCAGAGTTGTCACCTGGTGTATCACAGCTCACAAGTGTGCATCAGCAGATTGTGGAGACAAGGACAGCAGTGGAGAGTCCTCGTCGGAGGGCGCAGGACTCTGCCAGCTCGGCTCAGCTGCATGTCAACCCTCTGCCTCTGGGTCCATCCATAAGATCAGAGGTGATGGAACTCCATGCACAGATGCAGGAGTCTCTGGCAGGTTTTGTCTCCAGGGTCGCTGCGAGTGTGGAGCGAATGGAGGAGTCCATAGCGAACATGAGCAGAGCCTTTGTGGAGTCATTGGCGCATGAACGCATCATCACGGAAAGGATGGCAACCTACGTGGAAATGATTGCTGCCTCCGTGGTAAGGCTGACTACGGTAGAGGAGAGGAGGGCTACGGCCATGGAGGAGGTTAATCGCCAGGGTATGGAAAACATGGTGAGTGTTCAGAATAAAATGACATCTCTTGAGGAGCGATGGACATCTATTGAACAGTAAAACCAGACCTTCATGGAAGTCCTTCTGAGTAGGACTGCCATTGCAGATACGGGTCCCCATGGCCCCCCTGATGTGCAGCAAGGTGCTCTCAAGCCACTTGCAGGCACTGAGGGGGAACCGACCCATGAGAGGGAGGTTGGTGGCAGACCTCAAGGAAGTGGGGGCTCCTCTCCAAGCACTCACACTTCCATGCCACTGCAGAGCCCTCGGTCAGAGCCCCGCCGGAGTCCACACCCAACTGAGATAGACGTCTCAACTCCTGCACAGCCGCAGGAGCAGCAGACTGCTGACGAGCCCTCAGAGGCTCGCCACCCCAGAGGATGCCCGCCAAA
Source organism: Somniosus microcephalus (assembly GCF_052327205.1). Classification (NCBI taxonomy): domain Eukaryota; kingdom Metazoa; phylum Chordata; class Chondrichthyes; order Squaliformes; family Somniosidae; genus Somniosus; species Somniosus microcephalus. Next base: position 80,428,568 of record NC_140989.1, on the reverse strand, counting down.
GATGTCGAGACAGGAGCAGCAGGAAAGTGAGCAAGGGGCCTCCACATCTGCTGAAGCCACAGGGGAACCACTACGTAGGAGCACGCGTAAGAGGAAAATAAAGCACAAATAGTCACAAGGGTAGTCACTTGGGTGATGTTGTAAGGGGTGTTCCTCTGGAGGTACAGTGTGGGAAGAAAGCTCTGCTTTGCATCCAGCCTGTGCTACACCCACAACACATTGTTGAATGTGTAGCTTTACATGGAAGTTTGAATTCCCCTCTCAACCCATCCACTGCCTCTATGTTGTCCAACTGCTTGTCCGGTAATCAGTCTTGGATGAGCCATAATCTCTGGGTTCATTGAGCTGGAGAGCTAAAGCAATCATGAAAACCCAAGGTTTGGTTCCAAATCAGCTTTCGACTACTCAAATTTCACTGAAGCCAAATTTTAAATGTGAATCCAAAGCTGAATGTCTAAAGGATTCAGAATGAAAATATCTCATCTCAGTGTCTGCATCTTGAATGTATCGTAATGTATCCAGTACGATTTGGACAGGTTGGGTGATTGGGCAGATGTATGGCAAATGCAGTATAATGTGGATAAATGCGAGGTTATCCACTTCGGTGGCAAAAACAGGAAGACAGATTATTATCTGAACGGCAATAGATTGGGAAAAGGGGAAGTGCAACGAGACCTGGGTGTCCTTGTGCACCAGTCGCTGAAGGTAAGCATGAAGGTGCAGCAGGCGGTTAAGAAGGCAAATGTTAAGTTGGCCTCCATAGTGAGAGGATTTGAGTACAGGAACAAGGATGTCTTGCTGCAGTTGTACAGGGCCTTGGTGAGACCACACCTTGAGTATTGTGTGCAGTTTTGGTCGCCTTATCTGAGGAAGGATGTTCTTGCCATGGAGAGAGTGCAGCGAAGATTCACCAGACTGATACCTGGGATGGCAGAAATGACATATGAGGAGAGATTGGGTCGATTAGGCTTATATTCGCTAGAGTTTAGAAGAATGAGAGGGGATCTCACTGAAACTTATAAAATCCTAACAGGACTAGACAGACTAGATGCAGGAAGGATGCTCCCGATGGTGGGGGAGTCCAGAACCAGGGGTCACAGTCTAAGGATAAGGGGTAAGCCATTTAGGACTGAGATGAGGAGGAATTTCTTCACCCAGAGAGTGGTGAACCTGTGGAATTCTCTGCCACACAGGGCAGTTGAGGCCAATTCATTAAATATATTCAAGAAGGAGTTGGATATATTTCTTGAGGCTAAAGGGATCAAGGGATATGGGGAGAAAGCAGGGACAGGGTACTGAATTTGGATGATCAGCCATGATCTCATTAAATGGTGGAACAGGCTCAAGGGGCCGAATGGCCTACTCCTGCTCCTATCTTCTATGTTTCTATGTAATAGAATGTGCTGAGTAGAAGGAAGAGCAGGACCTGGAGCAGAATCTTCTGCATTGCTCTAGCTGTCGCAGAGACATATGTTGGGAAATCTTGAGTATAAATAGGGCTTATAATATCCCACATTATAATGCCCCTTCATTACAGTTCTCTCTCAGCTACAATACTCATTCTTGACTGACTCCCAAGTAGTGACATTATAATAAGGGTGTACCAGGTCTGCACACACCAATCTGTGATTATTGATATCAGTTAGATTGGTTTTTTAAATGCAAGTTGCTATGCAAAAATCATAAAAAGGGAAAATAGTGAAGCTGCAGAGAAAACGGGGGAAATCAAAAACATCGACCATGAAAGGTACACAGCTGGATAGTCCATATGTTGCTGGTAAAGTACTTCATGTCAGTGAAAGCATTCATTTTTCACACCCTGACAGATACTATACTTGGAACAAGTAAGCGGGAAAAGCAAAATCTGTGAAAAATGTTGGCTTGAGGTTATGAATAATTAATCAAACTCCCTACAAAATATACTGAAAAATTAAAATAATCACACATTTTCTTTTTAAAGTCGTGATCTAATTTCACAGAGGTTTATTTTTATGTGGCTAGCATAATTACTGAATCTAGTGTTTCAGGGAAAAAACTGAAATGTATCTGGGAAAATGTGGTGTCGTTCAAATACTGCATGAGGATTTTCTGGAATGTTTTCATAATTTACTCCCACTTTAGCACCTTGTACTTAGCTTGTACAACTGCTGATCTTGGTAATGTAACGTATGGAAAAGAAAGGAGAGAAATTCTCATTTGATAGATCAGAACCCTGCATTTTTCTTAAATCACAGCAGTGACCAAATGAATTTGATTTAAATTAAGAAGGAACAGATTCTTATCTTTACCAGGATTTACACTGTTGTGCAGCAGTAGCTGGAAAGAAATCAGAATGAGTCAGGAGCCAAGCAATGTTCCCTGTAAGGTGCACGGGTGCGCGGCCGCACAGCGATCTGTAAGGTCCCGTGCACTTAAATTCACAGGCTGCGCAGTGAGCTGGAGTGGGGGAAGGGGCCCAATACCCAACATAAAGTGCAAGCGGGAAAAAGTCATAGAGATGAGAGAATGGTGGCACCAGTGCCCTAGACAAAGATGGCGGCACTACGTACCACATAAAGCAGAACTCCCGCCCACACTCAGATGGCGACACCCATGCCCTAGACAAAGGCGGTGGCATTGCTCAATGAACAAAGCAGTAGAACCCCCGCCCCGCCTAAATATGGTGGCGCTCACGATCTGGACAGCAAAAGTGGCTCTGGGGCTTCGCACAAAGATGGTTGCATTGCCTTTTCCATCGGGTGGTTGATGCCATTGCAGTTCCCTTCCCGGAAGTGATGCCTGGTGAGTTCCAGTGGGAGCTGAGAGTCCGGAGGGCAGCAGCTGGCGGTCCGGTTACCATGGGAGTGAGCAACCCAACCGGTGGCCTGCAGGAGCCCGAGTAGCCCAGCACCGTAAGGAGGAAGCCCGGCACCAGGCTGTGGGCTTGGTGTCAGCTCAGTTCCTGTCAACCATCCTCCACATTAGCGCAGCACCACTCGGGACTCCCGCACCTACTGGGCCCGGCCTGCTCCAGACCCTGGGGGTGAGGGGATGATTGTGAGTATCAGGGTGTGGGGGTATCTCTGGGTAGCATGGGTGATGGGGTATATCGGGGTGAAGGGGTATTGGGGGTGAGGGACTATCTCCGGGTTTTGGGGTGAGGGGCGATCGGGTGAGGGGCAATGTTCCCTGTACGGTGCATGAGTGCGCAGCCGCTCAGCGATCTGTAAGATTCCGTGCACTTAAATTCACAGTGAGCTGAAGAGCTGGAGCGGGGGGAGGAGTCCAATACCCAATGTCAAAGCGTGAGCGGAAAAAAGTCAGAGATGAGAGAATGGCCCGGGAATCCTCACACGGATAGTCGTTCGTGACCTCACAGAGCCAATCCAAATTGGAATGGCATTTGATAAGATACATAGCCTTGGAACCCAACAAGTGTTGTCTCGGGATTCTGTTGGTACTTTTTCCATGGAGATGCGTGCAGGCGGTTCCTGGGGACTGAGCGGCAGCAGCACTTTGGTACAACATTCTGTGGGAGCTGGTTATTGATCGGAGAAAGTTGAGGAAAAGGCATCCACAGTAACAGTTGACAGGTGTATTTTGGGGTTTGTTCCTCTTACGATGGTTTCTTGGGGTTAAAACCGGGTACAGCTCAAGAAATGAGCCCCTGCTGGCACCTACACAACAGGCATTGGGTCCACAGGTGATGTGGCTACAAGTAGCTGCTACGGAGCCAGGTGCCTTGATAATATGGTTAAATGGCCAAGAAATTCAAATCAAACTACTAACCCACAGGAGGTCCCAGGCCTGCGAGAATAGTCTGTATTTGACTAGTCTTCATGGCTGCCCATCTGCTGCACTTATGAGAGAAGAATGTTTTAATCCCCTTCGTTCTGGTCTATTTGCAGAGTTATTATGGCATGTCTCGGGTTGACGTTACACCAGGACTGTATCGGTGTGAGAATTTACACCAAGACTAACCTAAAATCAATGCACAATTTTTCTATTCTTGTTTTTAAAAAAAGCTTCAAATTCAAAAATATTTTCTAGCTAGACCGTTAATTATTTATACTATTTGGTAACTCTTTTTACATAGTCTGTTCATTAAATTACCAGACCTTTCATTTGTGAATGTTTGTACCTGCACCATTACTGTTAAATGGTTGTATCTGGGCAGTTAAAAATTTATACCAGGACCATTCTTAAATAGACCCATAGAAGTCGTTTCACCGAACCAGTCCGAGCCCTCTGTGGATGGGTGGCAGGAAAGTGAATATAGTTATATTTTTATTATCTTATATTTGGAATATATTTATTTTTAGGTTAACTTTTTTTTAAATAAATTATCCCAATCTCGAGACAGTGAGTGTCTTGGTGAACCTCTTCAGGCAAAGAATTTTTTATATTTCACGTTTCAATTCATGCTGTGTAATGCAGACAAAGGGGAGCGGTGGATGTGTAACCAAGAAGACGGTCCTGAACCGGAAATGTTGATGTGAGTGAGTGTCTGATTAAAGCTGAACAATACCAAGGTGGGATGGGGAGGGAAGCATTTTTTAATCTTAAATTAGGTCGCAGTTCTACAAGCACTTTTGCTCCCATGGAAAGTGGTTTTGGGTGCACTTCAATGAAAAAGTGGTGATATAACCTTACAGATAATTGAGGCTACTAAAGGCGTGAGTCATATCATACGGGTTTATATTTGCACTGAGTACACATTAACTCCAGCTTTAGTTTCTCACCACCTCCCAACAAATATTGGAAACGAAGTTATTGCTAATGTCTGGTGTAATAATAAGAAAACTTAACAGAACAAGTCTGGTTCATCAAGTGTTTTCCTTCCACCAACAATATCCAGTCTATTTGTTTTTGGGATGAGACATTAAATCTGCTCCTGTGGTTCAGATGGATTAATAAGGGAAGCACGGATTTGTTAAAGGCAAATCGTGTCTGACTAACCTGATTGAGTTCTTTGATGAAGTAACAGAGGGTTGATGAAGGTAATGTAGTAGATGTATATATGAACTTTCAAAAGGCATTTGATGAAGTACCACATAACAGACTAACTTGATTTAATGTTTTGAGGAGGTAACAAGGAGGGTTGATAAGGGGAATGTGTTTGATGTAGTCTACATGGATTTTTGCAAGGCTTTTTGACAAGGTCCCACATGGCAGACTGGTCAGAAAAGTAAAAGCCCATGGGATCCAAGGGAAAGTGGCAAGTTGGATCCAAAAATGGCTCTGTGGCAGGAAGCAAAGGGTAATGGTCGATGGATGTTTTTGTGATTGGAAAGCTGTTTCCAGTGGGGTTTCGCAGGGCTCAGTACTAGGTCTCTTGCTTTTTGTGGTATACATAAATGATTTAGCATTCAATGCAGGAGGCATGGTTAAGAAGTTTGCAGATCATACAAAAATTGGCCATGTAGTTGATAGTGAGGAAGAAAGCTATGGACTAGTCAGGTGGGCAGAAAAGTGGCAAATGGAATTCAATCTGGAGAAGTGTGAGGTAATGCATTTGGGGAGGGCTAACAAGGCAAGGGAATACACAATAAATGGTAGGATACCGAGAAGTGTAGAAGAACAGAGGGACCTTGGAGTGCATGTCAACAGATCCCTGCAGGTAGCAGGACAGGTAGATAAGGTGGTTAAGAAGGCATACGGGATACTTTCCTTTATTAGCCGGGGCAGCACGGTGGCATAGTGGTTAGCACTGTTGCCTCACAGCGCCAGAGGCCCGGGTTCGAATCTGGCCTTGGGCGACTGTCTGTGTGGAGTTTGCACATTCTCCCCGTGTTTTCTCCGGGTGCTCCGGTTTCCTCCCACAGTCCAAAGATGTGCGGGTTAGGTTGATTGGCTATGATAAATTGACCCTTAGTGTTAGGGGGATTAAATTCGTGGGGTTACAAGGATAGGGTGGGATATGTGTTGGTGTAGGGGTTACGGGGATCGGGTGGGATATGTGTCGGTGCAGGCTCGATGGGCCGAAATGGCCTCTATCTGCACTGTGGGGTTTCTGTGTGTCTGTGTGTGTGCATAGAATATAAGAGCAGGGAGGTTATGCTTGAAATGTATAAAACACTAGTTAGGCCTCAGCTAGAGTACTGTGTACAGTTCTGGTCACTACATTACAGGAAAGATGTGATTGCACTAGAGAGGGTACAGAGAAGATTTATGAGGATGTTGCTAGGACTGGAGAATTTTAGCTATGAGGAAAGATTTGATAGGTTGGGGTTGTTTTCTTTGGAACAGACTAGGCTGAGGGGAGACTTGATTGAAGTGTATACAATTATGAGTGGCCTAGATAGAGGACCTTTTTCTCTTAGCAGAGAGGTCAATAATTATAGGGCATAATTTAAAGTAATGGATAGAGAATTAGAGGGGAGTTGAGGAGAACTTTTTTCACCCAGAGGGTGGTGGGGGTCTGGAACTCACTGCCTGAAAGGGTGGTAGAGGCAAAATGCTCATCATATTTAAAAAGTACTTGGATATGCACTTGAAGTGTCATAGCCTACAAGGTTATGGACCAAGAGCTGGAAAGTGGGATTAGGCTGGATAGCTCTTCTTCAGCCGGCACAGATATGATGACCTCCTTCTGGGCCAGAATTTTTTTTTTTTTTTTTAATTCTATGAATGGGATGTGTGAGAAGAGTTAGAATGTTATGTGTGAGGAGAGATAGAATGGGATGTGAGAGAGTAGAGGTAGCGGTGTTGGACTGGGGTGGACAAATGTAGGAAGTCACACAACACCAGGTTATAGTCCAACAGCTTTATTTGAAATCACAAGCTTTCAGAGCGCTGCTCCTTCGTCAGGTGAAGTGAAGAGAAGCATAAAGACACAGCATATATAGTCAGAGAAAACTGCCAGATGATTACAGGTAATCTTTCTAACTGCCCGTTATCACACCTCGGCAGAGATAATCACAGCAATCAAAGGTGTGAATGGTGTCCAAACAGGTCAGTCAGGAAAACATTACATCAAAGAACAATGAGGTGGGGTCACAAGGGGTCAAATGTTGCAGATGCTGGGGTCTATGAAAAACAGGAAAAAAACACTTTGCTGGAAATCACAGCAGGTCCGGACGCATCTGTGCGGAGAGAACAAGCCAACAACGACTCGAGTCTGGATGACTATATGTCAGGTGGGGTTACATGTAGCGTGACATGAACCCAAGATCCCGGTTGAGGCCGTCCTCATGAGTGCGGAACTTGGCTATCAGTTTCTGCTCGACAATTTTGCGTTGTCGTGTGTCTCGAAGGCCGCCTTGGAGAATGCTTACCCGAAGATCAGAGGCTGAATGTCCTTGACTGCTGAAGTGTTCCTCGACTGGGAGGGAACACTCCTGCCTGGCGATAGTTGTGCGGTGTCCGTTCATCCGTTGTCGCAGTGTCTGCATGGTCTCGCCGCTGTACCATGCTCCGGTGCATCTTTCCTGCAACGTATGAGGTAGAGAACATTGGCCGAGTCACATGAGTATGTACCATGTGCGAGTAGAGGTAGCACAGGAGGTGTAAGACTTTGCCCAGAATGTATACTGAAGTGAGGTTCCTTCTCACCAAACCTCCAGACCTTGACATAATGGCCATCTTGATGCTTTAACTGCTAATCAATTTAACCTGATGTTTCCTGTCTGAATTTACAAAGGAACAAGAAATGACCTGGCCAATCCCAGATAGTTAATGTGACCTTGCTAATAGTTGTTATGTGTTAGCTTCGGTGCCTCCATTGTTCTGGCCAATCTGCTATTAACACCTCACATGGGATGTTGCCGACATATCAGCTTCTTCCTGCTCCTCCATTTTATCCCAATAAAGGGACAATGTACCCAAGTTACCACCGTCCCTTTAATACCATGTGCTTCTATTTTTGAAATAAGTCTGTTATGTGGTACTTCATCAAATGCCTTTTGAAAGTCCATATACACATCTACTACACTACCTTCATCAACCCTCCTAATCTCCAATATTAGCATATCCGAATCGGACAATGACCCGAGATGTTATGATTAACTTTAATGGGACAAATTCTAACACGAGCCACGTGTAATATCGTTTTTGTAAGATCTGTGACCTGTTAGAGATTAAATAAAGCCACTAATGAGGTTTATAAACTAAAAAAGAGCAACTGATTTCATGATTTTTAAAGAGTTTGTCTGATGGTCTCATGATTTGAGATGGTGAGGTGGCACAATGGCATTACTGTATATATGCCCACGGCCAAAAAGGTCACACTCAAAAGGAGTTTGTGGCCCGCTCAGTACAAAAAAAATAATGGGAACATTGGAGCCAAGCACATATAACACAGACTGTACTGGGTCAGGTTGACATGCTTTAGGAAAAACCAGGCTACAGCCAAAGCAATCAACCAGGTAAAGCAGTTAACCCTTTAAGTACTGAATTTCACTGGGATGCTGCGGACTTATGATAATTTGGAATACAGTGGCATTTCCTATTTATAAAAAGGTATTTTAAGTATCGATTTATGAGATAAGGGTGGTCACTTTAAATTTGTTTTACCTCAGGCTTAGTTTCTTTCGTTTAGAATGGGTGGCTGGAAATTGCCATTCTGGAAGAATTGTTCACAGATGTACTGCATTTTTTGTTTGCAAATATATTTTGACTAAAAGCCAAATAAAAACCACTGAACACAAACTTCTTGCTTTGTTCTGAAACATTCAATTTAAGGTAAAGGACTCAGTAACACATGCAAATGGAAGTGCTTACCATCTAGATAGGGTTCAACAAACAATAAGCTTTGTTCAACTTTGGAAGATACCTTTTGATTTCCTGTGCCCCAGGTTGAACATCAAAGGGTATGACAGGTGTACCTCAGACACTATGCTCCCAGCTCTTCAAGGTCCATTGAGATAAAAGCCAGAGACTCCATGTTGCAGGATGAAGCCTCATACATGTTACATACACTGATCTAGGTTTAGTATTACTAAGAGACTTAGGGAAGTGTTCTTAATAATGATTTTTGTATATCAGAGGAGGTTTGAGTTAAATATTCTGTAATCAATTGGAATTTCTGCTACTGCCTATATTCTTACTTTAAATAAGCCTAGTTTGTAGTTCATAGTCTAAATTGCATGTATCAATAGTGTTTATTTTCCACTATCCAAAGACTAAGAATAGACTTGTATTAATTCAGTGACAGGCATTTCTATACAACCACTGGGCAATCCTATATCATAAGATATTGAGTCAAGTGTCACATTCTGGTTTATAGAGAGTGAGGGCTTACTTACAGCAGTGGCCTTTGACACAGGGCAGGAGGGAAATACCTGAATATCTAACAGAACTTCCACAAATTCCATTTGATAAATTATTGGCAAATATAACAAGACAGTGAAAAGCAGCCACAGAAGTCAGTCACCATTAGTTACTAGTGTCTAAACAGATCCCCGTTTCCATTGCTGCCAGGAGTGTCCGAGGACACATATTATAACAATGTAGCAAGCAGTGTGCACGGGCTCTTACTTTCTTATATCATAGGGCACTCATTTTATTCACCTTAAAAGGAAGAATGAGAGTGATGCTGTCAGAAATGCAAACAAAGCACCTTCTGACCAGAGTCTAGTACTCAACCAATTTGAGTTACCCAATCATGAAATATAATAGACAATTAAAAAAAGCATTCTTTTCATTGGAATTGTCTTAATAATCTGAAGTAAAGCTGTAACATGACCCGTGTCAATTCCTGACAACCCAATAAAACTTTTCACACCCAGATTGATTGTGGATGCTGTCGAGGTTGGCAGTTTTCTCATTTCTACAGACTTGCCAGCCATCTCTTGTTCTGAAAGACAATCAGCCTTTATCTCTCAGTTACTTATTTGGCACTATCTATTCAACCTTGAGAGTAACAGTACAGAGATCACACAAACTCTATACACTATCTCACCAAACACTGTTGCATAGGATTGCTCATCCATGGGGATTGTTCCTGGATGTCACTCAACAAACACATTATTTGAATCATTCAGATATCAAAATTTCTTGGATTTGTTTCATTTATGAACCTGATGAATATCAGTCAAGATAGAACACAATGCAATATCCATGCCTCTGTTTTGGCGAAGGGTCATCAACCTGAAAACGTTAATTGTTTCTCTCTACAGATGCTGCCTGACCTGAGTATTTCCAGCATTTTCTGTTTTTATTTCAGATTTCCAGCATCCGCAATATTTTGCTTTTGTATCCGTACCTCTGTTGTTGTTTAATACCTAAATCAATATGCATATATTTTCTTTAAATATATATATGAAATGTTATCCATGTGACAGAGTTTTTGTCCTGGGTCAATTAGGGAAAATTTCTGTATTTTATGGCATACCATTTTGAAATAATGAGTTAAAATTGAAACCGTCTTTTGCCACCAAATATCAAAATGGAAGCAAGAGCCCAGCTCTTTGGAAGACACAAACCAAATTGTTTGATCTATAAATTAGTAAAGAGGCTAGTATTTACATACTAACTAAATTACAGCTAAAGCATCAACAGTTAAGAAAACCTAGATGCCATGGAATGCAAACATCTGTTTTGAACTTGATTCTTCTTCTTGTGTCCACGGACAGTCTATACATAGCCCAGCCAGAACTGGACACATTTTTGCGCCTTGTTGTTGAATTCAGCAAGACTTGATTGACAGCTCTCTATTCAGCAGCCTTTGTATCTAGAATGTATACCAGAGACTTCTCTCAATGAGGTAGATTTTGACTCTGATCTATCCCAATTTTTATTTCCATTGAAGTCAATAAAACGGGCTGCCGAGTCGCTGTCACCAATTTTAAACTATCGCACAACGTCAAAATCTACCCCAATATCTTTAGTTAAATTTAGTTCACTTTAAGTTTAAGCCTATAGGAATTGTTTCACTCAGAATTTACATTGCATTAGGAAGTCGTCAAAAGACTATTTCATCTAAAGATCTTGCAGACTGTCAGGCTGTGCAAGAAATGCATTCTAAAGAGGATATATTAACCTCTTGTGGCCTAACCCTATCTCTATTGTTTTAAGTATTGCATTGCTTCTTGCTGTGTTTTATTGGTTCTGTGCATTATATGACATACGTAAATCTGTCTATTTGTTTTAGCCTGAACATAATGGTCTGACCGTGTGGTAGTTAGTGCCTTTGAATGAAGACACAAGAATGTGCTCCCTGGTCATTATACCATAATTACTGTGTCACATTATCCCACTCACAGTATGCAGAAGGGCATAATTTTTGGTCGCACCTATTTGCAACACCAGATTTCTGATTGGTCCCCTTGGAGGACAAGACATACCCAGTTTGTCTGGAATGTATAATTTGATCCTGCCTGCTGGAGACAACCCTGCAATGTGTAAATTGATCCAGTCTTGCAAGACTACAGAAACTGGAATAAAAACAGAAAATGCTGGAGATACTCAGAAAGTGGAAGTCTAGTTAGCTTTGTGAAGATCCTCTGTTAATAGTATTCTGCAATTGTAATTATAGTTGTCCTTGGCTGGTAAGATAAAATACTTTATATTCTAATTAGTGGGTTAGTTAATTATTTGGTGTGTTATTTTTTTTTCCCTTCTGGAAGTGATGAAAATTCTTTAATTCTGAATGAACGGACCATGTGTGGAGTCAGTGTGTGTGGTGTGCAGGTGTTTTGCTCCCAAGTGCTGTTCCTAAGGTTTCCCTGGAGTTTGTAGCTCTGGATTGTTGCAGATTGGACTGCAGGTTCAGGCCGGAACCTTGTGTGGGGGGCCAAGTGCTGCACGGCCGGAGCGCTGAGCAGGTGCGCTCGCGAACACGTGTTTGGTAATAGCAGTTCCCAGAAGCCGCACGTGAACCCAGCGCTGGGCCGGAGAGCACGAGGCGCGACAGAGCCCTCAGCCAACACCACCAAACCCCGTGATCCTCACACACTTGCCGAGGACGCAAGATGGGCCAGTTCGATCGGGTGAGCGGGTCTTTTAACATCGGGGCCTGGTCCAGGTTTCAGCCCTCGGCTGATTCTCGCTGGGTTTGGGTTTAAATATTTATTCCTAATCTCCCGAAGCTGCCGTCTGTTGCTGGGGGAACAGGCCGCCCTCTGGTTTCCCCAAACCAACTGACCCTCCTTCATAGAAACATAGAAGATAGGAGCAGGAGTAGGCCATTCAATGAGATCATGGCTGATCTTCCAAATTCAGTACCCTGTCCCTGCCTTCTCCCCATATCCCTTTAGCCTTAAGAAATATATTTAACTCCTTCTTGAGTATATTTAATGAATTGGCCTCAACTGCCTTCTGTGGTAGAGAATTCCACAGGTTCACCACTCTCTGGGTGAAGAAATTCCTCCTCATCTCTGTCCTAAATGGCTTACCCCTTAACCTTAGACTGTGACCCCTGGTTCTGGACTCCGCCGCTATCGGGAACATCCTTCCTGCATCTAGTCGGTCTAGTCCTGTTAAAATTTTATAAGTTTCAATCTCCTGACCTTCTCCCCCAAACACGTGTAATACAAACAGACCGAAACTTCGGCCCGGCGGCTGCAGAGCCAGAGTCTGGTCTCCATGCCCAGATTCCCACCCAGAGGCCACGGCCTACTGCTCAGGCCTGCGCCCACCAGCCTGCCCCACAGATCGCTCGTGATGGGCTGACAAGGGCCCTCTGGTGTGCACGCGCGATTCTGATGGGGCCGGGCCGGTGTTTGGGTCCCACCCCCGTCTGGGAAATGTTTATTTTGCGCAGGACAGAGAAGACCATGCAAATAATCACAGGGATAGGGGTCGGTTCATAGGAGACTCACTCTACTTATGCAAACTACATTTTCCTTGTGCGCATGGGAGAAAGGCAACAGGAAAAAGTCTAAACTGTAACATGGTCATGATTCTCATGTGTTGACCCCCCTTCCTTGGGAGACTGGTGATGTTCTGACCTAATGGAGGCATACTTTGAAGAGTACAATAGCTCCCCACTTGCCCTCCAAAATAGAACACCTAATGGTAGAACAATGTTTTAACAACCAAAACCAGCAGCCACAAGCTTTGCACTCTGACGATAGCCAAGTTTAGCGTCAGTTATGGCTGAGAATCAAATTCCAGAACCTGCCACCTAGGCATCTGATACTAACAGAACCAAATACCACTCTTTAATTGGCTATAAAGTCAAATACTAGATTTGTAAATGATATAATCTGCTTTGAATGCAGAAACAAACTTTACTCCTCTATCTATATCTTAATGCCCCTAGCAGGTTTTTGCACAAACCTCCTTACTTGTGGGTGGGTAGTTGATTGTGAAAGATTGTATTCAACACTATAGAAATTCTTCCATTCTCTATATATGCCAACTGTCAAGATTTTTAGCAGGCGGTGTTTTAACGCATATAACAGCATTTTACAAGAAAAATCTGTCTTTTCACTGGTACTGAAGGATGTCAGAACATTTGGAACATAGGCCTGGAGCCTATCAGAACCAGATAGATTGGAGCAGGACTAGAATCATCTTTCTTCCATTATTTGTTGCACATAAATTTCAGGCACAAAAACTTAATGAACTGTTGTTTTGGGAGAGGCTCCATTACAGATTGTTTATATACAATTCCACTGGGGCAAACAAAATAAATAAATGTTAAAATGCAGTTTGTAACATCTTTTCATTTCCCTCAAAAGGAACAGTATGGGACATGCCTGGCTGTTTTGTGTGAAGGTTTATTTTCTTTAATACTTATTGCCTCTATTTTTTTGTTCCCTGGTTTCAATGTACTTTCAATGCTTTATTTTACTTGTGGGATTGCTACAATTTAGAAATAAAAAAGAGAATGGGGTTCAAGTACCAATAGATTTTACTTAATTAAAAAATTATAAAGGAGACATATTCAGAATTACAGTAGGCTCCAAATCACAATAAATGTATCAAATCAATGTACAAAAATTAATTCTTATGCCTTCAACACTCATCCCCAGTGTAATTTCTAAAGCGCCACTGCTACTAGCTCCGTTTTTGTTTGCTGCAATAAGCGATGTAATTACATAGAATTACACAAGAGTCTACAGCACAGAAAAAGGCCATTTGGCCTAACTGGTCTATGGCAGCCTCCTTTCACCCCTCTTCATCAAACCCTATCAGCATCCTTCTATTCCTTTCTCCCTCATGTGCTTATGTAGCTTCGGTATACATTCAGCTTAGCTTATGACAAACTCTTCTCCACTGCACACTCATTCAAAATCCTCATCTTTAAATGTCCCAGGTCTATATTCAGAGCTATTTGAGTGGGCATTTTTTTTAAGCTATCGGTCCGCTCATGCTAGATTTTTTAGGTTGGCATGAATATTTTAAAAAAGTTAGCAACTTTGGTAAAACAAACATGATCAAATAGTTTAATAGATAAATGTATTTATTTTAATGCCTTTGTTAAAGGTTTTAGCTGAAATACCAGTTTCATGGTTCACATACATCTCAGCTCAACTCTTGCACCTGTATCAAATACATAGGTTGAATTATGCACCCAGCATATTGGAAGAATTGAAAAAGACATTATTGGTGGTGGACGGGCTGTTATTTCCCTCCCCCCCCCCATGCACATGGGTACAGTAGCTACATAAATAATGTAGGTCTATCATTCAAATAGTATATAGCTCCAAAATGGCACATCTCAGCACCACCTTTTCTTCCCCACCCCATAAAATGGTCTCCCCTTCCTCTCTCCTGAAAGTGACTTCTGACTGAGATACAGTTCCACAGGTACTAGTTGCCTGCCAATACCTCATTCAAGTCACTGCTCATGTATCGGCCACGAGCGCGCTTCAGGCTATTGAACTGCAGGGTTTATCACAGCCAAGATAGATCCTGTTCTCACCAATGAAATTCAAGCAGGGAGAGGAGAGTTGCTGGTTAGCAGCTAGGGACAGGAACCTTGGCCTGGTTTCCCTCCCAAATCTAATGGCCCTACTGCTACCCTGGCAGAGATCAGCTAACTCAGCACAAGCCAGGGAATCAAACTTGGGATCTTCTTTGTCTGTTCAACTCAGTTACTCACCACCTTAACCAGCAGAGCCATCAGGAAAGCCAGAGTCCTCCCTTTTATGCTTTGTATATGCAGTCAAGTCCATTTAGGAGCAAGTAATATGTCCTAAAATGCATAGATTTTGCATTTCCATTACTGCTGTTTGATCCAAAAGTAAATGCATATTTGGAAATTAGACCCGAATGGCAACTTTCTGTATGCAATACAGCAATTGAATTTGAAATTAGTCACTTTTCTATAATTATTTGCTAAACTCCAAAATGAAGAAATTATATTGCAGAATACTAAATGTTCTGGTTTACTTAGCTATTGCTCAACAGTTTGTGGCTTTTGGAGCATTAGTATGTTTGCTTCACACCAACTAAGCTTTCACCTTGTGTTCTTCATGTGCTGGGTGAAATCTACCCATCAATCATGCTGTAAAGTTGAATGATGCAATATTCTGCCACATTACAATAGACTGAATGTCCCTATATCAAATACAATTGAAAATTAACACTGAATTTCTCAAAGCACTAAAAAGGTGGACATAAATTCAATGACTCCCTACAATTCTTTCCTTCCTCTTGAAGAAGTTTCAACACCAGTCATACATGCAGAACAAAATGTGACATTGAAGCACAAAGTTCATTGCTCCCACTGCAACACTCCTTTACTTATATAGAAAAATATATTCCTTTTAATGCTTTTAACTTGTTTACCACTTATTTATGTAGCCCCACTCCCATATTATTTTCTTTCCCCACGCAGAAACATGGATTGGTTGAAAATGAATTGTGCTCTTATTATCTATGCTTACTTATGAAAAAGGCTAATCATAAGTGAACATTCATAAATATGTTTGCGTTTCTTTCTTCAGAGTTGTACCTCAGAAGTTAAAATTGGAACATTCCAATTTAGAGTTTATCCAACTAAAGGTTGGAAGTCCGGACTTCATTTTATTTGTTCACAGATTGCAGGTTTCCAGCATTTACTTTTTTTCTTTTTGTTTGCACCAAATTTATTGGCCCAGAAATTCGGGTCTCCACGGGCAAGTACACACGGGGTACTCACCCGTAAGCCCAATGGAAGTGCTGGTTTCGTGCATGCACTGCGCATGCGCAGGAAACCGGCACTTCCGTTCCCTTGAAAGGAGTTGACAGGTGGAATGCGTGCGCAGGAGAGGCAGCGCGTGCACACTGAACTTACGGTTTTTTTTTTTTTTTTTGCAGGTTTTCCCGGGAGGGTAAGTCTCCAGGAGTTACACTTTTAAAAAGCAGGCGCAAGGCCTGCTTTTTACAAGGCAAGTGGTGAATTAATTAAAATTAAAACATTTTTTCCACAGGTTTATTATTTTTAAATACTTTAAAGAAAAGTAAATTTATTTTTAGCCCCGTTAGAAAATGTAATTTTTTTCAAAAATTTAAATTGTTTAAAATAGTTATTTCATGTAATTTATAGTTTATTTTTAAAATGTGTTTTTTTTTTATTTATTTGAAGATTTAGTGATGTTTTGGGGCTTATAATATTTATAGGTTTGCCAGGTCATGTCAAACTTATGAATGAAGCATTCCCTGCTACCATTGGCTCTCTGTGGCCCATGTAATCCCAGGGGACGCATCGAACTAACTGCGCCCCTGGGATACGCAAGCACTGCGCGCCGGCAGTTGGAGGAGGCCCAGGATCGGAATCCCATGCGGGCCCACAGCTCAGCGGCCGGCGCGGTAGGTAAGTGCAGGTCGGGGGCTTGGACCCACGGGAAGCCCCCAACCCGAATTTCTGGGCCAATGTTGTCTTTCACTAAACCCACTACACTTTTGTGGAATAATGGCTCCCCAATTTCCAGCTTCTCCCTCACCTGCTAGCACTCCTGTCTTCTCAGCTAGAGGGGACCCAACTCTGCTGCTCAGACATTGCATTGCTCACATGCCAGGTTAGGCAGAACCCACTCAAATAATAGTCTATGTGCTTAAGGCTGTAGCACTCACGCTCCACGCCACCTGAATCAAACTTTTACTCCAATAAGTTGAGCGGGGGCAAGGATCAAATGGTAGGTGTCATCGCCATTAAACACACTAAATATGCAAATTACATATGAAATGGTCTACAAAAGTACCAAACCATAGGGCCAAATGTAACCCAGAGTCCTGTCGAACCAGGCCATTCAACACTTGGGAACTTGGTTATTTGTACTGTTTACATTTTATGGATCTAGAGGTGTGAAATGCACTATTTCTAGCACTGTTGTTTCAAATCTGAACACCAAGATTCATTAGTATTAGCATCTTGAGAAATGAAAATTAACAGGACCATGGATTTAAACTCAAGATGAGACCCCAAGGCTCTGTAGTATGCACCCAAGCGGCACAAGACAACAAAGACTTGGACACCCATCTTAGACAACATAAACACTGGGATGACTCCAGTCACTTGTCAAATATTTGTGATTATTTTAATATTTCAGCAACATTAGTAGTATTTTGTTAATGGATTGGAGGATGTTTTCCAGGTGACCCTCAAGTTCTAAACAAACATTGGGCATTGCCAGGACCACACTATCATTTTAAATTCCTGAAGCAGCCAACCAATCCCATCATCTAAAATTTGGGATTTTTCAACTTGTCTGGCCATGAACTCGCTAGCAATGATTTTCTTCTAATTCGCATTTCGTGCTCCATACTCACCAAAATTTAGCATCTTTCGAAACATCAAGTTATGAAAGTGGAAGCTTGGGATCCTGAAAAAGCAGCCCTTCTGCTAATCTAATTAGGGTGCAACACCCTGGGCAACCATTCAAAAAATTTAACTTGAACCAGCAGTTTCTAAAAAAGGACACACAAACCATTTTTTTTGTCAAGAGCAAGTTTATAATGTATCAATACATTGAAATATTTCAAATAGTCACTATGAGGTTGGAATAACTTTGGGAAAAATTACAAAATGCAACAAATACAATAGCAATGAAATTCCAGAGTTGAGGAGTGCAGCTGTATTTGCAGACAAAAAAAGGTGCATAAAACTGCACCAGAATCACACTGGCAACAGTACTAAAGTAAACAGAAAAATTACACACACACACTCAAAATCTATACAATCAAATACTCAAAGCAAAATATGTTAGTGCTCAAAGTGAGATTTCTTATTCATTACCACGTATTATTTTTAAAAAGGAAATGAGACACCAAGATTCATTTCTAGATGATTAACATTTAGATCGGATTACGTTCACACTTGGCTCACTTACTGCACTATATCAACATATTTATATTCATTCATGACTAAAACCCCTGAAATACTATCCTCCAACCAACACTCACAATTTTCATTACCTGAGCCACATCATCAGTCTCTGTAAGCAAAGTACGAATTTGAAGATTAATGGGACACACAGGGCACATGAAGGTGGAACTTGTAATATGGTTTGTAAGCCCGATCTATTGGACTCATGTATTTTGAAACATTACAAGTTTAAGTGGAAAAAACCAAATTCAATTCCCCACTGATTTTAGTTACAACCATTAAATAAAAACCATTTTTTTATTATACATAATCATTTATACAACCCAAGGAATATCCCCTCTTCCTCCCCCCAAAAAATGTTTTTAATAAAAAAAAGGTTTAGCCACTAGGGACGAGTTGTCACTAGATTTTGTCATATCACCTCAAAATTAATTCAAACCAAACTTAAGTACATACATACAGAAAAAGTGAATAGTTAGCTCAAAGAAATTGGAATTTTCAGTACTCTGGGACGTTTTGTGCAAATCCACAGTATTTCAGCAGCAATTCTCATACACAGCAAGGGTAGAAATCACTTACCCTAATCATATGCAAAAGAACGCATCCCAGCAAGGTTTTGCTCATTTGATTATAAATAATATGAACACAGCAGCACCGCCCTGGCTATATAGTATGAACTTTCAGCAAATACATGGTCTTTACATGCGTTTATGGAATTAAGCAACTACAGGAAAAAAAATTAAATTCCTGCTGTGGACAGCGAGATGTCAATCAACAGAAGAGTAACCATATTACCAATTTGGGCATCACATTACAGTATACAATTAGATTAAAAAGAAAATCATTCGGTTTATCCCCACCTACCCTGATCATAGCCCTCAGCTGGAGACAGTTTCTTCAAAAGGACATACACTTCATTAAGCATTCTCTTTCTAACAATGCTAAACCACACCAAGTTCCACAAAAAAGATCATGTAGCAGTACTTCAATCGTACTGCCAAAAAATCTTTTGTTTCATATCTTCTGACAAACCAGTTCTATAGTCAATAGTGCAAGTCTCCTAATAAATGTAATGATCTGTGATCAGTGTTGAATGTTAAATCATCTCATTGCATGTGATTTGAACAAATAAGGCTTGAAATGGCACCTAGTCTGATCTCCAAGTAGCATCAGAAATTAATCAGTTCTTGTTGTTAACCTGGGAGAGCAGATTTACTGCCAACTGAAAAGCTACTGCAGTCTTTAAATGACCGTCCCGATTTAGATAGAAAAACCCTCCTATAATTTTGAATGGGCAAGATCAAACTGCTGATAGAGGTCAAGCAATTTGTTAAATTTCCTCCAGGTCACCTCAAAGTCTATAAAAAGTGTAACGAAACTATGCAATACACATGAAATTCTCACTTTCCTCTAAATAGGAATTTTATGCTTTAGTTTTGGTCTAACGAATGCCCATTAAAGACATTACTGGAATGTGTATGCTTAGTAAGTGAGAATTACACTTTGGCTTCATATCACCCCTCCAAAAAAATCCAACAATCATTTTGAAATGTAAATAAAGTCCTGTTTACCAGTGTATAACTATGTGATGTCTTTTCTCACATCATCAATGCTTAGGCCCAAAGTACTGTTACAAAGCAAATAGAACAATGTCACATCATCCCACGCCCCAAAACCTGTATACAGTGTCCACATGAGATTGCATTTCTAGTAACTACATACTCGAGTCACTAAATCAGGAGATAACTTCAGAATTAAATCATTTTCAAAATTTACTTTATTTAGCCAAAGTTTGAGACTTTGTATGAAACTTTTTGCTCCAGAGTAGAATCCACTCAATGCTGTGTTATGAATAGATCAATTGAAGATTTACACAGCAAAAATGTGTGGTCTATTTGACACCACAAATACATAATACCCAACTGTAAAGATTTGTGTTGGTTCGATCCAATCATCCACAAAACTGGTTGTAGGAGTCATGCATGTTCAGAAGATATATATATCTAGGTGTGTTTGAAATGTAGCAGTAAAATGTAGATGGAGGAATATCAAAGCAAAACAAATTGAGGGACAAAGTATTGTAATAGATTTAATGAATGCAAAAATAAGAGTCATTTCAGCACTTATTTTCTTGTAAACCATTGGGCAAAACATTTGAAGCTTCCAATAACTAAAGATGGTTTGTTCTTAAGGTATACACTTTTCTCAAAGTACATGCCACATCCCTTATGAAATTTGTCAGCTATTTTCCCCTCCCTATTAAATGTGGACCTTGGATTACATTTATATTTTTGGTTTCTTTATTTATTTTTTTTAATTGACTATTACCATCATTTAAAACATTACTTTGAACCTATAATGAAGAATTCTGGACTCAAAAGACTTGCACTCTGCAACTGATCTATTCAAAACTCAAAAACACAAGCCTGATCTCCCATTTTCTTTTTCCCCCAAATTCTAAAATGCACTGAATAGCATTGCCACTGGGCTTCTTTAGAATATCGGGGAAAAATTATATTCAAGCCAATGTGTTTCAATGTTCAGTCAATACACTTCATTCATCATCTCAAATCACTCCCACCACTATCACAATCAGTAACAGACTTGTAATCACCAATACTATACCTCAATGCTAGTTTAAAATAGTCTCGCCAGGTAGAACACATTTGGAATGATAAACTAATTGTATAGTGGGGTATTTTTCACAGTTTTAATGGAATTAATATGAAACTTGCATACACCCATTAAGCTTTACTGAAATCCTAGTGAAAACACATGTATATCCCTTCAATCTAGCATCAAAGCATTGTTTGAGGATTTAAATTTAAACATTTTGATGGTAGAAATGTTTTCAATAGCCCTGGGAGGCGGCATTATACTTACGGTTCAGCTGTAAGAGTCAATTTTTTGGCTGTAAATTTAATATTTTCATAGTGGACTAAGTTCATCAAGCTTCTCAATGTAAAACATTACTTAATTTCTGCAGGTGGTGCTGCATTAAAATCCAAAAGTACTTTACAAAAAGGATGGATTTAAAAACCACAATGAAAATATGGAAGCTGAAACCTGATCCAATTTTTACAAGTATGCTTTTATCAGAATTTCAGTGGAGATTGAGATTTATAAAATGCACCATACAAAATGCTAACAGGGTGCCATTAGTTTCCTCAAAATTCTCACTCTAACCATTACACAGAATCCACGTTTCACAAAAGTTAACCGATTTATAGTTTTTGCAGCTGCCCGATACCTCCATGTAGACTAATCTCAGACTTGCGTGTGTTTTTGTTTGGCTACAAAACTACTGTCTTAAAATTTTAAAGTAAGGGTTATCAAAACAGCAGTGGAGGTTATTGGATAAAATGTTACAGTATGCCTTTCCTCCAGGTTTTGACAGTCCTTTGTACTTCATTACTGCATGGCAAGTACTGCTTGTTGAGTACTATCTTATCTGTAAAGTGCCCTCATCGAAAGAGAGAAATTAAAGACAAAAATCCATGCAGATCTTGTATCCCCTGGCATTAGCACTGGCAGTAGAACTTACAAAAATCTACCTGAATAGCTGAAGCACATATGCCTGCTGCTGTACACTGTCCACTGAAAATGGGAGAATGCAGCCCAAACATCTGGTTGTGCTTGGAAGAAAATAGTGTATCTTGCCAAATAGGACAATCTCAGAATTTCTGGTAATTCCAAAAATGAAACTAAGCAAGTTAACTAATCAGTACATTGTTGCAGTCCCTCACTTGTTTACTATGCACTCAACCTCTAATGTACAGGTACTAGTTCAGAAACCTGCATCTTACAGATTTAGTTGACTTTTATTCTGAAATAAGCTCACACCACTTGTTCTTGCATATTTCAGTATATTTAAACAAGCTGTTGGTCCAGAGGAAAGTTATTGCACACCTCCTCAAGAGACAAACAGTTATTACCTGTGGGACAAATGCATGTCAGAGTGTTAAAGCATTACTTATCAAAAACATTTCTGCTATCTAATAATTTAGAGAAATACACTGCACTCTTGGAGCTCAAGAGGAAAAAAGGTCACTATACATTTTAACCACAAAAGCAAATTACCCATGCGTAATACCAATCATTGGGTTTAACACTCTGGCTTCAATGGGCTATTTTCCACACCACAACCCACCCACCTGCCTCCACCCCCAGTTTTATATAGCAGCAACTCACATTGACGAGGACAAAGGGTTTTGCAAGTTGATGTAAAGCTGTTACATCAATCTATATAAAACTGCTTATATAAAAACCCAAGTAATTTCCCAAAATGCGATAGCCTTTAATAATAATTAAATACATTTTTCTGCTGACACAGTCAGTGATGCACTATCCACATTGCTCGTCACAAAGCTGTGATAACAGATTCAAGTAGTTTCTAGTCAGCTGTCCACAAGTTTGCTTTGGAATGTTGCATACATAAATCAAGGAGCTGTAGAATAAGTTCAATAACAGTTGTGTTAACTACCACTGTTATTTTAGCTCAGTGCCAAATCAATTCCAGTTGACAACCCCAAAATTTGAAGTCAAAGTACCACATCACTTTTTTAAAGTTAGGTTGGCTAAATTTACACAGCGGATTCATATTGCGTGTCTTTGTTTTTTACTGCATTGTTGCTAGTCTCATTTCTTTCAGTCCTTGCATTGGGGTGTTCAGGAGATTCCCTGATGACCTCAAGAGAATGAATAGATGGAGTTTCCAACTTTGAATCGCTAGAGGACTTCTCTCCATTGCCGCAGCACTGCTTTAAGGCACATTGAGTCTTGCATGGCAGTTCACAAAGGGAAATACGCGATTCAGTGTTTACTGAAGCAAATTCTGGTTGGATGGTTGTGGCATGGATACCTTCATCGTGGAAAAAGTCTTTGATGCGTTTCGCTACATCCATGTAAGCAGTTGGGTCACGGCATTTAATGTGGGCCGTTGCAATGATTCTACTACCAGCTAACTGCCAGACATGCAGCTCATGTACAGCAAGGACACCTTCCAAGTTGCGCAGCTTCTCATTTAATAACTCCATATCTATTTGTTTAGGGACTGTTTGTAACAGAATAAGAGCAGATTCCTTCAGAAGAGGATAGGTTGTGTACAGCAAGATACACACCATAATACAGCATAAAGTGGGATCCAAGAACAGCACCCAGCAGGGTCCAGCTTCTGGAATGGTTTCACCATTTTCAGACATGTTTGATTGTGTGCCATTTAGATGTGCTCGATCAACACAATGATCATGTAGACACAGATTAATGCATGGGCCATTTTCAGGACATGGGTTCCAAACAAAGTAAAATATCAGTGCATTTACCACCACTATGACAGAGCCCAGGGCATCTCCTAACACATGGAGAAAGACACCACGCATGTTCAGTTGCGATGCGGAGTCTTCTACATCTCCAAATTCATCACGATGGTCATCAAGAATAGAAATTCCATTCAGTTGCAGGCCCTCCATACTATTCTCCCTCAGTAGATCTGTTTAAAACAAAAACATTATTAGACACAACAGAAACGGTTAAAGAATCTTTCTCCCTCTCACCACCTTTTCAAACTCCAATTTTTAAATTTACTACTCCTTTTGATTTTCTATATAAAACACCATTCCTAGGACAACAGGCAGACAATCTGCTGTAAAGCCCACTGTCAATAGTATGTTTGAGCCAGGCACTGAATGTAGAGTGTGATCTGCCACAGGATTGTCCCTCATACGATACTTCTTTTAATTGCAAAAACAAAACCCATTCATATTACAGATTACCTTAATTCCCTGAAACATGAACCAGCTCAGTATAATCCGAGTTTTCTGCCTTGTTCAGGGAGTTAGTACTCGAGTCTGGGGAGAGTTTTTCCACAAGGTTCCACCATCCAACAGCTGAACTGTCTTTTCTCGCAGTTCTTTCCTTACATTCCTATATGCAGAATGTAATAACTCGCCTCATTTATGTTATTCTAAAGGCTCTTCTTGACAGACATCATATACTTGCACATTCAAAATATAAAATGTTGATGTGCCAACCAAAAACAAAATACACATTTTCCAATTTTGAACATACTGTCAGAACAACTACTTGTATTTTATAATAAAAACAGAAAATGCTGGAGACACTCAGCAGATCAGGCAGCATCTGTGAAGAGAGAAACAGAGTTAACGTTTCAGGTCGATGACCTTTCGTCAGAACTGGAAAAAAGCAGCAAATGGAACAGATTTTTAAGCAAGTGTAGTGGCTGGGAAATGGGGGAGGGGATGAAAGGACAAAATGGAAGGTCTGTGATAGGATAGAAGGCAGGAGAGATTAAGAGACATTAAGAGATATTCAAGGCAAAAGGAGATGGTAATGGGACAGGTTAAGAAACGAAGGATGGCTCTAGATGAAGTGTAAATTGCGCTGGCAGAATGAAAGACAGCTGCCATATGAGAGAGAAGAACAGAAGGCCAAACAAAAGTGTGGATAAAAAAATATATGATAGGGGCCGAGGTTATGATCTGAAATTGTTGAACTCTATGTTGAGTCCAGAAGGCTGTAAAGTGCCTAATCGAAAGATGAGGTGCTGTTCCTCGAGCTTATGCTGAGCTTCCGTGGAACAATGCAAGAGGCCGAGGACACGGAGGTCCGAGTGGGAGTGGAGCGGTGAATTAAAGTGACAGGCGACCGGAAGCTCGGGGTCCCCCTTATGGACTGTACAGAGGTGTTCCGCAAAGCGGTCACCCAATCT
The DNA here is from genome assembly GCF_052327205.1 of Somniosus microcephalus. NCBI lineage: Eukaryota > Metazoa > Chordata > Chondrichthyes > Squaliformes > Somniosidae > Somniosus > Somniosus microcephalus. Next base: position 80,403,663 of record NC_140989.1, on the reverse strand, counting down.
GCATTTGGTCTCCCCAGTGTAGAGGAGACCGCATAGTCAGCAGCGAATACAGTATACTAAATTGCAAGTAGTACAAGTAAATCGCTGTTTCGCCTGGAAGGGGTGTTTGGGGCCCTGGACAGTGGGAAGTGGGGAGGTACAAGGGCATGTGTTGCATCTCCTGCGCTTGCACGGGAAGGTGCCGGGCGAAGGGGACGGGGTGTTGGGAGAGAGGAGTGGATTAGGGTGTCGCGGAGGGAGCGGTCCCTACAGAATGCTGAAAGGGGAGGTGAGGGGAAGATGCGTTTGGTGGTGGGATCACGCTGGAGGTGGCGGAAAATGATCCGCTGAATGTGGAGGCTGGTGGGGCGAAATGTGAGGACAAGGGAAACTCTATTGTGGTTCCGGGAGGGAGGGGCAGGGGTGAGGGCAGAAGTGCGGGAGATAGAACGGACACGGTTAAGGGCCGTGTCAACCACTGTAGAGGGGAATCCTCGGTTGAGGAGGAAAAAGACATGTCGGAAGCACAGGTATGGAAGGTGGCATCATCAGAGCAGATGCGGCGGAGACGGAGAAACTGAGAGAATGAAATAGAGTCCTTACTGGAGTAAGGAGCTTTCCAGTTTCCTGGCCCCAACCGCCTCCTTTTCACTATGGACGTACAATCCCTCTACACTTCCATCCCCCACCAGGATGGCCTGAGGTCACTCCGCTTCTTCCTTGAACAGAGGCCCAACAAGTCCCCATCCACCACCACCCTCTTCTGCCTGGCTGAACTTGTTCTCACATTGAACAACTTCTCCTTTGACTCCACTCTCTTCCTCCAAATCATAGGTGTTGCTATGGGCACCCGCATGGGTCCTAGCTATGCCTGCCTTTTCGTCGGATATGTGGAACACTTTGTTCCAATCCTACTCAGGTCCCCTCCCTCACCTCTTTCTGGTACATTGATGACTGTATTGGTGCCATTTCCTGCTCTCGCCCTGAACTAGATCATTTCATTCACACTGCGTCCAATTTCCAACCCTTCCCTCACCTTCACATGGTCCATCTCCGACTCTTCCCTTCCTCAACTTCTCAGTCTCCATCTCTGGGGATAGGTTATTGATAAACATTCACTACAAGCCCACTGACTCCCACAGCTACCTGGACTACACTTCCTCCCACCCAGCCTCCTATAAAGGACTCTATTGCAGTCTCCCAGTTTCTCCGTCTCCACCGCATCTGCGCTGACGATGCCACCTTCCACACCTGTGCTTCCGACATGTCTTCCTTTTTCCTCCTCAACCGAGGATTCCCCTCTACAGTGGTTGACACGGCCCTTAGCCATGTCCGTTCTATCTTTTGCACGTCTGCCCTCAGCTCTGCCCCTCCCTCCCAGAACCACGATAGAGTTCCCCTTGTCCTCACCTTTCACCCCACCAGCCTCCACATTCAACAGATCATCCTCCACCACCTCCAGCGTGATCCCACCACCAAACGCATCTTCCCCTCACCTCCCCTTTCAGCATTCTGTAGGGACCGCTCCCTCCACGACACCCCAGTCCACTCCACTATCACCCCCAAAACCCCTTTCCCTTCGCCCGGCACCTTCCCGTGCAAGTGCAAGAGATGCAACACATGCCCTTATACCTCCCCACTTCCCAGGGCCCCAAACACCCCTTCCAGGTGAAACAGCGATTTACTTGTACTTCTTGCAATTTAGTATACTGTATTTGTTGCTCACGATGTAGTCTCCTCTACATTGGGGAGACCAAATGCAGATTTGGTGATCGCTTTGCGAAACACCTCCGTTCAGTCCGTAAGGGGGACCCTGAGCTTCCGGTCACCTGTCACTTTAATTCAGCGCTCCACTCCCACACTCAGACCTCACCGTCCTCGGCCTCTTGCATTGTTCCACGGAAGCGCTGACAAAAGGTCATCGACCTGAAACGTTAACTCGGTTTCTCTCTTCACAGATGCAGCCTGACCGGCTGAGCGTCTCCAGTATTTTGTTTTTATTTCAGATTTACAGCATCTGCAGTATTTTCTTTTTGTACTTGTATTTTATAGCGCCTTTAATGTAGTAAAACGTCCCAAGGTACTTCACAGGGCATTATCAAACAAAATCTGACACCGAGCCTCATATGGAGAAATTAGGGCAGCTTGGTCAAAGAGGGTCTTAAAAGAGAAAAAGAGAGGCAGAGGGGTTTAGGGAGGGAATTCCAGAGCTTAGGGCCTAGGCAGCTGAAGGCACGGCCGTCAATGATGGAGCGATTAAAAGCAGAGATGCTCAAGAGGGCAGAATTGGAGGAGCACAGATTTTTCGGCGGGTAGTAAGGGTGGAGGGACGAAACCACGGAGGGATTTGAAAACAAGGATGAGAATTTTTAAATCGAAGCGTTGCTTATCCGGGAGCCAATGTAGGTCAGCGAGCATAGGGGTGATGGGTGAACAGGAATTGGTGCAAGTTAGGACACGGGCAGCAGAGTTTTGGATGACCTCAAGTTTACGGAGAGTAGAACGCGTACGGCCTGCCAGGAGTGCATTGGAATAGTCAAGTCTAGAAATAACAAAATCGCATGGATGAGGGTTTAAGCAGATGAGTGAGGCAGGGGCAGAGTCAGGTGACGCTACGGAAGTGGAAATAGTCGGTCTTCATGGCACGGATGTGTGGTCGGAAACTCATCTATTTACTCCTGAGGAATGCAAACTTATCTTCATATTGCTGCCTTAAATATGATTAAAAGCCAGATCTTAAAAACAAATATTTTTTTAAAAAGAAAACCGCAAATGATAGAAATCTGAAAGCTAAATTATATACAGCAAGTCTGTTATAGCACGCGAAGAGGGGGGAAAAAAGTGTGCTTCAGATGTAGAATTGTCTGACAAAGGGTCTACATCCAGAATGTTAATCCATCTTTTGACTGGCCTACTACGTATTTTCAATGTTGTCTTTTATTCCAAATAGAAGCAAATTTTTAAAAGGTATCCGACAGAATTTCATAAAGACGAATTATAAAAAGTATGCAGAATTAACCGCTCTAAAATTTGGTCTGAAATCACAATTAAAAACAATTAGGTACTGGTCCAACCAATTCCTGTCCCAGCCTCTGACTTGCTCTAGTAGCCACAGCATTTATGTGATTTGTCCAGTTCAGCTTCTGGTCACTGGTGACCCCCAGGATATTGATGGGGAATTCAGCAATGATAATGCCATTGAATGTCATGGGGAGGTGGTTAGATGCTACACATTACAACATACAGGAAACTCTTTTATCCGGCACCGATGGGACCAGCGTGGTGCCGGTTGATCAAAAAGTCCGGATTACAGAGAGGTATACTTACCAAGGTACGAGAGCCCCGTACACACCCACAGGTGCAGGAGCCCCGGTTACACGGCCACAGATCCAGGAGTCCCTGTTGCACGGCCACAGGTGCAGGAACCCCGGTTACACGGCCACTAATATATAGTAAAACTTACCTGAACCTACTCCTGAATTTTGCCGGTTAAGAGAGATTTCCGGATATTTAGGTGCCGGTTAAAAAGAGAGTTTCATGTACAATGCATTCAAGAAACATATGCAAAATATTTACATCCTTTGTATACACAGTTGGTGTATCCATCTGTCAAATTAGACAAAGCAGTTCCACTTACACTTTCAATAGCTCTTAAGGTTTTTTTTATAAATCCATTCTCAGGATGTGGGCGTCACTGGCAAGGCCGGCATTTGCATTGCATCCCATCCCTGGTTTCATACAACTAGTTAAGATTCAATCATGTTGATGTGGGACTGGAGTCACATATAGGCATAACAAGGTAAGGGTGGCAGGTTTCCTTCCCTAAAGGGACGTTAGTGAACCAGTTGAGTTTTTACAACAATCAGACAGCTACATGGTCACTTTTATTGATACAGGCATTTTTTTCTAAATATAAACGGAATTGAAATTCTCAAACTGCAATATTGGGATTTGAATTCACATTCGCTGGATTACTCGTTTTGAGTCATCAGCTTCTCACATACCAACAGTTTATTTTACTATTAGACAGTGGATGAAGATGCACAGTTCTGAGGAGAGCGTAGGGCAGTTGCATTCGTTTTGGATAGTGCTAGCAAAGAGCAGAATGGCCTTCTTCTGCACTACAAACTTCTATGATTCTAGGTACGCTGCTGCAGTGGGCATAAAAGAATATTACTTTTTTTTTTATTCATTCCGGGATGTGGGCATCGCAGGCAAGCATTTATTACCCATCCCTAATTGCCCTTGAAGGTGGTGGTGAGCCACCTTCTTGAACTGCTGCAGTCTGTGTGGTGAGGGTACACCCACAGTGCCGCTAGGGAGGGAGTTCCAGGATTTTGACCCAGCAAAGACGAAGGATTGGCAAGATACTTCCAAGTCAGGATGGTGTGTAACTTGGAGGTGGTGTTGTTCCCATGCACCTGCTGCCCTTGCCCTTCTAGGTGGTAGAGGTCGCAGGTTTAAGAACATAAGAAATAGGAGGAGTAGGCCATTCGGCCCTTCAAGCCTGCTCTGCCATTCAATGAGATCATGGCTGATCTTCTGCCTCAACTCCATTCACCGGCCTGATCACCATATCCCTTGATGCCCTTACTAGTCAGAAATCTAGCGACTTCGGTTTTGAATATACCCAATGACTGAGCCTCCACAGCCCTCTGGGGTAGAGAATTACAAAGATTCACCACCCTCTGAGTGAAGAAATTTCTTCTCCTCTCAGTCATGAATGGCCTACCCTTTATCTTGAGGCTGTGGCCCCTGGTTCTAGACTCCCCAGCCAAGGGAAACATTCTCCCAGCAGCCATCCTATCAAGCCCTGTAATAATTTTGTATGCTTCAATGAGATCCCCTCATTCTTCTGAATTCAAGAGAATACAGGCCTAGTTTACTCAATCTCTTCTCATACGACAGTCCAGCCATCCCAGGAATCAATCTCGTGAACCTTCGTTGCCATAGCAGGAGTGCAAGTGTATCCTTCCTTAGGTAAGGAGACCAAAATTGTACACAGTACTCCAGGTGCGGTCTCACCAAGGCCCTATATAATTGGAGTAAGACTTCTTTACTCCTGTACTCAAATCCTAATGAAGGCCAGCATACCATTTGCCTTCCTAATGGCTTGCTGCACCTGCACATTCACTTTCAGTGACTCATGTACAAGGACACCCAGGTCCCTTTAAGCATCTGCATTCCCCAATCTTTCACCATTTAGGAAATACTCTGCCTTTGTTTTTTCTACCAAATTGGATAACTTCACATTTATCCACATTATTACAGGAAACTTTGGTTTATCCAGAGGTTAACTGTCCAGAATGCTTGAGCCACCGGCAAAAATCAGGAGCTGTTTCGTTAGGTTTTTTTTTTTCTTTTCGTAGGTTTTTTTTCCACCAGTCAGGATCTGCAAGGTCTCGCTGAAGCTGTTGCTAAGCTACAGACACTTGCAAGGTACGGCCGACTGTTTAGAAGCTGTTGCTAAGCAACAGGGTTTGTTGCCAGATACGGAGCTCAAAATCTCCGTATGTTTCAACATTAGCACTGGTTTGTCTGGCAGTTTTGATAGGACGGCAACAGCTCGGTCCCGTCGGTGCCGGATAGCACAAAGTTTCCTGTATATTCCATCTGCCATGTTCTCGCACACTCACTGAGTCTGTCGAGATCCCCTTGAAGCCTCTTCACAACTGACACTGCCACCTAGCTTTGTATTATCAGCAAATTTGGAAATGTTACATTTAGTCCTCTCATCCAAATCATTGATATAGATTGTGAATAGCTGGGGCCCAAGCACCGATCCTTGCGGTACCCCACTAGTCACAGCCTGCCATCCTGAAAAAGACCTGTTTATCCCTACTCCTTGTTTTCTGTCAGTTAACCAATTCCCAATCCATGCTAGTATATTACCCCCAATTCCATGTGCCCTAATTTTGTTCACCAACCTCTTGTGTGGGACCTTATCGAAGGCCTTCTGAAAATCCAGATACACCACATCTACCGGTTCCCCTTTGTCTACTCCACTAGTTATATCCTCAAAGAACTCCAATAGGTTTGTCAAACAGGATTTCCCTTTCATAAATCCATGTTGACTCTGCCCAATCTTAATATTAGTTTCTAAGTGCCCAGTTATTGCATCCTTTATAATAGAGTCCAGCATTTTCCCAACTACTGATGAGGCTAACAGGTCTGTAGTTCCCCGTTTTCTCTCTCCCTCCTTTCTTAAATAGCAGGGTTACATTTGCTATTGTCCTATCTGCAGGAACCGTTCCAGAATCTATAGAATTCTGGAAGATGACAACCAATGCGTCCACTATTCCAATGGCCACCTCTTTCAAAGCCCTAGGATGTAGGTCATCCGGTCCTTTGGATTTATCGACTTTTAGTCCCGTTAATTTTGCTAGTATTGTTTTTTTACTAATAATAATTTCTTTAAGTTCCTCATTCTCGCCACACCCTTGGTTTTCTCGTATTTCATGAAGACAAACAAGGTATGTATTTACTTAATTTCTCAGCCATTTCCTCATTCCCCATTATAAATTCTCCCATCTGACTGTAAAGGACCTACATTTACCTTCGCCAGTCTTTTCCTTTTCACATACCTACAGAAGCTTTTACAATCTGTTTATATTTTTTGCTACTTTGTGCTCATATTCCGTTTTCCCTTTCTTTATCAATTTCTTGGTCCCCCTTTGCTGATTTCTAAAAAAGATCCCAATCCTCAGGCTGACTGCTTTTTCTGGCAACTTTATAAGCTTCCTCCTTTATCTTAATACTAGCTTTAATTTCTTTTGTTAGCCATGGTTGGATCACTTTTCCTTTTGGGTTTTTATGTCCTAGAGGAATATATGTTTGTTGCAAATTATGCATTATTTCCTTGAATGTTAGCCATTGTATGTCCACCTTCATACCTTTTAGTGTAGTCTCCCAATCTACCATGGCCAACTTGTCCCTCATACCCTTGTAGTTTCCTTTGTTTAGATTGAAGACCTTAGTTTCAGATTGGAGTACATCACTCTCAAACTTAATGCAAAATTCAATCATATTATGGTCACTTGTCGCTAAAGGCCCCTTTACCACAAGATTATTGATTAGCCCTTTCTCATTACACAGTACCAGATCTAGAATAGCCTGTTCCCTGGTTGGTTCCTCCACATACTGATCCAGGAAACCATCTCGCATGCATTCCAAGAATTCGTCCTCCACACCATTAGTGGTAATTTGATTTGCCTCGTCAATATGTAGATTAAAGTCCCCCATGATTACCATATTGCCCTTGTTACATGCACTTCTAATTTCTTGATTGATACTGTGCCCTACATTACCACTACTGTTTGGTGGCCTATACACAACTCCCACCAACGTTTTCTGCCCTTTGCTGTTTCTTAGCTCCACCCAAACGGATTCCAGTTCAACATCACGATCTGCCGAGCCAAAATCTTTTATCTCTACCGTCCCGATCTCATCCTTTATTAACAGCGCTACGCCACCTCCTTTTCCTTTTTGTCTGTCCTTCCTAAATGTTAAGTACCCTGGAACATTCAGTTCCCAGCTTTGGTTACCCTGCAACGATGTCTCTGTAATGGCAATTACATCATACCCATTTACTTCTATTAGTGCCATTAATTCATCCACCTTGTTGCGAATGCTATGTGCATTTAAATAAAATGCCTTCAACTTTGCCTGTTCAATATTTTTCTGCACTTTGACCCTCTTTACTGGTGGCCTTTGTTTCTGCTCCCTACTAGTTTTGCTGACTACTTTTCTAACGTGCACTTCCAGCTCGGTTTCCCTCCATTTGAGAGGTACTGTCGAAGTAGTCTTGGCGAGTTGCTGCAGTGCATCTTGTAGATGGTACACACTGCAGCCACGGTGCGCCGGTGGTGGAGGGAGTGAATGTTTAAGGTGGTGGATGGGGTGCCAATCAAGCAAGCTGCTTTGTCCTGGATGGTGTCGAGCTCCAAGTGTTGTTGGAGCTGCACTCATCCAGGCAAGTGGAGAGTATTCCATCACATTCCTTACTTGTGCCTTGTAGATGGTGGAAAGGCTTTGGGGAGTCAGAAGGAGAGACACTTGCCGCAGAATACCCAGCCTCTGACCCGCTCTTTTTGCCACGGTATTTATGTGGCTGGTCCAGTTAAGTTTCTGGTCAATGACCCCCAGGATGTTGATGGTGGGGGATTCGGCAATGGTAATGGTGTTGAATGTCATGGGGAGGTGGTTAGACTCTCACTTGTTGAGATAGTCATTGCCTGGCACTCGTGCCACAAGCCTGAATAGTCATCCAGGTCTTGCTGCATGCGGGCATGGACTGCTTCATTTTCTGAAGAGTTGCGAATGGAATTGAAAACTGTGCAATCATCAGCGAACATCCCCTTTTCCGACCTTTTGTTGGAGGGAAAGTCATTGATGAAGCAGCTGAAGCTGGTTGGGCCTAGGACATTGCTGCAGGAGTTCCTCAAGGCAATGTCCTGGGCCGAGATGATGGACCTCCAACAACCACAACCATCTTCCTTTGTGCTGGGTATGACTCCAGCCAGTGGAGAATTTTCCCCAATTCCCATTGACTTCAATTCAACTAGGATTCCTTGATGCCACACTCGGTAAAATGCTGCCTTGATGTCAAGGGCAGTCACTCTCACCTCACCTCTGGAATTCAGCTCTTTTGTCCACGTTTGGACCAGGGCTGTAATGAGGTCTGGAGCTGAGCAGTCCAGGCAGAACTCAAACAGAGCATCAGTGAGCAGGTTATTGGTGAATAAGTGCCGCTTGATAGCACTGTCGACGACACCTTCCATCACTTTGCTGATGATTGAGAGTAGACTGATGGGGTGGTAATTGGCTGGATTGGAGTTGTCCTGCTTTTGTGGCCATACCTGGGCAGTTTTCCACATTGTCGGGTAGATGCCAGTGTTGTAGCTGTACTGGACCTGCTTGGCTAGAGGCGCAGCTAGTTCTGGAGCACAAGTCTTCAGCACGACAGCCGGGATGTTGTCGGGGCCCCATAGTCTTTGCTGCATCCAGTGCGCTCAGCCATTTCTTGATGTCACGTAGAGTGAATCGAATTGGCTGAAGACTAGCTTCTGTGATGGTGGAGACCTCAGGAGGAGGCCGATATGGATCATCCACTCGCACTTCTGGCTGAGGATGGCTGCAAACGCTTCAGCCTTGTCTTTTGCACTGGCATGCTCCTCCAGTTAGTTGTTTAATTGCTAGTCCCAAAGTATGCCATAAGAAGTTGACATCTTCAAGACAGGAGGAGAAAAAAGAATCCATTCCAATACCAATGTATGCTCACTGTGATGAGTTATCACATGCAGGAAGCTTCTTATAGAATCGTAGAACGATACAGCACAGAATTAGGCCATTCGGCCTATGTACCTGTGTCGACTCTTAGAAAGAGCTATCCAATTAGTCCCATTCCCCTGCCCTCATATTCAAATCATTATGGATCTTCTGTATAACTGTACTTTCATGCATGATTTTAAAAAGAGGCAATGTAGTATATGTTACAGCATATACAGGTCAGGAAATGTAAAAACATTATATCTGCAACTTTTACAAATCATGCTGGTTATATAGGTCTTCTGATGCAAGTAGAGTCCACCTTTTTGTGACGGTGAGATCTTTTAAAATCTTCTTGTCCCCCTGTTTTAAGTTACTCAACTTGATCTAACGACACGATAGAAAGTGTGTGTGAAGCACCTGCTGTATTGCTAGAAGTCCACTTTTTGTTTTTGTACCGCTTCTGTAAATTTGCTTTGTACACCTACAGGACTTGTTCTCAAACTATATTCTGCAATTGTCACAGCCATCAATCTTTCACTGGGGTTTTATCTGATAATTTGTCAAATCAAAAATTATTTCTGTTATAATGATATTCTTTAAATAACTGGATGACAATACTGGCATACAAATAGCCTCAAGTCAAAGTTTTTTTTAAATAGCAAAGCACATGCTCCAGCCCTGGGGAGAAAAGAGGATAGCATAAATAAAATGACTGCAATCTCATTAAGTCACTTAGCTACAAAACTAACCGGGCCTAGACAAAAATGCAACTGTTAGCATCAGGTTCTGGTAATGATTTGGTGACAATGAACACAGACCAGGTCATTCAGGGTGTGTTATCCAAACAAACTATAGGTTAGCTTTCAACTAAGATTTCAAAAATACATACAATTGTCAATAAGGCCTGTATAGTGTATCCTTACATTATTATTTTTCTTTAAAAAATATCAGCTCAGCCCTATGCCTTTAACATTCTAGCGTTGCCAAAAATCTTTTCTTACAAAACATCCAGTACAGATGAATTTTTGGTTCTTGTTTTCTGATTAAGTATTCAAATCCAAATCAAACCATTCAATCAAGTTAAGTTAGGAGGACTAGTGAAGAAGATTAAATGAAATTCAGCACAATCTCAAGTTCTGGCCACTATTTTGATGAGTTTTAGTATTTTTATCTTTGACTAAAATTGTATGCTGTATCATTAGCGAGTTACAAACATCTTTCTAGCTGCAACCTCTTTCCCGAAAATAATAGTGGTGCTAAAAGCAGCTAAAATGTTCAATACCTTACTTACAATACTACAGCTACAAGGGTGAAAGCTGCAATCTCTCATTTGATTAAGTGGGCTACAACAGTGCATTGAGTTGCAGAGTAAAGCTAGTAATTTTAACCTGTCTAATATACTGTTAAGAACTGAAGAACAGTGCTACATACGTTGGTTTCTCAAGAGTTTGTGGCAACAAACAAGATACAGCTAAGCAAGCTGTATAAACTCAAACTATTTGATTATAGTTTTGTTGTTTGGCATGATTTTACAAAGATCATTTACCAACTTCAATCAATTATCTACAAGGAAGTTGAAAGTTTCTTTTATCTTTAAGCTATGACTCCTCCCACAACCAGAGTAAGAAACAAAAACCCCTTTCATACACTGTACATACTTCTCAATCAGGGTTCACATAATTGGCACAATGCAGAATGAGTTCACTATTCCCCTCTCTTTAAAATTTAAACAACACCACCTCTGTGCAGAGCATTTTTTGAGTTCAGACATCTTGCTAGTTGCTTACAATGCAACCAACCACAATTCATGTAGTGACAAGGGGTCATCAATTTAAAATTTTCACCACGGGTGAGGAGAGCAGTCGAGAGACTTTTTTTGGTTATTGGAGCATGGAATGCGTTGCCACAGGGAGTGGCAAGACAGACGTATGCATCTTTTAAGAGAAAATTGGATAAATATTCGAAGCAGGGGAAGATATAAAGCTATGAGGAGAGTGTGAAGTTTTGGATTGCTCTAGCAAAGAGCCAGCACATTTCTTTGATTCTATAAACTCTGGTTCCTTTAAATTTCACTGTAATACAATGCACATTTAATATTAAGACCACATGCATCATTCCAGGCTTTAAAAACTTCAAACTATAAATATAACATACAGCAAAATAAGTTTTTCCCTCTTTAAGGAATCTCACCTCTATTCTGCCAATTCCAGGTGTGAAGAGGACTAACTTTGGATAGATATATGAAGTATAGCTTTTTTTTTTAAGTAAAAATTATTCCATCCAATTCTAGGCCTGCATTCAAATAAACATTTTGCAAATAGGATTGGTCACTGAGAAACCAAATAGAGCACACATGGAAGGTGCCAACTGAGATACTGTGTGTCCCTATTGTATTTGAATGGTAATGTAATTTAATGCAAAATGAACAAATCACCAGTATGATTACACCTTGGTAAAGCTATATTTACCGTTCACACAACTAGAATAAAGTTTGATATACCACAAATCCTGTGGCAAAATTAGATTGGTTCTTAAAATGTTAAGTCAATATGTGGCGTTAGAATTCCCAAACTTAATCACAGCCTGCACAGAAACGAACAACTGGTCAGGTGGAGGGTCGAGCGCACACATTTATTAATCACTTTTAGCAGGCTGGTTAATTTTGGACACATATACTCTGATAATAGCTCAAACCACCAACTAGGTTTCAATCCAGAGACCAAGCTCACCTTTCCCGTACACTATTCTGTGCTTATTTAAGCTGCTACTCCTAAGCAACATTTTACAAAAAAAATTATTTGTGGCATGCAAGGCTGCATTTATTCCCCATCCCAAGCTGGCCTGAGGTAATAGTAACAAGCCACCTTCTTGGACCACTGCAGTACTTGTGATGATGGCGCTCCCACAGTGGTGTTAGGTAGGAAATTCCACAAGGACCCAGCAATAATGAAGGAACAGCAATATATGTTCAAATCAGGATGGTGTGTGACTTGGAAGGGAATGTGAAGGTGAGGGTGTGCCCAGAATGTTGCTGCTTTTGAACTTTGCGGTGGTTGAGGTCCCAGGGGAGGGGAGTGCTGTTGAAGTAGCCTTGTTGAGTTGCTGCCGTGCAGTGAGTCAGGAGCAGCCCGACTAGAGCGGGCCTTGTGGGAACACCGCATCGGCGGCAGTTCAAACCAGCGGCAGTGAGTCAGGAGCAACCCGACTAGAGCGGGCCTTGTGGGAACACAGCATCGGCGGCAGTGAGTCAGGAGCAGCCCGACTAGAGCGGGCCTTGTGGGAACACAGCATCGGCGGCAGTTCAAACCGGTGGCAGTGAGTCAGGAGCAGCCCGACTAGAGCGGGCCTTGTGGGAACACAGCATCGGCGGCAGTTCAAACCGGCGGCAGAGAGTCAGGAGCAGCCCGACCAATTCAACAGCAGGGGAGAGAGGTAAAAAGTAATCAAAGTGTGACGTCACCAGGAAGCAGGTGAGTATTTGGTTGGTGAGTATTTTTCTCTTTTTTTTTAAACTTTAACTCTGGTTTATAGTTTCTATATAAGGTCTCTCTGGTGTAGCAGAGACTGTTGGTAAACCAGTTAACTGTAGTGTAATTAGTAGGATTGATTAATTAATTGAATTTAAATTAAATCAAAGGGTAAGTCATGGCAGGACAGCCGGGCCCCGTGATCTGCTCCTCCTGCGATATGTGGGAACTCAGGGACACTTCCTGTGTCCCTGACAGTCCCTGACAACTACATGTGCAGGAAGTGCGTCCAGCTGCAGCTACTGACAGACCGCACTGCGACGCTGCAGCTACGATTGGACACATACTGGAGTGTTCACGATGCTCAGGACAATGTGAATAGCACATTTACGGAGTTGGACACACCGCAGGTAGAGGTTGGACAGGAAGAAAGGGAACGGGTGACCAGCAGGCAGAGTACTAGGCGCAGGCAGGTAGTGCAGGGGTCCCCTGTGGCCATCCCCCTCTCCAACAGATACACCACTTTGAGTACTGTTGGGGGGGATGGCTTATCAGAGGAAGGCAGCAGCAGCCAACTTCCTGGCACCAGGGGTGGCTCTGCTGCACAGAATGGGAGGAAAAAGAGGGGTAGAGCTATAGTAATAGGGGATTCAATTGTAAGGGGAATAGATAGGCAGTTCTGCAGCCGCAAACGAGACTCCAGGATGGTGTGTTGCCTCCCTGGTGCAAGGGTCAAGGATGTCTCCGAGCGACTCCAGAACATCTTGGAAGGGGAGGGTGAACAGCCAGTTGTCGTGGTGCATATAGGCACCAACGATATAGGAAAAAGCGGGATGAGGTCCTAAAAGCGGAGTAGAGGGAGTTAGGAGATAAATTAAAAAACAGGACCTCAAAAAAGGTAGTAATCTCAGGATTGCTACCAGTGCCACGTGCTAGTCAGAGTAGAAATAGAAGGATACTTCAGATGAATACGTGGCTAGAGGAATGGTGCCAGGGGGAGGGATTAAAGTTCCTGGGACATTGGAACCAGTTCTGGGGGAGGTGGGACCAGTTCAAACCGGACGGTTTGCACCTGGGCAGGGCTGGAACCAATGTCCTAGGGGGGAGTGTTTGCTAGTGCTGTGGGGGGAGGGTTTAAACTAAAATGGCAGGGGGTTGGGAACTTGAGCAGGGAGACAGAGGAAAGGGAAACAAGGATAAAAGCAAAAAAGATAGGAAGGAGAAAAACCAAAAGTGGCAGTCAGAGAAATCAACAGTTTAAATCAAACATGGCCACAGTAAATAATAATTCTAATAGGTCTAAGAGCGTTAAAAAAACAAGCCTGAAGGCTTTGTGTCTTAATGCGAGGAGCATTTGTAATAAGGTGGATGAATTGGCTGCGCAAATAGAAGTAAACAAATACGATTTGGTTGGGATTACGGAAACGTGGCTCAAGGAAGGCCAGGACTGGGAACTCGACATCCAGGGGTATTCGATATTCAGGAAAGATAGGCAAAAAGGAAAGGGAGGTGGGGTAGCATTACTGGTTAAAGAAGGGATTAACACAATTGTAATGAAGGATATTAGCTCTGATGAGGTGGAATCTGTATGGGTAGAATTGAGAAATACTAAGGGGAAAAAAAACGTTAGTGGGAGTGGTTTATAGACCTCCAAACAGTAAGGCGGAGGTTGGGGATGGCATTAAAAGAGAAATTAAAGAAGCGTGCAATAAGGGCACAGCAGTCATCATGGGTGACTTTAATCTACATATAGATTGGGCCAACCAAATGAGTAACAATACTGTGGAGGAGGAATTCCTGGAGTGTTTACGGGATGGTTTCCTGGACCAATAGGTCGAGGAACCAACCAGACATCAGGCCATCTTAGACTGGGTATTATGTAACGAGAAAGGATTAATTAGCAATCTTGTTGTAAGAGGCCCCTTGGGTCGGAGCGATCATAATATGATCGAATTCTTCATTAAGATGGAGAATGAAGTAGTTGACTCGGAGACTAGGGTCCTCAATTTAAATAAAGGAAACTATGATGGTCTGAGGAGCGAGTTGGGTAGGATTGATTGGGGAATGGCACTCAAAGGGTTGACGGTGGATAGGCAATGGCAAACATTCAAAGACCGAATGGATGAACTACAGAATTTGTTCATCCCAGTTTGGCATAATAAAACTAAAACAAAAAAAGGTGACCCAACCGTGGCTAACAAGGGAAATTAGGGATAGCATAAGGTCCAAGGAGAGGACATATAAATTGGCCAGAAAAAGCAATAATCCTGAGGATTGGGAGCAGTTTAGGATTCAACAAAGGAGGACAAAGGGATTAATTAAGAAAGGGAAAATAGAATATGAGTGTAAGCTTGCAGAGAACATAAAAACTGACTGTAAAAGCTTTTATAGATATGTGAAGAGAAAAAGATTGGTGAAGTCAAGCGTAGGTCCCTTGCAGTCAGAATCGGGGGAATTTATAATGGGGAACAATGAAATGGCAGACCAACTAAATACATATTTTGGTTCTGTCTTCACAAAGGAGGGCACAAATAACCTCCCAGAGATGCCGGGGAACATAGGGTCTGATGAAAGGGTGGAACTGAAAGAAATCAGTATTTGTAGGGAAATGGTGTTAGGAAAATTGATGGGACTGAAGGCCGATAAATCCCCAGGGCCTGATAATCTACATCCCAGGGTACTTAAGGAAGTGGCCCTAGAAATAGTAGATGCATTGCTGGTCATCTTCCAGAACTCGATAGACTCTGGAACGGTACCCATGGATTGGCGGGTAGCTAATGTTACCCCACTATTCAAAAAAGGTGGTGGAGAAAAGGCGGGGAATTATAGACCGGTAAGCTTGACATCGGTAGTGGGGAAAATGCTAGAGTCCATTATAAAAGATGTAATAGCAGAGCACTTGGAAAGCAGTGACTGGATCGGACAAATTCAACATGGATTTACAAAAGGTAAATCATGCTCGACTAATCTACTGGAATTTTTTGAGGATGTAACTGGTAAAATAGATAAGGGAGAACCAGTGGATGTGGTGTATTTGGACTTTCAGAAGGCATAAGAGATTAGCGTGCAAAATTAAGGCACACGGGATTGGGGGCAAGGTATTGACTTGGATAGAGAACTGGTTGGCAGACAGAAAGCAAAGAATTGGAATAAACGGGTCATTTTCTGAGTGGCAGGCAGTGACTAGTGGGGTACCGCAAGGATCGGTCCTAGGACCCCAGCTGTTCACAATATATATTAATGATCTGGATGAGGGAATTGGATGTAATATCTCCAAATTTGCAGACGACACAAAGCTGGGGGGGGAGGATATGCTGTGAGGAGGATGTCGTGAAACTCCAGCACGATTTGGACAGGTTGGGTGATTGGGCAGAAACATGGCAAATGCACTATAATGTGGATAAATGTGAGGTTATCCACTTTGGTGGCAAAAACAGGAAGGCAGATTATTATTTGAATGGTAATAGATTGGGAGAAGGGGAAGTGCAAAGAGACCTGGGTGTTCTTGTGCACCAGTCGCTGAAGGTAAGCATGCAGGTGCAGCAGGCGGTTAAGAAGGCAAATGGTATGTTGGCCTTCGTAGCAAGAGGGTTCGAGTACAAGAACAAGGATGTCTTGCTGCAGTTGTACAGGGCCTTGGTGAGACCACACCATGAGTATTGTGTGCAGTTTTGGTCGCCTTACCTGAGGAAGGACGTTCTTGCCATGGAAGGAGTGCAGCGAAGATTCACCAGGCTGATACCTGGGATGGCAGGAATGACGTATGAGGAGAGATTGTGTCGATTGGGCTTATACTCACTGGAGTTTAGAAGATTGAGAGGGGATCTCATCGAAACCTATAAAATTCTGTCAGGCTTGGACAGACTAGATGCAGGAAGGATGTTTCTGATGGCCGGGGAGTCCAGAACCAGGGGTCATAGTCTAAGGATAAGGGGATAAGGGGTAAGCCATTTAGGACTGAAATGAGGAGGAATTTCTTCACCCAGAGAGTGGTGAACCTGTGGAATTCTCTGTCACAGAGGGCGGTGGAGGCCAGTTCATTAAGTATATTCAAGAAAGAGTTGGATATATTTCTTAAGGCTAAAGGGATCAAGGGATATGGGGAGAAGGCAGGGACCGGGTACTGAATTTGGATGATCAGCCATGATCTCATTGAATGGCGGAGCAGGCTCGAAGGGCCTACTCCTGCTCCTATCTTCTATGTATCTATGTATGTATCTTGTACATAGTACAACCATCGTGCACCCATGATTCAAGGCGTGGATAGTGTGTTCAGGGGCATACTTTAGGTTATTAGTACGCATGACAGTATAATGTCTTCTCAACTTTTCTCAGATTCTCCAGAATAGAAGAAGAGGAGCACATTTCAGGACAATGATTTTCAAATTTATTTGAATGAGGGAACCCTTGCAAACACTGACACACTCTCAGGGAAGCCTCTTTCTTACCTTCGACAAGTTAGCATCAGCAACCCAGAGGACAACAATGCCATCATTTCAGAAAACTTTTTTTAAAAATTAATGTTGAACAGAAATAATATGCTAGTCAACTAAAACAAGAAATCTGATGGTCTTGCAAACACTCTGGTTACTCTACCAGCTGGTTGTTTCCTCCAGAAGGCAGTGATACAAGCAGATGGTTAGAAGAACAGCATCAGGCTATCCCAGCGGCAATGCAGTAGCATCAGAATTGAGGTTAGAGGCAGCAGTCCCAGTTTGTTTCGTTCATTAAGAGGTTTTTTATTTTATGATATTTCCCCAATAACAAAACAGAAAACTCTGTACTTTTGCATTACTCTGTTGTAATGGGTTTTCAGCTGTAAGCAATTTAGTTACAAAGTGCTTCTATTGTATCCTTTACCACCAGTGACGAGTGCAAGTTTCTAAGAACACGTGGTAATCTTCACGCCAATACTGGTCGAAGTCAACATTATGGAAATTTGGCTGTCGTACGTTTCGTCTTCCTTCTAGAAATAAACTTCTGATGTGAAATAAAAAATAAATTTGAACAGCCTAAATGCTTTATGCTACACTTTCTCTGAAGAAGTCAACTCAGATGCTGGATTATGTTCTTCAGTAGAAGAATGCAATAGTTTAGACAAACCAAAATTACTTGTTTGGCCAATAGTTAATAATATATTGCAGAGCTTATAAAACCAATGATTGTCAATATGCTGTAGTTGGGAGTTGGGCATATTCATTAGTGGTTGGATAGAGAGATATAGGCCACAATACTTAGCAGCTCATGTTAGTGAAATAAACTTGAGAAAATGTGTGATTAGCTTCAGACTCCCATTGACATATCCAATGATTCCATCAGTTTAAAAAGATGCTGTTCAGTCCCAATCACATATACAATCTCTACTACAATCCGAGGTAACAGCTTCCACCTATCCTGGGAGTTTAAGTGAAGTTAATTTAGTCTCGGTTTCATTTAATTAAAGACACTGCAGTCAGACCAGTTTGAGAACATTTTTTGCCCAAATAAATACCTCAAACAAACTTTTCAGTTTTCCATACTATTGCTGTTTATGTCACAACCAACATTTCTAGGAACCTACCAAATACTCCCCCCACTCCAAAAAAAAACCTCATACAAATCAAGCATTACATTTCCTAATACAGGCAATTTCTGTAACAATTCAAATAAAAATCTAATTAACAGTAGGCAGTGTGCAACTTCCCTAAGTTGCAACATCTTTCACAATACAATGGGAATCTATTCAATACAGGAAAATATTGGCAGAGAGGTGCACGAGAATAGAGACAAGGAGAGTCCTGGCAACGTCTCAAAATACATGCAAGTTAATGAGATTGAGGGTACATCCATGTAAGTGGATGGGGAGCTGACATGGAACGTTAGGTTGAGAGAGGTGAGCAGGGCAAGGAAGGCAACAGAGATATGGGAGGATGGGTTCAGGTGAAGAATTAAAATCACTGAAGACAAAGAGTCGCCCAGTGCTGAGGCTGAAAAGATAGGGAAATCCGATAAGATGTCAGAGCAGGGAGAAGCACGAAATCATGAACTTGATCGAGTTCTTTGATGAGGGTAGTGCAGTTGATGTTGTGCATATGGACTTTCAAAAAGGTGTTTGACAAGTACCACATCATAGACTTGTAAGCAAAATCAAAGCCCATGGGATTAAAGCGAGTGGCAGCATGAATACAAAATTGGCTAAGGAACAGAAAGTAGAGAATAGTGGTGCACGGTTGTTTTAGACTGGAGGGAAGTATACAGTGGTGTTCCCCAGGGGTCGGTATTAGGACCACTGCTCTTTTTGATATATATCAAATGACCTGGACTTGGGTATACAGAACATAATTTCAAAGTTTGCAGATGACACAAACCTTGGAAATGTAGTAAAGTGAGGAGGATAGTAATAGACTTCAGGAAGACAGACAGACTGGTGAAATGGGCAGACATATGGCAGATGCAATTTAACAAGTGTGAAGTGATGCATTTTGATAGGAAGAATGAAGAGAGACAATACAAACTAAATGGTACAATTTTAAAAGGGGGTGTACGTAGATAAATCGTTGAAGGTGGCAGGACAAGTTAAGAAGGCTATTAAAAAAGCATGTGGTATCCTTGGCTTTGTAAACAGATGCAGGTGTACAAAAGCAAGGAAGTTACATTAAACCTTTATAAAAATCACTGGTTAGGCCCCCAGCTGGAGTACTGTGTCCAATTCTGGGCACCACACTTTAGGAAGGATGTCGAGGCCTTAGAGAGGGTGCAGAGGAGATTTACTAGAATGGTATCAGGGATGTGGGACTTCAGTTATGTGGAAAGACCAGAGAAGCTTGGC
Source organism: Somniosus microcephalus (assembly GCF_052327205.1). NCBI lineage: Eukaryota > Metazoa > Chordata > Chondrichthyes > Squaliformes > Somniosidae > Somniosus > Somniosus microcephalus. The sequence continues at coordinate 80,384,139 of NC_140989.1, read as the reverse complement.
TTGTTCTCCTTAGAGCAGAGAAGGAGAGGGGAGATTTAACAGAGCTGTTCAAAATCATGAAGGGTTTTGATAAGAGTAGATAGGGAGAAACTGTTTCCAGTGGCCAAAGGGTCAGTAACCAGAGGACACATTTAAAGTGATTGGCAAAAGAAGCAGAGGCGTGATGAGGAGAATTTTTTTAATAAATGCATCAAGTTATGATGATCTGGAATGCACGGCCTGAAAGGGTGGTAGAAGCAGATTCAATAATAGCTTTCAAAGGGGAATTGGATAAATACTTGAAAGGGAAACATTTGCAGGGCTATGGGGAAAGGGCAGGGAAATGAGATTAATTGGATAGCTCTTTCAAAGAGCCAACGCAGGCACGATGGGCCGAATGGCCTCGTGCTGTATCATTCCATGAGTCATAAACGGTAAAATGGTCAAATGTGGAGAAGCAGCTGCAAGAATAGGTAGATAAGCCAAGGTATCAAAGAATGCAGTTTGATGGGGAACATGAAGCCATAAACCAGCAGCCCTGCTATTCAAAACAGTGTTCGCCACATAGTGGATATGATCCAGAAAAATAAGTGACCTGAAGAAACCTCTCTCTCAAAACCAAATACATTTAAGAAAGAATTTGTATTTACATTGCTCCTTACAACATCCTCAGGACATCCCTAAGCAAGTGACAAATCAATTAATCATTTTGATGTGTAATCATCGTTATGTAGGAAACGTGGCAGCCAACTGTACATGGTAAGTCCCACAAACGAAAAAAAAAGTTAATATATTTGTTTTGTTGGTGTTGGTTGAAAGATGAATGTTGACCAAGACTACTTGCTCTTTTTTTGAATGGTGCCATGGAATGTTTTACATCGACCTGAACAGAAAGATGGCAACTCCAATGGTGCAGCGGGGTTGGAAACCATGATTTTCTGACACGTGCTACCCAACTGAGCCAAGTTGACAGCTAACATCACCAATTTGTCTGGACAGGATTCCAACAGGATGCCTTACAAATCTACTTGTAAACCTCTCGGATTATGGAACATTTTTCAAAAATTCAGTTGACTCAAAAAAAAACCTAAACTGTGGAGCAGGGCCAGTATTTCACCAGAAATACTGCCAGTCTTGTGTGTACAGAGAAGATGGGAATCACGGCACACCGTTATGCCCTTTGCTTCTGGCCTGGTTACCATGGCACTATAAGAGAGCCAGATATCAACCATAGGCATTCATGATTTCCATTTACAAAGCCTGTCCATACCAACAAATTAAGGTAGGGTATATGTAGATATGATGTTTCTACTGGTGCAGGGGTTAAAAATTGGAGTATGCGGGCAATGAGTTCGGGCTCACCATTCAAAAATTATACAAGGCGGCTGAATAGCATACCTCACTACAGGTTACTACCATTAGGCATCCAATGCTGTGCCCTCTTGGTGCAGTACAAAACGGCATAATACTGGATATTAGTTTGCAAACCAGATACAACACAAATCTTTTTGCTAAAAATCATTATCCTAGGCCCTAATTCAGTACAACTTTGTCAGTTTAATTGGTCCAAACGTTTGCTCGACACTGCACATTGCTACTGTAGGACAGGAAGTTACTGGCTTGGCTTAAAGTTATCTCAGGCTGAAGCAAATTATACCAAGACATCGCCAAGTAATGCTACAGAATCAAGCTCGGGATCAAACCCTTACTATAATTAATATGTTTTTCTTCATTGAAATTTCCCCGTGGACACAGCGTCGAATTAGGTACAAAAAGGTCAGTGTGTATACAAATCTGCCGTGACATTTTACTACTAGAAATTACAGCCAATCGATAAAAATTAAAATATAACATTCCCTGGGATGTCACAAAGAACTAAAAAAAAAAGCATGTTTTGTTTCGGATTGCTCTTCAAGATCGCGGTTCTTGTTCACAGTGATTCCGAGTCCCAGACTCCGGAGTTGCTCTCCAGTTACGGTCACATCACATCCCCGGGGTTTTCTATTTGCACAAGACAACAACACAATAATAATAATAAAAGTACATCTACCGTTCACAAGCCGGGGATCGCCGCCGCCGCCGGTTCCGCACGTACCGAACCCGTCCTGCTTGTCGGGGCTGACGCCGTTGATGGCGCTGCCGCTGTTGACCAAGATGTTGATCTCCTCCTGGTCGCGCAGGCTCGTCCCGTTGCCGGACAGCTTGTCGGCGTCGCCCCTCTTCTTCCTGCGGAGCCAGTGGCCGCTACGGGAGCCCGAAACGTGCGAGTGCGAGTGCGAGTGGCCGTGGCCCGCCGCCCCGCCTCCACCGCTGCCGTGGAACATGCAGAGCCCCAGCAGGTTGACCAGCAGCCCGGCGGCGCCCACCCCGATCACCACCAACGTGTTCTGGATCTCCTGCGGCTCGCTGAAGCGCTCGATGGCCTCCAGCACGATGGTGAAGCAGAGCGCCGTCAGGAAGACGGCGTTGACCAGCGCGCCCATCACCTCGGCTCGGATCCAACCGAACGTGTTCTTGGCCGTCGACTGGGTCTTGGCGGCGAAGCGCACGGCGATCAGGGCCACCACCAAGGCGATGACATCCGACAGCATGTGGAAGGAGTCGGAGAGCATGGCCAACGAGCTTGTCAGCCGGCTCACCACCACCTCCACCACGAAGAAGCCGAAGGTCAGCCACAGCATGCACATCAGGCGCGCCCGGTTCGGCTCGCAATCCATCTTCCTTCAGCTTCACAGCACGGCGAGCGCGGAGCAGGCAACCCGAGGAACCGTTCCCCAGGCAGAACAAAGGGCCGTTCAACGTTCAAAAACAACGGCCGCGATTTAAAACACAATAAAAGTGGGCGACAAAAAAAAATCCTAAGCCGAAAGTTCCAGAGAATGTGCAAACAGCCCTCTCATTCTTTCGCCCAGCCCCGTAACTATGCAGACGGTTACAAAAAAACTTTTGCACCCGGCAAGTTTTTTTTCTCTCTCTCTCTGCGCACGGTTTTTTTTCAGCACGGACCCATTTCCTTCCTCCCGCCCTCCTCATCAAACCCTGCCTCCAGCCGAGGCCGATTGGTTGGAATGTCACTTAGCCGTCATTCTTATTCGTTAGTTGCCCTGTCAATCATTTTCACCCACCCTGCGCAGCCGCTCTGCTCCTTTGTAAAGGTCTGGCTGATCATGCGCATTGATCTGTTTCGCTGGTCCCAGCGAATGATGTGACGCTGTCACATTGTCCCGAAATCAATCAGCGACCGCTCTGGCCGGCTCTACCCACCCCTCCTCCTCCTTGCCTTAGCGCTGATTGGCTACTGTCTTCAACTTTTCTTCTTTTTAATTGGGTGACAGCTGTGTCAATCAAACGCAGGTGGGTGAGGTCACCATTGTACGCGCCTTGCGGTGTGCTGATTTGTCTTTCTTGTCAAGGGGGTCGTACCCGGTCAATGATTGGCAGCCCGTCCTGTTAAGTCTTGAAGTCTTTTCACACTTCTCTAAAAATCCTTTCCGTTAACTGTCCAGAATGCCTTATTTAGTGTGACTCAGCATTACAGGAAAGTAATAATATTTCAATAGCTTAAAGTAAAACACTTAAAGCAACTGTAAGAAGTCACACAACACCAGGTTATAGTCCAACAGCTTTATTTGGAATCACAAGCTTTCGGAGCGCCGCTCTTCGTCAGGTGAAGTGGAGAAATGCATAAAGACACAGCTTATGTAGTCAGAGAATCATGTCAGACGTTTACAGGTAATGTTTCCAACTGCCATTTATCACACCTCGGCAGAGAGATAATCACAGCAATCAAAGGTGTGAATGGTATCTGTTAAGTCTGTGTGTGATAGTGATAATTACTACACAGACTACAAGAGTAAATTGAACAGGTCTTTACTGGTTGGAGGTCCTCTTTTTATTTGAACCAAAATTTAAAATTTAAACCAGATCAACTGTAAATAAACAAAAGTTCAACTAAACCTTAATAAATCAAATTAAAATTTGGTGTTCCAAATTGACGATGCACTCCAGCCCCCGCGGCGCCCAACGGTCGCGGAAATACTCAAGCGTACCAGCGGACACCGCGTGCTCCATCTCCAGGGCTACCCGGCCGCGAACATGGCCGCGGAAGAGAGGCAGGCAATCCGGCTGGATGACCCCCTCGATCGCCCGCTGCCTGGACCAATTGATTGCTCTTTTAGCCAGGCCCAGGAGCAGGCCCACAAGGAGGTCCTCCAGCCTACCCGCTCCCCTCCGCACCGGGTGACCGTAGATCAAGAGCGTGGGACTGAAGTGCAACCAAAAATCGAGGAGCAGCCCCTTTAAGTAGTGAAAGAGGGGCTGCAACCTCTCACACTCCATATAAACGTGGAAAACGGACTCCTCCAGGCCGCAAAAAACACAGGCGGCCTGGGAGTCTGTGAACCTACTTAAAACCTTATTGCACGGGACCGCTCCGTGCAACACCCTCCAGGCCAAGTCCCCGATGGAACAAGGGAGGACTCCTGCGTAGAGAGCCCTCCATTGGGGACCTCTGCCACCGCCAGTCGGCAAGACGCCACGCCAAGGCGTGTCTGGACGGCAGACGAAGATGGCAAAGTGGAGAGTGTGCAGGAGCAGCCCGTACAGGAAACCCCTCCGCGCGGAATGAAAAGGCACGGAGGGTATTTCCTCGAGACGGCTCAAGTTGTGAGGCGCCGGCTCCCGAGGGGAGTTTCGGGGCCGGGCGCCAATAAGGAATTCCGTCCGGACGGGGGAAAGCTCGGACGGGATCGCCCCACGTGCTTGAGCCGCCTCGATACACCTAGTGGAATCGGGGCCCAGTGCCACTTTCACCAACTCGATGGCTTCGGCCGCGAGCCGGACGTTGGCCCAGGACAGGCGCCACGCCAGCTCCTCCGGCGCCATCCAGCCCGCTCCTCCGACATCGAGCAGGTCCCCGACTCTGGTCACACCGCCAGCCACAGCTCCGCCAGCCGCCCGAACCCACATTCACGGAGGTGCGGATTCCTGAGCAGCGGCTCCCGAAGGAGAGCCGCCGCTCCTGACGGGGGAGAGCTCCGCCTGGAAGCGACATAGTTCCAAACCCATAGTAGTTCCTGGTAGAAGACAGGCAGCTCCTGCAGGCCGGCACGCCTGCAGCCCACTTTCACAAACAGGAGCTGCGTGTCGTAATTGAGGCCGTGCAGCTGGCGGAAGAAAAACGTCGCCAGCGCACACCATCTCGGAGGATTCTCGACGTACAGGTATCTCTGCAGCGTCTGAAGACGGAAAGTCGCCGCCTGGGTGCGAAGGCACACCAGCGCCTGACCGCCCTCCCTAAGTGGGAGACACAGAACCGCAGCAGAGACCCAGTGCTTCCTTTTGTCCCAGAAGAAGTCGATGAGCTTCTTCTGTATCTTGGCGACAAACGCAGGGGGAGGGATCAAAGTGACCAACCGGTACCATAACATGGCAGCCACCAGCTGGTTTATGACCAGCGCTCGACCCCTGTAGGACAACACTCGGAGCAGTCCTGTCCAGCGTCCTAGGCGAGCGGTGACTTTGGCCTCCAGCTCCTGCCAGTTTGCCAGCCAGGCGTCCTCGGCAGGGCTAAGGTAGACTCCCAAATAGAGGAGGTGCGTGGTGCTCCAGGCGAAAGGCCTGAACTCCTCCGGCAGGGAGTCCACCCGCCACTGACCCACCAGGAGTCCGGAACATTTCTCCCAGTTGATCTTGGCGGAGGATGCGTCCGAGTAAATCTGCTGGCATTCCCGCATCCTCCGCAAGTCAGCGGGATCCGTGACCGTGAGGAGCACGTCATCGGCGTAAGCCGAGAGGACCACCTCCACGCCCGGCCCTTGCAGAGCCAGTCCCGTCAACCTCTTCCGCAAGAGGCGCAGGAATGGCTCCACGCAAATGGCGTATAACTGACCGGACATGGGGCATCCCTGACGCACCCCCCTCCCGAAGCGAAGGGGTGCCGTCAAGGACCCGTTAACTTTAATCAGACACTCTGCGGCGGCGTACAGAAGTCGGATCCGGGCGACGAAATGCGTCCCGAACTCGAATGCGCGCAGAGTCCCGAAAAGATACTCGTGATCCACCCTGTCGAACGCCTTCTCCTGATCTAGGGAGAGGAAGGCGACCGACAGACCAGCCCTCTGGGAGTGGTGGACCAGGTCCCGGACCAGATGGATGTTGTTGTGGATGGTCCGGCCCGGGACCGTGTAGGACTGGTCGGGGTGGATCATGTGGGCCAGCACGGTGCCAAGGCGAGCAGACATAGCCCTGGCAAAGATTTTATAGTCCGTGCTAAGGAGGGAGACCGGGCGCCAGTTCTTGAGGAGGCGGAGATCGCCCCTCTTAGGCAGCAGGACAATGACCGCCCTGCGCCAAGAGAGGGGCATCTCCCCGGTCGCCAAACTTTCCCCCAGGACCCGCGCGTAGTCACCCCCCAAGATGTCCCAAAAAGCCCTGTGGAACTCCACGGTCAGCCCGTCCAGCCCCGGGGACTTTCCCCTAGAGAGCTGGCGGAGGGCGCCGGTCAGCTCCGCCAGGCTTAGCGGAGCGTCCAATTTTTCGGTGCCCTCCGGACTGACCTTCGGCAGGTCCTCCCACAAAACTCTGCGCGCATCCTCGCTGGACGGATCCGGAGAGAACAGAGCCCCGTAGTAGGCGCGGGTCTCTGCGCTGATTCCCTCCGGATCCGAGACCAGAGATCCGTCGTCGGCCAGCAGCCCCAAGAGCTGCTTACGGACCCCTCGTCTTTTTTCCAGCGAGTAGAAGAAGGGGGAGCCGCGGTCCAGGTCCCGCAGGAGCTGGATCCGCGACCTCACGTACGCGCCTCGGGACCCGACGAGCTGCAGGTCCTTCAGCGCGCCCTTCTTCTCTTCGTACACCTTCCGCAGGGCCGAGTCCCCGACGACTTGACCGAGACGGGACTCCAGGTCGAGCACCTCCTTCTCCAACCGCCCGACCCGGGCCTCCCGCCTCTTGGTCGACCCCTTCGCATACTCCTGACAGAAGAGACGCACGTGAGCCTTGCCCACGTCCCACCATAGCCTCAAGGAGGGGAAGCCCCCCTGCTTCCTTCCCCAGTCGGCCCAGAACCGACGAAACGAATCCCGGAACCGCGCGTCCTCCAGCAGCAGGTTGTTAAAGTGCCAGTACGCGGACCCTCCCCGAGCGCGCAGCGGGACGAGCTCCGCCCACACCAGGTGGTGGTCCGTGCACGGCACCGGCCGCATGGAAGCCGCCGGAACGCAGGATACGTACGCCCGGGAAATGTAGAGGCGGTCGATTCTGGACCCTCCTCCTCCAGACCTCACGTAAGTGAAGGCGCTGGAGTCGGGATGAAGATTTCGCCAGACGTCCACCAAGTCGAAGGACCCGACCAGGTCCCTCAACTTCTCCATCGCCGGCGGGCATCGCGGGGGACCCGTACGGTCCCTCGCCTCGAGGGTACAGTTAAAATCCCCCCCGAGGATGACGCACTCGCCCACGTCGATGGAGCCCAGAAGAGCGGACACTTCTTCAAAGAAGCGCACTTGCTGCGCACCGGCCTGAGGGGCATACACGTTCACTAGATGGAGCGGCACGCCCCCCAGGCGAACAATGACCTGGAGCAAGCGGCCCGGCACGTGCTCCTTGACCCCCAAGATCTCCGGCTGAAAATGCGGGGCCAGCAAAATAGCCACCCCGCTGGAATTATTGGAGAGGTGACTCATGCTGACCCCTCCTTGCCACTCCAGGAGCCACGTGGCTTCGTCTCCCGGAACGGTGTGGGTTTCTTGCAGGAAGCACACCGCATACTTCCCGTCCCGAAGGACCGAGAAGTTATTGAATCTGCGGCGCGCCTCCCCGCTGCCGTTGATGTTGAGGCTGGCTATGGTTATCTTCATGTCAGAAGCATAGTGCAACCTCTACCTACAACTAACGGGGGGAGGAAGCACGGCCGCTAGTCAGCCGCCACCTCCTCAGCAGCCCAGTGAGAAGTGTTCTGAGCCGACGCAGCTCAAGTGGGTTCACACCCTCGTCCGCGTCCATGGTCTTAACGGCGGCGCGGACAGAATCAATGAGCAGCGCCAGCTCCGACCACCTGTCGAGGGCCAGCCGAACCTTCCTGCGCCGACCCAGGCACGTGGCCATAAAATCCCGGAGTTCCCTTGCGGGAATGAGGGGAGACTTGGCAAGGGGCACGAGGTCGTCCACCGCCTCGTCGGCGCCGGAGTCCGACTCGTCCTCCGTGCCCATCACCGAGTCCCCATCCTCCTCCAGGGGGTCGTCACCAGCGGCCGACCTGCCCACCGCGCAGTGCGCAGCGGACGGCTCAGCCGCAACAGCCGGCCCCGCCTCCGCCCGGATCCCACCCCCAGGATCGGTGGCGGAGGAATTCTCCCTGGGCTCCTCCGGGGGCGCCGGGCCAGAAGACGGCAGCGGCGGTTCGGAGCCCCCCTCCGCCCCAGACACCAGATCGAACGGAGAAATCGGGGAGAACGCAATTCCGAACTCCCCCAGGACGTCCGGCGCCCGAGACACAGCCAGAGGGCCTTCCTCTTCCGCGCCACCGGCCTCTGACCCGGCAGATGGGACGTCTTTGGCTAAATCCTCGACCAGGTCGAGCAGCCCCTGGGAAATGACCGGGCCGCTTTGGGCGAGCTCACTTTCTTCGAACTCGCCCGACCCAGACCCCAGGCCGCCCGACCCGTCGAGGGGTAACGGCATCGATAAATAGTCTATTTCAGCCGCGGGTTGATCTGCGACCCCCCCCACGGGCAGGGTCTCGTCCTCATCCCCGGGAGGCACGTGCTGCACAGACACATCTGCCTCAGCCTCCCGAGGGACAGGCGACCCCTGCCGATCGCCGGTGATGGTGGCAGCGGTGGGGGGGGGCGCAGCACCCGCGGCGGGCGACGACTCCCCCTGTTCGGAGGGACCCTCCTCCTCCTCCCGGTCCTCCTCCTCATCCAGGGTGTCGCGCCTTCTTTTTAGCGCGGAGGGAGCGAGGGAGACCTCCATGTCTGCAAAGGCCTCCTCCTCAACTCCCTCCGGCGGAGCAGGTTTGTCGGGTTCCTCGGGCCCGAGCCCAGCCGCAGGTAATGGCAATACCGCTGCGGCGGTTGCGGCCACAGGCTCGGGCACGAGGCCCCTCCCGCTCGCATCTGCCCCGGTCAACTCCGCGAGGAGCGCGGGTGTAAGGGGCTTAAGGGGCAAGGGCTCGCCATCCACGGGGGGACCCGCCCTAAGGTGTTTTTTCTTTCCCCGCGCCTTTTTTCCAACCGGACACACTCCCTCCCCCCCGCCGGAGGCCTTGGTGGCATCGGCCCCCGACGTCAACCGCGCATCAGACGTACTTGACGCGCGGGCAGACCCGGGGGGAGGAGCAGCGGCGGCGCCCGCCTCGGCCGCACGAGATGATCCGGCGGCCTTGGAGGCAGGGCAGTTCCTCCTGATATGCCCCACCTCCTTGCAGGCGTGGCACCGCACACCGTCCGACGTCCAAAAGACGCGATAGGCGGTCCCCTCGTGGAGGACGATGAACGCTCCGTCAGTGTCCTCCTCCCACGCCAGCTGGATAAACAGCTGGCGCCGGAAGGAGAAGACATGGCGAAGGCTGGCCTCCCGGAAGCCGAGCGGGATAGGCATGATCCCCGACCTCACCTCCCCAAGCTGACGCAAATGGGGAAGGAGGAGCTCACCGGGAACATAGGGCGGGACGTTAGAGATGACAATCCTCTGCGCGGTGGCCTCGAGAGGATCCACCGGCAGGAAGGTCCCGCCCACGGTGAGCCCCTTGGTGACGGCCAGGGACACCGCCCGCTCCGACCCCAGGAAGAACACAGCCTTCCCATACATTTTCGAGGCCGCGACGATGGCTGAGGGGCCGACAACCCCAGCCATGGCTTTGACGCAGGCCTCGATGGTCATAGTGGGGTGAGTGTAGCTCTTCACCCCAAGCTTTTTCGTTATCAGTTTAAATGGTGACGGGGCAGCAGAAGCAGCGGGAGCAGCTGTGGCTGTGGCTGCCGCTCCCGCATAAGTCTTGGCTTGCCCCGCCACTGGCGATGATGTAGTCGCCATTCTGGGGTGCTTTAAGGGCTACACTCACCCCAAGTCACAGGCCTGAAGGTGTTAATGGCCTCAGGTAATATATATATTTTTTTGTCCTCTATTGAGCAGAGGGAGCTGACTAAAATGAGGACACACCTCTCCCCTTACTGAATGAAATTGGGGGAGGGGCCCTCTCCCCTCTGCTCAATAGGCAATTAATAAAAGGTGATGGTACTGAGGTGCCTTAGAAAGACAGGCAGAGAGAGATAGAGAGAGAGAGAGAGGGGGGTAGGAAGGAGGGAGACCACAAGGGCAGTGTTGTCACTCAGGATGGTGGGTGGGTGTTGGCAGGGGGGCACTCTCTGATGTAGTTTAAAAGTCTTTGGTGATGGTCTTCTGGCAGGGGGAGAAGATGTCTTCACCTGGAAAAGCTGGAGAAGCCCAGGCTCAGTCCTGCAACAGGTCTTAATGATGTAATTAATGAAATTAGAGACTTCACCTGGTCAGCTCCAGCTCTCCCAGGGCAGGCAATAGTAGGGGTGCTAATTAGTGGTGTGTGTGGCCTAGCTTTTAACAAGAGCCACACACACACACACTACACCCCTTGATGGTCCGGCCTTGCTTCTTCTTTTCTCCCCCCACCTAAAATACAAAGTCTTGGGAGAGTGCCCCAAATAACACCCACCTGTAGATGTTTCAAACGAGATGAATCTTCCCTCCTTCCAAACAGTTGGTGATTTTTTTTCTGATGTTTCTCTCCCCTCTCTCCTGAAGTGGAGGCCAATTTGGGGAGGCAGTGATAGAAAAGGCCTCTCCCCGGTTGATGTTGATATAGGCCTCCTTTCTCCTTCTCCTCCTCTGCCCAATCTCTCCAGGCACCTCAGTTGTTTGAAGATGTTGGAGGAGGTGGAGGTGGTGATCTATCTTTCAGCTACTCCTCTTCCTGGTCAGGAGACCACCACTCTCCACTCTCTTGTTTTGGCAGCTCCTTCTCCTCTTGCTGCTTGAGACAGCCAGAAAAGCACACAGGTCTTTACTGGTTGGAGGTCGGGACTATACTGAATACAATATTACTACACAGTGCTTATATACCGGTGTGGTCACCACTGGTATTACATATACAGCAGCCAGAGAAAGTAGTACATCTCTTAAGGTGGAACAGGCTTAAATTCTCTTAAAGTGGAACAGGTTACATACACCACAATCCTCCCTTTTTAGCTTTACGGTCATATCCCCATTTAACATAACATAATAACATATATACATATATAACTTCAGGTATAACAGTTCAAAGGTTCAGTCTCTCAGGAGGCTTTCTGATGCGGCTTGGATAACGCCTCTCAGTAGTCTCTGATTCTTGTTGTTGAGGTGCCTCCTCTATTTGGTTTCCGATGTATTGGGTGTCATCATCATCAAGTACATTCCCTGCCGAGGTAGATGCTTCAGGTTCATTAACGTCTTCCACAGTTGTCTCTGTCACAACCATGGGTTCGACCCTTGCTCTCGACTCTACCAGTTGATCCGCATGACGCCTTATCACATTATGACCAATATCTACTGTGTACATCAGAGGTCCTTGTCTGGCCCGAATTGTTCCGGACTGCCATTTTTCGTTTCCATAGCCCCTTGCCAACACTGGTTGTCCTACGTCGAAAGTTCGAGTGGTCTTGTTGTTAATATGCCGAAACTGTTTGTTTTCCACTTCCCTCCGCACATTTGGTTTTAACAAGTCCAACTTGGACCGCAACCTCCTGTTATAAAACATCATGGCAGGACTTTGGTTAGTCACTGCATGATCGGCGTTTCGATATGACATCAGGAACTTGTCGACCTTGTGTTGCAGCGGAATCTGATCATCGTTCATGGCCTTAATTGCCTTTTTGAATGTCTGGACAAATCTTTCAGCCAACCCGTTTGTCGCCGGATGATATGGGGCAGAGGTATAATGTTTTACTCCATTCTTCTTTAAGAATTGTCGGAATTCTTCCGATACAAACTGTGGTCCGTTGTCCGAACAGATCTGTTCTGGCAATCCGTTCCTTGCGAATATTGTTCTTAACACCGCAATTGTCTTTTCTGAAGTAGTGGTATTCATCTTGATGACTTCTGGCCATTTGGAATGTGCGTCCACCGCGATTAGGAACATGGAGTCCATGAATGGACCAGCAAAGTCAATGTGTACGCGTTGCCATGGGGCTGAAGGCCATTCCCATGGGTGTAGCGGTGCTATCGGAGGTGCATTTTGCACTTTTTGGCACCCAGCGCAGCTTTTCGTTAACTCCTCAATCTGTTGGTCAATACCCGGCCACCATACATAAGCCCTAGCAAGACTTTTCATTTTAACTCCCCCCAGATGACCTTCATGCAGTTCGTTTAAAACTCTTTCCCTTAACTTGGGAGGAATAATCACTCTTGTCCCGTACATCAAGGTACCATGGCAGACGGACAGCTGGTCTCGCCTTGCCGAAAATGCCGGTAACAGAGGATCACCCCGTGTTGGCCATCCTTTCACTGTCACCTCGTAGACTCTGGACAGTGTCGGGTCGTTGCTGGTTTCTCTTTCAATACTTGCATTGGTGACTGGTAAACACTCGATGATGGTTGAATGAAATAACTCAACAGGGTCAACTTTCGTCGTGTCTTCTTCTTCAGGTAGTGGCAGGCGCGACAGCCCATCAGCATTGCCATGCTGTTTCGTACCTTTGAATTCTATTTGATATTGATGTGCCCCTAGGAAAGGAGACCATCTCTGGAGATGCTGCGCTGTCATCACCGAAACACCCTTCTTAGGGTTAAAAATGTATACCAACGGTTGATGGTCTGTCAGAAGTGTGAATTTTTGGCCCTGCAGGTAATGATTAAACTTCTTCACTCCCCATACAAGGCTAAGAGCCTCCCTATCGATCTGCGCATAGTTGTGCTCAGCGGAGGTCAATGATCTGGATGCAAACGCGACTGGCCTTTCCGTGCCATTTGGCAACTTGTGTGAGAGTACTGCCCCAATACCATATGGAGAAGCATCACAAGCCAACCGAATAGGCAGTGTCGGGTTCAAGTGAGCCAACACTTCCTCTGAGGTGATCAATTCTTTGCTTTTGCGAAATGCCTTCTTACAGTTTTCGCCCCATTCCCATGGTACCCCTTTCTGTAAAAGAGCGTTTAACGGGTGCAGTACCGTGGATAGATTTGGCAGAAATTTATGGTAATAGTTAATTAATCCTAGAAACGACCTCAACTGAGAGACATTCTCCGGAGCGGGAGCCTTTACAACTGCCTCAATCTTGTCAGGAGACTTATGAAGCCCCTCCCGGTCAATGACATGGCCACAGTACGAGATCCGCTTCTGGAAGAACTCACATTTCTGCCGATTTACTCTAAGTCCATACTCTTTCAGTCTGTTGAGCACCAGTTCCAAGTTTGCGAGATGTTGTTCATCACCATCACCTGTGATCAGAATATCGTCCAGGTAACATTGTGTGCCTGGAATTCCCTGTAATACCTGCTCCATGGCCCTCTGCCAAATTGCTGGAGCCGATGCCACTCCAAAAACCAGCCTATTGTACCGGTACAACCCTCGATGCGTGTTGATCGTGAGGTATTGGCGTGACTCTTCCTCAACCTCCATCTGCAAGTATGCCTGCGCCAGGTCTATCTTGGTGAAGTGTTTCCCGCCAGACAATGAAGCGAAAATATCCTCAATCCGTGGAAGCGGATACTGCACCGTGTGAAGCACCAGATTAACGGTGATTTTGACATCTCCACAGATGCGAACCTTCCCTGGATCTCCTGGCTTGTTGCTTGCAGGACGTTTCATAACGGGAACAATGGGCATAGCCCACTCACTCCAATCTACCTTAGACAGTACACCTGAACGTTCTAGTGCTTCCAGTTCCGCTTCAACAGTAGGTCGTATTGCATAGGGTCTGGCTTTAAAAAATTTTGGTTGTGCATGTTCATCAATCTTGATGTTTGCCGTAATTCCTCTCAGTGTTCCCAGTCCCTGCTGGAACACCTCTTTAGCATCATCCAATATTCTGGACAATCGTTTCGGTTTGACATCTGTTTCCCCGGAATCTACCGTTAGTGCCTTCAAGGAGTGCCAGTCCATATTCATTTTCCTAATCCACTCCCGTCCTAGTAGTGGTGGACTTCCTTCAGGTAGCACATATAAGTCCATTACTTGGCTTTCTTCGCCCTTGTGGACCACTTCTACCTCTATTTTTCCGATGGGGTACACTCTTTGCCCTGTGTATGTTTTCAATATAATATCGGTATCCTGTAGGGGAATATGTTGGAATAACCTTCTGTAATCTTTCTTATTCATGACTGTCAATGCCGATCCAGTGTCCAATTCCATTTTTACTTGGACTCCTGCTATCTGAAGAGTGACCCAAATTGTCTGGAGATCTGCATCCTTACCAACGTTGTGTACTCTTAAGCTATCCAGTTCATTACTGCTAGCGTCTGAATCTGACTTCTGTTCGGTCAAACTGTTCTTTGTCACCTTGTGTACCTTTGCGTATTTTCCTTGCGGTGACTTTTTGTTGCTGGTCTTCTTTCCTGACCGGCATACTTTAGCTATGTGGCCAAGCCTGCCACACGTTCTGCATTCTTGGTTTTTAAACCAACACTGGTTCTGATCGTGTGTTGTCTTTCCACAACGATAACATTTGACAGAACTCAAACCCAATTTCACAGAAACAGAAACCCCACAGTGCAGATAGAGGCCATTTCGGCCCATCGAGCCTGCACCGACACATATCCCACCCGATCCCCGTAACCCCTACACCAACACATATCCCACCCTATCCCCGTAACCCCACGTATTTAATCCCCCTAACACTAAGGGTCAATTTATCATAGCTAATCAACCTAACCCGCACATCTTTGGACTGTGGGAGGAAACCGGAGCACCCGGAGAAAACCCACGCAAACACGGGGAGAATGTGCAAACTCCACACAGACAGTCACCCGAGGCCGGATTCGAACCCGGGTCCCTGGCGCTGTGAGGCAACAGTGCTAACCACTATGCCACCGTGCTGTTTGTTTGTACCGAGTTCCGGTGACCGTAGCTGCATTACTGCCGTGCCTCTCACTGCGGCTTCGTGTGCTGCTGCCATAGTGACCGCCTTCTCAAGCGTCAGCTCATTCTCCTCGAGCAGTCGCTTTTGTGTATCCTGTTTAAATAAACCACACACAAATTTATCTCGTAGTGCCTCTGTCAGTCCCGTTCCAAACTGACAATATTTTGCTAGCTTACGTAATTCCATCAAATATTCAGCATTGCTTTCATTCTGCAGCTGCCTTCTGTTGTAAAATTTAAATCGTTCCGCTAGCATCAGCGGCGTGGGGTTTAGATGATTTTTCAGGACAGTAACAATATCATCGAACGCCTTATCCGCCGGTTCATCTGGTGATAACAGGTGTTTCAATTGCCCGTATGTCTTCGCACCCATTAAATTTAATAATGTTAGTGCTTTATCTGCATCAGGAATTTTATTTGCCTTACAATAATTTTCTATGCGTTCTACATACATGGCCCAATCTTCGATGTCACTATCAAAGGTATTAATGTTCCCATGTTTAGGCATCGTTGCAATTTATTGTATTTTTATGTTATCCAAGATGGCGGCTTCCCGCTCTTGTCGTCGTCCTCCGCCCACAAAATGGCGGTTTTCCCGCGCTTGGCGGTCTTCAACCATCCCCCGATGCTGTCTCCGCTTCACCGCGGCTCTCGCGCCTTCAGTTTCCCCAGACGCTGCGCCTTTTAGCCCGAATGCGGCCCTTATCTCCGGTCACGATCGATGTCCCCGCGCTGCGCCTCTCGCTCGAAAGCGGCCCGGCCCTTATCTCCGGTCGCGATCGATCTCACCGCCCTTATTCCTCCGTCTTCCCAGCCCCGTCTGTACAGCCAACGCGGTTGACTTTCTGTCGCGTCGCTGCCCGGCTTACCCACCACCGAGGTAGAAAGAAGAAAGCTGACAGTCGCTGATGGAGGCTTCGAGGTCAGGATGTCTTCTGCACTCCGGTTTCTCGATGCCTGCCGCTCAACGTGTCTTCCAGTAGGGTGATGAGGGTGGAAACCTCTCTTCGACGTCCTGTCTGTGGACGAAGCCGCCGTGGAAATAACTGCCGCAGGGTAAGAATCAGACTTGTCGCCACTGTTAAGTCTGTGTGTTATAGTGATAATTACTACACAGACTACAAGAGTAAATTGAACAGGTCTTTACTGGTTGGAGGTCGGGACTATACTGAATACAATATTACTACACAGTGCTTATATACCAGTGTGGTCACCACCGGTATTACGTATACAGCAGCCAGAGAAAGTAGTACATCTCTTAAGGTGGAACAGGCTTAAATTCTCTTAAGGTGGAACAGGTTACATACACCACAGTATCCAAACAGGTCAGTCAGGAAAACATTACATCAAAGAACAATGAGGTGGGGTCACACGGGTCAAATATTGCAGATGCTGGGGTCTGTATGAAAAACAAAAAAACAGATAAAAAACATTTTTTTTGCTGGAAATCACAGCAGGTCCGGCCGCATCTGTGTAGAGAGAACAAGCCAATGTCGACTCGAGTCTGGATGACCCTGCGTCAGGTGGGGTTACATGTAGCGTGACATGAACCCAAGATCTTGGTTGAGGCCGTCCTCATGGGTGCGGAACTTGGCTATCAGTTTCTGCTCGACGATTTTGCGTTGTCGTGTGTCTCGAAGGCCGCCTTGGAGAATGCTTACCCGAAGATCGAAGGCTGAATGTCCTTGACTGCTGAAGTGTTCCCCGACTGGGAGGGAACACTCCTGCCTGGTGATTGTTGCGCGGTGTCCGTTCATCCGTTGTCGCAGTGTCTGCATGGTCTCACCGATGTACCATGCTCCGGGGCATCCTTTCCTGCAACGTATGAGGTAGACAACGTTGGCCGAGTCACATGAGTATGTACCATGTACCTGGTGGGTGGTGTCCTCACGTGTGATGATGGTATCTGTGTTGATGATCTGGCATGTCTTGCAGAGGTTGCTGTGGCAGGGTTGTGTGGTGTCGTGGTCGCTGTTCTCCTGAAATCTGGGTAATTTGCTGCGAATGATGGTCTGTTTGAGGTTAGGCGGCTGTTTGAAAGCAAGTAGTGGAGGCGTGGGGATGGCCTTAGCGAGGTGTTCGTCTTCATCAATGACATGTTGAAGGCTGCGAAGAACATGGCGTAGTTTCTCCGCTCCGGGGAAGTACTGGATGACGAAGGGTACTCTGTTGGTTGTGTCCCGTGTTTGTCTTCTGAGGAGGTCACAAACACGGGACACAACCAACAGAGTACCCTTCGTCATCCAGTACTTCCCCGTAGCGGAGAAACTACGCCATGTTCTTCGCAGCCTTCAACATATCATTGATGACGACGAACACCTCGCTAAGGCCATCCCCACGCCTCCACTACTCGCTTTCAAACAGCCGCCTAACCTCAAACAGACCATCGTTCGCAGCAAATTACCCAGATTTCAGGAGAACAGCGACCACGACACCACACAACCCTGCCACAGCAACCTCTGCAAGACATGCCAGATCATCAACACAGATACCATCATCACACGTGAGGACACCACCCACCAGGTACATGGTACATACTCATGCGACTCGGCCAACGTTGTCTACCTCATACGTTGCAGGAAAGGATGCCCCGGAGCATGGTACTTCGGCGAGACCGTGCAGACACTGCGACAACGGATGAACGGACACCGCGCAACAATCACCAGGCAGGAGTGTTCCCTCCCAGTCGGGGAACACTTCAGCAGTCAAGGACATTCAGCCTTCGATCTTCGGGTAAGCATTCTCCAAGGCGGCCTTCGAGACACACGACAACGCAAAATCATCGAGCAGAAACTGATAGCCAAGTTCCGCACCCATGAGGATGGCCTCAACCGAGATCTTGGGTTCATGTCACGCTACATGTAACCCCACCTGACGCAGGGTCATCCAGACTCGAGTCGACATTGGCTTGTTCTCTCTACACAGATGCGGCCGGACCTGCTGTGATTTCCAGCAAAAAAAAATGTTTGTTGTCTGTTTTTTTGTTTTTCATACATCTGAAATATTTGACCCCTTGTGACCCCACCTCATTGTTCTTTGATGTAATGTTTTCCTGACTGACCTGTTTGGACACCATTCACACCTTTGATTGCTGTGATTATCTCTCTGCCGAGGTGTGATAAATGGCAGTTGGAAACATTACCTGTAAACATCTGACATGATTCTCTGACTACATAAGCTGTGTCTTTATGCATTTCTCCACTTCACCTGACGAAGGAGCAGCGCTCCGAAAGCTTGTGATTCCAAATAAAGCTGTTGGACTATAACCTGGTGTTGTGTGACTTCTTACATTTGTCCACCCCAGTCCAACTCCGGCATCTCCACACCATGGCTACTTAAAGCAACGGTATACGTTATTTCAAATGTGTACATGTTGTACTATTATTCTTTCGAAGTTTTATTTCTACTTTTTAATTTAAATTACTTTAATAGTCTAGCCTAGCTTGGAAGAGAGAAGAACAGCTGGGGAGAAAGCTCCACATTTACTTATAAAATGTCTTGCACATAGTATGCAAGTCCATTACATGTCACATTTAGTTCATGTCACACTTTCACCAGCAAACTCTTCCAACTCATTGTGAGTAATGTCACCATAGTTCTGCAAGTAATTAGCCCAGATTTCCTTGCAACAACGAGATCAAAGCTCCCCGTCTACCACGCCGATCTCGCCATTGATGAATTACTCCATGGTTCAGAAATTGCGGTGAGCGGCGTGAAGTTGATTTCTTTTCCTCACGCTTCAGATCGTATTATTTTTGCGCCGCAAATTGTTGGAAATATGGGCGTTAGCCATTATTACCCCTTTGAGTATTGTGTGCAGTTTTGGTCGCCTTATCTGAGGAAGGATGTTCTTGCCATGGAAGGCGTTCAGCGAAGATTCACCAGGCTGATACCTGGGATGGCAGGAATGACGTATGAGGAGAGATTGGGTCGATTGGGCTTGTACTCGCTGGAGTTTAGAAGAATGAAAGGGGATCTCATTGAAACTTATAAAATTCTGACAGGACTGGACAGACTAGATGCAGGAAGGATGTTCCCGATGGTCAGGGAATCCAGAACCAGGGGTCACAGTCTAAGGATAAGGGGTAGGCCATTTAGGACAGAAATTAGGAGGAATTTCTTCACCCAGAGAGTGGTGAACCTGTGGAATTCTCTACCACAGAAGGCAGTAGAGGCCAATACATTAAATATATTCAAGAAGGAGTTGGATATATTTCTTAAGGCTAAAGGGATCAAGGGGTATGGGGAAAAAGCAGGGACCGGGTAGTGAATTTGGATGATCAGCCATGATCGCATTGAATGGCGGAGCAGGCTCGAGGGGCCGAATGGCCTACTTCTGCTCCTATCTTCTATGTTTCTATGTTTCTATGAAACTGACCGTAACCTCAGCATGCGCATCCTAACGCGGAAATCCTGAAGTTGTGGTCAGTCATTCACTGCTCCGACACTGGCTGTGCTGTGGCCCGGTCGGACCCCCTCCCCACCCGCCATAGCCGGCAATCAGTGTAATCTGTGAAATCAGGGAATATCGCTGTTAAATACCCCATTAAAAGTTAGAACCTTTTGGATTATGTGTAGCTGCAATTTTAACAGTGTATTGACTGCTAAAAGTTATGACACTAAAAAACTAATTTTAATTTTGTGGAGTGTCAAATTTATCCATTTTAATAAAAATTACAATTTTCAAGAAACTTAAAAAAAATTTGTTTCCTTTTTTTTCAGGTTTACCTTTTCCCCATGTGAGAGCCCCAAACTTTGTTTTGCTCTCTGTAACATTTTTTAAAAGTTAGAATTTTAGGAGCTTCCCACTTCCTGGTTCTCGGTCTGTGAGAAACATAGAAACATAGAAGATAGAAGCAGGAGTAGGCCATTCGGCCCCTCGAGCCTGCTCCACCATTCAATGAGATCATGGCTGATCATCCAAATTCAGTACCCTGTCCCTGCTTTCTCCCTATATCCCTTGATCCCCATATTCTTGAATATATTTAATGAATTAGCCTCCACTGCCTTCTGTGGTAGGGAATTCCACAGGTTCACCACTCTCTGGGTGAAGAAATTCCTCCTCATCTCTGTCCTAAATGGGTTACCCCGTATCCTTAGACTGTGACCCCTGGTTCGGGACTCCCCGGCCATTGGGAACATCCTTCCTGCATCTAGTCTGTGTAGTCCTGTTAGAATTTTATAAGTTTCAATGAGGTCCCCTCACATTCTTCTAAACTCCAGCGTGTACAAGCCCAATCGACCCAATCTCTCCTCATACGTCATTCCTTCCATCCCAGGTATCAGTCTGGTGAATCTTCGCTGCACTCACTCCATGGCAAGAACATCCTTCCTCAGATAAGGTGACCAAAACTGCACACAATACTCAAGATGTGGTCTCACCAAGGTGCTGTACAACTGCAGCAAGACATCCTTGTTCCTGTACTCGAACCCTTTCGCTACAAAGGCCAACATACCATTTGCCTTCTTAACTGCCTGCTGCACCTGCATGCTTACCTTCAGCGACTGGTACACAAGGACACCCAGGTCTCGTTGCACTTCCCCTTCTCCCAATCTATTGCCGTTCAGGTAATAATCTGCCTTCCTGTTTTTGCCACCAAAGTGAATAACCTCGCATTTATCCACATTATACTGCATCTGCCATGCATCTGCCCAGTCACCCAACCTGTTCAAATCATACTGGAGTTTCTCGGCATCCTCCTCACAGCGCACACGCCCACCCAGCTTTGTGTCATCTGCAAACTTGGAGATATTACATCTAGTTCCCTCGTCTAGATCATTTATATATATTGTGAATAGCTGGGGTCCTAGGACCGATCGCTGCGGTACCCCACTAGTCACTGCCTGCCACTTGGAAAAAGACCCATTTATTCCAACTCTTTGTTTCCTGTCTGCCAACCAGTTCTCTATCCAAGTCAGTACCTTGCCCCCAATCCCATGTGCCTTAACTTTACACGCTAATCTCTTATGCGGGACTTTATCGAAAGCCTTCTGAAAGTCCAAATACACCACATCCACTGGTTCTCCCTTATCTATTCTACCAGTTACATCCTCAAAAAATTCCAGTAGATTAGTCAAGTACGATTTACCTTTTGTAAATCCATGTTGACTTTGTCCGATCCTGTCACTTTTCCAAGTGCTCTGCTATTACATCTTTTATAATGGACTCTAGCATTTTCCTCACTACCGATGTCAGGCTTACCGGTCTATAATTCCCCATTTTCTCTCTACCACCTTTTTTGAATAGTGGGGTAACATTAGCTACCCTCCAATCCATGGGAACTGTTCCAGAATTCTGCATTGTGATTGGCTGCTTAGATAGCTTGTAGACGTCATAGCAGCTTGCGTAAGGGATTCCCCATTAACTTACGCTGATTTCAACTGAACGTCGGAAAAGCCGCACTTCTCGCCACAGAGATCGCGAGATCTTTGTGGGAAGCTTACTTCAGGGCCACTAACAAGGAGAATGCCTTTGCTTTGCCGCTGACCACAAATTACGGGCCATTAATTGATAATGGTGCAGCGACGTCAGTAAGATATTTGGGACCTCCTGCACGTCGGGTTCAGTGGTCTATCTCCTTAACCAATGAAATTTAAGGATAAAGACAAAAACAGAGCAAATGATGGAGAAGGAACTAGGGTGAATTAGAGTCAAATTAGCTACAGAAAGAAATAAAGAGAGAAAAAATTGGATTAAGACAGAGAGAAAAAAGACAGAAAGGAAAGGTAAGTATTTTTTTTAATTTCAAAAATCTCTAGCAATAATTTACTACCTGCAGGGGACTCCACAGTTTCAATTAAAGACAGAAAGTGAAAGGCGCTTTTATATAGCACCTTTCACGACCACCGGACGTCCCAAAGCACTTTACAGCCAAGTGTAGTCACTATATTGTAATGTAGGAAATGCGGCAACCAAATAGCGCTCCGCAAGCTCCCACAAACAGCAATGTGAAAATGACCAGATAATCTGTTTTTGTTATGTTGATTGGGGGATAAGTATTGGCCAGGACACCGGGGATAACTGCCTTGCTCTTCTTTGAAATAGTGCCATGGGATCTTTTACGTCCACCTGAGAGAGCAGACGGGCCTCGGTTTAACGTTGCCTCTGAAAGACGGCACCTCTGACAGTGCAGCACTCCCTCAGTGCACTGAAATTGTTCCCTTTCTGGGCCTCCTAGGTTAAGTAGCATGTCACGACTATAAATCACGTCATTAACAGGATCCTTATGACATGAGATAGCACCCCTAAATAGCTGTGGTGAAATGAATGAATATTTATGGTGCAAATCCAGCAATTTCTTGACACTCATGGGGAGATTGTTGGCGAGTTCCCGTTTTTGTGAGGCTAACGGTGGATCAGCTCAAATCGTCCAGCATTTTGTGGCGAATCGCAACTCATGGCATATCTCTTCCTTGCCACAAATTGCTGGGTTTTTTACGCACTAATAATGGCGTGCGCCGTGATCGCACCATTATTTTCCCAGCAATTTCTGGGCCATTGATTCCCATCTGAGCTCAATCTCCAATGATGATGATGGCATCGGGGTGATTCTGACAAATCGCTGACATCAAATGACGTGATAGTTGCAAACACTTCAATAAACTGCATGGACTGGTTATATAATTTTAAGTCGATAATGGTTTCACTATAGAACTATAGCATTATAGCCTGTGTCAAATGGATACTTTGAAATAAATCATTAAAATATGCTGCCCGATGCAGCATATTCTAATTCGAAATGCTGGAAAATATGGAGTAAGTTATCAATGGCGAGATCGGCAGGCTAGAAGGGGAGATTCACGGTGTATGTCACCAATCTCTTTGTCAGTTACCAGGTGCTAAGCAAATGAGCTCAGGCCAACTGGAATACATGTTTAAAGGTCTAAGACTGATCTTGGAACAATAAATTACGCTACTGCCTGTAGTGATCAATAACATGTCATTCTGTGGTGGACACTAGGTGGAGCAGTAGAGCTGTATATAGCTGTATGTATAAGACTACACTACCCAGCTATATATTATATTAAGTCTACATTACCCATGAGGCTAGGCTACCCACAAGGCAGCAGTCAAGATGGAAGCCTCTACAAGATGCTGTACAAGTCCACATGTGCTCAATAAAAGTAGCTAGCAAAAGCTAGCTGTGTTCATAATAAGAATGTCTATTTATTAATGAACATAACATGGTACCAGGGCGGTGAAGATCTGCTGAAAATTGTGAAAAGCGACATGGGAATTTGAAGACACCAGAGCGTTTGAAACTCACAGAAAAAATCGACTACAATTGGCAGACTTTTAAACAGCAATTTGAACTCTACATTGCAGCCATCGGATTCGGTACGAAGCCAGACGCAAGGAAGATAGCATTGCTGCTTACGGTTGCAGGCCCACAGGCGATAGAGGTATTTAATACATTTGTATTTAATCCAGCAGAGAACAGAGACAAATTAGATGATGTGCTACAGAAATTTGATGCACATTGTTCTCCCAAAAAGAATGAGACATATGAAAGATACATCTTCCGTTCTCGGACACAGCAACAAAATGAGACTTTTGATAGCTTTATAACTGATCTGAAACTGAAAGCACAGACATGTAATTTCTCTGAGCTCAAAGCATCCATGATTCGTGACCAGATTGTGTTTGGTATTCATAATAAAAGAGTCAGGGAACGTCTGTTGAGAGAAACCGAACTAAATTTGGAAAATGCGGTGAAAATATGCCAAGCCAGCGAACTAGCTTGAAAGCACGCGCAGACTTTCATTGAAATCAATAATGAAAAGCAATCGGAGGATGAAATTTTTAATTGTAAACGCTGTGGTTACAAACACCAGTTAAGACAATGCCCAGCGTTTGGGAAAATGTGCACAAAGTGTAATGGAATGAATCACTTTGCCAAACAATGCTTTTCATAAGTACAAACTAAGAAAGGGCAACGAGTTAATGTAATTGAGGACACTGATTTAAGTGAGACATTTTTTGTAGGAATGGTGTCATGTGACAATATCAAAAAGGATACAGAAAATGTGCAGCCCTCAGAAATGGACAATGCTGAACATAAAGTTAATGCAGTAAAAGAGGACAAATGGATGATCCCACTGCAGGTAAATGGAGCATTAGTTACATTGAAACTAGACACTGGGGCAAAAGCAAACTTAATCAGTATGAGTGACATCAACAATATGAAAGAAAAGCCCAAAATACAGAAAAAGTCAGTACTACTGAAGGACTATAATGGACAGAAAATAGATAGCTTAGGTGTATGCAGACTTAAAGTGACAGTCAAAGACAAAGTGCATCATCTTATGTTTTCTGTTGTGGCTGAAAGGCTTGATTCACTACTGGGTGACAAAGCTTGTGAGGACTTAGAACTGGTCAAAAGAGTCTACCGTATAAACTGTGCCATAAGCAGACCAGATGACTCGGTGGATTCTGTAGTGAATAATTTCCAGGATGTGTTCAAAGGATTTTGAGTTCTACCATTCACTTACAAGATCCAGCTAAAGCAGGATGCTCAGCCAGTGGTACATGCTCCGTGAAGAGTTCCAGCACCCCTGCGTGACCGGCTCAAGAATGAACTGGACAGAGTCCACTAGGAGTCATCAGGAAAGTCGAAGAGACAACAGACTGGGTTAACTCCATGGTATGTGTAAAGAAAAAGAACAATGATCTAAGAATATGCATGGATCCAAAGGACTTAAATGCAAACATAAAACGTGAACACTACCAGATTCCCAAGCGAGAAGAAATCACCAGTGAAATGTCAGGTGCCAGATACTTTACAAAGCTCGATGCCTCACAAGGATTTTGGCAACTAAAACTGGATGAAGAGAGCACCAAATACTGTACCTTCAACACACCATTTGGCAAGTATTGTTTCCTCAGAATGCCTTTTGGGATAATATCTGCGTCTGAAATCTTTCATAGAGCGATGGAGCACATAATTGAAGGTCTGGAAGGAGTTCGGGTCTATGTTGATGACATCATCATCTGGGGCTCCACACTGAAAGAACACAATGAGAGACTGACTAAAGTGCTACAGAGCATACGCCGGAATGGACTGAAGCTCAACAAAGCCAAGTGTCAGTTTGGCGTCCAGGAAGTCACTTTCCTAGGAGATAATCTATGTGGTAAAGGAATAGAGCCAGATATGGAAAAAGTAAACACCATACTCAAAATGCCCCGACCCACTGACAAAAAAGGAGTGCTACGCATCATGGGGATGATAAACTTCATTGGAAAGTTCATTCCTAACTTGTCAGCCAAGACAGCCTGTCTGCGAGACCTGCTACATAAAACAAATGAGTTCGCATGGACAGAAAGACATGGAATTCCCAGGATTGCCGTTAGCGACAATGGTCCTTGCTTCAACTGTAAGGAGTGGCAACAGTTTGCAGCACATTATGACTTTCAGCACATCACATCCAGTCCTTTGTATGCTCAGTCAAATGGCAAGGCAGAGAAAGGTGTTCAAGTTCTCAAGCAGCTACTGAAGAAAGCGACAGAAAGCAAGTCTGATCCTTATCTCGCCCTGCTGAGCTACCGAGCCTCACCTTTAGACTGTGGTTCTTCACCTGCTGAACTACTAATGGGTCGCAAGTTGCGCACCACGCTACCCTGCTGTGCAAAAGAACAGCAAAGTGAGGAACTGAGACAGAGACTTCAACTGTTAAAGCTGAAACAGAAATCATACTATGACAAGTCATCCAAAACTCTAAAACCATTGACAAAGGATGATGTTGTCAGGATTGAGGATCCAGATGCATGGAACAGGAAAGCTACAGTTCTTGAGGAAGTAGGACCAAGGTCATACACTGTGAGAACTGAGGAAGGACAGATTCTCAGGAGGAACCGCCGTTCCCTCCTAAAAACACAAGAGACTATTCAAGACCAGATTGATGACAATGCTGCAACTGCATCTTGTCATTCACCGCCAGAACAATCTCATGAAGACCCATCAGACTTACCCGTGTTGAGAAGATCCACACGTGAAGTAAAAGAGCCTGATAGACTTAATCTTTGAGTACAATGTAAAGCTTTGAAAATGTGTTGACTGTTTTGAAAATGTTTATGTTTATAGAGCACTAACAAAAGTGTTACTGATATTATCTTTATTGTTTTCCTGAAAGTTGATTGATATTGATTTTGTTAAACCTCAAAGAAAGGAGGATGTAGTGATCAATAACATGTCATTCTGTGGTGGACACTAGGTGGAGCAGTAGAGCTGTATATAGCTGTATGTATAAGACTACACTACCCAGCTATATATTATATTAAGACTACATTACCCATGAGGCTAGGCTACCCACAAGGCAGCAGTCAAGATGGAAGCCTCTACAAGATGCTGTACAAGTCCACATGTGCTCAATAAAAGTAGCTAGCAAAAGCTAGCTGTGTTCATAATAAGAATGTCTATTTATTAATGAACATAACACTGCCAGGTCACTAGCTCCATTATTTTTAAGTCTAAGACTCGGCAGTGTGAAAACTGGCATGAATGCAGGAAAATCGTGATTGCCATTGATTTTAATGGGGGGGAGGGCTATGATAATTACCTTCTAACTTATCAGCGAGGGTAATGGCAGAGCAACGCAAAAGTCCAAGGAAACTATGGACTGACATAATAGCGTAAATCACTTACTCCATAATTTCCTCGTTCTTTTGCATCGTTCAAGAGTTCCTACGACATAAATGCGTCATTACAATGGTACACGGCCCCAGGAAAATATGGACCATTATATTTCCTTGGAGTTTCTATCATTGCGCCATGAAGTTGTGGCGGCAGAAAGTCTGAGGAAATTCAGAGCCTATATTTCGTTAAAGAGGAATTTTCTTAATCACTGGGGGAGGACAATGGCTGGAACACCTGCGTGACAATTTTATCACAATGACTCATTTGGTGCGAATTGGAATATCATATCACAGCACCTGGCAAACAATGATGAGCTTTGTCAAGCACTTTTCACAAAGTCCTTAATTGGCAGGCTGCTGGTGGTAACATTACAGTATTCATGATTCTATTACCAACAATGCAATATGCACTAAACTGCTGGTATTTTATGTATACCACTTCCTGCAGAACAATTTTAGTACAAAATTATCATTTTATAATGTAATTTACTAAAGGTATTCAGTCAATGCAAAGTTATCAACAAGGCTGGTCATATATTAAGATGTATCTCAAGGGGTATTTGACTGTAAAGTCAAAACAAATTATTTTACCATATCAGTGGTGAGATCACACAGGAATAATATATGTCATTTTAGGAACCTTACCTTGAAAGGTATTTTTATTGCTTTGGAAATTACTCAGAGAATAGTGACAAGGATAATATGGGCATTTAAAATTCCAAATTATGAAGAGAAACTTAAAGAATTCCGCTTTTAATTCAATTGAGGAAAGAGTAAATAGAATTGCATGGAATCTACAGCATAGAAACAGGCCATTCAACCCATGGTGTTTATACTCTGCGCGAGCCTCCTCCCACTCTAATTACCTCTTCCCACCCATCCCTGTATTCCTCTATTCCCTTCTCCCTGATGTATGCACCAAGCCTCCCTTAAATGCATCAATGTTTTATGTTTTGATGTGACAGTGAGTTCACCACCCTCTTTTTAAAGAATTTTCTCCTAAATTCTTTATTTAATCTGGTAGTGGCTATCTTATATTTATGGGGGGGGGAGGGGGTATAATACAGATTTTCAAAATGTTGAAGAGATTTGTTTGAAAAAGCCTAGGTGAATTGTATGCAACTTTGGCTATATTCACATTCAAAAAGCCACAGTGCAACACACTATCAAGGTTAAAAAGAGCAAAAGAAAAGATAAGATAAATCAAGAACTGATGTTGAAGCAATGCCAAGCCTGTTGTGGAAGAGGGAAGACTGGGCGAAGTAAGGAGTTCCACAGTTTAAAGCTCCTAGGAAACATTGTTAGATTAGCAGATTGTGCAATAAGTTTTGAATTCAGCACAGGAGTCAGGAATGAAGATGAATGTGTAGAATGGAATATTCAGAGCTTAGTAAAACAAGAGAACAATGTTCAGTGGACCATAGTCATATTGATAAATTACACAAAAGAGTGAATTATTGCAAAGGGAAAATAGAAAGAGATAGGAGGCTATAGGTGAGAAAGGATCATCTCTCATTTGACAGGCTTGCTTTGTTTCTTTTTCAGGATTGTAAGGGAGGTTCTATAAGAGAATCCCCAGATATTGGAGCTGTATTCACTTTATTAAATTAGGCTTTGCTGAGCATTAGCCTGGCACAAAAGAGAAAACTGAGAAAAGGGTAGACAGGCAGACAAAAAGGATTAGGTAATGGAGCTCAAGCAGAGTCGGTGTTCTGGAAAGGCAAATCAAAGCGCATTCTTCAACCTAACCTTTAAACAAAAGTGTTGGATTAACATCTGATTAGGAACTGGATTGGGGACTAAAAGTATAAGTACAGATAGAAATTATTGTATGCAGTTTGTAACATGATAGTCCAAACTTTCTGATTGGTATTATTTTAATGCTGAAATTACCAATTTATTTTAAACAGTTAATGTGAGTTCAAATCGTACAATGGCAAGTTGTGAAATTGAATTCAATAAATCTGGTAATTTATAGGCTGGCACTGGATAAAATGACCATGAAAGCTGCTGGATTGTCATTTTTTTAAAAACAGCTGGTTCGCTAATATCTTTCAGGGAAGGGAACGTGCCACCCCTGGCCGGTCAGGCTTACATGTGACTCCAGTACCATGCTATGCCCTCAAGGCAACTAGGGATGGGCAATAAATACTGTCTTTCCATGTTGCCTATATCCCAATAACAAATATTTTTTTTAAATTGAAAAATCTAGGCTGATGCTTCCTGAACCACTGGCAGCATGATAGTGTCACTGCCAAGACATATAAAGTAGAATGTAATGTTAGCTACGTATCTGAATTTTTGCTGGATCTATTTGATGGGGCGGCGTGGAAAGATGGCACAGAGAAAAACATGCAGAGCCTTCTCTCTGGAGATTACATGAGTGGATTAATATGCTCTATAGCCTTTTCTTCCTCTGTGCCTTCTGTTCTTTTGATGCCATTTGCACACATTCAGTTGTCGACAAAATAGAAGGCCTGCCATTGTAATAAGTGGTGCTGTGTACTGAATTATTTCCTGGCATTTGTTCTAAATTTACCCTTCACAATCCTACCCTCTTGTCTTGCTGCCTTGACATATCTGGGTTTACTTTCTCTGTCCTGTTAAATATCTTATTAATATAGTTTGCCACTGGAAAAGACCATCTCACATAGTACATATCCACTTCCAAGTCAGCAACCACACAGAAGAATCAGCTGTGCATGCTATTACCCAAGAATCAGGGAATGCTATCTCAGTATTAGCAAAATCAAATTTGTTTGTTTTGGTGGCGGTGTTTTCTATAGGTTTACTGATTATTGTCTTCATCTTGTAAGGATGTGTAACATATAATTACACAATAAGAGGTACAGGTAAATGAAATCCAATCAGTACATATCACCTATTAATGATCCTAGGTTCACTATTGAGAAACACTTATAATTGCTGATCAAGGTTCATCCTGATGAACTGTGGTCCATATCCACATCTACTGACCCTAGCCTTTGGCATATTAGTCCAGGGTTAATGAAAGTATTAATATGGTCAACAGATCTGTTCATGCAAGGTCAGTGAGAAAGAAGGCCTGAGACTAGCACCAACCCACACAATGAGGATTAGTAAAAAGGGTAAAATAAAAACTGGAAAGGTTACAAACATTGAAAACAAGTAGTGTGAAAAATTGTAAGACTTATTAACCACTGCAGAGCTGGATTATGTTTCCAGGAAAGCCCACTGTGAGAACCATAGTTTATTAAAAAAAACTTCACCTCAGCCTCAGTCCGCGAGAGTCGGCGGGAGTCGCGAGCGGGAGGCTTTAATAGGCGGCTCCGAGTCCAGGTAGGCCTCAGTCCACGAGAGTCGGCGGGAGGCGCGAGCGGGAGGCTTTAAAAGGCGGCTCCGAGTCCAGGTGGGCCTCAGTCTGTGAGAGTCGGCGGGAGGCGCGAGCGGGAGGCTTTAAAAGGCGGCTCCAAGTCCAGGTAGGCCTCAGTCCGCGAGAGTCGGCGGGAGGCGCGAGCGGGAGGCTTCAAAAGGCGGCTCCGAGGCCAGGTAGGCCTCAGTCTGTGAGAGTCTCCGAAGTCCGAGGGAAGGAGAGAAGTAAAAAGTAATCCAAGTGTGACGTCACCAGAAAGCGGGTAAGTGATTGGTTGGTAAGTATTTACTCTTTCTCCTTCTTTACAAAATTTAAATTCTGTGGTTTATAGTTTCTCGGGTCTCTGTGGTGTAGCGGGGACTGCTGGCAGGCAAGCACCCTTGAGTATATCATTTAATTGGTGGTATTGATTTAATTTTAATTAATTAAAGGGTAAGTCATGTCAGGACAGCCCAGCCCTGTGTTATGCTCCTCTTGCTCTATGTGGCAATTAAGGGATGCGGCCTGTGTCCCTGACAACCATGTGTGCCAGAAATGTATCCAGCTGCAGCTAATAGTAGACCGCATTGCGGCGCTGGAGCTGCGGATGGATGAGTTTTGGAGCATTCGCGATGCTGAGAGGGTCGTGGATAACACATTTAGTGAGTTGGTCACACAACAGGTAAGGGCTGCACAGGCAGAAGGGAAATGGGTGACCATCAGGCAGAGCAGTAGAAATAGGTAGGTAGTGCAGGGGACCCCTGTGGCCATCCCCCTCTCAAACAGGTATACCGATTTGGATACTGTTGAGGGGGATGACTTACCAGGGGAAGGCAGCAGCAGCCAACTTCCTGGCATGAGGGGTGCTTCTGCTGCTCAGGAAGGGAGGAAAAAAAGTGGGAGAGCAATAGTGATAGGGAATTCTATCGTAAGGGGAACAGATAAGCGTTTCTGTGGCCATAGACATGACTCCAGGATGGTTTGTTGCCTCCCTGGTGCCAGGGTCAAGGATGTCACTGAACGGCTGCAGGGCATTCTGAAGGGGGAGGGTTAACAGTCTGAGGTCGTGGTTCACATTTGGACCAATGACATGGGTAGGAAGAGGGATGAGGTCCTGCAGCAAGAATTTAGGGAGCTAGGTAGCAGATTAAAGAGCAGGAGCTCAAAGATTGTAATCTCTGGATTACTCCTGGTGCCACGTGCTAGTGAGTATAGGAATAGGAGGATAGAGCAGATGAATGCGTGGCTAAAGAGTTGGTGCAGGAGGGAGGGCTTTAGTTTCCTGGATCACTGGGTCTGCTTCTGGGGAAGGTGGGACTTGTACAAGTCGGACGGGTTGCACCTGAACCAGAACAGGACAAATATCCTTGCGGGGAGGTTTGCTAGCACTGTTGGGGGGGGTTTAAACTAACTTGGCAGGGGGATGGGATACAGAGTGGAGCTATAATAGGGGGTGATGTACAGCCAAATATAGAGGAAAAAACAAGTCAGCTTGGAAGGCAGAGCAAATATGTAACGGCACAAGGGAGTAGGGCAAGGCTGAATGGCATTTATTTTAATGCAAGGAGTCTTGCGAATAAGGTGGATGAACTGAAGTTGTTGATGAACACATGGGAGTATGATATTGTTGCTATCACGGAGACATGGTTGAGGGAGGGGCAAGACTGGCAGCTCAATATTCCGGGGTATAGAATCTTCAGGCGAGACAGAGAGGGGGGGTAAAAGAGGAGGGGGTGTCGCAATATTAATTAAGGAGTCAATTACTGCTGTAAGGAGGGATGATATATTAACAGGTTCCTCTAATGAGGCCATATGGGTTGAACTTAAAAACAAAAAGGGGGCAAGCACTTTGCTGGGAGTGTACTATAGGCCCCCAAACAGTCAGGGGGAGATAGAGGAACAGATATGTAGGCAAATCTCAGAGAAGTGTGCAAATAATAGGGTAATAATAGTGGGGGATTTCAACTTCCCCAATATTAACTGGGATAGTCAGAGTGTGAAAGACTTAGAGGGTGCAGAATTCTTAAAGTGCATCCAGGAGAGCTTTTTAAACCAGCATGTAGAAAGTCCTACAAGAGAGGGGGCGGTACTGGACCTAATTCTGGGGAATGTGGCCGGGCAAGTGGCAGAAGTGTTAGTAGGTGAGCACTTTGGTGACAGTGACCATAATTCGGTGAGAGTTAAGGTAGTCATGGAAAAGGACAAGGATGGACTGGAAATAAAGGTTCTAAATTGGGGGAAGGCCGATTTTAATATGGTAAGGCAGGATCTGGCCAATGTGGACTGGGATCAGCTACTTGTAGGAAAATCCACATCGGAGCAATGGGAGTCTTTCAGAAAGGAAATTGAGAGAGTACAATGGCAACATGTTCCCGCAAAGGTCAAGGGTGGGACCAACAAGCCCAGGGAACCTTGGATGTCAAGGGATATACGAGAATGGATTTGGAAAAAAAAGGGGGGCTTTTGGCAGATACAAAGGACTAAAGACAGAGGAAGCCCTAGAGGAGTATAAAAAGTGCAGGGGGATACTTAAAAAAGAAATTAGGAGAGCGAGGGGGGGCCATGAAATAACACTGGCGAGCAAAATAAAGGAAAATCCTAAGGTGTTTTATAAGTATATTAAGGGCAAGAGGATAATTAGGGAAAGAGTAGAGCCCATTAGGGACCAAAGTGGCAAGCTGTGTGTAGAGCCAGAAGATGTAGGTGAGGTTTTAAATGAATTTTTTGCATCTGTGTTCACTATGGAGAAGGACGATGTGGACATAGAAATCGGGCAGGGGGACTGTGATATACTTGAACATATTAGCATCGAGAGGGAGGAGGTACTAGCGGTTTTAGCAGGCTTAAAAGTGGATAAATCCCCAGGCCCGGACGAGATGTATCCCAGGCTGCTATGTGAGGCAAAGGAGGAGATTGCAGGGGCTCTGACACAAATTTTCAGAACCTCTCTGGCCACAGGGGATGTGCCAGAGGACTGGAGAACAGCTAACGTAGTACCATTATTCAAGAAGGGTAGTAGGGATAAACCAGGGAATTACAGGCCAGTGAGCCTAACATCAGTGGTAGGGAAATTATTGGAAAAAATTCTGAGGGACAGAATTAGTCTCCACTTGGAGGGGCAAGGATTAATTAGGGATAGCCAGCATGGCTTTGTCAAGGGAAGATCATGTCTGACCAATTTGATTGAATTTTTCGAGGGGTTGACTAGGTGTGTGGATGAGGGTAGTGCAGTGGATGTGGTTTACGTGGATTTCAGTAAGGCTTTTGATAAAGTCCCGCATAGGAGACTGGTCAGGAAGGTAAGAGCCCATGGGATCCAGGGTGCCTTGGCACATTGGATCCAAAACTGGCTTAGTGGCAGAAGGCAGAGGGTGATGGTCGAAGGTTGTTTTTGTGACTGGAAGCCTGTGTCCAGTGGGGTACCGCAGGGATTGGTGCTGGGTCCCTTGCTGTTTGTGGTCTACATTAATGATTTGGATGTGAATGTAAAAGGTATGATCAGTACGTTCGCAGATGACACGAAAATTGGTGGGGTGGTAAATAGCGATGAGGGAAGCCTCAGGCTACAGGACGATATAGATGGGCGGAACAGTGGCAAATGGAATTTAACCCTGAAAAGTGTGAGGTGATGCATTTTGGAGGGACTAACAAGGCAAGGGAATACACAATGAATGGTAAGACCCTAGGAAAGACAGGATCAGAGGGACCTTGGTGTGCATGTACATAGATCCCTGAAGGCAGCAGAACAGGTGGTTAAAAAGGCATATGGGATACTTGCCTTCATTAGCCGAGGCATAGAATATAAGAGCAGGGAGGTTATGATGGAGCTGTACAAAACGCTGGTAAGGCCACAGCTGGAGTACTGTGTGCAGTTCTGGTCGCCACACTATAGGAAGGATGTGATTGCTTTGGAGAGGGTGCAGAGGAGATTTACCAGGATGTTACCTGGGCTGGAGCGCTCCAGCAATGAAGAAAGACTGGACAGGCTGGGGTTGTTTTCCTTGGAGCAGAGAAGGCTGAGGGGGGGCCTGATTGAGGTGTACAAAATTATGAGGGGCATAGATAGATTAGATAGAAAGGAACTTTTCCCCTTAGTAGAGGGGTCAATAACCAGGGGGCATAGTTTCAAGATAAGGAGTAGGAGGTTTAGAGGGGATTTGAGGAAAAACGTTTTCACCCAGAGGGTGGTTGAAATCTGGAACTCACTACCTGAAAGGGTGGTAGAGGCAGGAACACTCACAACATTCAAGAAGCATTTGGATGAGCACTTGAAATGCCATAGCATACAAGGCTACGGACCAAATGCTGGAAAATGGGATTAGATTAGACAGGGCTTGATGGCCGGCGTGGACGCGATGGGCCGAAGGGCCTCTTTCTGTGCTGTATAACTCTATGACTATATACAAAAGAAGTAGGTAACCTTTTTTGCTACTGTACCCGCTATAGTGACTTAAGTCATATAGTGTTAGCAAGTGGGCTCTTTGATGCTTTTGAGAAGGAGATGCAATACTGAGTTACCATCATGAGCACTTGGTGATAAACTGCTCCAGGGAAAATGCCTCCTCACGGAACTTCCACCAGAATGATTAAGAGAAGTATCATTTTTTAAATTGTTGATAACTTAATGTTGGGTAGAATGTCACTGTCAAGAATATATAAAGTATATATATATATAAATAGACCATTGAGTGACTTCAGATTTCTGACTATCATCGAATTATATAGAATTTACAACATAGAAGCAGGCCATTCTGCTCAACTGCTCTATGCTTGTGTTTATGTTCCACATGGGCCACCCTACTTCATCGAACCCTATCAGCATAACCTATTCCTTTCTCCCTCATGTACTTATGTAAATGCATCTGTGTTATTCGCCACAACTACTCCATGTGGTAGCAAATTCCACATTCTAACCACTCTCTGAGTAAAGAAATTTCTCCTGAATTCCTTATTGGATTTATTCATGACTATCTTATATTTAAGGCCTTTATTGTGGCGGGGGCAGGGGTAATCCAAATCTAGGGGGCACAAGTGGCGTATTTTCCATACACCATGAGCTACTCAACTAAGTTTCCATACTATATTTGAATTTAACATTTTTAGTGCAATTTTTATATATATATGTTAAATATTTAGCACACTGATTCCATCTAGTGGCCATTGCGTGTGCAATGTAAACTCTTGCATAATATTGCATATGATGACATTAACAAAAATCTATTTAAAGTGGTGCACTACCACTGAAACACTTCAAGTACACAACATATAAAAAGAAACCCCTCAAATCTAACAGCATAATCCATTGGTAGAAACAGGTTAATGCGATGCCCATTTTCACAAAGGGTGACAAAACACACAGGCAACTATAGACCCATTAATCTTACCTTTATCCTGTGTAAAATAATGAAATCAATTATCATAGGGCTATAGAATTTACACCACAGAAGGAGGTCATTCAGTCTATCTTGTCTATGCCAGCTCTTTACCAGAGCAATCTAAAACTAATCCCACCGCACTCTTACTCTTTATAACCTTGTATCTTTCTCTGCTTCAGATATTTATCCATTTTTTCCTTAGAAGAAATAATGATCTCTGCCTCAGTCACTCCCTGCGGCAAAGTATTTCATGCTCCAACAACCCTCTGTGCAAAGACATTTCTAATCTCTCTCCTCGCTCTCAGTGGAAATTTGAAATTGATGACCCCTGGTCATTGCCTCTCCAACTAAAGGAAATAGTCTTTCTCTATTCAGATATCCAATCCCTTCTTAATTTTAAAAAGCTCTATTAAATCTCAATTTAACCTTCTAAGCTCCAGTGGAAATAGTCCCAATATCTCAAGTCTCTCTTCATAACTATAGTTGCCATTCTTGGCACCATCCTGGTGAATCTACACTGTATGTGCTCTATGTCTTTAATGTCCTGTATGTAATAGGGTGCCCAAAACTGCATGTAGTACTCTAATTTTGACCTAACCATTCCCCTATACAAATTCATCATCACCTCTTTAGTCTTGAATCTATGCCCCTATTTATGAAATCTAAAATGCTATTGGTATTCTTTTATGACCTTATCTACCTGCACTCATTTTCAGCAAATTTTACATAGAAACATAGAAGATAGGAGCAGGAGTAGGCCATTCGGCCCCTCGAGCCTGCTCCGCCATTCAATGAGATCATGGCTGATCATCCAAATTCAGTACCCTGTCCCTGCTTTCTCCCCATATCCCTTGATCCCTTTAGCCTTAAGAAATATATCTAACTCCTTCTTGAATATATTTAATGAATTGGCCTCAACTGCCTTCTGTGGTAGAGAATTCCACAGGGGTATTTGGGTAAAGCTGTGCGAGAGATTTAGAAGGCTTGTTGTAAAAATGTGTCCTGCAAATATCATGCAAGCAGATTGTACAATGGCACTACCAATATGTAAACCAATGAAAAAAATGTGAAAAAGAGGTGTAGTTAAAAGGGGAAAGTAACTATAGAGAAGTCATGTTAATATAAAACCAAAGTTTTTTGTCTCCTAACGTGGCAAAATATAATGTCAAAATTTCAACTTGTCAAATTGGACACTGAATTTGTCAGAATCACTCAGATGATATCAGTGTCATCTTTTGAGTCATGGATATTGAAGGGTGTTATATTCTCAAGAGGTTAATAACCTTGCTTGTATAACAATTAAAAGAGTACACAGAAGACAGAGTTCAGTTAACAGCCATCTTTACTTCCAGAAGAATCTCTCACTTAATGCACTCTATTTCCCATAGTGCATTGCACATCACAACTACGGTAAGCTATGTGGGACAATTCAAATATAACATTCAAAATACACAACATCTCCCCTCTTACATTAGATGTCCCAATAGAACCACAACATTTTAAAAACACAATAACCTGTTATACCCATGGGGATTATTCTGCCCCAGATAAAGGGTAAGTCTCTGAACTATAAGTTCATACGTATAGGGGCCCGCCGCTCTCTGGTAGGATACCGGCGGTCAACCTGGCTCTCCAGTTCATTGTCTCTCACAGGTGACGTCACCACAGGTGTAGGCGGTTGGGGTGCCTGTATACAGGTCTCCCTTGCTGCAGAGATAGGGGCTGAAGTGGCTGCTTCCTCAGAAGGTGAGCCTCTCGGTGTAGAAGGCGGATGACCCACAGCATCACCCAATGGCAGATAAACTGCTGTTGGTGGTTCAGTGGGTGTTGCTGCACTTCGTAGAAGTTGATCGGTGTGTCTCTTCCAGACAATGTCCTCGGGGGTCTGTACAGTGTAGGATACTGGACCAGTCTGTGCAATGACAGTAGCAGGAACCCACTTAGGTCCACCACTGTAGTTCCGTGCCAACACATGTTCACCTGGACTGAAGACTCTGTCTTTGGAGCGTCGTTCACGTTGCTTGATCTGCTTGTCCTGCTGATACTGTACCACATCTTTCACCTTTGGCGGCTGCAGCCGGTCGAAGTTGGTTCGTAGCTCTCTTTTGAGCAGTAGAATGGCAGGTGATGCTTTTGTGGTCACATGTGGTGTGTTCCTGTAACTCAACAGGAAACTAGTCAGGCACTGATGAAGTGTTCCCTGGCCTTGCGATGCCTTTAGAAGTGTTTCATGGTCTGAACGAACCTCTCAGCTAGACCATTGGTCACAGGGTGGTATGGTGCAGCCCTGATATGTTGTATGCCATTCACCTGCAGGAATGTAGCCATTTCTTGTGACACCCACTGTGGACCGTTGTCTGAGACAAGTTGCATCGGAGATCCAAATCGGCTGAACACCTCACCTAACTTCGATGGTCTTCTCCGCGGTGGTGGACCTCATTATAACAACCTCTGGCCACTTACTGTGCACGTCAACAGCCACCAGGAACATTCTCTCCTCGAATGGACCTGCAAAGTCTACATGAATGCGGTGCCATGCTTCCTCCAGAAAGTCCCAGGGGTGAAGAGGTGCAAGCTATGGCACATTACGAATTCTCTGACATGAGGAACAGGTTTTAGCTTTGTCCTCAATCAGTCCATCCATACCCGGCCACCAGAAGTAGCTCCTCGCTATTTCTTTCATACGAACCATTCCGCAGTGTCCGGAGTGAAGTTGCTGTAACACTGGTTTCCGTAGCGATGGTGGAATAACCACTCTCCTCCCCCACAGCAAACATCCAGACTGTACCGACAGTTCGTTTCTCCTTAAGAGATATGGTTTCAGGTTTGGGTCATCACTGTCAAGCTTGCCCCTGATGATAATGTCCATCACGGCAGACAACACTGGGTCATTTCTGGTGTTTCGTCGGACCTGTGTCAAAGTAACAGGCGTGTTCTCCACCTGCCTAAAATAGCAGATGTCCATGCTATGCGTCATAGGCTTGGTGACAAGCAGCGGCAACCTGGAAAGACCGTCGGCGTTGCCGTGCAGGTCAGACTTGCGATATCTAATGTCAAAGGTGTGTGCAGACAACAGCAGCGCCCACCTTTGCATTCTGCTCGCAGCAAGTGACGGAATCCCTGTATGTGGCCCGAAGATGGTCATGAGAGGGCGGTGATCTGTTAGTAGGGTGAACTGTCTCCCGTACAAATATTGGTGAAACTTGCGAACGCCAAAAACAATGCTCAGTGCTTCTCGTTCTATTTGGGCGTAGTTAGTTTCAGCTCTGTTCAAAGTCCTAGATGCGAATGCTTCTCTTCTCCGTTTGGCATGATATGAGAAACGACCGCTCCCACACCATATAACGATGTATCACAAGCTAACTGTATTGGTAATGAAGGGTTAAAATGCGTCAAAGCCTCTGACTTCAGGAGCGTGTCCTTTGCTGTCATGAATGCCTCCTGGCACTTGTTAGTCCATTCCCACTTCTTGTCTTTACATAGCAACCAATGCAGCGGCCTCAGCATCGAGGCTAGGTTTGGTATGAACCGTCCATAGTAGTTCAGTAACCCTAGAAAAGAATGCAGCTGGCTGATATTTTCAGGTGCTGGGGCATCCACGATTGCCTTGGTCTTGGACGGTGCCTTGTGAAGGCCTGTGGCATCGATCACATGACCGAGGTACTCAACTGATGCCTGAAAAAAATCGCATTTATCCCTGCGAACTCTGAGTCCACAATCCCTCAGTCTCTTGTAGCGTTGCGTCCAAGTTACGCAGATGGTCTTGGTCATCACACCCAGTAACTAAGATATCATCTAAGTAGCACTGGACTCCAGGCAATCCACTAAGGATCTGGTCCATAGCACGTTGGAAAAGCGCTGGAGCTGATGTAATTCCGAAAGGAAGTCGACGATACCTAAATAGGCCCTTGTGCGTCACAATAGTCAGCATTTCTCGTGACTGTTCATCCACGTGCATTTGCAGGTAGGCTTGACAGAGGTCGATTGTGCTAAACTTCTGGCCCCCAGCAAGTCCCGCAAACAAATCAACAATATGGGGAAGCGGCTATTGCTCCACTGACAATACAGGGTTAACAGTTACTTTAAAATCTCCACATATCCTAACTCCACCCCCTTTCTTGAGCACTGGTATGATGGGTGTTGCCCATTCACTCACACTGACTGATTCTAGAACTCCGCATTCAACTAGGGCTTCTAAGTCAGCCTCGACTTTTGGTCTGATGGCATAAGGTACAAGTCGTGCCTTCATGAACTTGGTTTTGCTATCCTGCTTAATACGAAGCTTCACAGTAATATCTTTCATGCTACCCAGTTCTCCATTAAAGACTTCTGCATGTTTCTTTAAGATGGCGGGTAAGCCTGGATCATTGTGTGACATCATATAGACTGATAACCAGTCTAATTTTATTCTCTCCATTCAACTGAACTGTGACCTCAGTGATACCTCTTACGGTTACTCTTTCACCGGTATATGCCTTTAACGCTAGGTTAGCTGGCTGAAGTGAAAGGTGCTTTAATGTCTTTTTGTAGACTGTCTCTGACATAAGAGATACTGCTGCCCCAGTATCGATCTGCATTCGCACAGGCTGCCCCTCTAGCAAGGGTGAGACCCAGTAGCCATGTGAATCCCCAGCTACAGTCAGCACGTTCAGTGATAGTTCCTCCTCTGAAGTGTCACTTGCCTCTTTTTTATCCTGCTCTACAGAGTGGATATGCTTCTTTGTCTTTTGTCTGAATGCTTTTTTTCTTCCTTCCGTCTTTGACATTTTCTCTGTGTCCCTTTTATTTCTGCATGCGCGCTGAATATGTCACTTTTTACCACAGCTGTGGCAATCCATGTCCCCACACCAGCCTGCAGACGCAAGATGCCCCGTTTTGCCCCAACGGAAACATGGCCCTTGACTCTCTGTTCTTACTTTGTGCACTTTCTCTGTTGCACCCAACTGTTCAGCTTCCTTAGCTGCCAATTCCATGGAAATACTGATTTCAATGGCCTTTTGTAGAGTCAGATTGCTCTCCAATTGCTATGTGGGACAATTCAAATGCAACATTCAAAATACACAACAAAGGGGATGCATCAAAGTTGGAAATTCTGTACTGGTTGAATGCTGTGTTTGGGAAGGGAAGTACTAGCATAAATGTGGTGTGATGATGAAGTAATTAAAGTTGGTGTATAGGATGGCATGTGGAATTTACCGAACAGCAAAAGGATGTTAATAGCCCTGCATTTCAATTACCCCATCCTCACTTGACTGCATTGGCTCCTTGTGCCCCTACAAATTAATTTCAAGATCCTAATCCTTACCTTCCAATATCACCACAATCTTTCTCCACACTACCCCAACATTAGTAGGCTTTGAAGTTGACACAGAAGAGTGTGTCCCTTCAACTTGTGAGGAGGATTTGAAAGTTTCTTAGCTTTTTCCAATAGACTTTGAACCAAACTGGAGGTTGAATTCGCTGAAGATTTATTTCAAATATATTAAAATATTATGTTCTATTTTGAAGTGCCTCATTACAGCCTTGGTCCAAACATGGACAAAGGAGCTGAATTCCAGAGGTGAGCGTGACTGCCTTTGACATCAAGCAGCATTTGACCGAGTCAATGGAAATCAGGGGGAAAACGCTCCACTGGCTGGAGTCATACCCAGCACAAAGGAAGATGGTTGTGGTGGTTGAAGGTCAATCATCACAGCCCCAGGACACCGCTGCAGGAGTTCTTCAGGGCAATGTCCTAGGCCCAACCATCTTCAGCTGCTTCATCAATGACCTTCCCTCCAACATAAAGGTCAGAAATGGGGATGTTTGCTGATGACTGCAGTGTTCAGTGCCATTCACAACTCCACAGATAACGAAGCAGTCCATGCCCGCATGCAACAAGACCTGGATGACGTTCAGGCTTGGGCTGATAAGTGACAAGTAACATTCACACCACAGAAGTGCCAGGCAATGACTATCTCCAACAAGCAAGAGTCTAACCACCTCCCCTTGACATTCAATGGCATTACCATCACTGAATCCCCCACTATCAACATCCTGGGGGGTCACCATTAACCAGAAACTTAACTGGACCAGCCACATAAATACTGTGGCACCAAGAGCAGGTCAGAGGCTAGGTATTCTGCGGCGAGTGTCTCACCTCCTGACTCCCCAAAGCCTTTCCATCATCTACAAGGTACAAGTAAGGAGTGTGATGGAATACTCTGCACTTGCCTGGATGAGTGCAGCTCCAACAACACTCAAGAAGCTCGACACCATCCAGGACAAAGCAGCCCGCTTGATTAGCACCTCATCCACCACCTTAAACATTCACTCCCTCCACCACCGGCGTACCGTGGCTGCAGTGTGTACCATCTACAAGTTGCACTGCAGCAACTCGCCAAGGCTTCTTCGGCAGCACCTCCCAAACCCACGACCTCTACTACCTAGAAGGACAAGGGCAGCAGGCGCATGGGAACACCACCACCTCCAAGTTCCCCTCCATGTCACACACCATCCTGACTTAGAAGTATATCGCCGTTCCTTCAGCGTCACTGGGTCAAAATCCTGGAACTCCCTACCTAACAGCACTGTGGGAGTACCATCACCACACAGACTGCAACATATCAAGGCGGTGGCTCACCACCACCTTCTCAAGGGCAACTAGAGCTGGGCAATAAATGCTGGCATTGCCAGCGACGCCCTGATCCCATAAACAAATAAAAAAAATACAAGGCCTGTAATTAACATAGCTGTGATTATCAGATGTGGTTTTTTATTTCCCTTTTTAAGATTAAAGATTTTTTTTAAATCAGGAAAGGATTTTTTTTTTCTCAATACAAAGGTTGAAAATTCAGTTTAAAACATTTTTGTGGAGGAGGGACATTAATTGATATTTTTATTTCTGGAAAACTATAGAGTGCTTTGAGGTGATCTTTGTTTTTATGGACATTTGTTTATTGAAGACTAATGGTGCACTAATTGCTTTAAGACAATGTTTGGTAAGGAACCAGCTGAGGACGGGGAAAGCAGTATGTAGGGTTCGTAATGGCACTGAAGGGTCTACAGCTGGGTTGGAGGAGGAGGCTGATTGATGGGACTGCAGTGGGAATTTTGATCTGATGTAGTTTAAAGGGGACCAGGGCTCTTTGGGTGCCAATATCTTGGCCTTCTTCCCCACAAGATAGCAAAATCTTGTCCCCCAATATTAACAGATCCCAGGAATCCTCCAATTGTATCAGACTCTGGGCCTCAAGCCTCACAAACTCTCTCCCCAGTCCACCTCGATCATAGGACTTGGAAAGTCCTTTCCAAGGACTTTGCGACCTGGTCCCAGTTCATGGAACCCCCTCACTAACTGCATTCCCAGTGCTTCATCATCACAGAACAGCCCCCAATGCAAGGACTTACCTCCCTGATGCTCCCAGATCCCACCCCAGCATTCCCAGAACCACAGATCCCCTCTCAGTGCTCCCAGGCCTTGGGAATCCCTCAAAGTACTTTCAGATCCTCGACTGCTTTTAATATTGATAAACAAATACCCTGTTCCTTGGCAGAATACCCCTGTTCTTTAAAAAACTTTGAGAGCAACATGACAAGGCCCCAATTTTAACTCTGGGCAGCTGGGAGGCAGGGAAAGTATTTTAACTCCTGGGCCTCATTATAATCTCATGGCCAGTTTCTCACTAGATTGACAACAGAAAACCCGTCCACTTTAGCAGCACAATTTCCAGGTCAGCCAGAGTCCTATTTAAAGCAGCAATATACCTCAAAGCGATGTTGGATTGTCTTCTGGCTCAGGTAAATTTTGCTGAACAGAGAAGGGGTTCATAAGAGAGGTCGAGACAACAAGCCCCAGCTTCTCTGAAGCCACTCTGGAGGTCTTGCTGGAAAGGGGGAGGGAAAGGGAGGTCCTTTACTCCAGCACTGCAAGGAGGCTGCCTAAGCATCGGATCCGCAGGTCTAGAGTGAGGTGGCAAAGGTGGTCAGCTCCAGGAGTCTCCCCTGCAGGACATGGATTCAATGTCAGTAAAGGTTCAGTGAGCTCACTTGAAGTAGCAAGACTAAGTATAGCTTTGCATTGTCAATTTCTCTCAGGAGCACCGGCCCAAAGTCCTTCACACCTCATTCTCTAGTATCTGATCTATTTTCTCTCTATCACTTCCCTCACCACCCCTTATTCTCAGCCCAAACACACTCACCTCTTTCTTCCTTCACAACATCCAATAGCAGTATTCTCTTCTCACTTCATCGAATCGTAGAAACTTACAGCACAGGCCATTCGGCCCATCATGCCCGTGCTGGCTCTTTGAAAGAGCAGTCGTACTTAGTCCCACATCTCCGCCTCATGTCCATAACCCTGTACGTTTCTCATCAAGTAC
Organism: Somniosus microcephalus; assembly: GCF_052327205.1. Lineage (NCBI taxonomy): Eukaryota > Metazoa > Chordata > Chondrichthyes > Squaliformes > Somniosidae > Somniosus > Somniosus microcephalus. The sequence continues at coordinate 80,340,371 of NC_140989.1, read as the reverse complement.
CTATCGGACTCCCTTTTAAAATTATTTTATGGTATCAGTTTCCGCCACCTTTACATGTAGAACGTTCCAGATCTCAACAACTCTGAAAAAATTTCTCCTCTCCCCTCTAGATCTTTTGCCAATGATTTTAAATCTATGACCTCTGGTTATTAATCCACTCACCAGAGGGAATAGATTTTCCCCATCTACTCTATAAAAACCTCTCATCATTTTGAAAACCTCTATTAGGTCACCTCTTAACCTTCTCTGTTCCAAGGAGAACAGTCCCAACTTTTCCAACCTCTTCTCATAACTGAAATCCCTCATCCCTGGTAAAACACAATGAACCAGCTTGACTACATCATCAATTTGCATTATGATGCACGTCTTCTGCTACTGTGCAGCCTCTCCGTGCTATCCTAATTATTGTCATTTTTCTTGTCCACAGGAGGCACCATTAAGCACTTTGTCACACCCAAGCACCAGCACAGAGATTGAACCACAGGTGGGTTAGAGAGTGAGTTAGTGGGTTCTGCACATAGTGGTGTACCCAGCCCGTGAGAGCAGGAGCAGGTACTGGTGGAAGGGAGGGCCCAGGAGATAAGTCGCTGGAGGGTGAGGTCCTCTCCGAGCTCTGCTGAGCAAGACAGAGTTGAAAACTGCTTGCATCACTCATGCAGTTATATCAAGTACTGGAAGGCCTGCCAAGAAGTTCAGCACCATGGCTGAAAATATGGAGTCCACTCCCAGCCAGTGTAGTTTCATCTCGCATGGCAGCAGCACTCTGCAGTCGACCTTGGATAATGTGGCCACATTCAGGAGTTGGCAGCCAGCTCCTCACAACAGGAGTGCATGTTAACAGGCTTTGCAGCTTTTGTGGAAGCTCAAACATCTGCCATGTAGACACTGGGCTCAAACCTGTGGTCTGCCTTTGCAGAGAGATTTCCATCTCAGAGCAATTGGTGGAGTAAATGGAATGGGGCTTTTAAGGCATCACTCATCTTCATACACCACCACCCACCCCCCAGATCTTCTGACTCAGCTGATTACTATTCGAAGATGGCATCATTGGTTTAGCTAAATCTATGATGACACACAGAGAGTTATGGGATATAACTTATCATATCCCACAGTTGGGCTAACATGAGCAACAATTCAAGTTATGGTCATTCCCATGAATGAGCCAGAATAACATATCCCATGACTTGATCAAATATCCTATTTATGCAACGTGTCAATTAAAGAATTAAAATGAAGTCCACAAGAATTAGAGATTACTATTTTAAATGGGAACTATATGGTTGTGCAGATGAGACTCGTGCCACTGAATTTTTTCTTCATGCCATTATTAAGTGCAGATGAAATTTTGAAACCCTAATTTTGAAACCAGAGATCAAAGAAATCCACACAATTTTCAGGACAAACTATGGACGGGTTAAGAACTATCTTATCTGTATGCTAAACAAGACATAGCCACTTCACCACCAACGTAGATGGTAAGTTTCATGTCTAAATACCAACCACAAAAGAAAGCTTTATGTACAAGAAAGTTTGCAGCATGGAAACACATGGTCTTAACTTGCATTTATATAGTGCCTTTAACATAGTAAAACATCCCAAGGCGCTTCATAGCTTAGACAAAAAATTGACACGGAGCCAAAGGAGCCATTAAGACAGGTGACCAAAAGCTTGTTCAAAGATGTCATGCTAGAAATTCGGTGCATTTACGCCTCTCGTTAGCGCCCCCGCTTGCTGAGAATTAGACTCAAAACGCAAATGGGAGGCTTGTCTTGTCAGGTACCCATCATAAATCTAGAAAATTAACCACTTCCACCAAAACAATCTCATCAAGCTAGATGAGAATTTTTGGTCAAGTAACACATGCAAGACAAAATTGTCATATCGATGACTCAATGTTCTAGTTTTGGTCATCAGTGGATAAATCTCTATTATAAACCTTCAAAACTGATCGTAAAGTGTCAGGTACCATTAACCGCTGGAAATTGTGCTTTGTTACACTGGCCCTCTCAGGGGCCAAGCTGAAAGCTCTGGGTTGCTACGTGGTAACAGGGTTGTAATGCTAGAGGAGGTTGCGTGACACCTAGAGAATATTGAAACTTGCTTATGAGCCATACAAGTTAGTACCAATGCAGTTCAATTTTCTGAAGGCATTCCCTGCCTATTTGACAGAACTACAAACTTGTTTCTTGAGAGAAGCAGATCCCAAAGTGTTTCCCCTTCTGGAGAAATCAAGATGAAATAGGTTTGGTCATCAGGCTAGCCTTACCCTGAACAAGATGGTCACAGTAAGGTCTTTTTCATTTTCTTTGGCATAGTCTAATTATGATTTTTTTTTTAATGTAGTGTTGTTGGTATGAGCACTAGGAATGATTCATAACCACCAATTGGAATGCAATGAAGCGCTGACCACACCAAAGCCACCATACCTAGGCTAATAAGCAGGATACAGCCAGCACAAGCTAATGAAAATAGTGTTCAGAAAGTTGAAATATTTCTTGAATTCTGCATTGATTTACAAAAAGAAAATAAGTCAAAAAGCAAACATTTTCTAGGGTATGGACAACAAGATTGCAGCCAACAACATAAGAAAATCTAACGACATACACCCTTTTCATCAGGGATTCAAGCTTTTGTCTGTATGAGCCGCATGGGTATGTACGAGGGAGCCTCAGAAGTCTACCCCATTAATTTGCACAAGATCACATCACAGCTTGCTGATACTAACGGAGCTTGGATTTATCCATCAACGAGACAACAGCCTAAAAAACAGCAAACATGCTATTATTTCTTGTTTGTCTTGCTTGAACATGAGTGCGTTGTCTTGTGTGAAGTGCCATTCTGTTACATAAAGTATGTTGTTGAGATATTTAAGTGTGGAAATCTAGTTGAAAGTTAAAGTTAATTTATACACTTGCATGTACAAAATTTGGCTTCAAAGAGCATGGGTAAAAAATGAATTTTATCAATTGTGGCCCTACACAAATAATTTATCGTTACATCTACATCGCTGTATCAAAGAATGGAAAACTAGCAACCAACTTTACATCATATCCAAAAAATATAGGTGGTAACTTTCAACTTCAGTGGGGCAAAAAACTGGCAGTATACAATTGGCTGTCCGTTACAGAAGAAGAAACATCCTACCTTCACCACCCTACCAATTTTCTTTTCCAAGGAAAAGAAAATATTGGGCAGGGTGTATAGTGGGCAGCCGATCTGATACAGCTAGTTTACTGCCCCCACCAAAGTTGAGTTACCGCCATAGATTATATAGATACAGATATAGTAGTATAGGAACACACACTGTACATTTCTAGAAATTAAAACAGTTTATACATAGAATGGAAAATAAACCTGTCAAACAATATAAATTTTAAAATGAAGCTATTTACTCCAAACTAAAAGTTTTCTGAAAATAATATTTTACAACTAATCTGATCTCATACAAAAAAGTGGTAGCATTGGTACAGTGCAAGGCATAATAGAAATGTGTGACAAGATCAAGAAATGGGTGTATTTCAAAAGGCATTAACAACCTGGTATATGTTGAAAGAGGTTCAGTAGCAAAGCATAAAAATGTGAAGAATTGGTGCACTAGGGAAGGTGGTCCGTGATTCGCACATGCAGAGAGCCACAGTGGGGCAGCAACATGCCACAAGACAAAGTGAACCATGGCACTTGATAAGAAAGCAAGTGGCTAATCTTTAGGATGGTGAAGGTAGGATGTTTCTTTTCATTTCTGTGCGTGGAAGCGAGGGTTGAGACTAATGAGAGATTCAAAATATCAGGTGTGCACAGTTTAGATTTAAAAGAAAAGAGATTGTCAACTTCATGATAGATCACCATTCTATAGATCACTGATAGAATCTCTTTTTTTAAATACTGTGAAAAGCTCTATGTCTATTACAGACAAATTAGCGCATGCCCAAAAGTTGCCTGCTTTTTAGTTGGTAATTTTTTTCCATTTCACATAATGCTCTGGCACGAAGGTTAGCAGCTTGCAATCTTTTCTTCAGATCCAAGTTCTTTGGTTTATTAAGAAGTCGCTTTGTTGCATCACTTTCCTTGAAGTGAATGTTTTCTTTACTTTCTCCTGCAAAATGAACTTTCTTCTTCCCGGGAGAGGATCCGGTGTCTATATAATCATCTAGCAGAGAAATCAAATGAAAAGAAAATCAGTTTCAGACAGTTTACATGTGGATTCCAGCTTTTTTTTTTAATGTACAAGAGGAGCTAAGCAGTTACCCATGTACAGTCTCAACTGGTCATGATTTTTTTTTTTTTTTTTTTTTAAATAGGGACCAGCTTTTTTTTGGGGTGGTGTGAGAAGGGAAAGAAGATGGAGGATGGGGGGGAAAAAAATAGTACTTGTTACAATTTTCAGCGCTCACCAGATATATCGTGTTTTCACCATTAAAGACCATCAGATAAGGCAGCCCTCAGCCCCTACAACCCAAAATGTTACCCGAGCACCCATAGAAACTTAATTTTCAAACTAGAATTGTCAAACTCTTGTGTCCTCCCAATCTTCAGTTAACAGCAGAATAAATCAGACCACATGGCTTAGGCAATAATCTATGAATTATGTTAATTAAAAAGGGTTAAAAAAAAACCCACCAGTTTTGTAACTTATCAATTTTCAGTTGCAAAACAAAAGATGCAATGCTTTGCTAGCTCTATGCTGAACCTGGACCAGCAGCCGTAGCAAAAACATTATATGGAAGATGGAGCACAGATACTGTTCACTTCCATCTCAAAAGAACAGGAAAAGTTCACTTAGCCAAAAGTTACAGAATACATTTGTGCTAGGGCACGAAAACTCCTTGCCTCAGAGAGACCCTATGGGACCATCCCTGCCGGCCGCCCCCCCTCCCCTCGCACTCTAGCTGGCTCTGCCATTAGCAACCTTCAACTAGATTTTAAAACAATGACAACCTCCTGTCCCAAGTGAATGTCAAAAGCCATCAATATTGTGTGATGATACTTGCATATTCTAACACAACCTCAGAAATGTTATCTATTTGGGACCAGTCTGCTGTCACAGCAGGTGAAGACGACACCTATAACAGTTTAAGCTCCAGTCAGAGGCCAATGTGGATTCCAAGACAGAAACTAAGTCAGCAATAATGAATCTAAAGTCGTACTCAAACTTTAATCATTAAAAAGGTATCTATTATAAGGATTCTTATAACAAACAGGACAGATTTCCAATTAGTCAGCTATCTTGAAGTTGATTTTTTGAATCTTAGTGGAGTTTTTGTGCAGAAGGAGAAAGATGTGAACAGTTTGTTTGGAGATTTCACTACATGCTAGATAAGATGCTTATGCAAGCCCAATTTAAAAGTTTCTACATCTTTCGATAATACTGTACAAAATGAGGCATTCATAAATAGAAGCAGCACAACTGAGTGCTACAGATTAGAAACACCATTATTGATTTTTTACTAATTGACAAGATGCACACAGCATTGTTAGATACAAAGGAAATTCTACAAGTAACCATGCTAACCCACTAACTTCCTCAATTATCACTAGCTAAAGTTTTTGAATATTCTTTTTTGGAGCAAAGGTGTCTTAGTTCACATCTCTCCTCATTCCCCTCAAATTTGTACAGACTTGACAACATTTTGAACAAACTTTACAAAAACTCTCCTCTCCCTTGCTGCCCCCATCTCTATAAGACCCCATTCTGCAGAGCAGAAGTGCTGATGGGGATTCCTTTTCTACTTTCACCCAGTACATTCTCTGCCCATCCAGCTGAACAAAATGGATTCTTGTAAATGAAGATTCAGAAATCTCAGTAAAAACTGGAGATAAAAGAGGAGCTCTATTGATACAGATCTTCATTCCCCTTTAAACTAGTAAATTTGACAAATTTAATGAGCATTTTAGATTTGTGACAAATATTGCAGAACATTTTAGACTGAACCACAAGATTAAATACATTGATGGTAAAAAAACATGACTTCTAATTTACAAAGTGTTTCAGGTCTTCCCAGTTCAAGTTTAGTGTCAATATTTAAATACATCAACATTTGCAGAAATACTGGATATGTACACTACGGTATTATGGCACAGGTATAAATTAATTAAAACAAAACTGTCCTGTAGGCCCCATTATCGGATCAGGATTTCCCCAATGGTGCTGAAGTTTCATGTTTAAATCAGCCATCTAAACAGCAATAGTTATACAACATATGATAATTAATGGGATTTCATACTCCATTATATGCATATACCATATCTACTTCTTTGCTTTCCATCTTTAAAACCCCTTGGAAAAGTAATTAGTAGCCCAATATGAAATGTATCATCACGAAATAGTAGGTTTTACCTTTGACTTAAAAAGCGACTAGTTTTTCTCTTGTTCCCACCTTTTTTCTGATTTCTTATACTCCCCCTCTTCATCCAACCCCTCAAAAAAAAACACAACTATTATCATTCCTACTTGAGTGATCAGGAAAGCAACCTACAGGAAACTTTCGATTTACCGGCACCTAAATAACCGGAAATCTCGGTTAACCGGCAAAATTCAGGAGTAGGTTCAGGTAAGTTATACTTCATATTGTACTTGTCTTCCTCGATCTGTTGCTGTGCAAGGGTGTGGCTGCAGCTGTTGCTAAGCTACAGAGACGCTTGGAACTTGTAGCCATTGTTCTGAACCTGTTGCTAAGCAACAGGGTTTGTTGCTTTATACAGAGCTCTCATCTCTCTGTACCTTTTACTATAGCTTTCGGTTATCCGGAATTTTTGATGAACCGGCACCACGTCGGTCCCGTCGGTGCCGGATAAAAAAAAGTTTCCTGTACTACGATGCTCTACCTTGGCCACTCTAACTTAGATCAGTCACTCGTACCTTTCAGTATTAAAAGTGTTGAACTAAAGCCAGATAACTAGGAACTCACCAATGAACTGTAAGGAAAACTATTCTGGATTCCATTATTCTGTGTTAAGTCACTCTTTGCATCACAGACATGAAAATAGCTAAATCAAAGCATGATTATCATGCAGAATTGAAGGAGTTATTGCGCATTTTCATTGAACATATATCAGACTATTGCTCAAATATTCTTGGGTTATTAAATTAGAGCTAATTTTAATACTACAAATTGGAACATCTCCATGTAATTTTTTAAAAATTAATATAGTGGGTAGAAACCACTCGACTTTCATTTCCACAATGGAAATAAAATAATGCAATTCCTATAATGGGAGCCGATCCACAATGACAATTTTACATCTGGGCGGTGATATACCTATCAATTCGTCCAATAAAAAGCGACGAGTTAGGAACGTAACTAAAGGTTTTTATTGACTAAATAACAGAGCCCACCCTCGTGGGTGATCGGGTCCAACAAGGAGGAATACCAGCCAGTCGACTACCTTTATACCTGGGCAGGTAGGTGGAGCCATGGGCGGAGTCGGAGGTGGTCAGCCCAGGTATAACAGCGCGACAAGAGGCGACCTCGTATAGTGATACAACAGTGAGAACAATACAACAGTGATAACTATAGTGTAACGATAGTGAACGATAAAAGTGGTTTACCACATTCACCCCTTGTTTAGATTTGAGTCCAGCGGGGTGAAGTGTACTACCAGTTCTGGTATGTCAGTCTGTCCGGAGGCCTCGTAAGCCTCTCCGATCGTCGCAGCGGCGGTGCTGCATTATCCGGTGTTAATGCTGGTGTCTGCGTGGTCGGCGAAGGCTCGTGGGGTTCCGGCATGCCGTCTACCTGGGCTGGAATTGGGGGGGGTGGTGGGGGGGGGGGGGGGGTAAAGGTGGTGTCTCCGGAGTGCCCGAGGTCTCGTAAGGAGACAGTGTCCTCCCGCCCGTCTGGGTAAGCCACGTAGGCGTACTGGGGGTTGGCGTGCAGGAGGTTCACCCTCTCGACCAGGGGGTCCGTTTTATGGGCCCTCACGTGCTTTCGCAGCAAGACGGGCCCCGGAGAGGTCAGCCAGGTTGGTAGAGTGGTTCCCGTAGTCGACTTCCTGGGGAAGACAAACATTCGTTCATGGGGGGTGGCGTTAACGGCAGTGCAAAATAGTGACCGGATGGAGTGCAGCGCTGTCGGGAGGACTTCCTGCCAGCGGGAGGTTGGGAGGCCCTTAGACTTTAAGGCTAAGAGGACGGCCTTCCATACCGTCGCGTTCTCTCTTTCCACCTGGCCGTTCCCTCGGGGGTTGTAGCTGGTGGTCCTACTTGCTGCAATACCTCTCGCTAGTAGGAACTGACGGAGTTCCTCGCTCATGAAGGAGGAGCCCCGGTCACTATGTATATAGTTCGGGAACCCGAACAAGGCGAAGAGGTCGTTCAGGCACTTGATGACCGTGGTACTGGTCATGTCTGGGCAGGGGAAGGCAAAAGGGAAACGGGAGTACTCATCAACGATGTTGAGGAAGTACACATTGCGGTCAGATGACGGTAGAGGCCCCTTAAAGTCGATGCTCAGGCGCTCGAAGGGGCGGGTGGCCTTGATCAGGCTTGCTCTGTCCGGCCTATAGAAGTGCGGTTTGCACTCGGCGCAGGTCTGGCAGTTCCTGGTCATGGTCCTGACCTCCTCGACGGAGTAGGTCAGGTTGCGGGCCTTAATGAAATGGTAAAGTCTGGTGACCCTGGGGTGGCAGAGGTCGTTGTGGAGGGTCTGAAGTCTATCAATATGCGCGCTGGCGCATGTAATTCGTGAAAGAGCATCAGGGGGTTCGTTCAGCTTACCTGGCCGGTACAAGATATCATAATCGTAGGTGGAGAGCTCGATTCTCCACCTCAAGATCTTGTCATTCTTGATTTTGCCCCTCAGCTTGTTATTAAACATGAAAGCAACCGAACGTTGGTCGGTGAGGAGGGTAAATCGTTTGCCTGCCAGGTAATGCCTCCAGCGCCGTACCGCCTCCACAATTGCCTGGGCTTCCTTCTCGACCGACGAGTGTCGGATCTCGGGGCCCTGTAGGGTCCTTGAGAAGAAGGCCACCGGCCTCCCCTCCTGGTTAAGGGTAGCGGCTAGGGCGAAGTCGGATGCATCGCTCTCCACTTGGAAGGGGATGGACTCATCCACTGCATGCATTGTGGCCTTGGCTATGTCTCCCTTGATGAGGGAGAAGGCCGCGCACGCTTCCTCCATGAGGGGGAAGGATGTGGACCTCATGAGGGGTCTGGCTTTGTCCGCATAATTGGGCACCCATTGGGCATAGTAGGCGAAGAGCCCCAGGGTTCTCTAAGTGCCTTAGGGCAGTGGGGGAGGGGTAGCTCCATGAGGGGGCGCATTCTTTCGGGGTCGGGGCCGATGAGTCCGTTCTCTACTACACAGCCAAGGATGGCAAGGCGCGAGGTGTTAAACACACATTTCTCCTTATTGTAGGTGAGGTTCAGCCGTTGGGCCGTACGGAGGAATTTCTCCAGATTCACGTCATGGTCCTGCCGGTCGCGGCCGCAGATGGTGACGTTATCTAGATAGGGGAATGTGGCCTGCAGTCCGTTCTGGTCAACCATCCGGTCCATCTCCCTTTGGAAGACCGAGACCCCGTTGGTGACACCGAAGGGGACCCTAAGGAAGTGGTATAGGCGCCCATTCGCCTCGAAGGCGGTGTACTGGCGGTCCTCGGGGTGGATAGGGAGTTGGTGGTAGGCCGACTTAAGGTCGATGGTCGAGAATACGCGGTATTGTGCAATCTGATTGACCATGTCAGATATGCGGGGAAGGGGGTATGCGTCCAGCTGGGTGTATCTGTTTATGGTCTGGCTGTAGTCGATGACCAGGCGATTTTTATCGCCGGTCTTAACGACCACGACCTGGGCACGCCAGGGGCTGTTGCTCCCCTCGATAATGCCCTCTTTCAGGAGGCGCTGCACCTCAGAGCTAATGAAGGCTCTGTCCCCAGCGCTGTACCACCTGCTCTTGGTAGCGACGGGTTTGCAGTCGGGGGTGAGGTTAGCGAACAGGGAAGGTGGCGGCACCTTGAGGGTGGATAGGCTGCAGGTGTTACGCGGTGGGCGGTTTAACATTCGCTGGTTGTCGACTGTGAGTGGGGGGGAGGGGTCCACCGTATGCTAGGGTTACACTGGAGGTGGGATTGGAAGTCCAGCCCTAGTAGGACGGCAGCGCAGAGCTGGGGGAGGACGAGGAGTTTAAAATTTTTATACTCCGTACCCTTAACCGACAAGGTCACAACACAGTAGCCACTGATGTCCGTGGCGTGGGACCTCGATGCCATCGAGATTCGGTTGCGCGTTGGCAGGACAGGGAGGGAGTAGTGGCTCACCGTGTCTGGGTGGATGAAGCTCTCCGTGCTTCCGCTGTCGAACAGGCAGGTCGTGGCGTGGCCGTTTACTTTGATGTCCATCATCGACTTGGACAGGTGGTGCGGGCGGGCTTGATCCAGAGTGACGGAGGCTAGTGTGTAGGTAAGCGAGTTGTTGTCGTCTGCGGGCGAGGCGGTCGTCGGGTCCGGAGGCCCGGTGGCAGTCGGGCGTGGTGGGTAAAATGGCGTCTCCCACGAGGTAGGACAAAATGGCGGAGAAGATGGCTGCCCCCATAACTCACATGAGGCACTATTGGGGTCGGTTGCCTTGATCAAAGATGGCCGCCCCCATGACTCACGTGTGGGGATGCTGGCCTCAGTTGCCTTGAAAGAAGATGGCCGCCCCCACAGTTCGCATGAGGCACTGCTGGCCTCTGAAGATCCGCTCCTGCAGGCCTTAGAGAAGTGGCCTTTCTTCCTGCAGGTTGAGCAGGTAGAGTTCCTGGCTGGGCAGCGCGACCTCGGGTGCTTCTCCTGGCCGCAAAAGAAGCAGCCGGCGGCCCGATCGCGGGTGCCCAATGTCGGAGCCGGTACCGGGGGTGGCGGTCCCGGGACGCCGACGCGGAGGTAGGTCCCGGGGGCGGCGCTGCGAAGGGTATTGCGGTAGGGGTCGGGCCCGAGTCCCAGGGTCGCGAGCAGTACCTGGAAAACGCCTCCTGGTCCTGATGGGCCACCTCTAGGGAGAGAGCGAGGGCTTCAGCTTTGTCCAGGTCGAGGTCTTTAGCTTCAAGCAGTCTTTGCCGTGAGTAGTCGGACCGTAGGCCTTTCACAAAGGCATCGCGGATATTATCTTCCGTATTTTCAACAGCCGTCGCCCCGTAAAAATTCAGCTACAGACTCTGCTGGCTGTTGCGGGCGGGATCTTAGGAGGTGCCTGGTGTACATGTAATTTACCGGGCTCCGGTACTGCTGTTTCAGTAGGTTGATAGCGGCCTCGTATGTAGTCGTGTCCTGGATGAGTTCGTATACTCTCGGGCTCGCTTGGGCGTTCAGAACTCTTAGTTTGGATCTCTGAGGGACGCCGGATTCTTCCAGGTAGGATTCGAAGCAGTCCAGCCAGTGTTTGAAGTTGAGGGCTGAGTTTGCTGCCTGTGGGTTTAGATCCAGGTACGGTGGTTTGAGGGCTTGCAGCCAAGCCGGCTGGTGTAGCCCGGTGTCTGAAAGCTGCTGTGGCTGTGCTTCTGGGAGGGCTTCTGGCTGGCCAGTAGTAGACATCTTTAAAATTTAGTCAATAAAATTGATATACCTATCAATTCGTCCAATAAAAAGCGACGAGTTAGGAACGTAACTAAAGGTTTTTATTGACTAAATAACAGAGCCCACCCTCGTGGGTGATCGGGTCCAACAAGGAGGAATACCAGCCAGTCGACTACCTTTATACCTGGGCAGGTAGGTGGAGCCATGGGCGGAGTCGGAGGTGGTCAGCCCAGGTATAACAGCGCGACAAGAGATGACCTCGTATAGTGATACAACAGTGAGAACAGTGATAACAATACAACAGTGATAACTATAGTGTAACGATAGTGAACGATAAAAGTGGTTTACCACAGGCGGCAAGTTGAAAATCTACCCTAGTAGCATTAGTGACACCACCACTTTATGCAGTTTAATCTCCATTTAACATTGGGCCAGTAATTCCGGTCCCAACGCGAGTACGGACGGTGTACTCACGCGTGGGCCCGTTGGAAGTGCCGGATTTCAGCATGCACAGCGCATGCGCGGGAAACCGGCATTTCCTCTCCATCGAACCAAGGGGTTAAGAGGTCCAACGCGTGCGCACAGGACTCTGCGCGCACGCGTTGAACTTCCTTCTTTTTGACAGGTTTGCGCGTGTGCAAGGGCCTGAACTTTTTAGAAATGAAAAAAGGAGGCGTAAGGAGTGGATTCTTGAAGGTAAGTGGTCTATTATTTAAAATTATTACATTTTTTCCACAGCTTCATTGTTTATAAGGACTTTACAGTAAGGTAAGTTTATTTTTAGACCAGATTTCATAAAAAGTGATTTTTTTCAAAAATTTTATTAATTGTTTTAAATAGTTTTTTAAAGTTATTTATAGCTTATTTAATTATTGGGATGTTTTTAAAAATTTTAATTAAAGTTAAACTAGTCTTTTGGGCGCCCGTACTTTTCAGGAGTTTGACAGTCTTTACTATCAAACTCATGAATGAGTTTCCCCTCCCCTGATTGGCTGCAGAGTGCTCACCTGATCCCAGCCGGCACATCGCACTAACTACGCCGCTGGATCAGGCAAGCACATCGCGCCGACAGCTGAACCGGGCCAGTGACAGGAAATGCAAGCAGGCCCGGGCTTCAGATGTCGGCGCGCAGGGTGAGTGCACATCGGGGGCTTGCACGCGTGGCAAGCACCCGATCCTAATTTCTGGCCCAAGTTACTTACCTAAAAGTGCATTAGAAAAACAAAGCAAGCAGCTGTAGGATACAATCTATAAACCTATTTGTGATGGCAATTCAGGAGTCAAAGTCACAAGTAACAGATGAACCCATTATATATTTCCAGAGCTTATATGCAAAAGTAGTTCCATGAAATGGCCTCCCACCTTTCACACTCCGTAAACTTCAGCTCATTCAAAACTCTCGCACCAGGTTTAGTTCATCCATCACCTCTGCGCGCTGAGCTACATTGGCTCCTGGTCTGGCAACACCTCAAATTAAAAATTCTCATCCTTGTGTTTAAATCCTTCCATGGCCTCACCCCTCCCTATCTCTGTAATAACCTCCAGCCCTACAATCCTCAGAGATATTTGCACTCCTCCAATTCTGGCCAAATATGCATCCCCGATTTCAACTGCCCCACCACTGGTGCCTTCAGCTGCCTAGCCCTCAAGTTCTGAAATTCCTTCCCTAAACCCCTCTCCTCCTTTAAGACACTCCTTAAAACCAACCTTTGGCCAACCTGTCCTAATCTCTGTGGCTCGGTGTCAAAGTTTGTTCGATAATGCTCGGGTGGGGGAGGGGGTGGGAAAGGAGAAGCCTGTGGCAGGAATGGGAAGCGGGGGAGGGGGTGGAGTAAATGCCTCTGGCAGAGATTGGGACGGGGGTAGCCGCCTGTGGCAGAGATTGGGACAGGATAGCTTCACGAGACCTGGAGGTGCACTCCTGAGTCACAAGGAAACTTAAAATAAAACTTTTAAACTTACTTTCTGGGGCTCTTCTGACCCAAACAGTTTGTCTGACAAGGGAGCCTTCACTCCCTCCACCCCCCTGCACAGGCCTTCAACTAAAATTGCAGATTGGGTCCTGATGACATCATCGGACCGGATCTACACATTTAAAGTAGTACCCTGCTTCCTTCCTGTGGGTGTCCTGCTCACCTGCCCAGTTTCCGCCAGGCAGGGTTAGCTAAAAATCAGGGCCAATGTCTTTTGGAGAAGCAGTGCAGCAAGTTCAGTTTACTCCACAAAGTAATTTTCAAGATGTAATCCTCACTTCGGAGAGGTTAATCACATGCCTACTGGAAATTTTAAGTGCCAGAGCTTGCAAATGTCTTTATTACACATACATAGTAATTAATCTGTTTGTAATATAAAAAGCATGTTTACTCCACTTGAGAAAATCACTTCAATTACTGCATCATTCTTATTTGTGAAGTTAGTTTTGTATTCCACAGTTCCTTAAACAATCTATAGTCAGTCTCAGTCAAGGTTGACCAAGTCATGAACAAGCAGTTGCATGCCCACATACCATCATCCTCCTGTTGTTGAGGATACTGAACTCTTAGTTTGCAGCAGTACAATCAACAAAAGTACAAATCAAAACATGGAATCTGATGGATTCAAACACTAGATTTGATTATTTGTTTTGACAAACCTACTATTTGGTGTAACAGATCATGGGAAAAGTAAAAATGGGGTCCTCTAGTATATGTATATCCAAGATAAATAAACAAAAAACTCATCAGAAAAATCAGAAATTCAGACATTTCATTAACAATTAAAATACCAGATTCATCCACCATTAGTAGTAATCATTTAAGGGCTAAACAGGTAGGAGTGCCAGGTGTTTTGCCAATATCACATACCTAATCTATGGACTGCTGTCTTCAGTATTTGCTGTTCCTTCATCAAGGTGCAGTTCTTTATTAAGCTCTCTGCCCTGTTCAGAAAAGATAAAAATTGTATGCTTTGTTTTACCAATAGCAACTGAATAGTAAAGATCTCATTCAGCTTAAACAGAAACATTATTTAATAAAACAAACTTGGAGATGACCAAGGAAATGACAGAGGGTAGGAAGAAACGAGAAAAAAAGAAAATGAAACTCCATTAGTAGCTAACTGGTGCCAAAGTTCCAATAACTTGGGCGACTGTCTGTGTGGAGTTTGCACATTCTCCCCGTGTTTGCGTGGGTTTTCTCCGGGTGCTCCGGTTTCCTCCCACAGTCCAAAGATGTGCGGGTTAGGTTGATTGGCTATGATAAATTGACCCTTAGTGTTAGGGGGGTTACAGGGATAGGGTGGGATATGTGTTGTGTAGGGGTTGCAGTGATCGGGTGGGATATGTGTCGGTGCAGGCTCGATGGGCTGAAATGACCTCTATCTGCACTGTGGGGTTTCTGTGATTCTGTGAACAACTGCTGTTAAGAGTTCAGCTTCCAATCCCAAATTACACAATTCCAAAAAAAAAGTTTTGATGAGATTTTGTTAAAACAAAAGCATTTAAATCTTTATTTGTGCTTTGAGAACTAATTCGAATGGCCTTCTGATTCTGAAATAAAATTTGACTAAAAATAATAGCTTAGATTCTACTTTTTAAAAAATTGTATATATACTAATTATAATTAGTGTTGGTGATGTGTGTTTTTAAAAAAAAAATTCGTTCATGGGATGTGGGCATCACTGGCATGGCCAGCATTTATTGACCATGGCGGTGGTGGTGTTCCCATGCGCCTGCTGCCCTTGTCCTTCTAGGTGGCAGAGGTCGCAGGTTTGGGAGGTACTGTCGAAGAAGCCTTGGCAAGTTGCTGCAGTGCATCTTGTAGATGGTACACACTGCAGCCACGAACGCTGGTGGTGGTGGAGTGAATGTTTATGGTGGTGGATGGGGTGCCAATCAAGCAGGTTGCTTTGTCCTGGATGGTGTCAAGCTTGAGTGTTGTTGGAGCTACATTCATCCAGGCAAGGGGAGAGTATTCAATCACACTCCTTACTTGTGCCTTGTAGATGGTGGAAAGGCTTTGGGAAGTCAGGAGGTGAGAAACTTGTGGCAGAATACCCAGCCTCTGACCTGCTCTTGCAGCCACAGTATGTACGATGGAGGGAAGGTCATTGATGAAGCAGCTGAAGATGGTTGGGCCTAAGACCAGAGGAACTCCTGCAGCGATGTCCTGGAGCAGAGATGAATGGCCTCCAACAACCACCTTCCTTTGTGCTAGGTACGACTCCAGCCAGTGGAGAGTTTTCTTCTGGATTCTCATGAACTTCAATTTTACTAGGTCTCCATGATACTCCTTGATGCCATTCTGTCAAATGCTGCCTTAATATCAAGGACAGTCACTCTCACCTCTGGAATTCAGCTCTTCTGTCCATGTTTGGACCAAGGCTGTGCTGAAGTCGAGCAGAGTGGCGGAACCCAAACTGAGCATCGGTGAGCAGGTTATTGGTGAGTAAGTGCTGCTTGATAGCACTGTCAACGACACCTTCCATCACTTTGCTGATAATTGAGAGTAGACGGATGGGGCGGTAATTGGCCAGATTGGATTTGTCCTGCTTTTTGTGGACAGGGCATACCTGGGTAATTTTCCACATTGTCAGGTGTGTGTGTAACATAATATATATAGTAAGAATTTGGGAGCAGAAAGGGTATCATGTGCTCTTTAAATTGACAAGCTAACTGGTGCGGTGAACATTCCCGTTTCTGTGTCAGGATACACAGTACATTGGACTGCACTCTGGGCCTAATTTCCTACAGATTTACTCATTTATCTAGCAGGGCAAACACTGCAATAATAAAAAAAAAAGACTACAAATCACAGATGGTGAAATCCCACCTCCTAGGTTTTGCCATCTCAGACTTGCATTATTATGTGTAATACATCAGAAGCAGGTATGAAGTACTGGGCATCGGCAACATGGAGGAGTCGGAGAACACACTATTTGTTCATACTATACCTGGTGAATATTATCTGTACAATAAAAAAGTTTTGACACTTCTGTTTTGCACCTTTAGTACTCTCAATCTTCTCAGCAAAACCTTCATCCATACTTTTTATTAACAGTTCACTCCGGAACAAAAAAACCAGACGAGATGTCAGCAAGACTCTACTGACTATCTGGTTTACAAGATAGTGTCCTCTGGAAGCCATTACATTTCTGTTGCATGCAAATCACAAGCAAGACTTCAAAGTCAGCATGCGCACAGATGGCGGCACATGACATTGTGCCTGCTGTATTCAAGGAGCAGGCAAAATTTTTTTTTTTAATTTTTATATAAAGGAGTTCGACTTGAGTTCGAGGCACATAATGAGCAAACACACTCCTTCCAGTAGCTGAATGGTCAGTGGGGGCTGAAAAGACATGGACACGTGTTGAGTGGGGCCTTAGTTTCATTAGTCACCCCATTCACCTCCATTACATCTGTTACTTTACTGGTCCAGACCTCCATCAGCCATACTAGATGTATTATGGGAGCTTTACATATTAAATATAAACTGAGTAAAATTCAGAAACATTTGAATCAGTAATCTGTCTCCCGTGGTGTTGCACATGGGGAGTCTAGACCAAATGTATTCTTCAGGTGAAGCAGGGTTAGAGGAATTAATTGGACCAGGAAATGCAGATGCAATTTAGTGTCCTACATTCCAACCTTATTTTTATATAACACTTTCATTTCATAATTTTTGGTGAAATAGCATTTATTTTTAAAATGCTAATGAGAAAATTGGTTTTAAACATGAAGACTTACAGATATTACTAGAAATTATCATCCCCAGCAGAACTAAAATTACTCTACCTACTGTAGCTTTTACCAGTGCTATTCCAGGAAGGAGACAACAACTTTTCCAAGATCATTTAAACAAAAAGTGCTCCAATAATGGTATTCATACAGGGTGGAGGAGTTTGGGGGGGGGGGGGGGGGGGGGGAAATTAGAGGAGCAAGATTAGCATGGGCAAAGTAACAGCTTTGGCAGAGGCCCAGAAATAGAATACTGTACACTCCAGCTGTCAGAAAAAACTGTAACATGGATAACCTACAAGGGTGGGAGAATAAAAAAGGCAACTATTTCTCAATGATGGGAGGTAGCTGCTGCCGACAACTGTACGTTGAAGTCCCATCAAAATAGTACTGTACTCAAATTTATGAAAAAGTTATTAGGTTGCAAACTAAGTGAAAATGCACAAATGCTAGATCAACTTAAAAGGTATGTAATCTACAATTTTCTCGTGAGAAGATTAAACATGCAGCAAAACTTGTAAAGAATCAGTCTTAAATTAATTTCAAGTAATGGTGACTGACAGTTGTTTTCCAAATAGGTTCATATCGGAATCATTAATATATTGTTGGTAAACTTTAATCATTATATAGGAAAATAGCCATTGATTTAGAATTGAATTTAGATAGATGTTACTGTACAAGTCTGCTGCCTCACCTCCCTTAACCAAAAGAAGATAGTACTAAGCTGGGCTGTTACCTAGAAAACTTTTCCTCTGCTAGTCTCTCTCGAATGCAAAGCTCCCGCTCACGTTCTGAAGAAAAATTAAATAGAAAGCAATGTTAACAGTACCAGTACAGGTTCCACATACATTTTTTTTTACAATATAATGGATTCAAAATTGACTTTTTGCATACAGTGTAGTAAACTGATAAACGGTCATGTAAACAGTTTGTTGCACAAAGTTTTGCACAGATCAAACCTTCAGTGGTGGGAAGTTCAAAGTTTCCTTCTCAATAAACATAATGCTCATGTATTACAATCTCAACAACGCTTCCTTTTCCTATAATGCAACTGAATACAATTTCAATTTTGTGACAGACACAATAAGCTAGGAAACCAAGGCAATAGGTAGAACTTAGTCAGCTAGAAGCTGATGCTATGGAAATAGGAAAAAGTATATGCATAATATATTGGAATGGTTTTAGATTGAAACACATTCTGTGACCTGTGTTCACGATATCCTACCTCAACAAAAAAAAAACCATGACATGCAGATCAATTTACTTTACTTGCAATCAACCTAGGTAACTAATTTATAGTATTATAGGAAACTCTCCTTTTACCGGCACCTAAATAACTGGAAATCTCTCTTAACCGGCAAAATTCAGGAGTAGGTTCAGATAAGTTTTACTTCATATTAGTGGCCGTGTAACCGGGGTTCCTGGATCTGTGGCCGTGTAAACGGGGTTCCTGCACCTGTTGCCATGCAACAGGGATGCCTGGATATGTGGCCGTGTATGGGGCTCTCGTACCTTAGTAAGTATACCTCTCTGTAATCCGGACTTTTTGATCAACCAGCAGCACGCCGGTCCCGTCGGTGCCGGATAAAAAAGTTTCCCGTATATGCACTTTCAACCAGCTGCTGATCTAATTCATATCCCCATAACAACTAATAGAGGAAGAAAACCCAAAGAACTGAAACCCCAAATAAAGTTGCTTTTCTGTGAAGTATTTGAATTCACCAATTGCGAGAGGCGGGCTTCAAACCCATGTTATGCTTGAACTGTATAAAACATTAGTTAGGCCACAGCTAGAGTACTGCACGCAGTTCTGGTCACCACATTACAGGAAAGATACGATTGCACGAGAGAGGGTACAGAGGAGATTTACGAGGATGTTGCCTGAACTGGAGAATTTAAGCTACGAGGAAAGATTGGATAGGCTGGGTATGTTTTCTTTGGAACAGAGGAGGCTAAGGGGAGATCTTATTGGAGGTGTATAAAATTATGAGGGGCCAAGATAGAGTGGACATGAAGGACCTATTTCCCTTAGCAGAGGGGTCAACAACCAGGGGGCATAGATTTAAAGTAATTGGTAGAAGGTTTGAGGGGAAATTTCTTCACCCAGAGGGTTGTTGGGGTCTGGAACTCACTACCTGAAAGGATGGTAGAGGCAGGAACACTCACCACATTTAAAAAGTACTTGGATGTGCACTTGAAGTGCCGTAACCTACAGGGCTATGGACCAAGAGCTGGAAAGTAGGATTAGGCTAGATACCTCTGTCGACCAGCGCAGACACGATGGGCCGAAATGGCCTCCTTCCGCCTGTAAATTTCTATGATTCTATGATAAAATACAATAGGAACATAGACCCTTCCATTTTGTTCTAGTATGCTATAAATAAATAAAATAAAAATCAAACAAGTATAATTACGTTCGAGAAGCTCTTCTCTTTCTTTCAAGGCCTTCTCCCTGTTATGAAGCTGTTCCTCTTTAAGTTTCAGCTCAGTCACCAGTGGGTCACTGTCGTGGAGATGTTCATTCTCCAGAGATCTTCTCCCTCGTCTTTCAGCTGATATTTTTCGCTGCTCTTCAGCCACCAAATTAGCAATCAAGAGATGCTGCATTAGTTCATCCACAGAAGGCCTCAGATAATCCTGGTATATAAAAGACAATCATAGTTACACTGAAAGAATAAACCACAAGTCAACTATATAAAAACAAATGAATCATTTTGGTGTGTCTGACTTCCCCTGCCCCCTTATCCCACCACCACTGGAAAATTTCACTTCATTTAAGCAGTGTACAGCAGTACTGATTTTTCATATTGGGTGGATCCAGGAGTAGAAACCCAAAACAGCACAGGTTGATGGAATCAACACAGTTGTATTTTGCAAGTAGACTTTATCATGTTCCTTAAAAGTTGCTTTATCGCATTAGCCGTTCCTTCTTTAAGCAACAACCGCCAGTCAGTTTGGGGACTCAGACCTAGTGTTTGCTTAGTTCAGTGCTTGAGATCCCTCAATACCAGCTCATAACATTGATTATGATTATGGTACGGTAATAGCAACCCAGAGTTCAAATCCCACCGTGGTAAGTTAGGAAATAGAATTCAACAGGTCTGGTAATTTGTGGGCTGGTCACAGATAAAATGACCATGAAAACTGCTGGCTTGTCGTAAAAACTAACCAGTTCACTAATGTCCTTCAGGGAAGAGACCCTGTCTGGCATGAACACAATTCCAGTCCCCGACTATGTGGTTGATTCTAAATACCCTCAGGGAGGCTAGGGATGGGCAAAAAGTACTGCCTTGCTAGTGTCCACCCCACATCCCAAGAGCAAACGTATATTTTTAAAAATCCAACTGAATGGATTGGTGTGGCGATAACGTGTGTATTCACCAAAAGTGTAATGGTGTATTCACCAACTGCGACTCTGTCTTCGACACGAGTGTCCTCAACTCCATCCCACAGCACGATACCCACCACCATCTCAACACAACCCCAGCCCAGCAGGAGGTTGAAAAGGCCATCCGACAACTGAACAACAAGGCCTCAGGAGCAGATGGAATCCCCACCGAGGCACTAAAGCATGGCGGAGAAGCACTACTGGTGCGAATTCATGAACTAATTTCTCTTATCTGGAAGGAGGAGAGCATGCCAGGGGATCTCAGGGATGCCGTAATTGTGACCATCTTCAAGAAAGGGGACAAGTCCAATTGCGGTAATTACAGGGGAGTTTCCCTGCTGTCTGCTACGGGGAAAGTCATTGCAAGAATCCTCCTCAATCGCCTTCTCCCAGTGGCCAAAGAGCTCCTCCCAGAGTCACAATGCGGATTCCGCCCACTAACGGGCACAATGGACATGATCTTCACCGCACGTCAATTACAAAAGAAATGCAGGGAACAGCACCAACCGCCGTACATGGCCTTCTTTGATCTCACAAAGGCCTTCGACATGGTCAATCGTGAGGGATTATGGAGTGTCCTCCTCAAATTCGTCTGCCCTTAAAAGTTTGTCACCATCCTCCGCCTGCTTCACTACGACATGCAAGCCGAGATCCTGACCAACGATTCCACCACAGACCCAATTCACGTATGAACCGGGGTCAAACAAGGTTGTGTCATCACACCAACGCTCTTCTCGATCTTCCTTGCTGCAATGCTCCATCTCGCCCTCCGTAAGCTCCCCACTGGAGTGGAGCTAACTTACAGAACAAACGGGAAACTGTTCAACCGCCGTCGCCTCCAGTCCAGATCCAAGGTCGTCCCTTCCTCTGTTGTCGAATTACAGTATGCAGACGACGCTTGCGTCTGCGCTCACTCGGAGGTTGAACTCCAAACCATCATCAACACCTTCACCGAAGCGTACGAGAGCATGGGCCTTACACTAAACATCCGTAAGACAAAGGTCCTCTACCAACCTGCCCCCGCCACACAGTACTGCCCCCCGATTATCAAAAGCCACAAGGCCTTTGACAACGTAGACCACTTTCCATACCTCGGGAGCCCACTGTCAACAAGGGCAGACGTCGACGACGAAGTCCAACACTGCCTTCAATGTGCCAGTGCAGCCTTCGGTCGCCTGAGGAAGAGTGTTTGAAGACCAGGACCTCAAACCCGGCACTAAGCTCATGGTCTACAGAGCAGCAGTCATACCCGCCCTGCTGTATGCCTCAGAGACATGGACCATGTACAGCAGGCACCTCAAAGCACTGGAGAGGTACCACCAACACTGCTTCCGCAAGATCCTGCAAATCCATTGGCAGGATAGGCGCACCAACGTCAGTGTTCTTGCTCAGGCCAACATCCACAGCATCGAAGCTTTGACCACGCGCAATCAGCTCCGATGGACGGGTCACATTGTCCGCATGCCTGATACGAGGCTCCCAAAACAAGCGCTCTACTCGGAGCTCCGGCACGGCAAGAGAGCCCCAGGTGGGCAGAGGAAACGCTTCAAGGACACCCTCAAAGCCTCCTTGAAAAAGTGTAACATCCCCACCGACACCTGGGAATCCCTGGCCCAAGACCACACAAAGTGGAGGAGAAGCATCCAGGAAGACGCCGAACACCTAGAGTCTCTTCGCCGGGAGCAAGCGGAAGCCAAGCGCAGGCAGCGCATGTCAATCCAAGCGCCCCACCCACCCACCCCTTCAACTACCGTCTGCCCCATCTGTGACAGAGACTGTAGGTCCCGCATTGGACTCATTAGTCACCTGCGAACTCATTTTTAATGTGGAAACAAGTCATCCTCAGTTCCGAGGGACTGCCTAAGCAGAAGAACGAACATACTGGGTTATACTTGTATGACCTGAACTGAATTTTATTCATTTAGAATTGTTCTTGAAAATGTTAAATGCAGCAAGTGTTAGATAGCTACCTAAAAGGTGCCAATAAAACCTGTCATTTATACAAGTTCCTATAGCTTTGAGACAATTCACCTAGAATATCAGTAGTTGCAGCTTTATGGTTTTCCACAGAAACAAGGAGTGGTACAAAATGGACAGAAAACTTAAGTGTATTTTATATGAAATAAGCCAGTTTGGTGGTTTGCAACTGCATCTACCCTTGCCGGAATGCCTTTCAGACCATCTTCCATAAAGAAAGGAGAACACACATGTTAGCACATGCGAGATTTCAGTAGCAGATATATGGAGCAAGGATTCTATGCTAGGATCCCCAATTCATGCTATTGTTTAATAGATATTGGGCAGTAAAAGGTGCACTCAATCATGAGAGACATGGGGCTAAACTTGTAAGAGTGAAAATAAGGATAGCATAAGATCCAAGGAGAGGACATATAAATTGGCCAGAAAAAGCAGCAAACCTGAGGATTGGGAGCAGTTTAGGATGCAGCAAAGGAGGACAAAGGGATTAATTAAGAGGGGGAAAATAGAGTATGAGAGTAAGCTTGCAGGGAACATAAAAACTGACTGTAAAAGCTGCTATAGATATGTAAAGAGAAAAAGATTGGTGAAGTCAAGCGTAGGTCCCTTGCAGTCAGAATCAGGGGAATTTATAATGGGGAACAAAGAAATGGCAGACCAATTAAATACATACTTTGGTTCTGTCTTCACAAAGGAGGACACAAATAACCTCCCAGAGATGTCGGGGAACATAGGGTCTAATGAGAGGGAGGAACTGAAAGAAATCAGTATTTGTAGGGAAATGGCGTTAGGGAAATTGATGGGATTGAAGGCCGATAAATCCCCAGGGCCTGATAATCTACATCCTAGGGTACTTAAGGAAGTGGCCCTAGAAATAGTAGATGCATTGCTGGTCATCTTCAAAAATTCTATAGATTCTGGAACATTTCCCATGGATTGGAGGGTAGCTAATGTTACCCCACTATTCAAAAAAGGTGGTAGAGAGAAAACAGGGAATTATAGACAGGTAAGCCTGACATCGGTAGTGGGGAAAATGCTAGAGTCCATTATAAAAGATGGAATAGCAGAGCACTTGGAAAACAGTGACAGGATCGGACAAAGTCAACATGGATTTACAAAAGGTAAATCGTGCTTGACTAATCTACTGGAATTTTTTGAGGATGTAACTGGTAGAATAGATAAGGGAGAACCAGTGGATGTGGTGTATTTGGACTTTCAGAAGGCTTTCGATAAGGTCCCGCATTTGAGATTAGCACGCAAAGTTAAAGCGCATAGGATTGGGGGCAATGTACTGACTTGGATAGAGAACTGGCTGGCAGACAGGAAGCAAAGAGTTGGAATAAACGGGTCTTTTTCCGAGTGGCAGGCAGTGACTAGTGGGGTACCGCAGGGATCGGTGCTAGGACCCCAGCTATTCACAATATATATTAACGATCTAGACGAGGGAACTAGATGTAATATCTCCAAGTTTGCAGACGATACAAAGCTGGGCGGGCGTGTGTGCTGTGAGGAGGATGCAGAGAAACTCCAGTATGATTTGGACAGGTTGGGTGATTGGGCAGATGTATGGCAGATGCAGTATAATGTGGATAAATGCGAGGCTATCCACTTTGGTGACAAAAACAGGAAGGCAGATTATTATCTGAACGGCAATAGATTGGGAGAAGGGGAAGTGCAATGAGACCTGGGTTTCCTTGTGCACCAGTCGCTGAAGGTAAGCACACAGGTGCAGCAGGCGGTTAAGGAGGCAAATAGTATGTTGGCCTTCGTAGCTAGAGGATTCGAGTACAGGAACAAGGATGTCTTGCTGCAGTTGTACAGGCCCTTGGTGAGACCACACCGGGTATTGTGTGCAGTTTTGGTCGCCTTATATGAGGAAGGATGTTCTTGTCATGGAGGGAGTGCAGCGAAGATTCACCAGACTGATACCTGGGATGGCAGGAATGACGTATGAGGAGAGATTGGGTCGATTGGGCTTATACTCGCTGGAGTTTAGAAGAATGAGAGGGGATCTCATTGAAACTTATAAAATTCTAACAGGACTAGACAGACTAGATGCAGGATGTTCCCGATGGCAGGGGAGTCCAGAACCAGGGGTCACAGTCTAAAGATAAGGGGTAACCCATTTAGGACAGAGATGAGGAGGAATTTCTTCACCCAGAGAGTGGTGAACCTGTTGAATTCTCTACCACAAAAGGCAGTTGAGGCCAATTCATTAAATATATTCAAGAAGGAGTTAGATATATTTCTTAAGGTTAAAGGGATCAAGGGATATGGGGAGAAGGCAGGGGCAGGGTACTGAGTTTGGACGATCAGCCATGATCTCATTGAATGGTGGAGCAGGCTCGAGGGGCCGAATGGCCTACTCCTGCTCCTATCTTCTATGTTTCTATGTGACTGGTAACACTGAACCAGAGAGAATATGTAATCTATAACCTGAGAATTTGTAATAGATGGTCATGCCATAGAATCGACTGATATTTCCTAGCAGGTACGAGAAGTTAATATAGTGGTTCCAATAGAAACATAGAAAAATAGGAGCAGGAATAGGCCATTCGGCCCTTCCAGCCATTCAACATGATCATGGCTGATCCTCTATCTCAATACCATATTCCCACTCTCTCCCCATACCCCTTGATGCCTTTTATGTCTAGAAATCTATCTATCTCCTTCTTAAATATATTCAGTGACTTGGCCTCCACAGCCTTCTGTGGTAGAGAATTCCACACGTTCACCACCTTCTGAGTGAAGAAATTTCTCCTCATCTGTCCTAAATGTCCTACCCCGTAACCTGAGACTGTGACCCCTCGTTCTAGATCCCCCAGCCAGGGGAAACATCCTCCCTGCATCCAGTCTGTCTAGCCCTGTCAGAATTTTATACGTTTCAATGAGATCTCCTCTCATTCTTCTAAACTCTAGTGAATACAGGCCTAGTCGACCCAATCTCTCCTCATACGGCAGTCCTGCCATCCCAGGGATCAGTTTGGTGAACCTTCGCTGCACTCCCTCTATGCCAAGTATATCCTTTCTTAGGTAAGGAGACCAAAACTGCACACAATACTGGGTACAATTGCAGATTTCAAAGTGATAGCAAATTAAGCAAACTTATGCAATGAGTTTTCTGTGTACAACTAATATTCAATTTAGGTTAGTTCACTTTTTGGGGGGGGGGGGGGGGGGCAGGGTGTTGTTGGGATAGAGTCTGCAGCTTTTGTGGCCAATACAGGGTAGCAAATGGTACAGAAGATGGAGAGAGAAATAGTATGGAGAGCAGGAAGGATAAAAAGAAAATAAAACGATTCATAAAAACTACATAGGACAAACAAACTGATACTAACCTTGAGGTTTAACATCCTGCCAAGGAGTTCATGCAGTTCATCGGAATAGCGATAAGGGATTCGTCTAAACTTGCCCTCTCTTATTTTCTCTGCTAATTCCTTCTGATTATATGCAGTGAAAGGTGGGCTTTAAAATAAAATTATAAATTGAATCAACTATTCTTCTGCAAAAGATCTGTATATTTTGTATATGTTATAATACCGATACAAACATGGTTGGTATAAGCTTAAACTGGATATTACAGCAGCATAGAGTGTCATTTGATAGCAAGTAAAAGCTTGAAAAAGAGATGCAATTCAGAATCTAGGCAGATCAAGGCTTTCTAGTTCCAAAATTATCCACTCATCGATATGTGCAAGCTGAAGAAATGCTATACATAGATTTGAACTTTACCCCTAACCATCTTTCGGTTGTGCGTCTTCAGTACCAGAGTACGGCCACTAGATGTCATTACCCCACACATTAACAGCTCCACTCGACACCCACGGCATGTATTCATACAATCCAACAGCTGTGATACACACTGGGGGAGAGCTTCAGTCTGGGGCGCAACTGGAACATTGCGCAAAAAAATGCGCTTGTTAGGTCACATTTCAAGTTTTCACTAAGATTCATCTACATAATCAGAAACTTAAAATCTTCCATGAACGAGCGCAATCGGGCAGAGTGATAGAAAGTAATTATGTCCTGCCCCCACCCCTCCAATTGTAAAGAATTCCTTGATGTAGTTAAGAGTGGTAACCTGGTGTAGTTTTAATAATACAGCTAAAAATGGGTTTATCACCAAAAATAAGCATTTTTAATAAGGGTGTCCAATCCTCCACCTGTGCGCAACCCGATTTAAAAAATCACTGAAAATGACTTTGAAAATCTATAATGAACCATTTAATAGCTTCAGTGGTGTACACTAGTCAGTTTTAGTAAATTACATTTTTTTAAATATGAAAGAACTTTTAAAAACATGCCTACTAATGCAAGTGTTCCTAAGAAAATAAGCACAATTTGAAGAACCTTCCCAAACCAGCGCAAATTGGCAGAATCTCACAATTTCAACTGGAGGTGTGGCCTGTTTTGTGGGCGGAGCCTGATCTGGGCAATCTTGAACCAGCGCAAGTGGTTTTGGGCATAAATCACTTACGTTTAAAATTCCCCGGTCTTTTGCGCTGGTTTGGCCGATTCTGCCGAGATTGCGCTGATATTACCAGGGAAACAAGTGGAAACTTGACCCCATTAAAATTTATTTTTTTAACAGAAGTTTAGAAATTATCTATAAAATTGTATTTGTCTTAACGCGATTAGATTGCAAGCTGTTTTAAACATTTTAGAATTAGCACTCATTTTCAGTGATTTTTATTCAATTTAAAAATCAAATGCTATTTCTACATATGGCAGAGAGGGATATAATAAACTAAGTCTCCAGAGACTCAAAACATCAAGGAAATTTCATGGGATTAGCAAGTTTGCCAATTTTTTCAGGTGAAAATTCAGACCAATAAAAATGAACTTGAATCAAGTGATTTGGGAAAAAAAAGGTAAACACTGAAAACAAAATGACCAATTGAAAATCGAGGTGTGCAAAACAGGCTGCCAAGTTGCTATCACCTGTTTTTCGCCTGGCGATAAAAGTTAGAAATATCCCCTCATAATCCATCTTTTATAATGTCACCCAACACATTGTCAATAGAGATTGAATAAGATTGCCTCACTCCTCCTTCAAGAGACATGTTCAGTGACTCTCATCCACCCTTGTATGGATCTTGAACAGGAGTACACATCCCAGATATAATCCAAAATTTGGCCACATACTCTCACACTTCTAGCTTCTTCAGTGAAGGCTGAATAAAGCAACAGGTCAAAAGCCTCATGGAAATTGATGCTAACAACACACCTGGGTCCCCACCCCAACCTTTATGATGCTCTGATCAAATAAAGCAACAACTTGTCCTACAAATTTCTGCCAAGTGGAATCAGCCAGTTCTTTTCTAATTTCTCAACAGGTCTCCAGAGCATCCAATGTACCCAAAAGAACCACCTCAACAGCAACTGATATTGACGAGATTCCTCAGTAGTGTTTGAGCTCATTAGGCTTTCTTGTGGGTAGAAACCAAAATTGCCTCAAACAGAATCCCATTCAACAAGGGATGTTTCAAGATCAGTTACTGTTCACCAACAGCAATGCTTCTCATCTAGAGCAGTTTTGGGCATGAATACGGTGAATACCTTTTCTGCCTCATCATTAATTAGGTGAAGTAGTGAGAGTTTACTTCCTCCCATCAAACTAGTTCATTAAAGCATTATATCCATGCAGCACATTTCAGCAGCTTCTCTGACCATACAAGTGGGTCCTTACTATTGTCTGTTGGGGTCAGGCACAACTCAATATAGTACTCTTTCCAGAACCCTTCAAATTTGTTGGAGAGCACTGGACTGATCAGTCATTGGCACTAGGCCAGAGGAACACTTTTGGTCATGATTCAAAATAGAAAAATTACATTAGCATAATTGCATGTTCTTATGGATGAATACAACCCACTGATCCCACTTCATTGCCCAAATGACCCTCCTGGCCTCGTACCTTTCCAGCATCTTGACACTGGAGGCCGTAAGTACGGTTTTAAAACACCCTTTGATTTTACCCAGTAGTTGTTCTTCATTTTGCAATTACCTTTACAGAGTGCTGAGTAAACAAATGGCTATCATCAGTTTGACTTCAGCCACAGAGGGAAGGAAATCATTGGCTACACAGTGGTAGCTCTCTCGCCTCGGAGTCAGAAAGTTGTAGATTCAAGTTCCACTTCAGAGACTGGAGCATAAAATCTAGGCCAACACCCCATTACAGGGAATGCTGCACTATCGGAGGTGCTGTCTTTCGGATGAGACATTAAACAGAGTCTGCCCTATTAGGTGGACATAAAAGATCCCAATATTTATCGCTCAGCCAACATCAATAAATAAAACCGATAATCTAGTCATTATCTCATTGCTTGCTGTGCGTAAAATTCTTTATTTTCTTTCAGTACCACTCTGAACCCCATGCTATTGTGGCAGAGACACTGAGAGACTCTGAACAAGTGTACATAATTCCTTTTAACGATGTGTTAGCTACAGACTAAATCTGTACCATTGTATATACTGTTTGCATGTACAGGGCGCGGGCCCTTTAAGAGCGTGGGCAAACGCAATGACTTCATGCCGCCGATCACGTGATCACCCTAAACGCAGGAAGAACGTGATGAAATCCTGACGCCATCCACAGGACCGTCCAGGCAGTCCTCGTGGAGCCTCCAGCCAGTTAAGACCTGTATTCATAGTTCTCTTGCATCAATCTGCTTAAGCTCGTTAGTTTGACATTAAAAACCTTTTTGATTGATTGCCTGTGTCGAACTCAATTTCTAGATAGGAATTTGACCATTCCGACATTGGTGACCCCGACTTTTGTGAACGGTATTCGCAAAAGGAACACAGCATGGAGAACAACGCTGTCTCGGTGAAGCTGCCGCAGTTCTGGGAGCAACAGGCGATCTCCTGGTTTATCCAAGCTGAAGCCCAGTTCGCCCTGAGGCATCGTTGAGGAGCAGACCCAATACTTCTATGTGGTCTCCGCACTCGATAGCTCCACTGCCTCACGGATCGTCAGTCTTCTGGAAAACCCCCCGACGGACCGCAAGTATGAGACCCTCAAAGCGCGGTTGCTGCAGGTCTTTGGGCTCACAAAATCAGAGCGCGCCCGTCGACTGCTCGCTATGCCCGGGATCGGGGACTCCAAACCTTCCGAGCTGATGAGCCACACGCTCACTCTCCTCAGCTCCGAACTGCAATGCTTTCTCTTCAGAAAGTTATTCCTCAGCCAATTGCCGGAGCAGGTGCAAGCGGCCTTGGCCAGGTCCGAGGTTGAAGACTGCGCAGCACTCGCTGCCGAGGCAGATAAAATATTCGCAGTTACGCAGCAGTACTGCGCTGCCACAAGGCGCCCATCCCCCCCAGACGCCGCCCCAGCTACTCAGCCTGCGGGGCTGTGCTTCTATCACGCCCGATTTGGCGCGAAGGCGAGATGTTGCCTCCCTCCCTGCAGCATCTAAAAAAAAGACGACAACTCCGTCCAATGAAGAGCGGGTCGAACGGGTGCCCCGCGGCCGCGATGGCAGTCGGCAACGCAGGCAAGCTGCTCTTTATCACGGATACCCTCTCCGGTTGTCGGTTCCTCTGCGACACCGGAGCGCAGTGCAGCATCCTACCCGTGTCAGCTCTTAATGTACAGGCTGGGAGGCACGGCCTTCCCCTCGAAGCGGCTAATGGCGGCGCTATTTGGACCATCGGCAGACGGCGGGTCCAGGTGTACTTCGGCGGCCAGCGATTTGTTTGGGAATGTGTTACGGCCAAGGTTGCACACGCCATTCTCGGTGCGGATTTCCTGTGCGCCAACGGCCTCCTGGTCGATGTGCGGAACCGGCAGCTGATCAACGCCGCCACGTTTCACTATTCCTTGCCACCGTAGTAACACCATGTCGCGCGCCGTCTCCTGCGCTTTCCCAACTCCGGATGAGTTCGCTCGCCTGCTAGGTGAATTTCCAGACCTGACCAGACCTACGTTCTCCTCTACAACCACGAAACATGGTGTGGAACACCACATCACCACCACCACCACCACCACCACCGGCCCCCCGTTCCACGCGCGGGCCTGGCGCCTCGAACCCGGCAAGCTGGCGGTCGCGAAGGCGGAGTTTGCAACGATGGAACGCCTGGGGATTATTCGCCGATCGAATTGTCCCTGGTCTTCGCCTCTCCACATAGTACCAAAACCTGGCGGCGGATGGCGGCCATGCAGCGACTAAACGACGCCACCACTCCTGATCGATACCCGATCCCCCATATGCAGGATTTCTCTGCCCATTTGGCAGGAAGCACCGTGTTTTCCAAGGTTGATCTTGTCCGAGGTTACCACCAGGTCCCGGTACACCCGCAGGACGTTCAGAAGACCGCAGTCATCACCCCATTCGGCCTTTTCGAATTTTTGAAGATGCCTTTTGGGTTGAAGAACGCCGCCCAAGCCTTCCAGCGCCTCATGGACTCCGTGCTGCGGGACCTCAAGTTCCTTTTCGTCTACTTAGACGATATCCTCGTTGCCAGTTGGTCTGCCCCACATTGATTTCCTGGGACATCGCATTACCTCGGAGGGAGCAGTGCCTTTGCAAGCGAAGGTAGAGGCGGTGACATCCTTTCCGCGCCCGCAGAACATCAAGGCCCTGCAGGAGTTCCTCGGAATGGTAAATTTTTACCACTGTTTCGTGCCTAAGGCAGCTCTGCTCATGCAGCCCCTGTACGAGGCCCTCAAGGGCAAGTCTGGCAAGGATCCGGTAAGCTGGACAGTTGACATGGGTCGGGCATTCACCGACACTAAGAGCGCCTTGGCCAATGCGACCATGCTGGCGCACCCGCTTCCAGGAGCCACCATTGCTCTCACCACCGACGCGTCAGATTACGCAATCGGCGCTGTACAGGAGCAGTGGGTGAACGGGACGTGGCAGCCGTTGGCATTCTTCAGCCGTCAATTACGGTGCAACGAGCGGGCATACAGTACTTTCGACAGGGAGTTACTAGCCGTTTTTCTGGCCATCCACCATTTCCGATTCTTGTTGGAAGGACGCCCTTTCACTGCCTTCTTCGACCATAAGCCACTGACTTTCGCCATGGCCAAGACCGCTGAACCGTGGTCATCCCGG
This sequence comes from Somniosus microcephalus, assembly GCF_052327205.1. Taxonomy (NCBI): domain Eukaryota; kingdom Metazoa; phylum Chordata; class Chondrichthyes; order Squaliformes; family Somniosidae; genus Somniosus; species Somniosus microcephalus. The sequence goes on along the minus strand of NC_140989.1, from coordinate 80,308,741 downwards.
CAACAACGCCAGCTGACATATCTCCGAATTTACTACAGATATTCAGCACGTGGCCGGTAAAGACAACCTGGTGGCAGACCGCCTCTCCCGCGCGACTGTGCATGCAGTCCAGCTGGGCATCGACTACGCCCTCATGGCAGCGGACCAAGTCCCAGACCCTGAAGTGCAGGCTTACCGCACCAACACCACTAGCCTCCAAGTGGGCGACGTCCGGTTTCATTCGGCTGGTACCACGCTGCTTTGTGACATCTCCGTTCGGGACCCTTGTCCTATCGTGCCGGTCGCCGCAAGGTGTTTGACACTGTACATGGGTTGTCACACCCAGGTATGAAGGCTTCTCAGAAGCTAATGTCATCCAAGTTCGTTTGGCGGGGCATGCATAAAGATGTCCGTGACTGGGCCAACACCTGCGGGGTCTGCCAAAGGTCCAAGGTACAGCGCCACGTCAGGGCTCCATTGACCACCTTTGCAGTTCCGGAGCGACAGTTTGACCACGTCAACGTGGACCTGGTTGGACCACTTCCACCTTCCCACGGTTTTACGCATCTCCTGACCACAGTAGATCGCACCACCAGATGGCCAGAGGCGGTTCCCCTGTCATCTACTACTTCGGCAGACGTGGCCAGGGCATTCATCTCTTCCTGGGTCGCCCGTTTTGGGGTGCCTGATGACATCTCTTCGGACCGGGGACCGCAATTTTCCTCCGAGCTCTGGAATGCGGTAGCTCAGGGACTCGGGGTTAAATTGCACCGCACCACAGCCTACCACCCACAAGCGAACGGTCTGTGCAAACGGTTTCACAAATCGCTTAAAGCCGCACTGAGGGCCAGCTTCCAAGACGCCGGATGGGCAGACAAGCTGCCGTGGGTCCTGTTGGGCCTTCGCACGGCCCCCAAGGAAGATCTTCGCTCTTCCGTGGCAGAGCTCGTTTATGGCCAGCCTCTGCGAGTGCCGGGGGATTTCCTGCCAACACCAACGGAGCCATGGTCCGCCTCAAGCCAGCTCATCAGCCACCAGGAAGCAGCCAGACGTTTCGCGCCGGTTCCCACATCGCATCACGGGTTTCAGGGCTCTCACGTTCCAGCAGAGCTGAAAAACGCCAGCTACGTGTTCATCCGCCATGATGCTCACCGGGATCCGCTCAAGGCCCCATACACTGGTCCTTTCCGCGTGATAGAGGCAGGAGACGAGACCCTCACCGTGGATGTCGGTGGCAAACCGGACCACATTTCGGTTGACCGTTTGAAACCAGCACACCTGGGCCTTGAGCGACCCGTCGAGACCGCACAGCCGCCAAGGCGAGGTCAACCGCCCACCGTCGTCACGCCGGAACAAGTGCAACCGCCCGCCAGACTGCCCGCCGTCCAACAGCTTCCGCTTCGGGAATACAAGACTCGTTCTGACAGGCTCATCAGACCCCCTCACCGTTTGACTTTTTTCGTTAAAGACAATTCTGGGGGTGCGCATGTGGCAGAGCCACTGAGAGACTCTGAACAAGTGTACATAATTCCTTTTAACGATGTGTTAGCTACAGGCTAAATCTGTACCATATATACTGTTTGCATGTACAGGGCGCGGGCCCTTTAAGAGCGTGGGCAAACGCGATGACGTCATGCCGCCGATCACGTGATCACCCTAAACACGGGAAGAACGTGATGACGCCATCCACGGGACCGCCCAGGCAGTCCTCGTGGAGCCTCCAGCCAGTTAAGACCTGTATTCATAGTTCTCTTGCATCAATCTGTTTAAACTCGTTAGTTTGACATTAAAAAACTTTTTGATTGATTGCCTGCGTTGAACTCAATCTCTGGATAGGAATTTGACCATTCCTACACTATCACATAATTGATAAACCTTGGAAAAGCAGAGAACACTGCTGGGGACTTGCACCACTTTTGAAACTCCAAGACTGACACACAGACAGACAGTGACATCTACCCCCCCCCCCCACAATCAATTTGTTGGCACATTCCAAAGTCACTTGATTTTTCCTACTTGAACTATCCAGCGTTACGCAACTTCTTTACAGCATAATGGAGGCTAGATGTTCAAGTCTGTCAACTGTTAAAAAGCCTATCTGCATTTGGAGGAACTAAAGGAAACACTGTTTTTATCTAGTTAAGCAGGAAAGCTTCCTAGTTAGACATCTTAAATCAATTATAACAACAGAAAATGCTGGAAAAACTCAGCAGGCCAGGCAACATCCGCGGAGAGAGAAACAGAGTCAACGTTTCGGGTCGAAACCCTTCTACAGAATTGAGAGAAAAGGCAGGAAATGAAACAAAAGGCAGTTTGGGGGCTGGAAAATGTGGGAGGGGATGAAAGAAGAGACATTAAGAGATATTCAAGGTGAGACGAGATAGTAATAGGATAGGTAAAGAAACAGACAATGGCTCTAAATGAAGTGTGAAATGCGCTGGCAGATTGAAAGGCAGCTGCCATGTGGGAGAGAGAAAAAAAGGAAGTCACAAACCAAAAGTGCGGATAGAAAATAATAGGGGCCGAGGTTATGATCTGAAGTTGTTGAACTCGATATTGAATCCGGAAGGCTGTAAAGTGCCTAATCGGATGATGAGGTGCTGTTCCTCGAGTTTACGGTGAGCTTCCGTGGAACAATGCAAGAGGCCGCAGATGGTGAGGTCCGAGTGGGAATGGAACGGTGAATTGAAATGACAGGCCACCGGGAGCTCGGGGGTCACCTTTACGGACTGAACGGATGTGTTCCGCAAAGCGGTCACCCAATCTGCCAGCACATTTCACACTTCATCTAGAGCCATTGTCTGTTTCTTCACTTGTCCTATTACTATCACGTCTCACCTTGAATATCTCAATGTCTCTTCTTTCATCCCCTCCCCCATTTCCCAGCCCCCAAACTGCCTTTTGTTTCATTTCCTGCCTTTTCTCAGTTCAGCAGCAGCGGCAGTGCGGACCTGGGAGAAGCGGCGCGGTGGTGATAAAAGTCGAGCCCGAGGCGCAGGTAGACCCCACAGCAGCAGCAGTGCGGACCTGGGAGAAGCGGCGCGGTGGTGATAAAAGTCGAGCCCGAGGCGCAGGTAGACCCCACAGCAGCAGCAGCGGCAGTGCGGACCTGGGAGAAGCGGCGCGGTGGTGATAAAAGTCGAGCCCGAGGCGCAGGTAGACCCCGCAGCAGCAGCGGCAGTGCGGACCTGGGAGAAGCGGCGCGGTGGTGATAAAAGGCGAGCCCGAGGCGCAGGTAGGCTTACCAATCTCAGAGCTCCGAGAGCGTGAGAGAGAAGTAAAAAGTAATCGAAGTGTGATGTCACCAGAAAGCAGGTAAGTGATTGGTTGGTGAGTTTTTCCTCTCTTTCTCATTTTTTCCAAACTAAAATTTTGTGGTTTACAGTTTCTAGGGTCTCTGTTGTGTAGCAGGGACTGCTGTTAAACAAGGGCCCTTGAGTATATCATTAAACTGTAGTGTAATTGGTGGGATTGATTAGATTTAATTTAATTTGAATTAATTAAAGGGTAAGTCATGGCAGGACAGCCTGGCCCTGTGGTATGCTCCTCCTGCGCTATGTGGGAACTCGGACACTTCCTGTGTCCCTGACAACCACGTGTGCAGGAAGTGTATCCAGCTGCAGCTACTGACAGACCGCATTGTGGCGCTGCAGCTGCGATTGGATACATACTGGACCATCCGCGATGCTGAGGACGTCGTGAATAGCACGTTTAATCAGTTGGTCACACCGCAGGTAAAGGTTGCACACCAGAAAGGGAACGGGTGACCAACAGGCAGAGTAGTAGGCGCAGGCAGGTAGTGCAGGGGTCCCCTGTGGCCATTCCCCCCCCCCCCCCAACAGTACTCAAAGTGGTGTATCAGAGGAAGGCAGCAGCAGCCAACTTCCTGGCACCAGGGGTGGTTCTGCTGCACAGGACGGGAGGAAAGAGGGGTAGAGCTATAGTAATAGGGGATTCTATTGCAAGGGGAATAGATAGGCGTTTCTGTGGCCGCAAACGAGACTCCAGGATAGTATGTTGCCTCCCTGGTGCAAGGGTCAAGGATGTCTCAGAACGGCTGCAGAACATTTTGGAAGGGGAGGGTGAACAGCCAGTTGTCGTGGTGCATATAGATACCAACGATATAGGTCAAAACCAGGATGAGGTGCTAAAAGCTGAATATAGGGAGTTAGGAGGTAAATTATAAAAATAGGACCTCAAAAAGGTAGTAATCTCAGGATTGCTACCAGTGCCATGTGCTAGTCAAAGTAGAAATAGAAGGATATTTCAGATGAATACATGGCTAGAGGAATGGTGCAAGGGGAGGGATTCAAATTCCTGGGACATTGGAACCGGTTCTGAGGGAGGTGGGACCAGTACAAAACGGACGGTTTGCACCTGGGCAGGGCCGGGACCGATGTCCTAGGGGAAGTGTTTGCTAGTGCTCTGGGGGAGGGTTTAAACTAAAATGGCAGGGGGTTGGGAACCTGAGCAGGGAGACAGAGGAAAGGGAAACAAGGATAAAAGCAAAAGACAGGAAGGAGAAAAACAAAAGTGGCAGGCAGAGAAATCAAGGGTTTAAATCAAACATGGCCACAGTAAATAATAATTCTAAAAGATCTAAGAGCATTAAAAAACAAGCCTGAAGGCTCGGTGTCTTAATGCGAGGAGCATTCGTAATAAGGTGCATGAATTAGCTGCGCAAATAGAGGTAAACGAATATGATGATTGGGATTACGGAAACATGGCTCCAGGGTGGCAAATGCTGGGAACTCAACATCCAGGGGTATTCAATATTCAGGAAAGATAGGCGAAAAGGAGGTGGGGTAGCATTGCTGGTTAAAGAGGGGATTAACACAATTGTAAGGAAGGATATTAGCTCTGATGATGTGGAATCTGTATGGGTAGAACTGAGAAATATCAAGGGGCAGAAAACGTTAGTAGGAGTGGTATATAGACCTCCAAACAGTAATGCGGAGGTCGGGGATGGCATTAAACGGGAAATTAGAGAAGCGTGCAATAAGGGCACAGCAGTTATCATGGGTGACTTTAATCTACATATAGATTGGGCTAACCAAATTAGTAACAGTACTGTGGAGGAGGAATTCCTGGAGTGTATGCGGGATGGTTTCCTGGACCAATATGTCGAGGAACCAACTAGGGATCAGGCCATCTTAGACTGGGTATTATGTAATGAGAAAGGATTAATTAGCAATCTTGTTGTGCGAGGCCCCTTGGGTCGGAGCGATCATAATATGATCAAATTCTTCATTAAGATGGAGAGTGAAGTAGTTGACTCAAAGACTAGGGTCCTGAATTTAAATAAAGAAGACTACGATGGTATGAGGTGCGAGTTGGGTAGGATTGATTGGGGAATGTCACTCAAAGAGTTGACTGTGGATAGGCAATGGCAAACATTCAAAGATCGCATGGTTGAACTACAGAATTTGTTCATCCCAGTTTGGCATAAAAATAAAACAAAAAAGGTGACTCAACCGTGGCTAACAAGGGAAATTAGGGATAGCATAAGATCCAAGGAGAGGACATATAAATTGGCCAGAAAAAGCAGTAAGACTGAGGATTGGGAGCAGTTTAGGATTCAACAAAGGAGGACAAAGGGATTAATTAAGGAGGGGGAAAATAAAGTATGAGTGTAAGCTTGCAGGGAACATAAAACTGACTGTAAAAGCTTTTATAGATATGTGAAGAGAAAAAGTTTGGTGAAGTCAAGCGTAGGTCCCTTGCAGTCAGAATCAGGGGAATTTATAATGTGGAACAAAGAAATGGCAGACCAATTATATATATATATATATATATATATATACTTTGGTTCTGTCTTCACAAAGGAGGACACAAATAACCTCCCAAAGATGTCGGGGGACATAGGGTCTAATGAAAGGGAGGAACTGATAGAAATCAGTATTTGTAGGGAAATGGTGTTAGGGAAATTGATGGGATTGAAGGCCGATAAATCCCCAAGGCCTGATAATCTACATCCTAGGGTACTTAAGGAAGTGGCCCTTGAAATAGTAGATGCATTGATGATCATCTTCCAAAAGTCAATAGACTCTGAAACAGTACCCATGGATTGGAGGGTAGCTAATGTTACCCCACTGTTCAAAAAAGGTGGTAGAGAAAAAACGAGGAATTACAGACCGGCAAGCCTGACATCGGTAGTGGGGAAAATGCTAGAGTCCATTATAAAGAATGTAATAGCAGAGCACTTGGAAAAAAGTGACAGGATCGGACAAAGTCAACATGGATTTACAAAAGGTAAATCGTGCTTGACTAATCTACTGGAATTTTTTGAGGATGTAACTGGTAAAATAGATAAGAGAGAACCAGTGGATGTGGTGTATTTGGACTTTCAAAAGGCTTTCGATAAGGTCCCGCATAAGAGATTAGCGTGTAAAGTTAAGGCACATGGGATTGAGGGCAAGGTATTGACTTGGATAGAGAACTGGTTAGCAGACAGAAAGCAAAGAGTTGGAATAAACAGCTCTTTTTCCGAGTGGCAGGCAGTGACTAGTGGAGTACCGCAGGGATCGGTCCTTGGACCCCAGCTATTCACAATATATATTAATGATCTGGACGAGGGAACTCGATGTAATATCTCCAAGTTTGCAGATGACACAAAGCTGGGTGTGTGTGTGTGCTGTGAGGAGGATGCAGAGAAACTCCAGTATGATTTGGACAGGTTGGGTGATTGGGCAGAAGCATGGCAGATGCAATATAATGTGGATAAATGCAAGGTTATCCACTTTGGTGTCAAAAACAGGAAGGCAGATTATTATCTGAATGGCAATAGATTGGGAGAAGGGGAAGTGCAACGAGACCTGGGTGTCCTTGTGCACCAGTCGCTGAAGGTAAGCATGCAGGTGCAGCAGGCAGTTAAGAAGGCAAATGGTATGTTGGCCTTCATAACGAGAGGATTAGAGTACAGGAGCAAGGATGTCTTGCTGCAGTTGTACAGGGCCTTGGTGAGACCACATCTGAGTATTATGTGCAGTTTTGGTCGCCTTATCTGAGGAAGGATGTTCTTGCCATGGAAGGAGTGCAGCGAAGATTCACCAGGCTGATACCTGGGATGGCAGGAATAACGTATGAGGAGAGGTTGGGTCGATTGGGCTTGTATTCGCTGGAGTTTAGAAGAATGAATGAGAGGGGATCTCATTGAAACTTATAAAATTCTAACAGGACTAGACAGACTAGATGCAGGAAGGATGTTCCCGATGGTCGGGGAGTCCAGAACCAGGGGTCACAGTCTAAGGATAAGGGGTAAGCCATTTAGGACAGAGATGAGGAGGAATTTTTTCACCCAGAGAGTGGTGAACTTGTGGAATTCTCTACCAAAGAAGGTAGTAGAGGCCAATTCATTAAATGTATTCAAGAAGGAGTTGGATATATTTCTTAAGGCTAATGGGATATGGAGAGAAGGCAGGAGCAGGCTACTGAAATTTGGATGATCAGCCATGATCTCATTGAATGGCGGAGCAGGATTGAGGGGCCGAATGGCCTACTCCTCTCTTCTATGTTTCTAGGTTTCTGTACAAGGGTTTTGACCCGAAACGTTGACTCTATTTCTCTCTCCACGGATGTTGCCCGAGTTTTTCCAGCATTTTCTGTTTTTATTTTCGGATTTCCAGCACCCGCAGTATTTTGCTATCATCTTAAATCAATTTGCTCCTTCTTCCAGCAGAGGTGCGACATGCCAAGTAGAGCTGTATGTTTTGCAGTGAGCACCACACCCGCTCCCCCCCACCACCACATAATCTCCAAGCTTCAGAGACACAAGAATACAAAATAATGGGTTTCTCCCCCACCCCCTTGACTTTGAAAAGCTTCAGGAGAATCAGACTACACAAAACATACCACTCTTAAGAAAATTGTCCATCGAAAGCAAAAACTGGAGGGGGAAGACATGAAAATAAAATCCGAAGCATATGTCAATTAGAATGCAGGCTCACAATCAAAACAGAAGATACTATAATTAGAACGGTCTTAGTACAGTACTTACGAAAGTGCACAAAGTTCATACAGCAAACACCCCAAGGACCATATGTCAGACTTCTCATTGTAGGACATGTGATTAATTTGTTCCTGCAAATCAAAACATACAAATGGTTTCTGTTTCAATTTACATGACCAGTAATACAATAATTGTAATCCTTAATCCACCTACTCTAGTTAGTGGAAATACTTTAATGCAAGTTAGAGAACATCTCAAAGTAATGACAAGTATAGTAATGTAATATTTAATTAAGAATTACATAAATTAGATTGAATAATTAACAACCCTTAGATTTTTAAAAATTTGTTGCTGGGATGTGGGCGTCGCTGGCAAGGCCAGCATTTATTGCCCATCCCTAATTGCCCTCGAGAGAAGGTAGTGGTGAGCCGCCGCCTGGAACCGCTGCAGTCCGTGTGGTGAAGGTACTCCCACAGTGCTGATGAAAGATCGGCGGTATACTTCCAAGTCAGGATGGTGTGTGACTTGGAGGGGAACTTGGAGGTGGTGGCGTTCCCATGCGCCTGCTGCCCTTGGGAGAGGTTGCAGGTTTGGGAGGTGCTGCCGAAGAAGCCTTGGCGAGTTGCTGCAGTGCATCTTGTAGCTGGTACACACTGAAGCCACAGTATGCCAGTGGTGGAGGGAGTGAATGTTTAAGGTGGTGGTTGGTGTGCCAACCAAGCGGGCTGCTTTGTCCTGGATGGTGTGGAGCTTCTTGAGTGTTGCTGGAGCTGCACTCATCCAGGCAAGTGGAGAGTATTCCATCACACTCCTTACTTGTGCCTTGTAGATGGTGGAAAGGCTTTGGGGAGTCAGGTGGTGAGACACTCGTCGCAGAACACCTAGCCTCTGACCTGCTCTTGTTGTCACAGTATTTATGTGGCTGGTCCAGTTAAGTTTCTGGTCAATGGTGACCCCCCAGGATGTTGATGGTGGGGGATTTGGCGATGGTAATGCCGTTGAATGTCAAGGGGCAGTGGTTAGATTCTCACTTGTTGGAAATAGTTATTGCCTGGCACTTGTGTGGCACGAATGTTACCTGCCACGTTACAGCCCACGCCTGAACATCGTCCAGGTCTTTTTGCATGTGGGCATGGACTGCTTCATTATCTGAGGAGTTGTGAATGACACTGAACACTGTACAGTCATTAGCGAACAGCCCCATTTTTGACCTTATGTTGGAGGAAAGGTCATTGATGAAGCAGCTGAAGATGGTTGGGCCTAGGACACTGCCCGGAGGAACTCCTGCAGCGATGTCCTGGGGCTGTGATGATTGACCTTCAACCACCACAACCAACTTTCTTGGTGCTAGGTAGGACTCCAGCCAGTGGAGTGTTCCCCCCCCCCCAATTCCCACTGACTTCAGTTTTACGAGGGCTCCTTGATGCCACACTCAGTCAAATGCAGTTACTCTCACCTCACCTCTGCAATTCAGCTGCTTTGTCTATGTTTGGACAAAGGCTGTAATGAGGTTGGGAGCCAAGTGGTCCTGGCAGAACCCAAACTGGGCATCAGTGAGCAGGTTATTGGTGAGTAAGTGCCGCTTGATAGCACCGTCGATGACACCTTCCATCACTTTGCTGATGGTCGAGAGTATACTGATGGGGCGGTAATTGGCCGGGTTGGATTTGTCCTGCTTTTTGTGGACAGGACATACCTGGGTAGTTTTCCACATTGTCAGATAGCTACCAGTGTTGTAGCTGTACTGGAACAGCTTGGCTAGAGGCGCAGCTAGTTCTGGAGCACAAGTCTTCAGCACGACAGCCGGGATGTTGTTGGGGCCCATAGCCTTTGCTGTATCCAGTGCGCTCAGCCGTTTCTCGCTATCACATGGGGTGAATCGAATTGGCTGAAGACTGGCTTCTGTGATGGTGGAAACCTCAGGAGTAGGCCAATGCGGATCATCCACTCGGCACTTCTGGCTGAAGATGGTTCAGCCTTGTCTTTTGCACTCACGTGCTGGGCTCCACCATCATTGAGGATGGGGATATTCATGAAGCCTCCTCCTCCCGTCAGTTGTTTAATGATCCACCACCATTCACGACTGGATGTGGCAGGACTGCGGAGCTTTGATCTGATCCGTTGATTGTGGGATCGCTTAGCCCTGTCTATAGCATGCTGCTTCCGCTTTGTAGCATGCATGTAGTCCTGTGTTGCAGCTTCCCCAGGTTAGCACCTCATTTCTAGGTACGCCTGTTGCTGCTCTTGGCATGCTCTTCTACACTCCTTATTGAACCAGGGTTGGTCCCCTAGCTTGATAGTAATGGTAGAGTGAGCGATATGCCAGGCCATGAGGTTAGATTGTGGTGGAATACAATTCTGCTGCTGCTGATGGCCCACAGCGCCTCGTGGATGCCCAGTTTTGAGCTGCTAGGTCTGTTCTGAATCTATCCCATTTAGCACGGTGGTAGTGCCACACAACACGATGGAGGGTGTCCTCAGTGTGAAGACGGGACTTCGTCTCCACAATGACTGTGCGGTGGTCACTGCTACCAATACGGTCATGGACAGATGCATCTGCGACAGGTAGATTGGTGAGGGCGAGGTCAAGTAGGTTTTTCCCTCGTATTGGTTCTTCACTACCTGTCGCAGGCCCAGACTGGCAGCTATGTCCTTCAGGACTCGGCCAGCTCGGTCGATGGTGGTGCTACTGAGCCACTCTTGGTGATGGACATTGAAGTCCCCCACCCAGAGTACATTCTGTGCCCTTGCTACGCTCAGTGCTTCTTCCAAGTGGTGTTCAACATGGAGGAGTACTGATTCATCAGCTGAGGGAGGACCGTAGGTGGTAATCAGCAGGCGGTTTCCTTGCCCATGCTTGACCTGAAGCCATGTGACTTCATGGGGCTATATTCAGAAAACTTCCCTATTCAAAAAGGGTAATGTAATTTTTTTGCAGCTAAGTAACAAAGCATCATGCCCCAGGATTACTTAATCATTGAAATTCAAAAATTATTGGTAAAATCAGATATGCAAAAAAAAACTATTTTCAGGATTATTAAAATTGGTCATTGCATCTATCACTATATTATAATCAATAATGTATACTCACTGGAGACATGTAATATGGAGTGCCAACAAATGTTTTGGCAAAACTAGTGTCATGTTGCAAAATCCTAGCCAAACCAAAATCACCTAGTTTGACATTATGCTGCCCATCAAGAAAGACATTAGCAGGTTTCAGGTCTCTGTGTAGCACCGTGCGACCACTTTCACTGCGTCTGTGACATTCTCGTAAGGCCAGAGCTAACTGAGCAAGGACATGCAGGGCAAAATCTTCCTCCAAATACCGCCTGCAAGACAAATACGGATTTGATTTAATTTAAAAAAAAAAGTACTCTTGAAAATACTCAATAAGAAAAAACAAATTCATAATATTTCTACAGTTCAGGAGTTTTAAATAAAATATGCAACTCTGAAACCAAACAACACAGGCAACACTATCCACTCTAAAGGGATTATCCTCATCTATCATTATCTGCTGCAGCACAAGTGTTATCATAATTATTTAGCATATTGGAAATAATGTACCCTAGGATGTTACAGTCCTTTATTCTTAACTTTTTCTAGTGTCAAATTTTCTGCCAGATGGTGTTCATTCTGTTGCGGTACAATTCCACAGGCACGATCTGATAACTCACCCAAATGGCTATTTTTATTCATAAATAAAAAGCAAAACTGCAAATGCTGGAAGACAGTCTACCTGAAATGGCAACTCCTCTGTTCTCTCCACAGATGCTGTCGAACCTGCTGAGTGCGTCCAGCATTTTCTGTTTCTGCTTTTGGCTATTCTTCATGTATGACCTTTGGCGTCAAAACAGCGGAGCCAGATGCTATCCCCACCCAATAGTCATGCTCATTTCCAGCAGAGGAACCCTGGGACCTTCCTGTTTTGTGTTACTCATCTGCTTACTTGATAAACACGGTTAGGCATCAGGACATCCCTTGTATGAAATCTTTCATCACTCAAATTGCTTAGACCATTACCACTAGTGACCAATCTGCAACCACCAGTAAATCACCACAATGTTAAGAATCACTCAAAATGCTCTCAGCCACGTTTGGGGTGGTGGAGGGGTGGGGGGAAATAAATCTAATTGTACCGTTGTGTGCTGACCACAGTTTGGACACTCGCTGCCCACAATTATGCTTTACTGAAATACTAGATACAACATTGGAATCTTGAAATAAAGGCCTGGAATTTGCGGTCGGGTTGATGGTAAACTGGCAACGTTCGCTGTCATTCCGCTTTGTGTGGAAATCTCAAAGTTGCAGTCCGTCATTGACAACTCCTAAACAGAGCCGGTAATCTACGTAATCATCCAAATCAGGGCAACTGATGAAAACGTCAGCTCTTCCACTACAAGTACGCTGTTAAATTCCCCACTAAAAGTTAGACTAGGGTTGCGAAGGGGTGGAACGTTTCCGGTAAATTTCCAGAAATTTTCCACGGGAAGTTTAGCTTAGGAATTTTGCCCAAAAAAGCACATGCTAGCATAATATTTTTTTTTTGTATTTCTTTCATTTTTTTTCCCCCCCACAGGTCCTCTCTTAAAATTACTAACAGAGATGGAATCTTAATTATTAAGGAATTTCTTAATCAATATATGTTTATCTTCTTACTTGGCTTGTTTTAATAATTACAAGTTTTGTGTGTGATTGTGAACAAATGTGTCCTGATTGGTTGGATGAGTGGATGAGCGATTAGCTCCCTCTATTGATGATATAACGTTGTGCGTGCACAGGTCATGCTTCCATCACATGGAGCATCAGAAAAAATGTACTCACCCTGATGCAATCATGCTGATCGACCGCAGTTCGACAGAGACGAATGCCCTTTATTTCTCTGCATAGAACAATGCCACGTTTACCGTCGGATGTGTGGAAGCATTTTACCCCAGGCATTAAAGATGGAAAGACTGTGTACATGTGCAAACACTGTACAAAGCCATATGTAAAGAATGCCACAAAGATGCAGCAGCATTTATCCAAATGCAACAACTTCACTCAAAGCTCACAGCAGTCAGCCCAGAGTTCCTCTGCTTCCATTCAAGAATATGATGGTTCACATTCAGCATCAGGCTCCTGATCATCAGCAACTCCTGGCCCACTTGGAAGGTTCTTTGATACAATGGATAACCATAGCCAGAAGAATGCAGATGAGTGCCTTGCTCGAGCTGTATATGCAACAGGCTCACCCCTCATGCTCACAGCCAATGTGTACTGGAAGAGATTTTTCAATGTTATTCGCCCTGCATACTGTCCTCCCACCAGACATGCTTTGTCTACTTATTTGCTGGAGGCTGAGTATAACAGAGTCCAAGGAAAGCTCAAAGAAATGATAGAGATGGCAGACTGTGTTGCAGATGGGTGATCAAATGTACGAGGGGAGGGCATCATAAACTACATCGTCTCCACTCCTCTCCCAGTGTTCTTCAAGAGCACAGACACGAAGGACAACAGACACACAGGCACATACATTGCTGATGAGCTGAAAGCGGTCATCAACGATCTTGGATCACAAAAGGTCTTTGCAGTAGTTACTGACAATGCTGCGAATATGAAGGCTGCTTGGGCTCAAGTGGAGGAGGCCTACCCTCATATTACGTCTATTGGGTGCGCAGCTCATGGGCTTAACCTGCTCCTCAAGGACATCATGGGTTTGAGAACCATGGAAACACTGTACAAGAGAGCCAAGAAAGTTGTTAAGTATGTCAGGGGAAAACAGGTAGTTGCAGCAACCTACAACTCCAAGCAAACGTCAAAGAACAAGAACACCACACTGAAGCTGCCCAGCAACACTAGATGGGGTGGCGTTGTCATAATGTACAACAGCCTTCTGGAGGGCAAGGAGTCGCTGCAAGAAATGGCAATATCCCAGTCTGGGGATATGGAAACCACCATCAAGAAAATACTGCTGGATGATGTGTTTTGGGAGAGTGGTTAGCAGCCTTAAACTACTCTCACCAGTAGCATCTGCAATTGCTCAGATTGAAGGAGATGATGCTTAGGGGTCAGATGTTCTCAGGCTTTTTGCTGATTTAAAAGAACAAATCAGCATTGCCCTACCAACATCCCTGCTGCTCAGAGGAGAAGGCAATTGTTAAATTCATACAGACGCGCCAAGAATTTTGTGTCAAGCCGATTCATGCTGCAGCACACATGCTGGACCCAAAGCATGTTGGGAGACCAATACTTTCTGGAGAACAGATCAACAACGCTTAGTGTGATTTCTACCCTCTCACGCCACCTCAATCCGGACGTGGGCAAAGTTCTGGGAAGTCTGGCAAAGTTCTCTACCAAGCAAGGTCTTTGGTATGGGGACAGGATATGGGAATCATGCAAGCATATCAGTGCACATACCTGGTGGAAGGGACTTTGTGCATCTGAGGCCCTGTCACCCATTGGCATCAGTGATACTCCAAATCCCACCTTCATCAGGGGCCTCTGAACGAAACTGGTCACTTTTTGGGAATACGCATACAAAGGTGCGCAACAGGCTGACTAACAAGAGAGTGGAGAAACTAGTGGCTATCCGGGCGAACCTACAACTTATTGAGCCAGATACAGAAGTGTCCTCCACACAGCTTGACAGTGACACAGAAGAAGAAATGGACACGTCAGAGCCAGAGAATCAGGAGGAGCAATGATGAGTAGAAGACTCAAAGGGACAAAATAAGGACAAACTACAGGCTAAATAAACTGACGCTCTCTTTATTTTAGATGGGTCTTTTTTGTGGGGGTTCAATAAAGTTCAAAATTATAACCTAAATAAAGTTTTGAAAGCCTGTTTTTATTTGTATGGAACAGTATGTCTATTTTGATGACAAAAACCATCAGTGTGCAAAAAAACTCAAAATTCCCATGGAAAGTTTCCTCTTTTAAAAATTCCCGGAATTTTGCAACCCTAAGTTAGACCCAAAGGGATTAGGTGTAACTGGGGTTCAAACAGCATATTGACTGCTAAACAAAGGTTAAGGGCCTGGAAAACCTCATTTTAATTTTGTGCAGCGTGAACATAAGAAATAGGAGCAGGAGTAGGCCATTTGGCCCTTCAAGCCTGCTCCGCCATTCAGTAAGATCATAGCTGATCTTCGATCTCATCTCCACTTTCCTGCACTATCCCCATATCCCTTGATTCCCTTAATATTCAAAAATCTATCAATTTCTATCTTGATATACTCAACAACTAGAGAATTCCAAAGATTCACCACCCTCTGAGTGAAGAAATTTCTCATCATCTCAGTCCTAAATGGCTGACCCTTTATTCTGAGACTGTAACCCCTGGTTATAGACTCCCCAGCCAGGGGAAACCTCTACCCTGTCAAGCCCTATAAGAATTTTGTATGTTTCAATGAAATCACCTCATTCTTCTAAACTCTAGAGAATATAGGCCTAGTCTACTCAATCTCTCTTCATAGAACAATCCCCCCATCCCAGGAACAATCCCCCCATCCCAGGAACCAGTCTGGTGAACCTTTGTTGCACCCCCTCTATGACAAGTATATCCTTCCTTGTATGGAGACCAAAACTGCACACAATACTCCAGGTGTGGTCTCACCAGGGCCCTATATAATTGCAGTAAGAAGTCTTTACTCTTATATGCAAATCCTCTTGTAATAAAGGCCAACATACCATTTGCTTTCCTAATTGCTTGCTGTACCTGCATGTTAACTTTCAGTGATTCATGTACAAGGGCACCCGGGTCCCTCTGAACACCAACATTTCCCAATTTCTCACCATTTAAAATATACTCTGCTTTTCTACTTTTCCTACCAAAGTGGATAACTTCACACTTCCCCAAATTTTATTCCATTTGCCCAGTTCTTGCCCACTCACTTAGCTTGTCTATATCCTCTTGAAGCCTCCTTGCATCCTCCTCAAAACTTATTCACACCCAGCTTTGTATCATCAGCAAACTTGGATATATTACATTTAGTCCCCTCATCCAAATCATTTATGTAGATTGTGAATGGCTGAGGCCCAAGCACTGATCCTTGCAGTACCCCACTAGTTACAGCCTGTCAACCCAAAATTACCAGTTTATTCCTACACTGTTTTCTGTCCGTTAATGAATCCTCAATCCATGCTAGTATACTACCCCCAATCCCATGAGCCCTAATTTTGTTTAATAACCTCTTGTGTGGCATCTTATCGAACGCCTTCTGAAAATCCAAATACACTACATCCCTTATCTATTCTGCTAGTTACAACCTCAGAAAACTAAACAGATTTGTCAAACACGATTTCCCTTTCATAAATCCGTGTTGACTCTTCCCAATCCTATTATTATTTTCTAAGTGCCCTGTTACTGTAAAGGAAAAGCCATAATTCAGAAAGATACACCATCCTATGAACAGATTTCTGATATTATTAATACATGACATACTGGGTTTAAAAGTTTGAAAAGCCTCAACGACAGGCTGCAAACAGAACACAGGCTTTTGAGATAAGATCAGTTGTTAACACAAGTTGTAAACACCACACAAGCTTTTGAAATGGGAATTGATTGTTAATACTAAGACAATGGCCCTACTGAAACAGCAAGTTGCAGCTTCCAGAATGTCTGCAGTTTGGAACCAACACAATAGCAATGCCCAAGTAAAGTGTTAAAAACTGACACTTCGAACAGGAACACAGAATATTAAAAAACCATGTTCCCTGATAAAAGTAACATCAAACACGATTATATATACAACCAATTGAAGTAGCTAAGAAATGCATGGAACACCCTGGCTGAAGTGGTTTTGATTTACATATTGGAAAAGGTACACAAACAGAAGACTTTGTAGATATGACTTCAATCTACAATATCTGCACCAAACAATCACATTGTGTTTGTGTTGAACTTGGAACACATAGGAGTCACGATGTCTGCTTTCAAACAGCAGAGCTGATTTTAGAATTGAATGGAAGATCTTCGATAAGAATGGCATCAAATAAATACTACTGTCATATTGTTTTTTTTAATAAGTTTTTGAAACACCTAAACAACAGACATCTGCAAGCCAACAGTTGAATTGGCAGTAAGTATAGAAAGATTTCAACAGAGAATGACTAGAGATAATTAGCTTACACCAGCAGAAAACTTCAAAGAATAAACTACTTAAAAAAACACTAAAAAAAGGTATAAAAATAGAGCTTTTCAGATGGAAAGTCAGAAGTCGCTAGAAAGGGCAAGCAATTCTCAACTTCAGAGGCATGCTCTGTGAGTTTTTATTCTTTGAGTCTCAGGGATCAAAAAGGTACTCTTATTTGATTTTGGTGGATATTCTGGATTAAGAATAATAGAAATGTAAAAATGTACGAAGTTAAGATTTGAGAATAAGGATCTCTGAGAATAAGAAATGTAAGCTATTTGTATTTTCAACTGTTAAAGTTGCAATTGACTCAACAGCTGTTAACTGTATGTCGGCTCTTAAATAAATCTATATATTTTCAGAAGTCTCAAATAGTATTTCTGTATCAAACTCGCGAACTCAATTTCTGTACACTCTTTGGTGAGGAGTTGCAGATTCTGGGGGGGGGGGGTGGTTTTACAGACCCTCATAATATCCGGAAGATTACAGTCTAGTTAAACTTATTAAAAGTGCTATCTGGAGGACAGTAACATCTTTACGTCGTTCCTTTCCTTTAGGGAGAGATAGCCTGGACCTTTAGACCCAATTAAGCGTCTTATAGAATTCGGCTATCTCTAACTTTAGTTGAAGGTGAATGTCTGGGGAATACGCCTGATCTGGGGTAGCCCGAAAAAGACTAGGACTAGTAATTATCCCTTCATTACCACGTCCTTAATAATAGATTTTAGCATTTTCCCTACTACTGATGTCAGACTAAATGGTCTGTAGTTCCCCGTTTTCTCTCTCCCTCCTTTCTTAAATAGTGGGGGTTACATTTGCTACCTTCCAATCTGCAGGAACCGTTCTAGAATTTATGGAATTTTGGAAAATGACAACCAATGTATCCATTATCTCGATAGTCACCTCTTTCAAAACCCGAGGATGTAGGTCATCAGGTCATGGGGGATTTCTCGGCTTTTAGTCCCATTGATTTCTCCAGTACAGGAAACTTTGTGCTATCCGGAGGTTGAATGTCCGGCAGCTTCGATCTAACGGCAGAAATCAGCAGCCGTTTTGGTTAGGTTTTTTTTCTTCTCCTAGCATTCTTTTCACAGGCAGGCTCTGGAAAGTGTTTTTGTAGCTTAGCAACAGCTTCAGAGACGCTTCCAAGCTACTGGGCCGAGTGTTTACAAGCGGTTGCTGAGCAACAGTGTGTGTGGTCAGATACGGCAGGCTCTGGAAGGTGCCTCTGTATCTTAGCAACAGCTTCAGAGACGCTTCCAAGCCACGGGCCGAGTGTTGACAAGCTGTTGCTAAGCAACAGTCTTTGTTGTCAGATACGGAGATGAAAAGCTCCTATCTGATAACATTGACGCCGGTCTATCCGGAAGTTTTGAGGCAACGGCAGCAGCTCGGTCCCGTGGGTGCCAGACAGCACAAAGTTTCCTGTACTATTTTTTTTTTTACTAATACTAATTTCTTTCAGTTCCTCATTCTTGCTGAAATTTGTCCATTTTAATCAAAATTAACATTTTTAAGAAACTTTTCAAAAAAATTTTTGAAGGTTGTCCATCTTTATTTCGCATGGGGAAAAAGGCAAACTGAGTCCCAAATCTTTCTTTTGCTCTATTTTAAAGTTAGAATCTCAAGAGCTTACTCACTTCCTTGTTCGCTGTCTGAGAATTCTGCCTTTTGATTGGCTGCTTGGACAGCCTACGTCACAGCAGTTCGAACAAAGGGATTGAATTGAATATCAGAAAGCCCGAAGTTCGCGACACACGAATTGAGAGATCCTTATGCGGAGTGTACTCTGGGGCCAGCAGCGAACGCCTTCACTTCACTGCTGACGGCAAATTCCAGGCCATTGTTTCCCGATAGAGCAGTTAACCCATTAATGGGAAAGTACTTTACTTATAAATGTGGAGTTTCCTTCTCCCTTAAGTTTGAAACAAAGATTAAACAGTCATTCAGCTTAAATAGTTTCTTTAGCATGACATCCAATTTACAGCATTAATGTAATATTCATCCATTATAACCCACTTTACCTTTCTCGTATACACTTGTTAATCAGACTGGCCAAGTCTCCGCCTTCACAGAACTCCATTACTATGTACAATGTTGCATTTGTTCTGTCAATAATACGGTCATAATATCGAACAATGTTTGGGTGTTTAAGTTCACGGAGCAAGTTCACCTCCGATACAAGCATCTGCTTCTCTGCCTCAGACATTGACCCATAGTCCATCTCCTTCCAGACCAGGACCTGCAAACGTTAGGTGAAGAAAACACCCATTTCAGACAGAGCACAGTACTTTGGCATGCAAAGATAGGTTAGTATTTTTCTCTTTTGATGTTGAAATTAGAGGATTGCATTTATAATCTGATTATTCAGGAAGTTTTGCTGCATGATAAATAAGTACTCATTGTTAAATATAAACTTTTCTAGTGCAGGATTCCTTCAACTTGATAACTTGTGCATGAACATGTGCATGAACATTATGCAAGGTAGGTGTTTGATGCAGACCTACTTGTGACATCTATATTTCATTTTTCAATTACTGATGAAAGATCAAAGCCATATAAATCCACACAATCTATATTCCTTCTCAAACAAAGTTATCCTGCAGAAACATAGTATTTTAGGTATGCAAATTCATTATGCCATTCAGTGAAATTGTTAAGCAAAGGCCAGGTCCTGAGAACTGGCAATAGGACAGAGACGTAATTCAACGCAACTCACGTACCTTCCGGCAGACAATTTTAGGGAAGGTCCAGGACTTCCCTTCCTCTTACCCTCTTAAGCAAGAGGAAAGGAATCTCACCCTTTACTTTGAACAGAGACAAATAACATTGGGGAGCTAATAAGTCATACACCATATAATTTTTGATTTTCTAGTAATCAATCAAAATTGACAAATGATTTTTTCTGTAATAATTAAATCAGTCATGAATCATCAATGGGAATTACAGTACATCCTGACACATGTCCACTAAGGTACCCACTGCAACCCAAAATGACATGTGTCCATCATATACCACTATATCTTCTACCTCAATGTTGCCCACCTCCACTTCACCCACCACTTCGGCTGCACCTCCAGATCTAATTACTCAAACTCTCCTGGCTGACGCCTTATTCTCCATAAAATTCAGCTCATTCAAAACTCTGCTGCTAATAACCTATTCCATACCAATACCCCTCACCCAGGTCCCCTCAGAGCAGAAAACCAGCAAGGTTACCAACCTTCCAGGATTGTCCTGGAGCAAGTCTGCTGGGAGATAAATTATAGGGACATTAAAGAAAGCATGTGTTTTCATTTTCTTTACATAGAATGTACAACACAGAAACAGGCCATTTTGCCAAACACACCACACGAGATGCAGAAATCATCCCACCCTACTTCATCTAACCTTATCAGCATCTCCTTTTCTTTTTTCCCTCATGTGTTTACCTAGCATCTATACTATTTGCCTCAGCTTCTCCTGTGATGCCAGGTTCCACATTCTAACCACTCACTGGGTAAAGAAACATCTCCTGAATTCTTTACTGGATCAATAAATACAAGGCTGCCTGACCTGCCGAGTGTTTCCAGCATTTTCTGTTGTTATTTCAGATTTCCAGCATCCACAGTACTTTGCTTATAAATATAATTTACTGGATTATATTTATGGCCCCTAGGTTTGGTCTCCCCCACAAGTGGAAACATCTCTACGTCTACCCTATCAAACCCTTTCTTAATCTTAAAAGGCCTCTATCAGGTCACCTGAGAAAAAGAGCATCAGCCTATTCAATCTTCCCTGATGGGTATAACCTCTCAGTCTGGTGTCATCCCCGTTTAACCATTTCTGCACCTTTGAACGCTTCCATTTATATTAGCTAATATAGAAATATTGGTAGGTAGGTGGGAAAAGGGCTGTTGGACCGACAGTTATCCAATGGGGTAATGAAGAGTTTTATCCCATTGGCCTGGGATTGCGGAGGGGAGGTCATGTGATGAGACCTCCCGGAATGTATGGGACCAGAGGCGGCGGCGATCTTCTCCGTTGAAGTTCAGATGCCACCAGCGAGTGTTTTAAAACTTCTTCATGACCCCGCCTAAAAAAAAACGTCGCTATCTCTCTCTGCGCCCTGCGCCCGTCAGTGTCGATGGAGAACCCGCAGTTTAACTGCTCAGCTGCGCTTAGCCGACGGCCAGGTCGGAGCAGAGCCTCACTCACTTTCCCGTCCGACTTCCTTCTGATCTTCTGGCACCGGCCGTAAGAACCGGAGCCAATGCTCTCCATCAGTTCATAGTCTAACAGGCGAGACGGCATTTTTTCCCCCTATATATACACACAAGGCGAATGACCGCGGGCATCCAAATCCAAAAATGATTTGAAAGACGACACTCCGCATCCAGGTGACTGACGCGGTGAGTCGGGCGGCTGCTGATTCTGTGCCGGAGCCGCGCACCCAACTGCCCAATCAGTGCGAGCCCCGCACCCAACTGCCCAATCAGCGTGAGCCCCGCGCCCAACTTTAAAACCTGGCGTCCGTCCCCCCAGCTACATTCCGATTGGTCGGTCGGCCTCGGCGTTCCGACTTTTAATTGGCACAGAGGGCCACAACAAACAGGTCCCTTGGCAGCGGCTCACGGCGCGGGAGCAGCGCGCGAAATTTAAAAGCGATCGATTTTGAAGAAGGGTTTCGACCCGAAACGTCAACTCAAATTTCTTTCCACGGATGTTGCCTCACCTGCTGAGTTTTTCCAGCATTTTCTGTTGTTATTTAAAAGCGATCAGTGTTTTTATAGCTGGCTTTTCGTGGTTTCGGATTTCGGACCTTGTTTTGGTTACAATTCATACAGGAAATTTTGAAAATGCCCGTTAGTTTGTTGCTGGAGACTGGGTGATTCGATTTCTAAATTCATATTTTAGAGTACAGTTAAGCAAACAGTATACAATAGTTCTGGGTAAAACGGTGATTTATTGGAAATGATGAATTTTAAAAAAAACTTTAACTATAACACTTAAATAAAAAGGAAACACTAGGGAGACGCTACTTCCAGTATTATTTGTTTCAGGGGTGTGGTGCGTTGAGACATGAGAACATAAGAAATAGGAGCAGGAGTAGGCCGCACAGCCCCTCGAGCCTGCTCCGCCATTAAATAAGATCATGACAGATCTTCTACATCAACTCCACTTTCCTATCCTATCCCCATATCCCTTGATTCCCTTCGTGTCCAAAGATTCACAACCCTCTGAGTGAAGAAATTTCTCCTCATCTCAGTTCTAAATGGGACAATGACCCCTAGTTCTAGACTCTCCAGCCAGGGAAAACGGCCTCTCAGCATCTACCCTATCAAACCCTCTAAGAATTTTATATGTTTCAATGAGATCACCTCTCGTTCTTCTAAACTCCAGCGAATACAGGCCCATTCTACTCAATCTAAGGGAGAATAAAGGCATGGAGTGAGAACACCTTATCACATCCTCATGATGTCCGAAAGCACTTCATTTCCAATGAGTTACTTTTGAAGTGTAGTCTTTGTTATGTAGACAAACGGCAACTAATTGCATTCTGCAAGGTCCCAAATGTAAATAAGATTTTTTTTGGTGTTGGCTGAGGAAAATGTTGGCCAGGACACATCTGCTCCACTTCAAACAGTGCCATGATCATTTTCATATTCACCTGAACAGACAAACACGGCCTCAGTTTAACAGCACTTCAAACAGTACAGATCTCCAACAATATTTCTCATTTGAATCCTGCCCCTTGTTGAAATTATCGAGAAACACAATGTCAGGCTCCACCACTACCTCTCTCGACCCTTCCACTGCCTCTTATTTGTCACACTGCTTGTTCGACAGCCAGTATTGGATGAGCAGAAATTTCCACAATAAAATATTGGGAAGACCGAAGCCATTGGGCTGGATTTTCTCAATGGAGACGAGTTGGAGGCGGGACTGCTGCTTGTCGGGTCAATGTTCTGCCTACATCATCTTCTGGCCAACCAGAGGGATTTTCCCCTGATTGACCTTGTTAAGCCTGCCCTGCGGGCTCAGCAGACCAATTAAGGGGAAGTCACTGACAGAGCACGTCAACGTCTGACGTGCTATCTGTCAAGACTTCTTGAAAGAAGAAATGTCAGCATTTGACAGTTCTGTGAAGCTGTCAAACACTGACATTCTCTGTAGTTTGATGAGTCCTTGTGTTCAGGACTCATCAAACCTTTCAACTTTGTAGATTTCAGATGGCTGTTGGGTCAGAGGATCCAACAGCCAGTCTGTGAAATGGACAAGGAAGATGTCGGGTCTCCTGATCCAGGGTGGATGAAGGCTGTAGGCAGAAAACAAGGTAAGTAAACATTTTTGAACACTTAGCACTCACCTTCCATACTTACCACTCCACACTCGCACCCATCACTCACCGCTACGTCTTACTTTCAGGTGCTTCCGACCCCCGCAGACCTCCGAGGTCGGGAAGCCTTCACCCGAGAAGGTAAAATGGCACTAATCCTTTTTTCTGCCTGTTAACCCCCTGTTAACAGGCAGTTAAAAGGATTTAATCCCTTTCCCGTCTCCAGGAGACGGGACCCAAAGTAGCATATCTTCCCGCCTTCTGGCAAAAGGGCATGGGGGCGGGTTTGCCATCCGCCCCCACTTTCTGCTACTTTACCGGCTGTCCCGCCTCCATGCCCGCTTCCTTGGGGCTGAGAAAATCCAACCCATTGTCTTTGTTGTCAAAACCCTCCATGGCCTCACCCCTCCCTATCTCTGTAACCTCCAGCCCTACAACCCTCCGAGATCTCTGCGTTCCTCCAATTGTGGTCTCTTGCGCATCCTTGATTTTCATTCCTCCACCATTGGCGGCAGTCCCTTCAGCCACCTAGATCGCAGCCCTGCCTTCGATCTATTTTCTTTTCTTTCCAGTTTTGAAGAAGGGTTCGACCCGAAACGTCAACTCAAATTTCTCTCCACGGATGTTGTCTGACCTGCTGAGTTTTTCCAGCATTTTCTGTTGTTATTTCGGATTTCCAACATCTGCAGTATTTTGCTATCATACTAGTGTTTGGTTCACTGCCACACCTCTTCTAGGAATGCCTACCTTGAAGAAGTTCTGCTCTTCTCTTCGACGGGATCTCCGTTTGGCTCTTCAACCTTGTTCATCTTCATTACTTTCAGTTTCCCTTCTCGTGTTTGATCAGGTATCTGCCAAGACTCGGTTTCACAGCCACATCATTTTCCTCAGCAACTGTCTCTGGTTCCGACTTATTCCACGTGGATTCCAACTAAACTTCCACCCTTCGTGCTTCGGATCCACCCAGGATTACAAATATCTCCAAGATATTCATCGTTCCTCGAACTACTGCTCTCGCCGCATCCTGAGATCCACGCTCAACGCCATGCGGCGCCACATGAACACTCTCGACTTCTCTCTTCAGCAACACCGGCGCACTCTATCTCAAAGCTGTCCGGGTCCACAGTTCCATTTCATCCTTCGACTCATCCGACGCTTCAACAAAAAACTTTTTTTCTTCCTTTCCGATATCAGCAAGCTTCATCAACTCTTGGACACCAACGCCCCTCCGGAACCTTCTTCCCCTTCACTTTCCTCTGACCCCCCTTCACCCAATCTCACCCCCTGCCGCGTTTTCACTATCCCCTCTGACCTTCCACTCTCTGACCCTGAACGATCAGTCCTCAGCAAAGGCCTGAGCTTCATCTCCTTACGCCCCCACCTCAATGAATTTCGAGCTCGGCACGATGTTGAGCTCTTTTTCCACCGCCTTTGTCTCCGTGCCCACTTCTCTGGCCAGGAGTCTTCCCCCCGCACAACTGACCCTTTCTCCCGCTTGCAGAATTCCCATTCTACCTGGACCCCTCCCCCTGGCCTCTTACCCTCTCTAGATCTTTTCATCGCTAACTGCCGCCGTGACATCAGCCGTCTCCATTTCTCTGCTCCCCTCACTCCAACCTACCTCCCTCTGAACTTGCAGCACTCCATTCTCTTAGATCCAACCCTGACATTGTCATTAAACCCACTGACAAGGGTGGTGCTGTTGTTGTTTGGCGTACTGACCTCTACCTAGCGGAAGCTGAACGCCAACTCTCTGACACCTCCTCCTACCTCCACCTGGACCATGACCCCACTACCGAACATCAAACCACCATTTCCAAGACTGTCACTGACCTCATCTCCTCTGGAGATCTTCCCCCCGCTGCCACCAACCTCATAGTTCCCCAACCCCGCACAGCCCGCTTCTACCTCCTTCCCAAGATCCACAAACAGGACTGCCCTGGTAGACCCATCGTTTCAGCCTGTTCTTGCCCCACGGAACTTATCTCTTCCTATCTTAACTCTATCTTTTCTCCCCTTGTCCAGTCTCTTCCCACCTACATCCGCGACTCTTCGGACGCCCTCCGCCACTTTAACAGTTTCCAGATTCCTGGCCCCAACCGCTTCCTTTTCACCATGGACATACAATCACTCTACACCTCCATCCCCCACCCGGATGGCCTGAGGGCGCGCCGCTTCTTCCTTGAACAGAGGCCCGACCAGTCCCCATCCACCACCACCCTCCTCCACCTGGCTGAACTTGTTCTCACATTGAACAACTTCTCCTTTAACTCCACTCATTTCCTCCAAATCAAAGGTGTTGCCATGGGTACCCGCATGGGTCCTAGCTATGCCTGCCTTTTTGTGGGCTATGTGGAACAATCTTTGTTCCAGTCCTACTTGGGTCCCCCCCCCACCTCTTTTTCCGATACATTGATGACTATCGGTGCCGTTTCCTGCTCTCGCCCCGAACTTGACAATTTCATTCACTTTGCCTCCAATTTCCACCCTTCCCTCACCTTCGCATGGTCCATCTCTGACTCTTCCCTTCCCTTCCTCGACTTCTCCGTCTCCATCTCTGGGGATAGGTTATCGACCAATATTCACTACAAGCCCACTGACTCCCACAGCTACCTGGACCACACTTCCTCCCACCCCGCTTCCTGTAAGGACTCTATTCCATTCTCCCAGTTTCTCCGTCTCCGCCGTATCTGCTCCGACGATGCCACCTTCCACACCAGTGCTTCAGACATGTCTTCCTTTTTCCACAACCGAGGATTCCCCTCTACCGTGGTTGACACTGCCCTCAACCGTGTCAGTTCTATCTCCCGCACTTCTGCCCTCACCCCTGCCTCTCCCTCCCGGAACCATGATAGGGTTCCCCTTGTCCTCACCTTTCACCCCACCAGCCTCCACATTCAACGGATCATCCTCCAGCATTTCCGCTACCTCCAAAGTGATCCCACCACCAAACGTATCTTCCCCTCCCCTCCCCTTTCAGCATTCCGTAGGGACCGCTCCCTCCGAGACACCCTAGTCCACTCCTCTATCACCCCAAACAGCCCTTCCCCTTCGCCTGGCACCTTCCCGTGCAAGCGGAGGAGATGTAACACCTGCCCCTATACCTCCCCCCTTCCCACTGTCCAGGGCTCCAAACACCCCTTCCAGGTGAAACAGTGATTTACTTGTACTTCTCGCAACCTAGTATACTGTATTCACTGCTCACGATGCGGTCTCTTCTACATTGGGGAGACCAAACGCAGATTGGGTGACCGCTTTGCGGAACAACTCCGTTCAGTCCGTAAGGGTGACCCCGAGCTTCCGGTCGCCTGTCATTTTAATTCACCGCTCCATTCCCACTTGGACCTCACCGTCCTTGGCCTCTTGTATTGTTCCACAGACGCGCAACGTAAACTCGAGGAACAGCACCTCATCTTCCGATTAGGCACTCTGCAGGCTTCCGGACTCAATCTCGAGTTCAACAATTTCAGATCATAACCTCGGCCCCTATTACACATTTTTTCTTGTAATTTTTCCACTCCTTTCTCCCCCCCCCCCCCTTTCCTTTTGTTTCTCTCTCACACCTGGCAGCTATCTCTTGCCCTGCCAGTACTGGCTGGCGGATAGAAAACAGAGAGTTGGAATAAACGGCTCGTTTTCGGAGTGGCAGGCAGTGACCAGCGGGGTGCCGCAAGGATCTGTCCTGGGACCCCAGCTGTTCACAATATATATAAATGATCTGGATCAGGGAATTGGATGCAATATTTCCAAATTCGCTGACGACACTAAACTAGGAGGAGGGGTGGGCTCTGATGAGGATGTCAGGAGGCTACAGTGCGATTTGGACAGGTTGGGGGAATGGGCGGATACGTGGCAGATGCACTATAATGTGGATAAATGCGAGGTTATCCACTTTGGGGGTAAAAACAGGAGGGTAGATTATTATCTAAATGGCAATAGATTGGGAGATGGGGAAGTGCAGAGGGACCTGGGTGTTCTTGTGCACCAGTCACTGAAGGAGAGCATGCAGGTGCAACAGGCGATTAAGAAGGCAAATGGTATGTTGGCCTTCATATCAAGGGGGTTCGAGTATAGGAATAGGGATACCTTACTACAGCTGTACAAGGTGCTGGTGAGACCGCATCTGGAGTATTGTGTACAGTTTTGGTCGCCCCATCTGCGGAAGGATGTTCTTGCCATGGAAAGAGTGCAACGGCGATTCACCAGGCTGATACCTGGAATGGCGGGAATGACCTACGAAGAGAGATTAAATAGTTTGGGCTTGTACTCACTGGAGTTTAGAAGATTGATAGGGGATCTCATCGAAACATATAAAATTATGGCAGGCCTGGACAGGCTGAATTCAGAGAGAATGTTTCCAATGGCCGGGGAGCACAGAACCAGGGGCCACAGTCTAAAAATAGCAGGCAAATCATTTAAAACAGAGATGAGGAAGAATTTCTTCACTCAAAGAGTGGTGAGCCTGTGGAATTCCCTGCCACAGAGGGCTGTGAAGGCTAATTCAATAAATATTTTCAAGAGAGAATTGGATATATTTCTGAAGGCTAAGGGGATTAAGGGTTACGGAGAAAAGGCGGGGACGGGGTACTGAACTGGTAAGATCAGCTATGATCTCAGACGAAGATCAGCCATGATCTCATTGAATGGCGGAGCAGGCTCGAAGGGCCGAATGGCCTACTCCTGTTCCTATCTCTATGTTTCTATGTTTCTATGTTTACACTTTACACCTAATCTCAGCCTATTACCATCTCGTCTAGCTCTTTTACTTCTTTTGTTTCTTTCACTTCTTTTGTCCGATCGCAGCCCTGCCTTCTTTTCTTTCCAGTTTTGAAGAAGGGTTCGACCCGAAACGTCAACTCAAATTTCTCTCCACGGATGTTGCCTGACCTGCTGAGGTTTTCCAGCATTTTCTGTTGTTATTACCCTGGAATTCCCTCCCTAAACCTCTCAGCCTATCTACCTCTCTCTCCTCCTTTAAGATGCTCCTTAAAACCTACCTCTTTGACCAAGCTTTCCTGTCCTAATACCTCCTTATGTGGCTTGGTGTCAAATTTTATTTGCTAACGCACCTGTGAAGCACCATGGGACATTTTACAACATTAAATGTGCTATATAAATACAAGTTGTTGTAGAGCGGAAGATATTAAGGGGTGACCTGATAGAGGTTTGCAAGATTATGAAGGGTTATGATGAGGTAAATAGTGATTGATTGTTTCCATTGCTCAGAGAGACGGTAATATTAAAAACACACAAATTTAAGATAATCACAAAAAGAATTAAAGGGCAGGTTATCAAAAATTATTTACACAGAGAATGGTTAGAATGTGGAAATCTCAACCTCAAGTCCTTGTTGAAACAGGGTCCATAAATACTTTAAAAAGAGAATTAGATAGTTGCTTGGAAAAGAATTGAAGAGTAGGAAAGGAAAATATGAAAGGGCATGGGTGTGAGCAAAAGAGTGTGATTAGACAAAGTGGTACAGACTTGATGGGCCAAATGGAAGGTTCTATGGTTCCTTGGCCTGTTTCTGTGTTCTAAGATTCTTTTGCTTTAATCTTTCAATCTAAGAGGCTAATTGCTGTTGCTGAGAGAAGTTAGTAGGTTGGCAAATGTTTTCTGATGCCAGCTCCACCTGACCTGGATGTGTTTGATGGTTCAGTGTAGGTGGAACTTTACTCTTTACCTGACTCTGGTAACTCATAAATCCATCTAATTCCAGCCAACCTGCAAATTTAATTCTGTAATTGGAAATGTTTTTCTGTCAGAATCTTGTCCAGTTCATTTTTGAAGGACTGTAGGAAATGCCCTTCCTCGAGTGAATACATTTCTGGTAGGTTTGCAGCAAGAAAGCTTCAACAGCAGAAGCTGTAAAAGAACATCATTTGGCACCTGTATGTTTGACATGGAGGCATATAGAAACAACAACAACAACTTGCATTTATATAGTGCCTTTAACTTAGTAAAATATCCCAAGGCGCTTCACAGGAGCGTTATCAAACAAAATTTGACACTGAGCCACATAAGGAGATACTGGGACAGATGACCAAAAGCTTGGTCAAAGAGGTAGGTTTTAAGGAGTGTCTTAAAGGAGGAGAGAGAGGTAGATAGTCAGAGAGGTTTAGGGAGGGAATTCCAGAGCTTAGGGCCTAGGCAGTTGAAAGAAAAGGCCGACAATGGTCTGGGATGTATCCCAGGCTGCTCTGTGAGGCAAGGGAGGAAATTGCAGGGGTTCTGACACAAATTTTCAGAACCTCTCTGGCCACAGGGGAGGTGCCAGAGGACTGGAGAACAGCTAACGTAGTACCATTGTTCAAGAAGGGTAGTAGGGATAAACCAGGGAATTACAGGCCAGTGGCAGAATTAGTCTCCACTTGGAGAGGCAGGGATTAATCAGGGATAGTCAGCATGGCTTTGTCAGGGGGAGATCATGTCTGACCAATTTGATTGAATTTTTCGAGGGGGTGACTAGGTGTGTGGATAAGGGTAGTGCAGTTGATGTAGTCTACATGGACTTCAGTAAGGCTTTTGACAAAGTCCCACATGGGAGACTGGTCAAGAAGGTAAGAGCCCATGGGATCCAGGGCAATTTGGCACATTGGATCCAAAATTGGCTTAGTGGCAGAGGGTGATGGTCGAAGGTTGTTTTTGTGACTGGAAGCCTGTGTCCAGTGGTGTACTAGAGGGATCGGTGCGAGGTCCTTTGCTGTTTGTAGTGTACATTAATGATTTAGATATGAATGTAGGAGGTATGATTAGTAAGTTCGCAGATGACACGAAAATTGGTGGAGTGGTAAATAGCGAGGAGGGAAGCCTCAGGCTACAGGACGATATAGACGGGATGGTTAGATGGGCAGAACAGTGGCAAATGGAATTTAACCCTGAAAAGTGTGAGGTGATGCATTTTGAGAGGACAAACAAGGCAAGGGAATACACAATGAATAGTAGGATCCTAGGAAGGACAGAGGATCAGAGGGACCTTGGTGTGCATGTACATAGATCCCTGAAGACAGCAGGACAGGTAGATAAGGTGGTTAAAAAGGCATATAGGATACTTGCCTTCATTAGCCGAGGCATAGACTATAAGAGCAGGGAGGTTATGATGGAGCTGTACAAAATGCTAGTTAGGCCGCAGCTGGAATACTGTGTGCAGTTCTGGTCACCACACTACAGGAGGGATGTGATTGCATTGGAGAGGGTGCAGAGGAGATTCACCAGGATGTTACCTGGGCTGGAGCGCTTCAGCTATGAAGAGAGACTGGACAGGCTGGGGTTGTTTTCCTTAGAGCAGAGAAGGCTGAGTGGGGACCTGATTGAGGTGTACAAAATTATGAGGGACATAGATAGGGTAGATAGAAAGGAACTTTTCCCCTTAGTAAAGGGGTCAATAACCAGGGGGCATAGTTTCAAGGTAAGGGGCAGGAGGTTTAGAGGGGATTTGAGGAAAAACGTTTTCACCCAGAGGGTGGTTGGAATCTGGAACTGACTACCTGAAAGGGTGGTAGAGGCAGGAATCCTCACAACATTCAAGAAGCATTTGGATGAGCACTTGAAACGCCATAGCATACAAGGCTACGGACCAAGTGCTGGAAAATGGGATTAGAATAGACAGGGCTTGATGGCCGGCGCGGACACGATGGGCCGAAGGGCCTCTTTCTGTGCTGTATAACTCTATGACTGTATGGTGGAGAGATTTAAAGAGGCCAGAATTGGAGGAACTCAGAGGGTTGTAGGGCTGGAGGAGGCTACAGAGAAAGGTAAGGGCGAGGCCATGGATTCGAAAGCAAGAATGAGAATTTTTAAATTGAGGCTTAACCAGGAGCCAATGTAGGTCAGTGAGCACAGCGATGAGAGGTGAACAGGACTTGGTGTGAGTTAGGATACGGGCAGCAGAGTTTTGGAATAATTCAAGTTTATGTAGGGTGGAAGATGGGATGTCGGCCAGGAGAGCGTTGGAATAGTCAAGACCAGAATAACAAAGGCATGGATGAGGGTTTCAGCCACAGATAAGCTGAGGCAGGGGCGAAATCGGGCGATGTTACAGAGGTGGAAATATCGGTCTTGGTGATGGAGCAAAATGCACAACACCTCTGACATAACAACAACAACTTTTATTTATGTAGCGCTTTTACTGTAGTCCCAAGGCGCTTCACAGGAGTGTTACAAAACAAAATTTGACGCCAAGCCACATAAGGAGAATTTAGGGCAGGTGACCAAAAGCTTGGTCAAAGATGTAGGTTTTAAGGAGCGTCTTAAAGAGGAAAGAGAGGCGGAGAGGTTTACGGAGGGAATTCCAGAGGTTAGAGCCTTGGCAGCTGAAGGCACGACCACCAATGGTTGGACAATTCAAATCAGGGATGCTCAAGAGGCCAGAATTAAAGGAGCGCAGATATCTCAGGGGTTTGTGGGGCTGGAGGAGATTACAGAGATAGGGAGGGGCGAGGCCCATGGAGGGATTTGAAAACAAGGATGAGAATTTTAAAATCAAAGCTTTTCTTAACTGGGAGCTAACTTAGGTCACCGAGCACAGGGGTGATGGGTGAACGGGACTTGGTGTGAGTTAGGACACACGCAGCCAAGTTTTGGATGACCTCATGTTTACGTAGGGTAGATCGTGGGAGGCCAGCCAGGAGATCATTGGAATAGTCAAGTGTAAAACTGATAAAGGCATGGATGAGGGTTTCAGCAGGAGATGAGCTGAGGCAGGGGCGGAGATGGGCAATATTACGGAGGTGGAAATAGGCTGTCTTATGGCGCGGATATGTGGTTGGAAGCTCATTTCAGGGTCAGATATGACACCAAGGTTGTGAACAGTCTGGTTCAGCCTCAGACAGATGCTAGGGAGGGGGATGGAGTCAGTGGCTAGGGAACGGAGTTTGTGGCAGGGACCGAAGACAATGGCTTTGGTCTTCCCAATATTTAATTGGAGAAAATTTCTGTTCATCCAGTACTGGATGTCAGACAAGCAGTCTGACAATTTAGTGGAGGGGTCGAGAGAAGTGGTAGTGAGGTAGAGCTGGGTGTCGTCAGCATATATGTGGAAACTGACGCTGTGTTTTTGGATGATGTCGGCGACGGGCAGCATGTAGATGAGAAATAGGAGGGGGGCCAAGGATAGATCCTTGGGGGACACCAAAGGTACGATGCGGGAGCGGGAAGAAAAGCTATTGTAGGTGATTCTCTGGTTACGATTAGATAGATAAGAATGAAACCAGGCGAGTGCAGTCCCACCCAGCTGGACGACAGTGGAGAGGCATTGGTGGATGGAGTGGTCAACCGTGTCAAAGGCTGTAGACAGGTCGAGAAGGACGAGGAGCGTTAGTTTACCTTTGTCATAGTCACAAAGGATGTTATTTGTGACTTTGATGAGAGCTGTTTCGGTACTGTGGCAGGGGCGGAAACCTGATTGCAGGGATTCAAACTCGGAGTTCCGGGAAAGATGGGCATAGATTTGGGAGGCAATAACACATTCAAGGACTTTGGAGAGGAAAGGGAAGTTGGAGATGGGGCAGTCGTTTGCAAAGACGGACGCAAGGAAGTTGGTTGGCCAGCAGTTTAGTGGGAATAGGGTCGAGGGAGCAGGAAGTGGGTCTCACGGACAAGATGAGCATGGAGAGGTCATGAGGGGAGATCAGAGAGAAAGTGGAGAAAGATGTGAGTTCAGGGTTAGGGCGGGGGGAACCTTAGAGGAAGTTTGGCCCAGTGGGCTAGGGGAAGGAAGGGAAGTGGCAGAGCAGCTGAACGGATGGTCTCAATCTTAGACACAAAGATGGCTGTGAGCTCCTCACACTAGTTGTTGGAGGTGAGGGTGGAGGAGACAAGGGAAAGGGGTTTAAGAAGACAGTTAACAGTAGAGAATAGAAGCCGGGGTTTATCTTTGCATTCCACAATGATTCTGGAATAGTGAGCAATTTTGGCTGATGAGAGCAGGACCCGATAATGCTTTATGTGGTCCAGCCAGATCTGGCGGTGAATGGCTAAACCAGTTGTCCGCCATATCCGTTCACGTCTGCATCCCTTGGACATAAGGGAGCGGAGATGAGGGCCGTACCGGAGGAACAGCCAGGGTGAGAGAGAGAGAGGGTAATGGTTTTAATAAGGACTAGGGCATCAAAGGTGGTGGTGAGGGTGTGGTTGAGCAGATTGGTAGTTGCAGAAATGTCGTGGTGAATGGAGAACCAAAGGCTGGACAGTTAGGATTTCGTAAGTGCAGCTGTAAGAGAGTTGGGAGAGAGATTTTTCCGGGGCGGACTCAGAAGGAAGTAGGGTCGAAAGCGAGTAAGAGACCTGGGGAGGGTGAACCCGAGACCACGAGGCCCAGAGACCGCGAGGTAGGAGAACGGGAGGAGCGGCCCGAACCAGGACAGTGAATAAGAGGCCTGGCGAGGGTGAACCCAAGACCACGAGGCCCAGAGACAGCGGGATCGGAGACCGGGAGACCAGGGCAGAAAATAGCCTGGTGAGTCAAAAAACCCGGGGGCCTGAGACTGACACGACGACGCGAGGAGATCCGCCCGGAGCGCGGAGAGCAAACGAGTCCGAGGAACGGAGAGTGGACGATTTTGGAGCAAGGAGAGAGAGAGCGAGTCCGAGACCCGGAGAGCGAGTGAGAGAGTTGGAAGAGGAAAACACCGGAGAAAAAAGTTTTACATAATTCTACCTAAGTTTCATTTTATTCAAATTTAGTTCGAAAAAAAAATAATAGTTTAATCTTATCTAAATTTATTTCAAAAAAAAGAAAAAACCTGAAAAAAGAACAACAAACCCGCGAGAAAAAGGAATAGAAACCCGAGAGAATAGATAAACTACCCGAACCAAGAGCCTGTGAAAGAAAGAGAAAGAGAAACTTTTAAGAGCAACTATATCAAAGATGAACCCCTGAAAAACTTTCAATTTTGGACCTAAAAGTGGGATAAAGTGGAACACGAAAAAAAAAAGAAAAAAAAAAAAAAAAGAAAAAAAGTTATATATCTGAGACAAAAACAAACGACTACAATGAGCAGGGAAATGACATATCCTGAGCATTACACAAAAAATAAAACAAAGGAAAAATACAAGGACATAACACTAAAAAGTAACCCAGAGGTCCTCTACGTTGACTATACCACACACAGAGGGATTAAGACGAAGAACAGCCTCATATTCTACACCGACTCCACTCCCTCATGGAAGGAGACTTTAAAAAAACACTACGCATACGTCTCCAGTGAAGGTATTGGCAGTGGAGGCAGACTGAAAATATGTAAAGATGGAAATCTAGATAAAGATGACCCCCTGTTAACCATAAGCTACTACATCAAAACAGGAAAGATCATGATACAGGGGAATGCAGAAAATCTGAACTCCTTCGAAAAAGATTTCCCCCAGTTGAAAACTAATGCAGCCACAAAGAGGACCAATGGACAGGAGGCAATAGAGATTCGAACAGAGGATGAGGAGAGCCAAGCGGAGGAAGAAGAAGAGAGACCAGCAGAGGCAATCACCTCCCTGCCCATCTCCACCCCCCCCACACCTCTCAACGCAAACACAATGCTGAAGGAGAGTCTGTCCAAACTAGAACTCGATTTCAACGAATACAGAGAAACACAGGCCAAGAATCTGAAGGAGGAACTCAAACAGCTGAAAACGGAAAACGAGTCCACCATCCACAAGCTGAGAAAGACCGTAGAGGAACAAAGAAATGAGATCAAAGAACTCCATACTCAACTAAACAAAACTATGGAGGCCGTAGAAAGGCTCAGCAGGCAACACAAAACTCCTAAGGTCCAAAAACCTGATGACACAAAAACAACACACACAAGGACACAGAACCCGTCGGATGCAACCCCACACGAGAACACATCAAAAGCCCCAAACCCCGCTCTTGCCACACAGTCTATCCCAGAAACCCAGCCAACAACCAGCCCTCAGTCGAGCCATGCCAAGACTACGGCTACCCAGTCCTCACACACAGGAACACAAAAACCATCAGATACCCCCCCAAACGAGGACACACCGAAAGCCTCAAACCCTCCTGCCACACAACATATCCCAGAAACCCAGCCAACAACCAGCCATCAGTCGAGTCTTGCCAAGACTACTGTTACCCAGTCTGAAAAACCAGCCCCTCAGGCAGTCCTGCTGACCGACTCCAACGGAAAGTTTCTGGATCCCCAGAGGCTGTTCCCAGGCCATCAAGTCCTGAAAAAATGGTGCAGCAACACAGACCAAGCAATGAAGATCCTGAACAAAGAATCCCTTGGTAGCCCCAAATGGATTGTGATCCACACAGGCACGAACGACCTACGCACACTACGGGGAGACACTGCTAGGGCAATGAGCAAGATGGCGGAAAAGGCCAGCAGGGAATTCCCCGAGACACAGATCGTGATCTCCACACTACTGCCCAGAAAGGACACCCCAGCCCATATAATCCACAACGCCAACAGGGAAATCGACAAGAGATGTTCTGTCCTCCCCAACGTCTACCTGGCCCATCATCCAAACATCAACACAAGGGACCTCTATGACGAAATACATCTACTCAAACAGCGGATGTGGGTCTTCGCAAAAAACCTCATAAACACTGCCAAAAGACGCAGCCGTCCCACCCCCTCTACCATTGGGAGCCCTAACCCAAACAGGACCACCAATGCACCCCACCCCCCTATACAAAACCAACAACAGAACCGTGCTTTTATACCTGACCCAAGACCCCCCTCTAGACCACAGACTGTAGACCAAGAACTGAGAAAGATCATGACGATGATGAACAGCCTGATAGAAAGCCGGAGAGGAATGCACTAAATTATTAATATTGTTATTTATCATTATCATTATTGTTATCTTATCAGTATTATTACTATTATTAGATAGCTATATGTGCATGCCTCATGAAATTTATACTAAATCATCATTTAGCATTATAGAAAATAGTGTTTCCACACTCATCCCACAAAATAGGTCCATTTTATTTCATTTTTTTGAACTATATAAATGCGTTCTTTCCACATAAGCTGCTGGAATATCCAGGGCCTCCGCTCCTCAACTTTTGGGATGAAGAGTACAGACCCCGAATTCCTAAAAGCTATAAAAGACATTGATATAATTGTGTTAACAGAAACATGGTGCCAAAAGGACGTGCCGACCCACTGTCCTCCAATGTACCATGAAATCATTGTGCCCTCAGTAAAGAACACTAAAACACGCAAGGGCAGAACCTCCGGGGGAATATTGGTGTGGTATAAGGGAGAACTGGACAAACACATCTCACCGGTAAAACAGGGAAAATCACACGTATGGCTAAAACTAGATAAAAATATAGGAATAGCAAAAAAAGATGTTTACTTATGTGCGATCTACATACCTCCAATAGAATCACCATATTTCGAAGAGGAGTTATTTGATACTCTCCACATGGAAATCAGCCATTTCCAGGCCCAAGGAAAGGTGATAATATGTGGGGACCTAAATGCAAGGACCGGTTGTGAACCTGACTTCATAGACCCACAGGGAAACAACCATGTGTTTGGCCAGACCCCTTTAGATGTCACACCAGCCATCGCAAATCGGAACAACCTTGATCGTGAAATAAATAAAAGCGGTAGGGAGGTAGTGCAACTCTGCCGAGCCTTAGGCCTGTACAT
The DNA here is from genome assembly GCF_052327205.1 of Somniosus microcephalus. NCBI lineage: Eukaryota > Metazoa > Chordata > Chondrichthyes > Squaliformes > Somniosidae > Somniosus > Somniosus microcephalus. Next base: position 80,271,754 of record NC_140989.1, on the reverse strand, counting down.
AGTTAACGGTAGGTTCAGAGGGGACTCCCTAGGGAGACTCACATACTCCTCAACTCTTGGGTCTAGTGTGGTGGACTATACAATCACTGACCTGGACCCCTGCGATATCAACTCATTCACTGTCAGGCAGCAATCCCCCCTCTCAGACCATAACCAAATAAATATGTACCTTAAACTTTCTGCCCAAACTACAGACACAAAAAAGGAACCCAGTAAGCTCCATAAAATAAACCAGACATACAGATGGGCCCCAGACAGTGGAGAAAAATTCATCACAGCACTAAAGTCACCTAATCTCACAAGTAAAATATCAAAATTTAAAGAAAACCCATACGAGATCACCAGAGATGGTGTAAACATGGCCATAGAGGATATAAATATGATCTTCCATGAGGCAGCTGTAAAAGCCGACCTTGTGAAACAGAAGAGGAAGCGTCACAAAAGACAAAATAAAAATAAGAAATGGTTTGACCACGAATGCAAAAATGCCAGAAAAGACCTGAGAAAAATATCAAACCAAAAGCATCGCCAACCAAACAATCCGGACCTACGTACTAGATACAATGAAACCCTCAAAAGATATAAACACACCATTAGGAACAAAACACAAAACTATACCCACAAAACACTCGAAGAAATTGAAAACTCCACCAATCCAAAACAATTCTGGGAAATGTGGAATAACCTGAGTACAACACAATTGCAAGCATTACCAATCCAAGATGGCGACATCTGGAGAACACATTTTGAAAACCTCTACAAAGACATCCCAATAAACGAAACAAACCCAAGTCAACATCAGGTCACAGAAAAACTCCACACATTAGAAGCAACAATTAAAGACAACCAAAACCCTCTAGACTCCCCAATCACATGGAAAGAACTGGCCACAAAAACAAAATCTCTCCACCTAAAGAAAGCCTGTGGCCCAGACAACATCAAAAATGAAATGCTCAAGTTCAGCAATATGGAGATGCAGGGTGCGGTACTCAAATTATTCAACATCATATTACGTTCAGGCTGTTTTCCCGATATCTGGTGCCAAGGACTAATCTCCCCCATATATAAAAGTGGAAACAAATCAGACCCAAATAACTACCGCGGCATCTGTGTCAACAGTTGTCTAGGGAAGTTATTCTGCAGTATTCTAAATAGTAGATTACTTGATTTTCTTAACAAACATAATATCCTCAGAAAAAACCAAATAGGCTTTCTTCCAAAACACCGCACCGCCGACCATATCTATACCCTTCACACCCTCATTGAAAAACATATACACCAAACAAAAAATGGGAAAATATTCGCCTGTTTCATCGACTTCAAGAAAGCCTTTGACTCTATATGGCACGAAGGGCTCTATTATAAACTTCTTCAGTGTGGAATAGGGGGCAAAGTCTATGACCTTATTAAATCAATGTATCTGAAAAACAAATGCGGGGTCAAAATTGGAGACAAACGCACCGATTTCTTCACCCAGAGAAGAGGCGTCCGGCAGGGCTGCAATTTGAGCCCGACCCTGTTCAACATATACATAAATGAATTAGCAGACATGCTGGAGCAAAGCGAGTCACCAGGTCTCCGTCTCCTGGATGGAGAAGTGAAATCCCTGTTCTATGCGGACGACCTGGTTCTGCTGTCTCCCACAGAACAGGGATTACAGCAACAACTAGACCTACTCGACAAATACTGCCAAAATTGGGCTCTAACAGTAAATCTAAAAAAAACCAACATCATGATTTTTCAAAAAAGGCCCAGATGTCAGGAAAACAAATACCAGTTTACCCTCAGTGATACCACTATAGGACACACTATGAGCTACACCTACCTTGGTCTAACTATTACAGCATCAGGGAGCTTCAGCATAGCAGTGAATGCACTAAAAGAAAAAGCCCGAAGAGCCCTATATGCAATAAAAAGAAAATTCTACAACATCCAAATCCCAATCAAAATCTGGCTCAAAATATTTGACAGCATAATCCTGCCCATTGCACTGTACGGTAGTGAAGTATGGGGCCCGCTAAATCACCAAAGCTACACTAAATGGGAAAAACACACAATAGAAGCCCTACATGCAGAATTCTGCCGAAGCATCCTTCGCATCCAAAGAAAAACGCCAACAAATGCATGCAGAGCCGAACTAGGCAGATACCCACTGATAATAAACATCCAAAAACGAGCACTAAACTTCCTAAATCACCTCAAATCTAGCTCCCCAGACACCCTTCATTTCAAAGCCTTTCAGACCCAAGAGCTAAACCCAGAAAAGAGTCCCCTGAGTCAGCTGCTACTGAAACTAAGTACTCAGCCGGACCCTGACCAGCCCCAGACCAACACAGCCGTCCAAACACCAATCCGAGTGAACCAAATCATTAAACAATGCAAAGAAACCTACCTGGAACATTGGAACAAAATAACCGAAAGCCAAAGTAGATTAGAATGTTACCGGGCCCTAAAAAGAGAATATAAACTGGCAGACTACCTCACGACCATCAGAGACACAAAACAGAGACAGACCCTCACCAGGTACAGACTAAGCGACCACCAACTGGAAATTGAAAAAGGCAGATACAAGAAATCCTGGCAGCCTAGAGAGAATAGAATATGCGATCAATGTCTGGCCGGCGAGGTTGAAACAGAAATGCATTTCCTCCTAAAATGCGAAAAATTCAACACATCAAGAAACATATTATTCAACAAGCTAAGCCAAACAACCCCAGATTTCAAGGAATTGGATGACCTGTCAAAATTGAGATTAGTCCTGGGAGAAGGAGACAGACCATACCTTGGGGCCAAATATGTAACAACATGTCACAACCTGAGGACTGTTTAAAATTAAGACTGTTTAAAATTAATATTGAACGTACCAAATGAAGTACAAAGACTGTTTAAAATTAATATTGTTTAAAAGTAATATTGTATGTACCCAACAAATGTCAAATCGATTGACACCTACAGAATGTTTGAAAATGTACCTTTTTGATATGTAAGCTTTGGCAATATGGTTCTCTGTAAACTTTCATGCCAATAAAGCATTTGAATTGAATTGAATTGAATTGATTGATACGAGGAAGTGGTCATAGATGACTTTATCTGCGAATGACATGATGGGAGTAGCGAGGTCGCGAGAGATGGCAAGGTCAAGGTGCTGGCCATGAATATGGGTTCAGGAGTTTACATGGAGGGAGAGATTAAGGGAGGATAGGAAGGTAGTGAACTCAGAGGAGAGAGGGCATGATGAATTGAGATGGAGTTTGAAATCACCGAGGATGAGAAGACGCTCGGTGCAGAGGCTGAGGGAGGAAAGCAATGAAGATATCTCGGTGATAACATTTTTATGGTACTTGAGTGGGCAGTGGAGAACAAGAATTTTAAATGAGTGGTGAGAGGGGTGGAACAAGGTGAGATGCTCAAAGGAGGAGAAAGTGAAGGAGGAGCAGGGGGACAGACTGAGGTGTGATTTGGTGATGAGAGCCACAACGCCACCGTGGCAATCTGGGTGGGGCAAATGATAGAAGGTATACACCCTCAAAAAACTCTATTAGATTTGTCAAATATGATTTCTCTTTCATAAAACCATGTTGACTCTGCCTTCCTAAGTGTCCTGTTACCACGTCCCTAACAATAGATTCTAGCATTTTGCCTACTACTGATGTCAGGCTAACTGGCCTATAGTTCCCTGTTTTCTCTCTCCCCCCTTTCTTGAACAGCGGGGTTACATTTGCTACCTTCTAATCCTTGGGGACCGTTCTCGAATCTAGGGAATTCTGGAAGATCAAAACCAATGCATCCAATATCTCTGCAGCCACCTCTTTTAAAACCCTAGGATGCAGGCCATCAGGTTCAGGGGATTTGTTGGTCTTTAGTCCCATTAATTTCTCCAGTACTTTTCCTTTACTAATATTAATTACTTTAAGTTTCTCACTCTCATTAGACCCTTGGTTCCCCATTATGTTTATTGTGTCTTCTACTGTGAATATTTGTTTAACGTCCCTGCCATTTCCTTATTCCCCATTATAATTTCTCCTTTCTCTGCCTCTAAGGGTCCCACGTTTACTTTTGCTACTCTCTTCCCTTTACATACTTGTAGAAGCTCTTGCAATCGGTTTTTATATTTCTTGCTAGTTTACTCTCATTCTATTATCTCCCTCTTTATCAATTTCGTGGTCATCCTTTGATGATTTCTAAAATCCTTCCAGTACTCTTTTTGGCAACATTGTAAACCTCTTCTTTTAATCTAACACTATCCTTAACTTCTCTAATTAACCACGGTTGGACCACTTTTCCTGTGGAGTTTTTATTCCTCAATGAAATGTATGTTCGTTGAGAATTATGAATTGTTTCTTTAAATGTTCACCATTGGTTATCTAATTTTTTAATCTAATTTCCTAATCTATCTAACTTGCCCCTTATACTATGTAATTGGCTTTGTTTAAATTTAAGACCCTAGTTTAGGACTTAACCACATTACTCTCAAACTCAATATGAAATTCTATCATATTACAGTATGATCTCTCTTCTCCAGTGATGGGATTACCTGAGAATCTTCCAGTGTCTATTAATTGCTTAATAAGAATAAATGTTTAATCAAAATATGTATATGCTAGAGTGCTGATGCCTTACACCATTGCTACATTTTACTTAAAATAAAAACAGAAAATGCTGGAAATACTCAGCAAGACACGCAGCATCTGTGGAGCGAGAAACAGAGTTAACGTTTCAGGTCAATCACCTTCCGTCCGAACGTTTTTTATTGCTTGTGTGATCTGAGGCCCACTGGCTCCAGCAAATGACAGTTATGGAGTGGTGCAAGCTGACAAGAATAGGAGGAGAGGTGAGACAATTAAAAGACAATTATGAATAATCTTAACTAAAATTAAGTGAAAAAGTCAGCTATCAGCAGAAGTAAGAGAGAATAGGATAGCAAGCATAGGCAGCTATGTTCCCATGGGAACCAAGAATAGGCAGGTAACCTAATCAATTTGGAGGTGATCAAGGACGGCAAATCTCTTCAGTGTGGAGACACGCTTCTTTGTGTTACAATAGCTGGACTGATAACAGCCCCATCAGTCAAAATAAGTGATGTCGGAGATCGAAACTCAAGCAAAAAGGGACATTGTGTGCGTGGCATTTCTTTAATTGGACAATAAGATGATGGGTTTAAGCCTCTGTTTGAATTAGTGAGATTCAATAGTTTTCAATTATAGAAAAAGGTAGAAGAAGGGGGCCCGAACAGACAGGAGGTGTACAACAACAACAACTTGTATTTATATAGCGTCTTTAACGTAGTAAAATGTCCCAAGGCACTTCACAGGAGTGTTATAAGACAAAAAACATTTGACACCGAGCCACATAAGGAGAAATATTCTTCTTCTTTCGTATGGTAGTAGCAAAGCAAATCAAATATCAATATCTAAGTCAGATATCCAGACCAAAGCTTCCAGTGTAACAGCGTGGATATCGTGTCGGCTGCCTGTGAATTTCCTCTGAGGGCAGTGCTCAATGACGTGCTCCAGGGTCTGATTAGGAGCTCCGCAGTTGCATGATGGGGATGCTTTAATCTTCCATCTATGGAGAAGGTGGCAGCATCTACTATGACCAGTTCTGAGGCGGTTGATGGTTGTCCACTGTTTCCGAGTAAGGTTTGATCCTTCAGGTTGTACTGTGGGGTCCTCTATAAGGATTCCATTCCATATATCACAGTTCTTCCAAGCATTTAGACATCGGTCATCAAGGCTGAGGGGAGATTGCTGAAGGGCTTCGGCAACAATCAAAAATGGCCTTCTAGATTTGAAACGGTTTGATGGTAGGCTGTTCAAGTTGACCTGGGTTGGCATGTCTTTGCTGGTGTAGCAGCTGTATTCTCTGGAGACTGCATATTTGCGGTGTAGGTGTGGTGGTGCGATGTTTGCAAGCATGGGCGGCTAAGGTGTTGGTGTTGATAAAAGTGTATTGGTGATAATTCTCATAGTGTAGCGGTACCACCGAGTGTCCCTTACTTACCGTACATAATTCCCTTTAACGTAACGATGTAGCCGGTGCGGGGCTTTCCTCCTTTGGGAGCGCGGGCGAACGCGATGACGCGGGTTAACGCGATGATGTCACATCGCACATCACGTGAACGTCCCAACCGCGGGCAAACGCAATGACATCATCACGCAAGTCACGTGACTACCCAAGCGCGGGAAGAACACAATGACGACATCACGCAATCCACGGGACTGCCTACTCAGTCCTCATGGCGTCTCCGTCTGGTGAAGACCGATTTTATGGCTCTCCTGTACCTAGCTCTGCAACCTGTTAGAATTCCTCTGTTCCTGCATTAAAAACCTTTTTGATTGTTCTCCTGGAGTCGAACTCGATTATTAAGTAGGAATTCATCCAATACCTACATCGGTAAACTCGAATACCTACAATTGGTGACCCCGTCTCCGTGAACGTTTTTCACGGAAGAAGCGCACAGCCTGAACCCCATCTCTGTGAACGTTTTCACAGAAGAACGGCACGACGAACAACAACCGACGAACAACAACCGACGAACACCAATTCCTACAATTGGTGACCAATGACATGAGGATGGGAGCTCATCAATACCTACATTGATGACCCCCGTTTTTCGTGAACGTTTTTCACGAAAGCAGCGCAGCCGGACCCCGATTTTTCGTGAACATTTTTCATGAAAGAAGCACGCCTGGAAGCTACAGCCGTTTCGCTCAGCTACCGCAACACTGGGAGCAACAATCGCCCTCATGCTTTATAAAGGTAGAAGCCCCGTTCGCCCTGTGCAACATCGATACGGTCTCCGTTTTTGACAGCTCTACCGACTTTCGGAGCGTCAGCCTCTTCAACAACCCCATGGCAGAACAGCAAGTATAACACCCTCACAGCGCGGGTACAGCACGTTTACGGGCTCACAGGATTGGAGCGCGCCCCGGCGGAGAGGCCACGAGGGCTCAGTCCTCGCAAACCACCCCTCGCAACCCACGAGGACTCGCCCCTCACAATCCACGAGGATTCGCCCCTCGCAACCCACGAGGACTCGCCCCTCGCAACCCACGAGGACTCGCCCCTCGCAAACCACGAGGACCCGCCCCTCGCAAACCACGAGGACCCATCCCCCGCCGACGCCGCACCAGCGCGACGGTGAAGCGTTGCCGCCCTCCCGGCAGTTTTTCCCCCTACCGAAATCAACAACAACTAGAAGCGTTGCCGCCCTCCCGGCAGTTTTTCCCCCTACCGCAATCAACAACAACTAGGAGCGTCGCTGCCCTCTCTACAGTTTTCCCCTCAACAAAAGCAAATGTAAGAAGTCACACAACACCAGGTTATAGTCCAACAGCTTTATTGGAAATCACAAGCTTTCGGAGCGCTGCTCCTTTGTCAGGTGAAGTGGAGAGATGCATAAAGACACAGCTTATATAGTCAGAGAATAATGCCAGATGATTACAGGTAATCTTTCTAACTGCCATTTATCACACCTTGGCAGAGAGATAATCACAGCAATCAAAGGTGTGAATGGTGTCCAAACAGGTCAGTCAGGAAAACACTACATCAAAGAACAATGAGGTGGGGTCACAAGGGGTCAAATGTTGCAGATGCTGGGGTCTGTATGAAAAACAAAAAACAGACAAAAAAACATTTTTTTTGCTGGAAATCACAGCAGGTCCGGCCGCATCTGTGTAGAGAAAACAAAAGCAAACATCTACTGATGCTGCGACCATCGAGGACGGGTCCAACGGGCATCCCGCGGCCGTGATCGGCCACGCAAAAATTGCTTTCATCACTGATCACCGATCACTGATCAACGCAGCAACGGTTCACTCTCTTCTGTGTTACCGTAGTAGCACTACGGCACACACTGTTCCGTGTGTTCCCGTCTGCCGGAGCGTTCGCTCGCCTGTCGGCAAGTTCACCGACCTGCCCAGACCCACGTTTTTTTCCTCCTGGATCACCCGTTCGGCGTTCCTGCAGATTTCGTCAGACTGGGGACCTTTTCCCAACAATGACAGAGCCATGGTCCGCGTCTGCCCAACCTGCCAGTCACCATGACGCGGCCAGCTGTTTCACCCCGGCTCCCGCTTCGAACCACGGGCTACAGAGGTCACACGCTTCCACGGTCCTTCGCATGGCTGAATACGTTTTATTCGCCATGATGCCACGGTCCTTCGCAAGGCTGGATACGTTTTATCCGCCACGACGCACGCAAGGATCCGCTCACGACCAGCACATATTTGGACCTCGCCCGCCAAGTCAAGACAGCACAACCGCCGAGACCACCGACCACCCATCGTCGTTATGCCAAACCAAGTACGACCGCCCGCCAGACCGTCAGCCACCCAGCAGTCTCCGTCTCGAGACTACAGGAGTCGCTCGGACAGGCTCGTCAGACCATCTCATCGTTTGACGCCGACCGTTAAAGCGAATTCTGGGGGGGCGCATGTAGCGGTACCACCGAGTGTCCCTTACTTACCGTACATAATTCCCTTTAACGTAATGATGTAGCCGGTGCGGGGCTTTCCTCCTTTGGGAGCGCGGGCGGACGCGATGACGCGGGTTAACGCGATGACGTCACGTCGCACATCACGTGACCGTCCCAAGCGCGGGCAAACGCGATGACGTCATCACGCAAGTCACGTGACTACCCAAGCGCGAGAAGAACGTGATGATGTCATCACGCAATCCACGGGACTGCCTACTCAGTCCTCGTGGCGTCTCCGTCTGGTGAAGACCGATTTTATGGCTCTCCTGTACCTAGCTCTGCAACCTGTTAGAATTCCTCTGTTCCTGCATTAAAGAACTCTTTGATTGTTCTCCTGGAGTCGAACTCGATTATTAAGTAGGAATTCGTCCAATACCTACATTGGTAAACTCGAATACCTACAATAGTAGAATTCAGCTGGACATCAACGGATTTGACATGCGGATTTGATAGCCATGCCGGAGAGCAGTACTCCACTGTAGAGTACATCAGGGCGAGTGCTGCCATATGGAGGGTTTGAGCGTCTGTTCCCCATGTGGATCCGGCGAGTTTCTGGATCAGGTTGACCCTACTCTTTAGTTTCTTCCCAAGTTTCTGGAGATGCTGTCTATACGACGGGGTGTGATCGAGCGTGACTCCTAAATAAGGCAAAATGAGGGCAGATGACCAAAAGCTTGGTCAAAGAGGTAGGTTTTAAGGAACATCTTAAAGGAGGAAAGAGGCGGAGAGGTTTAGGCAAGGAATTTCAGAGCTTAGGGCCGAGGCAACTGACGGCACGGCCACCAATGGTTGAGTGATTATAATCAGGGATGCTCAAGAGGACAGAATTAGAGGAGCGCAGATATCTCGGGGGGGTTGTGGGGCTGAAGGAGGTTACAGAGATCGGGAGGAGTGAGGCCATGGAGGGATTTGAAAACAAGGATGAGAATTTTGAAATTGAGGCGTTGCTTAACTGGGAGCCAATGTAGGTCAGCGAGCACAGGGGTGATGGGTAAACGGGACTTGTTGCGAATTAGGACACGGGCAGCCGAGTTTTGGATGATCTCAAGTTTATGTAAGGTAGTACGTGGGAGGCCAGCCAGGAGTCTGGATGACGGTGGAGAGGCATTGGAGAAGGATAGAGTGTTCAACAGTGTCAAAGGCTGCAAACAAGTTAATAAGGACGAGGCGGGATAGTTTACCTTTGTCACAAAGGATGTCATTTGTGACTTTGATGAGAGCCGTTTCGGTACTGTGGCAGAGGCGGAAACCTGATTGGAGTGACTCAAACATGGAGTTGCGGGTAAGATGGGCACGGATTTGGGAGGCGAAAGCACGTTCAAGGACTTTGGAGAGGAATGGGAGGTTGGAGATGGGACGGTAGTTTGCAAGGATGGAGGGGTCAAGGGTTGGTTTTTTGAGGAGAGGTGTGATGATGGCAGATTTGAGGTAGAGGGGGAGAGTACCTGAGGAGAGAGAACCGTTAACGATGTCAGCTAACATGGGAGCCATAAAAGGAAGTTGGATAGTCAGCAGTTTGGTGGGAATAGGGTCGAGGGAACAGGAAGTGGGTCTCATGGACAAGATAAGTGCGGAGAGGTCTTGAGGGGAGATCGGAGAGAAACTCAAAAAAGATGTGAGTTCAGTGCTAGGGCAGGGGGAACCTTAGAGGAAGTTTAGCCCAGTAGGCTAGGGGAAGGAAGAGAAGTGGCAGAGGCAGCTGAATGGATGGTCTCAATCTTAGAGACAAAGCTGTCCATGAGCTCTTCACACTTGTTGTCGGAGGTGAGGGTGGGGAAGACTTCCGAGAGAACTCAGGGAATTCGAGAGACACTCAGGATGAGCCAGGGGGTGCAGGCATTTGTCGTGTGGCTTCTACCCAAGGCATAAACGGGGTAATATAATTCTCAATTATACCTTGAAAACTACTGCTCAGATACTGTAATGTATCAAGTCTCGCTTGTGCTGCATAAAGTTTAATCACTGCCACCAATACGGGTCAACGTCGAATCATTGGATATCAGGGGTTTATCAAAACCTAACACCAGAGGATCCTTTACTATAAGATTACTAATTAACCCTGCCTCATTACACAATACTAAATATAAAATAGCCTGTTCCCTAGTTCCTCAACATATTGTTCTAGAAAACTATCTCGAATGCGTTCCATGAACTCGTCCTTCAAACTACTTTTGCCAATTTGGTTTGCGTAGTCTATATGAAGATTAAAGTCCTCCATGATTATTGCATTATCCTTGTTACATGCTCATCTAATTTGCTGATTTATGATTTGTCCAACACTGTAACTACTGTTAGGAGGCCTATAAACTACTCCCACCAGTGTTTTCTGTCTTTTGCTATTTCTTAGCTCCACCCATACTGATTCTACATCCTGATTTTCTGGGCAAAGGTCCTTTTTTTACCACTGTCTTTATCATTCTTTATTATCAGAGCTACCCCTTCCCCTCCTTTTTCATTTTGCCTATCTTTTCTAAAAATAAAGTACCCTGAAATATTTAGTTCCCAACCTCGGTAACCGAATTATCGCCAGAGATTTAGCGCCCGGCGCGGAAGTACCACCCTGGCCACTAAATTCAGCTTACTGCCCCAGCGAGGAAGCGGAGCGATCCACTTCCTCTCGTGGTGGTGTCGGGGGCGCGTAGTGCCGGAGCGCAATGCGGCCACTCCACGTATGGCTTACGAGTTTCAGCACCCCTTCCCTTCCGTTAAATAGGAGGGACGCTGTGAGCTCTGCAGGACCTCCGATGGCCCACACTTGCCTACCACGGACCATGCCAAGGGCCACCACAGAGGGCCAACCTGGAGGTTGGCCAAAAAAAATTAAATGGTGGCGCAGGCCGCGGCCGCACCGCCCTTTAATTAGCGCCCCACGAGCAGAGATTGGCCTGGCTCACGAATTTCTGCTGAGGGGCGCTAAGGGGTCGAGGTGGGGCGCTAAAGGGTCACGGTGCATGACGATGATGTCTTCACCGGTGGCGCAGCAGCCTGGGGCGCTACCAGCAGGGAGAACGCCGCTATTGGCTAGCGCCTCAGTAGCACCCCGCCGAATTTCTTGGGAGGTGCTATTAGCGCCCCTGCCTGGCCGATAGGCCCTTTGCCCCCCCGGAGGCGCTAACGGCAGGAGCAAATGAGCCGAATTTTGCGGCTTCTGTCCCTTCCTGACACACTCTGCTTGATTTTACCTAAATTGCTACTCTGCTCTACAGCCATGATTGTGTCTGGGAGTCCTCTTGTCAATTGGACAGGACTCCAACTATACATTCCCTATTCTACAGCAGGAAGGCAACTTGTTTCCAGGAATTTGCCAATAGCACTCTGTAATTAATTGGGGAATGATGTACAAAACGTGCCAGGGTGGCTTCCTGTCCCAATTTTCCCTGTGTCTGTGGAAAACTGTATAATTTCCAATTTGTGCCTTCCTCTGATGATTCACTCAAAATCAAAATCTTGGTGAAGTTTCAACATAGGTTATGCACTCAAGCTCTACAGGGCGGTTTGAACTCACAACCTTCTGACTCAGAGTGCTACCGCTGGGCTAAGCTGACACATAATGAAGGCATAACATATGGCCAAATAAATTGCCAGACAGGGTTTGCTGTTCAATTTTTGGATGGACGACTGAAACTTGGCCTAGCTATCAAGACAATAAAAGGCCCTCTCAAAAGATTTGGGATGTTGGGACTCAGAAATTAGACTGATCTAAGATATAATAATCTAGGGCAAGAAGGTTAGACAAAACCCAAAACCGTAACAGAAAGCACACTTAAAATGTTCTTTTTGAAACATTTAAATTTATACATTGTCTGGAAAAGCTTGAACAAAACATATCACAGAAATACTCTAACTCAAAGCTGTCCTGGTCCGCAGTTCCATTTCATCCTTCGCCTCATCCGGCGCTTTAACAGAAAACTTTGTTTCTTCCTTTCAGGTGTCAAGGATCACAAGCTTCAACTACTCTTGGTTACCAACGCCCCTCCGGAACCTTCTTCCCCATCACTTTCCTCTGACCCCGTCCCTTCTTACAATCTCACCCCCTGACATGTTTTCACTATCCCCTCTGACCTTCCCCTCTCTGACCCCGAACAATCAGTCCTCAGCAAAGGCCTAAGCTTCATCCTCTTACGCCCCCACTTCAATGAATTTCGAGCTCAGCACGACACTGAACTCTTTTTCTGTCGCCTTCACCTCCGTGCCCACTTCTTTGGCCAGGTGTCTTCCCCCCACACAGCGGACTCTTTCTCCCGTTTTCAGAATTCTCATTCTACCTGGACCCCTCCCTCTGGCCTCTTACCTGCTCTAGATCTTTTCATTGCAAACTGATGGCATGACATTGGCTGCCTCAATTTCTCTGCTCCCCTCACTCACTCCAAATGACCTCCCTCTGAACTTGCAGCACTCCGCTCTCTCAGATCCAACCCTAACATTGTCATTAAACCTGCTGACAAGGGTGGTGCTGTTGTTGTTTGGAAAACTGACCTCTACTGTGCGGAGGCTGAATGCCAACTCTCTGACACCTCCTTCTACCTCCCCCTGGACCATGACCCCACTACCGAACATCAAGCCATCATTTCCAAGACAGTCACTGACCTCAACTCCTCTGGAGATCTTCCCTCCACAGCCTCCAACCTCATAGACCCCAACCCCACACAACCTGCTTCTACCTCCTTCCCAAGATCCACAAACAAGACTTCCCTGGTAGACCCATCGTTTCAGCCTGTTCTTGCCCACAGAACTGATTTCTTCCTATCTCGGCTCTATTTTTTTCTCCTTGTCCAGTCTCTTTCCACCTACATCCGCGACTCTTCTGGTGCCCTCCGCCACTTTAACAGTTTCCCGTTTCCTGGCCCCTACCATCTCCTTTTCACCATGGATGTCCAATCCCTCTACACCTCCATCCCTCAACAGGGTGGCCTGAGGGCACTCTGCTTTTTCCTTGAATCTTACTCAAGTCCCCTCCCTCACCTCTTTTTCTGGTACATTGAATCCTGTAGCAGTGCCGTTTCTTGCTTTCACCCTGAACTGGAAAATTTAATTCACTTTGCTTCCAATTTCCACTCTTCCCTCGCCTTCACCTGGTCCATGTCCGATTTTTCCCTTCCTCGATTTCTCTGTCTCCATTTCTGGGGATAGGCTATCGACCAACATCCACAAAAAGCCCACTGACTCCCACAGCTACCTTCACTACCCTTCCTCCCACCCCACTTCTTGTAAGGACTCTATTCCATTCTCCCAGTTTCTCCGCCTCCATTGCAAATGCTCTGATGATGCCATCTTCCACACTAGCGCTTCCGATAGGTCTTCTTTTTTCCTCAACCGAGATTGACATGGCCCTTGACTGTGTCCGTTCCATTTCCCGCACTTCTGCTCTCACCCCTTCCCCTCCCTCCCAGAACCTCGAGAGGGTTCCCCATTGTTAAGTCTGTGTGTTATATTGAGAATTACTACACAGACCACAAGAGTAAAATTTAACAGGTCTTTACTGGTTGAAGGTCAGGGCGGATCGGCCCAATAAATCATTACACAGCACTTATATACCGGTGTGGTCACCACCGGTATTACAGTATACAGCAGCCAAGATAAAGTAGTGCAACCCTTAAAGTAGTTCTCTTAAAGGTGGAACGGTTACATACACTACAATCCTCCCTTTTTAGGTTAACAGTATATCTTCCCATTAAACATAACATCATAACATATATGATGCGCCATCAATTACTCAAAAGACTGAAGTTGAGCGAGTAACAATCAGGCTTTTATTAACTAAAGAATGAAGGTCTAGTCTCGAGTGGTCGACCCGTCCAGAATACTAAGGGACTGGGAGGTAGTCACTTATATACCTGGAATAGTGGGAGGAGTCAGCCGAGGCATGTCCAGACCTGTACCTAGTGGAATACACATACAGACACAGACAGGTATGACAGTGGTTTACCACAATATATACACAACTTAATGTAAAAACAGTTCACAGATTCAGTCTCTCTGGAGGCTTCCTGACTCGGTCCGGATAACGCCTCGGTGGTGTAGTAGTTTTCGGTGGTGTAGTAGGTTCTTTTGGTAAGGTCGATTCGGCTTGAATGTCAGTGTCGGGTTCATCTGGTTCCAGTGTCACCGGACCGGAGGTAGATACTATGGGTATCTCTGCGTCATCATTAGGCGTATAGAGTTGTGGTGTAGGTTGTCCCTTTTCAGATGACTCTGTGATCTGGTCAGCATGGCGCCTTATTATGCTTTCACCAATGTCCACGGTATACATCAGCGGTCCTAGTCGTCTGCAAATAGTTCCAGGCTGCCATTTCTCGGTACGGTAGTCCCGGGCCAAAACTTGTTGACCTATCTGGAAGGTTCTAGTTGGCCTTTCATTCATGCCTTGAAATTGCCGGTTCTCTACGTCCCTTCTGATGTTTGGCTTGATCAAATCCAGCCGGCATCTTAGTCTTCTATTGAAAAACATCATGGCGGGAGTTTGGTTTGTGACCGCATGTGTTGCATTCCTGTATGCCAACAAGAAGTTATCTACCTTATGTTGTAGATTTATGTCTTCATTACCCGTGGCCTTTATGGCCTTCTTGAAGGTCTGGACAAACCTTTCAGCTAATCCATTGGTGGCGGGATGGTATGGGGCGGACGTGTAGTGCTTAACCCCATTGTTTTTTAAGAACTTCCTGTCTTCTTCGGACACAAATTGCGGTCCATTATCAGAACAGATCTGTTCCGGCAGGCCATTCCTGGCAAATATGGTCCTTAATACTGTGATAGTTTTTTCCGTGGTGGTGGAGGACATCTTTATTACCTCCGGCCACTTGGAGTGTGCATCCACTGCGATTAAAAACATTGAGTCCATAAATGGACCAGCAAAGTCGATATGTACCCTTTGCCATGGAGATGAGGGCCACTCCCATGGATGCAGAGGAGCTTGTGGTGGGGCGTTTTGGACCTTCTGGCATCCTAAACAGCTCTTGGTCATTTCTTCGATGTCTCCATCGATACCTGGCCACCACACGAACGCTCTGGCTAGGTTCTTCATTTTCACTCCACCCAGATGCCCCTCGTGAAGCTCCTTTAGCACTTTTTGCTGGAGTTTGGGTGGAATCACCACTCTGGATCCACACATCAAAGTTCCTCGGCACACTGACAGCTGTTCTCTTCTTTGCGAAAATGCTGGCAACAGTGGTTCGCCATGTGCTGGCCATCCCTTCACCGTTAAATCGTAGACTCGTGAGAGAGTCGGGTCATTTCTTGTTTCCTTTTCGATCGTAGAATTTGTTACTGGTAGACATTCCACTATGGTTGAGTGGAACATCTCCACTGGGTCCACTGTAGGCGCCTCTTCTACCGTTGGCAACGGTAGGCGTGATAAACCGTCAGCATTCCCATGCTGTTTTGATCCTTTGTATTCTATGTCATATTGGTGTGCCCCTAGGAAAAGGGACCACCTCTGTAGCCTTTGCGCTGTCATAATGGAAACGCCCTTTTTAGGGTTGAATATGGATACCAACGGCTGGTGGTCTGTCAGCAGTGTAAACTTCTGGCCCTGCAGGTAATGATGAAACTTCTTTACTCCCCACACCAGGCTGAGAGCCTCCCTATCTATCTGAGCATAGTTGCGCTCAGCGGAGGTCAATGATCTGGATGCAAATGCGACTGGCCTTTCCGAGCCATTTGGCAACTTGTGTGAGAGTACTGCTCCAATACCATAAGGAGAAGCATCACAAGCTAAACGAATAGGTAGCGTTGGGTTGAAGTGAGCCAACACTTCCTCTGAGGTGATCAATGCCTTGCTTTTGCGAAAGGCCTTCTTACAGTCCTCGCTCCACTTCCATGGTACTTCTTTCTGCAAAAGAGCATTCAGCGGATGCAGCACCGTGGATAGATTTGGCAGAAACTTATGGTAATAGTTGATCAACCCTAGGAACGATCTCAACTGGGATACATTTTCCGGAGCGGGAGCCTTCACAACAGCTTCGATCTTGTCAGGTGACTTGTGCAGCCCCTCCTGGTCAATGACATGACCACAGTACGAGATCCGTTCCTGAAAGAACTCACATTTCTGGCGATTAACTCGAAGGCCATATTCCTTCAACCTGGTGAGCACCAGTTTCAAATTTGCAAGGTGTTCCTCATCGTCATCTCCTGTAATCAGGATATCGTCCAAGTAACATTGAGTGCTTGGAATTCCCTGTAATACCTGTTCCATGGCCCTCTGCCAAATTGCCGGAGCTGAAGCCACTCCAAAAACCAGTCTATTATATCGATACAAGCCTCTGTGCGTGCTGATTGTGAGATACTGGCGCGACTCTTCCTCAACTTCCATCTGTAAGTACGCTTGCGCCAGGTCTATCTTGGTGAAGCGTTTCCCGCCAGACAATGAAGCAAAGATATCCTCAATCCGCGGAAGCGGATATTGCACCGTGTGAAGCACCGGATTAACTGTGATCTTGAAGTCTCCACGGATGCGGACCTTCCCCGGTTCCCCTGGCTTGTTACTCGATGAACGCTTCATGACGGGAACAATGGGCGTGGCCCACTCACTCCAGTCCACCTTAGACAGTACTCCTGAACGTTCCAGCCCTTCCAGCTCAGCTTCCACAGCAGGTCGTATTGCATACGGTACCGGTCTGGCTTTGAAAAATTTTGGGTTTGCATGTTCTGCAATCTTGATTTTTGCCTTAATTCCTCTCAGTGTTCCCAGTCCCTGTTGGAACACCTCTTTAGCCTCATCCAATATTCTGGACAATCGTTCAGGTTTGACATCTTTTTTTCCGGAATCTACCGTTATTGCGTTTAGGGAGTGCCAGTCCATATTTATTTTCCTGATCCACTCCCATCCCAGAAGTGGTGGACCTCCCTCAGGTAGTACATATAAGTCCATTCCTTGGTGTTCTTTGCCCTTGTGTTTCACCTTGACGTTTATCTTTCCGATGGGGTATACTTTTTGCCCCGTGTATGTCTGCAATACTATCTCCGTATCCCGTAGGGGAATATGTTTGAATGACTTTTTGTAGTCTTGCTTATTCATGACCGTCAACGCCGATCCGGTGTCCAATTCCATCTTCACTTGGACTCCTGCTATCTGCAGTGTGACCCAGATAGTTTGTCGGTCAGCTTCCTTACTCACGTTGTGAATTCTCAGACTACCCAGTTCCTTGCTGTTGGAGTCTGAATCCGAATTCTGTTCATCCGAACTCTTCTCAGCCACCTTATGTACCTTTCTGCACTTTTCCTGTGGTGACTTTTTGTTGCTGGTCTTCTTTCCTGACCGGCATACTTTAGCTATGTGACCAAGCTTGCCACATTTTCTACATTCCTGGTTTTTAAACCGGCATTGGTTCTGATCGTGTGTTGTCTTCCCACAACGATAACATTTCGTTGTACCCGAAGCCATTTGATCTACATTGAGTACCGCTGCCTTCAGCTGTATTTCCGCGGTGCCTCTCGCTGCGGCTTCGTGCGATGCTGCAATAGTAACAGCCTTATCAAGTGTAAGATCATTCTCCTCAAGCAACCGCTTTTGTGTTCCTTCTTTCGACAATCCACACACGAATTTGTCTCTCAGTGCCTCTGTCAGGCTTTCCCCAAACTGACAGTATTTCGCTAGCTTGCGCAGTTCAATTAAATACTCTGCGTTGCTTTCCTCTTTCAGTTGCGTTCTCGCATAAAATTTAAATTGTTCCGCCAACATCAGCGGTGTGGGGTTCAAATGATTCTTCAGGACAGCAACAATATTAGCGAAAGTCTGATCCGCCGGTTTAGCTGGTGATAGAAGATGCTTCAATAGCCCGTATGTCTTCGCACCCATTGAGTTTAGTAAGGTTAGTGCTTTATCTTCATCTGATATTTTATTTGCCTTACAATATATCTCTATGCGTTCTACATACGTGGCCCAATCTTCAACATCGGGATCGAAATCGTTGATGTTACCACGCTTAGGCATCCTCGCGATCTTCTTGAGAAACAAAAGAATTATTATTTTTTTTTACAAAATGGCGGTTTCCCGCGCTCGTCTTCTTCCCCCGCCTCCGAAAATGGCGGCTTCCCGCGTTTGCCTTCCTCCCCCGCTGGCTGTAATGGCGATTGCCGATTTGCTGCGTTCGCCCTCCCCCAGCGGTTTCAAATCGTGCCTCCCAGCCCCTCTTGCAGTCCGGTCCTTTCCCCCCCCCCCCGGCTGCGGCTGAGTTCTCCGCGTTTTTTTTTTCTCCCGCGCCTTACGCTGACCCGGTCGCTGCGCCTCGCGGCCTCGGTAGCTGCCCGGCCTTTTTCACTGGTCGCGGTCGAGCTCTCTCTCGACGCTGTTGCGTCTCCCAGCCCGCTTGCAGCCCGGTCTTTCGCACCGGCTGCGTTTGCATGCACCGCGGCTTCCGTGCCTTACGCTGCCCCAGTCTCAGCGCCTCTGGCCCCGACTTCTGTCCGGCTCCTTTCCCCGGCCGTGGTCGAGTTCTCCGCCCTTATATCCTCCGTTTTTTTGTTTTTTTTGTTTTATTTTCTCCCCTACTCACAGTCAACGTGGCCGACTTGCTGCTCGTCGCTGATCGGCTTACCACCACCGTGATAGAGGGATGATCACTGCCTGTTGTTGATGGAAGGCTTCGTGTCAGAATTCTTCCTTCTTCCTTTGCTCTGCAGACCCGAGTCTTTTCTCAGCAGAATGATGAGGGCGGATGCCTCCTCTCGACGCCCGTTAAACTGCCTTGGATGTATCTCTGCCGCAGGGTAAGATCGAACTCGTTGCCATTGTTAAGTCTGTGTGTTATATTGAGAATTACTACACAGACCACAAGAGTAAAATTTAACAGGTCTTTACTGGTTGAAGGTCAGGGCGGATCTGCCCAATAAATCATTACACAGCACTTATATACCGGTGTGGTCACCACCGGTATTACAGTATACAGCAGCCAAGATAAAGTAGTGCAACCCTTAAAGTAGTTCTCTTAAAGGTGGAACGGTTACATACACTACACCCATGTCCTCACCTTCCACTCCACTAGCCTCCACATTCAACAGATCATCCACCGCCATTTCAGCCACCTCCAGCGTGATCCCACCACCAAACACATCTTCCCTTCCCCTCTCCTTTCAGCATTCCAAAGGGACCGTTCCCTCCGTGACATCCTGGTCCACTCCTCAATCACCCCCAACACCCCTTCCCCTTCCCACAGCACCTTCCCATGCAAGCGCAGGAGATGCAACACATGCCCTTTTACCTCCTCCCTTCCCAACATCCAGGGCCCCAAACATTCCTTCCAGGTGAAACAACGATTTACTTGTACTTCTTGCAATTTAGTATACTGTATTCGCTGCTCATGATGCAGTCTCCTCTACACTGGGGAGACCAATGCAGATTGGGTGACTACCCTTAACTGGAAGAATATTAATAATCTACTAGATTAATATTCTCACTCAGAAAAGCCACATGATAAATGGTGTTGGAAATATAACAATGTCATACTGATGCAGTTATAGGTGCTTACCTGTGGTTGTTGAGGCAACTAATCATGCTATATCTGACTTGGAAGTGTTTGATGCTGACACTGGGTGACCTAAGAGGCCAAACAGGTCAATTTAGTACTTGGAGACTTCTATCGGGAAGTCAAAGATCCATTGCAATTGGGAGATTCAGATCTTCTCCACTTAAAATAAGAAATTTCACTTATATAGCTCCTTAAGATATTTCTCAAAAATATCCCAAAGTGCTTCACACATAATTGAAATACATTGTGCAGTGACTGTTATTTAGATAAACATGGCAGCCACCGTGGGGCGGCATTGTCATGTTTCCCCATCCTTTTGCATTCAATGGTATGTCACTGATCTTGCCTCTTGGGAGCCATCTGTTGTAGGTGCTTTTTTAAATAAACTGAGGGTCTTGGAGGGGAGACAGCAATTTATAATGGCAGTTGCAAAGAGAAGGTATGGGGAACAGCTTGAGCTTGCTGCAGCTTCAGTAGAGGGAGAGCCTGGGTCTGTTTGACCAGGATGGGAAGAGAAGCAAGGTTTCTTCAGTTCTCCTTCTCCCAGAGCTGGGAAGGGGAGCAGAAGGGAGCATGTTTGGGGAGAGAAGGGTCGTTTGCCACGATGGTGGCCGTGGGCTCATCCATTGTACTTCCCATTGCTGCATGTATTTCCATTTCACACTATTTTGTCGGCACTAAGCTCATGGTCTACAGAGCAGCAGTGATACCCGCCCTGCTGTATGCCTCAGAGACATGGACCATGTACAGCAGGCACCTCAAAGCACTGGAGAGGTACCACCAACGCTGCCTTCGCAAGATCCTGCAAATCCATTGGCAGGATAGGCGCACCAACGTCAGTGTTCTTGCTCAGGCCAACATCCCCAGCATTGAAGCTTTGACCACGCTCGACCATGATGGACGGGTCACATTGTCCGCATGCCCGATACGAGACTCCCAAAACAAGCGCTCTACTCGGAGCTCCGGCACGGCAAGAGAGCCCCAGGTGGGCAGAGGAAACGCTTCAAGGACACCCTCAAAGCGTCCTTGAAAAAGTGTAACATCCCCACCGACACCTGGGAATCCCTGGCCCAAGACCGCACAAAGTGGAGGAGAAGCATCCGGGAAGGCGCCGAACACCTCGAGTCTCTTCGCCGGGAGCAAGCGGAAGCCAAGCGCAGGCAGCGCAAGGAGCGCACATCAACCCAAGCACCCCACCCACCCGCCCCTTCAACCACCATCTGCCCCACCTGTGACAAAGACTGTCGGTCCTGCATTGGACTAATCAGTCATCTGCAAACTCATTTTTAATGTGGAAACAAGTCATCCTCGGTTCCAAGGGACTGCCTAAGAAGAAGAAGGATTTTGCTGGGTTGGCAAACTGGTGCAGATTTTGAACAAAAGGCTGGCAGCCAGAAGGAGCTCTCTTCTCAAGCTGCAGCACTGCTCATACTGTTGGTGGAAGTCTTGGAAGTTCAAGTGTAGTAGCTGCATGTATTTATGAGACAATGTAATGTAGGCTAGTTACCACCGTTACATGTCAAAACTAATCCAACTTGTCTCCACCCAAAGCATTTTAGACAAGTTGTTTATTCGGAGTCTGTGCAGAAAGTGTGTTGTCCTAAAGTGACTGGGAGATGGGGGGGGGTGGCGGGCTGCTGGTTCTGAGGGTTTATTGAGTAGATCACTGAAGGGAATGTCATAATATTTTTCTGAATAGAAAACACTGCAATTACTTCTGCAGTAGGGAAATAAGTCTGGGCATGCAGAAGACGCAACTTCAATCACATCAGGGACAGTGTTTTGTACTTGATTAATCTCAGAATGTTTTCTTCAGATTCACGTTGGTGGTTAAATTAAATATTGGAAAGACCGAAGCCATTGTCTTCGATCCCAGCCACAAACTCCATTCCCTAACCACCGACTCCATCCCTCTCCCTAGCATCTGTTTGAGGATGAAACACACGGTTCGCAAACTTGGTGTCATATTTGACCCTGAAATGAGCTTCCGACCACATATCCGTGGCATAACTAAGACTGCCTATTTCCACCTCCGTAACATCGCCTGTCTCCACCCCTGCCTCAGCTCAATTGCTGCTGAAACCTTCATCCATGCCTTTGCTACCTCTAGACTTGACTATTCCAACACACTCCTGGCTGGCCTCCCACGTTCTGCCCTACATAAACTTGAGATCATCCAAAACTCGGCTGCCTGTGGCCTAACTCACACCAAGTCCCGTTCACCCATCACCCCTGTGCTCGCTGACCTACATTGGCTCCTGGTTAAGCAACGCCTCGATTTCAAAATTCTCATCCTTATTTTCAAATCCCTCCATGGCCTCACCCCTCCCTTTCTCTGTAATCTCCTCCAGCCCCATAAACCCCCGAGATATCTACGCTCCCTAATTCTGGCCTCTTGAGCATCCCTGATTTTAAATTGCTCAACCATTGTTGGCTGTGCCTTCTGTTGCCTAGGCCCTAAGCTCTGGAATTCCCTCCCTAAACCTCTCCACCTCTATCCCTCTCTTTCCTCTTTTAAGATGTTCTTTAAAACGTACCTCTTTGACCAAGCTTTTGGTCATCTGCCCTAATTTCTCCTTACGTGGCTCGGTGTCAAATTTTGTTTTATGACACTCCTGAGAAGCGCCTTGGGATTGTTTTACTATGTTAAAAGTGCTATATAAATACAAGTTATTGTTGTTCTTGTTAAATAGTTCTGGTACGAGATCTGCTTCTCTTGCCAAGAATCTGCCATTTTTCTAACTTCATCCAGAATCGGCCCAATGCTTGAAAGAAGGTAAAACAAATCATAGTGGGTTATGAGTAGTTCAAATTAGTGGTTACTGGTCAAAGTCTGAAAAAAAAACTTATACACAAAGGAAACACCAGTCTGTTTATAGATACTTCCACAACTTTGAAGATTCTAATGTTGTTCCACTTGAACTGGTTTTCTAGGTCATAAACCTTAAAATACAGAACCCCCTCCTGGTCCAGCAGACATTCTAATTTTGCATTAATGTCCACCAAGCAGTAATTCTAAATCCAAATGCAATGTGCAGCCACTTCCAACTAGTTCTTTGTCTGTGGCAGAAAATATTTCAGATAGTTGAAACTTAAAAATGACTATACTGGCCTGCATTTTGATTTTTCTTCAACATAAAATCTTAATCATAAAGTGTCTCCAATGTTGATGGTTCATGGAAGTGACTAACTCTGTTTAGTTTAAGAATGCATATTTTGATTCATGTCACTCTTAGAAATAAAATTAGAAATACATATTGAACAGGGTTTACAATCTGGGTCTCTCCTGTGATCAAAAATCTCACTCCTACCACTTATCTTCTGCACTTCCTCAACTACATCATCCATGATCAGCTTCGACATGTATGCTGATGATACCCAGATCTACCTCTCTCGACCGCTTCTGTGCTGTCAGACTGTTTGTCCCACATCCAGTCTTGGATGAGCCACAATGTCTTCCAGTTAAACATTGGGAAGATGGAAGCCATTGTCTTTGGCCCCTGCCACAAATTTTGTACACTCACCATTAACTCCATCCACCTTGCCAACCACTGCCTCAGGCTGAACTAGAATGTTCATAATTTTAGTGTCATTTTTGAACCTGAGCTAAGATTACAACCCCATATGCTCTCCATCACCTCTATATCATTGCCCAGCTGTGCCCCTCCTTTCAGCTCGTCTACTGCTGAAACCCTCATCCAAGCCTTTATCACTTCCAGACTCAAATTTTCAAATGCTTTCCTGGTTAGCCTTCCATTCTCCACCATCCGTAAACTTCAGCTCATTCAAAAATCTGATGTATGTATCCTATCCTGCACCAAGGCCCCCTCGCACAGTACCCATGTCCTCACTGAGGTACTTTGACTCCTGGTCTCCCAATGCCTCAAATCCTTGCGTTTGAATCCCTTCACGGCCTTGACCCTCCCCATCTCTGTAACCATCTCCGATGCTACAATCTAACACCCCCCAAACCACCTCCTCATTTCTTTAAAACCCACCTCCTTGATCAAGTTTTTGGTCATCCTCCTTTGGCTCAGGGTCCAATTTTTCCTTATGCTTCTGTGAAGAGCCTTGGGACATTTTGCTACGTTAAAGGCACTATATAAATGCAAGATGTTGTTATGATAACATTGCAGATCCCACCGCTTATAGCGGGCACGTTGGTGTTAATGTGATTTGCTCGATATAAGAAGTGGATGGTAAAACTGCTGCGCGATGTGTACAAAAAGCAAAATAGTGGATTTTTCCGGGTCTCCATCTCGGAATCATTGTGATTCTCCCTATAGTTCCTGCTGCTGCAACATATTGGTGTAATTTAATATGTATTGCTTCTCTATGTTATAGAGTTAATCAATTCAAAATCATTAAGAAAGGTTGGTAGCAACTTGTGAACATTAAGATGATAAAGCTTCCACTCCCTATATGCCTGAAATAGCCGGTGCACTTAATGTGTTATAAGCAGCGCCTTTGTAATTGACTTCAATGGAAATGGCAAATAGTTAGCACCTTTTGCCTGATATAGGCAGCTGCCCGTGATGCTAACATGATTAACAAGGACCAGTTGAATACCAAATTTTTTCAGGGAGGTAACCCGAGATAAGTAAGCAGTTCTTTAAACCAGTGATTCTCAAATTGGGGTCCGCAAACCCCTGGGGGTCCATAGAGACTTTCCAGGGGGTCCGCGAAATAATGTGAGTACCAAGCAGGGCCGACCTTACGGGACATGTGGCAGCTGCACTCCCCTCCCGCCTCCTGGCTCGCACCAAGCCCGCCTCCGGCTGCCGCTCATTTGCTTACTCTTGACTCAAGCAGCACGAAGATCGTCAGGTAGAACTGCAGTTACCAAGGCTGGTGGTGGGCGCCAAAAAGTTGATCGATGGTAGTGTCAAGGATAGACAGACTCTGCAGTGAGAAGCAGGTACACCCATCTCACTGATATCTGTAAGTAAATATCTGTTTTCTTAAAAGCATTATTAAAACACTCTTTACATGCAGCACTTTCATATTATGAGTATTACATAGTATTATAATTGGATTACTAATCCATTTGAAAAGGGGTCCTTCAACCAAGAAAGTTTGAGAACCACTGCTTTAAATAGATGGTAGAAATACTTACCTGAGGTAATTTCATTTAAAATGTGTGAAAGTACATCATTACATGAGAAAAGGACATGAACTATTCTCCATAGCACACTCAAGGTTGTTATGAACTTGTAGGAATGGCTAGATTCCTAACTAAAGGACTGAGGTCGAGTCAGTCTATCAAACAAACGATGTTTAATACTAATCAACAGAGTTTAAAACGAAAACACAGGAGAACTACATTACAGGTCTGTACTCTTTGCTGGCTCCACGAGGACTGGCTAGGGCGGCTCCCCAGCCTGACATCATCACGTCATCCCGTTTTCCTGCCGCTGGAGGATCACGTGATCAACGTGATGACGTCATCGCGTTTGGTCTCATTCTTAAAGGGACCGCGCTATGTACATGCAATGATATGAACCAAGATACAGATTCATTCTGTAGCTAATAATTTGTTAAAGATGATTATGTACATTAGATCAGAGTCCCCCTGGTGGCTCCGCCACATGCGCCCCCCCAGAATTGTCTTTAACAGTAAAAGTCAATCGACTAGGAGGTCTGACAAGTCTGTCAGAGCGACTCCTGTATTCTTGGAGTGGACGTTGTTGAACAGCGGGCGGGCTGGCGGATGGAAGCCTTTGGTCTGGCGTGGATGCAGCGGGAGGTCGACCACGTCGTGGTGGCTGTGCGGTCTCTACTGGCCGGTCGATGTCCAGGTGTGCCAGTTTGAGACGGTCAATGGATATGTGGTCGGGTTTACCACCGATGTCTACAGAGAAACTCTTGTCGCCTGTCTCCAGTATGCGAAAAGGGCCTGTGTAAGGGGCCTTGAGCGGATCCCTATGGGCATCATGACGAATGAATACAAATTCAGCATTCTTTAGCTCCGCTGGTACGTGTGAAGATGGAAGGCCGTGATGCGAAATTGGGATAGGCGCAAAAGCCCTGGCTGTTTCCCGGTGGCTGCTGAGTTGGTCGGCTGCGGACCACGGCTCAGTTGGAAGTGGCAGGAAATCTCCCGGTACGCGGAGTGGCTGGCCGTACACGAGCTCCGCGGTGGACGATTGCAGGTCCTCTTTGGGTGCCGTGCGGAGACCCAACATGACCCACGGAAGCTTATCTACCCATCTGGCGCCTTGGAGGCTGGCCCTCAGCGATGCCTTTAACGATCCGTGGAAACGTTCGTACAAACTGTTTGCTTGCGGGTGATAGGCCGTGGTGCGGTGAAGCTTGGTGCCGAGACCCTGGGCCACAGCGTTCCAGAGCTCGGAAGAGAACTGTGGACCGCGGTCTGAAGAAATGTCCGCCGGACCGCCGAAACGTGCGATCCACGAGGAGAGGAATGCTCTGGCGACATCAGTGGACGTAGTAGACGCCACAGGAACTGCCTCTGGCCATCTAGTAGTACGATCGACTATGGTGAGGATGTGTGTGAACCCCTGCGATGGTGGAAGCGGCCCGATTATGTCCACGTTGACATGGTCGAATCGACGTTCTGGTACTGCGAACATGGCCAGTGGGGCCTTAACGTGACGTTGCACCTTAGACGTTTGACAGACGACGCAGGTGTTAGCCCAGTCGTGGATATCCTTACGCATTCCTCTCCAGACGAACTTAGCCGACATTAACTTTTGAGATGCCTTCACGCCAGGATGCGAAAGCCCATGTATGGCGTCGAAAACTTTGCGGCGCCAGGCGACTGGAACGATCGGGCGGGGATCTCCCATGGAGATATCGCAGAGTAACGAGGTGCCTGCAGCGTGGAATTGCACATCGGTCGGTTGGAGGCTAGAGGTGTCGGTGCGATATGCCTGTGTTTCAGGGTCGGATGCCTGATCGGTAACCATGAGAGCATAATCGATGCCCAGCTGGACCGCCCGTACCATCGCGCGAGAAAGGCAATCAGCTACCAAGTTGTCCTTGCCAGCTACGTGTTGGACGTCTGTTGTGAATTCTGAAATGAAAGTTAGCTGTCGCTGCTGTCGAGCCGACCACGGTTTGCCGGTCTTGGCCATGGCGAAGGTCAGTGGTTTGTGATCTACAAATGCAGTGAAGGGACGTCCTTCTAACAAAAAACAGAAATGGCGGATAACCAGGAACAGCGCCAGCAACTCCCGGTCGAAAGTGCTGTATTTGCGTTCGTTGTGCCGGAGTTGGCGGCTGAAAAATGCCAGTGGTTGCCACGTCCCGTTGACCCACTGTTCCTGCACAGCGCCTATGGCATAGTCGGAAGCGTCGGTGGTAAGGGCGATGGTGGCACCTGGCAGAGGGTGCGCCAACATAGTTGCATTGGCTAGAGCGGTTATTGTGTTGTCGAAAGCGTTGTCCATTTCGACCGTCCAGGCTATTGTATCCTTTCCGGCCTTGCCTTTGAGGGCCTCGTAGAGGGGCTGCATGAGTCGTGCTGCCTTGGGCACAAAGCAGTGGTAGAAATTCACCATGCCCAGGAATTCTTGAAGAACCTTGGTGGACTGCGGCCTTGGGAATGCTGTAATTGCTTTGACCTTTGACTGCAGCGGAATTGCACCCTCCGAAGTAATGCGGTGGCCCAAGAAGTCAATCTGTTGTAGGCCGAACTGACACTTGGCCGGGTTGATTATGAGGCCATGTTGGCTGAGGCGCCAAAAGAGGGTGCAGAGAAGCAGACGTGTTCCTCTTTGGTAGAACTGGCTATCAGGATGTCGTCAAGGTAGACAAATAAAAAGGGAAGATCCCGCAGGACCGAGTCCATTCGTCGTTGAAAAGCCTGTGCGGCGTTCTTGAGCCCAAATGGCATCCGTAGAAACTCGAACAGTCCAAAGGGAATGATGACAGCCGTTTTCTGGACGTCCTGCGGGTGTACGGGAACTTGGTGGTAGCCACGGACGAGGTCGACCTTGGAGAAGATTGAGTTTCCCGACAAATGGGCGGAGAAATCCTGTATATGCGGGATCGGGTACCGATCGGGAGTAGTGGCGTCATTAAGGCGTCGGTAGTCCCCGCATGGCCGCCATCCACCGCCGGGCTTCGGGACGATGTGGAGAGGCGAGGACCAGGGACTATTCGACCGGCGAATAATCCCCAGCCTTTCCATCGTGGCAAACTCTGCCTTCGCAGCCACGAGCTTGCCGGGTTCCAGGCGCCAAGCTCGCGCGTAAACCGAAGAGCCAGTTGTAGTAATGTGGTGTTCGACACCATGCTTAGTGGCCGAGGAGGAGAAAGTGGGCTTGGTCAGCTCCGGGAATTCACCTAATAGGCGAGTGAACTCGTCCGGCAAGGACAACGCGTAGGAGACAGTGTGCGACGTTGCGGAACTGCGGAAGCAAGGGATGGAGTGGAAGGTGGCCGCGTTGACCAATCGACGATTTCTTACATCCACCAAGAAGCTGTTGACGCATAAGAAATCCGCGCTGAGGATGGCTTGCGAAACCTTGGCTGTAATAAATTCCCACTGAAACCGTTGCCCGCCGAAGCACACCTGGACCCGCCGTTTGCCAAAGGTACGAATGGCCCCGCCATTAGCTGCCTCGAGGGAGAGGCCGTGCATCCCAGACTGAATATCGAGTGCTGAGGCAGGAAGGATGCTACACTGCGCCCCGGTGTCGCATAAAAAGCGCCGGCCTGAGAGGGAATCTGTAATGTAGAGGAGCTTCCCGGAATTTCCAATCACCATCGCGGCCACGGAACGTCCCTCAGACTTGGTCCTCCTTTTCTGGAGTTGCTGCTGGTGTTGATGTCGTTTTTTTTTTTCGGCGCAAAACTGCAGGGAGGGCGGCAGCCTCTGGCTTTTGCGCCGAAACGGGCGTGGTAAAAGCACAAGCCGGGGGATGGAGGCATCGGGGCGACGTTCGCGGGGGAGGGGTGCCTCGTGGCGGCGCAGTTTTGCTGCATGACCACATAAATCGTACCTGCTTCTGCAGCAAGTGCTGCGCAATCTGTGGCTTCCGATCTGGCGAGGGCAGCCTGAACCTGCTTGGGTTGTTGACTCAGGAATAACTCCCGAAAGAGGAAACATTGTGGTTCTGAGCCAAGGAGCGTGAGCATCTGGCTCATTAACTCAGATGGCTTGGAATCGCCAAGCTCGGGCAAAGCGAGTAGCCGGCGGGCACGCTCCGCCTTCGTGAGCCCGAAGACCTGTATTAACCGCGCTTTAAGAGTCAACCGGGGGGTTTTCGAGCAGGCTGATGATCCGTGAGGCCGTGGAGCTGGCGAGTGCGGAGACCACGTAAAGGTAACGGGTCTGATCCGCAATGATGTTTCGGAGATCGAATTGTGCTTCTGCTTGGACGAACCAGGAGGCCGCCTGTTGTTTCCAAAACTGTGGGAGCTTCAAAGCCACGGAGTTCGCTTCCATGTTTCGTCGCGCTTCGCTTCTTCCGCGAAAATTGTTCACGAAAATTCGGGGTCACCACTGTAGGAATGGCTAGATTCCTAACTAAAGGACTGAGGTCGAGTCAGTCTATCAAACAAACGATGTTTAATACTAATCAACAGAGTTTAAAACGAAAACACAGGAGAACTACATTACAGGTCTGTACTCTTTGCTGGGGGAGGGTGAACAGTCAGAGGTCGTGGTTCACATTGGGACCAATGATATGGGTAGGAAGAGGGATGAGGTCCTGCAGCAAGAATTTAGGGAGCTAGGCAGCAGACTAAAGAGCAGGACCTCAAAGGTTGTAATCTCTGGATTACTCCCGGTGCCACGTGCTAGTGAGTATAGGAATAGAAGGATAGAGCAGATGAATGCGTGGCTAAAGAGTTGGTGCAGGAGGGAGGGCTTTAGTTTCCTGGATCACTGTGCCTGCTTCTGGGGAAGGTGGGACTTGTACAAGTCGGACGGGTTGCACCTGAACCAGAACAGGACAAATATCCTTGCGGGAAGGTTTGCTAGCACTGTTTGGGGGGGTTTAAACTAGCTTGGCAGGGGGATGGGATACAGAGTGGAGCTATAATAGGGGGTGATGTACAGCCAAATATAGAGGAAAAAATAAGTCAGCTTGGAAGGCAGAGCAAATATGTAACGGCACAAGGGAGTAGGGCAAGGCTAAATGGCATTTATTTTAATGCAAGGAGTCTTACGAATAAGGTGGATGAACTGAAAGTGTTGATGAACACATGGGAGTATGATATTGTTGCTATCACGGAGACATGGTTGAGGGAGGGGCAAGACTGGCAGCTCAATATTCCGGGGTATAGAATCTTCAGGCGAGACAGAGGGGGGGTAAAAGAGGAGGGGGTGTCGCAATATTAATTAAGGAGACAATTACTGCTGTAAGGAGGGATGATATATTAACAGGTCCCTCTAATGAGGCCATATGGGTTGAACTTAAAAACAAAAAGGGGGCGAGCACTTTGCTGGGAGTGTACTATAGGTCCCCAAACAGCCAGGGGGAGATAGAGGAACAGATATGTAGGCAAATCTCAGAGAAGTGTGCAAATAATAGGGTAATTATAGTGCGGGATTTCAACTTCCCCAATATTAACTGGGATAGTCAGAGTGTGAAAGGCTCAGAGGGCGCAGAATTCTTAAAGTGCATCCAGGAGAGCTTTTTGAGCCAGCATGTAGAAAGTCCTACAAGAGAGGGGGTGGTACTCGACCTAATTCTAGGGAATGTGGCCGGGCAAGTGGTAGAAGTGTTAGTAGGTGAGCACTTTGGTGACAGTGACCATAATTTGGTGAGATTTAAGGTAGTCATGGAAAAGGACAAAGATGGACCGGAAATAAAGGTTCTAAATTGGGGGAAGGCCGATTTTAATATGATACGGCAGGATCTGGCCAATGTGGACTGGGATCAGCTACTTGAAGGAAAATCCACATTGGAGCAATGGGAGTCTTTCAGAAAGGAAATTGAGAGAGTACAATGGCAACATGTTCCCGCAAAGGTCAAGGGTGGGACCAACAAGCCCAGGGAACCTTGGATGTCAAGGGACATACGAGAATGGATTAGGAAAAAAAGGGGGGCTTTTGGCAGATACAAAGGACTAAAGACAGAGGAAGCCCTAGAGGAGTATAAAAAGTGCAGGGGGATACTTAAAAAAGAAATTAGGAGAGCGAGGAGGGGCCATGAAATAACACTGGCGAGCAAAATAAAGGAAAATCCTAAGGTGTTTTATAAGTATATTAAGGGCAAGAGGATAACTAGGGAAAGAGTAGGGCCCATTAGGGACCAAAGTGGCAAACTGTGTGTAGAGCCAGAGGATGTAGGTGGGGTTTTAAATGAATTTTTTGCATCTGTGTTCACTATGGAGAAGGAGAATGTGGACATAGAAATCGGGCAGGGGGACTGTGATATACTTGAACATATTAGCATCGAGAGGGAGGAGGTACTAGCGGTTTTAGCAGGCTTAAAAGTGGATAAATCCCCAGGCCCGGACGAGATGTATCCCAGGCTACTATGTGAGGCAAAGGAGGAGATTGCAGGGGCTCTGACACAAATTTTCAGAACCTCTCTGGCCACAGGGGATGTGCCAGATGACTGGAGAACAGCTAACGTAGTACCATTATTCAAGAAGGGTAGTAGGGATAAACCAGGGAATTACAGGCCAGTGAGCCTAACATCAGTGGTAGGGAAATTATTGGAAAAAATTCTGAGGGACAGAATTGGTCTCCACTTGGAGAGGCAGGGATTAATTAGGGATAGCCAGCATGGCTTTGTCAAGGGAAGATCATGTCTGACCAATTTGATTGAATTTTTCGAGGGGGTGACTAGGTGTGTGGATGAGGGTAGTGCAGTGGATGTGGTTTACATGGATTTCAGTAAGGCTTTTGATAAAGTCCCGCCTTGGCACATTGGATCCAAAACTGGCTTAGTGGCAGAAGGCAGAGGGTGATGGTGGAAGGTTGTTTTTGTGACTGGAAGCCTGTGTCCAGTGGGGTACCGCAGGGATCGGTGCTGGGTCCCTTGCTGTTTGTGGTCTACATTAATGATTTGGAATTGAATGTAAAAGGTATGATCAGTAAGTTCGCAGATCACACGAAAATTGGTGGGGTGGTCAATAGCGAGGCGGGAAGCCTCAGGCTACAGGACGATATAGATGGGTTGGTCAGATGGGCGGAACAATGGCAAATGGAATTTAACCCTGAAAAGTGAGAGGTGATGCATTTTGGACGGACTAACAAGGCAAGGGAATACACAATGAATGGTAAGACCCTAGGAAAGACAGAGGATCAGAGGGACCTTGGTGTGCATGTACATAGATCCCTGAAGGCAGAAGAACAGGTGGATAAGGTGGTTAAAAAGGCATATGGGATACTTGCCTTCATTAGCCGAGGCATAGAATATAAAAGCAGGGAGGTTATGATGGAGCTGTACAAAACGCTGGCAAGGCCACAGCTGGAGTACTGTGTGCAGTTCTGGTCGCCACACTATAGGAAGGATGTGATTGCTTTGGAGAGGGTGCAGAGGAGATTTACCAGGATGTTACCTGGGCTGGAGCGCTTCAGCTATGAAGAAAGACTGGACAGGCTGGGCTTGTTTTCCTTGGAGCAGAGAAGGCTGAGGGGGGACCTGATTGAGGTATACAAAATTGTGAGGGGCATAGATAGGGTGGATAGAAAGGAACTTTTCCCCTTAGTAGAGGGGTCAATAACAAGGGGGCATAGATTCAAGGTAAGGTGCAGGAGGTTTAGAGGGGATTTGAGGAAAAACTTTTTCACCCAGAGGGTGGTTGGAATCTGGAACTCACTGCCTGAAAGGATGGTAGAGGCAGGAACCCTCACAACATTAAAGAAGCATTTGGATGAGCACTTGAAATGCCATAGCATACAAGGCTACGGACCAAATGCTGAAAAATGGGATTAAATTAGATAGGGCTTGATGGCCGGCGCGGACGTGATGGGCCGAAGGGCCTCTTTCTGTGCTGTATAACTCTATGACTCTATGACACGAGGACTGGCTAGGGCGGCTCCCCAGCCTGACGTCATGACGTCATCACATTTTCCCGCCGCTGGAGGATCAACGTGATGACGTCATTGCGTTTGGTCTCATTCTTAAAGGGACCGCGCTATGTACATGCAATGATATGAACCAAGATACAGATTCATTCTGTAGCTAATAATTTGTTAAAGATGATTATGTACATTAGAACAGAGTCCCCCTGGTGGCTCCGCCACAAACTAGTTATTTACAAAGTTTAACAAATACTTAACAAAAAATTGAAGCAAAATCTTGCAATAGTAAATCAATCAATTATATAACCTTTATAACTAACCACAAGGGCTTGCTCCATATGAAAATCTAGGCGTGGAAATTAGTATGCATTTTGCCAAAACGGCGCTGTGAAGTTGAATTCTGCGGCATGACATTCCACGCCGGAATGGTGCAGGAAGTGCGCCCGAAATGCTTTCCCTTGATATTTTCCAGCCACTTGATGGATAGAAGATGCCCCTCCTCCTGCTGACCACTTTCACTAATACCTTCAACGCAGTATCAGAAAAACAGGAGGCAGGGCTTGCAGATTCCCCTGTCCCTGCCATTGTCCACAGCCTTCAGTTATAGTTGTCTGCAGCCAAAGTGCACTCCTCTTTAAGAGTTGCAGGCTGCCTTTAAATGGCCTCAGCAAAGTGCATTATTGACACCTCCCCACGGTCCTCCCCTGCTTTTAGGTGAGTTGCCAATGAAACAGTAACGCTGACAAACCTCCTAATTTGTTTTAATTAATCGGGGGATCAACTTGGGGCCTTAGTTGGATCTACGTGATCAAGTGTGCACTCCAAGTACAGTGCCCATTCTTCACCTGAAAATAGGCTTTAAACAAAATTCTACCCTCCAGTGTAAACTTATTTAGCTTGACACCATAATGATATAAATGAGTACAAAATTTACAAGCCTCATGCACAACATAGAATGTAATTTGCCACCTTCTGTAACGGGGAAAAAGCACCAAAAAAAGGTCGAGACACAGGGATGAAAATAACTTCTACCTAGCCGAAAGCCAAAAGAAAAGTACAAATGAAATCTCAGGCGTCTGCTGTTCCCTGCTCCTTTGCTCAAGGCAGTGATGTGACAGTTGGGGTGCAAGCTGTATATAAAGATAATTAAAATCATTATTTAACGATTTCCCCAAGAAGTTTCTGGGCTTTTTCATTTTGATGGATCGTAATTGTTTAATAGCTAGGAACAACTATCCATATGTGATTATTTCCTGCCTGTATTTTATTGGATAAAATTTGAATGACGGGGAAATATATTATGAAATCAAATTGTGAAGCTTTGTGAAGACCTCCTTTTCTTGTCCACAGTACTGTCTACCTTAAAGGATTTTTTTGGGGGAAAAAAATATAGAATTGAAAATCTGTTTCTTTTTGTTACCAGAATCTGTTCCACTACCTCAGTGACCTATCTGGTTCAGCTGATACTGAACATTTTCCAGACTCGGCCATATCTAAGACTCCAGAAGAAGAAAGCTTGGCAAACATAATTGAACACAAGCATACCCTTGCCACAACTTCTGGAACTGTCATCAAGGCCCATAAAAGTGGTGTCTGTGAATGTATAAATAATTGCGGGTCATCATTTTTTGGTCATGCCTTTTTTTTTGGTCTCTTTCTTGTTTTTTAAGGTTTAGTGATGCTAGTTTTGCCAACCCTCCTGGATGCTGTTGCTTTAAATTTCCCACTGTAATGTATATACCTTTAAGGGGGGGAACTACTTTTTACAGCTCATGTATACTGTAGTACCGGCAGTGACCACACCTGTATATAGCACTGAGTAGTAATCTGTACAGCCAGTTGCAGTGTGAGCCACGTTGAGTAAACACCGGTTGTACCGTTCTCCGCAGTCTGTGTCTTATTATACACGGACGTAACATTGGCGACGAGGCACGTTCGAACCTACCTGCAACTCTGCATCACCTCCCGGGGATTCGTTCCTGGAGATCAGTGGATTGGAGGTCAAGGCCAGAGACTCGGGCGTCGACCACGGGCAACCGCCCAGTCATCCAGCAGAGACTCGAGAATTGCGGGGGAGGCTGTCGAGAGCCAGGCTTGGCTTTCCAGTCGAGGTGGTCCAGCAAAACGGGCTGGCAACAGGTAGTGCGCAGACCCTTCCCGGACAGCGGCGGGCTAGAGCCCGACCAAGCGGCACAGCAAAGGGCCAAGCAGCATCGACGGGGGAGAGACAGGGCAGAGCGCACAGGGCGCAGCCGGTGTTCAGGGGCCGAGCAGCGTCGGAGAGAGGGAGAGAGAGACGCGCAGAAACCCGCGAGGCGCCGCCATTGCCACGAGAATCGCCGGGAGCGGCGTTGGCAGCAGCGGGGGAGGAAGGAAAGCGCGGGAGACGCCATTTTAAGCCACACCCAAAATGCCGAAGAGTGGCAGTATCACCGCATTTGACAATGAAGTCGAAGATTGGATTACATATGTCGAACGAATAGAGGTGTACTGCAAGGCAAATGAGGTGTCAGATGACAAGAACGCGTCGGTATTGTTAAATTTAATGGGTGCAAAGACATATGGTTTATTACGAAATCTAGTAACCCCAACGAAGCCAATGGAAAAGAGTTTTGAAGACATAGTAACGATACTAAAGGAACATAGCAGAAAGATTCAAGTTTCACAAACGGAACCAGCATAAGGATGAAAGCAATGCTGATTATTTAACAGAACTGCGCAAACTATCGAAACACTGCCAGTTTGGAGCGGGACTGGCAGATACCTTAAGGGACAAGTTTGTGTGTTGGCTTCAAAGTGAAGGAACCCAGAAACGGCTTTTATCTGAAAAGGACCTTACACTGGAAAAGGCTTTCAGCATTGCGGTATCATATGAAGCAGCAGCACGGGGCGCTGCAGAGATACAACAGAGACCGCAAGAATATGGCACAAACAAAATGTCATATGGAACAGAGAAGTGCTATCGCTGCGGCAGAACAACACACGACCAGAATGATTGCTGGTTCAAAGACAAAGTGTGCAGACAGTGTGGAAAAGTAGGACACATAGCACGAGTCTGCAGGTCGGGAAAGAAAACCAGCAATAAGAAACCTACCAAAGGAAAGTACAAGAAGGTACATAAGATGATGGAGAATAGTTCAGACGAACAAAAGAGTGATAACGACTCTGAAAGCAGGGAATTGAGTTGTCTGAAACTACATAATGTGATCTCCTCTGGACTGGAGAGAAACTTGGAGTGGGAGGGGGAGGATCCAGTTGTCGTGGTCCATGTTGGTACCAGCGACATAGATAAGAGAAGGAAGGAGGTTCTGCTGAGGGAGTTTGAGCAGCTAGGGGCCAAATTAAAAAGCAGAACCACAAGGGTAATAATCTCTGGATTATTACCTGAGCCACGAGCGAATTTGGCTAGGACAAATAAAATTAGAGAGTTAAATGCGTGGCTCGAAGACTGGTGTGGGAGAAATGGGTTTTGCTTCCTGGGACACTGGCACCAGTACTGGGGCAGGAGGGAGCTGTTCCGTTGGGACGGGCTTCACTTGGCCAGTGCTGGGACTAGAGTCCTGGCAGATCATATAACTAGGGCTGCAGAGAGGGCTTTAAACTAACTAGGTGGGGGGAGGTTCCTAGAGAGCAAATAATAAAAATGACAACAGAGAAGGTCATAGACTTAGGTAGCAGCGGGGAAATTAAAAACCAGAGCGTGTCAGGAAGGGGCAGAAGGTATGGAGTAAAAGGTAAAGTAATAAAAAGGGCAAAAGCAGGAACTAAGTGTCACAAAACATCTTTGAAAGTTCTCTATCTGAATGCACGTAGCATTCGTAACAAAATAGACGAGTTAATGGCACAAATAACTACATATGGGTATGATCTTGTGGCCATTACAGAAACATGGCTGCAGAGTGACAATGCCTGGGAATTAAACATACCAGGTTATTTAACGATCAGGAAGGACAGGCAGGAAGGAAGGGGAGGTGGGGTGGCTATGTTAATAAAGGAAGGAATCACTGTAATACAGAGAAATGATATTGGGTCAAAAGATCAGGATAATGAAACAGTTTGGGTGGAGGTAAGGAATAATAAGGGGAAAAAAACACTAGTGGGTGATGTAATAAAAAGTCTCACACATCAAGGAACTTTAAAGTAAGCTTTAAGCAACTTATAATTATACTTATATACAAGAGCGGTCTTCACCATGCCTCTAGGAGAAGCCCTTTTACATACTGAGCAGTTCAGTATTTATACTAGTCCAAACACAGGAAGTGAGGTATGCACAGGAAGTGAGGTATGCACAGAGTTCACAGTTCACAGGAAATGATGTGCACGTAACTTCAACCGGAAGTTATTTATTATTATTACAGTGGGCGTAGTCTATAGGCCTCCGAACAGTGGCAACTCTGTTGGACGGAGTATCAATCAGGAAATAGTTGAGGCTTGTAATAAGGGAACATCTATAATTATGGGGGATTTTAACTATCATATTAATTGGACAAATCAAATTGGGCAGGGCTGCCTTGAGGATGAGTTCATTGAGTGTATTAGGGATGGGTTTCTTGAGCAGTATGTAACTGAACCGACCAGGGGGCAAGCAACCTTAGATCTGGTCCTGTGTAACGAGACAGGATTAATTAAAAATGTCCTAGTAAAGGATCCCCTTGGAATGAGTGACCATAACATGGTTGAATTCCATATTCAATTAGAGGGTGAGAAGGTTGGATCTCAAACAAGCGTGCTAAGCTTGAATAAAGGAGACTATGAAGGTATGAGAGCGGAATTGAGTAGAGTGGATTGGGAAAATAGATTAAAGGGTAAGACAATACATGATCAGTGGTGTACATTTAAGGAGTTATTTTACAACTTCCCAAAAAAATATATTCCACTGAGAAGAAAAGGGTGTAAAAGAAAAGACAGCCATCCGTGGCTAAGTAAAGAAATTAAGGATAGTATTCGACTAAAAACAAGGGCATATAAGGTAGCCAAATCTAGTGGGAGGATAGAGGATTGGGAAAACTTTAAAAGACAGCAAAAAATAACAAAAAGATTGATTAAGAAAGGGAAGATAGATTATGAAAGTAAATTAGCAAAAAATATAAAAACAGATAGTAAGAGTTTTTATAGTTATATAAAAAGAAAAAGGGTGGCTAAAGTAAATGTTGGTCCCTTAGAGGATGAGACCGGGAAATTAATGGTGGGAAATATGGAGATGGCAAAAACACTGAATGAATATTTTATATCAGTCTTTACAGTAGAAGACACTAAAAATATCCCAACACTGGACAAACAGGGGGGCTAAAGGGGGGGGAGGAGCTAAACACGATCAAAATCACTAAGGAAGTGGTACTCGGTAAAATAATGGGACTCAAGGCGGATACATCACCTGGACCTGATGGCTTACATCCTAGGGTCTTGAGGGAAGTGGCGGTAGGGATTGTGGATGCATTGGTAATAATTTTCCAAAACTCCCTGGGCTCGGCAATGGTCCCGGCAGACTGGAAAACTGCTAATGTAACATCCTTATTTAAAAAGGGCAGTAGACAGAAGGCTGGAAACTATAGACCGGTTAGCCTAACATCTGTGGTAGGTAAAATTTTGGAGTCCATTATTAAGGAGACAGTAACAGGACATTTGGATAATCATAATTTAATCGGACAAAGTCAGCATGGTTTTATGAAGAGGAAGTCATTTTTGACAAATTTGCTGGAGTTCTTTGAGGAAGTAACATATAGGGTGGATAAAGGGGAACCAGTGGACGTAGTGTATTTAGACTTCCAAAAGGCATTTGACAAGGTGCCACACAAAAGATTATTGCTTAAGATAAAAAATCACGGGATTGGGGGTAATATTCTGGCATGGATAGAGGATTGGCTATCTAACAGAAGGCAGAGAGTTGGGATAAATGGTTCATTCTCAGACTGGCAATCAGTAACTAGTGGTGTTCCGCAGGGGTCAGTGCTGGGTCCCCAACTCTTTACAATCTATATTAACGATTTGGAGGAGGGGACTGTATTGATTTCTTTGTGGGTTCAATGACGAGCCATTTATGAAAGAGAATGAGTTTTAATCTAAAGTCTGTTCAACTCTTTTATACAGCTTTTACAGGAGACACGATGCTGTGATGCATCTAGAACGGAACCGAAACTAAACTAACTGCCTTGCTTCTCTCGGTCACATGCCCTCTGCTGGTCAGGCACAAGCAATCAATACATACAAACATGCTATTAAGGCATCATAATCGAACAGGCAAATACCATCTCTATTTGCTGATATCATTACAGGGACCGAGTGTAACATATCAAAGTTTGCAGATGATACTAAGATGGGAGGGAAAGTAGTGAGTGAGGAGGACATAAAAAACCTGCAAGGGGACATAGACAGGCTAAGTAAGTGGGCAGAGATTTGGCAGATGGAATACAATACTGGAAAGTGTGAGGTTATGCACTTTGGCAGGAAAAATCGTAGAGCAAGTTATTATCTTAATGGCAAGGAACTGGAAAGTACTGAAGTACAAAGGGATCTGGGGGTCCTGGTGCACGAAACTCAAAAGGTTAGTATGCAGGTGCAGCAAGTGATTAAGAAGGCCAATGGAATGTTGGCTTTCATTGCTAGGGGGATAGAATATAAAAATAGGGAGGTATTGCTTCAGTTGTACAAGGTATTGGTGAGACCGCACCTGGAATACTGCGTACAGATTTGGTGTCCATACTTAAGAAAGGACATACTTGCTCTCGAGTCAGTACAAAGAAGGTTCACTCGGTTAATCCCGGGGATGAGGGGATGGACATATGAGTAGAGTTTGAGTAGATTGGGACTCTACTCATTGGAGTTCAGAAGAATGAGAGGCGATCTTATTGAAACATATAAGATTGTGAAGGGGTTGGATCGGGTGGATGCGGGGAGGATGTTCCCGATGATGGGTGAAACTAGAACTAGGGGGCATAGGCTTAGAATAAGGGGCTGCTCTTTCAAAACTGAGATGAGGAGGAACTACTTCACTCAGAGGGTGGTAGGTCCATGGAATATGCTGCCCCAAAAAGCTGTAGAAGCTACATCATTACATAAATTTAAAACAGAAATAGACAGTTTCCTAGAAGTAAAGGGAATTAAGGGTTACGGGGAGCGGGCAGGAATTTGGACATGAGTCTAGGTTCGGATCGGTCATGGCCCTGTGGGTAGCGGAGCGGGCCCAGGGGCCGTGTAGCCTGATCCTGCTCCTATTTCGTGTGTCTAATTCTGTTAGATTCAGGAGATGGTTCTGTGATAGTGGATTGGTGGTTAGGATCAGATCAGCCATGATCTTGTTGAATGGCGGGGCAGGCTCGAGGGGCCGATTGGCCTACTCCTGCTCCTATTTCTTATGTTCTTATAGGATCACCGAACCATTTGGGTCACTCTCAAGTTAGCAGGAGTCCAGGTAAAGATGGAATTGGACACAGGATCAGCCCTAACAGTTATAAACCGACAGGACTACGAGCGGCTATTCTCACACATACCCTTGAGAGACACAAAAATTATTTTGAGGACGTACACGGGGCAAAAAGTCTACCCCAAAGGAAAAATAAGGGTGACCGTTATATATAACGGTAAGGAAACACCAAAACTAGACCTGTATGTATTGCAAGATGGAGGAGCACCATTACTGGGACGTGAATGGATCCGGAAAATACAACTGGATTGGCATTCCATACAGGCACTGACTGTGGCTGACAAAAAGGATGACGATGTCACACCTGGGCGACTGTCAAAGATCCTAACTGACGCGAAAGAAGTGTTCCAGCAAGGACTCGGAACACTAAAAGGCATGACAGCGACGATTAAAATTGAAGAAAACACAAGCCCAAAATTTTTTAAGGCCAGACCGGTACCTTATGCAATCCGCCCAGCCGTCGAAGCAGAGCTGGAGAGTCTGGAACGTTCAGGTGTACTGTCCAAGGTAGACTGGAGCGAGTGGGCTACACCCATCGTCCCTGTGATGAAAAAGTTGTTGAGCAGCACGCCTGGGTAACCAAGGAAGGTTCGCATCTGTGGGGACTTTAAGGTAACAGTGAACCCGGTCCTTCACACCATACAATATCCACTTCCGCGGATTGAAGATATTTTCGCCTCGCTATCTGGAGGGAAACGCTTTACTAAATTGATCTGGCCCAGGCGTATCTGCAAATGGAGGTAGAAGAAGCATCAAAAAAATACCTCACAATCAACACCCATAAAGGTCTCTACCAATACAACTGGCTGGTATTCGGGGTAGCATCAGCTCCGGCTATTTGGCAGAGGGCAATGGAACAAGTCCTGCAAGGGATCCCAGGGACCCAGTGTTATTTGGACGATATCCTGGTCACGGGCGAAAATGACAGTGATCACCTTGCCAACCTGGAGCAGGTGCTCACTAGATTGCAGGAATATGGGCTCCGAGCCAACCGCCCCAACTGCGAGTTTTTTAGAAAACAGATCTCGTATTGTGGCCACCTTATCGATAAAGAGGGGTTACATAAGTCCCCAGAGAAGATTGAGGCAGTAGTCAAGGCTCCAGCACTGGAAAATGTGTCACAACTGAGGTCGTTCCTCGGGCTGGTAAACTACTACCATTAGTTCTTGCCAAATTTGTCTACAATACTACACCCACTGAACACCCTACTGCAAACTGGGGTGCCATGGAAGTGGAGTGACGAATGTAGACGAGCTTTCCAGAAGAGCAAAACACTAATCACATCGAAAGAGGTATTGGCCCATTACAACCCGGCATTACCAATTCGGTTGGCATGTGATGCGTCACCCTACGGCATTGGAGCGGTGCTGTCGCACAAATTCTCGGACGGCTCAGAGAGGCCAATAGCCTTTGCGTCACGATCACTAACCTCAGCCGAGCGTAACTACGCCCAGATTGACAGGGAGGCCCTCGGCCTAGTGTGGGGAGTGAAAAAGTTCAATCACTATCTGCACGGGCAGAAATTCACCTTGCTGACTGATCACCAGCCTCTTGTCTCCATTTTTAATCCGAAGAAGGGCGTTCCGGTGATGACTGCGCAACGACTACAAAGATGGTCACTTTTTCTAGGGGCGCACCACTATGAGATTGAATATAAGGGCACGAAACAGCATGGAAATGCTGATGGGCTATCACGCCTGCCACTGGCTACTGCGGAGGAAGCACCAGCAGTGGATCCTGTCGAAATATTCCATTCGACTACAGTTGAATACCTACCGGTAACTAACGCTTGTATCGAAAAGGAAACCCGAAATGACCCGACACTGTCTCGGGTATATGAGTTGACGGTGAAGGGATGGCCAGCACATGGCGACTCACTGTTGCCAGCATTCTCGACAAGGAGAGAACAGCTGTCAGTGTGCCGGGGGACCTTGATGTGTGGATCCCGAGTGGTAATTCCACCCAAGTTAAGGGATAGAGTGCTCAATGAGCTTCATGAGGGTCATCTGGGAGGGGTAAAAATGAAAAGCCTAGCCAGGGCTTATGTGTGGTGGCTGGGAATCGATAAACAAATCGAGGACCTGACCAAGAGCTGCTCAGGATGCCAGAAAGTCCAAAATGCACCACCACAGGCCCCTCTACATCCATGGGAGTGGCCCTCATCTCCATGGCAACGGGTGCATATTGATTTTGCTGGTCCATTCATGGACTCAATGTTTTTAATAGCCGTGGATGCGCACTCGAAATGGCCTGAGGTCATCAAAATGTCCTCCACCACCACGGAGAAAACTATTGCAATCCTACGGACCATTTTTGCCAGGAATGGCTTGCCAGAACAGATTTGCTCCGACAACGGACCACAGTTTGTGTCCGAAGAGTTCCGGAGGTTCTTGAAAAAGAATGGGGTAAGGCATTACACATCCGCCCCGTATCATCCAGCCACAAATGGATTGGCTGAGAGGTTCGTACAAACCTTTAAGAAGGCAATAAAGGCTATGTACAATGACAACATTCCGCTGCAGCACAAGGTGGACAATTTCCTGTTCGCCTACCTGAATGCGACACATGCAGTCACCAACCAGGCCCCAGTCATGATGTTCTTTAACCAAAGGTTAAGATCTCGCCTGGATTTGCTCAGACCAAACGTGCGAAGAGATGTTGAGAGTAAGCAATTCCAGCACATCCACGAGAAGCCAACAAGGAGCTTCAATGTAGGGCAACCAGTC
Source organism: Somniosus microcephalus (assembly GCF_052327205.1). Taxonomy (NCBI): domain Eukaryota; kingdom Metazoa; phylum Chordata; class Chondrichthyes; order Squaliformes; family Somniosidae; genus Somniosus; species Somniosus microcephalus. The sequence goes on along the minus strand of NC_140989.1, from coordinate 80,228,718 downwards.
TTGGCCCGCGACTATCGAACAGAAAAATGGCAGCCAGGAACGATATGCACATGGCAGGGCCTACTAATGTACACAGTGGACGTTGGGGAGAGCATCGTGAGACGCCATGCTGACCAGATCCTAGAGTCACAGGAACAAGTCAACCCCATGCCTCGCCCATACGTACCTGGTGATGAACCCGACATACAGGTCGCACCTACCCCAGAAACAGTAGCATCGGAAGCTGATGAACCAACCGACGACAGGGGGCCAGAATCGCCTCCGCACCAAGAGCAAGACACTCGGGAAAGGCGCTATCCAGAAAGGATCAGGAAGCCTCCCCAAAGACTGAATATATAAATAGACTATTTTCAGCTAATGTTGCATGTTAAAAGTGTTAATTGTAATTAGTTTGATATTTAATTGTTAAATGAGTGTTATGGTACTGTTAATCTAAAAGGGGAGGAATTGTAATGTATATACCTTTAAGGGGGGGGAACTACTTTTTACAGCTCATGTATACTGTAGTACCGGCAGTGACCACACCTGTATATAGCACTGAGTAGTAATCTGTGCAGCCAGTTGCAGTGTGAGCCACGTTGAGTAAACACCTGTTGTACCGTTCTCCGCAGTCTGTGTCTTATTATACATGGACGTAACACCCACCATAGCAGCAACCCCACCCCCAGTTCCATGACATCACCGGCTGCTGCCGCAGAGAAGCCTCCGGCTCGATGACCTCACGCCTCACTCTTTAGTGACATTATTTTCTTCATTACTGTTATTTTACTTACGTTAATTTTATTGAGTCCCTGTCCCTGATTTAATATTAGTTTCCTTGGGATTTCTGGCATGCTATCCTCTTCCTTTACTGCAAATACTGACGCAAAGTAATTATTCAACATGTCCGCCATTTCCTTCAAGTCGGCCTTACCCAAATCTAGAATCTTAGTAGCTGTTTCGTGTTTCTCCCTTTCAAATGCTACGTTGAACTTGATCATGTTATGATCGCTATTGAATAAATGTTCATGCACAGTTAGGCTGTTAACTAAATCTGGCTCATTACTCATTACTAAATCTAATGTGGCATGCCCCCTTGTTGCCTCAAGGACATATTGTTGTAAAAAACTATCCTGGACACACTCAAGAAATTCACTACCTTTCTGACAGGTGCTAGTCTGCTTATCCCAATCTATATGAAAGTTAAAATCCCCCATTAAAACCACTCTGCCTTTGCTACACACTTGTCTAATCTCTGCATTTATACAATCTAGCACTTCACAGCTGCAACCTGGGGGCATATACACAACTCCAGTCTTAAATCCTTTCCTATTTCTTAATTCTATCCATAAAGTCTCCACTGCCTGCTTACCTCTCGTTATATCCTCCCTTATCATTGAAGTGATTTCATCCTTAATCACTAAGACTACTCCTCCCCCTCTGCCATTTTCCCAATCTTTCCTGTAGACCGTATAACCTGGTATATTTAGTTCCCAGTTCTGACCGTCTTATCCCTGCTCTTATATTCTATGCCTTGGCTAATAAAGGCAAGTATCCCGTATGCCTTCTTAACCACCTTATCTACCTGTCCTGCTACCTTCAGGGATCTGTGGACATGCACTCCTAGGTCCCTCTGATCCTCTGCAGTTCTCAGTGTCCGACCATTTATTGTGTATTCCCTTGCCTTGTTAGCCCTCCCCAAATGCATTACCTCACACTTCTCCGGATTGAATTCCATTTGCCACTGTTCTGCCCACCTGACCAATCCATTGATATCTTCCTGCGGTCTCCAGCTTTTTTCTTCATTATCAACCACACAGCCAATTTTTTTATCATCTGCAAACTTCTTAATCATACTTCCTACATTCAAGTCCAAATTATTGATATATAACTATAATAAAAAGCAAAGGACCCAGTACTGAGCCCTGTGGAACCCCACTGGAAACAGCCTTTCAGTCACAAAAACACCCTTCGACCATTATCCTTTGTTTCCTGCCTCTGTGCCAATTTTGGATCCAACTTGCCACTTTGCCTTGGATCCCATGGGCTTTTACTTTCGTGACCAGTCTGCCATGCAGGACCTTATCAAAAGCCTTGCTAAAATCCATATAGACTACATCAAACGTACAACCCTCATCGACCCTCCTTGTTACTTCTGTAGGGGGTTTGGCGTATGGCCAGTCAGTTATGCCCCTGACTGCCTGTGAGCGGTTCGAATCGCTCCCACCCCCCTGGGTTCTAGACCACCGGACTTAGGTGCAGGCGGCGATACAGAAAATCGAGTAGACAAGTGGTTTGGTGTAAGAAAACCAAGATTTTATTAAAACAGAATTTAAAAAGTCTGATGAGAAGCTACTGATAAAAATTACAGGCATAAACAATAATTACACTTACATGGGAATAGGGAACACACGGCACATCGAGGGAAAACAAACTACATTAACAATCCCCTTATCCTTATCCCACCCCCTATCCTTATCCCACCCCCTATACCTAACTAGATTAAGCTATATGGGGCCAGGAATTCATGCTCACCAATCCAAAGCCTGTTGCTTTAACAGTTGCGAGTTTTGGTCTCCTGTCCTTTGGGGTACTCCATCGCCACGTGGTCTCAGGGCGCGGTGCTGGAGCTGTTGCTGCGACACACCTTCCCTCTCCTCAGCTACCGTCATCGACTCGTCGCGATGGGTTCTCTTCTTCTTCTCCCTCGGGCGGTCGTCGGCGGTAATGTTGCGATTGTGGGGCGGTTGGTGGTTTTACAGCTGGTTTGATTTTACTACCCAAGCGTCAAATGCCAGCATATTCGTCTGAATTCTTCCCCAAACGCCAGCTTATAACTAGGCGTTTGGCTTCTATCAATGCGTCTTTTGCTGCCCTTCTCTGCTCTTGTCGGGTCTTTACCCTCTTCTTCGTCTCGTTTCGTTTCGTGGCCCATGTGTCCTGTGTGACTTTGGACTCGGGTCTCGTTCCCCTCCCGCGATTGGTATGGATGTCCTTGGTTGCAAATTAATGTGGGGAGCGAGAAGAAAACCCGCCACGAGGCCAGGGCACGAGTACGAATGGCAGCAGCCCAAGGCCAGACAAGAGGTCAGAGTCAAGAGAGCAAGAGTAAGAAGAGCGATTGCTACTGATGGGCCTACAATTATACTCCTTCCGATGGCCCTTATCTGCGCGCCAAATCAGGTCAGTCCATTGTTTAACTTTTGGCGGGCTGTTTTAAATGATTATACCAATCTAAACTAACTGGCTTTAGATGGCCGTTTATCGCACCTGATGGCCCGATGTCCGAGTTGTATTGTCATTAATGCATTTTAATCGGTCTGTCCAGCCTTGGTGGCTTCCTTGAGCTGTTTCCGATTATTTATGCGGACAAACTAATGGCCTTATGTTTAGGCCTAACTGGGTTTGATCTGTTTCGATCTGACGCAATGCATATTCAATGTTTGCCTAGCTGTCTGGCTTTTCAAACACACAGTCCTTTTCACAGAAATGCATTTTAAGTTTCGATTTCCCAAAACTGCTTGTTCTGTGCTGCAGAGTCCAATCTTTTAAAATCTTACAGGCTTTTGGTCACGAGGTGCGGACGCCATCTTTTTGGGTACCCTTTTTAAATTGTCCATACAGGGTCCCTTTTATTAATAACCTTGGGGAAATGTGGGAATTTTGCGAATCTTACACCTCCTCAAAAAATTCAATCAAGTTAGTCAGACACGACCTTCCCTTAACAAATCCATGTTCCTGATTTATACTGTCCCTCAGAATTTTTTCCAATAATTTTCCCACCACCGAGGTTAGGCTGACTAAGTCTATCCCTTTCTCCCTTTTAAAACAATGGTACCACATTAACAGTCCTCCGGCACTACCCCTGTAGTCAGAGAGGATTGGAAAATGATGGTCAGAGCCTTTGCTATTTCCTCTCTTACTTCTCTTAACAGTCTGGGATACATTTCATCCGGGCCTGGGGATTTATCCACTTTCAAAGATGTTCCCAGCAGTGTGATTGCCCCTTTTTTGCTTTTCAGTTCAAACCATATGGCCTCGTTGGATGATCCTTCCCCCCTCACAGCTGTAATTGTTTCTTTAATCAATATTGCGACCCCTCCTTTTTTATCCCCCTCTCTATTTTGTCTGAAAACCCTGTAACCAGGAATGTTGAGCTGCCATTCCTGCTCTTCTTTCAGCTCAGTGACTCTGAGATGGAGAGATTCGAGACGGAGACATCTACAGCAGACATGTTTGCTCGGGACCGTCTCTCTGTCCACATACTCCCACATACTGCAGTCTAGAACTAGGGGGCATAGTCTCAGGATAAGGGGTCGGCCATTTAAGATTGAGTTGAGGAGGAATTTCTTCACTCAAAGGGTTGTGAATCTTTGGAATTCTCTACCCCAAAGGGCTGTGGATGCTGAGTCGTTCAGTGTATTCCAAGACTGAGATAAGTAGATATTTGGACTCTAGGCAAATCAAGGGATATGGGGATGAGGTGGGAAAGTGGAGTTGAGGTTGAAGATCAGCCATGATCTTATTGAATGGTGGAGCAGGCTCGAGGGGCCCTATGGCCTACTCCTGCTCCTAATTCTTATGTAGCCCTTGAAATCGACATCTGGTCGCTGTTAGGAGAGGGCAATAGTTGAAGCACTAGCCACCAAAATGCCGTGCAGCCTCTTTGAATAGTGCTAGCAGGCATTTTAAGTGGGACTCAGCTGTTTAACGAGCCTCCAGACAGCCGTTCCTGGTGTGCGCTTTAACTCCTTTACCAAGATGGCATCTTGCGCTAAACCAGCGTTTCGGCTTAAGAACCCACCTTGGCCACCTCGGAGGCACTTTAACGCCTAAAGTATTCGGCGAAAATCGCTCCCCTTAGTCTCCGGAGTGTGATTTGAACCCACAACCTTCTGGCTCACAAGATAAAAACTGGATATCACTTGTTTTTAATTTAAAGGAGCAGTAAAAACCGACTCAATGGTCCTTAAGTCATTCTTGTCATTTACTAGTGAAATGTCTTGGATTCTGTTTCTATGTTAAAGGCGCTGTATCAATGCAAGTTGTTTTTTTTTCTAAATTAATCATCTTTTATTCTAGCACCAGAAACTATACAAGGGTATATAGACATAAAAACATAGAAGATAGGAGCAGGAGTAGGCCATTCGGCCACTTGAGCCTGCTCCGCCATTCAATGAGTACCCTGTCCCTGCCTTCTCCCCATATCCCTTGATCCCTTTAGCCTTAAGAAATATATCCAACTCCTTCTTGAATATATTTAATGAATTGGCCTCCACCGCCCTCTGTGGGAGAGAATTCCACAGGTTCACCACTCTCTGGGTGAAGAAATTCCTCCTTTCTGTCCGAAATGGCTTACCCCTTATCCTTAGACTGTGACCCCTGGTTCTGGACTCCCCGGCCATCGGGAACATCCTTCCAGCATCTAGTCTGTCCAGTCCTGTTAGAATTTTATAGGTTTCAATGAGATCCCCTCTCATTCTTCTAAACTCCAGCGAGTATAAGCCCAATCGACCCAATCTCTCCTCATACGTCATTCCTGCCATCCCAGGTATCAGCCTGGTGGATCTTTGCTGCATTCCCTCCATGGCAAGAACATCCTTCCTCAGATAAGGCGACCAAAACTGCACACAATACTCAAGGTGTGGTCTCACCAAGGCCCTGTACAACTGCAGCAAGACATCCTTGTTCCTGTACTCGAACCCTCTCGCTACGAAGGCCAACATACCATTTACCTTCTTAACCGCCTGCTGCACCTGCATGCTTACCTTAAGCGACTGGTGCACAAGGACACCCAGGTCTAGTAGCACTTCCCCTTTTCCCAATCTATTGCCATTCAGATAATAATCTGCCTTCCTGTTTTTGCCACCAAAGTGGATAACCTCACATTTATCCACATTATACTGCATCTGCTATGCTACTGCCCAATCACCAATCTGTCCAAGTAAGATCACACTTCAAGGAGTTGATGTATCAGGATCAGGATAGTTTTGTACAACCTTTCAGTGATCCAGCTTGAAGAACAAATCTCAAACCAAGTTACAAATCCGCCGAACTTGTACTCAGAGACCATTCACAGTCAAACCCAAAAAATATCAGCAGAAGTTTCTTAGATTCCACACTTTTACATAATAGATCCATCTTCTGTCATGCCTGGTCGGAGCATTCTGGAAAATTGAGCAAGTTAAAGTCTGAGTAGGTGCAAGTTGATGTTGCCACCGACACACACAAAGCTGTAGTTTACCATGAGCAAAGGCAGGGGGCGCGGCTTCAGACGGCAGTCGCTCTGGCGCGTCATGTATATATGTATCTAAAAAAAACACACAGCTTCCCCTCTTTCCTCGCGCGTTCTCTTCCTTTGTTCCGGAGCGTGCCTGGGCGGCGACGTCTGACGTCGCGCGTAGTGCGTGTGTGTTGGGGGGGGGGGGATGGGGTGGAGTGGAGGAAGGTGTGCGGGTTTGGCTGGTTACGTGAAGGCCGGAGATTGTAGCGGAGACACAGGGCGAACGTTCTGAGTGAGAGCTGCCAGGGTTCGGGGTTCTGGAACGCCCAGCCCGGCCCGGCCCGGCCCCGCCCCGCGCGCCCGCCCAGCCCGCTGCAGCGCCCAGACTTTACGAGCCATGTGAGAGCCACAGTATGTGTGGCAATTGTTCCGCTGGGCTGCTACTGCTCGCAATATGGAGGGGGCTTTGGTTTTAGGGAGGTGGTGGAGAGGGCAGGCGGAAACCTCTAGACAGTGAAGCAACCGGGTCATTTTCCGAAAGGGGGGATCCTTGCTTGTCCGTTTCTTCGCATTGAAAATGAACTAAGCCGTTTACATTGGATTACCATCGCGAGATTATTTGTATTTTTTTATTTATGCATAGGGAGGGGGACAAGGAGGAAGGAGAGAACGTGTAATGTAGTTGATCGGTTTGAAAGTGAATATCGTAGGTTTGAAGTGGGTTTTTTCCTCCTAAGATGGACATGGCACTGAGTAAGGGAAGGGCTAGCTAGCACTTGTCAGGTGGGGCGGGCGGGGTATTGTGAACAGAATAATCACCGATTGGTTTATTTGTATTCGTTTCGTGTCTTATCATTCTTGTCAGGAGATCAGTAAGGAAACCAGCTTCTTCTTGGCCCAGTGGCTTCAGGCAGCTGATGTTCATCCCCGTTATATGTGTGAGTAAGTGCCCAGGCGATCAGTCCATGACCTCTCCGCTACCACTATAGTAACCGTCCAGCGTCCCCTCGCTGTTCACTGCATCTCGGTCTTCTTTCCATTTATAGATACTGGGTCACAAACAACATAGGTAAGGCTGTGTTTTAATACTTCTGTTTGCATGAGGGTTCAGATATTCTAGTTTTAATTCTGCATTTACAAAAACGTGGGCGTGGAAGTCAGGAGTAAATCTATCGGACATTATCGAAGCGATAGAGAAAGCCAGTCGTCTGCTTTTTTGGCAGTCGTGACAAAAGTAAACTTAAGTACAAGGACGGGAACGTTTCGAGGGATAAAGTGCACCCTTGCGCGTGTAATCGGCTAGATTCATTGCCCAGGGTTCCCAAATTTAAATAATCTGCATTTAGCCTGGAATTGTAAATTTAATCCGGGACTATCTTTTGGTTTTGTCTTTCGTAATCCAGAGACATTTTTTTCTCCTTTTAAACCGATTATTAAAGGAAATAGAAATACAAAGCAGTGACGCAACTGGGGCGTGCACTACTCCAGTGTCTACTCCACTGGTGCGTACATTGTAAGTGCCTGCCTCTCACAGCCGAAGTTTTCAGAAGTTAACATTTGAAACTTTTTCTGTTAAATATATGTTGAGGTTCATTTTCCTTCTAATTGACCTTCACAGCTCAATTCTCATTATTGTCAATGGGGATCTGTTAATTGTTCATTTATTTGTTAAATTTAATGTATTTACTTTAAATCCTATTTCCCTCATTTTGGCGGTTGTAGGCGATGGTTTATCATTACCATTTTCCTAAGTATGAAATGTATGATGAGTGGAGGAGTTTAATATTCCATGTTTCATATTTAATTTGGGGAAGAAGGGTTCAATGAGAAGAGATATTTGTACTTTCGCAAATTAATTCTGAATTGCTCTAGCAAAGCTTCCAAAAAGGGAAATGGATTTTATGGTTGCAGTTCTCAAGTAACTTTAGCCTTTTAGACTAACTTAGTAGTAACTCAGTGAATGCATCTTGGTGGTTTATGTATGTTTATTGTGTTGTGCTCCCAAAATGCAGGATGCTGCTTTGAAAATTAGTTGCAGATAATGTAGAATAAGTGTACAGTTGCACTTTCACTTTTGCTTCACGACAGCAGAAATGTCCAAACTCTGCTGTCCAATCCCAGCCTGGCTCCAGTATGCAGTGGTGTGAGACTCAGGAGGCCTTCACACCCATTTGGGTATGCCACTGAGTGGATAATTCCAGTCCAGTGCCGTGTCAGTTTAAAAAGTGCTTAGGTGGTCTATTCCAAGGTATTTTATAAACTTTAGTTTTTTTTAATCCTGTCTGTGCTCAAAACATAAAATGTTTTTGCAGTATTCACGGAGCATTCTCCTGGCAGCTGCCATGTAATTCACAGCCAGCAGTATAACTCCATGTTGCTAGCTGCAAATCCCACTCCGGTAATGGAATATAACCACAGCCTAAGCAAGGCTGAATATTGTGCATATACCACACTTTCACATAGGTTTGTGTGATAAAGGTGTCCAACTTGTGTTTGAGCCAGTTTTGTACAGTACATTGTTTAGTTGTGATGTGGACCTGTTTTTATTGTACATAGTGACCTTGACAGCCACTGCTACTATGGGCAGTAGCTGTTCTGCTCCCTAGATATTTCTCAGCCTTCATTTCAAGCTTTGCAACTGCTGAATTCTATTTCATAATGTTCAGCGTTGCAAGGTTAAACAATTATTTTTGGACCAATTGCACAGCACAATGTGCCTTTTTATGTGACCAGCTTTTACATATGATGGATACCAATACTCTTGGAGGTTCCTTTGGCTAATGTCACCAGTAGTTTTGCACTATGATCTGTAAGGTTATCACAGATGTTCGTTTCGAAATTCAGTAAAGTGACCGCAATAAATAACTCTGCCCATTTTATGTCTTTACTGTAGAACATATAATTTGTAATTGTGTATTGATTTTTTTGCATTATGTACAAACGTCTTTCATTGTTTCTACAGGACCAGGCCGAGGAGGTAGAGGCATGGCAATCAACAGAAAAGAAATACAACGTGGGAGCTGGATATTGGTGAAGGGGACAATCCGATTTGCTTTTATGATCCTCAACAACCTGGTTGCGATTCCATCCTATGTTTTGTATCTCATAGTCCTCCAGCCATTGAAATTACTTAATAATAAACTGTTCTGGCACGTGGAAGGAATAATGTTCAAATGGCTGCTGGCTATGGTGTCTTCGTGGGGTTGGACAGCAGGCTACACAGGTAAGAATTTAAGAGAAGCGTGTGTGTATAGATTTTTGCATCACTAAATGAAGTACAATTTGATATATTTGTGCAGTGATAGTATTTGTGTACATGTGCTAATCTTGGGAGTAGAAATCAATAAATGACCAACAAATATCTAATATTTTCCACTTCTCAAACACTTGTCCCATAGCTATTCTGTTGTGAAGAAGGTTGGTGGGTAACCTGACCCAGCAATTTTAATGTTGCTTTTACACTATCTGTGAGGAGCAGGGAGAATATTTACGTAGGACTTGTCCACTGACTATTTAAAAAAAAAAAAAAAAAAAAAAATATTCCTCCCTCCCTCCCTCTGGACAGTATCCAGCTCCACTTCGCACCTTGTCCTGTCACTTCTGAATGAAATAAGGAACTTGTGGAGAAACGTCTGGTGCCTGCAACAAGCAAACTTTCATTGCCTTTTTTTTTAAAAAGATTTGTTTTTGTAAAAAGATAAGTCCCAAAGAGTAATTTGGGAAACTATTCTTGCCACTATTTAGTACTGAGGAACACTAGTTTACCTACAGTGATTTCTCCTTGGAATTTAATTCTGTTGGAATTGTGAAATATGTTTTTATTAATTGAAGTAGAAAGTCTATTCAAAATCTACCTCTTTGACCATGTTTTCAGTCATCTACTGCTCGCTGCCTTTGTTTCTGTGAAGTACCACGGGACTTTTTGCTATGTTAAAGGCACCACAAGTTGCTATTTTTTTTTTGCTAAAATTAGCGAGTGGAGGAAAATACATAATTATGTGGGGATAATGCTGCTGCTAAGAATTTCTGTTCCTTGAAGTTTTGTTGAGTGATTCTACCTTTTTCTTCCCCTCTCTCTCCTTATCCTTTCTTTGTTCCCTATGACTCCCCTTTCCGTTGGCAAGTGGTTTAATCCAAGACGTCTGCCCCGATACTCTGAAATTAGCCACTAGAAGGTGTGAGACTGTGATCCTGCATGACCCTTCATCTCCCCAGTTCCCCATGGGTGTGGCGGAAGTGCTAAATTGATTTGAAATTGTTGAAATCAGTACACTGTGCAGAGAACTGAAGATTCAAACATTTTGCTCAGCAGTACATCAGAGGCTTAGGAAACAATTCTAAACAGTAAATTGATACACGTAACAGTATTAGTAAAGAATGTGTTCTGAGTCATTCTGTACATCATTAATGCTATAGAAATGTAAGATGTTGAAGAGCTTAAAAAAAAAAAAAAAAAGGACTGAGATGACACTGCTTGGATATCAAGAGAGTTCAACAAGGCTTAATTACGTTATTTGACTTGTGATATGCCACAGTGTTATACAATAATTTGTTCTCCTAATTTCTGCTCACAGTTCCCAATCTTGCTTGTTGCATCTTGAAGGAGAGACCTGCTTTTCTACCTGTGCTCATGACACTCTCATCGACATCACCATCTCCTGTGGCCTCTCTACTCCTATAGTCTCTAATTGACCAGGCCATCTTTGACACTTACATGTATACATCACTACTCTCGTCCTTCTACCCACTTCCTTCTGTGTCTGTCCCTGGGGAAAAAAATCCTCCAAGTTGCTTGCAACTGCCTAGCCTTTGGCCTTCCATTCGTCATGATACCTGAGCAGTTGCTGGTTTGCTCAACTACTCCCTCGCCTCTATTTTTGATGCCTTTGTCCCCAGCAAAACCTTCACTGTCTCCCATCCCAGCTGATTCCTTGGTAACACACCCATCTTTGTTCCCTTCAGTCCTCAAGAGCCATAAACTACAGTGTATCTGGTGCACAATCGGCTTACCTATCTATTGCTAGATCTGGCGGGACCACATCCTGCTCTACTGGGCCTCACTCTCCTCTTCCAAAAACGGCCACTACTCTAGGATTATCCTGAAGAGCAAAGATAACCCTCTGAGTCTTCTCGCCACGACCAACAGCCTCCTTAAATCCCAGACCCCTCCAACCTCGCTTCTAACCACAAATGTGAGGAGCTTGTGAATTTCTTTGTCACCAAAGTAGAGACCATCTGTTCAGCTGCCTCTGCTGCTCCCCGCACCTTCTTGCCCACCAAACCAATTCTCGCCACTAGCTGTGAAGCCCTATCGCGCCCCTCTCCAAGTTCATATCCTTCATGAGGCCCATCTCGTGCTCCCTTGACCCTGTTCCTACAAGACTGCTGACCACCTAACATCCCTTCCTGGCCCCAATGCTAGCAGACATTGTAAGTGGTCCTCTTTCTTTCAAAACCTCCATCACTTCCCTCCTCAAAAAACCCACCCTTGACTCCTCTGTCCTTGCAAGCTATTGCCTTATTTCGAACCTCCCTTTCCACCCAATGTCCTTGAATGTGTTGCGTCCCAGATCCATGCTCATCTGTCTCCTTCAACTCCCTGCAGTCAGATTTTCACCCCTCGCATTACTGAAAAGACCCTAACCCAAGTAAGATTTTCTGTGGCTGTGATTATGGTGCATTATCTCTGTCTCTTTGCAGTCTTTGACACGATCGACCTCCTCTAACACCTCTCCTCCGTTGTGCAGCTCAATAGGACTGCCCTTGCTTGGTCCCACTCTTTTGCGATCGTAGCCAGAGCATTTCTACCAATGGCTTTTCTTCTTGCCTTGCATTGTCATCTCCGAAGATCTATCCTTGGCCCTCTCCTCTTCTGGATGTTGTCCTTTGGTGATGCCATTTACAAAAATTGAATCATCTTCCACATGTATACTGCCTCTCCGCCACCTCTCTTGATCCCTCCACTGCCTCTCTGCTGTCAGACTGCTTGTCCAACATCCAGTCTTGGATGAGCCGCAATTCCAGCTAAATATTAGGAAGACCAAAGCCATTATCTTCGGCTCCCACCATCAACTCTGTGCCCTCACCATCAACTACAGGAAACTCTCGATTTACCGGCACCTAGATAACCGGAAATCTGTTAACCGGCAAAATTCAGGAGTAGGTTCAGGTAAGTTTTACTTCATATTAGTGGCCGCTCCTGGATCTGTGGCTGTGTAACCAGGGTTCCTGCACCTGTTGCTAAGCAACAGGGACGCCTGGATCTTGTGGCGGGATTCCTGCACCTGTTGCTAAGCAACAGGGACGCCTGGATCTGTTGCTGTGTATCGGGCTCTCGTACCTTTTACTATACCTCTCTGTAATCCGGACTTTTTGATAAACTGGCACCACGCCGGTCCTGTCGGTGCTGGATAAAAAAGAGTTTCCTGTATATCTCCTTCCCCAACCACTCTCAAATTGAACCAGATGATTTGCAACTTCAGTATCTTATTTGATCCCAAACTGAGCTCTTGACATGATATCTCCTCCATCACAAAGACTGCCTACTTCCACCTTGGTAACATTGCCCACCTTTGTCCCTGTTTCAGCCTGTGTGCCCCAGTATTTGCCACCTCCAAACTCCACTATTTCACTGCTCTTCTGGCTGACCTCCCATGCTCCACATCCTGTATACTTCAGCTCATTGAAAACTTCTGTCTGTATCCAATCCTGCTCACCAATTACTCCTGTCTTTGCCGACCTGCATTGGCTTTCAGTTCCCCAATGCCTACAGTTTTAAATACCTTCATTGCCTTGTCCCTTCTGATCTCTGTAACCTATTCCAATGGTACACCTCATCCCGTTTCTCCCCCCACCACCGCCAACTCTCTGTTCCTTTCACTCCAACCTCTTGCATTTCTCCCCACCATTGGTAACCTTGTATTCAGTCGCCTAGGCCCCATGCTCTGGAATTCCCTCCCTAAACCCCTTTGTCTCACCACCTCCCTCTCCTCCTTTAAGACCCACTTATTTGACCAAGCTTTTGGCCACACCTCCTAATCTGTTCATTGACTCAGTGTCCATTTCTTTTCACTTATGTCTCTGAAGCACCGTGGGACATTTTCTAGGTTAAAAGCCTATATAAATGCAAGATATCGATGATACTAGGCAAGTTTCCAAAAAAAAGACAATTTGCTCTGAGTCAATTGGCAACTTTCTCGTGGCCATTTCATAGGCCATTGGATGTTGGGCACCTGCTAGCACCTCCAATAGGAATGGGATTTAAGGGAGAAAAAAGGAGAGAAAATAAAATTCTGAAATGAGAGGACAGAAATCATGTATTCCAGAGAACAAGGCTGAGAAATGCTTAATTTTTAAAGACATTTTAGCTTAACTGGTTGAATGGAATATATTGGCAATATGCATTAATGTAGAAATGGTGCCTATTCATATCAAACCATTTAGGTATTTTATCTGAACAAATATATTCTCTTATTTGAACAGCCTGTGACTCTGTCGACGTGATCAGGTAGCTACTGTGTTTGATACAAAATGTGATCCTATATTGCTGCTCCCAAAGATGTTTTATTACTAGAATAGGTGGCGATATAAAATTTTTGTTAAATTCAAAACAATGAATAATTGGAATAGGAGTAGATAAGTGGTTAATTGCAAACATTGGGTGTGGCTTCTTTCAGATTTGTTTGCTACAATTGATCCTTTTCAGGATTTCCTAGTAGATTTTGTTCTTGCACAGTAACATACTGCTGGGGGCAGCACTCCACTCTGTTTCCATGGCTTTGCTGTGGGAGTGCTACTTGGCAATTTTCCATGATGTCCTGGCAAGTACAATATGTGGACTTCCTGTTTGCCTCCCACGTTAATGGTGAGCCTTTTACTGACCTCGAGAGTGCAGAAACCACTGGCGTTGAACCCATAATCTCTTGGCTGCTTGCTGAGCACCGACCAGTTCGATGAACAGAATACTTATTTGTTTTAAAAATAAACTATGGTTGAGGAAAATTCCAAAATAATATCAAAAGATTAACAGATAATGCAACACAGTGTACAAGTTGTATAAACTGGCAACAGTATTATCACAGAAATCACAGAAACCCCACAGTGCAGATAGAGGCCATTTCGGCCCATCGAGCCTGCACCGACACATATCCCACCCGATCCCTGTAACCCCTACACCAACACATATCCCACCCTATCCCCGTAACCCCACGTATTTAATCCCCCTAACACTAAGGGTCAATTTATCATAGCCAATCAACCTAACCCGCACATCTTTGGACTGTGGGAGGAAACCGGAGCACCCGGAGGAAACCCACGCAAACACGGGGAGAATGTGCAAACTCCACACAGACAGTCGCCCGAGGCCGGATTCGAACCCGGGTCCCTGGCGCTGTGAGGCAACAGTGCTAACCACTATGCCACCGTGCTGTCATCATAATAGTCTGATAGTGGTAGAGGCTACTGGTGCTGAGGTGAAGTGGAATTTAAGGACTATATCACATCTGCTGAATTTCCATTGTCAACCGGTCCATCATTTTCCTCACAGCTCCAGTAAATTTGTTAAATAAGACTCCCTCCCATAATTCCATACTGACTCCTTACCATCCCACACTTATTTAGATGTTTGATTAGCTCCTCCTTCAGTATACCTTCTAATACATTGCCCACAGAACATGTTAGGCTCACTGGTTTATGGTTTCCTTGGTCATCCATATGCTTTTTTTTTTAAGATTAGTGTTATGTCAACTACTTTACAATTTAAAAAAAAAAAAAAAAAAAAAATTTGTTCATGGGATGTGGGCATCGCTGATGATGCCAGCATTTATTGCCCAAGCCTAGTTGCCCTAGAGCCGCCGCCTTGAACCGCTGCAGTCCGTATGGTGAAGGTGCTCCCACAGTGCTGTTAGGGAGGGAGTTCCAGGATTTTGACCTAGCAACGATGAAGGAACAGTGATATATTTCCAAGTCAGGATGGTGTGTAACTTGATGGGGAACTTGGAGGTGGTGGTGTTCCCATGTGCCTGCTCCCCTTGTCCTTCTAGGTGGTAGAGGTCGTGGGTTTGGGAGATGCTGCTGAAGAAGCCTTGGCGAGTTGCTGCAGTGCAGCTTGTAGATGGTACACTCTGCAGCCACGGTACGCCGGTGGTGGAGGGAGTGAATGTTTCAGGTGGTGGATGGGGTGCCAATCAAGCAGGCTGCTTTGTCCTGGATGGTGTCGAGCTTCTTGAGTTGTTGAAGCTGTACTCATCCAGGCAAGTGGAGAGTATTCCATCACAATCCTGACTTGTGCCTTTGTAGATGGTGGAAAGGCTTTGGGGAGTCAGCAGGTGAGACACTTGCCGCAGAATACCCAGCCTCTGACCTGCTCTTGTTGCCACAGTATTTATATGGCTGGTCCAGTTAAGTTTCTGGTCAGTGGTGACCCCCCCCCCCCCCACAGGATATTGATGGGAGATTCAGTGATGGTAATGCCGTTGAATGTCAAGGGGCAGTGGTTAGATGCTCGCTTGTTGGAGATAGTCATTGCCTGGCACTTGTGTGGCATGAATGTTACCTGCCACTTATCAGCCTAAGCCTGAATGTCGTCCAGATCTTGCTGCATGCGGGCACGGACTGCTTCATTATCTGAGGAGTTGCGAATGGCACTGAACGCTGTGCAGTCATCAGTGAACATCCCCACTTCTGACCTTATGATGGAGGAAAGGTCATTGATGAAGCAGCTGAAGATGGTTGGGCCTAGGACACTGCCCTGAAGAACTCCTGCAGTGATGTCCTGAGGCTGTGATGATTGACCTCCAACCACCACAACCATCTTCCTTTGTGCTAGATATGACTCCGGTACTACTCCCATTTCTAATGATTCCTTAACGATGGTGGCAGGCACATGACCAGTTTCATGGGCCACTTGTGTGAAGTTCCACTTGGCCTGGCGCCTTGTGTCCCTTTACTTCCATAGCCTCTCGGTAATCACCTTCTCTGAAATTTCAGCTTCTTTAGTACTTCCTTGGTTACCCTGGATATTCAACTTCCTTGCTGGTCATCTCTGTGAACACACAATAAAATAATTAATTTGGTATATTTTGTCACTTGGCATCATTGCCTTTCTGACATTTCAGTAGTTTCATTCACTTGCTTGCTGTGAATATATGCTTGACATTTATTTTAATATTCCCTGCTATCCTAACCTCATTTTCTATTTTATCTCTGCTGTCCAGTTTCTTAACCTCCTTTATTTTGTTTTTATTATGTTTATCTCCGTCCACTGTGAAACCTGTAGCTTTATACTTTAGGAACAGTCTCTCTTCCCGCCCGCCCCCCTTCTTATTCTAGCATTACTTTCATTGTTGCCCGCATTGCTCATTTCTTTCTTTTACTCTGCTTTCCGACGGTAGGTGTGACATCATTTTGTCAATGACAGATTGTATATTGTATTCTTTGTTGCTGGTCACAGCACACACTTGGTTAAAATTTGTTACTGCGTGCTCCTTCTGCAGCCTGTAGAGAATATATAGCCCAAACTGGCTGATGTATACACCTCAGGACTCCCATTGTCTCGCGCTTAGTTCAGGAAGGCCTTCATATGATGGACCGATTTCTGTCATTGTTTTTGGGTGGGGACCCACCTCTCAGATCATTGAAAGTATTTGGAACCGATCAGTGGGTCAAAACATTCAGTTACATCCTGTGGGGCTGAATTTTTGTGGTAAAACTACATTTTGAATCCTGTGAATGTCTGACAACCTAATGTTAGCTATGAGAAGTACAGTTTTAATGTCCATTGCCCTGGGATATTCTAAAATGAATCTGGAGCTGTGTCTTGGGCAGTATTGCATAGAATTACATAGCACAGAAACAGGCCATTCGGCCCAACTGGTCCATGCTGGTGTTTATGCTCCACACAAGCCTTTTATGCTTCACACCAAGACAGCAGTCACTCTGAAGTCAGCTGAGATGAGGGGAGAGTCAGTGATTCTGTACCATAGCGTGAGAAGTAAAGGAACCATGATTCAAGGGTCACTAATGTTGAGGGTTGGCACAGGAGAAACACCTTTGTTATTTTTGACATTGGAAGGACTTTTGACATTTGAAGAACATTAGTAAAGTTTATAATTACTATAAATATACTTTTTATACGGAGTAATGTTACCTGTGTGGCGGAACCACCAGAGGATTACGGACAATTGTATATAATTCCTTTTACAGCAATGTAGTACAGCGGGGGGGCTGCACCATTAATGTATCTGTTAACTGTACTAGGGCTTCTTTCCTGTACTCCGCGTGATGACGTCATGCCATCCGTCACGTGATCTCTCGATGGCAGGAAGAACGTGATGACGTCATAGCTCGGAGCCTTCTAGCAGTTGAGCTCGGAACCTGTTAGCAGTTGAGCTCGGAACCTGCTAGCAGTTTCCAGAGAGGCTTTCAAGCAGACCAGACCTATTTGCATTGTATCCTACAGTTTCCTGTACAGCTTCGTTTGTTCATTAAATTTTATTGTTTTTGATTTTCTGCGTCGATCTCAATTCTTCGGCTAGGAACCCCAGTTCCTACATTGGTGACCCCGATTTCTTCGAACAATTTTTGTTGAAGTTACATCATGGACACGAACGCCGTCACCCTCTAACTGCCGCAATTTTGGGAGCAACAACCGGCCGCGTGGTTTTTCCAGGCGGAAGCCCAATTTGCAATCCGGGGAGTAGCAGCGGATTCGACCTGTTATTATTATGTGGTCTCCGCCCTCGACAGCGCCACGGCCTCGCGGGTCGTCAGCCTCCTCGAGAGTCCACCGAACGATGGCAAGTACGAAGCTTTAAAAGCACGTTTACTGCAGATTTTTGGTCTGTCCAAGTCGGAGCGCGCTCGCAGACTTATCTCCATGCAAGGCCTCGGGGACTCAAAACCCACAAAGCTCATGAGCCAAATGCTCATGCTTTTGGGCTCGGAATCGCAATGTTTTCTGTTCCGCGAGCTGTTTCTCTGTCAACTACCAGAGCCAGTACAGACGGCCTTGGCCAATTCCGCGATCACGGATTGTGCTGAACTCGCCGCGGAAGCGGATAAAATATTCACCGTCTCACAACAATCTTGTGTAGCCACGAGGCACCCATCCCCAACCCCCCACAAGAGCGAATCCGACGACTCCTGCAGGCTGGTGTGCATACCACGCTCGTTTCGGCGCGAAGGCCAGAAATTGCTGTCCACCCTGCAGTTTCTCACCCAAAAAAAAACCTACCTCAAACCAGCGGTTTCTGAGAAGATCAATAAGGCCTAAGGGATGCGCCATGGTTGCGACGGCCATCGGGTCCGCAGGGAAACTTCTATACATTACAGACTCCCTGTCAGGGCGACGTTTTCTCTGTGATACTGGCTCCCAGTGCAGTATCCTACCAGCGTCGAAGCTAGATCTTCAATCCGGCGGTCAAGGTCCCCCCCTCGAAGCAGCCAATGGTGCGGCCATTCGCACGTTCGGAAAGCGTAGGGTCCAGTTGAGTTTTGGCGGCCAACGTTTTGTTTGGGAGTTCATCACGGCGAAAGTCTCAGGCCATCCTGGGGGCAGATTTCTTCTGCGCAAACGGGTTTCTCATCGACGTCCGACACTGCCGGCTAATCAGTGCCTCCACTTTTCACTCGGTCCCCTGCCACTGAAGCACCGCAATGTCTTGGTCAGTTGCCTGTGCAGTCCCATCTCCAAATGAGTTCTCTCGTCTTCTCAGTGAGTTCCCTGAGCTCACCAGGCCCACATTTTCTTCTTCAGTTGCGAGGCACGGTGTGGCGCACCACATTACCACGTCAGGATCCCCCGTTTATGTGAGCTCGAAGGCTGGAACCTGGTAAACTCATGGCCGCCAAGGCGGAGTTCCATACAACGGAACGCCTGGGTATTATTCAACGTTCGAATCGTCCTTGGTCCTCGCCATTACACATTGTTCCTAAGCCGGGCGGCGGATGGTGACCATGCGGTGACTACAGATGCCTGAATGAGGCTACCACACCGGATTGGTACCCAATTCCTCACATTCTGGATTTTTCGGCCCATCTGGCAGGGAATTCCATCTTTTCCAAAGTAGACCTCGTCCGAGGCTATCAAGTGCCCGTGCATCCTCTGGATGTCCCCAAAACTGCCGTCATCACACCTTTCGGGTTCTTTGAGTTCCTTCGTATGCCGTTTGGGCTGAAGAATGCAGCACAAGCCTTCCAACGTCTCATGGATTCCGTGTTGCGCGATCTGCTGTTCATCTTTGTCTACCTGGACGACATCCTTATTGCCAGTAACAGCACGAAAGAACACATTACGCATTTGCGTACCTTTTTTTCCTCATCTCGGCCAACATGGCCTTATTATCAACCCGGCCAAGTGCCAGTTTGGGTTGCACAGCATTGATTTCCTGGGACACAGAATCACCTCGGAAGGCGCCGTCCCGTTGGCCACGAAGGTGAAAGCAGTCACCTCGTTCCCTCTTCCACAGACCGTCAGGGCCCTCCAGGAATTTCTGGGAATGGTCAACTTTTATCATCGGTTCGTCCCCAAGGCGGCATTGTTGATGCAACCTTTGTACGAGGCCCTCAGAGGTAAATCGGGCAAAGACCCGATCGATTGGACACCCCAGATGGACCAGGCTTTCCTCGACACTAAGAACGCTTTGGCTGCTGCGACCATGTTGGCACATCCCCTTCCGGGCGCAACCATTGCCCTTACCACCGACGCATCTGATTATGCCATCGGGGCAGTACAGGAGCAGTGGGTCGACGGCACATGGCAACTACTGGTTATCTTCAGCCGCCAATTGCGGAAGAACGAACGCAAGCATAGTACTTTTGATAGGGAGTTGTTGGCATTGTTTCTGGCCATCCGCCATTTTTGCTTCCTACTGGAAGGACGCCCATTCACGGCTTTTGTAGACCACAAGCCACTTACTTTTGCGATGACCAAGACAGCGGAACCATGGTCGGCACGGCAACGTCGTCATCTTACGTACATATCTGAATTTACAACCGACATACAACATGTCTCGGGCAAAGACAACCTGGTGGCGGATTGTCTCTCCCGCGCCCTGCTCCACGCAGTACACCTGGGAGTCGACTATGTTGGTTTGGCAAAAGAACAGAAGGCAGACCCTGAAGTGCAGGCATACCAGACTGCACCTTCCAGCTTACAAGTGGCTGATGTCAGTTTCCAGGCCGCAGGGACCACACTCCTGTGTGACATCTCTATGGGCGTCCCACGTCCAATTGTTCCATTCGAATGACGCAGGAGAATTTTTGACACTATCCATGGGTTGTCACACCCTGGCATGAGAGCGTCACAACGACTCATGGCAAAGAAATTCGTCTGGAAGGGCATGCATCTCGACGTCCGTGACTGGACCAATACCTGCGTGAGTTGCCAGAAGTCCAAGACACAATGCCATGTTAAGGCCCCCGTCGCCACTTTTCCGGTTCCGGAGCGTCGATTCGACCATGTGCACGTGGACCTGGTTGGTCCTCTCCCTTCCGCTCGCGGGTACACTCACCACCTCAGCGTGGTAGACCGCACCACCAGGTGGCCAGAGGCAATTCCTTTGGTTGCCACCACAGCGGCAGACGTCTCCAGAGCCTTCATCTCGTCGTGGGTAGCTCGGTTCGGGGTACCGGCTGACATCTCCTCCGACCGGGGGCCTCAATTTACCTGAGCTTTGGAACGCCGTAGCTCAAGGTTTGGGCAGCAAGCTTCATCGTACCACCGCCTACCATCCACAGGCGAACGGTCTGTGTGAAGATTCCACAGGTCCCTTAAAGCCGCACAGCGTGCTAGTCTCCGTGGGCCTAGTTGGGTGAACAGGCTCCCTTGGGTGCTGCTAGGTCTTCGCACGGCGCCTAAGGACGACCTGCATTCTTCTTCAGCAGAGCTGGTTTATGGCCAACCACTCGGAGTGCCTGGCGATTTTCTTCCTCCTCACACGGAACCCTGGTCCCCAGCTCAGCAGCTCGTCGGCCACCAGGAAGCGGCTAGGCATTTCATCCCAGTGCCTACATCGCATCATGACCTGCAGCGCTCCCATGTCCCGGTGGATCTTAAGAGCGTAGAATACGTGTTCATTCGGCAGGATGCTCGCAAAAACCCGCTCAAACCGCCTTACACAGGTCTGTTCCGCGTCATCTCGTCAGGTGACAAGTCCTTCACAGTCGACGTCGGCGGTAAGCCTGACCACATCTCCATTGACCGGTTGAAACTGGCGCATCTGGATCTGAGCGAACCAGTCGTCACCGCTCAGCCGCCTCGTCGTGGTCGACTGCCGGTCCAGTACAGCCACAGTCATCCGCCGAGTCGCCAGTGCCCGCCTCACCAGGTCGACCGCAGCCGGCCGGCCTCTTCTCCGCCTGCGGCGTCATCCCAACCACAGCCAACGGCCAGTTCGTCGTCTAGCGCTCCGTTCCAGCTGCTGGGGTATCGCAGTTGGTCGGACAGATTCGTCAGACCCCCTTCTCACCTTCTCTGTTAAAAGCAATTCTGGGGGGGGCGCATGTAGCGGAACCACCAGAGGATTACGGACAATTGTATATAATTCCTTTTACAGCAATGTAGTACAGCTGGGGGCTGCACCTTTTAATGTATCTGTTAACTGTACTAGGGCTTCTTTCCTGTACTCCATGTGATGACGTCATGCCGTCAGTCACATGATCTCAACGGCGGGAAGAACGTGAGAGCTCAGAACCTTCCAGCAGTTCCAGAGAGGCTTTCAAGCAGACCAGACCTATTTGCATTGTATCCTACAGTTTCCTGTACAGCTTCATTTGTTCATTAAATTTTATTGTTTTTGATTTTCTGAGTCGATCTCAATTCTTTGGCTAGGAACCCCAGTTCCTACACTTGACTAATTGATTACAGAGGCACAGCAGCCAACGTTATGTGACAGATCCAAACCGTACCCCCAGTAATCCTCATGTACTCCTTTGTTAAAAAACATGAATGCAGCATCCCAGGATCCATCAATACAAACCAACAATAGTGTAAAGCAACTTGTGGAGTCTGAATGTGATGACCAACAGTTAAGTATGATCTGCCTTCTGGATCGCCACCAATCCAAGAGAGCAGAAATCGCCACAAAAACACCTGTACTGGTATAATGTAGTGAGTGAGAAAAACTGGAATGGTCAGAGTGTAAAACGTATGGACCCAAACTGTAGACTGCATGCCCTTGTGCCCCTGCCCGGTAAGCAAAGAACAAGGGTGTCTGAACCACCCCACATAAACATAGTAGTACTCTTTAACAATAAACAGAAAGCTGGCTACCAAATCCACCTCTCACTTAGCAGAGGATCTGAAAGCCCCCCACTGCTCGCTGAAGACAAACTAGGTCCCCCACCCACCCCCCACCAAGGACAAATTCAGTCTCCCTCCCAAACTTGAGGACAAATTAAGCCTCTCCCGCCACCCCACTGAGCACAAATTGGATCTCTTTTACTGCCCCCCCCCCCTCCCGCCACCTCACTAAGTTGAAGCTTGCCTTCCCCATAATCTCCTAAATATTCCAGAATGTACAGCAGTTAAGTGTGTACGTAATATTTTTTGAGAAATACAGCGGTGGAAGAAAATGAAACCTTGTTTTAACATGATCATTTAATAATTTGCTCCAAGTATTTTGTCATTAAATGTTTCTTCTAGAGAAACTTTGTCACTGTGATGCTTTTGTAAGGCCAGGTCCCTGTTCTTGCCCTGATTATGGACTCCTAAATAAATTTGGCTGCCAATAAAAATGGATAGGGCCTGTGTGTTTGTTTCAAACCAGGAAACTTATCCATGCAGGAAGAACAAATCTGACACATTTTGTTGGGTGATGAAGAGAAGAAACTTTGCAGCTAAGTTGCAAATTTTATGGCTGCATCATGGAAACGGGGAATGTTGCTGCTTTTGTCTTTCCTGCACGGCATTCTTGTCTTGGAATTGTGGCTGGAACTCCTGCAGTGGAAACAAAAAATACTCATTTAGTACTGAGCCCCACAGACTAGTCTGTACTGGTCAATTCCCAGGCTGTGCTGAGTTAGATGACCTCAACTGGGCTGCAGTAGGAGCATTATAGGGGGCATTAGTACCCTCGACTAGGTGGAAAGTGCAAATATGAATGTTGGGGTACAGGTAGACTATCCTTTATCCGAAAACCTCGGGACCAGCCGTGTTTCGGTTTTCGGAGAATTTCGGATTTCGGAAGGTGGGTCGGCGGGGGGTCGTGCGCACGACTTAAGCTGACGCGCAACGTAAGTCGTGCGCGCGACCACCCCCCCCCCCCCCCCACCCCCCAACCCCGACCCCCGCTGACACACCCCCCCCCCCCCGCCGACTTACGGTCGGGGTCGGCGGGGGTCGGGGCCGGCGGGGGGGTCGTGCGCACGACTTACGCTGACGGTCGGCGGGGGGGTCGGGGCCGGCGGGGGGGGGGGATCGGCGGGGGTCGGGGCCGGCGGGGGGTCGTGCGCACGACTTACGCTAGACTTACGCTGAACGAAAAAACCTTCGGTTTTTAGAGGGTTTCGGTTTTCGGAAGTTCGGATAAAGGGTAGTCTACCTGTACTAGGATCAGGCTTGATTGTGATACGCCCCAATAGCTTGCTAGCATTCACTGTGCCCGTGAGAAGGAGGATCATCTCCGTAAGGTAGTGAAAGAAAGACTCGCCTTTTATATAGGGCTTTGTTGTATCGTTCCGAAGCATCAGTGTACCACATACAGTCAATTACTTTGATGTGCAGTGACTGTTGTCATATAAGCAAACTGCTGTAGCATTTTTCACACAGCAAAGCCGCACTAATCGCAATCAGATGGATGATCTTTATTATGGTTGAGGGAGGAATATTGGCCAGGCTCCCTGGCCTCCTTCAAATAGTGCTATGGGCTATCTCGCTGAACAGGTTGAACATCCCATTTAATGGATACCACCTACAGCAACTACTGAACTGGAATGTCAACCTAGATTATCTTTTCAAGTACAACAATGAATCTTAAATCTACAATCTTCTAGCTCAAAGACTGGTAAATACATCAGCTTGGCTCAAAGTGCAGCTGGTACCTGTGGTGGAACTGTACCCCAGCAATTGTTACTGCCTTCAGGGAACAAAGGAAAGCGATGTAGTTGGACAGCTTTCACTCTGTGTACTAAAGATCCTGGTTCCTAAATCCGATTTGTTTTTGTTCTAATTTGTGGTTACGACCTTGTCTAGTGCTTCATGTGTGGTTTTACTGTATGGATTCTTGACACTTTGTGAACTTTTCTTACTTCATTATTTCTCCAGCTGGCTCCTCTGACCAGTATTCTGTTGTCACTAGGATTTCAGTAAAGCCATATGTTAGGTGTCTGAAATGCTCGCAGTTAACTGCCAAAAGCACACAGCAGTACAATTATAAAATTTTGTCCCTCCAAACTCTTTTTGTCGGGAGAGAGTATTTTGATATCTCACTGCTACAGGCTTGTCAGTGGTAGTGGTGAGGCAACTTGAGGTAATAATTTGAGTATCACACGAAACATACTGGATTAAGTGCAATTTTTGTTGTAGTGTATTGATATCAATAAACTAAATACATCTATTAACAGCACTGCATTACTATTATCAGCCAACTGCAGAGCAGCATTGAGGGTCACAGTAAAGAAATTGCAAGGTGATACATTGGCGCTTTCTGCCTACAAGTTGGTGAAAGTGTGGAGACATGGGGCACCTGTTGAGAGGCATTACATTAAATCACATTAGATAATGAAATTTAGTTCTGTGGAGCATGTTACTGCAGAGCTCCGGCACAAAACCTAGTTAGTCTACTCCGAATGTCGTGAAAAGGAAGGAGGAGCATTGGGAACAGAGTATTGCAATAGTGTACATTTATAAAAAATAAAAAAAAAAGTGTTTTACCTTCGAGAAAAAAAATTGTCTTTTTTAAGGAGCTCTCCTTAAATTCTCAAAATACAAGTTTCTTAATTCTGGTGGTGCTGTATTCTTGATATCATTTCCTCAACATCTGATCAGTGGATCCTATCTCCCTTAATTAAATCTTTTTTTTAATACAGCCTACAGCAGTAACCTGACAGCTTGTGGCAATCAGATGAGCTTCAAACCGTGAAAGCAAAAGACTCTGATGTTAGATTGCTTCTGTTGGGTTGTGCTGTGCATGTCATGTTTTTTGCATATTTTATAATAAACTTAAAAAAATTGTGATATATCTAAGTAGTAAGATAATTGCAAGACCCCCATCACCATTTGTATTTTTCTTTGGTCTAGCCAGAGAGCCACAACAGCTCTACTGGAAAACTGTGCACTTTGCCTCCTATGATGCGGATTGACTCTCTAATCTTGCCATAGTCCCCAGCTTGGGTTACGTGCTTTCGTTTCTCCTATGTCTACTTGATAAACATTCCAGCACTGGCCACTGTCCACCATGAGAGGCACCATGGCAGCCCTTTCAAGAATTGCATTTAGGAGCTGAACTATACAGCAATGCAAATAAAGGTGAAGCACTTGTAATAGATGCTTCACAGAGCTGGCTTGCTACAGGGGCACATTGCAGTTCTTAATCTTTTTTAAAAAATAAAATAAAAACACTGCAGTAATTCGGGTGTGAATAATGTATTTGCGCGGAATGCGTTACAGGTCACTAGGAGTAACCTGATATATCAAGATTCCTTGTGTTAGCTGTTTCAGATGTCTCCTTGTTACAAATTGTCATGTTGCTTTTGTAGACCTCTTAAGATTAAAAAGAGAGTTTCACTTTATCAAAATAATCTTTGATTACCATTCGCGTTGGGAGATTGGATGATAAAGTGGGTTGGCGTATTGTCCTTTCAACAGGAACCTGGCTTCAAATCAAATGGAGGTTGGTGACCTGGATGGTTCCCCTCTCTGATTGTAAGGGTATCCCATGAAATGAATTTGAGACAGTTCCTAGGTCAGTTCTTTGAGTGTGGGGCTGCATCACAAAACTAATCATAAATTGCCAATTTCCTGAGGCTCAAGCCTCAAATTGCTTGCATGAACAATGGAGGGAGAGGGAAGAGAGAAATTGCAATGGAGTGTTGTACTCAGTATTTGACGTGTGTTATATGTGGCCTGGGATGCTAATAAATGTATATACTAATTACTTGCAAAATGGCAGCTTGCAGGCTTTTGAGCTGGCAAAGTGCGGCACATAACCTAAGAATTAGGAGCAGGAATAGGCCATACGGCCTCTCGAGCCTGCTCCGCCATTCAATAAAATCATGGCTGATCTTCGACCTCAACTCCACTTTCCTGCCTGATCTCCATATCCCTTGATTCCCCTAGAGTCCAAAAATCTATCTATCTCAGTCTTGAATGAACACGACTCGGCATCAACAGCCCTCTGGGGCAGAGAATTACAAAGATTCATAACCTTCTGAGTGAAGAAATTCCTCCTCCATCTCAGTCTTAAATGGCCTACCCCTAGTTCTCGACGCTCCAGCCAGGAGAAACAACCTCTCGGCATCTACCCTGTCAATCCCCTTCAGAATCTTGTATGTTTCAATGAGATCACCTCTCATTCCTCTAGACTCCAGAGAGTTTTGGCCCAATCTACACAATCTCTCATCATGGGACAACCCTCTCATCCCAGGAATCAATCTAGTGAACCTTCGTTGCACCGCCTCCAAGGCAAGTATATCCTTCCTTAGATAAGGAAACCAAAACTGTGCACCGTACTCCAGGTGTGGTCTCACCAAGGCCCTATACAATTGTAATAAGACTTCCTTACTCTTGTACTCAACCCCTTGCAATAAAGGCCAACATGCCATTTGCCTTCCTTATTGCTTGCTGTACCTGCATGCTAGCTTTCTGTGTTTCTTGCATGAGGACACCAAATCTCTCCTGAACATCAACATTTGAAAGTTTCTCAGCATTTAAAAAAAATTCTGTGTTTCTATTCTTCCTAGCAAAGTGAATAACCTCACATTTCCCTATATTATACTCCATCTGCCACCTTACTGCCCACTCACTTAATCTATATCCCTTTGCAGACTCTATGTTCTCCTCACAGCTTACTGTCCCACCTAGCTTTGTATCGTCAACTTGGATATATTGCACTCGGTCCCTTCATCTAGGTCATTAAAATAGATTGTAAATAGCTGAGGCACCAACACTGATCCTTGTAGCACCCCACTAGTTACAGCCCTGCCAACCTGAAAAAGATCTGTTTATCCCTACTCTGTTTTCTGTCCGTTAACCAATCCCCTATCCATGCTGCTATATTACCTCCAACCCCATGAGCCCTAATCTTGTGTAATTACCTTTTTATGTGGCACCTTATCGAATGCCTTTTGGAAATCCAAATATACTACATCCACTGGTTCCCCTTTATCTACTAGTTTACATCCTCATAAAAACTCGAATAAACTTGTCAAACACAATTTCCCTTTCATAAAACCATGTTGACTCTGCCTAATCATGTTATGATTTTCTAAGTGCCCTGATACCACTTCCTTAACAATGGATTCCAGCATTTTCCCAACTACTGATGTCAGGTTAACTGGTCTGTAGTTCCCTGTTTTTTCTCCCTCCTTTCTTGAATAGCTGTTACATTTGCTACCTTCCAATCCGCTGGGACCGTTCTAGGATCTAGGGAATTTTGGAAGACCAAAACGAATGCATCCACTATCTCTGCAGCCACCTCTTTTAGAACCCGAGGATGTAGGCTGTCGGGTCATGGGGATTTGTCAGCTTTTAGTCCCATTAGTTTCTCTAGTACTTTTTCTCTACTTATATTAATTATGTTAAGTTCCTCACCCTCAGACCCTTGGTTCCCCACCACTTTTGGTATGCTTTTTGTGTCTTCTACTGTGAAGACAGTTACAAAATATTTGTTTAACATTTCTGCCATTTCCTTATTCCCCATAATTTCTCCTGTCAGCCTCTAAGGGACCAACGTTTACTTTTGCTACCCTTTTTACATACTTGTAGACGCTCTTACAATCTGTGTTTATATTTCTTGCTAGTTTTCTCTTTCTATTTTTTTTCCCTTTATCAATTTTTTGGGCCATCCTTTGCTGGTTTCTGAAACTCTCCCAATCCTCAGATTTACTATTATTCTTTGCAACATTATAAGCTGCTTCTTTCAATCTGATGCTATCCCTAACTTCATTCGTTAGCCACGGTTGGATCACTTTTCCCGTGGAATTTTTGTTTTGTTTGCAAGCATGAACCATGATGTAAATTGTGTTTTGTATATGTTACTGTCATTTGCACCTGATAAATGTCATACAGATCTTCTTGCTCACTTGTTTGGGGGGGGGGGGAGATTTGCCACTTCTACAGGATATTGTGCCCCCTTTATGGGTTAGTTTCTTGTTATTACCTTTTTAGTTAGAAGATTTGATTAAGAGGCAAGTGCCTATGATCAATTTTTTCTAAATATATGCTAGGAGTATCAACGGGTAAAGCTGTGATTTAAGGATTATAAGAAACCTTGATGCATATTCTCATCTCTTGTTACAAAGTGTAGATTGGCATTTTAACAACGGATCTCTTGTAACTTTTATATACATTATAAAAGATGTAATAGCAGAGCACTTGGAAAACAGTGACAGGATTGGACACAGTCGACATGGATTTACAAAAGGTAAATCGTGCTTGTTGTGTCTGTGTATAATAAGACAGACTGCAGGAGAACGGTATAGCAGGTGTTTACTCAACGTGGCTCACACGGGAACTGATCTGTACAGATTACTACTCGGTGCTATATACAGGTGTGGTCACCGCCGGTACTACAGTATACATGAGCTGTAAAAAGTAGTTCCCCCCCTTAAAGGTATATACATTACAATTCCTCCCCTTTTAGATTAACAGTACCATAACACTCATTTAACAATTAAATATCAAACTAATTACAATTAACACTTTTAACATGCAACATTAGCTGAAAATAGTCTATTTATATATTCAGTCTTTGGGGAGGCTTCCTGATCCTTTCTGGATAGCGCCTTTCCCGAGTGTCTTGCTCTTGGTGCGGAGGCGATTCTGGCCCCCTGTCGTCGGTTGGTTCATCAGCTTCCGATGCTACTGTTTCTGGGGTAGGTGCGACCTGTATGTCGGGTTCATCACCAGGTACGTATGGGCGAGGCATGGGGTTGACTTGTTCCTGTGACTCTAGGACCTGGTCAGCATGGTGTCTCACGATGCTCTCCCCAACGTCCACTGTGTACATTAGTGGGCCCTGCCTGTGCATATCGTTCCTGGTTGCCATTTTTCTGTTCGGTAGTCGCAGGCCAAGACTGGTTGCCCTACATTGAAGCTCCTTGTTGGCTTCTCATGGATGTGCTGGAATTGCTTACACTCAACATCTCTTCGTACGTTTGGTCTGAGCAAATCCAGGCGAGATATTAACCTTTGGTTATGAACATCATGGCTGGGGCCTGGTTGGTGACTACATGTGTTACATTCCAGTAGGCGAACAGGAAATTGTCCACCTTGTGCTGCAGCGGAATGTTATTGTACATAGCCTTTATTGCCTTCTTAAAGGTTTGTACGAACCTCTCAGCCAATCCATTTGTGACTGGATGATACGGGGCGGATGTGTAATGCCTTACCCCATTCTTTTTCAAGGACCTCCGGAACTCTTCGGACACAAACTGTGGTCCGTTGTCGGAGCAAATCTGTTCTGGCAAGCCATTCCTGGCAAAAATGGTCCGTAGGACTGCAATAGTTTTCTCCGTGGTGGTGGATGACATTTTGATGACCTCAGGCCATTTCGAGTGCGCATCCATGGCTATTAAAAACATTGAGTCCATGAATGGACCAGCAAAATCAATATGCACCCGTTGCCATGGGTGTAGAGGGGCCTGTGGTGGTGCATTTTGGACTTTCTGGCATCCTGAGCAGCTCTTGGTCAGGTCCTCGATTTGTTTATCGATTCCCGGCCACCACACAAGCCCTGGCTAGGCTTTTCATTTTTACCCCTCCCAGATGACCCTCATGAAGCTCATTGAGCACTCTATCCCTTAACTTGGGTGGAATTACCACTCGGGATCCACACATCAAGGTCCCCCGGCACACTGACAGCTGTTCTCTCCTTGTCGAGAATGCTGGCAACAGTGAGTCGCCATGTGCTGGCCATCCCTTCACCGTCAAATCATATACCCGAGACAGTGTCTGGTCATTTCGGGTTTCCTTTTCGATACAAGCGTTAGTTACCGGTAGGTATTCAACTATAATCGAATGGAATATTTCGACAGGATCCACTGCTGGTGCTTCCTCCGCAGTAGGCAGTGGCAGGCGTGATAGCCCATCAGCATTTCCATGCTGTTTCGTGCCGTTATATTCAATCTCATAGTGGTGCACCCCTAGAAAAAGTGACCATCTTTGTAGTCGTTGCGCAGTCATCACCGGAACGCCCTTCTTCGGATTAAAAATGGAGACAAGAGGCTGGTGAATTTCTGCCCGTGCAGATAGTGATTGAACTTTTTCACTCCCCACACTAGGCTGAGGGCCTCCCTGTCAATCTGGGCGTAGTTACGCTCGGCTGAGGTTAGTGATCGTGACGCAAAGGCTATTGGCCTCTCTGAGCCGTCCGAGAATTTGTGCGACAGCACCGTTCCAATGCCGTAGGGTGACTCATCACATGCCAACCGAATTGGTAATGCCGGGTTGTAATGGGCCAATACCTCTTTCGATGTGATTAGTGTTTTGCTCTTCTGGAAAGCTCGTCTACATTCGTCACTCCACTTCCATGGCACCCCAGTTTGCAGTAGGGTGTTCAGTGGGTGTAGTATTGTAGACAAATTTGGCAAGAACTTATGGTAGTAGTTTACCAGCCCGAGGAACGACCTCAGTTGTGACACATTTTCCGGTGCTGGAGCCTTGACTACTGCCTCAATCTTCTCTGGGGACTTATGTAACCCCTCTTTATCGATAACGTGGCCACAATACGAGATCTGTTTTCTAAAAAACTCGCATTTGGGGCGGTTAGCTCGGAGCCCATATTCCTGCAATCTAGTGAGCACCTGCTTCAGGTTGGCAAGGTGATCACTGTCATTTTCGCCTGTGACCAGGATGTCGTCCAAATAACACTGGGTCCCTGGGATCCCTTGCAGGACTTGTTCCATTGCCCTCTGCCAAATAGCCGGAGCTGATGCTACCCGGAATACCAGCCGGTTGTATTGGTAGAGACCTTTATGGGTGTTGATTGTGAGGTATTTTTTTGATGCTTCTTCTACCTCCATTTGCAGATACGCCTGGGCCAGATCAATCTTAGTGAAGCGTTTCCCTCCAGATAGCGAGGCGAAAATATCTTCAATCCGCGGAAGTGGATATTGTACGGTGTGAAGGACCGGGTTCACTGTCACCTTAAAGTCCCCACAGATGCGAACCTTCCTTGGTTCCCCAGGCGTGCTGCTCAACGACTTTTTCATCACCGGGACACTGGGTGTAGCCCACTCGCTCCAGTCTACCTTGGACAGTACACCTGAACGTTCCAGACTCTCCAGCTCTGCTTCGACGGCTGGGCGGATCGCATAAGGTACCGGTCTGGCCGTAAAAAATTTTGGGCTTGTGTTTTCTTCAATTTTAATCGTCGCTGTCATGCCTTTTAGTGTTCAGAGTCCTTGCTGGAACACTTCTTTCGCATCAGTTAGGATCTTTGACAGTCGCCCAGGTGTGACGTCGTCATCCTTTTTGTCAGCCACAGTCAGTGCCTGTATGGAATACCAATCCAGTTGTATTTTCCGGATCCATTCACGTCCCAGTAATGGTGGTCCTCCATCTTGCAATACATACAGGTCTAGTTTTGGTGTTTCCTTACCGTTATATATAACGGTCACCCTTATTTTTCCTTTGGGGTAGACTTTTTGCCCCGTGTACGTCTTCAAAATAATTTTTGTGTCTCTCGAGGGTATGTGTGAGAATAGCCGCTCGTAGTTCCGTCGGTTTATGACTGTTAGGGCTGATCCTGTGTCCAATTCCATCTTTACCTGGACTCCTATCTTGAGAGTGACCCAAATGGTTTGGTGATCCTCCGTTGTAATCACATTATGTAATTTCAGACAACTCAGTTCCCTGCTTTCGGAGTCGTTGTCACTCTTTTGTTCGTCTGAACTATTCTCCGTCATCTTATGTACCTTCTTGTACTTTTCTTTGCTAAGTTTCTTATTGCTGGTTTTCTTTCCCGACCTGCAGACTCGTGCTATGTGTCCTACTTTTCCACACTGTCTGCACTCTTTGTCTTTGAACCAGCAATCATTCTGGTCGTGTGTTGTTCTGCCGCAGCGATAGCACTTCTCTGTTCCATATGACATTTCGTTTGTGCCATATTCTTGCGGTCTCTGTTGTATCTCTGCAGCGCCCCTTGCTGCTGCTTCATATGATACCGCAATGCTGAAAGCCTTTTCCAGCATACAGTCCTTTTCAGATAAAAGCCGTTTCTGGGTTCCTTCACTTTGAAGCCCACACACAAACTTGTCTCTGAAGGTATCTGCCAGTCCCGCTCCAAACTGGCGGTGTTTCGATAGTTTGCGCAGTTCTGTTAAATAATCAGCATTGCTTTCATCCTTATGCTGGTTCCGTTTGTGAAACTTGAATCTTTCTGCTATCAGCAGCGGTGTGGGGTTTAAATGTTCCTGTAGTATCGTTACTATGTCTTCAAAACTCTTTTCCATTGGCTTCGTTGGGGTTACTAGATTTCGTAATAAACCATACGTCTTTGCACCCATTAAATTTAACAATACCGACGCTTGTCATCTGACACCTCATTTGCCTTGCAGTATATCTCTATTGGTTCAACATATGTAGTCCAATCTTCGACTTCATTGTCAAATGCGGTGATACTGCCACTCTTCGGCATTTCGGGTGTGGTTTAAAATGGCGTCTCCTGCGCTTTCCTTCCTCCCCCGCTGCTGCCAACGCCGCTCCCGGCGGTTCTCGTGGCAATGGCGGTGCCCTGTAGGTTTTGCGCGCTTCTCCTGCGCTGCTGCCAACGCCGCTCTCGGCAGCCCTCCTGGCAATGGCGGCGCTTCGTGGGTTTCTGCGCGTCTCTCTCTCTCCCTCTCTTCGACGCTGCTCGGCCCTTGAACACCAGCTGCGCCCTGTGCGCTCTGCCCTCTCTCTCTCTCTCTCTCTCTCTCTCTCTCTCTCTCTCTCTCTCTCTCTCTCTCTCTCTCTCCGTCGACGCTGCTCGGCCCCTGAACACCGGCTGCGCTCTGCCCTCTCTCTCTCGCTCTCTCCCCCGACGACGCTGCTCGGCCCTTTGCTGTGCCGCTCGGTCGGGCTCTAGCCCGCCGCTGTCCGGGAAGGGTCTGCGCACTAACTGTTGCCAGCCCGTTTCGCTGGACCACCTCGACTGGAAAGCCAAGCCTGGCTCTCGACAGCCTCCCCTGCAATTCTCGAGTCTCTGCTGGATGACTGGGCAGTTGCCTGTGGTCGACGCCCGAGTCTCTGGCCTTGACCTCCAACCTTTTATAGTTTCTAAGGCGTGATATTCACCATCTAGAATCGGGGCAGAGGGTATTTAAGAATATTAATAAATTTAATTAATTACATAGAATGGGAGATCAGGTGATGTGTTGCTGCTGCAATATGTGGGAGCTGGTGGACACCATTGATGCTCACGGTGACCACATTTGCAGTAAGTGTTGGCTTGTGGTGATTATTCCTTGTTTAGTAAAAGTATTGTGATTGGTTGTTTGTTAACTGCCTTGGGATATATGTTGTAATCTCATTGGTAGTTGATGATCACATGATGTGTTGTGGCCACCTTAAATTCAGTTCTTTTCCAGCTTTGGTTGGGACTGGATGTGGGAAGATGTGCTGCAGATTTTAAAGTTAATAAAGCCTAGCTTTAGAAGGCAAATCTGTTCTTTACTTCATGGCTGCTCGAAGAATTCCGGCTCCGTGTTGAAGAGCTGGAGTCCGAGCTTCAAACACTGAGACACATCAGGGAGGGGGAGAGTTACCTGGACTCCGTGTATCACGAGGTATTCACACCAATTAGATTAATTAATTCAGATGTAGTCCGTGGCCAGGGTCAGGATGGTGTGACTAGAAGTGAGGCAGGTACGGGGATCCAGGAGGTAGTGTTGGAGGAGCCGCAGCCCTTGCACTTGTCCAACAGGTTTGAGGCTCTTACTCCCTGTGAGGATGGGAACAGGGACTGCGGGGAGGATGAGCAACCTGGCCATAGCACCGTGGAGCAGGGGGCCATTCAAGTGGGGGCAGTTAAAAGAAATGTTGTAGTGGTAGGGGATAGTATCGTTAGGGGGATAGATAGAGTTCTTTGCAGCCGAGAGTGAGAGTCCCGAAGGCTGTGTTGCCTGCCCGGTGCCAGGGTTAAGGATATCTCCTCTGGACTGGAGAGAAACTTGGAGTGGGAGGGGGAGGATCCAGTTGTTGTGGTCCATGTTGGTACCAATGACATAGATAGGACAAGGAAGGAGGTTCTGCTGAGGGAGTTTGAGCAGCTAGGGGCCAAATTAAGAAGCAGAACCACAAGGGTAATAATGGATTATTACCTGAGCCACAAGCGAATTTGGCTAGGACAAATAAAATGAGTGTGTTAAATGCGTGGCTCAAAGACTGGTGTGGGAGAAATGGGTTTTGCTTTCTGGGACACTGGCACCAGTACTGGGGCAGGAGGGAGCTGTTCCGTTGGGACGGGCTTCACTTGGCCAGTGCTGGGACTAGAGTCCTGGCGGATCATATAACTAGGGCTGTAGAGAGGGCTTTAAACTAACTAGTGGGGGGGAGGTTCCTAGAGAGCAAATAATAAAAATGACAACAGAGAAGGTCATAGACTTAGGTAGCAGTGGGGAAATTAAAAACCAGAGCGTGTCAGGAAGGGGTAAAAGGTAAAGTAATAAAAAGGGCAAAAGCAGGAACTAAGTGTCACAAAACATCTTTGAAAGTTCTCTATCTGAATGCATGTAGCATTCGTAACAAAATAGACGAGTTAATGGCACAAATAACTACATATGGGTATGATCTTGTGGCCATTACAGAAACATGGCTGCAGGGTGACAATGCCTGGGAATTAAACATACCAGGTTATTTAACGATCAGGAAGGACGGGCAGGAAGGAAGGGGAGGTGGGGTGGCTATGTTAATAAAGGAAGGAATCACTGTAATACAGAGAAATGATATTGGGTCAAAAGATCAGGATAATGAAACAGTTTGGGTGGAGGTAAGGAATAATAAGGGGGAAAAAAACGCTAGTGGGCGTAGTCTATAGGCCTCCGAACAGTGACAACTCTGTTGGACGGAGTATCAATCGGGAAATAGTTGAGGCTTGTAATAAGGGAACATCTATAATTATGGGGGATTTTAACTATCATATTAATTGGACATATCAAATTGGGCAGGGCTGCCTTGAGGATGAGTTCATTGAGTGTATTAGGGATGGGTTTCTTGAGCAGTATGTAACTGAAGCGACCAGGGGGCAAGCAACCTTAGATCTGGTCCTGTGTAACGAGACAGGATTAATAAAAAATTTCCTAGTAAAGGATCCCCTTGGAATGAGTGACCATTACATGGTTGTATTCAATTAGAGGGTGAGAAGGTTGGATCTCAAACAAGTGTGCTAAGCTTGAATAAAGGAGACTATGAAGGTATGAGAGCAGAATTGAGTAGAGTGGATTGGGAAAATAGATTAAAGGGTAAGACAATACATGATCAGTGGTGTACATTTAAGGAGTTATTTTACAACTTCCAAAAAAAATATATTCCACGGAGAAGAAAAGGGTGTAAAAGAAAAGACAGCCATCCGTGGCTAAGTAAAGAAATTAAGGATAGTATTCGACTAAAAACAAGGGCATATAAGGTAGCCAAATCTAGTGGGAGGATAGAGGATTGGGAAAACTTTAAAAGACAGCAAAAAATAACAAAAAGATTGATTAAGAAAGGGAAGATAGATTATGAAAGTAAATTAGCAAAAAATATAAAAACAGATAGTAAGAGTTTTTATAGTTATATAAAAAGAAAAAGGGTGGCTAAAGTAAATATTGGTCCCTTAGAGGATGAGACCGGGAAATTAATGGTGGGAAATATGGAGATGGCAAAAACACTGAATATTTTATATCTGTCTTTACAGTAGAAGACACTAAGAATATCCCAACACTGGACAAACAGGGGGCTAAAGGGGGGGAGGAGCTAAACACGATCAAAATCACTAAGGAAGTGGTGCTTGGTAAAATAATGGGACTCAAGGCGGATAAATCACCTGGACCTGATGGCTTACATCCTAGGGTCTTGAGGGAAGTGGCGGTAGGGATTGTGGATGCATTGGTAATTTTCCAAAACTCCCTGGACTCGGCAATGGTCCCGGCAGACTGGAAAACTGCTAATGTAACATCCTTATTTAAGAAGGGCAGTAGACAGAAGGCTGGAAACTATAGACCGGTTAGCCTAACATCTGTGGTAGGTAAAATTTTGGAGTCCATTATTAAGGAGACAGTAACAGGACATTTGGATAATCATAATTTAATAGGACAAAGTCAGCATGGTTTTATGAAGGGGAAGTCATGTTTGACAAATTTGCTGGAGTTCTTTGAGGAAGTAACATATAGGGTGGATAAAGGGGGAACCAGTGGACGTAGTGTATTTAGACTTCCAAAAGGCATTTGACAAGGTGCCACACAAGATTATTGCTTAAGATAAAAAAAAATCATGGGATTGGGGGTAATATTTTGGCATGGATAGAGGATTGGCTATCTAACAGAAGGCAGAGAGTTGGGATAAATGGTTCATTCTCAGACTGGCAATCAGTAACTAGTGGTGTTCCGCAGGGGTCAGTGCTGGGTCCCCAACTCTTTACAATCTATATTAACGATTTGGAGGAGGGGACCGAGTGTAACATATCAAAGTTTGCAGATGATATTAAGATGGGAGGGAAAGTAGTGAGTGAGGAGGACATAAAAAACCTGCAAGGGGACATAGACAGGCTAAGTAAGTGGGCAGAGATTTGGCAGATGGAATACAATACTGGAAAGTGTGAGGTTATGCACTTTGGCAGGAAAAATCGTAGAGCAAGTTATTTTCTTAATGGCAAGAAACTGGAAAGTACTGAAGTACAAAGGGATCTGGGGGTCCTGGTGCACGAAACTCAAAAGGTTAGTATGATGGTGCAGCAAGTGATTAAGAAGGCCAATGGAATGTTGGCTTTCATTGCTAGGGGGATACAATATAAAAATAGGGAGGTATTGCTTCAGTTGTACAAGGTATTGGTGAGACCGCACCTGGAATACTGCGTACAGTTTTGGTGTCCATACTTAAGAAAGGACATACTTGCTCTCGAGTCAGTACAAAGAAGGTTCACTCGGTTAATCCCGGGGATGAGGGGATGGACATATGAGGAGAGGTTGAGTAGATTGGGACTCTACTCATTGGAGTTCAGAAGAATGAGAGGCGATCTTATTGAAACATATAAGATTGTGAAGGGGCTTGATCGGGTGGATGCGGGGAGGATGTTCCCGATGGGTGAAACTAGAACTAGGGGGCATAGTCTTAGAATAAGGGGCTGC
This sequence comes from Somniosus microcephalus, assembly GCF_052327205.1. Taxonomy (NCBI): domain Eukaryota; kingdom Metazoa; phylum Chordata; class Chondrichthyes; order Squaliformes; family Somniosidae; genus Somniosus; species Somniosus microcephalus. Next base: position 80,191,055 of record NC_140989.1, on the reverse strand, counting down.
TCTTTCAAAACTGAGATGAGAAGGAACTACTTCACTCAGAGGGTGGTAGGTCCATGAAATATGCTGCCCCAAAAAGCTGTAGAAGCTACATCATTACATAAATTTAAAACAGAAATAGACAGTTTCCTAGAAGTAAAGGGAATTAAGGGTTACGGGGAGCGGGCAGGAATTTGGACATGAGTCTAGGTTCGGATCGGTCATGGCCCTGTGGGTAGCGGAGCGGGCCCAGGGGCCGTGTAGCCTGATCCTGCTCCTATTTAGTGTGTCTAATTCTGTTAGATTCAGGAGATGGTTCTGTGATAGTGGATTGGCGGTTAGGATCAGATCAGCCATGATCTTATTGAATGGCGGAGCAGGCTCGAGGGGCCGATTGGCCTACTCCTGCTCCTATTTCTTATGTTCTTATGAATCCCCGGGAGGTGATGCAGAGTTGCAGGTAGGTTCGACTTGCCTCGTCGCCCACGTTGTGTCTGTGTATAATAAGACACAGACTGCAGGAGAACGGTATAGCAGGTGTTTACTCAACGTGGCTCACCCGGGAACTGATCTGTGCAGATTACTACTCAGTGCTATATACAGGTGTGGTCACTGCCGGTACTGCAGTATACATGAGCTGTAAAAGATAGTTCCCCACTTAAAGGTATATACATTACAGTGCTTGACTAATCTACTGGAATTTTTTGAGGATGTAACTCGTAAAATAGATAAGGGAGAACCAGTGGATGTGGTGTATTTGGACTTTCAGAAGGCTTTTGATAAGGTCCCGCGTAAGAGATTAGCGTGTAAAGTTAAGGCACATGGGATTGGGGGCAAGGTATTGACTTGGATAGCGAACTGGTTGGCAGATAGAAAGCAAAGAGTTGGAATAAACGGGTCTTTTTCCGAGTGGCAGGCAGTGACTAGTGGGGTACAGCAGGGATCGGTCCTTGGACCCCAGCTATTCACAATATATATCAATGATCTAGACAAGGGAACTAGATGTAATATCTCCAAATTTGCAGACGAGACAAAGCTGGGTGGGCGTGTGTGCTGTGAGGAGAATGCCGAGAAACTACAGGATGATTTGGACAGGTTGGGTGATTGGGCAGAAGCATGGCAGATGCAATATAACGTGGATAAATGTGAGGTTATGCACTTTGGTGGCAAAAACAGGAAGGCAGTTTATTATCTGAATGGCAATAGATTGGGAGAAGGGGAAGTGCAACGAGACCTGGGTGTCCTTGTGCACCAGTTGCTGAAGGTAAGCATGCAGGTGCAGCAGGCGGTTAAGAAGGCAAATGGTATGTTGGCCTTCGTAGCGAGAGGATTCGAGTACAGGAATAAGGATGTCTTGCTGCAGTTGTACAGGGCCTTGGTGAGACCACATCTGAGTATTGTGTGCAGTTTTGGTCGCCTTATCTGCGGAAGGATATTCTTGCCATGGAAGGAGTTCAGCGAAGATTCACTAAGCTGATACCTGGGATGGCAGGAATGACGTATGAAGAGAGATTGGGACGATTGGGCTTGTACTCGCTGAAGTTTAGAAGAATGAGAGGGGATCTCATTGAAACTTATAAAATTCTGGCAGGACTGGACAGACTAGATGCAGGGAGGATGTGCTGATGGTCGGGGAGTCCAGAACCAGGGGTCACAGTCTAAGGATAAGGGGTAGGCCATTTAGGACAGAAATGAGGAGGAATTTCTTCACCCAGAGAGTGGTGAACCTGTGGAATTCTCTACCACAGAAGGCAGTAGAGGCCAATACATTAAATATATTCAAGAAGGAGTTGGATATATTTCTTAAGGCTAAAGGGATCAAGAGGTATGGGGAGAAAGCAGGGACTGGGTACTGAACTTGGATGATCAGCCATGATCGCATTGAATGGCGGAGCAGGCTCGAGGGGCCGACTGGCCTACTCCTGCTCCTATCTTCTATGTTTTGCATAGTGAGATCTTGCTCCCTCACATAGCCTCCCCACCTGGTTATACAAGTACTTTCCATCACCTGCCCTGTCCAAACTGCTGTTATGGTGGTGTGGCCTTTAACACCAAGTCACACCTTGGTCACTTGCACCTTCTCCTTTGAGCATCTCGCTTTGTTCCACCCCCCTTGCCTCTCTTAAAATCCTCAGTGTTGTGGAATATATAATTTTTGGCATTTATAATTTTGTTTAAACTTTCATTTTGGACATTAGAAATGTTAGTTCGTGAGGTAAATGGTGGCTGAAAAAGAAATTTCAGAAAGCATTTTGGGAGAACTGTGGGAACCCAGTGGCCAGGTTGTGCAGTCACAGGGTGATGTACTTCTCAGTATAAACTCGTAGCTATTGTGTGTCACAGTGTGACATCTTTTTAACTCTGAAAATATCTATCACAGCGCCACTTACAACGGATATTGCAGGTACTTATGAATTTTCAACTAAATGCTTGTGCCATGTGCTGTATTTAATGCATAATAGATGGTGAAAAGATTTGGCGATCTAGCGCTTTAACTTTTATTAACCCATTATTAACTCTAATGTTGCTTCTTGTTCCCAGTAACGATTCTTAATAAGTCTTGTCTTTCTCATCAATTCCAATAATGCAGAACGTCTGTTTATCTGTTGTGCTTCACCCTTTCCTTTGCTTTCTTGTCATCTATTACGCATACATATGCTTCTCTCATTTCTGTTCTCCGTGCACAAATTGTCAAACCAATTTGTTCCTTGAGTTCCTTTCCTGCATCAAAAACCAAACTGTCTTTCAAATTCCAATCCAGCTTTTTCATTCTTTTTAGTTTTTAGGTATATTTTCACAAAATAGTGCACAAGACCAATGGTTCTACTTTCTCCACATTCAGTCATTTTTTTCCCCCAGGGGGGTGGCGGGTCGGGGGGGTGGCGCGGGCACGGGGGGGCGCGGCAGGACGTGGGGGGGGCGGGACGTGGGCGGGGCGGGACGTGGGCGGGGCGGGACGTGGGGGGGCGGGACGTGGGGGGTGGGGTGGGGATAGGGGGGCGGGGGTTGGGGGGTGCGGGGCGGTGGGGGGGGGAGAAGAGTGTTGTGAATGTGGTTGTGGCCAAGTCCATGGTCGGATTCCTCAGCTTTCGATCGTATTACAGTTTTTACACCAAGACCTCCCATATGTTGCAGCATCTGTTGGTACACCAACTTTCCCACCTGCTTTTCCTTCATTTAATTTATAGTATGCATGGCCTCTGTTTTTTGATTCTGTTCTTCTAGCTCACTTGTAATGCTTGACTTTCTCTGGGCCTTGAATCACCTTCATATATTCTGTCTATCTAACTCTAAAGTATCTTTTATAATACATTTGTTATGTAGGGCCCAAAACCATTCCAGTGTTTCCTTCACTCATCTTAACATTAATTTACTTGAAAAGTATTTTTTTGGTGTACTGTTGCGTGAGGATCAGCAGATGACCTGCCAAGAAATGTGCAAGAGTGCTCCCCTTGTTTCTTACTACTTTCTTCAAGTAAACCCAAGGCCTCTGCTTAAAAAGAGTAGAGTATAGGATCAAAAGTTAAGACTCTATCCAATTTAGAAGAAATTCACCATGAAACCTTATTCTAAGTTTAGCTCCGGCTCCCAGCACTTTCCACTGCTGATTGTTGTTTTCTGTGGAGCAGTGGAATTTCTGGAGCATCAACAATTTGCATTTATATAGCGCCTTTTTAAATATAATAAAACATGCCAAGGCGGTTCACGAGCGTAATCAGACAAGAGCTGACAGGAAGCAGAGATTAAGCAAAAAAACATCCTGTTCCACTGCATAGCAGGATGGTTGCACTGATTAGGAGGTCAGCAATGGTGTCTTTTTAATTCACTTTGAGGAGGGGCGGGGGAGGAACTCTGTCAAGATAATTTTCAGACAAATTCTTGATAAGGCCATAAGGTTTCAGTCTGAAGTATTCCTTTGTTTCACAATAGTTACTCCTCACTGATGCTCTGATAAACCATGGCCTTCAACTTGGAGCATGTTAGTTATGTAGAAAAGTTTGGAGAATGTATTTTCTGTAACCCAGGGCTCAGTGTAACACAGTGCAATAATTATTTTGGATCGGTTTGTGAATATTTTCCATGTTTTGTTGGTTTTGAATTAGATTGGGGAGGAAAAAGTAATATTAAAATTCTAGTAAAAGCTGTTTATATTAGTGGTTGATGTGACATCAACTGTGTTGTGCAGAGAACAAGTGCAGTGTAACTGGGTCTTAAACAAGCAAATAGTGTGAAATAAAAGTTTTATTTCAAAGAGTCGGATCATCCAAGAATGAGAGGAGCAAACCTCCAACTTGACAACACAGGGATTGCTTGGCTCACTCTCCAATTCCTGAGGCAATATTTGTCTTTAGAAACAAAATATGCTTTCATTTGATTAAGCAGTTCATTGTGGCATTTAAGGGATTGCCAGTTGAATCTTGCTAATACATTTTAATCTTTTTTTAAACACCTTCAGGGTAATTTTTGTCTTTGCCGCTTGGATGGTAAACTGACGGAATAGATCACTCACCCGTTGCAAAAATCACCTGATTTACATTCCCCCAATGGAAGTGAAAATCGAGCAGTTTCTATAAAAGATGGGGGATCCGCCCCAACATTTACTGCCTAAATGATGATGACAAAAATACCTCCCAACCCATTTCCACTTCCATCCATTTAATCCTCAGTTATTGGGAGAAAGAACCAACTTGCATTTATATAGCACCTTTCATGACCTCGGGTCGTCCCAAAGTGCTTCACAGCCAATGAAGCACTTACGAATTGTAGTTACTGTTGTAATATAGGGAAACGTGGCAGCCAGTATGCACACAGCAAGGTCCCACAAACAGCATTGAGATAGTGACCAGATAATCTCTTTTTAGTAATGTTGGTTGAGGGATAAATGTTGGCCAGGGCACCCAGAAAACTTTCCTGCTTTTCAAATAGCCACATATGATCTTTTACATCCACCTGAGGGGGCAGACAGGGTATCGGTCTCCCCTGGAAGACACTGTCGCCATCAATGCAGCATTCCCTCCGTACTACACTGAAGTGTTAACCTAGATTATGTGCTGAAGTCTCTGGAGTGGGGCTTGATCCTATGACCTGACTCGGAACTGAGAATGCTGCCTCTGAGCCATGCATGGCTGACAAATTGTACTGCCCTTCAGTTGATCAATGAACCTGGAGACAGATATGAAAAAGGATCCTTGCCTCTGGGTCAGTTCCTCCCAGTGTTTTATAAAAGTAGTAAAGTTTTGTTTGGGTTGAAGTTCTCTTTTATTATATTATGACTAATATTGAAGTCATCTTGTTAATTGTAGTGAAATGGAATCTGCTTGTCATACACAGTTCAGAAATTTGACTGACTTTGTGTGAAAGCACACAGTGAACTTTAATGTAGCTTTTGGTTCAGCCTGTGATTTATGCCAGAGCAGCAGTAGAGACGCGGTAATTGCTCAACATTTATCGACTAGGGAGCAAGAGTCGATCACTCCTGACTGCCATAGAGTGACCCTTATTGCAAGGTGCACATGTGGCCGTGGGTAAGGACAGGATCTGACTCTGATGTGATTCCCCCCTCACCCGGTGCTGTAAAAAATCGCTGTGTAGGTTCATAAGAATGGTGATTGGAGGAGGAACCAGTGGTCTGGCAACGCCCGAGAGTCTCTGCCCTAGCAAGAATCATTACGTTCAAGGTTGGAGGAAATAATATTGGAATGGGGAAGAGGAACTTAGTAAAGGTAATGCAAAGAACAATGGTGGTTCAGTTAACAGAAAACGGAATTTCTAACTTCAGAACATAGAGCTAGACCATTGCATGGTTGGTATCCTAGATGCTTGAATTTCATTTCAACTTTTTTGTTTTGAGTTGTGGTTCTGCTTCCCTTTTGTCCCATGAAAACATTCTTCTCGTTTGTGTATTGTGTGTTTTCTAGCTGATGGTGATCTATAACATATCTGCTATATGTACATGCTGCCCCTCAGTGACATCATCCGAAAGCACAGCGTCAGTTTCTACATGTATGCTGATGACACCCAGCTCTACCTCACCGCAACCTCTCCGCTGTTTCTAAATTGTCACTGCTTGTCCGACATCCAGTCCTGGATGAGCTGAAATTTCTTCCAACTAAATATTGGGAAGACCAAACGCATTGTCTTCGGTCCCCACCACAAACTTTGTTCCCTAGTCACCGATTCTATCCCTCTCCCTGGCAACTGTCTGAGGCTGAACCAGACTGTTCGCAACCTTGACCCCAAGATGAGTTTCCGTACCATCACTAAGTCCACCTTTTTTCACCTCTGTAACATCACCAGACTCCGCCCCTCCCTCAGCTCATCTGCTGCTGAAACCCTCATTCATGCCTTTGTTGACCCTAGACTTGATTATTCCAACGCACTCCTGGCCGAGCTCACACTTTCTACCCTCTGTAAACTTGAGGTCATCCAAAACTATGCTGCCCGTGTCCTAACTTCCACCAAGTCCCGTTCACCCATCGCCCCTGTGCTCACTGACCTACATTGGCTCCCGGTTAGGCAACGCCTCGAATTTAAAATTCTCATCCTTGTTTTCAAATCCCTCCATGGCTTCGCCCGTCCCTATCTCTGTAATCTCCTCCAAGATATTTGCGCTCCTCTAATTCTGCCCTCTTAAGCATCCCTGATTTTAAGCGGCTGTGCCTTCAGCTGCTAATGCCCTAAGCTCTGGAATTCCCTCCCTAAACCTTTCTGACTCTCCTTTCCTCCTTTAAGACGTTCCTACCTCTTTAACCAAGCTTTTGGTCATCTGCCCTAATATCTCCTTGTGGCTCAGTGTCAAATTTTGTTAACGCTCCTGTGAAGTGCCTTGGGATGTTTTACTACGTTAAAGGCGCTATACAAATACAAGTTGCTGCTGCTATGGGTATGAAGGGAGTGGTTTTTACTATGAACTGGTATCTTTCTACAAACGTGTTTTTTATTTCCTAGTGGTTGAATGGGGAGATGACGTGAAACCAATTACCGAAGACGAAACCATGGTCTTGGTGAATCATCAGGCAACAGGTGATGTCTGCACCCTCATGATGTGTCTCCAGGACAAAGGAACGGTAGGGTCTGCAACCTTCTGGCAGTTTGTGTCTTCTTTGTGTTTTAAGTCTGAACCAGACGCATTGGCCATTCTTTGAGTATTGCTAGTGATTCTAGTTGACGAGGAATGTGTTCCCTGTGTCCTGCCAATATGGCTTCACTGCTTCCCAGAATATACTATTCCAGCTCCAGTATTGCATATGCTATTTGAAGGGATATGTACACACACAATTTCTGTGTTGTCCTCTATACTAAGACATATGGAGAACACTAATTAAAGCGCGCATCCTTGCATTTGGTGTGCTCACCATATACGGTAGTATTGCTGGCTTATTCTGAAGGTCAAAGGTTAAATTTTAAAATGGTTTATACTACTGAAAATATACAAGCAAATCTTTCTGCCAAGTGTGTGAATGCCTTGCTCCATGAACTTACTGTGGTAAACCACTGTTAACTCTGTACAGGTCCGGGCATGTCTCCGCCCCTGGCTCCACCCCTAAGCCCGGGTATAAAGGTGACTCTCCACCCTTCCCCCGGGAGCTCTTAGGATGGATCCACTAGCAGAGGCATGCTCCAGTTCTTAGTCAATAAAAGCCTACTTCGTATAAGTTCAACTCGTAATCTTTGGTGTTGTTGATAATGCATCACTTACTTTCCCTCATGGCTCCCCAGCCAAGGGAAGCATCCTCCCTGCATCTACCCTGTCAAGCCCTGAAAGAATTTTGTATGTTTCAATGAGACCGCCTCTTATTCTTCTAAACTCTCGAGAATATAGGCCTAGTCTACTCAATCTCTCCTCATAGGACAATCCCCTCATCCCAGGAATCAGTCTGGTGAACCCTCGTTGCACTCCCTCTATGACAAGTATATCCTTCCTTAGGTAAGGAGACCAAAAATGTACACAATACTCCAGGTGCGGTCTCGCCAGGGCCCTGTATAATTGCAGTAAGACGTCTTTACTCTTGTACTCAAATCCTCTTGTAATAAAGGCCAACATACCATTTGCTTTCCTAATTGCTTGCTGTATCTGCATGTTAACTTTCAGTGATTCTTGTGCAAGGGCACCCAGGTCCCTCTGAACACCAACATTTCCCAATCTCTCGCCATTTAAAATATACTCTGCTTTTCTATTTTTCCTACCAAAGTGGATAACTTCACATTATATTTCATTTGCCATGTGCTTGCCCACTCACTTAGCTTGTCTATCTCCTTGAAGCCTCTTTGCATCCTCCTCACAACTTACATTCCCACCCAACTTTGTATCATCAGCAAACTTGGATATGTTACATTTGGTCTCCTCATGGATGTAGATTGTGAATAGCTGAGGCCCAAGCACTGATCCTTGTGGTACCTCACTAGTTACAGCCTGCCAACCTGAAAATGACCTGTTTATTCCTACACTCTGTTTTCTGTCCATTAACCAATCCTCAATCTGTGCTAGTATATTACCCTCAATCCCATGAGCCCTAATTTTATTTAATAACCTCTTGTCTGACACCTTATCGAAATGCCTTCTGAAAATCCAAATACACCACATCCACTGGTTTCCCCCTTATCTATTCTGCTAGTTACAACCTCAGAAAACTCTCAACAGATTCGTCAAGCACGATTTCCCTTTCATAAATCCGTATTGACTCTGCCCAGTCCTATTATTATTTTCTAAGTGCCCTGTTACCACATCCTTAATAGTCTGTAGTTCCCTGTTTTCTCTCTTCCTCCTTTCTTAAATAGTGAGGTTACATTTGCTACCTTCCAATCTGCAGGAACCGTTCTAGAATCTATGGAATTTTGGAAAATGACAACCAATGTATTCACTATCTCAGTAGCCACCTCTTTCAAAACCCTAGGATGTAGGCCATCGGGTCCAGGGGATTTTTCGGCTTTCAGTCCCATTAATTTCTCCGGTACTATTTTTTAAATTAATACTAATTTCTTTCAGTTCCTCATTCTCACTAGACCCTTGGTTCTCCACTATTTTGGATGTTTTTCGCATCTTCTGTGAAGACAAGTATTTGTTTAATTTCTCTGCCAGTTCCTTATTCCCCATTTATAATTTCTCCTGTCTCAGCCTATAAGGGACCCACATTTACTTTCGCTAATCTTTTCCATTTTACATATCTATAGAAGCTTCCACTGTCTTTGTCTCTCGCTAGTTTACTCTCAAATTCTTTTTTCCCTTTATCAATTTCTTGGTCCTCCTTTACTGAATTCTAATATCCTCCCAATCCTCAGGTTTACTACTCTTTTTGATAACATTATAAGCCTTTGATCTAATACTATCTTTCCTTTTTTATATTTTTCTCTGTAAAGCTCCTGAGCACCTTTTTCTACATCAAAGGCATAATATAAATACAATTTTTGTAGCTTTATATTAAATTTACTATTTTAAAGGGCTGCTTTGTCAGTTTATCTCAAGATTTGAACTTTATCATTTAATAACATTTATTTATAGGTAGCTAGTAGCTTAGTAAGTTTATCCAGTGAGCTGCTGAGTTACAGACCAGATGGTCCCGGGCTTTGTACCCCTCAACGGGCTGCCAGGTGAAAGATGTGTGCTTAACTTGATACTGTCTCTCCTCTGATCTATTTAGCTGCTTTGCTGTCATATCAACAATGAATGTTAGAATGACTGTCTAAGGAGCTTGCAGCACTGATGGTTTCTTTTTCAAGTTAATGTCCGTGGGATTTTTTTAATGGCTACTGGATTGACCAATTCATCACATTTTTGCAATTTCAGTTTAAATTATTTCCTGTTGATGCTTACATTCCAAGCTGTGTCTAACTTTCATCAGATACTTGTGGCAGCCTGCATTGTCCATGAACATAACATTTCCAGCAAATGTTATCAGTATTTATAAGTGAATACATTGATTTTCTTCATCTCGCCTGCACAATATGAGATCCTATTAATCGTTGATGAATGAAATAAAATATTATTTAATGGAAGTCTAAGATCAATCTGAACACTTAATAGCAGTATATTTAAAATCTTTTTTAAATGGTGCTTTATTTCTTAAAAACATGAATCTGCTCTTTAAACTAACTTAATATTACAGACCTTTTAGTGCAGTTCACTTAGAGTCCTTTTCTGCAGCTAACATCTGCTTATTCTGAAGTTTCAACAGTTCAGTAAATGGTCATGCAGAGTTTTTGGCACTTGGGGTCATTGACTGACTGAGCAGATTCATTAGTGTAGTTTCTACTCATCTTGGATTAGCGGGGAGGATATTTATATGGTGAAGCAAATATTTACATTTCCTTTTAGCTAGGGTGATTGTAATTAATTTTTAAAGGAAAAGTTTTTCCTTTACAGATTCATGTTTGTTACTTCCCTTTTCATAAAAGCATTAAGAACTTGCAGTTGTATAGCACCTTCTGTTTTCAGCCACGTCTCGAGCACTTCATATCCAATTAATTACTTTTGAAGTGTCACTTATGTAGGTGAACATAAGCCAGTTTACACACTGCAAGATCTCAAACAGCAAATGAGATTAATGACCAGTTCATTTATTTTCTTGGTGGAGGAATAATGACCAGGAGACTGGGAAGCCTGCTCTTCGAATTGTGTCATTGGGATTCATGTTCATCTGAAGCCCGCATCGCCTTGTGGAAAGACCGGCTCGCCAGTCTTGAACAACCCCCCAGCGATGGAAATTTTACTTGATGAAAGCCTTCCCCCAGGAGCTAATTGCAACTGGGCAACCTGGAAGTGCCTTAACAGACTTAGGACCGGTGTAGGTTGCTCAAAGGTGTCACTAAGCAAATGGGGATATTCAACCAGCCCGACAACTTGTGAATGTGGAACTGAGGCACAGACTATGCAACATCTCCTGCAATGTCCATCATTAGAGGAACCCTGCACTGTTGCAGATCTTGCCGAATTCAACAACAAGGCGCAAAAATGTGTCCAGTTCTGGCTGGGCTATGTATAGACTGTCCGTGGACACGATAAGATGATGTTCATCTGGCCAGGCAGATGGGCCTCCGTTTAACATCTCATTCAAAGGAAGGCACCTCCAACAATGGAAGGAGTAATTGATGCAGGGCTATAGGGAGAGAGCAAGTATTAGTTTTCGAAAGAGCTGGCATTTTCATGATGGGCCAAATGGTCGTCTCCGGTGCTATAAGCATTTTTAGGGACTATTTTGACCATGCCCTGGTGGGAACGGGGCAGGTGGGCGGTTGAAACCGCTGTACAGTCCTTTCTGCTGTGTTCCTGTCGTTCCTGCCAATCGCCATTTTAACCACGCTGCTTTTTTAGTTGTCCGAGGTGCGCTCAGGGACAGGAGGGGGGCCTCATTAATGCATGCAAATTGGGGCCCAATTACGCAATTAGGACCCCAATGCCATCACAGAAGCCCCAACTCACCAGTAAAGCTTAGCGGAATAGTTCTCAGAATCACTGAAGCAGTATTTAAAGAGGCACTCGCCTGCAGGTAATTGAATCATAAAATCTGTATGCCATTGTGCTGTTTAGGATTACCAGAAGAGTCTCCAGTTTCTACATTTTTTTTGCCTTGCTTACCTGGAAGAAGATCTATTTGCTTATCATGGGTGCTCTTACTGTCAGTTTCATTCGGATGGAGGAAGAGTAACAGCGTCAGCAACCAGCATGAGCAGCAGCTGGGCCTATTCGAAGACCATGGGTGAAGGGGGCTGTTTGTAGGAGGCCATACCCACCACACGGTGTACAGGCCAAGAGTCTGTTTTTTGGATCTATCTGGACCAATGTATTAGGAGGCTGTGTTTCTCCTGGTAAACTATTGCAGACCTCTGCAGCTTCTTGCAACAGGACCTGCTGGACCAGGGGGGCCATGCTTTGGCTATTGGTCACCACAGGCCTGAACTTCTTTTCCACTGGCTCCTTCCCGTCTGCTATAGGGGACATCTCCTGCATATCCCAGCCTGCAGTACAGAGCTGCGTGAAGGAATGGCGATATATGTCCAAGTCAAAATGATGTGTAGCTTGGCAGTGTTCTCATGCTCCATCTCCCCTTATCCTTCTAGTTCGTGGAGGTTGCGGGTTTGGGAGATGCTGCGGAAGAAGCCTTGGCAAGTTACTGTAATGCCTCTTGTAGATAGCACGCTGTTGATTGATGGGATGGCTATTTAGGCTGATGGTGAAGTGCCGATCAAGCAGGCTGCTTTGTCCTGGATGGTGTCAAGCTTCTTGTGTTGTTGGAGCTGCACCCATTCAGGCAAGTGGCTAGTATGCCGTCACACTCCTGACCTGTGCCTGGTAAGTGCTGGAGAGGCTTTATGGTGTCAGGAGGTAAGCCACTCGCTGCAGAATACCCAGCCACTGACCTGCTGTAGTAGCCACGGCATTTATGTGGCTGGTCCAGTTGAGTTTCTGGTCAATAGTGAATGCTATGATGGTGGGGGAACTCAATGATGGTAATGCCATTGAATGTCAAGAGAAGCTAGTTAGGCGCTCTTGTTGGAAATAGTAATTATGTGACACTTGGGTGGTAAGTAACATTCGCTCCACACATCAGTCCAAGCCTGGATTTCGTCCCGGTCTTGCTGTATGTGGGCATGGACTGTTTCATTATCTGAAGAATTGCAAATGGAGCTGAAAACTGCAATCATCAGCCAACACCCCCACTTCTGACGTTGATGGAGGGAAGGTCAGAAGCACGTGAAGATAGTTGGGTCTAGGATGCAGCCCTCAGGAACTCCTGCAGCAATGTCCTGGGGCTTGGATGATTGACCTCCAACAATCACAACCATTTTCCTTTGTACTAGGTATGACACCAGCCACTGGTGGTGCCCCTGATCCCCATTGATGCCGCACTCTTCCTTGGTGCCACACTCGATCGACTGCTGCCTTGATGTCAAGGGCAGTCACTCTCACCTCGCTTCTGGTATTCAGCTCCTAAGTATTCATGTTTGGATTAAAATGATTAAACATTTGGATAGAATGAATAGGGAAAGAAAACTTCCTCTGGTTGGGGTGAGAGTAAAAAGGGGGTCATCAATTTAAAAGTATCACTGAGAGTGAGGAAAGCGGTTAGAAGAAAATTCTTTACACTGGATTGTTGGAATGCTTTGCCACAGGGATCGGTTGAGGCAGAAATCATTGCTTCATTTAAGGAAATATTTGAAGCAGAGGAAGATACGGGACTATAGGAAGAGTTTTAGACAGGGGATTAGTATTAGATGCTCTACCATAAAGCCAGCACAGATGCCATAGCCCAAATGGCCTCCTCCTGTGCTGTAAACTTTTACGGTTTATTTAAGGCTATAATGAGGCCTGGAGCCAAGTGGCCTTGGTGGAACCCAAAGTGAGCATCAGTGAGCAGGTTATTGGTGAGTAAGCGCCTCTTTGAAGGAGTCGTCAACTGTGCTACCATCACTTTGCTAATGATTGGGAGTAGGCTGATGTGGCAATTGGCTGGGTTGGATTTGTCCTGAGGACAGAACATACCTCGGCAATTTTATACATTGTCGGATAAATGCCACTGTTGTAGCTGTACTGGAACAGCCTGACTATAGGCACAGCTAATTCTGGAACTGAGGTCTTCAGCACTACAGCCAGGATGTTGTCGGGGCCCGTAGCCTTTGCAGTCAGTTGTTTCTTGATGTCATGTGGAGTAAATCAAATTAGCGGAAGACTGGCATTTGTGATGGTGGGGACCTCGGCAGCAGGCTGTGAAGGATCGTCCACTTGCACTTCTGCCTGAATATATTTGCAACTGCATCAGCCTTGTCTTTTTCATTCATGTCCCGGGCTCTTCTATCGTTGGGGATGGGGTTGTTCATAGATCCTCCTCCTCCTGTTAGTTGCTTAATTATCCACAATTCACGACTTGATCTAGCAGGGTTCAGAACTTCGACCTGATCTGTTGTTTGTGGAATCATTTAGCTCTGTCTATAACATGCTTCCTTTGCTGTTTAGCATGCACATAGTCCTGTGTTGTAGCTTCACCAGATTGACACCTTATTTTCAGCTGCTCCCGGCATGCTCTTCAACACTCTTCATTGAACCAGGGTTGGCCATTTGGCTTGATGGTTATGAAGGACTGAGCAAGATTATGGACCATGAGATTACAGAATGTGGTGGTATACAATTCTGCTGCATCTGATGGAATAAGCACCTCACGGATGCCCAGTTTTGAGCTGCTAGATCTGTTAATATATCCCACCCAGCACAGGTGCAGTGCCACACGACCCAATGGAGGGTGTCCTCAGTCTGAAGAAAGGGCTTGGTCTCCACGAGGACTGTGCGGTGGTCACTCCTACCAATGCTGTCATGGACAGATGCATCTACGATGTCTAGATTGGGGAGGATGAGGTCAAGTAGGTTATTCCCTTGTGTTTCCTCTCGCCACCTGTCAAACTCAGTCTGGCAGCTATGTCTTTCAGGACTGGCCAGCTTGGTCAGTGGTGTGACTACCAAGCTGCTTTTGGTGATGGATGTTGAAGCGTCTATCCATGAGTGTACCCAGATGGCCTGTTTATTCATTCTGGTGTGGACAAGTTCCTACTATAACTCATTCTTTCCTTGGCTTCCTCAGTCTTCCCCTTCCTCTTGCCATCCACGGTCTTTAAACATCTGTGGTATTATTTATTTGCTAGTTTTAGACGCCTTGTCATCCTTTTTTTAATTCTCTTCAACCCATGGTATTTTGCACCATATGCCTGAGCCCTTCACCATAAGTTTTCATTTTTATTAATTGACAAACCAGGGAGTTATTAGGTCAGCTGTTTCTGCGATTATATCCACTGAAGATTTTTAATTCATTTATGTTTCTGTCATTCATACACCATCTTTAGCGTTGCTGTTGAGCAATTTCCACTTCACGATGCTATAGAAGCAATCTCCGGAGCCGATTATCTAAAGCCAGCACCCGATGGTTTCAGACCCAAACTGCATATCTCGGACTGCAACATAAACATGGTCTTCTGCAATTCACACCCCAAAGGGAAAAGTTTAGCAGTGCTAAGAAGAAACTTTCTTCAATGTCAAAAATCATTGCCCCAATTAGTGTCCCCCCCCCCCGGGGATAAAATGACTTGTAATTCTAAAAATTATAAGTTGTTTTGTTTGCATGTGTTGTGACCCCATGACCATCACAAATTTGCCAACAAAGGAGTTAATATCAGTTCGGTTGAGATTTGAGGTGTTTGCGTGAATAGTGAGAGCTCGGGGCGATTTGTTCCCAACTTCCAGCGATGGAGTAAAAGTGCGCCATTAAAGGACTTGCTGCAAACTCAGATTTTTGAATATTCTGGAGAACAACAGAAATCTAAGTAAGCCAGAGCATTGCTTTAGCTGCACTTTTTAAAAAAAAATAACGTTTAAAAAGTCAGTCTTGTTTGAGCAGGATATGCCTCTTGTCCTCAGCTTGCCAGTTTCATTTGTTGTATTAAATAGACCGACAACAATAAAGAAGGGTAGGTACGGCAAAAGAACAAAAAGGACTGAGTATCAAATGGAAATATTTTATAAGCAATAAGAACAGAAAGAGAGGGTGGATGGAGGATTGATGTGATAGAATGAAGGGCTAATGTACACGTGCAGACAAAATAATAGATCGCTAGACCAAGATTTTACATTTAACTTGGAATTCAGTTTTGTTGCTGTAGCTAAAACATTATAATTAAGCTGATTAGAATATATAGATGTGACTAGGCAATGGCTTTGTGGTGAACAGAGTAAACTGTTTTTCAAGGTACATAAGTAGATTCTGTTGCTTTCATCCTCAAAGGATTAATAATTAGTTTACCCTTTCAAAGTAGCTTCCTCTGGGAATTTCAAGCCCTTTATCACAGTGTACTCTTATTTACTGAATATTTCCAGTAATTGGCCTCAATCCGTCAACTGTTTTCTGGTGCTGGTAGTTTGCATGCCTATTGAAACATTTGTTTTGTTTTTGTTGCTCTAACAGGTAGTTTGCCACATGATGTGGCTGATGGAATACATTTTCAAGTTTACAAACTTCGGTATTGTCTCTCTCATCCATGGGGATTTCTTCATTCGACAGGTGAGGGAAATGATGATGTCTGCGTTGCTAATTAGCCGCATGTGTTTATAGGAACAACCACACAAACAAATGAAGTTGCTACTGTTTACTGTGGTGCATATTGCTTGCACAGTTTCCAAACAGTTCTGGGGTTTGTATGTCAGGGGAAAAGGAAATAAAGCGGGGCATATTATTCCCATGTTGGTAAATACTCTCTACACCAAATAACTGATTGATTTAAGCGCTCTTGTATTGAGTCGCAAACCACTTCTAATGCAATGTGAACACCTCTTTCCCACACTCCGAAAGGTCCCCTTGTATTTCTTACTGCATCATGGTGGATTTTACCATTTTACACTTGAGCCTTCTGTGAATTAATGTATTTGCGTCAGTTAATGTTGACATAAAGGACAGCTTTGTAAAATTGAATTGCAGCTACCCAAACTAGTCTTTGTACTTAATATTTTTCTGTTAAAATGACAGATTCTGAAAATCTGTCCACACCACAAACATAACTTGTCTGTTCTCTCCTGCCTGACCACCTGAGTGTTTCCAGCAATTTCTGTTTTTGATTCTAGTATTTCTACTTCTACATTAGCAGTTTTTGTTTGCGTCGAAATAAAGTGTATTTATGATAATAAGCAAGCCTGGATAGTTTCAACTCCTAAAGAACATATGTTTACTTCATTCATTGTAAACCGTACCTGAAGACCTGATTTGGGTTTCATGCTTGCAGTCAGTTCATTTTTTTAACAAAAAAACCCAGAAATGCTGCCATTTGTTAGTTCTTGTGTACAGTACAGAGCTGGGTAGTGAGCATGTTGTATTTGGTGATGCTCGTGTTTTGAGTAAACTGTTGGGCCACCAGCTGGATGTTGAAATGTTAGTTCACTTCCAGGATGATTGGCTTGCTGGGTGCGGGCTTAGTTTCCCTTTTATAACTGGGAACATTTTCAAAAATATCTTTTATTTCTTTTCATATATTTCTACTTTACTGTTGCAAAGTGGAGCTTGGATGGTCTTGAACAGGATTTACTGAAGCAAAGATGCAAATTGTTTCAAGACTTTTCCTGTACTACAGTTTACATACATTGATCGAAATGAAATTGGCTGAAAGAATGTCAATTATCACTTTTTTCAGCATTTTCATCCTGTGATGCATTTAGTAAATAGGGATGTATTAATGCTGTCCCTTTTGGTCAATGCTGTTAGCAGATTCCAGAGATGAGAGACGTGCCTGATAGGGTGGTAGATACAGATTCAATAGTAGCCTTCAAAAGGGAATTGGATAAATATTTGAAGGAGAAAAAATTGCAGGGATATGGGGAAAGAGCGGGGCAGTGGGACTAACTGGATTGTACTTTGAAAGAGCTGGCGCAGACTTGATGGGCATGACCGTAAAATAAAGGAAGTTAGTGACTGCCATTAAACATTCTATTGTTTTAAAGGGACAGCCATAGAGTGGTCACTGGAGGGATTGAACAAAGAATAACAGTTTTGATTTTGTGTAAATAGATCTTTAAAATACTAATTAGGAACAGAGTAGGCCATTTAGCCCCTCAAGCCTGTTCCGCCATTCAGTGAGATCATGGCTGATCTGTGACCCAACTCCATAGACCTGCCTTTGTCCTGTATCCCTTAATACCTTTGGTTAACAGAAATCTATCAGTCTCGGATTTAAAATTAGCAATTGATCTAGCATCAACTGCCGTTTGCGGAAGAGAGTTCCAAACTTCTATCACCCTTTGTGTGTAGAAGTGTTTCCTAACGTCGCTCCTGAAAGGCCTGGCTCTAATTTTTAGACTGGGTCCCCCCCCCCCCCCCCCCCCCGTCCTAGATTCCCCAACCAGTGGAAATAGTTTCTGTATCTACCTTATCAGTTCCCCTTAATATCTTGAAAACTTCGATCAAATCACCCCTTAATCTTCTAAATTCCAGGGTATACAACCCGAGTTTGTGTAATCTCTCCTCATAATTTAATCCTTGGAGTCCAGGTATCATTCTGGTAAACCTACGCTGCACTCACTCCAAGGCCAATACAGGAAACTTTGGTTTATCCGGAGGTTGTATGTCCGGAATACTCGATCTAACGGCAAAAATCAGGAGCCGTTTTCTATACGCTTTTTTTAGTTCTTGTTCTTTTTTTTTCCCCAGTCAGGCACTGCAAGGTCTGTAGCTATAGCAACAGCTTCAGCTAGAGACGCTTGCAGCTGCAGCCGACTCTTTAGAAGCTGTTGCTAAGCAACAGTGTTTGTTGTCAGATACGGAGATGAAAACCTCCGTATGCTTCAACATTAACTTTGTATGTCCGGCAGTTTTGATAGATCGGCAACACGCCGGTCCCGTCGGTGCTGGATATCACAAAGTTTCCTGTATATCCTTCCTAAGGTGTGGTGCCCAGAGCTGCTCCCAGTACTCCAGGTGTGGTCTAACCAGGGCTTTGTATAGCCGTAACATAACTTCTACCCCCTTGTATTTTAGTCCTCTAGATATAAAGGCTAGTATTCCATTGGCCTTTTAGATTATTTTTTGTACCTGTCCATGACATTTTATTCATCTATGTACATGGACCCCTAAGTCTCTTTGGAACGCTACTGTTTTTAGCTTTTCAGCATTTAGAAAGTACCCTGTTGTTTCCTTTTAGGACCAAAGTGGATGACCTCACACTTGCCTATATTGAAAGCCATTTGCCACAGTTTTGCCCATTTGCTTCATCTATTAATATCCCTTTGTAATTTTATGCTTCCATCTACACAGTTTACAATGCTGCCTATCTTTGTGTCTTTGGCAAACTTGGATATGTAGCTCTCTACCCCATCATCTCGTTAATAAATCCAGTGAGTAGTTGAGGCCCCAACACTGAATGGAAATAGTATTTTGTTGAATGTATTTATGCTTGTGGTGAGATCATCTTGGATAAAGATTTCCTTTGGGGGCATGTTTGTGGAAAATGGTAAATTAAACAGTTTGTCAAAACAGATGGTGGCAAAGTATTAATATGAATTTGAGTCCTCAAGGATCTTTTTAATTCCCTCTTTTTTTTCTCTAAGATAGCAAAGAAACAAGATCCCTGCGTCTCATCTATGGAAGATCCTATATTTTGCAACAATATAGATCCTGGTGTTAATGGGCTAGTAATAGTACAATTGTGATTTTAGCAATCTGAACCAGAACAGCCAGGTTATGTGCATCCTGCATGATGATCTAAGCAGATAGGTGTTGTATCCGTGTGTTAATGGAGACACGGAATGCAGGAGTTGGTTTAACAGGTGTTTACTGAACAAAGTCTGGAGGTGAACTAAAAGATACAAGACACTATACAGGCTTATATAGCCCGAGTGGTCACTACCGGTATTACAGTACACAGGGGCTCTTAAAGGTACATACACTACAATTCCTCCCCTTTTAGATAATTAGTACATAACATTTTAAGTAATCATTAATTAACATGTTTACAAGAACAATAATCTACACATTTGCTGCAGTTAATCAATTATAAGTCAGTCTCTCTGGAGGCTTCCTGACTCGGTCCGGATAACGCCTCAGTGGTGTAGTAGTTTTCGGTGGTGTAGTAGGTTCTTTTGGCAAGGTCGATTCGGCTTGAATGCCAGTGTCGGGTTCATCTGGTTCCAGTATCACCGGATCGGAGGTAGATACTATGGGTATCTCTGCTTCATCATTAGGCGTATAGAGTTGTGGTGTTAGGTTGTCCCTTTTCGGATGACTCTATGATCTGGTCAGCATGGCGCCTTATTATGCTTTCTCCAATGTCCACGGTATACATCAACGGTCCTAGTCATGTGCAAATAGTTCCAGGCTGCCATTTCTCGGTACGGTAGTCCCGGGCCAAAACTTGACCTATCTGGAAGGTTCTAGTTGGCCTTTCATTCATGCCTTGAAATTGCCGGTTCTCTACGTCCCTTCTGATGTTTGGCTTGATCAAATCCAGCCGGCATCTTAGTCTTCTATTGAAAAACATCATGGCGGGAGTTTGGTTTGTAACCACATGTGTTGCATTCCTGTACGCAAACCAGAAGTTATCTGCCTTATGTTGTAGATTTATGTCTTCATTACCCATGGCCTTTATGGCCTTCTTGAAGGTCTGGACAAACCTTTCAGCTAATCCATTAGTGGTGGGATGGTATGGGACGGACGTGTAGTGCTTAACCCCATTGTTTTTTAAGAACTTCCTGAATTCTTCGGACACAAATTGCAGTCCATTATCAGAACAGATCTGTTCAGGCAGCCCATTCCTGGCAAATATGGTCCTTAATACTGTGATGGTTTTTTCCGTGGTCGTGGAGGACATCTTTATTACCTCCGGCCACTTGGAGTGTGCATCAACTGCGATTAAGAACATTGAGTCCATAAATGAACCAGCAAAGTCTATGTGTACCCTTTGCCATGGAGATGAGGGCCACTCCCATGGATGTAGAGGGGCTTGTGGTGGGGCGTTTTGGACCTTCTGGCATCCTAGACAGCTCTTGATCATTTCTTCGATGTCTCCATCGATACCTGGCCACCACACAAACGCTCTGGCTAGGTTCTTCATTTTCACTCCACCCAGATGCCCCTCGTGAAGCTCCTTTAGCACTTTATCCTGGAGTTTGGGTGGAATCACCACTCTGGATCCACACATCAAGGTTCCTCGGCACACTGACAGCTGTTCTCTTCTTTGCGAGAATGCTGGCAACAGTGGTTCGCCATGTGCTGGCCATCCCTTCACCGTTAAATCGTAGACTCGTGAGAGAGTCGGGTCATTTCTCGTTTCCTTTTCAATGGTAGAATTTGTTACTGGTAGACATTCCACTATGGTTGAGTGGAACATCTCCACTGGGTCCACTGTAGGTGCCTCTTCTACCGTTGGCAACGGTAGGCGCGATAAACCGTCAGCATTCCCATGCTGTTTTGATCCTTTGTATTCTATGTCATATTGGTGTGCCCCTAGGAAAAGGGACCACCTCTGTAGCCTTTGCGCTGTCATAATGGGAACGCCCTTTTTAGGGTTGAATATGGAGACGATGGGTTGATGGTCAGTCAACAAGGTAAATTTTTGTCCATGTAGGTAATGGTTGAATTTCTTCACTCCCCACACCAGGCTGAGTGCTTCCCTGTCGATCTGGGCGTAGTTACGCTCAGCTGAGTTCAATGAGCGTGACGCAAAAGCTATCGGCCGCTCCGAGCCATCAGGGAATCTATGTGATAATACCGCTCCTACGCCGTAAGGGGATGCATCGCACGCCAGTCTGATTGGCAGTGATGGGTTGTAATGAGCCAACACTTCCTTGGACGTGATCAAGCCTTTGCATTTATGGAAGGCACGTTTACAGTCTTCGCTCCATTTCCAAATTACTCCCGTTTGTAGCAGTGTGTTAAGAGGGTGCAGAACAGTTGACAAGTTCAGTAAAAATTTATGATAGTAATTTATCAATCCCAGGAACGACCTTAATTGTGAGACATTTTCAGGTGCTGGGGCTTTTATGACCGCTTCAATTTTTTCAGGTGACTTATGCAACCCTTCTTCGTTAATTATATGGCCACAATATGATATTTGTTTCTGGAAAAATTCGCACTTGGGGCGATTTGCTCATAGGCCCCGTTCTCTCAGTCTAGTGAGCACCTGCTCCAAATTGGCAAGGTGCTCGTTGTCGTTTTCTCCTGTTACAAGGATGTCGTCTAGGTAGCATTGAGTCCCTGGAATCACTTGGAGGACTTACTCCATAGCTCTTTGCCAGATAGCTGGAGCTGATGCTACTCCGAAAACCAGTCGATTGTACTGGTACAGGCCTTTGTGTGCGTTTATCGTGAGATTTTTTAGAGGCCTCATCAACCTCCATCTGTAGATATGCCTGTGCCAAGTCAATTTTGGTGAAACGTTTCCCTCCGGATAGTGAGGCGAAAATATCTTATGTCCTCGGAAGAGGATACTGTACCGTGTGAAGGACCGGGTTTACAGTCACCTTGAAGTCCCCACCGATGCGAATTTTTCTCTGTTCTTCAGATTTATCATTATTCAACGTTTTCTTCATGACCGGGACGATGGGTGTTGCCCACTCGCTCCAATCTACCTTGGATAACACGCCTGCCTTTTCCAAATTCTCCAGCTCTGCCTCGACTGCTGGACGAATTGCGTATGGCACCGGCCTTGCCTTAAAAAACTTGGGAATTGCCGCATCTTCCACTTTTATTGAGGCGGTGACGCCCTTCAAGGTTCCTAGTTCCTGTTGAAACACTTCTTTGGCGTTGGCCAAGATGTCTTTTAATCGTTCAGGTATGATGTCGTCATCATTTTTTTTCTTACTGGTCACCGTCAGTGCCTGAATGGAGTGCCAGTCTAAACGTATCTTCCTGATCCATTCACGTCCCAACAGCGGTGGACCACCATCTTGCAGAACGTATAAATACAACTTCTGTATTTCCTTGCCGTTGTATACAACAGGCACCCTTATTTTCCCTCTGGGGTATACTTTCTGCCCCGTATATGTCTTCAAGATAATGGATGCGTCTTTCAAAGGTATATGCGGAAATAGCCGCTCGTAATCCCGTCGACTTATGACGGTTAGAGCTGATCCTGTATCTAGCTCCATTTTAACTGGGGACCCCGCTATCATGAGGGTAACCCAAATGGTTTGGTAATCATCTTTGGCAATTACATTATGTAATTTGAGACAGCTTAGTCTCTTGTTTCTGGAGTCGCTATCGCTCTTCTGGTCTTTGGAGCTACTGTCCGTCATCATTTGTACCTTTCTGTACTTTTCCTTATTGATTTTTTTTTCTGTCAGTGGATTTTTTTGTTTCCAGATCAGCATACACGTGCAATGTGTCCCATCTTTCCGCATTGCCTGCATGCTTTGTCCTTGAACCAGCAGTCCTTCTGGTCATGGGTGGATCTGCCGCAGCGATAACATCTCTCGAAACCCCGTGTCATTTCATGGGTGCCGAAGTCCTGTGGCTTTTGCTGTATCTCTGCAGCTCCTCTTGCTGCTGCTTCGTATGATACAGCCACACTGAAAGCCTTGTCCAGTGTCAAATCTTTCTCAGAAAGTAATCTTTTCTGTGTTCCTTCGCTTAGGAGACCGCAGACGAATTTGTCTCGTAGAGAATCTGCCAGTCCTGCCCCGAATTGGCAGTGCTTTGACAGCTTTCTTAATTCGGTGAGGTAATCAGCGTTACTTTCATTCTTGTGCTGATTCCTCCTGAAGAATTTGAATCGTTCCGCTATCAGCAGCGGTGTTGGGTTTAAGTGCTCCTGTAGGGTATCAACAATCTCCTTAAAATTCTTGTCCATCGGTTTGGCTGGAGTGATTAAGTTTCGTAACAGCCCGTATGTCCTTGCGCCCATCAGATTTAGAAGTACCGATGCCTTTTTATCATCCTCAACTTCATTCGCTGTGCAATATACCTGCACTCTTTCCACATATGTGGTCCAATCCTCTATCACTATCGAAAGCAGTAATATTGCCAGTCTCAGGCATCCTGAAAATCAAAAATGGCGCCTCCCGCGCTTTCCTTTCTTCCCTGCCGAGAATAAAATGGCGCCTCCCGCGCTTTCCCGCCGCTGCTGACAACGCTGTTCTCCGCGGTTTTTATTTACACATTTTTAATAGTTGGAGATTCGTTCCCGCCGGACTCTCTGGGACTTTTCCCTCCCTCTGCTTGGTCCGAACGCCGACCTGCTTTGCAGCGCCGGCCGTCTCCCGAGTGCTCCACCCTCCATCTCTGTTTGCCTCCGCCTTCCGACTCGCTGCTCGACCCCGCTGCAGAGCCACCCGATCGAGCCCCAGCCCGCCGCCCAGGAAGGATTAGTGCAGTACCTGCCACCAGCCCGGCTAGCTGGTGAAACCACAGTTTTTTTTTCTTCGACCTTCGTCTGAGGAATCGATCTCCTTGAGGTGCTGCCGAATTGCAGGTAAGTCCGTTTCGAATTCGTCGCCACTGTTGTATCCGTGTGTTAATGGAGACACGGAATGCAGGAGTTGGTTTAACAGGTGTTTGCTGAACAAAGTCTGGAGGTGAACTAAAAGGTATAAGACACTATACAGGCTTATATACCCGAGTGGTCACTACCGGTATTACAGTACACAGGGGCTCTTAAAGGTACATACACTACAATTGGTGCTGGCAATTTTCAGTGGATGGGGTTCATTGTGGAGGTGGCACTTGAGTTAATGAAGTAGACTTGTCTCAACCAGATGTAGCTGTTGTACTTTTTACTTTGGCAAAAACATTTCCATACTTGTGTCTTCAGTTTTGTCAGACAGAGAAAAACACAGGTGCACTAGGGAATGCAAGAGAAAAATGTCTAGCCTACAGGGAAATCTGATAATGATCTGGGAACAGTGTGCATCATTAAGTATTTTAATTTGAGAACCTTCAGAACTGTAAGTTGTTGCAAAGTCTCTCAAACACCAGAATCTATAACTTTAGATATCCTTGTATTTTGTGTTTTTCCTCTTTTTTTCCCCCATGTTTCTTGTTCTCCCCAGTCTCCACCCCTCACTGATCAAAGGATAGGTAACCAACTGGCTCCTATCCGTCTCCCTATGCCAGTCTTGAGCTAGGTAGATGATTGTTTTCTTTCCTTCTCCTTTCCCACCTTGCGTCCTCCTGCTTTCCTCTGATACGCCATCTCCCCCCCCAACAGTACTCAGTGGTGTATCTGTTTGAGAGGGGGATGTCCACAGGGAACCCCTGCCTGCGCCTAGTACTCTGCCTGTTGGTCACCCCTTCTCTTTCTGCCTGTCCAACCCCTACCTGCGGTGTGTCCAACTCCATAAACTTGCTATTCACGACGTCCCGAGCATCGTGAACGCTCTAGTATGCATCCAATCGCAGCTCCAGCACCGCAATGCGGTCTGTCGGTAGCTGCAGCTGGATGCACTTCCTGCACCCGTTGTCGGGGACACGGGAAGTGTCCCTGAGTTCCCACACAGCGCAGGAGGAGCATACCACGTGGCCGGGCTGTCCTGCCATGTCTTACGCTTTAATTAATTGAAATTAAATTAAATCAATCAATCCCACTAATTGCACTACAGTTAAATGGTTTACTAACAGTCCCCGCTACACCAAAGACACCTTAGCAACTATAAACCACAGAGTTTAAGTTTAAAAAGAGAGAAATACTCACCAACCAATCACTTGCCTGCTTCCTGGTGACGTCACACTTTGATTACTTTTTACCTCTCCCGCTGCTGAATTGGTAAGCCTCGCTGCTCCTTTTATGCTCCGCCTCGCCGCGCTCCTCACACCCAGGTCTGCACCGCCGCTCTGGTCGGGCCTCGCTGCTCCTTTTATGCTCCGCCGCTCTGGTCAGGGCTCGCCGCACTCCTCACACCCTGGTCCGCTCCGCCGCTCTGGTGCAATTCTTTCCAGTTAAACATCAGGAAGATCAAAACGATCATCTTTAGCCCCTGTCACAAGCTCCAGACCATAATTCCATCCCCCTCCCCAGCCGCTGTCTTAATCTGAACTGATTGTTCACAACCTCGGCCTTCTATTTGATCCCAAGTTGAGTGCCTGACTTCACATCCTGCCGGTTACAGATAGGCCTTTCCCCTACCTCCCCCTTTGTAACATTGTCCACCTATGGCCAGCGTCTCATTCTTCAGCACATCCAAAACACTGCTGCCTGTATCCCATCTTGCACCATCCTACCCACCTATTAGCTCTGTCCTTGTTGACCTACATTGGCTCCTGATCTCCCAACATCTCCAATTTCAGCTGTCTAGGCCCCATGTTCTGGAATTGCTTCTAAACCTCTCTGCTGTCATCCTCCTTCAAGACCCTCCTTGAAACCGACCACCTGTCACCCCTCCTAATATCACCTCTTTTGGCTTAGCATCCACTTATTTCTTCTTTACGTCTCTGTGAAGCAACTTGCAACATTCCTCTACATTAAAGGCATTATATAAATTGAAGTTGTTAAAATCCTAGGGATTCATGGTAAAATCTGGGAATGGATAAGAAATTGGTTTAAGAGTAGGAAGCAGCGGCTATTTGTTAGGAGAGTCATGTTTTGTTGTGGGGGGAGAACGAGGCTTGTGAAGTGAACTGTCTCCAGGATCAATGTTAAGACTGCTGGTTCGAATTAATTTATATTAAAGTAGCTCAGTGCAAATGGATCAAATTCACTGACGATACCAAATCAAAGGGGAGTAGTCAAATCTGAATAGTAATCAAGGACCTACAAAATAAGCTAGCAGATGAAATTCACTCGAACAAGTGTAAAGTATTGCACGTGGGAAGAAAAAAATGGCTGGCATAAGAATTCCATGAATGGTATTAAAATAGTTGAAATTAAGAGATTTCAATCGACCCAGCACTCAACATGTTCAGTCACTGGAACAGCAGTCACCAAACTGATTACTGAATTAAGTAGCTACATCAGTTGAGTACAGATTGGAGATGCCATGCTATAACTGTACAGTGCTCTGGTCAGGCCACAGTTTTGAGTGTTTCCAGTTTTGGTCAAGCAGATGGAGAAGGACATTTGAACCATGGAGGTGGTGCGCAGAAGAATCATGAGGCTAATCCCTACTTCCGGAGCACTGAGCTTTGAGGAAAGATTCAAGAAACTTGGGCTTTGCAGACTGGAAAGGAAACAACTAATAAGGGATCTCCTAGATGGAATATAAGTGCAACTGTATAGAAAAAGTAAATCGGGAACACTCCAAGTTAAACTAGAACAGTAGGACAAGGCATTGGTTCAAACAAGTGACAGTTAAATTTAAGACTGATGTCAGGAAGTTCTTGATACAGGAAACTCTCATTTAAACGGCACCTAAATATTGGAATTCTCTAATAACCGGCAAAATTCATACTCCGAAAACAACACCTCAATAACCGGAAATGTTGCCGAGTCTCCCGCGGTGGCCGAGTTAGTCAGTGGGGGCTATTGGGGGCCGTCAAGTGGCCTGCAGAGTGCGCAGCATCCCTCCCCTTTAACGGAAGGGATGGGGCGATGAAGCGCATCAGCGTTATATGGAGTGGCCACGTAGTGATCCGGCGCTACTGCACTTTGTGCTCCGTGGACCGCCCGAGATAGCGCTCTGCTTCCTCGCCGGGGTGTTAAGCCCAATTTAGCGGACAGGGCGGTACTCCCGTGCAGGACGCTAACTGGCTGGCGCTAATTTGGTTATCCGAAATTTTTAATCAACCGGCACCATCCCGGTCCCATCGGTGCCAGATACGAAAGAGTTTCCTGCACAGAATGGGCCTTTGGGTTTTGTAGTTGAAGGTTAGGGTTAAAACCCTGGAATTATTTAAGACCCATTTGAATGGTATGGAACTTTTAGGTTTTTTTCTGGGCTTTGTCATCCATATCTGATAGCGATTTTTGTCAGTATGTGTACTTTTCTGGTATTGTGTGTAGCAGAGCCAAATTGCCTCTTTTCTAAGATGCATTAACACTTTCATCTATAAACTTGCTTTCTATGCTGTAATTTCCAGGGTAAAGCTCACCGTGACCAGCAGCTGATTCTTCTCCGACAACACTTAGTAAAATACTACAGGAGCCGGGACCGGAAGTGGATTGTTTTGTTTCCTGAAGGAGGTTTCCTGAGAAAGAGGCGGGAAACCAGCCAGTCATTTGCAAAAAAGAACGACTTACCATTTCTAAAACACGTAACTCTGCCCCGACAGGGAGCCACTGAAGTCATCCTGCAGACCCTGTGTGCACAGCATGAAAATGGAGCAGTTGGTGATGCTAATGGAGCAGGTAAGTGTCAATCTGATGATGACAATAGCCATTTGATGGACAAATCTCCTCTTTGACCGGTGGCTGCGTTATATGGCATTATTTGCAGGCTTTGCAAAAATAGAACTATCTTGTTGGTGAAACGAAATCTCTGGTCTGGCATTTAGAAATGGTGCATAGATGGAGTGTGGGTGTTAATCCTTTGAGTGTCAAAGGCCCTTTTCAAAATAAGGGTAGTTTCAGTCCTATTATATAACCCGTGTAGG
Organism: Somniosus microcephalus; assembly: GCF_052327205.1. Classification (NCBI taxonomy): domain Eukaryota; kingdom Metazoa; phylum Chordata; class Chondrichthyes; order Squaliformes; family Somniosidae; genus Somniosus; species Somniosus microcephalus. The sequence goes on along the minus strand of NC_140989.1, from coordinate 80,163,102 downwards.
AATGTCTTTCTATAAATTTCTTGGGTGACGGTATAGTAGTGCTTCTATGCACAGTTAAATGGAGCAAGAGGAGATGGGATTGATCCTACTACTACAGTTTTGTACGTGAGGCAGCCTGGATAGGGAGGTGTTGTGTCTCCGAGGCCATACCAAAGAGTGTGAGGATGCAGGCTCCGATCCTCCCATTCCACTCTGTTCCCAAACTGAGCCGTGTCGAATGCAGACTGCAACACTCTATGCAGGGTGGCAGGAAGAATTAAGTAGGGATAGCATTACAGGGTTATTACATGCGTCCTGGTAGCCAAACAAAAATTGTGGACCGAGTTATAGAAAGATTGTCTTTAGCTCTCTTGGTAGCGATGCAAATCCAAGGCAGGAGTCACGAGCGAGAAAACTGAGGCTATGTGGTCTTCAAAGTTGTAATGACTTTTTTTACAATGCACAAGCAATTATCTTTTTTTTCCTGCTACCAGTCACAGAGGAAGTTCATCAATTATAAAAACTGGTGGAACATTGCATTTTCACACCATCCTTTCACTTCTGGGACCTGAGTTTCAATTCAGGCTGATGGGTCAAAGTCGTCTTTTCTGCTGGTTGTAAGAATCATTTTTGAAATGAGTTGTGCCTTTTGTTTATAATAAAAAAAAAAAAAAAAAAAAAAAATTTGTTCTTGTGATGTCGGTAATACTGAAAAGACTGCATGATTGCCCCTCAATAAGATGGCGGTGAGCCACCTTGAACTACTGCCATCCTTTGGCCTAGTTTCTTGTTTGAGTCAGTTCATGAAGGAGCTCTGTGAAAGATGCTTGGTTTGTATTTTGGCAGTATGTAAAACTAAAACCTGGATTTTTCGAAGTGTTATAAATTGGGCAGCTGGTATGTGAAAGTGTATGGAAGTCCCACTCTGTTGGAAATGCTCGTAGTTCTTCCATCCTGATGGATTTTTCTTTGGATGGGACTAGCAGCAAGTAGAGGCACCTGCCTTGGAGTGGCCATTTTATTTAAATATTAATTTGTGTGTCAGCCCTGCACGATGTTCTGACGGCAGGATGCCAGACAGAAAGAATGCCCATTTGAAATAGGTGCCAATGTTGCTAAATCAGTGTTGTCCAATATATTGGGCACTAGCCACATGTGGGGAATTGGGAGCCGGCGCTGCTTGATTAGCCACAGCTTCCAAGACGCCAAAAACCCTGGCACACTTGCCTGTAATTGACTCTGGGAAAGTCTTTTCAGTGTCTACATCAGAGAGGCAGATGGAGTGTGCTGCCATCAGCTACAAGAACACCTGCAGCTGACGTGCAGCATAGGACTGGCACATCCAGTGACTGTAACAGTCTGCTGTGTCCTCAAATTTGGGTGTACCTTCTTGCAGGCATGCTGTAATACTACCCATTGTGGAATGACAGAGTATATCCACCTCATGCAGCACTACAGCTGATCCCAACAGTCATAAAATGGGTCAGGTGCTCGACCGCTCCACCAGACTAATGCTTGCACCTTGGGTTTCCTGTTCCTTTTATTTTTGCATCTCTCTCTTTATCCCCTCCCCTTCAGCCTTGTCAAATGGTTTTAGATGCCTTTTGAGGGAGTCTAAATTTATTGCATAATTTTTGTCCCACCATTGTGGAAACCCCCCTTCAATTGTCCTCATCCCTTTACATTTGGCTTGCATGCAATTTACTGTTCCACCATTATACACCAAATCTGTGCCTGTAACTGTCAATAAGCTGACCTCTGGAAATTGGATGTAAACAGCCCGCTTCCATTTCAGTTTGTCTAAATGCCAAATAGGTGTAAATAATGGCAATGTTGGAAAATCCAGGTGAAGTATATAATTTTTGACAGTCTTTTCTGTCCATATTCTTTGGGGGGGGGGGGGGGAGGAGAGAGAGAGTTTAATTTTTAAAAAGGAACATTGCTCAAATTTGAGGGCTGAAGCAAATAACTGTCCTGTAAGAAAATATTGGTTAGTTTGAATATTAGCAGAGTTAACCAATCAAATTATAGACGGGAGTTTAAAACTCACCAGAAGAACTGTATATCAGTAGCACCAGTTTTTAGTGTCAGTGGAGGTGGCTGCAGTTCTGAAGGTTTCTGACGGGAGCTGAGGCAGGCAGCTTGAAGTGTCTGGTTTAGAACCTGGTTGGTTTAGAGTAGACAAGGGGAGCTGAGTTAACCAGTAGAGTGTACTAGCCAAGCTTGTGGGGAAGATCACAGGATCAACGGTCATGGTTCAGAAGAGAGGCCAGCTGTCTGTGGTAGATGTATTTTTAGATTATTTATCTCTTTATTTTTCTCCTTGTATAGCTTGTGCTTTAGGTGTGGTGGTTCAGGAGAATGGTTTGGCAGCCTTCTTTTGGTAGGAAGAACAGAATTTTTTTTGTTTTGTCAGGAGCTGAGACTTTATCATTTTTCTCTTGTGGGTTAAGTGTTTAAGGATAGTTTAATTTCTATTTTAAAATTTATACATTTTTATATACAAAAATGAGAATATTTTGTACTGTGGAGGGACCCTACTTTTACCTTTGTAACATTGCCTGTTTCCACTCCTGGCTCTGCTTATCTGCTGATTGAAACCCTCATCTGTGCTTTTGTTACCTCGAGACTTAAATATTGCAATGCTCTGCTGGCCGGCCAGCCTCCCACCTTCCACCCTTCATAAACTTGAGCACATCCAAAGCTCTGACCGTATCCTAACCCGCACCAAGTCCCATTCACCCATCACCCCAGTGCTTGCTGACCTACATTGGCTCCCGGTCCACCAACACCTCGATTTTATATAAAAAAAATTAAAATAAAAAAAAATCCCTCCATGGCCTCGCCCCCTCCCTATGTCTCTAACCACCTCTAGCCCTACAATCCTCTGAGATCTCTGCCCACCTCTGGCTTCTTGTGTGTCCCAACTCTCTCTGCTTCACCATAGGTGAGCCTTTAACCATCTAGGCCCTAAGCTCAGGAATTCCTTCCCTAAATCTCTCCGTGTCTCCACCTCACTTTCCTCCTTTTAAGATGCTACTTAAAACCTACCACATTGAGCAAGTTTTTGTTACCTGTTCTAATATCTCCTTCCTTGGCTCTCAATTTTTATCTGATTACACTTCTGTGAAGCGCCTTGGGTTGTTTTACTACATTAAAGGTTCTGTATAAATGCAAGTTGCTGCAAACTGTCCTGGGAGAGTCCCTCGCTCCAGAACTTTGTGGTGTGAGGCAGCAGTGAAAGTTAAATGGGAAGCTAAGAGAAGAAAGGTTGGAAGGAATCAAAACTAACAGAGAAGAGAGGTGAAAGAGGAGTGTACCTACCAAACTGATATGGTAACAGCAAGAAGGAGATTGTATATAGGAAGCCTGGTGAGGTAAATAATAGATAAAAATTTCGAAGTGTGGTACGTTTCTGCACATAAAAAGGGAAGTTTACTTTTTGATCAGAGAATTTCCCAAAATTTAAAATCATCAGTAGGATAGGTCTCTAGTTAGGATGCAGGTAATAAGGTGTGTTTTCTTTGGGTCATTTACAGTATTTGGGGGGAAAAACTGAAAATTGTCTACTAAAAGTTAAAATAAAAGGAAAAAGCAAAATGCTGCAAATATGAAACAAACAGAAAATTCTAGAAGCCTACAACAGGTCAGTCAGCATCTGTGAACAGAACAGACAAGTTTACATTTTGGGTGTAGACTGTTGTTCAGAACTGAAATATAGAGGTGAATATGCATATTAATACAATTAGAAAACCGGGAGGGGGAAAACGAACAAACCCAGAGAAGAATTGTGAGTAGAATGATGTAGCAGATCAGCTCAGTCAAGTAATGGACAGAAACATTAAGACATTGGGCCAGAAATTCGGGTCAGAGGCTTCCCGCGAGCACAAGCTCCTGACCTGCACTTACATAGCGCGCCTGCCGTTGTGCTGTGGGGCCGCGTGGGATTCTGATCCGGGGCCGCCTCCAGCTGCTGGTGTGCAGTGCTTGTGTATCCCAGCGGCGAAGTTAATTTGCAGTGTCCCCTGGGATCACGTGGGCCATGGGGAGCCAATCGGAGCAGGGAATCTCCATTTATAGATTTGACAGGACCTGTCAAATCTATGAATGGAGATCGGCCCCGAGATCGGCCCCAAAACCTAAGTAAAACTTCAAATAAATGTAAAAAAAAATCACATTTTTAAAATAACTATAAATTACATATTAACTATTTTAAACACAAATTTAAATTTTTGAAAAAATTAAAGTTTTTGACAGGGCTAAAAATAAATACGTTTCTTTAAAGTATTTAAAAATGATAAACCTGTGGAATAAAGTTTTAATTTTACTTTAATTAACCTCTTACCTTGTTAAAAGCAGGCCTTGTGACTGCTTTTTCATGCGCAGCTGCTAGGGACTTACCCGCACAGAGAAACCTGAAAAAAAAATATTTATATAGGGATACAGGTAGACTACCTTTTATCCGAACTTCCGAAAACCGAAACCCTCTAAAAAATCATTCAGCGTAAGTCGTGCGCACGACATGACCAGAGTGGCGCACGACTCCCCGCGGACCGACCCCGACCCCCGCCGACTTACGCTGAGCAGAGGGTCAGCGTAAGTCGTGCACACGACCCCCCGCGGAACCACCTGACTCTCTTCCAAAGGCTCGAAAGCAATGAGAGCTCTGAGCCCGCGGCGGTGCCGGCCCCTGTTCCGACCGAGCACGACGACCTGTTGGTGGAAATGCGGAACTTCATTGCATTCCAGGCTAGCAGCGACGGACAAGCCACGACTGCGGACCCCCCCACCCCCGCCGACCCACCATCCGAAATTTTCCGAAAACCGAAGCACGGCTGGTCCCGAGGTTTTCGGATAAAGGATAGTCTACCTGTATATCGGAAGTTCCAGGCGTACGCGCTGCCTCTCTGGCACACGTGTTTGACCTGTGTATCCCTTCCTTCAAGGGAACGGAAGTTCCGGTTTCCAGCGCATGCGTAGTGCATGCACGAAACCGGCACTTTCGTTGGCTCAACGCGTGAGTACACAGCGCGTACTTGCCTGTGGGGACCCGAATTTCTGGCCCATTAAAGGAACAAAGATTGTGTAATAGCTAAGGAAGTGAGAAGCTTGGAGAAATATGAGAAAATGAGTGAGGTGACAATCTGGAGAGTCAGGTATGAAATTAAAACCGGTTTGTTAATGAGGATATAGCTGAAGTTCCAGGATCCATGCTTTCCGTCTCCCATTTTCGCTTATTCCCCAGGTGATCCATTTAGCTATTTATGCACCTTTTTTTCTTTCTTTAATGTATTAATGCTTCTGCCATTACTTAACTGGGATGATCTGTTACCTCATTTCATTCATGATTCCTCTTTGTTTCCCCCTCTTTTTCTAATTGTATTAATATGCCATCTCTTCTGAAGAAGGCTTGCACCCAAAGCTTAAACTTGTCTGTTCTCTCCTTAGATGCTGACTGACCTGTGTGTTTCTGGCATTTTCTATTCTTAGTTCAGCTAAAGAAAAAGGGTTCTGGTCTTAGAAAAGAGGGCACACGAACTTACGGGGGCAGATAAATATGAAGGGATTATGGAGAACAAGCAGATAGCACTAGACTTAGTAAATCGGTCACCACAGGTCAGTGAAGTAGATGAGCCAGCACTGGAACTTGAGGGCAGGTCATTGGAGACCAAGGGTGGGGACTGGTACAAACAAATTGCAGTAAATGGTTGTGGAGGGAAGCCAAGAAGATTAAGTTGGATATAAGGCAGGGGATGTAATGGGAATGGTAAAGCCTGTGAAGCTACTCGGGAGGTGGCAATAATGAGCATATACCAGGTGCCATCCCTTAATGCAACTGGTAACCAGATCTGTGCTTGAGGCTTGAACCTACAACCCTCTGACTTAGAGGGGAGATGCTGCAACAAAGCCAAGCTAACACTTATGAACCATTGATATAACTTATGAACCATTGATATAAGGAAGAACAGGGTGGTGATCTTGCAAAGGGAGTTTTACTCCCCCATCTGTTCTAGAGTAAGTAGAGAGAAGGAGCAAAATAGCTTAAAATAGTAAACACGGGGAGTATAGAGAGATGTACCTAAGAGTAGACCTGTTGCCATATTGGGAATACATTTAGACCACCAAATAGTGCAAAAGAAATGAGAATACGATTTGGAGGAGATTTGTCAGAGGTTTGTGGTCAAAATGAGGAAGGTGTTTGAATGTGTCCAGGATGGTTTTTCTGACGGAAGGTCTTCAACCTGAAACGTTAACTCTGTTTCTCTTTCCACGGATGCTGCCTGGCCTGCTGAGTTTTTCCAGCGTTTTCTGTTATTTCCTTAATTAGTATGTTGCTTGTGCAGCGGTGCTGGATCTAGTTCTACGTGACAAAGCAGGACAAGTAAATGACCTGAAGGTAGTGAAACTAGATAAAGAAAAATAGTTTAAAATCCACATCAAGGCAGCATTCCCTTGAGTATGGTACCAAGGGCCCCAGGCAAAACTGCAATCAATGGGAGTCAAAGGGAAAACCTTCCAATGGCTGGAGTCATACCTAATACAAAGGATGATCGCGTGGTTGTAAGAGGTCAGTCATCACAACTCCAGTGCATCACTGCAGGAGTTCCTCAAGGAAACGCCCTCAGCCCAACTATCTTCAGCTGCTTTGTGAATGACCTTCCCTCTGTCATTAGATCAGAAGCGAGGGTCTTTGCTGACAATTCCAGTGTTCAGCGCCATTGTCATCTGATAACGTGGGATGAAAGACCTAGCCCAGATTAATTGGCAGATAATAGTGGGCCAGCAATGTAAGATATTTAAATAATGGAACAGGTGTGGGTTATCTACATTAGCGCCATGAGACCATTATCAGATGACAATGACGCTAAACACTGGAATTGTCAGCAAAGACCCTCGCTTCTGATCTAATGACAGAGGGAAGGTCATTAACGAATAAATATAATCTACAGGATTTACTGTAGTACCTTCTTCCCCTATGACCTCTACCACCAAGAAGCCAAGAGCAACAATGTTGTGGGAACACCATTGCATGTTCCCTACGTCATACACCATTCTGACTTGGATATATATATATATTACTATTCCTTCATCATTGCTGGATCAATATCCAAGAATTCCTTACTTAACACCATTGTGGGAGCACCATTGCTATAAGGACTGCAGCAATTCAAGGAGAATGTCCATCACCACCGTACCAAGACATCTCGGGATGGGCAATAAATGTGGCCTTTCCCACAGCACCCACATCCCAAGAACACAAAATAAAAATAATTAATTAATTTCTGTGGGATGAAAAACCTAGCCCAGATTAATTGGCAGATAATAGTGGGCCAGCAATGTAAGATATTTAAATAATGGAACAGGTGTGGGTTATCTACATTAGCGCCAGGATAAAAGGGGCTGTGTCAAAGGCAGGAGTTCTCTGAATAAAATGGAAAAAATAGATTAAAGAGGCAGCATATAAAAGGAAAGGACTTGCCTTTGTATAATGCCTTTCATGGTCTCGGTGTCCTAAAGTACATTTTTTTGGGGGGGGAGGGGGAAACAGTAAAGGGAAATATACCCTAAGTAGTAAGACTCTTAACAGAATGGTTATTTAGTTTTTAAGTACCTGTATCTGTCCTTTTTATATGCTTACCAAGGGGGGAAAAAAAAAAGAAAAACTTGCTTTATATCATGCCTTTCACCACCTCAGGATGTCCTAAAGTGCTTTACAGCCAATTAAGTGTTTTTTTGAAGTGTAGTCACTGTAGTAATGTAGGAAACACAGCAGCCAATTTGCACACGGCAAGCTCCCACAAACAGTACAGGAAACTTTGTGCTATCCGGCACTGACGGGACCGAGCTGTTGCCGTTCCCTCAAAACTGCCGGACACTCCAGCGCTAATGTTGAAGCATACGGAGATTTTCAGCTCCGTGTGAATCAACAAACCCTGTTGCTTGGCAACAGCTTCTAAACAGTCGGCAAGCGTCTCTAGCTGAAGCTGTTGCTTAGCTGCAGACCTTGCAGAGCTTGACTGTTGAGAAAAAAGCAACGAAAAGAAACAAAGAAAAAAAACGGCTCCTGATTTTTGCCGGTGGCTCGAGCTTGCCGGACATTTAGCCTCTGGATAACACAAAGTTTCCTGTAATATGATAATGACCAGATAATCTGTTTTTAGTGATGTTGATTGAGGGATAACTATTGCCCAGGACACCGGGGATAACTCCCCTGCTCTTCTTTGAAATAGTGCCGTGGGATCTTTTACGTCCACCTGAGAGAGCAGACGGGGCCTTGGTTTAATGTCTCATCTGAGAGACAGCACTTCCAAGTGTGCAGCACTCTCAGTATTGCACGAGTGTCGGCCTAGATTTTCGTGCTCAAATCCCTGGAGTGGGACTTGAACCCACGGCCTTGGCGAGAGTGCTACCCATTGAGCCACGGCTGACACTGTAGAAGTATCTGCTTAACTTTTTCATGTCGCTCATTATTCCGATTTCTTCACAGACTCCAGATTAAACTCAAAGATCATTGAAAAACTCTCGACTAATCAATAATCGGGCTATGTGAAATGTAAATAACTCTTCTACCTGTAAAAGGAGCTGACAGCTACATACATACATGAACAGGCACACAGTATTATATTTATATATGAATTGTGTAGTTTGTTCACCCCCTCAAGCAGCTTGTCTGAAGATAGTCGAATAGGCCTCCATAGAAACATAGAAAAATAGGAGCAGGAGTAGGCCGTTCGGCCCTTCGAGCCTGCTCCACCATTCAATATGATCATGGCTGATCCTCTATCTCTACCATATTCCCACTCTCTCCCCATACCCCTTGATGCCTTTTGTGTCTAGAAATCTATCTATCTCCTTCTTAAATATATTCAGTGACTTGGCCTCCACAGCCTTCTGTGGTAGAGAACTCCACAGGTTCATCACCCTCTGAGTGAAGAATTTATTGATTTTAAGTTGGGACACAATTTCTGAGTGCTGCTGTTTTTAACTTTTTATGTACCATGACTGAATTAAAGGAGCTAAAACTAAACAAAAAAGCTTAATTTCTGTTGCATGCATGACCAGTTATTCTGTTTTTGGTGAATCAGGAGGATTCCCATCTCCTCTTCAAATACCACCAGGGAATCTTTTAGCAACCACCTGAACTGGTACATGGCGCTTTGGTGCAAAATGATGGAACCGCCGACAATGCAACATTCCCTCAGTTCTGCACAGGAGATCAATCTAGATTACGAACTGAAGTTCTAGTGCAGCATATAAACTCTCTCTTTTGATTCAGAGCCAAGAATGCTACTATTGTACCAAGTTCATCCAAGAGTAGATTCCAAAATGCTGGGAAATGCAAGGAATAAAGTTTGCTTTTTTTAAATTAAATTTTCTACATGGACGGGGCAGGGGGGGTGGGGGCAATGCCGTTTGGGCTGCAGAGAATAAATCTTGTGGTGTTCAGTGCTCAAATCCACCCCCTTTCAAACTTCTAAATCCATCATCTCAGCAACATGAATGAATGCGTACTTTCATTTTTCTTCCTACAATACCAGCAATGGAATGTTGGGTATAGTTTCAGATTAAACCATCATAAGCCTGTGAACATTCCACTTTCAGGAATAACCACCTGTTTTCACATGTTAGCTATACTTGGTTCTTTTTGAGTTGGAATTTTTTTTGGGGGGTGGGCACTGTGTTGGCTTTTTTTTGAAACTTTTAGTCAGCAGTTTTAGGTTGGCATGTATGCAATGAACATAGGGGCGGGGGGGGGGGGGGGAAAGGTGCTAATAGTGAGTAACTGCATAATGAAGGGAGGCGCATATCTGGCCAAGAGTTGGGAGTCCATAAACATGTGTTACCTCCCTCGTGCCAGGGTGAAGGACATCTAGGAACATGCAGACAGAATTTTTGGAGGGTTTGTTGAGCAGCTACTGATCATAGTTTATATAGGAGCCAATGACATGGTTAGGAGTGAAGAAGGGTTCTTGCATAGGATTTATGAGTAGCAAGACATCAAGACTAGTATTTTTGGGGGTATTACTGTAGCCTATGCTAATCCTAATGGGCAGAGCACGATTTGGTAACTGGACATATGGTTTAAAGCATGGTATAGATGATTTCAGATCTGAGGGCAGAGGAGATTTGTGAGGATGTTGCCAGGACTGGAGAATTTTAGCTTTGAGGAAAGATTGGATAGGCTGGGGTTGTTTTCTTTGGAACAGATGGGGCTGAGGGGAGACCTAATTGAGGTGTATAAAATTGAGGGGCCTAGATAGAGTGGATAGGAAGGACCTATTTCCCTTAGCAGAGAGATCGATAACCAGGGGGGGATAGGAAGGACCTATTTCCTTTAGCAGAGGGGGGTCGATAACCGGGTGGGGGCATAGATTTAAAGTAATTGGTAGGAGGTTTAGAGGGGATTTGAGGAGAAATTTTTTCACCCATAGGGTGGTGGGGGTCTGGAACTCCCTGCCTGAAAGGGTGGTAGAGGCAGAAACCCTCATCACATTTAAAAAGTACTTGGATATGCACTTAAAGTGCCGTAACCTACAAGGCTACGGACCAAGTGCTGGAAAGTGGGATTAGGCTGGATAGCTCTTTGTCGGCTGGCACGGGCAAGATGGGCCAAATGGTCTCCTGTGCTGTAAATTCCTATGCTGATTGGTTCAGGTAGAACCACCTTCCATTCCAATGTCCTGACCGCAAGAATAAATAGTTATGGCTGTGAGGTTAAATGAGTAAGCTTGGGGTTCAGCTGGAGAAACTTGCCTTAGAGCAGATGGGTGAGAAATTAAAAATTATAATGGAGGAAAAAAATAGACAGGCGAAATGTACCATGGCGTAACAATGATTTTATACAAATGTGTGTAACATGCAGAATGAAATTGGGGAACTGAAAGTACTATTTTGTATAGGGCAGCAATACAATGTGACTTTGAAAGAAACTTGGCTTCAAGACTGGGAAAAACATTTTTGGCCATACAATTTACAGAAGAGATGGAGCAATCAAAAATGGAGGAGGGGTGACATCATTAAGGGCTTGAATAGAGTGTTAGAAAGAAAGGATATCATTAAAGGTGGTGTCTGTGGAGTTAATTGAGAAATAATAAGACAGTTGCAGTGTTCTGTGCAGTATTGGAACCATGGAAAATTTCAACTTAGATTCACTAGGATGATGCCAGGGAAGAAGAGATACAATTATGCTGAGCGACTTCAAGCAATTCAGGCTGCATTCACTGGAGCATACAAGGTTAAAAGGGATTTAATAGCAGTGCTTAAAATTCTGAAATGCTTTGAGAACAAATAGTGAAAGATTATTTCCACTCGTTAATGAATTGGTGAAGGGGTATAAACTGGAAGGATTTTTTTCATGCAATTAGAGTTATTAGGATATGGAAAGCTTTACCACAGTCCCACTGAAGCAGAGGCAATCACTACATTTAAGATAAACTTGAAAGATATTAATGCATTTTTCAAATAAGACTAATGGACAAAGCATTTCAAAACTTGGTGAAATAGATTTGGAACTTCCTTTCCCAATGGTTGAACAGTTCGTGTGTCATTTGCACTATTTTTGTAGAGGGAGAGAATTATGGGACCAATTTCTTTCTTCTGCTTCTGCTGAATGGACAGCCAAGCTCCTGGAACAGTGCGAGATGTACATGGATGACTGATTTTAAAAATAAAATTCCTGGGGAAGCAGCAGTCCCCTCTCTGATCTCCTTTGACCTTAATTCTAAGTGACAACAAGATGTCCTGAGAATCAGGAGGGTCAAATAAATGAGCACAGGAATTTGAAATTAGGCAAAGATAAGAGTTGATTGTCCTTCCTAAGAGTAACTTTCACCTGAGTTTACTGGCCCTTTGAAAATCATCCCAATTTGGTCCAGTTAAAATATGTTGTGAATGCCTTTCAGTCACAGGTCAGAGGAGTTCACTGATGAGAAAACATCTATGTTTATGTCTGTAATGGGACTGAATTAGTGTAGTTTAAAAATTCTTGCTTCTTAAGCGCAGAAATAGGGAAACAAGTTATCAAATATTTACATAGACAGAGCTGGTTATGAGTTTCAAGTTTAAATGTGGCTTATCCCGAATAAAGTTTACACTGTTAGCTGAGTCTCAAATAATTCGCACACAACTTCTCCTGTTAAATAAATTACAAACTCCAATATTCTGAAACCAAACCACAATTTCAAATGTTTTGACTTGGTATTTTTCCCTGGGGAATGGTCATATGTTTTCATTATTTTTAAATGTTCTGCAGAGCTGAAGGACTTTGCTGGAAGAGTTAAAGAATTAATAATGAAAATTTGGTAAAATAATAAAAACTTTTTCTGGAGATCTTTTCAACCTCTGAACCTGCTAATCAATGACGAAGCCTACAAATATTGGGGACAGATGACCAAAATCATAGATACTTGTTATTGACTTCCTTGCTTATTGCTTAACTCTTCAAGCCTGTCATCAGTCCCAATTTCACATACCTGTGTATTATAATTGCATATTTTAAAGCTGTTGCTCTTGCAGAGAATTGGTGTCACCAGTTATGCTGCTTTCATACTGTGCTTTTGGCATTAATACCGTATCCTCGCCATAGGCCTCATACTAAAAGTGCAGTATACATTGGTACAATATTGTAAAAACTATCTGGAAGAAGTGATCTCACATGGTAAAGATAGGCTCTGGTGGTGGGAGGTCACTGGCCTGCAGCTCATGCCAGTGTTTGAGTACACCTGCATGGAACTTTGTGGTGAAATTGGAGAGAACAGCACAATGTGAGCAAATTGGCACATACTTGCTGGTGATCGGGTTTTGGACCTGCATTTGCATGTGGTCACTTTTCCAGAGAGCAGTGCACGTGGGGATTGTAGCTGAATGAACAGTGTGGACAGATCCAGTTCCATAGAGCTCTAGTCCTGAGGAAAGCACACATTTTGAACCAAACATGCATTTTGTGATGACCAACAACACAGTCTGTACAGGCAGATGTAGTAGAGTATTGTACATACAAAAAAGTAACGCAATAAATCAGTAGCAACTGGTTCATTTTTAAGAGGAAACTGCAGCCCATTGTTCTCAAGTTGATTGCTTTGGTTTGCAAAAGTGGGAGGTAAATGGTGTAGAGAGCTTAGCAGACCCATGACAACATCATTGAGTTAGGTGTTTGGTTGGCTTCACTGCTTTCTGTTAAAGAACAAACAAGCTTGCTAATGTGTTTGAAACTTGTCTCTTTATAAAATTGAAACAAAGCTTTTTTAAAAAATCTGTTTGTTATTGATTGCACACTGAATTGTGCGTTCACAGTATTTTACTATTATGATCTGTTTGAAGATTACATCTTGAGATTACTGATGCAGCATAACAAAGACCGCCTACTTCCACCTCCGTAACATTGCCCGTCTCCGCCCTTGCCTCAGCTTATCCGCTGCTGAAACCCTCATCCATGCCTTTGTTACCTCTAGACTTGACTATTCCAACACACTCCTGGCTGGCCTCCCACATTCCACCCTACGTAAACTTGACGTCATCCAAAACTCGGTTGCCCGTGTCTTAACTCGCACCAAGTCCCGTTCGTCCATTTCCCCTGTGCCCGGTTAAGCAGCGCCTCGATTTCAAAATTCTCATCCTTGTTTTCAAATCCCTCCATGGCCTCGCCCCTTCCTATCTCTTTAATCTCCTTCAGCCCCACAACCCCCCGCGATATCTGTGCTCCTCTAATTCTGCCTTCTTGAGCATCCCTGATTATAATCGCTCAACCTTTGGTGGCCGTGCTTTCTGTTGCCTGGGCTCTAAGCTCTGGAATTTCCTGCTTATCTTTCCTCTTTTAAGGTGCTCCTTAAAACCTACCTCTTTGACCAAGCCTTTGGTCACCTGCCCTAATTTATCCTTATGTGGATCGGTGTCATTTTTTTTGTCTTAAAATACTCCTGTGCAGCACCTTGGGATGTTTTACTATGTTAAAGGTGTTATATAAATACAAGTTGTTGTTCTGAGGGTGTGGACAGAAATGTTCCGTTCATACCCTTGCTTAACTGAGGTCTGAAGAGGAAATTGTCCCTTTTATAGGTGTACCAGATAAAAAGCACCATAATATAGTGCACTGATCAGCATCCTGGTGACAAGTGAGCATGCATTTATGTAACAGAGGAAGGCCCAAATAAAAGAGCGTATCCTTTCATGACATCCCTGATGGTGAGATACATGCCACTATTGGTGGGTGAGCGACTGGCTCCAAGAGCGATGCGGTCAAGAATTATATCCACTAATATTAAAAGATTTCTGTAACATTTGCAGGAGCACTGAATGAGCATCATCCCATAAACTCCTGAGTTCTGTCCACAGCTGCCTATTTGTTACAGTAGATGGGATAACTTGTGGATGATGGAGCAATGAGTGCTGAAGTCAGAGGCTGGCAATCTCACGCTATTGCACTAACATCAGAATCTTAGAAGTTATTAAGCCACATGCAACCACCACACACAACTGTTTCTCTGCCCCCTTAGTTGATAATCTAAACTCTGAATGAGCTCTCCAATTACTCTGGCTCCCCATTCATCCATAAATTCCTAAACTTAGGAATATATTTCAACATTCTGATGTACTGCGGATCTGTTTTTGCTACCATTTCCTCCACTATACTCCTGGGGTGCTGCATCTTCCCAGGGTATGTTTCCATAGCACAGACAACTTGTGGCCATTCTTCATGTTAGACAGTAAATGTTGGCAAGCTATACAGATGGTGTCATAGCCAAGCATGATTCTGTCCTCACCTGCCATCTGCTTTCTACCAGGATTCAACGCGTAGTAATCTGGAATCTTTGGAGGGAATGTGCGGGAGGCTGAGGCCAATTTTAGCACTTCACCTGTTGCACTGGCTGAGATCAACTAATTTGGCATATTTTAGGCACTGAATCTGGGACCTTCTATTTACAGAGCCTTACTGATCAAACTAAAGTACTCGGCAGATCTAATGAATTCTGTCCATTTCTGATGTGCCTGGCCTGGTTCTTTTAAAGCCACTAAGTCCGAACTTTCCACAATTGGAGCGTTAGAAATGAGCTTTTAATAGAAACGGGTGAGGTAGATTTAAGTGTGAAATTATTTCTTTTAAAAATTAAGATGACTTGAGGACTGCCACTCGCCCCTTTTTTTTCCACACTTACTACAAACCATTTTGTTTGAAGGCAATAAGAAAGCAGGCTGGGTATTTTCAAGTTGTTTCATGAGACAACTCCCATTGCTCCACGAATGACATGGTGGGTGTGGGGCAGAAGAACACATTTGTTCACTATTTCAGTCTTCCCATGACATGAACAAATGATCTAGTTTTGCTAACTTCACTATTTAAAAAAGAAAGTTGCATTTTCTTTAAGTGCAACACGATGATGTATAATTGCAATTGATTTTCATTTTTCTTCCCCTTGCATGTAGACAGGGTACGGTAGAGTAGAGGTTATATTCGTAGACTGGTAATCCTGGACTAATAATCCAGAGAATGAGTAGAAATTCCACCATGGTAGTTTGAGAATTTGAATTTAGTTTAGGAAATCTGGAAATAAAAAGCTAGTATCAGTAAAAGTGAACATAAAGCTGTTGGATTGTTGTAAAATAGTGTATGTATATATTGGCATCACAACTGTATGGGGCATCAACCAATAGGTCTTTTCCTGTCCATCATATTTCATCTGTTCATGTGCAAGAACCCACCTGGTTCGCTAATGTCCTTTAAGGAAAGCAAGTTTCCTTCCCTACCTGGTCTGGCCTATATGTGATTCCAGTCCCACGTGAATGTGGTTGACTCTTAACTGCCCTCTGAAGTGGCCAGTGGCTTAGCAAGCCAATCAGTTGTATCAAAATCCCACCACCTTCTCAAGGGCAACTAGGGATAGGCAATAAATGCCAGCCTTGCCAGCAATACCCACATCCAGAAACTTAATTTTCTGAATAAAAGTGACTTCTGCAGGTGCTCCCTGTATGCAACATAACCTAGATAGACTGGGCAACTTGCTCCTACATTGCTTTACCCGCGTGTCAATCCTAGACTCGCACTGCCTACTGCCTAGTATGATCTTGTTTTATTCCAGATTGAGTGAAATGGTAACATTGGTGTTAATTGTACTAAATTATGGACAAGTTGGGACTCTGTATACACAACTTAGTATTTGAATGCAACCAACTCTTGACTGCTTTGATAAAGACCTGACTATTTTTGGTCAGTACAAAATATCCATGGTGCATGAGCGTCACTACTAACTCGGTGATTTCATCAAGGCCGAGATATGTGTTTGCTTACCATTCTCTTTTTTGTTATCTCTACTATGTAGTGGCCAAACACCAAGGTCTCCAGTGGGTTATAGATATTACCATCGCGTATCATAAAGCAAAGCCAATAGACATTCAGACTTGGATCATTGGTTACAGAGATCCAACAGTCACACATGTGCACTACAGGTAAGTCCTGTTATTCTTTTAAATCTTTAATCCAATTTCTTGCAGCATTTTACAACTGGCCAATTGGGGAACTATGGACTGCTATATGTGCTTATTTCCTGGGATGCAAGAGGGCACTTATTTGTTATGATCTCATTGCCTTGTCACTGTAAAAAGTTGTCTTCACCCTACATCCACCTTTTCCTAAAAGTTGGTAGTTGTCATCAGGAACCAAGCTCAATGCAAGGATTGCTGGTCAGTCAATAGCTGTTATTCTGCTGTTCATCGTGGTTTGTAGAAAGCTGACCACAAAGTCTTTCTAAAGTATATACAGATTTCAGATTTGTCTGGGACAATAGAGCTGATGGCTGCTTTTGCCTCCTTTATCCCAGAATGTGGAATGCTTTGGTTTGCCTTTTTTTGGAGCGTTAATTGATACCTATGTAGCTGTTGGTAGCGATAAGCGACTGATTTTATTTCTGCTGTAGATAACTCAAATCCACAAGTATATTAGGTTAGTGTAATCAGAAGATATTTGCTAGAACTTTGAGCTTCACAAGTTAACAATAGCCTTCGTCAATAAAGAGTTTGCCTCAGTAATAACTGCAGTAGTTACTTGACACAGTATTGTTTCAGTACTGAGTGAGCACACATACCAGAATGTGAGCAATAACCACAGTTCAGTTGTTTAAAAAAGCATCCCAGGTTACGATTGTGCTTTACAAACACAAGAATATGTGAATTGTTTCTGATGAGGCATATGTTGATAAAGTACATTGTGATTGAGATTGTAGGATTGGAGAAGTTACTGTCTGAAGTAATCTCACAGATGTCAAGATTGCTAGGATTTTACTGACAATTCAGATCTAAATCCATCATCTTTGTTGTTCCGTGGTAGGTGTAATATTGGTTGGCCTCAGTGACACACATTCGGTTTGGTACATGGAATTTTTTTCTCAGTATTTTACTGACCATTCTGATCAGTATGTAGGTCTATGTGATAAGTATCAACAGCAACTTGCATTTCTGTTTATATAGGCAACTCCATCCTACTGACGTCAACTTTATACCTCCACGGGACCTCTGACTTTAACTCTGGTCTCCCTACTATTGTCTCCAACCTATTCCCTGCTACTACCAGAAAATATGAATCCCATTAATTACTACATAACCAGGTCTATGTAACCTGAGCTTTTCCCTGTGTCCATTCGCGTGCGCATTTTGGCTGCCGCCCCGGATCCAAGCCATTCACTTCTACTTCCACGTTTTTCTCCCCCCTTTTCCTTTTCTCTCTAGCCCTCCCTGACTGCTCTCTCCTGTCGTCATGCCTCTTTTCATCTCTCCTCTCTTGGATACTCTGCCCTCCCAAATCCTTACCCCAATCCTTCATTACTCTTCAACCATCGTACTCTCCTGCCACTGTCCCAGGCTTGACTCCCTCTTAGATAAGCCGAGAGCTTCAATCTGTGCCTCTCTTGGCATCCTCCAAAAGACCCACCATGGCACTCGTCACTGCCTCCTCATAAGCAGCAACCCCCCACTGTCCCATCCTACTCTCTCGCCAACCTTCCCACCCAGCGCGCCCCATCCAACTCACCCCTCCCAGCCATCACCGAGCCTCTCTGCATCTCCCTCCAGAATGTCTGCTCTCTTGCGCACAAGGCTCTTGCCATCCATGAGCTTAGCGTGGATGATTGCATCGACATTGTGGCCCTGACGGAAATTTGGCTGAGGGGTGATGACACCTTACCCTGAGATGAAGCTTCCCCACCTGGCTATACCTTCCACCACTTACTCTGCTCAGACCGCCGTGGTGGCGGTGTGGCTCTCGTCACCAAATCACACCTTGGTCTCTCCTCCTCCGGCACTTTCTCCTCCTTTTGAGCATCTCACCTTATTCCACCCCTTTCACCTCTCATTTAAAATTTTCGTTCTCTACTGCCCACCCAAGAACCATAAAACTTTTATCACCAAGATATCTTCACTGCTTTCCTCCCTCAGCCTCTGCACTGAGCGACTTAATATCCTCGGTGATTGCAACCTCCATTTCAATTCATCATGCTCTCTCTCCTCTGAGTTTACTACCCTACTATCCTCCCTTACTCTCTCCCTCCATGTAAACTCCCCAACCCATGTTCACGGCCACCCCCTCGACCTTGCCATCTGTCGTGGCCTCGCTACTCCGATTGTGTCAATCGCAAATAAGGCCATCTCTGACCACTTCCTCGTTTCACACTCCCCCCACATCCCCCTTCCCTCCCCCCCCCCCCACCCCACCCCAACCCTACTTTCTTCTGTGTCTGCCCCTGGAAAATACTCGCTCCCAACTCTCTCACAACTGCACTTATGAAATCCCAACTGTCCAGCCTTTGGTTCTCCATTCACCATGACATTTCTGCAGCTACCAATCTGCTCAACCACACCCTCATCACCACCTTTGATGCCCTGGTCCCTATTAAAACAATTACTCTCTCTCACCCTGGCCGTTCCCCCTGGTACGGCTCTCATCTTCGCTCCCTCAAGTCCAGACTTGAACGAATATGGTGGACAACTGGTTTAGCCATTCACCGCCAGATCTGGCTGAACCACATAAAGCATTATCGGGTCCTGCTCTTATCTGCCAAAACTGCTCACTGTTCTAGAATCATTCTGGAATGCAAAGATAAACCCCGGCTTCTATTCTCTACTGCTAGCCGTCTTCTTAAACCCCTCTCCCCTGTCTCCTCCACCCTCGCCTCCAACAACAAGTATGAGGAGCTCATGGACTCCTTTTGTCTCTTAAGTTTGCGACTATCCGTTCAGCTGCCTCTGCCACTTCCCTTCCTTCGCTTAGCCCACCGGACCAAACTTCCTCTAAGGTTCCCCCCTGACCTAGTCCTGAACTCACATCTTTGTCCAGTTTCTCTCCGATCTCCCCTCATGCCCTCTCCATGTTCATCTTGTCCATGAGACCCACTTTTCTGCTCCCTCGACCCTATTTCTACTGAACTGCTGACCACCCAACTTCCCTTCCTGGCCCCCATGTAAGCTGATATTGTTAACAGTTCGTTCTCTCTGATACTGTGCCCCTCCCCTTCAAATCTGCCGTCGTAACCCCTCTCCTCCCAAAAAAAACCTTGACCCCACTGTCCTTGCAAACTACCACCCCATCTCCAACCTCCCTTTCCCCTCAAATCCTTGAACGTGTTGTTGCCTCCCAAATCCGTGCCCATCTTTCCCACAACTCCATGTTTTGAATCCCTCCAATCGGGTTTCCGCCCCTGCCACAGTACCGAAACAGCTTTCCTCAAAATCACAAATAACATCCTTTGTGACTGTGACAAAGGTAAACTCTCCCTCCTCGTCCTTCTTGACTTGTCTGCAGTCTTTGACACAGTTGACCACTCCATCCTCCTCCAACGCCTCTCCACTGGCGTCCAGCTGGGTGGGACTGCACTCGCCTGGTTCCATTCTTATCTGTCTAATCGTAGCCAGAGAATCACCTGCAATGGCTTCTCTTCCTGGTCCATCATTGTTACCTCTGGTGTCCTCCAAAGATCGATCCTTGGCCCCCTCCTATTTCAAATCTACATGCTGCCCCTTGGTGACATCATCTGAAAACACAGTCAGTTTCTACATGTATGCTGATGACACCCAGCTCTACCTCACCACCACTTCTCTCGACCCCTCCGCGGTCTCTAAATTGTCAGACTGCTTGTCCGACATCCAGTACAGATGAGCAGAAATTTTCTTAAATTAGATATTGGGAAGATTGAAGCCATTGTTTTCGGTCCCCGCCACGAACTCTGTTCCCTAGCCACTGACTCCATCCTTCTCCTTAACATCTGTCTGAGGTTGAACCACATTGTTCACAACCTTGGTATCATATTTGAACCTGAAGTGAGCTTCCGACCACACATTCGCGGCATAATTAAGGCCGCCTATTGCCACCTCCATAACATCGCCCATCTCCGCCCCTGCATCAGCTCATCCACTGTTGAAACCCTCATCCATGCCTTTGTTACTTCTAGACTTGACTATTCCAATGCACTCCTGGCTAGCCTCCCACGTTCTACCCTACGTAAATTTGAAGTCATCTAAGTCCTGTTCACCCATCACCCTTAGAGTCATAGTTATACAGCACGGATAGAGGCCCTTCGGCCCATCGTGTCCGTGCCGGCCATCAAGCCCTGTCTAATCTAATCCCATATTCCAGCATTTGGTCCGTAGCCTTGTATGCTATGGCATTTCAAGTGCTCATCCAAATGCTTCTTGAATGTTGTGAGGGTTCCTGCCTCCACAACCCTTTCAGGCAGTGAGTTCCAGACTCCAACCACCCTCGGTGAAAAAGTTCTTTCTCAAATCCCCTCTAAACCTCCCGCCCATTACCTTGAATCTATGCCCCCTAGTTATTGACCCTTCTACTAAGGGAAAAAGCTCCTTAGTATCCATCCTATCTATGCCCCTCATAATTTTGTACACCTCAATCATTTCCCCCCTCAGCCTCCTCTGCTCCAAGGAAAACAAACCCAATCTGCCCAGTCTCTCTTCATAGCTGAAGCGCTCCAGCCCTGGTAACATCCTGGTGAATCTCCTCTGCACCCTCTCCAAAGCTATCACATCCTTCCTGTAGTGTGGCGACCAGAACTGCACACAGTATTCCAGCTGTGGCCTAACCAGTGTTTTATACAGTTCCATCATAACCTCCTTGCTCTTATATTCAATGCCTCGGCTAATGAAGGCAAGTATCCCATATGCCTTTTTTACCACCTTATCCACCTGTTCCGCCGCCTTCAGGGATCTGTGTACTTGCACACCCAGATCCCTCTGACCCTCCGTCTTGCCTAGGGTCTTACCATTCATTGTGTATTCCCTTGCCTTGTTAGTCCCCCCCAAAGTGCATCACCTCGCACTTTTCCGGGTTAAATTCCATTTGCCACTGTTCCGCCCATCTGACCAACCCATCTATATCGTCCTGCAGACTGAGGCTACCCTCCTCGCTATTTACCACCCTACCAATTTTTGTATCATCCGCGAACTTACTGATCATACCTTTTACATTCATATCCAAGTCATTAATGTAGACCACAAACAGCAAGGGACCCAGCACCGATCCCTGTGGTACCCCACTGGCCACAGGCTTCCAGTCACAAAAACAACCTTTGACCATCACCCTCTGCCTTCTGCCACTAAGCCAGTTTTGTATCCAATGTGCCAAGGCACCCTGGATTCCATGGGCTCTTACCTTCTTGACCAGTCTCCTGTGCGGGACTTTATCGAAGGCCTTGCTGAAATCCATGTATACCACATCCACTGCGTTACCCTCATCCACACACCTAGTCACCCCCTCAAAAAAAAATTCAATCAAATTAGTCAGACATGATCTTCCCTTGACACAGCCATGTTGACTATTCCTGATTAATCCCTGCCTCTCCAAGTGGAGACTAATTTTGTCCCTCAGAATTTTTTCCAATAATTTTCCTACCACTGATGTTAGGCTCACTGGCCTGTAGTTCCCCGGTTTTTCCCTACTCCCCTTCTTGAATAATGGTACTACATTAGCGGTTCTCCAGTCCTCTGGCACATCCCCTGTGGCCAGAGAGGTTCTGAATATATGTGTTAGAGCCCCCGCAATCTCTTCCTTTGCCTCACACAGCAGCCTGGGATACATTTCGTCCGGGCCTGGGGATTTATCCATTTTTAGGCCTGCTAAAACCGCCAATACCTCCTCCCTCTCGATGTTAATATGTTCGAGCATATCTCAGTCCCCCCACCCTATTTCTATGTCTACATCGTCCCTCTCCATAGTGAAAGCAGATGCAAAAAATTCATTTAGAACCCCTCCTACATCTTCCGGCTCCACACACAGATTGCCACTTTTGTCCTTAATGGGCCCTATTTTTTCCCCAATTATCCTCTTACCCTTAATATACTTATAAAACATCTTAGGATTTTCCTTTATTTTGCTCGCCAGTGTTATTTCATGGCCCCTCCTTGATCTCCTAATTTCTTTTTTAAGTATCCCCCTGCACTTTTTGTACTCCTCTAGGGCTTCCTCCGTCTTTAGCCTTTTGTTTCTGCCAAAAGCCCTCCTTTTTTTTTCTAATCCATTCTCGTATATCCCCTGACATCCAAGGTTCCCTGTGGTTTTTGGAACCACCCTTGACCTTTACGGGAACATGTTGCCATTGTATGATCTCAGTCTCCCTTCTGAAAGCCTCCCATTGCTCCGATGCGGATTTTCCTACAAGTAGCTGATCCCAGTCCATTTTGGCCAGATCCTGCCTTATCCTATTAAAATCGGCCTTCCCCCAATTTAGAACCTTTATTTCCGGCCCATCCCTGCCCTTTTCCATGACCACCTTAAATCTCACCATATTATGGTCACTGTCACCAAAGTGCTCACCTACTAGCACTTCTTCCACTTGGCCGGCCACATTCCCTAGAATTAGGTCCAGTACCGCCCCCTCTCTTGTAGGACCTTCTACATGCTGGCTCAAAAAGCTCTCCTGGATGCACTTTAAGAATTCTACACCCTCTGTGCCTTTCACACTCTGACTATCCCAGTTAATATTGGGGAAGTTGAAATCCCCCATTATTATTACCCTATTATTTGCACATTCCTCTGAGATTTGCCTACATATCTGTTCCTCTATCTCCCCCTGACTGTTTGGAGGCCTATAGTACACTCCCAGCAAAGTGCTTGCCCCCTTTTTGTTTTTAAGCTCCACCCATATGGCCTCATTCGAGGAACCTGCTAATATGTCATCTCTCCTTACTGCAGTAATTGACTCCTTAATTAATATTGCGACACCCCCTCCTCTTATACCTCTCCCTCTGTCTCGCCTGAAGATTCTGTACCCCGAAATATTGAGCTGCCAGTCTTGCCCCTCCCTCAACCATGTCTCCGTGATAGCAACAATATCATACTCCCATGTGTTTATCAACACCTTCAGTTCATCCACCTTATTCGCAAGACTCCTTGCATTAAAATAGATGCCATCCAGCCTTGCCCTTGTATATTTGCCCTGTCTACCAAGCTGACTTGTTTTTTTCTCTATAATTGGCAGCAGATCACCCCCTATTTCAGCTCCCCTCTGTATCCCATCCCCCTGCCAAGTTAGTTTAAACCCTCCCCCCCCCCCCCCCCCCCCCCCCCCCAAACAATGCTAGCAAACCTCCCCGCAAGGATATTTGTCCCGCTCTGGTTCAGGTGCAACCCGTCCGACTTGTACAAGTCCCACCTTTCCCAGAAGCAGGCCCAGTGATCCAGGAAACTAAAACCCTCCCTCCTGCACCAACTCTTTAGCCACGCATTCACCTGTTCTATCCTCCTATTCCTATACTCACTAGCACGTGGCACTGGGAGCAATCCAGAGATTACAACCTTTTGAGGTCCTGTTTTTTAATCTGCTACCTAGCTCCCTAAATTCTTGATGCAGGACCTCATCCCCCTTCCTACCTATGTCGTTGGTCCCAATGTGGACCACGACCTCAGCCTGCTCACCCTCCCCCTTAAGAATGCCCTGTAGCTGCTCAGTGACATCCATGACCCTGGCCCCAGGGAGGCAACAAACCATCCTGGAGTCACGTTTGCGGCCACAGAAACGCCTATCTGTTCCCCTTGCGATAGAATCCCCTACCACTATTGCTCTCCCACTCTTTTTCCTTGTGCTCGCTGACCTAAATTGACTCCCGGTTAAGCAATGCCTTGATTTCAAAATTCTCGACCTTGTTTTCAAATCCCTGCATGGCCTTGCCCCTCCCTATCTCTGTAATTTCCTCCAGCCCCACAACCCCCCCTGAAATATCTGCACTCTAATTCTGCCCTCTTGAGCATCCCTGATTATAATCGCTCAACCATTGGTGGCCGTGCCTTCTGTTGCCTAGGCCCTAAGCTCTGGAATTCCCTCCCTAAATCTCTCCGCCTCTCTACTTCTTTTTCCTTCTTTAAGACATTCCTCGAGAGGAAATGAAGCAGAGGGAGGGGGATAAACCCGACAACTACAGGCCAGTCAGCCTAACGTCGGTGGTGGGGAAACTTTGAGACATTAATCTGGGACAAAATTAATTGGCACTTGGAAAAAATATTGGTTAATAAATGAAAGCCAGCACGGATTTGTTAAAGGAAAATCATGTTTGACTAACTTGATTGAGTTCTTCGATAAAGTAACTGAGAGGGTTGATGAGGGTAGTGCGGTTGATGTTGTGTATATGGACTTTCAAAAGGCATTTGATAAAGTACTACATAATAGACTTGTTAGCAGAATTGAAGCCCATAGGATTAAAGAGGCAGTGGCTGCGTGGATTCAAAATTAGCTAAGAGACAGAATGCAGAGAGTGGTGAACGGTTGTTTTTCAAACTGGAGGGAAGTGTGCAGTGGTGTCCCCACGGGTCGGTGTTGGGACCACTGCTCTTTTTGATATATATTAATGACCTGGACTTGGGTATCCAGGGCATAATTTCACAGTTTGCAGAGGACACAAAACTCGGAAATGTAAACAATGAGGAGGATAGTAACAGGCTTCATGGGGACATAGGCAGACTGTTGAAATGGGCAGACACATGGCAGATGAAAATTAACGTAGAGAAGTGTGAAATGATACATTTTGGTAGGAAGTGAGGAGAGGCAATATATTCTAAATGGTACAATTTTAAAGGGGGTGCAGGAACAGAGAGAGAACTGGGGTTGTATATACACAAATCTTTGAAGGTGGCAGGACAAGTTGAGAAGACTGTTTAAAAAGGCATGTGGGAGCCTTGGCTTTATTAATAGAGGAATAGAGCACAAAAGCAAGGAGGTTATGCTAAACCGTTATAAAACACTGGTTAGGCCTCAGCTGGAGTATTGTGTCCAATTCTGGGTACCATACTTTAGGAAGGATGTCACGGCCTTGGAGAGGGTGCAGAGGAGATTTACTAGATTGGTACCAGTGATGAGGAACTTCAGTTATGTGGAGAGACCAGAAAAACTGGGATGATTCTCCTTCGAGCAGAGAAGGTTAAGGGGAGATAGAGGTGCTCAAAATCATGACTGGTTTTGAGAGTAAATAAGGAGAAACTGTTTCCAGTGGCAGGAGGGTCGGTAACCAGAGGGCACAGATTTAAGCTGATTGGCAAAAGAACCAGAGGTGTGTTGAGGAAATGAAATTAAGCAGCCAGTTGTTATCTGGAATGCACGGCCTGAAAGGGTGGTGGAAGCAGATTCAATAACTTTCAAAAGGGAATTGGATAACTACTTGAAGGGGAAAAATGCAGAGTTGTGGGGAAAGAGCAGGGGAGTGGGACTAATTGGCTAGCTCTTTCAAAGAGCTGGCACAGGCACGATGGGCCGAATGGCCTCCTCCTGTGCTGTATCATTCTATGATTTTAGGTATTTTGCTTGTAATCTACATGGAGTATTTGCTCCAAACTGTCATTTGTTTCAATATAATTTGTTTGCCGGTTGAGATGTCGATCTTCTAATGCACCATCCCTGAGATTGAGCAAAAAGACTGGAGATTACAGGGAATTACAGGGAGTTCAGAACAAGGGGGCATAACCTTAAAATTAGAGCTAGGCTGTTCAGGGGTGAAGTCAGGATGCACATCTTCACACAAAAGGTAGTGGCTATCTAGAACTCTCTTCCCCCAAAAAGCTGTTGAGGCTAGGCCAGTTGAAATGTTCAAAACCAAGATTGATAGAATTTTGTTAGGCATGGGTATTAAGGGTTGCAAAACCAAGGCGAGTAGATGGAGTTAAGATACAGATCAGCCATAATCTAATTGAACGGCGGGACAGGCTTGAGGGGCTGAATAGCCTACTCCTGATCCTATGTACCTATAAAAGGTGATTATAGACTTGCTTTATTTCCTCTTCATCATTTAGCTGTCTAGCTTCTCTTGATTCTACAGAGTGGGCCAGTGCTGATGTTTTTTTGGTACTACAGGTAATAGCTTGGCAACTGAGATTCTAATTAAACTTTCCCAAATTTCTCAAAACCACTGTCTGAGCTTTAACCACCGAAACCTAACTCCAAACAGAAGAACGACACTTGGAGTGGATCATCTGTATCCTTGAGTTAGATCAGATAACATTCCTTCAATAATAAATAAAAAGAGAAAAGGGACAATGATTAGGATTTTCCAAAAAGTTCTGTGGTTTGTTCTTTGAAAGTGAAGACCCTGTCAAGTCACCTTAAAAACCACAAGTTTTCAGTAAATCTACTAAACAAGCCGAACTGTGACTCCGCTTCGTACCAAGTTGTGCTCAAAAAAAAAAAAAGCCTTACTGTGAGGGTGATGTGAATGTGTATTAAGACATCCTATGCCCAGGTAACGATCAACTGTAGAAGCAAACTTCAGATCTTCAACTGTGTAATGACACAGTAGGATCTCAAATCCAAGTAGTGATGTTGAATCAGAATTACATTTTGACATCCAGAAATGTGTATGTTGAAATCTTGCAGTGGATGAGTCACATGATTAAGGACGAGCCTCAGCTAGCAGCACTTGAGTCTTATAACTGCACTGTGAATAAAGAACTGACTGACATTGTGTCACTAAAAGATTTGAATCCAGTGCACGACTATCAAAAAAGTCGTGATTTCTGTTATTCAGAAAGCCAATATACTATTAAAGACACTTACTGTAATTGCTATGGATGGGCCCTAGCAATGTTAGCATCGGTACGTAGGTTAGAGGGACTTTGTAAAGCTGATAATAGCTTTCCAGAATTTCATTGCGACAATCATCAGGAGCAGCTGGTGTCAAAGCACCTGAATTTGAAGCATGTCAGAATGCTTGGTTTGGAAATTGTCAACACATTGAAACCCATGCACTGAAATACAGGCAATTCTGATTGAAGAATCAGCCTGAAAATCTCCCGGCAGACCTTTTGCTTCCCCAGGCTGGCAGCTATTTTTTTCCTGAATTGTGCAATATTTACTATCTAATTATTCAACTTTATTGTTTGATCGTGGCTCTAATGCATCTCAGAAGCTTCAAACATTTTGAGTTGGATTGGTTTAGATCTGGGAAGTCTAATAAAAAGCACCATTTCTCAACTTCATTAACCATGAGGCACTGAATTTCCTTGGGACACGGTCCCAGTAGTGACGCCAGGATCGCGCCCACCAGTAGCCTCCATTATTGACCTTGTTGAAGTTTGCAGGATCAGTGGGAGGGGAACTAATTTGCATAGGGCAAGCAAGTGCAAACGCCATTACAGGAGCCTGCCATCAAGGTGGGGGGGGAAGGTGAGGCGAGGCAGTGGTGCTCAAAGCCCCACCTCACCCCAACCTCGTTAATGACTTCTTTGGCCCCCTGTGTAAGGGGGTTTAACTGTTTTTAAATTGTCACATCTTTGGTGGTCCAAACCGCTTTCGTGGTCCACTTTTTCCCCAATCTGAGGCTCAACTCGCTTGGTGTACCGGCATCCAGAGGTACATCAGATCCCCACTGATCCGGTGGAGCAGGAATTCCTCAGTCCCACCCCTGGCTCCCTTCCCCCATGATGAGTTAAGTTGATCACTCCCAGAAGTGGTCAGTGCCGTTTTAAGGGAGTTTCTGCTGAGGTTACGGCAGGTCACTGATGTGATTATTGTACGAGGTAATATGAAAAATTGTATTTGTATTTTCCGTACTGTGGAATATTGGGTCTCAAAGTTTTGTTTATAGAAAGTGTTTATTGAGGTTGTAGTTGGTATGTGCTTTTAATGTTTTTGACCCATTGTCAAGTGGAACTCCAGGCTGTAATTTGTCTGCAGGTAGTTTATTTTTAATGCATTTAACACACCTCCGTATCTGGTTACTAACAGTTCCATTGTTAATTTCATGAATGCATTAAAACCAATTTGAAGGTGGATATTTTTCAGTGATCTCATAACAGCCATCTTACTGCTTTTAGAGAGACCAGTAGCAACGTTTTGTCACAAAATGATGTCTGCTATTGGCATTGGTTATTGGTCTGTTCATAAAATTGGGAAATTTCAGAAAAAAAGGTTTTGTCAGCAATTCAACATTTTTTATGTTTTCTGTGTAACTGCACACATAAAAGGAAAAACAGATATTTAAAAAGCACAGAGCATGTCCTTTTTAGCTACCATCACCGCATTTAGTAACAAAATCCTATTGGCAATCTTTCCAGCATTGTGAATGGCTGTTACTGAGTAAGTGGATGAAAAATCCAATTGAAAACTTTGCTGTAATGTATATCTAAAGTGACAAATAAACTGGTGCTAGGAATGGCAGATTAGGGGAGTGTTCTAAACTTTTTAACTCATTCTTTGGGATTCAGAGTGTTCAACTCCTTCGTCATAGAGTCACAGTCATAGAGTTATACAGCACAGAAAGAGGCCCATCGTGTCCGCGCCGGCCATCAAGCCCTGTCTATTCTAATCCCATTTTCCAGCACTTGGTCCGTAGCCTTGTATGCTATGGCGTTTCAAGTGCTCATCCAAATGCTTCTTGAATGTTGAGGGTTCCTGCCTCTACCACCCTTTCAGGCAGTCAGTTCCAGATTCCAACCACCCTCTGGGTGAAAAAGTTTTTCCTCGAATCCCCTCTAAACCTCCTGCCCCTTACCTTGAATCTATGCCCCCTGGTTATTGACCCCTCTAAGGGGAAAAGTTCCTTTCTATCTACCCTATCTATGCCCCATATAATTTTGTACACCTCAATCAGGTCCTCCCTCAGCCTTCTCTGCTCCAAGGAAAACAACCCCAGCCTGTCCAGTCTCTCTTCATAGCTGAAGTGCTCCAGCCCAGGTAACATCCTGGTGAATCTCCTCTGCACCCTCTCCAATGCAATCACATCCTTCCTATAGTGTGGTGACCAGAACTGCACACAGTATTCCAGCTGTGGCCTAACTAGCGTTTTGTACAGCTCCATCATAACCTCCCTGCTCTTATATTCTATGCCTTGGCTAATGAAGGCAAGTATCCCATATGCCTTTTTAACCACCTTATCTACCTGTCCTGTTGCCTTCAGGGATCTATGTACATGCATACCAAGGTTCCTCTGTCCTTCCTAGGGTCCTACCATTCATTGTGTATTCCCTTGCCTTGTTAGTCCTCCCAAAATGCATCACCTCACACTTGTCAGGGTTAAATTCTGTAGTGTATGTGCCTTTAAGAGCCCCATGTGTGCTGTAATGCCGGTAATGGCCACTCGGGCTATATAAGCCTGTATATTGTGTTATATCCGTTAGTTCCCCTCCAGACTTTGTTTAGTAAACACCTATGAAACCAACTCCTGTCTTCAATGTCTCTATCAACACACAGACACAACAGTGGCGACGAAGTGGAAACGGACTTCCCTGCAATTCGGCAGCACCTCAAGGACATCGATTCCTCTGGCGTCCAGAAGAATCAAGAAAGTGAAAAAAAGCTGTGGTTTCACCAGCTGGCCAAGCTGGTGGCAGGTACTGCACTAATCCTTCCTGGGCGTCAGGCTGGGGCTCCAGCGGCTAGTTCTACAGCTGGGCCAAGCAGAGGCAAGCAGTAACAGACGGGGAGGGAGCACTCGGGAGACGGCCGGCGCTGCAAACAGGTCGGCGTTCAGACCTAGCGAGAAAGTCCGGCGGGAACGAGTCTCCAACTGTAAATAAATAAATAAAAAAAGAACGGAAACTGCAGGAAACAGCGTTGTCATCGGCAGCAGCGGCGGGAAAGCGCGGGAAGCACCATATCTTTTCTGCAGAAAAGAAAGAAAAGCGCGGGAAGCGCCATATCTTTTCTAAGATGCCTAAGTCTGGCAATATTGATGCTTTTGATAGCGGGATAGAGGATTGGACCACATATGTGGAAAGAGTGGCGGTATATTGCACTGCAAATGGAATAGAAGATGAAAAAAAAGCTTCAGTACTGCTAAATCTAATGGGCGCAAAGACATACAGGCTGTTACGAAATTTAATCACTCCAGCCAAACCAAAGGACAAGGATTTTAAAGAAATTGTTGATACCCTACACTTAAACCCAACACCGCTGCTGATAGCGGAACGATTCAAATTCTTCAAGAGGAATCAACACAAGAATGAAAGTAACGCTGATTACCTCACCGAATTAAGAAAGCTATCAAAACACTGCCAATTCGGGGCAGGACTAGCAGATTATCTTCGAGACAAATTCATCTGCGGTCTCTTAAGTGAAGGAACACAGAAAAGGCTGCTTTCTGAAAAAGATTTAACACTGGACAAGGCTTTCAGTATGGCTGTATCATACGAAGCAGCCGCAAGAGGAGCTGCAGAGATACAACAAAAGACACAGGACTTCGGCACCCATGAAATGACACAGGGTTTCGAGAGATGTTATCGCTGCGGCAGATCCACCCATGACCAGAGGGACTGCTGGTTCAAGGACAAAGCATGCAGGCAATGCGGAAAGATTGGACACATTGCACGGGTATGCCGATCTGGACAAAATAAATCCACAGACAGGAAAAAAAAAAAATCAATAAAGAAAACTACAGAAAGGTACAAATGATGACGGACAGTAGCTCCGAAGACCAGAAGAGCGATAGCGACTCCGAAAACAAGAGACTAAGCTGTCTCAAATTACATGATGTACTTGCCAAAGATGATTACCAGACCATTTGGGTTACCCTCACGATAGCAGGGTCCCCAGTTAAAATGGAGCTAGATACAGGATCAGCTCTGACCGTAATAAATCGACGGGATTACGAGAGGCTATTTCCGCATATACCTTTAAAAGACACATCCATTATCTTGAAAACATATACGGGGCAGAAAGTATACCCCAAAGGAAAAATAAGGGTGCCTGTTGTATACAACAGCAAGGAAATACAAAAGTTGTATTTATACATTCTACAAGATGGTGGCCCACCGCTGTTGGGATGTGAATGGATCAGGAAAATACGTTTAGACTGGCACTCCATTCAGGCACTGACGGTGACCAGTAAGAAAAAAAACGATGACGTCATACCTGGACGATTAAAAGAAATCTTGGCTAACGCCAAAGAAGTGTTTCAAAAGAAACTAGGAACCTTGAAAGGCATCACCGCCTCAATAAAAGTGGAAGATGCAGCAATTCCCAAGTTTTTTAAAGCAAGACCGGTGCCATACGCAATTCGTCCAGCAGTCGAGGCAGAGCTGGAGAATTTGGAAAATGCAGGCGTATTATCCAAAATAGATTGGAACGAGTGGGCAACACCCATCGTTCCAGTCATGAAGAAAGCATTGAATAATGATAAATCTGAAGAACAGAGAAAAATTCACATCTGTGGAGACTTCAAGGTGACGGTAAACCCGGTCCTTCACACGGTACAGTATCCTCTTCCGAGGATAGAAGATATTTTCGCTCACTATCCGGAGGGAAACGTTTCACCAAAATTGACTTGGCACAGGCATATCTACAGATGGAGGTAAAAAAAAAAATATCTCACGATAAATACACACAAAGGTCTGTACCAGTACAATCGACTGGTTTTCGGAGTAGCATCCGCTCCAGCTATCTGGCAAAGAGCTATGGAGCAAGTCCTCCAAGGGATTCCGGGGACTCAATGCTACCTAGACGACATCCTTGTAACAGGAGAAAACGACAACGAACACCATGCCAATTTGGAGCAGGTGCTCACTAGGTTGAGAGAACGGGGCCTACGAGCAAATCGCCCCAAGTGCGAATTTTTCCAAAATCAAATCATATTGTGGCCACATAATTAATAAGGAAGGGTTGCATAAGTCACCTGAAAAAATTGAAGCGGTCATAAAAGCCCCAGCACCTGAAAATGTTTCACAATTAAGGTCGTTCCTGGGATTAATAAATTACTATCATAAATTTTTACCGAACCTATCAACTCTTCTACACCCTCTTAATGAACTGCTACAAACAGGAGTAATTTGGAAATGGAGCGAAGACTGTAAACGTGCCTTCCATAAATGCAAAGACTTAATCACGTCCAAAGAAGTTTTGGCTCATTACAACCCATCACTGCCAATCAGACTGACGTGCGATGCATCCCCTTACGGCATAGGAGCAGTATTATCGCATAAGTTCCCTGATGGCTCGGAATGGCCGATAGCTTTTGCGTCACGCTCATTGAACTCAGCTGAGCGTAACTATGCCCAAATCGACAGGGAAGCACTCAGCCTGGTATGGGAAGTGAAGAAATTCAACCATTACCTACACGGACAAAAATTTACCTTGTTGACTGACCATCAACCCCTCATCTCCATATTCAACCCTAAAAAGGGTGTTCCCATTGTGACAGCGCAAAGGCGACAGAGGTGGTCCCTTTTTCTAGGGGCACACCAATACGACATAGAATACAAAGGATCAAAACAGCATGGGAATGCTGACGGTTTATCGCGCCTACCGTTGCCAACGGTAGAAGAGGCACCTACAGTGGACCCAGTGGAGATGTTCCACTCAACCATAGTGGAATGTCTACCAGTAACAAATTCTGCCATTGAAAAGGAAACGAGAAATGACCCGACTCTCTCTCGAGTCTACGACTTAACGGTGAAGGGGTGGCCAGCACATGGCGAACCACTGTTGCCAGCATTCTCGCAAAGAGGAGAACAGCTGTCAGTATGCCGAGGAACCTTGATGTGTGGATCCAGAGTGGTGATTCCACCCAAACTCCAGGATAAAGTGCTAAAGGAGCTTCACGAGGGGCATCTGGGTGGAGTGAAAATGAATAACCTAGCCAGGGCGTTTGTATGGTGGCCAGGTATCGATGGAGACATCGAAGAAATGATCAAGAGCTGCCTAGGATGCCAGAAGGTCCAAAACGCTCCACCACAAGCCCCTCTACATCCATGGGAGTGGCCCTCATCTCCCTGGCAAAGGGTACACATCGACTTTGCTGGTCCATTTATGGACTCAATGTTCTTAATCGCGGTTGATGCACACTCCAAGTGGCTGGAGGTAATAAAGATGTCCTCCACCACCACGGAAAAAACCATCACAGTATTAAGGACCATATTTGCCAGGAATGGGCTGCCGGAACAGATCTGTTCTGATAATGGACCGCAATTTGTGTCCGAAGAATTCAGGAAGTTCTTAAAAAAAAAACAATGGGGTTAAGCACTACACGTCCGCCCCATACCATCCCGCCACCAATGGATTGGCTGAAAGGTTTGTCCAGACCTTCAAGAAGGCCATAAAGGCCATGGGTAATGAAGACATAAAACTTCAGCACAAGGTGGATAACTTCTTGTTCGCATACAGGAATGCAACACATATGGTTACAAACCAAACTCCCGCCATGATGTTCTTCAATAGAAGCCTAAGATGCCGGCTGGATTTGATCAAGCCCAACATCAGAAGGGACGTGGAGAACCGGCAATTTCAAGGCATGAATGAAAGGCCAACTAGAACCTTCCAGATAGGTCAACAAGTTTTGGCCCGAGACTACCGTACCGAGAAATGGCAGCCTGGAACTATCTGCACACGACTAGGACCGCTGATGTATACCGTGGACATCGGAGAAATCATAATAAGGCGCCATGCTGACCAAATCATAGTCATCCGAAAAGGGACAACCTACACCACAACTCTATACGCCTAACGATGAAGTAGAGATACCCATATCTACCTCCGATCCGGTGATACTGGAACCCGATAAACCCGACACTGGCATTCAAGCCGAATCAGCCCTGCCAAAAGAACCTACTACACCACCAGAAACTACTACACCACCGAGGCGTTATCCGGACCGAGTCAGGAAGCCTCGAGAGAGACTGACTTATAATTAATTAACTGCAGCAATGTGTATATTATTTTTCTTATAACCTGTAATTAATAATTACTTAAAATATTATGTACTGGTTAGCTAAAAGGGGAGGAATTGTAGTGTATGTCCCTTTTAAGAGCCCCATGTGTGCTGTAATGCCGGTAATGGCCACTCGGGCTATATAAGCCTGTATATTGTGTTGTATCAGTTAGTTCCCCTCCAGACTTTGTTTAGTAAACACCGATGAAACCAACTCCTGTCTTCAGTGTCTCTGTCAACACACACACACAACAAATTCCATTTGCCATTGTTTTGCCCATCTAACCAACCCGTCTATATTGTCCTGTAGCCTGAGGCTTCCCTCCTCGCTGTTTACCACTCCACCAATTTTCGTGTCATCTACGAACTTACTGATCATACCTCCTACATTCATTTCTAAATCATTAATGTACACTACAAACAGCAAAGGACCCAGCACCGATCCCTGTGGTACACCACTGGACATAGGCTTCCAGTCACACAAACAACCTTCGACCATCACCCTCTGCCTCCTGCCACTAAGCCAATTTTGGATCCAGTGTGCCAAATTGCCCTGGATCCCATGAGCTCTTACCTTCTTGACCAGTCTCCCATGTGGAACTTTGTCAAAAGCCTTACTGAAGTCCATGTGGACTATATCAACTGTACTACCCTGATCCACACACCTAGTCACCCCCTTGAAAAATTCAATCAAATTGGTCAGACATGATCTCCCCTTGACAAAGCCATGCTGACTCCCTGATTAATCCCTGCCTCTCCAAGTGGAGACTAATTCTGTCCCTCAGAATTTTTTCCAATAATTTCCCTACCACTGATGTTAGGCTCACTGGCCTGTAATTCCCTGGTTTATACCTACTACCCTTCTTTAATAATGGTACTACGTTAGCTGTCCTCTAGTCCTCTGTCACCTCTCCTATGGCCAGAGAGGATCTGAAAATTTGTGTCAGAGCCCCTGCAATCTCCTCCCTTGCCTCACACAGCAGCCTGGGGATTTATCCACTTTTAAGCCCACTAAAACCACTAGTACCTCCCCCCTCTCAATACTAATTTGTTCAAGCATATCACAATCCCCCTGCCTGATTTCTATGCCTACATCATCTTTCTCCATAGTGAACACAGATGCAAAATATTCATTTTAAACCTTACCTACATCTTCCGGCTCTACACACAATTGCCACTTTGGTCCTTAATGGGCCCTGCTGTTTCCCTGGTTATCCTTTTGCCCTTAATATACTTATAAAACACCTTTGGATTTTCCTTTATTTTGCCTGCCAATGTTTTTTCATGCCCCCTCTTCGCTCTCCTAATTTAGTTTTTAAGTACCCCCCCTGCACTTTCTATACTCCTCTAGGGCTTCCACTGTTTATAGTCCTTTGTATCTGCCAAAAGCCTCCCTTTTTTTCTAATCCATTCTTGTATATCTCTTGACATCCAGGGTTCCCTGGGCTTGTTGGTCCCACCCTTGACCTTTACGGGAACATGTTGGCGTTGTACTCTCTACTTCCTTTCTAAAAGACTCCCACTGCTCTGATGTGGATTTTCCTACAAGTAGCTGATCCCAGTCCACTTTGGCCAGATCCTTCCTTATCATATTAAAATCGGCCTTCCCCCAATTTAGAACCTTTATTTCCGGTCCATCTTTGTCCTTTTCCATGACTACCTTAAATCTCACCGAATTATGGTCACTGTCACCAAAATGCCCTCCTACTGACACTTTTACCACTTTCCCGGCTACATTCCCTAGAATTAGGTCCAGTACCGCCCCCTCTCGTGGAGGACTTTCTACATGCTGGCTCAAAAAGCTCTCCTGGATGCACTTTATGAATTCCGCACCCTCTAAGCCTTTCACACTCTGACTATCCCAGTTAATATTGGGGAAGTTGAAATCCCCTACTATTATTACCCTATTATTTCTGCACTTCTTTGAGATTTGCCTGCATATCTGTTCCTCTATCTCCCCCCGAATGTTTGGGGGCCTATAGTACACTCTTGGCAAATTGCTTGCCCCCTTTTTGTTTTCAAGTTCTACCCATATGGGCTCATTAGAGGAACCTGCTAAGATATCATCCCTCCTTACAGCAGTAATTGACTCCTTGCTTAATATTGCAACACCCCCTCTTTTACACCCCCCTCTGTGTCGCCTGAAGATTCTATACCCTGGAATATTAAGCTGCCAGTCCTGCCCCTTCCTCAACCATGTCTCTGTGATAGCAACAATATCATACTCCCATGTGTTCATCAACACCTTCAATTCATCTGCCTTACTCACAAGACTCCTTGCATTAAAATAAATGCCATCCAGCCTTGCCATACTCCCTTGTGCCGTTACATATTTGCTCTGCCTTCCAGGCTGACTTGTTTTTTCCTCTATATTTGGCTGTGCATCACCCTCTACTATAGCTCCACTCCGTATCCCATCCCCCCTCCCCCAACAGTACAAGCAAACCTCCCCGCAAGGATGTTGGTCCCGTTCCGGTTCAGGTGCAACCCGTCCAACTTGTACAGGTCCCACCTTCCCCAGAAGCAGACCCAGTGATCCTGGAAACGAAAGCCCTCCCTCCTGCACCGACTCTTTAGCCACGTATTCATCTGCTCTATCCTATTCCTATACTCACCAGCACGAGGCACTGGGAGTAATCCAGAGATTACAACCTTTGAGGTCCTGCTTTTTAATCTGCAACCTAGCCCCCTAAATTATTGTTGCAGGACCTCATCCCTCTTTCTACCCATGTCATTGGTACCAATGTGAACCACGACCTCTAACTGTTCGCCCTCCCCCTTCAGAATGCCCTTCAACCGTTCAGTGACATCCTTGACCCCGGCACCAGGGAGGCAACATACCATTCCGGAGTCACGTCTATGGCCACAGAAACATCTATCTGTTCCTCTTACGATAGAATCCCCTATCACTATTGCTCTCCCACTCTTTTTCCTCCCCTCCTGTTTAGCTGATCCACTCTTAGTGCCACGGACTTGGCTCTTGCTGCATTCCCCTGAGAAACCATCTCCCCTAGCAGTATCCAAAATGGAAAATCTGTTGGAGAGGGAGATGGACCCAGGGGACTCCTGCACTACCTTCCTAGTTCTTTTACTCTGTCTGGCGGGTCACCCATTTCCTGTCTGCCTGTGCACTCTTTACCTGCGGTGTGACCACCTCGTTAAACGTGCTATCCACGAAGATTTCCGCTTCGCAGATGCTCCACAGTGACTCCAGCCGCAACTCCAGCTCTGAAACACGGATTTTAAGTAGCTGCAGCTGGAGACACTTTCTGCACGTGTGTTCACCCTGGACACCTAAAGTGTCCCTGACTTCCCACATAACACAGGAGGAGCACTCCTCGCAGCCGAGCTGCCTTGTCATGTCCTATCCTTAATTTACTCCCTTTACTTCCTTTAAATTAAAGAATATGAAATACACTAGGGACCTTACTTCCCTTTAAACACTACTTACTCTAAACTAGAGACCTTACTTTGACTTTAACGACTGGACTGTAGAAATACTCCAGGTCCTACTTACCAATCAGCTCCTTCCCTGGTTGTGACGTCACTTTAGCGGTTTCGCAGTTGTTGTTGTTTGACTGCTCTCGCTCTCGGACTCTTTCCTTGGTGTAAAGTAAGAACCAATTCCTACAGGGTGAAAAGTTAGGAAAAACAAAGGCGAAGCAAGGGAACTCCTCCTTCCACTCCTCACCTAACTTCCTGACTCTCAGCGCTCTGTTTAAACCGCACTCAGTGCAAAATCGCACTTCAATCTCAGTCCCTTGACAAAGCACCACACATGAATCTATTCAGTGGAATCTGCTGTGGCTCAGTGGTAGCATTTGTCTGAGTCAGAAGGTTGTGGGTTCAAGTCCCACTCCAGAGGCTTGGATTAAAAACTGGTTAGAAGGGAGGAACGACGTAGAAGTTGAGAGTTATTTCTGAGTGGTTGGAAGTGGATAGCAGTGTACCACAGTGTTCTGTTCTGGGACCGCTTCTATTCACTGTGTGCATCAATGATGGAGCTAGAGGGGGCAGTGTGCAAATTTGCGCACAATACTAAGATAGACATGGTAAATAATTCTGATATTGATAAGACGATGGAATGGGCAAAAAGTGGCAGATGAAATTCAATGTCAGTAAATGTGAGGCGGTACATTTTTGGTTAAAGTAATAATGAAAGGCTGAATAATGCGGAAGAGGAGAGGGATCTGGGGGATCCAGTTCTCAAAACATTGAAAGAAGGACTTTAAGTGGATTAAGTCCATCAAAAAAGTTAATGGAGTATTGGGTTTTACGGCAAGACGTATAGAATATAAATATTGAGATGTAATATTTATAAAACCTTAGTAAGACCACAATTGGAGTGCTATCTGCAGTTTGGGGCTCCACACTATTGGAAGGATTTTGAGGCAATAGAAAGAGTACAACACAAAGTCATGAGGATGCTGCCTGGTATAAGGCAATACAAATATGAAGACAGACAAATTGGGGCTGTTTTAGTTAAACAAAGGAGATAATGAAAGGTGTTTAAAATTGTGAAGGGACAGAGCAGAGCAAATAGAAACAGGCTGCTTCCAGTGGTTGAAAGAAAGAAGCACTTGCATTTATATAGTGCCTTTCACAACCACCGGATGCCCCAAAGCGCTTTACAGCCAATGTAGCAATGTAGGAAACGTGGCAGCCAATTTGCACACAGCAAGGTCCCACTAACAGCAATGTGATAATGACCAGATAATCTGTTTTTGTGATGTTGATTGAGGGATAAATATTGACCAGGACACCGGGGATAACTCCCCTGCTCCTCTTCGAAATAGTGCCACGAGCTCTTTTACGTCCACCT
This sequence comes from Somniosus microcephalus, assembly GCF_052327205.1. Classification (NCBI taxonomy): domain Eukaryota; kingdom Metazoa; phylum Chordata; class Chondrichthyes; order Squaliformes; family Somniosidae; genus Somniosus; species Somniosus microcephalus. Next base: position 80,124,191 of record NC_140989.1, on the reverse strand, counting down.
GAGAGAGCTGACTCAATTTAACGTCTCATCCGAAAGACGGGTCTTGAATGAACACCAACATGGACTGGTTGGGCTGAAAGGCCTGTCTCCATGTTGTAATTTCTTTGGGAAGTAATCCCATATCATCAACCTACAACAAAATAGTATAGTAAACTGACTCTCTCAATCATTTGTTACCTCAGAGATGCTCATGAGTTACAAGGCACCGATTCACTCACGGGAACTCTGCTTATGATAAAACTACACAGGCAGTGTTCCAACAGTTTCTGAAAATCATGCAGACCCAGCCTTGAATTACTTCCTTGGCTTTGCTGAGGACTTTTAAATCTCATACAACTTGTAGTTTTTTTTTTTGTGTTATTCTTTCCTCCTATTTGTGGAGCTTGTCCTCTGCTCAGGTTCTCACCTCGACAACACAATTGATCATTATATAAGTCAGGAAAATATCCCATTTGCTATAGCCCCATGGTGCAGCTTTAGTGTCACTATTGTGTCGTGCCATCTCTAAAATGTTTTTCTGTACTTGTGACGTGATCTTAGTTTAGGTATTACAGTCCGCATTATAGCAGAATTTAATATTTTGTAATCTGTTCCTTCACATTGGTGCACTGGTTGCTGAATGAACCTGTTCAACTAATTTAAGTAATGGGGTAATCATGGCGACTGATGTAGGAGCTGAATGTTTATTTCATCATATGACTAATACTGTCGTGTTAATAGCTTTGTTAGGCTGTGGTGTGGTTTTTATTTAGGGCTTTCAGCATTCAAAGGGTTTATTTTTATCTCTACAAATTGTGAAAGATAATCTGTTATCAGAATGTTGAATTTGCTCAATAGTTTAATAACCTAGCACCTTTATTTACCAAAATTGATGACAAATAATGGCTCAAAAAACCTTTTTTTTTAAAGTCCCAATGAGGAAAAGGAACACGTTTCAGTTAAACAGGTGTGTTGAAGTGCACATATGAAAAAAACTTAAATTAGTAACTCACCTCGATACAAGAATATTGACAGGTACATGTAGTACCATTAGAGCAGGGATTGTGGGCAGTCAAGCTGGCACAACTGTGGGCCCTGTTTTTCAGGATAATTAAAGAGGCATTGATTTAAAAAAATTAAAAAAATTAGTTGAGAAGAGGGAAGAGGTTGAGTTTTAGTGCAATGATATTATGCCATTTAATGATCTTGTCCTTGAGTACTCGGAGTATTTTTTCAATGGTTAAACTAACACTGCTTACTTGCAGAGAAACTCTTGCAGAACCCAGTTTTTAATATAAACTGTCCCTTCCTGTGTGGTGTTAGTGATTGTTTCCCAGTATTAGTGCAGTGGATCTGTGTATATAATGAATCCGAGCACACACATTTGAACTCTGTGCAAACTCTCATTTGTGGTTGAGGAAAAGAAACCGGTGAGGCTAACACTGCAGCATGTGTGAAAAATGGTATAAATGTTATAAGCAGTTTTTAAAATATTAATTTACTCCGACTATAATGATTGAACATTTTGGTGCTTAAAGAATATTTTTTAATATTTGAATTCCTCCTTGCAGGCATTGAACATTAACCATATTACATTCATTGATGTAGAAGCCTTTTTTTACAGTCTGATCCTGAAGTAGAATGAGAAACCACACTAATGCAAGAATTTTTTTTTTTTAATCTTCCGCCCCCATCTCCAAACAATTTTTCTTTTAAAGAAGCCCTGAGGACATGTCACAAGTCTGTGTAGCTGGGACATACAATCATAATATCTCCTGTGTGGATGAAATCTGGCAGTGTTAGATTGTTGCTAATGATCGATCCTTTCCATTTTCTGGGGTTTGTGAGAGTCTGGAAAGAACTGCTGTGAAATTGAACTGGGCTTCCTGCAAAGTAGACATTTGACGAGAAGAGTGGTGATGTTGGGCCCACTCGTTTATGTTGCATCACACTGGTACCTGCGTGGTGTCATCGCCTTATGAACTTGAATTGCAATACGGGACTAAAGTAGGATTTTACCCTTGACGGTGGCTTTAATTGGATTTCCTGTGATTTACATCCTAGCTGAGGTATATTTTGCTCATGTGTTTGTATGACAGAGATTTTCTTCCCCTCCCCAGTTAGTGCTCGACATCATGCTTTGGACTGTGATGATAGATTAGGGCAGCTTTGCAGAGCTCTCCCCACTCCCAAATTGTTTGAGGCATGGGTAAAAATGAAATGCATCTTACAGAAATACCACTACAGGATTTTATGATGCTTCCAGTGCCAGCTATATGGAAATGGGTATGTTCGAGATAAGTATACCACTTCTGCTCATTTTCTGTCCACTTGTTAAAATAACTGACAAAGCTTTCCCTAATTTTTCCCCCCCAATGAAAATAGAATCTTCTAACAGAGAAAGCTGCCTTAAGGGATATATTCTTCACTCTTTCACAGTGAGACAGGAATTTGCATGAAGCTTCTGTTTAAAATCAACCAGAAAATTCCAATCTGAATGGACTCTGGCATACTTTCGACATTCATTTACACACATTGCTCATCCCAGTGCTGTGACCTTCTGGCTGTGACCTGTAATCAAGATGACATTAGACATGTTTTGTCTCGGCGGGTTCTTGCCAGCAATGCCAAAAATGCAAGTGATTTTCACTAGGAACATATATCAGTAGCCGTTGTATACAGTGAATCCTGCCATCTTATGACCAATCTTGTTTGATTGCCAATTCTGCAGTATTGCATTGTTATTGTGTATCAGAGTGTGGTGGGCAGATTTCAATGGATTTGTGGTTTCTTTAATAGAAATAATTTTGAGGGTGTTGAGCACTGTAAGCAGCTTTATTATTTCTTGACTTCTTGCTAATTTATTTGGCTGAATGCCACGCAGCATTCCATAGTGTGTGCCGTGGCTTACCCCACTTAAATGATTACACTTGCTATATATTGGTGATTATTTTGCATAGATTCTTGGTTAGGAGATGGAGGTTCCAGCCAGACAAGGACACTGCCCTCTATATAGTCTTGGGAGTTTGCTTGGAGCCACCTAAATATTCATATAATATTATTGTTGTGGCTTATTTGTCTTTGTGCCTTAGACTATTGTCAAGGATGAGTCATATACCTGTGATAGCTTAAATATTCCATAACCTACCCCCCTCACACATATTGAAACATGAAGTGGATTTTAACTCGGAACGGGTTTCAGGCAGGGGGGGGAAGGGGGGCGTGCGCAGGACGAGTGCGAAATGCACCCGCTGTCATAAATTTCAGGCACAGGGTATTTTAACTTATAGGCCTTAATAATATTTGATTGGCAGGCTTTGCACCCAGTCGCAAAAGACCCCTCGGAGGAGGACAATCCTCATGAGGATGCACCGTCACATGCTCCAGCACAGAGATTGGCTTAGGGACTGAGTTATAGGAATTAACACTTGGTAAAGCACCCAGCATGAGGGAGCAGATAGTGGCCACAGGGACAGCCCAGGAGGTGGCTCGCCAGAGAGCGAGATTATCCTCCGCTCTGCTGAGGAGGACAGAGATGTGGATTTTAGGGGCCCAGTTTTGAAAAGAAAACTACTTCCCTCACATGAGCAGCTATGCCAGATATTGGAAGGTCTGCTGAGAAGTTGCCACACCAGCTTGTGTAGCGTCTTCTTGCACTGCATTAGCACTCTGCAGTCTACCTTGGAGAGTGTGACCACCACCAGGGACGATGCAGCTGGGCCCTCGCAACAGGAGACTTCGTTACCAGCCTTTCTGTCTTTGAAGGAAGCTCTGGATTAAAGCATGTGCTCCACCTTGGAGAGACTGATGGAGGATTTGAAGGTGTCACTCATCTCCTACAGTCTTCTATCCCCCAAAGCAATTGCAGTACTGAGTCGCAGCCCCATGGGAGTAGCACGTGTTGCCCCCTCTCAGGATGTCTGTAGATCTGCTCCCTTGCCACCCCCTCAACCAATACCCGCTATGATGCTAGAAAGCCAGTTGGGCCAGATTGCCCTGGCAGCAGCCAAGATGCAGCAGTCTGCAGCTGGGCCCTCAGACTCGAGCTCCCTGAATAAGTAAGACTTGGGTGAAGGCCAGGAAGCAGAAGGAGGGAGGTCCCCACATGAGCTACACCAGCCTTCCACCAGCTTTGCTGAAGCCACTGGGTAAGCACCTCATTGGAGTTGGTAAACCTTTTAAGAAAGGCATCATGGGTTGACACTTGGCTGTGAAATGAATTCAAGGCAATTAATCATGTTTGGCATTAAACTAATCACGATCTTATGGCACTTGGATCGGCAGTATATTTTCATAGCAGCATCTGAGTCTGTATTGTAAGTATATTAGTGATATTGTAGGAATAGGCGTATTCCTAACAAATAACGGAGCTTGACTCGGAAAAACAACAAACAGGATTTTAATGTTGAATTAGATGAAGTACAGCAAACAACGTAGAACGATGCAGGAGAGTCGTGGAACAGGTCTTTCCCCAGTGGGGACGCCACGAGGACTGACTCGGCAGTCCCGTGGATTGCGTGATGACGTCATCGCGTTTTCCCGGCACCTGACACTGCGACCGAAGTCGCGGGAGGCCGAGCTGAGCCGGCGATTGCTGCAGGAGCGGGAGGCCGAGTTAGGCCGGCGATGGGAGGGGAGGCCGAGCTGGGCCAGCTCGCGTTTAGGTGAGTCACGTGATACGTGACGTCATTGCGTTAGGTCGTGTTCTTAAAGGGGCAACGCCCCGTACATGCAAACTGTATATAAACATAGTTAAAGTTAAAGGGAATTATGTGTAACAAGTAAGGGACACTCGGTGGTACCGCTACATGCGACCCCCCCCCCCCCCCCCCCCCCCCAAGAATTTGCTTTAATGAATGACAAAAGATGAGGTGGTCTGACGAGCCTGTCCGAACGACGCCTGCAGCCTCGAGACGGGTACTGCTGGTGGGCGATCGTGCTTGGCCTGCCGTAACGACGATGGATGTCCGAAGGTCTCCGTGGTCGTGCTGTCTCGTCTTGGCGGGCGAGGTCTAAAGGTGCTGGTCGTGAGCGGATCCTTGCGTGCGTCATGGCGGATAAAACGTATCCAACCATGCGAAGAGCCGTGGAGACGTGTGACCTCTGCAGCCCGTGGTTCGAAGCGGGCACCGGGGCGAAACAGCTGGCCGCGTCATAGTGACGGGCAGGTTGGGCAGACGCGGACCATGGCTCTGTTGATGTTGGAAAAAGTCCCCAGTCTGACAGAATCTGCAGGAACGCCGAACGGGCGATCGAGGAGGACTTGGCGGGCGAGGTCGGTGAACTCGCCGACAAGTGAGCGAACTCTTTGGCAGTCTGGAACGCACGGAACGGTGCGTGCCGTAGTGCTACGATGGTAACACAAAAGAGAGTGAACCGTTGCTGCGTTGATCAGTGATCGGTGATGACAGCAACTTTTGTGTGGCCGATCGCGGCTGCGGGCTGCCCGTTGGACCCGTCGTCGATGTTTGCAGCATCAGTAGAGGTTCGCGTTTGTTGAGGGGAACACTGTAGAGAGGGCGGCAACGCTTCGAGTTATTGTTGATTTAGGGGGCAAACTGCCTGGAGGGCGGCAACACTTCGCTTTCGCGCCAAAAAGCATGGTAGAAAACACAACCAGCAGGCTGACGGGCTGGTGCGTCGTCGGCGGGGAATGAGTCTTCGTGTTTCACGAGGGATAGGTCCTCGTGGTTCGCGAGGGAAGGGTCCTCGTGGTTCGCGAGGGAAGGGTCCTCGTGGTTCGCGAGGGAAGGGTCCTCGTGGTTCGCGAGGGAAGGGTCCTCGTGGTTCGCGAGGGAAGGGTCCTCGTGGTTCGCGAGGGAAGGGTCCTCGTGGTTCGCGAGGGATGGGTCCTCGTGGTTCGCGAGGGATGGGTCGCAAGGAGTGTGTCCTCGTGGTTGATGAGCGAGTCCTCGTGGCATCTCCACGGGGGTGCGCTCCGATCTTGTGGGCCCGAAAACCTGCGGAACCCGCGCTTGGAGGGATGCATACTTGCTGTTGCGTTGGGAGATGTCGTGGAGGCGGACGATCCGTAAGGCGGTAGAGCTGACGAATACGGAGACCTCGTTGGTCTGCGCCGCATCGATGTTCTTGGCGAATGGGGCTTCTACCTGAAGAAAGCACGAGGGCGGTTGCTGCTCCCTGAATTGCGGTAGCAACAGCGAATGGCTGATGCTTCCATGGCGTGCTTCTTTTGTGAAAATCGTTCACAAAAATCGGGGTCCGGCTGCGTTACGTTTGTGAAAAACGGGATCACCTCCAGGCTACGCTTCCTTTGCGAATACGTTCGCAAAGACGGGGTCGCCATCCGTCATTGGTCAGCAATTGTAGGAATTGGTATTCGTCGGTTGTTGCTTGTCGGATGTTGTTCGCCGTGCTCTTCCTCTGTGAAATCGTTCACAGAGATGGGGTTCAGGCTGTGCGCTGCTTCCGTGAAAAATGTTCACGGGAAAACGGGGTCACCAATTGTAGGTTTCGATTAATTCCCGTCCTCACGTCGTTGGGTCACCAATGTAGGAATAGGCGTATTCCTAACACATAACGGAGCTTGACTCGGAAGAACAACAAACGGGATTTTAATGTTGAATTCGATGAAGTACAGCAAACAACGTAGAACGATGCAGGAGAGTCGTGGAACAGGTCTTTCCCCAGTGGGGAAGCCACGAGGACTGACTCGGCAGTCCCGTGGACTGCGTGATGACGTCATCGCGTTTTCCCGCACTTGGGCAGTCACGTGAATGGTGCGATGACGTCATCGCGTTCTCCTGGCACTGCAGCCGGCCGTTGCGGCCGAAGTCGCAGGAGCGGGAGGCCGAGCTAGGCTGGCTCGCGTTTAGGTGAGTCACGTGATGTGCGACGTGACGTCATTGCGTTAGGTCGCGTTCTTAAAGGGGCAACATCCCGTACATGCAAACTGTATATCAACATAGTTAAAGTTAAAGGGAATTATGTATAACAAGTAAGGGACACTCGGTGGTACCACTACAATATAAAAGTTGGCTGAATGGCTTCAGTGTTTTTTAATGCAAGATTAAGGGAGTGGTGAACGAGGTAACGAGGGCTGTTAATACAGAGGGACTTTGTGTAACTTCAGGAGAGGGGAATGAGTAGGTCACCGGAGGCGTTGTGCTATCAACAGATCTCTGGCTGCAAGACATTGTGCTCTCCCTCCTTCTGCTTCCTGGCCTTCACCCACGTCTTACTCATTGGATGATGACTGTTGTGGTCATTCTGCCTCCTCCAAATGCAGGCCCCTCTGTATTGCCATGTTGCGCAACATGCAACACACTGCAATGATGTGACAGACTTTGTGTGGGACATATCACAGGGAGCCCTCAGACCTATCTAGACACCTGACCAAATGAGTCACCTTCTAGCTAACAGAACACACGTAATGATATCTGATGACTGGATTGTAGGCAAATTACCTTAATAGCATGAATATTAACTAACCTACCCCAATTACACATTGAAAGGCAGTGTTGCCCTCATTGAACATGTTAAGAGCCCTGTGCATGCACCCTTAGTAGACAGACAGTCATGATAATCAGTTGTACCACTCAAATATAGTATCTGTACACCAGCCCCTTTGCTATCTATTGAGTTGTTCATTAGCATTTCAAGGACCTGGGGTAGTTTCTGATGCAATTAACTTAGTGACATTTTTACCAGTATTTCTAAGGGAAGCCAACTAGATAGTTCCCTTCTCATCCCACCCCCCATCATGCACAAGCAGATATCTCCAGACAGCTTAATCTGTTTACCCCAGATATCAAGACAGAAGATTTATTTTTAAAATACATCAGGCTGTCTTTCTAAGCCACAGCGACAAAAACAAACTTTTAACTGTTTGAGGCATGACTGAGCACTGCCTCCATTGCAGTCTGCTAGGAATATGAGCAAAAACAATTTCATGCCACTGCATCTCCGTAACTAATGGAATTTGACGTTCTCCCCACACACCCCACTGCCCCCCAAAAAGATTTGGGGGATATTTTAGAAATGTATTAAAATAGATGAAAAAGATTATGGTGTACTCAGATTGAATTATTTAACTTCGGGAAGATGATGCAGCAGAATACTCTGGTAGGAAATGAGGTTATGCCTGAAAATGCCAAGCGAGTTCCAATGTTGCCTATTCCAGTAGGAAGAGATGAGAAACAACGGTTAGGAACTTCCTAACAGAGAGAAAAAAATATAAACCGTCACCCTGGGCTGTTTTTGTGCTACCCTAGTGGGTAGGCCGAGCTGCTTTTTTTTTTTACAGGCCTCTGATGCAGTTGCATGTCCACCCTTTCAAATAAGACATAGCAGAGAAAGACCTAAAAAGAAAAGAAAAATAGCCTTAAAAAAAGTGAGTTGGAAGTCATTCAGAACTTTCACAAATGTTGCATAGCTGTGAATATCCATGCTAACGCAATGGCTGCTGGCAATGCAAGCCTCGAGTATTTGTTTATGCTGTGTTGGAGGAATTGTGTTTGATGGGTAATTAAGCCTGATTGCTGACTATTCTGTTTGGGCTGAAAGGCAACTTATTCCTGTTAAGTTTTCATTTATCCCAGGTGAGTAGTGCATTTGGTGCTTGAAATTGCATCTACCTCAGCAAGGTGTTGTATCTGAATCTTACCATCTCCTTTGGACCACCTTCCTGAGAGGTGGCGATGAAATTGTAAGCAGGTTGTACGTGCTGCAGTTGTTGTTTTCCAGTTTTCCCCATCTTCTCGTCAGTCTTTGGAACAGAATGTGACCAAATAATTAATGAGTTAAAAAGCAGCAGTTTGCGACTTTTTTTTAGTCTAGAAGTGGTCCACTGTTGCATTGCGACTCCCTCTTTTCAGTTTAGCTGTGTAAACTCCAGAAAAATCAACAATAATGGCATGTGTTTCTTCAATTCACCTAATATTGTGATTGGTGCTTCCAAGACCATTGACCTCTTGGGTGTGCAGCATTTTGACAAAAGCCAGTGGTGCTCCTTGTTGGACATTGTGAGAGTTAAAAGTTTATAACAGTCGAACTTCTTTATCTTGGAATAACAGGCTTTCCGATATAAACAGGATGACTTTGAAGTGTCGTAAAAAGAATGCATTGCTTGTTTTCTGAGATGTAAAGTGCTTGTGTAAGGAAATAAGTGTTCGTAATGACGTCACCTATGAGTGATTGAGGTTTTAGTTTTAAGTTATAAAATGTAACTTCAGTTTTAGGGTAATAAAATAGGGGTAGCAAATCTATTAGCCACACAACAGTTGGTAAAGCTTTTTCTTAAAACGGTTTAGGGACTTAATTCAGGAAGTCCTGTTTAGGGGAAGTAGTTTTGAAGTAAACAGCTGCAAACTGTTGACATGAATAGTATGTGTTCAAAGGATTTGGGAATAGATAGTCATAAAATCTTATTTATGACATTTTTCTTTGATGATGTCAAAATATGGTGTATAAAAGGAGCCTAGTTTTCAGCAGTATCTAAGGGCTCAAAAGATACAGAAACCGAAAAGCCACTCTCTCTATACAGTTAAGACTGATCACCTTTACTGTGCATCAATAGTCTGTTCCGTATACTCAACTACAAAGTTCTCGTGCTTACTCGAAACGTGTTGTTGTGAACCAGAGGAGAAAGGAGGTCGACTGCTTAACACCCCTATTAATCTTGGATTCTCTATTCCATTAATGAATATTGATTTCTTTAAAGTGCACTGTTACTCCCGATTTCAGCACTGCAAAAAACGAATAACTCTCACCTGCCTGAGTAAACCTGTTCATCTACCTACTCCAAGTAAACCAGAGTAAAGATCAATCTAGGCTCTTTAAGCAGAACTAGCTATCCTGTTAATGGGAGATATAAATTCTTTAATTCTTAGTGTGTTTTTTGTACCATAGTATTTATTTGGATGGATTCTGAGGCACATATAGAAATCGAATGCATGTGAGTACATTTTAGGGCGGGAGTTAGTGAATGCTGCAACTAGTGGGTAATTACCTACTGAGTATCTTGCTGTATACAAGCCCATCAAATTGTGATTTTGTCTTAAAGGTGACATTGTTCCCTTCTGAATTTTGCGTTAGCTGAGTAAACCACAGTGGTAATGTCAGAGGTTCAGATCTGATCCATGTCTGTTACACTCGCTATCTGGAAATTGTTCTTTTTGCCAGCAAGCCTGCACTATCATACATACTGTGAAACTCTTGGAATTTTATTTTTTAGGAACAACTTGGGTTCAGTTTGTTGAAATAAAGTATTTGGTTTGTAAGGCAATAGGATGGTGCTGTGCATTGGAGCAATGAGCACAACAGCATGAACGGATGGAGGCAGGTTTAATTTCCCTCAGTGCTGAGTTACTAATCTGAGCCACCAAAGGGAACTGAGCATTTTTATATTCATTAAAGGATCCGGGGGATAGGCAGCGGTCTTTGCTACTGCCAAGCACCTCTTCCACCCCCAACTATTTATCTAGCAGTATTATTATGATTTCACCGTAGGGGATTGGGGTGCACTTACAAATAATGATTTTAAAAGGGGACATGTGTTATAATGAATTATTATGTGGGTGACTACTACACACCAGACCATCTGCATTGCTTTCACACTTGGCTTGCTTATCTTGGCTGTGCAGCAATAGGGAGGTGCTTAGCCGAAGCCAGATGCTTCCTCACATGAAGGGAGAGAAACTCAGCCACGTCAAGTCAGTTATAGTCAGAGTTATACAGCACAGAAAGAGGCCCATCGTGTCCGCACCGGCCATCAAGCCCTGTCTATTCTAATCCCATTTTCCAGCACTTGGGCCATAGCCTTGTATGCTATGGCGTTTCAAGTGCTCATCTAAATGCTTCTTGAATGTTGAGGGTTCCTGCCTCTACCACCCTTTCAGGCAATGAGTTCCAGATTCCAACCACCCTCTGGGTGAAAATGTTTTTCCTCAAATCCCCTCTAAACCTCTTGCCCCTTACCTTGAAAGTATGCCCCCTGGTTATTGACCCCTCTACTAAGGAGAAAAGTTCCTTTCTATCTACCCTATCTCTGCACCTCAATCAGGTCCCCCCTCAGCCTTCTCTCCTCTAAGAAAAACAACCCCAGCCTGTCCAGACTCTCTTCAAAGCTGAAGCGCTCCAGCCCAGGTAACATTCTGGTGAATCTCCTCTGCACCCTCTCCAATGCAATCACATCCCTCCTATAATGTGGCGACCAGAACTGCACACAGTATTCCAGCTGTGGCCTAACTAGCGTTTCGTACAGCTCCATCATAACTTCTCTGCTCTTATATTCTATGCCTCGGCTAATGAAGGCAAGTCTCCCATCTGCCTTTTTAACCACCTTATCTACCTGTCCTGCTGCCTTCAGGGATCTATTTACATGCACACCAAGTTCCCTCTGATCCTCTGTCCTTCCTAGGGTCCTACCATTCATTGTGTATTCCCTTGCCTTGTTAGTCCTCCCAAAATGCATCACCTCACACTTTTTTCAGGGTTAAATTTCATTTGCCACTGTTCTGCCCACCTAACCATCCTGTCTATCGTCCTGTAGCCTGAGGCTTCCCTCCTCGCTATTTACCACTCCACCAATTTTCGTGTCATCTGCGAACTTACTGATCATACCTCCTAATTTCATATCTAAATCATTAATGTACACTACAAACAGCAAAGGACCCAGCACCGATCCCTGTGGTACACCACTGAACACAGGCTTCCAGTCACAAAAACAACCTTGAACCATCACCCTCTGCCTCCTGCCACTAAGCCAATTTTGGATCCAATGTGCCAAATTGCCATGGATCCCATGGGATCTTACCTTCTTGACCAGTCTCCCATGTGGGACTTTGTCAAAAGCCTTACTGAAGTCCATGTAGACTACATCAACTGCACTACCCTTATCCACACACCTAGTCACCCCCTCGAAAAATTCAATCAAATTGGTCAGACATGATCTCCCCTTGACAAAGCCATGCTGACTCCCTGATTAATCCCTGCCTCTCCAAGTGGAGACTAATTCTGTCCCTCAGAATTTTTTCCAATAATTTCCCTACCACTGATGTTAGGCTCACTGGCCTGTAATTCCCTGGTTTATCCCTCCTACCCTTGAACAATGGTACTACGTTACCTGTTCTCCAGTCCTCTGGCACCTCCCCTGTGGCAAGAGAGGATCTGAAAATTTGTGTCAGAGCCCCTGCAATCTCCTCCCTTGCTTCACACAGCAGCCTGGGATACATCCCGTCAGGGCCTGGGGATTTATCTAATTTTAAGCCCGCTAAAACCGCTAGTACCTCCTCCCTCTCAATACTAATTTGTTCAAGTATATCTCAATCCCCCTGCCTGATTTCTATGCCTACATCATCCTTCTCCATAGTGAACACAGATGCAAAATATTTAAAGCCTCACCCACACCTTCCGGCTCTACACACAGATTGCCACTTTGGTCCCTAATGAGCCCTACTCTTTCCCTGGTTATCCTCTTGCCCTTAATATACTTATAAAACACATTGGGATTTTCCTTTATTTTGCCCGCCAATGTTTTTTCATGCCCCATCTTCGCGCTCCTAATTTCTTTAAGTACCCCCCTCCACTTTCTATACTCCTCTAGGACTTCCACTGTTTTTAGTCCTTTGTATCTGCCAAAAGCCTCCCTTTTTTTCCTAATCCGTTCTTGTATAGAAACATATAGAAGATCGTGTTAGATCCATGTATCTTAATGTTGTGTCCTTCAATAATCAGACAAAAGACTGCAGGGAACGATCAACAGGTGTTTACTGAAGGAGGGTTACTCTAGAACTAACTATACAGATCCCTACTCAGGGTTTATATACAGGTGTGGTCACTGTCGGTACTACAGTATACAGGAGCTGTAAAAAGTAGTTCTCCCCTTAAAGGTACATACATTACAATTCCTCCCCTTTTAGATTAACAGTACCATAACACTCATTTAACAATTAAATATCAAACTAATTACAAGTAACACTTTTAACATGCAACATTAGCTGAAAATAGTCTATTTATAAATTCAGTCTTTGGGGAGGCTTCCTGATCCTTTCTGGATAGCGCCTTTCCCGAGTGTCTTGCTCTTGGTGCGGAGGCGATTCTGGCCCCCTGTCGTCGGTTGGTTCATCAGCTTCCGATGCTACTGTTTCTGAGGTAGATGCGACCTGTACGTCGGGTTCCTCACCAGGTACGTATGGCCGAGACATGGGGTTGACTCGTTCCTGTGACTCTAGGATCTGGTCAGCATGGCGTCTCACGATGCTCTCCCCAACGTCCACTGTGTACATTAGTGGCCCCTGCCGCGTGCATATCGTTCCTGGTTGCCATTTCTCTGTTCGGTAGTCGCGGGCCCAGACTGGTTGCCCTACATTGTATCTCCTTGTCAGCTTCTCATTGATGTGCTGGAATTGCTTACTCTCAACATCTCTTCGTACATTTGGTCTGAGCAAATCCAGACGAGATCTCAGCCTTCGGTTAAAGAACATCATGGCCGGGGCCTGGTTGGTGACTGCATGTGTCGCATTTCTGTAGGCTAACAGGAAATTGTCCACCTTGTGCTGCAGTGGAATGTCGTCATCGCACATGGCCTTTACTGCTTTTTTTTAAAGGTTTGTACGAACCTCTCAGCCAATCCATTTGTGGCTGGATGACACGGGGCGGATGTGTAATGCCTTACCCCATTCCTTTTCATAAATCTTCGAAACTCTTCGGACACAAACTGTGGTCCGTTATCAGAGCAAATCTGCTCTGGCAAGCCGTTCCTGGCAAAGATGGTCCGTAGGACTGCAATAGTTTTCTCCGTGCTGGTGGAGGACATTTTGATCAGGCCATTTCGAGCGCGCATCCACGGCTATTAAAAACATTGAGTCCATGAATGGACCAGCAAAATCAATATGCACCCGTTGCCATGGAGATGAGGGCCGTTGCCATGGAGATGAGGGCCACTCCCATGGGTGTAGAGGGGCCTGTGGTGGTGCATTTTGGACCTTCTGGCATCCTGAGCAGCTCTTTCAGGTCCTCGATTTGCTGATCGATCCCCGGCCACCACACATAAGCCATAGCAAGGCTTTTCATTTTCACCCCTCCCAGATGACCTTCGTGAAGCTCATTGAGCACTCTCTCCCTTAACTTGGGTGGAATTACCACTCGGGATCCACACATCAAGGTCCCCTGGCATACTGACAGCTGTTCTCTTCTGGATGAGAATGCTGGCAACAGTGAGTCGCCATGTGCTGGCCATCCCTTCACCGTCAAATCATATACCCGAGACAGCGTCGGGTCATTTCGGGTCTCCTTCTCTATTCCACCGTTAGTTACTGGCAAGCATTCAATTATAGTCGAATGAAATATTTCGACAGGATCCACTGCTGGTGCTTCCTCCTCAGTAGGCAGTGGCAGGCATGATAGCCCATCAGCGTTTCCATGCTGTTTCGTGCCCTTATACTTGATTTCATATTGGTGCACCCCTAGAAAAAGGGACCATCTTTGTAGCTGTTGTGCAGTCATCACCGGAACGCCCTTCTTTGGATTAAAGATGGAGACAAGTGGTTGGTGGTCAGTCAGCAAGGTGAACTTCTGCCCGTGCAGATAGTGATTGAACTTTTTCACTCCCCACACTAGGCTGAGGGCCTCCCTGTCAATCTGGGCGTAGTTACGCTCGGCTGAGGTTAGTGACCGAGACGCAAAGGCGACTGGCCTCTCCGAGCCGTCCGGGAATTTGTGCGACAGCACCGCTCCAATGCCATAGGGTGATGCATCACACGCCAACCGAATTGGTAGTGCTGGGTTGAAATGAGCCAACACCCCTTTTGATGTGATCAATGCTTTGCTCTTCTGGAAAGCTCGTTTACATTCGTCACTCTACTTCCATGGTACCCCCGTTCAGTGGGTGTAGTACGGTAGACAAATTCGGCAAGAACTTATGGTAGTAGTTCACCAGCCCGAGGAACGACCTCAGTTGTGACACATTTTCCGGTGCTGGAGCCTTGACTACTGCCTCAATCTTTTCAGGGGACTTATGTAACCCCTCTTTATCAATAACGTGGCCACAATACGAGATCTGCTTCTGGAAAAACTCGCATTGGTGGCGATTAGCTTGGAACCCATATTCCTTCAATCTAGTGAGCACCAGCTCCAGGTTGGCGAGGTGATCACTGTCATTTTCGCCCATGACCAGGATGTCGTCCAAATAACACTGGGTCCCTGGAATCCCTTGCAGGACTTGTTCCATTGCCCTTTGCCAAATAGCCGGAGCTGATGCTACCCCGAACACCAGCCGGTCGTATTGGTAGAGACCTTTGAGTGTTGATCGTGAGGTACTGTTTCGAGGCTTCTTCTACCTCCATTTGCAGGTACGCCTGGGCCAGATCAATCTTCGTGAAGCGTTTCCCTCCAGATAGCGAGGCGAAAATATCTTCAATCAGCGGAAGTGGATATTGTACAGTGTGAAGGACTGGGTTCACTGTCACCTTAAAGTCCCCACAGATGCAAACCTTCTTTGGTTCCCCAGGCGTATTACTCAACGACCTCTTCATTACAGGAACGATGGGTGTAGCCCATTCGCTCCAGTCCACTTTGGACAGTACTCCTGAACGTTCCAAACCTTCCAGCTTTGCTTCGACGGCTGGGCGGATCGCATAAGGTACCGGTCTGGACATTAAAAAAAAAAAAAAAACAACTTTGGGCTTGCATTTTCCTCTATTTTGATCATCGCTGTTATGCCTTTTAGTGTTCCGAGTCCCTGCTGGAACACTTCTTGTGCGTCAGTTAGCATTTTTGACAGTCGTCCAGGTGTGACGTCGTCATCCTTTTTGGCATCTACAGTCAGTGCTTGTATGGAATGCCAATCTAGCTGTATCTTCCGGATCCATTCACGTCCTAGTAGTGGTGGTCCTCCATCTGGCAATATAGGTCCATTTTTGGTGTTTCCTTGCCGTTCTATATAACGTTCACCCTTATTTTTCCTTTGGGGTAGACTTTTTGCCCCGTGTACATCTTCAAGATTGGGAGAAGGGGAAGTGCAAAGAGACCTGGGTGTTCTTGTACACCAGTCGCTGAAGGTAAGCATGCAGGTGCAGCAGGCGGTTAAGAAGGCAAATGGTATGTTGGCCTTCGTAGCAAGAGGGTTCAAGTACAAGAACAAGGATGTCTTGCTGCAGTTGTACAGGGCCTTGGTGAGACCACACCATGAGTATTGTGTGCAGTTTTGGTCGCCTTACCTGAGGAAGGACGTTCTTGCCATGGAAGGAGTGCAGCGAAGATTCACCAGGCTGATACCTGGGATGGCAGGAATGACGTATGAGGAGAGATTGTGTCGATTGGGCTTATACTCACTGGAGTTTAGAAGATTGAGAGGGGATCTCATCGAAACCTATAAAATTCTGTCAGGCCTGGACAGACTAGATGCAGGAAGGATGTTTCTGATGGCCGGGGAGTCCAGAACCAGGGGTCATAGTCTAAGGATAAGGGGTAAGCCATTTAGGACTGAAATGAGGAGGAATTTCTTCACCCAGAGAGTGGTGAACCTGTGGAATTCTCTGTCACAGAGGGCGGTGGAGGCCAGTTCATTAAGTATATTCAAGAAGGAGTTGGATATATTTCTTAAGGCTAAAGGGATCAAGGGATATGGGGAGAAGGCAGGGACCGGGTACTGAATTTGGATGATCAGCCATGATCTCATTGAATGGCGGAGCAGGCTCGAAGGGCCGAATGGCCTACTCCTGCTCCTATCTTCTATGTATGTATCTATACTACTATAGGATCATTATTGAGGGCAAGGTTAACTACAAACTCCTCCTCTTCATCATTAACTGCATCCTCTATCCTCACCCCTGATGTCTAGTACAAGAAATTAATTATTTCTTTGTCTCCAAAATTGAGATCATCCACTTGGCCTCTCCCAACCCTGAGCTTCCCTATCGAGTCCTGACCCCAGAATACTTCCTATTTTCTCCACTATCCTGCCCAATCCCTCATCAGACTGATTTCTTCCAGGCAAACGATCAGTTGTTCCTTTTGATCCCTTCTTGATTCAGCTCCTGAACATGCAAATTACTCGCCTTTGGCAACTACTTGCAGACATCACCAACTGCTCCCTGTGCTCAGGTATTAACCTCACCCCCCCCCCCCCCCACACAAAGCTTTAAAACTCTTGTCCTCCTTAAAAGCCCATCTTGATCTCTCAATTCTCTCACTTATTTCTAACGTCCCTTCCTCTTTAAAGCATTCTATCACATCATTGTTACTCAATTGCACAACCACTTGTTTGAATCCCTTCAGTCTGACTTCCATTCTAACTAGGGACTTTCTAGGAAAGGCATGCTATTGGCTGCATTGTTATGATCAAAATCAAAGTGTAAATTAATGAGTAATTAATATTTCCTCCAAATATTTTTTGTAGTGACATCAGCAAATGGGACATCCAACAAAATCTGCTGGATTGCATACTGTGCAAGAGTTTACTTTGTGTGCAGTCACCGATGTGAACTGGCAGTGTAATCCTACACTGCGAGCAACTCCAAGGTATTCTGTACTCTCTGGTTGGCTCTTAAAAATATTTCAGCTTGTGCACTAATGCTGAGGAATCACCAAATATTACTTCCCGTTATATCAAGGGAGCTGTACCCCAAATCTCTCTTCCCAGGTTACCTCCAAAACTAGCTATTAGTCGATTAAAGAGAATCGGTTAACGGTTTAGTTTGCCCCCATTTAGCCACACTCTCTCCATCTGCCTGGCTATGCATCTTCCTTGGCCAAGAGACCAGGATGAAGGGTCGCTTTATAGGAGTGCAAAGAGGTGCTTGAGGGTGACTTCTCGGGAATAAGAACATAAAAACATAAGAAATAGGAGCAGGAGTAGGCCAATCGGCCCCTCGAGCCTGCTCCGCCATTCAATAGGATCATGGCTGATCTGATCCTAACCGCCAATCCACTATCACAGAACCATCTCCTGAATCTAACAGAATTAGACACACGAAATAGGAGCAGGATCAGGCTACACGGCCCCTGGGCCCGCTCCGCTACCCACAGGGCCATGACCGATCCGAACCTAGACTCATGTCCAAATTCCTGCCCGCTCCCCGTAACCCTTAATTCCCTTTACTTCTAGGAAACTGTCTATTTCTGTTTTTAAATTTTTGTAATGATGTAGCTTCTACAGCTTTTTGGGGCAGCATATTCCATGGACCTACCACCCTCTGAGTGAAGTAGTTCCTCCTCATCTCAGTTTTGAAAGAGCAGCCCCTTATTCTAAGACTATGCCCCCTAGTTCTAGTTTCACCCATCATCGGGAACATCCTCCCCGCATCCACCCGATCCAACCCCTTCACAATCTTATATGTTTCAATAAGATCGCCTCTCATTCTTCTGAACTCCAATGAGTAGAGTCCCAATCTACTCAACCTCTCCTCATATGTCCATCCCCTCATCCCCGGGATTAACCGAGTGAACCTTCTTTGTACTGACTCGAGAGCAAGTATGTCTTTTCTTAAGTATGGACACCAAAACTGTACGCAGTATTCCAGGTGCGGTCTCACCAATACCTTGTACAACTGAAGCAATACCTCCCTATTTTTATATTCTATCCCCCTAGCAATGAAAGCCAACATTCCATTGGCCTTCTTAATCACTTGCTGCACCATCATACTAACCTTTTGAGTTTCGTGCACCAGGACCCCCAGATCCCTTTGTACTTCAGTACTTTCCAGTTTCTTGCCATTAAGATAATAACTTGCTCTACGATTTTTCCTGCCAAAGTGCATAACCTCACACTTTCCAGTATTGTATTCCATCTGCCATATCTCTGCCCACTTACTTAGCCTGTCTATGTCCCCTTGCAGGTTTTTTATGTCCTCCTCACTCACTACTTTCCCTCCCATCTTAGTATCATCTGCAAACTTTGATATGTTACACTCGGTCCCCTCCTCCAAATCGTTAATATAGATTGTAAAGAGTTGGGGACCCAGCACTGACCCCTGCGGAACACCACTAGTTACTGATTGCCAGTCTGAGAATGAACCATTTATCCCAACTCTCTGCCTTCTGTTAGATAGCCAATCCTCTATCCATGCCAGAATATTACCCCCAATCCCGTGATTCTTTATCTTAAGCAATAATCTTCTGTGTGGCACCTTGTCAAATGCCTTTTGGAAGTCTAAAAACACTACGGAATGTAGCCGGGCAAGTGGTAGGTAGAAGTGTCAGTAGGAGAGCATTTTGGTGACAATGACCATAATTCGGAGAGATTTAAGGTAGTCATGGAAAAGGACAAAGATGGACCGGAAATAAAGGTTCTAAATTGGGGGAAGGCCGATTTTAATATGATAAGGAAGGATCTGGCCAAAGTGGACTGGGATCAGCTACTTGTAGGAAAATCCACATCAGAGCAGCGGGAGTCTTTCAGAAAAGAAATAGAGAGAGTACAACGCCAACATGTTCCCGTAAAGGTCAAGGGTGGGACCAACAAGTCCAGGGAACACTGGATGTCAAGGGATATGCCACGGTGGCAGAGAGAAAACAGGGAATTATAGACCGGTAAGCCTGACATCGGTAGTGGGGAAAATGCCAGAGTCCATTATAAAAGATGTAACTCGGAAAACAGTGACAGGATCAGACAAAGTCAACATGCATTTACAAAAGGTAAATCATAGAAACATAGAACATAGAAGATAGGAGCAGGAGTAGGCCATTCGGCCCCTCGAGCCTGCTCCACCATTCAATGCGATCATGGCTGATCATCCAAATTCAGTACCCGGTCCCTGCTTTCTCCCCATACCCCCTTGATCCCTTTAGCCTTAAGAAATATATCCAACTCCTTCTTGAATATTTAATGTATTGGCCTCTACTGCCTTCTGTGGTAGAGAATTCCACAGGTTCACCACTCTCTGGGTGAAGAAATTCCTCCTCATTTCTGTCCTAAATGGCCTACCCCTTTATCCTTAGACTGTGACCCCTGGTTCTGGACTCCCTGACCATCGGGAACATCCTTCCTGCATCTAGTCTTTCCAGTCCTGTCAGAATTTTATAAATTTCAATGAGATCCCCTCTCATTCTTCTAAACTCCAGCAACTACAAGCCCAATCGACCCAATCTCTCCTCATACGTCATTCCTGCCATCCCAGGTATCAGCCTGGTGAATCTTCGCTGCACTCCTTCCATGGCAAGAACGTCCTTCCTCAGATAAGGTGACCAAAACTGCACACAATACTCATGGTGTGGTCTCACCAAGGCCCTGTACAACTGCAGCAAGACATCCTTGTTCTTGTACTTGAACCCTCTTGCTACGAAGGCCAACATACCATTTGCCGCCTTAACCGCCTGCTGCACCTGCATGCTTACCTTCAGCGACTGGTGTACAAGAACACCCAGGTCTCTTTGCACTTCCCCCTCTCCCAATCTATTACCATTCAAATAATAATCTGCCTTCCTGTTTTTGCCACCAAAGTGGATAACCTCACATTTATCCACATTTATAGTGCATTTGCCATGTTTCTGCCCAATCACCCAACCTGTCCAAATCGTGCTGGAGTTTCCCGACATCCTCCTCACAGCATACCCGCCGCCCCCCCCCCCCCCCCCCCCCCCAGCTTTGTGTCGTCTGCAAATTTGGAGATATATCCAATTCCCTCGTCCAGATCATTAATATATATTGTGAACAGCTGGGGTCCTAGGACCGATCCTTGCGGTACCCCACTAGTCACTGCCTGCCACTCGGAAAACAACCCGTTTATTCCAACTCTTTGCTTTCTGTCCGCCAACCAGTTCTCTATCCAAGTCAATACCTTGCCCCCAATCCCATGTGCCTTAATTTTGCACGCTAACCTCTTATGCGGGACCTTATCGAAAGCCTTCTGAAAGTCCAAATACACCACATCCACTGGTTCTCCCTTATCTATTTTACCAGTTACATCCTCAAAAAATTCCAGTAGATTAGTCGAGCATGATTTACCTTTTGTAAATCCATGTTGACTTTGTCCGATCCAGTCACTGCTTTCCAAGTGCTCTGCTATTACATCTTTTATAATGGACTCTAGCATTTTCCCCACTACCGATGTCAGGCTTACCGGTCTATAATTCCCCGCCTTTTCTCTACCACCTTTTTTGAATAGTGGGGTAACATTAGCGACCCGCCAATCCATGGGTACCGTTCCAGAGTCTATCGAGTTCTGGAAGATGACCAGCAATGCATCTACTATTTCTAGGGCCACTTCCTTAAGTACCCTGGGATGTAGATTATCAGGCCATGGGGATTTATCAGCCTTCAGTCCCATCAATTTTCCTAACACCATTTCCCTACAAATACTGATTTCTTTCAGTTCCACCCTTTCATCAGACCCTATGTTCCCCGGCATCTCTGGGAGGTTATTTGTGTCCTCCTTTGTGAAGACAGAATCAAAATATGTATTTAGTTGGTCTGCCATTTCTTTGTTCCCCATTATAAATTCCCCCGATTCTGACTGCAAGGGACCTATGCTTGACTTCACCAATCTTTTTCTCTTCACATATCTATAAAAGCTTTTACAGTCAGTTTTTATGTTCTCTGCAAGCTTACTCTCATATTCTATTTTCCCTTTCTTAATTAATCCCTTTGTCCTCCTTTGTTGAATGCTAAACTGCTCCCAATCCTCAGATTATTGCTTTTTCTGGCTAATTTATATGCCCTCTCCTTGGACCTTATGCTATCCCTAATTTCCCTTGTTAGCCACGGTTGGGTCACCTTTTTTGTTTTATTTTTATGCCAAACTGGGATGAACAAATTCTGTAGTTCATCCATTCGGTCTTTGAATGTTTGCCATTGCCTATCCACCGTCAACCCTTTGAGTGCCATTCCCCAATCAATCCTACCCAACTCGCTCCTCAGACCATCATAGTTTCCTTTTATTTAAATTGAGGACCCTAGTCTCCGAGTCAACTACTTCATTCTCCATCTTAATGAAGAATTCGATCATATTATGATCGCTCCGACCCAAGGGGCCTCTTACAACAAGATTGCTAATTAATCCTTTCTCGTTACATAATACCCAGTCTAAGATGGCCTGATGTCTGGTTGGTTCCTCGACATATTGGTCCAGGAAACCATCCCGTAAACACTCCAGGAATTCCTCCTCCACAGTATTGTTACTCATTTGGTTGGCCCAATCTATATGTAGATTAAAGTCACCCATGATGACTGCTGTGCCCTTATTGCACGCTTCTTTAATTTCTCTTTTAATGCCATCCCCAACCTCCGCCTTACTGTTTGGAGGTCTATAAACCACTCCCACTAACGTTTTTTTCCCCTTAGTATTTCTCAATTCTACCCATACAGATTCCACCTCATCAGAGCTAATATCCTTCATTACAATTGTGTTAATCCCTTCTTTAACCAGTAATGCTACCCCACCTCCCTTTCCTTTTTGCCTATCTTTCCTGAATATCGAATACCCCTGGATGTCGAGTTCCCAGTCCTGGCCTTCCTTGAGCCACGTTTCCGTAATCCCAACCAAATCGTATTTGTTTACTTCTATTTGCGCAGCCAATTCATCCACCTTATTACAAATGCTCCTCGCATTAAGACACAAAGCCTTCAGGCTTGTTTTTTTAACGCTCTTAGACCTATTAGAATTATTATTTACTGTGGCCATGTTTGATTTAAACTGTTGATTTCTCTGACTGCCACTTTTGTTTTTCTTCTTCCTATCTTTTGCTTTTATCCTTGTTTCCCTTTCCTCTGTCTCCCTGCTCAAGTTCCCAACCCCCTGCCATTTTAGTTTAAACCCTCCCCCACAGCACTAGCAAACACTCCCCCTAGGACATTGGTTCCAGCCCTGCCCAGGTGCAAACCGTCCGGTTTGAACTGGTCCCACCTCCCCCAGAACCGGTTCCAATGTCCCAGGAACTTGAATCCCTCCCCCTGGCACCATTCCTCTAGCCACGTATTCATCTGAAGTATCCTTCTATTTCTACTCTGACTAGCACGTGGCACTGGTAGCAATCCTGAGATTACTACCTTTGAGGTCCTGTTTTTTAATTTATCTCCTAACTCCCTCTACTCCGCTTTTAGGACCTAATCCCGCTTTTTCCTATATCGTTGGTGCCTATATGCACCACGACAACTGGCTGTTCACCCTCCCCTTCCAAGATGTTCTGGAGTCGCTCGGAGACATCCTTGACCCTTGCACCAGGGAGGCAACACACCATCCTGGAGTCTCGTTTGCGGCCGCAGAAAAGCCTATCTATTCCCCTTACAATTGAATCCCCTATTACTATAGCTCTACCCCTCTTTCCTCCCATTCTGTGCAGCAGAGCCACCCCTGGTGCCAGGAAGTTGGCTGCTGCTGCCTTCCTCTGATAAGCCATCCCCCCCCCAACAGTACTCAAAGTGGTGTATCTGTTGGAGAGGGGGATGGCCACAGGGGACCCCTGCACTACCTGCCTGCGCCTAGTACTCTGCCTGTTGGTCACCTGTTCCCTTTCTTCCTGTCCAACCTCTACCTGCGGTGTGTCCAACTCCGTAAATGTGCTATTCACGTTGTCCTGAGCATCGTGAACGCTCCAGTATGTGTCCAATCGCAGCTGCAGCTCCAGCGCCGCAATGCGGTCTGTTAGTAGCTGCAGCTGGATGCACTTCCTGCCAATGTTGTCAGGGACACAGGAAGTGTCCCTGAGTTCCCACATATCGCAGGAGGAGCAGATCACTGGGCCCGGCTGTCCTGCCACGACTTACCCTTTAATTAATTGAATTTAAATTAAATCGATCAATCCCACTAATTACACTACAGTTAACTGGTTTACCAACAGTCCCTGCTACACCAGAGAGACCTTAGAAATTATAAACCAGAGTTAAAGTTTTTAAAAAAAGAGAAATACTCACCAACCAATCACTTACCTGCTTCCTGGTGACGTCACACTTTGATTACTTTTTACCTCTCTCCCCTGCTGTTGAATTGGTCGGGCTGCTCCTGACTCACTGCCACCGGTTTGAACTGCCCGCCGATGCTGTGTTCCCACACAGGCCCGCTCTGGTCGGGCTGCTCCTGACTCACTGCCACTGGTTTGAACTGCCACCGATGCTGTGTTCCCACACAGGCCCGCTCTGGTCGGGCTGCTCCTGACTCACTGCCACCGGTTTGAACTGCCGCCGATGCTGTGTTCCCACACAGGCCCGCTCTGGTCGGGCTGCTCCTGACTCACTGCCACCGGTTTGAACTGCCGCCGATGCTGTGTTCCCACACAGGCCCGCTCTGGTCGGGCTGCTCCTGACTCACTGCCACCGGTTTGAACTGCCGCCGATGCTGTGTTCCCACACAGGCCCGCTCTGGTCGGGCTGCTCCTGACTCACTGCCACCGGTTTGAACTGCCGCCGATGCTGTGTTCCCACACAGGCCCGCTCTGGTCGGGCTGCTCCTGACTCACTGCCACCGGTTTGAACTGCCGCCGATGCTGTAAGAGGATTTGGTGACCGAGAGGGAGATATTGTATTTGCTATCGTATTGTTTGAGGTGCTTGATCCCTCTGGTTGTGGTCTTTAGCCTGTGTACTTAGCAGCTGCATATTTTCATTTAATATGCTGATGGTTTGCAGTGCATTGTTTAGGAAATGGTGATTGTGGTGTTTACTGCAAGCGCTCAGGGGAAGTAGGGTTAGTATTCTGTGAAGTTGTCAAGAGGTGCTAGTGTTTACTGTGTGCATGAAGTGCTAGAAGGAAGCGGTGAGGCTCTGTGTGCCAGGGGAAGTGGTGGGTGGTACCTACTCTGCGTGGTCTAAGAGTTGGGCGCGTCACAGCAGTGTTTTGGTTTGTATTCCTGGCAGTGATCATTTTATTCTAAGCACTTCGGGGGGTGAAGAATAAAAACACGGCTCTGGAATCTGTTTGAACCCTTTGTTCAGTATTTACAGTTTCATCTAGATCTCTATGCTTAAGGAAAACTTAGTGGAAGCAAAAGTTTTGATGATTCAGGTTGTGAGTTGTATTATTTTCAGAGAGTGTGCTCTCACTATTTACATTCAGGTCAGGGTATCCTGATCCTAACTGGCATTCTAACCTACAAATGATTTCCAAGTGCTATGAACTCTATCCTGTCCGTAATAACAACAGAAAATGCTGGAAAAACTCAGCAGGCCAGGCAACATCCGTGGAGAGAAATTAGAGTCGACGTTTCAGGTGAACCCTTTTTCAAAACTGGAAAGGAAATGAAATAGATTGAAGGCAGGGCTGCAATAGAACAAAAGAAGTAAAGAGACATTAAAGAGGTATTCAAAACCAGACGGGATGGTGATAGGACTAGTGGAGACAAAAGACTGCTCCGATTAGGTGTCAAGTGTACTGGCAGAATGAGAGACAGCTGCCATGTGGGAGAGAGGGAAAAAAAAAGGGAAGGGGGGGGGGCGAAGGGCAAACCCAAAACACAGGGGTGGGAAAAAAATATAAGTAAAAATGTAATAGGGGCCGAGGTTATGATCTGAAATTGTTGAACTCAATATTGAGTCCGGAAGGCTGCAAAGTGCCTAATCGGAAGATGAGGTGCTGTTCGTTGAGCTTCCGTGGAACAATGCAAGAGGCCAAGGACGGTGAGGTCCAAGTGGGAATGGAGCGGTGAATTAAAATGACAGGCGACCGGAAGCTCGGGGTCACCCTTACGGACTGAACGGAGGTGTTCCACAAAGCGGTCACCCAATCTGCGTTTGATCTCCCCAATGTAGAGGAGACCGCATCGTGAGCAGCGAATACAGTATACTAGATTACAAGAAGTACAAGTAAATCGCTGTTTCACCTGGAAGGGGTGTTTGGGGCCCTGGACAGTGGGAAGGGGGGAGGTATAGGGGCAGGTGTTACATCTCCTGCGCTTGCACGAGAAGGTGCCAGGGGAAGGGCTGTTGGGGGTGATAGAGGAGTGGACTAGGGTGTCTCGGAGGGAGCGGTCCCTACGGAATGCTGAAAGGGGAGGGAAGGGGAAGATGCATTTGGTGGTGGGATCACTTTGGAGGTAGCGGAAATGGTGGAGGGTGATCCGTTGAATGTGGAGGCTGGTGGGGTGAAAGGTGAGGACAAGGGGAACCCTATCGTGGTTCCGAGAGGGAGGGACAGGGGTGAGGGCAGAAGTGCGGGAGATAGAACGGACACAGTCGAGGCCATGTCGACCACGGTAGAGGGGAATCCTCGGTTGAGGATAAAGGAAGACATGTCAGAAGCACTGGTGTGGAAGGTGGCATCGTCGGAGCAGATGCGGCGGAGACGGAGAAACTGGGAGAATGGAATAGAGTCCTTACAGGAGGCGGAGTGGGAGGAAGTATAGTCCAGGTAGTTGTGGGAGTCAGTGGGCTTGTAGTGAATATTGGTCGATAACCTATCCCCAGAGATGGGGACGGAGAAGTCAGGGAAGGGAAGAGTCAGAGATGGACCATGTGAAGGTGAGGGAAGGGTGGAAATTGGAGGCAAAGTGAATAGGGTTGCAAAATTCTGGGAATTTTTAAGAGGAAACTTTCCATGGGAATTTATGGGAATTTTGAGTTTTTTTGCACCTGTTGGTTTCTGTCTCTGACCCTTATATTATCTTTGTCGTCAAAATAGACATACTGTTCCATACAAATAAAAACAGGCTTTCAAAACTTTATTTAGGTTATAATTTTGAACTTTATTGAACCCCCACAAAAAAGACCCATCTAAAATAAAGAGAGCGTCAGCTTATTTAGCCTGTAATTTGTCCTTATTTTGTCCCTTTGAGTCTTCTACTCATGAGTCTTCTACTCCTCATTGCTCCTCCTGATTCTCTGACTCTGGCTCTGACGTGTCCATTTCCTCCTCTGTGTCAGTGTCTAGCTGTGTGGTGAACTCTTCTGTATCTGGCTCAATAAGTTGTAGGTTTGCCCAGATAGCCACCAGTTTCTCCACTCTCTTGTTAGTCGGCCTGTTGCGCACCTTTGTATGCGTATTCCCAAAAAGTGACCAGTTTCGTTCAGAGGCCGCTGATGAAGGTGGGATTTGGAGTATCACCGATGCAATAGGTGACAGGGCCTCAGATGCACAAAGTCCCTTCCACCAGGTATGTACACTGATATGCTTGCATGATTCCCATATCCCATCCCCATTCCAAAGACCTTGCTTGGTAGAGAACTTTGCCAGACTTCCCAGAACTTTGCCCACATCCAGATTGAGATACATAGATACATAGATACATAGAGATAGGAACAGGAGTAGGCCATTCGGCCCTTCGAGCCTGCTCCGCCATTCAATGAGATCATGGCTGATCTTACCAGTTCAGTACCCCGTCCCCGCCTTTTCTCCGTAACCCTTAATCCCCTTAGCCTTCAGAAATATATCCAATTCTCTCTTGAAAATATTTATTGAATTAGCCTTCACAGCCCTCTGTGGCAGGGAATTCCACAGGCTCACCACTCTTTGAGTGAAGAAATTCTTCCTCATCTCTGTTTTAAATGATTTGCCCGCTATTTTTAGACTGTGGCCCCTGGTTCTGTGCTCCCCGGCCATTGGAAACATTCTCTCTGAATTCAGCCTGTCCAGGCCTGCCATAATTTTATATGTTTCGATGAGATCCCCTCTCAATCTTCTAAACTCCAGTGAGTACAAGCCCAAACTATTTAATCTCTCTTCGTAGGTCATTCCCGCCATTCCAGGTATCAGCCTGGTGAATCGCCGTTGCACTCTTTCCATGGCAAGAACATCCTTCTGCAGATGGGGCGACCAAAACTGTACACAATACTCCAGATGCGGTCTCACCAGCACCTTGTACAGCTGTAGTAAGGTATCCCTATTCCTATACTCGAACCCCCTTGATATGAAGGCCAACATACCATTTGCCTTCTTAATCGCCTGTTGCACCTGCATGCTCTCCTTCAGTGACTGGTGCACAAGAACACCCAGGTCCCTCTGCACTTCCCCATCTCCCAATCTATTGCCATTTAGATAATAATCTACCCTCCTGTTTTTACCCCCAAAGTGGATAACCTCGCATTTATCCACATTATAGTGCATCTGCCACGTATCCGCCCATTCCCCCAACCTGTCCAAATCGCACTGTAGCCTCCTGACATCCTCATCAGAGCCCACCCCTCCTCCTAGTTTAGTGTCGTCAGCGAATTTGGAAATATTGCATCCAATTCCCTGATCCAGATCATTTATATATATATTGTGAACAGCTGGGGTCCCAGGACAGATCCTTGCGGCACCCCGCTGGTCACTGCCTGCCACTCCGAAAACGAGCCGTTTATTCCAACTCTCTGTTTTCTATCCGCCAGCCAGTTCTCTATCCACGTTAATACTTTGCCCCCAATTCCATGAGCCTTAATTTTGCATGATAATCTTTTGTGTGGAACCTTATCGAAGGCTTTCTGGAAGTCAAGGTACACCACATCCACTGGCTCTCCCCCATCTATTTTACCAGTTACTTCCTCAAAAAATTCCAGCAGATTAGTCAAACACGATTTACCCTTTGTAAATCCATGTTGACTCTGTCCGATCCTTTCCCCATTTGTCAAGTGCTCCGCTATTTTATCCTTAATAATGGACTCTAGCATTTTGCCCACAACCGATGTAAGGCTTACTGGTCTATAATTCCCTGCTTTCTCTCTACCCCCCTTTTTAAATATTGGGGTAACATTAGCTACCCTCCAATCCACGGGTACTGTTCCCGAGTCAATGGAGTTCCGGAAGATGATCCTTAGAGCATCTGCTATCTCCAGGGCCACCTCCTTAAGTACCCTAGGATGTAGTTTATCAGGCCCCGGGGATTTGTCGGCCTTCAGTCCCCTCAACTTACCCAACACCATATCCCTAGAGATACTAATTTCTGTCAGCTCCTCCCTCTCATTAGTCCCTATGTTTGCCGATATTCCTGGGAGGTTATTTGTGTCCTCCTTTGTGAATACAGAACCAAAGTATGAGTTTAATTGGTCTGCCATTTCCTTATTCTCCATTATATATTCTCCCGAATCGGACTGCAAGGGACCGACTTGGGATTTTACCAGTCTTTTCCTCCTGATATACCGATAAAAGCTTTTGCAGTCTGTCTTTATGTTTGCTGCAAGTTTACTTTCGTATTCTATTTTCCCCTTCCTGATTAATCCCTTTGTCCTCTTTTGCTGTATCCTGTACTGCCCCCAATCTTCCGGTCTGGTGCTTTTTTTTGCCAGTTGATATGCCCTTTTTTTTGATTTTATGCTGTCCCTAATTTCCCTCGTTATCCACGGTTGAGCCACCTTTTTAGGTTTATTTTTATGCCAAACCGGTATAAACATGTTCTGGAATTCTTCCATTCTATCTTTGAATGCTTGCCATTGTTTCTCTACTGTCAATCCCCCCAGAAACACCACCCAATCAATCTTACCCAATTCCCGTCTCAGACCCTCGTAATTCCCTTTATTTAAGTTCTGGACCTTAGTCTCTGATTCAATTTCCTCACTCTCCATCTCGACTGAGAGCTCGATCATATTATGATCGCTCTGACCCAAGGGGCCTCGTACAAGAAGATTGCTGATAAGTCCCTTTTCATTGCACAATACCCAGTCTAAAATGGCCTGATCTCGAGTCGGCTCCTCGACATATTGGTCCAGATAACCGTCCCGAAAACATTCCAGGAATTCCTCCTCCTCAGAATTTTTACTAATTTGGGTAGTCCAATCAATGTGTAAATTAAAGTCACCCATGATGACAGCTGTGCTCTTATCGCACGCTTCTCTAATTTCCCTTTTTATGCCTTCCCTCACCTCCATATTACTATTTGGAGGCCTATATATCACACCCACTAACGTTTTCCTCCCCTTGCTATTTCTCATTTCTACCCATACAGATTCCGTTTCATCCGAGTTAATATCCTTCCTTTCCATTGCATTAATCCCCTCCTTTACCAGCAATGCTACCCCACCTCCCCTACCTTTTTGCCGATCCTTCCTAAATATTGTATATCCCTGGATGTTAAGTTCCCAGCCTTGCCCACCCTGCAGCCACGTTTCTGTAATCCCAATCAAATCATACTTGTTTACCTCTATTTCCACAACTAATTCATCCACCTTGTTCCTAATGCTTCTAGCATTAAGATACAAAGCCTTCAGGCTTGCTTTTTTCACACTCTCATTATGAATTAGTTTGGCCCTTTGTGTTTCTCTCCTTTGCTTATTGCTTCTCACCTTTCTACCATCTATTTCTGACTTCATATGACTTCCCTCTTTTCCACTACCCAGGTTCCCATCCCCCTGCCAAATTAGTTTAAATCCTCCCGAACCGCCCTAGAAAATATTACCCCGAGGACATCGGCTCCCTCACAGTTCAGGTGTAGACCGTCCCCTTGGTACAGGTCCCTCCTCCCCAAGAACTGGTTCCAATGCCTCAAGAATTTAAATCCCTCTCCCTTGCACCACTGCTCAAGCCACGTATTTAGCTTATCTATCTTACTCTCTCTAAACTTATTAGCTCGTGGCACTGGTAGCAATCCAGAGATTACTACCTTTTGAGGTCCTACTTTTCAATTTAGCTCCTAACTCCCTAAATTCAGCTTGTAGGACCTCCTCCCTCTTTTTACCTACATCGTTGGTACCTACATGTACCACGACAACTGGCTGATCCCCCTCCCCCTTCAGAATGCTCTGCACCCGCTCCGAGACATCCTTGACCCTTGCACCAGGGAGGCAACATACCATCTTGGAGTCTCGGTCTCGGCCACAGAAACTCCTGTCTATCCCCCTTACAATTGAATCCCCTATCACTGTAGCCCTATCCCTCTTTTTCCCGCCCTTCTGTGCAGCAGAGCCAGTCATGGTGCCCTGAACCTGGCTGCTGGTGCCTTCCCCTGATAAGTCATCTCCCCCAACAGTACCCAAAACGGTAAACCTGTTTTGGAGGGAGATGACCGCAGGTGACTCCTGCACTACCTTCCTGCCTTTACCCTGCCTTTTGGTCACCCATTTACTGTCTGAGCTAGCCTTTACCTGCGGTGTGACCAACTCACTGAATGTGCTATCCACAAGATCCTCAGCATCGCGTATGCTCCAGAGTGAGTCCATTCGCAGCTCCAGCGCCGCCATGCGGTCCGCTAGGAGCTGCAGCTGGACACACTTCCTGCACACATAGTTGTCAGGGACAGTGTCCCTGATTTCCCACATGGCACAGGAGGAGCATGACACGGGTCTGAGCTGCCCTTCCATGACTTAACCCTTACAAGACCCTTTTATTTACTACGATTTAGCTTAATTATTGAATTCTACTTAGAATAAGTTTGTGAAAGTACTCACCAACCAGTCACCTACCTGTTTTCTGGTGTGAGAGGGTAGAAATCACACTAAGCGTTGTTGATCTGTTCTCCAGAAAGTATTGGTCTCCCAACATGCTTTGGGTCCAGCATGTATGCTGCAGCATGAATCGGCTTGACACACAATTCTTGACGCGTCTGTATGAATTGAACAATTGCCTTCTCCTCTGCTTTGAGCAGCAGGGATGTGGGTAGGGCAATGCTGATTTGTTCTTTTAAATCAGTAAAAAGCCTGAGAACATCTGACAAGACAGCGTCATCTCCTTCAATCTGAGCAATTGCAGATGCTACTGGTGAGAGTAGTTTAAGGCTGCTAACCACTCTCTCCCAAAACACATCATCCAGCAGTATTTTCTTGATGGTGGTTTCCATATCCCCAGACTGGGATATTGCCATTTCTTGCAGCGACTCCTTACCCTCCAGAAGGCTGTTGTACATTATGACAACACCACCCCATCTAGTGTTGTTGGGCAGCTTCAGTGTGGTGTTCTTGTTCTTTGTCATTTGCTTGGAGTTGTAGGTTGCTGCAACTACCTGTTTTCCCCTGACATACTTAACAACTTTCTTGGCTCTCTTGTACAGTGTTTCCATGGTTCTCAAACCCATGATGTCCTTGAGGAGCAGGTTAAGCCCATGAGCTGCGCACCCAATAGACTTAATATGAGGGTAGGCCTCCTCCACTTGAGCCCAAGCAGCCTTCATATTCGCAGCATTGTCAGTAACTACTGCAAAGACCTTTTGTGATCCAAGATCGTTGATGACCGCTTTCAGCTCATCAGCAATGTATGTGTCTGGTGTCCTTCGTGTCTGTGCTCTTGAAGAACACTGGGAGAGGAGTGGAGACAATGTATTTTATGATGCCCTCCCCTCGTACATTTGACCACCCATCTGAGATAACTGCACCACAGTCTGCCATCGCTATCGTTTCTTTGAGCTTTCCTTGGACTCTGTTATACTCAGCCTCCAGCAAATAAGTAGACAAAGCATGTCTGGTGGGAGGACAGTATGCAGGGCGAATAACATTGAAAAATATCTTCCAGTACACATTGGCTGTGAGCATGAGGGGTGAGCCTGTTGCATATACAGCTCGAGCAAGGCACTCATCTGCATTCTTCTGGCTATGGTTATCCATTGTATCAAAGAACCTTCCAAGTGGGCCAGGAGTTGCTGATGATAAGGAGCCTGATGCTGAATGAGAACCATCATCTTCTTGAATGGAAGCAGAGGAACTCTGGGCTGACTGCTGTGAGCTTTGAGTGAAGTTGTTGCATTTGGATAAATGCTGCTGCATCTTTGTGGCATTCTTTACATATGGTTTTCTGCAGTGTTTGCACATGTACACAGTCTCTCCATCTTTAATGCCTGGGGTAAAATGCTTCCACACATCCGACGGTAAACGTGGCATTGTTCTATGCAGAGAAATAAAGGGCATTCATCTCTGTGTCGAACTGCGGTCGATCAGCACAATTGCAACAGGGTGAGTACATTTTTGCTGATGCTCCATGTGATGGAAGCATGACCTGTACACACACGACGCTACATCACCAATAGTGTATTATTTTGTATATTTTAAATTGAAGGACAACAGAGTTCAACAAGTAACTGGTTTATTTGGTATAAAGTCTGATTTACTTACTGCATCATCACAACATCAGCAGAAAACAAAATGACTTCCCTCAGGACCCCTAACCTGGATCTTAAAAAAACTATAGCAGTCTTACAGATGCCTGCAGGCCAATCACAATTCGATATGCAAATATTACAAATAGAGGGAGCTAATCGCTCATCCACTCATCCAACCAATCAGGACACATTTGTTCACAGTCACACACAAAACTTTTAATTATTAAAACAAGCCAAGTAAGAAGATAAACATATATTGATTAAGAAATTCCTTAATAATTAAGATTCCATCTCTGTTAGTAATTTT
Source organism: Somniosus microcephalus (assembly GCF_052327205.1). Taxonomy (NCBI): domain Eukaryota; kingdom Metazoa; phylum Chordata; class Chondrichthyes; order Squaliformes; family Somniosidae; genus Somniosus; species Somniosus microcephalus. Next base: position 80,091,086 of record NC_140989.1, on the reverse strand, counting down.
AAGAGAGGACCTGTGGGGGGAAAAAAAAGAAAAGTACAAAAAAAACAATATTATGCTAGCATATGCTTTTTTGGGCAAAATTCCCAAGCTAAACTTCCCGTGGAAAATTTCCGGAAATTTACCGGAAACTTTCCACCCCTTTGCAACCCTAAAAGTGAATTAAATTGTCTAGTTCGGGGCGAGAGCAGGAAACGGCACCAATACAGTCATCAATGTATCGGAAAAAGAGGTGAGGGAGGGGACCTGAGTAGGACTGGAACAAAGAGTGTTCCACATATCCCACGAAAAGGCAGGCATAGCTAGGACCCATGCGGGTACCCATAGCAACACCTTTGATTTGGAGGAAATGAGTGAAGTTAAAGGAGAAGTTGTTCAATGTGAGAACAAGTTCAGCCAGGCGGAGGAGGGTGGTGGCGGATGGGGACTAGTCGGGCCTCTGTTCAAGGAAGAAGCGGAGCGCCCTCAGGCCATCCTGGTGGGGGATGGAGGTGTAGCGGGATTGTACGTCCATGGTGAAAAGGAAGCGGTTGGGGCCAGGAAACTGGAAACTGTTAAAGTGGCGGAGGGCGTCCGAAGAGTCGCGGATGTAGGTGGGAAGAGACTGGACAAGGGGAGAAAAGATAGAGTTAAGATAGGAAGAGATAAGTTCCGTGGGGCAAGAACAGGCTGAAACGATGGGTCTACCAGGGCAGTCCTGTTTGTGGATCTTGGGAAGGAGGTCGAAGCGGGCTGTGCGGGGTTGGGGAACTATGAGGTTGGTGGCCGCGGGGGGAAGATCTCCAGAGGAGATGAGGTCAGTGACAGTCTTGGAAACGGTGGTTTGATGTTCGGTAGTGGGGTCATGGTCCAGCTGGAGGTAGGAGGAGGTGTCGGAGAGTTGGCGTTCAGCTTCCACTTGGTAGAGGTCAGTTTGCCAAACAACAACAGCACCACCCTTGTCGGGGTTGGATCTAAGAGAATGGAGTGCTGCAAGTTCAGAGGGAGGTAGGTTGGAGTGAGTGAGGGGAGCCGAGAAATGGAGACGGCCGATGTCACGGCAGCAGTTAGCGATGAAAAGATATAGAGGGGGAGGGGCCCAGGTAGAACGGGAATTCTGCAAGCGGGAGAAAGGGTCAGTCGTGCGGGGGGAAGACTCCTGGCCAGAGAAGTGGGCACGGAGACGAAGGCGGCGGAAAAAGAGCTCAACATCGTGCCGAGCTCGAAATTCCGTCCATGTTGTTTTTGAGTATTGCATTGTTTATAATTCCTCATTTTAGTTTGTGTAGCAAACACTTAGCCATGTTTGCAACCTAACTGCCTGCCAGTTTGGATCTGTTTAAATGTCTCAAAATCATTATGACCTCTGTATATGTCCCACAACAACAATCAATATCATATTAGCACACAAGCGCTTGAAGGACTACTCCAGATTGCAATCAACTTGTATCTAAAATATTCTCCAATATCTTGCTCCTAGCACTACGTCCCTTTTTTTATTGTCTCTGCAATTGCAAAACAAATTATTCTGCGGCCTAGTGTAACAGCATGCTAATGGAATGTCGGCTTCTGTACCTGTGATTTCCCCAACAGGAGCTCAACGTTCAATTGGAGTTTCAATGCCTTAACATTCACTGAAATGCTGAACATGTATGAGATCTTCATGGATAAATTGCATTCCGTTTAGAGGGTACGCTGAAGGAATGACGAGGTCTGCAGCTTCATATATTAGGACTTATAATACAAGGGTAGGAAGCGATCTTAGCGGGTTTGTCATCGCAAGAGTGCAGGGATTGGTTCCTGAATTTGCTGCAAAAGGCTCACTCGACAGCAAATGATGAGATTTTTGTGAAGCTTGAGTTAAATACCTTTAGCCTACTCAGCAGGTTTTACTGTTTGGCATTATAACTTGCATATATTTAAGAGAGAATCTAGTTTTGTACTTGCAGCATGCAGTTTTGTGGTTAAAGAAACAGTTGGTTATGAATAAAGTATTCACAAAATGGACTTTGTGCAGCCACATCACAGTCCAGACTGATGAGTTCAGAATGACTCATACCATTGCAGCTGCTCAAAGGATGAGCTTTTCTCGTTACACCAAAGAACTGTGTATGTTCATTTCCTACTGTAACCAGAACAATATGAACTGAAATTAAGGGTCATCGGCAACTGGAGACTATTTTTTAAGTGGGTGATTAATAATTTAATTAACCTTCACAATCTTCTACTGTATCTGTCTCCACACATTCTTGTTTAACTGGTTTTGAAGAGTACAGTCTGTGGGGAAGCAGAGACTTTGATAGACATTTCTATTAAAGGGACAGAAAAGTCTAGGGAATAATAGAAGAAAATAATAGAATTTGTTTTCTTTGATAACATCTATTTTATTGCAGTTATGGAGACCCTGGAGTTGGGTCTTCTTCCATCTCTGGTGACTTCAGTTAAAAAGTATCTTGAGTGTTACGTTGTACACAGACACAAGTTCAAACCAGCCTGATGGTACCTGACCCAGGAAATCTTTCTGTGGCTGGTAAATCTCCATCCTCTGCCAGTAGTGTGGTTTCCAGAGGTCAAGTGGTTCTCTGACCATTCTAAAGCACTGAAATGGTCCTAACCAAAGTCACAAATGACATCCTCTGTGACTCTGACGTTGGTGTACTATCCCTCTTCATCATTCTCGACCTCTCTGTGGCATATTTGACCCCGAGCTGAGCTTCCTATCCCATATCCTCTCCATCACAACAACCGCCTACTTCCACCTCCATTTTGGCCTGGAATTTGCAGCCAGCGGCGGAGCAAAGGTGTTCGCCGCTGGCCCCGAAAAAAGCTGCCCACAAAGTTCTCACGATCTCCGTGGTGAGAAGTTTGTCTTTCTCAACGTGCAATGGAGATCAGTGTAGTGGGAATCACAGCTGTTGTGACGTCAACAAGCTGTCTAAGCAACCAATCACAGTGCAGAATTCTCACAGCCAGGGAAGCAGGAAGTGAAGGAGCTACTTTTATTCTGACTTTTTAAAAATGTTAGAGAGCAAAACAAAGATTGGGGCTCTCACATGGGGAAAAGGTAAACCTGAAATAAATATGAACAAACTTTTAAAAAATCTTTTTTTTAAGTTTCTTAAAATTTGTAATTTTTATTATAATGGAGAAATGTGACACTCCACAAAATTAAAATTAGTTTTTCATGGCCATAACATTTGTTTAAACTCCAATTACACCTAATCCAACAAGGTCTAACTTTTAATAGTGTATTTAACAGCAGAAAACCCCAAGTTTTCGTCAGTTTTACTGATTTCCCTGATTACACTGATTGCCGGCTATGGGTGGGGGGAACACCACAGCGCAGCCAGTGTCAGAGCAGTGAATGACTGACCCCAACTTCAGGATTTCCGTGTTAGGATTCGCCTGAAGTTGCAGTCAGTTTCAAAGGGGTAATAACAGCAAACACTGTTTGTTTGTTGTTGCTACCCACTGCAAATTCCGGGCCCATATTGCATCACCACCCCCATCTCAGCCTAACTATTGCAGAAACCCTTGTCGCCTCCAGACTCAACTATTCCAATACTCTCCTGGTTGGTCTCCCATTCTTCACCTTTGATAAACTTCAGCTCATCCAAATCTCTGCTGCCTATGTCCTATCCTGCACCAAGTCCTGCTCGCCAATCACCCTTGTGCTCGCTGATCTACATTGACTCCAATTTAAAATTCTTATCCTCAGAATGAAATCCCTTCATAGTCTTACCCCTCCCTATATATGCATCCTCCTCCAGCTCTATAAACTTGCCTGGAACTCTCCATTTCTCCGACTCTAGCCTCTTGTGCAGTGCCACTCCTTTCACCACACCATTGGCAGCCGTGCCTTCAGCCATCTAAGCCCTAAGCTCAGGAATTCCCTCCCTAAACTTCGCCGCATTTCCAGCTCCCACTCCCCCTTAAGACCCTCCTTAAAACCAAGCTTTTGATCACCCCTCCTAATATCTCTTCCTTCAGCTCAGTGCTGATCTTTGTTTGACTTGAGCTTCTGTGAAGGGCCTTGGGATGTTTTCTCTTCATTAAAGGCACTACATAAATACAAATCGTTGTAATCACCACCCTACTGTTTGGAACGGCGCCAATCTGAGGCAGCTAGGACATCTGCATAATTAACATCACCAAAACAGCCTAGTCATTGCGAGACACTACTCGACAATCACCATACTGATGATAAAATTGTTATTTTAAAAAATGTTGAAGAAATTTGCAGTCAGTATTAATTTCCATAAAAAAGAGTATTTACCCTAGAATTTCTTTCCTTCCAAGTGTCATCTGAGTTGGAAGGTTGTGGGTTCAAGCCCCATTCCAGGACTTTTGAGCACTTAATCCAGGCTGACACTTCGATGTAGTACTGAGGGAATTTTGCACTGTTGGAAGTGCCATTTTTCAAATGGAACATCAAGCCAAGGCCCTGTCTGCCCCCTCAGGTGGACGTAAAAGGTCCCATGGCACTATTTAAAGAAGAGCAGGAGAGGAGGGTTCTCCCGGTGTTGTTGCCAACATTTATTCCTCAACCAACACCACCAAAAAAGATTATCTGGTTATTTGTCTCATTGCTGTTTGGAGGGCCTTGCTGTGTGCGAACTAGCTGCTGTGCTTCCTTACATTACAACAGTGACTACACTTCAAAAGCACTTCATTGGTTGTGAAGTGTTTTGGGACATCCTGAGTTGTAAAAGGCGCTATATTAATTCAACTTTCTTCCTCCCCCCAAACCTCCATTAAAAAAATAAAAACCTTGAGCAGGACATGTTATTTGATTTCCTTTATTAGATGATAAATCAATACCTTGCAACAGTGAAACTAAAATTTGCAAATACTCTGGATATTCCTCGTTTATTCTTGGGACGGTTGCGTTGGCTTTCCTCTTGAATCGCTGCAGTCCTTGTAGGGACAGTGCTATAACAATAGTGTCGGGTCGGTAATTCCAGGATTTTGACCCAATGATGATGAAGGAACAGCGATGTATGTCTAAGTCTGGATGGCGTGTGACTTGGAGGTGATGCTGTTCCCATGACGTTTGCGGCTCTTGTTCTTCTTTGTGGTAAAGGCTGGGAAGTGCTGTTGCCACAGTGCACTGGTAATGAAGCAGTTAGATATCGAGTCTGGTTCATCAAGCAGAACACTGAGCTCTTCGAGTGGTGTTGCGTCTACACCTTAACTGAGCAAGTGGTCAGTATTCCATCATACTCCTAACTTGAGCCTAGTAGATGGCGGCGAGGCTTTGAGGGATCAGGCAAACAACTTGGCGCAGAGTACCCTGCTTTTGGGGCCTTGATGTTGATTTGGCTGATCACTGACCAGAAGCTTAACTGGGTGACCACCCCACCCCCACCCAACCAGGATGTTGATGGTGGGGGCATGATTGGGGTCAGGTCAGTGGGAAGTGGTTGGGCTTTATCTTATTTGAGAAAGTCATGGCCTGGCATTTATGTGGCACAAATATTCTGGGAACCTGTCAATTGTCTACTGCACAGGGGGAATAAAATTTTTAGGTTTTAAAAAATTGCAGTAATAAAACGAATATCCTCTAGCACTAAGTTTGCCTCTGATTAGCTAAAGAGTACTTTCCTTGTTTTTGTCCTGCAGGATCTATCCCATTAAGGACGTTCCTATAGAGACTGAGGCACTCACCAGATGGCTCTACCAGCGGTTTGTAGAAAAAGAGGAACTCTTGGCACATTTTTATGAAACAGGTGAGTTCTGCTTAGCTGCTCCGGATGTGAAAAAGGCTTAAATCTGACATTTTTTTCTGAGGCATGGTAACCGAGACTCTCCTTGTAACTGAGAGTCCCAAGACTGGGTATTAATTTAGTTGCCCTCTTCCAATGCCATGATATCCCTTGTGTGGGAATTAGAACTGGACACAAAACTCCAAATGTGGCTGTACAAAGGCCTTGTACAGTCTAAGTGTAGTGTTACTACTTTTATATTGTTTTGTCCTAGCAATACAACCCAAAGCCCTATTTGTCTTGGCACACTGCTGATAAATCAAAGTCTACAAGCTATGACTCCCAGGTCCTGTAACCTTTAGCAAACACCATTGCATTGCATACATTGTCTGGAGTTGACCAGACCCAAACACTGTACTTATCCACATTAAAGGACATCTACAACAGACTGATCCACTCCACCTGGGAGCTTCTTGGCCTGGAGGGTTCAGCTGCCCACTGAATACTGTTACCTGAGTTGCTGTTATTTGCGAGAAGGAAGTTAGCCGACAGCTTCCAATTTGGAATTTGTAACTTCAGCACTACTTTAAATACGAAAGTTTCAAATAATTCTACTTTTCAAATTGTTTTGAATACATCTTTAGTCCTACTCGAACAAAAAGCCTTTTTAAACGAGCAAAATTCCCATTCTGCGTGCTCCATTTGATTATTTTTATGGCTAGTTCCTGAGAATTTTGGCTTTTGTGATAATTGAATCGGATTCTACCCCTTGACTATGGATGGCATCTAGCAACACAGTGGCTGCAGACTAAATTCTAGTGAAACTAACACTTTCATAACTGTTTTTGCATTGTGGAAAAGTCTTGTGCGTCATCTCGTATTTGTAAATGTAATTCTTTTGAAGGCTTGCAAAGAGTGAGAAGGAACTTCCATCTCTTGTCATGATGTTGGTTCATCCTCTGGCTGGAATTTTATTTATCTACCAGTATTGTCTGATTATTGAAGCCAAGACCAATTTATTGAAATGTGAAAGTCATCCAAAGTACTTTTCTTACAATAAAACCACTAGAGGATTGGATACTATAATTGAGTAGAAGTTTCCGACACAGGTCAAAGTGAGTTACAAATCCCAAGGCCAAGAGCGAAATAGTAATGAGGGCACAAATTTAAAATAATCATAAAAAATTAAAGGGGGCGTTTAGAATTATTTATTTTACACAGATGGTTAATATTTAGAATTTGCTGTCGCAATCTGGTTGAAGTAGTCTATAAATTTAAGAGAATTAAACAGTTACTTGAAAAAGAGTAATATTAAAATGCATGGAGACTTGATTAGACTAGATGGCCCATGGAGAAAAACAGCAGCACAGACTTGAAGGGCTGAATGTCCTGTTTTTGTGCTGCAGCATTCTGCAATTCTTACTCGAATGAAATATTTACTTGTGGAAGGAGATTTTGGGAATATTCTCAGACTGCAAGTGCCTTAGACCTAGAAGAAGGAGACCTAGAAGAAAGGCTACACTTATTTGTGCAGTCTTGAAGGAACCATTCAAAATATCTTGCTGAGTATGTGAATCCACCACACTGTAAAAAATTAACTTTATTAATAAATGTTCATAAAAATTCCATATCTGGGCAAATCCCCTTAAGGCTGACCTCTTCATAAGTCTTTATTCTTTGTAACTACTCTTTATTCTGGTAAAGCTAACCACTGCCTGATGCAGTGAGGCTATTGAAGATTGAATCAAAATTTTACTCAATCACATTTCTGAAATAAAGGCCTAGAAATTCGTGGCCACCGAGGCCGGGGGTTAATGGCCACCGAAAAGGGTGGCACTGGCAGGACTGAGAAATTGTCGCTGAGGTTTAATTATCATTAGCCCAGCGCTAACTCATCGTGGAATGCCGTCCTGGTGACGGTCCTGTCAGGATGCTCCAATGTGGTGTGCCCAAGTGACGTTGCTAGTAGAACAGCCTCTGAAAGCGAGGCTGTGATTTCACACAGCATTGTGGGATTCTTAAAAGGGCAATGCATTGTCGTTTTCTTAAAAGGGCAATGCGTTCTGAAATAAAAAAGAAAAATGTAAAAATATGTAGTTTTTAGCCCTTACAGCTCAACTGCCTTCTGAAAAAAAATTAACATTAAAAAGAATTCCCAAATGGGCGTTTTCAGTTCTTAAAGCAGAATTCCCTTCCGCACCTAAAATAAAATGGGAAAAGTGCTTCAGCACTAACACAAATTGCTCAGCAAGCCAGAGAAGGGTCACCCACGCAGTACTCCAGCTTTGTACAAGGGGTCAACACTGCAAGAGAGGTCCTCCAGAAAGAATGATGTGGGACCACTTCACCAACGCCGTCACTGCCAGCAATGTTGCCCCCACCACCTGGCTCCAGTGCCCAAAGAAGCTTCATGACCTCAGACCAGTGATCAAGGTCAGTGAATGCATCTTCAAAAGCCTCACACACTTCTCAATGCACACCTCCCATTCCTAGCTTCACCTCTCCCCCTTGGAGGAGACGGTGCTGGCCATTCTTGGCAAGGTCATGGCTGAGCCCTTGGCCAGCGGCGGAGTTGAAAGGATACGAGATACTGGTATCCTCATACGTTATCCTCCTCCTTGCATGCACCTCTTGCTTTCCCGCCCTCCCCTCACTACAACTCCACCCTTGTGCCTTCGTCATTTCATTGGGGAATGTTACTCAAAGGGTTGACGGTGGATAGGCAATGGCAAACATTCAAAGATCGCATGGATGAACTACAGAATTTGTTCATCCCTGTTTGGCATAAAAATAAAACAAAAAAGGTGACTCAACCGTGGCTAACAAGGGAAATTAGGGATAGCATAAGATCCAAGGAGAGGACATATAAATTGGCCAGAAAAAGCAGTAAACCTGAGGATTGGGAGCAGTTTAGGATTCAGCAAAGGAGGACAAAGGGATTAATTAAGAGGGGGAAAATAGAGTATGAGAGTAAGCTTGCAGGGAACATTAAAAACTGACTAAATGCTTTTATAGATATGTGAAGAGAAAAAGATTGGTGAAGTCAAGCGTAGGTCCCTTGCAGTCAGAATCAGGGGAATTTATAATGGGGAACAAAGAAATGGCAGACCAATTAAATACATACTTTGGTTCTGTCTTCACAGAGGAGGACACAAATAACCTCCCAGAGATGTCGGGGAACATAGGGTCTAATGAGAGAGAGGAACTGAAAGAAATCAGTACTTGTAGGGAAATGGCGTTAGGGAAATGGACGGGATTGAAGGCCGATAAATCCCCAGGGCCTGATAATCTACGTCCTAGGGTACTTAAGGAAGTGGCCCTAGAAATAGTTGATGCTTTGCTGATCATCTTCCAAAATTCGATAGACTCTGGAACAGTTCCCATGGATTGGAGGGTAGCTAATGTTACCCCACTATTCAAAAAAGGTGGTAGAGAGAAAACGGGGAATTATAGACCGGTAAGCCTGACATCGGTAGTGGGGAAAATGCTAGAGTCCATTATAAAAGATGTAATAGCAGAGCACTTGGAAAACAGTGACAGGATCGGACAAAGTCAACATGGATTTACAAAAGGTAAATCTTGCTTGACTAATCTACTGGAATTTTTTGAGGATGTAACTGGTAGAATAGATAAGGGAGAACCAGTGGATGTGGTGTATTTGGACTTTCAGAAGGCTTTCGATAAGGTCCCGCATTTGAGAGTAGCATGTAAAGTTAAAGCACATGGGATTGGGGGCCAAGGTACTGACTTGGATAAAGAACGATCTAGACGAGGGAACTAGATGTAATATCTCCAAGTTTGCAGACGACACAAAGCTGGGTGGGCGTGTGTGCTGTGAGGAGGATGCCGAGAAACTCCAGTATGATTTGGACAGGTTGGGTGATTGGGCAGAAGCATGGCAGATGCAGTATAATGTGGATAAATGCGAGGTTATCCACTTTGGTGGCAAAAACAGGAAGGCAGATTATTATCTGAACGGCAATAGATTGGGAGAAGGGGAAGTGCAACGAGACCTGGGTGTCCTTGTGCACCAGTCGCTGAAGGTAAGCATGCAGGTGCAGCAAGCGGTTAAGAAGGCAAATGGTATGTTGGCCTTCGTAGCGAGAGGGTTCGAGTACAAGAACAAGGATATCTTGCTGCAGTTGTACAGGGCCTCGGTGAGACCACACCTTGAGTATTGTGTGCAGTTTTGGCCGCCTTATCTGAGGAAGGATGTTCTTGCCATGGAGGGAGTGCAGCGAAGATTCACCAGACTGATACCTGGGATGGCAGGAATGACGTATGAGGAGAGATTGGGTCAATTGGGCTTATACTCGCTGGAGTTTAGAAGAATGAGAGGGGATCTCATTGAAACTTATAAAATTCTAACAGGACTGGACAGACTGGATGCAGGAAGGATGTTCCCAATGGCCGGGAAGTCCAGAACCAGGGGTCACAGTCTAAGGATAAGGGGTAAGCCATTTAGGACAGAGATGAGGAGGAATTTCTTCACCCAGAGAGTGGTGAACCTGTGGAATTCCCTACCACAGAAGGCAGTGGAGGCCAATTCATTAAATATATACCAGAAGGAGTTGGATATATTTCTTAAGGCTAAAGGGATCAAGGGATATGGGGAGAAGGCAGGGACAGGGTACTGAATTTGGATGATCAGCCATGATCTCATTGAATGGCGGAGCAGGCTCGAGGGGCCGAATGGCCTACTCCTCCTCCTATCTTCTATGTTTCGCACGCTGAAGAAATGTAGCCTGCCCAGCCAGTGATTGAACAAGAAGAGGGAGAGGAGAGTGAAGAAGAAACACTGTCACTCGATTTCACACTCCCAGCCGCCAGCTCCTCAAGGTCGACCAGCAAGACCATTTGCAGTGTCCCCCACTGAAAGTCAGCAGCCTTCCATCAGCCATGCTGCATGACATCAGTAGGATAGACAAAGGCATACACAAGACAATCACTAAGAGAATGCATATGGGTGATGAGTTGATCTCTTGATGTTATATTGGATGGATAGATGTATAAAGTTGTATTGAAAAGTTTGCTTTGTGGTGGCTTTTATTTCAGCATTGTGGCCAAGAGGACGCTGTGATGGTCAGTAACACAGGGAAGTTAAGGTGCAGGACAAATGTTGAAATGGGAATTGGGGTTGTGGTCACTGGTACCCCAGGCGGATGATTTCATCCCGAATATCCCGGCCAAAAAGGGGCAGTCTGGGTTGTTAATTTCTCTTCTGCGTCCTCCTTCTTCTTCCTCTTCCCTCTGTGAGTGGATGCTGTAAATCTGAAATAAAAACATAAAATGCTGGAAATACTCAGCAGGTCCGGCAGCATCTCGACCTGAGACGTGAACTCTGTTTCTCTCTCCACGGATGTTGCCTGACCTGCTGAGGATTATCGGCAGCACTCCCTACACACTTTAAAAAAAAAAAAAACTTTTAACATGTATTGCACCAAGCCACCATTTCAATAAAATTTAAAAAATCCAGTCCAAAAGCTTAAATGCAAACTTCCTGAAGATGTGTGTGTCCCTTTTAAGAGGTGCTGACAGTGTCTCTGTCAGTCTGCTGAACACTGGGTTTTCATGGCGAGCTTGGAACCCAGCGCTGAACTTGGCTGACATCACCCTCTCTTAATTTACATCTCCAGGGCTAGCGCTGCTATTGACATCGCTAAGGCCCTCACCAAAATGGCGGCCGCTGAGTCCCGTACCAGAGAAGGGCGCTGGAATGGCGGCCGCCAACCGGATTGTGGTGGTAAGTGGGCCAATTTCTAGGTTGATGTGTCTTTCAGTCTGAATGTAAATAAGAGTGTTTTTAATCTAGGCTAACAGCACTGAAATGGATAAAGATGGAAGGAATAAATATTGCCACTTCCAGCTGCAGTAGCAGCTGTGGTGGGAGATTGTCACTTGATCGATGCCACTGTTGTGTTTCCCAACCCATATTGGCTAATACTAAACTTTTTCTCTCCTTTGGTTCTCAAACTGTAGCTTTTGCAAACAGATAATTTGTATTGTTGAAAAGCATATCCCCAGAATAGCAAGTGGCAACATGCTAATCATTTAGTTGACCTTGGAAACCAATGCCATCTGCACAAAACCAATCTAATGCCAGCAGCGAGGCAAGCCATCTGGTCATGTTTTCTCTCACTTGAGATTCTACCCTGCCATTTTCTTCAAATTGTATAACAGTCATTCTAGCAGTCTTCGCCCTCCCTGTTACCCGATTATACTTGTAGTTCAGAGTCATGCATTTTGAGTTGCTCCTGTTAATCTCATAGCTTGTCATGCAGAGGATTCAGCAGTACATGGGTTAAGCAAGCAGGATATCTGGTACAGTATCATGCATATTGTTCAGCACGATAATAGCTTCTGTATTTGTGTGAGATCTTAGTGCCTCCCAGTCATAGTTCCTGTACCAGAACAAGGGGGAAAGATGTTAGAGAATCCATATTATGTACCCCAGTGTAAACTAAATGCTGGGGAGATACTGCTATATCCATCTTGAAGGAGGAGAGGGAGATGGTCAAGACCAAAATAAGAGACTTCAAGTTGGCACATAATTCAACTTGCATCAAAGGGCAATTTAGCTACATGACTGCCCTGGTTGCATGCCGAATACAGGCGGTTAGTAAGTCACTTGTGCTGTCGAGATTGGTGATGGTGAACCCCACCTGATCTGGATGAATGATGTTCACGGTGACTTTGGCCAATCTAATAACCAGAATTTTTCACTAGAATTTCCTGAAAAACATGATAACATTTAATTAGTTCTGCCCTGCAACTCCAGGCCATTGTGGATCACGTTGGACATAACCAGCCTTGTTTCAAACATATCCTGACAAGTATCTTTAAACAAAGGGCACTAAATATGTCAACTCATAGAAGTTAAAACCCGATGGAGGCCACTTGACAACTGAACCAGTGCTACCGCTTGGTCTTCAACTGGACTTTTCTTCTAATCCTATTTCTCTGCCATTTCCCCATATCCTTTATAGTTTTCCTTTTTCTACAACAACTTTCATTTTATATAGCACCTATAACCTAGAAAAGCGTACCAAGGTGCTTCACAGAGGCATAATCAAACAGAAATAGGCACCCAGCCAAATAAGGAGATATTAGGAGGGATGACCTAAAGCTTGGTCAAAGAGGTGGGTTTTAAGGGGGGGATCTTGAAGGAGGAGAGGGAGATGGTGAGGCAGAGGGGTTAGGGAGGGAATTCCAAAGCATAGGGCCTAGACCACTGAAGGTACTGCCACCAATGGAGGGCGAAGGGAGAGGCCAGAGTTGGAGGAATGCAGAGTTCTTGGGAGCAGGTTGTTTATAGGGCTGGAGGAGGTTACAGAGATAGGGAGGGGTGTTCACAACACCACATTTTGAGTTAGCATGAGACTTCGTAGTAGAGTATACGGAACAGACTTTATTGATGCACAGTAAAGATGATCAGTCTTAACTGTATAGAGAGAGTGGCTTTTCGGTTTCTGTATCTTTCGAGCCCTCTGAGATACTGCTGAAAACTAGGCTCCTTTTATACACCATATTTTGACTACATCAAAGGAAAATGTCAGAGGTAAGACTGTGACATATCTATTCCTAAAATCTTTGAAAACAGACTATTCATGTAAACAGTTTGCAGTTGTTTACTTCAAAACTACTTCCCCATAATAAGATTTCATGACATAACAGTCCCCACACCCTTTTAAGAAACAACTTTACCAACTGCTATCTATAGCTAATGGATTCGCTACCCGTTTTATTACCCTAAAACTAAAGTTACATTTTGTTACTAACACTTATTTCCTTACACAAGCACTTTACATATCAGAAGATAAGCCATGTTTTCTCCTCAAGACACTTCAAAGTCATCCTGTTTATATTGGAAAGCCTGTTGCTTTAAGGCACAAAGAAGTTCGACTGTTAACCCTTAACTCTCCAAGATGCGCAACATACATCTCTTTAGGATAGCCAACAAGGGGCTATAGGGATTTAAACACGAGGATAAGAATTTTAAATTGGAAGTGTTGGAGGACCAGGTCAGGAGGTGACCAAGGAATGGCATGAGTGTTTCAACAGCAGATGGGCAATGTTACGGAGATGTAAGTAGGCAGTCTTTTTGATGGAGAGTGTATGGGGTCGTAAGCTCAGCTTGGAGTCAAATACAATTGTGCTCTGCATCCATTTCATGCTACTTCTACTTGTATTCCTGATCCCTTACTGCCTTTTGGAGCCTTTCTCTTCCAGGGCCTCCATGAGGTGACCTCTTTGTATGGCAAAGTTATGCAGCACCACTACTATCCTTAACCACCTAGTCAATATTGCCCGTAATTTTTTTTTTGGGCCATGCAGCTCCTTTAAAGGGCTGTGTGGCTCATTCAAAAGTCCACTCAGCATCTGCACTGGACTCCTGGAGCAAAGGGAACGTTGCAACCTAGTCAACCTATATTGCAGACAAACCCCAGACCAATCCAGGCATCTGAAGCATGCCTTCAGAATTTGTATAATATACTTTATGATGACTCTGGGGGCACAATGGACCTCATTATGGTGGTGCTCAGCTGGCCTCCTGGGAAAGCATAGAGATGACAACAGCTGTGGCTCAATGGGTAAGTGTACTGAGCAATAAGGTCCAGAGGAGGAATAAAAAATCTTTCAGTCCAAAAAAACCCACAATCAAAATAACTTCAGTGATCTCTGCTGGAAAGAGCATATGCATAGATAATGGATGAGGAAGGGATTGGGGGCCAGCTGTGGTGCCTCCCATGATAAAATCACCTGCCAACTGTGTGTGTTCTTGTACATGAACAATGACCACTTGGGTGAAGTGCTGCATTGCTGTCTTCAGGAAAATTTAAGGGCGGGTGGAATTTTAAGCAATGTCTGTTTAAGTAATTTAAAAATATTTTGTAACTGATGAAGGTTGTGGCATATAGGACAAATGTATGTACTGTTCATGGACCCTGTCCATCACTATCTTTTGGAGTTTGTGGAAGCTGTGTGATCTTGAGATGCAGTGTCTCGGGAGTTGACTTTTACATTAGTCTTCCAGAGAGAAAATACTCTGGATTACATTAATCTGTAAACAAATTGTGATGTAATTGTGACACTAATTGCTTGCTCATTTTGTTATATTTTGTTGCTCTGTCATTTCCTTTTTATTTTTGTGGTACTGTAACACAAAACATCTGACTCCAATATGAATCAATATAGGAGGCAAAGAGGACTGGAAATCTTCTCATTTACATTGAATCTTTTTTGTATAAGGCCAACCTGGTTACTTCCCTTGCGTGTTGTTTCTTTCGCCTCCCCCACCCCTTCTTTGGGAAAACATCTGTTCTGTTCCCTGCTCTTCTCGATGTGACATGGCTAAGAATGCAAATTTGACAGATGGGGAAAATCATGGATGTAAACCAACATTTTGCCACTCCTTAATGCCTCATGTTGGTGTTCCAGTAAGTTGTATGTGGACATTCTGGTAATATCCCTGAACAATTATTGTGATGTACAAGTTTATTAATGAGAGCGCATTGTTTATGTGCCGTCTGGTAGATCTAGTAGCATTTGTGGCTACAACCAACCCAAGTTCCCAGTTGGTAAGATTTGCTAACTCTTGGCCGATCTGCTGAATGGAGTGTTGAATGATGGAGTGTGTTCCATCTAGGAGAGGGAGGAAGTCAGTCCTGCCCTTAGGAAGTTTACACCCTGTCCACCTGTGACAGTAGCATCAGTAATAACCATAGGCCTGCAGCCCTCAGTAGACATGTTACTCCCTCAGATGAAGGAATAAAAGTCAGAGGGGAAAGGAATGTTGATTTGTTGACATGGATTATTCGTTGGATAACAATTAAACAGAACATGCTTCCTTTTACCAAATGCTAAGAAAACTGAAAAACCATTTTTTTTTTTTTTTGCAGGAGCTTTCCCACCTCCCAAAGGTCAAACAACAGCGACTTCCAGAGCTATGACCCTTGACCCATTGTGGCTCTTCCTAGTACAACTAGTGGGATTTCTTTCTGGCTACATGTGGTATAACGTTCTGCAGTATTTGTATCACTGCCTGGGGCTCTAGGAGTTTTGAGAACTAAAACATTGAATTAGGACTTGAATCCAAGCACGTGTGTCAGTGTCCATGTGTGACTGTAAATGTTTCTTGAAGGATGATAAAAAAAAGAGAAGGATGGATTGGTTGCCTGTCATTTTTCGTCAAGATTTTTAGACTCAAATTTAAAATATTAATCCAGATCATCAAGTCTACAACCTGGTGTTAAGAGTTCTGACATGTTTACGTGGTCCGTAAGCACCCTCACTGTTTAATTATGCTGCATATCTACAGATGTCCTCTTTGAGAGAAAAAAACGTTGGAGAATACTTCAAATTATTGCAGTAAAAACCATACCATCACTTCCCATTGCTTCAGGAGGCAAAACTGCCAACAGACAAGACTGTCACGAGGAAGCCCACATCTCCTACCTTTCCCATGTTAAAATGATCCTGATGAGAAACTCGTCAGAGCTGCCACTGTTTTATATGTTATTGGCAGTGAGAAGTGTTTGTTTCCCTTAGCAGTTATTCAATATACTTCGTTTTGTGATTCATTAAAAGGCTACTGGTCTAAAGCATCTAAAATTCTAGTGATCACAGGTCATTAATTGTGTCACTTTGACACTTAAATAGTTGCAGGTAAAATAGTTAGGAAATCTGAAAAAACATGCTTCGTTCTAGTTCTAGTATGTATGATGCATTAAATCTGAGTATGGTTTAGTTGAAATGACCAAATACAGTGATGCAGCCAATCATGTAGTATCTTACAGTGAGTAAGAAGCTGCTAGTTGTAGTTAGTTCAGGACAATTACAGCACTAATGTTGCAGAATAGCCAGGCTGTCAGCTAGCATTGAAACTATTTGTTATAAAAGACTTCACACAATGGACTAGAAACAGCAACAAAAAAAAGTTTACAAAATAGTTGAAAGTACAGGTTATCTGAGTAACTTTTACTCTGCTCCTTTATTAAACTCAGTGATTCTGGCTGCATCTTTTATTGTACACATTCTACTGTTCAGTCGAATTGTGTAGATGTTACTGATGGATTGTGTGAATTGATGCAGATCATGTTTAATCTTGGTCCACAAATCTGTTGAGTCTGAAGAAGTTTCAGCAGGAACATTTGTGATTGTTCCAAGTTGATGCTTAGAAGTCATGACTTAATTTTCAAAAGATAAAGAAACTTTGTGTCCAGATTTATCTCTTAAACTTCAGCATTTCATTTTCAATTAATGGGCTGGTAGCCTAGACGTTAAGATGAACATTTCACTGCCTGACACTGGATTCTGCCACCCACTTCAAGATCAGTTTCATTGTTCTTTGGGCCATTGAGATGAGCAAAATGGTTCACCTTGGCAAAAGGGAAAATGCATTACTATGTATCCTCGTGTTTGGGGACTTAAGGTAGACACACTGGTTTACCATGTTAATTTTTTTTAATTATCTGAGGTACAACTTTGGCAAAAGAATCTTAAATTGGTGTTTTTTTTCCTCCCATTGAAAATAAAGGAAATGCATATGCAGAAGTCCTCCCTCCTGGCTTGGTGGTTTAGGAAGCTGGGAGCTGTCTGTGCTCATGTATGTTGCTGGGAGCATATGTGGTGGACTGTTGCACTATGTTTTCGTATATCTACCCCTTTCCCTGCAGCAAGTGTGCCTGCAGTTGGTTAAGCATTGGCAGAAAGGTTGTGGAGCAGTTGATGGCGCTCTCCATTCTTTACTGCAGAAATAGATACCATGGAGGTGACAACCATCAAGAGACAAATGTCCTATTCTGATCAGCCAGCAATTTCAAAGTACTATTTGGTAACCAGTCAGCAGGTGGATTGTAACTGAGAATGGATCATGAAGCATACTATTTAATACAGGAGTTCGGAACCATGAATGGAAGCTATTCAAACAGCTTTACTTTGAAACCAGAAATTACAACAACTTAAAATACAAAAGGATGGGAGGAAGGGTGAGTTAGCCAATTAAGCATGATATAGAATAGTTAAACGATTAGAGAAATTATAGAATCTGCATACAGCAGACGGTGATCTGTTGACTTTTTTTGCAGAAATGCATAAAAATCTGTAAATGGAAAAATGTGATATCACTCTTTCTCTCCTCCAGCCACCCCCCCCCCCCACCCCCCCCCCTTGCCCTCCATAAGGAGACCGCTCTTAACTTCAAAACCTTTAGTTTAAGCACTGACATACACCAGTTGGCTCTTGGTTATATTTAAAAAATTTAAAGACTGAAAAAAAGCAACATTAGTATTGAATTACTGAATTGTCTGATCTGACTGTATTGGACCCTTATAAAGAGTGACTTTCTCATGTACTTCAGTTTCAGTGTAAATTGTTACTTTGACTAGTCTGAAATCCTTATTTCTTTCAATTATATAGCAGGAGACTGCAAATATCCAAGTAATGATGAAATAGTTGCTGAGACCTGCTACATACCACAAGGCAGTACTGTATTTTTGCTTTTGTAATTTTGGGAATGTCAACTCAGAAATGTTAAAATAGTAATTTCAGGGAGTCTAACTTGCTGAATAATTTTCTTTATATTTTGGGTCGTTGTATATATGTTGTGAGGCTCCAACACATTCAGCTTTTGTTTTTGAATTGCATTTAATATTACATGACTTGAAATTGCTTTAAAATGTCAGTATTTCTGCTTTAAGAAATAGAAAAATAGTTTAAATTGGTTTTTTTATACATCAGCAGTGTACCAATTGTTGGCATATATGGGTTTTATTTTAGAAATAAATATAACTACATTTTTGCCATTTTTAAGATTTACTATGGGAATCCTTAATGGAGTTGAATTAGATATAATCTTAGACAGGACTATTTCTCAGCAACGAGACTGGTGTAACACAAAACAACAGTACAGTTCTTATGGATAGAAACAATGGCTATGGAGGGCAGAAACCAGCCTGACAGCTCGCCTAGATCACCCCCTGGCCTATTCTTCCCTTTTACTTTAATTTTCGTATGCCAATCGCACATCACTTGCACACCAATCATTCAGCTCAGCTTACTTCATCCTTCAAAGTTGCACTCATCCTATGCTGGCTAATGCAGATCCTATATCTACTGCTGTTCAACTTAAAACTAAAAGCACTGAAACAACAAAAATAAACTTAGGTTTAAGTAAACATGAATTACTATAAGTGGATTACACATTTCTGCCCTTTCCCACCCCACCCCCAAATCTATACAGTTGTCTCCCCTGGGCTAATCCTGGAACAAAAATAAACCAACAAAAATCTATATCACATTCTATAGCGTGGCTGAACACTTGGGCTTTGAGCTCATCTTTCAGGTTTTTCAACTGCTGGGGTTCCTGTCCTGAGTCAGTTTGCACACTGCAGCAGCTCTCTTGAGTCCCTCTTCATGCCTAGCTTCTGGGTGCCTTGCAACTCATAACTGTAACTCTGTCCCTCCCCACAACACCTATACCAGGATGACTGTAACTGCCTCAATATGAACTCTTGTGTAAAGTTTCTCAAAACATGCAACCTGGAAGTATATATAACCAACACAAATGTATATAAATGGGTTAAAATGTAAAGTAATGGGACCTGTTATTTAAACAAATCTGACAGTAGTATTTCAGAAAAGAATCATTTGGAAGCCTGCATTTAAAATAAAAATTATACATATCTCCATCTACACAGATAAATGTTAACACTTAACTTCCAAATTTGACTGAATATCAGTCACTCACCAATCTATCTGTTTTCTCATCTGGCCTGGGTTAAAATATAGAGGTAGGGTGTATAGCTGAAAGAGATTGGAAGGGCAGAGACTCGTTTAGCTAGGAGATGAGCCAGACCAGTTAATGTTTTCTTTTATGGAGGGGTTGTAAGAAATTAAGACTAAATTAGTCTTGTATCTTATGATGATGGGTTCTTCTAATGTGTTATTTATGAAAGTGCTTTTTCCAATTTTGACTTTATACAGCGACATTGATCTCCCACAGAACTGTGGAGCATCCCATTACTCCACATTTATACTCATGGAGGTAAAGATTTATTCAACTGGGGTCAGGGAAGTGGTAGAGAAAAACAAAGTATTGGATTTAACAGCCTCCCATTTTCCTTGATGAATATTTACTCCCCGCCACCCGCCCCCCCAGCAACCTGTGAAATCTATGTTTCTGGATATATCTGTTTTTGCTGAAGTAATGCTGCTGTTTCACAATATTTTTCTTGTAAGATATTTCATGTTATGAATGTTAATCTCTGTGTGAAGAAACTAAATATCCATGTAAAAGTCCCATATTAATGGATGAATTAAAGTAGCACTCCATATCCAGGCATGTAGCAATTCAACAGGAAGCTTTCAAAACCACAGATGGGAATACTTCTTGAGCTGGCTTGCTAAATCCAAATCTGTTTGTTTTCCAGAGTCTAATGGAGAAGTTTGTAAAAGAGTTAATGCTACAAATCTGAAACAAATACATTTTAAATATTGCTGTTTTTGATGAGCCCTGCATAAATATAGTTGACATCTGTCTGCATTTTACTCCTGCCATTTTCTTTTAAAACATGCTGTTTACAATGTTTTTAATCTCAACTGCTACACAAGTCCTCGACCAGGTTACTGTCGATGTCAAATTGCAAAAATTCTTGATAATCTTTGTACCTAATTGTGTTCATTGTTTTACAACTATTGTATACTAAAATATGCACAGAAGGGATATTAATAAAATAATACATTAAAAATGTACTGATATGAATACTACTTCACCATTTCTAAAGACGAGAACTTTTCTTTTCAAGCCTGCCATGTTGTTTATCTACACCAATGGGGAGATAATTTCATTTCCAGGTTGCATGTTGCTGTGTACAGTGATGTGTGTGTGACAGAATGTCGGTCACTTCAATGCAGAGATTGGTATTTTTAAATGTTATTTTCTCTCTGGCTCCACTATTCAGGGGAAAGAAATGTAGAATGAATCAATGTAGCCATATCCATACTTGCTAGTTTGATCAAAATCAATAAATTTTTTACTTCTCAGGACAAAAGACAGTTGTAGTTCATTGTCTGGTTATGTATTAACCTATCTTATAATTGAGTCCCAACATTTGTTATATGGTAAAAGATACAGATGTAACTTCAGTAAACAGCAAAATAAGGAGATGGTCTGGGAGACCATCTCAACTTGCTTAGGCCAATGATTATTAATAAGGAATGAACAAGAAGACCTTTTTTTAAATTAACTTTTCTTTGTATTACATAAGTTCATGTGTGCAATTGGACAATTACAGAGATACATGGCTCTTGAAGGATGTTTTTGCGACTGTCCAATGTGCCTTTTTTGAGTTTTAGTATATTAGGTTGCCAAATGGAAGCTTTTGACTCTAAATTCCATAATGGTGTAGGAAATCATTCCCCCCGCTCCCACCCGCCACTAACTGCAGATGTTCACAGATACTGGTTTACCAATTTAAGAATTATCCACCAATGACGCAACAGCACTAAGAAATTTCTAGGTCATAAAATACAGATAAACCAGCACAAAAAAAAATAGGCTTGTGTTGCCTGGACTTTGATTGTCGAATTACATGGGCTTGGGGCTGCATGGGGCCCTAGGGCCACAGGTTAATCATCCCAGATTCATGTCTACCATTGATACCCTGGTTCAGTAGCATCAATCGTTTAGGCAGTCGGAGCATCTTGCCTTTATGCGAGTTGACCAACACTGTCCTATATTTACGTGTACGATAGCTTATCTGGCGATGTAACAATAGCATCCCCATGTGATCTGGACCGGATACTCACGTCCTTTGCACGTGTATTTCTTTAATTTTTCCAATGGCAGATTGAGTTACCGCCACGAGACTTGATATGGATCATTAAGTTGCTTTATTTCACGGTAAGGTGAACATACAGAGCAACCGTTAAGATCAGATTCACTTAGTTCAATCAGTAAAACTTTGCGTAATGATATAAAATTAATGAACACTCTGCCACCCCATTTCAGTGAATTAACTCCGCTCCATCCTGTTGGATAGACCAAGGCAGAATCTCCTCCCTTGTAGTCTTTTCAACGTTTTTGCAGAACTTTTGCCAGCCTGTCTCCTGCTTTCACAGCTCTGTATCTTAAAATGCTTGACTCCAGTCTCATCTGTTAATCAAACACCCCTACCCCTCAAATGGAATCTACCAGTCTAATTTGGCAGTGACCCCTGCTGAGTTCAAGTGAAGAGCATTATTACAGGAGCAATGAGTGAACAATCACTGGAATGTTAAACTATCTTTCATTGACTCCAGAATACTGAGCCAGATGTCCTGTCTGAAACCTTATCTATGCCTGCCAATGCTGGCCTGTGAATTTAACCCTTTGAGACCTATGTTTAGCTTAATAGGAGAATTTTTAATATATTGCACTACAATCCCCTGTGGTGACATAGTCTAAAATCTTGAAAATTGTCACCCTTGTTCTATAGCACAATGCTGTACATAGAAACAGTTTTTATGTTCTCACTTAAGCAATCCATTACTTTCAAAGGCACTGGTGAATTGAAGTGTGCTAATGAATCTATAAATGTACGTTCTGCTTTCTTCACAGATGATGGATGGGGAACCAGAGTAGCATAGTACATCAGATCATCAGTAGGTTGTCCCAACTTGGCGTCCTTAAACTAGAGCGTTTAATATTTTTGAATTTTGGCACAGGCTTATTTAACATCGTATTTTGACAGCATATCTGTGGTAATGGAAAGAATTGATTAGGCCAGTCCGCTGGATCCCTGGATCAACCGCTGCTGGCTCGTAGTCAACTTTCCACTCCTCCTCACCCTCTTCACCGGATAATCTCCAGCTATATGCCCACTGATACTCTGTGCCATGAACAGCTGGATTCACACACTCTCCACGACTGTCTCTAACCTTGGACATTGATTCATCGATTCTCCAAGCTGACTTTATCCTGTCTACAAATCAACTTCATCCCACCACAGGACCTCAGACTTTAACTGGACACTCTCATAACGACTCCTCCCTGTCCTCTGTTTATGCCCAAGATATGTCTCTCCTAATCGGTGCTATACCTGTGTAACCAGAATTTCCTCTGTCCATTCATGTGCGCATTTTGGCTGCTGCTCTGGAAACTAACCCATCACGTCTATCTTTTTTTCTCTTGGTCCCCCTAGGATTCTAGTCTCCTGTCTCCTCCCCTTCCTGTCACCCAGTCATGCAAGCTTTCATTTCTCCCGCACCCCAATCCATCACTACTTTCCTACTGTTGTCCAGGCTTGAATCCCCTTTCAGTAAGGTCACAGCCAGTCTGGGCATTCTCCAAATGGACCATCAAGGCACCTGTCACTGCCCCCATACAAGCAGCATGCCAATTGCACCATCCTCTTCTCTTGCTGATCTTTCTGCCCAATGTGCCTGCTGGCCTTCATTATAAGAGGATTTGAGTACAGGAGTAAAGAAGTCTTACTCCAATTATATAGGGCCTTGGTGAGACCACACCTGGAGTACTGTGTACAATTTTGGTCTCCTCACCTAAGGAAAGATACACTTGCACTCCCGCTATGGCAACAAAGGTTCACGAGATTGATTCCTGGGATGGCGGGACTGTTGTATGAGAAGAGATGGAGTAAACTAGGCCTGTATTCTCTTGAATTCAGAAGAATGAGAGGGGATCTCATTGAAGCATACAAAATTATTACAGGGCGTGATAGGGTGGATGCTGGGAGAATGTTTTCCTTGGCTGGGGAGTCTAGAACCAGGGGCCACAGCCTCAGGATAAAGGGTAGTCTATTCAGGACCGAGATGAGAAGAAATTTCTTTACACAGAGGGTGGTGAATCTTTGGAATTCTCTACCCGAGGGCTGTAGAGGCTCAGTCATTGGGTATATTCAAAACAGAAGCCGATAGATTTCTGACTAGTAAAGGCATCAAGGGATATGGCGATAGGGCCGGTGAATGGAATTGAGGCAGAAGATCAGCCATGATCTCATTGAATGGTGGAGCAGGCTCGAAGGACCTACTCCTGCTCCTATTTCTTATGTTCTTATGGTCTTGATCACAGACCATCTCCAACCACTTCCTTGGGGATAATGTTCACCTTCATCGCCCGTTTGGTAATCTGGCTAAGCAGAGCACCCGCCTATTGTAGAACCTGCCCAAATTTTAGCCCAGGCCCCACACTCTGTTAAAGGCGCTTTTTATAAATATATAAATGCAAATTATTGGTTGCTTTATAAGAAATATGCTGCTGGCAAGGTACAAACACCAGTTGCAACATCAATGGCCACCCCAGTCATCTGCAGCATGGAATCCTTCAAAGAAGGAATACAAGCTGTGATATATGGGGAAATCCATGGCATTTCAAATAAGATAGCTTACGTATTTAACATCTGTTCATGGTTGCTCTAAATTTGTTTTACTACAGTCTTCGTGTCTTTGGTTGGGACATGTTACAAATTTCAGATCTGTACTGGTATTCCCTTAGCTTCAGCGTCACTGGTCTCTCCCATAAGTGGACCCCGTGTCCTTTGCGATCAGGAGTTTACCTTTACTACCAAATGGTGTGTTCTTGGGCTGCAACAATGAAACACCTTGTGTGTACGGGATACTGTAATCTCTCTCATGCTCTCGTGCATTTCTCCTATCTGAAGGTGAACTGAACAGGCTAGTGAGATAAGGCCAATTGTAAATACACAAGCTGGTTTATTTTACATGTAGTACTTGAACAAATGGAATACTGTTTTCAGTGAAATTTAAATTATTTTCTATTCCTTGCAATATCAAAAATAACATTATGCTTATTTAGTCCCTAATACAGGTCTAGCTTCACATTTCCAAGTCATTATTAACTGTACTGATTGGCTGTAACCATAGGGAGGGAGAGATCTCCTGATGAGTGTCTCTGCTCCAAATTGCTGCAGACTAACTTGTGTTTCGGTTCAATAGAAAGCCAAAAATGTGACTTCTGAAGCCCCCGGCTCTCCATGTTGGGGATTGGCAAGTCGAACCCACTACTGCTCGCCTTGGTGGGGGTACCCTGCTGACTATCCCCTGCTGAGGTGAGGCTATTCCAACACATTGTAAATGTCACTACAATGCATTAATTAAATGTTTCAAATTGATATGGAATACAAGCAGGCTTCTGTCAGATAGTTTTGTCTACTGGGTCAAATACACTTTCTGTAATGTATATACCTTTAAGGAGGGAACTATTTTTTACAACTCATGTATACTGTAGTACCGGCAGTGACCACACCTGTATATAACACTGAGTAGTAATCTGTACAGATCAGTTGCAGTGTGAGCCACGTTGAGTAAACACCTGTTGTACCGTTCTCCGCAGTCTGTGTCTTATTATACACGGACGTAACATTGGCGATGAGGCAGGTTCGAACCTACCTGCAACTCTGCATCACCTCCCGGGGATTTGTTCCTGGAGATCAGTGGATTGGAGGTCAAGGCCAAAGACCCGGGCGTCGACCACGGGCAACCACCCAGTCATCCAGCAGAGACTCGAGAATTGCGGGGGAGGCTGTCGAGAGCCAGGCTTGGCTTTCCAGTCGAGGCGGTCCAGCGAAACGGGCTGGCAACAGGTAGTGCGCAGACCCTTCCCGGACAGCGGCGGGCTAGAGCCCGACCGAGCGGCACAGCAAAGGGCCGAGCAGCGGCGACGGGGGAGAGAGAGAGAGGGGGCAGAGCGCACAGGGTGCAGCTGGTGTTCAGGGGCCGAGCAGCGTCGGAGAGAGAGACGCGCAGAAACCCGCGAGGCGCCGCCATTGCCACGAGGACCGCCGAGAGCGGCGTTGGCAGCAGCGCAGGAGAAGCACGCGAAACCTACAGGGCGCCGCCATTGCCACGAGAACCGCCGGGAGCGGCGTTGGCAGCAGCGGGGGAGGAAGGAAAGCGCGGGAGATGCCATTTTAAACCACACCCAAAATGCCAGAGTGGCAGTCTCACCACATTTGACAATGAAGTCGAAGATTGGACTACATATGTTGAACGAATAGAGGTGTACTACAAGGCAAATGAGGTGTCAGATGACAAGAAAGCGTCGGTATTGTTAAATTTAATGGGTGCAAAGACGTATGGTTTATTACAAAATCTAGTAACCCCAACGAAGCCAATGGAAAAGAGTTTTGAAGACATAGTAACTGATGCGCTATCAATAACTCAAAAGACTGAGATTAAGCGAGTAATTAACAGGCTTTTATTAACAAGAGAATGAAGGTGTGCCTCGAGTGGTCGACCGGTCCAGAATACAGAGGGACTGTGGAGCAGTCACCTTTATACCTGGACTCGTGGGAGGAGTCAGCCGAGACCTGTACAGGCATGTACACAGTGGAATACAAACAGTGGTTTACCACATTCACCCCTTGTTTAAAAATGAGTCCGGCGGGGTGAAGTGCATTAAAAGTTAGTGTATTGGAGTCTCTCCGGAGGTCTTGTCTGCTGCTGTGATCGACGTGGCGACGGCAGGGGTAGTGAAGCTTCCGGCGTCGAGTCCCGCATAGGCTGGGGCACTGGTGTGTAGTCCTCGTAGGTGTCGAGCGGGTCGCAGAGCCCAGGCCTGCCGTCTGCTGTGGCTGGATATCGGGTCGTTGGGGGGGGGGTGGTGGGTAAGTGGGTTACTGCGGCCCCCGCGGCTGCGAGGTCTCGTATGGAGACTGTGTACTCCCGCCCGTCCGGGTACGCAATGTAAGCATACTGGGGGTTGGCGTGGAGGAGGTCCGTTTTATGGGTCCTCACGTGTCTTCTCAGTAGGACCGGCCCTGGGGACGTCAGCCATGGCGGTAGCGATGTCCCCGATGTGGACTTCCTTGGGAAGACAAACATTTTCTCATGAGGGGTGGCGTTAGTGGCAGTGCAGAGCAGTGACCGAATAGAGTGGAGCGCATCGGGGAGCACATCCTGCCAGCGGGAGGTCGGAAGGCCCCCTAGACTTTAAGGCTAGCAGGGCGGCCTTCCAAACTCTCGCATTCTCTCTTTCCACCTGTCCGTTCCCCCGGGGGTTGTAACTGGTGGTCCTGCTTGTGGCAATACCCCTAGCGAGCAGGTACTGACGGAGTTCGTCGCTCATAAACGATGAGCCCGGTCGCTATGGATATAGCTGGGGAAACCGAACAGGGTGAAGAGGTCGTTCAGACATTTAATGACCGTGGCACTGGTCATGTCCGGGCAGGGGATGGCGAACGGGAAACGGGAGTACTCATCAATAATGTTGAGGAAGTACACATTGCGGTCGGAGGAGGGGAGAGGCCCTTTAAAATCAACGCTCAGGCGCTCGAAGGGGCGAGTGGCTTTTATCAGGTGAGCCCTGTCTGGTCTATAAAAGTGCTGTTTGCACTTA
Organism: Somniosus microcephalus; assembly: GCF_052327205.1. Classification (NCBI taxonomy): domain Eukaryota; kingdom Metazoa; phylum Chordata; class Chondrichthyes; order Squaliformes; family Somniosidae; genus Somniosus; species Somniosus microcephalus. The sequence goes on along the minus strand of NC_140989.1, from coordinate 80,064,053 downwards.
GCGCAGACTTGGCAGTTCCTGGTCATGGTCCTGACCTCCTCAATGGAGTAAGGCAGGTTGCGGGCCTTGATGAAGTGGAAGAACCTGGTGACTCCCGCGTGGCAGAGGTCATTGTGGAGGGCCCGCAGTCTATCAATCTGCGCGCTGGCGCAGGTGCCACGCGATAGAGCATCCGGGGGTTCATTGAGCTTCCCGGGCCGGTACAAGATCTCGTAATTGTAGGTGGAAAGTTCGATTCTCCACCTCAAGATCTTGTCGTTTTTGATTTTGCCCCTCTGCTTGTTGTTAAACATAAACGCAACTGAACGCTGGTCAGTGAGCAGGGTAAATCGTTTTCCGGCCAGGTAGTGCCTCCAATGACGCACAGCCTCCACAATAGCCTGGGCCTCCTTCTCAACGGCGGAGTGTCTGGTCTCCGGGCCCTGGAAGGTTCGTGAAAAGAAGGCCACGGGTCTCCCCGCCTGATTGAGGGTAGCGGCCAGGGCAAAGTCGGACGCGTCGCTTTCCACCTGGAAGGGGATGGATTCGTCCACTGCGTGCATGGTGGCTTTGGCAATGTCTTCCTTGATACGGTGGAAGGCTAAGCGGGCCTCTGCCGTCACGGGAAAAGAGGTGGACTTGATCAGCGGACGGGCCTTGTCCGCATAGTAGGGGACCCACTGGGCGTAATAGGAGAAAAACCCAAGGCACCTCTTCAGGGCCTTGAGGCAGTGGGGCAGTGGGAGTTCCATAAGGGGACGCATCCGGTCGGGACCGATGACTCCGTGTTCCACAACACAGCCAAGGATGGCGAGGCGGGTTGTGCGGAATATGCACTTCTCCTTGTTATACATCAGGTTGAGGAGTTTGGCGGTGCAGAGGAATTTTTCGAGGTTTGCGTCATGGTCCTGCAAGTCATGGCCGCAGATGGTCACATTGTCCAGATATGGGAAGGTGGCCTGCAACGCATTTTGATCGACCATCCGGTCCATCTCCCTTTGGAAGACGGAGACCCCGTTGGTGACGCCAAAGGGAACCCTAAGGAAGTGATTGAGGCGGCCGTTTGCCTCAAAGGCAGTATACTGGCGGTCCTCAGGGCGGATAGGGAGCTGGTGGTACGCTGATTTCAGGTCAATGGTCGAGAAGACGTGGTACTGCGCGATCTGGTTGACCATATCAGCTATACGGGGGAGTGGGTAAGCGTCCAGCAGGGTGTAGCGATTTATTGTCTGGCTGTAGTCGATGACCAGGCGCTGCTTCTCGCCGGTCTTAACGACCACAACCTGGGCTCGCCAGGGGCTGGTGCTGCCCTCAATAATCCCCTCCTTCAGGAGCCGCTCCACTTCGGTTTTAATGAAAACCCTGTCCCCGGCACTGTATCGCCTGCTCTTTGTGGCGATGGGCTTACAGTCGGGGGTGAGGTTAGCAAACAGTGGGGGTGGGGGGGGGGTGACTCTGAGTGTGGGGAGGTTGCACCTGGTGCGCGGTGGGCAATTTGGAAGCTGCTGGCTGCGGACTGTGAGTGGGGGGAGGGGTCCACCGTACGCCATCGTAACACTTTTAAGGTGGCACTGAAAATCTAACCCCAGTAGAACGGCAGCGCAGAGGTGGGGCAGGACCAGAAGTTTAAAATTATCATACACAGTCCCGTCTACTACGAGTGTCACCACGCAGTAGCCGCCAATGTCCGCCGACTGGGACTCGGAGGCCATAGAAATCCGCTGGTGCGCAGGCAGGACTGGGAGAGAGCAACGCCGCACCGTGTCAGGGTGGATGAAGCTCTCCGTGCTCCCAGAGTCAAAAAGGCAGATTGTTTCGTGACCATTTACCTTAATGTCCATTGTGGACCGGGCCAGCTGGTGCGGTCTCGCTTGGTCCAGCGTAACGGAGGCCAACGTAGGGGTCGGTGTGTCGCTGCGGGTATCAGATGAGGCGGTGTTGGGGGCCTGCTGCATCCCGGCTGTCGTCCAAGATGGTGGCGTCCATGATCCCCATGTGGCTGGAGGCGTCCAAAATGGCTGCTGTTCCGGTGGTTCGCACATGGCTGGGGAGGCCCAAGATGGCGGCCCGCACGGCCCACACGCGGCGCTGCTGGGGTTCGGGGTGGCTTTGGCCCTGCAGACGCTGGCGTAGTGTCCTTTCTTCCCGCAGCCCGAGCAGATCGCATTTTTCGCCGGGCAGCGCGCTCTGGGGTGTTTGGCCTGGCCACAGAAGTAGCATTTCTGGCCGTGGGGCACTGCTGTCTGGCCTTGGGACACTGCTGCGGTAGTTGGGCCATTGCTGGGATGTGGCTGGGGTGGCGCGGCGCTATGAGACGGTCCTACCGTGTCCCAGGCTGTTGTTCCCCACGGCGTCCACGGTGCAGAGGAGTAGGCGTCCATGCCCCGGTAGGCTGCGTCCAATGATAGTGCGAGTTCAGAGGCCTTGTTGAGATCGAGGTCACTCTGCTCCAACAGTCGCTGTCGGGTGTAATTGGACCTGTGGCCCGCTACAAAAGCGTCCCGGATAAGTTCCTCTGTGTACACAGCGGCCTTTACATCCTTACAACCACAGGCCCGGCCAAGCACAGACAGTGCCTGAAGGTATTCCTCGGTCGATTCCCCAGGTTGTTGTTTACGACTCCCCAGGAGGTGCCTAGCGTACACCTCGTTCACTGGGCGCGTGTACTGGTCCTTGAGGAGCTTGATAGCATCCGCGTACGAGGTCGCGTCCTGGATGACCGAGTACACTCGGTGGTTCACTTTGGAGGTCAGGACATCCAGTTTGTCCTCGTCCAATTTGACCGTTTCAGCGGAGGCGATCAGAAATTTTTCAAAACACCTAAGCCAGTGAGTAAACTTGGTGGATGAGTCCGCCTCCCGATGATCTAAGTCCAGGCATGCTGGTGTGAGGATCTTCTCCATTATAAAAATCTTGTTAATAAAATTGATGCGCTATCAATAACTCAAAAGACTGAGATTAAGCGAGTAATTAACAGGCTTTTATTAACAAGAGAATGAAGGTGTGCCTCGAGTGGTCGACCGGTCCAGAATACAGAGGGAGTGTGGAGCAGTCACCTTTATACCTGGACTCGGAGGAGTCAGCCGAGACATGTACAGGCATGTACACAGTGGAATACAAACAGTGGTTTACCACAGTAACGATACTGAAGGAACATTTAAACCCCACACCGCTGCTGATAGCAGAAAGATTCAAGTTTCACAAACGGAACCAGCATAAGGATGAAAGCAATGCTGATTATTTAACAGAACTGCGCAATCTATCGAAACACTGCCAGTTTGGAGCAGGGACTGGCAGATACCTTAAGGGACAAGTTTGTGTGTGCGCTTCAAAGTGAAGGAACCCAGAAACGGCTTTTATCTGAAAAGGACCTTACCGCAATGCTGAAAGCCTTTTCCAGTGTATCATATGAAGCAGCAGCACGGGGCGCTGCAGAGATACAACAGAGACCGCAAGAATATGGCACAAACGAAATGTCATATGGAACAGAGAAGTGCTATCGCTGCGGCAGAACAACACATGACCAGAATGATTGCTGGTTCAAAGACAAAGTGTGCAGACAGTGTGGAAAAGTAGGACACATAGCACGAGTCTGCAGGTCGGGAAAGAAAACCAGCAATAAGAAACCTACCAAAGGAAAGTACAAGGTGGTACATAAGATGACGGAGAATAGTTCAGACGAACAAAAGAGTGATAACGACTCTGAAAGCAGGGAACTGAGTTGTCTGAAACTACATAATGTGATCACAACGGAGGATCACCGAACCATTTGGGTCACTCTCAAGTTAGCAGGAGTCCAGGTAAAGATGGAATTGGACACCGGATCAGCCCTAACAGTCATAAACCAATGGGACTATGAGCGGCTATTCTCACACATACCCTTGAGAGACACAAAAATTATTTTGAAGACGTACACGGGGCAAAAAGTTACCCCAAAGGAAAAATAAGGGTGACCGTTATATATAACGGTAAGGAAACACCAAAACTAGACCTGTATGTATTGCAAGATGGAGGACCACCATTACTGGGACGTGAATGGATCCGGAAAATACAACTGGATTGGCATTCCATACAGGCACTGACTGTGGCTGACAAAAAGGATGACGACGTCACACCTGGGCGACTGTCAAAGATCCTAACTGACGTGAAAGAAGTGTTCCAGCAAGGACTCGGAACACTAAAAGGCATGACAGCGACGCTTAAAATTGAAGAAAACGCAAGCCCAAAATTTTTTAAGGCCAGACCGGTACCTTATGCGATCCGCCCAGCAGTCGAAGCAGAGCTGGAGAGTCTGGAACGTTCAGGTGTACTGTCCAAGGCAGACTGGAGCAAGTGGGCTACACCCATCATCCCTGTGATGAAAAAGTCATTGAGCAGCACGCCTGGGTAACCAAGGAAGGTTCGCATCTGTGGGGACTTTAAGGTAACAGTCAACCCGGTCCTTCACACCGTACAATATCCACTTCCGCGGATTGAAGATATTTTCGCCTCGCTATCTGGAGGGAAACGCTTCACTAAGATTGATCTGGCCCAGGCATATCTGCAAATGGAGGTAGAAGAAGCATCAAAAAAATACCTCACAATCAACACCCATAAAGGTCTCTACCAATACAACCGGCTGGTATTCGGGGTAGCATCAGCTCTGGCTATTTGGCAGAGGGCAATGGAACAAGTCCTGCAAGGGATCCCAGGGACCCAGTGTTATTTGGACGACATCCTGGTCACGGGCGAAAATGACAGTGATCACTCGAAATGGAGAGCGAAGAAATTGACTCAGAGACTAAGGTCCTGAATTTAAACAAGGGGAATTATGATGCCATGAGACGGGAACTGAGTAGGTCTGAGTGGACAACGTTCCTGGGAGGACTGGAGGTAGATAAACAATGGCAAACATTTAAAGATAGAATGACAAAATTGCAAAAATTGTTTATACCAATCTGGCATAAAAGGAAATCTAAAAAGGTGACTCAACCGTGGATAACAGGGGAAATTAGAGACAGCATAAAATCCAAAGATAGGGCGTATAAAGTAGCCAAAAAAAGCGCCAGAGCGGAAGATTGGGAACAGTTTAAGATAGAGCAAAGGAGGGCAAAGGGCATAATCAAGAGGGGCAAAATAGCTTACGAAAACAAGCTGGCGGAAAATATAAAAACTAACTCCAAAAGCTTTTATAAGTATATCAAAAGGAAAAGACTGGTGAAAACCAAAGTTGGTCCATTGCAGTCAGATACGGGGGAATATATAATGGGAAATAAGGAAATGGCAGATCAACTAAATGCATACTTTGGGTCAGTCTTTACGAAGGAAGACACAAAAAACCTCCCTGGGATATCGGGAAAAATAGGGACATTGGCAAAGGAGGAACTGACGCAAATCAATATCTCTAAGGATATGGTGTTAAGGAAGCTAAAGGGATTGAAGGTGGACAAATCCCCAGGGCCTGATAACATGCATCCTAGGGTACTGAAGGAGGTGGCCCTAGAGATAGCGGATGCACTAAGGATGATTTTTCAGAATTCATTAGACTCGGGAACAGTACCGATGGATTGGAGGGTAGCTAACGTTACCCCACTATTCAAAAAGGGGGGTAGGGAAAAAGCAGGTAATTACAGACCTGTAAGCCTTACATCAGTTGTGGGCAAAATGCTGGAGTCCATCATTAAGGATGAAATAGCGGAGCACTTAGCAAATGGGGACAGGATAGGACAGAGTCAACATGGATTTACAAAGGGTAAATCGTGCTTGACTAATCTATTGGAATTTTTTGAGGGAGTAACTGGTAGAATAGATGGGGGAGAGCCAGTAGATGTGGTGTACCTGGACTTCCAAAAGGCCTTCGATAAGGTCCCACATAAAAGATTAGCATGGAAAATTGAGGCTCATGGGATAAAGGGGAAAGTTTTGGCGTGGATAGGGAACTGGCTGTCAGATAGAAAACAGAGAGTTGGAATAAACGGCTCATTTTCTGAATGGCAGGCAGTAACAAGTGGGGTACCACAGGGATCTGTCCTGGGCCCCCAGCTGTTCACAATTTACATTAATGACCTGGATCAGGGAGTCGGATGCAGCATTTCCAAATTTGCAGACGACACTAAACTAGGAGGTGGGGTGGGCTCAGAGGAAGAGACCAGGAAGCTCCAGAGCGATTTGGACAGACTGGGCGATTGGGCGGATAAATGGCAGATGCACTATAATGTGGACAAGTGCGAAGTTATCCACCTTGGGTGCAGGAACGGGAGGGCAAATTATTATTTAAATGGCAATAGATTGGGAGAGGGGGAAGTACAGAGAGACCTGGGTGTTCTTGTACACCAGTCACTGAAGGCGAGCATGCAGGTGCAACAGGCGGTCAAGAAGGCAAACGGTATGCTGGCCTTCATAGCAAAAGGGTTAGAATACAGGAACAGGGATACCTTGCTGCAGCTGTACAGGGCACTGGTGAGACCACACCTCGAGTACTGTGTACAGTTTTGGTCGCCTCATCTGAGGAAGGATGTTCTTGCCATGGAGGGGGTGCAGCGGCGATTCACCAGGCTGATACCAGGAATGGCGGGAATGACCTATGAGGAGAGACTATGTAGTTTAGGGATGTACACACTGGAGTTTAGAAGATTGAGAGGGGACCTCATAGAAGTGTATAAAATTCTGACAGGTCTAGACAGACTGGATGCAGAAGGAATGTTTCCCTTGGCGGGTGAGAACAGAACTAGAGGACATAATTTAAGGATAAGGGCTAAACCATTTAGGACAGAGATGAGGGGGAATTTCTTCACTCAGAGAGTGGTGAACCTGTGGAACTCATTGCCACAGAGGGCAGTGTACGCCAGCTCATTAAATATATTTAAGAGGGAATTAGATATATTTCTACGGGCAAAAGGGGTTAAGGGTTACGGAGAGAAGGCGGGGACGGGATACTGAATTAAAGGATCAGCCATGATCTCATCGAATGGCGGAGCAGGCACGAAGGGCCGAATGGCCTACTCCTGCTCCTATCTTCTATGTATCTATGTAACCTGGAGCAGGTGCTCGCTAGATTGCAGGAATATGGGCTCCGAGCTAACCGCCCCAAATGCGAGTTTTTTAGAAAACAGATCTCGTATTGTGGCCACGTTATCGATAAAGAGGGGTTACATAAGTCCCCAGAGAAGATTGAGGCAGTAGTCAAGGCTCCAGCACTGGAAAATGTGTCACAACTGAGGCCGTTCCTCGGGCTGGTAAACTACTACCATAAGTTCTTGCCAAATTTGTCTACAATACTACACCCACTGAACACCCTACTGCAAACTGGGGTGCCATGGAAGTGGAGTGACGAATGTAGATGAGCTTTCCAGAAGAGCAAAACACTAATCACATCGAAAGAGGTATTGGTACATTACAACCCGGCATTACCAATTCGGTTGGCATGTGATGCGTCACCCTATGGCATTGGAGCGGTGCTATTGCACAAATTCTCGGACGGCCTAGAGAGGCCAATAGCCTTTGCGTCATGATCACTAACCTCAGTCGAGCGTAACTACACCCAGATTGACAGGGAGGCCCTCAGCCTAGTGGGGGGAGTGAAAAAGTTCAATCACTATCTGCACGGGCAGAAATTCACCTTGCTGACTGATCACCAGCCTCTTGTCTCCATTTTTAATCCGAAGAAGGGCGTTCCGGTGATGACTGCACAACGACTACAAAGATGGTCACTTTTTCTAGGGGCGCACCACTATGAGATTGAATATAAGGGCACGAAACAGCATGGAACTGCTGATGGGCTATCACACCTGCCTACTGCGGAGGAAGCACCAGCAGTGGATCCTGTCGAAATATTCCATTCGACTATAGTTGAATACCTACCGGTAACTAACGCTTGTATCGAAAAGGAAACCCGAAATGACCCGGCACTGTCTCGGGTATATGATTTGACGGTGAAGGGATGGCCAGCACATGGCGGCTCACTGTTGCCCGCATTCTCGACAAGGAGAGAACAGCTGTCAGTGTGCCGGGGGACCTTGATGTTTGGATCCCGAGTGGTAATTCCACCCAAGTTAAGGGATAGAGTGCTCAATGAGCTTCATGAGGGGCATCTGGGAGGGGTAAAAATGAAAAGCCTAGCCAGGGCTTATGTGTGGTGGCTGGGAATCGATAAACAAATCGAGGACCTGACCAAGAGCTGCTCAGGATGCCAGAAAGTCCAAAATGCACCACAACAGGCCCCTCTACACCCATGGGAGTGGCCCTCATCTCCATGGCAACGGGTGCATATTGATTTTGCTGGTCCATTCATGGACTCAATGTTTTTAATAGCCGTGGATGCGCACTCGAAATGGCCTGAGGTCATCAAAATGTCCTCCACCACCACGGAGAAAACTATTGCAGTCCTATGGACCATTTTTGCCAAGAATGGCTTGCCAGAACAGAGTTTGCTCCGACAACGGACCACAGTTTGTGTCCAAAGAGTTCCGGAGGTTCTTGAAAAAGAATGGGGTAAGGCATTACACATCCGCCCCGTATCATCCAGCCACAAATGGATTGGCTGAGAGGTTCGTACAAACCCTTAAGAAGGCAATAAAGGCTATGTACAAGGACAACATTCCGCTGCAGCACAAGGGGAACAATTTCCTGTTCGCCTACCGGAATGCGACATATGCAGTCACCAACCAGGCCCCAGCCATGATGTTCTTTAACCGAAGGTTAAGATCTCGCCTGGATTTGCTCAGACGAAACGTACGAAGAGATGTTGAGAGTAAGCAATTCCAGCACATCCATGAGAAGCCAACAAGGAGCTTCAATGTAGGGCAACCAGTCTTGGCCCATGACTACCGAACAGAAAAATGGCAGCCAGGAACGATATGCACACGGCAGGGCCCACTAATGTACACAGTGGACGTTGGGGAGAGCATCGTGAGACGCCATGCTGACCAGATCCTAGAGTCACAGGAACAAGTCAACCCCATGCCTCGCCCATACGTACCTGGTGATGAAGCCGACGTACAGGTCGCATCTACCCCAGAAACAGTAGCATCGGAAGCTGATGAACCAACCGACGACAGGGGGCCAGAATCGCCTCCGCACCAAGAGCAAGACACTCGGGAAAGGCGCTATCCAGAAAGGATCAGGAAGCCTCCCCAAAGACTGAATATATAAATAGACTATTTTCAGCTAATGTTGCATGTTAAAAGTGTTAATTGTAATTAGTTTGATATTTAATTGTTAAATGAGTGTTATGGTACTGTTAATCTAAAAGGGGAGGAATTGTAATGTATATACCTTTTAAGGAGGGAACTATTTTTTACAGCTCATGTATACTGCAGTACTGGCAGTGACCACACCTGTATATAACACTGAGTAGTAATCTGTACAGATCAGTTGCAGTGTGAGCCACGTTGAGTAAACACCTGTTGTACCGTTCTCCGCAGTCTGTGTCTTATTATACACGGACGTAACACTTTCCAGGATGGCTTGTGTGTTTTGTGGATTTAACCCGTTGTGAGCTACATTTAATTTACTAGTGGCATCATAATATAAATTTACCCACATTTGCTCCTGAGCCAAATAGTCAAAGATCCTGAAATGTGACAGAATCGAATTACATTCACATTTGTGACTGGAAATTACATTGTGAAGATACCAGTTCCACAGCATTTATATCTCACCTTATCGTGTCTCTGAGGAAGTGTTGGAATGCAGTCATTGTTATGTAGGCAAATACAGCATCCATTTTCCACACTGCATGATCCCATAACCATTGAGCTGAATGACCAATTTGGCTGTAATATTTTAAAACTTATTAATTGCAAAGCCATTAGTGTTGATGTCACCAGAAGCACTTCCTGATAATTATCTCCAAAGTTACCAGTTTATTGAATCTGTCAGTGTCAGTTTATTTTGTTTTCGAATCTTAGTGAGTGACAGCTGGATTTGGTTGTGTGAAAACACCTTTATCAGTTCTTTCGCCCCAGTCCAATCTTCACCGTTTATTTAAAAAAAAAAAAAAAATAGGTGGCGGAGCAATTCTGATGGGAAGAGGTCCCTGATCCTTTGAAGTCTGATTAACAGTCAGCTCTGTAGTCAGGATATTATTAAGAGATTAAACCAAATATTGCATCTTTTATCATTCTCTAACTCAAACATTGTATAATCAAGTGAAATCTGCAAGGTACTGATTTTCTGCTACTGCTTAACATTTACTTTCAGTAAACTTGACTGATTAGTTTATAGCATGAGTCATAAAGCTAGATGGAGTGCTTATTTTTCTGCTAGCTGCAGTCTAGGATAATGGAGGAGTGCTTGTGTCAATTCCATTCTGCTATTTACAGTAACAAGGGCAATGCCACATTACCAAGTATTATGCATATAATAAGAACATAAGAATTAGGAGCAGGAGTAGGCCATTTGGCCCTTCGAGCCTGCTCCACCATTCAATAAGATCATGGCGGATCTTCCACCTCATCTCCACTTTCCCACCCTATCCCCATATCCCTGATTAAACAGTTTAGATTTGCAATGAGCAGATGTATGATTTCCATAGGAACAAGTTAGCTTCAGTAGATTTCCTTTGATGAGCTATGTTTCTGTTGGAAGTGTCTGTTTTATACCCCCACCCCAACCTGCTCACTTTCTTTTTACTAAGCCAATATAAGAACAAATGGAAGTCGTCTGGCGCAAATTGCTTTGATTCAATGTTAGCTGCTACGAGGATTAAAACTGGACTTGTAGGAACAAGGGAACATCTTAACTACTCTCTGCAGAGGCACCATATGTTTGTTTACTTTCACCTACAGAGATGAAATGCATAAGAAATAGGAGCAGGAGTAGGCCATTTGGCCCTTCAAGCCTGCTCCGTCATTCAATAAGATCATGGCTGATCTTCTACCTCATCTCCACTTTCCCCATATCCCTTGATTCCCTTAATATTCAAAAATCTATCGATCTCTGTCTTGAATATATTCAACAACTGAGCCTCCACAGTCCTCTGGGGTAGAGAATTTCAAAGATTCACCACCCTCTGAGTGAAGAAATTTCTCCTCATCTCAGTCCTAAATGGCCGACCCCTTATTCTGAGACTGTGACCCCTAGTTCTAGGCTCCCCAGCCAGGGGAAACATCCTCCCTGCATCTACCCTGTCAAGCCCTGTAAGAATTTTGTATGTTTCAATGAGATCACCTCTCATTCTTCTAAACTCTAGAGAATATAGGCCTAGTCTACTCAATCTCTCCTCATAGGACAATCCCCCCCCATCCCAGGAACCAGTCTGGTGAACCTTCGTTGCACTCCCTCTATGGCAAGTATATCCTTCCTTAGGTAAGGAGACCAAAACTGTATACAATACTCCAGGTGTGGTCTCACCAGGGCCCTATATAATTGCAGTAAGATGTCTTTACTCTTATACTCAAATCCTCTTGTAATAAAGGCCAACATACCATTTGCTTTCCTAATTGCTTGCTGTACCTGCATGTTAACTTTCAGTGATGTGTGTACAAGGACACCCAGGTTCCTCTGAACACCAACATTTCCCAATCTCTCACCATTTAAAAAATACTCTGCTTTTCTATTTTTCTGACCAAAGTGGATAACTTCACATTTCTCCACTTTATGTTCCATTTGCCATGTACTTGCCCACTTACTTAGCCTGTCTATATCTGCTTGAAACCTCCTTGCATCCTCCTCACAACTTAGATTCCCCCCCCAGCTTTGTATCATCAGCAAACTTGGATATATTACATTTGGTCCCCTCATCCAAATCATTGATATTGATTATGAATAGCTGAGGCCCAAGCACTGATCCTTGCGGTACCCCACTAGTTACAGCCTGCCAACCCGAAAATGACCCGTTTATTCCTACACTCTGTTTTCTGTCCGTTAACCAATCCTGAATCCATGCTAGTATATTACCCCCAATCCCATGAGCCCTAATTTAGTTTAATAACCTTTTGTGTGGCACCTTATCGAATGCCTTCTGAAAATCCAAATATACCACATCCACTGGCTCCCCCTTATCCTGCTAGTTACAACCTCAGAAAACTAACAGATTTGTCAAACACTATTTTCCTTTCTTAATCCGTGTTGGCTCTGCCCAATCCTATTATTATTTTCTAAGTGCCCTGTTACCAGGTCCTTAATAATAGATTCTAGCAGTTTCCCTACTGCTGATGTCAGGCTAACAGGTCTGTGGTTTCCCGTTTTCTCTCTCCCTCCTTTCTTAAATAGTGGGGTTACATTTGCTACCTTCCAATCCGTGGGAACCGTTCTAGAATCTATGGAATTTTGCAAAATGACAACCAATGCATCCACTATATAGCCAATTCTTTCAAAACCCTAGGATGTAGGCCATCAGGTCCATGGGCTTTATCGGCTTTCAATCCCATTAATTTCTCCAGTACTACTTTTTTACTAATACTAATTTCTTTCAGTTCTTCATTCTCGCTCGACTCTTGGTTGTCCATTATTGCCGGGCAGTTTTTTGTGTCTTCTTCCGTGAATTCAGACACAGGCCGGAAATTTACCGGCGTACAGAGTGCCAAAGTTGCAAAGATTGACAGCTGGTAGGAAATTCGTTGTCAACCTGCCTTCAAGCGAGTCTCCCAGGTATCGGGTCTGTCAGCGGAGAACTAACACAACACCAAGCGGCAGGGAGTACAATTCAACTCTTTAAATGGCTTAAGAGCCAATTTAATACTATTTTGAAACTTCCTTCCAATTTTACGTTCTCCCCCATGGGTTACCCGCTGCTCAGGGAACACGCCAGCTCAACCTGGCGTGATTTGAGTCTGATGTTTCTGATAAGCTGACAGCTGCAGAAGTGGTGTAAAGGATGCCGTGTTGAAGATGGTCAGTTTCAGAGTGCAAAAACTGTTGGTTACTTCATTTGTAATACATATAGAGATTTCTTTAGCTTGCAAGTGTTGAGGCAACCATATGTCCAGTACCACCTCATTGGAACAACCTCTCTCACCATTGACAGATCGCTTCTGACATCTCACCTGCAGCTGCCATCTATTCCAGCAACAACGGTGCCCTTGAAAAAAATCAGACCTTGGTCCTCTGAATCCTTCCACGATAAGCCCCAACACCAACATCACCAGGCACACCAACCTTCTCCGCCATCACCTGATGCTACATAGGGCATCAGCCCCTGACAACATTGCTGCCCGGGAGACCAGCGATAGCATCACCATGGCCAGATTTACTTCACTTGATGCTGTTAATCCTGGCTGCCACATGATGCGCCAGGTTGACACCATCCCACACCAGCACCGTGAAGCATCCCTTTAATGTCCAAGCCATTCCATGCACACTCATCATTATAGCCGGGTGGGGGGGAAGTTATGTCTGAACATTCACTGGAACTCATAAGACACTTCTTAAGGTGCGCTCAGATCTGTCCAATAAGGGGCAGTTTTGGAAAAATAGATGTCACTATGACAACACATTACCAGAAACTTGACATGGATATTGGCTAAACCTCTCAAGTACCTACCCTTGTGTGCTGTTAGTTGGTATGCTTACAGTAGGATGAGGGTGAGTGTGAGGGGTGGCTCGTGAGATGGGGAAGTGATAAAGTAGATAGAGAGGGTTGGGTGGAGGTGCAAGATAAGTTGGTGTGAGTAAGGATGTGCAGGAGTAGGATAGGGAAGGCAAAGTGATGGAGATGTGTTGAGTGGCACAGCAGGGTGAGTTTGAGTGTGGCTTTGCAGTAATGTGTCGTGAGCCACTGAGATCATTGAAAGGCTGGCGCCACTGCAGCCAGGGACCCCTGACGACATCTCTGCTTTCACCCTCCTGTGCAATGTGCAACCAGGCTGTGTTGGTGTCCTGGGGAGGTCTCTTCTCCCCTTGGAAGGGAAGAGAACCTCCCTGTGTGCTGTGACTCCCTCCATAAGCATATGGAGGGAGTCATTTGAGAGCCTGGGTGCAAGCTTCCACCTTTGTGCAGTGCTCGTCATTGTTTGCAGCACCTCAATGCTGTCAAACACTGACTGAACAACTGTCAACCTCTATGTGGCCGTGGTCACTTTAAGGAAACTGGCTGATGACGCGTCATCAAATGACGTCATCAGACCCGCCTCCTGTTAATTGGCTGGGAAGCCCGCAGGGCAGGCTTAACAAGGCCAATCAAGGGACAATGCCTTTCACAGAGTGGCTGCAGCCAGGATCGTGACTGGAACCCGGAAACCAGCTCTCCCGACACCGATGATAAAATCACGGCCAAAGTATTTGTTTAATTTCTCTGCGATTTTGTTATTCCCCATTATGATTCCTCCTGTCTCAGCCTGTAAGGGACCCACATTTACTTTCGCTAATCTTTTCCTTTTTACATACCTATAGAAGCTTTTACAGTCTGTTTTTATGTCTCTCGCTAGTTTACTCTCATTCTATTTTCCCTTTCTTTATCAATTTCTTGGTCCTCCTTTGCTGCATTCTAAAATCTTCCCAATCCTCAGGCTTACTACTCTTTTTGGCAGCATTATAAGCCTCTTCCTTTGATTTAATACTATCTTTAACTTCTCTTGTTAGCCACAGTTGGACCACTTTTCCTGTGGGACTTTTGTGCCTTAAAGAAATGTGTATTTGTTGTAAATTATGTATTAATTCTTTAAATGCTAGCCATTGCCCATCCACTGTCATACCTTTTAATGTAGTTTCCCAATCTACCTTAGACAACTTGCTCCTCATACCTATGTAGTTTGCTTTGTTTAGATTTAAGACCCTAGTTTTGGATTTAACGAAATCACTTTCAATCTCAATATAAAATTCTAACATATTATGGTCACTCTTCCCTAAAGGCCCCTTTACTACAAGGTTATTAATTAACACTTTCTTGTTGCACAATACTAGACCTAAAATAGCCTGTTCCCTAGTTGGTTCCTCAACATACTGATCTAGAAAACTATCTTGCATACATTCCATGAATTCGTCCTCCACACTATTACTGCAAATTTGGTTCGTCCAGTCTATATATAGATTACAAGTCCCCCATGATTACTGTATTACCCTTGTTATAAGCACCTCTAATTTCCTGATTTATACTTTGCCCTACATTACAACTACTGTTTGGGGGCCTATAAACAACTCCCACCAATATTTTCTGTCCCTTGCTGTTTCTTAGCTCCACCCAAACTGATTTTACTTCTTGATTTTCGGAGCGAAGATCCTTTCTCTCTACTGTCTTTATTCCATCCTTTATTATCAGGGCTACCCCTCCTCCTTTTCCATTTTGCCTATCCTTCTAAAAGTTATGTATCCTGGAATATTTAGTTCCCAATCTTGGCCACTTTGCAACCACGTCTCGGGTATGGCTATTAGATCAAACCTGTTAATTTCCATCTGCGCTATTAATTCATCCATTTTGTTGCGAATGCTTTGCGCACTCTAATTCACAGAGAGCAGGGTTTGCTTACGGGAGTGACCTTTGGCATTGAGCACAAGAGAAATATCTACTCAAGCTCTCAAAATGTACTATAGACATCTAGCAGGAAGAGATTTGGGAATGTCATAGATGTGCACTCTTCTAACCTCCAGCAGTTGAATGTGCAACCACAGAGGATATGCCTCCCAGCAGAGGCACAGGAGCAACTAAGTGACAGAAATACAACATGGGGCCTGTGGCTAAATCAGACCCTGCACAAGTAGCTTCAAGGGTCATGTCTGACAGTGGGAACACAGATGCTTTATGCCATTGGTGAATGTACCTTGGAGTAGTTGTCACTTCAGTCAGAGGGCATGTTGAGTCTCAGCAACAAGAGCCAACAGAGCTGGGGGAGGTAGGGGGGAGTGCAAGGAAGCAGATCACAACTTGACATAAGTAGCAGTCCACGAGTCAAAGTAGGAAAATATGTTGAACAGGTAATACAGATCCACTTGGGGACCAGACATGGATGAGACCAAGCACAAAAAATGCGCTGGTTCACCGCTATTCACAGAAAATGTCAGTAGAATGACTTCACTTTCAGCATATGCAGCATTAACATTTTCAACTGCTTATAACGAGGAAAAAATGTGCAACTTTTGAGATTATAAAAACATTCCTTTTGGAAAAAACACATCTATCAAACATTTGGAAGATCCTCTGAAATAATGCAGGCAATGATGTCCTTCAGCAGAAGCACAAGCACAGCCATGTGACAGATGTCAGCATGACCCTAATGCCAATGCTAACCCTGTAAAATTGGCTTCTAGGAGCATCTCCAAAAGTTTGGGAAAATAGACCAACTGGTAAAAGCCAAGCTGCTTTTGCTCTTGCTGGTGATCTATGCTGAACTTCAGGGGTGGATAATGTGAAGGTGGGCACCCACCGTGCTGCAGTGCAACAGCATCCGTTGCCCGGAAAATCTCAGTATGCTCCAATGCAGGCAGCAAGCACAAAGGCTGATAGGCGTCTGTACAAGATATGGATGTTCACCCATTAAGTACCAGCTTGACCCAGTGGTAGTACTCTCACCTCTGAATCAGAAGGTTCAAGATCCACTTCAGTCAGATGCCTATCGAATCATAGAATTTTACAGTAAAAGAGAGGACATTCAGCCTATTGCCCCTGTGCCAACTCTCTGAAAGAGCTATCCACTTAAGCCTGTTCCCTTGCTCTTCTCCATATTCTTAATTCTTTCTTTTAAAAATATTTATCCACTTCACTTTTAAAAGCTGTTACAGATTCTGTTTCCACCATTGTTTCTGATGGGCAATTCCATGCCCCAACAACTCTTGAAACAAATTATTCTAACTTCTTCCTTCGTACATTTGATGATCTTAAATTTATGCCAGCTAGTTACTGACCCAACCACCAGTGGAAATCATTTCTATTTATTTTATGAAACATCCTCATATTTTGAACCCTTCTATCAGATTAACTATTAAACTTTTCACTCGTCTCCCCTCATAATTGAAGCCTCTCATCCCTGGTATCATCTTAGTAAATATCTTCCGTAATCTCTCCATGGTCTAAAGTAGGGCATTCAAAACTGGACATAATCTAGCTGCAGCCTACCCAAAGGTTTGTGTAGGTTTAGCATTACCTTTTTGCTTTGTACTCCATGCCCCTATTTGTAAAACTTAGGATCCCATATACTTTTTCTTTTTATACACAGCTTTGTCGACCCACTTTTACAGAATGAAACAAACCATGGTTGATAGACAATAGATGTGGAGGCTGTAATAGACCAGTATGGAAAGGGTTAATCAGGGCAGTCGCAAGAATCATGTGGCTGACTTGATTGATTAGGGAATCTCCTGGTTTAGCATTGCTAGGCTTTATTTTATACAAGTGTAAATTCTAACTTTTATTTGTCATACATGATAATATGACCCTTAAGCCACAATGTCTTAAAGTAACTAATCAGTGCCTAATTACTGTGTTATAGTTGTATGTAAGGAAATGGTTTAAACAGATGTGTTTTGAGCAAGTGAATGAATAAGAAAGTGGAGTCTGTGGTTAGGAGGTGACAAGAGTGTTGAAGTTTGAAAAATAAGTAGGGTATGCCTTCGCAATGAAATATTGCACCATAGGATGAGATAGGCAGACTTGGAAGGGGACAGGTATCTAAGAATGAATAGTAAGCAGAATTATGGTCAACAGATCCACATGGTTAAATGACAATTGGGAGAATGTGCTGTGTGGGAGGGTAACTGGTGCTTATATTGATATATAAATTGCAAGGCTATCGAGGTGTTAATTCAGCAAAAGGGAGCCAGTTCCTTAAATATGACATCCTTTCTTCATGTAATAAATTTTATGTGAAGCCTGGGAGACAACGGGAAGTTGCTGCTGGAGCAGGATGCCGAGTGTCGTGAACAGTGATAAAAGGTATAAAGAGAGAGGGTCTTCACCTAGAGTGGGAGCTGCAGTGAATCCTCCAGAGAAGAAAGGCATTGGTCGGCCGTGCTCCCACGATAAAGGTAACTACGGTATCCTATAAGTTAATGTAGTCCAATGTCTTTTTACTGTTTTGCTGGTATACATGAAGTCTGTCATAAATAAAGGTTAAATAGATTTTTTGTAATATGTAATTGTGTCTAATTTGAAACAAAACTATGAGACAGGGAGATGGAAAAGCCAGCATGCCAGATTATATTTAAAGACACGCTGCATGATTTTCTAGCACTATTATTTATTTTCTTGTAAACTGACTGACGTTTTATTCGTTTCACAGTCCTCTCTTTCGACTTTTCTTTCCCCATCAGTTTTTTGACTATCTCTATTTTCTGTTTGCATACTTAGGAAGTTACTTCAGTTTTCCTCTAACTAACTGAGACTTCTCACCTGTTCCCTTCATCCTTCTAACTACCCATCTCTCGCTGTCCTTTCTCTGAATGTTCTGAGCCCTTCAACACCGATCCTCTCAAATCCGTAAGGTTACGGTTAAAACTGCCAATTGTGCAACACAAAAGTGACAGTATAAATCTGGAGTCGGCCTTTGGAGAGACCGTCTGAATTACCTTCCAGTGTGGTGTAAAATTAAGTTTAAACTTAGCACTTTCTAAATTTACAGAGTTTTAAAGGTTTTTAGAAAGCAGACAATCCCAATTATGCTCTCAAAACATGTAGACACACACACTTGAAGCTCTCTTATTGCTGGGAGAATTTGATTCAAAGACTGAAAGTATAAATGACATGCTTGCTAGCTGGAACTGATTCTGTACAGTATAAGCGTGCTCTTAACCGGTTCTGATCTCCTACAGCATGTCTGCAGTTTAAGGGTATTGCATATGCCACTCAAAACTGTGGCTCCTAGCTGTCTCAATTATCCTATCTTTGCATGCTGGCCTTTCCACCATTGACACATTGGAGCCTGCTCAAACTGGACCACATCCCTGCCGGTTTAAAAGTGAAGTCTTACAGAATTTAGGTCTAAATAGTGTGTCCTCTAACTCCACCAGTGGCAGTCTTGTGGCAGATTTGCTCTCCTTAGATTTGCAAGTTTACCACCAATATTAACAGGTCACTCCAGCTGACCACAGACAGTTGGGATTAGCTGGATTAAGGGATTGATTCCCCATAGCAACTAATTAAACCATACCTTTGTGACGAATGATAACACATTCAATTAGGTTTTTTTCAAAACCACATTTTTATCTGCAACTTAACTTCCTTTCTTAATTTAAAAAATGAATTGTGTATTGCATCCTCAAATGATAATTCCTATGGTCATCTCTGCTCACCTTCAGCAGTAAATATGGTGGTGATAATGTCATGTCTGTCTCTGTACAACGTGCTACTCATAATTCACAGTCACTTGGAATGAGGCTCATTCAATTTTATGATTTAAAAAGTGTCACTTTTGCTCAAGTAATTCACTCTTAACAATGAACACAACATAATCAGTTTAAAAGGGATTGCAATTCCTCTCATTCTTTGATTATATAACTTTCACTCCTATTTCTTCCATTGCTGACTGCTCTGGAGTCAGACGTGGCAGGGCTAGAGGTTTAGAATGTGTAACCTTAATCTATGATAAAGAACTTAGAATGTGAATACAAGCAAACCAGATTCAAAGACATTAATTATAATTCAAATTGTTTATGGTGAAATTGTAATTGCAGGCGTGCTACAGCTAACAATTCAATTCTGGCACAGAGCTTCTTCAAATATTTACATTTGCAGGGATCCCATTTAATAATACCAGTTAGAACCTCAATACTTATGTAATTAGTCACATGAAGTGAAAGAAAAACTGCTATTGGCAATATTTTAATTTGGATTCCAGGAGACCAGCATCCAGGATCCACTTCTGGCATTTACATTGTTAAATCTGGCTCCCTTATCCCAGTGGCAGAATTGTAGGCCCATGATATTTGTGGATCTACAGATCCACAACCAGGATAAGGCAGCCAGATTTAGTAGTATAGAAGCTAGGAGGAGACTCCTGGATACCCATCTCCTGAAATCAGAATAAAAAGAGCAGCAATACAAAAGCAACTAAAAAGGCACTGTCAGGAAAAATAATTGTCAAATACTTTTTGTTGAAGACTGCTCTTTATAATGAGCAATACAGTCTGTGACCCAGGAACAGAGAAGGGACAGTCCGAAAGGGCGCTCACTCCTAATTGCTATCCAATGCTGGAAAGTAAGTGCAAGAGTGTGTGCGTGTGAGTCTGTGTGCGTATATGACATGTGAAGAACGAATTGAACTCAGCTGTTACGCCAGCTGACAACTCAGTATTTAGTCTCAAGCATGAAGAATGACAACTTGGATGACATACTGGAAAGGGGGAAAAAAGGCATAGCTGGTGAATGAATATACTGTAGTGGATAATCAGAACAAAATGGCAGACCGATTATATAAAATGGCAGGTTGTATAAATTATTCCAACGTTTCATCCTTCCTTACTGCAAATTATCATCATGGGCTGGATTTTGGCACTTGCTCTTATAACAACAACTTGCATTTATATAGAACCTTTAACATAGTAAAACTTCCCAAGGCACTTCACAGGAGCGTTATCAAACACCGAAACACAAAGAGATATTAGGACAGGTGACCTAAACTTGGTCAAAGAGGTAGGTTTTAAGGAGAGTCTTAAAGGAGGAGCAGTCGAGAGGCAGAGAGGTTTAGGGAGGGAATTCCAGAGCTTAGGGCCCAGGCAGCTGAAGGTACGGCCACCAATGGTGGAGCGATTAAAATCAGGGATGTGCAAGAGGCCAAAATTGGAGGATGCAGAGATCTCGGAGTGTTGTAGGGCTGGAGGCGGTTACAGTGATGGGGAGGGGCGAGGCCATGATATTATTTGAAAACAAGGATAAGAATTTTAAAATAGAGGGGTGTCGGACCGGGAGCCAATGTAGGTCAACTAGCACGGGGCGATGGGTGAATGAGACTTAGTGTGAGTTAGGCTATGGACAGCAGAGTTTTGGGTGAATTCAAGTTTATGGAGGGTGGAAGATGGGAGGCTAGCCTGGAGAGCATTGAAATAGTCAAGTGAGGTAACAAAGGCATGGAGGAGGATTTTGGCAGCAGATGAGCTGAGGCAGGGGTGGAGACAGACAATATTACAGAGGTGGAAGTAGGCGGCCTTGGTGATGGAGTGGCTATGTGATCGAAGCTCATCTCGTGTCATCAGCGTACATGTGGAACCTGACATTGTGTTTTTGGATGATGTCACCGAGGGGCAGCATGTCGATGAGAAATAGGAGGGGGCCAAGGGTAGACCCTTGAGGGACTCCAGAGGTAACGATGCGGGAGCGGGAAGAAAAGCCATTGCAGGTGATTCTCTGGCTACGACTGGATTGTTAAGAATGGAACCAGGTGAGGGCAGTTCCACCCAGCTGGACGACGGAGGAGAGGCCTTGGAGGAGGATGGTGTAGTCAACCGTGTCAAAGGCTGCAGACAGTTTGAGAAGGATGAAAGAGATAGTTTACCAGTCACATAGGATGTCATTTGTGACTTTGATGAGAGCCATTTCAGTACTGTGGCAGGGGCGGAAACCTAATTGGAGGAGTTCAAACATGGAGTTGCGGGAAAGATGGGCACGGATTTGGGAGGTGACAACACGTTCAAGGACTTGAGAGGAAAGGGAGATTGGAGATGGGGCGGTAGTTTGCAAGGACAATGGGGTCAAGGTGGGTTTTTTGAGGAGGGGGTGATGACAGCAGATTTGAAGGGGAGGGGGACAGTAGCAGAGGAGAAAGAACCGTTTACAATATCAGCTGGCATGGGGCCAGGAAGGGAAATTGGGTGGCCAACAGTTTGGTGGGAATAGGGTTGAGGGAGCAGGAGGTGGATCTCATGGACAAGATGAGCTCAGAGAGGACATGAAGGTAGATAGGAGAGAAACTAGAGAAAGATGCAAGATAGAAACATAGAAGATAGGAGCAGGAGTAGGCCATTCGGCCCCTCGAGCCCGCTCCGCCATTTAATGAGATCATGGCTGATCATCCAAATTCAGTACCCTGTCCCTGCTTTCTCCCCATGTCCCTTGATCCCTTTAGCCTCAAGAAATATATCCAACTCCTTCTTGAATATATTTAATGAATTGGCCTCAACTGCCCTGTGTGGCAGAGAATTCCACAGGTTCACCACTCTCTGGGTGAAGAAATTCCTCATCTCAGTCCTAAATGGCTTACCCCTTATCTTTAGACTGTGACCCCTGGTTCTGGACTCCCCTGCCAGTGGGAACATCCAACCTGCATCAAGTCTGTCTCGTCCTGTTAGAATTTTATGGGCTTGATTTTAACTCAGCCGTCAGGCGGGCTTTGAGGCGTGTGAGGGGCCTGCAACAGGCGGGACTGGTCTTTAGGGCCCTTAAACAGCACTGATTGGCCTTTATAATCCCATTTTAATAGGCCCTTGCCTGTTTAACCCTTTTCCCACATAAAACACGCCTGGTGGGGATCATGCCTGTGAAACCTGGCGTGAACACTATTGGCTTGCTGACTATCAGCTGCAGGTCAATCATTAAAGAGGAGATTTGAGCAGTCATCATTTGCAGGTGGCAGGACTTTGTTGTTTCAGGCCTGGGGCAACTTTTACCAGACTTAACTGCAGTGTATGTACCTTGAAGAAGGAACTATATTCTGCAGCCCCTGTATACTGCAGTACCAGTAGTGACCACCCCTGTATATAAGCCTGTGTAGTAACTTTGTATAGTAGTTCCAGTTTTGTCTCCATTCAGTAAACACCTGTTATAACCAACTTCTGCAGTCCGTGTCTCAATTACACACGGATATTACATTGGCGACGAACAGATCCGAACTTACCTACAGTTCTGCACCACCTCACGGGGATCCATCCCTGAAGCAAAGTTATTAGAGGTCGAAGCCAGAAGGAAGAAATCCCAAAAAACCCAAAACAAACAGAAGAGACGGGCGTCGACCGTGGGCAACCGCCCTCTGATTCATCGAATTCGAAGACTTGCAGGAGAGGCTGTCGAGAGCTGGGCTTGGTTATCCAGTCTATGGTGTTCCAGCTAATCGGGCTGGTGGCAGGTAGTACACTGATCCTTCCTGGGCTGCGGCGGGCTAGAGCTTGATCGGGTGGCTTTTCAACGGGGCCGAGCAGCGTTGTCGGGAAGAGGAGAGAGAGAGGGTGGAGCACACAGGGCGCGGCCGGTGCTACGAAGCCGGGCAGCGTACAGACCCGAGAAGAGGGAGGGAAGTGTCCCATAGGGTCTGCTCTGACGACGGGAACAGTAATTAAAATAAAAGAAAAAGAAATTAGAAGCGCAGAAAGCCGCGAGGAGCTGCAGTTTGCCACGGGGACCGCGGAGAGCGGCGTTGGCAGCAGCGTGGGGGGAAGTGCGTGAAGACCATAGGGCGTCGCCATCAAGGCATAAAAACGCCAGCAACAGCGCTGGCAGCAGCGGAAAAGGCAGAAAGCGCAGGAGGCGCCATCTCAATCCAGCGGGGAAGAAGGCAAAGCGCGGGAGGCGCCATTTTGTTCAATCGGGGAAGAAGGCAAAGCATGGGAGGCGCCATCTTAGATCTCCAAGATGCCGAAGACTGGCAATATCACTGCCTTCAATAATGCAATAGAAGACTGGACCACGTATGTGGAAAGAGTCGAAGTATATTGCAAGGCAAATGAAGTAGCCGATGAGAAAAAGGCATCGGTACTACTAAACTTAATGGGCGCAAGAACGTACGGCCTATTGCGGAACCTGATCACTCCAGTCAAATCAATGGCGAAGAGTTTTAACAAAATTGTTGATATCCTACAGGAACACCTAAATCCTACACCGCTGCTGATAGCAGAAAGATTTAAATTCCAGAAGAGAAATCAGCATAAAGATGAGAGCAATGCTGATTACCTTACGGAACTACGCAAGCTATCAAAGCACTGCCAGTTCGGAGCAGGACTGGCAGATACCCTATGGGACAAATTTGTCTGTGGACTCCTGAGTGAAGGAACCCAGAAGAGGTTACTCTCAGAGAAAGAGCTGACGCTAGATAAGGCTTTCAGCATGGCAGCATCGTACGAAGCAGCAGCAAGGGGAGCTGCGGAAATACAGCAAGAGCCACAGGAATACGGCACCCATGAAATGACACGGGGATTTGCAAAATGTTATCGCTGCGGCAGAACAACCCATGACCAGAAGGACTGCTGGTCCAAGGACAAAACATGCAGGCAATGCGGAAAGATGGGACACATTGCACGAGTTTGCAGGTCCGGGAAGAAGACTAACGACAACAAAAAGACTACTAAGGAACAGTACAGGAAAGTACAAAAGATGACGGACAGTAGTTCCGAAGACCAGAAGAGCGATAGTGAATCCGGGAACAAGAGACTAAGCTGTCTCAAACTACACAACGTAATCGCAAAAGAGGATCACCGAACCATTTGGGTCACCCTCACGATAGCAGGGTCCCAAGTCAAAATGGAATTGGATACAGGATCAGCACTGACCGTCATGAATCGACGAGACTACGAGCGGCTATTCTCACACATACCCTTGAAAGACACATCCATTGTCTTGAAGACATATACGGGGCAGAAAGTATACCCCAGAGGGAAAATAAGGGTGCCTGTCGAATACAACGGCAAGGAAATACAGAAATTGTATCTGTACATACTGCAAGGTGGTGGACCACCGTTATTGGGACGTGAATGGATCAGAAAGATAAGTTTAGACTGGCGCTCCATTCAGGCACTGACTGTGGCTGGTAAAAAGGATGACGACGTCACACCTGGACGATTGTCAAAAATCTTAGCTAACGCTAAAGAGGTATTTCAACAAGGACTGGGAACTCTTAAAGGCATAACCGCCTCGATAAAAATAGAAGAGAATGCAATTCCCAAGTTTTTCAAAGCAAGACCGGTACCGTATGCAATTCGCCCAGCCGTCGAGGCAGAGCTGGAGAATCTGGAGAATGCAGGCGTGTTATCTAAGGTAGACTGGAGCGAGTGGGCAACACCCATCGTTCCTGTCATGAAGAAAACGTTAAACAATAAGTCTGAGGAGCCAAGGAAGGTTCGCATCTGTGGGGACTTCAAGGTGACTGTGAACCCAGTCCTCACACAGTACAGTATCCTCTTCCGAGGATAGAAGATATTTTCGCCTCACTATCTGGAGGGAAATGTTTTACAAAAATTGACCTAGCGCAAGCATATTTGCAGATGGAGGTTGAAGAATCCTCTAGGAAATATCTCACGATAAACACTCACAAAGGTCTTTACCAGTATAATCGACTGGTATTCGGAGTAGCATCAGCTCCGGCTGTATGGCAAAGAGCGATGGAACAAGTTCTGCAAGGGATCCCGGGGACTCGGTGTTACTTGGACGACATCCTAGTGACAGGCGAAAATGACAGTGAATACCTTGCCAACCTAGAGCAGGTGCTTACTGATGCACTATCAACAACACCAAAGACTACGAGTTGAACTTATACGAAGTAAGCTTTTATTGACTAAGAACTGGAGCATGCCTCTGCTAGTGGATCCATCCAAAGAGCTCCCGGGGGAAGGGTGGTGAGTCACCTTTATACCCGGGCTTAGGGGTGGAGCCAGGGGCGGAGACATGCCCGGACCTGTACAGAGTTAACAGTGGTTTACCACATTCGCCCCTCGTTTAAAAAAGAGTCCGGCGGGGTGAAGTGTTTCAAAAGTTCATATCCGAAAGTCTCTCCGGGGGTCTTGTCTGCCGTAATGATCTTCGTGGTGCCGGTTGCGGCGGTTCTTTGCCCGCGGCCGCTTCTCGCGTGGGACGGAGCACTGGCGTGTCGTCCTCTCGGGGTAGGGATGGCACTGGCATGTCGTCAGTTCGTGGTAGACACCCCGGTGGTGCGTCGTGGGTAGTGGTGGTGGGTGGAGGTAGTGGATGGTGATCGATGGTGTTTCGGGTGGTACGAGTGCAAGGTCTCGAATTGAGACTGTGTCCTCCCGCCTGTCAGGATACGCCACGTAGGCGTACTGTGGGTTGGCGTGGAGGAGGTGAACCTTTTTGACCAGGGGGTCCGTCTTATGGCTCCTCACGTGTTTCCTGAGCAGGACGGGTCCCGGAGACGTCAGCCATGGCGGTAGTGATGTCCCCGAGGTGGATTTCCTGGGGAAGACGAACATCTTCTCGTGAGGGGTGGCGTTTGTGGCAGTACAGAGCAGTGATCGTATGGAGTGGAGCGCATCGGGGAGGACATCTTGCCAGCGGGAGATTGGGAGGCCCTTGGATTTTAGGACGAGCATGGCGGTCTTCCACACCGTTGCGTTCTCCCTCTCTACCTGTCCGTTACCCCGGGGGTTGTAGCTGGTAGTCCTGCTCGTGGCTATGCCCTTCTCGAGCAGGTACTGGCGCAGCTCGTCGCTCATGAACGACGAGCCCCTGTCGCTGTGGATGTAATTGGGGAAGCCAAATATGGCGAACAGGTCATTGAGGCACCTGATGACCGTGGCGCTGGTCATGTCCGGGCAGGGGATGGTGAAGGGGAAACGGGAGTACTCGTCAATAATATTGAGGAAGTACGTGTTGCGGTCAGAGGAGGGAAGGGGCCCCTTGAAATCGACGCTGAGATGTTCGAAGGGGCGGGTGGCTTTAATCAGGTGTGCCCTGTCTGGCCTATAAAAATGCGGTTTGCATTCGGCGCAGACCTGGCAGTTCCTGGTCATGGTCCTGACCTCCTCGATGGAGTAAGGCAGGTTGCGAGCTTTAATAAAATGGAAGAACCTGGTGACCCCCGGGTGGCCGAGATCATTGTGGAGGGTCCGTAGCCTATCGACTTGTGCGTTGGCACATGTCCCACGGGATAGGGCGTCTGGGGGCTCATTAAGTTTCCCAGGCCGATATAAGATATCGTAGTTGTAGGTGGATAACTCGATCCTCCACCGCAATATCTTATCATTTTTGATTTTCCCCCTTTGTCTGTTGTTAAACATAAATGCTACTGACCGTTGGTCAGTGAGCAGGGTGAAACGTTTACCGGCCAGGTAATGCCTCCAGTGCCGTACAGCCTCCACTATCGCCTGGGCCTCCTTCTCGACTGAGGAGTGTCGAATTTCGGGGCCCTGGAGGGTCCGTGAAAAGAAGGCCACGGGTCTCCCCGCCTGGTTAAGGGTTGCGGCTAGGGCGAAGTCGGATGCATCGCTCTCCACTTGGAAAGGGATGGACTCATCCACTGCATGCATTGTGGCCTTCGCAATGTCCTCTTTTATGAGGGTGAAGGCCGCACGGGCCTCTGCCGTCAGGGGGAAGGAGGTTGACTTGATGAGGGGCCGGGCTTTGTCCACATAGTTGGGCACCCACTGGGCGTAGTAAGAGAAGAACCCTAGGCATCTCTTCAGGGCTTTTAGGCAGTGGGGGAGGGGTAGTTCCAGGAGGGGGTGCATTCGGTCGGGGTCAGGGCCGATGACTCCGTTTTCCACCACGCAGCCAAGAATAGCGAGGCGCGTGGTGCGGAACATACATTTTTCTCTGTTGTATGTCAGATTCAGCCGTTGGGCCGTACGGAGGAATTTTTCTAGGTTGGCGTCGTGGTCATGCTGGTCATGGCCGCAGATGGTGACGTTGTCTAGATAGGGGAAGGTGGCCTGCAGCGCGTTCTGGTTAACCATCCGGTCCATCTCCCTTTGGAAGACCGAGACCCCGTTGGTGACGCCGAAGGGGACTCGGAGGAAGTGGTAGAGGCGACCGTCGGCCTCGAAGGCCGTGTACTGGCGGTCCTCGGGCCTGATGGGGAGCTGGTAGTATGCCGACTTCAGATCAATCGTCGAGAATACCCGGTATTGTGCTATCTGGTTGACCATGTCAGATATGCGGGGAAGTGGGTATGCGTCAAATTGCGTGTATCAATTGATCGTCTGGCTGTAATCAATAACCAGGCGCTGTTTTTCGCCGGTCTTCACTACCACCACTTGGGCTCGCCATGGGCTGGTGCTGCCCTCGATAATCCCTTCCCTCAGGAGTCTTTCTACTTCTGATTTAATAAAGCTCCTATCCCCGGCACTGTACCGCCTGCTTTTAGTAGCAATTGGCTTGCAGTCTTTGGCGAGGTTAGCGAACAACGGGGGGGGTTTGACCTTCAGGGTGGACAGGCTGCATACTTTGCGCGGCGCCGTGTTTAAATTCTGCCGGCTGCAGACTGTAAGTGGGGGCAGGGGCCCGCCATATGCCATCGTGACGCTCTCCAGATGGCACTGGAAGTCTAATCCTAGCAGTACGGGAGCGCAGAGCTGTGGCAGGACGAGGAATTTAAAATCTCTGTACTCCACGCCGTTCACTGTCAGAGTCGCTACACAGTAGCCGCTGACGTCCGCCGTATGGGGCTTTGAGGCCATAAAGACCTGGTGGCGTGTGGGCATAACCGATAGGGAGTAGCGTCGCACCGTGTCGGGGTGGATGAAGCTCTCCGTGCTTCCGCAGTCGAAAAGGCAATTTGTGGCATGGCCATTTACCTTTACGTTCATCATGGACCTGGCTAGTTGATGGGGCCTAGATTGGTCCAGGGTGATGGAGGCCATCGTCGAGGTCGGTGGGTCGCTGTAATATTCGCCCGTGCCGGGAGCCTGGTCTCGAAATGGTGTCCAAGATGGCGGCTCCCCCGCGGCTGGTGGTGCCCAAAATGGCGGCCCGCACGGCTCACACGTGGTTGGTGGGGTCCAAAATGGCGGCCTGCACGGTTCACACGCGGCGCTGCTGGAATTGGGGGTCGATTTCGCCCTGCACACTCTCGCGTAGTGGCCTTTCTTGCCGCATTTGGAGCAGGTCGCGTCCTTTGCCGGGCATTGCTGTCTGGGGTGCTTGGCCTGGCCGCAGAAGTAGCATTTCTGGCCTCTGGTCATTGCAGCTGTAGTTGGGCTGCTGGCGGCTTGTGGCCTTACCGGGTCCCAAGATGGCTGCTCCCGTGACATCCACGTGGCCATCCGGTCAGGGGGGTAGGTGTCCATGTTCTGGAGGGCCACGTCTAACGAGTTAGCGAGGGCCACCGTCTTCTGCAGGTCGAGCCCCCTCTGTTCCAGCAGCCTCTGCCGAGTATAGTTGGACCTGATGCCGGCTACGTAGGCGTCTCGGATCAGGTCTTCCATGCATTCCTTGGCCGTCACCGCTTTGCAATTACAGGCCCGGCCGAGGACTCTCAGTGCCAGTAAATATTCGGCGCCCGATTCCCCGGGGCGCTGTTTTCGGGTAGCCAGGAGGTGTCTGGCGTAGACCTCGTTAACAGGCCTCACGTATTGTTCCTTTAGCGTTGCGATGGCGGCCGCGTAAGTTGTGGCGTCTCGGATGATCGAGTAGACTCGGTGGCTCACCCGTGAGTTCAAGACAAGCCGTTTCGCGTCATCTGTAGTGACGGTAGTGCTGGAGGCCTCCAGGAAGGCTTCGAAACAGCTCAGCCAGTGTTCAGTTATTGGCTGCATCTGCTGCTTGAGGATCCAGGTCTAAACGTTCCGGCTTCAAGATTTGCTCCATGTCGAAAATTTAGTCAATAAAATTGATGCACTATCAACAACACCAAAGACTACGAGTTGAACTTATACGAAGTAGGCTTTTATTGACTAAGAACTGGAGCATGCCTCTGCTAGTGGATCCATCCTAAGAGCTCCCGGGGGAAGGGTGGCGAGTCACCTTTATACCCAGGCTTAGGGGTGGAGCCAGGGGCGGAGACATGCCCGGACCTGTACAGAGTTAACAGTGGTTTACCACATTCACTAGACTAAGAGAACATGGGCTACGAGCCAATCGCCCCAAGTGCGAGTTTTTTAAGAAACAAATATCGTATTGTGGCCACGTGATTGATGAAGAGGGGTTACATAAGTCCCCTGACAAAATTGAAGCGGTAGTTAAGGCTCCAGCGCCTGAAAATGTGTCACAACTGAGGTCATTCTTCGGATTGGTGAATTACTACCATAAGTTTTTGCCGAATTTGTCCACAATTCTGCATCCACTGAACACCCTGCTACAAACTGGAGTAGCATGGAAATGGAGCGATGAATGTAAGCGGGCCTTTCAGAATTGTAAAGGCCTGATCACTTCAAGAGAAGTATTGGCTCACTACAACCCATCACTACCGATAAGACTGGCGTGTGATGCGTCTCCCTACGGCGTTGGAGTGGTACTGTCACATAAATCCCTTGATGGTTCAGAGAGGCCGATAGCTTTTGCGTCACGCTTGTTAACTGCAGCCGAGCGTAACTACGCCCAGATTGACAGAGAGGCCCTCAGCCTGGTGTGGGGGGTGAAGAAGTTCAATCACTACCTGCACAGACAGAAATTTACTCTACTAACTGATCATCAACCTCTTGTCTCCATTTTCAACCCTAAGGAGGGCGTCCCGATAATGACAGCACAACGGCTACAGAGGTGGTCCCTTTTCCTAGGGGCACACCAATATGACATCGAGTACAAAGGAACTAAACAGCATGGGTATGCTGATGGATTGTCACGCCTACCATTGCCGACGGTGGAAGAAGCACCTGCAGTGGATCCTGTGGAGATATTCCACTCGACCATATTCGAATGTCTACCTGTGACGAATGCAAACATAGAAAAGGAAACACGAAATGACCCGACACTCTCCAGGGTCTATGATTTAACGGTGAAGGGATGGCCAGCACATGGCAAACCACTGTTGCCAGCATTCTCGCCGAGAAGAGAACAGCTGTCAGTGTGCAGAGGTACCTTGATGTGTGGATCCAGAGTAGTAATTCCACCCAAATTGAAGGATAGAGTGCTCAATGAGCTTCATGAGGGTCATCTGGGAGGGGTAAAAATGAAGAACTTAGCCAGAGCGTTTGTGTGGTGGCCGGGAATCGATAGAGAAATCGAAGAGATGACCAAGAGCTGTACAGGATGCCAGAAGGTCCAAAACGCCCCACCACAAGCCCCTCTACATCCATGGGAGTGGCCCTCATCTCCATGGCAAAGGGTACACATTGATTTTGCTGGTCCATTTATGGACTTGATGTTTTTAATTGCGGTGGATGCACATTCAAAGTGGCCAGAGGTAATAAAAATGTCCTCAACCACTACAGAAAAAACTATCACAGTCTTACAAACCATATTCGCCAGAATTGGGCTGCCTGAACAGATTTGCTCCGACAATGGACCACAGTTTGTGTCTGAAGAGTTCCGGAGGTTCTTAAAGAACAATGGTGTTAAGCATTACACATCCGCCCCATATCATCCAGCCACCAATGGATTGGCTGAGAGGTTCGTTCAAGCATTCAAGAAGGCTATCAAGGCAATGTGTAACGAAGACATACCCCTACAACACAAGGTGGATAACTTCTTGTTTGCCTACCGGAATGCGACACATGCGGTTACCAACCAAACTCCAGCCATGATGTTCTTCAATCGAAGACTAAGATGCCGCTTGGATTTGGTTAAGCCAAACGTCAGAAGAGATGTGGAGAACAGGCAGTTTCAGAATATGAATGAAAGGCCAACCAGGAGTTTCAAGATAGGTCAACCAGTTTTGGCCCGGGACTACCGCACAGAGAAATGGCAGCCAGGAACGATCTGCACATGGCAAGGACCTCTAATGTATACCGTGGACGTTGGAGAGAGCATTGTAAGATGCCATGCTGACCAGATTCTAGAGTCACTGGAAAACATCAAATCTACACCACGATCCTATACACCTGGTGATGAAACCGAAGTACAATTGCATCTACCTCAGAATCGGTGATATTGGAAGCAGACGAACCAAACAACGACGTTGATCCCTAATCAACTTTGCCAGAAGAACCTGATACCCCAAAGAGGCGTTATCCGGACAGAATCAGGAAGCCTCCTCAAAGACTGAATTTATAATTGATTAACTTCAGCTAATGTATTTAGCAACTGTAATTGTAAATATGTTATTTAATTATTAATCGAATGTTATGTACTGTTTAGCTAAAAGGGGAGGAATTGTAGTGTATATACCTTGAAGAAGGAACTATATTCTGCAGCCCCTGTATACTGCAGTACCAGTAGTGACCACCACTGTATATAAGCCTGTGTAGTAACTTTGTATAGTAGTTCCAGTTTTGTCTCCATTCAGTAAACACCTGTTATAACCAACTTCTGCAGTCCGTGTCTCAATTACACATGGACATTACATTAATCACAACTGTGGAAGGTTGGAGCCTCACACTCTTCTCCAGTGTGACCTCCTGCGAAACCCCTCTCGCCAGCCTCACTCAGCGCTTCCTCAACTGAGGCATCTACCAGAAGCATGGGAGGCCTTTTTTTCCTTCCCTTCTTGGCATTAGAGGACCTCCAGCCCCATTCGCGAAATGACACACGCCACAACTGCAGAAGTTGCCATCAGAATTTTTATGCAAAACAAACAACTGCTGGCATTTTTACAGAATACACAACATTTCACCCAAGTGACTACCCTTGTGACTATTGGTGCTTTATTTTCCTCTTACGCGTGCTCCTACGTAGTGGTTCCCCTGTGGCTTCAGCAGATGTGGAGGCCCCTTGCTCACTTTCCTGCTGCTCCTGTCTTGATACCTTTGGCGGGCGTCCTCTGGGGTGGCGAGCCTGTGAGGGCTCGTCAGCAGTCTGCTGCTCCTGTGGCTGTGCAGGGATTGAGACGTCTATCTCACTTGGGTGTGGACTCCGGCGGGGCTCTGACCGAAGGCTCTGCAGTGGCATGGAAGTGTGAGCGCTTGGAGAGGAACCCCCACTTCCTTGAGGTCTGCCACCAACCTCCCTCTCATGGGTCAGGTCCCCTTCAGTGCCTGCAAGTGGCTTGTGAGCACCTTGCTGCACATCAGGGGGGCCATGGGGATCCGTATCTGCAATGGCAGTCCTACTCAGAAGGACTTCCATGAAGGTCTGGCTTCTCTGTTCAATAGATGCCCATCGCTCATCAAGAGATGTCATTCTATTCTGAACGCTCACCATGTTTTCCATACCCTGGTGACTAACCTCCTCCATGGCCGTAGCCCTCCTCTCCTCCACCGTAGCCAGCCTTACCACGGAGGCAGCAATCATTTCCACGTAGGTAGCCATCCTTTCTGTGTTGATGCGTTCATGCTCCAATGACTCCACAAAGGCTCTGCTCATGTTCGCTATGGACTCCTCCATTCGCTCCACACTCGCAGCGACCCTAGAGACAAAACCTGCCAGAGACTCCTGCATCTGTGCCTGGAGTTCCATCACCTCTGATCTTACGGATGGACCCAGCGGCAGAGGGTCGACATGCAGCTGAGCCGAGCTGGCAGAGTCCTGCGCCCTCCGACGAGGACTCTCCACTGCTGTCCCTGTCTCCACAATCTACTGATGCTCACTTGTGAGCTGTGATACACCAGGTGACAACTCTACTCTATGTCCCGAAAGTCCCACCGAGGTGTGAGTGTCTGCACTGGTGCTGGGTGCGCTTATTTCTGCTGACGCTGCGCCCTCAGAGGTTGCAGATTCCTCTGAGGAGTCTGGCATCTCAGGCTCTTCCTCCTGCACACTGGGGACGGGGGCTCTCGATGGTCCTGTGGGGGAGTCAAGGAAAAAGTTAGAGATGTGATGCCAAGGTTACATGCACACTGCATTTTGCAGATGATCATAAGTCCATATGATGTAGCTTCAGAATCATTATCAGCGACTCATGCAATGCCAATGAGAGAGATGGAAAACTATTCTGTCACCAGCTTACGGGGATGCACCTGTCTCTCCTTCCCCAACTTCCGCATTTATGTCAGCCCCGACAATCTCCAGGACGCCTTCCTCCCAGGGGGTGAGCTGGGCTAATGAGGGTGGCCCTCCTCCTGTCCTGGCTCGCTCTCTCCTGTTGTGAGCGCTGTTTTTCTGCAATGAGGGAGACAAGTGGAGGTTGAGTGAGAATGAATGAGTGAGTGCAGAGATTGCATAGCATAGATACTTAGAAGGAGACAAAGATGGAGTGAGGTTGCAAGACCAAGGGCCCTCCCTGTGTGTTGTCAGTTGTGTTCGAAGCATCAGAGTGAGAGGGAGTGTGAGGGCTGCATGGTGGAATAGTTATGTGAATGTGAGCATAGAGAGAGAGGGAATGGGTAAGGGTGCATGGATGTGAGTGTCAAGTGGGATGTGGAGGAAGAGATTGCTAAAGCTGAGTGCTGGTGAGGAAAGGCAATGGGGATCAGATTGAGGGCGATGGAAACTTCATACAGTACTTACTTTTCCAGTGCGATGAAGGTCATGGAATCTTTTCCTGCACTGCATCCAGGTGCGCCGTGTGAGCCCCAAGGAGTTGACTTGACCTGCCACCTGTAGCCACACAGCCTTGGTCTGACTGGGAGGCCTCTTCCTCCCTGAAGAATGGAACAGGACCTCCCTGTGGGCCCTAGCACCATCCAGCAATGCCTGGAGTGAAGCCTCATCAAATTTGGCGGCAGCTCTTGCCCTCCCGCTAGCCGTTGCTCCTGCAGGCTCCTGTGCCATCTCAATGGTGAAGTTTGGAAGCCTGCAGAAGAAGCAAAGCTTGCTGTGGGCCCTAAAAGCAGCAGCAATGATGATGTCATATTCTGCGACTTTCTGACTGGAAATACTCAGTTGCCAAGGCTTCCCACACATTGGAAATCAATTGGCCAATGGAGTTAAAATTGCATCAATCTCACATACCCATTTAGATTCGTGTGGGAAACACCAAATTCGGGGAACCCGACAATTCCCCGCACCTGAGCTAAAATCGACCCCTATAAGTTTCAATAAGATCCCCTCTCATTCTTCTAAACTCTAGCGAATATAAGCCTAATCGACACAATCTCTCCTCATACGTCATTCCTGCCATCCCAGGTATCGATCTGGTGAATCTTCGCTGCACTCCATGGCAAGAACATCCTTCCTCAGATAAGGCGACCGAAACTGCACACAATACTCAAGGTGTGGTCTCACCAAGGCCCTGTACAACTGCAGCAAGACATCCTTGTTCCTGTACTCAAATCCTCTCGCTATGAAGGCCAACATGCCATTTGCCGCCTTAACCGCCTACTGCACCTGCATGCTTACCTTCAGCGACTGGTGTACAAGGACACCCAGGTCTCGTTGCACTTCCCCTTTTCCCAATCTATTGCCGTTCAGACAATAATCTGTCTTCCTGTTTTTGCCACCGAAGTGGATAACCTCGCCTTTATTCACATTATACTGCATTTGCCATACATCTGCCCAATCACCCAACATGTCCAAATGGTACTGGAGTTTCTCTGCATCCTCCTCACAGCACACACGCCCACCCAGCTTTGTCATCTGCAAACTTGGAGATATTACATCTAGTTCCCTTGTCTAGATCATTTATATATATTGTGAATAGCTGGGATCCTAGCACCGATCCCTGCGGTGCCCCACTAGTCACTGCCTGCCACTCGGAAAAAGACCCGTTTATTCCAACACTTTGCATCCTGTCTGCCAACCAGTTCTCTATCCAAGACAGTACCTTATCCCCAATCCCATGTGCTTTAACTTTACACGCTAATCTCTTATGCGGGACCTTATCGAAAGCCTTCTGAAAGTCCAAATACACCACATCCACTGGTTCTCCCTTATCTATTCTACAAGTTACATCCTCAAAACATTCCAGTAGATTAGTCAAGCATGATTTACCTTTTGTAAATCCATGTTGACTTTGTCCGATCCTGTCACTGTTTTCCAAGTGCTCTGCTATTACATCTTTTATAATGGACTCTAGCATTTTCCCCACTACCGATGTCAGGCTTACCGGTCCATAATTCCCCGTTTTTTCTCTACCACCCTTTTTAAATAGTGGGGTTACATTAGCTATCCTCCAATTCATGGGAACTGTTCCAGAGTCTATAGAATTTTGGAAGGTGACCAGCAATGCATCTACTATTTCTAGGGCCATTTCCTTAAGTACCCTAGGATGTAGATTATCAGGTCCTGGGGATTTATCAGCCTTTAATCCCATCAATTTCCCTAACACCATTTCCCTACAAATACTGATTTCATTCAATTCCTCCCTCTCATTAGACCCTATGTTCCCCGACATCTCTGGGAGGTTATTTGTGTCCTCTTTTGTGAAGACAGAACCAAAGTATGTATTTAATTGGTCTGCCATTTCTTTGTTCCCCATTATAAATTCCCCTGATTCTGCCTGCAAGGGACCTATGCTTGACTTCACCAATCTTTTTCTCTTCACATATCTATAGACGCTTTTGCAGTCAGTTTTTATGTTCCCTGCAAGCTTACTCTCAATCTATTTTCCCCCTCTTAATTAATCCCTTTGTCCTCCTTTGCTGAATCGTAAACTGCTCCCAGTCCTCAGGTTTGCTGCTTTTTCTGGCCAAATTATATGCCCTCTCCTTGGATCTTATGCTATCCCTAATTTCCCTTGTTAGCCACGGTTGAGTCACCTTTTTTGTTTTATTTTTATGCCAAACAGGGATGAACAAATTCTGTAGTTCATCCATGCGATCTTTAAATGTTTGCCATTGCCTATCCACCGCCAACCCTTTAAGTAACATTCCCCAATCCATCCTAGCTAACTCGCGCCTCATACCATCATAGTTTGCTTTATTTAAATTTAGGACCCTAGTCTCTGAGTCAACTACTTCACTCTCCATTTTAATGAAGAATTCTATCATATTATGATCGCTTCTCCCCAAGGGGCCTCGCACAACAAGATTGCTAATTAATCATTTCTCATTACATAATACCCAGTCTAAGATGGCCTGATCTCTAGTTGGTTCCTCGACATATTGGTCCAGGAAACCATCCTGTATACACTCTAGGAATTCCCCCTGCACAATATTGTTACTAATTTGGTTAGCCCAATCTATATGTAGATTAAAGTCACTCATGCTGACTGCTGTGTCCTTATTGCACGCATCTCTAATTTCCCGTTTAATGCCATCCCCAACCTCAGCATTACTGTTTGGGGGTCTGTATATAACTCCCACTAACGTTTTCTGCCCCATGGTATTTCTCAGCTCTGCCCATACAGATTCCACATCATCCTTCCTTACTATTGTGTTAATCTCCTCTTTAACCAGCAATGCTACCCCACCTCCTTTTCCTTTTTTCCTGTCCTTCCTGAATATTGAATACCCCTGGATGTTGAATTCCCAGTCTTGGTCACCCTGGAGCCATGTCTCCTTAATCCCAATTATATCATATCCGTTTACATCTATTTGCGCAGCTAATTCATCCACCTTATTACGAAGGCTCCTTGCATTAAGACACAAAGCCTTCAGACTTGATTTTTTAACGCTCTTAGTCCTTTTAGAATTCTTATTTACTGTGGCCCTGTTTGATTTACACCATTGATTTCTCTGCCTTCCACTTTTGCTTTTCTCCTTCCTGTCTTTTGTTTCTATCCTTGCTTCCCTTTCCTCTGTCTCCTTGCACAGGTTCCCAACCCCCTGCCATTTTAGTTTAAACCCTCCCCAATAGCACTTGCAAACACTTCCCCTAGGACATCGGTTCCGGTCCCGCCCAGGTGCAAACCATCCAGTTTGTACTGGTCCCACCTCCCCCAGAACCGGTTCCAATGTCCCAGGAATTTGAATCCCTCCCCCTTGTACCATTCCTCTCGCCACGTATTCATCTGAAATATCCTTCTATTTCTACTCTGACTAGCACGTGGCATGGGTAACAATCCTGAGATTACTACCTTTGAGGTCCTATTTTTTAATTTACCTCCTAACTCCCGATATTCAGCTTTTAGGACCTCATCCCGTTTTTTACCTATATTGTTGGTACCTATATGCACCATGACAACTGGCTTTTCACCCTCCCCCTCCAAAATGCCCTGCAGCCGCCCCAAGACATCCTTGATCCTTGCACCAGGGAGGCAACATACCATCCTGGAGTCTTGTTTGCGGCCGCAGAAATGCCTATCTATTCCCTTTACAATAGAATCCCCTATCACTATAGCTCTCCCACTCTTTTTCCTCCCGTCCTGTGCAGCAGGACCACCCATGGTGCCAGGAAGTTGGCTACTGCTGCCTTCCCCTGATAAGCCATCTCCCTCAACAATATCCAAAGTGGTATATCTGTTTGAAAGGGGGATGGCCACAGGGGACCCCTGTACTACCTGCCTGCGCCTACTACTCTGCCTGGTGGTCACCCATTCCCTTCCTGCCTGTGCAACCTTTACCTGCGGTGTGACCAACTCCCTAAACGTGCTATCCACGATGTCCTGAGCATCGCAAATGCTCCAGTATGTATCCATTCACAGCTCCAGCACTGCAATCAGAGCTAGGGCAGGGAAGTTAGGGGAAGCTTGGCTGTTGGGCTAGGAGAAGGGAGGGAAGCAGCTGAACAGATGGTCTCAATCTTAATGACAAAGAGGTCCATGAGCTCCTCGCATTTATTGGAGGTGAGGATAGAGGAGGCAGTGGAAAGTGATTTCAGAAGACGGTTTGTAGTGGAGAAGAGAAGTCAGAGGTTATCTTTGCATTCCAGGATGAAATTGAAAGTACCATTGTAAGTGACCTGGGGGGAAGTTTTTTCCAGGGGTGGACACAGAAGGAAGTGAGGTTGGGAGGGCGAAGGGGGATATGAGTGGAGAGGGATAGAAGGAAGGGATCCAAGATGGCCTTATCTGTGATTGACACGATGGGAGTAGAGCGGCCACATGAGATGGCAAGGTCGAGGGGGTGGCCATGAATATGGGTCGGGGAGTCTATATCGAGGGCTAGATTAATGGAGGATAGGAGGGCAGTGAACTCAGAGGAGAGAGGGCATGATGAGTTGAGATGGAGGTTGAAATCACCAAGGATGGGAAGTCAATTGGTGCAGAGGCTGAGGGACGAAAGCAGTGAAGATATCTCAGTGAGAAACTTGACATTGTACTTGGGTGGGTGATAGAAGAACAAGGATTTTAATGGAGGTGAGGGGTTGGAACAAGGTGAGATGCTCAAAGGAGGGGAATGTGCCAGAGGAGTTGGGGAACAGATCAAGGTATGATTTGGTGATAAGGGCCACATTAAGGGGGATAGATTTTCTATGGAGTTTTACATGGGAGGTTGCTGTCAGAGGGATGTCCAAACAGCGCAGCGCACTCTACAGGGCTGCTGAGACCTGTGTGAACAGGGAAAGCAACTGGGTATCTCCTTAACCAATCAGATTGAAGAATGTTAATGATCAGCGCAGAGTCTGAACCAGGGAGTGTCAGTTAGAATAGTGAACTCAATATCAAATCAGCTATAGAAAGTGAAATGGAGAGGGAAAGAAAGATGAGATTGAGAGAGATAAAAGAGACAGAAATAAAAGTTTTTAAAAATGTATTTAATTTTTTTTATTTTTAAAATCTCCAACAATAATTAAAAGCTGAAGGGATGAGACTCCCCACTTGTATAAGTTAATTTTTAGTGCCAGAGAGGTTGTATGGCAGTAATGAAGACTTACCACACTGTTAAAAGGGTATTTGGACTGGAATGGACAAGCCCTAACGTTTTTTGGCGAATTTAGTCCGTATCGATAAGGTAAGTACAGGACCTTCACAGTGTTCAATGTATTTGAATGGAGAGTCAGACGGATAGATGCTGTTTTTGGGATTCTTATGGAGGAATGTCGCACCTCGGACAACAACTTCCGGATTTCTGCGCTTAACTGTGGTCGCCAAAAGTTGCTGTTCGATTTGCACATAAATAATGGTGAGCGCTCTTAGCAAAGTCCGGCCCCATGTGGGGGGAAATCCTGCTCAGACTAATGCAGTGAACCGAAATATCTAAGTCATACTCATCATAGATAGAACAGATAAACAGGTTATTTGCATGACATTTACCATATCTCAATCAAGATAAATGCAATAAAAGGACGTGATATCAAGCAAGACACATTATATTGCATACTATTGTTCCAAAGTTTAAACTAATAAAATTTAAATAGTACTCTGAAGTATAAGGGAAGAGCTAGGTAGGGAGTTGGTGGGGGGGGGGGGGGGGGGGGGGGTGGGGGCGGTGGAATTGCCCTTAGTCTTTTTCTATCTGCACAACTTCTTCTTTGTACCCACCTCCTTTTTTCAATATCACTCTTTTCTCAGAGGTAGACAGGAGAAAGGTCAGTTAGGGAGAGAATGATATTAGCAATGAATAATTTACACCCACATGAATGAGAGAAGCGGGGAATTCCTCTTATGTGACGCATGAACTGAAATATCCAGAGAGAGGGGATCAATATGAATCGGACCAGTAAAGAAATGAACAAAGGCCTATTTGAAGGGAGGAAAAGATTTTTGCAAATTTGAATCAGTAGAAATGACTGGGCCTAGAACATCTTGAGAAATTATAAGATTTCTGTAATTTCGAGGATATCTAAGCCCAAAAGGAAGACTCGTGGTATTTTCAGACGAGCAGAATGGCACAATATTGCATTGGCAGAAGGTTCCCTATTATGATGATGTTACCACGTAATTTTCAATTTGAAAAGTAAAAATATTCCTATATCATTTAAATAAAATTGTGTGAACCTTGTCTAGGTCCATAATAACAACAGAAAATGCTGGAAAAACCGCGGATGTCGGCGGGAGGCGCGAGCGGGAAGCTTAAAAAGGCTTCAGAGACCCAGGTAAGGCCTCAGACCGCGGGTGTCGGCGGGAGGCGCAAGCAGGAAGCTTAAAAAGGCTTCAGAGACCCAGGTAAGGCTTACCAATCTCCAGTCTCCAAAGTCAGAGGGAAGGAGAGAGGTAAAAAGTAATCCAAGTGTGACGTCACCAGAAAGCGGGTAAGTGATTGGTTGGTAAGTATTTCTCTCTTTTTAAGCTTAAACTCTGTGGTTTATAGTTTCTAAGGTGCGATATTCATCATCTAGAATCGGGGCAGAGGGTATTTAAAAATAATATTAATAGATTTAATTAATTACATAGAATGGGAGATCAGGTGATGTGTTGCTGCTGCAATATGTGGGAGCTGGTGGACACCATTGATGCTCACAGTGATCACATTTGCAGTAAGTGTTGGCTGCTCGAGGAATTTCGGCTCCGTGTTGAAGAGCTGGAGTCCGAGCTTCAAACACTGAGACACATCAGGGAGGGGGAGAGTTACCTGGACTCCGTGTATCAGGAGGTAGTCACACCAATTAGATTAATTAATTCAGATGTAGTCCGTGGCCAGGGTCAGGATGGTGTGACTAGAAGTGAGGCAGGTACGGGGATCCAGGAGGTAGTGTTGGAGGAGCCGCAGCCCTTGCTCTTGTCCAACAGGTTTGAGGCTCTTACTCCCTGTGAGGATGAGAACAGGGACTGCGGGGAGGATGAGCAACCTGGCCACATCACCGTGGAGCGGGGGGCCATTCAAGTGGGGGGAGTTAAAAGAAATGTTGTAGTGGTAGGGTATAGTATCGTTAGGGGGATAGATAGAGTTCTTTGCAGCCGAGAGCGAGAGTCCCAAAGGCTGTGTTGCCTGCCCGGTGCCAGGGTTAAGGACATCTCCTCTGGGCTGGAGAGAAACTTGGAGTGGGAGGGGGAGGATCCAGTTGTCGTGGTCCATGTTGGTACCTACGACATAGATAGGACAAGGAAGGAGGTTCTGCTGAGGGAGTTTGAGCAGCTAGGGGCCAAATTAAAAAGCAGAACCGCAAGGGTAATAATCTCTGGATTACTACCTGAGCCACATGCAAATTTGGCTAGGGTAAATAAAATGAGAGAGTTAAATGCGTGGCTCAAAGACTGGTGTGGGAGAAATGGGTTTTGCTTCCTGGGACACTGGCATCAGTACTGGGACAGGCGAGAGCTGTTCCGTTGGGATGGACTTCACTTGGCCAGTGCTGGGACTAGAATCCTGGCGAATCGAATAACTAGGGCTGTAGAGAGGGCTTTAAACTAATTAGTTGGGGGGAGGTTTGAAGAGAGCAAAAAATAAAAATGACAGCGGAGAAGGCAATAGAGCAAGGTAGCAGTGGGGGAATTAAAAACCAGAGCATGTCAGGGACAGAATGTATAATGATAAAGGTAAAGTAGTAAAAGGGGTAAAAGCAGGAATAAATTGTCAGAAAACATATTTGAAAGTTCTTTATCTGAATGCACGCAGCATTCGTAACAAAATTGACGAGTTAACGGTGCAAATAACTACACATGGGTATGATCTGGTGGCCATTATGGAAACATGGCTGCAAGATAATCATGAATGGGAACTAAACATACAAGGGTATTTGACAATTAGGAAGGACAGACAGGAAGGAAAGGGAGGTGGGGTTGCTATGTTAATCAAGGATGGAATCACTGCAATAGTCAGAAATGATATTGGGTCAAAGGATCAGGATAGTGAAACAGTTTGGGTGGAGAAAAAGAATAATAAGGGGAAAAAGTCACTAGTGGGCGTAGTCTATAGGCCTCCTAACAGTTGCAACTCTGTTGGTCGGAGTATAAATCAGGAAATAGTTGGGGCTTGTAATAAGGGAACAGCTATAATCATGGGGGATTTTAACTTTCATATTGACTGGACTAATCAAATTGGGCATGGCAGCATTGAGGAAGAGTTCATAGAGTGTATTAGGGATGGGTTCCTTGAGCAGTATGTAACTGAACCAACCAGGGGGCAGGCAATCTTAGATCTGGTCCTGTGTAATGAGACAGGATTAATAAAAAATGTCCTAGTAAAGGATCCCCTTAGAATGAGTGACCATAATATGGTTGAATTCCAAATTCAGTTTGAGGGTGAGAGAGTTGGATCTCAAACCAGCGTACTAAGCTTAAATAAAGGAGACTGAAAGTATGAGAGTAGAATTGACTAAAGTGGACTGGGAAAACAGATTAAAGTGTAAGACGGTACAAGAGCAGTGGTCTACATTCAAGGAGATATTTCACATCTTTCAAGATAAATATATTCCACTGAGGAAAAAGGGGAGTAAAAGAAAAGACAGCCATCCGTGGCTTAGTAAAGTAATAAAGGATAGTATTCGACTGAAAACAAGGGCATATAAAGTAACCAAATCTAGTGGGAGGATAGAAGATTGGGAAGCATTTAAAAGCCAGCAAAGAATAACTAAAAGATTAATTAAGAAAGGGAAGATAGATTATGAAAGTAACCTAGCAAAAAATATAAAAACAGATAGCAAGAGTTTATACAGCTATATAAAAAGAAAAAGGGTGGCTAAAGTGAATGTTGGTCCCTTAGAGGATGGGACTGGGAAACTAGTGGTGGGGAACATGGAGATGGCAAAGACGCTGAACAAATATTTTGTATCAGTTTTTACAGTAGAGGACACTAAAAATATCCCAACACTGGACAAACAGGGGGCAATGGGGGGGGGGGGGGGGAGGAGCTAAACACGATTAAAATCACTAAGGAGATGGTACTCAGTAAAATAATGGGACTTAAGGCGGATAAATCCCCCGGACCTGATGACCTACATCCTAGGATCTTGAGAGAAGTGGCGGTAGGGATTGTGGATGCATTGGTGATCAGTTTCCAGAACTCCCTGGACTCAGGAAAGGTCCCGGCAGATTGGAAAACTGCTAATGTAACACCCTTATTTAAGAAGGGAAGTAGACAAAAAGCTGGAAACTATAGACCAGTTAGCCTAACATCTGTGGTTGGCAAAATGTTGGAGTCCATTATTACGGATACAGTAACAGAGCATTTGGATAAACATAATTTAATAGGACAGAGTCAGCATGGTTTTACAAAGGGGAAGTCATGTTTGACAAATTTGCTCGAATTCTTTGAGGATGTAACATACAGGGTGGATAAAGGGGAACCAGTGGATGTAGTGTATTTGGACTTCCAAAAGGCATTTGACAAGGTTCCACACAAAAGATTACTGATCAAGATAAAAAATCACGGGATTGGGGGTAATATACTGGCATGGGTGGAAGATTGGCTATCTAACAGAAAACAAAGAGTTGGGATAAA
Organism: Somniosus microcephalus; assembly: GCF_052327205.1. Classification (NCBI taxonomy): domain Eukaryota; kingdom Metazoa; phylum Chordata; class Chondrichthyes; order Squaliformes; family Somniosidae; genus Somniosus; species Somniosus microcephalus. The sequence continues at coordinate 80,020,463 of NC_140989.1, read as the reverse complement.
TGGTTCGTTCTCGGGCTGGCAATCAGTAACTAGTGGTGTTCCGCAGGGGTCAGTGCTGGGACCCCAACTCTTTACAATCTATATTAACGATTTGGAGGAAGGGACCGAGTGCAACATATCCAAGTTTGCCGACGATACAAAGATGGGAGGGAAAGCAGTGAGTGAGGACATAAAAAACCTGCAAAAGGACATAGACAGGCTAAGTGAGTGGGCAGAGATTTGGCAGATGCAATATAATGTTGGAAAGTGTGAGGTTATGCACTTTGGCAGAAAAAATCAAAGAGCAAGTTATTATCTAAATGGAGAGAAACTGCAAAGTGCTACAGTACAAAGGGATCTGGGGGTCCTGGTGCATGAAAGACAAAAAGTTAGTATGCAGGTGCAGCAGGTGATCAGGAAGGCCAATGGAATCTTGGCTTTTATTGCAAGGGGGATGGTGTATAAAAACAGGGAAGTCTTGCTGCAGTTATACAGGGTATTGGTGAGGCCACACCTGGAATACTGCGTGCAGTTTTGGTTTCCATATTTAAGAAAAGATATACTTGCTCTCGAGGCGGTTCAGAGAAGGTTCACTCGGTTGATTCCAGAGATGAGGGGGTTGACGTATGAGGAAAGGTTGAGTAGGTTGGGACTGTTGTGTCTCCTTGTGTTCTTTTACTATAAATAATAGACACTTTTAGCTCATTTTAGTTACTGCTTTTACTAGCTGTATTTCTGCTTTGTTTCTGTGCTGCCGCATGGTGCGGAGTGATACAAGATGTCCGACACTGCACTGTGCACTGCCCATGCACAGTGTGCCACATAGTAATATAACTACACCATACCAAAGTAGTTCCATACCAAAGTAATTCCATTTAACGATGTGATACTATATAACAATGTAACATCCCTCTTTCTCAAAAAATTAAAACATGAAATTTAACAATTTAAATTAACAAATATTATATCAAAACTATTATTATCAACTGCAAAGAATCGTGAGTTTTTTTTTATTCGCGATATCGCTCAGGTGGTTGGATGTTGTCCCTCCATCTTGTGGATTTGGTGGTGACCATTCCTCTCTGCGGTGTTTTGGTGTGTGCCGCTCTTGTTGTTGTTGTTGCTGTCGCCTTTGGAGTTGGAGTGTGCATGCTCGTGGTTGTTTGATTTGTAGCGCTTATTTCTTGTGTTGTGCTGCTTGTGGTAGCTGATGTTGTCTGCTGCTTATCCAGTTCAGGTGAAGGTCTGATGTGGAGTCTGTTCCGTCTGTATTGGTTACCAGGTTCAGTCTCTACGAAGTAGGATCTTGGAGTATCAGCTTTTCCAATGACCTTGGCTGGATTCCAGGTTTTCAACACCGGGTCTTGCACATGCACTGATTGTCCATTCAGCAATTCTGGTAGCGTGTTTGCATGTTTATCGTAATGTTTGCTTCCTACGATTTGTGCTTCTGCCAGCTTTTGTCTGAAGTCCTCCTGGTCCTGGGGAGGATGTATTTTTGCTGGTAGTGTAGTCTTAAACTTCCTCCCATTCAGCAATTCCGCAGGTGATTTCATGTCTGCTTTCAGTGGTGTTGATCTGAGTGATAGGAGGGCAAGGTCATGGTCTTCCCCCATCTCACTACTTTTGATGAGAGTTCTCTTGGCAGTCTGGATCTGTCTTTCGATGAACCTGTGTCCCCTTGGGAAATGTGGGGATGAGGTTACTATTTTGAACCCATACTTTTCTGCCAGAGCTCTGAATTCACTCGATGTGAACTGGGTTCCATTGTCACAGATTACCTTTTCCGGGATTCCTTGTTCAGCAAACAAGCTCTTTGCAATCCTGGTGGTAGTTGTGGCTCTCAAGTCTTTCATCCTTCTCACAAAAGGAAACTTGGAATAGTAATCTGCCACTATGAGATACCATTCTTGATTGCACATGCAGAGATCTGCCCCAACAGTGTGCCATGGTCTTGACGGTATTTCACTAGGTATCATCTCCTCTTTCTGTTGTGCATTTCTGTATTTCTGGCATATACCACATGCAGAGACCATCTGTTTGATATTTTTGTACATGCCTATCCAGTATACAGCTGATCTGGCTCTCAGCTTGCATTTTTCCATTCCCATGTGGCCTTCATGTATGAGATGGAGAAGTTGTGTCTGCATCGTCTTTGGCACGATGATCCTCGATCCAGCAAGGAGAATACCGTCTTCTACTGCAATATCGTCTTTAATCGTCCAGTATTGACAAATTGTCGCCTGTACCTGCTGGATTCTCTCCGGCCACCCCTGTATTACTTCTTGTGTGAATAGTTGCAACTCCTCATCTTTGCTAGTCTCATCTCTGATTTGACTGAGCTTTGTAGGGGTAACATTCACTAGGTGGTGGATTTTTACTGTTAGGCCCTCCACCTCGTGTTTCTCATATGGTGACAATCGAGACAACGCATCTGCTAGCACCATTTCCTTTTCTGGCTTATATTTAAGCGTGAAGTCATAGCTTTGGATCCTTAGAAGTAGTCTTTGCAGTCTTGCAGGCGCTTTGCACAGATTCTTCTTATAGATCTGTTCTAGTGGACGATGGTCACTCTCTATTGTAAATCGCCTGCCATATAGGTATGTATGGAATTTCTCGCATCCGTACACTACTGCTAATAGTTCTCTTTCTATGTTGGCATATCTCGTCTCGGCTGATGTCAAGGCCTTTGATGTGAAAGCTATCGGCTTTCCTTCCTGCACCAGAGCTGCCCCTAGTCCTCTGGTAGAAGCGTCTACTTGCAGAGTGACTGGTTTTCTTCTGTCATAATATGACAGACTTGTTTCTTTGCACAACAGTTCTTTAAGTTGTTTGAAATTCCTTTCGTGTGATTTAGACCACTGGTATTCGGCGTCTTCTTTCAACAGCTCTCTGAGATTTGTTGTATGTTCTGACATGTGTGGGATGAAAGAACTCATGTATTGGACCAAGCCAAGGTAACTCCTCAGCTCTTTCTTGTCTTTGGGTGGTTTCATTTCAGCAATCGCTGCAATCTTCTCTGGATTTGGCTTGACTCCTTCTGTTGTATAAATCATACCGAAGAATTGGCATTCCTTGACTTTAACTATGCACTTATCTGCATTTAACTTGATGCCAGCCTTCCTGGTACTCTCCATGGCCTCATGTAGGTGCATGTCATGGTCTCTTTCATCTGCTCCATAGATCTGAATATCATCAGCTATTCCTATAGCTCCTTCACAGCCTCTGTATGTCTCGTCTATTTTCTGTTGAAAGATATCTTGACTGACCTTTAGCCCGAATGGTAGCCGCAGGAATTTGTAACGCCCAAATGGTGTGTTGAATGTTGTCAGTGTTGTTGATTCCTCATCCAACTTCACATTCAAATATCCATTTCTGGCATCTAGTTTTGAAAAAACCTTGGCTCCTGCCAGTGATGGCGTAATCTCCTCTAGCGTTGGGGTGGGATAGTGGTCTCTCTTTATCACCTGGTTTAGATCTTTGGGGTCCAAACATATTCTGAGACACCCGTTTGGCTTTTCTCGTACCACAATTGAGTTTACCCAGTCTGTGGGTTCAGTGACCTTTATGATCACTCCCTTTTCTTCCATCTCCTTTAGCTCTCTTTCAAGCTTTGTCTTCAGCTTGATGGGTACTTTTCGTGGAGCATGGATAACGGGCTTTACCTCTGGATCGATGGTGATGTGGAGATTGGAAATCTCCGAAACATCCCACTGTATCATCGAAACATTCCGGATACATGTCTATCAAGTCTTTTTTACTCTTGATTTGTGGGCGGTTCTCCAGTGGGGTGTTGCTGTCTATCTTCAGTGGCGTTTCCGTCAGCTCGTGATGCACTGAGATCAATCTCAACTTCTCGCAGCTGTTTAATCCCAGGATCGCTGGCCCCTCAGTGTCGGTGACATAGAACATGCAGTTGATGTTCTTTCTTTTATGTGTCCCTTTGATAAAGGTTATTCTGAGTTGTTTAATCTCACTCCCCCCATATGCTGTCAGCGTGACATTACTTGCCTTTAAACAACCATTTTTCGGGTAGCCATCTTCTATCAGGTTTTCGGGAAAGATCTGCTGGTACAGTCTCAATGGGAGAATGTTGCTCTGAGCCCCTGTGTCCAGCTTCAACTTTAAGTTGATGGTTTTGGGCCGACCTTTGTTCTTTTTTTTGATTTGGATGATGGTGTGCAATTCTCTCCTCGGAGTATTTTCCGCTCTGGACATCTCATGAAGCTGTATCTTTATGGTTTCGATGTTTAGTGCATTGTCGTGATCATCATCATCATCCTGCTCATCCATGGCATGGATATTGTGTTTCTTTCTCTGGTTCTGCTGTCCGCCTTTGTTTTTGATGTATGTTCCTTCTTTCTTCGTTCTACACCTCTTTTCCCAGTGGTTTAGTTTGCCACATGCATTGCAGCTTGTTCCATATGCTGGACATTTCCTCTTGTCTGTGTAATCGTGCGGTCTTCCACAGTTTCTGCACGTTTCCCCCGTTGTCATGTGTATGTCTTTGTGTGTTGTACTTTTCTCTCACTGCATCCACTCTGTTGTCCGTCTCAGAAGCTGTCCGCATGTCAGCCGTTTGAGAAATCAGCGTTTTCATTTGCTGCTTCATGAGCTCTCGCAGTATCTACAGCCTCTGTTATTCCGAGCTTTTCTTTTCCTATCAGGGCTTTTTGTACCTCTACATGCGCTGACCCCCATATTAGCTGGTCCACAAGCTTTTCTTCCATTTCCTTAAATTTACACTTGCTGGCTTCATTTCTCAGCCTTGTTAGGAAATTGTCAGCTGTTTCACCGGGTTCCTGTCTTAGACTCTGGAATTTGTATCTGTGTATACGGTGATTGGATTTAGGCTCTAGATGGTTGCTGAATTTATCAAAAATTGTCACAGGGTTTTCATTTTCATCTTCAGTCAAACTCCAGCTATTATACAAATCTAGACCTTTTTCTCCTGTCCACAACAGAATGTAACTAACCTTTTCCTCGTTGGTAGCGCCCTTCAGGAAGCTTTTGAATGTAAGATCACATTTCTGTTTGAACTTGCGGAATGCTTCTACTATATCGTTGGCTTCCCAGTTCATGAGGGGTTGCATTTGCACAGTCAGTGCAGTCATTTTAGTTTCCCGTACGATTCACTCTCAATCACCGCATAAAATCACTTTTCGTCTTATTCGCAGTTCGTATAGCACAATACAGACACTTTTAGCTCATTTTAGTTACTGCTTTTACTAGCTGTATTTCTGCTTTGTTTCTGTGCTGCCGCATGGTGCAGAGTGATACAAGATGTCCGACGCTGCACTGTGCACTGCCCATGCACAGTGTGCCACATAGCAATATAACTACACCATACCAAAGTAATTCCATTTAACGATGTGATACGATAACAATGTAACAGGACTCTACTCATTGGAGTTCAGAAGAATGAGAGGCGATCTTATCGAAACATATAAGATTGTGAGGGGGCTTGATCGGGTGGATGCGGTGAGGATGTTTCCACTGATGGGTGAGATTAGAACTAGGGGGCATAATCTTAGAATAAGGGGCTGCCCTTTCAAAACTGAGATGAGGAGAAACTTCTTCACTCAGAGGGTAGTAAATCTATGGAACTTGCTACCCCAGAGAGCTGCGGAAGCTGCAACATTAAATAAATTTAAAATGGAGATAGACATTTTCCTAGCAGATAAGGGAATTAGGGGTTACGGGGAGAGGGCAGGGAAGTGGACGTGAGTCTAGGTTCAGATCAGCCATGATCCTATTGAATGGCGGAGCAAGCCCGAGGGGCCGTATGGCCTACTCCTGCTCCTATTTCTTATGTTCTGTAGGCCAGGCAACATCCGTGGAGAGATAAATAGAGTCAACGTTTCAGGTCGATGACCCTTCATCAGAACTGTGAAAAAAGGCAGGAAATGAAACAGGTTAAAAGGCCAGTTTGGGGGCTGGGAAATGGGGGAGGGGATGAACGAACAAAAGGGAAGTGAAGAGACATTAAGAGGTATTCAAGACGAGACGAGATAGTAATAGGACAAGTAAAGAGACAAAAGATGGCTCTAGATGAAAAGAAAAGCTCGGAATAACAGAGGCTGTAGATACTGCGAGAGCTCATCAAGCAGCAAATGAAAACGCTGATTTCTCAAACGGCTGACATGCGGACGGCATGTTATTTCTCTTTAAATCATTCTTGATAAGATTACTTAAGCAGTTTAAGTAAAGGGGAAAAGTTAAATATTTGGGATTCTGTTGGTTTAAGAAGAGTAAAACAAGGTTACACTGCAGTAGGAGTAAACTGGCACAGCAGGTAGTGGAAACCAGTTTTCTAACCAATCAGCAGGGGTGACTCATTTGGCTGTAAACAAACAAACAGTATTAAAAGACCAGTGCTAGTGCGAGCAAGCACTGAGTGCGAGTCAGCAGAGAGTGCTGTGAGTTTGGGTAAGTGTGAGATAGGGTAAGTGTGGTCTTAGGTGCTCTTTTCAAACTTTAACTCTGTGGGTTGTAGTTAATAAGGCCTTTCTGGTGCAGAGTGACTGTTGGTAAACCATTTAACTGGTGTAATTAGAGGGATTGATTTAATTTAAATCCAATTAATTAAAGGGGATACTAGCATTTAAAATCGGGCAGAGGGTGTCCATAACTAACAATAAAAAATTTAATTAATTACATAGAATGGAGCAGGTGATGTGTTACTGTTGCGAGACGTGGGAGCCGGTGGACCCCATTGAGGCTCACGGTGATTATGTCTGTGACAAGCGTCTGCTGCTACAGGAACTGCAGCTCCGTGTTGATGAGCTGGAGTCTGAGCTTCAGACACTGCGACACATCAGGGAGGGGGAGAAGTACCTGGACTCTGTGTTTCAGGAGGTGGTCACACCTATGAAGTTAATTAATTCAGATGTAGCCCATGGTTAGGGACAGGACGGTGTGACTACGAGTGAGGCAGGTACGGGGATCCAGGAGGTAGTGTTGGAGGAGCCGCAGCCCTTGCTCTTGTCCAACAGGTTCGAGGTTCTTACTCCCTGTGGGGACAGGAGCAGGGACTGCAGGGAGGATGAGCAACCTGGCCACAGCACCGTGGAATGGGGGGCCATTCAAGAGGGGGGGAGTAAATAGAAATGTTGTAGTGGTAGAGGATAGTATTATTAGGGGGATAGATAGAGTTCTCTGCAGCCGAGAGCGAGAGTCCCGAAGGCTGTGCTGCCTACCCGGTGCCAGGGTTAAGGACATCTCCTCTGGGCTGGAAAGAAACTTGCAGTGGGAGGGGGTGGATCCAGTTGTCGTGGTCCATGTTGGTACAAACGACGTAGATAGGACTAGGAAGCCGGTTCTGTTAAAGGAGTATGAGCAGCTAGGGGTCAAATTAAAAAACAGAACCTCAAGGGTAATAATCTCTGGATTATTACCTGAGCCACGAGCGAATTTGGCTAGGACAAATAAAATTAGAGAGTTAAATGCGTGGCTCAAAGACTGGTGTGGGAGAAATGGGTTTTGCTTCCTGGGACACTGGCAGCAGTACTGGGGCAGGAGGGAGCTGTTCAGTTGGGACAGGCTTCACTTGGCCAGTGCTGGGACTAGAGTCCTGGCAGATCATATAACTAGGGCTGTAGAGAGGGTTTTAAACTAACTAGTGGGGGGGGGGGGGGGAGGTTCCTAGAGAGCAAATAATAAAAATGACAACAGAGAAGGTCATAGACTTAGGTAGCAGTGGGGAAATTAAAAACCAGAGCGTGTCAGGAAGGGGCAGAAGGTATGGAGTAAAAGGTAAAGTAATAAAAAGGGCAAAAGCAGGAACTAAGTGTCACAAAACATATTTGAAAGTTCTCTATCTGAATGCATGTAGCATTCGTAACAAAATAGATGAGTTAATGGCACAAATAACTACATATGGGTATGATCTTGTGGCCATTACAGAAACATGGCTGCAGGGTGACAATGCCTGGGAATTAAACATACCAGGTTATTTAACGATCAGGAAGGACAGGCAGGAAGGAAGGGGAGGTGGGGTGGCTATGTTAATAAAGGAAGGAATCACTGTAATACAGAGAAATGATATTGGGTCAAAAGATCAGGATAATGAAACAGTTTGGGTGGAGATAAGGAATAATAAGGGGAAAAAAACACTAGTGAGCGTAGTCTATAGGCCTCCGAACAGTTGCAACTCTGTTGGACGGAGTATCAATCAGGAAATAGTTGAGGCTTGTAATAAGGGAACATCTATAATTATGGGGGATTTTAACTATCATATTAATTGGACAAATCAAATTGGGCAGAGCAGCCTTGAGGAAGAGTTCATTGAGTGTATTAGGGATGGGTTTCTTGAGCAGTATGTAACTGAACCGACCAGGGGGCAAGCAACCTTAGATCTGGTCCTGTGTAACGAGACAGGATTAATTAAAAATGTCCTAGTAAAGGATCCCCTTGGAATGAGTGACCATTACATGGTTGTATTCCATATTCAATTAGAGGGTGAGAAGGTTGGATCTCAAACAAGTGTGCTAAGCTTGAATAAAGGAGACTATGAAGGTATGAGAGCGGAATTGAGTAGAGTGGATTGGGAAAATAGATTAAAGGGTAAGACGATACATGATCAGTGGTGTACATTTAAGGAGTTATTTTACAACTTCCAAAAAATATATATTCCACTGAGAAGAAAAGGGTGTAAAAGAAGACAGCCATCCGTGGCTAAGTAAATAAATTAAGGATAGTATTCGACTAAAAACAAGGGTATATAAGGTAGCCAAATCTAGTGGGAGGATAGAGGATTGGGAAAACTTTAAAAGACAGCAAAAAATAACAAAAAGATTGATTAAGAAAGGGAAGATAGATTATGAAAGTAAATTAGCAAAAAATATAAAAACAGATAGTAAGAGTTTTTATAGTTATATAAAAAGAAAAAGGGTGGCTAAAGTAAATGTTGGTCCCTTAGAGGATGAGACCGGGAAATTAATGGTGGGAAATATGGAGATGGCAAAAACACTGAATGAATATTTTGTATCAGTCTTTACAGTAGAGGACACCAAGAATATCCCAACACTGGACAAGCAGGGGGCTATAGGGGGGGGAGGAGATAAACACGATCAAAATCACTAAGGAAGTGGTACTCGGTAAAATAATGGGACTCAAGGCAGATAAATCACCTGGATCTGATGGCTTACATCCTAGGGTCTTGAGGGAAGTGGCGGTAGGGATTGTGGATGCATTAGTAATAATTTTCCAAAACTCCCTGGACTCAGCAAAGGTCCCGGCAGACTGGAAAACTGCTAATGTAACACCCTTATTTAAAAAGGGCAGTAGACAGAAGGCTGGAAACTATAGATCGGTTAGCCTAACATCTGTGGTTGGTAAAATTTTGGAGTCCATTATTAAGGAGACAGTAACAGGACATTTGGATAATCATAATTTAATAGGACAAAGTCAGCATGGTTTTATGAAGGGGAAGTCATGTTTGACAAATTTGCTGGAGTTCTTTGAGGAAGTAACATATAGGGTGGATAAAGGGGAACCAGTGGACGTAGTGTATTTAGACTTCCAAAAGGCATTTGACAAGGTGCCACACAAAAGATTATTGCTTAAGATAAAAAATCACGGGATTGGGGGTAATATTCTGGCATGGATAGAGGATTGGCTATCTAACAGAAGGCAGTGAATTGGGATAAATGGTTCATTCTCAGACTGGCAATCAGTAACTAGTGGTGTTCCGCAGGGGTCAGTGCTGGGTCCCCAACTCTTTACAATCTATATTAACGATTTGGAGGAGGAGACCGAGTGTAACATATCAAAGTTTGCAGATGATACTAAGATGGGAGGGAAAGTAGTGAGTGAGGAGGACATAAAAAACCTGCAAGGGGACATAGACAGGCTAAGTAAGTGGGCAGAGATTTGGCAGATGGAATACAATACTGGAAAGTGTGAGGTTATGCACATTGGCAGGAAAAATCGTAGAGCAAGTTATTATCTTAATGGCAAGAAACTGGAAAGTACTGAAGTACAAAGGGATCTGGGGGTCCTGGTGCACGAAACTCAAAAGGTTAGTATGCAGGTGCAGCAAGTGATTAAGGAGGCCAATGGAATGTTGGCTTTCATTGCTAGGGGGATAGAATATAAAAATAGGGAGGTATTGCTTCAGTTGTACAAGGTATTGGTGAGACCGCACCTGGAATACTGCATACAGTTTTGGTGTCCATACTTAAGAAAAGACATACTTGCTCTCGAGTCAGTACAAAGAAGGTTCACTCGGTTAATCCCGGGGATGAGGGGATGGACATATGAGGAGAGGTTGAGTAGATTGGGACTCTGCTCATTGGAGTTCAGAAGAATGAGAGGCGATCTTATTGAAACATATAAGATTGTGAAGGGGTTGGATCGGGTGGATGCGGGGAGGATGTTCCCGATGATGGGTGAAACTAGAACTAGGGGGCATAGTCTTAGAATAAGGGGCTGCTCTTTCAAAACTGAGATGAGGAAGGAACTACTTCACTCAGAGGGTGGTAGGTCCATGGAATATGCTGCCCCAAAAAGCTGTAGAAGCTACATCATTACATAAATTTAAAACAGAAATAGACAGTTTCCTAGAAGTAAAGGGAATTAAGGGTTACGGGGAGCGGGCAGGAATTTGGACATGAGTCTAGGTTCGGAGCAGACATGGCCCTGCGGGTAGCGGAGCGGGCCCAGGGGCCGTGTAGCCTGATCCTGCTCCTATTTTGTGTGTCTAATTCTGTTAGATTCAGGAGATGGTTCTGTGATAGTAGATTGGCGGTTAGGATCAGATCAGCCATGATCTTATTGAATGGCGGAGCAGGCTCGAGGGGCCGATTGGCCTACTCCTGCTCCTATTTCTTATGTTCTTATGTTCTTATGAAATGCGCTGGCAGATTGAGAGACAGCTGCCATGTGGGAGAGGAAAAAAAGGGAAAAGGCACAAACCAAAGGTGTGGATAAAAAATATATAAAAATGTAATAGAGGCCAAGGTTATGATCTGAAATTGTTGAACTCGATGTCTAGGTCCATGTTGGTTTAAAGTTCAGAACACTGATGCTGGGTATAAGGCACTGCCTGCAGCCAGATCCCAATTCACTACAAGGCAGACTTTGGACTCAATGTCATCTCTGTTGTTGTTTATCTCACTACCCATGGCAGGATTGGGTTAACTGAAGGGGGAGGAGGGGGGAAACTTCATTATTTTAAAATTACATTAAAGATAAATGATGGTCAGCTGCAATAGCAAAATACTGCGGATGCTGGAAATCCGAAATAACAACAGAAAATGCTGGAAAAACTCAGCAGGCCAGGCAACATCCGTGGAGAGAGAAATTGAGTCAATGTTTCAGGTCGAAACCCTTCGTCAGGTCAGCTACTATTGGGCTTCTGCCATAATGCTCTGACCTCACTGCTAAACACTGAACAAAAACAGACCTTTTGATTTTCTTTCTTCCCCATACTTTGATGGGAGTGCACTTGCCTCTAGTAAGCACCTGCCGATGGCAACACAGCAGAAATTGGGAACTCAGTGGCATGGGGATGACCTACTTTGCTGTGGCACACTAAATAACCAGATCTTTTTTCGAATGGCAGTTTAATGATTTTGTGTGTTACATCTACATCTATCTACAATACCTTAAAAGCCCTGTGTCTGGTATGCACTTTTTGTTAGTGTCCCACTTAATTCCTCTAACATATCATTCTGTAACAATTTTTCCATCATGATTTACGTCAAGAATGTTAATCCTGCTTTAATGTTCCTATTCATTATACTGAGCGGTGGTAGAGTAATGATTCAGTCCTCCTAGCTGAGCCACCGGGCCACACGGTGTGGCAATAATTTATTGCATATACTTGTGATTGGCTGGAGTTGATAGTGACTTGGGGGTCGATTTTCATTCAGCAGTCGGGAAGGAGGCGGGACTACAACTTTCGGGTTTTAGTCCCGCCTACATCGAAGTCCGGCCAATCCACGCTATTTTCCCTTGATTGACCTTGTTGAGCCCGCCCAGCGGGCTCAGCAGGCCAATTAAGGGCCACCCGGCAACAGGTGACGTCACAGACTGAAATTTCATCTGTCAGGAGGTCTTGACAGATGAAATATCAGTGTTTCACATCTGTTTGAAGCTGTCAAACACTGACAGTCTGACTTCTAACCTGAGTTCTTCTACGCAGACTCAGTTAGAACTCTCACCGGCAATGAAAGCTGAAGGCTGTCACTTTTGACAGCTCGCAGCCATTTTGCTTTCAGTGCCGGCTGAGTGATGGACTCCCGAAACCTAGAGGAAGAAAGGCTGTTAAGGTAAGTACAGGTAATTTAAACTTCTTTACACACTTTAGACACACCAAACACACTTACCTTTGCACTCATGCACCCATCACTCACCTGAACACCGACATCGCGACCCCTCCAAGTCCTTCAACCCGACGGCCCGCCTGCTCTAACCTGGCGTGGTTTGGAGCCATCGGGAATCCCACACGACACCCCTCAAAATAGGGATTAGGCTAAAAACTGCCTGTTAACTACCTGTTAACAGGCAGTTAATTGGCACTAATCCCTTCCCGCCTCAGGTCGGCGGGTCGCAGTGCGGGGTGGGTACCCACCTCCTTTGAAACTTACGCGGAGGCGGGACCCCCGAATTCAGGATTTTTGCCCCCCGCACGCCTAAAAGCCCGCCTCACGGCACACTGAAAATCGACCCCTTGGTCTTTCCAGCCACAACTCCCAGATCTGTCAGATGGTATCGGGCTGGGCGCTGCTCAGGATGTGGCCAACCTCACCTACTCACATCATCCACTCAACATTACACCCTCACCACCACAGCTAGCCCTCAGACCCTCCTGATCGTCAGATCTCCCAGTCATTGCACACTCTCTTCTCGGCAGTTTCCCAGAACTCAGCTAAGAAACCATAGAATCATAGAATGGTTACAGCACAGGAGGAGGCCATTCGGCCCATCAAGCCCGTGCCAGCTCTCTGCAAGAGCACTTCAGCTGCTCCCCCGCCCTTTCCCCGTAGCCCTGCAATTTTTTTTCCTTCAGTTACTTATCCAATTCCCTTTTGAAAGCCACGATTGAATCTGCCTCCACCATCCTTTCAGGCAGTGCATTCCAGATCCTAACCACTTGCTGCATAAAAAAGATTTTCCTCATGTCCCCTTTGGTTCTTTTGCCAATCACCTTGAATCTGTGTCCTCTGGTTCTCGACCCTTCTGCCAATGGGAACAGTTTCTCTCTATCTACTCTGTCTAGACCCCTCATGATTTTGAATCAAATCTCTTCTCAACCTTCTCTACTCTAAGGAGAACAACCCCAGCTTCTCTAGTCTAGCCACATAACTGAAGTCCCTCATCCCTGGAATCATTCTCGTAAATCTTTTCTGCACCCTCTCTAAGGTCTTCACATCCTTCCTAAAGTGCAGTGCCCAGAATTGGACACAATACTCCAATTGCGGCTGAACCAGTGTTTTCTAAAGGTTCATCATAACTTCCTTGCTTTTGTACTCTAGACCTCTATTTATGAAGCCCAGGTACCCCGTAAGCTTTTTTAGCAGCTTTCTCAACCTGCCCTGCCACCTTCAACGATTTGTGCACATATACCCCCAGGTCTCTCTGTTCATGCATCCCCTTTAGGGTTGTACCCATTAGTTTATATTGCCTCTCCTCATTCTTCCTATCAAAGTGTATCACTTCACACTTTTCTGCTTTAAATTTCATCTGCCACATGTCCGCCCATTTCACCAGCCTGTCTATGTCTTCTTGAAGTCTATCACTATCCTCCTCACTGTTCACTATACTTCCAAGTTTTGTGTCATCTGCAAATTTTGAAATAGTGCCCTGTACACCCAAGTCCAAGTCATTAATATAAATCAAGAAAAGCAGTAGTCCGAGTAGTGACCCCTGGGGAACACCACTGTATACCTTCCTCCAGTCCGAAAAACAACCGTTCACCGCTACTCTTTGTTTCCTGTCACTTAGCCAATTTCATATCCATGCTGCCACTGTCCCTTTTACTCCACGGGCTTCAACTTTGCTGGTAAGCCTATTACGTGGCACTTTAGCAAACGCTTTTTGGAAGTCCATGTACACCATGTCAACCACATTGCCCTCATTAACCCTCTCCATTCCCTCAGCAAAAAACTCAATCAAGTTAGTTAAACACAATTTGCCTTTAACAAATCCGTGCTGGTTTTCCTTAATTAATCCGCACTTGTCCAAGTGACTGTTAACTTTGTCCCTGATTATTGTTTCTAAAAACTTCCCCACTACCAAGGTTAAACTGGCTAGCCTGTAATTTCTCTTTACACCATTTTTTGAACAAGAGTGTAACATTTGCAGTTCTCCAGTCCTCTGGCACCACCCCTGTATCTAAGGAGGATTGGAAGATTATGGCCAGTACCTTTGCGATTTCTTCCTTCACTTCCCTCAGTGTCCTAGGATGCATCCCATCCGGTCCTGGTGACTTATGAACTTTAAGTTCAGACAACCTTTCTAGTGCCTCCTCTTTATCAATTTTTATCTCATCTATTATCTCTACTACCTCCTTTTGCAGTATCTTCTTCCTTGGTGAAGGCAGATACTGCCACCCAACACTAACCATTTTCAAACATTTTAAATAATTATACTGTACAAATATATAGTAGAAACCCTAAGTGATTTAAAAAAATGAAAACCCAACAAGGCAAGCGGTGAATGAGGGGGAAGCTCAAGAATGCTTCAATGAACGGGGAGAAGAGTTTCTCCACATCACTGTAACAAACAATTTACCAATATGATTTAACGACAAGAGATTAGCAATACATATCCAGAAGAGCCCACTGTATGTTTGCAAGAAATAAGAGAAAATCTTCGCAATTTTTGTCACAATTTTCTACCATACCAGTGATGCAATGTTGGGTGTATCTGTAGCTTAAGTTACGACAAGCCCTTCACGGCACTTTCAGTACAATTACATGTTTTAGGCCTATATTTAGGGTATTTTTGAGTTGTTATCTTGTTAGTTTTCTAGAGTTTTTTTATTCGTTTCTGGGATGTGGGTGTCACTGACAAGGCCAGCATTTATTGCCCATCCCCATTAGCCCTTGAGAAGGTGATGGTGAGCCATCTTCTTGAACCGCTGCAGTCTGTGTGGTGAAGGTACTTCCATAGTGCTGTTAGGGAGGGAGTTCCAGGATTTTGACCCAGCGACAATGAAACAACAGCGATTTATTTCCAAGTCAGGATGGTGTGCGACTTGAAGGGGAACTTTCAAGTGATGGCGTTCCCATGCGCATGCTGCTCTTGTCCTTCTAGGCAGTAGAGGTCACGGGGTTGCCGAAGAAGCCTTGGCGAGTTGCTGCAGTGCATCTTGTAGATGGTACACGGTGCACTGGTGGTGGAGGGAGTGAATGTTTAAGATGGTGGATGGGGTGCCAATCAAGCGGGCTGCTTTGTCCTGGATGGTGTCGAGCTTCTTGAGTGTTGTTGGAGCTGCACTCATCCAGAATTTAATGTGATACAGAACCAATTTATACCCCTAAGGGGCAAGAGCTCTACCCCACCATTAACATCCTGAGGGGTCACCATTGACCAGAAACTTAACTGGACCAGCCACATAAACACTATGGCTACAAGAGCAGGTCAGAGGCTGGGTATTCTGCGGCAAGTGACTCAACTCCTGACTCCCCAAAGCCTTTCCATCATCTGTAAGTCAGGAGTGTGATGAAATACTCTCCACTTGCCTAGGAACAGGAGTAGGCCATTCAGTCCCTTGAGCCTGCTCTGCCATTCAATGAGATCATGGCTGATCTGCGACCTAACTCCATATACCCGCCTTTGGCTCATATCCCTTAATACCTTTGGTTAACAGAAAGCTATCAATCTCCGATTTAAAATTAACAATTGATCTAGCATCAATTGCCGTTTGCGGAAGAGAGTTCCAAACTTCTATCACCCTTTGTGTGTAGAAGTGTTTCCTAATTTCACTCCTGAAAGGTCTGGCTCCAATTTTTAGACTATGCTCCCTAGGCCTAGAATCCACAACCAGTGAAAATAGTTTCTCTCTATCTACCCTACCCTTAATACCTTGAAAACTTCGATCAAATCACCCCTTAACCTTCTAAATTACAGGGAATACAACCCTAATTTGTGTAATCTCTTCTCATAACTTAACCCTTGAAGTCCCGCTATCATTCTGGTAAACCTATGCTGCACTCCCTCCAAAGCCAATATATCCTTCCTACAGTGTGGTGCCCAGACCTGCTCACAGTACTCCAGGTGTGGTCTAACCAGGGTTTTGTACAGCTACAGCATAACTTCTACCCCCTTGTATTCTAGTCCTCTAGACATAAAGGCCAGCTTCCCATTAACCTTTTTGATTATTTTCTGTGCCCGTTCATGACATTTTAATGATCTATGTAACTGGACCCCCAAGGTCTCTTTGGACCGCCACTGTTTTTAGCCTTTCACCATTTAGAAAGTACCCTGTTCTATCCTTTTTAAGTCCAAAGTGGATGACCTCACATTTGCCTACATTGAAATCCATTTGCCACAGTTTTGCCCATTCACTTAATCTGTTGATATCCCTTTGTAATGTTATGCTTCCATCTACACTGCCTACAATTCCACCTATCTTTGTATCGTTGGCAAATTTGGATATATGACTTTCTATGCCATCATCAAAGTCGTTAATAAATACTGTGAATAGTTGAGGCCCCAACACAGATCCCTGCGAGACACCACTAGTCACCTCCTGCCAATTTGAGAACCTACCCATTATCCCTACTGCCTGACTCCTGACGCTCAACCAATTTCCTAACCAGGTCAATAATTTCCCCTCATTTCCGTGGGCTTCTACCTTAGTTAACAGTCTCTTATGTGGGACTTTATCAAATGCCTTCTGGAAGTCCATATAAATAACATCCATAGACATTCCCCTGTCCACTACTTTAGTCACCTCTTCAAAAAATTCATTCAGGTTTGTCAGGCATGACCTACCTTTCACAAATCCATGCTAGCTCTCTCTGATCAACTGAAAATTTTTGAGGTGTTTAGTCACCCTATCCTTAATTATAGACTCCAGCAATTTCCCAACAACAGATGTTAGGCTAACTGATCTATAATTCCCTGATTTCACTCTCACTATTTTTTAATAGCGGAGTGACATGCGTAATTTTCCAATCTAAGGGAATGGTTCCTGAATCGAGAGAACTTTGGAATATTATAGTTAGGGCATCTGCAATGCACTCACCTACTTCCTTTAAAACCTTGGGATGGAAACCATCTGGCCCTGGGGATTTGTCACTCTTTAGTGCCATTATTTTCTTTATTACTGTTATTTTACTTACATTAATTTTATTGAGTCCCTGATTTAGTTTCCTTGGGATTTCTGGCATGCTATCCTCTTCCTCTACTGTAAATACTGATGCAAAGTAATTATTCAACATGTCCGCCATTTCCTTATTATCATTGATAATATCACCACTTTCAGTTTCTAAGGAGCCAACATTGCTCCTGACCACCCTCTCTTCCTAATATAATTGTAAAATAATTTTGTGTTGGTTTTGATATCCCTTGCAAGTTTCCTTTCATAATCCCTTCTTGTAGCTCTTACTATCTGTTTTGTGACCCTTTGCTGTTCTTTGCATCTTTCCCATTCACCAGGATCTGTGCTATTTTTTGCATTTTTGTATGCTTTTACTTTTACTTTTATGTTGTCTCTTACCTCTTTAGTCATCCATGGCTTTTCTTTTGGCAAGTAGAGCTCATGCCCCTCAGGGGTATAAACTGGTTCGGTATCTCATTAAATTATTTTTTGAACATTTCCCACTGATGTTCTGTCATTTTACCCATTAACAGATTTGCCCAGTTTACGGTGGACAGTCTCTGTCTCATCCCTTTGGGCCGTACCTAAATCTAGAATCTGAGTAGCTGGTTCGTGTTTCTCCCTTTCAAACGCTATGTTGAACTCGATCATGTTATGATCGTTATTGGATAAATCTTCATGCCCAGTTAGGCTGTTAACTAAATCTGGCTCATTACACATTACTAAATCTAACATGGCTTTCCCCCTTGTTGCCTCTAGGATATATTGTTGCAGAAAATTATCCCGGACACACAAGAAATTCACTACCTTTCTGACAGGTGCTAGACTGCTTATTCCAATCTATATGAAAGTTAAAATCCCCCATTAAACCACTCTGCCTTTGCTATGCGCTTGTCTAATCTCTGCATTTATACAATCTAGCACTTCACAGCTGCTACCAGGGGCCTGAACACAACTCCCACTACAGTCTTAAATCCTTTCCTATTTCTTAATTCTACTCAAAGTCTCCACTCCCTGCTTACCTCTCGTTATATCCTCTCTTATCATTGAAGTGATTTCATCCTTAATCACTAAGGCTGCTCCTCCCCCTCTGCCATTTTCCCTATCTTTCCTGTAGACCTTATAACCTGGTATATTTAGTTCCCAGTCCTGACCGTCTTACAGCCATGTTTCAGTAATGGCTACCATGTCATGCCCTCCAATTTGAATCTGTGCCTGCAGTTCATTCAATTTATTCCTTATATTTTGTGCTGTTGGGATCGGTAGAAAACAACAGGCAGAGACTTTTGTTTAAGCCAAAACAAAACGTGTCTTACTTTAATCACTCTCCACGAGGTCTGAAGGGCTCAGCCCTGTGCAGGGGCTATGACGTCATCACGCAACCGACGTCATGACGCTACCGATGCTCTTAAAGGGACACTGCACCAATAACCCAACCCAGCATGTACATATCACAACATTGCTATACATAGTGAATTGTGTTTAGGTACATATAACAGCATTGGTTATGCATTGTGTTATTGTCCCTATGTGGTCTCCGCCACAGTACGTTTGTTTAAAGAACGCTTATTTGGGCCACACACCCTAGCCTTTCCTTCAGCTCTAATGTTTTTCACACTTGTTTCTTATTTCTCTCACCTGGTTTAATCACTTTACATATTTTAGTTTTCCCTTTACATGTAGTGGCTAAAGCACAATTTCTGACTGTTACTCTACTCTCTTCCCTTTCGTTTGTTTTTGAACTATTATTTTTACTACAATTTCCA
This sequence comes from Somniosus microcephalus, assembly GCF_052327205.1. Taxonomy (NCBI): domain Eukaryota; kingdom Metazoa; phylum Chordata; class Chondrichthyes; order Squaliformes; family Somniosidae; genus Somniosus; species Somniosus microcephalus. The sequence goes on along the minus strand of NC_140989.1, from coordinate 80,001,443 downwards.
CTTGAGCCCTCCCCCCCCCCCATTTATTAGTTTAAAGTCCTTGTGACCACCCTATTTATCCTTTCTGCGAGGACCCTGGTCCCAGGTGGAGCCCGTCCCAGTGATACGGTTCCTTCCTGTCACAATACTGGTGCCAGTGTCCCATGAAGTGGAACCCTTCTTTCCTACACCACTCCTTTAGCCACGTGTTCGCTTCCCTAATCAGCTTATCCCTACACCAATTTGCACGTGGCTCAGGTAATAATCCAGAGATTATAACCCTTGAGGTCCTGTTCTTTAATTTAGCTCCTAGTTCCTGGTACTCCCCAAAAAGGACCTCTTGCCTACTCTTCCCTATGTTGTTGGTCCCAACATGGACAACAACAACTGGATCCTCCCCCTCCCTCTCCAATATCATTTCAAGCCAGTTCGAGATGTCACTCACTGTGGCACCAGGTAGGCAACATATCACGTGGGACTCTCGATCCTGCTTCTAAAGGATGCTATCTGTCCCCCTAATTATAGAATCCCCTACAACTACCACATTGTGCTTCCTCTCCTCCTCCCCCCCTTTGGACAGCCTCCTGCTCCAAAGTGCCATGGTCTGCATACTGGCTGTCCTTCTGACAATCTTTATCCTTATCCTCACAGGTAGCAAGTACATTGTACCTGTTGGATAGGATCAGTTTCTGTGGATCCTCATTCTCTTTCTTACCTGGGTTCCCCTTACTCTGCACACTATTGGTCACACCAACCCCGTTTTGATCCTGCACCTCTCTACGAGGTGTGACCGAGGTCTGGAGCAAATTGTCCAGATACTCCTCCCCCTCCCTTATGTGTCGGAGTGTCTCCAACTCGCATTCCAGCTCAATGACTCTGAGCCGGAGAGATTCAAGACGGAGATATCTCCTGACGATGTTTTCACTCGGGACAGTCTCGCTGTCTACAAACTCCCACATACTGCAGCCCAGACACACAACCTACTCTGCCATATCTTAGTCTAACCTTTTATTTATTTAATTAGTTAAAATCTTTATTCAACGATTGTATATAGTTATAATGGCCCAGAAATTCGGGTCCCCATGCATGAGTACGCACTGGGTACTCACTCATAGACCCAACGAAAGTGCCGGTTTCGTGCATGCACTGCGCATGCGTGGGAAACCGGCACTTCCGTTCCCCTGAAAGAAGGGGTTGACAGGTGAAATGCGTACGCCGGAGAGGCAGCGCGTGCGCATCGAACTTATGTTTTTTTTGCAGGTTTCTCCGGGAGGGTAAGTCTCCAGCAGTTACACTTTTAAAAAGCAGGTGCAAGGCCTGCTTTTAACAAGGTAAGTGGTGAATTAATTAAAGTTAAAACATTTTTTCCACAGGTTTATTATTTTTAAATACTTTAAAGAAAGGTAAGTTTATTTTTAGCCCCGTTAGAAAATGTAATTAATTTTTTCAAAAATTTAAATTATTGTTTAAAATAGTTATTTCATGTAATTTATAGTTATTTTTAAAATATGATTAAAAAAAAAATTATTTGAAGTTTGTGATGTTTTGGGGCTTATAGTATTTATAGGTTTGACAGCTCTTCCTGTCAAACTTATGAATGAAGCATTCCCTGCTACCATTGGCTCTCCATGGCCCACGTGATCCCAGGGGACGCATCGAACTAACTGTGCCCCTGGGATACGCAAGCACTGCGTGCCGGCAGTTGGAGGAGGCCCAGGATCGGAATCCCACGCGGGCCCACAGCACAACGGCCAGCGCGCTAGGTAAGCACAGGTCAGAGGCTTGCACCCGCGGGAAGCCTCCGACCCAAATTTCTGGGCCATTGTGTTTATCTAGTTGGGTGTTTAATTTAATAAAGTACGTTATAGTTTCACACTCTTTGTTTAAACCACTACCTAGCTTAGAGAGAAAAATCGTTAATACTCACCAACCAATCACCTACCTGATGTCCCGTGACGTCAGTCCTTTTTTTTGTTGTTTTAGAATTTACCTCCTCAGGCCCCGACTCCTTGCAGGTCCATGCTGCCTCTGCTCCTGCTGTATTTATGGTCAGCCTCCTCTGGCCCCGACTCCTCACAGGTCCATGCTGCCTCTGCTCCCGCTGTATTTATGGTCAGCCTCCTCAGGCCCCGACTCCTCGCAGGTCCGTGCTGCCTCTGCTCCCGCTGTATTTATGGTCAGCCTCCTCTGGTCCCGACTCCTCGCAGGTCCGTGCTGCCTCTGCTCCCGCTGTATTTATGGTCAGCCTCCTCTGGTCCCGACTCCTCGCAGGTCCGTGCTGCCTCTGCTCCCGCTGTATTTATGGTCAGCCTCCTCTGGTCCCGACTCCTCGCAGGTCCGTGCTGCCTCTGCTCCCGCTGTATTTATGGTCAGCCTCCTCAGGCCCCGACTCCTCGCAGGTCCGTGCTGCCTCTGCTCCCGCTGTATTTATGGTCAGCCTCCTCTGGTCCCGACTCCTCGCAGGTCCGTGCTGCCTCTGCTCCCGCTGTATTTATGGTCAGCCTCCTCTGGTCCCGACTCCTCGCAGGTCCGTGCTGCCTCTGCTCCCGCTGTATTTATGGTCAGCCTCCTCTGGTCCCGACTCCTCGCAGGTCCGTGCTGCCTCTGCTCCCGCTGTATTTATGGTCAGCCTCCTCAGGCCCCGACTCCTCGCAGGTCCGTGCTGCCTCTGCTCCCGCTGTATTTATGGTCAGCCTCCTCTAGTCCCAACTCCTCGCAGGTCCGTGCTGCCTCTGCTCCCGCTGTATTTATGGTCAGCCTCCTCTGGTCCCGACTCCTCGCAGGTCCGTGCTGCCTCTGCTCCCGCTGTATTTATGGTCAGCCTCCTCTGGTCCCGACTCCTCGCAGGTCCGTGCTGCCTCTGCTCCCGCTGTATTTATGGTCAGCCTCCTCTGGTCCCGACTCCTCGCAGGTCCGTGCTGCCTCTGCTCCCGCTGTATTTATGGTCAGCCTCCTCTGGTCCCGACTCCTCGCAGGTCCGTGCTGCCTCTGCTCCCGCTGTATTTATGGTCAGCCTCCTCTGGTCCCGACTCCTCGCAGGTCCGTGCTGCCTCTGCTCCCGCTGTATTTATGGTCAGCCTCCTCTGGTCCCCACTCCTCGCAGGTCCGTGCTGCCTCTGCTCCCGCTGTATTTATGGTCAGCCTCCTCTGGTCCCGACTCCTCGCAGGTCTGTGCTGCCTCTGCTCCCGCTGTATTTATGGTCAGCCTCCTCTGGTCCCGACTCCTCGCAGGTCTGTTCTGCCTCTGCTCCCGTTGTATTTATGGTCAGCCTCCTCTGGTCCCGACTCCTCGCAGGTCCGTGCTGCCTCTGCTCCCGCTGTATTTATGGTCAGCCTCCTCTGGTCCCCACTCCTCGCAGGTCCGTGCTGCCTCTGCTCCCGCTGTATTTATGGTCAGCCTCCTCTGGTCCCCACTCCTCGCAGGTCCGTGCTGCCTCTGCTCCCGCTGTATTTATGGTCAGCCTCCTCTGGTCCCGACTCCTCGCAGGTCTGTTCTGCCTCTGCTCCCGTTGTATTTATGGTCAGCCTCCTCTGGTCCCGACTCCTCACAGGTGATGGTGGGGACCTCGGGAGGAGGCCGAGATGCATCATCCACTCTGCACTTCTGGCTGAAGATGGTTGCGAATGCTTCAGCCTTGTCTTTTGCACTTATGTGCTGAGCTCCGCTTTCATTGAGAAGGGGGATGTTCGTGGAGTCTCCTCTACGTTAGTTGTTTAATTGTCCTCCACCATTCACGACTGGATGTGATAGGACTGCAGAGCTTTGATCTGATCCGTTGGTTGTGGGTTCGCTTAGCTCTGTCTATAGCATTTATGTAGTCCTGTGTGACAGCTTCCCCATGGTTCCTCAATCTTCTTTGTTGTTCCCTGGTGCGTTCGATTCTATGTGCCAGAATCACACAGAAGAGCGGGGCAACATCGTCATGAGGCATGTTTCTCCCTCACAGATGCAGCACATGTAGGGAAAAAATGGAAAGAGTTGTAAAAGTCATTAATAAAGTGAGTGGGTAGAAATTCACGTTGGGAGGTGGTGCAAAATGGGTGGTATCTGATCGGCCACCCGAGACCAATTTCTAAGACTTTAAAAATGTTTAAAGTCATTTTCAAGTTTAAAAAAAAATGAAATCTAATTGAATAGAATGTCCACAGCGAAAGTTCTTCTTTAAATTACCTAAATCAGGCTTCGTACCAAGAACTTTGTTAACTTTGAAAAGCTAAAACAGTCCTGTTTCCCAGCCCCCCGACTGCCACGTCTTCTTCCTGCTGCTTCTTTAGATAGAATGCAGGCTGTATGCCTGCTTTTATCTATTGTAGCAGTTTCGTCCATAGCTGCTGGCCAGTAGTTGGGCAAATAGCGCAAATCTGCACCAGCAGTGCTACTTCTCCAGGGAATGCGCGCGATCTGTCAAGAGGATTCTTGACAGATCACTAGTTCCAAGTTTTAGCGCATGCGCTTCGCGTGCCTAAACCCAGAACTTGCGCGGCCCCAAAGGGCGCATGTGCACCCGTAGGGGCAGCAAATTACGGCCCATCATCTTCTCATCCGTCTTTTGCATCTTTTTTGTGAGTAAGTGCATGGCTTTTTCAAAACAGTTCATTATTTCCCACATTACAACAGTGACTCCACTTCAAAAGTACTTCATTGGCTGTAAAGCGCTTTGAGACGTCCAGTGGTCGTGAAAGGCGCTATAGAAATGCAAGTCTAATTATTATTGTGCACACCTTTTTAAAAACTGCTCATTTTATTTTGCTCTGCTTTTTACAAGTTGTTTCTTTTACTTTGCCTTTTTATAAAAAAGTTTATTTACAATTAAGCTAACTTTCTATATCTTAAGAGATCATTTGAAGATTCGACTCACCTCTCTGAAAGTCCTGGATGAATTGATGGGCATGTCTTATCTTCCCTGTTTATTGTCCCATGTGATCAGACTTTTTCATGCACGATTCCAAATGCTGCTCAGATGCCCTGTACGGGGCGCCGCATTGTATTGGAATCCCGATGGCAGGAACTTGCCGTGTAAAAGTCCATGAAAAGTCTATGGGCAAGTGTAATGAATAGCACCACCACAAAATCCAAACTCCAAAATCACAGTTGTGCCCCATAGCTCCTTCCTTCTGTAGTATACCCCAACCACCCATTGTTCAACAAGTGTACAGTAGCTTTAAGTGGATTTGGTTGACTTTTGAAATTTTGAAATATGGGCGTCACTTTGCACACAAGGTGAAAAGATCAGTAAAGAAAATGGTTTTCTAAACATTTACAGACAACAAAAGAAACAGCTTCCCTTGGTTCTCTTTCACTGCAGAATCAAATCCTTGCAGGCTAGAGACAGAAAGAGAGAGGTTTGAATGTGAAGTCTGGCCTCAAGCAAGAAATAATATAAGCACATGAATATAGTCACATCATATCAGAGATGGACAATTAATTCATAATAGACTATAAAGTAATCCTGGGTCTAAGTCAGAGAAACACCACTCCCTGGAGCAGTGCTCTCATTCAGTCAAGAGTGCGAACCACTCAGCAAACTCATACCAATCTCCCTGACATTCATCCCCTTCCTTGCAAGTCAAGCAGTAAAAGGGGTTTTGTGATTGACAGCATGACAATCCAAATGTGTGCAGTGCCCAGACAACAGCAATGGGTTTCATTCCAATCCTTAAAATAAAAAGGCTAGGCTACCAGTCAGGAAATTCATTGCAAGGGTTATATTATGGAGATAGTGAAGGACCGGAGTCCCGAGGCTCTCATTCACACGAGATCAAAACTTTGTCAACCAAAGAACCTGCCCTCACCAATCACCATACAATACCCCAGAAAAACTCAACCCTGCAAGCGATACCTCGGGAAATGCACCAGTACTCCGGGTCAGTGAACACAATTTTGGCAGACAGGTTACCATATTTATGTAAAAACGTCTTGCATTTCTATAGCGCCTTTCACGACCTCCGGATGTCCCAAATCGCTTTAAAGCCAATTAAGTACTTTATGAAGTGTAGTCACTGTTGTAATGTAGGAAATGCGGAAAATTTGGGCACAGCAAGCTCCCACAAACAGCAATGTAATAATGATCAGAGAATCCGTTTTAGATATGGATTGAAGGATAAATATTGGCCAGGACACTTCCCTACTCTTCTTTGAAATAATGCCATGGGATCTTTCACCTGAGAGAGCAGACGGGCCCTCGGTTTAACGTCTCATCCGAAAGACGGCACATCCGACAGTGTAGCACTTCCTCAGCACTGCACTGGAGTGTCAGCCTAGATTTTTGTGCTCAAGTCTCTGGAGTGGGACTTGAACCTACAACCTTCTGACTCAGAGGTGAGGATGCTACCAACTGAGCCACAACCGACACTGAAAAACAGGAATTGCTGGAAACACTGAGCAGATCAGGCAGCATGTGTGCAGAGAACAGGCAAGTTGACTTTATACGGTGTGGTCCAGTCATCAGAACTGGTTTGATCACTAATAATGTAAAGCTTAGCTTTGCATATTGCAACGTGCAACAGTTTAAAAAAATACTGGAGTCTTCCATAAAGTCAGCTCATTTACTGTGCTGATGGTTTTACGGGCATGTATCAAACAGCTCAATCAATATCATTGATCAACATTGGTTGACAGTTGTGGCCCTGGAGCTTAAAAGGTTATACATATTTAAAGAAGAACAGGTTCATTTTTTAAGGAGTTCAAGGAGATGGCTTGCATTATGCTATTGTCTTGGTACCTCGAGGTGTCCTACTTGGCAGGCAGGTCTCTGTATTCTTTGTATGGAAATTTTAGTTGGACGATTAAAGCTGCAATCCCCAAAGCCGACGTTTCCAAAATTGTAAAGAACACATTTTCTCAGAAGGAAGGAAAGCGACCGAACTGCTCTTGTATACCCCACTTAGATTATGGAACCATTTCCACTGAAATACTTCTACGTACCAAGCACAAACGGGTAATGATGCTTCAAAATCATCCTAGTCCCGTGGTGGGGACAATTCAGAGAATAGCAGCAACTACACATGTGCAAGATCATGCATGTGCAGCTTAAAAATCTAATGAATAATTAATTTCTGGCCACGGATCCTCTCCGATATCAAGGGAAGGGCCATTGGGGGAGAAATTGGGTGAGTAGCGCCACTTGTTACTGCCTAAAGAGGCAGGCAGTGGCTGTAGCGTCACTGGCTGCACCTCCCGCGATATTGAGTTGGGGCGATAATGGTGACATTAGCCTTCTGCGCTGCGCCGCCACTGATGACGTCATCGGTGTGCGCAGCGCCCCATTCGTTGGCCGGTTCACGGGGCCTTACTATGCCGGCAGCGGCGCAAGTTAAGGTGGAGGTGCGGGGCGGCTGCTTTTTCGGCAGCCGCCTGCCAGCACCTCCGTCCCCGGCCTCCTAAACCGCCCCCACGGCATTGCCAGCTGTTTCCCCGAGAGCCCGGCACTTCTCCTTGGTGCCGGGCTCGTTTGCCGGCACTCGCGAGCGGGGATCGCGCTGTTGCAGGCACCTCCCCCTTAACGGGGGGGAGGAAGGCCTGCAGTACTGCAGCGTGTGGCGCTGTGGCACGTTGCGCTGCGATATTCAGTTTCAGTGCCCTAAGAGGGACGCGGAGCGCCTCGAGCCTCGCCCCGTGTCCCTCGAGGGGCAATGAAACTGAATATCTGACGATCGCTGAAGCCTCAAACGCTGCGCTAAATCCTGCGCTCAGGCAACTTTTGCGCCCCAACCCAATTTCTAGGCCATTAGGTCAGAAATGCATTGCTAGCTTTGGTCTCTAAGTCAGAACAGCGCTATTTTGCCTCCAAGGGCCCCTTGAAATTCCACTTGATGAGGTGGGTATGGGGGCCTCTGGAGAGATTTTTGCCACATCATTTGTACTCCAGCACGGACTCCGAAGATGGGGTTGCAACATTAATGGGGCATTAGGCACCTACGAGCAATTAGTTACACAGCAATCCGGCTTGACAACCAACCTACTGCCTTTCTCTTCGTTGGAGAACAGTGCATCACTAAATGAGCAAAGAAATAGCTTACAAAATGGAGAAGTGAAGAACTGTTAAAACAGATTTACATACCAAATGTTTGCATTTGAAATATGGTCCATTTTGCAGATTTTTAGTTTTGATGAGATTGGAAAACTGAAGGGATGCATTGTTGACAAGTGTCATTAATGTAGTTGTGTGCTGCTAATCTGACACTTTTAAACAAAGTGTGTTTGAGATTTCCAGTTAATTATTTAAATATGTAAATTTTGCTCCTAGTATTCATCTGTTCCAACTCTTGAAATGTGAAACACCAGCAGCTGACACAGGAACAGGAGTAGGCCATTCAGTCCGTCGAACCTGTTCAGTCATTCATTCAGATAATGGCTGATCTGAACCTCAACTGCATTTACTCATCTTTGCTCCATTTTCCTTTTAAAGACCTCGATTAGATCACAGCTCAAACCTACTAAACTCAAGGGAATACAAACCCTGACCTGGGAGGAGGTGACATTCAGCCCAAAGTGTGAGACAAGTAACATTTTTCTTTAATCCTCCTTCAAATTTTCCCTTTGATTTTTCTTCCCATACTGGGGTATAGTCCCACATGGCTAACTCAGCACAGTTCACCAGGGGTTCAAATATGGGACCTTCCCTGGACTGCATAGCTTTGTGCTGTTCCACATGTACGCACTGATCCATTGGAGAACAAATATTTTTAGAGCCCCAATGTATTGGCATGCAACCATGTCTACGTCTTGCCCATTGAGGACAAGACTTCAAGTGTGGTCAAGTGGTTACCACTTTGTTTAAAAAAAACTAAATAGAACAATTCTGGCTACACCCAGAATTAGGTCTCCATTAGTCTAGGGAGCTTTTGGCAAGGTTTGGTGCACAACAGCTTGCTGCACAAACACTACTGCATAGCTACCACGAACTATAGAGCAGACAATACATCTTTACAGCAATAATATTTTCTTTCAATGACTTTTGCATACTTTTACAATAAATTTGAATCACTAATTGTATCTCAGCAAAAAGTGCATAATTATGTTGCATCACTGCTCCCTACTTGTTTCAAAAGACACCTGCATCACTGCAACCTAAACCTAATAAAGATTCCAGTCAGCAGAGGTCAGTGAATAAATGGTTCACTGACTTACTGCTTGAAACTGTAGCTGGGATTTTGATGAGGTTGAGTATTTGTGCAATTAGTGTTCATATCTCATGTTCTTATGGATGAAACCAGATGCGAAATATGTTGCAATCTCAGTTGTATTTAATCGATTAATTTGCTGACACAAGGCAGCCACAAACAATTGTATACATGAATCCAAATTTACCCATAAATTTACAACCTGCAGATAGGAAAGTCGGTCCTAAATTATTTATTTTGAATAGCTTGTGAATTTTGTCAAAAAATATTTCCTGCATCAGGAATTCATTTACATCGAGTTTTCAGCTTTACGCATGGATCAAGTACCCTGTCCACAGAACCAAACGCCCTCTCCTACTTCCATTGCTTCAGTATCACCAACACTGACCTGAGCAAAATCACTGCAGTGAATCTTCAGTGGATAAAACCTATTTCAGGAAAATGCAACTTTTTAACTAGGTGTTCATGGTGAATAGTTTCCACATTTTGCTCATTTGGACTAGTCTTCTACTGAGATAAGTAACGCTATTCAAACAGTTAATTTCAGGAGTTGTTTAAGATTGAGATTTAAAAGTTTTTCCATTTATATTAATTGAAATGAATTGTGTGTGCTGCAACCCTTATTTCCCATACCCTTCAGGCAATTCAGGAACCATGTAAAATGTGATAGCTATATAATGTCATTGGGCACAGTTTGAGTCAGGGCAGCAAAACCAGGTCAGACTGAAGACTGGGAAATATGAAACACATCAAAAAAAATGACAGGCCCAACGAGAGTACAGAAGCTCCCTTCTCACTTCAATTCAATAGAAATGGGTAAATTAGATTTGATATCAAACCCAAAACACATGGCGTCTGTTTCCTTTAACTGTTATAGAGCCTCTAACCTAGAGATTTCTACCATTAGTGAGAGCTATTTTGATTTTGCTTTAGTCTAACCATCTGCCATTTATTTAATCTGATTTTTTTCCCAGAGCCTCTGCCAAAACAGATCACCTCCTCCAAGAAAAAACACTCTGCAACTTTGTGATGATGCCTTCCTTTTGTGATAAATATTTCCATATATCCCCAACTTTTTCTTTCTAGGTTTCAAAAACACTTTACGAAATACAGCTCAGCTCCCAAATATTCAGAAGCAGTTTCTAACACTTCTAATGACAGATGAATAAAAACCACAGATTGCAGTCATGGCCTTTGAACTTCTAGGTTGGTAAAAACAGCTTAGTATTAAATTTTAACTTCCTCATTAGAAAGACACCAAACCTTTGTAGCAAGCAGAATATAATGAATATAAGTGCATGGAGTGCTTTGTGCATTGAGTGCTGTTGGAGTTTTGCTAAGTGGGAGAAAAATCATTTAAGTGTATTTTGTGAATTTTAGTGTGTTAAGAAGTCAATTATTTGAAGTAAGTTTAATTTTTTAAGGGTTTTTTAAACTCTTGGGCAGTTTAAACAGGAAGTAGAATCCAGGTATTAAAGGGGAGGGGCTAGTGCAGTGCACGGAGTGCTTTGTGCATTGAGTGCTGTTGGAGTTTTGCTAAGTGGGAGAGTTCGGATAAGTAGGAGGTGAGGGTGTGTTTTTTGCTCTGTTTTGTTCCCCACTCCCAGGCTTAGACAGCACTGCGGAGGTGGAGCAGCGAGACGAGTTAACCAAACAGGCTCCACAGACAGTATTCAAGGAGGAGGTTGGTGATCAGCTGGTTGGTTTTCTTCCTTCTCTTCTCTTTCATACCTTTAAGTTGGTAAGTCCTATTGAATAGTGGTGTGATATTATCATATATATCCGGGCAGGGTCTTCATAATAATAAGAAATTAAATTAATTATATAGAATGGAGCAGGTGATGTGTTACTGTTGCGAGATGTGGGAGCCGGTGAACCCCATTGAGGCTCACGGTGATTACATCTGCGACAAGTGTTTGCTGCTAGAGGAACTCAAGTTCCATGTTATGGAGCTTGAGACCGAGCTTCGGACACTGCGACACATCAGGGAGGGGGAGAAGTTCCTGGACTCTATGTTTCAGGAGATGGTCACACCTATGAAGTTAATTACTGCAGATGTAGTCCGTGGTCAGGGACAGGACGGTGTGACTACGAGTGAGGAAGGTACAGGGATCCAGGATGTAGTGTTGAAGGAGACGCAGCCCTTGTTCTTGTCCAGCAGGATCGAGGTTCTTACTCCCTGTGAGGGCGGGAGTGGGGACTGCAGGGAGGATGAGCAACCTGGCCACAGCACCGTGGTACAGGGGGCCATTCAAGTGGAGGGAGTAAAAAGAAATGTTGTAGTGGTAGGGGATAGTATCATTAGGGGGATAGATAGGGTTCTCTGCAGTCAAGAGCGGGAGTCCCGAAGGCTGTGTTGCCTGCCTGGTGCCAGGGTTAAGGACATCTCTTCTGGGCTGGAAAGAAACTTGCAGTGGGAGGGGGAGGATCCAGTTGTCGTGGTCCATGTTGGTACAAACGACGTAGATAGGACAAGGAAGACGGTTCTGTTAAAGGAGTATGAGCAGCTAGGGGTCAAATTAAAAAACAGAACCTCAAGGGTAATAATCTCTGGGTTATTACCTGAGCCACGAGCGAATTTGGCTAGGATAAATAAAATTAAAGAGTTAAATGCGTGGCTCAAAGACTGGTGTGGGAGAAATGGGTTTTGCTTCTTGGGACACTGGCACCAGTACTGGGACAGGAGGGAGCTGTTCTGTTGGGACGGACTCCACTTGGCCAGTGCTGGGACTAGAGTCCTGGCGAATCATATAACTAGGGCTGTAGAGAGGGCTTTAAACTAATTAGTGGGGGGGAGGTTTCTAGAGAGCAAATAATAGAAATGACAACAGAGAAGGTCATAGACTTAGGTAGCAGTGGGGGAATTAAAAAACAGAATGTGTCAGGAAGGGACAGAAGGTATGGAGTAAAAAGTAAAGTACTAAAAAGGGAAAAAACAGGAACTAAGTGTTACAAAACATATTTGAAAGTTCTTTATCTGAATGCACGTAGCATTCGTAACAAAATGAATGAGTTAACGGCACAAATAATGACATATGGGTATGATCTTGTGGCCATTACAGAAACATGGCTGCAGGGTGACCATGACTGGGAATTAAACATACCAGGTTATTTAACAATCAGGAAGGACAGGCAGGAAGGGAGAGGAGGTGGGGTGGCTATGTTAATAAAGGAAGGAATCACTATAATACAGAGAAATGATATTGGGTCAAAGGAGCAGGATAGTGAAACAGTTTGGGTGGAGATAAGGAATAATAAGGGGAAAAAAACTAGTGGGTGTAGTCTATAGGCCTCCGAACAGTTGCAACTCTGTTGGACGGAGTATTAATCAGGAAATAGTTGAGGCTTGTAATAAGGGAACAGCTATAATTATGGGGGATTTTAATTATCATATTAACTGGACAAATCAAATTGGGCAGAGCAGCCTTGAGGAAGAGTTCATTGAGTGTATTAGGGATGGGTTTCTTGAGCAGTATGTAACTGAACCGACCGGGGGCAAGCAACCTTAGATTTGGTCCTGTGTAATGAGACAGGATTAATTAAAAATGTCCTAGTAAAGGATCCCCTTGGAATGAGTGACCATAACATGGTTGAGTTCCATATTCAATTAGAGGGTGAGAAGGTTGGATCTCAAACAAGCGTGCTGAGCTTGAATAAAGGAGACTATGAAGGTATGAGAGCGGAATTAATTAGAGTGGACTGGGAAAATAGATTAGAGGGTAAGACGGTACATGACCAGTGGTGTACATTTAAGGAGTTATTTTACAACTTCCAAAAAAAATATATTCCACTGAGGAAAAAGGGGTGTAAAAGAAAAGATAGCCATCCGTGGCTAAGTAAAGTAATTAAGGATAGTATCTGACTAAAAACAAGGGCATATAAGGTAGCCAAATCTAGTAGGAGGATGGAAGATTGGGAAGTCTTTAAAAGACAGCAAAAAATAACAAAAAGATTGATTAAGAAAGGGAAGATAGATTATGAAAGTAAATTAGCAAAAAATATAAAAACAGACAGTAAAAGTTTCTATAGTTATATAAAAAGAAAAAGGGTGGCTAAAGTAAATGTTGGTCCCTTAGAGGATGAGACCGGGAAATTAATGGTGGGAAACATGGAGATGGCAAAAACACTGAACAATTATTTTGTATCAGTCTTTACAGTAGAGGACACTAAGAATATCCCAACACTGGACAAACAGGGGGCTCTAGGGGGGGAGGAACTAAATACGATTAAAATCACTAAGGAAGTGGTACTTGGTAAAATAATGGGACTCAAGGCGGATAAATCCCCTGGACCTGATGGCTTGCATCCTAGGGTCTTGAGGGAAGTAGCGGTAGGGATTGTGGATGCATTGGTAATAATTTTCCAAAACTCACTGGACTCAGCAAAGGTCCTGGCAGATTGGAAAACTGCTAATGTAACACCCTTATTTAAAAAGGGTAGTAGGCAGAAGGCTGGAAACTATAGACCTGTTAGCCTAACATCTGTGGTTGGTAAAATGTTAGAGTCCATTATTAAGGAGACAGTAACGGGACATTTGGATAAACATAATTTAATAGGACAAACTCAGCATGGTTTCATGAAGGGGAAGTCATGTTTAACAAATTTGCTTGAGTTTTTTGAGGAAGTAACATACAGGGTGGATAAAGGGGAACCAGTGGACGTAGTGTATTTAGACTTCCAAAAGGCATTTGACAAGGTGCCACACAAGATTATTGCTCAAGATAAAAAATCACGGGATTGGGGGTAATATTCTGGCGTGGGTGGAGGATTGGCTCTCTAACAGAAAGCAGAGAGTTGGGATAAATGGTTCGTTCTCAGATTGGCAACCAGTAACTAGTGGTGTTCCGCAGGGGTCAGTGCTGGGTCCCCAACTCTTTACAATCTATATTAACGATTTGGAGGAGGGGACCGAGTGTAACATATCAAAGTTTGCAGATGATACAAAGATGGGACGGAAAGTAGTGAGTGAGGACATAAAAAACCTGCAAAGGGACATAGACAGGCTAAGTAAGTGGGCAGAGATTTGGCAGATGGAATACAATACTGGAAAGTGTGAGGTTATGCACTTTGGCAGGAAAAATCATAGAGCAAGTTATTATCTTAATGGCAAGAAACTGGAAAGTACTGTAGTACAAAGGGATCTGGGGGTCCTGGTGCACGAAACTCAAAAAGTTAGTATGCAGGTGCAGCAAGTGATTAAGAAGGCCAATAGAATGTTGGCTTTTATTGCTAGGGGGTTGGAATATAAAAACAAGGAGGTATTGCTGCAGTTGTACAAGGTATTGGTGAGACCGCACCTGGAATACTGCATACAGTTTTGGTGTCCATGCTTAAGAAAAGACATACTTGCTCTCGAGTCAGTACAAAGAAGGTTCACTCGGTTAATCCCGGGGATGAGGGGGTGGTCATATGAGGAGAGGTTGAGTAGATTGGGACTCTACTCATTGGAGTTCAGAAGAATGAGAGGCGATCTTATTGAAACATATAAGATTGTGAAGGGGCTTGATCGGGTGGATGCGGTGAGGATGTTCCCAATGATGGGTGAAACTAGAACTAGGGGGCATAATCTTAAAATAAGGGGCTGCTCATTCAAAACTGAGATGAGGAGAAACTTCTTCACTCAGAGGGTGGTAGGTTTGTGGAATTTGCTGCCCCAGAAAGCTGTGGAAGCTACATCATTAAATAAATTTAAAACAGAAATAGATAGTTTCCTAGAAGTAAAGGGAATTAAGGGTTACGGGGAGCGGGCAGGAAATTGGACATGAGTCTAGGTTCGGAATGGTCATGGCCCTGTGGGTAGTGGAGTGGGCCCAGGGGCCGTGTAGCCTTGTTCTGCTCCTACTGTGTTCTAATTCTGTGTTAGATTTCAGGAGATGGTTTTATTCCTGTTCCTGGCTGGGGTGGAGATCGCCTTTACAGAAGGTAAGTACTGTAGAAAATATAGGGACAGAGTGATCTCCTGGAAGAATTTCGATCGCCTAGATGGGTCGGAGAGGAATTTCCCAGATTTTTTTCTCCCAAATTGGCCATTGGGTCTTTATCTGGTTTTTCGCCTCTCCCGGGAGATCACATGGGTTCGGGTGGATGCAGAGTGATAGAAGATTTGAGGTTAGGATCAGATCAGCCATGATCTTATTGAATGGTGGAGCAGGCTCGAGGGGCCGATTGGCCTACTCCTGCTCCTATTTCTTATGTTCTTATGTTAAGGTAGAATATATTCGGTTTACTTTCAAAACAGATCAAGTAGCAACAAATACTGCATCAATGTCACCAATTTGAAGAATGGCAGATGAAGAATGTACATATGGAACTATTAGATTTGTGTACAAGGCAGAAGACAACTTCAGTTTTGAAATGCATTCTTACATTTTGGTGATTTAATATAGAATCCATCAGTTGGACTGCCAAAATAAAGGAAACAGGGCTAGGTTTCAAAAGACTATGAACCTGCCTGCAATATTCTAAACAATGAACATGCAATTGTGGGATACATTTCAGGGATATAAAGATTACCATTTGCCGGTTTCTAGATTCTGATTAATCACATTTCTGGCTGGAATGTCGACCCATTTCAACGGACAGAACTGAAATTACATGAAATTGTCATATAGGTCATCCAAATTGTGACTATTACTGTTACACTCATCTCTATTTTGTGACCCCAATTGATGTAGCTCCAGTATTTTAACAAGTTTGCACATCAGTGCTCAAATAAAATAGTATCACCAGATACCACTGATGACTATACAGCAGATACTAGCTTTTCTAATTCTGTCTTTTTTAAGTTTAATTTACTCTTACAATTAATTTAGATTTATTGGAATATTCCACTGAATGGGTTTAATCTTGTAATCAGCACAAATACCTATTACATTAGGACATGAGTAGATTGAGAACGACATTAACCTAGTTCTAGGTCTGTATAATATTGCACTGGAATTATTAAAGTATTCTCTTCATACCATTTAATGTAGCATATCCACTGGTGAGAGGGTGCAATTAAAGTGTGACAAGTTTTACGTCATTTTCCATTATAAATGAGGACATAGGAATTTATAATGGAAAAGGTTTGCAGGAAGAGCACACAGATGCAAGATTTTTTAATATATTACTAGTTAATCTGCGTTGCCATTACTCATGAGTCAGAGGATTCGCTGTTTTACAATAGAGATGTTTATGCCATGTGGGAGATATCAAGGCCACTCATTTACAAGTCAAATTCAACTTTTATTGAAATGAATTCTGGGACTTTTACTATTTCTTTAGGGATTGAATTTCACAACCCTGTCCACTATTCTATGAAAAATAGATGCAAGTGGTATTATATTATGTATCTAATGCTGAAAATACATAATATGATAGATAAACCTGTATAATCCCCTTTTAACTGCTGTATTCCCCTCCCCCCGCAAGACAGTTGCAAGCTGAGAGGAATAAGGCACGTTCAGACTTGCCTGCTGCTGAAAGAAGGAAAACCAATCAGGTTCCAGCAGGTGACCAATCCGTGAGTCATCACAGGTTTGCGGGCTTCACGAATTGAGTACTGTATTGTGAGAGCTGGAGTAAAGACCTATTTCTTGTAGCTCGCTGTGTTGCCTATTTCTTTACGCGGGAGACCGTAGTCCCCCACATTGGTGACCCCGAATGTCGGCGGCCGAAGCCCCCGACTCACGCAGCCCTATAAAGGCCAGCAACGACCCGATGGCAACCAGCAGCAGCCTGATGTCGGCCGGCGCCGCGTCCTTGAAGCTCCCCACCTTCTGGGAACACCAAGCACCAGCTTGGTTCGCGCACTCGGAGGCCCAATTCACCCTTCGCAGGGTTCAAGATGATGAAGAAAGGTACCGCCACGTAGTCTCAGCACCAGCAAGCTCTACCGCCGCCGAGGTTCTCGACCTGCTGGGGAACCCACCACAGACCGGCAAGTACTCAACCATTAAGGGCCGCTTGCTGCAGGCTTACGGCCTGTCCAAGGAGGAGAGGGCCCGCAGGCTTCTCTCACTACCAGGCCTCGGCGATTCTACCCCGACCCAGTTGATGAGCCGGATGCTTGCGCTCCTGGGCTCTGAACCGCAGTGCTTTTCGTTTCGGGCCCTTTTCCTCAGCCTGCTTCCTCAGCAGGTACAGACTACCCTCGCGGGGTCCCCGATCATGGACTGCGTACAACTGGCAGCCGCCGCGAACAAAGTTTTTGCCGTCGCCCAACTTGGCTGTGCAGCCGCGAGGCTCCCCGACACCACCGAGCGCGCACCGCCACGCCAGGCCGCAGAACTATGCTACTACCACGCGCGTTTTGACCACAAGGCCCAACGCTGCAGAGCACCCTGCTCTTTCGATCAAACCAAGATGGCCGCCCGGCCCAACGCACCAGCCCCACGCCACCGCCTAGGCCCGCTCGACTGCACCCCCGCCGCCACGATGGCCATCGGCACCGCAGGTAAACTGCTGTACATAACCGACTCTCTTTCAGGGCGCAGATTCCTTTGCGACACCGGAGCCCAATGCAGCATAATTCCTGCCTCCCAGCTTGACATCCAGGCAGGCCGCAGCAGCACACCCCTCGTGGCGGCAAATGGCGCAGCCATCGCTACTTTTGGAAAGCGACGGGCCGAGGTTTGTTTCAACGGCCAGCGATTTACGTGGGATTTCGTGACGGCCTCGGTGGCACATCCTTTGCTGGGCGCAGATTTTCTTTGCGCCCACGGACGCCTGATCGACGCAGCAACTTTCGCTTCACTGGCCTGCCAGCAGAGCAACAGCCCGGCCCTCGTCGGGTCCTGCTCCGCCCCGGCGCATGACGACTACGCCCGCCTACTCACAGATTTCCCGAGGCTCACACAACCAACCTTCTCAGCCGCGGCAGCCAAGCATGGGGTTGAGCACCACATCACCACTACGGGACCACCCGTGTTCGCTCGAGCCAGACGCCTGGACCCAGCCAAGATGGCGGTGGCCAAGGAAGAATTTGCCACGATGGAAAAACTGGGCATCATCCGCCGCTCGAACAGCCCTTGGTCGTCCCCCCTCCACATTGTGCCCAAGCCGGGCGGTGGCTGGCGCCCCTGCGGCGACTACAGACGGCTCAACGATGCCACCACGCCCGATAGATACCCCATTCCGCACATCCAAGACTTCTCGGCACACCTAGCAGGAAAGTCCGTCTTTTCCAAGGTCGACCTGATTCGCGGCTACCATCAGGTCCCCGTCCACCATGCAGACATCCAGAAGACGGCGGTCATCACCCCCTTCGGACTGTTCGAGTTCCTGCGCATGCCCTTCGGGCTTAAGAACGCCGCACAGGCCTTCCAACGGCTCATGGACTCCGTCCTACGGGACCTGAGCTTCCTGTTCGTCTATCTGGACGATATCCTCGTGGCCAGTACCAGCAAGGCCGAGCACATCGCGCATTTGCGCTCCCTTTTCCAGCGCCTCAGCCAACACGGGCTAATCGTCAACCCGGCCAAATGCCAGTTCGGAGCAGCCCAAATTGACTTTCTCGGCCACAGAATCTCGCCAAGGGGAGCCATTCCCCTACCTTCCAAGGTGCAGGCGGTGGCGGACTTTCCCCAGCCCACCTCGGTTAAGGCGCTGCAGGAATTTTTGGGGATGGTCAATTTCTATCACCGGTTCGTGCCCAAGGCCGCCGCACTCATGCGCCCCCTCTACGAAGCCACCAGGGGCAAAACGGGCAAAGAGCAACTCACCTGGTCCAGCGAGATGGCGACAGCCTTCCACCAGACCAAAAGCGCCTTGGCCAACGCCACACTACTGGCCCACCCCATCCCGGGCGTCAAGACCGCCCTCACCACGGACGCCTCGGATTACGCAGTCGGCGCCGTCCAGCAACAATGGGTCGAAGGCGCGTGGCAGCCACTGGCATTTTGCAGCCGACAGCTGCGCAAGAACGAGCAGGCTTACAGCACGTTCGACAGAGAGCTCCTGGCCCTGTTCCTGGCAATCCGGCACTTCCGTTTCCTTCTGGAAGGCCGGCCGTTCACTGCATTCGTGGACCACAAGCCGCTCACTTTCGCCATGGCCAAAGTAACCGAACTCTGGTCCGCGCGCCAACAGAACTTCACCACGGACATCTGCCACGTCGCCGGCAAGGACAATTTGGTGGCCGATTGCCTCTCAAGACCCTCGCTCCACGCAGTGCACCTGGGCGTCGACTACGCCAGCATGGCGAGAGACCAGGCTGCTGACGCGGAGATCCAGGCCCTCAGGACGTCAACTACCAGCCTCACCCTGGCTGACATCCACTTCCACGCAGCCGGCACAACCCTCCTGTGCGACGTCTCAATCCCCTCACCTAGGCCGGTCGTTCCATCCACCTGGCGCAAGCGAGTTTTCGACATCATCCACGGCCTCTCACATCCAGGGATGCGTGCGGCTCAGAAACTTATGTCCGCCAAGTTCGTCTGGCCTGGACTCCACAAGGATGTGAGAGACTTGACCAACACATGCGTGCCGTGTCAGCGCGCTAAGGTCCAGCAGCACACCAAGGCGCCATTGGAGTGTTTCCCGGTGCCCGAGAGGCGTTTCAACCACGTCCACGTCGACCTGGTAGGCCCCTTGCCGCCGTCGCACGGTTTTACACACCTGCTCACGATCGTCGACCGCACCACCAGATGGCCCGAGGTGGTTCCCCTCGCCTCCACAACCACGACCGACGTCGCGCGAGCATTCGTCGCGACATGGGTGGCCCGGTTCGGCGTGCCGACCGACATATCCTCGGACAGAGGCCCCCAGTTCACCTCCCACTTGTGGAATGCCATCATCGCTGGCCTCGGCACCAAGTTGCACAGGACAACAGCCTACCACCCGCAGGCCAACGGGCCCTGCGAGCGCTTTCATCGTTCTTTGAAAGCCTCCCTCCGCGCCAGCCTGGTCGACACCAGCTGGATCGACAAACTACCCTGGGTTCTCCTGGGATTGCGTACTGCGCCCAAAGAGGACCTCCGCGCCTCTGCGGCCGAGATGGTCTACGGCCAACCGCTCAGAGTACCAGGCGACTTCCTCCCCCTGACAACGGAGCCGTGGTTGGCCGCCAGACAGCTTTCCCTGCACCAGGACGCGGCCCAGCAATTTCGTCCAGTGCCCACTTCGCAACACGGCCCGCAGCCGTCCTACGTGCCTCGAGACTTACGACATGCGGAGTTCGTCTTCGTGTGCCGGGACGCGCACAGAGGCCTGCTGCAGGCACCATACACCGGCCCCTTCCCAGTATTGGAGACGGGGGACAAAGCTTTTCTTATCAATGTCGAAGGGAAGCCGGACCTTATTTCAGTAGACCGCCTCAAACCGGCGCACCTGGACCTCAGCTTCCCGTTTCGGCCGGCTCTTCCCCCACGGTGGGGCAGACCTCCCGCGTTGGCGGCGGCCCCACAAGAGGACCAAGACACGCTAGAACCTTACTTTCCGGCCACCGCCCCACCTTCGCCGGCAGCCCGTCCAGCCAGCCCACCGGCAGACCAGCCGATGAACCAACCGGCCGACCTCCCAGACAGCCCTCCTCACACGCCAGATGGCTACTACAGCCGCTTGGTCAAACCTCCGCAGAGACTGACTTTTACAGTTAACGAGGATTCTGGGGGGGCGTATGTGGCGTTGCCACATTGGGGAAACACTGTGTGTATGTAGATGAACCTGTATAATCCCCTTTTAACTGCTGTATTCCCCTCCCCCCGCAAGACAGTTGCAAGCTGAGAGGAATAAGGCACGTTCAGACTTGCCTGCTGCTGATAGAAGGAAAACCAATCAGGTTCCAGCAGGTGACCAATCCGTGAGTCATCACAGGTTCGCGGGCTTCACGAATTGAGTACTGTATTGTGAGAGTTGGAGTAAAGACCTATTTCTTGTAGCTCGCTGTGTTGCCTATTTCTTTACGCGGGAGACCGTAGTCCCCCACAATATACACCAATTGGAGGTAGATATCTGGTATTGTATTTAACAGTATTGTGGAGAGGGAATGGAGTTTAGCTGTACTTAGGTGAATCCTGCCCTTTGATTGCAATGGGGGCAAGGGGGTGGAGGTGGGCTATGGTAGCATTGCGAAATGGTCCTGGGCTTGGACAGTACTGGGGTCTTGGTGTTTAACAGTACTACACTAGGGCTGCTGGAGCTTGGCAGCATGGGGGGATCCTTCGATCTGCAATCACAGTGGACAGGTATCTTGGGGTTCGGCAGAACTAACGTTTGCCACAATTGGTGGGGTGGGGGGGTGGGGAAGGGAGGGGTTGGATGTGAGGTTTGGCTTGCTGGTAGATTCTTGGGATCTGTCAGCAATGAAGAGAGGCATGGGCTAGCCATAACGGGTTGGGGGTTGGAGAAATCCCGTGTGTCAGTTGGTTTGTGACTTTCTAATGGATCCTTGTAAATACTGAATTTGGTGTTTTGTAATTGCTTCCTGGATGTGTATCTATCAGCCTATGGTTTCCTCACAGCTGTAAGAAAATGCAGCCTTCGGTCACCTGAGGAAGAGAGTGTTTGAAGACCAGGACCTCAAACCCAGCACTAAGCTCATGGTCTACAGGGCAGCGGTGATACCCGCCCTGCTGTATGCCTCAGAGACATGGACCATGTACAGCAGGCACCTCAAAGCACTGGAGAGGTACCACCAACGCTGCCTCCGCAAGATCCTGCAAATCCATTGGCAGGATAGGCGCACCAATGTCAGTGTTCTTGCTCAGGCCAACAACCCCAGCATCAAAGCTCTGACCACGCTCAATCAGCTCCGGTGGACGGGTCACATTGTCCGTTTGCCTGATACGAGACTCCCAAAACAAGCGCGCTACTCGGAGCTCTGGCACGGCAAGAGGGCCCGAGGTGGGCAGAGGAAACGCTTCAAGGACACCCTCAAAGCCTCCTTGAAAAAGTGTAACATCCCCACCGACACCTGGGAATCCCTGGCCCAAGACCGCACAAAGTGGAGGAGAAGCATCCGGGAAGGCGTCGAACACCTCGAGTCTCTTCACCGGGAGCAAGCGGAAGCCAAGCGCAGGCAGCACAAGGAGCGCACGTCAACCCAAGCACCCCACCCGGCCACCCCTTCAACCACCGTCTGCCCCACCTGTGACAGAGACTGTAGGTCCCGCATTGGACTCATCAGTCACCTGCAAACTCATTTTTAATGTGGAAGCAAGTCATCCTCGGTTCCGAGGGACTGCCTAAGAAGAAAATGTAATCATTCTAATTACTACAGTACTAACAAAACACAGCTAGTATTTACAGCTTTCAAAATTCAACTGGTTTGTTTTTATTTGAAAAAAACAAAATAAGTGTGCGATAGACAGCTGTTAGCAATTCGAATCTACATTTTTCCAACAGTGAACATAACACAGATGATAATCAGGTGCGATAACTAAAGTCTGCTTGCTTCAAAATCCAACATTAAAAACATGAATTCAATTACAATGAGGAAAGACAGTGTTTCTCTTAGCTTAAATCACATCATGAAGTTTATACAACAGAGAAAACAAAAACATTAGGTGTTTCTCACACACAGACTCTCTATTAAAAACACACAGCCTCACTTTTTTTTTATTTTTTATAAACGCAATATAAATATTACCTTAATAAGGCTTTTAAAATTTTTCCTCTAGCATTTCTTGAAATAATTTTGAAAAAGTTGTGAGCAGAAACTGCTAGAGGCTAAATAAAAATATTCCATCATTACAGCTGACTGATGTGTCCCGGAAAAAAACACACGTTTAGACTTTACAATTTAAATTTAGCTCATGACTAAATTCTGGGCAAAAATATTAAGTCCAAGCCAGGCTTTTGGGAGAGGCCGAAGCCCTCAAGTAAAAATTTTAAAAAAGGCATTAAAAGATAGAAATGACAATTCAATGGATAAATTTAATCACGTTAAATGGAGCTGAGCCCAAGATCAGATCAGCCATGATCTCATTAAATGGCGGAGCAGACTCGAGGGCCAAATGGTTTACTCCTGCTCCTATTTCTTATGATCTTTCTTATTGTGAATTTAAAAAAAAAGTTTTGTTTAAACCCTTATTTTGGACAGAACTTACCAAGAAAAGAAATTATGGAGAAAAAAAATCTGAAAGCATTTTAAGCAATTTGTGGGAACCCAGTGGACAGATTGCAAAGAGCATCAAGCTTACACAGACACAGCCCATTTTAAATGTGGACAAAGGAAATTAAAATACTAAAAAAATGACACAAAATCAGGACAACAGGACGTCAAGTTGTGCAGATAGGAAATGTGTGTAGACATAAAATTAGATAGATAGATATCCAAGATTATGAAACCAGTTCAATAATTTCTGGAAGTTACAAGCTGACACATGTCAAGAGGTGAAGATAAATGAAGGATTATGATTCAAAAAAACGAATCCTTTTAAGGTAAGGCATATAAATGTAACAGAGATCCAACTGGAGATATTGGGTGCTAAAATCCATTGGCAGCTGCCAGGATCCAGAAGTATTAAGCACTACATTCATCGGAAATTTATATTTGTCTCATGTATGTCTGTAGACAGTTAGGTTACTCATTACCAGATTGTAGGAAATGGCCTTTACATAAAGAATGATGTTCCATTATCTCAACTGCATTTTATCTGAATAAACTGCATAAATCTGAAATTTATAAAACTTCAAATTATTAATTTCCAGAATTTATAATAAACCAAACATAATTTAATGTCCTGTGATTTAAAAAAAAAATAAAGTAAGGTCACCTGGGTCTATGGCAGAACAAAATAATACGTGAAATTAGTTTGAGGAGAGGCTTGTTTTAAATCTGGCTTCATGACTCAAGGACAGGAAGATTTGTTTTTTCTAGATTCACCTCCTGTCTCTCCAAAGCCTCCCCATCACCTACAAGGCACAAGTCAGGAGTGTGCTGGAATACTCTCCACTTGCCTGGATGAGTGCAACTGCAACAATACTCAAGAAGCTCAATACCATAGAGGCCAAACTGTCCACTTGATCAGTAGCCCATCCACCACCTTAAACATCTACTCCCTCCACCACAGGTGTACCATGGCTGCAGTGTGTACTATGTACAGGATGCAACTTGCCAAGGCTTTTTCGGCAGAACCTCCCAAACCGGCGACCTCCACCACCTAGAAGGACAAGGGCAGCAGGTGCATGAGAATAGTATCACCTCCAAGTTCCCTCCCAAGTCACATATCTTTCCGACTTGGACATGCATCACCGTTCCTTCATCATTGCTGGGTCAAAATCCTGGAACTCCCTACCTATCAGCATCATGAGAGCACTTTCACCATACTGACTGCTGCATTTCAAGTGAATCCATCAGCACCTTCTCAAGGGCATCTAGGGATTGGCAATAAACGCTGGCCTTGCCAGCAGCGCTCACACCCCAAGAATGATTTTTTTTTTTTAGAAGATGGAGTTCAATGTGGGGAAATGTAAGGTCAGACACTTTGATCAGAGAAAGATAAATCTGAATATTTTCTTAATGGTGAAAGACTAGAAGCTGCGCAGGAGCAACGGGATTTGGGCGTCCATATTCACAGATCACTAAAAGCTAGTGCACAAGTACAAACAGTAATCAAGAAGGTTAATAAATGTTGGTTTATCTCAAAGGGGCTTGGAAAATAAAAGTGAGCAAGTAATGCTTTAATTGCAGAGCCTTGGTCGGACCCCAATCTGGAGTATTGCGTTCAGTTTTGGCCAGTGCACCTCAGGAAGCATACCCCTCCACCTTGGAGGGGGAAACAACACAGATTCACCTGAATTATACTGGGGCTTAAAGGGTTAAATTATGAGGCCGGGTTGCATAAACTTGGATTCTATTCCCTTGAGTTTAGAAGTTTGAGGGGTGATTTAATCAAGGTGTTTAAAGTAATAAAGGGATTTGATGGGGTTGATACAGAGAAACTATTTCCTCTGTGGGAGAAATCCAGAACAAGGGGGTTTCAATCTTAAAATTAGAGCTGGGCCATTTAGGAGTGAAATCAGGAAACACATTTTCACACAAAGGGTGGGACTCTCCCTCAAAAGGCTGTGGGATTCTGGGTCAATTAAAATTTTCAAGACAAAGATCGATTTTGTTAGCTAAGGGTATCAAGGGCTAAGGTGGGTAAATGGAGTTGAGGTACAGATCAGCCATGATCAAATGGTGGAGCAGGCTTGAGGGGCTGAATGGCCTACTCCCGTTCCTATTTTTTCACCCCTCTCTCCATCAACACTGGTCAGGACAGTTAGGCACGGTATCATCTGCTGGATGTTCTTTTGATAAGTGTGGGACTTCGCCCCACCCATTAAATCTGTATCAATTCATAATAGAATTGTGTGTTGTAATGTGATCAACTCAAACCCTAGTTACTGCTCGATCCAAGTTCATAATCCCTCCGAATTCAAAATTAACAGATAGAGTAAACCAAACAAAACCATAACTAAAAAATAAATCCCTAGCCAGGCTCACAATCAAACTGATTTGCTAAGAAATTTAGCTTAGTTAGAACCAGTTAAATCACGTATTGGGCTCAATTTTGCCATTGGGGGCGGACTGGGGGCGTGTCAGATGGTCGTCGTGTCAGGATCCCGACTCCGATGTGAAGTGGGACAAAAGTGCGATTTTGCCCTAATTGGGCACTTGATTTCCAGCGTGTGGAAACCCCTGGCCCAATGAGCCTTTTCATACAGAAAGTCGCCTCCGATGACATCATCAATGCTGCTGGATTTAAGGCCTACAAGCAGCCTTGCTTCTTTTACAGCCTTTAAACTTTATACTCATTATTCTGAGCACTTCCTTCACCAATTATGTCCACCAGTAGACCAAAGTGTGCTCCAAGATTCGATGAGGCCTCCCTCCAAGCTCTGGTGGAGGGAGCAAGAGCAAATAAGGAGGTGCTCTTCCCTTCCTCAGGGAGGAAAAAGCCTCCCCAGCAGACTGAAGCTGTGTGGCTGCAAGTGGCCCAAGAGGTAAACGCAATTTCTATGTGCAGCAGAACCTGGCTGCAGTGCAGGAAGAGGTTTCATGACCTTCTCCGCACAGGAAAAGTGAGTATGACATTCCCATCACCCTCAATCTGATCCCCATCGCCTCTCATCACCGGCACTCTGCTTTGCCAACCTCTTCCTCCACATCCCACTTGACCTTTACATCCCTGCACCCTTACCCATTCCCTCTCTCTCTATGGTCACATTCACTTAACTATTCGACCATGCAGCCCACACACTCCCTATCACTGTGATGCAATGACAACAACTTACAACACACAGGGAGGGCCTTTTGTCTCCTTCTAGGCATCTATGCTATGGATTCTCTACACTCAATCCTTCATTTTCACTCAAACTCCACTTGTGTCCCTCATTGCAGGAAAAGTGAGCCCACAATAAGAGGGAAAGAGCGAGGACAGGAGGAGGGCCACCCTCAGTAGCCCAGCTCACCGCTTCGGAGGAGGCAGCCTGGAGATCGCCAGAGTGGAGGACGATTCGCAAGTGGGGGACGGACAGACGGGCGCATCACAGCAAGCTGGTGACAGAATAGTTTAGCACCTCTCTCACTGACATTGCATGAGTGACTGATAATGATTCTGATGCTCTAACAGATTGACTTATGATCATCTGCACAATTCAATGTGCATGCAACCTTTACCTCACATCTCTAACTTTTTCCTTTACTCCCCCACAGGACCATCGAGAGCTCCCATCCCCACTGTCTAGGAGGAACAGCCTGAGCTTCCAGACTCCTCAGAGGAAACTGCAACCTCTGAGGGCGCAGCATCAGCAGAATTCAGCGCACCCAGCACCGACACTCACACCTCGGTGGGACCTTCGTGAGATAGAGTAGTGTTGTCACCTGGTGTATCACAGGTCACAAGTGAGCATCAGCAGATGGTGGAGACAGGGACAGCAGTGGAGAGTCCTCGTCGGAGGGCGCAGGACGATCCCAGCTCGGCTCAGCTGCATGTCGAGCCTGTGCCTCTGGGTCCATCCAGAAGGAGAGCGGTGCTGGAACTCCAGGAACAGGTGCAGGAGTCTCTGGCAGGTATTGTCTCCAGGGTCGCTGCAAGTGTGGAGCGAATGGAGGAGTCCATCGCAAACATGAGCAAAGCCTTTGTGGAGGCATTGGCGCATGAATGCATCACCACGGAAAGGATGGCAACCTCCGTAGAAAGGCTGGTTACGGTAGAGGAGAGGATGGCTACGGTAGAGGAGAGGATGGCTACGGCCATGGAGGAGCTTAGTCGCCAGGGTATTGAAAACATGGTCATTGTTCAGAATAGACTGACATCTCTTGAGGAGCGATGGTCAGCTATTGAGCATAGAAACCAGACCTTCACTGGAGTAGGACTTCCAGTGCAGAAATGGGTCCTCATGGCCCCCCTGAAGTGCAGCAAGGTGCTGTCAAGCCACTTGCTAGCTCTGAAGTAGGGCTGACCCATGAGAAGGATGTTGGCGGCAGACAAGGAAGTGGGGGCTCCTCTCCAAGCGCTCACATGACCATGCCACTGCAAAGCACTCGGTCAGAGCCCCATCAGAGTCCTCCCCCAACTGAGATGGGCATCTCAGCCCCTGCACAGCCGCAGGAGAAGCGGACTGTTGCTAAGCCCTCACAGGTTCGCAACCCCAGAGGACGGCCGCCAAAGATGTCAAGACAGGAGCAGCAAGAAAGTGAGCAAGGGGCCTCCACATCTGCTGAGGCCACAGGGGAAGCACCACGTAGGAGCACGCATAAGAGGAAGATAAAGCACAAGTAGTCACAAGGGTAGTCACTTGGGTGTTCTGTTGTATTGATTTTTGACAAGCCATCCTTGAATTGTTATGATAAACAGATTTGATGACAAGCTGTTGAAGTTGTGGCCTGTGTCATTTCGCAAATGGGACTTCCACATTGAGGGCTATGGGCGACTTGCAATTGTCAGTATGGTGGTCAGAGTGATAGGAATCCACAGGTTCTTGTCCATTGTCGATGCTCTGGTAAGAAGGTGTGAGGCAAAAGTGTTTGATTGTGCAGGCTAAGCAAATCTGGCCAACATGGGTGCATCCCTTGCATCCCGGGCAGCAATGTGGTCGTGCGCTGGCGCCTACTGGCCTGTGCAGCTTCAGGTGGGTGAGCAGCAACTTGGCTCTCCTGTTGTTGCTCCTGCTGTTGGTGGTGCTGTTGTTTAGGGTTCTGCTGCTGCCGCCACGTCTGGTCTTCATCCGAATCTGATGTCCAGGAGGAAAGGAAATAAATGGTTCCCAAGATTCTGGTATATACCTCAGTTGAGAAAGCGCTCAGTCAAGGTGGGGAGAGGGGTTTCCCAGGAGGTCACACTGGAGATGGGTGTCAGGCTCCAAACTTCCACAACAATGAGTAGGCCTGCTAAAAGTTCCCCCAGACCTGAGACAACAAAGTTCTGCCGCCTGCAAATGATCATTGGTGAAAACTCCTTTTTAATGGTGGAGCTGCAGCTGTTAATAAGCAGTCCACTTGTGAGGCCGCCAGGATTAACTGGTGTGTTCCATGGAGACGTGCAGGATGGGGGAAATGTGTTATAATCAGAAAGGCCTCTCAAAATGGGATTATAGAGGCAATTAACTGGTTGTTAAGGGCCTTTCCCGCCTCTTGGAGGCGGGATGGAAACGGGGTCTGAAACCATGAATGTGGGAAAATTGCTCAGACGGGATCGGACCCACCCGCCATTTTTTGCGATTTTGACAACTCGCACGCCTCCAAACCCGCCTCCTCAAGCCTGGTAAAGTCGAGCCCATTATTCTCTAAACTCCCTATTTCAGAATCAAAGTGCGCAATCTAGTTCAACAGACCTGTTAGCTGATCCAAAGAGCAGCACTGGCAGTGAAAGCAGAGGAGTGGTTTTTGTTTGTTTTCTGGTGGACAGGGTAGAAAGGGTTGGTGAAGAGAGCAAGATGAAACTTAGGTTGGAAAACAAAAAAAAACCTCCATTAATCTGGACTACAAACTGAATAATACAATATTAGGGAATATAAAGGATACAGCACATCCCCGAAGTTCCCCAACACTATATTATGTTGCACGTCTGATATTTGGCAAAAGTCTTCGTTACCTTGCAAAATGTTCTCACACGCGGTCTATTTCCTATCTATAAATGATGCATCATTAAAATCGGCAGAGTGCATTCCTCTGCAGCTGTGACTGTTGTTGCGACTGCTGTTGTTGCTGCTGCTGCAGACGTAACTGCTGTGAGAATGGATCCTCCATGGATTTGATAGCAATGGTAGTTTTGGGTCCTGTCTTCCAAATGATACCATTAGAGTCAACAACAGAGGCTTCAACAGTAACATTGTGGTTCCCAAGTGCAGCAAAACACAACAGGAACTGAGTGCTGAAGTAGTCATTATGGGGCTCCACCCGCTGCTCCATTTCATTGGTCATGTTCTCCAGCAATACCTGGGAAATGGACATAACAAGCAATTTAAACCCATACCACATCAGTCAGCATTATAAAGTTCATAAATTATACTGAAGTTGTAACTTCAGTTGGCTCTATAAATCTAAAGTTTTAACAGTCACAATTATGCATCCAGTTTTGCGATAATAGACAATCACGGATCATTGTGAACAATCTATCAAGTGACAAATGGACAAAAGTTCTAAATACACAGCTGCACTACATACAGTAGTAACAACTATAATTTTATCTTGAAGTAAATATATTCACATTTTCAGTAATGTACAACAACGCTTAAAGACCAGGTTAAGGCTGCACAGGAAGACGCAAGACATCAAACTGTGCTCTAACCTGTAAAATATAATCACCAATGGCTACGTTAATCATTAATGTAAAATGAAAACTGGACTGGTGTTCTATTCCCAAACACTTTCCACTCTAACCCTAATAATCTACAAGAACTACAGATATTAGTTAGCAATCACAACCACAAACACGTTCTTTACAAAAATTAATCAACATTCACTTTTTCACAACTCATTACACAAAACAGTGTTTCAAATATTAGGTTATCAATACTGTACCATGCTCGAGCCCATTTAGGATGAATGCAAATTTTTAAACTCCATGGGGCAGTTACCTTGTAATCTTGCACACCCTTGCTCTGTAGTGAGGAAGAAACATTTAGGCAAACTGCCTGAATCCTGCGGAAAAACCCAGGCTTTGAGCCATGCTGGATAACTCCTTCCACCTTCAGAGCTAGTTGCTGGTTATTCTGCACTGTGATTGGTTCAGTTGGAGTGCGGGGTGAAGGTGACAGTGCCAACTGCAAAGACATTAGAAAATATAAATTAATTGCAACTGTAACTACCCTTTGGAAAGCTTAAATCAATAAAAAGCCTGTACTAATTTTTCATATCTCAGTTGGCTTAGAAGTTAGTCCAAAGCACTGATTTCTGGGTTATTCAAGAGGAAGAGAATATAATTAGAAGCAGCCAACAATAATTTCAGAAAGGAAGATTGTGCTCGATAAACCTGATACAGTTCTTTGAGGAGATTACAGATATGGTGGATGGGGGAAATGCAGACGATGTGGTGTACATCGACTTTCAGAAGGCCTTCGACAAGACACCACATGAGACATCTGGAAAAAATTAAGGGGCATGGAATTAGGGAAAAAGGCAGAAAATTGGATTAAAAACTGGTTAGAATGGAGGATTCTGTTCTGGGACTGCTTACGTTCTTTGTGTACGTCAATGACTTGGATACAAGGCCAAAGGGAGTGGTGTCCAAATTTGCAAATATTACTAAAACAAAAGACATATAAAATAATTCTGAGGGCCAAAGGAAGCTTCAAGAGGATATTGATAAGAAGTTGGAATGCCCAAAAAAGTGGCAGGTGAAATTCAATGTCAATAAATGTGAGATGCTACATTTTGATTAAAAAAAAATAAAAGTAATAATTATATTTTGAATATGGCAGGCTGGGTGACGTGGACAGAGAGGAAGAATGAGGGAAGCGAGGAGTTCTAAACTGAGAAAGTATGAGTTACTTAGGACCTAAAATTTTACTTCAATTAAAAGGTTTAAAAAATCACTGCAAAATCTGAGGAGGAGCCGTCCAACAATGTCTTCAAGGTCAGAAGTAAAAATCAGAAAGTTCCTTTAACAGACATACCTTAATGCTGGTAGACTGAAGCTTTTGGAAGAAATATCTCTGAAATGACAAGGGGACCTTCAGCAAGGAAATGACAGCCCCACATAGGCACATGGTGTGCTGGAATCAAATGACAAGATCAATAAGCATCATACTGGCTGTAAGAAAAAGCTCAGCACATGACACTTTAATTGTATAGGTTAGTTACCCTAATTATCTACATGTAGATAATTAAATAGGTTTATTACCCTGCAAAATTACCGTGTATGTTTTTTGAAAGCTAAATTAAATTAATAAGGTCCCCGCCAATGTTTTGCCCGGTGTTTTCCTCAATTTCTCCCCACTCCTGCCTGCCTCCTCCTCCATCCAATTATTCAGCTGCGTGCTAAATTCTGCTTGACCTGAAGAATGCACTTGGTCGACTCCATATGTGCAAAACCATAGAAGATCAACTAGTATATTATACATATTTTCTGTTTTGTTTGATTAATAAAATTAACCTCAGGCTGTTTAGGCGAGAGTCTACTGCAAAATAAAATTAAATGGCATGAAGATTAAAGTAATTTTTGCCAAACATTTTTATTCCGGAGGTCAATTATTTTAATATTAAACAGAAATACTACATGCTTTAACTAGTTAAAAAAATGCTCATATTATTGACATTGCTCCTGATAACCACCAAAAACATGGTGCTGTTGAAATGTGACTCCCAGAAAAATTTTCAGCTAAGAGGGTAAAAAAGAAAATGTCTGTGGACATACTGGCCCAGGACCAGGACACCAGAATAACACATTACAGACATTTTACAACAGTCTCAGTAGAGAAAGAATTAATTTGCACTTCCAAAGTGCCTTTCATGACCTCATAACATCCCAAAGAGCTTCATAGTCAATGAAGTACTTTTGAAGTGTATTCACTGTTGTAATGTAGGGAAACGTGACACCACAAACAGCAATGAGACAAATGACCAGATAATTTGATTTGGTGGTGTTGGTTGAGGGATGAAAGTTGGCCAGGACACCAGGAGAACTCCCCTGCTTTTCTTTGAAAAAAGTGCCATGGGATCTTTTATATTCACCTGAGAGGTCAAACAAGTCCCCAGTTTAATGTCTCAACTGAAAGACGGCACCTCCGACAGTAAAGTATTCCCTCAGTACTGCACGGAGGTGTCAGCCTGGATTATGTGCTCACATCTGTGGAGTAGGGCTTGAACACACAAGCTGACTCGGAGGCATGATCAATGTTCCCCGTAATTCTTTTTGGGTGCGCGGCCCATTTAAATTACCGCGTATACATGGTTTTTGTCATTAGAACGCCATGGAGCCGGCTGCACGGGACCTGCAGATCACTGCGAAACAGGACCATTGGACATGATTACTACCACTGAGCCACGGTTGATACCTGAACAAACATAAATGAGCTCCACTGATGGTCTAGTGGATCTCTGTTCTGCTGAGTTTGCAGGACTATCTGAGATTTGATGCTGGAAAGTGTCTGCTTGGGTATAGTGGGGAGGATGGGATCAGGCTTAAATGTATTTCTCCACTGGTCAAATTATCTGCCAACACTCATTGTTCAGGTTCATACATGAAAGCCACTTGGATGAGGTACTGGAAGGCTGCCAGCGCCCACATAACCGTAACCCAGGTTAAGTCACCATATTCAGGGAGAGAAAAAATATGGAAGAAGGACAACAGTGGGTGGAGAAATTAAACATTTTCAGCCTTTTGAGGAGCTGAACACTTTTTCACAAAACAGAGGCATTATATTAGGCACAATACTGTCACAATTTATTATTGAACAATAGATGGACTCTCAACACTACAAATGTCCTCACCGGCTGCAACCTACTGTACTTACCAGGTAGGAAACAGGAGGATACTTTCTGCTGAGAGACTCGACGTCCTCCAGCACCTGAGCAAACACAAACAGCATGCTTCTTTCATACTCGCTTTCAGCATGCACATTTCCACTGCATCCGTACTCTTGGAAACTGCAGGAGAGTCAATTAAAACAAATCACCTTGAAAGCTTTGAGCAGCAATATATTTAGATTTTATCCATGTCAGTTTATACATACTGTTGTCCATAGTTTACCCACTATAATAAGGCTATTTTTAGATGCATGCAACAGAACTAAATGGGAATGGCTGCAATTTTATGTGGAGCACAGGAGGAGGGTTACAAATAGCTATGTAGGCCTGCTTCATTACTGAGATAAACATAGCATCCTCACTCCCATTATTGTTCTGCAGAGTCTTTTCTCTACACAGCTGGCTTCATGATCTAAATAAAATAAAATTTGTGTGATGGATAGGGTAGATGCATTGTGCACCGAAGCAAAAAGGAAATAATATAATTATAATTTTAAAATAACTGAGGATGCCCTGAAAAATTCTAGCAAGATTGGTTCACAACAAAATCCGCTATGTATTGTACTATTTCATCTAGAGGTAGCAAAAATGGTATTTTCATTCATTTTAACATAATTTTGGCAATCATTTTATATGAAAATCCAGAGAAATGTTAACGGGCCTGGTTATTTTTGGGCTCCAGTGGTCAAGTTGCATGTGTAAGTGTGGCAGGCTTTTATGACTGCATCCGAGTTTTTTTTTAAAACTAGATTTAAGAATTGTTTTTCCCGGAAAAAAACATGCAGCCGATGCAGAGAGGGGATAGTGCTGAGGCTGTGCAGTTGACAGGATACATGAATTGCACTGTTTCTTTCTCATGCATGGTCCTCGTAAAAGTTTAGTTCCAGACATGGTGATATTACACTGCAGTGTGAGAATATCTATTTATCAAGCACGTTCACAACAGTTGAACAAGTTGCTACAATTTTGTCGTCTTACTCGAGAAATAAAAATTTATATGAATAAGGGTAATTTGGAATTAGGGCTCTACATTTTGCAGAGAAGTCATTCTCCTCCGCGCCGCCCTCCCAGCCCCCAAACACCCCTCCAAGAACTCTAAAGTCGGGGGGTGGGAGGGGAAGAGAGACCCAGAATATTTAATCTAGTGCAATGCAGTCTCATAGAAAGCTGGTATGGAATAAATTTATTCACCGCAGAACTTCAGGGCCTCCACATAAAACCCCACTCTGCAAAACGTAGTGTCCTAGCAAATGTCCACGAATTATCCTGGTTAAAAAAAACTCCCTCTCCACCAAGTTAGTCCAAGGGCATCTAAAACCATCAGTAACACTCCTGGGTTAAGCTGGCACACAAGATATGCTAGTTTAATGTAGAGGGGGTGCCATTTCCTTCCATAATTATGAGAAAGCAAATTTTAGTTAAGACTGGGAGTTTACTTCTACAACTTAGGAAATAATTCAAAAAATTAGCATTGCAGCTTCCAGGCTACCCATAGGGTACAAATTATATAAACCACAGTACAAAAAAGAGGAAATTAAAAGTTCAATAGGTAACATATTGAAGTTATTAGAATTAGAATTCTATAAATCAAACATTCATAGCAGACAGTGAAGTAGGACCTTCTGTAATATACTAATCCAAGGAAGGCTGAAGTGCTGCGATAACAGCAACTGTGCAAGATATCAATGTCTGCTCAGCGAAAGGCTGCTCATTACTTTCCTTTTCTATAGGACAGTGCCCGTTAGAATTTGGGACCAGCTCCCTGAGAAGTACAGAAGCATTGTTGCAGAGGAAATGTGCAATTAGTTTATCATGTCAGAAAACAATGTGACTGAAAAATAATTATGGTTCAATAATCCTTGTAATTTGCTTTACAATTTTATTCCTGGGATGTGGGCAATGCTGGCAAGCCATATTTCTTGCCATCCCTAATTACTGCGATGGTGGTGATAGGCCTTCATCTTCCCCCTTACATTTAGCTTTTGTCTCTATGTCTGTATTAATTGTTACTATAAAGAAAAAGACTTGCATTTCTATAGCGCATTTCACGACCACCAGACATCCCAAAGCGCTTTACAGTCAATGAAGTACTTTTTGAAGTGTAGTCACTGTTGTAATGTAGGAAACGCAGCGAACCATTTGCGCACAGCAAGCTCCCACAAACAGCAATGTGATAATGACCTGATAATCTGTTTTAGTGATGTTGATTGAGGGATAAATATTGGCTCGGACACGGGGGATAACTCTTCTTCGAAATAGTGCCATGGGATCTTTTACATCCACCTGAGAGCAGATGGGGCCTCAGTTTAACGTCTCATCCGAAAGACGGCCACTCCCTCAGTACTGCACTGGAGTATCAGCCTTGATTTTTATGCTCAAGTCTCTGGAGTGGGACATGAACCCACGACCTTCTGACTCAAGAGGCAAGGGTGCTACCAACTGAACCACTGGCTGACACACGATAATGTTATTCTGCATGCTACATTCACTCAACTGCACATCTTGAAGTCTGTGAAAGCAAAAAGATAACCCCTTGCACAGAATTAAGTTTTAAATTCTACAAGAAGGGAAGAAAGAAAAGCAGTACTAGGCGCAATTAAAAAAAAAAGAAATTGCCTTAGTTTCAACTCTCTCAACACAGCAGCTGCAAATGGCTCCTGTAATTCTGAGAGTTAATTCTATATTCTAACTGGTACTATCCTGTAAAAGACAAAGTAATAAGTAGTCTTTATGGGGGCTGACATCAATATCCTGCACAGTTGGTGTTATCGCAACAATTCATCCGTCTTAATCCGAGATTAATGTTTAACAGAAGTTTCCCAAGAGCTCTGAACGTGTGAATTGTAGAATTCCATTAGAGCTCTAACTTTAGCGTATCAGTCATTGAATTTTATATTGTTTTATATTGTTTAATAATGTGCGGTGTACAAGTAGCCTGGCAGCTGGGCTGCTAATCCATTGAATTCTTGACATGATGATTGAAGCCTTGACTAAATTTGCAGCTGAAGGTGTTAACAGTGGCTCTTGGGTTGTGTTTCTGACCTACTTTTTAGTGACATCAAGTCATGTATAACACAGCCACCTGCAGAGTAATGGTCTCTCAACTCTGCACCAGCAATGAGCCTTGACTCCAACCTTAAAACAGCACCTACTATTGCACCTGTTATCCATGTAGTCTGAGTGAGCTTGACCATCTAGTGTCAATACATGCTAAATTATTAGCAGTTTTATGCTGTTGATGCACACCAGTAGGAACAAGGAGGAAACTGGCCAAAAGTATTTCACCAAGACCATTATAACTAGCAGGACAAAGAGACTCATCCCATCAGTCTGGGTTGGATTCAAAATTGTGAAAGGGCGATATGCTAACCCACTGCACCACTCAGGTTCTTCCTCCATAACAAGTTCCTGACAGCAATACTTGATAGCATATCCTTACATCATAGAAATTACCACACAATAAAAAACATACTAGAAATTGTTACCTAGCAGAATCTGGATCCAGGATTAGCGCTTCAATAGAATGAGAAATCAGTAGGCAACTTTGTTGCTGTCTAAGGATAAAGTTAAGGCCACGGTGTTTAGAATATTTAGCCATTTAAACTGCACCATCTTGTTCTCAAGTTCAAAGTAAAATGGTAATTTGCATACTCTACTTAGTACTCTATTTTGCAAATTAATGTGTTCATTACAAGTCAGCAAAACTGGATATCTATCAGAGTCTTAAAAAGAAATAAACCCCTTGAAATAGTACCACTGAAACCTGCCATTTATTCTATTTCTTTCCTGCAATCTCAAAGGCAACTTTTAACTTCGACGGGGGCATAAAACTGGCGGCATCGATCAGCCGCCATTTATATATCCTGCCTCTTTTCCCATTGAAAATCAGGCAGGGCGTGTAACAGTCGGCCAATCCAATACCGCAAGTTTTACCCCTCCCCCCACTCCTCGCTCAGGTCAATGCAGAATATAGGAAAATACACCAACGTACTGTCCTCCAGGGGGCAGTATTGAGTTAACATTGGTACAAAATGAAAGACTTGTCAGGATGAACTTTAATAATTATGAAACAAGGGATCATTTGCATCTTTTCTGTGCAACACAAAATAATTCAGTATATATTTGCAACTGCTAAAAAAAATTAATCAAAACAATCACTTACTGTGACTGGTAATATCTACGACTGACACCTTTTAGGTTTTCTACCTCTCGGTACTAAATGTTATTTTTTGCCACAATTGATGTTCAAACGGCAATTTACAGCTCAGCAGAAAAGGATACAGCTCAACATTTCTCAAGGTGGCGGAGTCAGCATCAAAGGAAGATTGATAAAGGTCATGGTAGCGTGTTGCTAGACTTCTGAACTCTTCCATTGATATCTTCATCTAAATGAAGCAAACACAACTTAGATTAGAATGGCACATCTTTTTACTTAACATTTCAATACTGAAAAATAATAATGAGGCTGACAAACAATATTAAACTTATATTTAGAGTTTTTAAAAAAAGAGAACAAATTAAAAATTGGCTGGTGTTTTCACGCCAGGAAACTGCAAGTTTTTCCAGAGTTCAGCAACAGCTTCAAAAACAGAACAATACATGCCTGTTGAGTCAGTTATAAGGAAATAACCTGATCAAAGGGTTCTGGTAGAACATAGGTCAAACAATTCATAAATAGCAGCTGAAACATTAGATCCATGTGCCCACTTTGAACTTATTCCTTGCAATCTTATAAACATATACTATTTTCATTACATTTTTAAAGAAAATGCACCAAATTGTTACCTATGCACAAGTATTCTGCCTGTGTGGACATTACAACTAATGGCATCATGTCACTCACAGAAGGGTGTGAAATAGCAACTATGCAATTCATATCATCACAGCCACAAGATATTTATCACTAATTTTTCCACTCCAATGACAAGAAATCATCATGTTGATAAAACAATGCTTCGTTCAGAATAGAGTAATGGTGGACATTACTGACCATGAACTTTATAGTACTGCAACAATTTGCAAAGTACAGGGATACCATCAAGAATATAATCACAGGTGAGTTAGCTGGTGTAATGGCAAAGGGTTCAGAGGACATTCAACCTGCTCCAGCTGCCGCTTTGGCTTTATGATACCATTTCAATTACTTGGTTGTGCTGAAGATTATTACGTCCGTGAATGATTGAGACACGGACAGCAGGAGTTGAACAAAACACGTCTTTACTGATGGAAGTCAATAGTGAAACTGAAAACAACAGAGGCTCACTAGCGCCTTTTATACAGGGGTGGTCACTGCCGGTACTGCAGACTGAGACCAGTTATTCTCTTAAAAGGTACATACACAACAATTCCTCCCCTTTTAGATGAACAGTACATAACATTCATTTAACAACTAAATGATAACTAATTACAATCACAATTACGGTTGCTAGATACATTGGTTAAGTTTAAGCAATTATAAGTTCAGTCTTTGAGGAGGCTTCCTGATTCTGTCTGGATAACGCCTCTTTGGGGTATCAGGTTCTTCTGGCAATGTTGAGTCGGGATCAATGTCGTTGTTTGGTTCATCTGCTTCCAATATTACCGGTTCTGCAGTAGCTGCAATTGGAACGTCGATTTCATTACCAGGTGTATCAGATCGTGGTGTGGAGTTGACGTTTTCCAGTGACTCTAGAATCTGGTCAGCATGGCGTCTTACAATGCTCTCCCCAACGTCCACGGTGTACATGAGAGGTCCTTGTCGTGTACAAATCGTTCCGGGCTGCCATTTCTCAGTGCGGTAGTCCCGGGCCAAAACTGGTTGATCTAGCTTAAAACTCCTGGTCGGCCTTTCATTCATATTCTGAAACTGCCTGTTCTCCACATCTCTTCGGACGTTTGGCTTAACCAAATCCAAGCGGCATCGTAGTCTTCGATTGAAGAACATCATGGCTGGAGTTTGGTTGGTAACCGCATGTGTCGCATTCCGGTAGGCAAACAAGAAGTTGTCCACCTTGTGTTGTAGGGGTACATCTTCATTACACATTGCCTTGATAGCTTTCTTGAATGTTTGGACAAACCTCTCGGCCAATCCATTCGTGGCTGGATGATATGGGGCGGATGTGTAATGCTTAACACCATTGTTCTTTAAGAACCTCCGGAACTCTTCAGACACAAACTGTGGTCCATTGTCAGAGCAAATCTGTTCAGGCAGCCCATTCCTGGCGAATATGGTTCGTAAAACTGTGATAGTTTTTTCCGTGGTGGTTGAGGACATTTTTATTACCTCTGGCCACTTTGAATGTGCATCCACCGCAATTAAAAACATCGAGTCCATGAAGGGACCAGCAAAATCAATGTGCCCCCTTTGCCATGGAGATGAGGGCCACTCCCATGGATGCAGAGGAGCTTGTGGTGGGGCGTTTTGAACCTTCTGGCATCCTGCACAGCTCTTGGTCATCTCTTCGATTTCTCTATCGATTCCCGGCCACCACACAAACGCTCTGGCTAAATTCTTCATTTTTACCCCACCCAGATGACCCTCATGAAGCTCATTGAGCACTCTATCCATCAACTTAGGTGGAATTACTACTCTGGATCCACACATCAAGGTTCCTCTGCACACTGACAGCTGTTCTCTTCTCGGCGAGAATGCTGGCAGCAGTGGTTCGCCATGTGCTGGCCATCCCTTCACCGTTAAATCATAGACCCGTGATAGTGTCGGGTCATTCCGTGTTTCCTTTTCTATGTTTGCATTCGTCACAGGGAGACATTCGACTATGGTCGAGTGGAATAACTCCATTGGATCCACTGCAAGGTCTTCTTCTTCCACCGTCGGCAACGGTAGGCGTGACAATCCATCAGCATTTCCATGCTGTTTAGTTCCTTTGTACTCGATGTCATATTGGTGTGCCCCTAGGAAAAGGGACCACCTCTGCAGCCTTTGTGCTGTCATTATCGGTACGCCCTTCTGAGGGTTGAAAATGGAGACAAGAGGTTGATGATCGGTTAGTAGAGTAAATTTTTGACCGTGCAGGTAGTGATTGAACTTCTTCACCCCCCACACTAGGCTGAGGGCCTCTCTGTCAATCTGGGCGTAGTTACACTCGGCAGAAGTTAACGAGCGTGACGCAAAAGCTATCGGCCTCTCTAAACCATCAAGGAATTTATGTGACAGTACCGCCCCAATGCCGTAGGGAGACGCATCACACGCCAGTCTGATCGGCAGTGCTGGGTTGTAGTGAGCCAATACTTCCCTTGACGTGATTAAGTCCTTACTCTTCTGAAAGGCCCGCTTACAATTATCGCTCCATTTCCATGCTACCCCCGTTCGTAGCAGGGCGTTCAGTGGGTGCAGAATTGTCGACAAATTCGGCAAAAACTTATGGTAGTAATTCACCAATCCGAGGAATGACCTCAGTTGCGACACAT
Organism: Somniosus microcephalus; assembly: GCF_052327205.1. Classification (NCBI taxonomy): domain Eukaryota; kingdom Metazoa; phylum Chordata; class Chondrichthyes; order Squaliformes; family Somniosidae; genus Somniosus; species Somniosus microcephalus. Next base: position 79,961,053 of record NC_140989.1, on the reverse strand, counting down.
TTTCAGGCGCTGGGGCCTTAACAACCGCTTCAATTTTGTCAGGGGACTTATGTAGCCCCTCTTCATCAATCACGTGGCCACAATACGATATCTGTTTCTTAAAAAATTCGCACTTGGGGCGGTTGGCTCGCAGCCCATGTTCCCGTAGTCTAGTGAGCACCTGTTCTAGGTTGTTAAGGTGTTCACTGTCATCTTCACCTGTCACAAGGATGTCGTCCAAGTAACACTGAGTCCCCGGAATCCCTTGCAGGACTTGTTCCATCGCTCTTTGCCATATCGTCGGAGCCGATGCTACTCCGAATACCAATCGATGATACTGGTAAAGACCTTTGTGAGTGTTTATCGTGAGGTACTTCCTAGAGGACTCTTCAACCTCCATCTGCAAATATGCTTGTGCTAGGTCAATTTTTGTAAAACGCTTCCCTCCAGACAGTGAGGCGAAGATGTCTTCTATCCTTGGAAGAGGATATTGTACTGTGTGAAGGACTGGGTTCACCGTCACCTTGAAATCCCCACAGATGCGAATCTTCCTTGGCTCCCCGGACTTATTGCTTAACGTTTTCTTCATGACAGGAACGATGGGTGTCGCCCACTCGCTCCAGTCGACCTTAGACAACACGCCTGCCTTCTCCAGATTCTCCAGCTCTGCCTCGGCGGCTGGGCGAATTGCATACGGTACCGGTCTTGCTTTGAAAAACTTGGGAACTGCATTCTCTTCAATTTTTATCGAGGCGGTTACGCCTTTAAGCGTGCCCAGTTCTTGTTGAAATACCTCCTTGGCGTTAGCTAAGATTGTTGACAATCGTCCAGGAGTGACGTCTTCATCTTTTTTACCGTCCACCGTCATTGCATGAATGGAGTGCCAATCTAAGTTTATCTTCCTGATCCATTCCCGTCCCAATAACGGTGGTCCACCATTTGGCAGTATGTAGAGATACAATTTCCGTATTTTCTTGCCGTTGCATTCGACAGGCACCCTTATTTTTCCTCTGGGGTATACTTTTTGCCCCGTATACGTCGTCAAGACGATGGATGTCTCTCTCAAGGGTATGTGTGAAAATAGCCGCTCGTAGTCTCGTTGATTCATGGCGGTTAGCACTGATCCTGTATCCAATTCCATTTTAACTTGGGACCCTGCTATCGTGAGGGTGACCCAAATGGTTCGGTGATCCTCTTTTGCGATTACATTGTGAAGTTTGAGACAGCTTAGTCTCCTGTTCCCGGATTCACTATCGCTCATCTGGTCTTCGGAACTACTGTCCGTCATCTTTTGTACTTTCTTGTACGGTTCCTTAGTAGCCTTTTTGTTGTCGCTGGTCTTCTTCCCAGACCCGCAAACTCGTGCAATGTGTCCCATCTTCCCGCATTGCCTGCATATTTTGTCTTTGGACCAGCAGTCCTTCTGGTCATGGTTAGTTCTGCCGCAGCGATAACATTTTACAACAAATCCCCGTGTCATTTCGTGGGTGCCGTATTCCTGTGGTTTTTGTTGAATTTCTGCAGCTCCCCTGGCTGCTGCTTCATACGATACTGCCACGCTGAAAGCCTTATCGAGCGTCAGCTCTTTCTCTGAGAGTAACTTCTTCTGTGTTCCTTCACTCAGGAGTCCACAGACAAATTTGTCCCGTAGGGTATCTGCCAGTCCTGCTCCGAACTGGCAGTGCTTTGATAGCTTGCGTAGTTCCGTAAGGTACTCAGCATTGCTCTCATCTTTATGCTGAGTTCTCCTGTGGAATTTAAATCTTTCTGCTATCAACAGCGGTGCAGGGTTTAGGTGTTCCTGTAGGACAGCAACAATTTCGTTAAAACTCTTCGCCTTCGGTTTGGCTGGAGTAATCAGGTCCCGCAATAGGCCGTATGTTCTAGCGCCCATTAAGTTTAGCAATATCGATGCCTTTTTCTCCTCCGCTATTTCGTTTGCCTCGAAATATACCTCGACTCTTTCCACATACGTGGTCCAGTCCTCTATTGTATTATCAAAAGCAGTGATAAAGCCAGTCTTCGGCATCTTGCAAATCTAAAATGGCGCCTCCCGCGCTTTGCCTTCTTCCCCGATTTAACAAAATGGCGCCTCCCGCGCTTTGCCTTCTTCCCCGCTGATTAAGATGGCGCCTCCCGCGCTTTGCCTTCTTCCCCGCTGTTGCTAGAGCTGCTTTCCGCGGTTCCCGTTGCAACCTGCAGCTCCTCGCGGTTTCTTGCGCGTTTAATATTTCTTTTTTTATTATTTTCCCGTCGTGGAACAACCCTGTGGGACTCTTGCCTCCCTCTTTGCGGGTCTATACGCAGCCCGGCTTCGTAGCACCGGCCGCGCCCTGTGTGCTCCACCCTCTCTCTTCTTCCCGACAACACTGCTCGGCCCCATCGCAAACCACCCGCTCGAGTTCGCGACCGCCGCAGCCCAGGAAGGATCAGTGCACTACCTGCCACCAGCCCGATTAGCTGAAGCACCGTCAACAGGAACGAGGCCTCGCTTCCGACAGCTTCTCCAGCAATCTTCAACTCCGCAACACAGGGCGGATGCCCACAGTCGACGTCCGTTTCTACTGCCTCTTACTTTCTTTTCTTTCTGGCCTCGACCTCTGCTCACTTCGCTGTAGGAATGGATCCCAGGAGGTGGTGCAGACTGTAGGTAGGTTCGTATCTGCTCGTCGCCAGTATTACGTCCGTGAATGATTGAGACACGGACAGCAGGAGTTGAACAAAACACGTCTTTACTGATGGAAGTCAATAGTGAAACTGAAAACAACAGAGGCTCACTAGCGCCTTTTATACAGGGGTGGTCACTGCCGGTACTGCAGTCTGAGACCAGTTATTCTCTTAAAGGTACATACACAACAAAGATCCTCCAAACCAATCTGTAAGTGATCATCTAGCACAGTCCTAATGTAGTCCTGATCCAATGCATATAGTAAACATGTACATACCTGGTTGGTGATACGGCCACACCTCTGCAAATCATTTCCGGATGCCATAGCAATTGCTGTGGCAATGGCAGGTGGAGGGCTCGTCTTCAGGCTGTTACAGGTACAGATCAGCTGGGAGAATGCCTGGAGCACATCAATCCTTAGTTTGACAAATTCACATTGAAAAGTCAGGGGATTGGAAGGTGTGCTTGCAGCCTGAAAGGAATAATCAATTTAACACAATTTATGCTTTCAAACTATTCCATTTTTTTTTAAATTAGAAAGATTGTTTTACCTTTCCTACAATTATGGTTTGCTCTACGCAAGATGATTGTAAAAGAAAATCATCAGACAGCAAGGATTTCTTTTGGGGACGGAGGGAGTTGACATGTCTGAAGATGCAGTCTGTGCAAGTGGGATATAGAACATCTTTACCATAACCAGGAGTCCTTTAAAAATAGGAAAGCTGCAAGTGCAGTCAGTACTGTTAAACGGAAAGGCATGAGGAGTTAGAAATGCTGGAGGAAAGTTAGAAGCCACCTGTTTGTAATGTTGTTTGTTCTTTATTTTGTATTATTACATGAAGATAAATCGTACGGATTGAATTCAGTGAGTCCAGTCGTAACGGTTGTTTTATACATTCACCTTATTGTGAAATAAAGCAGCTTAATGATTCACATCCGGCCTCGTCTTGCAAAGTATTTGCTTGATCCACTTTGAGAGATTGAAGCGCATGTGCGAAAGGCAGGAATATCCAGTCCAGGTCACAAGGGGGCATTATTGATATGCTATCCTACCATGCGAGTAGAAATAAGGCAGTGAGAGTTAACTCCACAAAAGATGCTTAGTCTGCTTACGGGAGCAACCAACACCACTGAACCCGAAAAGATACCTACACCAAACCCAAATTTGTAACACTGGCGACCTTCAGTCATCTGGCACAGCTGACGTGTACAGGGCTGTTTGAAAGACGGTCAGAGTCTCTATTTCCTCTCTGACTTCCCTCAGTATTCTAGGATACATGCCATCAGGGCACTTTGAGTTTGACCAACTTTTTCAGTACTTATCTGTAGTTATCCTATCGAAAACCCTAAATTACAGTAATTTTGTCAAAAAAGATATTGATACTCAAATTGGTGAATTACAATTAAACCAGTTTTCCCGCAATATGAGTAGTGTTTTCTTTAGATTGTTCTTCTGACATTAAAAGATCTTGAGAGTTTGACATTTATTTTTTGTGAATTAGATTTCTAAAAGGTTTAGATGGCTTAAGATAGCTTGCCTTCAAAGTGCACAACAAACATATGACAGCTGCCAACCGCAATGTCCTCTGGGGAGCTGACAAAACAGTTGGCAACCATCTATTCTACAACAATACAAATCTGAAAGAATTCGACTACCGCTAAAGCTGTAAAGTTTTAGATTGGATATATGCACTTTGAATTGAACTCACCGTCAGTGAAGCTATGCCCCTCTGGTAGTATTTCAAAGCTTCAGCAATACAGGCCAGTGCAACACTAGATTCGCTATCCTGTAGACCAGCCAGACATTGCTCTGCTTTCGAGAATTCCTTCAAACTGTTTAGCCAGAAGTAAAAATGTTCGGAGGCCACCTGTGTCAACAAGCCATGGTAAAGCTCTCCAGCCATATCGTGGTTTCCCTGAAAATACCAGAATAGAGAAATATCAGTCAAAAGACATATCTGCAAACTGATGACATTTTATTTTAATATATAAGGGTGGAAGGGATACTTGCCCAAATTCTGCTTCCCCTCCTTTAGTGCTCTGTGTTGCACATAATTACCTAGCTAAAACTACGTTGAGATTTTCCTTCCTTTTCCCATGGCAAGTACATGGCTTCCTTTCCTCCCCTCAATGTCATGATCAAACTTGGAATCTACAGGCTCAAATCTGTGACCTGTCACAGCACAATGCCTGGCCTACACACAACTGCAGCCCCTAACTTCGTGGTTGACCTTTAATGTCTTTCGAAGTGGCTTAGCAAACCATCCTGTTGCAGAACAATTGCTACATAATCAACTCTTCCACCATATAAAATAAATAAGAGAATGGTTAATGCTCTCAGTACCATGTACAGGACAATTAGGGCTCATGGGATTGGGGGTAATATACTAGCATGGATTGAGGATTGGTTAACGGACAGAAAACAGAGAGTAGGAATAAACGGGTTATTTTCAGGTTGGCAAGCTGTAACTCGTGGGGTACTGCAAGGATCAGTGCTTGAGCATCAGCTATTCACAATCTACATCAATGATTTAGATGAGGGGACCAAATGTAATATATCCAAGTTTGCTGATGATACAAAGCTGGGTGGGAATGTAAGTTGTGAGGAGGATGCAAAGAGGCTTCAAGGAGATATAAACAGGCTAAGTGAGTGGGCAAGTACATGGCAAATGAAATATAATGTGGAGAAATGTGATGTTAACCACTTTGGTAGGAAAAATAGAAAAGCAGAGTACTTTTTAAATGGTGAGAGATTGGGAAATGTTGGTGTTCAGAGGGACCTGGTGTCCTTGTATATGAATCACTGAAAGTTAACATGCAGGTACAGCAAGCAATTGGGAAAGCAAATGGTATGTTGGCCTTTATTACAAGAGGATTTGAGTATAAGAGTAAAGACATCTTACTGCAATTATATAGGGCCCTGGACAGTTTTGGTCTCCTTACCTAAGGAAGGATATACTTGCCATAGAGGGTGTGCAACAAAGGTTCACCAGACTGGTTCCTGGGATGGGGGGATTGTCCTATGAGGAGAGATTGAGTAGACTAGGCCTATATTCTCTAGCGTTTAGAAGAATGAGAGGTGATCTCATTGAAACATACAAAATTCTTACAGGGCTTGACAGGGTAGATGCAGGGAGGATGTTTCCCCTGGCTGGGGAGTCTAGAACCAGGGGTCACAGTCTCAGAATAAGGGGTCAGCCATTAAGACTGAGATGAGGAGAAATTTCTTCACTCAGAGGGTGGTGAATCTTTGGAATTCTCTACCCCAGAGGGCTGTGGAGGCTCAGTCATTGAGTATATTCAAGACAGAGATCAATAGATTAGGGAATCAAGGGATATGGGGATAGTTCAGGAAAGTGGAGATGAGGTAGAAGATCAACCACGATCTTACTGAATGGCGGAGCAGGCTTGAAGGGCCAAATGGCCTACTCCTGCTCCTATTTCTTTTGTTCTTATGCATTTCATCTCTGTAGGTGAAAGTAAACAAACATATGGTGCCTCTGCAGAGAGCAGTTAAGCTGTTCCCTTGTTCCTACAAGTCCAGTTTCAATCCTCGTAGCAACTAACATTGAATCGAAGCAATTTGCGCCAGACAACTTCCATTTGTTCTTATATTGGCTTAGTAAAAAGAAAGTGAGCAGGTTGGGGTGGGGGTATAAAACAGACACTTCCAACAGAAACATAGCTCATCAAAGGAAATCTACTGAGGCTAACTTGTTCCTATGGAAATCATACATCTGCTCATTGCAAATCTAAACTGTTCAATCAGGTAGGAGGAGCCAAAAACTTGGCTGTTTGATCCAATTCCAAGCCCAGACTCTCTAATCAGATCGTGACATTCATTTTTAGTGTAGGAAATGTTAACAATGATTTTTTTGTTTTGCCAGGAATGTTTTCTTTTGGTGGGGGAGGGGAGGGGATAAGGAATACTAAACTAGCATATGATTAAATTGTTCAGGGTTTTTTCAGTGCGACATTGCTGCACTACTTGGTAACTGCCACTAGAGGCTGCAAATAAACTGTAAAACATTTACAGCCGAAGTCAGAACATGTTACACCACAATGGAAAATACTGTACATGACTGACAGGCTAGTTGCCCTTTATCCTGATAGCTTCCAGGGCTGAAATAACAGGATACCAGATCAGTACAAAAGTCCATGCACTATACTGACACCATACACTAACAGGTTTTACATAGATACATAGATACATAGAAGATAGGAGCAGGAGTAGGCCATTCGGCCCTTCGTGCCTGCTCCGCCATTCGATGAGATCATGGCTGATCCTTTAATTCAGTATCCCGTCCCCGCCTTCTCTCCGTAACCCTTAACCCCTTTTGCCCGTAGAAATATATCTAATTCCCTCTTAAATATATTTAATGAGCTGGCGTACACTGCCCTCTGTGGCAATGAGTTCCACAGGTTCACCACTCTCTGAGTGAAGAAATTCCCCCTCATCTCTGTCCTAAATGGTTTAGCCCTTATCCTTAAATTATGTCCTCTAGTTCTGTTCTCACCCGCCAAGGGAAACATTCCTTCTGCATCCAGTCTGTCTAGACCTGTCAGAATTTTATACACTTCTATGAGGTCCCCTCTCAATCTTCTAAACTCCAGTGTGTACATCCCTAAACTACATAGTCTCTCCTCATAGGTCATTCCCGCCATTCCTGGTATCAGCCTGGTGAATCGCCGCTGCACCCCCTCCATGGCAAGAACATCCTTCCTCAGATGAGGCGACCAAAACTGTACACAGTACTCGAGGTGTGGTCTCACCAGTGCCCTGTACAGCTGCAGCAAGGTATCCCTGTTCCTGTATTCTAACCCTTTTGCTATGAAGGCCAGCATACCGTTTGCCTTCTTGACCGCCTGTTGCACCTGCATGCTCGCCTTCAGTGACTGGTGTACAAGAACACCCAGGTCTCTCTGTACTTCCCCCTCTCCCAATCTATTGCCATTTAAATAATAATTTGCCCTCCCGTTCCTGCACCCAAGGTGGATAACTTCGCACTTGTCCACATTATAGTGCATCTGCCATTTATCCGCCCAATCGCCCAGTCTGTCCAAATCGCTCTGGAGCTTCCTGGTCTCTTCCTCTGAGCCCACCCCCCCTCCTAGTTTAGTGTCGTCTGCAAATTTGGAAATGCTGCATCCGACTCCCTGATCCAGGTCATTAATGTAAATTGTGAACAGCTGGGGGCCCAGGACAGATCCCTGTGGTACCCCACTTGTTACTGCCTGCCATTCAGAAAATGAGCCGTTTATTCCAACTCTCTGTTTTCTATCTGACAGCCAGTTCCCTATCCACGCCAAAACTTTCCCCTTTATCCCATGAGCCTCAATTTTCCATGCTAATCTTTTATGTGGGACCTTATCGAAGGCCTTTTGGAAGTCCAGGTACACCACATCTACTGGCTCTCCCCCATCTATTCTACCAGTTACTCCCTCAAAAAATTCCAATAGATTAGTCAAGCACGATTTACCCTTTGTAAATCCATGTTGACTCTGTCCTATCCTGTCCCCATTTGCTAAGTGCTCCGCTATTTCATCCTTAATGATGGACTCCAGCATTTTGCCCACAACTGATGTAAGGCTTACAGGTCTGTAATTACCTGCTTTTTCCCTACCCCCCTTTTTGAATAGTGGGGTAACGTTAGCTACCCTCCAATCCATCGGCACTGTTCCCGAGTCTAATGAATTCTGAAAAATCATCCTTAGTGCATCCGCTATCTCTAGGGCCACCTCCTTCAGTACCCTAGGATGCATGTTATCAGGCCCTGGGGATTTGTCCACCTTCAATCCCTTTAGCTTCCTTAACACCATATCCTTAGAGATATTGATTTGCGTCAGTTCCTCCTTTGCCAATGTCCCTATTTTTCCCGATATCCCAGGGAGGTTTTTTGTGTCTTCCTTCGTAAAGACTGACCCAAAGTATGCATTTAGTTGATCTGCCATTTCCTTATTTCCCATTATATATTCCCCCGTATCTGACTGCAATGGACCAACTTTGGTTTTCACCAGTCTTTTCCTTTTGATATATTTATAAAAGCTTTTGGAGTTAGTTTTTATATTTTCCGCCAGCTTGTTTTCGTAAGCTATTTTGCCCCTCTTGATCATGCCCTTTGCCCTCCTTTGCTCTATCTTAAACTGTTCCCAATCTTCCGCTCTGGCGCTTTTTTTGGCTATTTTATACGCCCTATCTTTGGATTTTATGCTGTCTCTAATTTCCCCTGTTATCCACGGTTGAGTCACCTTTTTAGATTTCCTTTTATGCCAGATTGGTATAAACAATTTTTGCAATTTTGTCATTCTATCTTTAAATGTTTGCCATTGTTTATCTACCTCCAGTCCTCCCAGGAACGTTGTCCAATCAGACCTACTCAGTTCCCGTCTCATGGCATCATAATTCCCCTTGTTTAAATTCAGGACCTTAGTCTCTGAGTCAATTTCTTCGCTCTCCATTTCGAGTGAGAAATCGATCATGTTATGATCGCTCTGACCCAAGGGTCCCCGTACAACAAGATTACTGATTAGTCCCTTCTCATTGCACAGTACCCAGTCCAATATAGCCTGTTCCCGAGTTGGTTCCTCGACATATTGATCCAGATAACCATCCCTTAAACACTCAAGGAATTCCTCCTCCTCATTATTTTTACTGATTAGGCTAGTCCAATCTATATGTAAGTTAAAGTCACCTATGATGACAGCTGTGCTCTTATTGCACGCTTCTCTAATTTCCCTCGTGATGCCCTCCCTAACCTCTATTTTACTATTTGGAGGCCTATATACCACTCCTATTAATGTTTTTCGCCCCTCGCTATTTCTTAGCTCCACCCATATAGATTCTGTATTAACTGAGTTAATATCCTTCTTTTCAATTGCATTTATCCCCTCTTTTACTAGCAATGCTACCCCTCCTCCCTTTCTTTTTTGTCGATCCTTCCTAAATACTGAATACCCCTGTATGTTAAGCTCCCAGCCCTGCTCACCCTGCAACCATGTTTCCGTAATCCCAATTAGATCATAATTATTAACCTCTATTTCCTGTAGATGGTTTGCAGAATATGCATTAAAGAGATTGAATTAATTTTGTTCCTTAGTCTGAGATCTGGTGCGAGAATAAAACTGTATGAATAATGCTTATTTAAAAGTGGGATGAAGTAGAACTACTTTAGTTGAGTTGATAAAACACTGTCCCTGTCAGTATTTTTACAGATTGTTATGATGTCAGTAGTACCATGCTACACTTTACATACAGTGAAATACTTTTGAAGGGCAATGACTACTTTTAATGTATCAGATGTGCAGGCATTCTGCAATAGCAAAGTCCTATAAATAGGCAATGAGGCGAATGAGCAATTAATCTATTTTGCGGTGATATTGGATATGTGGGAACTCCCTCGCTCTTCTTTGATGAAACTTCTATTTGAAGAACACATCTACAATGCAGTCTACCCTCAGTACTGCAATGGAGTGTTAGTCTAGATCATGAATTGACACTCTAGTAGGGTACTCAAACCCACAACCTTCTGATCCAGGGGCGAGAAGACTGCTACATGAAGAAAATTAGAACAGTCACAGTATATCTCCAACATGAACAGTCTGCATATTATATCATTCTGAAGTCTACAAAATGAACTTAGGAGTACAGGGACAAAAAGAGGACTGGTTTACATTAATATGGCTACATCTCATCTGAGCAAACACGTAACATCTACAATCAGCGCCATATATACTTCATCGGCTTGTTAATACAAGCAATATGTAGTTACTTGCAGATTTACAAGCTTGCACGTATGTAATACTCATCATGTTCTAAGGACATCCCAATGTGGTTTGCAATCAATAAATTACTTTTGAAGTGCAGTCACTTCTGTCATGCAAAACAACGTAGCAGCCAATGACAGACAAACAGCAAAGGAAAGTAATGACCAGTTAACTTGTTTTGGTGATGTCAGCTAAGACACCACAAATACTGCGTCATGCTACAAATTGGGAGGATGCACTTTCTATTATTAGCACCTTTACAGGAGAGAACAGTCCAATGTGCATTAAAAAAGGAGGAAACAAAATAGGAAGATAGGAAAATTGATGCCTGAGCCATGGACAGAAAGATTAGTAGCGGAGACAAAAAGCTTGGTTAAATAGATAGGTTTTGAGAAGGTTTATAAAAGATGGAGAGAAAAATGGAGAGGCGGCGGTGTTCCAGAGATTAGAGGAGAGGTAGCTGAAGGCTCTACCAATGGTGGGGTAAAGGGAGGAACAATGCACAAAAAGCCAGAGTCAGAAGGACAAAGGGTGCGAGGGGAAACAAGGCTGGAGGAGTTTGCAGAGATAGGGTGGAGCAAGGCCATGAAGGGATGATAAAATGAGGATAAGTATTTTAAAATGAATGAGTTGGGGCCTGGGAGATAATAGCTTTGATATTAACCTCCCCCACGACGGGTGGGAGAGGGGTTAAAAAGTGAAATTGTGGAACCCGATCACAACACGCCGCGCAGGCGCTTGCCGCCATTTTTATGGCAGGGGATATCGGGGTATCCGAGTGTCCCGCCGTGGGAACATTTATTAACATTTAAATTACACAGTGTAATTGGGAGCCCGATTTGAAATTATCTCGTGCTGCATGGGTTTCCCGGGGGTTGGGAAACTCAGTAGTGAAACGGAAGTGGGAGCTGCTGACTCCACAAGGTAAGTGGTTCTTTCAGAACTCCTTGTGGGCCAGGAGGAACAGGAGTGCTCTCCCCCAGGCTCCTCAAGGAAGCAGTGGGCCTCCCCCAGCCTCTCCCTCCCACCCCCTCCCGATTGGCAAATGGAGCTTATTTACCAGTGCAGACCTTCCCCCCCAGCCTTCCTGACTCTGCGTGCGCCCACTCCCCACCAAAACCGAATGCTGACCCAAGCTTCTTCCCCCGCCCTTCAGATTGCTGACCATCTCCTGCTCCCCTCTACCCAATTACCAGGGACCGTCCATAAGGGTCCACATGTCCCTTTGTCCTAGACTCCCCCACCAGTGTAAAAGGTTTCTATCTACCCCTTCAATTCTTTTCAAAATCCTAAAAACCTCAATGAAATCACCCCTTAATCTTCTATATTCCAGGGAATACCAGCCTAGTTTATGCAATCTCTCCTTATAACCCTTGGAGCCCTGGTAACATTCTGGTAAATCTGCAGTGCACTCCTTCCAAGGCCAATATATCCTTTCTAAGGTGCGGTGCCCAGAACGGTACAAAGTGCTCCAGATGTGGTCTAACCAGGGCTTTGTATAACTGTGGCAAAATTTCCTCCCCTTTATATTCTAGCCCTCTAGATATAACGGCTAACATTCCATTAGCCTTTTAGATTATTTTTTGTACCTGGGACCACTACATTTTAGTGATCTGTGTACATGGACCTCTAAATCTTTTTGGACCTCCACTGTTCCTAGCTTTTCATCATTTAAAAAATACTCTGATCTATCCTTGTTGTTGTTTGGTCTAAAATGGATGGCCTCACACTTATCTGCATTGAACTCCATCTGCAACAGGTTTGCCCACTCACTTAATCTATCAATGTCTATTTCTAATTTTATGCTCCCGTCCACACTACTTACTATGCCACCTATCTTTGTCATTGGCAAGCTTGGATATATGGCTCTATAATATGTTATTTACGTCATTATTAAATAGTGATTAGTTGAGACCCCAGCACAGATCTTTGTGGGACACCAGTAGTCACTTCCTTCCAATTTGAGTTCATACCCATTATCCCTACTCTTTGTCTTCTACCACCTAACCAATCTCCTAACCAGGTCAAGAATTTGCCTTCAATTCCATGAGCTTTAATTTTAGCTAACGGTCTCTTATGTGGAACCTTATCGAATGCCTTCTGGAAGTCCATATAAACTACATCCATAGACATTTCCCTGTCTACTACTTTAGTTACTTCATTCAAAAATTCAGTTAGGTTAGTTAGACATGACCTACCATTTACAAATCCATATGGGCTCTCTCTAATCAGCTCAAATTTCTCCAAGTGCTCAGTCACCCTGTCCTTAATTATAGATTCCAATAACTTCCCCACAACAGATGTTAGATTAACAGATTTATAATTTCCTGGTTTCTCTCTCTCACCTTTCTTAAATAATGGAACTTTATTTGCAATTTTCCAATCAAAAAGGGACAATTCCGGAATCGAGAGCATTTTGGATTATGGCTAAAGCATCTGCAATTCCCTCACCTACTTCCTTTAAAACCCTGGCGTGGAAACCATCAGGTCCTGTGATTTGTCAATCTTTAGTGCCATTATTTTTTCTAATACTGCTTTCTTGCTTACTTTAACTTTAGGTGAGTTCCAGTCCATGATTTATTAGTTTCCTTGGAATGTCAGATATATTATCCTCTACTGTGAAGAGGAAAAGTTGGGACTCACTATGACATGATGTTGGACAGTCAGTTTGACAGCACGCAGATGATCATATAGTTCAGGGAAGTGCCAGAGGTGACAACACAGAATCAGAAAGAGAATAATTGCTGGGCGTGTACTGGTTACTTTCAGAGAGGCAGGAATGAAAACATGCAAGGGCTGTTCAATGGAACTGGAGAATGGCAGAGAGGCACTAGAGGGATAACAGATCAGCATGGTTGATCTTGTCAAATGCTGCAGAGAGATAGAGGAGGATAAGGAAGGATAATGCACCATGGTTGCAGTCAGTGGATGTAATTTGTGGTTTTGGCCAGGGTAATCTTGGGCAGAATCCAGGCAGAAGACATTTGAACAGTGGAGAAGGGTGATGGAGGTTTCAAAAAAAAAATAGGGACAGCACTCAAGCAAAGGGGCACAAGGAGACTACCTTTGTTTGTTACCACTCCTACCTGTTTGAATACAGCCAGCACATATCCTCAGTGAGGGAAAATCCATCACCCCAAGCAGCTCTCATGTACTCCTTGGCACTGTCTCAAGAACAATACTGAAAGAGCCCTGGGTACTGTTCAACAGGCAGAGAATAATGTGCAGGGGGGAACCTTAAGAAAGGAAGAGAATATTCTCCAGTTTCCAAGTTACTTTCAGGAGAGACAGATGCTCCTCACAAAGCTCAGGTTTTGAAATGTTGAAATGTTAAATGTTGGTGGAATATTTGCTTAGACTTAAACTTTAGCTAAAATTCATTTATTGATATTGAAAAATATTTTTAAAAATCCTCACCATTCTGGACGCCTGCCGGGCGATCCTGTAAACTGTCCAGCCATTAGCTACATTTTCCAATTGTTGTTTTATGACACTTTTGACTTCAGAAGACAAAGTTTTCTGATTGGCTACAAAAATGACTGTAGCCAATGCTACCTGGTAGGCAGAGAGAGAGCATGTGGATCAAAAGGTTATGAAAATAATCAACAACAACATTTATATAGCGCCTTTAATGTTATAAAACATCCCAAAGCGCTTCACAGTAGCGTAATCAAACATAATTTGACATGAGCCAATAAGGAGATATTTGGACAGGTGACCAAAAGCTGAAATCATAAGTGATCTGAAGACAAGTCAAATTAGTTTTGGTGTTACTTTGCAGTGGCAATTTTGTGAAGAACCTGGAGGCATAAACACAATGTAACTATTACTTCTTGAGAAAACAATTATATTTGAAAACAATTATATATTTGAAGAGCACGATGAAGCAAAAATTACCTGGAAGGCGAAATACAAACATTCTTTGGGAATTAAAAAAATCTAATTCATTTGTCAAATTAAATGAGAGTTGTATATCAAAGGCTCATGCGTCACTTTTCAAAAGAACAAAGATTGATTCTCAGTTAAATATAAATTTTTACTTAAGCCATTATTTCAAAATAATAATTCCTAACTTTATCTTTAATATCTTAAAAAATACAGATTTTATGGGTTGATTCATCAAAGGTAATAATTCAGGTAATTAAAGACAGCCAGCCAACAGCAGTAGTGGGTAAGCTTCTAGAGGCCATAACATAGGATAAAACACTCACTTAGAAAGTCATGGGTTAATTTAGGTCAACCAGGAAGGATTTGTAAAAAGCAAATTATGAATGACAAATTAATACGGTTCTGATAAAATAACAGTGTATTCAAAGAAGGAAATTTAGAGGATGCTGTCTATGTGGATTTTTAAAAGGTATTTGGTCAGGTGCCATAGGAGCCCTTTCAAAGAGCTGACACAGGTGCAATCGGCTGAATGGCCTCTTTCTGTGCTGTAAAATTCTAGAATTCTCTTCTGTGATTTTACTTACCATTAGCGATATAGCTGGCACATTATTTTCTTGTATAACACCAGACTCTGAAGTACTCATGTTCCTTTCAAATGCACTGCCCTCAGAAAATAAATCTAGAGATTTTTTACCAGAAGTTCTTGTTGTTTGTCTGTTGATGAAGATCCAATCATTTTATACAGCTCCATTAGTTCTCCTAGTATCCCCTCTCCCAAGATAGGCAACTGCACTGCGATAGCTGCAAGGCAATGGCACATTGGAATCCGAGCGGTGTCCTGTGCAGTATGTAGCTGGGTCAGCAGGGACTCAACCACTGGCTGGCTCAGGTGGGGGCGACTACGCATCAGCTTCACCATGCAAGTAAATGCAGTCTGTGCAAGAGGGAAAAAGACAAGCATTTGAGCAATTTTAAATCCACAAATGTACTGATTTCAGAGAAACATACTGTAGGACCCCACACGAGTACCAATGAAGGCACCAAGAGCACAGATGCCCGGCCTATTACATCATCATCAAATTCAAACATTTTCAGAATAATCAGGAAAAAACGGCACTATGTTGCATAATATTAAAAATCACAGAAACAAAGGCCTCAATATTAACCCCCCCCTCATGACAGGCGGAAGAGGGTTAAACCGTCAAAATGCTCAAAACATGACCCTAACCCAGCACGCACGCAGCCGTTTCTGCAGCGCAACGAAGTCCGACCTCCCCCCGCGATGTCTGGCCTATCCCCCCACCCCCGTTGTGCTGCCCTGGATTTCATTGTCATTGCCCCACCCCCCCAGCCCTGGACTTGCCACCACCAGCTCCCCACCATAGACTTTACTGCTTCCTAGCTGAGTGGGACCATGCAAATAGGCGGAGGCCCTGAATGCAGTGGCAAAGTGTGGCCACCCATCAATGCGAACATAAAATTAGGGCTCAAGACTCATACGGTTGCACAAATTACAGAAGTAATACTTAAAAAAACACTAGTTCATAACATGTACTGGGCTTGCGGGCAGCAATACTACCTTAAAAAATATAACTGCTGTAATTTTTTTTTATCATTTTGGGATTTTGCTCTGTATTTATATTAACCAGGGATGGGAAAAAAAAAGAGGGGGAGGAATGTATTTTGCTTCTGCCCCAGGCTCTCTGCTTGCTTTCCTCTAGCCTCGACCTCCTTGCTCTGTACTTCCCAGCCCAAGGTAGGCACTGGCTTCACTATTTCCTCCCTCCTAGCCTGTGCATCTCCATTCCCTTCCTCCCAGTCCTGGAAGACTACAGCTTCCTTGTCCCTGCCTCTTGGTCCCAGTTTTTCAGTTCATTTGCTCCAGACCCCTGCCTCCTCAACCCCACACCTTACTTGCTTACATCTACCAGTCCTGGCCTCCCTATTCCTTCCTTCCCAGCCACTTCACTTGGAAAATCTTGAATACTGCTTTGCAATTAATTCCCTCGTTTCTTAGAAGAGGATGGTGTAGAAAGGTAGCTTACAGCCCAGTGACTATCAGAACGTCAGGACACTAGGTCAGGCTCCAGGTTTCTGTGGCAAAGAGAGAGAGAGAGAGAGAGAGAGAAGGAAGGGGGGGGTGAAGAGAGAGAGAGAACTGAAAGAGTAGAAGACAAAAAACAGAAAGGGAACCAAAGGAATTAGAGTGGGCATTAGATCAACTAGTCTATACCACAGATGTTTATAATGTGAAATGCTAACAAGTTCTGTGTATTTGAACCTCAAATGGGGCCAGCAGTAATAAAACAGGGACAGAATTACATGCAAATTCAGAGCAATTCAATATCTTAATGACACTAAATCACAATAAGATGAGGAGTTTTTGAGCACTGCAACATTGTCAAATCTTTACTACTCCAGTATCCTACATATTTCAAAAAATGACTGGGAGGGGAATACGTACAATGGTGTTCAGTGATTCATCACAACACTGACCTCTCAATCTCAGGTGCACTACAATGGCAAGTGCAGGCAGATGGAAGGGAAGAGAGGCCAGGAGGAATAGAGGGAATGCCTCCCCTTAGGATGATCTTGTATTTCCTCTGATAGCCAGTTTACAGCTGCATGGTCTGGGACTGAGAGCAAGTTGCCAATGCATTCAGCTGTAATTAGTGGATGGCTGAGAGCGAAATTACAAAAGAGGTTTGTATCTTTATCAATAAAGGGGTGGGTGAAGATCTGCGGTTCATATTTGAAGTTTAATAATGCAGAAACACTGCCTCCTACCACTGTTTGATGGTACATCCTAGTTTATTATTAAAAATGATTTCTTACTGCTTCCATTTCTTTCCTTTCATATCTTTGCCGTTTCCCATTTTCTCCCCTCTCCTACACTTTATCATAGAATCTTGCAGCACAGGAGGCGGCCATTTGGCCCGTCGTGCCTGTGTCAGCTCCTAGAAAGAGCTGTCCAATTTAGCCCCACAACCCAGCTTTTTCCCCATAACCTGCAAATTAGTTCTCTTCAAGTACATGTCCAATTGCCTTTTTAAAGTTCCTATGGAATCTGATTCCACCACCCGTTCAGGTAGTGCGTTCCAGATCTTAACAACCCTCTGTGTGAAGAAATTTCTCCTCATTTCCCCTTTAGCTGTTTTGCCAATTATGACCTCTCGTTACCAGCCCACTTGCTAGAGGAAACAGTTTATTTTTATTTTTGAGGATCCTTCGCCCCGCACTATATTATTCTCCAGACAATTAACATGCAACGATTTAGCTGTGATTGAGGTGGACAGACGATGCTGTTAGAGGCCCAGGCTTGATTCAAGGCCTGACAAGAAGCGACTCTCCTTATAGTCCTAGCAGCATATCCATTTTACTGAAACTGCAATTCAAATAACTCTGCTCAAGACAGGTGTCTTTTTGTAAGGGAGGGGCAAAAAATAAAACTAGCGATTCGCACTAAAATCAGTAGCAGCAGCACCCTGAGATCAGGCCACCTAATGTGGCCTCTCAGCCACAGTGACATATGCTGCCAAGAAGGAAAAAAAGAGATGCATTCCTTCACTGAAAGATAACATACTGTACTCTGAAAACTGACTGAGCAAGAGAAGGCTGCAATTCATTGATGCATGCCAGTGTGCCTAACTAAAATATACTGCCAAATTCTCATTTTCATTTCAAACAGTGCTGAACTGAGAAAAAGTGCATTATATATATTTTTTTTAATTCTTCCTTTTTGGCTGACAAACTCAAATTGAGAGGAATGTACTGTATCAATATATACTGAACAAGGCAAAAAATATCCCATCTATGATGAGAGGATTCTCACGTGATCCATCTCACTCATCCATGAGCAGATCTTATTCCTTACCTTTAAAGCATTCTGTGCTCCTACACTATTTTCCTGGCTACAAAGAACTAGGAGAGACTCCAGGGCAAAAACTGCATCTTGTTCCAAAGCCAAAAAATCTGCAAAGAAAGTGAAATAATTGCAAGCAGCAAACATTAAAATAAAATATCTGGGGTGGTAGCGAAATATGATGCTACTTCCAATGATAACTAGAGGTCATGCTTGGCAGTCATACACATCATTCTCTTGTTATGTCTCGTGCTGCAAATATAAGGCAGAGGTGGAGGTTGGGGACTATAGCAGCCTGTGCTAATACTCTTTATTGAAAATACAGTAGTACTATTGACAAAAGGAAACTAGTGGACTTATCCTCAGAAAAGTCAAGTCAACTCCTGCATAACCCAAAATCATAGTTACAGTATCTACTGCTGCACCAAGGACAGGACTTCATAACGTACATTTGATTTGGCCAGCTGCATGCAATAGTCCAATTTTGTAGTAGAAGGACCAATTGTGATGTTGGCAGGGTGCAGAAGAACAATCTCTAACCAAGATTTTCACTGACGGGGATGATACTATTTTATTAATAGCCAAAATAATGTGCAATATAAATTAAGCTTTACATGTTTTAGCGACCAATTAGTGAACAGTTATTTTGGGAAAAAACACCACCACAAATATTTTACGTACAAATGAATAGAGTTGTGCCTTATGCAGCAAAACTTTTGGCAGTGCAAGACATCACTTCAGTTTATACTTTCAAAAAAAAGATACCCACTGCACAAAGAAATAGCCACAACATGTAAAGTTGGCTTATTGGCGATCAGAATAGAGTTCAGATTGTCGGCTGGTACCTACGATCCAGATTGACCAATGCATTTGGTTGTCATCTTAGACACATGTTGCTGCATCTTGTTGGCTAGTTTTCATTTCAAAACTGCTAGTCACCACTGAACATTCCCCCCTCCTCCTGGTCCCAAAATTGGACTATTGCATGCAGTTCTGGCACCCCATTATAGGAAGGATATTCAATTCAATTCAATTTTATTTGTCATATATGCAGCAAACGTGTGTACTGCACAATGAAATGTTGATTTTTACGAGTCCTCCCAACATTGGAATAAATATGGCATAGCAATGATAAAAATACTAATAGAAATACAGTAATAATAAATAAAACAGTAATAAATAATAATACATTATTTGTTCATGAGTTTTATGGCCTGGGGGTGGAAGCTGTTTCGAAACCTGCTGGTACGAGACCTTATGCTTCAATATCTCTTACCGGACAGGAGCAGGGCGAAGAGGTTGTGGCTGGGGTGGTTCGTAATATCTTCAGATATTAGAGGATATATGGAAATAGTACTTCTGTGATGCGCCTTTGGATGTTTTATGTTATCGGCACAAAGTAAATGCAAGTTGTTGTTATTGTGTCAGCCCAACAGATTTGAAATCAGGTCCCAGAGGTGAAAAGAGCATGTTCAGACTCTTGGAGCCCCTATCTTCATACTTGCTTTTTGATTCAAGTCAGTTTACAAATGAGTCAATTTACACTATTGGCAATTATGCCACAAATACAGAGGTACAGACATTAAATATATTTTTGTTATTCAATTATGTCGTATTTGCTTAAATTTATTTACCTGTGTGAATTAAGTTTCCATTTCTACACTGAAGTCAGTCTCCAAAATACTAGAAGACAGCATATCTTTAAAATAACATTTCTGGTGTCCATCAAGCTATTGGTCAATTTTCTTCCACCTCACTGGTTAGGATTTAAGTCTGTTTTCCTCCTTTGTAATTTGATATTACCTACTGTCATTATTCATAGATCATTCTGTGCAAAACCATTCACAATTATAATTCCACCCCCACCCCCCCAAATTGCATTCAGATTCTGTCAAAAGTTAGTCACCCAGCCCATTCTATTCTGCTAAAAATAAATTTTAACAGGATAAAAACTTCAGAAAAAATAAAATTTACCTATCTCAGCTTTTGATTGCTCCAATTAACTCTCAACCTCTTTCCCTCCCCCCACTCCACACACAATTCCTGACGACACCCCAGTAGGATTCAAGAACATCCCTGACTTTAGAATACCCATCATAGGTACTTCATGGACCAGCTGAGTTCTGACTTTCTGAACTAAAGAACTGCATTGCACCAGCCACTGAGCCTCCGTATCAACTCATACACAAAGGCCTAGAAATTCGGTATGGCCCCGCCAGCTCAGTTGCGCCCAAAAGTTTGTGCAGCGCCCGGAGCCCGTCAGAAATTCACTTTTAGCGCCCCAAGTCGGAACCGGGCGCTGTTCCAGGGTGTGCCCGCCTCCGCTTGGGGCGCTGAAAGTGAATTTCAGCGCTCCAGCTGCCGCTGCGCCACCCGATGCGGTGCGGCAGGCTGGGGTACTGCAGGCCTCCTCCTTCTCTTAAGGAGGAGCTGCCTGCAGCCGTGAGATCGCTGCTGGATTCTGCCGGCAAATGAGCCCGGCACCACGGAGAAGTGCCAGGCTCGCAGGAATCAGCCACCAATGCCGTGGGGGGGGGGGGGGGGGGGGGGGGGGGAGGTGGTGTAGGAGGCCGGGGAGGGAGGTGCGGGCAGGCGGCCGCCGAAAAAGCGGCCGGCCGCACCTCCACCTTTATGCGCCCCACTAACGCTGCATGAAGGCCGTGTTTCACGAACGTTGTTTGCGGCCGCTGCGGAAGAGGCGGCCGCAACTGAATATGGGCGTCGGGGCGGAACCGGGGCGCTGCGCACACCGATGACATCATCGGTGCCGGCGCAGCGCTACCGGCTACCGCCGCCATTAATGCTGCACTCAATTTCCGCGCTACCAACCCCGCCGGCGCAGAAGACCTCTTTAGGCGCTAAGTGGGCGCAAGGCCCACTGAATTTCTAGGCCAAAGACCCCAAACGTATAGTGAGGCTAATGCAATGTAACCATGCAACCAGATTACAACTTTTCCGAAGCCATCACTCAGTCCTTGCCACTCCCTCTCAATCACAAATCTGATCCTGGTGTCTTCTGCTCAATTTGATCCTGCTCCCCCTATTGCTTTCTGTCCAGACATCTTCCCATGCTTAACTCTGGGCTTTCCACTATCCCCAGTTTAGGTCTACTCTCCGGTCTAGCCTTATTCACTTGCACCCCTTCTTCCATTTCTTTTTTTTTTTTTAAAAACTTGTATTTATGGAGTGCATTTAATGTAGTAAAACGTCCCAAGGCATTTCACAGAAGTGTTATAAACCAAAATTTGACACCGAGCCACATAAGGAGAAATTCGGTCAGATTTGGTCAAAGAGGTAGGTTTTAAGGAGCGTCTTAAAGGTGGAAAGAGAGGTACAATGAACTATTCATTCCTTCAATAAAAAAATTCAAATATATTTGAATCAAAATCCATGCTGTTAACAGTTAAGTATGTAATTTAAAAATATGAGCACAGGTTGTTAAATACAAAGATAAATATAATTTTGGATAAACAATAGAAAGGATCACAATGCAGAGATATTGAGTACAAAAGTAAACTGAGAATTGCAAGCCAAATATTGAAGATATTTTAAAATAATGATATGGAGAGCAAACAATATAAATAACTGGGGATAACTTGGTAAATTTTTAATGTTCTGTTTATTATTTTAAAATTCTTGAACATTTTTGTCCATGAGCAAAGAAAGTCACAGGAAATCAATTTGTTTATTTTAATTATTTTTTCAAGGAGCTAGTTTATATTTCAAATCTGAGATTTATTAGTACTGTAATAAAATAATACATTTTAAAATCAGGTTAGGGAAGGAACTTAAGAGCACATTCCTATTATTGGCACTTAGCGGTAAAGCTGCATGCTGGTTCACATTTATTTATAGTGTTGAGTGCCACTGACTCATGGAGCTAGAAATTTAAACAAGCTCCATGACAGGTTATTTAAATATGGTTGTTAGGGCTGCAGGCTGCATCTGCCCATAACTTCAATCGTTCAGCCCATTTGTCGTAACAACATTTTCAAAGGAGCGGTAAAAGCATATTAAAACTATGGACAGTATTAAGGCACCCTTTGTCCCCCTTCAATAGTGACACTTCAGCTTTTATAGTCAACATTAGTAATAAAAACATAGCATTTTATGTTAATTTTATACCAGTTCTGCGGTGTAAACAGAATAGTCAATACAGAATTTATCCCACTCTTATACCAAAGCCTTCACAGTTCACTTGGACTGCCAGTAATCATGAATTATTTCCTTCCTCCCTTCTACTCATTGGACAAAATTTAGATTCTGTGGTTTGTCAACTTTCGACTGTGTAAATGTCATTATAAATGGCATCATCACTTATAGGTCCTATTCATTATAAACCACTATGCCAATTAATTTCTCTCTAATTTAGATTCCTAAATTTAATCATAGCTATTTGAATGATTTTATAACTTTCTCAGTTGATAATTCCATGAAGAGAGGGGAGGTATATTTGTTTCCACACCCCACCCCAAGTGTTTTATTATTCAAAATATTTATTCAACCTATATTTGGCACAAAGACCGTGTAAAATCATTGAAATCAATCCAAAGAAATATAACCCCTACCATTCATCTTTTCAAGATTACCTTTCTCCAAGCAGGAAGCTACGTTTGTCAGAACAGTAACACCGTGGGCTGCAATTGCACAATTGCTATGGTAACAGCACTCTTGGGCAAGTTTTATCAGGTCACCAGGACGTACTGAAGCAGTAGCATTTCCTTTTAAATGAGGAGAAATGCAAACAGCATTAGCTGAATTCATATTTCAATACATAGCATACAAATCAGGCAATCCAATGATGTATTTACATCAAAGAATGGAATATAAAATTAGCAGGTTAAGAGCTTTTAGTTTAATCCTAGAACTGCTTTTGCTGTTACAGCCCAGGAACAAATTCATTACAGCGTTGCTATCAAATATTAATTTTACAAATAAAGTAGATTACCAATTTTAGTGATATTTTGTCAACATACAGCTGGCCTCCCACACGGAATTCTTTGAAAGTGGGTGCTGTAAGCTACTAAATGTATGCTGTGCTGTAATTATGTATTTCCTGATCAAAGGTGCAAAAAAATTCCAAGTTGATGGAGCACTCATTTGGGTAACACATAGAACCGGGATTCATTAACTACCTAGACAGATGTTAATGATCATTTTAAAACAGCATCAGTGAAGAAACATTTTTCCCTCCAAATTTGTCTCATTTCCTCCCTCATTGTCTTCCCAAGGCCATGACCGATCCTGGGGTAAAGTTGCACTACTGCCAGCTAACCTCCAGGAGCTCACCCAACAGGCCCCCAACCTTCATACGTGAGCCTAGACAGTGATGGTTAACACACTGGCTGTATGCTTTCCATTGTCAAACACACAGATTTTCCAGAAGGAGTCACAAAATAGTTATTGGGAGCATAAAACATGCTGATTTTGACCCTCCCTAGTCCAAGGTCATTGAGGCTAATTGAAGCATCCCTAGTAATGCCAACTCTTGTGAATTATTCGCGAGACATGGGATTTTTAATAAAAATTTAGCCCAACTTGCAATTGCGTGATTCAACTCTGAAAAGTCATGATTTTTTTTCTGCTCATCTTCCCCAGGTTTCCTGTTCTCACCATCATTCCCTTCACTATTTTGCCGAGTCACTAGTATCCCTGAAAATGCCGACTTCAGCAAACCAACTGCCCACTGAAGGCCACCTTTATACAGCTACATGGGGCGGGGGGTACAGACCAGGGAAGTTTAAAAGGGATTATTTTGCACATGCACAATACAGAAGAGGCTGATCGGCGAGAATGCCCGCCAGTTCGTGCACGTACGCAGCCGCTTTCTTTTGGCTCCTGCTGTCATTAGTCACAGCGGCTGCTGGCAATAAACATTTGACTGTGGTGGAGGGAAGTGCGGCTGTGGGAGAAATTATTTCAACCGGCAATGGCTGGACTAGAGGGACTGAGCCCTCACTCGGCACACTGCAGCTACATATAAACAGGTGAGCGAACAGGCGCAAGGCTTTTCTGACAGAGCAAAGAGTCAAAACAAAAAGCAGGGGCCATGTTGAATTTGATGGCAGGTTTACTTGTTTCCACAGGAACCGGCGGTGGGTGCGGATGGTGTAATTGCCCTATGGTGTTGGCCCCAGGACCAGGCCTTGTTGTGGATTTCCAACAGTTGCTGAAATGTCAGATGTTTGCACACTTTATTTGTGACTTCTCCTGCCAAAGAGTACATTATTATACTGTATTGTGCACTGTTTTTTTAACCTGGAGAATCTTCAAAGTGACATAAATTTTGAAGATGTGCCAGAATTCTTTACGAGAAGAGGTCTGCCAGTGGAATGAGGAGATGTGTAAGTGGAAGGTGGGACCTGTTCTCCCTGAATGCATGATACCCTTTAACTGTTTTATTTGAAGTTCTGTAGTATTGATTTGTTACCAGCAAAGCTGATAAATACAAAGTTACTAGCAAACATGCTAGAAAAGTTAGCAAGTGAGAATCTCTAGTTAACTAAAATGAGGTAATGCATATTTAATGAAAATAACAGATACGTGACAAGTCGTGAATTATGGGGTAACGATTTATCATAAGTTCTGGAAATCTCAACCAGGATCATCCCTGGGCTTGGCAGAAGAAAGTCAAAGGGTGAATTTGCATAATAGCTACAGTTATTATAGTGTAAAAGCAGCTAAGCCCCGAGTCAGAATCCGATCTGACACCTGAGCAAAGTAACGGTCAAAAGCAGAGTGAAGCTGGCCTGCGAGTGATACGACAGCAGGGCCACCGATCCAACTACTCCTGCTCCTATTTCTTATGTTTTTATGCTCTTATGTCAGTAATCGGTTGGTGATGGCCGAATGCGCTTCCTGTCCGGGAACAAAGGTCGTGGAATGAGCTTCCTGTCCAGGAGCAACCATCAGCTAGGGGTGGGGTCGGGTCGGGGAAAAAAATAGCAACGCAAGATTTCTATACCAAATCTCATGATTATTAAGAGTTTGTCTCCTGATTTATGAGGCGGTGGGGATGGCACTCCACTCCAGAAGGTTCACTCGGTTGATTCCGGAGATGAGGGGGTTGACTTATGAGGAAAGGTTGAGTAGGTTGGGCCTCTACTCATTGGAATTCAGAAGAATGAGAGGCAATCTTATCGAAACATATAAGATTGTTAGGGGGCTTGATCGGGAGTATGCGGGGAGGATGTTTCCACTGATGGGTGAGACTAGAACTAGGGGGCATAATCTTAGAATAAGGGGCTGCCCTTTCAAAACTGAGATGAGGAGAAACTTCTTCACTCAGAGGGTAGTAAATCTATGGAATTTGCTACCTCAGAGAGCTGTGGAAGCTGCGACATTAAATAAATTTAAAACGGAGATAGACAGTTTCCTAGCTAAGGGAATTAGGGGTTACGGGGAGTGGGCAGGGAAGTGGACATGAGTCTAGGTTCGGATCAGCCATCATCCTATTGAATGGCGGAGCAGGCCCGAGGGGCCGTATGGCCTACTCCTGCTCCTACTTCTTAAGTAATACTGCACCCTACTACCATCCATCTGAGCCTATGTAACTCAAAACAGACTAAGATTGAACCTGGGACCTTCCTGGTATGTATGGCTCAGTCCCATATCCGGCAGTGCATTCAATCACTGAACAACCAAAGAACCAAAATTACTTTCTCTCACATTTGGAAATTTTTATTTCAAACCAGCAGTATTAAGAAAAGATTCAGTGATACAACCAGATATTACAACTGGGACACCGGACTTACAATCTTAACACTAATGATTCAGGGCCCCATTAACACTCAGGAATACATTAACACTGAGAAATATTACACACAAGAACCTTGGGTCTCACATGAAGCAACAATTGCTCCAACTTCTGAAGATTTATAACAGTACAGTCCCCACCGCTTATAGAGGGTGCGCTTGTGCGAACCCAATTTGTCATTTATACGCAATGGCCAGTATAATGTGGTAGCACTATAAGTTATTGGCTGACAGATTCTAACAATGGCACCACTATTAGGTACACTATGATTCATGGGTTTCATAATTTGATTCAGAGTTTACTACTTCTCCATGCATTGCGTAGAGTGTCTAATGTCTTTTTTTTCTAAACTCTTAAAATAACATTTTCTCATCTTTGTTTCATTGTCATTCTTATGCCTTGGGTCTGCTGTTCTCTGCACAGCCACAGCATCATTCTTGGCTCAGGAGGGTAGAATGGTTCAGGCAGGAAATCTCCTGGAATTTCCTCAACATGATTTACATCGCAGTGGCCCCTTTAAGAATGCTGTTGTCGCTGATTTATACGTGTTGACCGGGGCAGGGAAAGCGCCAAACTGATGCAAAACCACTAGGAATTAACTTATTTTAATTATTTGAATCTGTTTGGGTTGTGCTTTTTATCACCCCGACTTAGTTGTGTAAATGTGTAGACTACTTGCAGAACAAAAAAAATGCTAACTTTAAATTTTAGCACATGCAGTAACTGCCCAACTTATAACATTAACCGTTGCGCTAGCTCCAACCTTGATGAACCTGATCGATTCGGTGCTAATAGCTGTCTGTGAACCCTTGTCATTAGTGATCGAGCACAGCCGTTACTGACCAAAATAAATGGAGCACTTAAGATGCTATAACCAGCAACTTTGAAATTGGAGCAAATACAAATGGCTGATGGTCATCACTTTTTGGCTGTTTAAGCAACTGCCCATTTTAAACATGGATGTTTTAAGTGGTGGGGACTATATTGCAGTTAAATTGTAATTTTACAAAAGTGCTGATTTCACTGGTTGTCAGACAACTGTTAGGAGGACATGCTTCAAGATATGGAATTTGGTCCATCTGACACATCCATTAGAAGCATGCATTAAAAGGAAGTTTCCTTTGCCACAATTCCAGCTTTAGAAAATAATCCATTCAGAGAACTGCGTCAGAGGTGAATGCAATCCCACACAGCTGATTAAAATCATTAATGATGAAAAGCTAAAAGATTCATTGGCCTTACCTTGTGAATTATAGTAGTACTGTTTCATAGCTATAGTTCCTGATAGGGTGGACAAAACTGAAAGTGTACCCAATTTCAAACTGTCGTAAGGGCTCTGAAGAGCACATTCACAGAGTGACTTGACAAGGAAGAGAAAAAGCAAGTTAGTCTTATGTCCTCAGGAAGAGTGGTTGAAGACAAGTTACTTAATAAACAGCTAGATGTTGTAATGAGAAGACAACAGATTTGTTATTTTGGAAGGATGAGATCAAATGGGCTGAAGGGCCTTCTTCATCCAAACCCAATTTGTGACCTTACATCTTTTAATCTGCTAAGTATTAAGTAGTTTTTATTTATTTATAAAGATAAAAGTTACCAAAATAGCTGGTTAATTATAAATCATTACCCATACTGAACAATCCCTACTCAAAACACTGCTGTAACTGAATTACTGTTAATATTCTATCAGGCATCAAACCTAAACAGATCCTTTGTGACACAATCAATAAAAATTGGTACATGGAACAACAGCAACTTGCATTTATAAAGTAACTTTTACATGAAGAAATACCCCAAGGCTCTTCAGAAATAGCCATAGGAATACAAACACTCAGCCAGGAAGGGAGAGATTAGGATGGTTAACCAAAAGCTTGGTCAAACATATGGAGTTTGGAGGTTTTTAAACAGTGAAGAGGTTTAAGCAGGGAGTTCAAAAGAGTACAACTGAGGCAGTTGAAAGCTCTGCCACCAATAGTGGTGCAAAGGGAGGGCGGATGCACAGGAGCAAAATGTTTAAGGGGGAACACAAGGCTAGAGAGGATTGCAGCGATAGGGTGAAACAATAGCAATGGAGCTTTATAGGCAAGGACAAGGATTTTGAATTTAACACAGTGGAATACAGGGAGTCAGTGTAGTTCAGGGAGGATGGGGGTGATGGGCAAGAGGAGGACTTGTACTCAAGATGCGAGCGACATTGACAAGGCCACATTTTTTTGTTCATCCCTTGTTGTTCTGAGAAGATGGTGCGGAGCTTTCTGCAGGAATCACTTCAGCCCTTGCGGTGATGGTTCTCCCACAAAAGATGTTAATATGGATATCTAACACTTAGTATGGGACATGATGCATACAGCAGAGCTTTGGACAAGTTGGAATTTATGGATGATGGAGACTGGTAGACCAGCAAGGACAGCATCAACGAGATGAGTCTGGAGGTGACAAAGGCACGCACAAGAGTGGAAGGATTAAAGTAAGGGCAGAAGCAGGCAATGTTGCACAAGGGGAAGTAAGCAGTCTTGGCACTGGAAAGGATGTGGGGTTTAAAGCTCAGCTCATGGTCGAACAGAACATCTAAATTGCGAATGGTCTGTTTCACTCAGCGGCCCCGATTTTCTGCCAGCCGTCGGGCGGGTTTTAAGGCGGGCGGGGGCCGAAATTTGCAGAACTAGGGGGTCGCGACCCCCCCCCCCGCCCGATTCCCTGCCCTGTCCGACTTTCGGACCGTTGTTTCTCCGCGACCCTAATCAGTCTCGCCCGCTGCTGGCAGGACTGGCCGTCGGGACCCCAATCACCAATTATTGGCATGTTTAATGCCATTTTAAGGGGCCCTTGCTATTTTCAAGGGTTCCCCACGCTAAACACGCCTGCAGGGAACCCCGCTGAAGAAACCTGGCGTGAAGCTTGCCGGCTTGCTTGCTGTCAGCTGCAGGTCATTCGGGAAAGCTGCGATTTAATCGGAGAGCATTTGTATGGTGAAGGACCTTGTTGCTGCAGGCTTGGGGCTACTTCTTCAAGGCTTAGGCACAGCTGTGGAAGGTTGGAGCCTCACACACTTCTCCAATGTGATCTCCTGGGAAGCCCCTCTCTCCACCCTCACTCAGCGCTTCCTCAGCGGAGGCATCTACGAGAAGCATGGGACACCTTTTTTTCCTTCCCTTCTTGCCATTAGAGGATCTCCAGCAGCAGAGGCGGCAGCAGCAGAACCAGGAACAGCAGGATGAGCACCAGGCTGCTGCTCATTCACCTGAAGCTGCACAGGCCAGAAGGGGCCAGCGCTTGGAAGTGGCTTGAGAGCACCTTGCTGCGCTTTAGGGGGCCATGGGGACCCATTTCTGCACTGGCAGTCCTACTCAGAAGGACTTCCATGAAGGTCTGGTTTCTTTGTTCAATAGATGGCTAACGCTCCTCAAGAATTGTCATTCTCTTATGAGCACTCACCATGTTTTCCGTACCCTGGCGAGTTATCTCCTCTATGGAGGTTGCCAACCTTTCCATGGTGATGCGTTCATGCGCCAATGACTCCACAAAGGCTCTGCTCATGGTCGCTATGGACTCCTCCATTCGCTCCACACTCGCAGCGACCCTGGAGACAAAACCTGCCAGAGACTCCTGCATCTGTGCATGGAGATCCGTCACCTCTTCTCTTGCGGATGGACCCAGAGGCAGAGGGTCGACATGCAGCGCAGCTGAGCTGAGCTGGCAGAGTCCTGCGCCCTCCGACGAGGACTCTCCACTGCTGTCCCTGTCTCCAGAATCTGCTGAGGCTCACTTGTGAGCTGTGAAACACCAGGTGACAACACTACTCTATGTCTCGAAGGTCCCCCCGAGGTGTGAGTGTCTGCGCTGGTGCTGGATGCCCTTACTTCTGCTGACTCTGCGCCCTCAGAGGTTGGAGCTTCCTCTGAGGAGTCTGGCTGCACAGCCTCTTCCTCCTCCACAGTGGGGACGGGGGCTCTGGATGGTCTTGTGGGGGAGTAGAGGAAGGAGTTAGAGATGTGATGCCAAGGTTACATGCACATTCGAGTTGACATCTGCTGACACCTGCATCCATGCAGCCTTGGTCTCAGTGGGAGGCCTCTTCCTGCCTGACCTAGGGAAGAGGACCTCCCTGTGGGCCCTAACCCCATCCAATAATGCCTGCAGTGAAGCTTCGTCGAATTTGGAGGCAGCTAGGGGTCTAGCACTGGCCACAGCTGCTGCAGGCTCCTCTGCCATCCTGTATGGTTCGTTTGGAAGCCAACAGAGGAAGCAATGCTTGCTGTGGACCTTGAAAGCACCACGAATGATGACTGTGGGGCTTTCTGACTAGAAATGGACAATTAGCAAGGCTGTCCACACGCTGGAAATTAATTGGCCACTTGAGGGAAAATTGCATGCAGCTGGCTGACATTTTTTTGTGGGTCAGAACCCCACATTCGGGGAATCCGACCATTTCCCACACAATCCACAAAATCAGGCCCAGCGTGACTGAGAAAGGAAGGATGGAATCAGTAGCAAGGGAGTGAAGACTGCAGGATGGGGTTCAAAGATGTTGGCTTCGATATTCCCAGTGTTGAGCTGAAGGAAAATATGACTCATCCAAGACTTGATGCTGGAGGAGTTGAAATAACAGAGAAGGTGATGAGGGTAATACGGTTGATGTTGTGCATATGGACTTTTAAACGGCTTTTGATAAAGTCCCACATAATAGACTTGTTAGCAAAATTGAAGCCCATAGGATTAAAAGGGCTGTGGCAGCCTAGATACGAAAGTGGCTAAAAGACAGAAAACAAAGTAGTGGTGAACTGTTGTTTTTCAGACTGGAGGGAAGTGTACAGTTGGCGTTGGTATTAGGACCACTGCTCTTTTTGATATATATTAATGACCTGGACTTGGATATATGGGGCATCATTTTAAAGTTTGCAGACGCCACAAAACTTGGAAATGTAGTATACAGCGAGGAGGATAGTAACAGACTTCAGAAGGACAGACAAACTGGTGAAATGGGCAGACACGTGACAGATGAAATTTAATGCAGAGAAATGTGAAGTGATGGATTTTGGAAGGAAAAATGAGGAGAGACAATATAAACTAAATGGTACAATTTTAAAGGGGGTGCAGGAAGAGAGAGACCTGGGGGTTCACATGCACAAATCTTTGATGGTAGCAGAACAAGTTGATAAAGCGGTTAAAAAAAGCATATGGGATCTTTGGCTTTATAAACAGAGGCATAAAGTACAAAAGCAAGGAAATTATGGTAAACCTTTTATAATAGACTAGTTAGGCCCCAGCTGGAGTATTGTATCCAATTCTGGGCACCACACTTTAGGAAGGATGCCATGTCTTTGGAGATGATGGAGAAGAGATTTATTAGAATGGTACCAGGGATGTGGGACTTCAGTTATGTGGAGAGACTAGAGAAGCAGGGATTGTTCTCCTTAGGGCAGAGAAGGTTAAGGGGAGATTTAATAAAGATGTTCAAAATAATGAGGGGTTTTGATAGAGTAAATAGGGAGAAACTTTCCACTGGCAGGAGGGTTGGTAACCAGAGGACATAGATTTAAAATTATTGGCAAAAGAACCAGGGGAGAGGTGCGGAGAAATTACTTTATGCAGCGAGTTATGATGATCGGGAGTTGGGACTAATTGTATAGCTCTTTCAAAGAGCCGGCACAGGCACGATGGGTTGAATGGCCTCCTTCTGTGCTGTATGATTCTATGAGCAGTCTGACAATGTTGGAGAGGTAATGTCACAAAAAAAGTTACATTATTTAGAATAAAATGGGCTTATTGAATTTCAATTAAAAGACAGGGATTGCAGAGGTAGCACATTTGAGCTGCACATAGGAGGGAAAGAGGAATGCACGGAGCATTATTTCCAAGCCATGTTGATGTGCCTTTCTATAGCTGGTTCTGAATAGCACTGGTACGCACCAGTGAGCATTTATCTTGCTGTTGGCTCCTGGACACAGACAGTTAACATGGCCAAGGAGAAAACACAGAAGGATTTGAAACCCAGACCAAAAAGGAGTATAGCAAAGCACAAAGAATTCTCACACTAAAGGCATCATTTTTTTGATGGGCATACTTTTCTATGCCATGGTAACGAGGAATTTTGTGAATAACTTTAATAAGGACTATCTGGCCAAGAGGAGAGACACTGCGTGTTTAGGACAACTAACTGTAACCTAATTTGCTTAAGCACTCCTCAAAGCATCAGGCCAAATTAATTCAGTCAACCATTTCTCCATATTCATGCTTGGATTTAATCTGAAGGTACCTGAATGTTATCTCTGCTCCACATGTGTGGTGTTTTGTTAGCCAACAATTTCAGATCCTGAACAGAGAGTCTCTTTACAGCTTTTCTGGGGTCGTCTTTCAAATATTGCAGCAAAAGCTGAATCTGTTCAGCACAAAGGTAAAGTATTAAAGAAGAACAAATTAGTCACAGCCTACAATATACCAAATTTTCAATCCTAAACCACAATAGTTTCTTTAAAAAAGTGTCTGTCAAAATCAATTCTAAGGCAAGTTTGCATACAACACACATTTTCACAAATGCGTTTCATTGTCTGCAAAATCACCAAACCACTTGTGTGAAACAATACAGTTTGTTTGGACCTTTATTCATGTTTGTAGAATAAAGAGTTCATTCGTCCTTTGTTCCTACACTCTGCAGGCTTTCAAATCAGAACTCTGATCATCTAACCACTGCTTCGCTATTTATCCCTTCTTCTCAACTACTCGTTTCAATCTTAGTCGTGTCCTGCATCATGGGTGGGATATGTTCCTTCAACTAGGTTTCTCAATATGGTTTTTAAAAAACTTCAAGGCAGCCTTGCAGCAGCTCCCCTGCAAAATAGCCTGCTGTTGTTAATTATAGCATGGGAGACACCTCGCTATATTTAATACCATAAACCCACAACACTTCTGTGTAGCCTAAATTGCTGAGTAGTTCATGCGCAGTTTGCACTGCTGGCAAAGGTAAGCAAAAGGAGTCGTTTAAAAAAAAGGTTCATTTTATATTATGGGTAATTTAATGCTCCCACAGCTCCAGTGGATAGCAGCACTGACTAATTTTAATGGACAAAAAAATCTCAGGTTGCTTGCCTGTGATTTCCCATTAACCATGCTGACAGCTTAGAATTAGACTGTGTATTTAAATATTTAAGTAAACTGTACGAGGTGGTTTTCTAATGAATAAATACTCTAATGATAACTCTTACCTGTTTTGGGATGTCAACCAGTGAAGATGCAGCTAGTTGTGTAAAAGTATGTAGTATGACTACCACCATTTTGGTGGAAGGGTACAATGCCACTAGTTGCTGAAGAAGGACTCGGGTGCTGGAGGCGAGGGTGGCATCATGATGCATGTGCTGCAGAATGGGGATCAGCTTTAACTTCAGATCTACTGGTGTGGCTAGTCCTGGAAAACAAAGTTTTAAATTATTACGGCCAAACTATTTTTTCATGTCTTCAGTGTTTCTCAAATACAATAACTGCCATCATTTTGGACCAATACAATGGGGGTTGGGGTCAGTATGCACAGGATGCCAGAGTCAGACAACCAAAAGGCACAAGCTGGGATGTAGGGCCAGAAGAAGGTTTAGAGGTTGACTGGAGTAAAATTCTAGATCAGAAGGTATTTTTTGCACAACAGTCATGTTGGTTTATCTGCCACTGGTTCGCCTTTGTCACTGCTCATTTTCAAAGCTTCAAGTTGTAATCCTCAGACAGCTTTCCTAGGTAATGAAAACGTAACATGAAAGACAAGTGGGGCCACCTTCATTTCTCAAATGATATACATCCACCACACCACAGGAATACAGCTTAGCGTGACAGCTTATGGTTCCCCCAGAACCTAAGTGCACACAAGAAAATGTCATTATGATATTCCAGATAAGTGGTATCCTGCATGGTCACCCATTTCCATACTGTATAAAACCCCAGGCCTGTGCCATTGCACCAGCTCATTTTGACCTTAAGCTAAACTGAAACTAACTAACACTGACCCTCCCAAAACTCTTCTTCTTAGGCAGTCTCTCGGAACCGAGGATGACTTGCTTCCACATTAAAAATGAGTTCGCAGGTGACTGATTAGTCCAATGCGGGACCTACAGTCTCTGTCACAGGTGGGGCAGACGGTGGTTGAAGGGGCGGGTGGGTGGGGCGCTTGGGTTGATGTGCGCGTCTTGCGCTTGCTCCCGGCGAAGAGACTCGAGGTGTTTGGCGCCTTCCCGGATGCTTCTCCTCCACTTTGTGCGGTCTTGGGCCAGGGATTCCCAGGTGTCGGTGGGGATGTTGAACTTTTTCAAGGACGCTTTGAGGGTGTCCTTGAAGCGTATTATCCCTGCGGGGATGGATAATTGGGATTGTGGTCAATGTCACGCGAACAATAAAGACAACACTACCGAGTATATAGCCTATCTTTCTCCACTTCACATTCTATACACACTGCGGCAAGCATACCAAAGTAATACGAATGTAGGATGGGGAGGCATCTGTGTAGAATCCAGAACACCAACTGTGAGGACCAATCTGCCAAAGATACTGGTGTGTGCTAGAATCAAATCTGTACAATAACCTTTAGCAACTGTGTGAGGATTGTTTCATGTGATAGCCTTGTATGCCATCAATTGGAGTCAAACTAAAAGATGGCCAAGAAGGTGGCATGGAATGGCCCTCAACCTAGCCCGGGCTTGTTCTCTGCAAAATAGCAGCATTTTAGGGCTCGTTCCACCCAATCTCTACACCTTCCATCAGCCCTACATCCCAGCCTGTACCCTTTCGCTGTTTAACTCTGGCATCACATATGAATTCCATTCCACCCCCCCACCTTCTCCATCCCAAAAGGCTGCAGGGCCTTCAGTTATCTTGGCTCTACTATCTGGAATGCCGTCCCTGAACCCAAGGTGATGGTGTTTCCATGACATTGTTTTACTTGTCCTTCTTGGTTATAAAGTTGCAGAGCAGGGAGGTGTTGCCAATGCAACCTTGGTGACTTGCTGCAATGAATCCTGCAGATAGTACAGACTCAGCCGCAGTGCGCCAGCAGTGGATCCGTTCAAGCAGACAACGACGTATATTTATATTGCGCCTTTAATGTAATAAACTGTCCCAAAGCACATCATAGGAGTGAAAAAACTTGACACCGGGCCATATAAGGAGATGTTAGGGTAGATGAAAGAGGTAAGTTTTAAGGAGCATCTTAAAGGAGGAAAGAGATGTGGAGAGGCAGAGAGATTTAGGGAGGGAATTCCAGAGCTTAGGACCTAGGCAGCTGAAGGTATGACCACCAATGGTGGAGCATTTAAAATTGGGGATGTTCAAAAGTCCAGAATAGGTGGAGCGCAGCGGTCTAGGGGGATTATAGGGCTGGAGATTACAGAGATAAGGAGGCCATGGAAGGATTTGAAAACAAGGATGAGAATTTTAAAGTTGAGGCGTTGCTTAATTAGGAGCCAATGTAGGTCAGCAAGCACAGGGAGATGGGTGTTCAGGACTTGGTGCGAGTTAGCACACGGGTGGCAGAGTTTTGGATGACCTCAAGTTTCTGGAGGGTAGAACTAGGGAGGCCGGCTAGGAGTGCATTGGAATAGTCAAGTCTAGCGGTGGTAAAAGCATGGAGGAGGGTTTGAGCAGCAGATACGTTGAGCTAAGGGCGGAGACAGGTGATATTATGAAGGTAGAAATGGGGGGTCTTAGTGATAGAACGGACATGATATAGGAAGCTCAATTCTTGATCAAATATGACACCAAGGTTGCTAACAGACTTGGTCAGCCTTAGACAGTTGCCGGGGAGGGAGATTGAAATCAGTGGAAAGGTAACGGAGTTTGTGGCGTGAACTGAAGGCAATGGCTTTGGTTTTCCCGATATTTAATTAGAGGAAATTTCTACTCATCCAGTGCTGGATGTCGGACAAGCAGTCTGGTAGTTTAGAGACGGTGGAGGGTTCGAGAGGGGTAGAGCTGAGTACAGGAAACTTTGTGCTATCCGGCACCGACGGAACCGAGCTGTTGCCGTTCCCTCAAAACTGCCGGACACTCCAGCGCTAATGTTGAAAGATACGGAAGCTTCTGAGCTCCATATCTGTCAACAAACCCTGTTGCTTAGCTTCTAAACAGTCCAAGCGTCTCTGTAGCTTAGCAAGCTTCAGCAGACCTTGACTGTTGAGGAAAAAAGCAACGAGAAAAAAACCTAACGAAAACGGCACCTGATTTTTGCCGGTGGCTCGAGCATTCCGGACAGTTAGCCTCCGGATAACACAAAGTTTCCTGCATCATCAGCGTACATGTGAAAACTCACATTGTGTTGCCGGATGATGTCATAAGAACATAAGAAGTAGGAGCAGGAGTAGGCCATACGGCCCCTCAGGCCTGCTCCGCCATTCAATAGGATCATGGCTGATCCGAACCTAGACTCACGTCCACTTCCCTGCCCACTCCCCATAACCCTTAATTCCCTTATCAGCTAGGAAACTGTCTATTTCCTTTTTAAATTTATTTAATGTCGCAGCTTCCACAGCTCTCTGAGGTAGCAAATTCCATAGATTTACTACCCTCTGAGTGAAGAAGTTTCTCCTCATCTCAGTTTTGAAACGGCAGCCCCTTATTCTAAGATTATGCCCCCTAGTTCTAGTCTCACCCATCAGTGGAAACATCCTCCCCGCATACACCCGATCAAGCCCCCTCACAATCTTATATGTTTCGATAAGATCGCCTCTCATTCTTCTGAATTCCAATGAGTAGAGGCCCAACCTACTCAACCTTTCCTCATAAGTCAACTCCGTCATCTCCGGAATCAACCGAGTGAACCTTCTCTGAACTGCCTCGAGAGCAAGTATATCTTTTCTTAAATATGGAATCCAAAACTGTACGCAGTATTCCAGGTGTGGCCTCACCAGTACCCTGTATAACTGAAGCAAGACTTCCCTGCTTTTATACTCCATCCCCCTTGCAATAAAAGCCAAGATTCCATTGGCCTTCCTGATCACCTGCTGTACCTGCATACTAACCTTCTGTGTTTCATGCACCAGGACCCCCAGATCCCTTTGTACTGTAGCACTTTGCAGTTTCTTTCCATTTAGAAAATAACTTGCTCTTTGATTTTTTCTGCCAAAGCGCATAACCTCACACTTTCCAACATTATATTCCATCTGCCAAATTTCTGCCCACTCACTTAGCCTGTCTATGTCCTTTTGCAGGTTTTTTATGTCCTCCTCACTCACTGCTTTCCCTCCCATCTTTGTATCGTCGGCAAACTTGGATACGTTGCACTTGGTCCCCTCCTCCAAATCGTTAATATAGATTGTAAAGAGTTGGGGTCCCAGCACTGACCCCTGCGGAACACCACTAGTTACTGATTGCCAACCCGAGAATGAACCATTTATCCCAACTCTCTGTTTTCTGTTAGATAGCCAATCTTCCACCCATGCCAGTATATTACCCCCAATCCCATGATTTTTTAATCTTGTGCAGTAATCTTGTGTGGCACCTTGTCAAATGCCTTTTGGAAGTCCAAATACACCACATCCACTGGTTCCCCTTTATCCACCCTGTATGTTACATCCTCAAAGAATTCGAGCAAATTTGTCAAACATGACTTCCCCTTCATAAAACCATGCTGACTCTGTCCGATTAAATTATGCTTATCCAAATGTCCTGTTACTGCTTCCTTAATAATGGACTCCAACATTTTACCAACCACAGATGTTAGGCTAACTGGTCTATAGTTTCCAGCCTTTTGTCTACCTCCCTTTTTAAATAAGGGCGTTACATTAGCAGTTTTCTAATCTGCTGGGACCTTTCCTGAATCCAGGGAGTTTTGCAAAATTACCACCAATGCATCCGCAATCCCTACCGCTACTTCTCTCAAGACCCTAGGATGTAAGCCATCAGGTCCAGGGGATTTATCCGCCTTAAGTCCCATTATCTTACCGCGTACCATCTCCTTAGTGATTTTAATCGTGTTTAGCTCCGCCCCCCCATAGCCCCGTTTGTCCAGTGTTGGGATATTTTTAGTGTCCTCTACTGTAAAGACTGATACAAAATATTTGTTCAGCGTATTTGCCATCTCCATGTTCCCTACTACTAATTTCCCGGTCTCGTCCTCTAAGGGACCAACATTCACTTTAGCC
The DNA here is from genome assembly GCF_052327205.1 of Somniosus microcephalus. Lineage (NCBI taxonomy): Eukaryota > Metazoa > Chordata > Chondrichthyes > Squaliformes > Somniosidae > Somniosus > Somniosus microcephalus. Next base: position 79,923,023 of record NC_140989.1, on the reverse strand, counting down.
ACCCTTTTTCTTTTTATATAACTGTAGAAACTCTTGCTATCTGTTTTTATATTTTTTGCTAGTTTACTTTCATAATCTATCTTCCCTTTCTTAATTAATCTTTTAGTTATTCTTTGCTGGCTTTTAAATGCTTCCCAATCTTCTATCCTCCCACTAGATTTGGCTACTTTATATGCCCTTGTTTTCAGTCGGATACTATCCTTTATTACTTTACTTAGCCATGGATGGCTGTCTTTTCTTTTACGCCCCTTTTTCCTCAGTGGAATATATTTTTCTTGAAAGTTGTGAAATATCTCCTTGAATGTACACCACTGCTCCTGTACCGTCTTACACCTTAATCTGTTTTCCCAGTCCACTTAAGTCAACTCTGCTCTCATACCTTCATAGTCTCCTTTATTTAAGCTTAGTACGTTGGTTTGAGATCCAACTCTCTCACCCTCCAACTGAATTTGGAATTCAACCATGTTATGGTCACTCATTCCAAGGGGATCCTTTACTAGGACATTTTTTATTAACCCTGTCTCATTACACAGGACCAGATCTAAGATTGCCTGCCCCCTGGTTGGTTCAGTAACATACTGCTCAAGGAACCCGTCCCTAATGCACTCTATGAACTCTTCCTCATGTCACCGAGGGGCAGCATGTAGATGAGAAATAGGAGGGGGCTAAGGATAGATCCTTGGTGGACACCAGAGGTGACAATGCGGGATCAGGAAGAGAAGCCATTGCAGGTGATTCTATTGTTACCGCTGGAAAGATAGGAATGAAACCAGGTGAGTGCTGTCCCATCCAGCTGGACGATGGTGGCGAGGCATTGGAGCAGAATTTTGTGGTCAGTCGTGTCAAAGGCTGCAGACAAGTAGAGAAGGATAAGAAGGGATAGATTACCTTTGTTGCAGTCAATTAGGATGCCATTTATGACCTTGGTAAGAGCAGTTTCGGTATTGTGGCAGGGGCAGAAGCCTAATTGGAGGGATTCAAACAAGTTCTGGGAAAGATGGGCAAGGATTTGGGAGGCGACAGCATGTTCAAGAACTTTGGAAAGGAAGGTTGGAGATGGGGCGATAGTTTGCAAGGATGGAGGGGTCAAGAGCTGGGTTTTTTTTTTTGAGAGGGGTGATGACAGCAGATTTAAAGAAAAGGGGGACAATTCCTGAGCAGAGAGAACCGTTAACAATATCTGCTAACATGGGAACCAGGAAAGAAAGTTGGGTGGTCAGCAATTTAGTAGGAATAGGATCAACAGAGCAGGAGGTCGGTCTCATTGACAAGATGAGCTTTGAAAGGGCAAGAGGAGAGATTGGAGCGAAATTAAAGAAATATGCAAATTTAGGGTTAAAGCAGGGGGAAAACAGAGAGGAAGTAGGGTCCAGTGGGCTAGGGGAAGAGAGGGAATTGAAAGCAGAGGCAGTTGAACAGATGTTGTCGATCTTTTTAACAAAGAAGTCCATGAGCTCCTCACATTTATTGTTGGAGGTGAGGGAGAAGGCAGCAGGGGAGGTTGGTTTGAGTTGGTGGTGAAGAGAAGCCTGGTGTTATTTTATGCCATCCTGGATGATCTTAGAATAGTGGGTGGTTTTAGTAATAGAGAGTAGGACCCAGTAGTGTTTTATCTTGTGATGGATGATTGGACTAGTTGTCTGCCAAAGATGTTCATGTCTGCATCCCTTGGACTTAAGGGAGCAGAGATGAGGGGTATGCTAGGGGAAACAACTAGGCTGAGAGAATGTAATGATTTTAGTGGGGACAAGAGAATCAAAGGTGGTGGAGAGGGTGTGATTTAGTAAGTCAATAGCTGCAGAGATGTCATGAAGAATTGTAGGCCAAAGTCTAGGTAGTTGGGAATTAGAAAGTGCCGTGGTAAGGTACTTGAGTGTTTTTCTTTCCAGGGGCAGATACGAAAAGAAGTGGGTTCAGAAGGGGAATATGGGTAGAGAGTGATATAAGGAAATGGTCGAAGATTGCATTATTGGAGGAAAGCAGAGAAGATATCGCAGAGAAAATTGGTGTGGTATTTGGTTGGGCAGTACAGCATAAGGATTTTAAAAGAGACATGATGGGTGGAACAAGGGGAGATGCTCTAGGAGAAGTTGCCAGAGGAGTAGGGAGGTGTGATTTAGATACAAAGGCTACACCACTACCCTGGCAGTTTGGGCGTGGAATATGGTGGAAAGTATAGCCAGGTGGAGAATCTTCATTATGGGGAAAGGTGTCATCTCCCCTCAACCATGTCTCCGTCAATGCCATGGTGTCAATTTGATCGTCCACAATAAGGTCATGGAAGGCAAGGCTTTTATTTACAAGTGAATGCACATTTTGAAGGGAAATGCGGAGAGGGGCTATGATACCTAATTTACTGGTGGAGTTCAGAGGGGTAAAGCAGGGAGGGACAGGGAGGAGGTTGGCAAGATTAGCTTGCAGCAGGTGCTTAGGGTGGGGAGAGAGCAAGATAAGGCAGTTTGGGTTGCTGCTAGCTAGGAGGCAGCGACGAGTGCTTCGGTGGGCCTTTCGAAGGATGCCAAGAGGGGCAAAAACTGCTGTTTTGGTTGGTGTCGAGTTTCAGGTGTTGTTCAGGTGTCATCCAAGCGAGTGGCAAATATTCCATCACACTCCTGATTTGAGCCTTGTAGATGGTGGAGAGGCACTGAGGGATCAGGCGGTGAGCCTCTCGTCACAGAGTATCCAATCTCTGCCCTGCTCTTGTAACCAGTGTTGATAATGGTTGGTCCAGTTAATGATGAGCCCCAAGATATTGATGGTGCGGGACTCAGTGATGGTAGTGTCCTTGAAGGTTTGGGGGGGGGGGGGGGCGGTGTGGATGGCTGGGCTTTATCTTGTTCGAGATGGTTATTAACTGGCACTTGCGTAGTGGGAATGTTACCTGACACTTTAGTCCAAACCTGGATCTTAACCAGGTCCTGCTGTAATCTGGCATGGACTGCTTCATTATTGGAGGAATTGTGAATGGAGGTGAACACTGTGGAATCATCAATGAAGAGTCCCACCTTATGGCAGAGTTAAGGCCATTGATTACACGCTGAAGATGGTTGTGCCAAGGACATTTCCCTGAGGAAATCCTGAAGTGATGACCTGGGACTGTGATGACTGGCCTACAAATACCACAACCATCTTCCCTTGCTTCAGATATGACTTCAGCCACTGGAGGGTTTCCCTTTGACACCCGCTGCCTTCCATTTTGCTAGGACTTGTTGGTGCCATACTCGGTTGAATGTCGTCTTACTGTCAGTCGCTTATGCAGGTTAAAGAAACAGCTGTTTTGAACACAACAATGTCCCACAAACAGCAATGAGAAAAATGATTAGTTAATCTATTTTTGGTGGTGTTGGTTTTGTAATCTAATGAGTTTGTTCTTCCCTCCGCTAACCCAATATGTAAGAAGCCCAACAAGGGAAAATTCGTTATTGGATCTGGTTATGGGGAATGAGCTAGAGCAAATAAGAGAAGTAAAAGTAGGGGAACATATAGGCAATAGTGACCATAATATAATACACTTTAAGATGATAAAAGAGAAGGACATAAGTATGACAAAAACCAAGTTAATAGATTGGAGAAAAGCTGATTTTGACTGGCTGAGAATAAAACTAGGGAAGATAAAATGGGCAACAATATTGGCAAACAACGATGTAGAACGACAATGGGAAACATTTAAAACGGTGTTAAACAGAGTGCAGGAACAATATATTCCACTAAAATTAATGAGACTCCATGGATGACTAAAGACATAAAGGAACAATTGAGGGTAAGGAAAGAGGCATACATTAAGTACATAGACAGCAGAGGAGTGTATGATAAGAGAGAATACGAAGGGATTAGGAGAGAAGCCAAAAAATCAATTAGAAAGGCAAAGAGGAACTATGAAATTAAATTATCAAGGAACATAAAACAAAATAGTAAAATATTTTACAGGCACATCAATAAAAAAAACATTGGGATGCAAATAGGGCCATTAAGGGATAGACAGGACAATACCACAGGTAACGAACAATAGGGAGATGGCAGAAATATTAAATCATTATTTTGCTTTGGTATTTACCAGGGAGATAGAACAGGTGGACATGACATTGGATGATGAGATGAGTAATTAGATAAGTGCATTTAAAATAAAAAAGGGGATATATTAAATAAGCTAATCAAACTCAAAGAGGATAAAACCCCTGGACTGCATCCACGCATTTTAAAACATCTATTACTTGTCCATCTATTAAGAGATCCACAGGGTACAGATGACTTTAGAATAAGTTTAGTGAGCTTATTAACGCTGGCCACACTACCTCTCAGGTTACTTTGTGTTTCAGTTGATAGGAAGCATATGTTTCCCTACGGAAGAGGTCCTTTGCACTTGACATAAGAAAAAGTATCTGGGGAGAGCCCAAAGTGAACCTACAACTTTCTGACTAAGAACTGAGACTGCTACCAACTGAGGTAAGCTGTCATTTTCTGTCTGTCTGCTCATATCTTTTCAACTGCCTATGAGATCAGGAAAAATGTTTGCAGAAACCGGTGTCCAGGAAAAGGAGACTGTCCAGCCTCCAAGCTGATTAGGCTTGTGTCTCAGGAAAAGCACTGAAACTGGTTGTTATTTGGAGAGGTAAATGAGCAGGTCTTCAGATACCCCCATTCAATTTTGTGTGTTTTATACTAGAAATAATCTACTCTGTTGCAGCATTACCAACCATGCCCATAAGCAGACCATATGACCTGGAAATCTGCCTAATATCTAGGTAAACAATAGTGAGACCCAGGGATCAAACAGGGAATGCTTTCCACTGAACACCAGCTTACTGAATTGTACTAGATACCGTCAATTGATGCTGTTCACCTTCAATAGGTGGATTGAATATACACTCTACCAGACCGGGGCTCAGGCTATAAACCAATAATATATTTAACGTAGCCCATAAGCAAACAGTATTCATAATGAAACAATGTATTTACAGGAATTAACAAACTTTGCTATCCTTCATGTGCATAAAGCAATAAAGATACTTCCTTCGAGCAGTCTTTCAACATAACTGGATCTCTGAAATGGGTGCTCACTTCTTTAAAAATTCTGCGAAGGAATCAAACTAGCCCAGACCCTCTGTTGGGTGTAGAATAACTAGTGGTCTGAGGCCCTCCAGCCACAGTTAAGCCCACAATTGAAATTTCTGGCCACAGTGCTGTCCAAAGGATCACAGCCAATCAATGACCCCGCACTTGCTCACAGGTCTCAGATACAGCCCATCCCAGCCCTGCTTAGTTCTTTGAGCACTGCCAGATAAATTGGCTAAGCTGTTTCAAAATCTTCTGAAAGGATATCAGAACAAAAGACATTAACAAACAATGGAAGGATTAGCAAAATACTGCAGATGCTGGAAATCCGAAATAACAACAGAAAATGCTGGAAAAACTCAGCAGGCCAGGCAACATCCGTGGAGAGAAATTAGAGTCAACGTTTCAGGTCTAACCCTTTTTCAAAACTGGAAAGGAAATGAAATAGATTGAAAGGCAGGATTGGGTGAGAACAAAAGAAGTGAAGAGACATTAAGAGGTATTCAAAACGAGACGAGATGGTGATAGGACAAGTGGAGACAAAAGACGGCTCAGATTAGGTGTGAAATGTTCTGGCAGAATGAGAAACAGCTGCCATGTGGGAGAGAGAAAAAAAAGGAAAGTGTGGGGAAGGGAAAAACCAAAACAAAGGGGTGGATAAAAAAAAATATATAAGTAAATATGTAATAGGGGCTGAGGTTATGATCTGAAATTGTTGAACTCGATATTGAGTCCGGAAGGCTGTAAAGTGCCTAATCAGAAGATGAGGTACTGTTCCTCGAGCTTACGCTGAGCTTCCATGGAACAATGCAAGAGGCCAAGGACGGTGAGGTCAGAGTGGGAATGGAGCGGTGAATTAAAATGACAGGCGACCGGAAGCTCGGGGTCACCCTTACGGACTGAACGGAGGTGTTCCACAAAGCGGTCACCCAATCTGCATTTAGTCTCCCCAATGTAGAGGAGGCCGCATCGTGAGCAGCGAATACAATATACTAGATTACAAGAAGTACAAGTAAATAGCTGTTTCACCTGGAAGGGGTGTTTGGGGCCCTGGACAGTGGGAAGGGGGGAGGTATAGGGGCAGGTGTTACATCTCCTGCGCTTGCACGGGAAGGTGCCAGGCGAAGGGGAAGGGGTGCTAGGGGTGATAGAGGAGTGGACTAGGGTGTCTTGGGAGCGGTCCCTACGGAATGCTGAAAGGGGAGGGGAGGGGAAGATGCGTTTGGTGGTGGGATCACTTTGGAGGTAGTCTTCCCCTCCCCTCCCCTTTCAGCATTCGTAGGGACCGCTCCCAAGACACCCTAGTCCACTCCTCTATCACCCCTAGCACCCCTTCCCCTTCGCTGGCACCTTCCGTGCAAGCGCAGGAGATGTAACACCTGCCCCTATACCTCCCCCCTTCCCACTGTCCAGGGCCCCAAACACCCCTTCCACGGTGAAACAGCTATTTACTTGTACTTCTTGCAATCTAGTATACTGTATTCGCTGCTCACGATGCGGTCTCCTCTACATTGGGGAGACCAAACGCAGATTGGGTGACTGCTTTGCGGAACACCTCCGTTCAGTCCATAAGGGTGACCCCGAGCTTCCGGTCGCCTGTCATTTTAATTCACCGCTCCATTCCCACTCGGACCTCACCGTCCTTGGCCTCTTGCATTGTTCCACGGAAGCTCAACGTAAACTCGAGGAACAGCACCTCATCTTCCGATTAGGCACTTTACAGCCTTCCGGACTCAATATCGAGTTCAACAATTTCAGATCGTAATTGTGGTGTATGTGCCTTTAAGAGCCCCCTGTGTACTGTAATGCCGGTAATGGCCACTCGGGCTATATAAGCCTGTATAGTGTCTTGTATCTGTTAGTTCACCTCCAGACTTTGTTCAGTAAACACCTGTGAAACCAACTCCTGCATTCCGTGTCTCCATTAACACACGGATACAACAGTGGCGACGAATTGGAAACGGACTTACCTGCAATTCGGCAGCACCTCAAGGAGATCGATTCCTCAGACGAAAGTCGAAGAAAAACAAGAAAGAAAAAAAACTGTGGTTTCACCAGCTAGCCGAGCTGGTGGCAGGTACTGCAATAATTCTTCCTGGGCGGCGGGCTGGGGCTCCATCGGCTGGCTCTGCAGCGGGGCCGAGCAGCGAAGGCGGAGGCAAACAGAGACAGAGGGTGGAGCACTCGGGAGACGACCGGCGCTGCAAAGCAGGTCGGCGTTCGGACCAAGCAGAGGGAGGGAAAAGTCCCAGCGAGTCCGGCGGGAACTAATCTCCACCTATTAAAAATACCTGTGCAAATAAAAACCGCGGAGAACAGCGTTGTCAGCAGCGGCAGCGGCGGGAGGCGCCATTTTAGTTCTGCGGGGAAGAAAGGAAAGCGCGGGAGGCGCCATTTTTTTTCAGGATGCCTAAGACTGGCAATATTACTGCTTTCGATAGCGATATAGAGGATTGGACCACATATGTGGAAAGAGTGGAGGTATATTGCACAGCAAATGAAATAGAGGATGATAAAAAGGCATCAGTACTTCTAAATCTAATGGGCGCAAGGACATACGGGCTGTTACGAAACTTAATCACTCCAGCCAAACCGAGGGACAAGAATTTTAAGGAGATTGTTGATACCCTATAGGAGCACTTAAACCCAACACCGCTGCTGATAGCGGAACAATTCAAATTCTTCAGGAGGAATCAGCACAAGAATAAAAGTAACGCTGATTACCTCACCGAATTAAGGAAGCTGTCAAAGCACTGCCAATTCGGGGCAGGACTGGCAGATTCTCTTCGAGACAAATTCGTCTGCGGTCTCCTAAGTGAAGGAACACAGAAAAGGCTACTTTCTGAGAAAGATTTGACACTGGACAAGGCTTTCAGTGTGGCTGTATCATACGAAGCAGCCGCAAGAGGAGCTGCAGAGATACAGCAAAAGCCACAGGACTTCGGCACCCATGAAATGACACAGGGTTTCGTGAGATGTTATCGCTGCGGCAGATCCACCCATGACCAGAGGGACTGCTGGTTCAAGGACAAAGCATGCAGGCAATGCGGAAAGATTGGACACATTGCACGTGTATGCCGATCTAGAAACAAAAAATCCACGGACAGGAATAAAATCAATAAGGAAAAGTACAGAAAGGTACAAATGATGACGGACAGTAGCTCCGAAGACCAGAAGAGCGATAGCGACTCCGGAAACAAGAGACTAAGCTGTCTCAAATTACATAATGTAATTGCCAAAGAAGATTACCAGACCATTTGGGTTACCCTCACGATAGCGGGGTCCCCAGTTAAAATCGAGCTAGATACAAGATCAGCTCTAACCGTCATAAGTCGACGGGATTACGAGCGGCTATTTCCGCATATACCTTTGAAAGACACATCCATTATCTTGAAAACATATACGGGGCAGAAAGTATACCCCAAAGGGAAAATAAGGGTGCCTGTTGTATACAACGGCAAGGAAATACAGAAGTTCTTATTTATACGTTCTGCAAGATGGTGGTCCACCGCTGTTGGGACGTGAATGGATCAGGAAGATACGTTTAGACTGGCACTCCATTCAGGCACTGACGGTGACCAGTAACAAAAAAAATGATGACGTCATACCTGAACGATTAAAAGACATCTTGGCCAATGCCAAGGAAGTGTTTCAACAGGAACTAGGAACCTTGAAAGGCGTCACCGTCTCAATAAAAGTGGAAGATGCGGCAATTCCCAAGTTTTTTAAGGCAAGGCCGGTGCCATACGCAATTCGTCCAGCAGTCGAGGCAGAGCTGGAGAATTTGGAAAAGGCAGGCGTATTATCCAAGATAGATTGGAGCGAGTGGGCAACACCCATCATCCCGGTCATGAAGAAAATGTTGAATAATGATAAATCTGAAGAACAGAGAAAAATTCGCATCTGTGGGGACTTCACAGAATCACAGAAACCCCACAGTGCAGATAGAGGCCATTTCGGCCCATCGAGCCTGCACCGACACATATCCCACCTGATCCCCGTAACCCCTACACCAACACATATCCCACCCTATCCCTGTAACCCCACGTATTTAATCCCCCTAACACTATGGGTCAATTTTTATCATAGCCAATCAACCTAACCCGCACATCTTTGGACTGTGGGAGGAAACCGGAGCACCCGGAGGAAACCCACGCAAACACGGGGAGAATGTGCAAACTCCACACAGACAGTCACCCGAGGCCGGATTCGAACCCGGGTCCCTGGCGCTGTGAGGCAACAGTGCTAACCACTATGCCACCGTGCTGTAAACCCGGTCCTTCACACGGTACAGTATCCTCTTCTGAGGATAGAAGATATTTTCGCCTCACTATCCGGAGGGAAACGTTTCACCAAAATTGACTTGGCACAAGCATATCTACAGATGGAGGTTGAAGAGGCCTCTAAAAAGTATCGCACGATAAATACACACAAAGGCCTGTACCAGTACAATCGACTGGTTTTCGGAGTAGCATCAGCTCCAGCTATCTGGCAAAGAGCTATGGAGCAGGTCCTCCAAGGGATTCCGGGGACTCAATGCTACCTAGACGACATCTTTGTAACAGGAGAAAACAACAACGAGCACCTTGCCAATTTGGAGCAGGTGCTCACTAGGCTGAGAGAACGGGGCCTACGAGCAAATCGCCCCAAGTGCGAATTTTTCCAGAAACAAATATCATATTGTGGCCACATAATTAACGAGGAAGGGTTGCATAAGTCACCTGAAAAAATTGAAGCGGTCATAAGAGCCCCAGCACCTGAAAATGTCTCACAATTAAGGTCGTTCCTGGGATTGATAAATTACTATCATAAATTTTTACCGAACTTGCCAACTGTTCTGCACCCTCTTAACGAACTGCTACAAACGGGAGTAATTTGGAAATGGAGCGAAGACTGTAAACGTGCCTTCCATAAATGCAAAGGCTTGATCACGTCCAAGGAAGTTTTGGCTCATTACAACCCATCACTGCCAATCAGACTGGCATGCGATGCATCCCCTTACGGCGTAGGAGCGGTATTATCGCATAGATTCCCTGATGGCTCGGAGCGGCCGATAGCTTTTGCGTCACGCTCATTGAACTCAGCTGAGCGTAACTATGCCCAAATCGACAGGGAAGCACTCAGCCTGGTATGGGGAGTGAAGAAATTCAACCATTACCTACACGGACAAAAATTTACCTTGTTGACTGACCATCAACCCCTCGTCTCCATATTCAACCCTAAAAAGGGTGTTCCCATTATGACAGCGCAAAGGCTACAGAGGTGGTCCCTTTTCCTAGGGGCACACCAATATGACATAGAATACAAAGGATCAAAACAGCATGGGAATGCTGACGGTTTATCGCGCCTACCGTTGCCAACGGTAGAAGAAGCACCTACAGTGGACCCGGTGGAGATGTTCCACTCAACCATAGTGGAATGTCTACCAGTAACAAATTCTGCCATTGAAAAGGAAACGAGAAATGACCCGACTCTCTCACGAGTCTACGATTTAACGCCAGCACATGGCGAACCACTGTTGCCAGCATTCTCGCAAAGAAGAGAACAGCTGTCAGTGTGCCGAGAAACCTTGATGTGTGGATCCAGAGTGGTGATTCCACCCAAACTCCAGGATAAAGTGCTAAAAGAGCTTCACGAGGGGCATCTGGGGGGAGTGAAAATGAAAAACCTAGCCAGAGCGTTTGTGTGGTGGCCAGGTATCGATGGAGACATCGAAGAAATGACCAAGAGCTGCCTAGGATGCCAGAAGGTTCAAAACGCCCCACCACAACAATGGGAGTGGCCCTCATCTCCATGGCAAAGGGTACACATCGACTTTGCTGGTCCATTTATGGACTCAATGTTCTTAATCGCGGTTGATGCACACTCCAAGTGGCCGGAGGTAATAAAGATGTCCTCCACCACCACGGAAAAAACCATCACAGTATTAAGGACCATATTTGCCAGGAATGGGCTGCCTGAACAGATCTGTTCTGATAATGGACCGCAATTTGTGTCCGAAGAATTCAGGAAGTTCTCAAAAAACAATGGGGTTAAGCACTACACGTCCGCCCCATACCATCCCGCCACCAATGGATTGGCTGAAAGGTTTGTCCAGACCTTCAAGAAGGCCATAAAGGCCATGGGTAATGAAGACATAAATCTACAGCATAAGGTAGATAACTTCTTGTTTGCATACAGGAATGCAACACATGTGGTTACAAACCAAACTCCCGCCATGATGTTCTTCAATAGAAGCCTAAGATGCCGGCTGGATTTGATCAAGCCAAACATCAGAAGGGACGTGGAGAACCGGCAATTTCAAGGCATGAATGAAAGGCCAACTAGAACCTTCCAGATAGGTCAACAAGTTTTGGCCCGGGACTACCGTACCGAGAAATGGCAGCCTGGAACTATTTGCACACGACTAGGACCGCTGATGTATACCGTGGACATTGGAGAAAGCATAATAAGGCGCCATGCTGACCAGATCATAGAGTCAGCCGAAAAGGGACAACCTACACCACAACTCTATACGCCTAATGACGAAGCAGAGATACCCATAGTATCTACCTCCGATCCGGTGATACTGGAACCAAATGAACCCGACACTGGCATACAAGCCGAATCGACCTTGCCAAAAGAACCTACTACACCACCAGAAACTACTACACCACCAAGGCGTTATCCGGACCAAGTCAGGAAGCCTCCAGAGAGACTGACTTATAATTGATTAACTGCAGCAAATGTGTAGATTATTGTTCTTGTAACATGTTACTTAATCATTACTTAAAATGTTATGTACTGGTTGTCTAAAAGGGGAGGAATTGTGGTGTATGTGCCTTTAAGAGCCCCCTGTGTACTGTAATGCCGGTAATGGCCACTCGGGCTATATAAGCCTGTATAGTGTCTTGTATCTGTTAGTTCACCTCCAGACTTTGTTCAGTAAACACCTGTGAAACCAACTCCTGCATTCCGTGTCTCCATTAACACACGGATACAACAATAACCTCGGTCCCTATTACATTTTTACTTATATTTTTAATTTTTTTTTTATCCACCCCTTTGTTTTGGTTTTTCCCTCCCCCCCCCTTTCCTTTTTTTTCTCTCTCCCACATGGCAGCTGTCTCTCATTCTGCCAGAACATTTCACACCTAATCTGAGCCGTCTTTTGTCTCCACTAGTCCTATCACCATCTCGTCTCGTTTTGAATACCTCTTAATGTCTCTTCACTTCTTTTGTTCTCTCCCAGCCCTGCCTTTCGATCTATTTCATTTCCTTTCCAGTTTTGAAAAAGGGTTAGACCCGAAACATCGACTCTAATTTCTCTCCACGGATGTTGCCTGGCCTGCTGAGTTTTTCCAGCATTTTCTGTTATTATGGGATGATTAATTGTGCAGACTGGCTGCCATTTTGCAATATTCAAACATAGACAATTCTTATTAGAACCCCGTGGTTCAGAAGCTTTGAAAGAAAAAGTCTGACGATTCAAGCTAACATGTTAAACTGTTACCACTCAGCAGAAACTACCCATAGAATTGTTAATCACATATGCATAACCTATCAATACCATGTTAAGCTAATGTGTGTTCAAAAGGGCTAGCCATTTCTGTGTGAATCCAAGTCTTTTAACTACTCATGCTGTTACTAGTCAAAAAGCATCCAAGTTAATAGTCTAGTACAGGCAAAAGTGTTTAATTATCTTGTCACAGCCTCAATTCCTGAAAATGTACGAAGCCAAGTCAATGTATTTGCCCTGTGGCCCAAATATGGATACCTAGATGAGCCTGTAACACATGCCACCTTTGATCCTACTTTTTATCCTTTAGAACCAGCAGATAGCAAGAGATGGCTAGGTCCTATTTAAGCAAAGTTCAATTAAAGCTCCCTTGTCTCACACAGATTGCAGATAGGGTGCAGCTTTAAGAAGGTGTGAGTTTTTGTAATTGTGAAATCCAAGGAATAATACCAAGAATATTAGCTCATGTTTCCTTTTTGCTTAAACTTCTTATGACTATGAATCCATGGACTGTGCTAATCGACATCAGGCATGAGGTTCTATGAACCTAATCACTGAAGTACAGATATGCAGAAGAGATGTTGCATCCTAAAATATGGTGTGACCACAGAGAGGCACTTTATGAAAACTGGATGCTGAAGATAACTATCCCCTCGAAACTGAACCCAAGAAATCTCCAGTGGCGTTTGTGTATGGCAATATAACACTATGAATCTTTCGGGTCTTTGAAAACTGACTAGTCCTCAGGCATCTGTCTGGGTATGTGGTTACATCATCTTGAATTTTCTGTTTCAGTAATTAGAACACTGGTATAAACTGGAATCTCTTCCTCCCCGCCACCACTCACCCACCATTTATGGAACTAAAAAATATTCTTATTCTCTCCTAATCAGGATGTATTCTTTCTATGGCCCAATAATAGTAATTAGTCTATCCCAGCTGCAAATTAATACAGGCGGCCCCATACCAGGAATCTAGCTTTGAGGGAATATTTAATGCCCAAGACGGTCTGGATCAAAGAGGCATCTCTAGCGTAGATAGCAAGACACACTAGATGATGATCCCTGGGGACTCCAGAAGCGCCACAATAGGCTCCAACATGGTTGAGCTTTGCTGTAGCCAGTCAGATGATGTTACAAATTCAGGTTTGTCATAGATATCTGCTCAAGCTCAGTGGCTTCAGTAGACCCCACAAGCAGCCAGAGTGTCTTACTTTTGTGGGAGTTTACTCATACTGCCCTATGTCTACTTGTACAATCATGTACCCGAGGGACATAACAATGGCATCGCTTTGTGATCTGCAGTGGATATTCACGTCTTTCACACTTGCACTTCTTCAATCCTTCCAAAGGTGGGCTAATCAAATATTTAGAGAGAGGAGGCCAGATACGAATTAAACTTCTTTATTTCACAGATTGACAGTTATGACCAGACTCACTTAATTCAATCAGTATGACTTATCCTCGCGCAATACAAAATAAACACCACAGAACTACACATCTGACTTGAATTAAACAAGATGGCTTCTAACTATCCTCCAGCATTTCTAACCTCTGCCTCAGTGAAAATCCTCATGACTTTGACACCCCTTGCAGCTTTCCTGTTTCAAAAAAGCCTCTCATTCTATTTTTATCTCCCATCTGCTTATAGGCCGAGACAGATATTCCAACACAAAGGGTGATATGTATTTTTTAATTAACCAACAAGCTAACGAATTGTGTATTGCTTAGCCTAAAATCAATTTCTATTTAGCATAGTAATCAGCTTACATCTAGGTGACTTTAAAAAAAAAAACATTTTTAAGAAAATACTTTGCTCAACAAACCCAACGTTAAAAAGTATTTCCCCCCCCCCCAAATCATTTCTGTTGTAAAATGGCTATAAATTCCTGAAACAGGACAAGGGAGCTTTTAAAAAGAATGCTGCTTATTATATTCTGCCATTTTCTCTTCAGATTCCAGTTGCACTTCTACCTACCCCCCAAAAAAGACCTTTCCCCATTAAACAGCAGTTATGAAAGTTGCTGCTCCAGCTTCCATGAGAGTGATGCTAAATACATTCATAACAGCTTATGGAGCAATATACTGCAAGTCATGGATCTCTGTCTAATCCAGGGCATTGATGTTGCTTCCTGACAGCATGGTAACATGCATTTGGGCCACAATCAAGGGCAGCAACTGACTTGAATCTGTTTTAGCAACTTGGGTGACTCTGGGAAATAACCTCTCAACAAGCCTGCTAGCACTCCATGCTAACCTGATTAGACCTAAAGTACAACTGTTGAGTCTGCATTGGATACTATACAAAAGTTCATCTAAGTCTTTCTGAACCTTCAGTCTATTTTAGGGTAAGATGCCAATAACTTGTACACATTGGCCCAGACGTCTGTCCATAGAGATGCTGCCATGAAGAAACACATGAACACCACCCAATGGAATAATTCTCAAACTCAAGAGGAAGGTTCTACTCTGGGGTCAAGGGGTCAAGGTTTAACAATGTATCCTTGGGCAATTTGTCACTATATCCCTCCATGACATCGCTCCCCAGAGGAATCCTGTTACCAGTTGCCAAAAGGTACTTGAGGATGCTTTAAACCAAGCCATTGGATCGCCATTGGCTGTGGGGAGCTAGTCCCCGTCACTATGGATGGGAGAGTAATTCTTATTGATTCCACCAAGTGATCAACAGTCTTGTTCAGGCAGGCACCAAAATATAAAAAGGAACTAAAAAATGCGAAATCAGTATTGAGTCAAGGCACAGTAATTTATGTCTAAAATTAAAGATTGTCACTGTTTTATATGCAAGCTGTCTCCCATTGCATTGCTCACACACAAAAAAAATCAAACTATCTCTCTCTTTTCCTGATTGTCTTCTAGTCTCCAATCCTGTGGATCGGGCAGGAAAGCGGAGTGGAGGTCGAAGATCAGCCACGATCTTATTGAATGGCGGAGTAGGCTCGAAGGGCCGTATGGCCGCCTCCTGCTAATAATTCTTATGTTATGTCTCCCACTTCTCTCGACATGCCTCTCATATCTTTTCTTTACTGAAATATTCAATTTAAAACATTTAGCATTTTTAGAGCCCAGGGAAAGACATCAGTCAGCATGCATCAGGTCATCTAACCCTAAAATAGACTGACGGTTCAGAAAGACTTAAGAGGAGCAATGGGGCTCAGCAGAAAGCAGTTACAATATAGAAAAACTAGGCCTGGTGGTGTGGGAAAAACCACTACCCCAGCCGAATGGTCTTCCGATCACATTTGCACTGGATATGTAGTCATGTTCCTAACTGGAGCTGCTACAACACTCGTGGGTAGGAAGGTAGTATGGGAAAGAACAAGTAGGTTTGGGTCTTGGAGATAGAAGCGGGAGGCAGTGGAAGGGCGAGGAAGGAAGCAGGCAGGTTGACTGAAGAGCGAGAGTGAGCATGTTGGCTGTGGAGTGGAAAACTGCGGCAGGGAGCAGAATGGAACATTCAAGTGGCGCAGGGAACACAGCACTGCGATTAGAAATGGAGCACTGATTGGTCTCTGGTAGTCACGTGACTGGTGTAGTAATGGT
Organism: Somniosus microcephalus; assembly: GCF_052327205.1. Taxonomy (NCBI): domain Eukaryota; kingdom Metazoa; phylum Chordata; class Chondrichthyes; order Squaliformes; family Somniosidae; genus Somniosus; species Somniosus microcephalus. The sequence goes on along the minus strand of NC_140989.1, from coordinate 79,906,913 downwards.
ACCTGGTAATCACATAACCAATGAGATGTGAGAAACATAAACCATATAGACACAACTTTTGTTTTAAAATAATCGATAGATTGGAGAGGCACCCAATATAATACAATATTAACCCTGAAAGGTGACTATTTAAAAATCTTACCTTCAATCATTTCACCAATTTTGTTACAAATTCCTGCAGCAAAATCTCTGGGGGGGGGGGGTGCGGAAACAAAATGGAAATAGTCACAACCACATACACTTTACAATTTTTAAAAGAAAATGCTGAAAGTAACAGAGGAATGAATTTTAATTCTTCACAATTTTAGCTATTGTTACTAGGGTTTTTAATGATCTTTTTGGACAGTTTCCAGAGTGCATATAGGCACCTGCTTTAAAAGGATAGGCTGGTTGTGCATTAGAATAATGGAGTAGAAATAATTCTAAGTTCCAAAGTAATCTCAAAGACAATACCACAGTCTTTGAAAATGCAAACAATGTGGCCCTATTAAAAAAAAAATTATTCTGCTTCCCTTTCTAAAATGAAACAATTTCACACGGTCATACTGAGCAGATTATATGCAATATGTAATTTAGGTTCAGCCTTGGCTCAGTGGTAGCACTCTTGCCTCTGAATCAGAAGGTCATGGGTTCAAGTCCCACTCCACAGACCTGAGCACATAATCCAGGCTGACACTTCAGTGCAGTACTGAGGGAGTGCTGCACTGTTGGGGGTGCCGTCGTTTAAATGAATGTTAAATTGAGGCCCGCATCTGCTCTCAATTCAATTCAATTCAATTCAAATCGCTTTATTGGCATGACAAGGTACATCTTATGTTGCCAAAGCATCGAAAAACATTCATGGTTGTACACAAAAATACAGATCTAGCCATACAGTTTATAAACAGATATATCCCTGAGTGTATAAACATACATTCATATAATTTGTATATACTCTTTTCTTATATTTAGTAGTTGTCCCTCTGTTTATGGCAAGCTGTAACATAGTGTGCCGCTAAGGTACACAATTTCTCTCTTCCCCTAGTAGGTATGGGAGTTTTTGGTCGTCATTCAAATTTCTGAATTCCAGGCATATTTTTGTGAATTTTGGGTAGAAATTCTCCCTTATGCCCTGATATTTTCTACAAGCTGTGAGGAAGTGCATCTCTGTCTCCACCACTCCCTGACTGCAGTGAGAGCATATCCTGTCCTCTCTTGGTAGCCGGGTCTGTCTGTGTCTACCTTTTTCGATCGCCAGGCTATGTTCACTAAGTCTGTACATTGTCAAGGTTTTTCTCAGTTTGTTATCCTTTACCATGGTCAGGTAATCAGCCATGTTGTATTGTCTGTTTAGGGCCAAGTAGCAATTGAGTTTGCTTTGGGTTTTTGTTGTTTCTGTCCAATATGACAGATATTTTTCCTTTTGCTTAGCGACGATTGTGTTGGGTCGAATTCTTTGTGTTACGCTGTCACTGTCCTGGGGCTGGTTATTGTTAGTAGTGTTAGTAGTTACTTCACTGAGTCCCAGGACTAGTTGACTGAGGGTATTCTTCTTTATGGTCCTCTCTTGGCATTTCAGGGCTTCGTAATGATAGCATTGGGGGTTGCTCATTTCTAGGTGTTTCCAAAATTTGGTGGCTCTTTTTTGGATAGTGATTATTAATGGATATTGGCCTAGTTCTGCCCTGCATGCATTGTTTACGGTTTTCCTTTGAGTCCGGAGGATACTTTTACAGAATTCTGCATGTAGGATCTCAATTGGGTGTTTGTCCCATTTTGCAAATTCTTGTTGTGTTAGCGGTCCCCACACCTCACTGCCATAGAGTGCAATTGGTTCAATTACTGATTTAAAAATTTTGAGCCAAATGCTAATTGGGATTTCTATTTGGATTGATTTTTTAATGGCATAGAAAGCCCTTCTTGCTTTCTCTTTCAGTTCATTCACAGCCAGATGAAAATTTCCCGTAGAACTGATTTTTAAGCCCAAGTATGTGTAGTTAGTGGTTTGTTCAATTTTGGTTGTTCCTAGTGTGAAATTTATTTTGGGTCCCTGATGTCTGGATCTTTGCTGGAACACAAGGACTTTGGTTTTTTGGGGATTTATTGTCAGGGCCCAGGTCTGGCAGAACGACTCCAGCAGATCCAGGTTCTGCTGTAGACCCTCCTTAGTTGGTGACAGCAGAACCAGGTCATCTGCATAGAGGAGGAATTTAACCTTGGATTCATATAGGGTGAGGCCGGGTGCTGTAGATTGTTCAAGTAGTTTTGCCAATTCATTTATGTAAATATTAAAGAGTGTCGGTGAGATGGGCGAGCCCTGCGTCACCCCCCGCCCCTGTGGGAAGTATTTTGTTTGTTTGTCTCCAATTTTAACTGCACATGTTGTTTGTATACATTGATTTAATTAATGTTTTTCCCCCTACCCCGCTTTCGATAAGTTTCAGGAATAAACTGTTGTGCCAGATGGAATCGAAAGCCTTCTGGAAATCTATAAAGCATGCGTAGATTTTGCTTTTGTTTTGATGAACGTGTTTGTCAATTAGGGTCTGTAGGGTGAAGATATGATCTGATGTTCTATAGTTTGGCAGGAATCCAATTTGGCTTTTACTCAAGACATTGTGCTCCTCAAGGAAGTTTATAAGTCTTTTGTTTATACTACAGAATACCTTCCCCAGGTTACTGTTTACACAGATGCCTCGATAGTTATTTGGGTCGACTTTGTCCCCACTTTTGTATATGGGCGTTATGAGTCCTTTGTTCCAGACATCAGGGAAGTAACCGACACTCAGAACCAAGTTGAAGAGTTTTAGGATAGCCAGTTTCATTTTATCGTCTGTGTGTTTAATCATCTCGCTTAGTATGCCGTCTGCACCGCAAGCTTTTCCTGGTCGCAGGTCCTTGAGTTTTTCAACTAGTTCTTTTTCTGTTATTATGGAGTCTAGCGGGTTTTGGTTATCTTTTATGGCCATTTCGAGCTTTTCCAGTTTTTTGCATATTTGGTGTTGCTCTGGTCTTAGTGTGTTTTTCTGGTATAATTTTTCAAAGTGGTTTTCCTATGTGTCTCCATTTTGAATGGCCAATTCGTCGTGTTGTTTTTTGTGTAATGTATTCCAGTTGTCCCAGAAACAATTGGAATCAATGGATTCCTCAATGGAGCTGAGTGTATTCTTAATATACTGCTCTTTTTTGGTTCTGAGTGTGTTTCTGTATTGTGTTAGTGTCTGACAATAAGTAAGGCGTAATTCCTCGTTTTCTGGCTGTCTGTGTTTTTGGTTTGATATTTTTCTAAGTTTTTTCCTCATGTTATGGCAATCTAGGTCAAACCATTTTTCATAGTTTTTTGTTTTGGGTTTGTTCTTGCGAGCTTTCAAGTTTGACCTTGTTGCCAAATTATCAAAAATATTGTTTAGGTTAATCACTGCCCGGTTTACGCCTTCTTTATTGTGAGTGTATATGTTATCCAGAAAGGTGTCCAATAGAGCTTGAGTTGATTCATTGCTAATTGCTTTCTGGTATTTTTCCGTGCTGTTTTTGGCCCATCTGTACGATTTTTTGGTGTTGTACAGCTTACTGGGTTGTGTTTCTGTGTTGGTTGTTTCTGTCTTTTTAAGATACATAGTAATTTGACTGTGGTCTGACAGTGTTGTTTGTGGTTTGACTGTGAATGCTCTGAAAGAGGATGGGTCCAAATCCGTAATCATATAGTCTACGGTGCTACAGCCAAGAGGTGAGCAATAGGTCAATCTTCCTAGGAGGTCTCCCATGAACCTACCATTGACAATGTACAGACCCAGGCTTCGACAGAGCTGCAGGAGCTGTTTTCCGTTGGTATTTGTCTGCTTGTCGCAGTTATGCCTCTCAGGTGGACCTAAAAGATCCCATGACCCTATCTGAATGGCAGAGCAGGCTCGAAGAGCCGTACGGCCTACTCCTGCTCCTAATTCTTATGTTCTTATGAGCTGGCCAAGTGTCCTGGCCAATATTGATCCCTCAACCAACATCACTAAAACAGATTCCCTGGTCATTATCTCATTGCTGTTTGTGGGACACAAAAGTGTGCAATTTGGCTGCCACATTTCCCTACATTACAACAGTGACTACACTTCAAAATACTTAACTAGCTGTGAAGTATTATGAGATGTCCTGAAGTCATGAAAGACACTATATAAATGCAGTTTGTTTCTTCTTTCAATGTAACAATACATAAATATGCAATAAAATTTAAACATCTTAAATATCTGAACTTTAGAATTGTAACAAGTATCTATTAGTTTTTGGAACAGAAAAAGAAAATTCCTCTATTTGGTCACTGTGCTCGAGGTACTGGAAACAAACATTTTCCCACTTAAGCTACAAAGAGTTTAGAAAGACTAAGGGGTCTGTCTTGGATACAGTGGTGCTGATCAGTGGTCTGAATAGCTCACATTCAGGAATGTGCCTGTACTACCCAATATTTAATAATACAATAGTGTACCCTGGGGGTGTAACAATAGGACCCCCTTGTTATCTGAATTGGTTATTGTGCCTTTTTGCGTGTGCCCTAACATCCACTTCTCTTTAGCCAAGACCCTTGCTGGGCGCATTGAATGAACTGACACCTGGTCATTTAGATGTCATAAAAGAACCATTTCTTCATAATGGTGTGAAATGTGCAAAACTGTACAGAACAATTATATATTAATTAACATTCCAAACTACTATGACAACTAGTTCAGATTCAACATCTGCAGGCTTTAATGTTAAGATAAAATGCTGTGCGGCCTTCAGAGTAAAACTCTTAAAATGAATCTAATCATTACAGCAATATAATACATTTTTTAAATCCAACTGTACAGAGACTCACCGGCAGCAGCAGCGAGAGCGGTCCTGGGTAGAGACTGAGCGCAGAGACCAAGGATTTAAGGAGCAAGGAGAGAGCGAGCGGCCCAGACTCACCGGCGGCAGCAGCGAGAGCGGCCCTGGGTGGAAACTGAGCGCAGAGACCGAGGATTTAAGGAGCGGGGAGAGAGAGAAGTAAAAAGTAATCGAAGTGTGACGTCACCAGAAAGCAATTAAGTGATTGGTTGGTGAGTATTTCTCTTTCTCGCTTTTTGCCAAACTTAATTTTTGTGGTTTATAGTTTCTAGGGTCTCTGTTGTGTAGCGGGGAGGGCTAGTAAACAAGGGCCCTTGAGTATATCATTTAATTGTAGTGTAATTAGTGGCATTGATTTGATTTAATTTGAATTAATTAAAGGGTAAGTCATGGCAGCACAGCTTGGCCCCATGGCATGCTCCTCCTGCACTATGTGGGAAATCAGGGACACTTCCTGTGTCCCTGACGACCATGTGAGCAGAAAGTGTATCCAGTGGCAGCTACTGGCAGACCACATTGCGGGGCTGGAGCTGCGAATGGATACATACTGGAGCATTCGCGATGCTGAGGACATTGTGGATAGCACGTTTAGGGAGTTGGTCACACCGCAGGTAAAGGCTGCACAGGCAGGAAGGGAATGGGTGACCACCAGGCAAAGTAGTGGGCACAGGCAGGAAGTGCAGGGGTCCCCTGTGGCCATCCCCCTCACAAACAGATATACCATTTTGGAAATAACAACAGAAAATGCTGGAAAAACTCAGCAGGTCAGGCAACATCCGTGGAGAAATTTGAGTTGACGTTTTGGGTCGAACCCTTCTTCAAAACTGGAAAGAAAAGAAAATAGATCGAAGGCAGGGCTGCGATCGGACAAAAGAAGTGAAAGAAACAAAAGAGCTAGACGAGATGGTAACAGGCTGAGATTAGGTGTAAAGTGTACTGGCAGGGCAAGAGATAACTGCCAGGTGTGAGAGAGAAACAAAAGGAAAGGAGGGGGGGGAAAGGAGTGGAAAAATTACAAGAAAAAATGTATAATAGGGGCCGAGGTTATGATCTGAAATTGTTGAACTCGATATTGAGCTGAACGCCAACTCTCCGACACCTCCTCCTACCTCCACCTGGACCATGACTCCACTACCGAACATCAAACCACCGTTTCCAAGACTGTCACTGACCTCATCTCCTCTGGAGATCTTCCCCCCGCTACCACCAACCTCATAGTTCCCCAACCCCGCACAGCCCGCTTCTACCTCCTTCCCAAGATCCACAAACAGGACTGCCCTGGTAGACCCATCGTTTCAGCCTGTTCTTGCCCCACGGAACTTATCTCTTCCTATCTTTTCTCCCCTTGTCCAGTCTCTTCCCACCTACATCCGCGACTCTTTGGACGCCCTCCGCCACTTTAACAGTTTCCAGATTCCTGGCCCCAACCGCTTCCTTTTCACCATGGACATACAATCACTCTACACCTCCATTCCCCACCCGGATGGCCTGAGGGCGCTCCGCTTCTTCCTTGAACAGAGGCCCGACCAGTCCCCATCCACCACCACCCTCCTCCGTCTGGCTGAACTTGTTCTCACATTGAACAACTTCTCCTTTAACTCCACTCATTTCCTCCAAATCAAAGGTGTTGCCATGGGTACCCGCATGGGTCCTAGCTATGCCTGCCTTTTCGTGGGCTATGTGGAACAATCTTTGTTCCAGTCCTACTCGGGTCCCCTCCCTCACCTCTTTTTCCGATACATTGATGACCGTATCGGTGCCGTTTCCTGCTCTCGCCCCGAACTTGACAATTTCATTCACTTTGCCTCCAATTTCCACCCTTCCCTCACGTTCACATGGTCCATCTCTGACTCTTCCCTTCCCTTCCTCGACTTCTCCGTCTCCATCTCTGGGGATAGGTTATCGACCAATATTCACTACAATCCCACTGACTCCCACAGCTACCTGGACCACACTTCCTCCCACCCCGCTTCCTGTAAGGACCCTATTCCATTCTCCCAGTTTCTCCGTCTCCGCCGTATCTGCTCCGACGATGCCACCTTCCACACCAGTGCTTCAGACATGTCTTCCTTTTTCCGCAACCGAGGATTCCCCTCTACCGTGGTTGACACTGCCCTCGACCGTGTCAGTTCTATCTCCTGCACTTCTGCCCTCACCCCTGCCCCTCCCTCCCGGAACCACGATTGGGTTCCCCTTGTCCTCACCTTTCACCCCACCAGCCTCCACATTCAACGGATCATCCTCCGGCATTTCCGCTACCTCCAGTGATCCCACCACCAAACGTATCTTCCCCTCCCCTCCCCTTTCAGCATTCCGTAGGGACCGCTCCCTCCGAGACACTCTAGTCCACTCCTCTATCACCCCAAACAGCCCTTCCCCTTCGCCTGGCACCTTCCCGTGCAAGCGGAGAAGATGTAACACCTGCCCCATACCTCCCCCCTTCCCACTGTCCAGGGCCCCAAACACCCCTTCCAGGTGAAACAGCGATTTACTTGTACTTCTCGCAATCTAGTATACTGTATTCGCTGCTCACGATGCAGTCTCCTCTACATTGGGGAGACCAAACGCAGATTGGGTGGCCGCTTTGCGGAACACCTCCGTTCAGTCCGTAAGGGTGACCCCGAGCTTCCGGTCGCCTGTCATTTTAATTCACCGCTCCATTCCCACTCGGACCTCACCGTCCTTGGCCTCTTGTATTGTTCCACGGAAGCTCAACGTAAACTCGAGGAACAGCACCTCATCTTCCGATTAGGCACTCTGCAGCCTTCCGGACTCAATATCGAGTTCAACAATTTCAGATCATAACCTCGGCCCCTATTACACATTTTTTCTTGTAATTTTTCCACTCCTTTTCCCCGCCCCCCCCTTTCCTTTTGTTTCTCTCTCACACCTGGCTGCTATCTCTTGCCCTGCCAGTACACTTTACACCTAATCTCAGCCTATTACCATCTCGTCTAGCTCTTCTGTTTCTTTCACTTCTTTTGTCCGATCGCAGCCCTGCCTTCGATCTATTTTCTTTTCTTTCCAGTTTTGAAGAAGGGTTCGACCCGAAACGTCAACTCAAATTTCTCTCCACGGATGTTGCCTGACCTGCTGAGTTTTTCCAGCATTTTCTGTTGTTATTTCGGATTTTCAACATCTGTAGTATTTTGCTATCCTATTATACCATTTTGGATACTGTTCGGGGAAATGGCTTATCGGGGGAAGGCAGCAGTAGCCAACTTCCTGGCACCATGGGTGGTTCTGCTGCACAGGACGGGAGGCAAAAAGAGCGGGAGAGCTATAGTGATAGGGGGATTCTATTGTAAGGGGAATAGATAGGCGTTTCTGCGGCCGCAAACGAGACTCCAGGATGGTATGTTGCCTCCCTGATGCAAGGGTCAAGGAGGTCTCAGAGCAGCTGCAGGGCATTCTGGAGGGGGAGGGTGAACAGCCAGCTGTTGTGGTGCATATATAGGTAAAAAACAGGATGAGGTCCTAAAAGCTGAATATAGGGAGTTAGGAGGTAAATTAAAAAATAGGATCTCAAAAGGTAGTAATCTCAGGATTGCTACCAGTGCCACGTGCTAGTCAGCGTAGAAATAGAAGGATATTTCAGATGAATACGTGGCTAAAAGGAATGGTGCAAGGGGGAAGGATTCAAATTCCTGGGACATTGGAACCGGTTCTGGGGGAGGTGGGACCAGTACAAACTGGACGGTTTGCACCTAGGCAGGACCGGGACCGATGTCCTAGGGGGGAGTGTTTGCTAGTGCTGTTGGGGAGGAAAGGGCAGCAAAGATAGAAGCAAAAGACAAGAAGGAGAAAAGCAAAAGTGGAAGGCAGAGAAATCAAGTGTGTAAATCAAACAGGGCCACAGTAAATAATAATTCTAAAAGGACTAAGTGTTAAAAAAGCAACCTGAAGGCTTTGTGTCTTAATGAGAGGAGCATTCGTAATAAGGTGGATGAATTAGCTGCGCAAATAGATGTAAACGGATATGATATGATTGGGATTACAGAGACATGGCTTCAGGGTGACCAAGGCTGGGAATTCAACATCCAGGGGTATTCAATATTCAGGAAGGACAGGCAAAAAGGAAAAGGTGGGGTAGCATTGCTGGTTAAAGAGGAGATTAACACAATAGTAAGGAAGGATATTAGCTCTGATGATGTGGAATCTGTATGGGTAGAGCTGAGAAATACCAAGGGCAGAAAATGTTAGTGGGAGTTGTATACAGACCCCCAATCAGTAATGCTGTTGTTGGGGATGGCATTAAATGGGAAATTAGAGATGTGTGCAATAAGGGAACAGCAGTTATCATGGGTGACTTTAATCTACATATAGATTGGGCTAACCAAATTAGTAACAATACTGTGGAGGGGGAATTCCTAGAGTGTATATGGGATGGTTTCCTGGACCAATATGTTGAGGAACCAACTGGAAATCTGGCCATCTTAGACTGGGTATTATGTAATGAGAAAGGATTGATTAGCAATCTTGTTGTGCGAGGTCGCTTGGGGAGGAGCGATCATAATATGATAGAATTCTTCATTAAGATGGAGAGTGAAGTAGTTGACTCAGAGACTAGGGTCCTGAATTTAAATATGGTATGAGGCGCGAGTTGGCTAGGATAGATTGGGGAATGTTACTTAAAGGGTTGACAGTGGATAGGCAATGGCAAACATTTAAAGATCGTATGGATGAACTACAGAATTTGTTCATCCCTGTTTGGCATAAAAAATTTTAAAAGGTGGCGCAACCGTGGCTAACAAGGGAAATTAGGGATAGCATAAGATCCAAGGAGAGGACATATAAATTGGCCAGAAAAAGCAGAAAACCTGAGGATTGGGAGTTTAGGATTCAGCAAAGGCGGACAAAAGGATTAATTAAGAGGGGGCAAATAGAGTATGAGAGTAAGTTTGCAGGGAACATAAAAACTGATTGTAAAAGCTTTTATAGATATGTGAAGAGAAAAGATTGGTGAGGTCAAGCGTAGGTCCCTTGCAGTCAGAATCAGGGGAATTTATAATGGGGAACAAAGAAATGGCTGACCAATTAAATACATACTTTGGTTCTGTCATCACAAAGGAAGACACAAATAACCTCCCAGAGATGTTGGGGAACATAGGGTCTAATGAAAGGGAGGAATTGAATGAAATCAGTATTTGTAGGGAAATTGACGTGATTGAAGGCCGATAAATCCCCAGGGCCTAATAATCTACATCCTAGGGTACTTAAGGAAGTGGCCCTAGAAATAGTAGATGCATTGCTGGTCATCTTCCAAAATTCTATAGACTCTGGAACAGTTCCCATGGATTGGAGGGTAGCTAAAGTAACCCCACTATTTAAAAATGGTGGTAGAGAGAAAACAGGGAATTATAGACCGGTAAGCCTGACATCGGTAGTGGGGAAAATGCTAGAGTCCATTATAAAAGATGTAATAGCAGAGCACTTGGAAAACAATGACAGGATCGGATAAAGTCAACATGGATTTACAAAAGATAAATCGTACTCAACTAATCTACTGGAATTTTTTGAGGATGTAACTGGTAGAATAGATAAGGGAGAACCAGTGGATGTGGTGTATTTGGACTTTCAGAAGGTTTTCGATAAAGTCCCGCCGAAGAGATTAGCATGCAAAGTTAAAGCACATGGGATTGGGGGTATGGTACTGACTTGGATAGAGAACTGGTTGGCAGACAAGAAGCAAAGAGTTGGAATAAACGGGTCTTTTTCCGAGTGGCAGGCAGTGACTCGTGGGGTACCGCAGGGATCGGTGCTAGGACCCCAGTTATTCACAATATATATTAATGATCTAGACGAGGGAACTAGATGCAATATCTCCAAGTTTGCAGACGACACAAAGCTGGGTGGGCGTGTGTGCTGTGAGGAGGATGCCGAGAAACTCCAGTATGATTTGGACGGGTTGGGTGATTGGGTAGATGCATGGCAGATGCAGTATAATATGGATAAATGCACTTTGGTGGTAGAAACAGGAAGGCAGATTATCTGAACGGCAATAGATTGGGAAAAGGGGAAGTGCAACGAGACCTGGGTGTCCTTGTGCACCAGTCGCTGAAGGTAAGCATGCAGGTGCAGCAGGCGATTAAGGCGGCAAATGGTATGTTGGCCTTCATAGTGAGAGGATTCGAGTACAGGAACAAGGATGTCTTGCTGCAGTTGTACAGGGCCTTGGTGAGACCACACCGAGTATTGTGTGCAGTTTTGGTCGCCTTATCTGAGGAAGGATGTTCTTGTCATGGAGGGAGTGCAGCGAAGATTCACCAGACTGATACCTGGGATGGCAGGAATGACGTATGAGGAGAGATTGGGTCGATTGGGCTTATATTCGCTGGAGTTTAGAAGAATGAGAGGGGATCTCATTGAAACATAAAATTCTAACAGGACTAGACAGACTAGATGCAGGAAGGATGTTCCCGATGGCGGGGGAGTCCAGAACCAGGGGTCACAGTCTAAAGATAAGGGGTAAGCCACTTAGGACTGAGATGAGGAGGAATTTCTTTACCCAGAGTGTGGTGAACCTGTGGAATTCTCTACCACAGAAGGCAGTTGAGGCTAATTCATTAAATATATTCAAGTAGGAGTTAGATATATTTCTTAAGGCTAAAGGGATCAAGGAATATGGGGAGAAAGCAGGGACCAGGTACTGAATTTGGATGATCAGCCATGATTTCATTAAATGGCGGAGCAGGCTCGAGGGGCCGAATGGCCTACTCCTGCTCCAATCTTCTATGTTTCTAACACTGGTAAAAACCTAAAAAGTTACATGAACCTCAGAATTCTTTGAAGAAATATGATAGGGGATAAAGGAAATATAGTGGAAGTGGTTTATATAGATTTTCAACAAGCATTTAATAAAACAAGAAAAATACACAGCATTTTTCACATTTTCAGATCATAAAATACTTCACAGCCAATGAGTTACTTTTGCACTGCAGTTACTGCTGTTATGTAATCAAATGCAAAAGCCTGTGGTATTAAGGATGATAGAAATGTAAATGATCTAGATTTAGGAATTGAGAAAACAATACTGAAATTTTCTGATGACACCATATTAGGGGATTGGATAGCAAATTGTGACAAGAAGTGTGAATGACTGCAGGAGAACATAGATAGGCTAACAGGATGGGACGATAGTTGGCAGATGGAGTTCACCGTTTAAAAAAAACGCAACACATTTTGGAAGTAAAGATAAGAAACTGAAATACCCCTTCAATGGTAATATTTTAATTGGAGTCGAGGAGCAGAGAAACTTTGATGTACAGATTCACAGTTGTTAAAAATGCAATTCACTGCCACAAATCATTGTTGAAGCAAAGTAATTGAAAGTGAATTAGATAATTTCTTGAAAAAGACTTTTAAAAGAGTGAGGAGAGAGGGATTAGACTGGGTGGCTCACGTGGAGAAAACATCAGCACAACTTCATAGATCAAATGGCCTGTTTATGTAATTCACAATCATAGAAAGTTACAGCGCGGAAGGAGGCCACTTCGGCTCATCGTGTCCGCGCCGGCCAACAAAGAGCTATCCAGCTTAATCCCACTTCCCAGCATCAACCTTGTTGCTCTATAAATGAAATATTATGGTTTGTCAGCCTGCAGAAAAACTTTTCTTGCCCCTGGTCTCAGTACAGTTCAAGACCAATGGACTTGATAGTCTGCCTCAGCTTAACTTTGTCTTGCAGTTTATACAAAACAGCAATAAATTGCTTAAAGCTCAGTGTTGTTTCACTTTGATTCAATTAGTGGATTGTAACAAAAACCATTTAACTTTGCTTAACTGATTTAATAAACCGAACTGTCAACAAAGCAACTTTAATGGTGGCCACACTAAGGGGTAGATTTTCCCGAACCTGTCGGGAAGGCGGCGGGACTTCCCCTTTCGGGTTTTTGACCCGCCTACTTCAACGTCCGGCCAATCTGCGCAATTTTCCCTTGATTGACCTTGTTGAGCCCGCCCAGCGGGCTTAGCAGGCCAATTAAGGGCCACCCGGCAACAGGTGATGTCACAGACTGAAATTTCATCTGTCAAGAGTTTTTGACAGACGAAATATCAGTGTTTCACAGCTGTTTGAAGCTGTGAAACACTGACACTCTGAGTTCTAACATGAGTCCTTCTGCACAGACTCAGTTAGAACTCTCACCGGCACTCAAAGCTGAAGGCTGTCACTTTTGACAGATCGCAGCCGTTCAGCTTTAAGTTCCGGCTGAGTGCTGCGCTCCCGACGGCGACAGGAAGAAAGGCTGTTAAGGTAAGTACAGGTAAGTAAAAGTTCTTTACACACTTTAGACACACCAAACACACTTACCTTTGCACTCATGCACCCATCACTCACCTGAGCACCGACATCGCGACCCCTCCAACTCCTTCAACCCGACGGCCCGCCTGCTCTAACCTGCCGTGGTTTGGAGCCGTCCGGAAACCCACACGAAACCCCTCAAAATAGGGATTAGGCTAAAAACTGCCTGTTAACTACCTGTTAACAGGCAGTTAATTGGCACTAATCCCTTCCCGCCTGGTTTCGGCAGGTCCCAGTGCGGGACGGGTACCCGCCGCCCCTGAAACTTATGTGGGGCGGGGTTTTGGGCGGGATGGTGTCGGGACCCCCAAATTCGGGATTCCCCCCCCCCACACGCCTGAAACCCCGCCTGACGGCTCCACGAAAATCTAGCCCTAAGTTTCTAAAATCACTAAAATAGAACTCTGAAATAGTACTTATCCACTGCTGTCTGACCATCTCTTAAATCAGGGCCATCTCAAATATGGCTGCCTCTTGCATTACACAAAACAATTAAAAGATATCAAGCTTAACAAGTTGCACCTAACTGTGAATAGAGATTACTCAGACTGTGTAATTAGGTTCAAATAAATTGAACTAAATTGAATTAGGTCATTTTAATATCAGCTTGTATGGATTATTTATCATAGAATGATACAGCACAAGAGGCCAATCATGCCTGTGCCAGCACTTTGAAAGAGCTATCCCATTAATCCCACTCCCTGTCCTTTCCCCATAGCCCTGCACATTTTTCCTCTTCCAATATTTATCCAATTCCCTTTTGAAAGTTATTACGGAATCTGCTTCCAACACCCTTTCAGGCAGTGCATTCCAGATCATAACTCACTGTGCAAGAAGTTTATTTTCATCTCCCCTCTGCTTCTTTTGCCAATTACCTTAAATCTGTGTCCTTTGGTGATCGACCCTTCTGCCACTGGAAAGTTTCTGCTTATTTACTCTGTCAAAAACCTTCATGATTTTGAACACCTCTATCAAATCTCCCCTTAATCTGCACTGCTCTAAGGAGAACAACCCCAGCTTCTCCAGACACTCAGCGTGTCTGAAGTCCTTCATCCCTGGTAACATTCTAGCAAATCTCCTCTGCATTCTCTCGAAGGCCTCGGCATCCTTCCTGAAATGTGGTGCCCAGAATTGAACACAATACTCCAGCTGGGGCCTAACCAGTAATTTATAAAGGTTTAGCATAACTTCCTTGCTTTTGTACTCTGTTCCTCTATTAAGAAAGCCAAGGATCCCGTATGCTTTTTTTTTTTTTTTAAAACAGCCTTCTCAACTTGCCCTGTCACTTTCAAAGATTTGTGTACTACACCCTCAGGTCTCTCTTTTCCTGCACCCCCTTTAAAATTGTATTATTTCGTTTATATTGCTTCTCCTCATTCTTCCCATCAAAATGCATCATTTCTCTGCATTAAATTTTATCGGTCATGCGTCTGCCCATTTCACCAGTCATTCTATGCCCACCTGAGGTCTGTTACTATCCTCCTCACTGTTTACTACATTTCCGAGTTTCGAGTCATCTGCAAACTTTAAAACTATGCCCGATACCCAAGTCCAGATCATTAATATATCAAAAAGAGCAGTGGTCCTAATACTGATGCCGGGATGACACCACTGTATACTTCACTGCAGTCTGAAAAACAACCGTTCACCACTACTCTCTGCTTTCTGTCTCTTAGCCAATTTCGTATCGATGCTGCCAGTGAGCCTTTAATCCCATGGGTTTCAATTTTGCGAACAAGTCTATTATGTGATACTTCATTAAACTCCTTTTGAAAATCCATGTATACAACATCAATTGCACCACCTTCATCAACCCTCTCTGTTACTTCATCAAAGAATTCAATCAAGTTAGTCAAACACAATTTGCCTTTAGCAAATCTGTGCTGGTTGTCAATTATTAACCCATATATTTTGAAGTGCCAATTAATTTTGTCTCTGATTATTATCTCTAAAATTTCTCCAATGCCGACGTTAGGCTGACTGGCCTGTAGATGCCGAATTTATCCCTCTCCTTTTTTGAACAGGGGTGTAACATTTGCAATCCTCCAGTCCTCTGGCACCACTCCCATATCCAAGGAAGATTGGAAGAATGAGGCCAGAGCCACCGCTATTTCCACCTTTACTTCTCTCAGCAACCAAGAATGCATCCCATCCGAATTGGATGACTTTTCTACTTGGAGCGCTGCCAATCTTTTAAGCAGCTCCTCTTTATCTATTTTTATCCTATCCAATTTCTCTACTACCTCCTCCTTTACTGTGACATTGGAAATATCATCTTTAGTGAAGCCAGATGCAAAGTACTCATTCAGTACCTCAGCCATGGCCCTCTGCCTCCATTAGATGATCTTTTTGGTTCCTAATCGGTCCTATCCTTCCTTTGACTACCCTTTTACTATTCATATGTTTATAAAAAGTGTTGGGTTTCCTTTCATGTTACCCACTAATCTATTCTCATTCACTTTCTTTGCCTCTATTTCCTTTTTCAGTTCTCCCCTGTACTTTTTTATTCAGCTTGGTTCTCTACTGTATTATGAGCCTGCCATTTATCATGAGCCTCCTTTTTCCTGTTTCATTCTAATCTCTATATCTTTAGTCATCCAGGAAGCTCCAGCTTTGATGCCCTTGCTTTCCCCCTCTTGGTAATGTGTCTAGTCTGTACCCAAACTATCTTCTCTTTGAAGGCCCTCCCATTGGTCATTTACTGTTTTACCTGCCAATCTTTGATTACAAATCTATCTGGGCCAGAACCCATCTCAACTCACTGAAATTAGCCCTCCTCCAATTGAGTATTTTCACATTTGATTTTCCTTGTCCTTTTCCACAACTACTCTAAACCTAATGATATTGTGATCAGTGTTTCCCAAATGCACCCCCACTGAAACATGCTCTATTTGCCTCACTTTATTCCCCAGAACCAGATCCAGCACTGCTTCCTTCTTCATTGGGCTGGAAACACACAAAGAAAGTTCCCTTGTTCACATTTCAAGAATTCCCCCCCTCTTTGTTCTTTACAATGTTATTTTCCCAGTCTATATTAGAATAACTGAAGTCCCTCATTATCATCACTAATCTACAGTTCTTGCATCATTCCAAAATTTGCTCCTCTATCTCCTTCCCATGGTTTGGTGGCCTACAATATACACCCAGCAGGGTAATAGCTCCTCTATTATTCCTTAATTCTAACCAGATTCAGTCTTTGAACCTTCAAGTACATCATCCCATTCCAGTGCTGTAACAGTATCTTTGATCAATACTGCCACCCCCATCTATTTTTTCCCTTCCCTATCTTTCCTGAATACTTTGTAACCAGGAATATTAAGTGCCCATTCCTTTCCTTGTTTGAGCCAGTTCTGTTATTGCAACTATATAATAATCCCACGTGCAATTTGTGCCTTATTTACCACGCTCCATGCAATCACGCACATGCACGCGAAACTCATCTTAGTCTGCCTTGCATTTCCCCCCGTTTGATCCCTCCTATTTCTGAACTTCACTTTATTCTAACGTTGTTTGTATTTATAGTCTCTGGAGGGTCACAGAAGGTACCCGCTATGTATATTATCAGTTTTACTGAGGGCAATAATCATATTTAAATAGTGATGTCTATATGAATGAATGATCTTGCATCTCACCCAAATCAGAATGGAGATGTAATTGTTCTCAAACATCAGCTTTGTGGAAGATATAAATGGCACACAAAAGGTATAGCTGTACTTACTTGGATTGTGCAGAAAAATGGGCGGCAGCAAAAATGGCAGCTTCTACTTCGATATTATCATGTGAATCTAAACTTTGCCGAATGCTATGATGAGCATTTTTTCTGTCAGGAATAATAGAAGCCATACTTCCCAGCATTCTACAAAAGGACACAATCCAGTGAATCATATTTTCATTGATTAGGTACACAATGATTGACATACATATAAACGCACACACATGAAAATAAATAACAGCTATCTTGTAGGTCCGCAAAGCGGGAATCTATCATGAGGATTACGTTAGGTTATAGATCACAAGAGCATCGCTCTTGTAAGTTATAATGTTATCAACCCAGAAACTACATTAGATGGCTTGAAATTCCTCTAGGATATATTTAATATAAATAATGCTTGGGAAAATTGTTTATAGGTTATGGTCAGTTGATTTTTATGAACTCACACCAAAGGAGTAACTGAGATCAGTACTTAATGTTTATCAATAAGTAGATTGCAGATGAAAACGGAGAAATTATCTGACAAGTACATACTAGACAGATGACTGTTAGCTGGACTAAGTACCAAGCCATAATCCAATCAAAGGGTGTACATGACGTCAACTGTAAGAGCAAAACTTGATGGTCTTACAATTGAAAATAAACTAAATTAAATCACCTTGAAATGACCCCTTTAAAAATAAATATATATATATATGCACTACTATTTTATTCTGTTGAGGCCAGTTTTTTTTAAGCAGTGGCTGTTAGTGCCAGTTTATTAAGAAATTATTTGCAGTTGATTACTGGGAAACCCTATGGCCAATATATCACACTTCTCTTGCAATAAATAACATACTCAACAGCTTTATCAATGATCACAGATACAGAGGTCAGTGTGACTACCGTGTGGTTTACCTTCCTGAATGTTTTGTATAAGTCACAACAAATACTATTGGCTCGAAAGCACAGGTTTTGACCCTTCATTGGAATTATGCTTACCGGAGAGTGATGGCTCTGGCCACTGGATCATTGCTATGAATGACTGAAAAGACCCTTTTCACAAACTCGTCAACATTCAAGATTTTCTCCAAGTGCTTTTCACTCTGCTGAGTCACCTTCAGTACACACAACCTCAAAAAGTTGTTTCTAAAGAAGGAAAACAGTGAAGTTAATTAAATCCCATTTTCTAAAATAACTAAAAAAGTAAATGATAGATAACTGACATTATCCTTTCAAGAGATTACAATGCTTACCCAACTCTGAAGATGTCTGCAAGTTTCAAAAAAGCAGAGTTTATAAGAATCGGAAATGGATACTTTTGGAACAGCCTAGGAAAACGAACAACTGCCTCACACTGCTCACCAAGTTTCCCTGATCTCAGCCCTTAAGAGATAGGATACAAAACATTACATTGATACATCAAGTCACTGTCCCACATTTTAAGATTTATTATTTAACATACAAATCGGGTCAGAATCACAACTTCTTTCCATTGTGACATTTTTGTACTTTTTAAGTCACGGTTCTGAATCTTTCTTGAGGAGGAACTGAAATACAGCACATTTGTTTGTAGCATAGATCAAAATCCTGAATCAGGTGTTCTATTTACAAACAGTTCTGACCTCTACACCTAGATGCTGATTCTTTGAGTCATTACTAAATAAAAGTCAAAATTCATGGTCTCAATCTAGCCTGCCAAAACTCAATCTAGCCCGCCAAAATCTATATTTTTAAAATTCATTGTAATGTATTTTTCACAATTAATTTCAATAAACAGTGAAGTTCTACTGCTTTAAATTCATACAGCATGTATTAAACTGCAGTTCCTAGTATGTGGACTACTCAAATGGCAGATCCCAGCCCAAATCCAGTTACTAGGAATGAAACGCTCTATGATTAAATACACACCATGAAATCCCACCCACAAACATAGTCATCCTCCATTCCCCAATGTGTCACTTACTGCCACTCTTGGCTCCTTCCTGTCAGTGCTGATTTACTCAGAGATTCAACCCTGCTATAGGCTGTGAATGTAAATTCTTGAACTCAGTTGATGGAAATTCACATC
Source organism: Somniosus microcephalus (assembly GCF_052327205.1). Taxonomy (NCBI): domain Eukaryota; kingdom Metazoa; phylum Chordata; class Chondrichthyes; order Squaliformes; family Somniosidae; genus Somniosus; species Somniosus microcephalus. Next base: position 79,888,016 of record NC_140989.1, on the reverse strand, counting down.
CACAGCCAGGTGGGAAGCCCAAACAAAGCAGCAGTATTAGCAAGGAGTTGTCAAAAGTGGCACTTATTGGCATATCAAGATAATAATATTGCCTCCACAAACTGGCTGAGTGGAAGAGAGCCTTTGTGAACTGGGTGGATATTTGGGAGAAAAGTATCTGTGAATTGGAGCAAGGAAGGAGGAAAAGCTAGGTGAGAGAGAAAAAGATCACTTCCTCGAACAGGGAGAGAGAAGGGCAGCACCTCTGAAGTAAGTGGGGAGCAAGGAAGGAGGAGTGGCTATATGGACTGGAGAGGAAGGAGGGACAGATAGAACCTATGAACTTGGAGCAGGGAGAAGAGCCAAGAAGGCAGAAGGGAAGTGCGAGAGGTAGCAAACCGGTGAGAACCTTTTCGTTATGAAAAGCACATACTTATGAACGCTGCAGCTTGACACAAACTAGTAATTAATTAAAATAAGGCTACTCTATTTCACAGAAATCACAGAAACCCCACAGTGCAGATAGAGGCCATTTCGGCCCATCGAGCCTGCACCGACACATATCCCACCCGATCCCCGTAACCCCTACACCAACACATATCCCACCCTATCCCCGTAACCCCACGTATTTAATTCCCCTAACACTAAGGGTCAATTTATCATAACCAATCAACCTAACCCGCACATCTTTGGACTGTGGGAGGAAACCGGAGCACCCGGAGGAAACCCACGCAAACACGGGGAGAATGTGCAAACTCCACACAGTCACCCGAGGCCGGGTCCCTGGCGCTGTGAGGCAACAGTGCTAACCACTATGCCACCGTACCTACCTTTGTTGCTTTAAATCTCCAGGCACTTGTAAAATGTCAGTGCTGCTTGGCTTTGACACTTGAAATTGCAGTATATAATGTAAGTAACCACTTTAATGCATTTTTGCTAATATTGTAAAGCACAATTTGAACATACTTCATTTGGGAACTCCAGATCACAGAGTTACTAACATTTATGATCAGTGGACTTCCAGTCAAACTAATTGAATATCTCTGCTACAACATTTAGTCCATGTTCGAAACTTAAATACAAAATTTAAAAGGTAAACACATGAAACAGATTTGTCAAGATTAGGTCTACTGTGGAAAGAGATGTAGGCTTTCAAACGTTTTATAAACACATGTAGGATGCACAGAATTGCGTTTATTTTTAAGGACAATTTGCATCAAATGTTGTGTCATTTTTAATCTAAATAGAGTCAGTATCACTCCTAATAACTGAGGCTGTGGTTATAACGTGCCACTAGTCTGAAACTAATAGCGACAGAATCAATTCGCATCCCTCAACACCTGCATTACCCTATGATGGAATTGCACTCTTGACAGATGGAAGAGTTCACAGCCAATTGTACAGACCTCCACCGTCCAAAGGTAAATTCCGAACGTGTGCAGAGAACAAAAACAAAACTCCGCTTTTATTCAGAGAGTCCAGACGGACTTTATAAACACAGCTCCACGCCGCACTAAAAGGTATTTAACGAGTGAGATGGGCGGCAAAGGGCCAAACACTGCGGATCGCTGCTGAGACCCAAAGCGGCGGCTTTTGTTTTATTGCGGCCAATGAATGTAATGGATTTATTATGTAATTGATGAAAAAAAAAAGCGACGGTTTAGTTGCTGCCCGACAGACACTGGCCGGCTGCGGCTCAGGTACCTTTGTCTAGCTCCATTAGAGCAGAGTTAGCGTCCATTTCCTGCTCCCCATAACCGCCTTCCGACAGGAACGGCTTGGCTGTAGCCAGCGCCATAGCGACAGCCCGAACTCTCAGGCCCCCAACCGCCTCCTCCCAGTAATGCTCCTGGAGCGGAAATGACGGCCCAGCCGCCAGCGAGTTACTGACGCGCTTCCGCACGGCGGCCGCGGACCAATCAGCGTGCGTGACGTCTATTTGGCGGGAGGTTGATTACAGAGTGGAGCGCGCGGGAGTTTAGCTCCAGAATTCTAGCCGCCCTAAGTCTAAAGATGCTGTTCCGCGCTGTGCTCAATAGCAGAGTTTGCAACAAAAAGCGGGGTGAGAGACTACTCTTGAGTTATCCCATCAAGGGGTGCTGTAGCTTTTTTATTTAAAAAAAATCAGGACGTGTTTGTAACGTTTTCTGTAGCCCTGCTTTGTTTATATTTATTAATTAATCAGAATGTTTCCGTAAGTGCCCTGAGCCGTTTTGTTACATTTGAGTATAAAATAATCTCGCCTTCCATGTGTTTCGATTATTGATTTTTAAAGGTACAAACTTCCTGAAGTGTAGTTGCTTGAAGTGCATGTGGCAGTAAAATTCAGGGCGGCTGCCTAGCTATATTGCAATAGTGTGGAGATGCCGGAGTTGGACTGGGGTGGACAAATGTAAGAAGTCACACAACACCAGGTTATAGTCCTGGTGTTGGACGATAACCTGGTGTTATGTGACTTCTTACATATATTGCAATATGCAGGTTTAAAATAACTGCAGTGTTATTTTATTTACGATATTGGTCTCATTTGTTACTGGCTTTAAACGAGAAAGGTTATTTTCTGACGATCTACAGTGCGCCTTACTGCGTCTCAGCCATCATTCTTCTTAGGCAGTCTCGGAACCGAGGATGACTTGCTTCCAAACTAAAAATTAGTTCTCATGACTGCCGAGTCCAATGCAGGACCTACAGTCCCTGTCGCAGGTGGGGCAGACGGTGGTTGAAGGGGCGGGTGGGGTGCTTGGGTTGACGTGCGCTCCTTCCGTTGTTTTGCGCTTGGCTTCCGCTTGCTCCCGGCGAAGAGACTCGAGGTATTCGGCGCCTTCCCGGATGCTTCTCCAAGGAGGCTTTGAGGGTGTCCTTGAAGCGTTTCCTCTGCCCACCTGGGGCTCTCTTGCCGTGCCGGAGCTCCGAGTAGAGCGCTTGTTTTGGGAGTCTCGTATTGGGCATGCAGACGATGTGGCCCATCCATCGGAGCTGATCGAGCGTGGTCAAAGCTTCGATGCTAGGGATGTTGGCCTGAGCGAGAACACTGACATTGGTGCGCCTATCCTGCCAATGGATTTGCAGGATCTTGCGGAGGCAGCGTTGGTGGTACCTCTCCAGTGCTTTGAGGTGCCTGCTGTACGTGGTCCACGTCTCTGAAGCATACAGGAGGGCAGGTGTTACTGCTCTGTAGACCATGAACATTGAGGAGTTGGTGAAGCTGTTATTTAGTTACATGAGATAACCAGGGTCCGGCTGGCTATTTTTGAATGAGTTTGATTGGGCTATAGATGTAGCCTGTTTGAATGGGAGATACCAATTTTAGCTTCTACACTGCTAGGAAATTGTATATTTTAACCTACTACAAAATACTTTTTTTTTAAACTAAAGAGATGAAAGAAACTGTGATTAGAATAGAATCAGAATGATTACACATAGGAGGCCATCCGAGCCCGTGCCGGCTCTCTGCAAGAGCACTTCAGCTAGTTCTCCCCCCCCCCCCCCGGGCTTTCCCCTATTTGCTCTCCTTAGAGCAGAGAAGGTTAACGGGAGATTTAATAAAATTATGAGGGCTTTTGATAAGGAGAAACTGTCCACTGGCAGTAGGTCAGTAATCAAAGGACAGAGATTTAAGATAATTGGCAAAAGGAGCTGAGGTAAATAGTTTTTGCACAGTGATTTGTTACGATTTGGAATGGATACTTGAAAAGGTGGTGGAAATAAATTCAATAGTAACTTTCAAAAAGGGAATTGGATATGTACTTGAAAAGGACTATGGGGAAAGTGCAGGGAAGTGAGTCTAATTGGATAGCTCTTTCAAAGAGCTGGCACAGGTGCGATGGGCTGAATGGCCTCCTATTGTGCTCTATGGTTCTAAGTTAGGAGTTGTCGCAAATCATTTGTACTTTTCATCGCTATTATAAATTACATTTTAAGTCGTAAACTTTCTATCAGAGATGGATGCTTTTGATAATTACGTGGTTGTTGGTGGATGGGGAGCGTTGGGGACTATGATGTTGCACCATAACGGTATAGGTCAGGCTCGATGGAACAGCTAGTCTTTTTCTGATGGTCATTTTTGTATGTTCCTTTAACAAAACAATTTGTGATTTGTGCCGCGATCTGCTTTTTGCCTTTCAGCTCACAATTTATTTAATAGCGCAGAATGAAGCTGGAGGAAAAATTCAAATTGAGATGCCATGTTGTGCAGAAAGTCCAATATGTAATTGCTTTTATTTGTCAAAATTAAAACTACTCCCCCATAGGTAGTGTACGTGCCACCTGATTTGAACTGGAACTGAGCCACACAAATCAGGAAGGGCCCACATCATCTCTTAGCAGAGGTGCACTAAGGGTGCTACGATCGACTCTGGGCCTGGAGAAAAATAATATGGGTTGCTTTTCCTGATTTCTCTGAGTGACTCCTGCTGAAAAGTGTGAATGTTGGATGAGGACAGCATTGGGTTCAGCTGTGATGCCCTCATGGCTCATGCATGAGTAATGGCCACTTGAGTATGGCTCTTAGTGATGGCTGGCTGATGTTTGGGAGAAGGAGTGAAGTCAAACAAAAATACAACTCAATAACTTGGTAAAGGATTTTTCTTCAAATTTCCTTTTGGATACTGTTTTCTTCATGCTTAATTTCTGTACAGACTGTTGTAAACTTGTATGTGTGGGATATCTGATACAAAAGAAAGTTGTAGTAAGTTATTCAAACATTTGTTTGTTGCTTTTCCATCAGTTTCAATATAATTTCATCTTTCCCATTAGAGCCTCACAGCTACCCCTTGGAGACCTTGCTGCAATATTACCAATGTAATCGACAGGATGAACACACTTCGTATGGAGACCTCGGGGTACCAGTTCCTCCTTTTGGCTGCTTGTGGTCTACAGGTAAATTGACCTATCCAGGGCTTGTAATGAAGACTGACTGCATACATAGAACCATAGAAATTTACAGCACAGAAGGAGGCCATACACACCTATTGCATCTCTTTAATTTTAATTTAAAAGTTGTTCTGTGCCGTGCATCTCTTTCGATGGTTGAGAGTAGGCATTAGTTTGGGGTCTCGATACAATTTGCAATTCTGTAGTTGGAAGCTGCAAGTTTGAGTGCCACATACCTGAAGTTACAGCCTGATTATCCAAAGCAAACAACTAGTGCCTCTGAGATGTTATTCAACAATACACAGAATGCAAGTTGTTGTTGATGGGAATAATGAGGCAGAATTAACTACATAATCTGATTTAAAATGCATCAGTGATTCAAGTACATGTCTTTGATTACATTTGAGTATTAACGCACGTGAACCAATTGGACATTCAAAATGTGGTGCGTAGTTTGAGTTGTAGCGCTTCTGACACTGCAATCTGTCAGCTGTAAGGCCCAAAGGTGTAATTTATTTAAGGTACGCACTTCAGTTGAGAACTGTTTTGATTGGCATTGGAGTTGACATCTGCCCGTCCAGCTAGAAGAAGCTGCATAACATTGTACAAAGACAATCCTGCAAAAAAGGGGTGGAATTAAATCCTAATATATGTTAATATAAAATTGGAAGATCCCTTCCTGGTTTTCTCTCTCATGTAATTTAGTATTGCTTTTTCCATGTAAAAAGGACTGAGTGCAAATTAAGATATTGCTGATGTGTTGACTGATTTTTTTAACATGATTACTTTACAGCAGAGCAGTTGCATCGAGTCCTTGCAGTAGTAAATGAAGAAGGTGTAGTCAGGCTGTATGATACAGAATGCCGCAATAAGGAGGACACAACTTTTCGAGGTGTGCCAAGATTTTGTGTGTTTGCTTGCAATATTTTTTGAAAGGGGTGTGTCTAAATCTTGGTCATGTCAAGAAGCTAAACATTTAATTTATAAAATGATTCATCACTGTTTTATTAACACACATCTGGTAAGGAGGTAATTGTGAGAGCGCTTTTAATGCGATGCCAATATATCTTTCACGGGCACTATCTAGATTCCCGCTCAGTCCCTATTGTACCTCTATATGTAGGAGAGCTTTTTTCCCACTTCAGTTAAATCTACATGTCATTTAGAATTTATGTAAATGGTCTAGTGTTGCACGCAAAATCTAATTGCTGTAATATAGTGGTAGGAGTAACACGGTCCCTTTAACAAAGTTTAGAATGAGAAAAAGCCTTAAAACTCATCATGCCCCACTCCTTACATAGTTCATGTATGACAACCTCAATTGTGGATCATCTTGATTGGTCTTTATTCTAGAATACATGTATTACATGTATTCAGTTGTAGAGCAGATACAGCTCAATAAACTGGGATAACCTGCTTCCTGTTTTTACAAAATATGCGGTGAAAAAATATAGATTACCGGGCTGTGAAACCAGCAAACCAAAATGTCTAGCATACAAAAGTGTCTTCATTCATGGTCATTATATAAGCAATAAAATGTTCATTTATATTGTTTCCACCTACAGCCTTTTTCTTCTGTTTCCATTTTAAAGGAGTTATTTAGCCCATCAAATTAGCCACATCTTGGAGCACTGACTCAGCGCCAAGACAGTGGTGTGGAGCAGTTTTTCCTCCCATTGCACTAAGTTGGTGATCTGAGCTGTGAAATTGGGTGCATTCGTGCTCAGTAGTGGTGCACGGCCCACCGGCCTCGGGCAAAGATACAGGGGCTTTAAACCCCCATGTATAGTATCTCCTTTGTCCTGCATTACCATGCTTACATTGCAAAATGTTTCCTGCATTAGGCATTGAGCAGAAATTCTCTTTCTTGTTGCCCTCCCAGCTAGGTTCAGGAACAAGTAAACAGCTGAATGCCAAACGTCATTCATATTGAAACACCACTGGCTAAGAATCTCGAGCAAACATTAAGTACTAATGTGGCGATTTTAATAATTTCAACTTTATGGTTAAAAACTATCCAACTGATAACTTCATTACAGTTTCATGTAAAGTGTCTCTATGTGACGTGACACATGGTGATCCCTAGGCCTGTTTAGCATAATGATACCAGAATGCTTTAAGGGTGAGATTTCTGCCATGTATTATTATAATAGTGAAATATTAAATGCATTAATTATAACCACTATAAATAGCAAACAGTGGAAATCTCCCTCCCACCCCCATATATGATACTGTTCTTGGTGAAATTTTTAACATCTCTTCGAATTACCCCCACCCCCCCAAATCACACTACCAGTGTCAGACCTGTAACCACTGGTACTTCACCCTAATGCTCTGGACTTAACCTAATTTTGGAAGGACAAAATCTATAATGTATTGTTGCACGTTTTTTGCAGTTTAAGTGGACATTGTATTTGCCCACAATTCTGTTGTACTGAGAGCCCAGTGACAACATGTTTTCTATCCTGGTCTTTAGTCTCTAAATTAGATTTTTCTATTTTCAGCATGGCTGGCTCACAACAATGCAGTGTTTGACCTTGCTTGGGTTCCTGGAGAGCCAAAATTAGTAAGTACTCTGTTTTCCTTGTACATTTCTTTAACAAGCAAGCGTGTGATGATTGTGCTGTTTAATATTTGTGCTTTTTGTATGTGTTTTGTAGGTTACAGCTTCAGGCGATCAGACTGCAAAACTCTGGGATGTGAAAGTGAATGAACTCCTTGGTGCATTTAAAGGCCACCAGTGCAGCCTCAAGTCTGTGTCATTTGGAAAGCAGGAAAAAGGTACCATATCTAATTGTATAATTTGTAGAGCTTTAATTATAAAGAAAAAAGATTTTCATTTTATTCCCTTTTTTTTAAGCTGTATTTTGCACGGGTGGAAGAGATGGCAATATAATGGTCTGGGACACTCGCTGCAGTAAGAAAGGTATGGGTTCCTTAAAAGCAGTTACGTGAACAAATTTTGTAAAGTGTCTGAAATGTTCAATGAATTGTGTTTTGGGGTCATAGTAAACGTTTCTGATTCGGAAACGTTTACTATCACTTTTTTTGTTTAACCCTATTTTCATTTCCTCCCATAATCTTGAGTCTCCGTCATTTGCATCATTTTGCAGTGCATGTTTCCCCCAAGCCCCTACCACTGAAAGTATGTAATAGCCCGAGAGAGACACATGAGAAACAGAGGCATTAATCATTTATCCCCCCCTCCCCTATTGAGACCTCTTCCCTGATATATTGCAAGTAAGATTGGAATTTCAGAATATGGACGCTGGTTACTCAGTGTTAGTTGCTGATAGACTAGTGGTCTCTTCAAAAGCAGTCCAGCTTCTTTCCAGAAAAATGACACCCACAATCAAATCCTTTCTAGTACCTGTCAATCCAGACAGGTGGGGTGGGGGAGGGAAGTTGGAGAAATTGAGGCCCTACTTGAAAATAGAGTGGTGTGATTAAATAGAGAGCGGTCCCTGTCGCAATTACTGTTGACTAGATTCAGTTCCTTCTAGTCTTCCGATTGTCAATATGCATTTTGAGGGTAACCATTTCAACAAAGTGCTGTAAATGATTTTCTGAACATGTGATAGTTACCTCTTGGACTCCTTTTTGCTGGCTGAAAGGGTTTCATTTGAAATGAGTTCAGACAATCTGAATCCAGTTTGCAGTGAGTGTGGCACAAAAGGTTTCTAATTCAAGCACAATGCTCCTTCAGAAAGCCACATATGGATTGCTGGTATGCGAAACAGAAAAATGATTGATTGCAGTAGGGGTGAGCTTTTTTTGAAGTTGAAAATCAAGCTATAAAGAGCAGAAGGAGTTTTTGTCTGCACCTGGCTTTGTTATTCACAGCTTGGAAGTGCTTGATGCTGACATTGGTTGCGAGATCATTTTTGTTCTTTGAACTGATCTCTTATCTTGCTTGTAAAATTCACATTAAGAACTTTTGAATTTTTCACTTGTAAACTAGGTCAGATAATTCATGTGTTGCATTGCAGTAATATGACTTCTCTGAAAAGAACACTTCTCAACATCTTTTTAAGAAAAATACAAAATGTCATGAAATCACTGTACATCAGATAATTGCAATTTAGCTGCATGTGAACTCTCCATAGCTTAATGCAAAGCTTGTGGATTGCAGAGTTTTCAGGTTCATGTGATCTGTTTTTTGGTATATAGTTTACTTTTCATTTTCTTCTTTGTAGAAACAATTCTACAGGTGAAGTGGTGAAACAGGGGCTCACCTAAGTAAGGAAACATTTGCAGGGCCATGGGGAAAGAGCAGGGGACTAGGCCTAATTGGATAGTTCTTTCAAACAGCCGGCACAGGCATGAAGGGCCAGAAGGCCTCTTTCTGTGCTGTTCGATTCTATGATCTAATTACTTCTCTTTTTAAACCAGTGGCCTAGATGCAGGTGTTCCCAGTGTGGGTCGGGTGCAGGTTCTTCCTTTCGTGTTCCCCTCTACTTTCATTTGTTACACACATTTTAACAAAATGAGTCACTTTTCAACAGCTTTTTATGGCAAGTTTTTGCCTCCCATCTTGGATGCGTTCCTGAGATTGTTAATGATGCAAGCGTAACTTGATAAACTGTGGAATATATCAGTGATCCCAGCACTTCTGCAGCCCTTGGTGTTCAGACTGAAAAGTTAACTGATTGTGTTGTCAGGTTATTGAAATATTCCTTAATCAGAAAAAAGTGACATTAAACAAAATTGTGCCATAGTGTAAAGTAAAAACATTGGGGATCAATCTGTGTTGAAATGTTTTTGTTACATTTTGGTAAGCACTTTGTGCACACTGAGCAGATGTTGACCTCATTGGCATATTGACTAAAGGTCAGTGACCTGTTTCGGGGGCAGAATGGCCATACACAGCGGACACTGAAGCCATGCTACAGTAATATGTTTATTTACTAATGTCAGTTCCATTCTTTGTAGTCAGACTTGGCATTTCCTTCACAGCAGCACCCAAATGATGTTACCAGTGACTCTTTTTAAACAAATTTATTGCATTTAAAACCAGTTTAAAAGTACAATTCTCTAACTTTTATAAAATAGATGGAGTCCTGATAGGGAGGTTGCCTTTTTAATGTACAAAATGTTCCCTGCTATATAATTCTGCAGTATGTAAGTGTGGAACTGAGCCATACAGAACGTAAAGGTGAGATCCCTGGTCTCATGAGGTGGTCAAGGTACTACCTTTCTGTAATAACAACAGAAAATGCTGGAAAAACTCAGCAGGCCAGGCAACATCCGTGGAGAGAGAAATAGTCAACGTTTCAGGTCGAAACCCTTCGTCAAGACGTCTTCGTCAGTCTTGACAAAGGGTTTCGACCTGAAACGTTGACTCTATTTCTCTCTCCATGGATGTTGCCTGGCCTGCTGAGTTTTTCCAGCATTTTCTGTTATTTCGGATTTCCAGTGTCCGCGGTATTTTGCTATCGTACTACCTTTGTGTTTTGGTTGTGATGTTCTCCTCTCCACCCCCTCCCCAAGCCCGGGTCTAAGTGATTGCCGATTCTCACGATCTAGATTCAGGCATGAAGAGTGGCCATTTGGGTAAATGAGTTCCTCCAGGAGAGAGGTGGGGGGTGGGAAGAGGAGACTGTCCTAAGTTTGAAAGTTATTCATAGACTTGCTTCTGTTTAGATGGATTTTACAGACAAGTGAAGCAAATTACTGGTGCTCACAACACTCAGGCCAAGCAGACTCCCCCGAAACAGAAGAAACGACGGCCGGCTGCACGGGGACTTGCTCCTTCTGTGGTATGACTGCTTTTCACATTAGTTCTGTGTTCTGATCACTGCTCCTTCAGTGGCTGGGCTTCCATAGCTGCCTGATCATAATGGTCAGGATTGTTGCATGTGCTGAGTTGTCTCTTATTCTCCACAGGATTTTCAGCAGAGTGTGACGGTGGTGATTTTTCGAGATGAGAACACTCTGATCTCTGCGGGGGCAGTGGATGGGTAAGTGCGAATGGGCATGGGAGCTGCGTTGCCAAATGAGTAAAAATAACAATTGCTTCGTTACACTGGCAGTTCTCATTCTTCCTGACCCCAGTTTATCTTTTTTTAAATAAAATACATTTCTTCTAACTTCCTGGTAATTCAATCAATCATGATTTTTCTCTTTCTGTCTGTTCCTTTTTCCTTTTTTTTTTCTCGCGCACTCTTTCTCAGATTTATCAATATTTGTTCTGCTGGTTGTATTTTAGACCACTGCTTCAATCTCCTACTCACCAAAATGAGTACCAAAGCTTTGTTGAAAAGTGTGGGTTGCAATTAAAAGCCTGAGGGAGGGAGGTGGCCTTGTTACACTCCTCCTCCGTGGTTTTTTTTAATATACTAATCAATTTCCTGTGGTATACATGGGTTGTGGAGAATAAATGCAGATTTCAGGTCAAACGGGGTTAGAGGGTAGGGGAAAAAGAAATGGAGCAAGAAAAGGGTGAGTGGAAGCAGGGATGTGGCAAAGAGAGGAAGGAGAGAGAAAAGGATGAGGAGCAGGATGGTGAAAAGAATTTTCGAGGGATTGGCTCCAATCAGCTCACTGATGCTCAGTGGGAGGGTGGGGTGAGGTGATGCGGGTGGTTTCCAGTCACAAACGATGCGGGTGGGGGCACACCGATCACCTAAGTAATGGTTGGTGTAGGGTATGTGGAGAGGTGCTCAGCTTAGGTGTGTAGGCTTTGATCAAAACAATGGTCGGTGTGAGATGGGGAGAAGGTTGGCTCCAAACACCCATGTACTGTTCAGTGGGGAAGGGGGCATCCACTATATTTCTGCTCGGTGCGGGAGTGTGTGCATCTGGAGGGGTAAGGAGGGGCCAAGTGCATGGTGCAGAGATCACATAATATCTCTGCTTAGTGGGGGTGAATCTAAACCATTAGATCAATGACCCGATCATCTGTTTTAGTGATGTTTGAGGGATAAATGTTGGCCAGGACACTGGGGAAAACTCCCTTGCTCTTCGAATAGTGCCATGGGATCTGTGCAGACGTTGGTTTGATGTCTCATTTGAAAGACAGCACCACCAACAGTGCAGCACTCCCTCAGTTCTGTGCTGAAGTATCAGTCTAGATTATGTGCTCAAGTTTCTGTCGTGGGACTTGAACCCATGCCTTTTTGACTCTTGACGAGGGTGCTACCACTGAGCCAAGGCTGACATTTATTTAGAGCATTTATCACATCTGTAAAAATGGGTTCTATTTATTTTCCAGTGTCATCAAAGTGTGGGATTTGAGGAAGAACTACACCATCCATCACCAAGATCCTGTGCCAGTCCAGTCCTTCCCTTATCCAGGAACCAGCTCACGGAAGCTAGGTACATATTCTTTCACTGTGCCATGCAGCTTTGGGAGATGGTTGAGGATTCTGATCTGTGGTTAGGAATCTGCCATTGAATGCAGCATTATTCCCCTGAAGGAGCAGAGGAAATGGTGCATGACCTACTCTGACCAGGTGTCATCAAATAGCAGTGGCAGGAAGCAAGCAAGTACTGTAAAAGTAAAATACTTAAGTACTTAATGTCATGAGACACTGAATATTTTAAACTGTCATGTCCTGGTCTGCATGTAAAAAATATAGAGGATTTGTTTAGAATACTTGAGCTCGGCCCTTGCATTAGTTGATGCAGTTGTCATAAAGTTAGTTTTTGGCTGTGTATAAATTAGATTTTTATCCATACCCTAAAATGATTTGGAAATTTCCATTTCTGCATTTTGTAGGATACTCCAGCCTTGTCTTGGACTCAAAAGGCTCCAATCTTTTTGCAAACTGCACTGATGATAACATTTACCTGTTTAATGTGACTGGCCTGAAAACTGTACCAGGTAAGTAAAGGACGGACAATCTGTTACACTTGTGGTGAGGGGGAGGGGAAGAGCATTTTTCTTTTATTTAGTGGCCATAATGTATGTAAATTTTTCTATATTTTTTCCATCATCGAGCACTTTTAAAAATCTGAACTAGATTTTTTTCTATAAAATCTATATATGCACCCTTTAATATTTCCAACTTGCCTATACTTTAAAAAAATAATTGAATGTGTGAAGTGTTTTGACATGTGAAAGGTGCTATGTAGATGCCATTATTATGATTTTATTATATCCACAACCCCACTGTAGACCTTGCTTAAAGATTCTGATGAATAACTTAACTCCGAGTAATGCATAAGCTACATTTACACTACAACTAGTGTTGGTGTAAAACTAAGAATTTGTAATATAAATTTGGTCAGTCCAAACTGACTGGAATAAAGGTGAGTTGAGACTTTCCTTCAGCCGGGCTCACACTACTGCACTCAGAACTCCGTTTGGGCACTAACTTCGGGTTTGCACTATAGTTGTCGCATTGATGCAAAGTGAAACCGCTGCACACCAAGACGACAGTTGTAATGTGAATACAAAAGAAAGAACTTGCATTTATATAGCGCCTTTCAGGACCTCGGGATGCCCCAAAGTGCTTTACAGCCAATGAAGTACTTTCTGAAGTGTAGTCACTGTTGTAATGTAGGGAAACACGGCAGCCAATTTACATACAGCAAGGTCCCACATACAGAACTGAGATAAATCACTAGATAATCTGTTTTACTGTTGGTTGAGGGATAAAAGTTGACAAGGACATGGGGATAACTCCTCCGCTCTTTGGAAAGTGTGATCTTTTACGTTCACCTGCCTTACAGCCTTAGACTCGTCATCGGCAGGAGAAACAACTTTCCAAAGTGGTAACTGAGGTGGTGGACCTTGAGGCAAAGTGTACAGGGAGGTTATTTTTTTAAACCTGCCTTTCCTGAAGTCTCCCTATGTCTCGTGTACTCTCTGGCTGAGGGAATGAGCTGGAGATGTGTTCCAGGTCTGTAGCTGACTACATTAAAGCTTGCAAGATCCTCCCCAGTGTGAAGGACTTCTATTTTGTGAACCACATTCCCTGTGAAAAGCTTAATTTGCCTTGACTGCATGAGATTAGAACATACCTGTGTGAGGAAATATGGGCACAGCTCAATGAGCTATAATGTAATGGACATTCCTCGAATGTCTGTTTTTTTTTACTCCACTTGAATTGACCACTTCGTTTAGCCTGAATGTGACTTGCTCCATTTACCACCAAGTTCCAAATCACAGTCAAGATAACAATTAGAGACTTTATGCCACTGATGCAGAATGTGAACTAATGGGGACTATAAGTATAGAAATAAGTAGCATTATCATTCTTGAGCTTCTTGATCTACTCTGCATGTTTTTAAATTTCCAACATTTTAAGGCCTAAAATCTGACACTTAAGTTGCACCAAGCCCAGGTTAGATCTTCATTCATGGCATTTCTTTGTCTTCCTTTTACTGATTGCTCTCCTCTCTCTCTTTTATATAGTGGCAACATTCAGTGGTCACCAGAACTCCACCTTTTATATTAAGGCCAGTCTTAGTCTGGATGATCAATTCCTCCTCAGTGGGTCCACTGACCAGAACGCCTACATCTGGAAGGTGAGTGACTGCTGTGCAGTTAAAAGTGGAAGCAGGTGCACCAAGCCAAAGTGCCTGTTAATGCTATACTCTTCAATATGCATCAAAAAGCACTTAGGCCAAGCAGAAACAGTTGAGTTATTACAATCCAATGTCACATTAAAAAGCTTCTCCTCTTCCCTTCCCCCTTCTTGAACGTGGTACAGATGTGCTGAAAGCAAATAAATTGCATTGAGTTAGTATAAGCCACAAGATATCAGTTTCTTGCAATTAAAAAAAAAAAGTACACTTCTGCCTCTTCAACTTTCTGCTTTCCTGAATGTGCTGATTCACACTGCTACGTGGTTTGATGGATCTCCCACTACCTTACCTAAATGCTCATTATTCATGTGTGATGCTTGTCAGCAAGTTATTCGTCCAATTGCAGGAAAGGGGGAGGAAAGCGGGGGCATCATATTCAAGCCTGATCCTGTCATCACCCAAAGTAGGCGCGCACACTCATTTCCAGCAGAAACTACTGAATCATAATGAAGTATGGGAAACTAGTCGTTTGCCTGCTCCCTCGCCCTCCTATTCCTAGGGATGCTGAGGTGCATTACAGTATCCCTGCCGCCACTTTGGCAGTAAGCAGATTAGCTAACTGCATCGACAAGGAATCTTGGCTAGGAACATTCTGTAAGAGGGTCCATGAATTGGGTGGATTATTTTGATGTTGCATGTGACAACAACAACAATTTGTAATTATATAGCACCTTTAACATAGTAAAATGTCCCAAGGCACTTCACGGGAGTATTATAAGACAAAATATTTGACACCGAGCCACATAAGGAGAAATTAGTGTAGGTGACCAAAAGCTTGGTCAAAGAGGTAGGTTTTAAGGAGCGTCTAGCGCCTAGGCAACAGAAGGCACGGCCACCAATGGTTGAGCGATTATAATCCGGGACGCTCAAGAGGGCAGAATTAGAGGAGTGCAGATATCGCGGGGGGTGGGGCTGAAGGAGGTTACAGAGATGGGGAGGGGTAAGGCCATGGAGGGACTTGAAAACAGATGAGAATTTTGAAATCGAGGCGCTGCTTAACTGGGAGCCAATGTAGGTCAGTGAGCACAGGGGTGATGGACGAATGGGACTTGGTGCGAGTTAGGACACGGGCAGCCAAGTTTTGGATGACCTCAAGTTTACGTAGGGTAGAATGTGGGAGGCCAGCCAGGAGTGCGTTGGAATAGTCGAGTCTAGAGGTAACAAAGGCATGGATGAGGGTTTCAGCAACGGATCAGCTGAGGCCAGGGCGGAGGCGGGCGATGTTAGAGGTGGAAATAGGCAGTCTTCGGTATGCTGTGGATATATGGTCGGAAGCTCATTTCAGGGTCATATATGACACCAAGGTTGCGAACAGTGTGGTTCAGCCTCAGACAGATGTTGGGGAGAGGAATGGAGTCAGTGGCTAGGGAATGGAGTTTGTGGCGGGGACTGATAACAATGACTAGACCCATTATTATTCTGCATAAGATTGGGATGGGTTGCATTCAGTTCAGGATCTTTTAGCACTTTACTGAATCCTAGTATGGTTGAGGTTAAAGTTCAGGGTCTTACTTTGAGTAAGTTGCTGCAATGTCTCTCTCAATTAATCTTGTGTCCAGCACTCTTGCACTGTAAAACTGCATATTTGTTCTTGGTAGATTTTTCATGTTTGAGTTCATTGTAACAGCCAATCTATTAACTGTCACATCTGTGTTAGTGCTGAAATGGAGGGTGACTCATCATCAGGAAATTGAAAGCCTGCAGAACTGTTGCAGGAGGTTAGGAATTTTCCTGTGATTGTTTCTTTGAAAGACTGAGAAAGAGAAACATGAGATTTATGGAGTTGGCTCATTTGTAATGATTTCCTCTGGCTCAAAGTTGCCTGTTTCACGAGGAGAGTGAGTCTTTTAAATCGATGCTACTGTTTTTGTCTTCAACGATCTTCCCTCACCTTGGGGAAAGAGGATATATTGCAAATGATGAACTCGTCGCAGCTGTATCCAGTGAGTTGTGCAGTTTCAGAGTAAAATGGGTGAGTAGGAAACCTTACCTCCACCATACACACCCCACACCATACACACCCCACCCCCAACACACACCCCACCCCACATCCACACACGAGATCAGCTCCAAACTGCCCTGTAGTCTCCTTTTAATGGGGTCTGGAAACTATCCTACCTCTCGTGTTACACGTATCTTTTCACCATCTGCTAAAAGTGGGTGAACTTGCATTAGGATAAACTGACCAAATGAGCCTACTCTCACAAGATGAGGGATGTTTGAGTTAAGAATTGCCATAAATTTCCATCTTGCCACTAAAACTTGGGCTACACTGATGTATCACGGTCTGCCTCGTGATCTCAATCTGCACTGGAGCCTGTTTGGCAGCATTCGGATCGAGATTAGCGTCGAAGGGTTGAAGTGCCGCACCATTTAGTCACAGTGACTACATGCTCATGACAACTTCACAATAATTTGAGTTTGAACTGCAGCAGTATCATTGGAACTTGCCCCACTTATGACTTTCTTTCACCTGAATGCAATCTGGGATTTATAATTGCATCAATGAGACCTAATTGAGCTGAACATGATGCTATACTGCAGCAGATGATGTTTGGCTTGTTGAATTATCTAGCTTTAATGCAAATCAATTCATTTTCAATTCCTCGTTATTTCAGGTCTCTGATCCTCACCATCCTCCAACAATGCTCCAGGGGCACTCCCAAGAGGTGACTTCTGTGTCCTGGTGCCCTTCAGACTTTACAAAGGTCAGTGTGTGTGCTTCTGATCTGTTCCAGGAGGTGTTTAAAGGGGAGATCACTGTCAATTTGGCATAGAATCTACTTATTTGCTCCAGGTTGTTGAGTGAAGTCTGTCACTGTGCTGACACTGACCAAATTGTGCTGATAAAAAGGACAACTGGTTAACCGGCTGTGCCGCTTGGGAACTTGCCCAGGGAGGAACAGTAGAAATTCTGCTTAATTGAAGCTACCATTTTAAGTTAAATCATCAACATGAATATTTATTCAATTTGTTTTGGAAAAAATGAACTTTTTTTATTTCTGTTAAGTGTGTAACAAATTATTTTTTATAAATAAATAACTTCAGATTGGCCCTGTAACACAGTTACACATTATTCAATAGAGGGTGGTCATTAATATCACTCAATAGAGGGTGGTCTAGAAAAGCTAAGCGATTCTGCTAAATTTCACTAAAGATGTGCTGCTGGTGTGCACTGTGATCAAGTAATCCTTACCACTCCTAAAGAAGAATCTTAATGAGCGCTATTAAACTCCTAAGTGTGATTGAATCATGTCTGGAGGTAGCAGGGCTTGTAGCTGCATCTGTAATCTGGTCTTTAAGGAAATGTAATTATCTTGGGTGACCATTCTATAATTTTGCTTCATCAGCAATGGGCTTATTTTAGTAAACAAAAAAAATCCCTCAAAGGCTGGAAAGGGTTTACATTCTAAAAGATAAAACGTATAACTACATGAAGGTAGATTATTTACAGTAAGGCTCAGGCACACAAATAAATGTAGTTTTCTTCTCAAAAGAGGACCTTCTGCACAAATCCCCTCCTGTAAATCTATCCATCACAGCTGCGAGCATTTGTGGTTTGGCATTTGAATTCCATTTCTCTCTCCTCCTTTAGATTGCCACTTGTTCTGATGATAATACTGTTCGAATCTGGCGTCTCGATCGAAAAATGGGTGTGGCAAGGTCGGATTTTGTGGGGTCTGCATGCCAGAAGAAGCATTTGGAGAAAGGTAAAATAGATATTGGACCCACTAAAGTCTGGAGCACATGACTTAGCCTTTTGGTGGGTATAGTCTTGTATACGTTAATAGCATGATTTGATCTGTGCGAGTGTATAGATTACCACAGAGCTGCAAAATGCAATTAATCAACCCCTTGCGTAACAAAGGAACACTGACTGGATGATACATTTTCTTTATGTAATGCTTCTTGGGCAGGTTGTGCTAAACAAAACTAATGTTTTCAAAACTTCTAAAAATAAAGGCAGCCAGTAACACATAACCGGACATTCAGCATGTGAAAGAGAAACCGGACATTCAGCATGTGAAAGAGAAACATAAGAACATAAGACGTAGGAGCAGGAGTAGGTGATTTGGCCCCTCGAGCATGCTCCACTATTCAATAAGATCATGGCTGATCTGATCTTGGCCTCAACTCCACTTTCCTGCCTGCTCCCCATAACCCTTGACTCCCCTGTAGCTCAAATATCTGTCTGTCTCCACCTTAAATATATGACCCGGCCTCCACAGCTCTCTGGGGAAGAGAATTCCAAACATTCACGACCCTCTGAGAGAAGAAATTCCTCCTCATTTCCAATTTAAATGGGTGCCCCCTTATTCTGAAATTATGTCCCCTAGTTCTAGATTCCCCCACGAGGGGAAACATCCTCTCTGCATCTACCCTGTCAAGCCCCTTCAGAATCTTACATGTTTCAATAAGATCCCCTCTCATTCTTCTAAACTCCAATGAGTATAGGCTCAACCTTTCTTCATAAGACAACCCCTTCATCTCTGGAATCAACCTCGTGAACCTTCTCTGAACTGCCTCCAATGCAAGTATATCCTTCCTTTAAATAAGGAGACCAAAACTATACGCAGTACTCCAGATGTGGTCTCACCAATGCCCTGTACAGTTGTAACAGGACTTCCCTACTTTTATACTCCATTCCCTTTGCAATAAAGGCCAACATTCCATTTGCCTTCCTAATTACTTGCTGTACCTGCGTGCTAACTTTTTGCGATTCATGTACAAGGACCTCCTGTCCCTCAGCATTTTGTAATCTCTCCCCATTTAAAAAATAATTTGCTTTTTTTATTTTTCCTACCAAAGTGGATAACCTCACATTTTCCCACATTAAACTAGGTTAATGTTTTGGCAGTGAACCTTCAGAACACAAAGCATTGTACCCCAAATATTTAACCTGTCTTTCTCCTTCAAATGCTGTCTGACCTGCTGTACTGTTCCATTTTGTATGTTTTTACTTCAGAAAATACAATATTAATTAATAGTAGAAAAAGGAATATATTAAATATCTTCATGGGCCATTGAACATCATAATGATGAGCACCTCCAAATGAAGGTGTTCCAGGTTTTGAGTCCCATAGCTGCTTGCGATTTGAATCTTCCAGTCATGATTGTAATGTGTTTAGATGACTATCTGTCATGATGGAGAGGGAAGTGCTTGACATGGTTGGCTGCACAGAAATGAACCATCTGTGAACTAATCAATGAAAAATTGGGACTGGTTGGTGTAACTTGCTGTGTTGTGTTCAGCAACGTTTAGGAGTATAGAACTGGATAAACTAAGTTTTTAAACAAATTGGAGTTTTGTTAGGAATTGGTGTGCTAGTGAAGGCAAATTTTGCAGACACTTTGTACAAAGATGCAGCATGTTATGTTTATGTACTTAACATTCCAGGATGCTTTCTCTAACATGACCATGCTGCCATCAGAATTTATAAATTAGCAACTTTTAATAGCAGTTGCTACATTAATTTTGAATGTTGTGAATCTTAGTAAGTTTTAACCTCTTGCTTCTAACAGATGCCGTCATTCGACCAATACACAATACTCCTCCTAAAGTATCAATGATGGTAGGTCCCGATCTGCCATCACCACAGCAAGCTGCATGTGCCCCCAATGTCAATGGAGACCTGCCTCTCTCTTCCAGCACACCCACCTCTGTGGCTCAAAGTTCCTCAGGCAAGAATTGTACACCACATCAGCTAGCTCAGTCAAGTTCTACTTCACCAAATTCTGCCTCTGGGAAAACGTCAATCAAGAAATGGATGGTTAAGAGCCCCAGCACTCCTGCCTGTCTCTCCGGTGCCCCCAATACTTCACCCAGGATGGTGCTGGGCCCAGTTGGACAAAGTCCATCAAAAAATGTCTCTGCAGCTGAAAGCATCCAGGTTTCAGAGAAGAAAGTTAAAAGGAGATTGGACACCAGTGGTGGGGCAATAATGAACAATAGTAAAAATGAAGACTGCAAGTTTGCAGAAGAACTCAGTCCCATTTCTAAAAGATGTAAAGTTGATATCTGTTGCTCAGAGGAGCAGATTAGGAAAAACACGTCTATGGAAAGTACAGAAGATAAAGGGATGATAAGTTGTGATTGCAACGCAGGGGAAAACTTCTCTCTGGCAAGCTCTTTCCCCAGTCCAGGCCTAGAGGTTTCTTCCTCTTCCTGCAAGCTCCAATACAAACAGAGACCAGAGATTCTGGACAAAGAAAACCGCTCTCCTCAAAAGCCAAACTGGCTTGCAGAACTGGGGGAGAAACAGAAACTTGAAATGGGTGTTCGGATGGGGAGATCATCCAACAGTCCTACAGCCTCCCGGAGTCCAACTGCGAAGAAAAGGGACGAAAGGAATACAACAGGCTCACCGGTAAGTCATTGACTGCAACGCTGTGTACTAGATTATTTTTAGGGATGGGCAATAAATGCTGGCCTTGCCAGTGACTCCCACATCCCATAAACAAAAAAAATAATGGGCACTGCTTCTTGAAATCAAAAATACTGATGGGATAGTAATTATGAAATAAACTTCATAAACAAACCATGTGTTGCAACTTGCAGGGGTTCCAATGCTCAAATCAGGCTTTTGAATTTGATCAATTTTCAAAAGTTGCAGTTGTTTTTGTTTCAATGGGGTGTTCTTTCTTCAGTTTACTATTTTAAGCTCTTAACCTAGTAGCCCTGCATGGGGGAATACCTCCATTGTTTGTCCATATTTCATACCCTCTGTATTGATGTTCCTTTCCAAATCTCTCAATTTTGAGCACTAAATTTTAGAATTCCTATTAATACCCCTTTTATTTAAAAAAAATAAATGCCTATTTTGTTTTTGCTGAGTCACTCATTCAAAGAATTATCTTGGATTTTTTTTTTATTGCATTTCCTCTCTTTCTCTTTCCCCCCAGCCCCCTGGAGAAAATTACTAATGAAGAGTTCTGAGATGTATTTATAACCTCCACCAAATGCTGAATAATGTTTGATTTCACCTGTGTATGAACTGCCCTGAGTTTTTTTTGGTTAAAATATGGCATGAACGTTGTTCAAGTCTGACCACACGCACGTGTGAATAAAGCTCCCCGGGTCAGTGACTGCTGACCGTTGAGCTGCCTCACCTCAGTCAGATCAATTCATTGATGCCATTGGCACTCTCCATTTAAATTGGTGACCAAAGCGTGAAACAAGTGTTGATTAATTTCCCTTCCATGTACACGCTGTTGGTATCAAAACAAAATTGTTGCTTGTTTGGCAAAGTTCACAAGCTGTATTTTTTTGTTCTACAGACTCCAGCTTCAATGCGCAAGATCTCTTCATATTTTCAGCGGAAGTCGATTGACTGACCATATTGTACTGCTGGGAATGGACAAATTATTGACTTAAATTAATGCTGCATTATGAGCTTGCAGCACTCTTGATGGAACACTTATTGTCTTCATTGTGTAGTATTTCCTGTCTCTGCCATCTGTTATGGTGCCTGGTTTCAATTAGTTTGCCAGTGAAACTGGGTTAACATTTTTTATAAATAACTTTTTAACCTTTGTTCACTTTTTTTTTTCTCCCCTTGTTCGCCAATCTAAAAAATCATCCTACACCTAGCTAGATAACTGATTCAAATTCTGATAATTTATGCACCAGCAGTGCAGCTCCCTACTATAGATCCAGGGCTTGTGTCATGAGTGTTGGTTCATGTACAGAGGAGGCCAGTGCATTTTTATACGTGTATATAGAGGACTGAAAGCTGCCACCTGTGCCAAACCAGCTCATTTTGCAGTGTTGAGAAATGTGCAGTTACAGAAAATAAGGAAGGATTACAAGCTAGAACGAACCCCTGTAGTTAACTAATCAATGGTTTGAGTGCTGAAGTAAATCACTTCGTTTATTTTATTGGCTTTGTTTTCTTGCCTGTCAAAGGATGCCGTTCCACTTGAATTTTATCTGATTTTTAAACAACATTTTAGAGCATAATTTTACTCTCCCTTCAAAATGTTATTCTACCTTTTTGAAAGGCACCAAGTTGCACCTATGTATATAAACTATAAATACGAATCCTGGACATGTTACCGGTCAGTTTTGACCCTATTGCTTCTCAAACTTCGCTCCACGTATTTCATGTTTGATGTTCCATTTTTTTTGCTTTCTGTTGAACAAATCAAATTTTGTTCAGATACAAACTTGGACACAATTACACAGTTTAGAACTAACTTATTTGCATGGTGTTTATAGATTCTACCATTTATTTATAGACTTTTCATTGTTCCAGATGTGGATGTAGCTAAAAGGCTCAGTTGCAAGGAATGTATAATCGTTTCTTCAGTGTCTTTAAAACTGTGTAATCACGATATCGTGTAACAAAATGACACTATGGAGGTGTATTGATGATGATCTCTTGAACTAAAGCAATGGTTTATTTACATTAAGCAGTAGAAGCTCCTTGCCCTTCCCCAGACTCTTAGCTTTCCAATTTCAATACATACGGAACTGATGCAATGTGAATTGACGGGGTTTTACCACGGGGTGTGCTATCGTCTGTCTTAATGTGACTTGTGTTTGATAACTTTTGCATTGCTTTACTAATTATGGTAGTAACTGTTGCACTTTCAATAATGTCATGGTTAACTTACTGATGCTGTAAAGTGTTGTGACTGGAGGTCATCACTGCATTGTCTGCAGTAGTTTACTGGGCAGTCTCTGATCGGGATATATAGTACAATTGTATAAGGTAAAAGTTTCACCTTTTTCTCAACAGTTTTATTTGAATTTGGAAATTAAAGTTGCAGAATGTATTGATCCTCTCCAAGTAATTGCAGGGTTTTAGTTGATCTCTTCCGCCATGAAGTTTGGGTAAATTTGTACCCTGCAGTTTGAAGCAATGCTGTGCTTCCAAAATATGTAGTGCGCTCTCCATTTTTAATGCTTGTGAAATCATACTAATTTTCTTAATACCACTTAGTTGATTAGGTTATTTTTGTTTTACATCAAATACAAGGAAGTAATGATGAATCTCTGCAAGACATCACTCAGGCTTTCGTTGAAGTGCAGCTTTTGATACCCCATTATCGAAAGTGTTTCAGAACTATGATAAAAATCCAATGTAGATTAACTAGAATGGCAATCATATGGCTAGCATGAGACTTTTTTATATTTATAGAATCATAGAAAGTTACAGCACGGAAGGAGGCCATTTCGGCCCATCGTGTCCGCACCGGCCAACAAAGAGCTATCCAGCCTAATCCCACTTCCCAGCTCTTGGTCCATAGCCCTGCAGGTTAGAGCATCCCAAGTGCACATCCAAGTACTTTTTAAATGTGGTTAGGGTCCCTGCCTCTACCACCCTTTCATGCAGTGAGTTCCAGACCCCCACAACCCTCTGGGTGAAGAAATGTCCCCTCTAAACCTTCCTCCAATTACTTTAAATCTATGCCCCCTGGTTTTTGACCCCTCTGCTAAGGGAAATGGGTCCTTTCTATCCACTTTATCTATGCCCCTCATAATGTTATACACCTCAATAAGGTCTCCTCTCAGCCTCCTCTGTTCCAAGGAAAACAGACTCAGCCTATCCAGTCTTTCCTCATAGCTAATATTCTCTACTCCCAGCAACATCCTTGTAAATCTCCTCTGTACCCTCTCTAGTGCAATCGCACCTTTCCTGTAATGTGGTGACCAGAACTGCATGCAGTACTCTAGTTGAGGCCTAACTAGTGTTTTATACAGTTGAAGCATAACCCCCCTGCTCTTGTATTCTATGCCATGGCTAATAAAGGCAAGCATTCTGTATGCCACCTTATCTACTTGGCCTGCTACCTTCAGGGATCTATGGAAAAAATTACAACTAGAGCTATAATTTACTGGAGGTTGAGGGGGGAATTGACTGCAGCAGGTGGCATCTCCCAGTTTTCTTTTCACCGTTGTAACAGGAAAGTCACCGCGGCTCTCTCTGCCAGGAGGAACACCTACCTCTCTTTCCCAATTGACAGAGCGAAGTAGGAGAAGAGAGCATTAGGCTACACCTGTACTGGAGACTTCCTCTGGGTGCAAGGTCCCGTAGACTGCACCGACATTGCTTTGCATGCTCTCTATCACCATCCTGGCATCTTTCTTCATTGAAAGGGATTCCACTCAATCGACGTCCAGCTTGTTTGTGATCACAGCCAGAGCATCATGCAGATCTGTGCCTGAATTCCTGGCATGATTCATTGATTCTGCACTTTCCTTTGTGCCACCTTTATTCCAAGCAGACCATAAGGTCACAGGCTAGAAGGGAGATCGCCTTCAGTCATGGCTCATGACTGCTGTTAGGAACCTACGTAGAGCTGACCTACAACGAAAGCTGTACAGCAGCCACCAGGAATGTCATTGAGCAGACTGTTTATGGCAACAATTCTGCTGCCTGGCCTGTTCTGGAGGAGCTCTTCAGTACAGCCCTAACCGTGTATCCAGACTTGCAGTTGTCTGCTGTATGTTACATAACTTTTCCATAATGATGGACTACCTGGGCAGCAGGAGGTGGAAGAAGAGCAGGACCAACATCAACCAGCAGTGTCCCCAGCTGTCAGAGCTCTTGGAAAGCAGCTCATCCAAGAGTGTTTACATGAATCATCATCTCCCATCTTGAATACACCCAAAAGTCCTGCAATCCTCATCACCACCGACCTTACTACCACCATCCAATTATCTTCCTTCAGTCCAGCCTTATGGGTCTTGTCCTCACTTCACTACAAATGTATTGCCATGGCAGTGCAGGCTAAAGTCCAGCTCCACAGAAGCATGCTCAACCATGTCTATTGACATTTTCCACACATTAAACTTGGGTGTGCATTGGCTCTGACAGTTCAATACTGCAAGAATGTGTGCTTTGTATTTCCCAAGTATATGTCTGATTTCAGTTGCCATAGAAATGTTAATACTTCTTTCTGAAGTGCACTGCTCACAAGCTGATTGCTTACTGCAAATTGTTCTATTTTAAGTACTCTGCTGTAATTGTGATTTTCTGAAATGAAGTGTTTCAGCCTTTGCATGTTGAAATTGGGGACCATAGTGAATGCCCCAAAAAGTGATAGCAAATCAAACTGTTGATCCTTAAACAAAGAATAGCAGTTATATTGAGGGGTAAATACTGCAGAATCATTGGCATTGCTGGCACAACAGTTTTTGTTGAAGGGCCAATCGGCTCCCTTGTAAAGGGGGAGAGATTTTCTGGTAATGCTTGCATTTTTGGCTAAGACCTATGCCTGGACCCTCTGGCTTAATGGCTTGTCTATGGAGGCAAACTGGCTGCTTTGCGTAAATCAGGCTGAGGATGAGTTAATTCCTGACATCACGGGCCATTTTTGGAGCAGATGGAAGTTATGTCTCAAACAAGTCCCCAAAGAAACAACCATCAAAGGCCAAGACCTGTTGGATGCACGTCCTGATGCTACTTCTGGCCTCTCTAAAGCACTGCCTGGGGACTTACTCTGCCAGTGTGGCCAATAGCCCTGCAGATTAGTAAAATAATGTTTCTTTAACTTAACACAGAACAACATATACCACCTGCTTAGAGGAATAAGCCTACTCCTCAATAGTGTCAGCTTGGCTTAGTTGGTAGCATCTTGCTTCTGAGTTAGAAGATTATGGTTTCAAGCCCCACTTTGGATAATTGGATGTCACTGCAGTGCAGTACTGAAGAAGTGCAGCATTGTCAGAGGTGCTGCCTTTTGGATAACACATTAAATCCCATCTACCTGCTCGTGTATGTTTTTTTTAAATTATGGCACTATTCTATAGCCAACATTCCTTCCTCAATCAGCACCCCTAAAAACAGATTTTTTGTTTCTGGGACCTTTGCTGCACGCAATTGGTTACAGTGTTTTTCCTACATAACAATAGGACCTTAACTTCAAAAACTAATCCATGGACTAAGGCCTTGGGACAGCCTGAGCTATATGAATGCAAGTTCATTCAGCTTTCTCTCCAGTAATCAAGTGATCAAATAATGCCACTAAAAGTCTGCCTGTATCTGCAATAAACCTGCTGTGTAAGAACTAATTGCTGCAGTAACCTTTAGTACTTCAGGTAATAAACTGTCACAGTTATGATTAAGATCAGTCAGTCATTTAACATGTGAGTGATGTAGGATGAAGGTATTTGTGGTTAGCCAAAATGCCCCACAGTTCACAAAATCGGCATAATCAGTCCAGAATTCTTCCACCACTCCTTTGGCTGTCATCTCTGATGTATAGTACCAGCAATCAAAGCAAACAATCCATGACCATGTACTATTTCAGAACTCAAAAATGTGTTAATGGAACTGAGTGTCTGGTTAGTGGTGTTTAACTCCATTTCAATTAGGATTAAATACTGCACCAGAAGCTCAAGGTGATTTTCCTATAAGAATACTGCATCATTGCATCAATTTGTGTTTTAAACAATATGAAATCTCCCACTATAGTATGTTTAAATATTACAGGGCTAAAATCCATAACTGCCAGCCGGTGCCCACTACATTTTTGTAGGATCAATGGGAGGAAACCACACTTGCATAAGGCAGCTGGGTGCACTTCCATTATCTGTCTGCCTTAGGCAACTGGAAAATCTCAATTTCCCCTCCCCGCCCCCCCCTGCCTGCTATGGGGGCATTGCCTACACCCCCCACCTTCAACATATCTCCCTTGTCCCTCTGTAAGAAAGACAAAACAATGCTCCACTTTCTATGGGGCTGCTTCCCTGACCTGCACCCTGAAGATGAGGCCCATATTTGCCTAGCTGGAGGCTGGTACCCCTCAACTGACTTGGTGTACCAGCCTTCAGTAATACGCCAGGTGAGCAAAAGCAGCAGGATCTCCCGGTGTAGGGAATCCTCACCCCAGGCACAACCGGGTTGCTACTATTTTGGTGGTGGACTCCTCACCCCCAACTATAGTTGTAGAAATTTTCTACTGTCTGCACATCCCTAATCATTGCTCTTTTGCAAAATGGGCCTCTGAGATCTTAGGTACCCACGCTCCTCAGCCAAGAAAGCTATTTTCTTCACCCTTCATCTGAGCATAGCTCGATCCTCTATTCCACTCCCAGGTCCTCGTGTAGAATGAGCATTTGGCCACCTTCAGCTCTTCAAAGAAGATATTCAAATGAATGAACAGCTTGTGCGGGAGGCAAATGCCTTGCTGCTTTGTAAAAATGTCAAGAACAGTAGCTGAGGCCCTAGCTGCTTTAGAGGTAGAACAACATGGAGGAGAGCAATAGGATGGCCATCAATCCAAGGACTACGAAAGAAAGACTTGCATTAAGATAACTCCTTTCACGACCACTTGACATCACAAAGCGCTTTACAGCCAAGGTAGTGCTTTTTGAAGTGTAGTCACTTGTAATGTAGGAAATGCGGCAACTAATTTGGGCACAGCAGCTTCATTGCATTCCATTGATTCCTACAAAAAAAACTTCAGTGATGTTCTTGCAAATTGTCAAAGCTGTAAATTGCCAAATGTCTCGAGGGACTGACCTCAAAGCCTGTACAGAGGTGTGATGTTCCTTTCGGTCGAGTACCTATGGCATTGCGGGTCCCCCAACCCCAAAGCCATGGGCAGCCTTCTCAGTCTCGAAAGGTAGCACATCCTCACTCTCCACGGCTCCAGCTCTTTCATGTTCTGTGAATCAGCTGCTGTTACATCTTACCAACAATATCTAATTTCCCCCTAAGTGAAAGTATCTGAGCTGGTGTGTGGGATGAGAAAGCAAATGATGCAGCAGTTCAGCTTTGTTTTCAACATTCGTTCCCTCATCATCATACTTATCATTGTAGTCCATAAGAAATGCCCGACACGTAGCCCATGCCCATTAAAGTATTGGCTACTTTAATGGGCATGGGGTATGGTTCCACAGGTGCCAGTCATTCTGTGGTAACTCATCCATTTGACAATTCATGTGTGAGCCTTGACAGTGATTCTCAGCAGGCTATTTGATTTTGCAAGACATCACAACTGAGCCCATTCCTAGCCTCAGCTGGTGTCCAGATGTGTTCACTTACAGCGTCTATTACTGCATCGGGAGCTTCCCTTCCCTGCAGCCAATTGCTTCCTCAGCTGTGATCAGTTAATTTAGCACAGATTGGAGACTGAACTTGGTAGCGACTTCGTTTATGTGACTCTGAGACCATGCTGTCTGAGTCAACAAAGGAGACTACAATAACATTTCTAATGGTTGTTTGAGACATTTACCAACCTACAAATTGTAATTCATATAATGTCTGCATACATCTATCTCATATATATAATCATGTAAATGATCTATTGTCTAAACTCTCATCTTTGCTTGCATTTGTGCCAATATTTGTGCTGTGTGTTGAGCGAGAATTCATATTTTATAGATCATAGCAGGTTAACGTACTGAAATACTAAATGACAGAATAGATTAGCCTAGACTGTCCATTAGCAATCCATCAAAATTGGAGAAAATGTGTGCAGGTGGGGCTAGAAATCACCATGGGAACATGCAAATCGAAACTTCCACCCATTTTCGCAACGCTGCAGATTTCTGCCATTAGTTACAACAACTTGCATTTATATAGTGCCTTTAACATAGTAAAGCATCCCAAGGTGCCTCACGGGAGCGTTATTAACAAAATTTGACACAGTCACATAAGATATTAGGGCAGATGACCAAAAGTTTGGTCAAAGAGGGAGGTTTTAAGGAGCGGCTTAAAGGACGATAGAGAGGCGGGGAGATTTAAGGAGGGAATTCCAGGGCTTAGGGCCTTGGCAGCTGAAGGCACGGCTGCCAATGGTGGAGTGATTAAAATTGGGGATGCTAATGAAGCGGTAATAGGGCACTTAGAAAATCATAATATGATTAGGCAGAGTCAACATGGTTTTATTAAAGGGAACTCGTGTTTAACAAATTTATTAGAGTTTTTTGAGGATGCAGTCTTTTTGAGACAAGCAGTCTGACAATTTAGAGAAAGTGGAGGGGTCGATCGAAGTGGAGGTGAGGTAGAGTTGAGTATCGTCAGAAACATAGAAAAATAGGAGCAGGAGTAGGCCAGTCGGCCCTTCGAGCCTGCTCCGCCATTCAATATGATCATGGCTGATCCTCTATCTCAATACCATATTCTCGCTCTCTCCCCATACACCTTGATGCCTTTTGTGTCTAGAAATCTATCTACCTCCTTAAATATATTCAGTGACTTGGCCTCCACAGCTTTCTGTGGTAGAGAATTCCACAGGTTCGCCACCCTCTGAGTGAAGAAATCTCTCAGCGTACATATGGAAACTGACTGTGTGTTTTCGGATGATGTTGTTGAGGGGCAGCATATAGATGAGAAATATGAGTTACATCGGCTTACCAGCAATCTCATGCAAATGACATTTTTGTTCACTGCAATGCTGATTTGCATGCCTGTTGGGTTCATCTGAAGCACAAATTCCCTGTTTATGGTACTCCCCTAAAAGGCAAAAGTGGCTGCAATGTTCTCTGAAGCCTTTTCAATAGGAATGCTACTGTTTGTTAATCTGCAATCGTTCACGATTTTCTTCCACTTTCCCTGTATTTAGGCAAAGAAGAGATTCTGCTGCTTTGTTAAATGGTTTTCAAGATGGTTTTTGTTTCTCCACACAGGGCAAATTAGTTGATTTGGCACAGGCAAGGATGTTCACATCCCCAGCGGAAAACTTAGGCCATCAACTCCGAGAAGGGAGGGGAAAGGGATTTGTGTGCAAATATCTGTGGGCACAAGAGTACAGAGGACCCAGCAACACTAAATTGAAACAAAGGCCTAGTTTGATTTATTTGCTCTGCATCTTGATAGGCTCTTGCAAGCTGTGCATATGTTCTGCATGAATTTGTCTAAATCCAGTATTCTGCATAGCCTAATTCTGGAACATGTTCCCTCCCCATAATCTGTTTCCGTTCCAGAGGTTGCTTATCATTTATACTCGGCTACCTTGCTCGAGTGTTTTATCCATTTTTGAACAGAACACTCATTGCAGCTCCCTGTTTTGATGAGTTCTATCTGTACAGCAGTTGCTATTGTGATATTTATAAACAAAACAATGTAATTCTGAAGAAAAAGTATTGTCGTGATTTTTTTAAGTATCTGGAGGTGCAGTTGTTGGCAGTGAATTTCCTGCCAGTTTCTATCAAGTACAGTACTTTGTAACCTGCCAACCTGTCTCACTTCATACTGTAAAATATACAGTTTATATCATTAACATTTTTAGATTTGCATAAAGAAGCTTTCATTTAAGAACATAAGAAATCGGAGTAGGAGTAGGGCAATCGGCCCCTCGAGCCTGCTCCACCATTCAATAGGATCATAGAGTCATAGAGTTTTACAGCACAGAAAGAGGCCATTCGGCCCATCGTGTCCGCGCCGCCCAAAATATATCGTGGCTGAGCTGATCCTAACCTCAAATCTTCTATCACTCTCCATCCCACCCGAACCCATATGATCTCCCGGGAGAGGCGAAAAACCAGATAAAAAACCCAATGGCCAATTTGGGAGAAAAAATCTGGGAAATTCCTCTCCGACCCATCTAGGTGAGCGAAACTCTTCCAGGAGATCACTCTGTCCCTATATTTTCTACAGTACTTACCTTCTGTAAAGGTGATCTCCACCCCAGCCAGGAACAGGAATAAAACAATCTCCTGAAATCTAACACAGAATTAGAACACAAGAAGTAGAAACAGAACCAGGCTACACGGTGTTGTGTATGTCCCTTTAAGGGAATAAACTGGTCTTAGACTGCAGTACCGGCAGTGACCACCCCTGTATAAAAGGCCCTAGCAGGCTTCTGTAGTTACAGTTTCAAGCTGCCTCTTGTTCAGTAAAGTACCTGTTAAACTGTTCTCCCGAAGTCCGTGTATTATTGAGGCGCGGACTTCACAGTGGCGACGAGTAAGTTCGAACTCACCTGCAGTGTGGCATCATCTCACGGGGATCTCGCCTGAAAGGAAGGTCGTAGTCTGAGCAACGGGTGTCGACCGAGGGCAACCGCCCAAAGAATCCATCGGTGTTTGGAGAATTGCAGGAGAGACTGTAGTTCCAGCGAATCGTGCTGGTAGCAGGTAGCGCGCTGACCCTTCCGGACTGCGGCGGGCTCAAGCTCGATCGAGCGGCTCTACAAATCGGGCCGCGCAGCGTCGCCGGGAAAAGAAAACGAGAGAGGGTGGAGCGCACAGGGCGCGGTCGGTGCTCGAGAACAGGACAGCGGAGAGAAACTAAACGGGGGGGGGGGAAGGAAAGCGAGACGCGCCGAAGCTGCGGGTCGCTGCCATTACCCCGTAGAATGCTAGGAGCAGCGTGGCAGTAAGGGGAAGAAGCAAAAGCGCGGGAGGCGCCATTTTATCCCGTTGGGGAAGAAGCAAAAGCGCGGGAGGCGCCATTTTATTCCATTGGGGAAGAAGCAAAAGCGCGGGAGGTGCCATTTTAAATCGCCCAAGATGCCGAAAAGTGGCAGTATCACTGCTTTCGACAACGAGGTAGAAGACGACCACGTATGTGGAAAGAATTGAAGTGTACTGCAAGGCAAATGAGGTGGCTGATGGAAAGAGGGCGTCGGTATTATTAAATCTGATGGGTGCGAGTATGTACGGCCTATTGCGGAATTTAATTACCCCAGCTAAACCAATGGAGAAAAGTTTTGAGGAGATTGTTCATATCTTACAGGAACATCTAAGCCCTACACCACTGCTGATAGCAGAAAGATTCAAGTTCCATAAAAGAAACCAGCACAAAGATGAGAGCAATGCTGACACTCTTACGGAACTACGCAAGTTATCGAAGCACTGCCAGTTCGGAGCAGGACTGGCAGACACCTTACGGGATAAGTTTGTCTGCGGGCTCCAGAGTGAAGGAACCCAGAAACGACTACTTTCAAAAAAGGACCTGCCGCTAGAACAGGCTTTCAGCGTGGCAGTATCCTACGAAGCAGCAGCACGGGGAGCTGCGGAAATACAACAGAAACCACAAGAATACAGCGCTAACGAAATGGTGTATGGAGCCGAAAAGTGCTATCGCTGCGGCAGAACAACCCATGAGCAGAAGGATTGCTGGTTTAAAGACAAAATATGCAGGCAATGCAGGAAAATGGGACATATAGCAAGAGTCTGCAGGTCAGGAAAGAAGACCAACACGACAAGAACTACTAAGGAACAGTACAGGAAAGTTAAAGAAACTGACAGTAGTTCAGAAGATCAGGAGAGTGATAAGGACTCTGGGAGCAGGCGACTAAGTTGCTTAAAGTTACACAACGTGATCGCAAAAGAAGATCACCGAACCATTTGGGTCCCCCTTATGATAGCAGGGTCCCCAGTGAAGATGGAATTGGACACAGGATCAGCCCTAACTGTCATGAATCGACGAGACTATGAGTGGCTATTCTCACACATACCCTTAAAGGACACATCCATTGTATTGAAGACATACACGGGGCAATAGGTCTACCCCAGAGGAAAAATAAGGGTGCCAGTTGAATATAACGGAAAGGAAACACAGAAACTATACATGTATATACTACGAGATGGAGGACCACCATTATTGGGACGTGAATGGATCCGAAGACTACAATTGGATTGGCATTCCAGTCTGGCACTAACTGTGACTGACAAAAAAGATGATGACGTCGCACCTGGACGTCTGTCACAAATTCTATCTGACGTGGAAGAGGTGTTCCAACAAGGACTTGGGACTCTAAAAGGAGTAAAGGCAACCATAAAGATTGAGGATAACGCAACCCCAACATTTTTCAAGGCCAGACCGGTGCCATACGCGATACGCCCAGCTGTGGAAGCTGAACTGGAGAGTCTGGAGCGTTCGGGGGTGCTGTCTAAGGTGGACTGGAGCGAGTGGGCCACACCCATCGTTCCTGTAATGAAGAAAGCATTGAGCAGCACGCCTGGGGAGCCAAGGAAGGTTCGCATCTGTGGGGACTTCAAGATGACTGTGAACCCAGTCCTGCACACAGTACAGTATCCGCTTCCGCGGATAGAAGATATTTTCGCCTCACTATCGGGAGGGAAACGTTTTACAAAGATTGACCTGGCTCAAGCGTATCTACAAATGGAGGTGGAAGAAGCATCTAGGAAATACCTCACGATAAACACTCACAAAGGCCTTTACCAGTACAATTGACTGGTATTTGGGGTAGCATCGGCCCCGGCTATGTAGCAGAGGGCAATGGAACAAGTCCTGCAAGGGATCCCGGGGACCCAGTGTTATTTGGAAGACATCCTGGTTACGGGCGAAAATGACAATGAATACCATGCCAACCTGGAACAGGTGCTCACGAGATTGCAGGAATATGGGCTATGAGCCAACCGTCCCAAATGCGAGTTCTTCAGGAGACAAATCTCGTATTGTGGCCACATGATTGATGAGGAAGGGTTGCATAAGTCGCCGGACAAGATTGAGGCTGTAGTCAAGGCTCCAGCACCAGAAAATGTGTCGCAACTGAGGTCGTTCCTCGGGTTGGTGAACTACTACCATAAGTTCTTGCCGAATTTATCTACAATTCTGCACCCACTGAACGCCCTCCTTCAAACTGGTGTAACATGGAAATGGAGTGATGAGTGTAAGCGTGCCTTTCAGGAATGTAAATGCCAAATCACTTCAAAAGAAGTATTGGCCCACTACAACCCAACACTACCGATTCGGTTGGCATGTGATGCGTCACCTTACGGCATTGGAGCGATGCTGTCACACAAATTCCATGACGGTTCAGAGAGGCCAATAGCCTTTGCATCGCGCTCGCTAACCTCAGCCAAGCGTAACTATGCCCAGATTGACCGGGAGGCCCTCAGCCTGGTGTGGGGGGTGAAGAAGTTCAATCACTATCTGCACGGGCAGAAATTCACCCTACTGACTGATCATCAACCCCTGGTCTCAATTTTTAACCCAAAGAAGGGCGTTCCGGTGATGACGGCGCAACGGCTGCAAAGATGGTCACTTTTTCTAGGGGCACATCAGTATGACATAGAGTACAAAGGTACGAAACAACATGGAAATGCTGATGGGCTGTCGCGCCTACCGTTGCCTACGGCGGAAGAAGCACCTGCAGTGGACCCGTGGAGATATTCCATGCGACCATAGTCGAATGTTTGCCTGTTACAAACGCAAGTATTGAGAAGGAAAGCCGAAATGACCCGACACATTCTCGGGTCTATGATTTGACGGTGAAGGGATGGCCAGCATATGGCGACTCACTGTTGCCAGCATTCTCGCCAAGGAGGGAACACCTGTCAGTGTGCCGGGGAACCTTGATGTGTGGATCCCGAGTGGTAATTCCACCCAAGTTGAGAGATAGAGTACTCGATGAGCTTCACGAGGGTCATCTGGGAGGGGTAAAAATGAAGAGCCTAGCCAGGGCGTTTGTGTGGTGGCCGGGAATCGATAAAGAAATCGAGGATATGACCAAGAGATGCACAAGATGCCAGAAGGTCCAAAACGCTCCACCACAGGCCCCGCTACATCCATGGGAGTGGCCCTCATCTCCATGGCAACGGGTACACATTGATTTCGCTGGTCCATTTATGGACTCAATGTTTCTAATCGCTGTGGACGCCCATTCGAAGTGGCCAGAGGTCATTAAAATGTCCTCCATCACCACGGAGTAAATGTTGGTCCCTTAGAGGATGAGACCGGGAAATTAATGGTGGGAAACATGGAGATGGCAGTAGAGGACAGGGGGCTCTAGGGGGGGAGGAACTAAATACGATTAAAATCACTAAGGAAGTGGTACTTGGTAAAATAATGGGACTCAAGGCAGATAAATCCCCTGGACCTGATGGCTTGCATCCCAGGGTCTTGAGGGAAGTAGCGGTAGGGATTGTGGATGCATTGGTAATAATTTTCCAAAACTCACTGGACTCAGCAAAGGTCCTGGCAGATTGGAAAACTGCTAATGTAACACCCTTATTTAAAAAGGGTAGTAGGCAGAAGGCTGGAAACTATAGACCTGTTAGCCTAACATCTGTGGTTGGTAAAATGTTAGAGTCCATTATTAAGGAGACAGTAACGGGACATTTGGATAAACATAATTTAATAGGGCAAACTCAGCATGGTTTCATGAAGGGGAAGTCATGTTTAACAAATTTGCTTGAGTTTTTTGAGGAAGTAACATACAGGGTGGATAAAGGGGAACCAGTGGACGTAGTGTATTTAGACTTCCAAAAGGCATTTGACAAGGTGCCACACAAAAGATTATTGCTCAAGATAAAAAATCACGGGATTGGGGGTAATATTCTGGCGTGGGTGGAGGATTGGCTCTCTAACAGAAAGCAGAGAGTTGGGATAAATGGTTCGTTCTCAGATTGGCAACCAGTAACTAGTGGTGTTCCGCAGGGGTCAGTGCTGGGTCCCCAACTCTTTACAATCTATATTAACGATTTGGAGGAGGGGACCGAGTGTAACATAGCAAAGTTTGCAGATGATACAAAGATGGGAGGGAAAGTAGTGAGTGAGGAGGACATAAAAAACCTGCAAAGGGACATAGACAGGCTAAGTAAGTGGGCAGAGATTTGGCAGATGGAATACAATACTGGAAAGTGTGAGGTTATGCACTTTGGCAGGAAAAATCATAGAGCAAGTTATTATCTTAATGGCAAGAAACTGGAAAGTACTGTAGTACAAAGGGATCTGGGGGTCCTGGTGCACGAAACTCAAAAAGTTAGTATGCAGGTGCAGCAAGTGATTAAGAAGGCCAATGGAATGTTGGCTTTTATTGCTAGGGGGTTGGAATATAAAAACAGGGAGGTATTGCTGCAGTTGTACAAGGTATTGGTGAGGCCGCACCTGGAATACTGCATACAGTTTTGGTGTCCATACTTAAGAAAAGACATACTTGCTCTCGAGTCAGTACAAAGAAGGTTCACTCGGTTAATCCCGGGGATGAGGGGGTGGTCATATGAGGAGAGGTTGAGTAGATTGGGACTCTACTCATTGGAGTTCAGAAGAATGAGAGGCGATCCTTTGAAACATATAAGATTGTGAAGGGGCTTGATCGGGTGGATGCGGTGAGGATGTTCCCAATGATGGGTGAAACTAGAACTAGGGGGCATAATCTTAAAATAAGGGGCTGCTCATTCAAAACTGAGATGAGGAGAAACTTCTTCACTCAGAGGGTGGTAGGTTTGTGGAATTTGCTGACCCAGAAAGCTGTGGAAGCTACATCATTAAATAAATTTAAAACAGAAATAGATAGTTTCCTAGAAGTAAAGGGAATAAAGGGTTACGAGGAGCGGGCAGGAAATTGGACATGAGTCTGGGTTCGGAATGGTCATGGCCCTGTGGGTAGTGGAGCGGGCCCAGGGGCCGTGTAGCCTTGTTCTGCTCCTACTGTGTTCTAATTCTGTTAGATTTCAGGAGATGGTTTTATTCCTGTTCCTGGCTGGGGTGGAGATCGCCTTTACAGAAGGTAAGTACTGTAGAAAATATAGGGACAGAGTGATCTCCTGGAAGAATTTCGATCGCCTAGATGGGTCGGAGAGGAATTTCCCAGATTTTTTTCTCCCAAATTGGCCATTGGGTCTTTATCTGGTTTTTCGCCTCTCCCGGGAGATCACATGGGTTCGGGTGGATGCAGAGTGATAGAAGATTTGAGGTTAGGATCAGATCAGCCATGATCTTATTGAATGGTGGAGCAGGCTCGAGGGGCCGATTGGCCTACTCCTGCTCCTATTTCTTATGTTCTTATGTTCTTATTGCAGTCCTACGGACCATCTTCACCAGGAATGGGTTGCCAGAACAGATCTGTTCTGACAATGGCCCACAGTTTGTGTCTGAGGATTTGCGGAGGTTCCTGAAGAATAATGGGGTGAAACATTACACATCTGCCCCATATCATCCAGCCACAAATGGATTGGCTGAGAGGTTTGTTCAGACCTTTAAAAAGGCCATAAAGGCAATGTATAATGACGACATACCACTGCAACACAAGGTGGATAACTTCCTGTTTGCTTACCGGAATGCGACACATGCAGTAACCAACCAAACTCCAGCCGTACTGTTTTTCAACCGGAGACTAAGATGTCGCTTGGATTTGCTCAAACCAAACATAAGACGAGATGTTGAGGATAAGCAATTCCAGCACATAAATGAGAAGCCAACCAAGAGCTTCAAGATAGGGCAACCAGTCTTGGCCCGCGACTACCGAACAGAAAAATGGCAGCCAGGCACGATATGCACACAGCAGGGACCACTAATGTACACAGGGGACGTTGGAGAGATCATCGTGAGACGCCATGCTGACCAGATTCTAGAGTCACAGGAACAAGCCAAACCTGTACCACAAGCATATGCACCTGGTAATGAGCCCGAAGTACAGATTGCGTCTACCTCAGAAGCAGGGGTATTGGAAGCTGACGAACCAACCAATGACAGTGAGCCAGAATTGACTCCACCGCCAGAACAGGATACTCGAGAAAGGCGCTATCCAGTCCGGATCAGGAAGCCTCCTCAAAGACTGAACTTATAAATGACTACTTCAGTTGATGTATATATTACTGAGGAAATTGTAATTGTAATTAGTTATTATTTAGTTGTTAAATAAATGTTATGTACTGTTTATCTAAAAGGGGAGGAATTGTTGTGTATGTCCCTTTTAAGGGAATAACTGGTCTTAGACTGCAGTACCGGCAGTGACCACCCCTGCATAAAAGGCCCTAGCAGGCTTCTGTAGTTTCAGTTTCAAGCTGCCTCTTGTTCAGTAAAGTACCTGTTAAACTGTTCTCCCGAAGTCCGTGTATTATTGAGGTGCGGACTTCAAACACGGGCCCTGGGCCCGCTCCACTACCCACAGGGCCATGACCATTCCGAACCTAGACTCATGTCCAATTTCCTGCCCGCTCCCCATAACCCTTCATTCCCTTTACTTCTAGGAAACTATCTATTTCTGTTTTAAATTTATTTAATGATGTAGCTTCCACAGCTTTCTGGGGCAGCAAATTCCACAAACCTACCACCCTCTGAGTGAAGAAGTTTCTCCTCATCTCAGTTTTGAAAGAGCAGCCCCTTATTTTAAGATTATGCCCCCTAGTTCTAGTTTCACTCATCATTGGGAACATCCTCACCGCATCCACCCGATCAAGCCCCTTCACAATCTTATGTTTCAATAAGATCGCCTCTCATTCTTCTGAACTCCAATGAGTAGAGTCCCAATCTACTCAACCTCTCCTCATATGTCCATCCCCTCATCCCCGGGATTAACCGAGTGAACCTTCTTTGTACTGACTCGAGCGCAAGTATGTCTTTTCTTAAGTATGGACACCAAAACTGCATGCAGTATTCCAGGTGCGGTCTCACCAATACCTTGTATAACTGCAGCAATACCTCCCTGTTTTTATATTCTATCCCCCGAGCAATAAAAGCCAACATTCCATTGGCCTTCTTGATCACTTGCTGCACCTGCATACTAACTTTTTGAGTTTCGTGCACCAGGACCCCCAGATCCCTTTGTACTACAGTACTTTCCAGTTTCTTGCCATTAAGATAATAACTTGCTCTATGATTTTTCCTGCCAAAGTGCATAACCTCACACTTTCCAGTATTGTATTCCATCTGCCAAATCTCTGCCCACTTACTTAGCCTGTCTATGTCACTTTGCAGGTTTTTTATGTCCTCCTCACTCACTACTTTCCCTCCCATCTTAGTATCATCTGCAAACTTTGATATGTTACACTCGGTCCCCTCCTCCAAATCGTTAATATAGATTGTAAAGAGTTGGGGACCCAGCACTGACCCCTGCGGAACACCACTAGTTACTGATTGCCAGTCTGAGAATGAACCATTTATCCCAACTCTCTGCTTTCTGTTAGAGAGCCAATTCTCCACCCACGCCAGAATATTACCCCCAATCCCGTGATTTTTTATCTTGAGCAATAATCTTTTGTGTGGCACCTTGTCAAATGCCTTTTGGAAGTCTAAATACACTACGTCCACTGGTTCTCCTTTATCCACCCTGTATGTTACTTCCTCAAAGAACTCAAGCAAATTTGTCAAACATGACTTCCCCTTCATGAAACCATACTGAGTTTGTCCTATTAAATTATGTTTATCCAAATGTCCCGTTACTGTCTCCTTAATAATGGACTCTAACATTTTACCAACCACAGATGTTAGGCTAACAGGTCGATAGTTTCCAGCCTTCTGCCTACTATTTTTAAATAAGGGTGTTACATTAGCAGTTTTCCAGTCTGCCGGGACCTTTGCTGAGTCCAGGGAGTTTTGGAAAATTATTACCAATGCATCCACAATCCCTACCGCCACTTCCCTCAAGACCCTAGGATGCAAGCCATCAGGTCCAGGGGATTTATCCGGCTTAAGTCCCATTATTTTACCAAGTACCACTTCCTTAGTGATTTTAATCGTATTTAGCTCCTCTCCCCCTAGAGCCCCCTGTTTGTCCAGTGTTGGGATATTCTTAGTGTCCTCTACCGTAAAGACTGATACAAAATATTTGTTCAGTGTTATTGCCATCTCCATGTTTCCCACCATTAATTTCCCAGTCTCATCCTCTAAGGGACCAACATTTACTTTAGCCACCCTTTTTCTTTTTATATAACTATAGAAACTTTTGCTATCCGTTTTTATATTTTTTGCTAATTTACTTTCATAATCTATCTTCCCTTTCTTAATCAATCTTTTAGTTATTTTTTGCTGTCTTTTAAAGACTTCCCAATCTTCTATCTTCCCACTAGATTTGGCTACCTTATATGCCCTTGTTTTTAGTCGGATAATATCCTTAATTACTTTACTTAGCCACGGATGGCTATCTTTTCTTTTACACCCTTTTTTTCCTCTGGAATATATATTTTTTGGCAGTTGTAAAATAACTCCTTAAATGTACACCACTGATCATGTACCGTCTTACCCTTTAATCTATTTTCCCAGTCCACTCTAATCAATTCCGCTCTCATACCTTCATAGTCTCCTAGAGAAATATGCCCATTCATGTCTCATGCAGAGCATCAGATAAAGAAATTAACTAATCATGGGTCAGACACACCAGCTCGTTAATGTTGCTGTTTAGGCCTCTGCTATGGAATGGAATGAGAAAACTATTGGGTTTTTTTGCAACAGGATCCCCACCTGGAAAACAGCCTGATTGACAGGCTTGGCTCCTTTTCGGGCGGGGAATGCTCCAGAGGAGGCTGCAGCCCATGAGCAGGTAAGTTTGTGTTGCTGGGGTAGAGATCGCGAGGTAGTGGGGGTGGGTAGAGTGGCTTGTAGGGTCAGGGGGTGATCCCTGGGGGTCAGAGACAGATCAGGGACAGAGATTGGGTGGGGGGGTGGGGTCGGTGATCGCGGGGGCAGTCCAATTGTGGGGAGGAGATCTGATCGCGCACGGGGTGGGGGGAGGGTAGCAGTCAGCGATGTCACGGTGGAGGCATCCAATTGTGGGAAGGGAAGCATTTAACTTGGGGGGAGGGGGGGGTGGATGTTGGGATGAAGCACTCCTGTTCCTCCTAGCCCATAAGCAGTGCTGGAAAGGCACTTACCTCTTTCACACAGCAGTCCTCACCTCCCTTTAGCTGCCAGGTTAAACCTGGAAGAGATAAAATCTGAGGCACACAGCCTCATTTAAATATTTTAATGAGCAACCGGCCTCCAGGAAGTGGGTTGGTTGCTGGGAGAAGCAGGAGTGCACCACGCTCCCGAGGGCTGCTGTTAGCCCACAATTGGCCCCCCTCTTGTTGTCCTCCTCCAACCCGAGACTCACCCAAGGGCTTCTGCTGGTGAGGTAAGCTGTTCGAAATTGATCTGTTTGAAATGGTTGCGCTGCCTCTCGAGGTGCAACAGGCAGAGGCAGGTCTCTCCTCTCTTCCAGCCCAAAAAGGGCCATAACCAATTTTTACCACTGCTACTTTTATCTAATCAATCTCCTAAGGCATGATTTTTTTGAAAAGCTGGTCATAAAGGAAAAGAGCAATTGACAAATTAATTGTCTTTTAAACAGAACCAGTCATAGTTACATACAAAGTTTATGTATGCAATATAGTCACTAGGCTGGTTGGTGACTGTTCTGATAATGACTAATGGTAAAAGAAAGCAATTTAGCATTACAGTCTTAACAAGGATGATATAATATGATAATACTTTTTTTGGTTATTGCCTTTTAGCCTCGACTCTGTACTGGCTACAATTGCGACAGAACTTAGGAAGAGCCTTCACTGGTAAAACAGAACACTCAGATGAAGGACTATGTTGTATAACGTGGACTAAAGTCTGCACATGTACAGCATGTGCCCACAAAAATCATAAAAAATTAATGATTAAAGATCTAAAATTACAATGTCCCACCCTATAATATGCTGACAGTAGAACACATTTTCGGCAGTCGAAACAGATAGTCTAGGCTTCAGAACACATTTTAAAATGGCTGTTATGATTTGGCCTTTCTCCAACACCTTTTTAAGCGTGCAAATAGCTCTCCTGGCTGGTCTCCTACCTTGCACCCTCGGTAAACTCTGCTGCCCATATCCTAACTTGCACCAAGACCCGTTCACCCATCACTCCTGTACTCGCTGACCTACATCAGCTCCTGGTCCAGCAACGCCTCAATTTTAAAATTCTTGTTTTCAAATACCTCCTTGGCCACTCCCCATCTCTGTAACCTCCTCCAGCCCTACAATCCTCCCAGATCTCTGCACTCCTCCAAATCAGGCCTCTTGCACATCCCCGATTTTCTCTGCTCCACCATTGCCGACCGTGCCTTCAACTGCCCATGCCCTAAGCTCTGGAATTCCCTTCCCAAGCCTCTCTACCTCTCTCTCCCCCTTTAAGGCGCTCCTTAAAACCTATCACTTTGACCATGTTTTTGGTCACCTGTCCCAATATCTCCTATGTGGCTTGGTGTCCAATTTTGTTTGATAGCGCTCCTGTGAAGCACTTCGAGATGTTTTACTACGTTAAAGGTGCTATATAAATACAAGCTGTTGTTGCTGTAATGATGTATCTGTAAGTAGATTGTGTTCCTAACAAACTGAAGTCTGCATCTTTTATTATGACATACTAAAAACTCTGATCAATCTAGAAGGTGGAAAATATTACGGGGTGAAAATTTGTTTCCGGGCCGAGAATTGGCGCTGTAAAGGCAGTACATGCCCCAGCTGAGAGGCCCGAAGCCGGCCCACTCCATCAGCTGTGGGCTTGATGGAAGAAGTGGTCGGGAGGCAGAGCAGTGCGTCATCAGCATACATATGGAAGTTGACCCCCTGCCTACAGGTGATGTCATTGAGGGGCAACGTGTAGATGAGTGACCCTGGAGGTGACTGTGTGGGGACAGCAGGGGAAATCATTATTGGAGATGTGTTGGCTGCATTCAGACAGGTAGGATTGAAAGTATTGAGGGAACCCCACAAAGTTGAAAATGGTGAATCAGTGTTGCAGAGAGTTTGAGGAGGGTTAATGCATCATGGCCATCTTCTGATAATTTGTAACTTTGGTCATGGCTGTCTCAGCAGCAGGGTGGAAAAGGGAGAGATGGGAATACAGCTGAGAGGAAACAACAAATTAAAAGGAGGTTAGTGTAATGATATCAGCAAATAGTGATGGTATTTGCCTGTTTGATTATGATGCCTTACCAGCATATTTGCAGGTATTGATTATTTATGCCTGACCAGCAGAGGGCATGTGAGAGACAAGCAGTTTAGTTTAGTTTTGGTTTCGCTTTAGATGGATCTCTAAGATGGTGTCTCCTGTAATGCTGTTTAACTGAGTTGAACAAACTTTAGATTAAAAGACATTCTCTTTCATAAATGTCTCGTCATTGAACCCACAAAGAAATCAATACATGGTGTCAGAAGTGATTGAAAGAGATGAAGAGGAAAAATCTGAAGTTAAATCAGCTCTCCACATAGTAGCAAGCCAAAAGAGAACATCGTTACTTACCATTGGAGAATAGCTAACGAAGTGAAAAATGGAAGGTTTACACCCACCGGCGAAGCTTCAGTTGACAGGTAATGTGGCTGAAAATTGGAGGAGGTTCAAACAACGTTTGGAGTTGTATTTAGCGGCAATCGGAGCTGACGAGAAAAGTGATAAAATGAAAGCGTCAGTGTTCTTGTATGTCGTGGGTGATGAAGTGCTGGAGGTGTACAATAACTTCACATTCGCTGCTGATGGAGACAAAATGAAGTTGGATAAAATAATGGAACAGTTTGAGGCCTACTGCATACCTAAACGTAACGTGACGTTTGAGAGGCACAGATTTTTCACGTGTACAGAAAACGGGAGAGACTATTGATCAGTATGTGACTGAACTGAGAAACCGAAGCAAATCGTGTGAATTTGGGGGACTGACGGACTCGCTGATAAAAGACAGACTGGTGTGTGGTATTCCAGATAATGGTATAAGGGAAAGACTGCTAAGAGAGCAAGATCTAGACCTGGGAAAAGCCATAGCACGGTGTAGGGCTACAGAGACTGTGAAGTCGCAGGCAAAGGAGCTGTTCAGTGACAGTAGCTGCAACGTGGATGCAGTGAGAGAACGGATACAAACCGTTTAACAAAAAGAGCGCCAATGTGAAAAAAGAGGCGTGGCCAGCGAACAAAAATGAAAGGGGCAATCGAAAGTCATGTAGTCAATGCGGTACACAGCATACACCAAAAAAGTGTCCAGCATATGGTAAAACATGCAATAGTTGCAACAAAAACAACCATTATGCCCGTTGCTGTAAGAACCAAGCGCAACAAAGCAAGGTCCATGCAGTAGATGAAAGCGAGATAGAGGAGTTCTATGTAGATGTTGTGCCTGAAAACAAAAAAGAAAAGAGACTGGATGTTGACACTAAAAGTGAATGACATACATATTCCATTTAAATTGGA
The DNA here is from genome assembly GCF_052327205.1 of Somniosus microcephalus. Classification (NCBI taxonomy): domain Eukaryota; kingdom Metazoa; phylum Chordata; class Chondrichthyes; order Squaliformes; family Somniosidae; genus Somniosus; species Somniosus microcephalus. The sequence goes on along the minus strand of NC_140989.1, from coordinate 79,843,845 downwards.
TACTGGAGCACAAGTTAATGTGATATCAGAGACTGATTTTAAGAAAATTAGACCCAGACCAAAAATACATGGAATAAAAGTGAAAGTGACAGGATACTCAGGCACTGATATACCAGTGAAAGGAAGATGCATTGTCAAAGTGACACACAAGGACAGAGAGCACATGCTAGCATTAATCGTGGTGCCAAAGGATGTGCAGGCCATACTAGGTTTAAAAGCCTGTGAGAGACTGAACCTGAAGAGAGTCCTCGTTGTGGAAAGCGAAGGAGAGACAGTCTATGATGAACTCATGAAAGAGTACAACGACCTATTTCAGGGTCTAGGCTGCCTTCCAGGAGAACACACGATCAGAGTAGATAAAAGTATGCCAACGGTCATACATCCATGCAGAAAAGTTCCGTTTGCTCTTCAAAAGCAACTGAAGGCAGAGTTGGACAGGATGGAAAGCCTGAACGTGATACAGAAGATAGATGAGCCAACTCGAGGTGAGTTCCCTCGTCGTTGTGGACAAAAAGAATGGAAAGCTCAGAATTTGCCTGGATCCAAGAGATCTAAACAGAGCAATAAAGAGAGAGCACTTCAAGCTTCCTACACGTGAGGAAATCACGTCACAGTTTGCAAATGCAAAGTATTTCAGCAAGTTAGATGCATCATCAGGATTTTGGCAGATGAAACTGGACGAAGCAAGTTCAAGACTGCACGTTCAACAGTCCATTTGGCAGATACAGATTCCTAAGGTTACCATTTGGCATTGCCTCAGCTCCTGAAGTGTATCACAAAACTATCCATATGATCTATGAGCACCTGGAGGGAGTTGATACATCAATGGATGACATCATAGTATGGGGAACCACAAGAACTGAGCATGACGAGAGACTGAAAAAAGTGCTGGAAGCAACAAGGAAAACAAACCTGAAGCTGAATAGAGAGAAATGCCAGCTCGGGGTGACAGAACTGACATTCGTGGGAGATATCCTTAGCAGTGAGGGCATCAGACCAGATCCCAGAAAGGTGTCCGCCATTGAGAATATGCCAAAGCCACAATGCAAAAAGGACGTGCAGAGGTTTAATGGAATGATCAACTACATGGGTAAATTCATATCCAACCTCTCAGAAAAGATGGCGCCACTGAGAAGACTAACTGAAAAGAACATAGAATGGGAATGGAATCATGAGCATGAGAAGTCATGGAGCGATCTAAAGAAACTGCTCACAGAGGAACCAGTTCTGAGGTTTTATGACCCAGCGAGACCCATCAAGATATCATCAGATGCATCACAGAGTGGGCTCGGTGCCGTTCTTCTGCAAAAATATGACTACTGGCAACCTATTGCATATGCATCGCGCTCAATGACAGACGCGGAGACGCGATATGCTCAAATAGAAAAGGAGCTGCTCAGCATCACATACGCCTGTGAAAGATTTCACCAGTTGTGTCAGGACAAGCAATCAGTGTAGAGACTGACCATAAGCCCTTGATTGCATTGTTCCAAAAGCCACTAAATAGTTGTCCGCTTAGAATACAAGGAATGATGATCAGGCTTAAACGCTATACACTGAATGTTGCGTACACACCGGGTAAGCTGATGTATACAGCAGACATGTTGTCCAGAGCTGATGACCCAAGTGAGCCCGCAAACACCAAAATGGATGAAAAAGTGAACGCCTACGTGGACATGATCACAAGTGCACTGCCCATAGCAGATGCAAAAATGGAGCTCATAAAGACTGAGACAAACAAAGATGAAACAATGAGACGACTGAGGAAAAGCATCTTGGATGGATGGCCCAACATGAAGCAAGACTGCTCACCTGACATGGCAGAGTACTGGAACTGCAGGGCGGAACTATCAGTGGTCGAAGACATCATCTACAAAGGAAGTAAAATAGTTATCCCAGAGAGTCTGAGAAAAGAGATGCTAAAAAGGATCCATGGAGGACATCTGGGAATCGAAAAGTGTAAGAAAAGAGCACGAGAGGTGATGTACTGGCCACGAATCAACCAAGATGTGACAAATGAGGTGTCAAACTGCACAATATGCCTGAAATATCGAGCAAGCAATCCGGTAGAACCACTAAAGCCACACCCAGCGCCAGACAGACCTTACCAGAAGGTAGGCGCTGACCTATTCGTATGTCAAGGGAAGGACTATCTTGTAGTCACAGACTATTACTCCCTGTATCCAGAGGTTTGTAGACTGTACACCACCACTGCAGATGCTGTGATAACATGTATGAAAGCCATATTCTCCAGACATGGCGTGGCAAGCGAGGTCTTCACAGACAACGGACCCCAGTTTTACAATGCAAGTTTCCGACACTTTGCCAAAGAGTGGGACTTTGTCCACACAACGTCAAGTCCTCACTTTCCACAGTCCAATGGACTAGTGGAAAAATCGGTCCAGACAGTGAAAAGACTCATGTACAAGGCGAAAGACAGTGGAACTGACTTCTACCAGAGCATGCTTGTATACCGCACAACGCCGCTCGAGTGTGGTATGTCACCAGCCCAACTCCTTATGGGACGTCTGCTAAGGTCAAACCTACCCATCCCGGAGAACCTCCTGAAAACAAAAGAGGGGGAGAAAGTGAGGAAGTTCAAAGAACAACAGAAAGAAAAGCAAAAGTACTACTATGACAGAGGAACACAAAACCTACCTGAACTCCACACTGGTGACCAAGTAAGGTTCAAAGACAAAACAAACATATGGACTCAGAAGGGAACTGTCCTGAGTGAAGTTCAACCAAGTTCAACCAAGCACGGTGGCATAGTGGTTAGCACTGTTGCCTCACAGCGCCAGGGACCCGGGTTCGAATCCGGCCTCGGGTGACTGTCTGTGTGGAGTTTGCACATTCTCCCCGTGTTTGCGTGGGTTTTCTCCGGGTGCTCCGGTTTCCTCCCACAGTCCAAAGATGTGCGGGTTAGTTTGATTGGCTATGGTAAAAATTGACCCTTAGTGTTAGGGGGATTAAATACGTGGGGTTACGGGGATAGGGTGGGATATGTGTTGGTGTAGGGCTTACGGGGATCGGGTGGGATATGTGTCGGTGCAGGCTCGATGGGCCGAAATGGCCTCTATCTGTACTGTGAGGTTTCTGTGATTCTTTGATTCTGTGATCATACACCATTCAGACAGATGAGGGTGCTGTTCTGCGAAGAAATTGTCGATCTTCTCATGGGACCAGCCACAGCAGGTCAAAAGACTGATACTGTTGAACAACCTGATCACACAGCTGAGAAATCATCATCTGAGGCAAGAACTCAGATTCAAGGACAATCAATCAGAAGATCCTCAAGACACGTGAAGCCTCCTGAGAGACTCATTGAGCAAATTTAAGGACTCTTGTTATAGAAGGAAGTAATGTTATCTTATTCTTTCTTCAAGTTCTAGTGTATTTACATATTTCATGTGAACACACAAAGCAAGGTTAAAAAACCTTGATAATGATAATGTAAGTTCATTAAGTGTTACAGTTAAAATGCAGAGTAATACAAAGAAAACACGTTTAGATAAAAGTAAAATACTTTTGTTTTAAGAAAGGGAGATGTAATGATATCAGCAAATAGTGATGGTATTTGCCTGTTTGATTATGATGCCTTACCAGCATATTTGCAGGTATTGATTATTTATGCCTGATCAGCAGAGGGCATGTGAGAGACAAGCAGTTTAGTTTAGTTTTGGTTTCGATGGATCTCTAAGATGGTGTCTCCTGTAATGCTGTTTAACTGAGTTGAACAAACTTTAGATTAAAAGACATTCTCTTTCGTAAATGTCTCGTCATTGAACCCACAAAGAAATCAATACAGTTAGAGATGGGACACTAGTACAAGAGGATGGATAGGTCAAGGGTGCGCTTTTTGGGGAAGGGAGCAACAACAACAGTTTTGAAAGGCAGCAGGATGGGGGTAGAGTTTTCGCATAAACAGAAAATTGGGCACAGATTGCGCTGGTTAGGTTACTGCTCAAGCTTCTGGTAAAATTAATTTGCACGATCACAAACCTAAAATCTTCCATGAACCAGCGCAATCAGTCAGCGTAATAGAACATAATCGTTTGTTTTTTATTCTTTGCATTAAAAAAAAATCATTGACGTATTTAAGAGTAGTAACCTGGTGCAGTTTTATTAATATAACTGAAAATGGGTTTATCACAAAAAATAAGCATTTTTAATAAGCATGTGTAGTCCTCCACCTGTGAGTAACCTGATTTTAAATCACTGAAAAGGACTTAAAAAAAGATACTGAACCATTTACTAGTTTCGCTGGTGTACATTTGTCAGTTTCAGTAGGTACATTAGTCAGTTTCAGAGTAAATTAAATATTTTTTAACATGTAAAAACTCTTTTAAAATGTGCCTACTAATGTCTGTGTGTCTAACAAAACAAACTCAATTTGTAGACTCTCCTCAAACAGGTGCAATTGGCGGAAACCTGCCATCCTCATTATTTTGATCGGGGTGTGGCCAGTTTTGTGGGAGGGGTTGGCTTCAGGCAAAATGATTTTTAAACCAGCATGAAAGATTGCGGAAACTTGATTTACGCTCGATATAACTTATGCTTGAGTTTCCGTGATCTTTTGTGCTGGTTTGGCCAATTTCACTCAGATTGCGCCGATAAAACTAGTGCAAACTAACGGAAACTCCACCCCATGGTGCTGAAGAGAGACATTAACAATGTTGGTGAGCACGGGGCCCAAATGGGTAACATGTCTTTAAGAACTTCTTGTAAACAGATAGCTGTGACAAGATACAAAATTTCATACTTCTGAACAATTCATTCATGACCTTTCAGAAAGAGATAACTAATTTTGCTAACTCAGGAAGGACCTTCTGGCCCCTTTGAAGCATGAAAGAACAGTCTGCTGCTGGGGTTCTGTAACACATTTAAAATAAACTAGTATGAATTTTGTAATATGGAACAGAAAGCTACAAAAGACACTGATGGTCAATTTAATTAAGGATAAGTAACTCACTGCTCGTTTCATTCAGTAGGGACAAAATTAACCAAATGCAGCCAAGAAAAAAAGACAACAAATTCCAACAAAAGTTCTCATGAATTCAGATGACCTGAAACAAATAATGAATCGATCTTGCATTCACACTTTCTGTAAGTGTAAGTTATTTTCAGTAACACTGAGGGGGGGAGGGGTGAATTTCTGTGGGGCGGGGGCGGGGGTGGGGGCAGTTCTCCAACTTGTCTGAGTAACTTCGGTGGAAGAGCCACAGGTACCCTGGAAAAACAGCATAAAATGCAGTTTGTAACATCTTGCCGGGGTTACCATCACTTTTCTGCTTAAATAGCAGTGGATGAATGGGAGAATTCCCTCCTGCAGAAATTCACCCCTTTTCTGTCATGGTGTTTCACCACTATTTCTGTCACACCGACCTTCCTATGCTACAAATTCCTACACTTTAATGCAAGCTGGATGGGGGAGAAGGAAGGAAAACAGGGCAGGGTCTGGATCTGCCAAAGTTCCATCCCTTTTTGCACCACTGTAATTTCTGTTGGAAGTGGGCGTGTGAGCAAGAAGGCCCTGCCTCCCTACCGCTGAACATATATAAATGATAGGATAGTGTCATCCATCAAACATCCTGTAACTTCCACCAGGATTTTCCAAAACTTTGCTCACGGCTGTCTGAGCCAAGCAGAAGTGGCTGCAAAACTATGATTGCTAGATTTTTGTTAGGTAAGTGTAGTGTATGTACCTTTAAGAGGAACTATGTTTTTTTGAAGCCCCTGTGTACTGTAGTACCAGTAGTGACCACTCGGGTATATAAGCCTGTATAGCGTCTTGTATAGTTAGTTCACCTCCAGACTTTGTTCAGTAAACACTTGTTAAATCAACTCCTGCATTCCGTGTCTCCATTAACACACGGATTCAACAGTGGCGACGAGTTAGAAACGAACTTACCTGCAATTCGGCAGCACCTCAAGGAGATCGATTCCTGAGACGAAGGTCGAAGAAAAAAAAAAAACTGTGGTTTCACCAGCTAAACGGGCTGGTGGCAGGTAGTGCACTGATCCTTCCTGGGCGGCGGGCTGGGGCTCGATCGGGTGGCTCTGCAGCGGGGCCGGGCAGCGAGTCGGAAAGCAGAAGCAAACAGAGTCAGAGGGTGGAGCACTCAGGAGACGGCCGGCGCTGCAAAGCAGGTCGGCGTTCGGACCGAGCAGAGGGAGGGGAAAGTCCCAGAGGGTCTGATGGGAACGATTCTCCAAGTGATGGAGAAACTGTTTAAAATATATGTGTAAATAAAAATTAAAAAATAGAAATACCGTGAAAACTTGTAGGTCGCAACGGGAACCGCGGAGAACAGCGTTGGCAGTGGCGGGAAAGCGCGGGAGGCGCCATCTTGACTCGGCAGGGAAGAAGGAAAAGTGCGGGAGGCACCATTTTTGATTTTCAGGATGCCTAAGACTGGCAATATTACTGCTTTCGATAGTGATATAGAGGATTGGACCACATGTGGAAAGAGTGGAGATATATTGCAAGGCGAATGAAGTAGCGGATGATAAAAAGGCATCGGTACTTCTAAATCTGATGGGCGCAAGGACATACGGGCTGTTACGAAACTTGATCACTCCAGCCAAACCGATGGACAAGAATTTTAAGGAGATTGTTGATACCCTACAGGATCACTTAAACCCAACACCGCTGCTGATAGTGGAACGATTCAAATTCTTCAGGAGGAATCAGCACAAGAATGAAAGTAACGCTGATTACCTCACCGAATTACGAAAGCTGTCAAAACACTGCCAATTCGGGGCAGGACTGGCAGATTCTCTACGAGATAAATTCGTCTGCGGTCTCCTAAGCGAAGGAACACAGAAAAGACTACTTTCTGAGAAAGATTTGACACTGGACAAGGCTTTCAGTGTGGCTGTATCATACGAAGCAGCAGCAAGAGGAGCTGCAGAGATACAGCAAAAGCCACAGGACTTCAGCACCCATGAAATGACACGGGGTTTCGAGAGATGTTATTGCTGCGGCAGATCCACCCATGACCAGAGGGACTGCTGGTTCAAGGACAAAGCATGCAGGCAATGCGGAAAGATGGGACACATTGCACTTGTATGCCGATCTGGAAAAAAATCCGCTGACAGTAAAAAGGTCAATAAGGAAAAGTACAGAAAGGTACAAATGATGACGGACAGTAGCTCCGAAGACCAGAAGAGCGATAGCGACTCCGGAAACAAGAGACTAAGCTGTCTCAAATTACATAATGTAATTGCCAAAGAAGATTACCAGACCATTTGGGTTACCCTCACGATAGCGGGGTCCCCAGTTAAAATGGAGCTAGATACAGGATCAGCTCTGACCGTCATCAGTCAACGGGATTACGAGCGGCTATTTCCGCATATACCTTTGAAAGACACATCCATTATCTTGAAAACATATACGGGGCAGAAAGTATACCCCAAAGGGAAAATAAAGTTGCCTGTTGTATACAACGGCAAGGAAATACAGAAGTTGTATTTATACGTTCTGCAAGATGGTGGTCCACCGTTGTTGGGACGTGAATGGATCAGAAAGATATGTTTAGACTGGCACTCCATTCAGGCACTGACGGTGACCAGTAAGAAAAAAAATGATGATGACGTCATACCTGGACGATTAAAAGAAATCTTGGCTAACGCCAAAGAAGTGTTTCAACAGGAACTAGGAACCCTGAAAGGCGCCACCGCCTCAATAAAAGTGGAAGATGCGGCAATTCCCAAGTTTTTTAAGGCAAGGCCGGTGCCATACGCAATTCGTCCAGCAGTCGAGGCAGAGCTGGAGAATTTGGAAAAAGCAGGCGTGTTATCCAAGGTAGATTGGAGCGAGTGGGCAACACCCACCATCCCGGTCATGAAGAAAACGTTGAATAATGATAAATCTGAAGAACAGAGAAAAATTCGCATCTGTGGGGACTTCAAGGTGACTGTAAACCCGGTTCTTCACACGGTACAGTATCCTCTTCCGAGGATAGAAGATATTTTCGCCTCACTATGCGGAGGGAAACGTTTCACCAAAATTGACTTGGCACAGGCATATCTACAGATGGAGGTTGATGAGGCCTCTAAAAAGTATCTCACGATAAACACACACAAAGGCCTGTACCAGTACAATCGACTGGTTTTCGGAGTAGCATCAGCTGCAGCTATCTGGCAAAGAGCTATGGAGCAAGTCCTGCAAGGGATTCCGGGGACTCAATGCTAACTAGACGACATCCTTGTAACAGGAGAAAACGACAACGAGCACCTTCCAATTTGGAGCAGGTGCTCACGAGGCTGAGAGAACGGGGCCTACGAGCAAATCGCCCCAAGTGCGAATTTTTCCAGAAACAAATATCATATTGTAGCCATGTCATTAACGAAGAAGGGTTGCATAAGTCACCTGAAAAAATTGAAGCGGTCGTAAAAGCCCCAGCGCCTGAAAATGTCTCACAATTAAGGTAGTTCCTGGGATTAATAAATTACTATCATAAATTTTTACCGAACTTGTCAACGGTTCTGCACCCTCTTAATGCACTTCTACAAACTGGAGTAATTTGGAAATGGAGCGAAGACTGTAAACGTGCCTTCCATAAATGCAAAGGCTTGATCACATCCAAGGAAGTGTTGGCTCATTACAACCCATCACTGCCAATCAGACTGGCGTGCGACGCATCCCCTTACGGCGTGGGAGCGGTATTATCACATAGATTCCCTGATGGCTCGGAGCAGCCGATAGCTTTTGCGTCACGCTCATTGAACTCAGCTGAGCGTAACTATGCCCAGATCGACAGGGAGGCACTCCGCCTGGTGTGGGGGGTGAAGAAATTCAACCATTACCTGCACGGACAAAAATTTACCTTGTTGACTGACCATCAACCCCTCGTCTCCATATTCAACCCTAAAAAGGGCGTTCCCATTATGACGCGCAAAGGCTACAGAGGTGGTCCCTTTTCCTAGGGGCACACCAATATGACATAGAATACAAAGGAACAAAACAGCATGGGAATGCTGACGGTTTATCGCGCCTACCGTTGCCAACGGTAGAAGAGGCACCTACAGTGGAGATGTTCCACTCGACCATAGTGGAATGTCTACCAGTGACAAATTTTACCATTGAAAAGGAAACGAGAAATGACCCGACTCTCTCACGAGTCTACGATTTAACGGTGAAGGGATGGCCAGCACATGGCGAACCACTATTGCCAGCATTCTCGCAAAGAAGAGAACAGCTGCCAGTGTGCCGAGGAACCTTGATGTGTGGATCCAGAGTGGTGATTCCACCCAAACTCCAGGATAAAGTGCTAAAGGAGCTTCACGAGGGGCATCTGGGTGGAGTGAAAATGAAGAACTTAGCCAGAGCGTTTGTGTGGTGGCCAGGTATTGATGGAGACATCGAAGAAATGGCCAAGAGCTGTCTAGGATGCCAGAAGGTCCAAAACGCCCCACCACAAGCCCCTCTACATCCATGGGAGTGGCCCTCATCTCCATGGCAAAGGGTACATATCGACTTTGCTGGTCCATTTATGGACTCAATGTTCTTAATCGCGGTGGATGCACACTCCAAGTGGCCGGAGGTAATAAAGATGTCCTCCACCACCACGGAAAAAACCATCACAGTATTAAGGATCATATTCGCCAGCAATGGGCTGCCTGAATAGATCTGTTCTGCTAATGGACCGCAATTTGTATCCGAAGAATTCAGGAAGTTCTTAAAAAACAATGGGTTAAGCACTACACGTCCGCCCCATACCATCCCGCCACCAATGGATTAGCTGAAAGGTTTGTCCAGACCTTCAAGAAGGCCATAAAGGCCATGGGTAATGAAGACATAAATCTACAACATAAGGTAGATAACTTCTTGTTTGCGTACAGGAATGCAACACGTGGTTACAAACCAAACCCCCGCCATGATGTTTTTCAATAGAAGACTAAGATGCCGGCTGGATTTGATCAAGCCAAACATCAGAAGGGACATAGAGAACCGGCAATTTCAAGGCATGAATGAAAGGCCAACTAGAACCTTCCAGATAGGTCAACAAGTTTTGGCCCGGGACTACCGTACCGAGAAATGGCAGCCTGGAACTATTTGCACACGACTAGGACCGCTGATGTATACCGTGGACATTGGAGAAAGCATAATAAGGCGCCATGCTGACCAGATCATAGAGTCATCTGAAAAGGGACAACCTACACCACAACTCTATACGCCTAATAAGGAAGCAGAGATACCCACAGTATCTACCTCCGATCCGGTGATACTGGAACCAGATGAACCCGACACTGGCATTCAAGCCGAATCGACCTTGTCAAAAGAACCTACTACATGTCTGACAAATCTGATTGAATTTTTCGAGGGGGTGACTAGGGGGGTGGATGAGGGAAATGCTGTGGATGTGGTTTACATGGACTTCAGTAAAGCCTTTGACAAAGTCCCGCATAGGAGACTGGTCAAGAAGGTAAGAGCCCATGGGATCCAGGGTGCCTTGGCGCGTTGGATCCTAAACTGGCTGAGTGGCAGGAGGCAGAGGGTGATGGTCGAAGGTTGCTTTTGTGACTGGAAGCCTGTGTCCAGTGGGGTACCTCAGGGATCGGTGCTGGGTCCCTTGTTGTTTGTGATCTACATAAATGATTTGGATGAGAATGTAAAAGGTATGATCAGCAAGTTCGCAGATGACACGAAAATTGGTGGGGTGGTCAATTGTGAGGAGGAAAGCCTCAGGCTACAGGACGATATAAACGGGTTGGTCAGATGGGCGGAAAAGTGGCAAATGGAATTTAACCCTGAAAAGTGCGAGGTGATGCATTTTGGACGGACAAATAAGGCAAGGGAATACACAATGAGTGGTAGGACCCTAGGAAGTACAGAGGGTCAGAGGGACCTTGGTGTACATGTACATAGATCCCTGAAGGCAGCGGAACAGGTAGATAAGGTGGTTAAAAAGGCATATGGGATACTTGCCTTCATTAGCCGAGGCATAGAATATAAGAGCAGGGAGGTTATGATGGAGCTGTACAAAACGCTGGTGAGGCCACAGCTGGAGTACTGTGTGCAGTTCTGGTCGCCTCACTATAGGAAGGATGTGATTGCTTTGGAGAGGGTGCAGAGAAGATTCACCAGGATGTTACCTGGGATGGAGCGCCTCAGCTATGAAGAAAGACTAAACAGGCTGGGGTTGTTTTCCTTGGAGCAAAGAAGGCTGAGGGGGGACCTGATTGAGGTATACAAAATGATGAGGGGCATAGATAGGGTAGACAAAGAGGAACTTTTCCCCTTAGTAGGGGGGTCAATAACAAGGGGGCATAGATTCAGGGTAAGGGGCAGGAGATTTAGAGGGGATTTGAGGAGGAACTTTTTCACCCAGAGGGTGGTTGGAATGTGGAACTCAATGCCCAAAAGGGTGGTAGAGGCAGGAACCCTCACAACATTCAAGAAGCATTTGGATGAGCACTTGGAATGCCATTGCATACAAGGCTATGGACCAAATGCTGGAAAATGGGATTAGACTGGACAGGGATGGATGGGCGGCGCAGACACGATGGGCCGAAGGGCCTCTTTCTGTGCTGTAAAACTATGACTCTATGACTCTATGACTCTATGACTCTACACCACCGAAACCTACTACACCACCGAGGCGTTATCCGGACCGAGTCAGGAAGACTCCAGAGAGACTGAATTTGTAATTGATTAACTTCAGCAAATGTGTAGATTATTGTTCTTGTACAAATGTTATTTAATGATTACTTAAAATGCTATGTACTATTTATCTAAAAGAGGAGGAATTGTAGTGTATGCACCTTTAAGAGGAACTATGTTTTTTTGAAGCCCCTGTGTACTGTAGTACCGGTAGTGACCACTCGGGTATATAAGCCTGTATAGCGTCTTGTATAGTTAGTTCACCTCCAGACTTTGTTCAGTAAACACTTGTTAAATCAACTCCTGCATTCCGTGTCTCCATTAACACACGGATTCAACAGTAAGGGTATGAAAGGTTACGGACCAAGGCAGGTAGGTGGAGTTAATATACAGATCAGCCATGATCTAACTGAATGGCACCACAGGCTCAAGTGCTGAATGGACTATTCCTGTTTCTATGTTCTTATAATCAAGCCAAAAGTATATTTAAAGGCTTCTGGGTGTCCTATAAAAAGTGCCTATAACTTTAAGATTTCTGACCAATTTGAATATTTTTTTTGTTTTGAAGGGGTGGAGGGGGCTTGTCTACCTGCCACTGTCTACTTTTGGGAAAATTTACAACTTTTTCCTTATACTTGATGAAATCTTCACCATGGGATACCAATGGAAATTCCTATCTACATCATCATAATGGAGATAGTACAAGACCAGGAGGATAAGGATTACAGGGAAGCATACCTCAAAAGGAGGAGACCACCTGCTTGCTAATAGCGAGCAGTAGTAATATACAGACCCCAGCAATGTTCCCTCTGATTCTTTATTCCCCTGCACGGACACTTTCAATTTGCTACGCATGCGCAGTATCTATACCAGCGGCAGGAGCTGGTGAGCGGCTTGTGCAGGACCTCGCAATTGATGCGTGGCCATGCACCTTAGGGGGAACATTGGACCCCAGTACTCCTGCCAGGAAGTCTCAAGAAAAACTGTGCTTCCCCAAAGAAACTCTGGATGAACTTTATCTCCTGGCACAGCCAGATTTGCAACTCACCTCCAATACTAAGACTAACTAAGGTAACATAAGCGCTCAATGTTTTTGGCTACAGGTTTTTTTTCCAGGGAGCTAGAGGGAATTTTACGAATATGCAAGTCAATATGCCATGCATTGCAGCATTTGACCGAGTGTGGCACCAAGGAGCCCTAGTAAAACTGAAATAAATGGGGATCAGGGGCAAACTCTCCACTAGCTGGAGTCATACCTAACACAAAGGAAGATGTTTGTGGTTGTTGGAGGCCAATCATCTCAGCCCCAGGACACTGCTGCAGGACTTCCTCAGGGCAGTGTCCTAGGCCCAACCACCTTCAACTGCTTCATCAATGACATTCCCTCCATCATAAGGTCAGAAGTGGGGATGTTTACTGATGGCTGCACAGCATTCAGTTCCATTTGCAATTCCTCAGTTAATGAAGCAGTCCATGCCCATGTACAGCAAGCCCTGGACAACATCCAGACTTGGGCTGATAAGTGGCAAGTAACATTCGCACCACACAAGAACCAAGCAATGACCATCTCCAATGAGAGAAAATCTAACCACCTCCCGTTAACATTCAATGACATTACCATCGTCGAATCCCCCACCATCAACAGCCTGGGGTCATCATTGACCAGAAACTTAACTGGACCAACCACATAAATACTGTGGCTACAAAAGCAAATCAGAGGCTAGGTATTCTGTGGCAAGTGACTCACCCTCCTGACTCCCCAAAGCTTTTCCATCACCGAAAAGGCACAAGTCAGGAGTGTGGTGGAATGCTCTCTACCTGCCTGAATGGGTGCAGATCCAAGAACACTCAAGAAGCTCGACACCATCCAGGACAAAGCAGCCCGCTTGATTGGCACCCCATCCACCACCTTAAACATTCACTCCCTCCACCACCGGCGCACTATGGCTGCAGTGCGTACCATCTACAAGATGCAATGCAGCAACTCATCACGTCTTCAACAGCACCTCCCAAACCCACGACCTCTACCATCTAGAAGGACAAGGGTAGCAGGTGCATGGGAACACCACCACCTGCAAGTTCCCCTCCCAGCCACACACCAACCTGACTTGAACATATAATCGCAGTCCCTTCATCGTCGCTGGGTCAAAATCCTGGAACTCCCTCCGTAACAGCACTAGGAGTACCTTCAGCACACGGATTGCAGCAGTTCAAGAATGAAGCTCACCACCTTCTCAAGCGCAACTAGGGATGGGCAATAAATGCTGGCCTTGCCAGTGATGCCCACATCCCTAGAATGAATAAATTAAATAAAAGAATACATCAGGTGATTGATGCATTGTTTAACAAGACTGCAGCATTCATAAATTTTGGCTTGACTCCCATGCAACATGAGAAGGCTTTAGGTTTTGATAATATAGCAGGTTTCTCTAGGGTGAGAGGGAAAATAGGTGTTTTTACTCATATCAGGGCAAAATGTATTGGCAACTGTTGTGACTCTTTTTTGCTAAGGCACTCCAGCATTTCACATCTATTCCACCCAGGTAGAAAAGTGTCTGATTGGCACCTGGAAAACAAGGACTATTCCCATCTCCCACAGTTCATTACACTTGTCCAGATTTTCACAACAGCTGCAGAAGAGGTATAATGAGGCCCATTCCAGGGCCTGTATCATAGAGCACACTATTGGTATGTTAAAGGGCTGATTCCGCTGTCTACCTCCTTCTAAAGGTATTTTGCAATATACTGCTAGCAGAGTCTCAAGAATGTTCGTGGTTGACTGTGTTCTTCACAACTATGCCCTGGAGAAAGGTCTTGGTGATGGATATCCCTGAGGAGGAAGGGGAGTCAGGAATAGGATCATGTCATGCAGAAGAACAGCAGCAGCATGAGAAAGAGGCAGAAGAGAATCCAGGACCAGGAACAAGAGAGATTTAACAGCAGCTTATTAGAAACACCTTTTCCAATGAGTAAATAAAGGAACAAATCTCTATCGTGGTCTCAGAGTGCAAAGAAACGGCATTATTTCACAAGTACCAACTGCATACTGATCTCGTCTAGGAACCGCAGCACAGATCTTACAGAAAGACTCCCAGGACATATCTCACGTTGCTGAAATTAGGAACAGTTGTCATCACAAGACTACTTGCCGTCCAATTTCTTTTCATGTGATTGAAACTATTAATGTTTTCCTTTCTTGTGAACACTGTGCTTTCCCTTAGTGCCCTTGGGCACTGTCCTTAAGGCTATTCTGGTGCTCTGTGGGCCAAGGTTCTGGAGCTGCTTGGCTGTAATTTAGGAAAATGAGCCTGTTGGGGCTCAGGTGGTCTTTTTTATTAGGGTAGCTAGCTGACCCTCAAAAGGACTTTGCTGCAGGTCGTGTCTCCATTGCTTTCGCATGGCACCCGGTGCTATCTCCTTTCAGCTACACGAAAGGCAACTGAGAACGCTGACTAGAAAACTCACATGTGCTGCGATCATGAGTGAGGACAGGATTATGCATATGGACTCCAGTCATGTCATTTGTATTTGGCCCTGGATCTAACTGCCCATTGATCAACAGGAGGGCAGACCCAACATTGCAGTAAGATACTTGAAACCCTAAGATATGGTATGCTGAATCTCTCAGAAACCATTTGTGATTCTTCTTTCCAAATGGTCTCCCAAGGATCTTGACAAGGTGCATTGAAGGGAAATGGAGAGGAATTCTCTTACCTTGGCTACTCTGATCAGGTCGTTACATTTCTTATGGCACAAATACAGTCCTAGGGTTCAGCGAGTTGGCATTGACCCAGGTCATTGAAGGACAGACGGAGAAATTTTCTGCTCTTTTCTCTACTGTCTTTACTGACATCTTGGGCTGGATCTTTACCTTGCCGTCGGGATGGGTGCGGGGAGGGGGGGCGGCGGAAATGGATCATGTTGGGAACCCGGGCATTGAAGCGAAGCGTCTTGCAGTGGCCTTTTAACTAAACTAATGGAATTGAATTCAACTTCCAGGTTTCCCGACCAATTAACTGGAGCGGGTCTGATGATGTCACAGATGACGCGACTTCAGCTCAGCTATTTAAAGGAGCAATGCACAGATGACAGTGCTAGTAAGTATAGGAATGGGAGGATAGAGCAGATGAATGCGTGGCTAAAGAGTTGGTGTAGGGGGGAGGGTTTTACTTTCCTGGATCACTGGGCCTGCTTCTGGGAAAGGTGGGACTTGTACAAGTCGGACGGGGTGCACCTGAACCAGAGTGGGCCAAATATCCTTGCGGAGAGGTTTGCTAGCACTGTTGGGGGGGGTTTAAACTAACTTGGCAGGGGGATGGGATACAGAGGGGAGCTGAAATAGGGGGGGATGTGCTGCCAATTATAGAGAAAAAAACAAGTCAGCTTGGTAGACAGGGCAAATATATAAGGGCAAGGCTGGATGGCATCTATTTTAATGCAAGGAGTCTTGCAAATAAGGTGGATGAACTGAAGGTGTTGATAAACACATGGGAGTATGATATTGTTGCTATCACGGAGACATGGTTGAGGGAGGGGCAAGACTGGCAGCTCAATATTCCGGGGTACAGAATCTTCAGGCGAGACAGAGGGGGAGGTATAAGAGGAGGGGGTGTCGCAATATTAATTAAGGAGTCAATTACTGCAGTAAGGAGGGATGATATATTAGCAGGGTCCTCTAATGAGGCCATATGGGTGGAGCTTAAAAACAAAAAGGGGGCAAGCACTTTGCTGGGAGTGTACTATAGGCCTCCAAACAGTCAGGGGGAGATAGAGGAACAGATATGTAGGCAAATCTCAGAGAAATGTGCAAATAATAGGGTAATAATAATGGGGGATTTCAACTTCCCCAATATTAACTGGGATAGTCAGAGTGTGAAAGGCTCAGAGGGTGTAGAATTCTTAAAGTGCATCCAGGAGAGCTTTTTGAGCCAGCATGTAGAAAGTCCTACAAGAGAGGGGGCGGTACTGGACCTAATTCTAGGGAATGTGGCCGGCCAAGTGGAAAAAGTGCTAGTAGGTGAGCACTTTGGTGATAGTGACCATAATATGGTAAGATTTAAAGTGGTCATGGAAAAGGACAGGGATGGGCCGGAAATAAAGGTTCTAAATTGGGGGAAGGCCGATTTTAATAGGATAAGGCAGGATCTGGCCAAAATGGACTGGGATCAGCTACTTGTAGGAAAATCCGCATCGGAGCAATGGGAGGCTTTCAGAAGGGAGATTGAGATCATACAATGGCAACATGTTCCCGTAAAGGTCAAGAGTGGTTCCAAAAACCACAGGGAACCGTGGATGTCAGGGGATATACGAGAATGGATTAGGAAAAAAAGGAGGGCTTTTGGTAGATACAAAAGGCTAAAGACGGAGGAAGCCCTAGAGGAGTACAAAAAGTGCAGGGGGATACTTAAAAAAGAAATTAGGAGATCAAGGAGGGGCCATGAAATAACACTGGCGAGCAAAATAAAGGAAAATCCTAAGATGTTTTATAAGTATATTAAGGGTAAGAGGATAACTAGGGAAAAAATAGGGCCCATTAGGGACAAAAGTGGCAATCTGTGTGTGGAGCCGGAAGATGTAGGAGGGGTTCTAAATGAATTTTTTGCATCTGTTTTCACTATGGAGAAGGACGATGTAGACATAGAAATAGGGCGGGGGGACTGTGATATGCTCGAACATATTAACGTCGAGAGGGAGGAGGTATTGGCGGTTTTAGCTGGCCTAAAAATGGATAAATCCCCAGGCCCGGATGAAATGTATCCCAGGCTGCTGTGAGGCAAAGGTGGAGATTGCGGGGGCTCTAACACATATATTCCGGACCTCTCTGGCCACAGGGGATGTGCCAGAGGCCTGGAGAACCGCTAATGTAGTACCATTATTCAAGAAGGGTAGTAGGGAAAAACCGGGGAACTACAGGCCAGTGAGCCTAACATCAGTGGTAGGAAAATTATTGGAAAAAATCCTGAGGGACAAAATTTGTCTCCACTTGGAGAGGCAAGGATTAATCAGGGATAGTCAACATGGCTTTGTCAAGGGAAGATCATGTCTGACTAATTTGATTGAATTTTTTGAGGGGGTGACTAGGTGTGTGGATGAGGGTAACGCAGTGGATGTGGTATACATGGATTTCAGTAAGGCCTTCGATAAAGTCCCGCACAGGAGACTGGTCAAGAAGGTAAGAGCCCATGGAATCCAGGGTGCCTTGGCACATTGGATACAAAACTGGCTTAGTGGCAGAAGGCAGAGGGTGATGGTCGAAGGTTGTTTTTGTGACTGGAAGCCTGTGGCCAGTGGGGTACCACAGGGATCGGTGCTGGGTCCCTTGCTGTTTGTGGTCTACATTAATGACTTGGATATGAATGTAAAGGGTATGATCAGTAAGTTCGCAGATGATACAAAAATTGGTAGGGTGGTAAATAGCGAGGAGGGTAGCCTCAGTCTGCAGGACGATATAGATGGGTTGGTCAGATGGGCGGAACAGTGGCAAATGGAATTTAACCCGGAAAAGTGCGAGGTGATGCACTTTGGGGGGACTAACAAGGCAAGGGAATACACAATGAATGGAAAGACCCTAGGCAAGACGGAGGGTCAGAGGGATCTGGGTGTGCAAGTACACAGATCCCTGAAGGCGGCGGAACAGGTGGATAAGGTGGTAAAAAAGGCATATGGGATACTTGCCTTCATTAGCCGAGGCATTGAATATAAGAGCAAGGAGGTTATGATGGAGCTGTATAAAACACTGGTTAGGCCACAGCTGGAATACTGTGTGCAGTTCTGGTCGCCACACTACAGGAAGGATGTGATTGCGTTAGAGAGGGTGCAGAGGAGGTTCACCAGGATGTTACCGGGGCTGGAGCGCTTCAGCTATGAAGAGAGACTGGGCAGATTGGGTTTGTTTTCCTTGGAGCAGAGGAGGCTGAGGGGGGACATGATTGAGGTGTACAAAATTATGAGGGGCATAGATAGGATGGATGCTGAGTAGCTTTTTCCCTTAGTAGAGGGGTCAATAACTAGGGGGCATAGATTCAAGGTAAAGGGCGGGAGGTTTAGAGGGGATTTGAGAAAGAACTTTTTCACCCAGAGGGTGGTTGGAGTCTGGAACTCACTGCCTGAAAGGGTTGTGGAGGCAGAAACTCTCACAACATTTAAGAAGCATTTGGATGAGCACTTGAAATGCCATAGCATACAAGGCTACGGGCCAAATGCTGGAATATGGGATTAGATTAGACAGGGCTTGATGGCCGGCGTGGACACGATGGGCCGAAGGGCTTCTATCCGTGCTGTATTACTCTATGACTATGACTATGACAGTTGAAGATTGGTGGAGGTGCAGGACAGGTTGGTGGGGGGGAGAGAGTGCATTGTTGAAAGAGTAAGCTCATTATTGGTGTATAAAGTTATACAGATCGATAAACAAAAATGCAGGCTCAGCGCCAAAAAGCTGCCCCCAGATTTAGTGATGCCTCCCTGGAAATCCTGCGCCAGGGAATCAGGGCCCGCAGGGAGATCCTCTTCCCTTATGACGGGAGGAAGAGACCAGCAGCCGAGACAAAGAGGGCATGGCTGGAGATTGCGGAAGAAATGAGCAGCAGGAGTGTGGTTCTCAGGTCATGGATACAGTGCAGGAAACGATTTAATGATCTCACGAGGGTAGGAAAGGTGAGTGTAATGCCACATTGCCCTACATCCTGATGTGCGTGTCACCCCAACCCTCTCACTCTGCCTTCCCACGACACGACCTGCACACATCACTTCTCACACCAACCTACCTTGCAGGTGCACCCATCCCTCACTGTCAATGCACCTACCCACGTCCCCAACTGACCATCCACTACTGACACTCACCCTCATCCTAATGCAATCATAGAATCAAAGAAATTAACGCCACAGAAGGAGGCCATTCGGCAATGTCACACCACTGCCTCATAGTCACCCTCTACAGATGTGGCCCATCCATGCCTTACACTCATTCCACGACTCTCACTCAAAGGTCTCTTGTTTCCCTCCTTGCAGGAGAAGAGAGCACAGAACATGCGGGAGCGACGGAGAACCAGAGGTGGTCCTCCAGTAACAACACCATTGACTGCAGCAGAGGAGGAGGCCCTGGACACCAGCTGAATTGCAGAGCTGCTGGCAGTGGGAGATGGAGAGAGGGGGACCTCCCAGCTACCTGGTGACAGAATTAAATATCATACAGCCACATGGCATACAACAGTCACTCATGGTGACTTGATGCCAGTGAAATATGATCATGTGTATGATGGTAACTTAAAACATTCTTATCATAACAGTTCTAATTCATGTCTTTACTCTTCCATAGGCTCATCAAGTGTCCCCTCCCCACCACTGTCCAGCCAGAGGAGGAAGACGAACTCCTCAGAGGAGGCCACGGTCTATGAGGGTGCACCATCACATGACCCATGCACACCCAGCACCAGCGCAGATACACACACGTCGGTGGTCCAGTGAGAGAGAGAGAGAGAGAGAAAAAGAGAGTAGTGTTGTCACCTGGTGTCTCACAGATCACATGTGAGCAAGAGCAGATAGTGGAGACAGGAACAGCAGTGGAGAGTCCTCTTCGGAGGGCGCAGGAGGCTCCCAGCAGTGCTCAGCTGGACGCAGATGCTGAATCTTGGGGGCCATCAACAAAGAGGATGGTTCTTGAGAAGCAGCAAAAAAATGCGGGAGGCTCTAGCAGGATTTCCAGCCGCGATGTGCTCGATTGTAGGGAGAATGGAGGAGTTCATCTCCAACATGAGCAGCACCATGTCGCAGGCCATGGCTATGATGTGCTCTTCCATGGAAAGGGTGGTCACCTGCATGGAACATCAAATGCACCAGTCGAATGAGTGCACACTTGCTGTGAAAAGCAGCTTGCAGACTCTGATTGCAGCTATATCCAGAATGGATAAAAATCTAGAGTTAGCCGTTCAACGCCTCACTGATGTGCAGCAAAGTGCTCTCCAGCTCCTTGCTAGCAGGGAAGTGCGGGCAGACCATGAGAGGGATGATGTTGAGAGGGGACATGGAAGTGGAGAACTCTGCTCAAAAGTGCTCCCAGTTCTCCCCCGTTGCCCCCCGCCCCCAGTCAGAGCCCCACATGCTGCCTCGTTCCTGATGGCCGAGTCTGCCCCTGCACAGGTGCAGGAGGAGCAGTCTTTGGTGGGGCCCTCACAGGCTCCAAAACCCAGAGGACGTCCGCCAAAAATGTCTAAGCAGTCAGAGCAGGGAAGTGAGCAGCCTGCCGCTGCCTCTGCTGAAGCCACAGGGGATATGTCATAGAAGTAGTAGAAAAAGAAAAAGGACACAATTGTAGATGCACAAGGGGATGCACATGGGTGTGTTAGAAAATGTTAGAGGGTTAAGTTTCTGTTGAAGTTATGGGCCACATAAATTTATTTCTTTGCACGACTTTCCTGTCTTGTCCATTTTTGCCTGCTACCCGTAAAGTGGCCTTGTCAGTTGGAGTGAATGGTAAGACAGAACTTAACTTCGAGCAATGGGTGTCTGTAATGTATTATCACATGGTTTGGTATGAGCATGCTCAGTTTGCGCTGGCCTAATAAAGCAAGCAAATAAACTAGCAACTCATCGTGTCTCGGTCCTTCATTTGTTCTACCCACATATATTACATTTTGCCGACAAGGATGGGATCTCAAAGCCATTTTTAGGGATCATGGAAGGACACTGTTCAACCTTCAAGTGGACAGTCATTCACTACAATCCTGCCAATACAGAAATGCAAAGTTGTTTTCACTGCCAGAAGTGGGGCCATATTTCAACAGCTTGTAGAGCTAGATCTAAAGCGGGAAGTGACATGAATCTTGCCATTCATGTAGAAATGACTTATGAAATAATACTGGGCGGCCTGCTGGTGGCGCTGTCCAGGGAGAGTATAAATACTCGGGCACGGGCCCAGCTTGCTCAGGACATTTTGTAAACAGGAATTAGTGACGGACAACTAGACCTCCATGTTGTGAAATAGTTGATTAAAGCCTTGTTTAATACTCAGACCAAGTGCCTAGTAGTTTTCTTACGTCAGGAAGTAAGAACCATTCTAGTGGCATTGCAAAGCAGTGACAACAAAAGGGAGGAGTTCACAATATTGAAGTGAACATACCTGATGTTGAAGAACTAGACATCTACAGTAACTATACCACTAGCGGCAACGCTAGCAGTCATGAGAAAGAATACAAAACTTTTGATCAACGACCAATATATTGATAAATGTATTGATGTGGCGGTGGACTGCTCGATCATGAGTAAGGACACATATGAGAGTAAGTTTAATGAAGTACCACTTACAAAGAGTACCGTAGAGTTAAAAATCTACTGCGGCAAAATCCTAGAGATGTGTGGACAAATGGAATGTACAATTCAACACAATGGCCGGTCAGTAAAGACTGGTTGAGAAAATTAAAACTAGACTGGAAAAATGTCTTCAGTGTAGCTGCTTCAAAGAAGTGATGCGACACAATGCTGAACAAGTACGAAAGCATGATCAAAGACAGTTATGAGGGCATCACTGGGTATGACGCGCATATCCGCATCAAGTCCAACGTGAAGCCTGTCTATTGTAAGGCAAGGCCGGTCCCCTACGCATTGTAAAGTCAGGTGGAGGAAGAGCTAGCGAAGCTTAAGAGAGAACGGAGTGCTAGCAAAAACTGACAAAAGTGAATAGGCTCCCCCGATTGTGGTAGTGCCCAAAGCAGACAAAACTGTACGCTTGTGCGGTGACTACAAAGTTACTATCAACCAAGCAGTTGATGATGAGCAGTACCCGTTACCTATATCACAAGATTTGTATGCAGCACTCTCTGGGTCAAAGGTTTTCTCCAAGCTTGACCTGTCGCACACTTCCGCTCAGCTGAACGTTGACAAAGAGAGTATGAGGAACAAGTTGGCCATGGTAGATTGGGAGACTACACTAAAAGGTATGAAGGTGGACATACAATGGCTAACATTCAAGGAAATAATGCATAATTTGCAACAAACATATATTCCTCTGGGGCATAAAAACCCAAAAGTAAAAGTGATCCAACCATGGCTAACAAAAGAAATTAAAGCTAGTATTAAGATAAAGGAGGAAGCTTATAAAGTTGCCAGAAAAAGCAGTCAGCCTGAGGATTGGGATCCTTTTAGAAATCAGCAAAGGGGGACCATGAAATTGATAAAGAAAGGGAAAATGGAATATGAGCACAAACTAGCGAAAAATATAAAAATGGATTGTAAAAGCTTCTATAGGTATGTGAAAAGGAAAAGTCTGGTGAAGGTAAATGTAGGTCCTTCACAGTCAGAGGTGGGAGAATTTATAATGGGGAATGAGGAAATGGCAGAGAAATTAAATAAATACTTTATTTCTGTCTTCACGGAGGAAGACACAAAAAACCTCCCAGAAATACGAGAAAACCAAGAGTGTGACGAGAATGAGGAACTTAAAGAAATTATTATTAGTAAAAAAACAGTACTAGAATGGGACTAAACGTTGATAAATCCCAAGGACCGGATGACCTACATTCTAGGGTTTTGAAAGAGGTGGCCATTGGAATAGTCTTCCAAAATTCTATAGATTCTGGAACGGTTCCTGCAGATTGGAGGATAGCAAATGTAACCCTGTTATTTAAGAAAGGAGGGAGAGAGAAAATGGGGAACTACAGACCTGTTAGCCTCACATCAGTAGTTGGGAAAATGCTGGAATCTATTATAAAGAATGCAATAATTGGGCACTTAGAAACTAATAGTAAGATTGGGCAGAGTCAACATGGATTTATGAAAGGGAAATCCTGTTTGACAAACCTATTGGAGTTCTTTGAGGATGTAACTAGTGGAGTAGACAAAGGGGAAACGGTAGATGTGGTGTATCTGGATTTTCAGAAGGCCTTCGATAAGGTCCCACATAAGAGGTTGGTGAACAAAATTAGGGCACATGGAATTGGGGGTAATATACTAGCATGGAATGAGAATTGGTTAACAGACAGAAAACAAAGAGTAGGGATAAACGGGTCTTTTTCAGGATGGCAGGCTGTGACTAGTGGGGTACCGCAAGGATTGGTGCTTGGGCCCCGCTATTCACAATCTATATCAATGATTTGGATGAGGGGACTAAATGTAACATTTGCTGATGATACAAAGCTAGGTGGCAGTGTCAGTTGCGAAGAGGATGTGAAGAGGCGTCAAGGGGATCTCGACAGGCTCAGTGAGTGGGCGAGAACATGGCAGATGGAATATAATGTGGATAAATGTGAAGTTATCCACTTTGGTAGAAAAAACAGAAAGGCAGAGTATTTCCTAAATGCTGAAAGTTTGGGGAATGCCGATGCTCAAAGGGACCTGGGTGTCCTTGTACATGGGTCACTGAAAGTGAATGTGCAGGTGCAGCAAGCCATTAGGAAGGCAAATGATATGCTGGCCTTCATTACAAGAGGATTTGAGTACAGGAGTAAAGAAGTCTTACTCCATTTATATAGGGCCTTGGTGAGACCACACCTGGAGTACTGTGTACAATTTTGGTCGCCTTACCTAAGGAAGGATATACTTACCATAGAGGGAGTGCAACAAAGGTTCACGAGATTGATTCCTGGGATGGCGGGACTGTCGTATGAGAAGAGATTGAGTAAACTAGGCCTGTATTCTCTTGAATTCAGAAGAATGAGAGGGGATCTCATTGAAGCATACAAAATTATTACAGGGCTTGATAGGATGGATGCTGGGAGAATGTTTCCCTTGGCTGGCGAGTCGAGAACCAGGGGCCACAGCCTCAAGATAAATGGTAGGCCATTCAGGACTGAGATGAGAAGAAATTTCTTCACACAGAGGGTGGTGAATCTTTGCAATTCTCTACCCAGAGGACTGTGGCGGCTCAGTCATTGGGTATATTCAAAACAGAAGTTGATAGATTTCTGACTAGTAAGGGCATCAAGGGATATGGCGATAGGGCCGGTGAATGGAGTTGAGGCAGAAGATCAGCCATGATCTCATTGAATGGCGGAGCAGGCTCGAAGGGCCGAATGGCCTACTCCTGCTCCTATTTCTTATGTTCTTATGTTAACAGTATCTTACCATCAACACACACAAGGGACTGTACTCATACACCAAGCTGCCATATTGTGTAAAGTCCTCCCCCAAAATCTTCCAGGCTACGATGGATAAGATTTTGCAAGGAGTTCCAAATTGTTTATGCAATCAAGACGATGTGCTGATCGCAACAAGCAGCAAGGAAGAAAATCTAGAAGTGTTAGAGTTAGTGCTTCAAGGTTGAATGTCCACAATATCAAATTGAAAAGGAGCAAATGTGCTTTTGTGCAGCCCGAGGTTGTGTACCTTGGTCTGAAAGTTGATGCAAATGGCTTTCAACCAGTGAAGGAAAAGGTTGATGCTGTCATCAATGCTCCAAAGCCACAGAACGTGTCCGAGTTAAGATCTTTCCTTGGAAGGGTCCAGTACTACGCAAATTTCTAACCTGAGTTAGTGACATTGCACAAGCTCCTCAAGAAGGAAGTCCAGTGGAAGTGGACGAAAGCGCAACAGGAAGCTTATGACGCTTGTAAGAGAAGTCTCTCTAGCGTTGCTCTACTTGTGCACTACGACATAGAGCATGAGCTTAAGTTAGCATGTGATGTTTCCAGCTACGGTGTGAGAGCTGTCATAAGCCACGTAATGGATGAAAGCCAAGAAAAACCAATTGCGTTGGCATCGCGAACCCTCACAAAAAGCAAAAGAAAATAGTCGCATATTGAAAAGGAAGCATTCGCCATTGAGTTTGGAATCAAGAAATTCCAATAGTTCCTGATCGGCAGAAAGTTTACCCTGATAACCGATCACAAACCGCTCCTAGCAATATTGGGGCCCAAATCTGCCATCCATGCAATGGCCGCATCAAGAATGCAACGTTGGGCAGTGTTGTTGTCACAATATGACTACATGATTGAATATCGTACTTCAAAGCAAAACGCAATCGCAGATACCTTATCCAGGTTGCCACATGAAGACTCGTGTGTTGGGAGTGAAGGTGTGATTTTCACACGAGTTGCAGTTGACAAAGACTTGCCAGTGAATGCAACTGAGATTGCAAATGAGACTCAAAGGGACTCAGTGTTGTGTCGGTACCTTTCTACCTAGACACAATTTAGGACTCAGAACTCAGAGATTCAAACATGAAGTGCTTTATTGGAAGGAAAGGAAGTTCTGGAAAGTTCCGAACAAAGAGAGCTAAACTTAACCAAGAGAATACCCAACCATTTATCTCCTGTGACAGCGCCACCACAGGTGGGAGGAGAACACACAATACATAACATTTCCTCCCCTCTTAAATGGAAGGTCCACATTATTCCTCAACAGGTAAGTTACTTTCAATGCACTCAACGAACCTAGGGTAGAGGTAGACTGCCTCAAACCCTGACTTTACCCTGGGGTTTATTCTGCCCCAGTCTTGTGGGTAAGTCACTAAGCCGACAGATCCAAGCGTCTTGGAGGCCGCCGCTCTCTGACAGGATACCGGCGGTCATCGCTGGCTTCCACAGCAGTAGGCATTGACACAGGCCTGGATGGAGAAGGTGCCTGTGTCAGTTGAAAGTCAGGAATTTGCACAGGTGGAACAGTCTCTTTGACTTCCTGTGTTGGAGAAGAGCACTGTGGCAAAGGATGCTGGTTTGCGGTATCATCCAGAAACAGTTCAGGCCAACCAGCCGTTGGAGCCTCTGTGGCTGTCTCTGCTCCTAGCAACAGTTGATCTGTGTGTCTTCTCCAGACGACGTCCTCAGCAGTCTCAACCATGTAAAACACAGGGCCCGTCTGCGCGATCACCGTAGCAGGAACCCATTTCGGTCCAGTGTTGTAGTTTCGAGCTAGGACGTGCTCTCCCGGATGAAACCGTCTCTCCTTGGCGCTTTTCTCTCTTCAACTTGAGCTTGTTGTTGACAATGGACAACCTGTTCTGCCCTTGGAGGTTTGAGTAAGTCAAAACTTGTCCGCAACTGCCTCTTCATCATGAGCGAAGCAGGGGAAGTTTTGGTTGTGGCATGCGGCTCGTTCCTGTAGGACAACAGGAAGCTGTTCAGACATTGGTGGATTGAGCCCTCACCTTGCGATGCCTTCAAGGCGTGCTTCAAAGTTTGCACAAACCTTTCTGCCTGGCCATTAGTAGAGGGATGATAGGGCGCAGACCTGATGTGTTGGACATCATTCACATGCAGGAAGGTTGCAAACTCCTGTGATACAAATTGTCGACCGTTGTCACTTACGAGTTGTTCTGGTGAGCCATAACGGCTGAACATCTCACCAAGTTTCTCAATTGTTTTCTCTGCCGTGGTAGACCTCATCACAGCGACCTCCGGCCACTTGCTACGAGCGTCCACAACCACCATAAACATCTTCCCTTCGAAAGGACCGGCGAAGTCCACATGTACTCACTGCCACACTTCTGCAGGCCAATCCCAGGGGTGTAGGGTTGCCAGCTGTGGAACATTCCGGACCCTTTGACATGGGGAACATGTTTTGGCTTTCTCCTCAATATTCCCATCGAGACCTGGCCACTAGAAGTAGCTTCTTGCCATTTCCTTCATCCGAACCATCCCACTGTGGCCTGTATGAAGTTGTTGCAGTATAGGTTCCCTCAGAGGTGGCGGAATGGTGACACAGCGTCCCCAAAGAAGACAACCTGCCTGGACGGAGAGCTCATTTCTTTTTGAAACGTAAGGTTTCAAACTAGGAGAATCTCCTTTCGCTCTCCCTCGAATGACATCGTCCATTACCTCAGACAGGACTGGATCGTTGCGGGTGTACCTTCGCACCTGAACTGCAGTGACAGGTGCTCCCTCCACTTGTCTAAAGTAGAAGATGTCTATCTGACGAGACTCTGGGGGAGTAACAGGCAAGGGTAGCCTCGAGAGACCGTCTGCGTTGCCGGGCAAGTCTGATTTGCGATATTTGATGTCATATGTGTGTCCTGACAACAGTAAAGCCCACCTTTGCATCCTGCTTGCAGCGAGAGACGGAATTCCGGTGTGGGGCCCGAAGATTGAAGTCAATGGACGGTGGTCCGTCAGGAGTGTGAACCTTCTCCCAAACAGGTACTGATGAAATTTTCGAATTCCAAAAATGATTCCCAAGGCCTCGCGCTCGATCTGCGCATAGTTACTCTCGGCCTTGTTCAAGGTGCGTGATGCGAAGGCGATAGGTTTCTCTTCACCCGAAGGCATGATGTGGGATATGACTGCTCCCACACCATATGGTGATGCATCACATGCTAGCTGCACGGGTAGCTTTGGGTCGAAGTGTGTCAGGACCTCCGAATTCAGCAATGCTTTCTTTGCTTGGGCGAAAGCTTCGTTCCACAGTTCAGTCCATTTCCATGTTTTGCCTTGACATAGCAACTGATGTAACGGCTTCAGCAATGTTGCTAAGTCTGGAATAAACTTCCCATAGTAGTTAAGTAGCCCCAGAAATGAACGTAACTGGCTCACATTCTGGGGTGCTGGGGCCTCCACGATCGCCTTGACCTTTGGCGGCGCCTTATGCTGGCCAGTAGCGTCAATCACATGCCCCAGGTACTCAACTGAAGACTGAAAGAATTCACATTTGTCTTTACGAACTCTGAGTCCGTACTCTTTCAGTCGTTGTAGTGTCGCATCCAAGTTCAGAAGATGATCCTCCTCATTTGTCCCAGTGACAAGGATGTCGTCCAGGTAGCACTGGACTCCTGGCAGTCCACTCAAAATCTGATCCATTGCCCTTTGGAATAGAGCAGGGGCCGACGTAATTCCAAACGGAAGGCGGTAGTACCTGTATAGCCCCTTGTGTGTCACAATTGTCAGCAGCTCCTTTGATTTGTCATCGACATGCGTTTGTAGATAAGCCTGGCATAAGTCTATTTTGCTGAACTTTTGCCCTCCGGCCAGGCCCGTAAAAAGATCATCAATGAGGGGAAGAGGGTACTGTTCCACAGACAGCACCGGGTTAATAGTCACTTTAAAATCCCCGCAGATTCGAACAGATCCATCCTTTTTCAGGACAGGAACAATGGGTGTGGCCCATTTGCTCACGCTCACAGGCTCCAGGACTCCATTCTCGACTAAGGCCTCCGAGTTAGCCTCAACTTTTGGCCTAATTGCATAGGGTACAGGTCGGGCTTTGTGAAACTTCGGCTTGCTGTCAGGTTTAATGTCCAGTCTCACGCTGATCTTTTTCATGCTCCCAAGTTCCCCATTGAAGAGTTCTGCATGTTTGTTTAACACTGCAGTCAGACCTGACTCCCCTTTTGACATCATGCGGACTGCAGGCCAGTCCAGCGTGATTTTCACTAGCCACGCACGTCCCAGTAGCGATGGGTAATTTCCCTTTACCACATATAGTGGCAGTTTTGCAGTCTGTCCGTTCAATTTAACTGTCACCTCAATGACGCCTCTCATGGCCACAGGTTCGCCGGTATACGTCTTTAGCACAATGTTTGTTGGCTGAAGGTTAAGATGCTTTAGCATTTTGTTGTAGACAGTGTCTGAAACAAGGGACACAGCCGTGCCTGTGTCCACCTCCATCCGCACTGATTGTCCCTCCACCAGTGGTGACACCCAGTAGCCATTTGAACCACCTGCAACCGTCAGTATGTGCACCTCTTCCTCCTCAGAGGTGTCGCTCCCCTCTGTTTTGCTTGTTCCATCATACTGCACTGAATGAACACTCTTTTTCCTCTCTTGTCCAAATACAGACATTTTGCTTCCATGCTTCCCAGCTCTGTCTGTTCTTTTTTTACCTCTACAGGCGCGTTCAATGTGACCCTTTTTGCCACAATTTCGGCATTCCAGCTCCGTACACCAGCAGTCATTAGCGTGATGGCCCGTTTTCCCACAACGGTAACATGTGCCGTTCCACGCACCTTTAGGCTCAGACGACACCTTGTGAACTCTCCCTGTTGAACTCAACTGGTGAGCCTCCTTTTCCGCCATCTCCATAGAGACACTAACTTCAATGGCCTTTTCAAGAGTAAGGTTGTCCTTAGTAAGAAGGCGCTTCTGTGTGGCTGCATTTTTCAGACCACACACAAGTCTGTCTCTAATGGTGTCATTCAGCACCTCCTTGAACTGGCAGTGTTCCGACAACCTTTTTAAAGCAGCAATAAACATCGTCACTGATTCCCCTCCTCTTGATTCCGTTTGTGAAATCTAAATCTCTCAGCAATAACCAGAGGTTTTGGTGATAAATGTGCTCCAAGAATTTCCACTAGTTGCTTATATGTTTTAGTTCCTGGCTTATCTGGCTGCACGAGGCTGCGAAGTAAATTGAAAGTCTTCGGCCCGATTACACTCAAAAAGGTAGGCACGACCTTTTCATTTGCCACCGCATTCGCCAATACAAAATAGTCAAAACGTTCCGTATATGCGCTCCATTGCTCCACATTTTCATCAAAATCACCGATGTTTCCTAATATAGTAGCCATCTCACGTTTCAAATTAAATTTTCTGTTTACTCACTGCACCCGTAACATACGCAGATTCATCCGCTCCTCGTTGCCACTTGTTGTGTCGGTACCTTTCTACCTAGACACAATTTAGGACTCAGAACTCAGAGATTCAAACATGAAGTGCTTTATTGGAAGGAAAGGAAGTTCTGGAAAGTTCCGAACAAAGAGAGCTAAAACTTAACAGAGAACACCCAACCATTTATCTCCTGTGACAGCGCCACCACAGGTGGGAGGAGAACACACAATAGAACACACAATACATAACACTCAGTACTGAAAAGAGTGTGTGAAAACACCTTGAATGGATGGACTGATCAGTGTATGGACACAGAATTGAAACTCTCCATAACCGTCGTACTGAATTGTCTTGTGAGCAAGGGTGTATCAAGTGGAGAAACAAAGTGGTGGTACCTACTTCTTTGAGAGCTAGAATTCTGGCTGAACTTCATACTGAACATCCAGGGATCGTCAGTATGAAATCAATTGCAAGAAGTTTTGTTTACTGGCCTGGATTGGACAGTGATCTTGAATCACTTGTCAGCAAATGCAGCGTTTGGCAAAATTGCAGAAGCAAACTACCCAAAACTCCACGAGTACATGTAGACTTCTGTGAGAAAGCAAATGATTCCTTCCTTGTAGATAGTCACTCAAAGTGGATTGAAGTGAAGCATATAGGTTCAAATAAGTCTGAGATAGAAACAGGATCATCTTTGAGTTTGGAACCAAAACAAAACGGCCAGAAAATGGGTTCAGCACCAAAACCTTCTGTAAGGAGATCAGGAAGGCTCCACAAACCTGTTATTAAAAGGATTTGTAGCTCATTTAAAAGAAAAAAAAGCCAGGAGTTTTTGTTATGTAGTATATGTAATGCTGGGAAAGGTGAACCATAGTTTTGTTGTATATGAGAGGGAAATACATTATAAAAATTTAAGGGGGAAAGCAGTATAATGCATTATCACATGGTTTTGTATGAGCATGCTCAGTTTGCTCTGACCTAATAAAGCAAGCACATGGACCAGCAACTCATCGTGTTTCCGTCCTTCATTTGTTCTACCCAAGTATATTACAGGTGTCTGAGACAGGAATCGTTTGGTCATTTTAGGACTGCTTTGTGATGGTGGTGGTGGTAGAGTTGGTTCAGCATCTGGGTGCCATATTGGTGCACTGGTGCAATTTAACTAAATTGTGCCATTATGAGGCCACCCCAGACCTTCCAAGCAGTAATATGCGCAGCTGCTGGTGACATGTTCACTTCAGGTTGCTCTTCCGCCTCGTGTTTCTCCTGCTCCTCCTCCTCATCATCCTCCTTCCAAGAGGCTCTGTGCCTTGCTCCTCCTGCAGCTCCAATCCTCGTTGCTATGCTATGTTGTGCAGAGTGCAGCATGAAGGGATAATTACTAGTCCTAGCCCCTTTAGGGCTACCCCAGATCAGGCGTATTCCCCAGACGTTCACCTTCAACTAAAGGTAGAGGTAGCCGAATCCTAAAGGCGCTTAATTGGGTCTAAAGGTCCAGACTATCTCTCCCTAAAAGAAAGGAACAATCTGAAGATGTTACCGTCCTGCAGATAGCACTTTTAATAAGTTTAGCTAGACTGTAACCTTCCGGATATTATGAGGGTCCGGAAAACTCCCCCAGAATTCTGCAACTCCTCACCAAAGAGTGTACAGAGATTGAGTTTGCAAGTTTGATACAGAAGTACTATGTGAGACAATTCTAAAAATATATATAGATTTATTAAAGAACCGACATGTAATTTACAGTTGGTAGGAAGGCTACAGTGGGAGGGTATATCGAAAATAGTAATAGCCCATGGCGTGCTCAGGTAGTGGTGGTTAAAACTAACGAAAAGAAACGGCTCGTGGTCGACTACAGCCAGACCATCAACATATATACGCAACTAGACGCATATCCCTTGCCTTGCATCTCCGAGATGGTGAACCAGATTGCCCAGTATCGTGTGTTTTCCACTATTGACTTAAAGTCTGCCTATCACCAGCTCCCCATAAAAGTAGATGACCGTCCTTATACGGCTTTTGAAGCAAATGGGTGCCTGTACCAATTCCTTAGGGTACCCTTCGGGTTCACGAATGGAGTTTCCGTTTTCCAACGGGAAATGGACCATATGGTAGATGAGAATGTGTTGGAGGCAACATTTCCGTACCTGGACAATGTTACTATCTGTGGACGCGACCAACAGGAGCATGACCGGAATCTCGCTAAATTTCTAGAGACTGCCCAAAAGCTAAACCTGACCTATAACGAGCACAAATGTACTTTCAACACTACTCGTCTGTGTATTCTCGGCTGTGTGGTAGAGAATGGGGTAATCGGGCCAGACCCTGAACGATTACGCCCGCTTAAAGAACTACCACTGCCACATAACCCTAAGGCCTTAAGAAGGTGTCTGGGATTCTTCTCTTATTATGCTCAGTGGGTGGCCAACTACTCG
Source organism: Somniosus microcephalus (assembly GCF_052327205.1). Taxonomy (NCBI): domain Eukaryota; kingdom Metazoa; phylum Chordata; class Chondrichthyes; order Squaliformes; family Somniosidae; genus Somniosus; species Somniosus microcephalus. The sequence goes on along the minus strand of NC_140989.1, from coordinate 79,811,335 downwards.
GACAAAGCCCGAGCCCTTATCAAGTCGACGTCTTTCCCTCTATCAGTAGAAGTGCAGGAGGCATTCACCAACATCAAACGGGACATTGAAAAGGCCGTGGTATGTGCTGTAGATGAGAGGATACCCTTCCAGGTAGAGAGCGATGCTTCTGATTTCGCGTTGGCTGCAACCCTCAACCAGGCCGGGAGACCGGTAGCCTTCTTTTCCCGTACACTACAGGGTCCTGAAGTCAGGCATTCTTCCGTTGAGAAGGAAGCACAAGCAATTATCGAGGCGGTCAGACATTGGAGACATTATCTCGCCGGCAAACGTTTCACACTCCTCACTGACCAGCAATCTGTGGCCTTCATGTTTAACACGAAGCAGAGAGGCAAGATAAAAAATGACAAGATCCTAAGATGGCGGATAGAACTGTCCACTTACGACTACGATATTATGTACAGGCCAGGAGCACTCAACGAGCCACCCGATGCCCTATCTCGAGGGGTATGTGCCAGCCTTAGTACTGACAAGCTCCAAAGTCTCCACGACGCACTCTGCCACCCAGGAATCACCCGATTGAATCACTTCATCAAGTCTTGCAACTTACCCTACTCCATTGAGGGGGTCCGAACGATGACCAGAGCCTGCCGCGTTTGTGCAGAATGCAAACCCTGCTTCTACAGGCCCAAACAAGCTCACCTCATCAAGGCAACTCGACCATTCGAGCGCCTAAGCCTTGATTTCAAAGGTCCTCTCCCATCGGTTGATCGTAATGTCTATTTCCTCAACGTTATAGACGAATACTCTCGTTTCCCCTTTGCCATTCCCTGCCCGGACATGACCAGTGCTACGGTAATCAAAAGCCTCTGCAACTTATTCTGTCTGTTCGGTATGCCCAACTATATCCATAGCGATAGAGGAACGTCGTTTATGAGTGATGAGTTACGCCGGTTCTTACTATCAAAAGGGATTGCTACTAGTAGAACCACTAGCTACAACCCCCGGGGCAATGGGCAGGTTGAGAGGGAGAATGCGACAGTGTGGAAGGCAGTCGTCCTGTCTTTAAATCAAAAGGCCTACCGACCTCTCGCTGGCAGGAAGTTCTCCCCGATGTACTGCATTCCATAAGGTCTCTGCTGTGCACCGCAACAAATGCTACTCCTCATGAGAGGATGTTCGGTTTCCCCAGGAAATCTTCCTCAGGTATTTCACTACCCGGGTGGTTGATGTCCCCGGGCACTGTACTGTTACGAAAACATGTGAGAGGTCATAAGACTGATCCCCTAGTGGAGGCAGTACAGCTCCTCCACGCCAATCCTCAGTACGCGTATATCCAATACCCTGATGGACGTGAGGATACTGTTTCAATAAAGGACCTGGCTCCGGCAGAAGAGAGAGAGAGCGATGCTGCTAGCGAAGATGCGGGTGTGGAGCACCGTGATGCGCCGCCTGTGGGGGTGGGATGCCCGGAGGTACAAGACGTACAAAACGTCGTTTTGGAAAACCCAGCAGACGCCAGGACGGCGGAGGAACCTGAGCAAGTTCCCCAGGAGGTTCCTTGGCCGATGCTACGTCGCTCACTACGAACTGTAAAACCCCCGGTCAGACTTAACTTATAGGAGGGGTGAATGTGGTGAAATAAGTCTTATAAGTATATACCTTATTCTACCTGTGTATAGTTTCCTATTGTAATCTATTGTAACCCTGCTGTTTTCTTGGCTGGCCAGGAATGCTGATGTACTGTATACCACTCTGCTGTGCCATTGATTGTCTTGATTCTGTTACTTCGCCCCTGGCTCCGCCTCCTAGCAGTTCTGAGAAGCTGGTCAGTAGGCTAACATGTGTGTTCTGTTCTGTCCAGTTCTAAGCTAATAAAAGCCAACTGTTTGAGTTATAACTACCAGTCTCTGTAGTTATTTAAGGTACATCAGTGTTTCAATCACAACATTAACAGTTCCAAATACAAAAAGCTTACAATTCTTCTTATCAGAGATCCTTATTCTCAAATCTTAACTTCATTACATTTTTACATTTCTTAGTCTTATTCCAGGATATCCACCAAAATCAAATACAATACCTTTTTGATCCCCGAAACTCAAATGGTTGTAGACTTACAGAGCTTGCCTCTGAAGCTGAGAATCGCTTTGCCCCTTTACAGTGAATCCATCTTCCCATTTGAAAGTTCAATTTTTATACCCTTTTGCATTGGTATTTCCTTTGAAGTTTTCTGCTGATGTAAGCTAATTATCTCTAGTCATTTTTCTGTTGACTCCTGCTATTTTTACAGTCAGATCAGCTGGTAGCATTACAGACTCGTGTCTCTACCCTAGGTGTTTGAAGCTTATCATAAAAAACGGTGTGGAGCAGATGTTTCTATTTTATGTCATTCTTACCAAAGTCTTCTGTTTGTGTCTCTTTCCGAAGTGTAAATTAAAAACACCTCAACCGGGTGCACCATTGTCTTCTTAGTTACCTCAACTGGTTGTAACACAGACTCGTGTTTCATTTGATGTTACTTTTATGAAGGCATATGTTTCTTTCATTTTCTGTGATTCTTTCGGAAGTGTTGGTTTAAGACACATTAACAGGGTAAACCAGTGTGTTCTGTCCAAGGCTTCAGACTTTCAGGAACCTTTAACCTTCTATTTCAACAAGGCTATTGATACAGTGTCAACAACTTATCTTATCTCAATAGCCTGTATGCTGTTCACAGCTTTAGATTGTTGAGGCTTCCAGATTTTCAAGCCCAGTATGTCATGTTTTAATAAAGTCAAAATTCTTTCATAGAATGGTGTATTTTTCTGAATAGGTATATTACTTATTCCTTCATAAGCATACCACGATCATTCTGGAGACCCTGGCTGGTATGTATTGAAGGGCTCCTCCAGATCTGTCCAGGCATCTGACATGCATCTTCAGTATCCCGATTGCTTGCTCTATGACACATCTCGTTGTCATCTGGCTTTGATTATAGTGCTCTTCTGCCTCATTGCCTGGCCTCCTCGGGGGTGTCATCAGCCATGTCTTCAGTGGATACTCCTTGTTTCCAAGCAGCCAGCAAGTCTGGTCGGAGGTGCAAAGAGCTGAGGTAGGGTGGACTAGCACAGGATGAATGAGTCATGACAGCTCCCTCGGAATCTGGCACACACATGCATGATGATCTTTTTGTGGTTGCAGGCAAGCTACACATTGAGGGAGTGGAAGCCCTTCCAGTTCATAAACACTCCTGGATGATCTGGGGGTGCCTTGATGTGTGCAGTCGATGATGCTCTGCACCTGTGGGAAGCCAGCCAGAGTGGCAAAGCAGAGTGCCCACTCGGTCTGACTGGGTTCATCAGTGGCAAAGTGTACACAAGTGTCTGACTTGTCAAATGTGTCATCGGTCACCTAGATGATGCATTTGTGGGTGGCTGACTGCGAGATCCTGCAAATGTCTCCTGCAGATCCCTGGAAGGAGCCTGAGACGAAGAAGTTGAGAGCAGTGGTGACTTTGACAGCCATTGGTAACACATGCCCACCAGGTCCACTTGGCAACAGGTCTTCTTTCAGCAGGGTACAAATGTCTGTCACAACCTGACGTGATAGCTGAGCCTCCTGAGGCACTGCTGTTCAGTCATCTCCAGGAAGTTGATCCTCTGCCTATATACCCTGTGCTCCGGGTATCTCCTCCTGTGATGTACAGCCCTGTGCTCATCCCCTCCCTCCTGTGGAGTGGCAGATTGGTGAGGAGAAGGCTGCTGCTACTGCTGCTGGTGTTGCTGCTGGTGCAGCTGGTGTTGGTGCTGGGGGCTCATTTTGATCCAAATCTGAGGTCCAAGGTGAAACAGCATAAATGGCACCCATGCTGATCTGATAGATGCCAGGTAAAGTGGCGATCAGAGGCACAATTCTCCAGTGCAATGAGAGTGACTTCCAATGTAGTGAGAGTAACTTCTAAAGTTGTAGAAATCACCTGCAAACTCCTGAAAGCAAACTCTCAGCACAAATGGTATCAGCAAGAGCCTTTCCCTTAGCAAGGAAGGTGTGAGGGGTGAGTATTTATGTGATTTTTCTTTCTATCAATTGTTCAACTCCCACAATGACCTCTCTGCTCTCGCCTTGCTTTCATTGGCAAGGTACAGCAAACCCGTGAATCCCATAGACAGCCAGTAAAAGCTCCAACATCAGGTTAAAAAGGTTGTTAATAGCCTCTTAATGAGCTCTCAACTACCTTAATTAGGTCACCTGTCTCTCTGGCTCACTGCCTAACACGCCATAGTTAAAGGGAGAAGTCAGTGGGTTGAAGCCGGCTTCCCGACGCACCGTCAATTTCAGCGCTTTTAACTGCCCACCCGCTCGCAATCCCGCATTCTCTTCAAAGTAAAAATTCTGGCCCTTAAGTGGAAAGTTTAAATTCTTCCTCCAGTACTGCCATTGCCCCTTTAAGTAGCAGCAGGTTTCATATCCTGCTTTTCCTGCCTGGACAAGTCGGGAGGAGCTCTGCAGTGTGTTCCAGATCATATCACACACATAATTGTAGCCTGCTATGCCCTTCACAACTTTTCCATACAAAAAGTGCTGGATTTTGACTTTTAAAAAAATTAATTTGTGGGATGTGGGCGTCGCTGGCAAGGCCAGCATTTATTGCCCATCCCGAATTGCCCTTGAGGAGGTGGTGGTGAGCTGCCTTATTGAACCGCTGCAGTCAGTGTGGCGAAGGTAGTCCCACAGTGCTGTAAGGTAGGGAGTTCCAGGATTTTGACCCAGCGACGATGAAAGATCGGTGATATTCTTCTAAGTCAGGATGGTGTGTGACTTGGAGGGGAACTTGGAGGTGATGGTGTTTCCATATGCTTGCTGCCCTTGTCCTTCTAGGTGGTAGAGGTCGCGGGTTTGGGAGGTGCTGCCGAAGAAGCCTTGGCGAGTTGCTGCAGTGCATCTTGTAGATGGTACACACTGCAACCACGATACGCCGGTGGTGGAGGGAGTGAATGTTTAAGGTGGTAGATGGGGTGCCAATCAAGCAGGCTGCTTTGTCCTGGATGATGTCGAGCTTCTTGAGTGTTGTTGGAGCTGCACTCATCCAGGCAAGTGGAGAGTATTCCATCACACTCCTTACTTGTGCCTTGTAGATGGTGGAAAGGCTTTGGGGAGTCAGGAGGTGAGACACTCACCGCAGAATACCTAGCCTCTGACCTACTCATGTTGCCACAGTATTTATGTGGCTGGTCCAGTTAAGTTTTTGGTCAATGGTGACCCCCAGGATGTTGATGGTGGGAGATTCGGCGATGATAATGCCATTGAATGTCAAGGGGCTTTGGTTAGACTCTCGCTTGTTGGAGTTAGTCATTGCCTGGCACTTCTGTGGCGCGAATGTTACCTGCCACTTATCAGCCCAAGCCTTAATGTCGTCCAGGTCTTGTTGTATGTGGGCATGGACTGCTTCATTATCTATGGAGTTGTGAATGGCACTGAACACTGTGCAGTCATCAGAGAACATCCCCATTTCTGACCTTATGTTGGAAGAAATGTCATTGATGAAGCAGCTGAAGATGGTTGGGCCTAGGACACTGCCCTGAGGAACTTCTGCAGCGATGTCCTGGGGTTGTGATGATTGACCTTCAACCACCACAACCATCTTCCTTTGTGCTAGGTATGACTCCGGCCAGTGGAGACTTTTCCCCCCCGATTCTCATTGACTTCAGTTTTACTAAGGCTCGTTGATGCCACACTCGGTCAAATGCTGCTTAGATGTCAAGGGCAGTCACTCTCACCTTACCTCTGGAATTCAGGTCCTTTGTCCATGTTTGGACCAAGGCTGTAATGAGGTTGGGAGCCGAGTGGTCTTGGCGGAACCCAAACTGGGCATCAGTGAGCAGGTTATTGGTGAGTAAGTGCCGCTTGATAGCACTGTCGATGTCACCTTCCATCACTTTGCTGATGATTGAGAGTAGACTGATGGGGCGGTAATTGGCCGGATTGGATTTGTCCTGCTTTTTGTGGACAGGACATACCTGGGTAGTTTTCCACATTGTCAGATAGATGCCAGTGTTGTAGCTGTACTGGAACAGCTTGGCTAAAGTCACGACTAGTTCTGGAGCACAAGTCTTCAGCACGATAGCCAGGATGTTGTCGGGGCCCATAGCCTTTGCTGTATCCAGTGCGCTCAGCTGTTTCTTGATATCGCGTGGAGTGAATCGAATTGGCTGAAGACTGGCTTCTGTGATGGTGGGAACCTCAGGAGTAGGCCGAAATGGATCATCCACTTGGCACTTCTGGCTGAAGATGGTTGCAAACACTTCAGCCTTGTCTTTTGCACCCTTTGATGGAGAGAAAGCTCTGGCTCTGTTGGAGCCAGAACTACACGGAGGAGAACATCATGACGTGTACTCAGAGGACTTCTCAGTACTCACCAACACTATATAACTCCCCCAGGTGAATGTACTGCACTGATGAATGGGAGTGAAGAAGCAAGTAATGCAGGGGGTGAGTTGGAGGGAGTTTGGTAGACGAAGATAGGGAAGGAGGTCTCTGCAGGAGCTCATGGATAGGCCTGAGTATGACTTCATCTCCCTCTTCATCATTCTCATCCTTCTCCTCCTAAATCATCATAATTATCATCATGGTTCACAAGGAGGTATTTGTGTCCTTGTTGCTGTGGTGCATCTGCAGGAAAGGAAGGTACAAGCCCAGAATGGGATTAAGAGACAGAGAAAGTGGTGCAAGGTTGTGACTGTGTGGTGCATCACAAGGATATCAGGGCAACAGTGTAGGTGTTCAGTCACTTACCTGGCACTTGCAATACACCCCCCAATCTCCCACAGCTAGAGCAGGGTGCCTCCTCATGAGCTCCATGGGCTTCTCCTCGTAGGGCATGAGGTATTTAAAGGTGGGAATGCCCTCTCCGGTGGCCTGCCTCTCAGCATTGTGTGTCAATTTCTCCTGCAAGAAGATTGAGTGAATAAGGGGTAGGCTAGCAGTTGAGGGGTGTGTGCCAACATGGGAGAGCTGAAGAAACCTATACGAGGGTATCAGCCTGTTGAAGTGGAGGAAGGGGTGTCAGGGTTGTGCATGTAAGCAATTGCTATTAGGAGAGATGGATCGACATAATGCGAAATCCTGAGTTACAATCCCACCCCTGCACCTCGCCCCCACCCCCTTAACCAGAGTGCACCGTGAAGGGTTAGTTACACAACAGTTTCTTTTAGAGGATGAAGAGCGGCTGGTGCTTAAGGAAGAAGAGAGAGGGGGAGAGAGAAAGAGAGAGAGTGAGAGTATCTGGTGTGTTATCTTGCCTGCCCTGGTAAAGGGGCCACTAACTCTGGATCTTACAATGTGTGTTGCTATCTCCCCTAATAGCAATTACTTGCATGCAGAATTTTACAACTTGTTCTTCTACTTTAACAGGGTGATACCAGCAGATCTATTACATCAGCTATCTGATGGCCACCTGGGAGACATTCCTTAAATGCCAGTCCTCACCTAATTCCATAAATTGTGTTACAGGAGAAACTTGCACACAATGACCGTGAAAAAGCAAGGCCCTGGAGAGGGCATTCCAGGCAGAAAGGTGAGCCCCTACGAGGAAAAGGCCATCAAAGCTGCTGGAGAGGCACTCTGCTCCAGCCATGGGAGAAGGTAGATTGATGTGATGGTGCAGGTGACAGGTTTGTGGGTGTGCACGTAATCAGTTGCCATAGCATCTGTAAAGCAACAGACAGCCAGTAGCTTTCAAATCCTTTTGACGTCTTAATCCTAAAGGGGTTATATTCACACATTTGAAGAGGATGTTGCGAACAAGACGACAAAGGAGCCCCGGGAGCAAGATCCTGCCCATGTGTTCTGCTGTCCCAGTCCCCGCAATATCTCACCCTGCATCTCTTGCTTTCTAAGTCCCATGCACCAATTGAGATACTTTTACTTGCGGGGGATGGGGAAGGAAATACAAAAGAATGTGGAAAATCGTCTCCTTTATAAGGCCAATTGGCTTGCAATTGCCACAATTTCCAGTATTCTACTGTGATCCAGGCCTCAACACTTCCGTCCCTCCATGGATCTTGATGCCAATATCTTTCTGGTGCCAAGATCACTGAGGGCACAGGAGGCAACAGCTGCGGGAAATCTGGCAGGTGACACCATCGTGGAAGCCCCATCTCTTTTTACATGTCAAGCCATTTATGGGGCAGATGGAACTTCCTGCTGGAGGTGGGGCAGGTGGAATATCCAGGCTGATGTCTTCAGAGTAGAGAGTCAGCATTTCTGGGTCTTCCCTGAGTTACCACCTCCACTGGTCCTATCCCACCCTTTCTACCTCAAAATTGTCACCCAAGCCTTGAAATCTAAACCAAAAAAAAAGTGAAGTGTGACACATGCAGTTAGTAATAATACTAAAGTATAACAAATTATTTGTGTAGCACTTCATTTTTCACTCCCAATTTTGTCAAGACCTAATCCCTTGTTCTGTGGCCATTCTTGCCTCTTGATATAAAATGAAGTATGTCACAACAAAATTCTCCATGTACTGTACCATCAGTACAAATAACATCAATGAATGTCGATTTTAACACAGCACGAATATTGAAAAAAGGGACTCAGTCCCCATCTACTCTCTAGGAAAGCAGTTGAAGGTGAACATACGAACAATGGCAGACAGGTAAACACCTCTGGTCCATTCAGTCTGTCCAACACAATTGTGATACCTTGTGTATCACAACATTTACACTCTCCACCCCACCCAAAACCACGTGATTTCCTGGAAGAGGCGAAAAACCAAATAAAAACCCAGGCCAATTTGGGGGGGAAGAAATCTGGGAAATTCCTCTTACCCATCTAGGCAATCGAAACGAGTCCAGGAGATCACTCTGGCCCTGAAATACCTACCTTTTGTAAGAGGTGATCTCCACGCCAACCAGAAACAGGTCCAGCTCTCACTTGAAGGAATTTAACGAATCGATGTCCACCCCACGAAACGACAGCCTGTTCCAGAGGTCCACTATTCTCTTGGAAACGAACCACCTCCTGACATCTAACCTAGATGTGGCCATACACAACTTAAAATTGTGACCCCTGGTCCTCCCTAATCTTTTTAATTGGAACAAGCGGTCAACTGGAACACAATCTATTCCCTTCATCATCTTATAAACCTCAATCAGATCACCCTAAGTCTACGCTTCTCTAAAGTCTAGAGTCCCAACTCTTTTAGTCTAACTTGATAACTAAGATGCTTTATACTGGGAATTAGTTTCGTGGCTCTCCTCTGCACCCTTTGCAAAGCCTCAATACCCACCATGTAAGGAGACCAAAACTGGACACAGTATTCCAAGTGAGGCCTGACCAAAGTCTTGTACAAGGGCAAAATAGTATGCCTCATCTCGTAATCAATTGTATTATGAATGCACCGCAACACTCTATTTGTTCTAGCTATTGCTTCACAGCATTGCTCATGTACCTTTAGAGATCTCTGTATTAGAACACCCAGATCTCGTTCTTTCTCCACCTTCTTTAATGCTTTTCCATGAAGGGTGTATGAAAGTTGAGCATTCGCCCTTCCCACATGCATAACACTGAACATATCCAAACTAAACATCATTTGCCAGTCATGAGCTCAATCTCCCAGTACATTAAGATCCGCCTGAAGCAGTCGAGCATTGTCTACAGTCCTAACACTCGCACAGATTTTAGTATCATCTGCAAACTTCCAGATCGTGCCGCCAACACCTACATCCAGAACACAAATTCTTTATTTTCTCCATGTTATAATTTTAATGTAGGTGCATTTTGATGTGTATACCCCATTCCGATGTAGGTGTACTGATGCACATACTCCATTCCAAATGAGCTGGGCTGCATAAATAAGATTTAAGGCTTAATAGTACAAGTGTGGAAAGGTACTATTACTATATTGTGGTAGTATTACAGAAACTGCCGTTATGAATTTCCAGACATCCTCCGCAACCCAACAGCAACATCCATATCCTAGCTCCTGAATCCAAGTGGAGCAGAACTCGACACTTAGTCAGCGTGTGAAAGAGTCATGCAACCTTGTCAGTTTAGGTCAATCATGCTGCACTGGATTAACCCACTAATCTCATGCAATCCAGCCTTGCTGCTTTCAGCCCGTTGAAAAGGCACCTTGAACAGACAGCTTCGACCTACGCTGATATCAAAACACATCTATAATCCTACTGTTGAACCTGCTGAATTCTGTAGGAGAAAAGGCTGGTGACTTCATCTTGCAATACTAGATTTATCTCTTTCTCAGGATTTCGTACTCCAACAGAATGCAGTCATGAAAACAATCTGCTAATTTTCTAATGGTGAACAAAGGGGTTCAGTGGATAGAAAAAAATGGACATTTCAAATCAGAGGGTGCAGGGATAGGAGTGACTTGTGTGGTCCTGAACGTTTTGCCACAATCTAGGAAGACAGCAGAAAAGGACATTACTGGAGAGAAAGTTAATTTGAGATGCTATAAATGCAACCAAGCATAAAGTGGCTGAGTTTCACAAGTTGCTGTAGCATTTTTTTGCTACTTCTGGTAGATTAGGCAATGCTGAAGATTATTCTTTGGTTTACTTTGCATCAGTAACATGTAGAATATTTCATGCCGTTTGGAACATTCAAATTTGATCATCTGAAGTAAAATATGAAAATGGATAAGAAATTGTCTGAATGATATTAAATAGTAAGTATTGTCCTTGTTAGGGATGTGTTATTGGGGTGAAAGGGAGAGGGAAGTATAAAGTAGAATGTACTGGTGATAGAATCCCTACTAGTTCCAAACTTACAGGACTCAGAAATAAAACTCAAAGTAAATTGGTCAAATTTGAATCAAATGAGTCGGAGGAGACAGTTAAAGACTTACAAAACAAATTAGGTAGAACCTCAGTGGGGGAATAGCAGCAGGTAAAATTCAACATGAGTAATTGTAAAGTACTGCAGATTAGAAAAAAGAGCCAACCCATGAACTCTATGGTATTGACACAGCTGAAAATAAAAAGTTGAAAGACATCGAAGGACATGAGTAAACATGGTCATAGAGGCACAGAAGGAGGCCATTCGGCCCATTGAGACTATTGTAGAGCAGTCAGTCCCATTCCCCCGCTCTAGCCCCGTAGTCCTGCAAGTTTATTTCCTTCAAGTGCCTATCCAGTCTCCCCTTGAAAACATTGAGTGTCTCCGCTTCCATCACTTCCGTCGGCAGCGAGTTCCAGGTCCTCACCACTCGCTGCGTAAAAATGTTTTTCCTCACATCCCCCCTGTATCTCTTGCCCAAAACCTTACATCTGTGTCCCCTAGTCCTTGTACCATTGACTAGTGGGAACAGCCTTTCCCCGTCTAGCCTATCCAAACCAGTCATAATCTTGTACACCTCTATCAAATCACCCTGCAACCTCCTTTGCTCTAATGAAAACAAATCCAGCTTCTCCAACCTGTCCTTGTAGCTAAGATCCCCCATCCCTGGAACCATTCTGGTAAATCTCCTCTGCACCCTCTCAAGTGCCTTCGCATCCTTCCTAAAGTGTGGTGACCAGAACTGGATGCAATACTCCAGTTGTGGCCTAACCAGTGCTTTATAAAGGTTCTGCATAACTTCTCTACTTTACTAAATACCTCTATTTATGAAGCCCAAGATCCCATATGATTTGCTAACCACTCTCTCAATATGTCCCGCCACCTTCAGTGACCTATGCACATTAACTCCCAGGTCCCTCTGTCCCTGCACACTCTTTAAAACTGTGCTTTTAACTGTATATTGCCTCTTCCTGTTCCTTCTGCCAAAATGCATCACCCTCACTTCTCTGTATTAAATTGCGTCTGCCACTTGTTTGCCCATTCTTATAGCCTTTCTATGTCCTGTTGCAGTCGATTGGTATCATCCTCACTGTTTGCCACACCCCCAAGTTTGGTGTCAGTGGCAAATTTAGAAATTCTACTCTGTATTTCAATATCCAGATCATTTATATATATCAAAAAAAGCAGTGACCCCAGCACTGACCCTTGGGGAACACCACTGTACCATCCTCCAGTCTGAAAAACAGTCATTTACCACAACTCGCTGTTTTCTGTCCTTAAGCCAAATCCTTATCCAAGCTGCCACTGACCCACCTATTTCATGAGCCTCAATTTTGTTAACCAGCCTTCTATGTGGTACTTTGTCAAACTCCTTCCTAAAATCCATGTAGACAACATCCATTGCATTCCCTTCATCAATCCTCCATTACTTCATCATAAAATTCAATTAGATTAGTCAAACACGATCTGCCTTTTACAAATCCATGTTGGTTCTCCTTAATTAGCTTAAACCTCTCCAAGTGCCCGTTAATTTTTTCCTTGATTATTGTTTCTAAAACTTTATCCACCACTGATGTTAAACTGACCGGCCTGTAGTTACTAGGATTGTCCTTACACCTTTTCTTCAACAATGGTGTCACATTTGCCACTTTCCAATCCTCAGGCACCTCCCCCACATCTAGGGAAGATTGGAAAATTATGGCAAGCCCTTCTGCTATCTCCTCCCCCAATTCCCTTAGCAACCTGGGATGCAAGCCATCTGGACCAGGCGACTTATCCACTCGGTGTATAAGAGGTACCATCACTTTAGATTAGTAAGCAACGAAACAAATAGAATGTTGAACTTTATTGAAGGGTACGAGTAAGAAGATGTCACATTAAATATGTGCAGTGCTTTGCTTAGACCACAGTTTAGGGCCAAACACCTGGCCCTGTGTGCTGCAAGAATAGACAAGCAACCAATGCAGAGGGAATAGGAAATTTCGAAGCAGAGGCCGAGCACCAATTTTTTTTTTAAGGCTGCAATTCCCCGCTTATCTATTATTAGTGAGCTAAAGTGTTTGTCCCCATTTCATGAACACGTCTCATTCAGGGCCCAGATTTGATACAATAACATTTAAATCAATACCCTTAATTCCCCAGTATCGGTCCCAAATTTGCTTTTTTTGTATGACTATTTTGAACAGGCACAAGAGACGTTCCATGGGGGCAGTTCTTAAATAGCCTTTGGAAGAGGTTTTATTTTTGGAATGTTTACAGTACATCTACAATACGGCATTCTTGGTGAAACATTTCAGAAAAGATTCATTTTTGAGGAAAACAATTGGCAGCCATTTATGCTCACTCCTTAAAGTAAGCTTGCTTTTAAAGCACTTCAATTTCATGGTAGATGTGGTGCAAGATGAAAGTAGGGACATACTTGAAACCCTTGAAGATCAGAATGTAACAAATTTTATATTGTACATTGCATTTTGACTGCTGACTGTGTGCTTTGCTCGGGTATGAGTACACATTAGATGCAGTGAAAAGAGCTATAAGATTGTATCAAGGCATGGCATGGGCAAGCAGTAAACATGGAACAGGTTGACAGGTTACATTTTGAATTATGTGACGTCTACCAAGCACACAGTACTATTGGTTAGTCTTACCTTCCCAGATCACTTAAAGTGTGCTGTCATTTTCCACTTTCCAGGTATTATAGACACATTCAGTCTCACTACCAATTCCTGCCAGGAATGGTGTCCAGTGAGGAGAGTACCCTGTGGTGCAACAAGGGCAAGCCTCATTACACCCACGTCATGTGCATGTTTACTTTACCAACCAAACGTGGGATTAGGTGCCGTGCCGCCTTCCCACAGAATCCATTTTGTGCATCGACACTGAATTCACGTTCAATTTTGTCTTCCTTTTTGTCCAATTGTATCTAGCATTTCCAAATGCTTACCCCGCCCCCCTCCCCGACCCCACCCAACCCAAACACCCTCATGGGAACATTAATGCCCATTCCTGGGGGGGAGGAGGAGATGCAACGGTCCAGGGGTATGCTCTCCTGAAATTTTTAATTGTTATATTAAAATAGTTGTATTCCAGTTATTTTTAGGGCACTTTAACAAACTTCATTATTGAAACATCTTAAGTCAATTTATGTGAGATTGGTCATCAGAGTACTTTAAAATCAGACTTTCAGCGTTAAGGGCAAAGAGTATTTTAATATGTGCAAGGACATAATATATACACATAATAAAGTATTTGTATATATGCAAGTGTATCACACATATAAAATATATACATCAAATATAATGACTTTAATAAAATACATCTAATTGCTGGAAATTCATTTATACATTACTGCTACAGCCTATGAACACTCAGTTTATCTGTGAAAGCTATTCAGAGTGAAAGCATGTTCCCCACAGAGTGCATTTACAATAGTCCTCAGTGACAAAAATAATTCCTGGCTGCTCCAACAGTTAAGGTGTCACCTGTGTATTTCTCAGATTTTTGCAGCAACCTGAATTCTACTTAAACATGTTAATGAAAACAAACTAGCAGCATTAATTTGTATATAGCTGCTTTTCGTGCATTATTAATGGGGGCCTGGAATGTGCATCATACATTACTCAACCCTCATTGTTCCTGGCTGGAGAGTAGGGTCCAGGTCCAGCAATGTCAGTATGGCACCAGCTCTAAGCTCCATTATAACTCTGCCCCAGGAAATGTTATTGGAAACGTGACCATCTCATTACTTGTTATTTATTTCCCTTTAATACGAAGCAATCTGACAGCTTCTGGAATCATGCTTATATTCACAACTATGTCTCCCCACTACTTCCCCTCTAGGACTTAATTACTTCTTCTCTCCTCTCCTGTTCCCACCATTCACTTCCTCATCTCTAGTCATCTCCTTATTCCCACTTCCGAGACATCTGTTTAAATGACTCATGAAGACAACATTGGCATAATATAAAGAGTGAGTATGATATAGAGATGAGAGAGAGAGAGAGCGCGAGAGAGAATTTGGGAGTGAGAGATATTAAGAATAAGGACGGATGTCCAAACCCAATTAAACACACGGGGGTCGATATTAACCCCCCACCATCACTACGGGCGAGAGAGAGTTGTGGGGGGGGGGGGTGGGGGGTTTAAAAATCGTAAAACGCGAGCTCAACCCATCGCATACGCGCCTGCCGCCATTTTTACGTTGGCGGGTGTAATGTATGTACCTTTAAGGGGGAGAACTACTTTTTACAGCTCATGTATACTGTAGTACCGGCAGTGACCACACCTGTATATAACGCTGAGTAGTAATCTGTACAGTTCAGTTGCAGTCTGAGCCACGTTGAGTAAACATCGTTTGTACCGTTCTCCGCAGTCTGTGTCTGATTATACACGGACATAACAGTGGCGACGAGGCAGATTCGAACCTACCTGCAACTCTGCATCACCTCCCAGGGATTCGCTCCTGGAGAACAGTGGAACAAGGTCGAATCCAGAAGCACGGGCGTCGACCACGGGCAACCGCCCAGTCATCCAGCGGAGATTTGAGCATCGCAGGGGAGGCTGTCGAGAGCCAGGCTTGGCTTTCCAGTCACGGTGGTCCAGCGAAACGGGCTGGCAACAGGTACTGCGCAGAACCTTCCCGGACAGCGGCGGGCTAGAGCCCGACCGAGCGGCACAGAAAAAGGCCGAGCAGCGTCGACGGGTGAGAGAGAGAGGGCAGAGCGCACAGGGCGCAGCCGGTGTTCAGGACCGAGCGGCGTCAACGGGGGAGAGAGACGAGAGAGCAGAGCGCAGCCGGTGTTCAAGGGCCGAGCAGTGTCAACGGGGGAGAGAGTTGCACAGGAAAACGCGAGGCGCTGCCATTGCCACGAGGACCACAGAGAGTGGCATTGGCAGCAGCGCAGGAGCAGCGCGCGAAACCCACAGGGCGTCGCCATTTGCCACGAGGACCGTCGAGAGCGGCGTTGGCAGCAGCGCGGGAGACGCCATTTTAAGCCGCAGCGGGGAAGAAAGGAAAGCGCGGGAGACGCCATTTTAAGCCAGTCTAACCACACCCAAAAATGCCGAAGAGTGGCAGTATCACAGCGTTTGACAATGAAGTCGAAGATTGGACGACATATGTTGAACGCATAGAAGTATACTGCAAGGCGAATGAAGTGCCAGATGACAAGAAAGCGCTGGTATTGTTGAATTCAATGGGTGCAAAAATGTATGGCTTACTACGAAACCTAGTAACCCCAGAGAAGCCAGTAGAAAAGGATTTTGAAAACATAGTGTCAATCCTACAGGACCACTTAAACCCCACACCGCTGCTGATAGCAGAAAGATTTAAGCTTCACAAAAGGAACCAGCATAAAGATGAAAGTAATGCTAAGTATTTAACGGAACTGCGCAAGCTATCGAAACACTGCCAGTTTGGAACGGGACTAGCAGATACTTTAAGGGACAAGTTTGTGTGTGGGCTTCAAAGTGAAGGAACCCAGAAACGGCTTTTATCTGAAAAGGACCTTACGCTGGAAAAGGCTTTCAGCATTGCGGCATCATATGAAGCAGCAGCACAGGGTGCTGCAGAGATACAACAGAGACCGCAAGAATATGGCACAAACGAAATGTCATATGGAACAGAGAAGTGCTATCGCTGCGGCAGAACAACACACGACCAGAATGATTGCTCGTTCAAAGACAAAGTGTGCAGACAGTGTGGAAAAGTAGGACACATAGCACGAGTCTGCAGGTCGGGAAAGAAAACCAGCAATAAGAAACCGACCAAAGGAAAGTACAAGAAGGTACATAAGATAACGGAGAATAGTTCAGACGAACAAAAGAGTGATAACGACTCCGAAAGCAGGGAACTGAGTTGTCTGAAACTACATAATGTGATCACAACAGAGGATCACCGAACCATTTGGGTCACTCTCAAGATAGCAAGAGTCCAGGTAAAGATGGAATTGGACACAGGATCAGCCCTAACAGTCATAAACCGACGGGACTACGAGCGGCTATTCTCACACATACCCTTGAGAGACACAAAAATTATTTTGAAGACGTACACGGGGCAAAAAGTCTACCCCAAAGGAAAAATAAGGGTGACCGTTATATATAACGGTAAGGAAACACCAAAACTAGACCTGTATGTATTGCAAGATGGAGGACCACCATTACTGGGACATGAATGGATCCGGACAATACAACTGGATTGGCATTCCATACAGGCACTGACTGTGGCTGACAAAAAGGATGACGACGTCACACCTGGGCGACTGTCAAAGATCCTAACTGACGCGGAAAAAGTGTTCCAGCAAGGACTCGGAACACTAAAAGGCATGACAGCGATGATTAAAATTGAAGAAAACGCAAGTCCAAAATTTTTTAAGGCCAGACCTTATGCAATCCGCCCAGCCATCGAAGCAGAGCTGGAGAGTCTGGAACGTTCAGGTGTACTGTCCAAGGTAGACTGGAGCGAGTGGGCTACGGCCATCGTCCCTGTGATGAAAAAGTCGTTGAGCAGCACGCCTGGGGAACCAAGGAAGGTTCGCATCTGTGGGGACTTTAAGGTAACAGTGAACCCGGTCCTTCACACCATACAATATCCACTTCCGCGGATTGAAGATATTTTCGCCTCACTATCTGGAGGGAAACGCTTCACTAAGATTGATCTGGCCCAGGCGTATCTGCAAATGGAGGTAGAAGAAGCATCAAAAAAATACCTCACAATCAACAGGTGAGGCCCGATCAGAGCATCGGACCTGTGAAGGGGCAGTGACCGGCGGCAGTTAAAAGCGGCGGCAGATTCAAATCGGCGGCAGTTGCGAGGTGAGGCCCGATCAGAGCATCGGACCTGTGAAGGGGCAGTGACCGGCGGCAGTTAAAAGCGGCGGCAGATTCAAATCGGCGGCAGTTGCGAGGTGAGGCCCGATCAGAGCATCGGACCTGTGAAGGGGCAGTGACCGGCGGCAGTTAAAAGCGGCGGCAGATTCAAATCGGCGGCAGTTGCGAGGTGAGGCCCGATCAGAGCATCGGACCTGTGAAGGGGCAGTGACCGGCGGCAGTTAAAAGCGGCGGCAGATTCAAATCGGCGGCAGTTGCGAGGTGAGGCCCGATCAGAGCATCGGACCTGTGAAGGGGCAGTGACCGGCGGCAGTTAAAAGCGGCGGCAGATTCAAATCGGCGGCAGTTGCGAGGTGAGGCCCGATCAGAGCATCGGACCTGTGAAGGGGCAGTGACCGGCGGCAGTTAAAAGCGGCGGCAGATTCAAATCGGCGGCAGTTGCGAGGTGAGGCCCGATCAGAGCATCGGACCTGTGAAGGGGCAGTGACCGGCGGCAGTTAAAAGCGGCGGCAGATTCAAATCGGCGGCAGTTGCGAGGTGAGGCCCGATCAGAGCATCGGACCTGTGAAGGGGCAGTGACCGGCGGCAGTTAAAAGCGGCGGATGATTCAAATCGGCGGCAGTTGCGAGGTGAGGCCCGATCAGAGCATCGGACCTGTGAAGGGGCAGTGACCGGCGGCAGTTAAAAGCGGCGGCAGATTCAAATCGGCGGCAGTTGCGAGGTGAGGCCCGACCAAATCAACAGCAGAGGAGAGAGGTAAAAAGTAATCAGAGTGTGACGTCACCAGGGAGCAGGTAAGTGATTGGTTGGTGAGTATTTCTCTTTTTTAAACTTTAACTCTGTAGTTTATAGTTACTAGGGTCTTTTCTGGTGTAGCAGGGACTGTTGGTAGACTATACAAGCGCCTTAGAGATATTTTTAATTGGTGGTAGTAAATTAATTTAAATTAAGTAAAGGGAAGGTCATGCCAGGTGAGCCCAGCCCCGTGATATGCTCCTCTTGCTCTATGTGGGAATTCAGGGACCCCGGTGCCCCTGATGACCACGTGTGCCAGAGATGCATCCATCTGCAGCTACTAGCAGACCGCATTGAGGCGCTGGAGCTGTGGGTGGATGGGTTGTTGAGCATTCACGATGCTGAGAGGGTCGTGGATAGCACGTTTAGTGAGTTGGTCACACCGCAGGGAAGGGCTGCACAGGAAGACAGGAAATGGGTGACCACCAGGCGGAGCAATAGAAGCAGGCAGGTAGTGCAGGAGACCCCTGTGACCATTCCCCTCTCAAACAAGTATACCGCTTTGGATACTGTTGGGGGGGATGACTCACCAGGGGAAGGCAGCAGCAGCCAACTTCCTGGCACTGGGGGTGCTCCTGCTGCCCAGGAAGGGGGGAAAAAGAGTGGGAGAGCAATAGTGGTAGGGGATTCTATAGTAAGGGGAACAGATAGGCGTTTCTGTGGCCGTAGACGTGAATCCAGGATGGTTTGTTGCCTCCCTGGTGCCAGGGTCAAGGATATCACTGAGCGGCTGCAGGGCATTCTGGAGGGGGAGGGTGAACACCCAGAGGTCGTGGTCCACATTGGTACCAACGACATAGGTAAAAAGAGGGATGAGGTCCTGCAGCAAGAATTTAAGGAGCTAGGTGAAGGATTAAAGAGCAGGACCTCAAAGGTTGTAATCTCTGGATTACTCCCCGTGCCACGTGCTAGTGGGTATAGGAATAGGAAGATAGAACAGATGAATGCGTGGCTAAAGGGATGGTGCAGGGGGGAGGGCTTTAGTTTCCTGGATCACTGGGTCTGCTTCTGGGAAAGGTGGGACTTGTACAAGTCGGACGGTTTACACCTGAACCAGAGGGGAACCAATATCCTTGCGGGGAGGTTTGCTAGCACTGCTGGGGGGGGGTTTAAACTAACTTGGCAGGGGGATGGGGTACAGAGTGGAGCTATAGTAGGGGGTGATTTACAGCCAAATACAGAGGAAAAAACAAGTCAGCTGGGAAGGCAGAGCAAATATGTAAAGGCAAAAGGGAATATGGCAGGGCTGGAAGGCATTTATTTTAATGCAAGGAGTCTTGCAAATAAGGTGGATGAACTGAAGTTGTTGTTGAACACATGGGAGTACGATATTGTTGCTATCACGGAGACATGGTTGAGGGAGGGTCAGGACTGGCAGCTCAATATTCCGGGGTATAGAATCTTCAGGCGAGACAGAGGGGGGTGTAAAAGGGGAGGGGGTGTTGCAATATTAATTAAGGAGTCAATTACTGCTGTAAGGAGGGACGATATATTAGCGGGTTCCTCTAATGAGGCCATATGGGTAGAACTTAAAAACAAAAAGGGGGCAAGCACTTTGCTGGGAGTGTACTATAGGCCCCCAAACAGTCAGGGGGAGATAGAGGAACAGATATGTAGGCAAATCTCAGAGAAGTGCGAAAATAATAGGGTAATAATAGTGGGGGATTTCAACTTCCCCAATATAAATTGGGATAGTCAGAGTGTGAAAGGCTTAGAGGGTGCAGAATTCTTAAAGTGCATCCAGGAGAGCTTTTTGAGCCAACATGTAGAAAGTCCTACAAGAGAGGGGGCGGTACTGGACCTAATTCTGGGGAATGTAGCCGGGCAAGTGGTGGAAGTATCAGTAGGAGAGCATTTTGGCGACAGTGACCATAATTCGGTGAGATTTAAGGTGGTCATGGAAAAAGACAAAGACGGCCCGGAAATAAGGGTTCTAAATTGGGGGAAGGCCGATTTTAATATGATAAGGCAGGATCTGGCCAAAGTGGACTGGGAGCAGCTACTTATAGGAAAATCCACATCAAAAGAGTGGGAGACTTTCAGAAGGGAAATAGAGAGAGTACAGCGCCAACATGTTCCTGTAAAGGTCAAGGGTGGGACCAACAAGCAAAGGGAACCTTGGATGACAAGGGATATACAAAAATGCATTAGAAATAAAAGGGGGGCTTTTGGCAGTTACAAAAGACTAAAGACGAAAGAAGCCCTAGAGGAGTATAAAAAGTGCAGGGGCATACTTAAAAAAGAAATTAGGAGGGCGAGGAGGGGCCATGAAATAACACTGGCGAGCAAAATAAAGGAAAATCCTAAGATGTTTTATAAGTATGTTAAGGGCAAGAGGATAACCAGGGAAAGGGTAGGGCCCATTAGGGACCAAAGTGGCAATCTGTGTGTAGAGCCAGATGATGTAGGCGGGGTTTTAAATGAATTTTTTGCATCTGTGTTCACTATGGAGAAAGACGATGCAGACATAGAAATCGGGCAAGGGGACTGTGACATACTTGAACATATTAGCATCGAGAGGGAGGAGGTGCTAGCGGTTTTAGCAGGCCAAAAAGTGGATAAATCCCCAGGCCCGGACGAGATGTATCCCAGGCTGCTGTGGGAGGCAAAGGAGGAGATTGCAGGGGCTCTGACACAAATTTTCAGAACCTCTCTGGCCACAGGGGATGTACCAGAGGACTGGAGAACAGCTAATGTAGTACCATTATACAAGAAGGGTAGCAGGGATAAACCAGGGAATTACAGGCCAGTGAGCCTAACATCTGTGGTAGGGAAATTATTGGAAAAAATTCTGAGGGACAAAATTAGTCTCCACTTGGAGAGGCAAGGATTAATCGGGGATAGTCAGCATGGCTTTGTCAAGGGTAAATCATGTCTGACAAATCTGATTGAATTTTTCGAGGGGGTGACTAGGGGGGTGGATGAGGGAAATGCTGTGGATGTGGTTTACATGGACTTCAGTAAAGCCTTTGACAAAGTCCCGCATAGGAGACTGGTCAAGAAGGTAAGAGCCCATGGGATCCAGGGTGCCTTGGCGCGTTGGATCCTAAACTGGCTGAGTGGCAGGAGGCAGAGGGTGATGGTCGAAGGTTGCTTTTGTGACTGGAAGCCTGTGTCCAGTGGGGTACCTCAGGGATCGGTGCTGGGTCCCTTGTTGTTTGTGATCTACATAAATGATTTGGATGAGAATGTAAAAGGTATGATCAGCAAGTTCGCAGATGACACGAAAATTGGTGGGGTGGTCAATTGCGAGGAGGAAAGCCTTAGGCTACAGGACGATATAAACGGGTTGGTCAGATGGACGGAAAAGTGGCAAATGGAATTTAACCCTGAAAAGTGCGAGGTGATGCATTTTGGACGGACAAATAAGGCAAGGGAATACACAATGAGTGGTAGGACCCTAGGAAGTACAGAGGGTCAGAGGGACCTTGGTGTACATGTACATAGATCCCTGAAGGCAGCGGAACAGGTAGATAAGGTGGTTAAAAAGGCATATGGGATACTTGCCTTCATTAGCCGAGGCATAGAATATAAGAGCAGGGAGGTTATGATGGAGCTGTACAAAACGCTGGTGAGGCCACAGCTGGAGTACTGTGTGCAGTTCTGGTCGCCTCACTATAGGAAGGATGTGATTGCTTTGGAGAGGGTGCAGAGAAGATTCACCAGGATGTTACCTGGGATGGAGCGCCTCAGCTATGAAGAAAGACTAAACAGGCTGGGGTTGTTTTCCTTGGAGCAAAGAAGGCTGAGGGGGGACATGATTGAGGTATACAAAATGATGAGGGGCATAGATAGGGTAGACAAAGAGGAACTTTTCCCCTTAGTAGGGGGGTCAATAACAAGGGGGCATAGATTCAGGGTAAGGGGCAGGAGATTTAGAGGGGATTTGAGGAGGAACTTTTTCACCCAGAGGGTGGTTGGAATGTGGAACTCAATGCCCAAAAGGGTGGTAGAGGCAGGAACCCTCACAACATTCAAGAAGCATTTGGATGAGCACTTGGAATGCCATTGCATACAAGGCTATGGACCAAATGCTGGAAAATGGGATTAGACTGGACAGGGATGGATGGGCGGCGCAGACACGATGGGCCGAAGGGCCTCTTTCTGTGCTGTAAAACTCTATGACTCTATGACTCTATGACTCTATAAAGGTCTCTACCAATACAACCGGCTGGTATTCGAGGTAGCATCAGCTCCGGCTATTTGGCAGAGGGCAATGGAACAAGTCCTGCAAGGGATCCCAGAGACCCAGTGTTATTTGGACGACATCCTGGTCACGGGCGAAAATGACAGTGATCACCTTGCCAACCTGGAGCAGGTGCTCACTAGATTGCAGGAATATGGGCTCCGAGCTAACCGCCCCAAATGCGAGTTTTTTAGAAAACAGATCTCGTATTGTGGCCACATTATCAATAAAGAGGGGTTACATAAGTCCCCAGAGAAGATTGAGGCTGTAGTCAAGGCTCCAGCACCGGAAAATGTGTCACAGCTGCGGTCGTTCCTCGGGCTGGTAATCTACTACCATAAGTTCTTGCCAAATTTGTCTACAATACTACACCCACTGAACACCCTACTGCAAACTGGGGTGCCATGGAAGTGGAGTGACGAATGTAGACGAGCTTTCCAGAAGAGCAAAAGACTAATCACATCGAAAGAGGTATTGGCCCATTACAACCCAGCATTACCAATTCGGTTGGCATGTGATGCGTCACCCTACGGCATTGGAGCAGTGCTGTCGCACAAATTCTCGGACGGCTCAGAGAGGCCAATAGCCTTTGCGTCACGATCACTAACCTCAGCCGAGCGTAACTACGCCCAGATTGACAGGGAGGCCCTCAGCCTAGTGTGGGGAGTGAAAAAGTTCAATCACTATCTGCACGGGCAGAAATTCACCTTGCTGACTGATCACCAGCCTCTTGTCTCCATTTTTAATCCAAAGAAGGGCGTTCCGGTGATGACTGCGCAACGACTACAAAGATGGTCACTTTTTCTAGGGGCGCACCACTATGAGATTGAATATAAGGGCACGAAACAGCATGGAAATGCTGATGGGTTATCACGCCTGCCACTGCCTACTGCGGAGGAAGCACCAGCAGTGGATCCTATCGAAATATTCCATTTGACTGTAGTTGAATACCTACCGGTAACTAACGCTTGTATCAAAAAGGAAACCCGAAATGACCCGACACTGTCTCGGGTATATGATTTGACGGTGAAGGGATGGCCAGCACATGGCGGCTCACTGTTGCCAGCATTCTCGACAAGGAGAGAACAGCTGTCAGTGTGCCGGGGGACCTTGATGTGTGGATCCCGAGTGGTAATTCCACCCAAGTTAAGGGATAGAGTGCTCAATGAGCTTCATGAGGGTCATCTGGGAGGGGTAAAAATGAAAAGCCTAGCCAGGGCTTATGTGTGGTGGCCGGGAATCGATAAACAAATCGAGGACCTGACCAAGAGCTGCTCAGGATGCCAGAAAGTCCAAAATGCACCACCACAGGCCCCTCTACACCCATGGGAGTGGCCCTCATCTCCATGGCAATGGGTGCATATTGATTTTGCTGGTCCATTCATGGACTCAATGTTTTTAATAGCCGTGGATGCGCACTCGAAATAGCCTGAGGTCATCAAAATGTCCTCCACCACCACGGAGAAAACTATTGCAGTCCTACGGACCATTTTTGCCAGGAATGGCTTGCCAGAACAGATTTGCTCCGACAACAGACCACAGTTTGTGTCCGAAGAGTTCAGGAGGTTCTTGAAAAAGAATGGGGTAAGGCATTACACATCCGCCCCGTATCATCCAGCCACAAATGGATTGGCTGAGAGGTTCGTACAAACCCTTAAGAAGGCAATAAAGGCTATGTACAATGACAACATTCCGCTGCAGCACAAGGTGGACAATTTCCTGTTCGCCTACCGGAATGCGACATATGCAGTCACCAACCAGGCCCCAGCCATGATGTTCTTTAACCGAAGGTTAAGATCTCGCATGGATTTGCTCAGACCAAACGTACGAAGAGATGTTGAGAGTAAGCAATTCCAGCACATCCATGAGAAGCCAACAAGGAGCTTCAATGTAGGGCAACCAGTCTTGGCCCGCGACTACGGAACAGAAAAATGGCAGCCAGGAACGATATGCACACGGCAGGGCCCACTAATGTACACAGTGGACGTTGGGGAGAGCATCGTGAGACGCCATGCTGACCAGATCCTAGAGTCACAGGAACAAGTCAACCCCATGCCTCGCCCATACGTACCTGGTGATGAACCTGACGTACATGTAGCATCTACCCCAGAAACAGTAGCATCGGAAGCTGATGAACCAACCGACGACAGGGGGCCAGAATCGCCTCCGCACCAAGAGCAAGACACTCGGGAAAGGCGCTATCCAGAAAGGATCAGGAAGTCTCCCCAAAGACTGAATATATAAATAGACTATTTTCAGCTAATGTTGCATGTTAAAAGTGTTAATTGTAATTAGTTTGATATTTAATTGTTAAATGAGTGTTATGGTACTGTTAATCTAAAAGGGGAGGAATTGTAATGTATGTACCTTTAAGGGGGAGAGCTACTTTTTACAGCTCATGTATACTGTACCGGCAGTGACCACACCTGTATATAACGTTGAGTAGTAATCTGTACAGTTCAGTTGCAGTCTGAGCTACGTTGAGTAAACACCGTTTGTACTGTTCTCTGCAGTCTGTGTCTGATTATACACGGACATAACAGCGGGTTGCGTAGCATGCCTGTGTTCCATCTTGGAGAGACGGGACACTTGATTATAATATTTAAATCAGGCTCACACAGTGCAGTTGGGAACCTGATTTAAATTTTTAACAGTGGCCGGCCGGGTTTCTTAGGGCTCAGGAAACGCGGCAGCTAAATAGAAACAGGAGCAGACGGCTGCAGAAGGCAAGTGCTTTTTAGAGCACTTCTTTTGAGGCAGTAGGAGTAGGAGTGCTCACCGCGCCCCCCCCCCGCCGTCACCCACCCGCCCCATCAAGCAAACCTTCTACCGATCGTGGCCTCCCCTTGCTGTTGCAATCGGCCAACCCCACCCTGCAACCCCCAATCTCGAGTCGCCTGCCCCACGATCGGCCAAACCCCCTCCCATTTCCAATCTTTCCTTCCCTCCCTCCTGATTTCCAGGCTCCGATCCTCCCACCACTGCACATCCAGAGAAGTCGCTGGCACTTACAAACCAAAACAATTATATAAATGTCCCTCATCAAAAAGGAAAATTCTGCAGTAAAATAACATCCCATATATAGTAATTATTATGATATTGCATCCAATGATGTAAGCAACGTCAGCTGCAGAACACAAGCCATTGGTTCATCCACAGACTCAGAGGGAATGTCCAGTTTTAATAAATTATCTCCCTCGCAACCATGCTCTCCTGCTCCCTCCCCAGAAATATCAAGGCCCGTGGTGCTATATATGGTTATTTTTCCAATTTGTGTAAAGTCAAGATATTTTTAAATGAAGAGGTAATCTCACCTCAAATGAGTGATAATTGACAGGCCATTTTCTGCATTCCCCACCCCCCACCTTCTCCCTCTGCCACTTCCCCCACCCCCCAATATTTCTCTCTCTGCATGACTTTTCCTCCATGATCAACTTTGCACAACAGAAATACATGCATTCTTCCCTCCAAAACGTAAACTGACATACGAGCCGGCAAGAGGTCTGGCTGGATAGCCCTGAATCAAGGACTTGAGCTGGACTTTGACTAGCCTTTGAATATCTACTGTATAACACAAAATGTTTGACATACATTAAAGTGGCACTTTGTTGTTGGGAAAGGGAGAAGAATGTGAAGATCTATGTTTTATTTTTATCATATGCAAGTAAGGAATTGATGTGTTCCAGCAAGATATATAATATAAAAGAATACTGATGAAACAAACTTTCTTCAGAGTAGTTTCCATTAAACTGGAGCAGAAAATACTGTTCTGTTGGTAAAGTGTGACTACAAACTATTTGCCAGCCATTTGTTTTTACAATTTCCTTGTTCTGTTTCGGGTTACCATTATTGTCCAATGACTTCCTTCATAGGTTCCTGTTCAATGCAATTGACACTTTAATTCCCCTTTCAGAATGAACACCATCAAGTTACTGCAATTGTCTTACAGATTTAAAAAGGATTATGTCCCATGGCCATTTGTTTTTACAATTTCTTTGTTCTGCTTTGGGTTACCATTATTGTCCTGATGGATTTTTATTGACAGGTGTGGCATTTCAATTACAATTATTTACACTCTAGTTGTAAATATTTAGTTAATTTAGAACTTAATTGTTGCTGAATGGCCTACTCATGTTCCTGGACCTGTAAAGTCTGTGGGTTGTGCAGTTAATAAATACACAGACTTCAGAAGTAACAAACAAACAGGTCTTTACTATTCGAAGGTCCGGGCGAATCTGCCCCAGAAATCCTGCTACATCACTTATATACTGGTGTGGTCAGTATCGGTATTACAGTATACAGAAGCCAAACAAATAGTGCCACACCTAAAGTAGTTCCCTTAAAGGTAGACGGGTACATACACTACAATCCTCCCTTTTTAGCTTATTACTTAGAGTCTCCGTTAAACATACATATCTTCAACTTCCTATAAACAAATTACAGATATAATCTCGGTGGAGTCAATGTCATATAAAACAATTTACAGATATAATCTCGGTGGGAACAGTTCACAGGTTCAGTCTCTGCGGAAACAGTTCATAGATTCAGTCTCTGATCTTGACTCGTTCCGAACAACATTTCTTTGGTGTAGCCGGTTCACCTGGCTAGCGTGACTCCTCCATAGCCTTTTTCTTGACGTAACAGCTTGAACTTTCGTCCTGTTGAACCAGCAGTGCGGACTTTTACAACCAACTGGCTGTCTTGACATTTTCCAGTTTTTCAACTAATTTAGCTCCTTTCGTAGTGCCCTGCCTGAGATGGTAGAAGTGCTAATATTTTAGACAGTTATTATCTTCTGCTTCTTCTTTTTCTTTTCTGCCTTTTTGAAACTCTCGGAGCTCCTTTCTCGGCTGCCAGCTGTAGTGCCACCAACTCTCTATGTTCCTTAGACCTTAAGTGCTTCCTCCGGATTTCAGCACTTTGGGAGTTTTCATCACAAGCTGGGCAGACCACATCCTCGTAATATTCAGTGTCACTCAACAGGTCATGGTAATATTCGGGTTCGTCCTGAGTTAGGCCAGCGAGAGAGCCTTCTTCTTCCTCCTCACCCGTCTGGACGTTAGCTGACGGTGGTTCCTTCCCTAGACATCTTTCTTGAAAAGACTTCTTCATGCATTCATATTCATCCCGCTCTTCCTGGGTTGTCTGCCATTCCTTCACTACTGACCTCATTTGTGAGTTCAATACCTTCCCTTCCACCGGGGATTGCGGTATCAGGCTATTTAATCCTTCTACTGAAGCAGCTGTTTCAACATTCTTCTGTTCACATTGACGTGATTCAACGAACTCTTCATAGAGTAAACTGTAACACAAAATCTGTGTTGCCACCTCAGTTATTTCCGTAACTTTTGGGAGCTCCGAATTCCTTCCCTTTGCAGATTGAAGCTCGTGTTCCCATTGTGGAGTCTTGTCTCTCAGCATGTGAAGGAGTTGGCTGACCGTTAACTCTTCCACGGGGACTCTGTGGATCAGAGTCTTCACCATTTCATCCACCTTACTCTCCAATGCTTTCACCTTCCTTTCCTCTTGTACTTTGGTTTCAAGCGCTCGAAGAAGTTGCGCCTTGATGCTCCCAAGCTCATGTTCAGAGCCCATTCTTACAGTCTCTGTGTTTCTTACAGTTTCCTTCCCTTCCACTGAAAGGATTCCCAGTTGACTCTGCTCTTCAAGTCGTTGAACCTCGGTCATTGCCGCCTCATATTTGTCTTGGGTTTCCTTCAATATTTTTATGAGTTCTTGGACATCTTGTCTTTCATGTTCTGCCATGTCTTTCACCTCTAAATTCTCATCTATGGATGGAACTTCTACCGATGAGTCTGTCTTGGCCTTGAGCTCATCAAGAATTTCCTGCAGCCTTTGGACTTCTTGCTCATGTTCAACCTTTAGTTGTTCATATGCTTCTACTGAAACTAGCTTTTCGGAGGCTGCCGAGTTAATCCCCTCCAGAATTGTAGCCTGGGCCTGTTCATACTGTTCTTTCAACTTCTCACGCTCTGCTTGTAAGGAGTCGTAGAGAAGAACTGGAATAAAATCCCGGCTTCCTGAAGATTCCTCTTCATTTGCTTCTTTCGCAATTTCCTGTTGGAGTTCAGCCAAGGCTGCTATGCTATCTGCCTCTTGAAGTCTCACTGCCATCAAATCTTCTTTATTCTTGCAGTCTATCTCAGTCATTTTCCGTTTATTTTCATTTAACTGAGTGATAAGCTCCTCTTGCAACATGGCCACATTATTCACATCAGGTAAAGAAGCGTTTCTCTTTTCCATGTCCAAGATTTTTTTCTGCATCTCTTTAAGTGCACACTGCGATTCAGCTTCTCTTAACCTTGCCTGCACTAGCTCCGTCTCCAATTGCAGAACAAAATCCTCAGTGTAGCGTGGTTTGCCTTTATGCTGTATCTCTAGATCATGCAAATATTCTAACTCCTGAACATCATAAGGGAGGTGTGATCGGTAATTGGTCACGATGGCTCTATGGTCGCTCTCTGCTTGAGCCAGCAGGTTCTGTTGTCTTTCCAGACTCTCCCATTCGGTGTCATAGAACTTTTTCATTGTTTTCATCTCTTGTACGAGACGGTAACTTAATTGTTCGAATTGTTGTCGTACTTTGAAATAACGTTGAGTTCGAGCTCGGTGTTCCTCCGTAATGCATATGTCTGTGACTTGAACAGACTCAGAATTCTCTGTCTTTATGCACGCCATCGTTTTTCCAACCTTAGTCAGTGAGTTCATGTTAACCTTGTTTTTCATACGTGGGCTGGACTTATCGTCTTCCGGCTCAGAGTCTGAGCTGCTTGTCTGCACCGAGTCCTCACTCGTCATTGCTTGTAGGTAGTGCCATTCCATGTCTATTTTCTTGATCCACTCCCGTCCTAGAAGTGGTGGTCCTCCCTCATGTAGTACATACAAGTTCATTCTTGGGTGTTCTTTACCCCTATCTCTCACCTTGACTCTTATTTTTCCCATGGGGTATACTTTATGCCCCGTGTATGTCTGCAATACGAACTTGGTATATCTTAAGGGTATGTGTGAGAATAGCCGGTGGTAATCCCCTCGATTTATGACTGATACAGCTGATCCAGTGTCCAACTCCATTTTCACTTGGACTCCAGCTATTTTTAGCATGACCCAGATAGTTTGTAGGTCAGCTTCCTTACTCACATGGTGGATACTCAGACTACCCAGCTCCTGGCCGTTTGGATCTGAGTCTGGATTCTGTTCGTCTGAACTCTGCTCAGCCCCCTTGTATACCTTGTTGTACTTTTCTTGTGATGGCTTCCTTTGGTTGTTGGTCTTCTTCCCTGACCGGCATACCTTAGCGATGTGACCCAGTTTGCCACATTTCCTACATTCTTGGTTCTTAAACCAGCATTGATTCTGGTCATGTGTTGTCTTCCCACAACGATAGCATTTTGTTGTACTCGAGGTAATTTGGTCCACCCCGAGCGCCGCCGCCTTTAGTTGCATTTCCGCCGTTCCTTTCGCTGCGGCTTCGTGCGATGCAGCTATAAGGACAGCCCTGTCCAGTGTGAGGTCGTTCTCTTCCAGTAGTCGCTTTTGCGTCCCTTCCTTGGACAATCCGCCTACGAACTTGTCTCGCAGTGCCTCTGTCAGATTCCCTCCGAACTGGCAGTATTTCGCTAGCCTACGCAGTTCGACCAAGTATTCTGCGTTGTTTTCGTCTTTCCGTTGCGTTCTTGCATAGAATTTGAATCGTTCAGCCAACATCAACGGTGTGGGGTTCAAGTGGTCCTTCAGAACAACCACAATCTCTTCGAAAGACTGATCCGCCGGTTTAGCTGGTGCTAGTAAATCCTTCAAGAGCCCGTATGTCTTTGCGCCCATCGAGTTTAACAATGTTATCGCCTTGTCGTCTTCCTCTATTTTGTTGGCTTCACAATAGATCTCGATGCGTTCCACGTACGTGGCCCAGTCTTCTATCTCAGAATTAAAATCATTAATATTCCCTCGCTTAGGCATCTTTCTTCCCTTGGGAGCAGCACCAGTATTTCTTTAAGTATTCTTATTTATTTGTTTGTTTCTAAGATGGCGGTTTTTCCCACGAAATCGTCGGTTTCCCGCTCTTTCCTTCTCTCCCCGCCCACTTCAATGGCGGTATGTCAATCAAGATGGCGGTTTTCCCGCGAAAATGGCGGTTTCCCGCTCTTCCTTTCTCGCCCCGCCCACTTCAATGGCGGTTTCCCGCTTCTGGCGTCTTCTCCGCCTACTGGCGGCTTCCCGCGTTTCTTCCCGGTGGAAGGGGTACGCTTCCCCCACAGCGGACAGGTTCAGCCGCTGGCTGGCTACCGCACAGCTCCCCTTACTCGGCTATGTCTTTTCCTCCCGCCCGCACGGCTCTACCGGCGCTGGGTACACCCCGTTAACGGAGGACAGTTCAGCCGCTGGACTGGCTCTCGCGCAGTCTCTCTCTCCGTACCCGGCTCTGTCGCTCTCTCACCCGCACGTTCGGTGCTACCGGCCCTGGGTACCCCGTTGGTGGAGAACAGCTCAGCCGCTGGACTGGCTCTCGCGCAGTCTCTCACCCCGTTTTCGGCTGTGTCTCTCACCCACTCCCGCACGTTCGGTTTTGCCGGCTCTGAGTACCCCGTTGGTGGAGAACAGCTCAGCCGCTGGACTGGCTCCTCGCAGTCTCTCTCCGCACCCGGCTCTCACCCGCACGGTTCCCTTTCGCCTCCCCAGCCCTCTCGCAGACCGGTGTTTCCCTCCCCGGCTGCGGCTGGGTTTCTCTTCCCGCGCCTACTCGCAGGCTCAGCGCTTCGTGGCTGCGGTCGCTGCCCGGAGTTTTCCCCTGATCGCGGTCCGGCTGTCACCCGACGCCGTTGGACCTGACTTTTGGCCGGCACAGCTCCCCCTCGACCGAGGTCGAGTGCTCTGCCCTTATCCTCCGGATACTTCTACACCTTCCCCTACTCACAGTCTCTTCGGCCGCCTTGTTTCTTGCTGGTCGGCTCACTCCGCACCGTGGCAGAAGGGTAGTCAGTGCCTGTTGCTGATACAGCTTTTGTTGTTAGTCTTCCTGCTTTCTGTTGTTGCAGCCTTGTGTTTTCTTTTGGTAGCACGACGAGGCGGTTGTCTCTCTTCGACGCTCTTCGTTGCTTTTGGTAGTCTTGCCGCAGGGTACGATCGGACTCGTCGCCACTGTAAAGTCTGTGGGTTGTGCAGTTAATAAATACACAGACTTCAGAAGTAACAAACAAACAGGTCTTTACTATTCGAAGGTCCGGGCGAATCTGCCCCAGAAATCCTGCTACAACACTTATATACTGGTGTGGTCACTATCGGTATTACAGTATACAGAAGCCAAACAAATAGTGCCACACCTAAAGTAGTTCCCTTAAAGGTAGACGGGTACATACACTACAGGACCCAGATGGGGTGGGGAAATATGTGGAGATGTGGAAATTGATGTGGCAACATCATCCAAAAACACGTCAGGTTTGACATGTAAGCTGACGACACCCAGCTCTACCTCACCACTATCTCTCTTGACCCCTCCACTCTCTCTGAATTGTCGGACTGTATGTCTGACATCCAGTACTGGATGAGCAGAAATTTCCTCCAACTAAATATTGGGAAGCCCGAAGCCATTGTCTTCGGTCCCCTCCAAAAACATCGTTTCCTAACCACAGACTCCATCCCTCTCCCTGGCAACTGTCTGAGGCTGAACCAGGCTGTTCACAACCTTAGTGTCGTATTTGATCCCGCGAAGAGCTTCTGATCACATATCCGCGACATCACCAAGACTGCCTATTTCCACTTCTGTAACAATGCCTGACTGTGCCTGCTTCTGAAACCCTTATCCATACCTTTGTTACCTCTAGACTTAACTATTCCAACACACTCCTGGCCAGCCTCCCATCTTCCACTCTCAATGAACTTAAGCTTGTCCAAAACTCTGCTGCCCATATCCTAACTCGCACCAAAGTCCCGTTCACCCATAGAAACATAGAAGATAGGAGCGCGAGTAGGCCATTCGGCTCCTCGAGCCTACTCCGCCATTCAATGAGATCATGGCTAATCATCCAAACTCAGTACCCTGTCCCTGCCTTCTCCCCATATCCCTTGATCCCTTTAGCCTTAAGAAATATATCCAACTCCTTCTTGAATATATTTAATGAATTGGCCTCAACTGCCTTCTGTGGTAGAGAATTCCACAGGTTCACCACTCTCTAGGTGAAGAAATTCCTCCTCATCTCTGTCCTAAATGGCTTACCCCTTATCCTTATCGAAAGCTTGTGATTTCAAATAAAGCTGTTGGACTATAACCTGGTGTTGTGTGACTTCTCACATTTGTCCACCCCAGTCCAACACCGGCATCTCCACATCATGGCTACTATCGACACCACAAACTGCCGGCTCAAAGTGGAGAGGATCTCCAAGAAGATCGCGCATATCGACACTGACATCAAGTTTCTACAGAGATGCAAGAAAGCAGACAAGATCCCGAAAGGACTACAGATCACGAACCCACTCAAGTCGACCTACAACACAGACTACGCTGAGAGACTCTGCCGTCGTACCTCTTGCACACTCCTCAACCATCTCATACACCAGCTCTACAGCAGACGCCGCAACCTCGAAACCAAGATAGAGTCCATGTTCTCAGCCTGTGCTCAGGATACAGCAGACCAGCTACGAGACACCGCCAAACAGACGAGGCAACGGAACTACGCTGCCTACATACACACCAAGAACAGGAAGCTTGAGAAACTCGGCATCACCACCAGCAGCAACCAAGCCTCCCCCGGTACCACGGTTGAAACCACAGGGAAGTCCATCGTCAACTTGTCCAACCACACCCTTCAACCAGACGAAATCGAAGTTCTCAGCCAAGGGCTCAATTTCTGCCCCACCACCAAAATGGACCCCATCGGTCTCACGGTAGACACAGAGGAATTCATCAGGAGAATGAGGCTCCGGGAATTCTTCCACAAATCCCAAGATGTCAGCAGCGAACCCAAGGAGACAATCAATGATCCGGAACAGCAGACAGAGGGATCCGCAGTGCAGCAACCGAAGAAGAAAGAGTCAAATTGGACCCCTCCAGAGGGTCGCTGCCCTAAGCTTGACATGTATGCTCAAGCTGTCAGGAGATGCATCAACGCCAGATTCATCAGCCGCACTCACAAGACAGTCCAGAATGTCACCCGAGCACAACGCAACGCCATCCATGCTCTCAAGACCAACCGCAACATCGTCATCAAACCAGCAGACAAAGGAGGAGCCATCATCATACAGAACAGA
The DNA here is from genome assembly GCF_052327205.1 of Somniosus microcephalus. NCBI lineage: Eukaryota > Metazoa > Chordata > Chondrichthyes > Squaliformes > Somniosidae > Somniosus > Somniosus microcephalus. The sequence goes on along the minus strand of NC_140989.1, from coordinate 79,777,509 downwards.
ATGGACTATTGCAAAGAAGCATACTGACAACTGGACAACCAGGAACACTACACAGTTACCCGCAGATCCGACCAAAGAACACACCCGCCAACTCAACAGACTGATCAAGACCTTCGATCCAGACCTTCAAAGCATCCTACGCGCTCTCATCCCACGTACTCCCCACGTGGGAGACTTCTACTGCCTCCCAAAGATACACAAAGCCAACACACCCGGATGTCCTATCGTATCAGGCAACGGAACCCTGTGTGAGAACCACTCTGGATACGTCGAGGGCATTCTGAAACCCATCGTACAGGGAACCCCCAGCTTCTGTCGCGACACTACAGACTTCTTACAGAAACTCAGCACCCACGGACCAGTTGAACCAGGAACACTCCTCGCCACGATGGACGTCTCGGCACTCTACACCAGTATCCCCCACGATGATGGCATCGCTGCGACAGCCTCAGTACTCAACACCAACAACAGCCAATCTCCAGACACCATCCTACAACTCATCCGCTTCATCCTTGACCACGTCTTCACCTTCAACAACCGGTTCTTTACCCAAACACACGGAACAGCCATGGGGACCAAATTCGCACCCCAATACGCCAACATCTTCATGCACAAGTTCGAGCAAGACTTCTTCGCTGCACAGGACCTCCAACCAACGCTATACACCAGATACATCGACGACATTTTCTTCCTATGGACCCACAGCGAAGAATCACTGAAAAGACTACACAATAACATCAACAAGTTCCATCCCACCATCAAACTCACCATGGACTACTCCTCAGAATCGGTTTCATTCTTGGACACACGAATCTCCATCAAAGACGGACACCTCAGCACTTCACTCTACCGCAAGCCCACGGACAACCTCAGGATGCTCCGCTTCTCCAGCTTCCACCCTAACCACGTTAAAGAAGCCATCCCCTATGGACAAGCCCTGCGAATACACAGGATCTGCTCAGACGAGGAGGAACGCGATGGACACCTACAGACGCTGAAAGATGCCCTCGTAAGAACGGGATATGAGGCTCGACTCATCGATCGACAGTTCCGATGGGCTACAGCGAAAAATCGCATAGACCTCCTCAGAAGACAAACACGGGACACAACCAACAGAGTACCCTTCGTCGTCCAGTACCTCCCTGGAGCGGAGGAACTACGCCATGTTCTTCGCAGCCTTCAACATGTCATCGATGACGACGAACACCTCACTAAGGCCATCCCCACGCCACCACTACTCATCTTCAAACAGCTGCCTAACCTCAAACAGACCATCGTTTGCAGCAAATTACCCAGCTTTCAGGAGAACAGCGACCACGACACCACACAACCCTGCCACGGCAACCTCTGCAAGACATGCCAGATCATCAACACAAATACCATCATCACACATGAGGACACCACCCACCAGGTACATGGTACATACTCATGTGACTCGGCCAACGTGGTCTACCTCATACGTTGCAGGAAAGGATGCCCCGGAGCATGGTACATTGGCGAGACCATGCAGACACTGCGACAACGGATGAACGGACACCGCACAACAATCGCCAGGCAGGAGTGTTCCCTCCCAGTCGGGGAACACTTCAGCAGTCAAGGACATTCAGCCTCCGATCTTCGGGTAAGCATTCTCCAAGGTGGCCTTCGACACACACAACGCAAAATCATTGAGCAGAAACTGATAGCCAAGTTCCGCACTCATGAGAACGGCCTCAACCGGGATCTTGAGTTCATCTTGGGTTCATGTCACGCTACATGTAACCCCACCTGACTTAGAGTCATCCAGACTCGAGTCGTCGTTGGCTTGTTCTCTCTACACAGATGCTGCCGGACCTGCTGTGATTTCCAGCAAAATTTTTTTTTTTTTATTATTCTTTGTTTTTCATACAGACCCCAGCATCTGCAACATTTGACCCCTGGTGACCCCACCTCATTGTTCTTTAATGTAATGTTTTCCTGATTGACCTGTTTGGACACCATCCACACCTTTGATTGCTGTGATTATCTCTCTGCCGAGGTGGGATAAAGGGCAGTTAGAAAGATTACCTGTAATCATCTGGCAGTGTTCTCTGACTATATATGCTGTGTCTATATGCATCTCTTCACTTCACCTGATGAAGGAGCAGCACTCCGAAAGCTTGTGATTTCAAATAAAGCTGTTGGACTATAACCTGGTGTTGTGTGACTTCTCACATTTGTCCACCCCAGTTCAACACCAGCATCTCCACATCATGGCCCTTATCCTTAGACTGTGACCCCTGGTTCTGGACTTTCCCGCCATCGGGAACATCCTTCCTGCATCTAGTCTGTCTAGTCCCGTTAGAATTTTATAAGTTTCAATGAGATCCCTTCTCATTCTTCTAAACTCCAGCGAGTATAAGCCCAATCGACCCAATCTCTCCTCATACATCATTCCTGCCATCCCAGGTATCAGTCTGGTGAATCTTCGCTGCACTCCCTCCATGGCAAGAACATCCTTCCTCAGATAAGGCGACCAAAACTGCACACAATACTCAAGGCGTGGTCTCACCAAGGCCCTGTACAACTGCAGCAAGACTTCCTTGTTCCTGTACTCGAACCCTCTCGCTACGAAGGCCAACATACCATTTGCCTTCTTAACCGCCTGCTGCACCTGCATGCTTACCTTCAGTGACTGGTTCACAAGGACACCCAGGTCTCGTTGCACTTCCCCTTCTCCCAATCTATTGCCGTTCAGATAATAATCTGCTTTCCTGTTTTTGCCACCAAAGTGGATAACCTCGCACTTATCCACATTATACTGCATCTGCCCAATCACCCAACCTGTCCAAATCATACTGGAGTTTCTCGGCATCCTCCTCACAGCACACACGCTCACCCAGCTTTGTGTCATCTGCAAACTTGGAGATATTACATCTAGTTCCCTCGTCTAGATCATTGATATATATTGTGAATAGCTGGTGTCCAAGGACCGATCCCTGCGGTACCCCACTAGTCACTGCCTGCCACTCGGAAAAAGACCCGTTTATTCCAACTCTTTGCTTCCTGTCTGCCAACCAGTTCTCTATCCAAGTCAATACCTTGCCCCCAATCCCATGTGCCTTAACTTTACATGCTAATCTCTTATGCGGGACCTTATCGAAAGCCTTCTGAAAGTCCAAATACACCACATTCACTGGTTCTCCCTTATCTGTTCTACCACTTACATCCTCAAAAAATTCCAGTAGATTAGTCAAGCACGATTTACCTTTTGTAAATCCATGTTGACTTTGTCCGATCCTGTCACTGTTTTCCAAGTGCTCTGCTATTACATCTTTTATAATGGACTCTAGCATTTTCCCCACTACCAATGTCAGGCTTACCGGTCTATAATTCCATCACCCCTATGCTCACTGATCTACCATTGGCTCCTGTTTAAGCAAAGCATAATTTTAAAATTCTCATCCTTGATTTCAAATCCCTCCATGGCCTCTGTAACCTCCTCCAGCCCTACAACCCTCCCATGATATCTGCGCTCCTCCAATTCTGGCCTCTTGCACAACCCCGATTTTAATCGCTCTACCATTGGTGACTGTGCCACCAGTTGCTGAAGTCCGAAGGTCTGGATTTCCCTCCCTAAACCTCTCCTCCTCTCTTTCTTCCTTCCTTTAAGCTGCTCTTTAAAACCTACCTCTGTGACCAAGCCTTTGGTCACCTGCCCGAATATCTCCTTATGTGGCTTGGTATCAAATGATGTCTGATAACGCTCCTGTGAAGCACCTTGGGACGTTTTAATACGTTAAAGGCGCTATATAAATGTAAGTTGTTGTTGATAGGGAGAGGCACGAAGAACGGGCTGGGGTGGAGTGCAATCATGAGTAGTGGGAGAGAAAATAGTTTCCTAAGGCTGGTAGAATTACTGTTCAGTGGTGGTGGGCAGGGAAGAGGAGAAGAAACTGGGAACTGAGCTCAACAGGCTCAAACACCCAGAGGTCACCGACCATGAGCATCTTACGGGTCTGCACATCAACAGTAGCAGCCTTCCACCAGCTTTGCGGAGGCCACTACGTGAGCACTTCGTAGAAATAGTAGTTTGGAAACCTTGTTGTAAGATAGACACCATGGGTTGCCACTTGTGTGAGAAATGAATGGAAGACAATTATTGTGTTGGTAATTAAATTCATCATCTTTATCACATTTGGCACCTTGGTCTGCAGTGTAGTTTTATACCAACTTCTGAATCTGCATTATCAGTATGCCATTGTTTTCATTAGAACAGAGGTGATAATGTACTGATCTGATAAAGGTGTTTAAAGTTAGGAAGGGATGGGACAGGGTAAATAGAAAGACTATTTCCAGTGGTTTAGGTGTCTGGAACAAAGGGACGTGGATATAAAATTAAATGCAAAAGATTTAGGACAGATGCAGATGTAGATGTATTTGTATTTCTTCATACTAGGCATCATCCCAGTGAATCGGCACTGGACTGTCTCTATTACTTCAATAAACTGCATACAGTACTCCAACTGTGGAGTTACGAAGGTTCTGTACATTCTCATGGGGATGTAACCAGGTTATGTCAAACTTGATTTTTAATGCTTGAGCCCACTGCAGAATTGGACTTGAGGGTTAGAGGTACTAGAGTCTTCACTAGGTGTAATCGTTGCATGAATTTAATAGTTAGAAAAAATCTCAATTTCATTTTGTCATTTTTTTTTCTTAGTACAGTATATTTTCATTCTTGGAGATATACATAGGAAAAATACTCAAGAAAATACAGAGGAAACCATCAAGAACGTTTCATGATTTGGAAGTATATAGTGTTAAATGCTTATTGTCACATGGTAATATAGAATTAAGAATTGAAGCGGTGTGTAATGATCTGAACAAAAAAAATACACAAAATGCTGGTAATTTATTAGATTTAGAAAGAAACAGCAAGGCTTATTCATTGCCCAGTGATATTTACGAGAATGCCATTTTCTTCACATTGATAAGTCAGCTTTTAACACCTTTTGATGGCCAAGTAAATGGGACATAATTATACATTTATTCATGGACAGATTTTTTTTCTCAAAGTCTGGGAAGCAGTTTATATTTCTCAGCCAGTACTTTATATGGTATTCACTCAAATCTTTCAGGTTCAGTAGAAGCACATATGATTCTCATTATTCATATTATGATCTTTTCCATATGCTATCTTTGTTGTAGTTTGCAATTTTGATATTGGAACAATACCTATATTTTCTCAGACCATATTGTTAATCTATCAAATACTTCCGTTTATGCTTCTATGGTGCTGTCATCAGCAACATCATTCCAGCTCTCAAATCTGGGATGAAAAATATTTAAATAATCTTTTAATTTTTTTAATATTGTAAGTATGGAGCCAGGTGCAGACACATTGCTCTCCTTCTCTTGGCTGAACTTCTAATTGTCAACGAGCTAAGGTTCAGGGAGTCAACACCATTGTAGATCTACAAAAACACTGCTCTACAAATGTGCCTTTCAGTTAAGCTCAATGGTGGCAGTGAAGTCATTGCAAGGAGTCATGCATTTGCTCACTGCATTACACAGCAGAGCTAGCATGCCTATAGAGATCAGCTCTGGTGTGCAGTATAAAAATGGGAGAGTGAAACATGGAGGTCCCTCTCTCAAAACAGGATCATAGAATCTGATGTTGAAAAAAAGCCCCTGTAGATTTTCAGTCCCTTCTCCTAATTAGTACAATAGTATGTTGGGTACATGTGGAAAAAGTTGAAAGCAGGTAGTAAAGCTCTATTTAACAGCGCAAAGCGGCTATTAAAAAAACAAATCAAGTATCAGGATACATCTAAAAAGAGCATTTGATTGGGTGTCAAAGTAAGTTATTCTAATATTGTTACTATCGGCTTTCAAATATTGTGTGCAATTTTGGGCATCCTACCTTCAAAGGGACGTTGATGTGTTGGGGACAGTCCAAATAGCATCAGGGATAATTCTGGGATTTAAATTATGAGGAGAGACTCAGAAAAGATCAAGGGAAGACATAATCCAGGACTTTAAAATCTACACCTCTCAACATGTTAACACATTATTTAACTTGGACTGTGAATCCAGAACTAGAGGACATAGGTTTAAAGTTAGCAAGCTTCAAACTAAAATAGAGTTTAGAAGACATATTGTTTTCCTGCAGAGCAATAATTATATGGAACAAATTCTTCACAAATGTAGCTTAAGTTAAATAGATTAACTCCTTCAAAAAGGAACTGGACAAATATTTAGTTTGGAATGGGAATGGAGGTACTAGGGGCAGGTATAGGAACACGGAAATGTATAGGACTGGAAAAGATTACTACAGTCCATGTGGTTGGCCTCAAAGTTAAAAAAAAGACACCATACTAACTCTTATACCCCTCAATTGCTTCTTCACCAAAATCCATCCATTCTCCTCTTAAATTTGCTGGATTATCCAACTGGACAGTCTATTTCACACGTTCACCACCCTCAGTGAGGAAGCAGTTAAATCTAAACATTCTGTTCAGATGCCCTCTTCTGAGTTTGACTTTGTGCCCACTGACTACAGTACTTGTAATTATGTCAAACTATTTATTAGGGTTTAGCTTATTTATATCCTTTATGATCCTGAAAACTTCAATAACGTATCCCCTTAGCCTTCTTTTCTGCAGTATAAACATTCCCAGCTTCCGCAGGCTCTCCTCATAGCTTAGGTGCCTAAAACTTGGTATCGGTTTAGTTGCCCTACTCTACTTGTCCCCACTGTAGTACAGTAATCATAATGGTACATAGTAAGTGGAATTGAACTAGCGCTCTATACTGCTTACCACTCACCTGCAAATTATGTTTTATCTCTCTGACTTCTCTACTGCTACCTTTCATATGGTATTCCCATTGCTTATTGCCTTTCCAATTCTGATCATTTCCCGCGTTAAATGGTATAAGCTGAGATGATCAAACACGAGACTGGACATAATCAATTCCTATGTTGCAGCAACTAGGGGAAGAGGGTATAATCTATGGAAATGTGATAGATTAATTTTCTGTAGTTTTGCTTGATTACTTTAAGAGATGAGCAATTATTTAAGAAAAGATTTCTGTTAGGAGATTAAAGAACTGGGTTAGAGTACCTGGTCTGTGAAAGAACCAAGCATGACGGCAATTCTTCTATTCTTAATGTGATATTTCTGGCCTGTAATCTTCATTCTTCCCAAGAAAGGACTTTCTCGCTAATACCTTGCTCTCCTCCAAAAGAAAATGAATTTTGCTTGCAGTAGATAGATATCTTTTAATTTTACTACATTAATAGCTAACTTTTCTAAACAAAGCTTTTCTTCTCTACTTTGCCTCCAATGCACATTTTCTTTTTGTTTGGATTATTTTTCTGGCAAAATTGAACTAGTGTATTCTATTTCTGGGAGAACCAATCTAGGGAGATATAATGTGGTGCTAATGTAATACCCATTGTATTTTGGATGCAGCCACAGGACGGGCAGACATGTGTACACAAGGGCCATTCACCTGGAATCTACTTCATCACCAAGGTATCAAACACCAATCAACATTTGTATTTGTTGTTACACATTTCTTTACCTGTATATGTTTGTATAGCTGTATGTTTATGTTATTTACAGTTCTACAGTATCAAAATAAGTTCCATTTATTCTAATTCCTATTGGATAGGATTCCTAATCAAAGCATGTGATACCTATACACCAGTAATATGGAGTACTGATGAGTGGTACAAACCCAAAATATTATAACCTGCTCTTCTCTTTACAGGTGCTGTTTGGCCCACTGTGCCTTTCCAGCATTTTCTGTGTTTAATTTCAAATTTTCAGTTTTTACTTCATATAGGAATGTTGTTGTCCAGCACAGTAGCAACAGGAATTGCTAGAAAATCTTGAAGCTGAAATAACACTGTTTATACAATAAAGACACTTCATCATTATTTATTTTTATATAAACCTTGTTATTTAGGTCTATTATTTTTACTTTGCGAACTTACAAAAATAAATCCAAAGTTTATAATAGAATATCTTTATTCAGTGTAAATGCACCTTCAATTATTATAGTTTTAAAAAATAGGATTCAACATTTTAAATATAAATCAACTCACTACCGAGTCACCGAGAGGTAGCAACACATTTTAGAAGTCCTTGTGCATTCTCTTTTGTATAAATTGAATTACTTAACATATAGTCTGTGCCATCCACCAATCCATCGACCAATTTTCATCTCTGATTTATAGAAATCTTCATTCTTCCCAAGAAAGCACATTGCTTTCTGTAACTATATATATATAATATATAACGAAATTAACTGTATTAGAAATTAATTTTCAGAAGCCACTAAAGTTTATCATGTAACTTTTCTAAAAGGTGTAATTTATTCAAGGGCTTGGGTAATTTGAGTCTGTTACAGGGCTTACCCACTACAGCAGTACAAATATAGGATGTCACTATACACAATAACGAGTAAACAAAGAAACTTATTTATATTCCATCATTTTCAAAATTTTACTTCAGCGACTTGTAGCAATAAGGAAACCAAAAATAATGCCGTTTATAAATACTTTAACAATTAAAAGTCTAAAGCAACAGCAAACATAATAATGCCAAACTACATAATTTAAAGTTAAAACGTGAGGAATACATTGCCCCATAACACACATACCTATACATATCCACACCTATTAAGACCACAAGAAGACGGGACCGTCGCACTCCGACAGCCAATCCCAGCGCCATCAGCTGTCACATGCCCTTTAAGAACATGGCCTCCGCCAACCTAACCTGGCTGTGGACGCCCGCCTCCGGGCCCTTTCGATTGGCTATGGTGACGGCAACAAACACCGCGAATGCACGCGAGGGAAATGTCGTTTCCTGCTTTCCGATTGGTCAGCTGCACGTCAATCATAGCCGTTCCTACATTTCCGTTCCACAGGATTGGTTGATCGCAGCTCGATTGGAGTGCGCGAGGGAGGCGGCGACAGTTGGTGGCTTTTTTTGTGTTGTTTTTAAAAAAAATTTAAAGTCACGATTGACCTCAAGCGGCTTGAGGCTGTTGAAAGTGCGAAAAAAAAATTGTTATCGTTTTGTTTTTTTTCGCAAACTGCGGCAGGGCGGGAGGCGGCTGTCGGTCCGGTCCTGGTCCGTCCGTTCATGGACGCGCAGAGAGCGGCTGCGAGTCGAGGCGACAGCGGCAGGTCGCGGGTAATGACAGCGCACTAGGCGGCTTGGCGGAGATCGCTAGCTGGGGACGGCCGACAGCCACTCCCAGGGGACGGGGGAGCGGAGCAGGCCGCGGGGGGCTGGGGAAAGGTGCTCCGGCCCTCGCCGCCAACCTTAACTTCTAGCTATTACTGCCCGTACTTTGTATTTATTTTGCCTCCCTCCCTCCGGTTACTTTAAGCCTTGTTTTATTGGATCTGGTTCACGTATACACGGTCGATCGCCCGCTGCCTCCCCCCATCTCCTCTCCTGCTGCCGCTGATTTTCCTGTCGGTGTGGTCGCTAGTTTTTTTTAAAGAAGATGTCGGCAGCGGCGGCCGTGGTGACAGCGGCGGAAAAAGTGGATGGTTTCACCAGGAAATCCGTGCGGAAGGCGGCCAGGCAGAAGAGGTCGCAGGGATCGTCGCAATTCAGGAGTCGGAGCAGCCCGGTTGAGATCCTGCTTCTTCCACCGCTCAAAGGTACCGAGATTCAGGGACTAACCTTGTTCCAGGTTCAGAGAGCAATCCCCGTCATCCAGCAACATAACCAGTTCTGAACACCCGTGTTTCAGAGACCCCCCCCCCCCCACTTTCCCATCAGAATATCGTGTTTCAGATACCCCCCACTCACCCATCAAAATATCACGGTTCAGATACCCCTACTCACCCATCAAAATATCGTGTTTCAGAGAACCCCTACTCACCCATCAAAATATCGTGGTTCAGAGACAACTCCTACTCGCCCATCAAAATATCGTGGTTCAGAGACAACTCCTACTCGCCCATCAAAATATCGTGGTTCAGATACCCCCCCCCCCCACTCACCCATCAGAATATCGTGTTTCAGATACCCCCCCCCCCACTCACCCACCAAAATATCGTGGTTCAGAGATCCCCCCCCCCCCCAACTCACCCATCAAAATATCGTGCTTCAGAGACAACTCCTACTTGCCCGTCAAAATATCGTGGTTCAGAGAACACCCATCAAAATATCGTGGTTCAGAGAACACCCATCAAAATATTGTGGTTCAGAGACAACTCCTACTTACCCATCAAAATATCACGTTCCGAGACAACCCCTAGTCGTCCATCAAAATATCAAGGCTCCGAGACCACTCCCAGCCACTCATCAAAGTATCCAGGTTCAGAGACCCCCCACCCCTCACCCATCAAAATATCACAGTTCAAAGACCAACCCTCCTCGCCCATCAAAATATCGTGGTTCAGTATCCAGTTTTGAACACCAACCCCATTCATTGATCAAGGTATTCAAATTCAGAGATTACCCCCACTCACCCATCAAAGTACCCTGGTTCAGCTACTGCTCTCATTCATTTGTCAAAATATTGAGGTTTAGAGACCATGCCATCACCCATCAACACACAGACCCCAGACACTTTAGTCCTGTACTCCCACTTGCCATGGAATCATAGAATGGCTACAGCACAGAAGGAGGCCATTCAGCCAGTCGAGCCCGTGCTGGCACTCTGCAAGAGCACTTCAGCGAGTCCCTTTCCCTGTAGCCCTGCAAAAAATTTTTTAGATTTTCTACATCAATAAAAGTATCAACATTCAGAGACTTTAGCACCCTACTTACCCATCAATGTATTGCAATTTGGAGATTTTGCCCTGCCCCCCATTCGCTCATCAAAGTATCAGCGTTCACATGTTACCTCTCCACCTGTACAAGTATATAATTCAGATTATTCCCCATTAACCAAAGTAAAAGTATTGAGTTTAAAAAATGTTAGTCCCACTCATAGAAGTGTCATTGTTTAGAGACTAACTTCCTTCCCATTCACCAATAATTGTATCTAAGTTCAGAGGCTTTAGCTCCCACTCAGCTTGAGAAGTATCAAGGTTCTGAATTTAACCCCCATTCACCAATAAAAATATAGAGGTTCAGAGACTTCAGCTCCGAAGTATCACGGTTCAGATAATCTTTACCCCCCCCCCCGGGCCAACTCTTAGTAGTATTTAAGTTCAGAAACGTGACTCCTCACTCTCACTGAGAGGTATTGAAATTCACTGATTTCACTAGTTTCTCTTCTCTCTGCCTCTGATCAGTTTTTTTATTCGCTTCCTCTAGTAAAGGTAGAATTTTGGTCTTTACCCCTTCCTGAAAGATTCAGAGATTGAGAGAATTTAAAAAGTTAATTTAGCAATCTTCAACATTATCAAATTTGTGTTTTTAAAATAATAGATTTGAACATTATTGTAATTCTTTAAATACTTAAAGTAGTGAGGTTCCATTTTAAGATGAGTTTCTCTTGAGAACTTTATGGCCTAGAAATTCAGTTTGGGCCCGCCAGCTCGCTTGCGCCCAGAAGTTACCGCTGCGCGCAGAGCCACTTGCGCCTGCCGGAAATTCAGTTTCAGCGCCCCAAGTCGAAGCCGGCCGCTATTCAAGGGTGTGGCCGCCCCTGCTTGGGGCGCTGAAACTGAATTTCGGCGCGCTAGGTGCCGCAGCGCCACCCGCTGCGGAGCGGCAGGCTGCGGTACTGCAGGCCTTCCTCCCTCTCTTAAGGGGGAGGTGCCTGCAACAGCGAGATCGCCGCTCGCTAGTGCCGGCAAATGAGCCCGGCACCACGGAGAAGTGCCGGGCTCCCGGAAAACAGCCGGCAATGCCGCGGGTGGAGGAGGCCGGGGAAGGAGGTGCGGGCAGGCGGCCGCCGAAAAAAGCGGCCGGCCGCACCTCCGCCTTAACTCGCCCCACTAAGGCTGCAGGACGGCCCCGTTTTCAGATCGCTGTTTGCGGCCGCTGCGGAAGAGGCGGCCGCAACTAAATATGGCGGTCGGGGCGGTAGCGGGGCACTGCGCACACCGATGACGTCGTCGGTGGCGGCACAGCGCTACTGGCTAACGCCGCCATTACCGCAGCGCTGAATATCGGCGCAATCTCAGCAAGTGGCGCAAAAGCCCTCTTTGGGCGAAAACTGGGCGCAAAGCCTACTGAATTTCTAGCCCTATATGTCCTAATATGCGCATGGCAGCATCGCTGAATTTCTTTTGTTAGATATTGTTTCTCTTTCTGTTCACTATGTTGAGCAATTTGATGCATATGAGTTTTTTTTTTGAAAGTTTACAACTGCATAATTTTACTGCACAGAAAGGTGATAGTTCAATGTAATGGAGTTTAAAAACTAACTTACTGTAGTGAATTATTGCTTAATTGATTCAGAGTGGGTTTTAAAAATGTATTGCCGTGAAATAAAAACAATATTTGATGCTGATGTCACTGACCTGGAAGACTAATTTATATCTATGCTGCTGGAAGTGTGAATCTTGAAGTTGGAGACCTACTTACAAAGTTATATGCATAGACAGTACATAGTACTTGGCTTCAATGGGCAATAATGGCAAACCATTTTAGGTTTTCAAAATGTAATTAAAATCTATAAATTTGCACAAGTTCAGTTCTATTTCCTGCATACCTACATAAAATATGTGGTACTGGTGAAGTAAAAATGATTGTCCTGTAGTAATCTATTAAAACTGCAATTGTAGTAGAAATTTCTTTCCCTCTCCCTCCCTGCTGTAATTTCAAGGAAAGCAAATAGTAAATTTCAAATAGTTTAATATTAATTCTCCTCTCCCCTTTGATGTGCTTGGGGAAGAGAGGTTATTGGAGCGCTTAATGAAGTGCATTTCTTTGGAAAATAAAACTGATTTTAATTTTTTTTTTCTCACAGGTGAGCTCTCACCCATCTTTTTTGACTTCCTTTTTCCAATGGGTGAATGCGCCTCACAATATTTCCTTTTTATGTATTTGCACTGGAATTGCTTTCACCAACAATGTGGTGGAATACATCCCCGCTCCCCCCCCCCCCCCCCTTTCCCTACATAAATTGCAACTTGTCCAAAACTCCACTGCCTGCAACTTATTCTGTACTAAGTCCCACTTGCCCCTCACTCTTGACCTCACTAGCCTCCATTGGTTCCCCATTGAATTCAAAATCTTCATCTTCATTTGCTTGGCCTTTCCACCTCTACCTCGCAGTCCGGGTCCTTTAGTCTTCTGACTCTGGCCTCTGCTACTTGCTCCCCCGTCCCTACTCCATCCTATCGTGGCAAAGCATTCACCAGTTTTGGCCTTTCTCTGTCTAATTCTCTTCCTAAACCTAACTTCCCACCTTCAGAAACCTCTTCCAAACCTATCTCTTCAACATAGTTTATGGTCATCTCACTTAACTCTTCTGTTGTTGCTTGGCATTGGTTTCTTCTCAGTGAAGCATCTTGAGATATTTATTACATTGAAAGCAATACTTATTCTGTTCTTAGTCCCACTTGCCCCTCGCTCTTGACCTCACTCGCCTCCATTGGTTCCCCATTGAATTCAAAATCTTAATCTTCATTTGCTTGGCCGAAATGCAAGTAATTTCAAACAATCAATTTTTCCCATTTGAAGTTTAAAATGGTGTTACAAGTAGGTGTGTTTTTATGTTAAAATTCAAATAACTCTGATACCTAAAAATTATAAACATTGCTGTAGTATTCATCTGATTACGACACTTGAAACATTTTATGTAATGGTGAATTATGGATATGCTGTACAGTGCCTGCAGTTAAATATTAAAAAAAGCTATGGAATATACTGAAGACAAAAAATCTTGGTAATCAAGTCTAATAGTACAATGATGTCATTGGCATTAATAACCTTTTGTGAATGCCTCACAGGGCTAATAGATTTTCAGAAACATTATCCCATATTGGATATTATGCATGCTATCAGCAATCATCAGCATATACACTTAATAAAAAAAATTCTGTCTTTAATATGGAAAAACAACCTGAGGGGTTTACACAATTTTAATCTGAGCGGAAGAGGGAAAACACAAAAAATGTTTTAAACCCTTTTCTCTGTTGCTTTGTAATGTTCAGTACAATATTTGCTTCAGTAGCAACCTTGCAAATAATTCATGATGTGCTGTTCTGCATTTAACTTTCGAAAATGTAGAAGAGATATCCCATCATTTTGCAGTAACAGAGTATTTTGTGTAATCAATATTCTTTTATTGAATGGTAGTCTTTAAGATTATATAATTACTTAAAAAAAATCCCCTCTGCTGCAGTGTTGCAGTTGGGATTGGTACTCCTGGTACCAACAGGAAAATTTGACAGCAGTTCTACTCATGAACACTATCCAATGATCCCTGTACATGTTTGGTGAGGACTGGATTGGTTTTGGCCATTTGGGTGAAATAATGAAGGGCTCATGGCGGCAATGCGCCAACCAAGTAAAGAGTCGGCACTTTTAGAGAAGGAGTGGAGAAAAATTGGAAACAAAATCTCCCCTATTTATTAAAATCCTCCAATTATGTAGACTAAATTGTTGAAGTAACAAATGCTTGTTCTACTCAAAAGTACAGTATGTCATTGGCTTTGAAGTGCTATGGGACGTCCTGAAGTCTTGAAAGGTGCTATATAAATGCAAATTTGTTCTTTTTCTGTTGCTGTGCGCAGTGTAAAAAGAACATTAAACAAAAGAACTGTGTGCAGCAATGCAGTGTCAGTAACTTTTAGTAATTTTTTTTAAATTATCAATTTTGCATTCATATGTTATGACAGTTATTGTGATACTGAAATTGTTGGGTCCTCACACTTGTCTAATTTCAAAATCCATAGCTAAATTGTACTTTTTTGATGGGTAATTGAACTGAGCAATCCAAAATAAGCTTCACTTCACATTTGAAGGTATTTCAGATTTTGTGAATATAGCAGAAGTTGTTAAAGATTTATCTTATTTGTCTACTAGCTACAGAAGCTCTCTCATTTTTATATAATCTATCTTTTATCTCATTTTCCCTCTCTGGATCACACTCTCTCTGGCTCGCTGACATACTCTCTTTCACTCTCTCTCTCTCTCTCTCTCTCTCTCTCTCTCTCTCTCTCTCTGGCTTGTGCGCTCGCCCTCTCGGCTCCGCTCGCCCTCTCGGCTCCGCTCGCCCCTCTCGGCTCCGCTCGCCCTCTCGGCTCCCTCCCTCCCTCCCTCCCTCTCCGCTCCCTCCCTCCCTCCCTCCCTCCCCTCTCCGCTCCCTCCCTCCCTCCCTCTCCGCTCGCACCCTCCCTCCCTCTCCGCTCGCTCCCTCCCTCTCCGCTCGCTCCCTCCCTCTCCGCTCCCTCCCTCCCTCTCCGCCCGCTCGCTCCCTCCCTCCCTCTCCGCTCGCTCCCCTCCCTCCCCTCTCCGCTCCCTCCCTCCCTCCGCTCGCTCCCTCCCTCCCTCCCTCCCCTCTCCGCTCGCTCGCTCCCTCCCTCTCCGCTCGCTCCCTCCCTCTCCGCTCGCTCCCTCCCTCTCCGCTCCCTCCCTCCCTCTCCGCTCCCTCCCTCTCCGCCCGCTCGCTCCCTCCCCTCCCTCTCCGCTCCCTCCCTCCCTCTCCGCTCGCTCGCTCCCTCCCTCTCCGCTAGCTCCCTCCCTCTCCGCTAGCTCCCTCCCTCTCCGCTAGCTCCCTCCCTCTCCGCTCGCTCCCTCCCTCTCCGCTCCCTCCCTCTCCGCTCGCTCCCTCCCTCCCTCCCTCTCCGCTCGCTCCCTCCCTCCCTCCCTCTCCTCTCCGCTCGCTCCCTCCCTCCCTCCCTCTCCGCTCCCTCCCTCCCTCTCCGCTCCCTCCCTCCCTCCCTCTCCGCTCCCTCCCTCCCTCTCCGCTCCCTCCCTCCCTCCCTCTCCGCTCGCTCCCTCCCTCCCTCTCCGCTCGCTCCCTCCCTCCCTCTCCGCTCGCTCCCTCCCTCCCTCCCTCTCCGCTCCCTCCCTCCCTCCCTCCCTCTCCGCTCGCTCCCTCCCTCCCTCTCCGCTCGCTCCCTCCCTCCCTCTCCGCTCGCTCCCTCCCTCCCTCCCTCTCCGCTCCCTCCCTCCCTCTCCGCTCCGCCTCGCTCCCTCCCTCTCCGCTAGCTCCCTCCCTCTCCGCTCGCTCCCTTCCCTCCCTCTCCGCTCCCTCTCCGCTCCCTCCCTCCCTCTCCGCTCGCTCCCTCCCTCCCTCCCTCTCCGCTCGCTCCCTCCCTCCCTC